>NC_059335.1:54665000-57065000 GCF_018350155.1 Leopardus geoffroyi
TTGGAGACAGTCTTTGAGACACTAGTCCACTGTCTTCCCAGTTCTGGTCTCACTGAAATAAATCCCTTTCTGGTTTCTCCACCACTTGGCTCTCTGCCTGTGGATTTTGTTAGCGGCAAGTGACCCGACCTGATCTCTTTGGGACCCCCAGGGCCAGGTGCTCTTGTACCCGTGAGTCCTGTTGTTTCCACTGACCTATAGAGAGGTCCTTCCCCACCCCCTACCCCCGCCACTGCCACCACCATCCCCTTCCTTTAGGGCCAGACAGGAATTACACTGGAGGTCATGGGTACCTTACACCTGCGGTATGTGGGCTCATGAAGGGCACCGAGACAGAACGCTTCAATTTAAATTAAGTCACCAGTTATTTTAAACTCCCAGCCAAAAAGTTAATCACATACTTAATAACAAAGGATTATTAGGACGACATGATGTATATAAAGTGCTTAGAACAGGGCCTGACACAGTAACAAAAGCTCATTATTAAAATGGTTATTAAATTTCACACATAGTACAGTGCCTGTGTTCACGCTGTTGTATAAAAAGTTGTGTCAACTAGCTTCAACTACTTTAGGGGGCAGCGTGATGACCAGAGAAAGTCAGGATGCTGTTGGGAAGGCCTAGACCACAATTAAAGGAGGTTTTTTTGGGGGCTCCCACTAATTGAGGGTGGGATGAAAGGGAAGGGAAGAATTAGGGATGATACCAAAATCTTGAGCCTCAGAAACTGTGAATTTACACTTACGAACAGAGAGCCTGGCTTTAAGGAGAGAGATTTTGAGTTTAGAAGGAAGAGTTCTAAAGGAACAGATAGAAGATTTTTAAACAACATACGTTTTTTGTTTTGAAAATTTTTAACAGGGCAGCTGGGTGGTTCAGTAGGTTAAGCATCCAAATCTTGATTTCAGCTCAGGTCATGATCTCACGGTTCTGTTCATGGGATCGAGCTATACATTAGGCTTAGTACTGACAGCTCGGAGCCTGCTTGGGATTCTCTCTCTTTCTCTCCCAAAATAAATAAACTTAAGGAAAAAATTTAACAGATTTATTGAGCTACAGTTTCGTCACCGTTTACTTATTTTAAGTGAATAATCTAGTTACTTAGTAGATTCACGTGGTTGTGCCACGAGCACCACGATCCAATTTAGAGCGTTATTAACCCTTAAAAGATCCCTAAGAAAAAGTCATTTTTTGTTTCTGCTCCCAGCCAGTTCTATTGGGTTTTTTTTTGAAAATAAGCACTCAAAGTAACTTTTTCTTTTGCAGGATGGCATAGTAAATCCAACAATAAGAAAAGATTTGAAAACCGTACCGAAATTCTACTGTTGTCCAATTGAAGGATGCCCCAGAGGCCCTGACAGACCATTTTCTCAATTTTCTCTCGTAAAACAGGTATTTTACTCGTCTTAAGTGTCCTTCTCTGAGGATGAGGCGCAGGTGACGTAAACCTAGTGTGCAATCCAATCTCTTTCCAAATGTAACTGGAGAACTCTGGGAGAGAGCTGCTTGTGGGAATAGCCGGCCGCCCAAGAGTCTCCCTGGCGGGGGAAGCGTGAGTGGGGGTACCGCGAGTGGAGGAGACGTAGCTTGTTGTGGAGGTGAAGACGTCCGGGAGTGGGTTTGGAGGAGAGACCAGAAGACTGCTTCCTCAGCAAATGAGAAATGTGTGTCCAGCTGTCTCGTGTGACCCCGGGTGCCTCTGAGGCCAGAGGCGCAAAGGCACGTAGGAAATGGTCTCCTGAGGGAGACGTAGCTGCGGAGGTCAGGCAGAGAGTTTCAGCAGCAGCCACCTTGGGAGGGGGCCCGGCGAGTGGGGACAGAGGTGCCTTAGGACTGGCAGAGCCTGGCGGCTGCGAGCCTTCCCCCAGCGTCTGCTGGAGGGTCCCGAGGAACGTGTGGCGGACCACCCCCCCCCCCGCCTGTGGCACTCGTCTGGAACCCCTAAACGGTGGTCCCAGGAGGTTTTTGCCAAACCGTCTCCCACTTTTCCCAGAGCAGGAGTGACTAGGAGAAGAGGCGCGTGACAGACCGCAGCCTTCCCGCTTCTCCGCTCTCCTGGCGCAGACCGGCTGCGGTCTGTCCTGTGAGGTCAGCGCTAATTCGGGCGTGCGGGGCGCGTCTGAAATGTTTGAGCGCTTGCGGCTGCCCACTCTCCCCCTCTGTGTTTTCCCCAGCACTTTATGAAAATGCACGCCGAAAAGAAGCATAAGTGTGGTAAGTGCAGCAACTCCTACGGCACCGAGTGGGACTTGAAAAGGCACGCCGAGGATTGCGGCAAGACCTTCCAGTGCACGTGCGGCTGTCCCTATGCCAGCAGGACCGCCTTGCAGTCCCACATCTACCGAACTGGCCACGAGATCCCTGCAGAGCACAGGTAAAGGGGAAGAAGTGCCGGTCCGCGAGTCAGTGGCTGTGGGAAGAGCTTCAGGTGAAACTTCTGGAGAGCCGCTGTCGCGGGCAGAGAGGCGGAAGGACGGAGACAAGACGTGCCGTGGACGAAGGGAACTTTCGGGAAAGCAGAGCTTTTCGGCGGGACTAGGAAAGGATCCGCATCCGCCTAACCCGGTTCTTCCTTATTCCTTCCCGGTTAAAAATACCAACTTCCAGCATTTCTATCAGAGGGATGTTAGATTGTTGAGTTCAGTTTTACCATAAAACTGTACCTCATTTTAAAGGTCAACTTTATATTTGGAGTAATAGCTTCCTACTTTAGGAACAGTAAAGGTTGCATTATGTAATCTGTTCGCTTCCTTATGCTTCCAGAGCTAAGCTGAGCTGAGTTCTAGTACTTGGACGTATACCCAAAAAAGGGTGCGCTTTCTCCTTCCCTACTCACGTGTTTCTCTGCCGGCCACCACAGCAGGCCGAGTTCTCAGAGAGTCGCGGAGGGAGGTCTCCTCTTCACCAGGGGAAGTCTGACCTCTGCCGTGGGTGTGGGGAGCAGTGTTTGTAAGCAGCTGAGGAGACGGCCCCCGGGTTGAAGACAGCTGCAGCTTACGCTCATTTTTCTCTTTTCACTCTGTCATTGCTTTCAGGGACCCACCTAGTAAGAAAAGGAAAATGGAAAACTGCCTGCACAGCCAGAAGCTGTCCGGTAAGACCACTGAGTCCTTGAGCAGTCAGCCAGCTCCGAGACCAGACACTCAAGAACTAGAAACTTCAGAAATAAAACTAGTCACTACTTTTGAAGACTCTTGCAACTCTAATGCCGGAAAGCAGACTCTTACGACACCTCCGAGATGCCCTCAGAAGTTGCTTTTACCCAAGCCCAGAGTGGCTCTGGTGAAACTTCCTGTTCTGCAGTTTTCTCCCACGCCTGTCTTTGTGCCTACAGCCGACTCCTCGGCCCAGCCCGTGGTGTTGGGCGTGGATCATCAGGGTTCCGCCCCGGGCGCTGTGCACATACTGCCCTTGTCGGTCGGAACCCTGATCCTCGGCCTAGATTCAGAGGCTGGCTGTCTCAAGGAGAGTCTCCCTCTTTCAAAAATTGTGAATCCTGTTGCTCTGGAGCCAGTCAGTACAGGTGTTCAGGTGAACTTGGGTAAGAGCCTGTCTAATCCTTTACAAGAACTGGGAAACACATGTCAAAAGAATGGCATTTCTTCAATCAACGTGCAGACGGACCTGTCTTACGCCACACAGCACTTCATACCTTCCTCGCAGTGGGCCGGCCCCGATTCCTCCGTATCTTCCTGTTCTCAAACGGATTTGACGTTTGGTTCCCAAGTCTCCCTTCCCATTAGTGTTCACACTCAGACATTCTTACCCGGTTCTAAGGTAACCTCTTCCATAGCCGCTCAGACTGACACGTTTGCAGATGCCTGTTACCAGCCAGGTGGGATCTCCAGAGAAACCCAGACCAGCGGGATGCAGAGTCTGACAGACGGCCGAGTCCAGATGGACCAAGCTGTAATGTGTGGAGACATTTTTGAGAGCGTCCATTCGTCCTACGGTGTTTCCACAGACAATATCATAAGCAGCAGCCTAGTAGCAGGGACTGTCACTCATGGTTTGTTACCTCAGAACCACCCTAAGACTCTAAATCAAGATATTGAGAAATCTGCACCGATTATAAACTTCGGCGCACAGCACGGTATGCTTCCTTCACAGAACATGACGGACAATCAGACCCAGACTATGGATTTATTAAGTGATTTAGAAAACATCTTGTCAAGTAACCTGCCTGGTCAGACACTGGACAATCGTAGTCTTTTGTCTGACCCGAATACTGGACATGACACCCAGCTCCCATCTGGCCCAGCCCAGAATCCCGCAATCGATTTTGATATCGAGGAGTTCTTTTCCGCCTCAAATATCCAAACTCAAACTGAAGAGAGTGAGCTTAACACCATGGCCACTGAGCCAGTCTTGGAGTCTCTGGACATAGAGACCCAAACTGACTTCTTCCTTGCGGACACCTCTGCCCAGTCCTATAGCTGTAGGGGAAATTCGAACTTCTTAGGCCTTGAAATGTTTGACACGCAGACACAGACAGACCTAAACTTCTTCTTAGACAGTAGCCCCCATCTGCCTCTGGGAAGTATTCTGAAACACTCCAGCTTTTCCATGAGTACGGATTCGTCTGACACAGAGACCCAAACCGAAGGAATGTCCGCTGCTAAAAGCATACCTGCCGTAGAGAGTAAAGTTCAGTTGAACAGCACAGAAACACAGACCATGAATTCTGGCTTTGAGACCCTGGGCAGTTTGTTCTTCACCAGCAACGAAACGCAAACCGCAATGGACGACTTCCTTCTGGCCGATTTGGCCTGGAACACAATGGAATCTCAGTTCAGCTCTGTAGAAACCCAGACGTGTGCAGAACCACGCACGGTCTCCAACTTCTAAACGTGAAGTCTGTGCGCGGGTCGGCCTTTACAGTTTCCTTCCGGGTTCAGCGAATGGAGGGTAGGACAACAGTGTTAACGCCGTTGAATGTAGTTCCTGATGCGTTTACTTGGGTCCTTGGAGGTTCTTTGCCTTTTGTACTTGTAAACATGAAATTTGTGTATAAATGTGAGTGTATTATAAAGCGTAAGATGTTGATCTAAAAATGATTGTTTCTGTGTTGCCTCCATTTGCCCTCTCACAGTTAGTTGTCCCATCTTAAAAGAACAAGAGTGTCTCACACCTGTAAAACCCATCTAGCACTTAGCTGAAGCCAAGCTTACCAGGTACTAGGGTACAGACTTTTCAAATCTGCAAAACATTTCGGTTGAAATGTGACTCGCTTGACTTAAATTGCACCTGAAATAGCTGACGGTGTTGGAGAGAAATTCCTGTTTCCTGAGAGTAAATCTAAAGAACTCGGACGCCACGCAGCAGATTTGGGCACGAGTGCTTAGATGGCGTGGGGCTCCTGCCGCCTGCAGCTTCCTCTGCTTTGACCTCTCCCTTTTTTTCTGACTTGGAGACAAAGGAAAACTACAGCCAGCTTTAGCTTTTGAGGCGGTCTTCAGGTAAGCAATGCTTATTCTTCCTCCACACGAACGAGGAGTGATCCCAGCGTAAGTGCACTGTGCTTGCCTCGCAAGACGCGTTTCTGTGCAATCGCTGCTTCGAGGAGGGGCAGCCAGCCCTCAGTGTAAGTAGTGATCCTTCTGGTCGAAGTGACCGTCCGTCCTCCCAGCCGCGGAAACGCCGCGTTGTGGAATCGTGCCCAGTTAGCTCATCCCGGAGTGTGCCCTGTGAACACCCCTGCTGCTCTCCCCAGTAGGCGAGGGGAGGGCTCCAGAGCTGCTTCTCAAAGTGGACCCACAGGCTGGATCTGCGTTGTGTCTAAATGTTAAGAAAAACAATAATGGAGAGCCAAGAGGCCATTCCCCCCTAAATCTCCGTACTTTGTGTAAGCTTGAATAGGGCAAGAGTGCAATCAATTATTCTCAAGTGAATCTTCATCCACCTCTCGTCTGTTCCTGGAGTAAGGAAAGACATTGGCCCAGCAAGGGTAGTATCTGTGCCTTGAGGATAAGAAGTACAGAACAGATCCACCCGCACTGTGGGATTCCACATTTTGTTGCTTTATTTAGACAGCAATACCAGTCCTCAAAGAAGATGAAGACCAACTACGTCGGTAATCAAGAACATCCACGTTTTTAGATGGGAGCATGGCCAGATATGCTCTGGAGGTTTTCTCTCTTCAGGAAATCAGGAATTCTTGGTTGTTGGCCAACTTTCAGTCAAGGAAAAATCGGTGCAGCCCCTAAGTTTTCCAAGTTTATTTAAAAAAAAAAAAAAAAAAGTTCCTTCTGTGGCACATGCTTATGCTGCTGAAGACTAAACCCTCAAAATAAAACCTAAGGAGTAGACTAATAACTCATTAAATGGATGATATTAGTATTAATTCCTATCCCATAGAGTAGTTGGTAGTGAATCAATAACTTATCCAGGACGGATGAACCTAACCTGATAGATAAAAGTTTGCTGTGGTCACAGCCTATGAATATGGGTTTCAAAACAGACATAAAGCCTTAACTTAGAATTTCATTATGTTTTAGAACTGTCACTGCCTTAATGTTCAAACATTTATTTAAGTTCTCCTAGTCAGGGAGAAATGCATGTTCGTTTATGGCTTTTTGTAAATACAAATGCAGTGATCTTTGGCTTTAAAAAAAAATGTGTTTTTTTTTGTTTTTTTTTTTTGTCTGTGTGGAAATGTTTGTTAATTCAGCCAGTAGAGTTACTTACAGAAAATTGGAGCATGTCGTAGTTCTTCATGTAAAGTAAGAACTGTTTCCCTCCCAAACCTTAGTTACCTGAATTGTCCTATGATTATTCGTAAAAAATGAAATCCTGTGATTAAAGAGAAGTGAGAATTCTACCTTTTTTTTTGTGTGAATTCTTTGACATACTCATAATGTGACCTATTTTGTTGCCTTGACATTTCACAGACCCCTTAGCTTCCGATAGTCACAGGATCAAATGGTTGTGCCTAGTTATGTTCATTACTGTTTTACCTTTGTTAACGACAATATACTAATTTTCCTCGTAGACACTCCATTACCAAACTTTCTATTATGATGTAGAGTTTTTATTTGAGAAAAGCTATATACCTTAGGATTTCATTTGTTGGAGAATTTTGAAGGGAATTACCCCCAATTCATGCATTTGCCAATTCGTGACTATTTTATTTACTTTTTTTAAATGTTTATTTTTGAGAGCTTGCAAATGAGGGAGGGGCGGGGGGCGGGGACAGAGGATCTGAAGCGGGCTCTTTGCTGGCAGCAGAAAGCCCGACGTGGGGCTTGAATTCACAAACCACGAGACCATGACCTGAGCCCAAGTGGGACGCTCGAGCAACTGAGCCAGCTGGGTGCCCCCAAGTCATGGCCATCTTATAATGGGGTCCCTTTTATCTTTGTAAATAATGTAATGCTAGCTTAAGAGCAAAAACGAGAGGGTTACAACATGAGTAGTTCTTTGCTTAGTCACTGATTTGTGAAAAGCCAGATCAGTATGTTTCTGATTCCTTGATATAAAGGGGAAATGAAAATAGAAAAATTTTGTGGACCTACCTGAAAGATGCTGAGTAAGGTTTGAGGCTACTTTTGATCAGAGGAAAATGTAAGCATGTCAGTCTAGTTGTGAAGTTGAATTGTTTTATTAATAGTGGCAAGTGACAGGGGGATACTTTCATGTAACCCTTTATGTCCTCAGTTTTAGATGGTTTATCTTAATTCCAGTCCAAGCCTCACCAAAACCTGCCATCTACTATTGAATCCAAGGAGCATTTACTATCCGGTATATTTAAAGCAGTGCTTCTCACACTGGTCTTCCAAAGGCTTTCAAAGAAAAGAGAAGGAGGAACTTGTACATTTGGGGATTTAGGGATGAAGAAGTCTCAAGTGTTTATGCAGTTTTAGTTTCCTTACATTTCACAATATACGTGTGTGTGTTCCCATTGGAAGTGCGTTATAGTGTCACCAGATCTGTCGCTAGGAAAGCAGATCGGTCTTTTGGTTTCATACCCCCAACATCTAAAAGACTGTCAGATGACAGGAATTTCCCTCTAGTTTCTTCAGCAAGATGTTGGCTAGTGTAATGTTCTTATGGCCAAGAAGGTAGTCAACTAAATACCCTTGTTTTGCAGCGTTTAAATCCAAAGAGGTCTTTCCGTTGTATGAACACTGTTAACAGACACCCTGAGGTATTAGCTTACGTAAGATGCAGACTAAAGATGAAGGGGATTCCCAGTTTATGAGTGTTCTCGAACTAACACTACTATTTTGAGAGAGCACAAGCAAGGAAGGGGCAGAGGGAATTCCAAGCAGGCTCCACACTGTCAGCGCAGAGGCCAACGTGGGGCTCACGCTCATGAACCATGAGATGGTGACCTGAGCCGTAATCAAGTCAGTCCCTTAACCGACTGAGACACCCAAGCGCCTGCACTACACTTAAAAACGTGCACGTTTGAAAGGAGCAAATGTCCAAACCATGTGAGTAAATAAAAGCATTGTCTATAGTACTTGAACTGGAAGAGTACCAATAGTCATTCATTTGTTTCAACAAGCTTGAGGAAAAAACCTCTATGTTTTATATTGCCTTACTAATAACAAAATATACACATTTGTAACTTTGTTCTAAGTCCACAAAGTAGTGATGGTTGGCATAGGAGAAACTTTGCCAAGGCCTCTCCCACTAACTTTTGATACTTGATTGTAAAGCAGGTTAATATAGGTCAGGACGCTACAAAAAAGAAACAACGAAACAGAATAAGTGATACTCTTTTTTAGTTTATCGTGAAATGGTCAAATATTTGAAAAAACGAAAACCTTTGAAAGGAAAATGTATCTCCTTCGTGACTTTGTCATTCTCAAAGCTATACGTGTCATTTCAATGTGAACAAAGGTTTTTTTGTTTTGGTTTTTTATTTTGTTTTATTTATTTATTTTATTTTATTTTATTTTATTTTGCATAAAGGCCTGAGCTTATTAGCATGGTATAATGTCACTAAGACCTTGTTCCAAGCTTGGAATCTTCTTCCTGCTTTTGCTTACAGCTTTTTATCCTTCCCTTCCTGGTGATCTCTAAATAACTACCATAATAAGTAGCTCTCTGACATTCCATTTTCCTGAAGTTACATTACAGATATCAGTCATGAGGGTTGGGTGAATAGGCACAGAAACTAAGCCTCCAGAGTCATGAACAGTATCAGAACTAGTGGTGTTTATCCCAAATTAAATGTCTGATTTCTAGTTTTCTTCAGAACACATGCACGTTAAAACAAAATTGGTAATAGTCCTGTAGTGCTGAAAATATGACTGGCTTATAGTATGTTTTCAAGTTTTAAATTGTTTTAAAATCAAACAATTTCTCTGCTTATGAAAAGATACACAGGGAAGAAATGTCTGTAGGTTGAGCTAAATCAGGAACAAGAACTATTTTCACATATACGTGCCACGTTTTGCCGGGGGCTAGTAAGGAGTGGTATCCACGGTATTGGCAGCCTCTTAATATTCACACTGATTTAGCATGAGCAGTGGATGTTAGGAGTATTGCTTATACGTAAAGAATTCTGAACAATGGCATTAATTTTTTTTTTTAAGTTTATTTATTTTGAGAGAGAGAGAGCAGGATAGAGAGAATCTCAAGCAGGCTCTGTGCTGTCAGCACAGAGCCCAATGCAGGGCAGGGCTCGAACCCACAAACTGTGAGATCATGACCTGAGCCAAACTCGAGAGTCGAGCACTTAACCACCTGAGCCACCCACGCACCCCTCTACAATTTTAAGAGGACAGTCATTCATTAAAGGGAAATGATCCACTTATTTACATTTGATTTGATCAATACATTCAGAAAAATCACGTGTCTCTGTTGGCATTTTACGTACATTACCTCTTCATCTTCACTACGTCCTGTGTCTGAAATTGTTTCCAGCTCACAGGAAGGAATGGCATTCTCCAGCCCTTCTTCCTGCCTTATGTGGTATTTTCCACCCAGGGCTCCAGCTGTTCCACACCTGGGAATTGACCTGACTGAACGCACTCTCTTGATTGGTTTCTCCTTGGGTTGTGGCAGAAAATGATCCTTGACACCCGTGCATTTGCTCAGGATAAAGACGGATACCCAGAAGGGGCTTAGAACTCTTAGAACAGTGCCTTGTAAATTCAAGGGGATTCTTGCGCTGTGTGGCTAATAGAACTCCGGGCCGAGTAGTCTGGACGGCAAGAGCGTGGCACTGAGGGTCTCCTGGCCCCAGGGTGCCATGAGCCTGGCAGACAGTAGGAGAGTGTTCCCTGTGGTACCAGGGACAGCCCTGATAAGCCCTTGGTCACAGCCTTAGGAGCCCCTCAGTTTATTCCCCACCTTGTTTCTCAATACCCCCCGAATGCAGCACCAAGATGGCACAAGAACTGGACCCCAAAGAGCCCCAGATGTGAGCCCTCCGGTTATGCAGCTTGGCCTTCCTGGCCAGCTGGGGGTACCCACAGAGAGAGAGGCTGGGCTTCTGTGGTCTCTCTGGGTCCTGAAGCTCTTGAACTTGGAGGGGGGGAGAGTGAAAACCAATGTGATTCTGGGTTCAAATAGTTTCATAACATGGTGCTTGAAGTACGGGTAAATTTCACAATAATACAAAGGATAAATAGAATAAAGCTAAAAATGAGGGTAAGTCTCCCTGAGGAGCCAAAGTCCCGCATACTTGCCCAAATGTAGCCAGACCTTCTGATTTAAAGTCTTCCCTTCGCCCTTCAAAAGTGCCACCCCCTCATCTCTCTGTCAGGACATCTGTCTGCCCACCCCTCCAGCCCCTTCCTTGCCTCACCCAGACCCTCAGCAGCACCCCCAGGCCTCAGCCTGGCCTCATCCAGAAGGTGACGTCGGGCCCTGCAGGAGCCCTGGGTCAGGTGCTGCCACAGTTCCATCCGGTGATTTATAAGGTTTCGAGAAAAATAGGAGTTTGGAAAGTCTTGTTAATGACACATCCCAAACCAATACAACAAGAAATGAAACACAGCCCCGCTCTGTGCTTGGTTTAGAGAAGACTAGAGGATCCAAAACCCAACTGAGCCCATGTTAACATGCTTAACTCCCTTAAATGGTGGGATTTCCCCCTGAAAGTTTTGTTGGTGACCTAGGACCCTAATCGGGACTGCATTCTATTAAACATTTAGCCTTTATCTAGACTTGGACATGGGGGCGCCTGGGTGGCTCAGTCAGTTGAGCACCCGACTTGGGCTCAGGTCATGATCTCGCAGTTTGTGGGTTCGAGACCCCCGTTGGGCTCTGTTCTGACAGCTAGGAGGCTGGAGTCTGCTTTGGATTCTGTGTCTCCCTCTCTCTGCCCCTCCCCCACTCACGCTCTGTCTCTCTCAAAAATAAACAAGCATTAGACTTGGACATCAAAGACCAGTCTGGATGTCCTGATTTAATCTGAATGGAAACAGGCAAAACCTGGAGGGATTTTTTCTCCACGGAAAACAAGCTAAGCCCACGCTAATGCAAATAAGGTCCCAGAGGAGTTTAATCAGGTTAATTGAAAAATTACCTAAAGAGACGCCAAATTCGAAACGTGCCTATCTATTCACAGAGGAGTCTCCTAGTCAATATTTTGTTGGCCAAACTAATTATTTGCTTAAAAGGAAGGATACTACAAATCTTTGAATTTGGGTCCTTCCTTTGTTGAGACCTGCCCTCCTCTTAATTTTAAATTATTATGTTTCCCCCCAAATCTATAGAATTTATAACCCTTATCTCAGCAAAAGAATTTTTCTTAGGAAAAAAATATTCAGTTTTAACTTAGATCAGTGTTTTCAGACTGCCTCGAGATCTCAAAATGCAAACACCTCTGGGCTGACTGGGCGAGGCTCTGTCCCTCACCTGCGCTGGTAGAGGCTTCCCTCCCGAGACACTCTCGCCTGTTTTACGTGTACTGAGCTTAGTCCTCATCCTGCTCTTTAAAAGAGGGGGTTTGCAGAGCCACTGACTTAGGTGGGCGGGGGCCAGAGCCGGAGGGCCCTCACGCAGCATCGGGTCCAACACCGCCACGGTCCAGACACAGTGGGAAACCAGAGTGGCTTCCTGGGGGCAGAATCAGATGGTTTCTTCACTCAGGGAAGGGGTGGGCAGGACCTAAAAACGGCCTCTAAAGTATAAAGAAGCGTCCAATCTCTGTAGGCAAAATACACCTTTTAATGACCGTTGTACTACAACCATTTCTGCATTTCCAGTGTTCTGCAAAAACCACGAAACAGAAAAAGAAAAAAACACCTAAACTAGAGACATTACAAAGACCAAAGCAGATGTTTACAAACACAGTCATATGTTCTGTCTACCCATCATGTGGGGGGACAGGAAATCCAGAGTTCCAAGTACAACCTATCTTAAGCAAATGCAAACTACGTAATTACAGAGCAGCTAAGTGGTTACTCATATTACAAAATGGTTTTTCAGAGCATTTCTCTACATAGCGTGGTCACTTGGCACTTAAAATATAACTCATTTACAAATGTTTAATTTATATACAACTTTGGGAAATATCCATTGGGGTAAAATGAGGGAAGAAGGGGGACAGGGGAAGGGAGAAAGTAACATCCCTATTCCGTGTCTGTCTGGAGTTGTACAGTTCCCAAATATTAGACGAAGGTAAGGCTGGAGGAAGCTTGAAGGGTGACAATAATAATCACAGCAACATTAAAAAAAAAATTATTCTTAACCTGCTTCCCAAGATGGACTTTATAGACCTCACGTGGCTAAAACTTTTCCAGACGTGGAGACTAGCATGAGGCTATAAGTATATGAAACCCTGGCACACGCAGCATGTCGTGGATATGGTATATCCATGGATATAAGGTTCGGACACCTTGGACACAAGGATATTCATTTGGACATAGGCTGGAGTTATCTATTAAAGCAATGTTCCAGATCTTTGTTGCAAGAGAAAATGAAGCAACAAATCGGTATCTGCCTGGTTCAAGAGATCAGGAAATAATTTGGTCTAAACAAGCCCTGACACTAAGTTTAAGGCATTGGGGTGGGGAGGAGAGGGCCCCTGCCAGGTGGCTCAGGGCTGACACGGGCATCACTGAGGGATGGCCCTTCAGAGTCCCCACCATCCGCATGGCTTCCAGCGGGGAGTAGAGAGACGAGGCAGGCAGAGGCAAGAATGGCATTACCCGTTTGCATTTTGTAAGTGGCTAGGCAACAGAAGCAGGTGACACATAAATATGGGAGCTTTGAGAATAAATCAGAACCCATACAGTGAGGTTCAATTTCCCCTGGTTCTACTACCAAAAAAAGGGCAGGGGAAGGGAGGGTGGGAGGAAAGAGTACGGCAGAAAAGAAGGATGGGACAGGGCGGGAGAGAGACAGGGAGAGGATGAATGAACTTCAAACAGTGGTCATTCCCAGGGAATTCTATTGTGGCAACTCAGAGGAGTCTGTGAGTGGAGACAGGAATAAAAACTCTGCTCACTGTGAGGGAGGGCAAGAGAGTTTTCGGGAACACTTTGGTCTCCAACGTTTTGGGCCTGATTTCCTGCTTGGCCTCCGTGAGAACGAGCTTTCGGGTGTTCACGGCAGGTCTTGGCTCCCTGGCTTTGAAGTTGGCTTTGTAGTTTTGCGCCCCCTGTTTCTGCAAAAGCTGCACGGTGGCCAGACAGCGCACGTTGCCGGGATTGGGAGGGCACACGAGGTGTTTCTCAGGCAGCAAGGACCAGCGCAGGCAGCCCCTCTCGTGATCCGCCAGCAGGGGTGCGGGGGCCGCCCGGGGAGGGAAAGGCAATGTGTCATTGACCTTAGGGTGCTTGGCCAGCTCAACAGGTCTCTTTTCACCTTTCCCGTCAACCCTTTTCAGTCCACATGCACAAGCCACACACTCATCCTTTTCCACACTCAGCACCTTGTCTTCCGGCTGCAAGAAAAAGTTCTTACTCTTCTTACCCAGAACATCCAAGCTGTATGGGGGTGAAGCCTTCAGGGGAGGTAGGACTGAAAGGGCCCTGGAAGTCAAGGAGTCTGAGATGGAGGCACCTTGGCCCGGGCCCTTGCCCCTAATAGCCTCAGGGGTGGCCCGGTCTTCCTTGCACCAAATAAACTCCTTTATTTGCAGACTTTTTTTCTCTCCCTGACTGGAAGTGGGAAAGCAGATCTTGCTAATCTCCCTGGAGGCAGTGGTGGGGCCTTGGCGGGTCCCCTGAGTCTGGGAGGGGCTGCCTTGAGCCTTCTCCAGACCCACAGACCCCAACTTCCCCACCTCCGACTGAGGCCCGGCCTCAGAACTCCCTTGGGAGAGACTGACACAGAGTAAGCAGCTGCTGGCACTTTCTCTCACCCTCGCCTTTTTAAGCTTCTTCCTGGACCAGATGCAGGCCGTTGGTGATGTCCTTCCCCAGCCTTGTACCTGCAAATACAGCAGCATGTTACTCCCGGCCGAGCTGCTCAAATCTGGCTGCCCCAGCTCTGGACACATCCCTATTTGGGCCATCCTATTTGACCTGATATTTTTCTTAAAACTGACTCACCATTTTTTAAAAATGTTCACTCTATTTTAGCCTCATACTAAGTGATAGTATTGGTAATAGCATTTGTAGGAGTATTTGTTAATCTGAAACCCTAGCAATAGGGTTTAATACTAAAATACTAGGCAAAAATACCATACATGGGCATCTTGATGTGCTGGCTATATACTTTTTCAGATGCACATTAAAATAAAGCCAGAGCTCTTAAAATCAGAACTGTTTGTATTTATGGGGCACCTGGGTGGCTCAGTCAGTTAAGCATCCAATTCTTGGTTTTGGCTCAGGTCACAATCCCAGAGTCATCTGGAACTTTAATCTTTCTACGGATGTTTACAGATGTTCTGTCTCATCTACTAAACAGGTGTGGCTGATGAGTCAGCAAATGTCCTCCACCTCCTTGACCCTAAGTCACCAGAGCTGCTGCGTAAACTCCAGATCCCTGAGCTTCACCCCAACACACTAAGCCCATACTCAAAAAATGGACTTGGGCAGGGGATTTTAAAAAAGCACCCCATGTGAGCCTTGGGTTGAGGCTGGTACAAAGCATTTGTATCTCCAGGGTGTTCAGGTGGCCTGACAAGGGATCCAAGTCCAGAGATGGGGGTCAATGACACCTGGCTCTTTTGATCCTCACAGGTAGGCTGTCACAAGTAGGCTAAATGTTGGCACAAAGGTCCAGATTTCTGCCAGGATCAAGAGCCAAGCTGCAATTGCAAGGTGACTGTGCCTCCCTCCGGAGTCCCCACAGAGCTCCCAAGTGGTGTGGGTGCCCCCAGGGCTCCAATAGGGAGAGACCAACATAGTGACAGGAAAGGCCCCTTGTGTTGGGCCGGTTTGGGCCGGAAGTGAACAGTCCCGAGGCACCCCGTGCTGCGAGATCCCTTGGTTCCACACACAGGAACCACTCATAAATCGCTGCCAGCAGAGTGCTCTCCGTCCTCATTCATGTGCTGGCAGCCAGGCCCCCGGCACCAGCACAGGAAGTACCAAAGGGCCACAAGCCAGTGCAGGACAGGTCTCTGTCACACCTGCTGAGATAAGGCCGCCCAAGGAGCCGGGCAGGGCTGGGCGGCCGGAGAGAGTGAAGGGCAGCAAGCAGGTGGTTAAGCGGAAGGAGATGGTGTGGCACGATCATCCTCGACAGACCGTGAGCGGCAAACATACTCTGAGCACAGGGCACGTGCGGCATTTCTTTCAAGAAAATTCTTGAATTCTGAACAGCCTTTGGATATGTACACATTGCAAAGTCGTTACTTTCCACTGGTGAACAGAACCTTCTAAACTTGGAAAGTCAGATCCTCAGGGAGAACTGTCTGTAACACTGACTGATCTGGCGGGAGCAAGGCAGGGGTGGGTGGTGCCGCAGAGAGAGCACAAGACAAGGCTCCGTCAACCGCCAAGTGGGCTGGGGGCATTGCTCTGCTGTGTCTTGGCCTCCATTTCCATAGTCCTAATTAGATCAGGGTCTCTCAACCTCAGCACTTCTGACGTTTAGGGCGTGTGATGGATCGCATGATTGTGTTTCCCCAAATTCCTATGTTGAAGCCCGAGTCCCCAGAGTGATGGAATTTGGAGGTGGGGCCTTTGGGAAGTAACTAGGGTTGATGAAGTCAAGACGGTGGGGCCCTCCTAATGGGATTAGTGCCCTTATAAGACGAAGAGGCGATAAAGGGTCCCTCTCTGCCTGCACCACCAAGGAAGGCCATGTGAGCACAAAACCGGGAAGAGGCACCCTGCCCAGAACCCAGCCATGCTGGCACCCGGATCCTGGATGCCCACCATCCGTAACTGTGACAAAGAAATGTCTGTTGCGTGAGCTCCCCAGTGTGTGGTATTCTGTGATGGCACTCCTGAACGAACACAGAGCCGGGCCATTCCCTATGGCAGGGGCTGTCCTGGGCACTACAGGATATGCAGCATGCCTGGCCTCAGCCCAGTAGACGCCAGTAGCACCCCCTTCCCCTCATCCCTAGTTGTGGGACATTGCCAAGCATCACCTAGGAATCACTGAACTTGATGCGAATAAAGTTCCATTTACCTATGGAAGGTCAGATATCTTTCGACATCCTAATCTTTTCCAATGTGACATCCTTACAGTTCTAAATTTAGGATTCTAATATTGATTCTAAGAATAGTTTAAGAATAAACCCACGGAGTTCTGAGTGGAACCACTAGGACGGAAATCTCCTGTCTCTTGGGGAGCTTAGCCCAGCAGTTAAGGGCTTGGGGTCTGGAGCCCAGGAGAGCTGGATTCGAGCCCTGCCTTGGCCACCGGCACACTCTTTCACATTTTGGGTGCCTCATTGCCCTTGTCCCAAAAGTAAGGCCTCAATAATACCTGCCTCATAGGGCTGTTGAGAGGCTGAATGAACTGACGTGTTGAAAGCACTGAGTCCTGTGCTGGCCAGTACTAACTGGCCACAAACACCAAATAAAGGGTACCGCTCTTATCATTATTTATATTGTACCTCTATTCCTAAACTTCCTGTCTTGATCATTTATCGATTTTTTGGGTAATAACTATTTTTGAAAAAAGTGAAAGGCCTGCACCAAAACACAGGCGTGTGAGACACCTCAGTGAAGAAGATACTCACGGCTTCTTCCCATCCAGTTTCGATGACGAAGTCACGGGCTTTTTCGTCTTGTTCAAGCGTAATGTCGCTGATGTGCAGAAGACAGCAAACGTGATTCTTCTCGCTTCTTTCATCTGGGCAAGTATAGGTTAATTCCGTTTTTTCTGGGCTTTGAGTCTCATCGTTTTCACTATTTTCTAACTCAGCCTCATTTTCCTGACAGAGATCCATCACCGTGATAGTTGCTGAAGGTTTTTAACATCTTCTTCCTGCAGCATGAAATGAGGGCTGAACTTAGTTTTTAATACTGGTTTCTTAAAAATCAACTCGACAACTCGGGCAAAATAACGTCAAGACACATTCACGAAGAGACCGAGAGGAAATATTACAAAAGCATCCATTGCCAGCTATCGATATTATAAAAGATATGGCCAATTTGAAAGACTAATGGGTTTAAAGACCAAAGTTGGGATCGAGGAAAAGCAGACAGGGAGGTGTTAGCTCAGTCTCTATCCCGGATCATGGCATAGAGCACAGCAAGGAATATAGGGTCAAGCACCCCTACCCTCCACTTCAAAACAGTCCAGATTCTACTGTGCTAACACCATGGGAAATGTGTTGAGCATGCGTGCAGCCCAGCCTCTTCTTTCCCTTTCCGGCAACTCTGGACACCAGGCAGAGGCTAGGCAGCATGTGGTCTAGACTAAGTCAGTCTGCTCACTAATCTACCCTAATCTACCCTGGATGATTGGCGTCCTTATGAAAAGGGTGATCTGGACACAGACACGCAGAGAGGGAGGCCGTGTGAGGAGGCCCAGGTTGAAGACTGTAAGCCATGGAGGGGGTCCCGGAGCAGATCCTTCCCTCACGGCCCTCAGAAGGAACCAACTCAGTCGATACCTTGATTTTGGACTTCCAGCTTCTGGGACCGTGAGGCAGTGCATTTCTGTCATTCAAGCCGCTCGGTCTGTGGTGATGCCATGTCATGGCAGCCCCCGTGCACACTAGTACCCCGCGTGGTGGTAACGGCGGTGGTGGCAGTGATGCTGAGGGTGATGCTGTCTATCCTTAACTGATGTTTTCTCAGGTTGAAAAACGGAACTTGGCATTGATAATCCAGTCAAAGAGATAGGAAAGCCATCGTCCTGATCAGGAGCACAGATCTGGTTGCCAAACAGCCAGGGTTCCAATCTTATTGCTAGCTATACGACCTTGGGCCAATTACCTTTCTGGGTCTGTTTGCTCATCTAGAAGACGGGTGTGCTTATACTACCTTCCCACAGACAGATGCTCCTCCTGGGGACCCCGCAAGCAGCAGAGATGAATCTCAGAGCCTGGGGACCTCCAATGGTCCAGCTGAATGCTGAGGGACAGCCAGCACCTTCTTGAGCTTTCCTTGCTTATAATGACACAGAGGCCACTGGGATGACACACATTGCTTTCTCTCACCCTGACGCGATCCCCGCCAGAAGCCCACTTGTAACATTTTCTGTTGAGGTAACTTCGTATAACGATATCTGTTTAATTACCATTTTGGCTTTTTCATATAGGCTTAAAGTGGCATTTTGATGCTAATAAAATTCCGTTTACCTATGGAAGGTCAGATATCTTTGGACATCCTAATCTTTTCCAGTGAGACATCAGAGGAAATGAATGAAATCTGAAGGGGGAGAAAAAAAGGGAAAAAGAAGTGACTGAAAACCAGGAGTGCTATTCTCTTTAGAAACAGAAGCATGATTAAGGGCCAGACTGTGCAAACCAGCCCGATCCTTTCATCTTGTAAAATGCCACTTCAGGCACGGCTCAGGCCAAAGAAGCTCCGGACTCGGTCCTGTTCTCTTCTGAATTACAAATACATTTATGCCGCACAACCCAAAGGACTTAACAAGTATGCAGTTCGGAAGGAAAAAAGCAGATTCCAAAGCAAAGCCACGTATTTAAACGATAACTGTACACGTGAGGTTAATAGAGAAAAGAGATATTGTTCAGGAGATATTAAGTATCGTTAGAATGTTCAAATCAAGAAGAAACAAAAAGTTCTCTGCTTGAAGTATCTCTGCTGGCAACGTGCTCACTACTTAGAAAGTCTGTTCAATGGCAAAGAGCTCTAATTTACTGGTTCTCAAAGTTGGCAGCACCTTGGAATCATCAGGCCCACATCCTGCCCACAGAGATCCTGATTCTAATTGGTCTGGGCCAAGTCTGGCCGTCGCTATCGTAAAAACCACCCTGGGCGACCGTACAACGCAGCAGGGCTCTGAGGAAGATCTTCCTGATATGGAAACAGCACTGGTTGCCCTGCTCCCTCAATATCCACCACTTGGCGTCCTCATTTTGTGCTCCAGAGCACGGCTCTGTGAGGGAAAGCCTTCCCAGCCATGGGTGGGCTTCACGAGGTCTAGGACACCTCTGAAAATGCTCAAGCACTCTTCCAGGAAGGGGCCCGCATCAGTGTCACAAAGCCGTCTGTGGCTACAAAAGGCTGAAGAGTCATCGATCCGAAGGCGGCCCGATGCCTCAGCTTTCCAACAGCCCTGTGAAAAGGCTGCACGGACTGTTCTCTCTCTCAGGTTAACCATCGCCAGCTCCTCCGACTATTTGTTGGAGGTCATGAGGAACTGTGAAATCTGAGAGGAGGACAAGATTATCTCCACGTATGTCTGTATCGAGACAAAGGAACAGCAGGGGCCAAAGAGGCGGTATCGGGGAAGGCCCTGTTCTGGAGTCAGTGGAAGTCGGGCCCAGTGAGGGTACCGGAAGTGCCAGTCACATCATATTCCAAAGCGCCAAAAGAAACCCAGGTGACGGTAATATTAAATAATAAAAATAAGCGGTTACATAGCTCTTTTTACATGCCAGGCGTTGTTGTAAGCACTTTACATGTTTGTTATAAATACCGCATTTTGTGAGTACGTGACTCCTTTCATGGAGGATCATGGGAACAATATTGGCTCCTTGTGACCAAAAGTGAAGAATAATCTCTGAAGTCAGTAACCACAGTATCCTTAGTCAAATGGTCAGATTACTGCATACCAGATGGCGATGCTCCTCTGAGACACGGATGTTCAAGCTGGGTCAGGATGCCCCACTACTAAAACAGAATGTTGGTGGTCTTTTCTAATTAGAAAAAAAAAAAAAAGTCAGTGGAGAGAACAGTCTTAGTGTTAAATTTTTCTCCAATAATCGTGCCTTCAAGTTGTATTGCCCATTCTTGTCTTCCAGCTCATGTAAGAGATAACAAATAGAAATGTACAAGAAGCGGGGTGCCTGGGTGGCTTAGTTGGTTAAGCGTCCAACTTCGGCTCACGTCATGATCTCATGGTTTGTGAGTTCGAGCCCTGCATTGGGCTCTGTGATGACAGCTCAGAGCCTGGAGCCTGCTTCGGATTCTGCGTCTCCCTCTCTCTCTGCCCCTCCTCCTCTCACACTCTGTCTCTCTCTCTCTCTCTCTCTCAAAAATAAATACACATTAAAAATTTTTTTTAAAAAAGAAAAGAAACGTACAAGAAGCAATTAAAGATCAGCTAAAAGAGTGCATATGTGATTTCTTACAAATTGTATGCACTCTTACTTTGATGTTGAAATGTAAAGATTTGCATGGATGTAATAGTCATATTTTCTGATAGTAAAATTATGGCTAGTTTACAGATGTGAGGTAAATCAATAGGTCATGCTATTCCACTTTCGTCACTTCCATGGAGCTTTACATTCCTATAACTGAGAGCTCATTACTTTAAAAGCATCTTTTTTCATTCCACTGGTAGCTCTAAAGATTAGAATGTTCTCAAAACAAGACATCTGCAAGCCTGAAAATTATGCCTCTCAGTTCCTGGTGTTGCTCCCAAAAGCAACATCTGATAATCCTGAAAATAACTGAAGACAGCTATTATTTCTTCAGATGGGAATCTCAAATTCCCTCATCTTAAGAACGCCCAATCGCCTGTCAGTCTTTAAAATATAGTACCTGGAAATGAGGAAATATAGTACCTTTCAAATGAGTATTTGAAAAATATTTCAAATGTGGTCTGGTGAGAAATGTCTAGTTTGAAATCTGACTCTCTTTGCTCTAAAATCTATACCTACTAATTGAACAAAGATTGCTGCTTTTTTTTTAAGCTATATCACAACCTTGATTAACACTGAGCTTGGGGTCAACTATAACTTCTACATTTTTTTCCCCACATGAATTGTTAACAATCCCTGTCTTCTTCACTCCACATACATGCCGTTAATTTTCTTTTTGAATTGTTTTCTTTTTCTTTTTTTTTTTTTTTTTTTTTTTTTTTTGCTAGATATAGACCTCTAAATGGATCTGATCCTTCTAAAATTTTCTCCATGTTGGACCACCAATCCAACCTGCTTAGATAACAGTGAATCTGGCTGTGACACCCCACAGTTTGGCCATTCCTTTCCACTTTAACACTCTATTAATTTGAGGGGCATATGTCCTCTTAAGTCACTGATAAAATGTTGGTGAGGAGAAGGTAAAGGACAATGCCATGTGGATATGCCTTGTACTTGGACGTTTATTAAGTACCAACCAGCTGTAAATTCACCTCGCTATACAATTATCTGGCCTACATGTATAAATCTCATCTACAGCATTCTTGATCTATCAATTTAGGCAATCTTTTTTCTTTTAGGTTATTTATTTTTGAGAGAGAGGGAGAGCGCGTGCATGAGCGTGACAAGGGGTGGCAGATGAGAGGCAGAGGGAGTGGGAGAGAGAGAATCCCAAACAGGCTCCATGCTGAGCCTGGAGCCCAATGCAGGGTTCGATCTCATGTCTGTGAGATCATGACCTGAGCCAAAATCAAGACTTGGACACTTCACCTACTGAGCCACCCAGGTGCACCCATTTCTTAAAAAAAGGAATTTTACCAGGCGTTATAGGAATTTACATTTACATTGATGTCTATTTATTTTTAAAATATTTAGGGGTGCCTGGGTGGCTCGGTTGGTTAAGTCCCTGACTTCGGCTCAGGTCATGATCTGGCAGTCCATGAGTGTGAGTCCCAAGTCAGGCTCTGTGCCAACAGCTCAGAGCCTGGAATCTGCTTTGGATTCTGTGTCTCCCTCTCTCTCTTCCTCTCCCCTGCTCACCCTCTGTCTCTCTCAAAAATAAACATTAATTTTTAAAAAATTTATTGTCTATGTTAGGGATGATTGTCAGTTCCAAACAGTTCCAATACAACTGGAAGGTTGTGTTGAGAAGGATGTTAAGACTTGGACACTGGAGGAAAGAGGTCTGTGGTTGATTAACGATGTCAGCCAGGGAATAAAGAGAGGTAGCATGTGTGCCACCTATTTGTCATGGCTTATATAAAAAGATTCAAATCCTTACTCTAGATTCCTACACCTGGCTGACACATTCCCAGGCAATTAATGGTGAGGGGAATGTTGATGGGCCAGGAGAGGAGGTGAAAAGCCCCGGCGGGGGGGGGGTTAAGTCAAAAGCAAGCTATAATCCCTCAAAACTCCTTGCCACCACCTTGGCTCTACACCATGCCCTACTCCCCACCTCCATCTTCCTGGAAGTTTCAGCTTTAAAGGAATTTTCAATCTATGTCAGAATTTCAGCCAGGAGAGAAAGATGGTTTCCTGGCAGCCTCAGCTGGAATTCTGAATGGATGTTCTGTGGATCCTTAACAATGTATCAAAAGAAGAAATCAATGAATAGACACACTGTGAGGCATGGTAGAAGTGAAGTTTCTTAATACAGAGCTAAGCTTCAGGCATATGAAGTGGTTCAACAAGTCTTGAAGATTGGCTTGGGCATGCTGATCACTGGTAATAAAGTTTCTAAAGGAAAATGATTTGAAGACTTCAATCTAATTTACAGTTTTAGAACACAACTTGGCGGGGAGTTGAATCTTTGCCTCAAAGCGAAGCACATGCACCGCTCGCACAATTTGTTCACGTTTTCAAGAGTATAAATCTTATCTCTCCATGTTAATTATCTGTGCCTTATACTTATTATGTGTCCACAGAGCACAGCAGCTTTGATGATGCATAGAATGTTTCCTAGGGGAATCATCCCTCCAGATCAGACCTTTTTTACTGCAGTCCCAGTCTCCCAGCTTTCCGCTCTTTCCACCCATTCACTCACTCAGTGCCTATTAGATGCCTAACTCCGGGGATAAAAGAGTAAAGCAACGCCTGTCTTCTGGGTATCACCCAGTTTACAAGTCTACACGAAAGCACAAGTCATCAAATACACGCAATCCACCTGTTGCTCCTAAAGCCTAGGCGTTTCACAGCAGACTCCTCTTTACTAGAATAGCCCCTCCCCTTCCCCCAGTCTCCTTCCCTTCTTCCAAGATCCTTCTTTGTTCCTTAGGTAGCTCCTTCTCTTCCTCCAGCATCCAGCAGCTCCTACCGGGTCACAAAAGATGCCTACTCTTCTTTCAAGAGTTGTCCTCTCCCTCAAAACTACCCCCTTGCCCACGAGCCCCTCCCCTTCCTCCCTTTGCTCCTCCCCCACAGGGCTCCGCCCTCTCTGCGGCTCCTCCCACCGCCCCACCCACATAATCACCGCCCCCCTAGGCCCCTCCCACTCTTATTCCAGCCCCTCCCCCGGCCCACACTACCTCCCCCTTTTGCCTCCCGGCCTCGGTGCGCAGCTTCCTTTCGAACTGGGCAGGGCCTCTCGCTCCGCCGCCCGTGCAGTGGTCCGGGGCCTTGGCCGGGAGGCGGGGAAGCGGCTGCAGCCGCTCACACCCTTCTGTGGGGCCCACAGGATGGAAGGCTCCGGGACAACCAAGTACCCCCGCAGCGGGCGAGGGCGACAGTTGCCCCGGGTTACGGACGCGCTGGGGACGGAGCGGGGCGGTGGGCGGGGCTCGCGGGGTCTGTGGCGGAAGTGACGCCAAGCCCGCTGGCGTAACAAAGCTGAGCGCGGGAGGCGCTGCTGGCTGACGGCCCTGGGCACGTGCTCCCGGCAGGCTCTGCGCGGCTGCGCACCTTCCACGGGAGAGAGGATCCCTGGCCCGAGGTGGGCGCCCGAGGCGGCGTTTGAGGTAAGGTGTGAGCCCGAGCGCGAGTCAGGGAAGTAGACGCAGCGGCTTCATGCCCGCCGGACGCTGGAGTTAGTAACGAGGACCGGCCTCCACTCACAGGCGCGCACTGCTGGCCTGGGCGGGATGGTGCTGGGGGGAGGCGGGGGCTGTCCTGCGCGTTGTCGGATGCTCAGCAGCATCCGTGGCCTCCACTCTTTAGGTTCCCGGCTTTGCTAGCTGTCCCCAGACCGCCCCTTCTCCAGGAAAACGACTGCGGGAGGGTGATGCGGGCCAAGTTTCTAGTGGAATCTCCTCATCCTTAACTTTCTGGCCCCCAGTTGCTCAACGGGTAGGTGCTAGTTTGAATCCACCGGCGGCACGAGGGTAGCACCCGTTGAACTTGTCGCGGTACAGCGCTGTGAGGCGGGCATGGGCATCTTGTAACGAACGAAGGGAAATGGCCGTGATCACATCCCGAAGTCAGATGAGGAACTGGAACAGTGGAAGGCTAGCCACCCCCTCCTCCTCTCCCTTTGGTCCTGTTACTTTTGGGCACCTCAAGGCGCAGCCAAGGCTGGGAACCTGTGCCTGGACTCAGCTCAAGTCTGATTCCAAAGCCCGTCTGCTTTCTAGTTTTTTCAAGTGTGAATGTTTGTCTTGTATAAATGCATTAGAATGTCTTTCACAGCACTGTGATTAAGAGGCATTTGGAGAGATGGCTTTGTATTACTGCTTTTGCACCGAACATACCGTATTAGAAAGTCTAGGGAGCCTATGGAAAGACTTGTGTAACATTGCTCTAGGATGTTACAACAAATACTTTTCTAGATACGACTTTTTTGGATATCATTTCTTTACCTACAATATGCATATTTGGATCTTGTTGTATATCACAACCTGGAAGTAAATGGTATGCCTAAAACAACTGTACAAAACTGCGTAACTTCAGAGGCACCTGGGTGGCCCAGGTAATGGTATCACAGTTGGTGAGTTTGAGCCCCGCATCAGGCTCTGCACTTGACGGTGTGGGGTGTGGCATTTGCTTGGATCCTGTCACTTTCTCTCTCCCCCTCCCCCGCTCATGCTCGCTGTCAAAAATAAACATTAAAAAGTTATACCACTTTTTGAAAAGTATTGAAAGAAATGTAAATTTAATGAGTTTGATACCCACCAATACTTAAAAATATAAACGAATTAAAAGATGTAAATTCTTCCTTTTTCTTATTCATATTTGTTTTCTTATTCTTACTACACAGAACTTTATTCTGACATTTATGGTCAAAGATTTATTGAGTAGTCTTGTCTTTTTCCTGTTCAATAAAAGAATAATTTGAAAATCAAACTTAAATTTTTTCATAAGACCATAAGGCTGAAACAGTTCCTTGTTTTTCTGGATTGAGAATTATCTCCATTCCTACTCATCTGACAGACAGTAGGAATGTATTACGTGTTGATAAATACTAAACGTTACTGGAAGTGTATCAGAATGAAATGGGTGGGGCTGTTCCTCCCCTAGCCCCAATTCATGTATCTGTGCATAAATATCACATACTGCTAGAATGAGATTCATCCCCAATTTTATTTAATTTTTTAATGTTTATTTTTGAGAGAGAGAGGCAGAACTGCACGGGAGGAGAGGCAGAGAGAGACGGAGACACAGAATCCAAAGGAAGCTCCAGGCTCTGAGCTGTCAGCACTGAGTCCGACCTGGGGCTCGAACCCATAAACCATGAGACCATGACCTGAGCTGAAGTTGGACGCTCAACCGACTGAGCCACCCAAGTGCCCACCCCCCCCCCACTTTTTAAATATATGTAACCTGAGATACCTTGTTCATTTGAAGATGCATATGAAAGAGGTTTTGTTATAGCAGTTTCCCCCAAAGTTTTTTTTAACTCCTTTACACACAGAAATCACATAATTATTCACCAACAAAAAAAAATGTAATGATCAGCTGACAGTTTGGTTAGGTCTTCACTTCTTTTGAACAAAATTTGAAATCACCTGACTAGCAGAAGGATTTGTTACCCCATCATTAAAGCTACTTTCTGTTTCTGGGAAGTATACCAAACATTTAAACTAAGTATTTTACAAAATGACTTTTTTTTTTTTTTTAATTTTTAACGTTTTATTTATCCTTGAGAGAGAGAGAGAGAGAAAGAAAAGAGCATGAGCGAGGGAGGGGCGGAGCTAGAGAGGAACACAGCATCTGAAGCAGGCTCCAGGCTCTGAGCTGTCAGCACAGAACCTGATGCAGGACTCAAACTCATGAACCATGAGATCACGACCTGAGTCGGAGTCAGATGCCCAATGACTGAGCCGCCCAGGTGCCCCACTCTTAATTAAACTTGACTGTAAGCACATTCTCATAAACACGTGGAAGTTGGAAGATCTGGTAACTGATTTCCTTCAGAACAGTGCCTGCATCCCCATTTGAAATAGGCTAGCAGTAATCACTGTTGAAGTTTAGCAGGTAAAAACCTGATAGGGTGACTCAGTAGAGACATTAAGGAAAAAGTGTGTTTAGCTAGTCATGCTTACAAAAAGCCAATACAGACTGAATCAAGATATCACAAACTCTAGTAGAGTAAGATCCCAGGGTCAGCAAAGGAAGCTTTCGAAAACAGAAAGATGGAGGCAGGACATCTTTGAAAACTGTATTTTCTATTTAATTTTGCTGCGAACCTAAATCTGCTCTGAAAAATAGTCCATTTAAAAGGGAAAAAAACAACAGAGAAAGGGAAAATACTGATGGGGGTAGGTGGTGAGTAGTAAAGCCATTTGCAGGGAAGAAAATTTAATCTGGGTGTAAAGTGAGGGCCCTCTGAGGAAGGCAGATGTGTGACTGGGTCTGAAACAATACAGTGATTGCTAAGCAGTAATGAAGACAGTTACAATTAGCATAATTTTTAAAACTGAAGGTGAACAGTGCTGGTATTTTAGCCCCAGAAAAATTGGGAGAAATCCAGAAAAATTCAGGAATTCTGATTTGCTGAGAGCTTATCTGAAATACCTAATTTTCATACTGGCACACCTATACAGAGAGCCCTCTAGCAGTTTCTTTCTTAAAACTTAACACTTCAACTTCTTTAAACTCTTGAGAGGCGATAATAAAATTTTTGAGGTGATAAAAACAAAATTTTTAATACTTCTTGGTATTAAATGGTAATTAAATGGTAACCTGTTCCATTTCTTGAGTTTTAATTATCAGCAAGCATTATTCAAAACTTTTTATTAAACTGCCCTATTAAGACCAAAACCATTCAAAAGAAATAGATCAGAAAAGTTAAATTCTGTTGATTTACTCTATGGAGGGCCATTCAATGCCTGTTATTTCTGGCAGCATTGTAATAGAAACAAGGGTGAAAATGGTTCTGTATCCTAAATAGCAAGAGTAAGTTGCCATAATGTTCTGCTCTTTGAGAAAACTCAGAGTGAGCCTAATAAGGCAAGTGTGTGTCTTTGGGAAGGGACGGGGGAAGAGAATAAACTGCCCATCTCTTTGAGATTACAATCACTGATGTACTTTCACTCTAGGACTGCCATTTTTCCTTGCTTCCCCCCTCCTTTAGCACATTGATCTTCCCTCCCCACCACCCCGATTCCAATTTAAGTAGCTTTGTAGTAACATGAATTAAAGAACTGAAGAATGAACCAGAAAAGGTGAAAATCTTAAATGACTTCCCAGCTCTTTATGTGTCTTATCCTCTCCACCACCTTTTTTTGTGAAATGGTGGTAGTTACGGGTCTGTCCTTCTTAGCTCTATTATTTTGATCGTCACAGGTAATGTATGAGAATATCTTCAAAACAAAAGAGTAAATCTATGTAATTATTACTCATTTACTCATTCCTTATTTCCTAAGCAGAGAGTCAAATTAATTTTTAATAATTAAAAACTAACAATTATACATACAGGGAGACAGTCATCCAAGATACTTTGGGTACTCTCTTGATAAAGGTTCAGAGATACAGCTCAGCAGTGCCATGGCCATTAAAGGATGGTTTCTTTCTACTGAGGAGCAGGGAAGATTTACCTATTTCCTTTAGGTTTTCACCTTTGCTGTTTATTCACTGTCAGAAGGTGGTAGGATTTGAATACCTCCCTTTTCCTGCACCAACTGGGAAAAATGATAGAGGTGTTTGCTCTCGCTGTGTGTATTTATATTAGCAACCTAAAATTATCACTGGGCACTTAAATTTGCTTAAGCTGCAAAGAATATTCATTAAGTCAGTGTCGGAGCTCATGAAGTTTCACTATGTCTACTGCTGTTCCCATTACTTAAAATGGAAACCTGAATGTGGTTTACTTACTTAAGGATGCTATGTGCTATGTTGATCATACTTTTACCTTTCCTTGTTTTCCTTTTCTCTCTTCTAACTTAGCAGGATAAAAACAAAATAAGTCAATGCTTTCCTTTTGATTATGTTAAAGATAACCAAAAAATGGTACTTAATACAGGCAATTAGGTCTTTTTTATTTGTGACTAAAAGAAAACATTTTCCTGGAACTGTTCATTGTTATGGCTTAAATTGCCTTTTATTTTTTGTTTAGTGTTTAAGTGTATTTACTTATTTTGAGAGAAAAAGAGAGGGCACAAGAAGGACAGAGAGAGAGAATCCCAAGCCGGGTCTGCGCTGTCAACACAAAGCCTAATGTGAGACTCCAACTCACAAACAGTGGGATCACGCTCTGAGCCGAAATTGGACACCCAACAGAATGAGCCACCCAGGTGCCCCTATATTTCCTTTACAAGGGGCACCTGGGTAGCTCAGTTAAGCATCTTGATCTCTCATTTTGTGGGTTCCAGCCCCATGTTGGGCTCTGTGCTGACAGGACAGAGCCTGCCAGCATTCTCTGTCCCCCTCTCTCTGACCCTCCCCTGCTTACATGCACACTCACACACTCTCTCAAAATACATAAATAAGCTTAAAAAAAAAGATACATATAAAAATAAATAATAAATTCCTTAAATAACTTTCCATAAGTTAAAATTAGCATTTTCACAAATATTAGCAGAGTCACTAAATGAAATAGTAACAACAAAACAAAATACATGATTAATGAAGCTGAATGTTTTATTAAACTATCCTCCTGCAAGGCTGTTGCTTCACCATATAAAAATAGCACCAGCAAGCACAGTATATTACAAAATTAAGATAATATTGTTCTTTATCTGACACTATACAACTAACAGACCTTTCTCCACTGCCATTTATTTCCAATGGACAGATCATTTAAGTATTTTGACCCCAATCCAGGGATAGATGTAAGCAAGTGAAAATTCCCAAAGGTTTAAGATGACATTGTTATCCTGGAATTACATAGTTTTTATAACTAATTTCTAACCACAGCTAATTTCAGGATTCTGAATATTATAACTGGAGCCTAGCCTAAAAATCATAGGGTGTTGCAAAAAATACATATATTGTGTTTATAGGCAATCGTTAGAAAGTTAAGGGGTGTTTTCTTTCATTAACATTGTTGCAAGTAGTTTCTTTTTGCACTGGTATTGCTAAAAGTTGCCATTTTAAATCCTCTGTGCACCATTAATTTAAGACAACTATGCTAGATTAAGTTGTTTCATACTAGTTTATTTAGGGGTTCCATTTTTACTCCTCAATAGATTTTATGTATTTCTCATATGCTTCTTCACTCATCAATTCATCCAGTTCTGAAGGATTACTGAGTGTTATCTTGATCAGCCAACCTGCAACCAAAAAACAGTTATCATATTCCAAACTATCTTTTTAAAGTGTCAAAGTCAAATGTGTTCAAAATGTAAAAATTTCTGAGTGCCTCAAAACTTAGTATTCTTGACATAAATCACTCATTATTTGTTCAAGGAGAGTTATATTTTAGCCTTAACAATTCAGTTAATATCTTTGCATATCACAACTGAAAAGAATTAAAGCTGGAATAGTTTCCACCATAATGGATTAAGGACTCAACTTCACACCTGTCAGAATGGCTAAAATCAAAAACACAAGGAACAGCAAGTGTTGGCAAGGATATGGAGAAAAAGAAACTCTCATGCACTGCTGGTGGGAATGCAAACTCATGCAGCCACTGTGGAATACACTATGGAGGTTCCTCAAAAAATTAAAAACAGAACTACCCTATGATTCAGTAATCACACTACTGGGTATTTATCCAAATACGAAAACACAAATTTGAAAGCATACATGCACTCCCCTAGGTTTCCTGCAGCATTATTTACAATAGCTAATTATGGAGGCAGCCCAAGTGTCCACTGATAGATGAACGGACAAACTTGTGGTATATATACAATGGATTATTACTCAGCTATAAAAAAAAAAAAAAAAAAAAAAAAAAATTGCCATTTGCAACAACATAGATGGAGACAGAGAGTATAATGCTAACTGAAATAAGTCAGAGAAAGACAAATACCATATGACTTCATTAGCATGGAATTTAAGAAAAAAAACCAACCAAACAAAGGAAAAACACAGAGGCAAACCAAGAAACAGCCTCTTAACTATAGAGAACTGATGGTTAGCAGAGGGGAGGTAGGTGGGGGAATGGGTGAACTAGGAGCCGGGCATTAATTAAGCTCATCATGATGAGCACTGAGTAATGTATAGAATTGCTGAATCGCTATATTGTACACAGGAACGTAATATATAACACGATATATTAACAGTACCGGAATTAACATTTTTTAAATGAGAAGCGAAAAACAAAAACTTTAAGTTGTCATAACCACCAACAACTAACATTGAGGGATCCAGATACGCAGACCAGGGACAGCTTTGTCTCCCAGAAGAAACACTGTAACTGCTGAGGTGAATGGCAGCAGAAAGCAGTAGTTGAGTTAGAGGGGGCAGGTGACAGGCAATGGAGAACTGCAAGCTAATCCTGGTTTTGCCATTTATTAGCTGTGCGACCTTAATAGATAAAACCTTTGGAGCCTCAATTCACGTACAAAATGGAGAAAATTGCTGCCCCCCATACTTCCCCAGGTTACTGGGAAGATGAACGTATGAGAAAACTGGCACCTGGCACAGTGGGTGTTCCTCTGCCGCCACCCACACCACACAGGGTGACTGGGTACTTCGTGTCTGAAGAGGAAAATAAAGAGTCCCAACGGTGATACCAAGAACTCTAAAATAAGGCAGTGCTTTCAATGACAGAGATCTTAAACATAAGCTTCAATACTGAGCTAATCTGTCTTTCCCTTTTTTAAAGCAAAACATCCCTATTTACTATCCAAAAGTGCAAAAAGATGAAGTTAAAATCAGCTGAAGCTTGCTTTATAACTCTAGGTTAAATGTTAACTGTAGCAATAATCCTTTGAAAAAGTTCTAGCAACAACTTACCATCTTCATAACAAGATTTGTTGACAAGTCCTGGATTTTCTGCAAGAGCTTCATTAATTTCAGTTACTTCTCCTGATAGAGGAGAATAGAGTTCACTAGCAGCTTTCACACTTTCCAAAGCACCAAACTCCTCTAAATTGAGAAAATTAAAGAAAATATCAAATATCACAAGTCAGTAACCTGAACATATAAAATATGGAGTAGTCACCTTTAATACAGGCATGATAAAACATTCTAAATATCCTTAATTAAAAATAAAACCATCCGGGTGCCTAGGCGGCTCAGCCGGTTGAGGGTCTATTGATTCTGGCTCAAGTCATGATCCCAGGGTAGGATTGAGCCCCGCATTGGGCTCCACACTGAGTGTGGAGCCTGCTTAAGATTCTCTCTCTCCCTCTACCCCTCTCCCCAGCTCTCTCTAAAACAAAAATAAAACCACAGATTTTTGTCATACTCCTGTCACCTGTGAGAAGGATATAAATATCCTCAGTAAAGTGGATCTATCTGTTTTAGAGTGACAACAAATGGTGATGTATCTGAATACCAATGTATTTAATAAGTTCAGTAAAAATTGTCTTTCAATTTACTGTAGCTCTGAAAATGAAAATTTTAGGAGATTCCAATAATGGTGAAGTATCTTATCAGACCAGCCTTCCTGCACATAACAATTATAAACTCTGAACAAAACATAAAAAAACAACGATATGAAGGCTCTGTAGAGCGACTAAAAGAGAAGTCAGTCCTTAAAGGGGGCCCAAACTGGGTGTGATCCTGATTTGCATAATTTGTGCCGACAGCGTTGCCTCAAAGTGCACAGTGTAACTAGAACACAAACAGAAAAGCAGTCTTAATTGCTTGAGGGATCAGAGGACAGAATGTGGGCCTGCCAAGGTGGCTGGAAATTGAGGGTTGAGATCCTTAAAAGAAGAGAGCCATGATGAAGAGAAAAAGTTAACAGATCCCAAAATGATCCATAGACCCACATACTGGAATAAGCAGAGAGCCTAAGAGTAGCTATTATAAATATGTTATAAACATGTTCAGATCTTTTAAAAGTTCATCTTATGTTCATCATGAGGGAATACCTATAAAGAAATGAAATTTAAATGAACATTCTAGAACTGGAAAGTATAATATCTACAATAAAATTCACTGGATGGCAGTAACAGAAGGGTCAGGGAATGTGAAGAAAGAGCATCTGAAATTAACCAATTAGATTGGTTATTTCAGTCTTTTGACAAATTTTTAAAGCACTGAAAAAACAGCCTCAGTCATGTGTGGGACAACATCAAGCGATCTAAAGTGAATGATAAGAATACAACATGCCCATATTTGTGGGTTATAGCTAAAATAGCGCTGGAAATTAATTACTATCTTTGGGTTTCATTTACAAAGAACATCTTAAAACAAATGACCTGGGTTCTAAAGATACTAGAGAAACACGAACAAAAGCAGTTAATTTACGGAAAGTAGACAACACCTGAAAGAAGGAATAGTGATTTTTTTTCCAATGGCTTTTAGCCTGAAGAGAGGCACGAATCTGTGCTATGTGGGGCAGCCAAAATTCTGAAAGAAAATCTCAGTCTTAATTGGCGTTAAGGAACCAGAAGACAAGTGTGTGAGGCCACCACAGCTACTGGAAAGCGAGGTGGGAAATCCAAAAGAGACAAACTAAAAGGGAGCACCAAAAAGCCTGTGTATAAACTCTGCCCAGGTCTCTGAACTATCCCTCAGCCATGCGTGCACCAGGCAGACTCCCAAGTGTCCCAGCTGAGGCCAGAAGAATTAAACTGCTATTTTAGCTGCTATCCACCACAAGGGAGACAGCATTTTACCATATGGGTGGAAAATACTTAGTAAGAAGTCAGAAAAATTAGAGCAAACTAAATCTAAGTTGAAGGAAGAAAACAAAGATAGGAGCATGAAATGGACTATAGAGAAAATTAGCCATGAAAATTTGCTTCCTTCAAGATTAATACAATTGATAAATAGCTACCAAGAATGATCAAGGGAAAAAAAAAAAAACACAAATTACTACAAATATGAAGGAACAAAACAGGGGTTCTTAACTGTAGATCCTGCAGATATAAAAGGATAACAAATGAAAAATGAGCATTTTTACACTGAATTTCACAACAGGAAATGGAAAAACTCCCCCCAAAACATAATAAAACCAAAGTAAGACCATGTAGAAAATATGAATAGCCTTATATCTATTTTTTTTTAATGTTTATTGTTTTGAGAGAGAGAGACAGAGAACACAAGTGGGGGAGGGACAGAGAGAGAGGGAGTCACAGAATCTGAAGCAGGCTCCATCCAGGCTCTGAGCTGTCAGCACAGAGCCCGATGTGGGGCTCGAACCACTAGCCACCCACTCACACCATGAGATGATGACCTGAGCTGAAGTGGAAGCTTAACTGACTGAGCTACTCAGACGCCCCTGAATAGCTTTATATCTGTTAAAGAAATTACATTACATGTCAAAAACCTTCCGACAATGAAATCATCTGACTCACAGTTCACTGGTTAATTCTATCATTTAAAGAATAATACCAATCTTGCAAATTCTTTCAGAAAAAGGTGGTGAGAACATTTCCAAACTTAGTCCAAACAATATAACTAATTCCAAAATTTGACAAAACCATTATAAAAGACCAGTATCTCTCATGAATATTAATATGAAAATTATTAATTAGCAAATCAAATCCAGTAGTGTATTTTTAAAAGACAATTTTTGCATCATGTCTACCAGGAATGCGAGGCTAATTAAACACTTAAAAATAAATCAATCTTGGGGTGCCAAAGTGGCTTAATCAGTTGAACATCTGATTCTGACTCAGGGTCTTGGGATCAAGCCCTGCATCTGGGTCCAGGTTGAACATGGAGCCCACTTAAGATTCTCTCTCCTTCCCTCTGACCCTCTCCCCTGCTTTCGTGCTCCCTCTTTCTAAAATAACAAATCTTATTAATCACATTAACAGAATAAAGGAGAAACCCCTATGATCACGTGAATAGATGGATAAAACAAATTTGACAAAATTCAACATCCATAAATGATAAAAACTCTCAGCAAACTAGATAGAAAGGAACCTCCTCATCTAATAATGGGCATCCATCAGAAACCCCACAGCAAACTATCATGCCTAATGATGCAGTCTTCAATGCATTCTCCCAAGATTAGGAACAAGGCCAAGGCAATGATGTCTACCTTACCACTTCTATTCAACATTACACTGAAGGCTTGGTCTAGTGCAATAGGCAAGGGGAAGAAATAAAATGCATGAAGATTGAAAATAAGAAATAAAGCTATTTACAGATTACATTGTTTACATAGAAGATCCAAAGGAATCTACAAAACTATAAGAACAGTGAATTTAATAAGGCCTGAAAATGAAAGCAAAAACTATTGTGAAGTTTCAAGAAAAAAAACACACAGAGAGTACCTTTGCAAACTTGATACATGCCAGAGTTGCTCAAACTTTCTTGGTTCCCAGTGCCCTAAGTATCTGAGTAACTTACTTTTCATTTTTAACTACAACTATTTAGTGATATGTGGCTGCTGCATGCTATACAAGTTCGCCACCACAGAATCAGCCTGAACACAACCACTGCCTTATTTGATGATCCTTGCTTATTTTCATGCAGTATTTGCTTCAAAGACACATTACCCAAGGTAACACAGTGAGATCTAATATTGGAACTGTTAATTCCATTGAGCTATCAGTTGTGTGGGGTCCAAAAGAGGTCAAAAATTTAAAATGTCCCACAGCACCCCCATGGCACTAGGGTGTATAAGATGGGAACTATGGAAACAGACAAAGATTTCTTAAAGAAGATACAATGTTCTATATATAAATATTATAACTTGCACTTGTTAAAAATTAAAAGCTTTTCAAAAAAAAAAAAAACACAAGAAAATTAAAAGGCAAAATCACAAAATATGACAAAATACTCACAAAAAATAGCCCTGAAAAAGGATTTGAATCTAGAATATATAGAACCCAAATAAATTTGATAAAGGCTTGACTAGAGACTAAACAACAACAACAAAAAAAACGTGAGTGGCAAAAAGCATGTGGAAGGGTGTTCAACAGTAATTTGTCATTAGGGAAAGATAAGTTAAAACCACAGTGAGATCTGCAGTGCCTAAAACTCTCATACTGCTAGTGAGAATGTCAAATGGTACAACCACTTTATAAGAAACTGCCAGTTTCCCAAAGTTAAACATATACTTACTATGTGTAAGCCAGAAATTCCACTTCTACATATACTTACCCAAGAGAAATGAAGACATCTACAAAAAAGACTTCTACAAAAAAGTTTATAGTAGCTTTATTTCTAACAGCCAAAAACTGGAAATAATACAGACATCCATCAACAGGGGAAAGATTAAAGTGTTACACAATGGTACACTATTCAACAAAATATGAACAGTAGGTCACAATATAAATAAATCTCAAAATCATGATACTGGACAAAAGAAGCCAGACATAAACTGTGGTTCCTTTTGGATGAAGTTAAATAGACAACACTAATCTATGGTGATAAATCAGAGAAGAGGTTGTCTTGAGAAGGGTTTTAATGGGCAAGGTTTATAAAGTGTTTGTCAAAACTCATGGAATTGTACATACATCATGCGTTTTCACTGTATGTAAATTGTGCATTAATTTTATAAGCACCTTTAGCAGAAAGTTTAAAGAGAGCATTCATTGGTTTAGGGATACTTATGTTAACAGAAGTTTTTTCAGCACAGAAAGCAAGTTCATGCTGCTCACTTGCTGGGAAGAGATGTTTGGAAACAGGATCTCCTGCTTGAGAGCAGCAGAGTGGATCACATTAAATAAAACACCATAAAAGAAAATAACAACTGCTCTCATGTATTGAACGAGGAAAAATGGACAAAGATTATCAATCACAAGGGTCTTATTATGATATCGGAAAAGGTTCCTACAAAGACCTTCAAAAAGAGGGATAGGACTACTGAGAGCCAGGAAGCAGAAAAAGTTCAAGCAAGATAAATAATGGGGAAAGTTTCAGCAGAAAAACTTATGGCTAATACTGTCAAAGATATTTAGAAAAACAGATACTTCAATTCTGTAGGGCTGTCTTCTATATGTCACAGAGCCCATAAATAATGTACCTGGTTCTACTAACATTATCAAGAACTCATCTTATGTTAAACATTATGCTTAGTTTCACCTTAATCTTTAAACAACTGTGAGGTAGCTATTATTATTATTATTATTATCATCCCAACTTAAAGATGAGACTCAAATTAATTTCACCAAAATTACACAGCTGATACATTGTGGGGTCAGGATTTAGAATGAGGTTCTGACTCCTGAGCCCACTCTTTCCTGATATTCTTTACTGCCTCTAAAGAAAAACAGGTTTTACCTTCTCATCCTACTTTTGGATCTGGCCATTTGAGAAAGTGATGCTTGAAGATTTTGCTGCCATTTTGTGACCTCTGACACAAAGAGGCAGAAACAGTAGGAAAAGAAGTCATGTCCTAGATGAACCTTCACTGTGCCAATGAGCCAATCCTGTATCCACCTATCTCCAGACCTCTTGAAGGAGATATAATAAACTTCAACTGTTAAATCTACTTTTAGATGAGTTTTCTGTTACTTGAGTAAAAAGCACTCTAACTGACCCTAGGTGCCAACAAGTTATTATTCAAGGTAAAGAAAACTTAAGGCATGAATCATATACCAAGATGAGAAAAATACCTTGCTTGTTCAATTTTGTCCCAACTTCAGGCAGACTACAGTAAACAACATCTCCCAAAGCTTCCTAAAACAAACAAAACAGTAACCTTTAAGAAATCAAATTAAACCTCCTAGTGAATAGAAACAAGCCAAACACCAATACTCTATCATTCAGATAGGACATATTTTACACTTGAGGGGCCCCATTCTTTGGTTTTTCTCACAACTTTAAAAATGCAGAACTATTTTTAGCTCAGGACCTGCAAAAAAAACAGGCCACCAGTTAGACTGGCCCACAGGCAGCAGTGACTCCGGTCACAACCTCCACCCCCCCATGTACTAGAGCTCCTCGGAGAAGAAACACATCTTGTGCTTTTTCACCTTTGCAGTTTTTCTTAGGCCATCTCCCCTCCTGTATTTGCTGAAATCCTACCCACTGATCTGCAAATCATAGTCCTCAAGCCTTGTACTCCATGAAGACCTTGACTCTGTTTGTTAAGAAGTGAGCTCCCCATCAGGTCAGTGAGTTACAACCCTGTACTATTCATACCATCCATCTTGTGATGCTTTGTACGTTGTCTTCCATGTAGGAGATTCCCCTCATAAACTCCAGGAGGGGAAGACGACACTTGTACAGTATTGTACACAGCACGCTGCTGTACCGGGCCTCAGTAGGTACACAGAAATGCCAGTGAAGATACAGTTGCCATTGATTCTCAGTGCCCCCTTTCCCCTTTCAGCCCCAACCTACACACAGACCCAGTGGAAAAATCATGGACTCATACTGTTACTTGCCTTCTCATTTTCTTCTGCATAATTTCTCAATAAGGGATCAGTGGGAGATTAAGAGAAAAAGATTGGCTAAATAAAGGGTTCTGCCTTGGTCCAATCTGTGCCAATTTAGGTTTTCCTTCTGGAGCGTGTATTCACATGGATCATGGATGCTCCACGGGATCTACAAAACAGTGTCAACACTCTAGCCTTTTACTTGCTCTTACTCCCTCCTTAACGACCCCAAATGGAACAAACATCTCTTTCCTGAATAAGGTATGTTTACTTTTAAGTGTTAACCTTTCAATAATCTCTTAAAACACTATATACTGCCCTAACTAAATTACATTTTTACTTGCCTCACCTATGATTGATGTTCTTGAAAGAACTCAAAATACTAAGGGGCAGAATAAGCAATTTTTAAAAGGTAGAGACAATCCAAATTAGGCAAGCGCAGACTGTTTTAAGTATTTCAAGACAATCCAGTACCTGTGCAAAATTGCTGATTCCCACTGTTCCAATACCATTTTCTGTTGTTATCCATTCATGTTTGTCTGTGAATTTACGCACTAAAACAGAAGACCAGTATTTCAGAAAAGCAGTGGCACCACTTGTTAAAAAGCACCTTTCATATCAATGCTGTCTAAAGGCAAGACTCTCCCAGTATTTGTGTTTGACTTACTGACCCTGCCTTTCAGTACACTGCCCAGGAAAAACCAGATCTTGTGAAGACAGAACACCTTCTCAACAACAGGATCATTTAGACGAAGGTGGCTCGATGTGAACAGCTGGTGCATCTTTTGGAGATTTGATTATTCCGACATTAGTCTAAATCACACATATAAACTATTTTGGGGCACATTTCAAAGTATACTTATCTATTAGTGATCCGTGTTACAGAATGTAGTCTGTTCCTCTACAGACGGATGTGGGTGAGGGAACATAAATGCTTATAATACTTATTTATAAATGCTCATAAATGACTTAACCTAAAAAAAAAAAAAAAAAAAAAAATGCCTCTTTGGGTAGAGTTGACCTAAGAGGGCTTCACTGCAACTTGGTTATAAGGTGGAATCTTACAGGAATGAAAACGACTTGGATCAAATTATAGAACTTGACTAAGTTCTTGAGATTTCATTTTAATTGAAATAACCTTGTCCTTGAAGAAAGCGGCTACTGTCATTTAAAGAAACAAAAATTTTTTAAAGCATATGCTATCTTCTTAAATATATATATCATATTCTGAGGCCAAGCATTTTTCCAAAAATAAGGCATCAGAAGTTAATGGGAAAATGGTTCGCTACCTCAAATCCTGTTTTAGAGTAAGCCTTGCTGGTTCACTCTTCCCCATTACCCAAAAGATAGTTGTACTTAAATTGCTTTGATTTCACAGCTCTGATATGCAGCAGAATGTAACTACTACTTTCTTTTTCCCCTAATCATTAAAAAACTTCAATTTCGTATTCTTCACTGGAAGAAGTCGGAATCTGTCACAAAAGAACTTGCTTTGCTTCATTCCACTTCAAGTAGTTAACTGCTTCAGGTCAATCTGATCTCTCCATGTAAAGTTCATACTCGGTGCTCTGACTGCCACTCTCTCCCGGCACTGCTTTTTCTGGACTACTTCAAGTTTAGAACCTCTTTCCTGCCAGGAGCCTTTCTAGCCCTCCAAGCTTGGATTCTGGGGCCATCCAGCTTACTCCCACAACACTGCACCAGTCTCCCTGAGTCCTGACCATACAAGCACAGAGCACCTGAGGAGCTACGCATACAGCCCCTTTGTCAGTTCTCCCCAGGAAGGAGACTAAGTACAAAGCAAGCAAAAGCATGGTTTATCCCACTTTCACTTGTATTCCCAGTTCTAAACACCGTGCTTGGCAACCAGCACTCAGAACTTGAGGGAGTAAAATAACTTTTTAGTTTAGTTTATTAAGTAAAGGAGATTTTGAACAAAATATCTACATAGGTATTTGGCTACAACACTCACTTCTCCCTGTTACAGCTGTAGAACTGGCTGATTACAATACCAGTTATGAGCAGTTCAAATCCAAATACACCTTTTTAAAGTAAGGGCTGGACAACAGATATGACTTCTCTGAGACAACTGTCTTCATTTGGGCCTTGCCATCTTGCCTAATTGTAAAGATAATCTTAGGAGTGAGGCTGCCCCCACTCGGTTTAGCAATTGAGCGACCCCAGGTTTAGAGGAGAGGCAGCATTAGTAAGGTAAATGCATGAACGTCCACTTAACTTAAAAGTCCCTAAGACATTTTAGTAGACCAAGCTGTTGAGGCTAAAGACCAGAGTTGGTTTAATTCTCCTTTAACCCTTGGCCCAAAAGGGAAAAAGTGGACAAATTAGGTAAATAATTACTTTCTTACTGAGCATTTAAAAACATCGTTTTGGGCCTCAAAATGACGTGTTTTCAGTAATTTATGTGTTTGCATTTTCTTCCTTTCAAAGTCACTATGTGGGGTGCCTTGCTGAGTCAGTCAGTAGAGCATGACTCTTGATCTCAGGGTCACGAGTTCAAGCCACACATTGAGCATGGAGACTTCCCCCCCCCCCAAAAAAAAGTCCCTTCTAATTCCCTAGCCAGATAACCTATATTAATATTGGCCAATTATTTTTTATTATCTGATCCTATAATATTTCATAACAAGTAACATTTACGAAGGACTTACTATTTGTCAGGCTACTTGTACAGAGAGGTTACATTTCATTTCATTTCAGCCTCCCAACAACTTTGTGTGGTAGGCATTATCATTTCCACTTTTCTAATAAGAGACTCAGAAGTTAAGTGACTGCCCCAGATCACATAGCTAATAAGAGGTAGAATCAAAATTGGAACTTGGGTCTCGGTTTTAAAAACCTTGGTGTTCAACCAGATCATGGGTGTTGATATTTTGGACAATATTTAACTAGATGTAACAGTGAATAACCAAAAGAACAGACTTTAAATTCAATTCTTATCTGAGATATGCTTTCCTCTTGTATGCAAATCGGTAATTATCGATATGTGTCACCAACAGAACTAAAGGAATATATTAGCAACGACAGAGTAGCAGCTTTGTTTCAGATTGGAATAAATAAATGTTATCAATTCTTCCAGTTCCAAACAGGTTTCTGAAACAGTCAATGAGACAACAGCCATCACAGACCTATTCACCCTAAAGTAAGAAGCCCGAGTTCTTGCAGGTGCAGTTAGTGTCTCAAGCATTTGCGCACGCAGTAAGAAAACGTTTTCTGCAGCGATAATTGCGCTAAATTATAAAGTATCAGAGGTGACCAACATATTTGAGGGCAGGGCTCCTGGTTATTTCAGTTTCAAGTCCGTGTGAGGCCTCATTTCTGTCCCAACACATCCACGATTCAGTAGACTTGAGCAGAATGTATGAGTCCAAAAGACTATCTCACTGTTTTTGGGAAATGGCCAAATCTTCAAAGATATGCTCGCTTTTGCTGGTAAAAATCTAGCTCCCGTGCTTTAATTTCACTAAGTGCTCTTGCTTTAATTTGACTTCAGAGTTCTCAGTGATAGCCCACATACCAAACTAAAGCCTACTATGTCTCCACTTTTAGGGCCCACGATACACACATATGCAAGATAACCTAAGGTCGCGAAGGAGCCAAGCGACGCTTGCCCGGTTCTCCAGCAGCGAGCGGTCGCGCGTGTGTGCCAGGCTTCCTCCTCCTGGCTCCCCAGCCCGCAGGACAAAGGCTGCGGTGTCGGCCACGCCACTTAGGGAAGCAGCATCGGCCACGCAACCGGAGATCCCAGCAGTAGAAAGCGTGGGCAGTGGTCGCCTCGCTAGACCCGGGTGGTCAGCACAGGAGAGTCGAGGTAAGCACTGACGAGGGGACGGAGGCGCCCAGCCCATTCCCCCGAAGCGGCCGGGCTCACCCCACGTGCCCGCCCGCGCTTACCAGACAGCAGAGCGGAGCCCGTGCGCAACGTCCGGACGGCGCCCGCCCTCAGCCCCCAGGGCCGCGGCAGGCAGGGCGCGGCGGGCGCGGAGGCGGCGCGCAGGCTGCAGGCCGCAGACCGCATGCTCCGCACCGCTCGTAGCGCCATGTTCGCAGAGGTGCGGGGTCGCGGTGCAATGTCTCGGGAACCCCGGCCGAAGGGGGCGGGGCGGGGGGCGCCCCGGACTGGAGCGAGCCGGAGCGAGCCGGCTGGTCTGAGGGGCGGGGGCGGGGCCCGGGTGTGGAGGGGCGGGGCCTGGTAGGGTAGCGCGCGGGGGCGGGGACTCCAGGCGGGTAGCGACCTCGGATAGGGCGACGCTAGAGAGGGGCGGAGGGCCTGCGGTCGGGGCTGAGGGTCAGGGGCGGGGCCTACTGCAGCAGGCCGAGCCCTACCGGGCGGAGCCGCGGGTCGCTGGCGGGGTTGGGGGGGGGGGGGAACGGGCGGGGCCTAGTTCCCGGGAGTCACTTTCCCGCAGTGAAAGTGCAAGGTCAGCAGCTCCAGCTTTGCTAACCTGGGGGACCTGCCCGGGCAGTGAGAAGGGTTCCGGCAGAGGTGGCTTCGCAGGGCGGGCATTCTCGTGCCATTGGGTCTCTGAGGTCCTGGGAAAGATAGAGTGTCCCCATTCCCGTTAAGTATGCTCCCGTGCTTCTACAGAGGATCAAGGTCACCCAGATCGGGACTCATAGCCAGGTCTAAACAGAATCATTCTCAAAGGAGACTGTGGTTGGGTATTGGCCCAGGTAGCTCTGACACATAGTTTCTGTTTGACTTTGAGAAATACTGGAAACAATCCAGGAGCCCACTTTATTACTTTACCGATCCCAAGAGGCCTGGGTACCCCATGCAGGGGACAGACAGAAGCTCCTAGAGAAGCAAAGACTTGTCCAAGGTTTGGGAGTGTCTCCTTGGTGGAGACTGGATGGGAGCCAGTTAGCTAATGGAGGAGCAATCAAAGGGCAAAGTTGAAACCCAGCATGGTCAGTTCCTTGCTTAAGTAGCCAGCCCTGGGACCAAAGCCTTTCCAGAAAAACAGAAGTCCTGTCCCCATCCAAGGAGACAGAAAATAATTAAGTTCTGGGAAAGACTTCACCATCAACACAAATTTTATGGCGTGGGCAGGAATCAGTGAAGAAACAGTGGAGTGAAAAACACCTCAAGCTCCACATCATTATTACAGGTTGTCATCATCACATATTCCTTATTATACACACCTTAAAGCGTGTGTGTATGTGAGTGCGTGAAGGGATGTTTGGGAGACTTCCATGTTGTTCCACTGAGCTTCCACCCCACTTACAAAATGGGCATTGTTAGCACATCTGTGCAGTGCTTGCAAGGGCTGTCATGCTCCAGTTTCCTTTTCCTTGCTGTATGCCTGGGACTGTGCAAACATTACCTTTTTAATCCTCTCCAAACCCCTTTCTGATACGTATTACTTTCGTTGCATACATGAGGAACGGGAGGCTCAGAAAAGTTAATTGACTTGCCCGGGAGTGGAATGGGGAAGGCATGTCTAGCTTTAGCAGCTGCTAGGTGGCAGTAGCAGGACCTGACCTCTAGTTGGGCTCACGGTCAACTGCTTGTAAGGCCTGCCACTTGCCTCCCTTTGGGATGCTGACTGGCTCACAGTGGTCTACTCCAGACTGCAGATCTTGGCTAGCTTCTCATATCAATGTTCTGTTTTTATTGTTGTTTTGTTATAAGCCAATATAGCACAATGCAAACCATGCCCTAAAATATTTATTCCCGGCTCTACTGATGTATTTGGTGGAAAGAACAAGGTCACATGTCAGTCTGTGACCTGTATCACATGCCCTTCCACCAAAACAATAGGCAGTGTGTCATTTTTAAAAATCTAATAAGTATTGAGGCTAATCACAAATTATTTTTTTTCCTAATTGATAATCATTGTAACATCCATGGCTTGAGATTTAAAAGGTCATCCCACTGCACGTTTGGTACAACCACCTGAGAGTTGCCTGTGATCTTTTCTCTCAAGTGTGTCAGAAGGGGTCCACTCATCTCTTTAAGCTTTTTTTCCTCTCATAGCAATACAGTTGAAGGAGTTGCCAGTTTGATATTTACAGTCAGAAAAGGAGTGGAGACTAGATGAATAACTTACAACTTCTCCAGATCTTAGAGCTTTTCATATTTAAAACAAATAGACTGGAGTGCCTGGATGGCTAAGTCGGTTAAGCATCTGACTCTTCATTTTAGCTCAGGTTATGGTCTCCCATTTCAGGAAATTGAGCCCCATGTCGAGCTCTGTGCTGACAAAAGCCTGTTTGGGATTCTCTCTCCCTCTCTCTCTCTCTAAAAAAATAAACATTTTAAAAATAGATAGATAGATAGATAGATAGATAGATAGATAAGTAAATAAATAAAGCAGACTGTGTATCTGGGTAGGTTTCCATACCAGTGTATTGAGACCTGTGTGTATACCGTGCTATGGGTTGTCTGATGAGCATCCCTGCACATTTAGCTCACGTTCATGCGTGACACAATAAACAATGGATGATGGGCTTTCGGTTGGAATGAAGATGATGAAATCCCCAAGGTTTTGTGTGTGTTGCATGTTATGTGGCTCCTTGTGAACGATCCTTTTTTTATATTCAGGGTAAGATCCTGATTCAACTGTCCTAAAAAGACATTTAAGCTCTCATCCAGATACACTTGATCTTAGCCAAAAGGCCGAGAAGCGATAAGCTCTCATCCAGATAGAAGCCAGTAGTTCAGCTCCAGGGTTGATGAAGTCAGTCATCAAGCACTCATGTTCCTCTCATCTTTCTGCTCTGCTGTCTTTGGATTGTTCCCCATGGTGTCAGAGTAGCTGCACAAGTTCCTGGAGTGTTGCTCAGGCCAGACCATGTCTAGCAGCATAAGATGCCATCTCTTTGTGTCTCTTTTTATTGGCAAGTAGACCTTTCCTGGAAGTGTCCTAGAGACTTCAGTTTTCATTGGCTGGAACTGGGTCGTGTGACTACCCCAAATCCCTCATTGTCAAGGGAAATGGATTAGTATCCAAATCAGGATTTACACTGATGTGGCTACAGGGGCACTTTCCCATGGGTCTCCTGGGAAAGGAGTATATGGCTACGTGATCAAAGTTGGGTTCTGATAGCAAAGAGGAAAGCATGGAACGGATTTGGGGCAGGCAACCTAGAGGAGGTATGTGTGTGTGTGTTGGGGGCGGGAGATGAGTGAGCTAGAGAGGATATGTGAGGTGCACTCCCCTGCACGGGGGAGGGGAAACGTGCCCTTATCCACACAGACACCTAAACACCTTTTATTGTCTAGATCCGTGGTTCTCAGAATTTAGGGCATGGTTAGCAAGTCTGACTGCACATTGGAATCACCTGGGGAGGCTTTAAAATTATTGATGCCTGGGGGCACCTGGGTGGCTCAGTCAGTTAAGCATCTGACTCTTTTTTTTTTTTTTTAATGTTTATTTATTTTTGAGAGAGAGAGAGAGAGAGAGTGAGAGTATAGGGGAAAGGAAGAGAGAGAGGGAGACCCAGAATCTGAAGCAGGCTCCTAGCTGTCAGCACAGAGCCCAACGCGGGGCTTGAACTCAGAAACTGAGAGACTAGCCAACTGAGCCACCCAGGTGCCCCAAGCATCTGACTCTTAATCTCAGCTCAGATCTTAATCTTGGGGTCTTGAGTTAAAGCCCTGTGTTGGGCTCCACACTAGGCATGGAGCCTACTTTAAAAACAAAACACAACAACAACAACAACAACTTTGATGCCGAGGTCCTGGGTCAAAGATTCTGAGATTCTGATGTTTGGGATGAAGTCTGGGGCATGCAGCCAGGCTTGAGAACTACTGATGTAGATTACCAGTTCCCAAAGTATCACCTAAGGAACACTAGCCCTGACTGAGGTGCTTCAATACTGGATGCCTTGATCAAAAAGTTTTGGGAATCATTGCACACTTTAGCTTGCGTGCTCGCCTCATTCCATGAGACTCACAATGCATATTTAGCATGTTAAAAACTCTCACAGTTCCCATGCTAAAGAACTTGTGTAACATTTATAATCTAGTGTTTGTCATATTTATTTGATTCAGAAACATTCCTGAGGGAATGACACCTATTATGTTGAATTTTGTCCCCTAAAGAAATAATGTTGAAGGCCTAACCCCTACTCATCAAAATGTGATCAAATTTGGAAATAGGGGTGTTGCAGATGTGATTAGTTAAGATGGGGTAATAATGGAGTAGGATGGGCCCTTAATTCATTAGGACCAGAGGGGTTCTTGAGTGGCTCAGCAGGTTAAGTGTCTGACTTTGGCTCGGGTCATGATTTCTCCGTACAAGAGTTCGAGCCCTGCATCGGGCTCTGTGCTGATAGCTAGGAGCCTGGAGCCTGCTTCAGATTCTGTGTCTCCTCCTCTCTCTGTCCCTCCTCCACTCACACTCTCTTTCTCTCTCAAAAATAAATGAACATTAACAAAAACTAAATAGGACTAGAGATCTTATAAGAAGAAGAAAAGAAACACAGGGACAGACACATAGGGAGAAGGCCATGTGATAACATAGGCAGAAATTAGAATGATCCATCTACAAGCCAAGGAATACCAAAGGACACTAGAAGTTGGAAGAAAAGACTCTTCTCCAAAGTCTTTAGAGGGAGCCTGGCCCCATTGACACTTTGATTTGGGGCTTCTATCCTCTGGGATGGAGACCATAAATTTCAATTGGTTTAAGCTACCCAGTTTATGCTACTGTGTTCCTCTCGAGAGGAGGAGAGAGAGAGAGGGAGAGCGATGGCCATTAACACCTCTTGGACACAATTTGAGAAACCCTGAAATAGAATCATTCAGAAGCAATCCCCGACCAACCAAGAAGATGAAATAGTCCGTAGAGGTCATTTTTTTCCCCAAACTCCAGACAGTGTTTGTTTTATTTCTAGGAGGAAATACAGTTGAACAGTCTGTGACAATAGTGGCAATTGAATGTACTTAAGCGTATATTTTTCTTATTTTTTTTACTTGCCAGGCTTGGTGACTTTTCTGTGGACACAGAAAAACATTGGCCTGGAGAGACTGTAGAATCACTGGGAAGCATAGGCCCAAGGCTCTGGCCTTCCCCCTCTATAGATGTTCGTGTGTGGATGAAGAGCTTAAAGCTTGGGTGCAGCTGACACAGGTACAGGGAGGCCGGACCTCTGACAGCAACTCGGGCTGTTTCCTGCCACTTCCGGGGTCCTCTCTTTTACGTTTAATGCCCAGGAAACCGAGTATTTTCGCCAGCAACAAATCGGCAATCTCTCCTTCCTCCGACAGCTGTAGAGGGAAAAAGAACCATACGACATACATAGAACCATTCTCTTTGGGGGGTTTCTTCCTTCCTAAGGGGAAACCATGGTTTTATTGTTCAACTTGGTCTCTGCCAAAGTCACTGCACTGTGTACAGTCAGTTTTCTGTTGGGGTTCCCCTTCTTCTGGGAATCCCAGGGGTGTGTGCTCCCACCTTTACCCTGATGTTTCTTCTTCCCCTGTGATGAGAATGACAGTATTCCCTCTACCACCCCCAATAGGGGCTGTTAGGAATGTATGTACAAAGACCCTCATGCGTTGCTGCTGGGAACGTGAATTGGTGCATCTGCTTTGGGAAATAGCTTGCCGTCTTCTCAAAATTTAAACTTGTTACCATATGACCGGTTGAAACAAATTTCTGGGCCCAAGATGGAGCTGCTCCAGCCTGGGGTGCCGTGTCAGCAGACCGAAGCTTAGAGAACTTCTGTGTCCCTGTAAATGCTTCCCTTTATCAGAATGCAGTATATCAGGTTAGCCAACCTCCAAACACCAAGCCACCTCTGAGCCCTTTACTTCTTTTCTTTTCCATCTCGCCACAAACAAGATTGACTGTGTGGCCCCAGTCAGTCAGATATATTTTCATTTTTCTCTTCCTTGTTCTTTATTCTTTTATCCTATAAAAGCTTCCTGCCTTCCACCCCATTTGTACTTCTCTGAATAGAGACTGTCCACTTCATGGAGTGTTAAGGTTTGTATCACCTAACGTGTCTGCCTTAATAACTTTTGAAAAGGTTTCAGCCTCGGCTGTATACTAAAATCACCTGAGAAGATTTCAGAAATACATGTGCTTAGCTCATTCACCCAAGGATTCTGTGTATATTGGTCTCAATGCAGCAGCAGGCATCCCAAAAGCCCCCACGTGATTCTAATGTACACTCAGGGCTGAGCATCACTGGGGTCATGAACCAAGTGCCACCTTGGGAATCAGGAGACCCGATTCTAGTCTGCCCTTCATTTGTTTGTATTCTTGAGGAAGGTATTTCCTCCTTCTGGACCTATTTCCACTCCCATGAAATGACGGCTTTGAGCTACAGAGGTCTCTCACGTCCCCCTAATGTCTAGTGCTGCTCAGTCACTTCCTACTTCAGGGTCAATGACTGTTGAAGAATAAGCCAAAGGGACTCACCTGATCATATTTTTGCTCCTCATTGAAGGCCACCAGGATGACAGAGATGAATAGATTCAGCACCACAAATGTCATGAAAATGATGCAGGACCCAATCAGGAAGGAGCCAAGCACTGGGCTGTAGTCCAGGACCTGTCAGGAAGAAAGCCAAGAGTCACCCCCAGAAGTCCTGTGTCCTGGTAGCCACTTCCCCATAGCCATCCTCAGAGGGAAAACTGGTTCTCAGACTAGGCAGAGCCTGGAACCAGGAAGGATCCCTTTTGTCTGGCAGCTGAGAGCACGGGCATTGCTCTCAAGAGCTGCCAAGAGACGGGGTGCGTGGATGGCTCAGTTGGTTAAGCAGCTGACTTTGGCTCATGATCATGGTCTCACAGTTCGTGAGTTTGAGCCCTGAACCTGGCTCTGCACTGACAGTGCAGATTCTCGATTCTCTCCCTCTCCCTCTCCCTCTCCCTCTCCCTCTCCCTCTCCCTTTCTCTGCCCCTCCCCTGCTCTCTCTCTTTCTCTCTCTCTCTCTGTCTCTCTCTCTCTCTCTAAGTAAACAGAACAAAACAAAACAAGCTGCCAGGAAAAGAAAAAGATAGCACCCCCTACTCCCTACTGCCGCCATTTCCAAATATAAGGCACCATTTCTGGCTAGGGCTGGGAGCATTCCCTTCTAGAGACCTCCCAGCCCAGTCCTCTCCTAAGTACTCAGTGCATGATGTTCTCCTGTAAGCAGGGGTTCCCAGGGCAAACTATGGGCCCTAGTATGGGGCTGTCTGCCTAGAGGAAGGGGACTGTTTATTTGTCCAAAGTTGCCTTGTGCTTGCCAGGCCATGGACCCATTCAGGGAGAGACATTTGAGGAGGGTGCTTTTTCTCATTTTCATAAAGGCTTGGTGTAGATGGCCGTGTCCATATTCCCCCGACCCCACCCCATTACCTCCTCGTAGTTAAAGATTCCTAGCTGAAGGCTGATCATTGTTTCTGCTGCATCAAAGAGGGTTTTGTAGGAACAGAGTTTCCAACCAAATATTAAGTTTGACTGTAATGGAAAGAGTCCTCATGAACAGGGAAAGAAACCAAGTGACCTCCCCATCCCCCACCCCCAAAGCCTGTTGTTTGACAGAGTCTCTGTTCTGGGTCAGCCATATCCTTGGCCCCGCAAAACCGTACCTATGGGGGCTTGCAAGTGAGTGTGTGTGTACCTACCCAGTTCTGTAAGGAATGCGTATCCCCTTCTGGGGCTCAGCACCACCCACTAGGCCACTACTGTGTTCACTCAGATGGCTGCAGTTCACTCGGGTGACTCACTGATGAAACTGGGCTCTCTGAGGCCCCAGCCTCTTTGCTTCGGGGGAGTTGGGTTGGATGACAACAGGCTTCTGCCTGGGCAGGGCATCCCCTATACTTCCTCCTCACCACAGCACGCTTCCCTCCAAAGATTGCCGCTCTTATGTCAAGGGAGGCCCAGCACTCCCTTTGCTCTGAATTGGTGACTTCTCATCTCCGGACACGGCCAGTGTCCCTGTAGCTCCTATACTGCAGATGGAGGACTGAATAAATCCATGTGAATTAAGGGGTCCAGTGAAGTACTTGTGATAAAACCAAACTCCAGCTTTTTAGCATACACCCCCCATCACTCCATCAGTGCTCCTTACCCCATTTCTGAGGGTGGGAGAGGGAGAGGCAGTAGTTAGGTAGTGGGGAGTCAGCGTGGAGGTGATAGGGACAGGAAAAGGATGGCTAAGGAATGGGGAGAGGGCTAGAGAGAGAGTGGTAACTAGGATAAGAGAGACCACTGTGTGGTGTTCAGCTCAGGGATGGTGGAAGGTAAGACTGGATGGGGCCAAGGCAAGAACTGGGACAGGGGCTGGGGTGGAGAGTGGGTCAGGATTGGGTAAAGGGGCACGGAGGAGTGAGAGCTGTGGTATTATGGGGAACGTGGACTTGGAGGCGATGGGGGTTATATTTAGATGGAGAGCAAGATGTGGCAGAGGGTCTTTGCTTCCCACATAATTGGTAATAAAAGAGTTGGCAGTATTTTTTTTTTTTTTCATTCACAAAAGAGACGTGACTGCCAAAATGCTCTCAGTGTCAAGGGGCTGAATGAAATGATTTTTGGCCCTGTTAAGTTCATGCCTAGTGTAGGGCACCAAGCAGTGACATAGCCTACCCATATGTAGGCTAATCTCTGCCCAATTCGTCTCCAGCCCCCCCCCCCTCCACCCCCCGAGCACAGAGCGAATGCTCTATCCGTGTCTGAGCATGTGGAGTGTCAGGAGAAGTGGCGTTTCCAGGCAGGGTCCAGGTACAGAAAGGAATCCTTTATTGGAGGTAGTTGGCCCTCTTGGTCTTAGAGACTATACCTCCTTACTCTTATCCAGCCGATGTCTCCACCCTTGCCATTTGGGGTGGCCAGTTTATGAGCCCCCAGCTGCAAAGCCCTGGACTCAGAATATCCACCGTCTCCCCCAGGTTCCAAAGTCTTAACGCTAACCCTCAGTGCATGTGCCCCTCCACCCCCCCCTCCCCCCAATGACCACCACCACTGAGAAGCCTTTGCTTCCAAGGAGACCAGCCCCGAAGGTTTTACCAAAGGAACCACTCACTGCAATGGAGTAAGCCAGAAGCATGATAAGGATGACGATGATAAATCCTGAAATGTCCCCCCAAGCACGGCGCAGGGCAGATGTGATCATGTTCATTTTGGGGTTCAACCTGAGCAGATGCCAAAGCTTCACTGTGGACAGCAGTACCAGGAACGCAATGATGTAGCCAAGGGCAGCATCAGCTGCTGCTGTCTCACTGAAACTGATCCCCCTGTAGGACCAAAAGGGAGGGTGAGTCTCAGAGACTGTGAGAAGCTCAGCCAGAGCTCATCTGGGCTGTCAGGATGCTGGATCCTTAGCCCAGGATGCAGGATTAGATTTATCATGATCTCAGAGCCTATCACTTCCCACAACAGATCTGGGATATATAAGGCTAGTCCAATTCCCCAGCTGTGTAATGATGAGATGGGGATGACAGTGATGGAGATCAGAGTGGCGATGGTGATGGTGGTGGGGATGATGGTTATGATAGGGATGACGACAATGATGGTGATGGAGGCGATGTGGTAGGGACGATGATGGTGGTGGTGAGGGTGTTGGTGATCATGGTAGGGATGATGGTTATGATAGGGATGACAACGACGATGACGATGGAGGTGATGTGGTAGCATGTTGGTGGTGGTGGTGAGGGTAATGGTGATGATGGTAGTGATGTGGTAGTGATGGGGGTCATGGGACCATTACCTACCAGTTTTGGTTAATGGCTGCAGAGCTATGGAAGAATGGCAAAGGAAGAATCCTCTCAGGGTCAAGAAGATGGAACTGAGGGAGTTCTGTGAGCCTCCCCTCCTGGTCTGGGGTTACTAGATGCCACTTCCTCACATTTGTCTGAGTGTATGTTCACATTACCCTTACATTTGAAGGAAGGATGGAAGTGTTCAGTTTCTGTGCTGAGGGCCTGATGAACCTCAGCTGTGTTTGGCCTTCGAGACCACTGGCTGAGGCAAGTGTTTCTGTCTTTGTTTCATGGATGAGGACGAGGAAGAGTTGGCACCAGGTCACCCAGCTAGTGACATAGCGATACAACTCGTGGTGGAAGAAAAAGAGTTGGATCCAGGCCTGACTCCAAAGTCTGGTTCTTCCCGCCATCCCACCCTGCCCTTAATTCCCCTCCGTGCCTTTGTGCTTTAAATTCAGTCTTAATATTGGTGTGTCGTTCAAATGGTGTAGGCCGTTATCCAGTGACACGGATGGAGCACAGGTTAAAGAACAAAATTATATGATCTCAGGTTTTAAATGCATTTAATATACATATGTAACGCCTGAGTGAAAGCTGTCCTTTTCCCTAATCTCCTGCCCTCCAGAATCTTCCTTCCCTTTGAGCATATGGGGCCGCTGGTATGGGTGGCAGCTTCCTCCTTTGGTTCCCGCAGCATCTTTTTCCTGTCTCTCTTAAAACACCTAACCCTCTCTTGCGCCATTTAATTGCTCATATGCGTGGAAAAGTAACTACGTAAGCCCGCTTTTGTGATGACAGCTCTAATGAAAGCATGGTTCTCAGCCTTGGCTGCAGGTTAGAATAACCAGGGAGACAATGAAAATACTAGAGCGGGGCTTGTCCCCAGCACTGACCTAGTAGGTCTGGGATGTGGCCTGGGCATCAGGGTTTGATCATCTCCCTGGGCAATTCTGCTGAGGAGCCAGGCCTGGGAAGCACTGGGTTGAAAGGAGACTATGAAGCAAATCACTTGGTCTTAAAAAATACTTTGAAAATTCAGGATCTGGTTATAGAATGACTTATCTATCCCAACAAGCAAACGAAGTTTACAAGTTTCTGAAATTAACACAAAACTTTGGTTAATTGATTAACCAAATGCAACTGAGGGTTTCATGTAATTCCACATTTTACTCTGTTTTCTGTCAAAAGTGGCAGATTTATATTTTCTGACACTCAGTGTGAAGAGAACTCTCTTACTATAAGATTGTTTTATAACCCATCGGAGTAAAAACCCTGTCTATGTGGATATTGAGAACCAAATATGTTTTAGGTCACGGTGAGGAATTATAAAGCGTGGTTAATGTAGGGGGACAGTGATGATTTACAAATCACACTGGCTGTTAATGGTCTTAATCACGTATAACCTAAAACTCACCACTGTTTCTTCCTAGAACTCAGGCTTTGTTCTCTAAGCAGGAGTTTTTCTGCAAAGGGTCAGATGGTATGTATTTGAGGCTCTGTGGGCCAGATAGTTTCTGTCCCAGTAACTCCGTTGACAGTTGTTATCAGGAAAGCAGCCATGGACAGTATGTAAGGAACAGGTGATGATGCAGTGTTCCATTAAAACTTAATTTACAAAAACAGGTAGCGGGCTGGATTTGGACCCCAGGTCATCTTTTGCAGATCCCTTCAAGAGTTCAAACACCTTTAAGTTTTAGAAATGCTGTTCTGCATAAGATTTACAGCCAGCTTAAGTAAAAAATAAAAGCACTTCTGACAATTTCTGAACTCAAAGAACTCAACTGATATGGAGACCTTTCTGTGGAAGGGTGCCTGGAGAGAGGGTGGAACTTTTGTCCTAGACTTGGCTGGCGCCATGGGCGTGGTACAGGGAAGAGCTCAGTGAGGGTTTGTGAGTTGAATGAGACCATCTAGGGTGGAGGTTAGGAATGCAGAGTTCTTATAGGCCCTGCATTTCCGTTTCCAAATTCTGTGACCTTGCACAGACATCCTTTCTGAGCCTCAGTTTCCTTATCTGTAAAAAAGGGATGTTGATAGTATTATCTTTTAGAAGTTTTAGGAAGATTAAAGTAGATGAGATAATCCTTTTAAAGTGCTGTTTTTATAACAGTATATGGCATCCAACAATAAATAAATGTTAGCTATATCAATAAAATCACTGAGTCAAGAAACACAGTGGTTTGATGTAAGGATTGGGATCCTGGAGACTTACAAGCTAGGTTTCTTGTTGTTGTTGTTTCCTTTTTAATATATTTCCTTAAGACTTTACTTTTAAGCAATCTCTACATCCAACGTGTGGGGCTCAAACTCATGACCCTGAGATTAAGAGTTGCAAGCTCTACCAAATGAAGCATCCAGGCACCCCTTCAAGATTTTAAAACAGTTATTTATTTAAAACTTTTTTAGAGAGAGCTAGCAGGGAGGACCAGAGAGAGAATCTTAAGCAGGCTCAGCACTGGGCATGCATGGAGCCCAAAGATTTTATTTTTATGTAATCTCTGTACCCAAAATGAAGCTTGAATTTACAACCCCAAAGTCAAGAGTTGCGTGCTCTAGTGACTGAACCTCTCACACAAGGTAGCTTTAAATTACTTCTCTGCCACCTTTAAATGTAGGGCTTGAACTCACAACCCTGACTGAGATCAAGACCTGAACTGAGATCAGAGTCAGATGCTTAACTGATTGAGCCACCCAGGTGGCCCCAGGCATAGCTTTCCTGACCTCAGAAGTCATTTCAGGCCCTCTGCCATCTTGTGGATGAATGTACGGACAAAACAGCCATTATCAGGCCAGGAGGTAATTTGATCCTATGAAGGACAATCAACAATGATAAAGTGAAGACTGACCTGGTGCACATTTCTTGAGTTATCTTTGCAGGATCTAAACCCCCTTGAGTACTCAGATACCAGACCAACTAAAGCCAGAGAATTGACAGTGCTGACCTTTGCCAGTCCTAGTGACTTTGACTTGGACTCAGTTACAGTAAGATGACTTCTGCCCCAATTCCACGCTGTATTCTCCATTGCGTAGCTCCTTCAAGAATATGTATTCACCCTTCCCTTAAAACTTCCCCATTTTTGTTATTTGGAGAGACCACTTTGGGAAAGATCCTTGATGTTCTCCTTTATTGCAAGTAAAATGCTTCCTTTTCCTATTCTTTGGTTTGGTCATGTCTTTTGGCTGGATGGTTCCCAAGGGGCGAACCTACTTTTGGGTAATAGTAACATCTACCACCTTGGGTTCTTATGAGGATCTGGTGAGTTAGTACATCCTGCCTAACAGAGTGGACCCTTTGTAAATGATGTAGGTTGTAAATGATGTAGGACACTTTGTAGCAGATGTAGGTTGACTGGCGTTCTGCTACAGCTTTTGGGCAGGGACCTTACCACGGTGTCACAAGGTCTTTTGTTTTGGTAGGATTTGCAAAAGTAAGCTTTGTTCCATTTTGTTGTAAAAGAGCCCTCTCCAACTGTGTATGCTTCAGGCCCTAAACCTGAATTTAAGTGATAGCTATAGTTACTTTTTAAAGAGTGACCCGTGATCCTCTGAGGATCAACAGGATTTCAAAAGCCTTCCTCTGGGGGCGCCTGGTTGGCTCAGTCTGTTGAGCATCCAACTTTGGCTCAGGTCAGTTCAACCCGTGTGGGGCTCTGTCCTGACCGCTTGGAGCCCGGAGCCCACTTTGGATTCTGTGTCTCCTTCTCGCTCTCTGCCCCTCCCCCACTCATGGTCTGTTTCTCTCTGTCTCTCAAAAATAAATAAATGTTAAAAAATTTTTGTTCAAAAGCCTCCCTCTGACCCTGGGGCCACAGAGCTGGAGGAAGCAGATCTAGTGTGGGAGTTGGGAGCTGAGGCAGAGCCACTTACTCCTTCCCATGGTTCCGGTAGCGCTGGATGTCACGTTCTGCCAGGACAGCCCTCTTCACAAACATCGCCAGGGCACTCCAGCTGGCCAGGATGATGGTCAGCTCCAGAAGATTCCACTTGCTATGGAAATAGCGCCACCTCTGTTTCCTCATGAGCTTGCCCTGAGAAAGGAGCTGGAGGTTGTACCAAATGCTGTGGCCAGAATTGTGGCTCCCCACCCCTTCCACCAAAGCTCTCCCAGCCACCCAAGATGACCCTCCAGCAGGGTCTACTGTATCCTGGAGAGGCTCCTTAAAGCCCTGGCCCCACGTGCCTAGAGTGCCTGGGGCCTTTCCCCAGCACTGTGCACAGACCCCATCTGCCCCATCACCAACTCGGGCTGCAGAATTTGGAAGGCACGGAAGAGTAAATACAGCAAAAATAAGAAAAACATTTAATTCTCTCTGATGCAAAAAATTGGGGAAGGAGAAAGACCCTCCCACCCTTTCACAGGGTATTTACTTCAGAAAACTTGTAATTGTGAATTCTTTCTCTGCCCCTTTGAGGTGCGTGTCAATCTTTTTAAAAGTTCAGCTAGCCTCAAGAATGTTTTTCTAAAGGACCTGGGAGCTTTCTGTCTGACATGGGATCATGAAGGAAGGTAGTGCCCTTCACTCCCAGTTTCCCCAGGAGGGTAGGAGCCAAATGGCAGGCACCTGGCTCCAAATTACAAAATTACTTCCTGTTGTGAATATATATGTTTATTTTTACTTTTTTTTTTTAAATGTTTATTCATTTTTGAGAGAGTGTCAGCGGGGGAGGGCAGAGAGAAGGGGACAGAGGCTCTGAAGCCGGCTCTGTGCTGACAGCAGAGAGCTCGATATGGGGCTCCAACTCATGAAGTGTGAGATCATGACCTGAGCCGAAGTCAGACACTCAGCGAACTGAGCCACCTGGGTGCCCCTATTTTTCTTTTGATAAAGATAGTTAGCAAACACAAGTGGCCACCCCAATTACCAGGTGAATTTAGAGTGGACTAGTGGGATAGATATGCCATAAATCCTCTTGAGGATTAATTAGTGTTTATCTTAAGAAGGAGTATGTGGGGCGCTTGGGTGGCGCAGTCGGTTAAGCATCCGACTTCAGCCCGGTCACGATCTCGCGGTCCGTGAGTTCGAGCCCTGCGTCGGGCTCTGGGCTGATGGCTCAGAGCCTGGAGCCTGTTTCCGATTCTGTGTCTCCCCCTCTCTCTGCCCCTCCTCCATTCATGCTCTGTCTCTCTCTGTCCCCCAAAAAATAAATAAACGTTGAAAAAAAAAAAAAAGAAGGAGTATGTAATGGGTCCTATCTGCCCAGCAATATGCAAGGGTGAGATTCCTTTCTGTTTTTGGAAACTCTTAGTGGATTGCCTGGGATGTTCCTAACTTCTAGTTTAATGCTTATTCAATAAGAAAAGTTGTTTTCTTCGAGGGAAGTGGACAGTTATTGTTTAATAGGTACAGTTTCAATTTTGCAGGAGGAAAAAAGTTATGGAAGGATGGATGGATGGATGGTAGTGATGGTTTTTGCACAACGTGAATGTCCTTAATGCCACTGAGTTGTACATTTAAAAGTGGTTAAAGTGGTAAACTTTGTTCTATATTATATATACGTGTTTTTATGTATATATAATACATAAGATATAAAATATACACAATTAAAATAACATAACATAGAACATACATAATGGTATACATAATCTACCACAATTAGAAATAAATGAATAGATTAGAAATAACAAATAATATAATAAAAATAAATAAATTAGAAATAAATAATTTTGTTAGTTTTTTTTTTTTTTTTTTCTTGACCTTTGTGCCTTTGTGGAGAGGTTTTCTAGATTGGCCAGAGACTTTGTTTTTAATTCTGTTTCCTCATCAGGTGTTGCAAGTCAAAAGGAATTGTGCTGTGTAAGTTCTAGGCCTCCCCCACTATCCCCCCCCCCCAACCCCCACTAAAGAGAATCTTCTATTGTCTGTTCTACTTCCCTCCTCCTACTCACTCTTAGGGAGGAAGGACTCCTGTTTGGCTAAGTACACCTCCATCATAAAGGGACGGAGAGAGATTTTAAAAATTGCTTAAGCAGTATTTTGAGAAAGATTTAAGGGTTTTGGAAAGAAGCGTTCTGAAGCAGCTGCAGACAGAGGGTGAGGGCAGCCCAGAGGTGGGTAGGCAGATGGGCCTCCTTTGATGTTCTAGAAAAATGCAAAGACTGAGGTTGTTCTTTGGTAACTGTTCCCTGTTTGGTTTGAACTGGCGATGTTCAGAGACCCTGTGGGATCCAGGTTTATGAGCCTCATGGTGAGGCAGAGTGTCAAGTTCAGGGGTTAGACTCTCTGGGTTCAATTTTGGCCTTGGATAAATTACTTAATGTCTCTGGACTTCAGCTTCCTACTCTGTGAAATGGAGCCAATAGAACCTTTCTCTTGGTATTATAGGAGAAAATCCATGCAGCATTCTTAGCGCAATGCGAATCACGTGGTAGGCACTCAAGGTATCATCCTTATTTTCAAGTGTTTGTCGTGGCTGTTGAGCAAGGGTTGGGGATGTCCTTTTAAGAGACCTGATTTGCATTTTTGGTGGGGGAAGGGGCAGGCCATATCCCAAGCTTCAAATGAGCTCCCCGCCTCCTCAAATCCCCATCATTATCAATGTCTGTACCTTCATTTTGCAACATGGTTGTAAAAGTGGCAAAGGGGATTTTTTCCTAATTCCCAGGGACCACAGGTGAACCAGACCACAGGGAGCACAGTCACCTGTCTCTGTCTCCCACCTATGACATTTTTGGAAGGTCTCATTTCCTCTCCCTTCCCCATCCAGGAAGGACCAGCCTCTGAATCTAAGTTCCTGAGAGGTGCTGAAAGTTGGTCCTTGAGCTGGGTGGGTCCTCATGACTACAGAAGGACCGGAAAGTTGCCATGGCAAACAGGCAGACAGAACCTTTCCCTCTCCCTTCCGCTGGCCTCATTCCAGGGAAGGTGTGTGAGATGGGACAGGCGCACTGCCGCCTCCAGCCCAGGGAGCCCTAGTCTACCCCTCACCTGCACAATCATGTAGTAGAGAAGGAACAGGAGGTAGATGACCTCTGCTGCTACCACGAAGGGGTGCCAGCCGTCAGTGAAGGGGTACAGGCGCAGGCTTTGCAGGTTCGCATGTGCAAAGAAGGTTCCTGGGAAGCAAAACACGTTCTGCTCATTCCTGGTCACCTGCCTGCTCAGAGCCACCGCTTCTGACCGCAAGTCATCTGTGCCATGATGCAATCTCAGGCCCTTCTTAGGCCTGGCCAGGGCAGAAGAGAAGATAAAGGTCCTTCAGACCCAAAAACCCAAGGGACTGGACAGGGACACACGGGGGATGCCAACAACAATGCGCTTGTCAGAAAGGATGCCGGGAGCTGCACGGGGAGAGCCGTCCCCGACCCTCTGCATCTGGTAGCCTCCATTTGTGCCCTCAGTCACCTCCAGCCAGAGCACAACTGCCCACTTAACATTAATCTGCTCCAGCCTGGCTCACTTTTTTTTTTTTTTTTTAACTTTTTAAGTTTATTTATTTTGAGAGAGACAGTGCGAGTGAGGGAGGGGCAGAGAGAGAGGGAGACCAAGAATCCCAAGCAAGCTCTGTGCTGTCAGCACAGAGCCTGACACGGGGCTCCAACCCACGAAACCGTGAGATGATGGCCTGAGCCGAAACCAAGAGCCAGATACTTAACCGACTGAGCCACCCAGGTGCCCCAAGCCTGGCTCACTTAAAGCCAGTTCACCTAAAAAGAGTTCACTAAAGACCGATTCATCTATTGACCAATATGCCTAAAATTCAACCTTCTTTTGAATCACCTTTCATCCATTTGTGTATCTTTTCTTTTTGGCAGATATTGCAATGATATTTTAGTTATCTTTTAAGAAAAAAACCAATCTGACTAATAAGGCTACTGCCTCTGAAGACACCAACCCCAAGAATGGCAGAATGGAGAGACACAAACAACCTGAGTCCTTGCCGACATCGATGGACTGCTTGAACCAACCAGACCTGACAACCACCCCTCACTTTTCATCTTTTAGAAACATATAATTTAATCAGGTGTGTTTGGGAACAAACTGTTTAATTGGTCCTAAGAGCTGCAAAGGTGGCAAAAAGAAATAGAATATAAGTATACAAATAACCATCCCCCCCATAAGGATTTGATAGAAGTGCTTGACGATGTTGTCAGTGGCCAGTGATCATAGAAGTTGAAGGCCTTTTGCTTTTCACTTTACACAGTTCTGAAATTTAAAGAACTATGGACATGTATTAGTTTTATTAAAAATGTAATTTGATACTAAAAATCATTTAATTTTTAAAGGAGAGGTGGTTGAATTTTAGGAAAATTGATTTATTAGCTAAAGAGGCTTTAGGGCCGCATTTTCAGTAGATTTTGAAAGCGTTAAAAGAGGGAGGAGGGCAGGTAGTGGGGAAAAAGATCAGGGCACAGTACATCTAGTTCAGGGAAATGTTTTTGAAGCTCTTGTGTCTTACGTGTATTTGTGTGTCTGTGTGTGTTGGAATATGATGTAAAATGTACTTCATGCTGTAGGTTGAGGTACAGAGTAGTAAAGTATTATTTTAGATGAAATTATCTGTTCCCAGGTTGCACCCTCCCCAGCTCTTCCCTGCCAGCCCCTCAACCTGCCTCTCCCAGATTGGGAAGCTCAAGAATATGAGATGCTTTCGGGGCGCCTGGGTGGCGCAGTCGGTTAAGCGTCCGACTTCAGCCAGGTCACGATCTCGCGGTCCGTGAGTTCGAGCCCCGCGTCGGGCTCTGGGCTGATGGCTCAGAGCCTGGAGCCTGTTTCCGATTCTGTGTCTCCCTCTCTCTCTGCCCCTCCCCCGCTCATGCTCTGTCTCTCTCTGTCCCAAAAATAAATAAACGTTGAAAAAAAAAAAATTAAAAAAAAAAAAAAAAAGAATATGAGATGCTTTCAAACCCCAACTGCGTTCCTTTAGAGTGTCTTGGGAGACAGGCCAGAGAGAAGTGAGGGCAACTAGGAATAAGGCTGGTGCAGCCCTGGAGCCTGGCCTTTGGGTGCCCGGGGACAACCAAGACCCGCCCCGAATCTCCCAAACAACCATTTGCCCTGGAGCTCTGGCCCTGGGGCAGCGAGGCCCAGCCTGGTCAGGAGCCCTGGCCCAGAGGGAGGGGTGTCTGTCTTCCAGAACGCAAGTGGGGTCACAGTCGAGGCTGCCCACCCAGGGCGCCGGTCTCCAGGGTCAGAGTGATGATGCAGAACAGATTGACATTGGCGTTGTAGACCGTGAACTCCACAAAAACGGCTCTGGTCAGGCTGTCCAGCCAGGTGTTGTCAAACAGGTACTGGAGAATTCTGTAGGAAGAGGAGTATTTAGAGACATCTCCATCTGCAGTGGCTCCCTACCCGCTCTGCCCCGGGAGAAAGCCAGGGCTTCCTGTGGAAAATTTTCCCTCTGACTCAGCTCCGTGCCCTGGGCCGCAGGGCCTTGGGACTGCTCCTGGGAGTGATCACAGTTTCCCACCCATGGTGCAGTGTCTTGGCACCCATGGTCTCCTGGCTGTCAGAGCAGAGGTCCTCCAAGTGTGGTCCCCGTACTGCATCCCCCTCTTGTGGAAACTTGTTAGAAATGCAGATTGCCAGGCCCCACCCCAGATCTCCCAAAACAGAAACTCCGGGGGCAGAGCCTGGGGATTTGTGCTTTGATGAGCCCTTCCTGGGATTGTGATGCTTTTTTTTTTTTTATTGTGATTCTTTTCAAAGTTCGAGGATCACCGAGTACGAGGAAGTGCGTAGAAAATCAGGGGCTTGGGTAGTCAGCCGCCGCTGTTGAAATCTCTCTCGGGCTGGCAGTTCACATAAGACCAGCTTCTGGAGGTCTGCCCACTGCTGCTGCGGAAAGAGCGTGTACTACATGGACCTGGGTTCAAACCCTGACTGCCTTGCAGGGAAACTAATAACCTCTTCATGACTCAGTTTCCTCCTCTACAATGGTGTTGACACCAGGTTGTCAGGAACATTGTGAAGAGAAAGTGTGTGTGTGTGTGTGTGTGTGTGTGTGTGTGACAGCAATAATGATGGACTATTTTTAAATATTTTAAAACATGCCCTGTCTCCAGTGGGTCTGTATCCTGCTTGGTGTACAGAAGAAAGAGTATCAGTTGTTCCAAGTGGCAGGAAAACACCTTTTGTGCCAAAAGAAACTATCCCTGACCTGTCCTTAATCCCAGGGGTCCCCTGCCAGTTGTTCTCCTTGGGGATTTGTTACCAGTGTTCCTCGGTTTTGTAAGAATACAGGGAGGAGACTGAGGTTCACGTGGATTCACTAACTTGCCTGGGTCTGCAAAGTTAACAGGAAACTGTGCCAGGGTTTAACACCTCTGACGCTCGAACTCTCGAGTGTGCCGGGAGAGGTGGTCTGCATGTGCCCTGCGTGTCCTTGCACCACCATGTTGGGTGTTCCAGGAATGCAGGGTCCTCTCTGGGCTTTACCCAAGCCATTTCTCGAGGCTGTGTTTATAGTAAGCAACCTCAGGAGACGAAGGTGAGATGGCATCCTTCAGACAAAGAGCAGGCTTGCTTCTGCTACCATAAAAACAGTGAATGCTCCAAACTCTGTGTTATTCTCTCGTCCTGTAATTCACTGTGCATAGCAGAATTCTGGGTAAGGTGAAGAGCCTTAATCGCTTCCCATCTGCCTGGTGGTGGACGGCTTTGTGTGGTTGGTGGAATTCCCCATCCCTACACTGGCTCCAGCCGAGGCCACCAGACTCAGCCCACGAGCCTGAGGGTGCTGGAGAGGGACCTCCCCTCCACCTGGGAGACTGCAGTGTCCAGGGGCCTGGAAATCCCATCTGCATACTTCAGAGGCCCCCAGTCTCTCCCCATAGCAGCGTGAATGGACTTGGCTACACCCCCCAATCAGACCTGGACTCTAGCACCTGGCTTTCCTTGGCCACATGTGAATCAAGTGAGTCTTACCTCGATGTGCTTCTGCGATCGGTCCCCAGGGAGACCACGTAACCACCTCCCCGGTACATGGTTAGTTTGCCCCAGAAGGGATACCCTCGGCGCTGGCTCTGGCTCTCGTACTGCCAAGCCCGGGAGAGGCCACTGCTGTTGTTGAGGACGGAGGCATTCCAGCCTTCCCCATAGTCTGACAGGTCTTCAACATCCAGGGAGTAGGGTGCGCGGCACCCATGATGAGAAGCCTGCAGCTGTGGGGCACGAGAGCAAGAGCTTTCCCGGACCCTCACTTGGCGAATCTGGGCACTGCCAACCAGCCTGGAGTTGCCATCAGTGACAAAGCCTGGAGATGAAAATCCAGTAGGTCAGTGTGGCCATCAAAATCATTTTCGCGCATTCCAAGTTCCCCGGCCTGGACGCTAACGTGAACTTCAGTGTAGCCGTCGTGAAATAGTCAAGAGTAGTTCATGGCCAACCATAGGACACATTCACCACCGTCTTCCTACTTAGGCGTCGTCCAGTTCCCACATAACTTCTCTTGAGGAATGGTACGGCCCCCATCCAGTCATCACCTTGGAGACCCTTTGTGCCCTTTCCCTCAATGTGCACATCCCAATCGTCAACAAGGCCCGTCAACTCTCCCTCTTCAGTATTGTCTGAAGCCATGCCCCTCTCTCCGTCACCCTAGCCCCTCACTCCTGCATCAGCCCCATCATTTCTCCCTAGCATCCTAACTACTCTCCGCTTCAACTTCCACATGATTCCAGAATGATCCTTCTTAAGCACAGAGTTGGTTGTTATTCTCTCGTGGAGAAACTGTCAGTGGCTCCCTGTTTGCTTAGGCATAAACTGTGGACTTCTGAGGCCCTTCATGATCTTGCCCCTGTTTCTGTCTCCTGCTTTGCTTCTCACTGGTCCTCAACTCCTAGCCTACACCCAGTGCTTTATAATTCCAGGAATGTGCTGTGGCGTTTCAGGCTTGCCTTTTCTCACGTTACCCCTTCTGCCTGGGTTCTGCCTCCGTGTAGCCAACTCGTGCTTGGTTGTCTCTCGTTCAGGAAGTCCTCCACTCTGCACCCAGGGAGCTTTAGGGCTCCTGTCTTGTGCACACACAGCCCTCTGAGGGTCACTCCTTCAAAGCATATCGTCCCGTGGTTATCGGTTGTCTGTAATGCTGATGGTGACAGTGACCCATGCCTGTTCTCAGGAATATGCACAAGGGGGCTGACACACGTCCTGGGAGAGGGGAGGGTACCTGGGTAGTGACTGTACAGGTTGCTCACGAGGGTGGTGTTGGCCCATGTGAAGAACTCCTGGAAGCCCAGCACGGCTGAAAAGCCTTGGGTGAAGCTGTGCTCGAGGTGTCTGTTGAAGTGGTAGGTGCTCGGGTCCCTCTGCCCGTAGGCGACCAGCAGCAGCATCCACAGGAAACCCAGATATGCTGGGAAGGGAGGCATAGCCCTGGTCACACAGGGGCCCCAGTCCCAAGCCCAAGGCAGGAAATAGAATGGCGCATAGCAAGGCCTTGTAGACCAGCTACTCGCCAGCCCCCCGCCTCCCCCCAGTGACAGTGGAACCAATCCGTAGACAGCAGAAAGGAGTAAAGTCCACAGACCAGAAGCCTCCTGCCTGGGTTCCAGTCCTGGCTGCGCCACTTCCTATCCATGTGACTTTCACAAGTGACTTCCCCCTCTGCCTTACTCTCCTCGTCTGTGAAATGGGGACAATTCTATTCACAGGGTTGTGATGAGGGAGTCAATAAATTAATATTTATAAACCACTTAAAAATAGTGCCTGCACAGAATTCATGCTCCATAAATGTTTCTTAAAAAGAGTCTTTTAAAAATGGGCCTCTGCCATGTTGCAATGCTGAGGACAGAGCAATGAAAATGACCGTTGTGTTCCCTGCCCTCAGAGAGGTTACCTGTAGACAGGTGAGTGTGATGTAAGGGCCCTTTAGGTACAAAGATTTCGTTTAGGATGCCACATATCAAAATCTTAGGGGGATGCAGAGCCTTGCTGATCCAGAATCTCTGGGTCCAGAGCCTAGGAATATACATTCCAGCAGCCCCTGCCTGGGATGAATTGGAACTCCGCCCGTACCGCTGTGCTCTCTTTATTCCGTACATGCTGCTACTTCTATGCAAGCTTCCCTGCTCTCCCTTTGTCTGGCCGTAATGTGCTCAGCCAGTGGGAAGGCAGGCTGGGAGTGCTGCAGGGTCAGTGTCCTCCCTGGAAGCAGCCCTCACCAGTGACCTGCGAGTGACAACTTGGGGCCGTGTACTACATACTCCCACAGAGGTCCCGAGCAGGACTGAGCTCCAGTTCCCACATGGAACCCACTCGTCACCACATCTTCTGTGGCCCGACTTCTCTCTTCTGTACTTTCCTTTTCTCTGCCAGTGGTTCCCAGGATCACCTCCCCAACCAACTGCTTGTACCCAAATCTGCTTATGGGAGAACCCAGACTAAGATATACAGAAGCTCCTGGTCAACAGGAGCTTGGGGAGCTTTTCTGAAGACACCCAATCTTTGGGCTGAGAATAAAAGAATAAGGAATTAGCCAGAAGGAAAGGTAGGGAGGGAGGGGAGGCACATTCCAGGCAACTTAGATTAGCCTGTGCCAAGGCCTGGGGTCCGCAGAGGGCAAGGAGTCCCAGGAGCTGTAGAACACGGTGTGACAGAGCTCAGGGCACACGGGCCAAGAGAGGTGACCCAGGGTGGGCAGAGCCACAGTAGGGAGCTCAGATTTTACCCTAAGGTTCATGTGAGGCCACCAAAGGACTTTCAGCATGGGGGAGAAGCTGGGGCGAGTTGATATTTAGGAAAACAGGCCCAGAGGCAGTGTGGGTCTGTCAAAGATTGCACCGTTGGCTGTTCAAGTCTTTGCTGACAACCAGCGAGTGGGGAGACTGCTTGTGGGTGACCTTGCTGCCTACCCAAGATTTCTCTGATGAAGGCAAATGCCTTCTGTTCCTTGAGGTGTGTAGTTTTCATCTTCTCGATGTCAGTGGCCAAAGGTGGCTGGTAGATGTCCTTTCTGCTGCACCTTCGTGCTCGGAACAAGGCAGAGGGGTCTGTGAAAGCAAGGACACAAGGACTGTCCCCCAGGGGGCGGTGGAGCTGCCCTCTGCTTTTGCAGTCAGGAGCCATTTCCCAACACTGCCCTCCACGCCTCCGCCCCTCCATCCCCACACCCAGAATTCTGCCCCTTCTCCTTCCACGGAGAATTCTCCTCATACTTAAAGCACAACACTCCCCCCGCCGCACCCCCCGCCCCCGCCGCCGTGCTCTTGGACTCTGAGATAGATCCCAGTGCTCTGAAATTTTGATGGATGGAAGAAGGAGGGTAACTAATATTTCCAAGTCCTGTCATGTCTAACTAAGTATCTTCTTTTTCCAAGCCAGTTTACTAAGCTGTAATTTTCATAAATATTCCCATTGGAAGTCTACAATTCAGTGATTTTAGTAGATTTATAGAGTTGTGCAACCATCACCACACCCTCATTGTACAACATTTTCATCAACCCATAAGGTTCCCTCATATCCCCATGAAGTCAGTCCCCACTCCCACCCTCAGCCGCATTAATTTGCTTTCTGTCTCTATAGATTTTGTTCCTGGATATTTCATATAAATGGAATCATGCAGTGCATTGTTTCTGGTGTCTGGTTTCTTTCACTTAGCATAATGGATTGGAGTCCATCCATGTTGTTGTGTAATTAGTATTTAGTTCCTTTTTTTGGTGTGGATATACTGCTGTATGTTTTTATCCACTCATGTCTGGATTGTTCCTAGTTTTGCCTATTATGAATAATGCTGCTGTGAACGTTCGTGTACAGGTGTTGGTATGGACATATATTTTCATTTCTCTTGGGTAGATTCCTAGGAGTGGCCATTTGGCTGTTTCAAATGAACCCGCTGGGGACGTGTAGCTACAAGTTCCTGCATGAAAATAAGTCTTCATGTCTCTGGGATAAATGCCCAAGAATGTAATCGCTGGGGCATATGGTAAGACCGTTTTTAGATTTGAAAGGAACTGCCAAACTCTTTTCCAGAGTGGCTGTACCATTTTACATTCCCAGAAGCACTGTGTGAATGGTCCAGTTTCTCTGCATCCTTTCCAGCATTTGCTATTATCACCGTTTTTCACTGGAGCTATCCTGATAGGGGTGTGTTGTCCCCACTGTCTTTTGAATCTATGCCTTTCTTTCCACGCCCACTGCCAGTACCTATAATCTCTTGTCTGGACCTTTCCAGTAGTCTTTTGTTCATTTGACCCAACACTTCTGGTCCCCTAAAAGCAGTTATAGTAATGTTTCTCGAACCACAAGATAGATCATGCCTCTCGTATTGAGCCCTCCAAAACCCCAGCATTGACCCAGGTGCTACAAGGCCCTGCTCCCCACCCACTTCTCTGCCCTCATTTTGTTTTTTCCTCCCTCCCTTCTTCCTTCCTTTCTTAGAGAGAGTGCACACAAGAGAGTGTGCGGGGCAGAGGAAGAAAGAGAATCTCAAGCAGGCTCCATGCTTGGCCAGAGCCAATTAGAGGCTCGATCTCACAACTGTGAGATCATAACCTGAGCCGAAGTCGTAGGCTTAACCGACTGAGCCACCCAGGTGTCCCTGCCCTCATTTGGAACCATTCTCCCCCTAATTCCCTATGCTTTGGCTACACTGTCAGTAGTCCTACAAAATGACAAGCCCTGTCCCACCTCAGGGCCTTTGCACGTGCCCAATGTGCAGTCCCTCCCTGCACCAGGCTCCAGGAACCAACGGAGGCACCACCTCAGCAGAGAGGCCTGCACTCTCCCGTTCTCTCCGTAAGTTCTCACATTGCACACTTGCATGTCTGCTTGTGTTGTTTACTTGTTTAATGCGTCTCCCCCAGTGGGCTGCGCTTTCCAAGGGCAAGCTGCTCCATCCAGTGCTGTGTTGCTTGGGGTGGGAGCAGGGATTGGCTTCAAGTTGTCAAGAGGAAACCTTTTCAGGGTCATGAAGCTGCTCCAAATCTGAATTGAGATGATGGTTGCACAGCTCTATACATTTACTAAAATCAGTGAATTACACACTTACAGTGAGTGGATTTTATGTAAATCATGTTCCTGAGCCATCGAACTGCCTGGCACACAGCACGTTCTCCCTGAGTAGCTGCCAAAGGAATGACTAAATGAATATTTAATTGTTCTGGAAGCTGGTGTCTCCTTGGACAAAAATTACTCTTTTATCTTGGGGAGAAGATTTTAATGGACCTTTTGGATCTGCAGAGCCAAAACCAAGAGAAAAACAAACGCAAACCCTACCCCAGAGTGGAAGGATACTCTAGGAGGTAACCCCGCTGTATAATAACGTCTGTACAAGAATGTAGGTATGTCTTTGGTTGATTTGTTTCTGTTTTCTTTTCCCTGAAAGTCAGAGTCTCTGCGTGGGACTATTAGAGTGTTGATTCTGTTCTGTTTGCTTGTTTTGTGTGATGGTCTTGTTGTAGGCATTCTCTGGAGTGTGGGCTGGGAAGTGAGCTATCAGGTTGCAGGGAAAGGTGCTGCTCCGTGGCCCTCCTCCCACAAGGGTCAGCATGGCTCTGTTCCAATAAAACTTTGTTTACCAAAACAAGCAGTGGGCTCCATTTGTGCCCTGGGCTGTAGCTTGCAGACCCTTGTCCTGGAACTCTTTGCAGCCCAGCTGCAAGCATGTTCTGTTTTGGTTTTCATTCTAAAGGCCAGGGGCCTGGGCCTTGGGGGAGAAAGCTGCTTTCTTGGAATTACACAGAGAAGATGGCCATGCAGAGCACGGCCCCCAAGGGGCCTCTTTTGGCCAAGGGGTCCTGCTTGAGTGCAAGAGAGAGGGCTGGGGTAGAGAAGAAACAAGGTTGCCCTGGAGACAGGGAAGGAGTCATTTGTTTTTGGATGGTTCAGGGGTACTTCCCCAATCAGGGGTGAAGGAATGTTGGAGCAAGAAGGTCAGTGGCTGGGCCCTGTAGGGCTCAGCCTCATCAGTTTCCAGGTCCCTGCGTCTACCTGTGCACCATTACCTGGGCCAGACGGATGTCCTGGGAGGGAGGCCACGGGCTCGTCCTCATCCTCCGCTTTCTTTAAAACCAACGCGAAGAAGGCAGCAAAGCCCAGCACCTGGGAAACACCCATTGTGAATCCCAGGCCCGAGCTGGCACCTATCAACTCCTGATCTGGGAGGAGTCAGGATTGGGGTCAAATCTGTAGAAACCTTGCTCTGGGGAAGTCAAGTGGGAACCAGCCCATCCTGTGTCAGGAGGGGGCACGGCTATGAGGCGAGAGGATCGGGGCGGGGCGGAGGGGGGTGGCAGCATCTGGCCACCAAGCAGGCAGAGATAGTGAATCTTGGGCTTTCTGTACTTTTCAGACCAAAGCCTTTCCGCCTGCGCCCTCCTGCTGCCAGAGCTCTCTCTTATCTCTCCTACTACCTCAAATACTGAGTTACATCTTCCTCCTCCCTCCACCCCTCCCTCCTTCCTCCTACATTGACTCACAGGCACATGCAGGGGAGGGGCAGAGAGAGGGAGAGAGAAAGAGAATGTCAGCACAGAGCCCCACTGGGGGCACGAACCCACGAACCGTGAGATACTGACCTGAGCCAAAATCAGGAGTCAGACACTTAATGGACTAGGCCACCCCAGGGGACCCCACATCTTCTGATAAAGGCTATTTGGGGCAGAACTGGGGACTAACTGGTAAAATGGGGATGAGGGATTTGGCAAGTCTTGTAAGTATAAAGAACCACTGTAAATGTCCCCTCCTTTTGCAGGTGCCCCACCTCCCCCAACACACACAGCATTCCTCCTCCCTGACTCTGTCCAGCGGGAGCTGTGGCTCCAAGCTCCAGGCCGGGGCTCAGTATTTCTCCAACTCTGGTAGTAACTTTACATTTCAGAAATAGGAGTGCATCTTCCAATTGATGCACACATTTAATGACTTGGTATTTTTCTTTTCTGAAGGTAAAGTTCTTGTAAATTGCTAGCCTGTCTCACAGTTAAAAGGATCTTAGAACTGAGGAAATATGGTTTTATTCATATTTTACACGTGTGCCCTAGGGCAGGATTTTGTGACCTTACCTTCCTAACCTTGGGTTCTCATAAAACGGAGGCAAGGACCCTCCTGAGGGTGACTGCGACGGGGATGTATCACATCTTGGTAAGCCTCCAGGCCTGGCCTAGAGTCTCAGTCCCAGAGCCTCTGTCCCCAAACTCGGATTGTCTCGGCAGTTAATGTCATCATTGCCAACCAGGTGCTGTGTAAGCTTGTCATGAATAGATAAAGGGACGGTAGAAGCCTAAGGACAGGTCAGCTGGCAGGAGGGAAAGTGTGGGCACAGGGGACCGGGACAGCCTGACCTTCAGAGGCTGGGTGACAAACACACTCTCCACGAAGGAGACGGCCACGGAGATGAGCCATTTGAGGGAGCTGGCCCGCCCGTAGTGCAGGCCGTAGAGCATGGTGAAGAAGGCCGCCACGCCGCTGGTGGCCGCCACCAGGAGCCAGCCCCCCAGGACACACCACCAGGGCAGGCCGCGAGGAGGCCTGCTCGCCATCGGGGAGCTGAAAAGGAGGGGGATATGATCAGGGTGGCGCACCTACCAGGCTCAGGTTCACGTGCCACTGCACCCACCAGCTGCCTGACTGTGGCTGAGCTCCTTGACCTCTCAGACCTCAGTTTTCTCCTCTGTATCTTGTACCCGCCTCAAAGGGCTTCATTCTCCATTCCATCCGGTTTAAATACTTTTATTCTACCGAGGTCACGTTTATTCGGTGCTTTACACAGATTTGCTCCCATTACTCATGGGAAGCCTAGATGGCTGGTACTATATAATTTTTTAAACTTTTCTTTAACGTTTATTTATCTTAGAGAGACAGGGGGACAGAGGATCCAAAGCAGGCTCCGTGCCTTCATTGCAGAGCCTGACATGGGGCTCCATCCCATGAACTGTGAGATCATGACCTAAGCTAAAGTCTGACGCTGAACCCTGAGCCACCCAGGTGCCCCGCACGTTTTTTTATTATGAAAATTTCTCATCCTACAAAAATCAGCCCTACAAACCCTGAACAATTAGTTTCAACAGCCAAGGGATGGCTGTTAGACTCATTTCATCTACCTTCTCTTTCTCTCTCTCTCTCTCTCTCCCTCCTCTCCTCTCTGTCTCTGTCTCTCTCTGTCTGGGATATTTAAAAATAAATTCCAGACCTAATATAAAAGCATCCCTCATTACTTCAGAATATTTCTCAAAAATGGTCATTTTCTTACTGAATGACAGTAATAAATTTTCACACCTATCAAAATTACCAATTCCTTAATGTTGTCTAATAACCTGTCTATATTCACATTTCACTGATTATCTTTAAAAATGTATTTTAAAGATGTTTTATCTTTGAGAGAGAGTGTGTGCACACGTGAGCAGGACAGGGGCAGAGAGGAAGGGACAGAGAAAATCCCAAGCAGAATCTGCGCTTCCAGCAAAGAGCACAATGGGAGGCTTGATCCCACGAACATGAGAGTTGGACGCTTAACTGACTGAGCCATCCAAGCACCCCTAAAAATGTATTTTAAGTTTGACTTAGGAGATAGGAATTATCATTCCCATTTTACAGATGAGAAAACCGAAGCGCAGAGAAGTTGAGGGACTTGTCCAAGGGTGCACAGTTAGGAAGGAGCCCACATGAATGTGGCTATCCACTGTGAGGTGCTCCACCAAGGGCTGAAAACTGCCTTTTGGCAAACTGCCCTGTTCAAAGCCTTCCTCCCTGAATTTGTGCGGGAATCCTGAGTCCCTTCTGCCTGCGAAGATCTGGGTGAACATCCTTCCAAGGTTGCCTGGGCTGCCTCCTCTCTGCAGGCCCCTCCTCTGGTGCCCACGCAGCACCTGGGGGGAGTGGATCACCTGGTGTGTGCCTGGGGTGGGGTGCCCAGCCAGCCCCCAAGGCGGCCCTTCAGGGTCTGCAGCCGGCTGAGGGCCCGGGCGTGGCTCTGGCACTGGGAGCGGCCGCAGGGCCCCACCAGCTGAAGCTCTTGCTCCATATGCTCCAGCTGAAGGTAGAGACACCGCCTGTAGGCATTGTCCTTCCAAGGGTCACTTGGGCGTGGCGCCTGTTCTGGAGGACAAGGGAGAGAAAGCGCCTCAGCTGGTGCCCAAGGACAGAGCGGACAGCCTGCCAAAATGACAGCAGTGTTAGTGACGGCTTTCTTGTATCGAGCGCTTGCTGTGTGCCATGCCGTGAGAGACCTGGGCTCAGAAAGATGGGGAGAGGTACCAGGCTCCCATGGCCAGTTAGCACGTGTAGGCTGCTCTTAACCTTTTATCAAGGGCACTCTCAAAGCTTCCTTCCACATGGGCAGAAGAGAACAGAATAAATGCCCATCACTTGCTGCCACAAGAGCCAACCTTGGGCTAATCTTGTTCTGTCTCTGCCCCGCCCCTCAACGTCCCCCACTTTTTTCTTCTTCTGGAATACTTTAGAGCAAATCCTAGACATGGTGGTATCTCATCAGCAAATATTTTGATATATACAAGATTTGCCTCCTGCCAAGATTTGCCTGGTGTCCGTCTTAGCCTTTTGTTTTCAACTTTTTTTTTTTTTTAATTATGAAAAGGGTCCAGCCTACAAAAGCAGAGAGTGTGAGGACATGAGCCTGTACACACCCACGGCTCAGGATTACCAACTCATGGCCACTCATGCTTCACTTGCACCCAGCCCACCCTCTCTCCACGGGGATGATTTTGAAGCAAATTCCAAGGCCCAGGTCATGTCCCTAAATATCTCAGTATGCTTCTCCATGTGCTTCTACGATGTGCTATAATGCTACAGCGTGCTTCTAAAAATAAAACCACGGTGTCATTGTCAGCCTTTGAAACGAGTGATGATAATCCCCTAATAGCACAAAACAGCCAGTCACTGGCCAAATTCCCTTGATAATCTCATGACTGTTTTCCCACAGTTGGCTTGTTCACATTTCAGCTTCCTAAAAAGTTAAACAAACAAACAAAAAACCCATAAAGGTGTTTTCTGTTTTAAACGACTCATTGCAAGAAAGAAACAACGTTGACTTTTCCACTGTTTTCCATGTATTTAAGGGACGCATGGCCTCTTCCAGCGGAACCAGGTCTGGGTCTCTGACCCTGAGCTGGGAGGCGGGCACCCAGGGGCACTTCCTCCTGGGACAGTAAAGAGCGCAGGTCGACTGGACCAGCGTTTGTCTTTGCAAGGGGTACGTGAAGCCAGATATGGGAGGTGACAGGAGAGAGCACCCCTGCCACATGGCTCCCCGGCAGTCTCCAGTGAGAAGTGAGCGGGAAGGTAACCCGCCGTGTGAAGAAAGGTGCAGCAGGGCTCGGGCTAGATGCAGGGGAAGGTCTGGGGCAATGTCGACTCTGTCTCCCTGACTCAGGCCTCCTCCCTCACCCTCCTTCCTGGGTCTGCCTAGCCGAGGCCACAGCTACGGGTTCTGACGTCAACAGCCTTCAGGTTGCAAGCCCTCAGGCAGTGTTTCTGGAAGATACCATCGCTCCCTATCAATCATAACACCACTGAAGACCTGCTTTGTATCAGGCTGAGCACGTGTCTTGTGACCTCATTCAGTCCTTGAAATGAGCCAAGAGGCTGGATGGATCAATCCTCCCGTTTCATAGGGGAGGAAGCCAAGTCGCAGGTTGAGCAACTTGCCCACAGTTGCACAATTGCTGGTGCGGCTGTGAGAGCCCCAGGACCTGGCTGGCTCTAGAGTCCACGTTCTGAGGCCTCTGCTAGGAAGACCAAGCCCCAGACTCAAGGCCAGACGTCCAGTGCAGGCATCAGCGGAGCTCCTGCAGGGTCGGCCTTCATAGGCAGCCCAAGCCCAGCTCTCTGGAGCATGGGGGTCAAGGTGGGGCTGATCGTGGGTTGAGCGTGGGCCCAGCCATGAGGGCCGTAAGTGTTAACAGTGAGGAGTTGGGATCTTGTCTTGAGGGCACTGACTCTCCACACGCGAAGTGTGCTCGAAAGTTGCCTAAGTGACTGGTTAAAATGCAGATTCTGGCCTCAGCCAGAAGCTAATTCACTATATCAGTGGTGGGACCAAGAGTTTATGAATTCAGATTCCCCATTCTGTAGACTCCGTGTCTGTATTCTAAACAAGATTTACACAGTGATCGGCCTTGTGTGTTAAAAATGGCAGCATTCTTAGCCCACACTATCCAGTATGATAGCCACTGGCCCCCTCAATTAAATTAAAATTAATTAAAATTACCATTAAAAAATTCAGTTCCTTAGTCACACTAGCCACATTTCAAGTGCTCAGGAGCTAAATGGGGCCAGTGGCTGTCATACCGGATGGCACTGATACAGAGCATTTCCAGCACTGTGAGAAGTTCTATTGGACAGCCTGTTCTGATCACTGGCAACATCGATGTGGGTGGAAGATGAACAGAAAAGGGGCAAGTGGGGAGTCAGAGAGAGTAGTCCAAACCAGAATAATGTGCCATATATAGAACTCAATAAAAATGAAATGATGTTACTAAATTTTAGCGGAATACTGTTTCAAAAAGCTCTGAGTTTGAGACCTGCTGTTTTTCTGCCAGAGAATTAACCCAGTATTAAAAGGGTGTTAAAGACACACAAGAACCAAACGGAGATTTGCTCCCAGAAGGGTTGGAAGAGAATGGAGGAGTGGCTTCTCACCCTGCCACTCCGTGTTCTTTACTGTCTTTCCACTGCCCTGTCCACCATCTTGTGCCCTGCCCCTTACATTTGGAAATGGGTCTGGTTTGACTTTGCACCCCCAGCACTTCACAGAAAGGAAACTGAGGCATGGAGAATTGAAGTAACCTGCCCCACATCCCACAGCCCATTAATCGCAGAGCCAAGACCCAGAGTTGTCAGGATGGCCAATGCTCCCCTTAACACATAGGCCAATGCTCCCCTTTCTGCTTTGTGCATTCCATCATGACCTGCTGTGCTGACGTCATCCCACTCACGTTCGTTGTGTGCTTTCTATGTGTTGCATGGGGCCAGGCATGAGACAGATGGAGACAGGACAGGGACAGGCTCCCACCTCACAGAGCTCACGCTCCAGCAAGGTTGCTGTAGATTTTAAATAGCTCTTCACACAAGTCACGATGTGGCAGCAGGCACTCACTGTCAGAGCGACGCAAGAGAAGCTTAGGGGCTAAAGGGTATGTGTCTGGAGGCCCCGTTGTGGCACTGGGGGTGGGGCTGCTCCCCTGAGGAAGGAGTGCTTAAACCAAGACTAACGCCTGATTGGGAATTAGCTAAGAGAGGAGAAAACACATTCTAGATGAAAGGCCAAGCACACATGAAGGCCTTTAGCGGGGAGGCAGCGTGGCGTTGTGAAGAAAGGGGTTGCCTGTGTACAGAGAGGGAGGTGACGGCAGGTGGTTGCAGGGGAGGTCGGTGAGAGACACTGCACAGGACTTCTCGACTCCCTAGTGATCCAGATGCAGCCCAAAGTCCTGTCTCCACCCGGTCCCCTTTCCCAGATCAGAAACATCAGTACTTACCTTCCGCTTGTACAGACCCAAGAGTGAGTGTCAAAGAGTCCTCTCTCTGCTTGGCTTCCTCCCAGGACTCCTGTCCTACCATGTTCTGCACACAGATGACATCTTCCACCAAGGCCAACAGTTGGTTGATGTCCATCAAGGTCACTGACTCCCAGCCAGAGGCAGGTGCTGGCACCTTCAGAGCTTTAAACAGGGAGCTGACGAGTCTCCACATATCCTGCAAGTGAGCCCAGGTTGGGTAAGGGGAACGTGAGCTATAGGTGATGGGGCAGTATAGTGGTCAAGAGAATTCACCCCAGGGCTTGGCGGTCTGGCTTTGAATCCCAGCTTTGCCCACTGAGATGTGACGTTGGACCACCCTGAGCTTCCATTTTGTCACCTATAGAGTCCCTCTTCTAGGATTTGAACTGATACATTCCAGGCTGTATTTCTCAAAGTGTGGCATGTAGTAGGTGCTCAGTAAATGTTTATTGGTGCATGAATGCAGAAGGAGTCCCTTCCATGGGTTTCTATGATAAAGGTGTAATATTTTGTACACACAGGGTTCCCAGAAATTGTAGGTGCATACATGTAGGTGTTTTTGTGTATGTATGTGTGCACGTGTGTGTACATATACATGTGTGCAAGTGTATGTATATGTTTTTATGTCTTTGTATATGTATATGCACACATGTGTACATGTCTTTAGGTGTGTGCGTGTATACACGTGCACCTGCGTGATGCCTATACATGTGTATACATGCACATGTGGTGTACATGTGTGTGCACGTGTGCACATGTAAACATGCATGCACATGTGTATGTGCACGTGCACACATGTGTGTGTAGTTGATGAATCTTGGTGACTGATGCTGTCAGACAACGTGGGGTCGCCAGGCCTCAGGCCTCAGTTCTCTCTCCACCATTTCTGCCCAGGCTAGAACACCCCTCCACCGCCAAGGTTGAAGACATGCCTTGGTCACCACTTCAAGTGTCAGAAGGCCATCCTCCATGGACTGCAGTGAGGGGGCCAGGCTGGGGGAGCCCCTGTCCCATTTCCCAGCATTCTGCTCCTTAGTGACCCGAGGACGAGTGTTTCGAAAGATCTGAACGATCAGGAGGTTGATGGGGAACATGAGGAGAGAGCTCTCCAGTCCAATCATCACTTCCTGCCAAGTGAATTCAATTTTACCTAGGACAGAGGAGGGAAGGGGTCAGTGGGAGAGTCTCCACCACCACTTCCAGAAGGTGGCTGTGCAGTAAGGACTCACATTGCCCACAGAGACGTCTGGCCCTAGAGTGGCTCCTGGGAGGTGACCTCTAAGCTCTTGGGTTGTTCTGCCCGGTAGGTACACCTTTGTTTACCTGGGGTCTTGGGCCACATTCCGTAGTCTATGTTAACAGTGATTAGTGGTGAGGGTCTTGGCCACACAGCATCACCTCAGCCTCTGGAGGGGCTGGAGGCTAAGGTCAGCCACGTGGGGGTCAGCTATGTCTGTGTGAGCAAGCCCCAATAAAACTCTGGATACCAGGGCTCAGGGGAGTGTCCCTGGTTGGCAGTATTCCATGTGTGTTGTCACACATCATTGTCAGGAGGAGTGAGCAGGGTCATAGATCGCCTGTGGGGAGAAGACAACTGGAAGCTGTGTACCTGCTCTCCCCCTGCCCCAGCCCCACGCACCTCTTTCCTTTCCTGATTTTGACCCGTATCCTTCCTCTGTAATGAGGGTAACGGTGTTTCTGATGTCTGTGAGTACTTGTTGAATTATTGAATCGGAGGGTGGTCGTGGGACCTCGGGAATGGTGTGGCACTATCCCTGACCGTCATGACAGTGCGAGTTACCCAAGTCCATCTTTTGCTCAGCTGGGTCCTTGGGAACACCCCAGAACATGATGCTGGTCAGCATGGTGCAGAGGAGCATGGAGAAGCAGCAGGACACCCTCTGGACGCGGGTAAAGTTGCTCCGAGCTGAGCCGCCGAAGACAGAATACCAGATGTGTCCATCCTGGAAGCCTGTGGAGGTCTTCATGAGAAACAGGTGGCTGCGAAGAGGCAGGGAGAGAGGGACAGGGATTGGAGAAGGCTGGTCTCTTCGGAGCAGTCCTGGGATGCGAGGGAAGGGCTTGTTTCCAAGATTTATCCTGTACTGTCTCTAGTTTGGGAGACCTACGGCACCTTAGCATCATTCAGAGTTAATGGTGGGGGCTCTGCACAGAGTGAGTTGCAATCCTAGATGGCCCTGCTGCTCGTCGTGTGTCCTCAGGCAAGTTACTTTACTCTTTCCACATCAGTTTACTAGTCTGTAAAATGGGGATAATAACATAATCTGCCTAATGGGACTGTTGAAAGGTTTGTGATCATTTTTGTCAAGCATTTGGTAAAGTAGCTGGCATGTATGTGAGTGTTCATCAGTGTTAGCAAATTATTTTTGTTATAATTTTTTTAATGTTTATTTATTTTTGAGAGAGAGGGGCAGAGAGAGAGAGAGAGAGAGAGAGAGAGAGAGAGAGAATCGGAAGCAGGATCCAGGCTCTGAGCTATCAGCACAGAGCCCGATGCCGGGCTCAAACCCACAAACCGTGAGATCATGACCTGAGCTGAAGTCAGATGCTTATCCAACTGAGCCACCCAGGTGCCCCTAGCAATTATTTTTGTTATAATTTTCATACAGTAGTTAGCTATACTATTAGGTTTATTATAATTAGTGACCTATCTCTAGGATAGGGTACTAGTTAAAAATTGGAGGATACTGGTTAAAAATTCCAGGCTATAGGTTCAGGCTCAGTTTGAGAGATAAAAATTGCAAGACAGGGTTTCTGAAAATGGCACCATATTCTCCTTAAGAATCTGTGTTATTTCCCTGTGAGCAGAATGCAGTTTAATCAGGGGCCCTGCTTCTCCTGAGTGTGCAGAACTGATGCTCCCAGCTGGCACCCATTCTGGTGGCCAGTGCCAGCACCCCTCAGAGTTGTACTTTGACTGTCATTCTGTAATGTGTGAGTGGCCTGGACTCAGAGTAAAGGTGCATAAAGAGATAGGTCAGCTGCCAACAACAGTGATTTTCCACGTGGTTGTTCTGCCCATCGTTCTATTGACAATTCACCAAATATTTGGTGAGCCCCGTGCTGTGTGCCACGTGCTCTGCTGGGCACCAGGATTCATGGGGAAGTGACACAGTCCTGCCTTCAGACGCCCCTTTGTCTCATTTCCAGGCATCACACGTTTGATGATCTGCTCCCGTGACCGAGCACTTACTGAGCACTCGCCGTGCTAAGTTTGCTCCCCACATCATTTCACAGGACGCGCACAGGTCCCCGTGGGGTAGGCACACCAAACAACTCCTTTTTCAGATGTGGAAACTGAGACCTGGAGAGGTGCAGTGACTCTTCCAAGGTCGTGCAGCAAGTCAGTAGCAGCATGTGGAACTGTGCAGTGTGCCCACATCTGTGTTACACTTCTCCTGGAGTCCAAGTCTCTCGGACTCAGACTTCTTCCCTTTGCAGGCCGGGCTGTTCAGAGTGGCAGCTAGGAGGGAAAGTCACCTTTCAGTAAATGCACTGGAAACAGACTTTGTTTTTGAACCTAACTCAGAAGCCATTTAAAGTAGAGGTCACGGGGCGCCTGGGTGGCTCAGTCAGTTAAGTGTCTGACTCTTGACCTCGGCTAAGGTCATGATCCCAGGGTTGTGGGATTGAGCCCTGCATCAGGCTCTGCACTGAACATAGAGCCCAGTTAAGATCCATTCCCCGTCCCCCACTCATGCGCTCACTCATTCCCTCTCTCTCTGTCTCTCTCTCTCAAAAATAAAACAAAAATAAAGTAGAGGTGACAAATTCACATACCTAAAGGGACCTGGGTAGACACAAACAAATGAAGTAAATGAGTGAAGTGGGTTGGGAGTAAGATAATAGGGAGTGGGGGCACCTGGGTGGCTCAGTCGGTTAAGCGTCTGACTTCAGCTCAGGTCACGATCTCGCGGTCCGTGAGTTCGAGCCCCGCGTCGGGCTCTGGGCTGATGGCTCAGAGCCTGGAGCCTGCTTCCGATTCTGTGTCTCCCTCTCTCTCTGCCCCTCCCCCATTCATGCTCTGTCTCTCTCTGTCTCAAAAATAAACGTTAAAAAAAATATTTAAAAAAAAAGATAATAGGGAGTGGGTGGGGATTGTGGCAAAACAGAGTGTACATGGCCCGTAGAAGAGGAAAGCTGGTCCCCAGCTCTAGCAGATTGGTGTCATGCAGGAACATACTTGCCGCATTTTCATACTTGCCGGGTTTTTGTGGAGTCTCTTGATTTTCTAATATTGGTTAGGAACAGACTGAGTGTCCATCAATAGGAGGATGGCTGAATTAGTTGTGGGACATCCAGTCTGTGGATTATCATGCAGCCAATCAGGAAGAGTTTGACCCAAACACACTGTCTTGAAAGGATGTTCATGGTGTACCATCAAAGAAAAAGGGTGACATAGTAGGAGTAATTCCATTTTAAAAGATATGAAATAAACGGTCTGTGGTGTTGTATGTGTGCTAATGAGTGTGTGTGTGTGTGTGTGTGTGTGTGTGTGTGTGTGTGTGTACATTTGTATTTGTGTTGATGTGTTTGGGCAGATGTGGAAAGAAGGAAGTAAAGCTAAGGGAGACACGTGCTGAAACACCCGTGTGGAGTAAAACAGCATGAAGAAGGAGCCCCAGATGGCCAGACGTGGAATTGCCTTTCAAAATCAGGCTGTTCAGTCACATAAAACATATTATCGTACGACACATGTAAAGAAGTTCAGATAACCGTTCCAACCGTTTTCACCACGTCAAAGATCATTCTGTGTCAGAGGGTCCATGTCCCTCCAGGGCCCCTCAGTCCCAACAAGAAAAACTGATTGGTCATTAACGTCACACATTTGAAGCTGTGCAGTCCCGATAGCTGAAACATGCTTTTGTTTTGCTTCACCTGGATTGCAGTGCACCTTCCCTGAAGATGAAAGAATAAGGTGAACAGCGTTTGCTTGAAAAGAAGAAAGTACCTGAATTGTTTCCTGTCCTGCTCTGTGGCCACCGGAAATTCTTTGTCAAGGACACAGTCTCCGACATCAATGGACAGCCACGAGTTGCAGAGGAAATACCACTTCCGGTTCGTTGCCAGGTCATGCACCAGCACCCGGCTCACGTACCTGCAGAAGGGACCCGCGCTTTTGAGGACAAGGTTGGGAGGTGAGGCTTCTTTGGATACCACGAAGGTAACACCTTTGCAAACCTGAGCCCAAGGACAAGAGCTCCTGAAAAGAGAAACTGTATTTTTCTTCATTTTCCTTGGCGCCTTGGCCAAAATGCCCCGATCAGCGGGTGAATTTGGCCTCACGTGGGGAGCTCAGGGAGATGCTGCTGCAAGAGGGTACCTTCTGAAACTATTAACCCTAGTGCAGGGCAGCAGGCCCAGGGCCAGCATCCAGATGCAAGTGAGGAAAGCCACGTTGTCTAAATTGTGTGCATTCAGGGAGGTGCAGACTCGGGCGCACAAAACCTCGTCTTCCTGCCGGCTTCCACCCAGAGAACGAGCCGTCTATTTTGGACTCAGGACTTCGTGGGTATCAATCATCTAACCTGATTTAGGTCTTTGAGGCCCGCGTAAGGAATGAGATCATCTCGCCTCTGCTGGGATGGGAGATGCCGGAGCAGCCATTTCCCCTGTTGCCTTATGGCCAGTAAGAATAGTGATAGTATCAATAGCCACTCTCTGCTGCGCATTTACTGTGTAATGCGGACGATGCTCGGAGGCTCTGGACACGCGTCTTCTCACTTCCAGGAGGACAGCCCTGTCAGGCATGCAGGAGCCTCCTCTGCTGAGGTCACACAGCCTCCGGGGGAGGCCAACATCCAGTGACTGATGGGTGCAGTGCCTGGGTGTGGTCAAGACCTGGGCATCTCAGCCCGACTCGGAACACTCCAGAGCTCCCCGTGGGGGTCAGCCGCGCTGTTGTGCTGCATCAGAGCTCTGCCCCCTCTGCTTCTCCTGCTTCCTTCTCTCCCTGCCCAGGGGCTGGTCCCAGGCACCCTGCGTATTCAACTCTATCTCCGAGTCCAATGTACAGCCCTTGAAGTAGTAATGTGTAATCCCTTAGGTAAATTAAAGACAGCAATGTAAGTGCTGTGTTTTTCTAAAGTTGCAAGCCTCTGATGGGGGGTCCAGGCTGGAAATGACTCATCTAGGTGACTAGTTTTGGCCTCACACAGAAGGGGCAGATTCTTGGCTCTGAGCTTGCCAGCTGTGTGACCTTGGGCAAGTCACTTACCTTCCCTGGGCTTGGATTTTCCCACCTGCAAAACAAGGATGAGGGTACTTGTCCCTGAATGAGAGTACTTGGTCATTGTTGAGGAGCCAGTGAAAAAAGGCACAGAAACAGGAAGGCTTAGTCTAGTGCTTAGCAGGGGCGGCTGTTTCTGCCTCTTCCACTAAAGAATCAGCCCAGTGTCTCCTTAGTCCCCTCTTATTGGGCAAGGTTTGTCTTCACAGCGGGTACCTATCCCCATTTTACAGATGGGGAGCTGGGGGCTCAATGACAGGTTGATGCTTCAGTGTGCCAAGGGTGGAGCTAACACTGGACGCCAGGGTTGCAGCTTCCAGTCCTTGTAGCTACTGATCCCATCTGTGTGGCTCATGGATGGGTGGGCCTCTCCCGCCCTCACTGTCCTTATTGGTGAAGTAGGGATCCATTCTATGTGTTTGCGGAGGCTTGTGTGGATCAGCCAGGTGGCACGTGCACAGCCCTGGGCTGGCACTTAGGGGGTTCTCGTGGTGTGCTCCCCCCCGTGACTTACCAGGATGGACGGTCCCCTGAGTTGTCATGCCACAGCCGCAGACTCCTCAGCTCCCCCAGGGGGAACAGGGTGGAGAGTAAGAAGACATCTACTCCTCCTCGCTCAAAAACTGGGATGTCAGGATCTGTCAGGTGGTGGGGTTCACTCTCTCCATCCAGGCCATATAGGGTGACAGTCACCTGAAATCCAGAGACTAGGAGAGGCCAACTCCCCCTGGTAACCAGGCCCTGCTGGCCGTGTTTCCTTGGAAGTGTCCAAAAACCAGTGAAAACCAACATAGCACGGCCCCTTCATTCTCTCTTCTCCCATCTTGGGCCTACTGAATTATTTTTCAGGTGTATGAAGATTTGGGGTCACACTATCTGCATTTACGTATTCAGTGTGAGTTATAAAACGCTTCCTGGTAACTTTTTAAAACTTCCCATGTACTTATTTGTAAGGGCTTTAGGGTAGGGACTGATTTCTCCCCCTAACAGTTATATTCCCAGTGTCTCCCAGAGTACCTGGTCCTGAGATGTGAATGCATGAGTGCCCATTGTCTTGAAAATGCATATTCCTAGGCCCCCCCTCCAGACCGCTCAACTGAAAATCCTGGGGCCAGGGCCCAGGAATCTGTTTTTCTGCAGCTGTCCAGGTGATACTGATGGCTGATTTCCTGAGCAGAAACAGCCACCATACTGCCATCTGTGTTCTGCCCACGTCTCTCAGCCTCACCACTGCAGCGTCCCTGCACCCACGTCCAACTGCCAGCAGCTGTGTCTTTCCTGGGGTTTCTTGGGCTGTTAGGACAGAGACTGGAAGTGCCGGAGAATTAATGGCGATACATGCTGTTCTCCGCCAGTGACTGATGGGATTCGTGGGTAAGTGACCCAGTTCCCCCAGCCATCAGTGGGGTGACTTTGAGGCCCATGTTGCTTACCATTTTGCCAAGTTCCATAGTGGGTTTAGGCTCCAGCTGCCCAGAGAGGTAACGGATTTGATAATGCACCCCTTATCAGTTCTTTCTCTTCCCTCTCAGCTTCCCAGTCCCCTACTGGGGTGTCCTAGGGTCCCCCTCTCAAGGCAACTACTTATGCTTCCACAGCAGGGTTCATCCACTATAGACATCCTGGGCCGGATGATTCCTTGCTCTGGGGGCTTTCCTGTGCATTGTAGGATGTTTAACAGCATCCCTGGCCTCTACTAACCATCCAAACTAAGACAATATCAAACGGACATGTGGCCCAACTCTCCAGAAAGAGAAATGGCCTGTGGATCGTAGGTTTTCACATCTTTCCTGTAAGGTGGTCTCTTTAGTGTCAAACAGAAATAAGATGAATGTTTCATTTGATGGATGAAATTAATTCCTATGTTTATTCAGTGAACAGTTACCAAGCTCTTACTCTATGTTAGCCACCTGGTTGAGGACCTAAGACATAGCAATAAATAAAAATAAAACAGATGCATACATAAATGAAAATAAGATTTAAAAAGTAACAGACAAATGCCCCACTGTAATGAAGCTCGATATCATTTTTGAAAAAACAATGGAGCTTCCTCTGAGATAGTAGACACAGTGCCAGTGTTCTCAAAGTGTGTTCCATTGAGCCCTCAGTTTGAGTAAAGGAACCTTGGAGGCTGCTGTCAAGATAGTGTATCGAGATGAGGAACATCGCACAGGCCAGACTTAACTCAGGATGCTGAAGCATTGCAGGGACAACCTGCTTTATGCTCCACAGCCAAATGTTCACGAACCTCAGAGAATTGATAAGTAAGTGAAATAATTTCTTTACTACCTCTCGTCAGCCTGCTCCAGGACAGATGGCTCAACCTGACCTTTTAGCTAGATGCCAGCTAATCAGTTTACCCCCAAAAATCTAAGACTCCTTGTTTTCAAATGGGAGGCATTGTTCTTTCCTTTCTTTCCTTTCTCCCTTCTCTCTGAAGAATTTTGTTTTTGCTCTACCCATTGATAACAGTTTGCTGACTCTTCTTATGTGAGCAAATTTGCATGCAGGTTACTAACTGTCTGAGTTATTCTTTGATAGGGATAAGGGAGATGACCAGTGTCATTGTGCTAGGCCCCATCTCTCCCTTAACAAGTTCCTACTTTATCTTTTTAAATATTGGGGCTTGGGGTGATGTTTTGTTTGCCAAAAAGATTCTTTCCTGTAAAAAAAAATGAGAAGAGGAAAAAAAAAATCCTACAATACCGTAGTCACTATGCTAACGTGACTCAACAGTGGGCCAGCAAGGGCTTTGCTGGGAGGGACACACTGATCAACCGGGGCGGGGGGGGGGGTGGGGAGTCTTGGATGGACAGGTACCTTCGAGGACGTGGCTGCCCCTCTCCGGTGTCCAGTGTAGACTGTCACCAGGTAGTGGTACTGGGCAAAGGGATCGTTGTCCTCCAGCACTGTGACCTTCACCTGGACAGAAGGATGGCATTAGGAGGGCCCTGTTCAGTGGGTTCATGCACTACACAGCAGCCAAGAGTGAGCTGGGCATTCATGACAAGGGAAGAGAGCAAAATTATGTATGTTATTTATTCATTCCATTGGGTGAGAACAAGTAAAATAAAAAACTTTTAAAATAAAATAGTACAAAATGCATTTCATATTAAATATGACTCAAAGTAGTCAAACTGGAAATGAACTTGGTATTAAGGTGAGAACGTTCAGTGTTTGATCTGGTGAATGATAACAAACTCTGTTTATCTAGAATTTCTAACATTGGTAACCAGATTGGGACTCTAAGGAAATTTAAAAGGAAGGAAGGCTAAGGTGGTTTAGCAGCAAAACAAAACAAAGCTGGACTAGAGGTTGCAGTGGGCTCTGTGGTGAGCCGTCCAGATCTCTCAGCAGTGGACAGTTGTCTGCTCCAGTTGTCTGGGATGTGACAGCTACCTCTCCTGAGGTCATATGCCCTCCTGGGGAGGCTGATGTGTGAAGGCAGATTGATGTGGTATCTGGGCATGCTCAAGACCTGGGCATCTCGACCCAACCCAGGGCATCTCTGGAGCTCCCAGCCCAGCTTCCCTTTCTTTCTCTCTCTCTTCCTTCCTTCCTTCCTTCCTTCCTTCCTTCCTTCCTTCCTTCCTTCCTTTTTACTTTTATTGTTTTAATTTACATCCAAATTAGTTAGCATATAGTGCAACAATGATTTCAGGAGTAGATTCCTTAGTGCCCCTTCCCCATTTAGCCCATCCCCCCTCCCACAACCCCTCCAGCAACCCTCTGTTTGTTCTCCATACTTAAGAGTCTCTTCTGTTTTGTCCCCCTCCCTGTTTTTATGTTATTTTTGCTTCCCTTCTCTTGTGTTCATCTGTTCTGTGTCTTCAAGTCCTCATGAGTGAAGTCCTATGGTATTTGTCTTTCTCTGACTCATTTCGCTTAGCATCATACCCTCCAGTTCCATCCACGTAGTTGCAAATGGCAAGATTTCCTTCTTTTTCATTGCCGAGTGATACTCCATTGTCCTTACACACCGCATCTTCTTTGTCCATTCATCCTTTGGTGGACACTTGGGCTCTTTCCGTACTTGGGCTGTTGTGGACAGTGCTGCTTCTCTTTCTGCTCGTCCTGCCTCCTTCCCTCCCTTTCCAGGGCTGAGCGCAGGCACTCCTTGTGAAACACCCTGCACACTCAGCTCCGCTGCAGGGTCTCTTTCTTGGGAACCAAGCGACAGGGGAGGCGCTTAAAGTATTAATGTTGAATCCCTCGTGTGAATCGAAGACAGCAGTATAAATGCTGTAACTATGAGCTTATTAAGCTTTGTGCCACCTTCACACCTCCTGAGAGGTGTTGCTGTGTGTGGGGAGGGCGGGAAATGGAGAATATTTCAGAACTTTGTGACAGTGCATCCTTGCAAGCATTTATGTGCTCACTCAGACACTCAGAATTTTACCGAAGGCTCCTTAAATGTCAGATACGGTGCACATATTAGAAAAGTAATCAGAACTTTGTTGTTGGCAATGTGTTTTTGTCGTTTCTATCCTCAGACCTGTTTTATGGTCAGGCAGATCTGGGTCTGAATTCTGGCTTCTTGGAGGTGACTTTGGACCAGTTAGTTGCCCTCCCTGATCTTTGGTCTTTTCCTCTGTAAGGTGATAGAGGCACCGTCCGGTTAAGGGTGGACTCAGAAGGCCCGGGTTGTCCATACCCTGCACATTTCAAAGAAAACCTGCATCTTGGCCAGCTCTTGAAAGATAACCCCAGAGTGCTTGGAATCTCCTGCATGATGAGTGTCTTTTTTTTTTTTTTTTTTAACGTTTACTTATTATTGAGAGATGGAGAGACACCGAGCATGAGCAGGGGAGGGGTAGAGAGAGGGGGAGACACAGAATCCAAAGCAGGCTCCAGGCTCTGAGCTGTCAGCACAGAGCCTGACGCGGGGCTCGAACTCACGAGCTGTGAGATCATGACCTGAGCCACAGTCGGTCGCTTAACCAACTGAGCCACCCAGGCGCCCCAAGTGATGAGTGTCTTTGAATACCTTGGTCCACACCAAGTAGTCTCTGCTAACAGTCTGATTTATGATGAGGGCTTTGGGCCATGCTGTATCAGTCTGACCTCTGGGTGGTGGTGGTGATGATAGGTGATTTGTTGGAGACTGAGTGACTGACCTCAGTTACTCACTGGGCACTCCATATGTCTGTGGCTGACCTCCCATTAAACCCTGGACCCCAGGGCTCAGGTGAGCTTCGTATGAACTGTCACACGCCATTGCTAGAGACTGCCGTCTGTCCATACAGCTCTCCTGGGGGAGTAGTCGGAAGCTCTTGCCAGATCTCTCCTGAACTCTTCCCTTTTCTGATTTTCATCTGCATCCTTCATTGCAATAAACCATAGTCATGAGTATCACAGCTTTTCTGAATTCTGAGAGTCTTCCCAGCAAATCGCTGAACTTGAGGTTGGTCTTGGGGGCTCTCAATCTTCTTCTTAGAGGTGAAGTGAGCATTAAATGGGATAATCACTGGCATTTAGTAAATCCTCAATAAATGCAATTTGATGAGAGTGGACATTTTATAGATAATGAGGCTGAGAAGCTGGCTTGCCTGGGATGACCTGGCTTTGCTGCTGGCCCTTTGGCTCCCCACCTGAGCCCCATCCCCTGAAGTTCCTGCAAGGGAACACCCCCTGCTCCTTCCTCCCATTCCTGCAGACCATGCAACCTCACCTTGGCCTGATCCTGAGCGTCCTTCCTCCTTGCCCAGATCACCACCAGCACGTAGGCCACGCAGAGGCAGCCCACGGTAGTCACAACCACGGGGTTATCTTCAAAGGTGGCAAAGAGCTCGGTGGTCTGGCGGACGTCGATCGCATTGGGCATCACCAGGAACGTGCTTCCAAAGAAGGTGAGGTGGTTGCAGAGGCAGTGTGTCTGGGAGGGGGTGGTCCGTGGCCCCACCTGCAACCCCAAAGAGGCCCTGGTAGGAATGCCAGCACGTCTCTGGCTCACTGAAGCCCAAGGGAGGTGGAAAGTTCCCTGAGGAGGCCTGGGGAGACCAGCTCTAGGATTCTCTTGAGATTTTTTAGTCAGCTAAAAATCTTTAAATGTCAACAATATTATCTATAACAAGTATCTTTGTACCTGCCATTCTCAGTGGGCACCTGTGTATCTCATGAGTCATCTTTGCCCTTTTAAAGAACTATTACGGGTGAAGGCGAAGTTCCCTCTATCCCCCACCTTCCATTAGCAGCCATTGTCACAACTTTGGTGCACATGATTCCATTACATTCTCCGCCCGATGCTCACTCGTTGGACAGATACGTATTGAGCGCAAAATCTATGCCAGGCAATAGGCTCGGTGCTGAGAGGCCACCCAGGGTAATCAGCTCATCTCAGGTTTCCAGGGACTTATCTATTTCTAAAAATGAAAGTCCCAAGTCCTGGGACACACTAGGGTGGTCAGTCATCTCACACTGAAGATAAAAAACAAACACAAAAAAAACAAAAAACTGATACTGGGGAATCATGTAAAGAAAAGGGAAGGGCAAATGTTTAAATCCTGAACTGGTGTCTTAGCACCAGGAATGCGCTCCCTAAATTTCACCCTCTTAGGTTTAGGCACCAGGGGCCCCTCGCCTGGGCTCATGCTTTGAGTGCGCGCTGCTCTAGCTATCCTCAGGCAGCACCTGTCTGCACAAGACAGGGAGTCAGGGGGCCCCAGGGACGTGCCCACCACAGCACATAGCACTCATCGTGTCTGGGGAAAGGCTCTAGGTGACCCTGAGGATGAAGCCCTCCTTAAATTTTGCACCGTAGATGTCTCACTTGTTTTACCCTAGTCCTGGCCCTGGGATTCCCCCTTCTAGACTATGGTTTGGGGACCTGGACCTGGAATCCCTTGCTTCTAGGGCCTGCACAGCCCTGTTCCTCAGGATCACTCTTCTCTGGTGGACTGGCCACCGGTGTGCCCACCCTTGGGCATGAGGGTGGCAGGATGTGGCTTTGGGGGGCAAGGTGTGTGGATGGAGCTTGGGTACATGGTCCCCTGTGGTACAGGACCATAACATTGGGGCCAGGGGTGGAGGTGGAGACAGGAATGGACCAGGGCTGGGGGCCCCCATCTGTGTTCTTAATTCACACCTTGCACTTAAGTCCTCTCCTAAATCCTTCTGTCAACTTTCAGTTACCCCCCCGAGCCATTTGGTGGGCAGAGATTATGTTCAACCCCACAACTCAGTGCCACTTTTCACTTCAGGGTCTACCAGGAGGTGGTGAGGTGGGAGGGGTGGGGAGCAGGAAACCCTGGCATGCAGAAAGTTCTCCTCATGCAGAAAGCTCAGCTCAGCGCAGGAGGAAATACCTGCTGCAGCCCAAACTGCCACAGCAGGTAACTCTTGTCTCTTTTCCTTAACAAGCCACCCAGCAGAGGGGTCACATGGGCCTGACACCAAGTGTTTATTGACAGATTTCACATGGCCCTTAGTTCCGTGTTTGCTTCATTGTTTTTCTCACTGTTTCCCAATCCTGGTCAGCGCTTGTCATGCAGCCGTGGGCCTTATGGGAACGCCTGGGGCACTCGGAAGGAGTGGAGATGGTTTCAGAGAAGAAACCAAGCAGGTGCCAGTGACAAGACCATCTCAGTGCTGGGTGCCCAGGGACCAGGCTTTTTATGCCTACATCTTTGTCCTCCTAGGCTCTTGAGAGTCTCTTGAACTCCGGGAATCAATCTGCGCATACCCTTGCTAAAGTAGTTGCACCTTTAGTGACCTTTGAGAAAATATTTAAGCAGGAATACAGATTCTCAGCCCCCTTGGAATAATTCTGCTTTTACCCCTTGAGAAGGTCTGCGGTCTACAGACTTGGAGCTTTCTTTAGCCATTTAGAGAATTTGGTGCTGTCTTTCCACCCATTTACTTATTTATGGCTCCCCAGGGATCTTTATCTATAGCTATCTGTACCTACTTCTATATAATGAGCATCGCGTATATATTGGATTCATATAACTTTTCGTCCACGACACACTCCCACATCTGACTTTTGTATGTCCCGCATTCATGTACGCATGTATTAGTAGGTGTATATTTTCAATAACATAGTAAGTCCTGAGAACCCCCTACCCTACTCGAAAGCTAGGAACTTTCCAATAACTTACAGTTAGATAAGTAGTCCTCCCCTGGGCTGTCCTCATGCTCCCCCAACCCAACCGCCACCCAAGTCCCATGTTCATTGTCCCCTTGATTTCCATTTTATATATAGTTTTGTCTTCTCCGTGTTCAGATTGTTCAACACAGCAACCATTTGACTCTGTGGAACACTCACTTGTGCCAGACCCCGCACTAACTACTTGATCCCCCTATTCCTGTCCAGGCCCCACCCCAACTGTAAGTGGTAACCAGCTTGTATCCCCATTTTCAGATGGGAAAGCTGAGAGAGGTGCAGCAACCTGCCCAAAGTCACCTGCCCAGTCCTGATGAAGTGGGATTGGACCCAAGTCTGTCCAACAGCAGAGCCCACGCCCCCATCGGCTACACCATCCCTCTTTCTGAGCCTCGGGCCTCTGAGGACAGCCTGCCGGGCACTCCAGGCCAGCAGCGTGGGCATCAAACAGCTGCCGGGAGTGAGGACTCTGGGAAGGTCACAACACACCCAGGGCCTTGTTCACGAGGTACAAAGGGCTCTATTGCGGGCACGGGGAACATGTTGTCTCTTGGACGTCGCGATGCACCCGTTTCTTCCTGGCACTTTGGGGAACTCCCTCTGTGTGGTGGCCAGAAGCCAGGGCAGGAGTTGACAAGGGAGCTGAAGTTATAGCAGAAACAAAGCCGGAAGGAGCTTGGGTCTGAGTCCCCTTCTGTGGCTCTGCTGGGGCCTGGCTTCTTACACTACTTGTGACCATTGTCATTTGATTATGTGTGGCATTTGCTTCTTGGCTGTGTCCTCTGCTGGACCGAGAGCTCACTGGTTTTTCTAACCATTATATCCCCACTGCCTCGCGCACGGCAAATATTTGTTAAATAAATGACAAGAAGGTATGGTCTATTAGATGGAGACAGGTATGTGATAAATTTCAGCTAGATGTGGAGGTTGCTGTTTGGGGGAGAGTATGAAATGCTGTGGAAGTCCAGAAAGGGAGAGTCCCGATGTCTGGATGCTTCCAAGAAGGTGACTTTGGAGTGGGAGATGGAAGGGTGAATAGCACAGGAGTTTTCCATGCAGGGTAGATATAAAGGGCCTTTGGCCCAGGGAGAGAACAGCAGATCAAAGGCATGGAAGGCGGAAGAGGAACACTGATGCATGAAAGATGGCCTCTGATGACCTCAGAGCTAATGTCTGGACACTGTCATGGGCAGAGCTGAGCTGACTTGAGACAGGGATTTGATTGCCATTAATAGAGCCGTGTGCCATCCAGGGGCTTGGCGAGACTGGGTGGGGGGCTGGGCAAGCAGTGCTGCATCTCACAGAAGGCTCCTGCGCTGGAGACAGATGGGCTTGGGTCTGAGTTCCAGCTCTCCCACCTACTAGGCAAGGGATCTGGGGGTAAATTTGTTGACTTTCCTGAGCCTTTGTTTTACTACCTTAGAATGGGAATTCCTACTCTCTTAGAGGGTTATTGTGGAGGTCTGATGAGGTAATACAAGTAAAGCATGGAACACAGCACCTGGCGTGGAATAAAGGACTCTGAGTTCAGTTCCTTGGCGATGAATGTCCATTCATTCAATGGTCATTTGTTCTCAATGGTGAGCATAGCACACTGTTCCTGACTAATGGGGCTCCTGGTGCACTGAGGGAACAGACATCATCCCAGTGACCTCCTGAGTAGATATGAAATGGCTTAGTGCTGTGTTTAGTGCTATGGAGGAATGGATGTATGTACTGGGAGAGCTTACAGCAGAAAATCCGACTGGCCCGGGGGTTAAGAACAGTTTTCTCAAGGAAGTGATACTGGAGGCAGGGTCTAGTTAACCATACTGGGGGAGGAGGGGCATTCCAGGCCTAGGGAACAGCATATGCAAAGACACTGTAGAGGGGTGCAGAACAGCCACGAGAGGCACTGAAAGGGGACCCCAAATGAGTTGGACACACCCAACCAAGCTTGCTGTGTCTTCTTCTTTGTGTCCTCTCCTTACCTGGCACCCAGAGTTGTCCCAAGTCCCCTGGACCTCATCCCAGAACACACAGTGGGACAGGAAGGTGGTGATGCCAACTGTGAGGTCCCTGGTGGGGGTTAGCTCCAGGTCAGACTCGGGGACCACAGTCAGATAGTAGATGCCTTCTCCAAAATGCAGGTCTTCTGGGTTCAGAATCCACGTGGACAGTCCATCTGCAAGAGAGAGGGCTCCAGGTCAGCCCGAAGCCTTGTGGAGACTGGGGCTAATGTCATGGGAGAGAAAGACCAAGGTGACTGGGCAGGGGAGCTGACCTTGATGGTCTCCCTGATATCCTAAGAAAGCCCTCTTCCCTTGAGATCTGGAGCAGAGAATAGGAGGCACTCCCAAGTCAGCACGACTGCCAAGTAAGGTAGATGAGGGCTCAAATTCTGACTCTGTCCCTTCTTGGCTGTGTGACTTTGTACCAGTTAACCTCTCTGTTCTTATCTGGCAAGAGGAAATGTCCATAGTGCCCATCCCAAGGGTTGTAATGAGGATTGCAGTGAAGTTAGTTCTATAAGTGCATATCAGTTCAGGGTGTTTAGTAGGTGCTCACTTAATGTTGCCAGATAATAATACTGATGATAACAGTAGTAGTAGTAGTAGTAGTAGTAGTAATAACACCAAAAAATAGGCGTTTAATGTAACAAAAAAAGTTTTTTTTCCCCATGGCTTCTGATTCTCAAGTTTTAAGTTGGTTACCCTCTCCCCACTGCCCAAGAAGCTGGCCCAGTTGATGGATTACCTGCAGGAGCCGTTGGCGGAAGGTGAACTTTGGCGTCATAGCTGGTCTCATTGGGGTGGTAGCCGTAGCCCAGGCTGAGCATGAGTGGGATATCAGGCCTCCAGTGCAGCTGGATCCCCAAAGCTGCGCCATCTGTAGTCAGGTTCACCCACAAAGCTTCAGGACTGGTCAAGTTTAACACAGTTGGCTCACTGTGTCCTTTTGAAAGCCGGGGCAGCAGGATCTGTCATCAGAAACAGTTACATCAGGGGTGTGCCGGGATGGGAGTGCCAGTAAGCATCAGGGCTGCGGTGCAGAGCAGGGCAGGGTGAGTGCCCGGGGAACCAAGATCCACTCTGCTGTGCTCATCTTATCAGCTTCCTGGGGCTGCTTATCTTGGTGCTTATGATACCACAGATCTGCCGTCTTACAGTTCTGGAGGCCAGGAGTCCAGAATCAGTTCCACGGGGCTAAGGTTGGCTGGCTGATGCCGTCTGGAGGCTCTAGGAGAGAACCTTGCCTTTTCCAGCTTCTGAGGGTGCCGTGTCCCTTGGCTCAGGGCCCCTCCTTACATCACCCCAACCTCTTGCTTCTGTCATCGGATCAGCCTTTTGTCTTCTGTAGTTAACTCTCCCTGTCTCTGCCTCTTGTAAGGAGCTGGCATGACACTGGGTCCACCCACATCATCCAGGGTCATCTCTCTATCTCAAGATCCTTAACTTAATCATACCTGCAAAGTCCCCTTGGCCATGTAAGGTGGAAAATCCACAGGCTCAGGGATGAGAATATGGACATCCTGGGGGGCTGTTATTCACCCACCACACTCATCAAACTGCATACCAAGGACTGGGCTGCATCCGTACAGAAAGAGGACAGACTTTTTCTCATTCGCTCAAGTGTGCTGTGTGAACTATGGTCATGCTGACGATGGTGTGAAGCAAGTGAAGTGTCTAAGTTAGGAGCATAGGCCAGAGAGGCAGAGAGACCTCTGTTTGGATCTTGGCTCTGTCCTATATCAGCTGTGGGACCTCCAGCCAGTTAACAGGCCACTCGGAGCCTCTGCTTCCTTGTCATCAGTAGACCACGTAGACTCATTCAGGGTATTAAAAATAGTATTGCATACATGGGGCGCCTGGCTGGCTCAGTCGGTGGAGCTCGTGACTCTTGATCTCAGGGTTGTGAGTTCAGGCCACACGTTGGGTGTAGATATTACTTAAAAATAAAATATTTTGGGGGTGCCTGGGTGGCCCGTTAAGCATCCAACTCTGGGTTTTGGCTCAGGTCACGATCTCATGGTTTGTGGGTTCAAGCCCCACGTTGGGCTCTGTGTTGGAAGCATGGAGCCTGCCTGAGATTCTCTCTCCCCATCTCTCTCTTTGCCCCTCCCCCACCCCCAAATAAATAAATAAAAAAACATTTAGTACAAAAAAATCTTTTAAAAAATGATATCACATATTTAAAAACATTTTTTTTTAAAGCGGGGGGGGGGGGGGGGTGGGGGGGTGGGGCGCACCTGGGTGGCTCAGTCGGTTCAGTGTCTGACTTCAACTCACATCATGATCTTGCAGTTGGTGAGTTTGAGCCCTGCATTGGGCTGTGTGCTAACAGCTCAGAGCCTGGAGCCTGCTTTGGATTCTGTGTCTCCCTCACTTTCTGCCCCTCCCCCACTTGTGCGCGCGTGCGCTCTCTCTCTGTCTCTCTTTCAAAAACAAATAAACATTAAAAAATTTTTAATGATATTACATACAAAATACTTAGCCAAGTGCCAGATACAGAGTAATACTAAAAAATTAGCAGCTATCATTATTCTATTACTAATATGTTAGAAGTTCTCATAACCATTCTCCATTAACTGATGCTCTGTGTTCCCTTCTGAAAACAGACTCATTGATGCCCACTGTGCACTCTTATTTCTGGTGGTCTTCTGTGTTAGACATGGGCATGGTCCACCATGTACCCCCTTCCAGGAAGGGCCTGCTCCCCACTCACAGACAGGCTCCAGCTGTCAGCTCCTTCAGGGTCTGTCCCAGCTGCAGAACTCCACCTCGTCTGAGGCACACCCTCCCTGGGGCCACCTGCATCCAGGGGGCGAAGAAGGGGTATGAGGCCAAGACTTAGCAGCCTGCTGTGGGACATATGTCTCATTTGTACATGAGGGATTTTAATTTATGGAGGCGACTGCTGATATGGAGGGGCCAGTGCCATTGAAAGAATCTGTGACTTACATTTCCTAAGAGAAGGGGACTACCATGCCATGCAGGGCCACAGGGGTCAGGAGGCAGGGGCAGGCACAGGGGAAAGCTCAGGTCAGGGCCGTTATTGGGATCTCCATGGGAAAGGCACGGCAGGACAGAGTAAGCCATTTTCAGATAGGCCCATTTGGATGATTTCAGCAGGGTTGGGACTATAGGAATGGTCTCATCTGGTGGCCTGGTACCTGGCCTCGGGATGGTTTAGGACAGGGGAAATGTTGACTTGGTGTGTGAGTCAGATAAAGGGGCTTGTTGGGGGTATGGACTTGGGGTTGGTTCGTCTACATATGAAAGGTGTAGACTTCTTCCTCACCAGCAAGATTTTTAAGATATCAAAACATCAAAACATACAAAAAATAATAAGCCTGATTATTATCATTCTAATGGCTGGTACCTGTTACGGCACACCCCCTTGAGTTGACCGGGGCTTTGTGAGGTCTGGGTTGCGATCTGACTCCTCCTTCTGCCCGGTCCTGCTGTCCTTCCTCCCTCTTTGCAGGTGTGGGTCTCAGCAAACATCTAGCACCCCAAGCTCTTTCTCAGCACCTGCTTCCAGAGAACCCAGCCTATGACAGCTCTCTCCTGCCAGTCAAGGTGTGAGCTCACCAGTGGGCACATGTGTTTATCCCAAAGCTGCTTATGTCCACATGTGTTTGTAAAGGTCAATTGAAAAAAAATTTTTTTTCTAATGTTTATTTCTTTTTGAGACAGAGAAAGACAGAGCATGAACGAGGGAGGGTCAGAGAGAGAGAGAGAGAGACACAGAATCTGAAGCAGGCTCCAGGCTCTGAGCTGTCAGCACAGAGTCTGACGCGGGGCTTGAACTCATGGAGTGTGAGATCATGACCTGAGCCGAAGTCAGATGCTTAACTGACTGAGCCACCCAGGCGCCCCTGTAAAGGTCAATTTTAATGAGATATTCCACAGAGTGACATAAAGTGACAGAGTACTAGTGTGAAAAGAATTATTTGCATAAAAACAAGCTGAATGCTTTGAGGAGATACAGGAAAGATGAATTGCTAAACATTGGTATTGAATTAGTCATTGATGAGAAAACTAGATTAGGAAAAAACTCACTAAAATCTCAAGAGATCCTCAAGAGGATCTGATCTTGTATTGCACTGTGGTGTGCTTATATTTTTGCTTCATTTTAATGTTTTTATTTATTTTTGAGCGAGCGAGAGGGGTGGGTTTGGGGGGGGTGGACAGAAGATCCAAAGCAGGCTCTGGGCTGACAGCAGAGATCCTGATGTAGGGCTCGAACTCACAAACCCTGAGATCATGATCTGAGCCAAAGTCAGATGCTTAACCAACTGAGCCACCCAGGCGCCCTGATGTTTTTGCTTCATTTTAGAGAAAATTGGACATTTCAGAGCCTGCAATGTAATGGTGGTTAATGTAATGAAAATGATTAAAATTCCAATCAACAGTTTGAAAGAAATGTTTCAATTGTACACCCCAAGATTGACAATGATATACATTTATAGTTTTAAGTTAAAATACAACGTGTAAGACAGGGTATGGACCGTTCTTAATGATTCTCCTCTTTAATCAACTGTTGGTCCCAACCAAGTTGAAGAAGAAAACAGAAGTGACACCTGACTTCTGAAAGCACCCCCAAGTTCTACCTCGATGTTCTCTGACAGATTCTTCACGGGTATGAGATGTCCACTGGGGCTGGTCAGACAGAGGCCACCAACAGTTCCACTGACATCAAAGTGACTTCGGGCTGGGAAAGGGCTCGTTGGGAAACTCATCATCTGAAACCAAGAACACAGAGTGCTGGCCAAGGCCCCTGAAGGCTGGAAGGTGACTGCGTCCCTGTGTGAATGACAGGGTTTCCCAAGATGGGATGGACAAGTGGCCCTTGCTCTATGGGGTGAATGGGGGACCCTGTTGTTAGCTAGCTGTGTCTGGCTTTCTGGGTGTGTGTCTGCCTTTCAAGGCTGAGGACCTGCTCAGACCCGCTAGAGTTGTGCAGCTGCTGGACTGTAAAACCATCTGAGCCTTTTTTCTTGGCAAAGCCAGCGAGTCCCCAAGAGAAAGATATTTGTCTGTCTTTGTTGGGGCTGAAGGAACAGAGAGATGTGCCCTAACTTGGGAGTGAAAAGAGCCCTGGGCTTGCCGTTTCCTAGTTACGGAACGAAGTCCAAAGAACTTTACTTCCAGGAACTAATTGAACCGAGGCTGCCGGGGAAGTTCCACCATGCAGTGGAAGAAGGATGGATTTGGGAGTCTGCATCCCAGCCCTGCCGTTTTGCTTGTGGCCTCGGGCAGGTCACTGAGCCTCATCTGTAAAATGGGCATAGTAATATGTGTAATTGGAAGGGCCGTCATCAACATAACTGAGCAAACACGCATGCGAGTGCAAGTGCCATAGAAGCTGTAAAGGGCTGCTCCCGAGGAGGGCATTACTGTTGTTACCCTGATGTCCACAGGCTCCTGGCTGGCCTCCATGGAGCCAAGGGAGGAGGCCGCGGGCAGGGTGAAGGTCGCAGAGTGAGTGGCAGCGGTGTGCACACAGGAGCCCCGCCAGTTCCAGGGCTGTATTCTGGCCACAAGGCGAAAGCAGAGGTCCCAGGAGACAGAGAGGAAAGTCAGTGTCAGAGGAAGAGTTCTTGCTCTGCAGGGAACCCCAGTATCGCCATTAGAGCAGGCGGCTCTGCTTCAGTCCCCAAAGGCAGTTCTGTACGCTCGTGTCAATGGAACAGCATGGAAGGTAGCCGACAACCCCCCTCCCCCCCCACCACGCACTGTGAGGACAGGGCTTTAGCCAGCTTTGTTTAAGGCCACACCCCCCCCCCCGCCCCGTGCCAACAAGAGTGCCTGGCACACAGTGGGGGTCCACACATCCTTTGCTGAATGAATAAGTGAGCTTTGACGTGAGCATTTCTCTAGGCCTAGCTCCCCTACCTACTTGATCTCTGATATCATGGGTCCCCAGCCCCATCTTCTCTGGCCCTTGCCATTGTCCTGTCTGATTAGACTGGGGACCTGGTTTCAGACCCTAGCTCTGGTCAGAGTGCTGCTTCAGGAAATTGCCCCTGGGACCCAGGAGGGTAACCCTGGCATGGAGAATCGGAGAAGGGTGCTCACTGCAGGTGTCCCAGCAGGGCCTGCAGTGTGGTCCAGCCCTTGCTTGTCAGGGGGAGGAATGCAGGGTGGAGGGCATCCTCAGGTCCACGAACTCCCAAGGCAAGTGCTCTTGAATCCAGCCCACAGCTCTGGGGAGCATCGGGCTTGGCCAGGCACACCCCGGATGTGTTTAAAGGTGGGCAGGCCCCCTTCATTCAGCCTCCCTGCCTGCATGGCTCCAACATGACCCAACTCTCAGGACTTGTGGGTGGCTCCAAGATGGGGTGTGGACTCAGCCGTTGCCCTCCTACGCTGCACAAGCACCCAACGTGGGGACCTTCTCTTGGTGAAAAGCCCTCCCACTTCCAAGGCTGGCTGCCTGGGCTCTGCCTGTCACAGAGTCTCGGGCTGTGGCTATGGAATGAGCCAGGTCAGGGGACAGGCTGTCTTGGGGATGCCAGTGCTGCTGGTTACCTGTTCGTGTACACAGAGATGGAAGGGGCAGCCAGAGTGGCCGGGAGGCCCCCAGGCAGTGTCCCCAGCAGGAGGGCAGCCTGCACTCGCTCCACAACATCGAGCAGCTGGGGCACGGTGGCCATCTGGAAGAGGAAGCAGGGGATGCTGCTGTGACCCGTGTCCATATGCCACCTTTGCTCACTGTCACCAGGCTAGTGTGGGGCCTTCAGCAGGGACTGGGCAGGGGGTGGGGGGCGCGCAGAGGAGTGAGCAAGGGACAACACTGCCGTTCATTGAGCGCCAGGCTCTGTAGGGAATGAAGAGTAACACTTGCACGGATTCCAGCACTTATGTGAACCCTTTTCATCCTCACGACAACTCTGTGAGGCAGGTGCTCTCACTTACCCGTTTGGCAGACAGGGAAACAAAGGCACGTAAAGGATGAGTGACTTGTGGAGGTCACATGTGGAAAAAGGCAAGTGCCAGGACTCAACGGTGAGGTGGCGAGGCATCTGGCTCCTGAGTCCGTGCGCTAGGCTGTCACGCTCTGTGCCTCTCTGTGCTGCTCTGTCCGACCCTGCCGTCCACCCACAGCCCACGTCTTATTTGTGGGGAAATGGAAAGCCATAGGCAGAGCCATTTTACAGGGTCACCTGGGCTTGGACTGCTGCTCACCCCACCCAAACCCCCAGATGAGGATGTGGCCTCACTGAGGTCAAGGACCCGGGAAGGGCTGGACGTTTGCAAAGAGTTCCTATTGGGGCACAGATTACACTGTGCGTTTAAGTGTGTGTGTGCACGCATGTGCGTGCATGTGTGTGTGTGAGAGAGAGGATATGACTGAGTGGATGCGAATGTATGTATTTAAGGGTGACGTGAATATAAAGACTTAAGTGTGTATGTATTTGTGAGTATATGTGTGATTGTGTGTCTGCGTACGAATGTGTGTTTGAGGGTATGTGTGAGTATAAGTATTGGAACATAAATGTGTGTGTGTGTGTGTGTGTGTGTGTGTGCTCCTGAGTAGACGTGACACAGCCCCACCTGGTGAAGGTGATGGGCCTTCAGCTCCATCGTCAGGCCATCCTGGGAGGCCCTTCCCCTGGTGGCCCGTCAGGGCGCTGGGGCCGCATGAGACAGTGCCACGTCCGTTCTCACTCCAGAGCCTGCCTCTGTTCTAACAGCGTTCTGTGTTTTGAGAACTGGGAGGGTGGACATGTGATCTCACCAGTTGGTGGCTTATCTGGGAGGTGGCGGGTTGCCTTGGTTTACAGATGAGGAATGAGGCCAAGAGTCATCATGCACCCAGCCCAAGTCTCAAGGTTTGAAAGTGACAGAGGCAGCACGTGAACTCAGGCTGCCTCGCTCCAAAGCCTGTGCTCTGCCTAGTATACCACACTGACTCCCAGAAGCTCTGGTCTCTGGAACTTTTCTTCCAGTTCCCTAAAGAGGACTTTAACCTCTGTGTCTCAGTTTCCTCATCTGCAAGATGAAGAGAAAGACCCATCTAGAAAGGCTGGTGTGAGCGGGGCATGTGGTAGCCGGGAGGCCTGCATCTCGGCTGAAACACCTACCTGGCTGCCGTTGGCCCCGGTAGGGTTTTCCGGTCCATCCCTCAGGGAAGCTGCCAGCACACTGCCCACGGCCTGAAACAGGTCCTTGGTGGCCGCCTGGCGCCTCTGGTCCTCAGGAGGGGCCTTAGAGCTCGCTGCCAGCAGAGCTTCACTGGCATCCTGCAGAACCCAGGTGGCCTCCCGCTGGGCTCACCCAAAGGGGAAGGGAAAGCAACGTGAGCCCCTCCTGAGCCAGACCAGCCCCTGCACCATTCCAAGGACAAGGGCTGCAATAGAGGGGAGCAGGGCGGGGAGATAAACTAGGGAAAATCTGGGCCCATTGCACAGGCTGCCTGTATCACTCACTTGAGGTCAGCTTCTCCTTCCCACAATGTGCTAAGTTCCTTCAGGAGAGTACCCTAGTCCATCTCTGAGTCTTTCCAGAGTGCCTTGCACATGCCTAGCTCATAGCAGTAAACATTCCCTACCTGGGGGGATGGATGGAAGGATGGATGGATGGATAGATGGGTGGTGGCTGGATGGATGTGTGGGTGGTAGATGGATAGATGAATGGACAAGACACTTATTCCGGTTTTGTGGTTCTGTGTGTTTTTGTGTAAATTCTTGCTGCCCCAGTAGTCTGAAAATGCCGCAAGGGTAGAAGCTATGTCTGTGTGACTTGCTGAATTCTCAGTGCCTGGTATGTGCACAGTACCTGGTATATACTAGGCACTCGGGAAGCATTTGTTGAATGAATGAGTAAATTAGTGCCTGGATAAGCGAATGGAAGGAGGGAGGGGCGGATGTACACAGGTACCGAATCAATGCGTGCGTATGGAACGGATGGATGAGCAAATGGGTGTGTAAATGGCAAGTGTGATGTTAAAAGCATCGTGGCCTCAGAAATAAAGGTCAGCCTTGCTGGCTCCAGGCTGGAGAATGTGAGGGACTCCACCTCCTGACAGTAGGTGAAGCACAGCCAGGGTAGCTCTCCCCTCCCTGCTTAGGGCTCCATTTTGAACCCTTGGCTACCATTTCACTGGAAGCATGGTGATTTCATTTGAGTTCTCCAAGAGGCAGACCCTGAGGCAAGGATTGAAGGTGTGGGCAGGCAGAGTGGGCTGGTGGGGCGGGGGTCGAAGAAGAAAGAAGGGCAGGAGCTGGCAGCTGGACGTCAGTGGTGTATTTACGGGGAACATGGGTGGGTTAGCAGCAGGACCCGGGCACACACTTGAGTGTCCCTCAGTGATTAGAGTCAGCTGCTCCCTTGGGGTGCCACTGGCAGGTCGGGGAGTGGGGTGTGTGAGCACCCCGGCTGGGACACCAGAATGAGACACAGGGGCTGCGGGAGGACGTCTTCTCTTTCTGGGCACCACCCACGCAGGACCCTTGGAAAGCAAATGGTGGGAGCTTGGGTGGCTCCGTGACTGAGGGACCGTCGACCTGAGGAGGGTCGTCAGTTACCCACTGCAGAGGTGTGTGTCCCATGGCTTGGCCCGGGTCAGCAGGGGCCTCACTCACCTGGGCCATGGGTGTGAGCTCCTCACTGCGGTGGGTCACCTCTCTCAGGACCTGGGCCAGCCCTTGCACCTTCCGCATGTCTCCCAGGGTGGCGGTGACCGCAGACAGTGACCCTAGCATGTGCTCTCTGACCTGATGCAGAGGGAGGACGAAGAAATGTCATTTCTGTCTCAGAAAGATTTGGGGTCACAGCAAGTGACCAGGCTCATCTGGGGTTTTCCAAAGCCCGCAGACCTCTGTTTGCTTCATAGGTTGTGTGGTGGGCAGAAGAATGGCCTCCCAAAGATGTCCACATCCTAATCTCTGAAACCTGTCAGTATGTCACGTCACATGGCAAAAGGGACTTTGGCAAAATCGCTTTGGAGTTTTAATTAAGTGAGAGGTTCTGAGATGGGAGCATATTTGGATTAACCAGGTGGGGCCACTGCCATCACAGGGGTCTTTGTAAGAGGGAGGTAGGAGGGTCAGAGGGAAGGAGATGTGTGCGTGGAGGCAGAGGTGGAGAATAGGGTGGGGGAGGAAGGAAAAGGAAGTGAGGAGGGGAAATTTGGGGAGGGAGGGAGGAGGGAATGAAGGGTCTGAAGATGTTGAGGTGCTGGCTTTGAAGTTGGAGGGAGGAGTGGAGAGGCTTCTGGGGACTGTGTCTCCTAAGCCACAGAGCCCTTACAGGGGCCAGGGGCCGGCCTTGATAGCTACACACAAGAACTAAGAATATAATTTCAGCACTTGCCCCATAGAACTTTCTGCATTGATGGAAGGTCCTGTCTCTGCACCATCCACTCACCAAATGCAACTACTGAGCCCTTGAAACATGACCAGTGCAGCTGGAGAACTGAATTTTAAACTTTGTTTCATTTTAATTCATCTAAGTTTTTCTCTTTTCTTTTTCTTTCTTTCTTTTTTTTATTTTATTTTAGAGAGAGCATGAGCAGGGGAGAGGGGCAGAGGAAGGGAGAGAGAGAGAGAGAGAGAGAGAGAGAGAGAGAGAGAGAGAGAGAGAATCTTAAGCAGGCTTCCTGCTCAGTACAGAGTTCCCACAACCCCTGGGATCATGACCTGAGACAAAATCAAGAATCAGATGCTCAAGTGACTGAGCCACCCAGGCGCCCCATTTTAATCCATTTAATTTAGCTGTGAGTTCCTAGATAAGCGAGCGGCAACCATTTGGCACAGCCCGGATCTGAGTGTAGAGTCCTCTGTGGCCTGCTTCTCACAGCTCACTCAGCCTACCTGTCTGACGGCCCTTCATGGCAGCTGCAGAGTTTGAGCCTGTCTGCTATTAAGTCAGGATGCCTCCAGGCTATGGCTTGGATGGAGGAAAGAAAAGGCCAGTATATGAGGGGACTCTTGTCAGATGTTCTGGAAGGTTAAGTCATGTTTGCCTCTGTGGATCTTCCCTCCTTCCTTGGTCACTGTCCTGGAGGCAGCTTCCATGGAGATGCCCCTGGCTCCTGACTCTCTGTCAGTGGCCTCATGCAGCAGGAGATGAGAGGGCTGGAGGAGAGAGAGCTAGAAGCTATACTCCCGGTGCCTCCCTGCCAGTCCACTGTGGCTGGTCAACGGCCTCCTTCTTCAGAAGCCACTGCTTGTCCCAGGGAGCCCCTCCACGTGCAGCGGCTCCCTCTGGATTCTGTTCACTTCAGGCCGAGCCCCAACTGTTATCAACAGAGCCCTTCTTAAATTCTCCTCAGTTACCCCATGAGAGTTTCACACCTGCCTGCTGCCGGGACCCCACTTTTTCACGAGGAGACCCTGGGTCGGGCTGCCTAGTCTGTGCTCAGGGGACCACAGGACATCCAAATGCAAGTCTGCCATGGGTAATGTTCCGAGTGAAAGCAACCAGGATTGAGAACCAGGTGGTGAGTTGTGGGGGTGTATGGAGGTACTAATGTGAACTCAGGGAAGGGGTGAGAGGCTTGGGGGGGCGGGAGGTAGACTGGGGAAGAGCCAGTCTGCGTTGGAACCCCGTCTTCACCACCTACTTAGAAATGTGGGCCTGGGCAAGCTGTTCAAATTCTCTTACTCTGTTTCCTCTTCTGTAACGTGGATGGGGATCTCACCATTTACCTTGTAGGGTTTTAACGAGGATTACATATCCATGAAGCTCTTGGGGCCGGTAGCACCTAGTAGGTGCTCAATAAACGTCATTTATCTATAAGTAATCACTATGACAACCACCACTTCTTTGTATTAAGTCCTTACCACGTGTCCTGCACCATGCTAAGTACTTTTCTTGCAAACCCTTCAGGGAACCAGAAAAGTCTTTTCTTCTTCATGCCCAGCAGGTGTATGTGCTACTGTGCGTGTGTGTGCATGTGCGTGCACGTGCACCTGTGTGTACCTGCACCCACACGTGCCTGCACTCATATAGCAGGCACCAGGAGTAGAGGTAATCGTATGTTCTACAATAGTTGTTTATCGTGTCAGGTTGAAACACACAAAATGGCCATTTTGTGGGTTAAAAATGGTTGAATGTTGGTAATTTCAAATGGTTTGACCTAACCTTATCAGCTAAACCCTATTTCTCATCCCCATTTTCCAGTGGCGAACCTGAGGCTTAGAGAAGTTCATTCACCAGCCTGTGACAATATAGATGGGAAGTGACAGAAGTGGGATGACGTCTAACGTCTGACCCCAACCCATTAACCATATGACTGGGGCCAGGCCACTTTTCTCCTCTGGCCTCGGTTTTGTCGCCTTTGACAGGAGGGATTGGAGCAAGACTCTTAAATTCCTTCCTTCCCTAGAAGGCTTTGACTCCAGGAAGAGCAAGGAAAGCAGGTTTCCATCACTTCAGGTCACTTAGTGAAAGGACCAGAAGAGGGAGGTGACATCAACAGCTCAGGAGATGCCGAAGTCTTCTCCACAGCTCCATAAATTCCACTCCCCACCCCAAACTCCGGGGCCCCAGTGGACAGTGTAAAAGGGGCCCATCTTGAGCACCTTCTGTCTGACGTCCACGTTCAGCAGCCGCCTGCAGCCCCGCCCCTGGCACTCCTGGTCCAGCACCGATGCCACGGCCCTGGCCAGCTGGAAGAGCCGCTCGGGGTCCCGTTCGCCTCGCAGAGCGGTGGTGATGTTCTCCACCACTGCAGCCTGGAATGCCACATTCTCAACGTGGGTGTCTCCAAGTCCCACCTGACCGGGAAACAGGAAACACGCTCAGCGCAGGGAAGCCCTGAACTCACCAGTCCTTGTTCCAGAATCCGGAGCCTGAAGTCACAGTCTCCACAAGGCAGGCCAGAGCAAGACAGGAAGGCTTTGCACGTGGCCTGGGGTCTCTCCCGAGGCTGAGGGCAGCCGGGCCCGCTTGTAGCAGGCATCCAATGGCCACTGAAACCAAGCCTTGGGCAAGTCGCTGCTTCCCCCTCACTGCCTTCCTCATAGTTCCCCCAGTCCCTTCCTGCTCCTCCTGGCCTCTCACCCTTGAAATTTACCCGGATTTAATCCAGTCTCTGCCATGTAGCCCTGATGGCTGATTTTGGCCCTCCTTCCTTTGGACTCTGATGGCACTGGTCTGACTCATCTCTGGGTCCTCCTGCCCCAAGCCTCCAGGGCATTACTCCAGGGCACTATTCTGGCCACTGAGATGTAAGATCTACAAAGGTAGTGACCATGTTCACATCTGTGTCCCCAGAGCCTGGCACAGAGCAGGTGCTCTGAAAATACTAGTTGAAGGAATGAATGGATCAGTGATTCATATGGTCATGCCCTTAGCTCCCTTCAACCCAGCCACCCTCTTGGGGAAGTTCAGGTGGGTAACAAGTTTTCTCAGGAAAGAAACAAAGGCTGCTGCCACCTACCTTCACCAGTGCATGGGCCTGTTGTTTGTCCCCTGCCCGATTGGACACAAAAATGACCACTGTCAGCGTGAAGTCATTGTTTACTTTTCCAAGTGGCAGATAAACTGACTGGAGGGCAGGTTCAGAGCCACAGTGTAGACAAGAACCTGGTAAATGGAAACTGAACAGTTAGGGCGGCATCTCTAGGCCCTGGGGAGACAGGAAACCCACCAAGGTAGAGCCTGATGGCAAGGACACAGAAGCCACAGCTCATAAAGACGTGGCAAGCACTCAACGACTCTGTGCTTTCAGAGAGACGACAGCCATCTATACGGATCCCCTAGTCTCTGTAGGTAATTGCATGGTTCTATGACTTTGGAATAATTTTACTAGAATCCATAAAAAATTCAAAAAAAAATTCCTCTTTACAGGTTTACAAAGAAATTCAAGAGGTAAATCAAGTTACAAAAAGGAGGAGGAAGAAGAAGAGGGCAGGAGGCGATCTTAAAAATTATCTCAAAACATCAAAGCTCACTCAAAAGTCACTTCCTGTACAAAGGCCTTCCCAGGTTGGTGTATCTAAACAGCGCCCCTGTCCTATGTCTTTATTTACCAACGGTCTCCACCACTAATTGTAACACAGGGAGGTCAGGGACTTGCCCTGTGGAGTTTACTACTATGTATCTAGCACCTGGAAGAGCCTGACGTGTAATAAATATTTATTGTTGAATGAATGAATGAATGAATGAATGAATGAATGCATATCTTTCCTATCCTTAAAGGAGACCTCCCCCCCTCAGTGGAATCACTAATCATTGTAATGTGCAGACAATCATGAAGTTACTGAATTATAACTCACAGCTGAGTTTTACATGGTTTCACTTCCCTGCCCCTTTGCTCACCTGTGTGAGCAACCAGTTGGAACAACCAGTTGGAATTAGAGCAGCTAGCCGGCCTCCATCTGGGGGGGATGCAGGTTCGACATGGAATCTGCTTGCCTTCCATGAATTGACTCCCTCCAGGTTCAGACCCAGTCACAGCCATCTGAACATCCCTGCATTCCACATCTGCTTAACTGGCACCCCATGAAAACCACCCTCCTCTGGGTTTCAGGATTGCTTGTGTCCACCTTTCTCTAGTCGAGGCCTTCAGTGGTCACACCTCTGCATATTCTCATCCATTTAACCCCCTCCATGTCTTTTATGCCAGGGCAGAGGTCATTTTGGCCTCTATAGCCATTGAGGAGATATCGATGGGGCCAGCTTCGCCTCTCCCTGGGTGTGTGACTGGGTCAGTGTGCCTGGGGTGGGGCTAAGGTGTAGTTGGGGGAGGTCTTCATTCTGCAAACGTCTCTCACACATGGAACATACTTTTTGCAGCTCCCAGAGGGAGACAGGCCCCTGTTCTGGGAGAAACGGAGCCTAGCAGCTCAGGGGAGAGCACAGCCCTGGGCCAGTACCTGACTCCAGACAGAAGCAGTACTCCAGGGGGCCCAGGGCCGAGGATGTGTCGCAGAAGATGGTGAAGCTTGTCAGAACGGTACCCTCCTCCGGAGTGATGGTGCAGGTGGGCACCTCGGGGGGAGACACAGAGCCGATCACATAGGTGTCCTCCCCATAGGCATGCCCGGTCACTGCTGGGGAGTGAAGACAGAGGGTGTTTGGGGGGCTGTGTGAGTCACCCGAACTCCACCATGCTTCAGGATCACCCTGGGAGCTTGTTAAACATGCAGGTTCCCAGGCTCCTCTCCTGACCCCCAGCCTCAGACCTCTCTGGAGGTTCTGGGGTGGGGCCCAGCAATCTGCACATCTGACAACTCCCCCTAATGCAGGTATCCTGGGGTCTCACTTTTGTGGGACTCTTTTTTTTTTCTTTAATGTTTATTTATTTTTGAGAGAGAGAGAGAGAGAGAGAGAGAGGACAAGAGGGGGAGGGGCAGAGAGAGAAGGAGACACAGAATCCAAAGCAGGTTCCAGGCTCTGAGCTGTTCAGCGCAGAGCCTGATGTGGGGCTCGAACTCAAGAACCGTGAGATTGTGACCTGAGCCAAATCGAACACTTAACCGACCGAGCCACCCAGGCACCCCAGGATCTCACATTTTGAGAGTCAGTTTTTCATCTGTAAAACAGGGCTGATATTAGCAGCTTCCTTGCAGTTGTGGTGATGAGGAAGTATATTGGGAAATGAAAGGACTTGCTCAAGATCAAGGAGCTAGTAGGAAGGGCCACAGCCAGAATCTAGAAACGGGCTGACCCCACCCAAAGCCACGCTCTTTCCAGGCCTCCACAGCACCAGCACCCCTCACCACCTGACACTTCAAAAAGAGTACGTGCCTGGAAGAGCTGGGCATGAAGAGAATTTTAATCGGTTAAAATGAATTCCTTAGCCTAGACCTAACTCAGAAAGTTTGGGGCAAGCCTTGGAGTGTGCGTTTTAAACCAGTATCCCTGGTTGTCCCAGTGTGGGTGGTCCCTGGGCCCCTTTGAGAAAAACCGAACCAATTGCACGCATCTGGAAGAGTAATCCCCCATTGTTTGTCTTTTTGAGAATCTACATTTCCCACCGCACTGGCTTGTTTAGGGTGAGAACGACCTGGCAGGACACGCAGACTGCACCAGAATGATCTGTCTCATCCACCCTGCACAGTCCAGTTCGGAGGCGGGAAATGGAGGCACGGAGAGTTTAAATGCCTTGCCGCCAGCTAGAAAGTGGTGGCGATGGGGCTGACACCAGACTCTGCATGTGGCCCTTGACCCTGCGCTGATGTTCCACATTTCTGGGTTTCTGAGTTTGCCTTGGTTCGCTTTCGGCAGACAGGCGGAACCCGTGCCGGGGCCTGCGGGGAGCCTTCCGCACCTGTGGCTCTGATTCGGAGGGCCTGGCCCCAGGTCTGCAGGAAGGAGCTGTTCAGCCGCAGCGTGGACGTGTTGCTCTGAAGGAGGATTAAAGCCCTGGGCCAAAATCCTTGAAGTCTGCAGGCGGGTGGGAGAGGCTCCGCCTGAAAGAGAACACCACCCAGAGCCCCCGAGGCTGCAGCCAGGCTGCTGGATCTCCGCAGGGCAGTGGCTCCTTACCCTGGGGAGGCCTTCCAGATCTGTCTCTGCGGCAAAGGCACCACCTGCTTCCCCAAGTCAGCCCAGAGACCCAATTTCCAGCCTTGCTTAGGTGATTGTCTGAGGTCAGTTCCCCTTGAAGGAGAACCTGAGATGGGGATTCACGGGCAGGTCATTTCCTGCGGGAGGGCCCTTGGGAGAACCAGAGGGGAGAGGGAAGCAGAGTAGGGCACAGAATGAACTAGGCAGGGAAATGATTTCAGGAGGTGTCCAGCCAGCCTCAGCCCGATCCCACAGGAAGTGACAGCCACACCACACAGGTTGTCAGAGGCAAGGGGCCTAGGCCGTTAGACACCCCCAGCCATCGGTTATTGGCCAGCGGTCACTCCACAGCAGCTGGGGACCATGCACCAGCCTAGTAAGAGGGACCGGGCTGGGGCACCCGTAGCATCTGCTGTGATGTTTCTCCATTGTTTTTGCTCCCTTGCATCCATTCTCCCTTCTGACCAATGCTCTGGGTTTCCTCTGGGGAACACCCCCAACCCCACCCTCCGGGGTGCTCAGTACTGGGCATGCGACACAGGTCTGGTCAGTCAGAGTGGGTGATTGCCAGTGTCCTCACCTTCTCCAGCGAGGTGTCATCTAAATACCAGTTGAACACGGCCCCTGGGGAGCCATCCCCCATGGTGACTCTGAGCACAGTGTCTTCCCTGGGGTTCCCAGGTCTGCAGTTCTCCTCGCAGCTGAAAGGGAGACAGAATGCAGTGCGGAAGCTCACTCAGGCCTCCTGGGCTGGTCTTTTGTCCGGTTCTTCTCAAGTCCTTTGAGAAGGCGGCACAGGGCCTTTCTTCTGGTGGAAGATGGAATAAAGGCAACCCCTGCCCCAACCCAAACCAGGACCTAGTGTTGGTCAAGGAGAGGACTTGTGCCTGACCGAATTCCCACTTCATTCAGTATGCAGGACAGTGGTGTGGAACGTGCATGAAGTCCAGGGTCCTCAGATCCTGTCCCTGTCTCTTGTGAATGGTCACCTTGTATGAGTCACTTAAACTCTCTGAGCCTAAGTTTCCTCACCTGCAAAATGGGGAGTTAAGAACGATTTCTGTGACTCCCTCTAGCTCCAATAATAAAGGAATACTGTGGTTTTATTGCCTGCGTGCCACAGGTTATAAATGATTTGCATCGTTACTCCGTCATCCAGTGCTTACCACAACCCTAGGAGCCACATGTTAGAATCCCCTTGTCAGAGCCAGAAAACCTGGCTCATGGAGCTGGCGTGATTTGTTCCCGGTCACACGACTCCTGAGTGGGGGAGGGCAACACAAACCAGCATGTCTAGGTTCGATTCCAGGGCCTTCTCTATAGCATCCCGCTCCCTCCCTTGAGCCAGTGAGAGATCCCTTTGGCACCTGCCATGGGTCCAGCCCATCCCCGGGACCTCTCAGTTGTAACTGCATAGCAGCTGGCAATCTCCCTCCTGTCTTCATGTCTGTCCTAACACCGGTGTGCTGGACATTCTCTATTTGTCCCCACAGCCTGCTCACCATCAACTCCGTGGCCCTGGGCACTAGGAGGCTAATCTCTGTGGACTGTGTCACCCACATTCCTGTGCCGGCTGGCTTCTACTTGGGTCCAGCAATGGGAGGCATTGGCTGGGGATCAGAAGGTAACAATGGGAGGGCGGGAGGGTATTTATTCACCACGGTCCCTGCTCCTTAGCAGGTGGGCTGCTGTTGGCAGTGGCTGTGCTCCTCCAACCAAGCCCACAGCTCCTGTTGGGGGCCGCCTCCCCTACAGCTGCAGCTCCCAGGGTTCCCGGGACACCATCCCCCTGCTTACCTCTGTAGTCCTCAGAGGGAGAGTGGCTTCCTCCTGTTGTAGTCCTGCACTGTCATCCCTGGCTTGTTCCCTTATCCCTGCCCACGTCTCTCTGTCTGGGCCCCACCCGATAGACCAAGCCTCCTTCAACCTTCACTTTGATGCAAGAGCTCAAGCAATCTCCCTGAGCCCGCTCTTGCCCTCCTCCAGCCTGCTCTCCACCCTGCTGCCACAGCGTTCTGTACTAGGACAGATCATGTCCCCAGCCTGCTTGCAACCCTTGGGTGGCTTTCCAGAACTCTTCAGAATCATGTCTTTATGTATAACCCGCACGGTCCCACCAGAGCCAGGCCCTGCCTGTTCTCCTCGTTTCTTCTTGCCCCTCTGTCCCCCTCCATATGAGACACACCAGCCTCTTTCACTTCTGGCTTATTCTGTGCTCCTCCCTTTGTCACCCATATTCCCTCTCCAGCCCCCCTTTTGCTGCCAAGTTAATTCCTCTTCCCTCTTCACATCTGGGCTGAGGAAGCCTTCCCTGCCCTGGCTCTTCGGTAAACGGTGGCCGAAGGGACATCATTGCTGCGGGAGTTTGCTCTCGTGCCCCCACCTGACTCGAGGCCTGAGTTCCAGGGGTGCAGACACGTAGAGACACTGCTCCTCCCGGTTCTCCAGCTCCCTGCCCCTCCAGGTGGCCAGGCGCAGGGTGACAGCGGAGCTGGGTGGTGGCAGGCAGGACGGAGGAAGCACCAGCTCCCCCTGGTCCACACGGAGCAGCTGCCTCTCAACACAGTAGCTCCACTGGGCCCAGCAACGTCCTGAGAGAGAGGGGCAAAGGCTATGATCATCCAAGGACGCTTCTGGTCTGGGTTTTTAGAAGAAAAGAGTCATAGATAAGAAAAGCAGCTCCAAAGAGAGAGTTTGATTTTTAAAAACTCACTTGCAGGGTGAAAGGATGACACCGCAGAAGGATGCTTCTGGGGAAATGAGCCGCCCTTCACCCTGACCCTGAGCAGACCTGCAGGGTCTGTCTGCTTCCTCGGCACCAGCGACCTCCACTGAGGACAGGCAGGCATATAGTAGGGGAGGGGGGCGGGGATATACAGCTCTGCCTGGGGGAGCATCCAGGACAGCTTCCTGTCCCTGGTGTACCTCTCATACCACGTGGAAACAACTGTCCTAAACTGTATGTCCCTGTGGGTACACTGGGGATCCGGCGGGCCGTTCTCCCCATCTGGGAGGACACACGCCATCTCCTGCTTTATGATACTGGCTCAGTAAGTCTCTATCCCTCGCCCTTCATCTGTGTTGATCGATGTTTACCCATCAGTCACCTTGCTCCCCCTGCCCCGAAGTTTGGTAGTCATTCACGGGACATGACCTAGGGTCAGGCCATCAGCTCAACCACCCAAACTGTATACCTGAATCCTCTGTGAATTCAGACAGTGAAAACTAATATTCCAAAGAATGTCCTGAGCACCTACCAGTGGATATCAAAAGGCTCTACATTTTATATGACTTGACCCAGTTATTCCATTTCTTGAAATTTATTTTATTTTATTTTTTTTTTTTTAATTAAAAAAAAATGTTTTTTCAACGTTTATTTATTTTTGGAACAGAGAGAGACAGAGCATGAACAGGGGAGGGGCAGAGAGAGAGGGAGACACAGAATCGGAAACAGGCTCCAGGCTCTGAGCCATCAGCCCAGAGCCCGACGCGGGGCTCGAACTCACGGACCGCGAGATCGTGACCTGGCTGAAGTCGGACGCTTAACCGACTGCGCCACCCAGGCGCCCCGAAATTTATTTTTTATTCTCAAAACTTACTTCTGAAGGTAACCACAGATGCAGATAAAGGCAGAACTACAAGGATGTTCATTACAATGTTGTTTATATACGGGCAAATAATTCAGAATAACCTACGTGTCCAAAAACAGGGTACCAGTAAATAAATGACCATACATCAACTTTGACAGTCTATTATGCGCTTACTGTCTTATGAAATCAAGATAGAGAAGATACCATGGCATTAAAATATGCAGGATGTATTGTTCAAAGAAAAAAAAAAAACTCATAAAAATAGTAAGTGTGATATGGATGGCATTCATTTCCAAAAGAATGTGTACGTAGCTAGGATGTATCCCTATAAAGCAGGACAACCATTTCTAAGAAGTGGGTACTGGTGCTGTCCTCTTGGTTTGTCAGAAAATGCCTCCTCACTTTTAGACTCTCCCAGTGACATACCCAGCAAGGGCAAGGAGGTGACAGGAGGGATCCACCCAAAAGGGAGGAGTTGTTTTGTTTTGTTTTGTTTTGTTTTGCTTTGTTTTTAGCACTCATGTTGTTTGTGGGGAAAATAAAGGCTATTGACTTTTAGGGTTAATTCTCTCAATGCATCTCTGTGTTGCTGCCTTTAGGGCTCCCTCTGCCTTGGTTTGCCACTGCTTTCCCCCATCCCCACCCCACCGCCTCCACCCCACACCCGCCACCTCCCATTTCCATGGGATTTTCAATCTCTGGCACATGCAAAGCACACAAAATGTCAAGGATAAGTAATGCCTGTGTGAAGATTAAAAAAAAAAAAAAAAGCAAAGTTGACCTCTATCCATTACTTTGTGGTGAGATAGGACAGTTTCAGAGCTCTAAGGCCACCTACCGCATGACCACTGGAAACGTAAATCCTTGTCCCTGTCTGGCCAGCCCAGAGTCACGGTGGTGAAAGGATCCACATACTGGCCAGGCTCCACGTACACCTGCCTGTCCCCTTTCTCTCTCTGCAGAAAAAGCAGCTGGCTGGTGAGATGCCCCTCCACAATTGGTACCCTACCTTCTTCCCCACAGCAGTCTGTGCCAAGGGTAGTTGCACCATAAGGCACAGAATGGAGACAGACCCTATCTGATCCACCTGGCTCTCCTCTGGAGATGGGTCACTGGGTAAGTAACTTTAGTCTGAACATGGGCTCAGTGCTGAGTGTCCATCATGCTTCCAACTGTTACCAGGGCCTGCTCTGGGCCAGGCCCCATGCTTGATGCCTAGAGATACAAGAATAGAGACCTGGGCCTTGCTCTTCAGTCTAGGAGGGAAGATGGACAAAGAAACTGATGACTAACACACAGAATTCTAGCTGCTACAGGAGAGGGGGGCCCAGAGAATTACGAGAACGTGTAAGAGGGAGGCAGTAGGTTGAGAACATCTGCTCCTCTGAAGAAGGTTTGATAGCATTTGATGCCTGGGTTGCTGCGGATTGAGAGAAGCTAGTGATGTCCTTCCTCTTTCGTCTGGTGCAGAGGAGGACACAGAGCTGTGACCTCTGTAAGGCGGGCAGCCAGTGTCAGGACAAGCTTCCCCAGAGAAAAAGACTACAGAGCTGTTGTGAAAGAGGAGGAGTGAGGGTGAGCTGGGCAATAATGGAGTCTGTGGGTTCTAGGAGGAGGGATTAGCAGGCATATGGTGTGTTCCTGGAGTAAGTTCTGGCAGGACCTATCAAACAGCTGGGCCTAAAGGGCTTAGTCTGGTGTAACAGGAGGCTACATGGCAAAACTCAACCCCTTGTAGTCTCCCATGGCCTAAGAATAAAATCCAAACCCCTGTCTTGGCACCTAAGACCTCATGTGATCGGGCCTCTATCCATCTCTCTGTAATCTCCTATATGCTCTCCCTCCCCACCCACAGGCCTCAGGACACTTCTAGCCTCGGGGCTTTCATATCTGTGCACCCAGAAAGCTCTTGTTCTGCTTTCCAGCAAGGCTGACCGTCTTATCTTCAGGTCTCCACCTGAATGTCCCATTCTAGAGGCCTCATCCGATCACTTTTGCTAGGCCATGCTGTGTTGGTTGTCACTGCACCCTGTTGCTTGTAGTTAAACACTTACCACAATTGCTAATTACATGCTAATTTGTTTGGTAATTTCACCCACTAACTCCAAGAAGGCAGGGGCTACAGCTGTTTATTCACCTTTGTGTCCCTAGTCCCTAACACCAAGCCTTGACATTGTAAACGCATAGTCTTTGTTATTGAATAAAGTACGTGCATGGACAATGTCAACAGCAAGGAGTCGGGCCTTAGTCCTGCTGTAAAAACTGAGGAACATGGGCCTGCTTCCTCATTTAAGCATTAGCAGCTATAAATTTCTCTCTGAACATTGCTTTAGCTGCATCCCACAAATTTGGATAGGTTATTTTGTCATTAACACTCAAATATATTTTAATTTTCCTTGTGAATTTTTTTTTGATCCTGATTTTTTTTTTTAAGTGTGCTCTTTAATTTCCGTGATGTTTTCCGGATGGCCAACAGGCACATGAAAAGATGTTCAACGTTGCTCCTTATCAGGGAAATACAAATCAAAACCACACTCAGATATCACCTCATGCCAGTCAGAGTGGCCAAAATGAACAAATCAGGAGACTATAGGTGCTGGAGAGGATGTGGAGAAACGGGAACCCTCTTGCACTGTTGGTGGGAATGCAAATTAGTGCAGCCGCTCTGGAAAGCAGTGTGGAGGTTCCTCAGAAAATTAAAAATAGACCTACCCTATGACCCAGCAATAACACTGCTAGGAATTTATCCAAGGGATACAGGAGTACTGATGCATAGGGGCACTTGTACCCCAATGTTTATAGCAGCACTCTCAACAATAGCCAAATTATGGAAAGAGCCTAAATGTCCATCAACTGATGAATGGATAAAGAAATTGTGGTTTATATACACAATGGAATACTACGTGGCAATGAGAAAAAATGAAATATGGCCCTTTGTAACAACCTGGATGGAACTGGAGAGTGTGATGCTAAGTGAAATAAGCCATACAGAGAAAGACAGATACCGTATGGTTTCACTCTTATGTGGATCCTGAGAAATTTAACAGAAACCCATGGGGGAGGGGAAGGAAAAAAAAAAAAAAAAAAAAAAAGAGGTTAGAGTGGGAGAGAGCCAAAGCATAAGAGACTCTTAAAAACTGAGAACAAACTGAGGGTTGATGGGGGATGGGAGGGAGGGGAGGGTGGGTGATGGGTATTGAGGAGGGCACCTTTTGGGATGAGCACTGGGTGTTGTATGGAAACCAATTTGACAATAAATTTCATATATTAAAATAATAATAATAATAATAATTTCCATGATGTCTAAAAGGTATGTACGTATCCCAGATATCTTATTACTGATTCATTATATAACACTGTTCTGGTTGGAGAACATGCTTTCTGTGATTTCAGTCCTTCTGATCTCTTTTCAAATGGAAGAAACCTCCATGCCTCCTAGTACTCTGGGTATTAGCACCAATAAGCCAAAACTCAAAACTAAAGCAGAGTTTTCAGACATCTTTTTCTCATGAGGTTAGTGTTTAAAAAACAAAACAAAACAACTCACATTCTTTGTCTTGGCATTTGTTCCAGACGGTTCTCGCACACTGGAAGGAGCTGTGAACACAATGAGAACAGGCATCAGACTTTGGTAGGTGTTTATAAGGTTACCAAAGGGCAGAGTCAGAGGGTGTGCTGAAGATGCCCTGGGGAGATGCACCTGTCTTGGAAATGAGTTAGGGAAATTTGGCAAGCATTCAGGTCATCAAAATGGGTAAACACCCAAACCATCATGTCCACCCCTGGACTGAAGACACGGCTTCGGTTGTTAAGAAAGAGTCAGGCAGTTGCCAGTGCAAATAAAACACGAGATTTAGAGACCAGCATGTGGCTGTATGCTGTTAATGTTTAACTACCGGTTAAAGGGTGGGGAGTGGGGAGCCCTGATTTGTACCATTTACTACTTCCGGTGGTGGTTGTATTCCCACGAAGGCAGATTTCAGGCTACCGAGCTGACCTCAGTGATTATAGAGCAAGAGATGCACAGAACCAGCTCTGGCAAGCTGCTCGGGGCCGGCCTCAGCACACCACAGTGCATTTCTGGGTCTTCCTGTTGGCCTCTTACTGGCTGTGTGAGCCCAGGCAGATTAGTTATTCTTTCTGAGTCTTAGGTTCCTCACCCACGACAAAAGGCAATCCCTATCCTCAAGGCTGCAGGAGAGCTGACTGCTGTGCTTCTATACCATTGCCTTGTAATCTGTGTACGTCTATAAAGAGGGTTAGTATAGCAAGGTAAAACAAAATGGAACATGTACACTCAGTTGATATGCCCTGAAAAATCATCGAAATGTGAATATGGTAATGTCTAGTTAAAGTGTAATGATTAAGACAGGAATGTATTTTATCTGCACTGGCAGATCCGTGGGAGTCATTAGGCTCTCGTGTCCTGGTTAACATCTGGGTACTGTTGATCTTTACAACATTCTCTCCCAGTGAATTCTCATTCTGAGAACTCTCACTTTGAAGGTCTATAAAATTATGTAAAGCAAAGCTGAGATGCCAGACACAGAGATTCCTTCTTAATCTTAAGGCAGATGGGCCAATAATCCGGAAGGAAGAAATCAAGAGACGTAATTGCTGCCTCTGATCCTGCCACGAATTAGCTGAGTGACTTTTGGAAAGTCAGTTCACCTCTCTGGGCCTCACATTCCATAAGTGGAAAAGGAGGTCTGTGGACAATTGCACCGACATCTGATGGTTTTGTCCCCCATCCAGGCATCCGTGCCCCCTTGTTTTGGTAACAGCACTTACGGGCGATTCTTTCCCCCGGGAAACATCCCTCCCCTGCTCTCGGTCCTTGGTTCGGGTGACGCCACCCCTACAGCATGTTCCAGGTGGGCATGTAATCCTGGTCTCCCCAAACTGAATACCACTTTCCCCTGGTCTCAGTACTGGGTCCAAGAGGGAACATGAACCAAGCTTGGACCAGTAAAGGGGGCCTCAGGACTTGGGCTAGAAATGTCAGCAAAGAGGGACTCCTTCTCCTCTAGGGTTAAGTAAGGATTGAAGCCTGGGGCCATCTTGCTACTGATGGGAAGAGGGAATCAGAATAAAGCCAACATAGAACCAAGAGATGAGAAGAGGCAGATTTCTGACAATATTGAGTGACTGGATCTAGCTGTGCCTAAACCCTAGACTTTGCCTTTCCGCTTCTTTCTTTCTTTCTTTCTTTCTTTCTTTCTTTCTTTCTTTCTTTCTTTCTTTCTTTCTTTCTTTCTTTCTCTTTTTTTAATTTTTTGATGTTTACTTATTTTTGAGAGAGTGAGACACAGAGTGTAAGCGGGGGGAGGGGCAGAGAGAGAGGGACACAGAATCTGAAGCAGGCTGCAGGCTCTGAGGTGTCAGCACAGAGCCCTATGTGGGGCTTGAATTCACGAACTGCAAGATCATGACCTGAGCCAAAGTCAGACGCTTAACCGACTGAGTCACCCAGGCACCCCTGGACTTTTCTTTTTGTGAGTTGATAAAATTTCCCTTTGAGTTGAGCCAGTCTGAACTGCATTTCTGTCCCTTGCTACGCAAAGAGTCCTGGCAAACACATTTGCTGTGGACTTTCAGCTCTGTGACTTTTAGCTACTGTTGGCTGCCTACCTACCAGCCATTACCCCACCCTTCTTCTTGGCTGCCAGAACCCACCTTCTCCCACAGAGCTGGAGGTGCTAGATACTTGCTTCCCAGCACCCCTTACAGCCAGGGTGGATACTTGCTGGACACTTGCTTCCCAGCACCCCTTAGAGCTAGGGTACGTGACCCCGGCTGATGGTATCTGAGGAGAAGAATGCTGGGGACTTGTGGGGAAAACTTCCCTCCTAGTAACAAGAGCTACAGAGGGGGAAACGGGCTTGTGCAGCTGCTGGATGATTCTGGGTTGACCTGCGATGTTTGGAACCGCAGCAGCCATGTTGATGAGATGCAACCCTATGGGCAAAGCAGAAACTCTGAGGGTGGCAGAACAGAATAGCAGACAGCCTGGGTCCCTGCTGGTGACACTGGACCGCTGAACCAATCCTGGAACCACTTACCTCCTAACTTCTCAGTATGTGACGTCATAACGACCAAACTTAAAGCCACCTAGGTTGGGCCTCCTGTTGCTTGGAGCCTAAAGCAGCAAACTCGGGTGTTTTAGAATTCTGTAACAGTGGTTGAATGTTTTACCGTGTACATGACAGCGCTTTAGAGTAACCAGAGAATTCTTAAAATCTACAGAGCAAGGTAAGCATTCAGAGCTCTGTTTTGAAGAGTCCCTCCCTGGATCCCGAGCAAGTGCGATGACCCAAACTGCTGGTCCTGAGTTTTATAGCCCCTTGCAGAAATTCCTTGCCTGAAACAGTGATGCTTCCAATTTCCAGACTCAGGTTTGAGAAGGCATTCCTCACCGTCACCGTGACCAGAAAGGTGCCTGTAATGCAAAAGGTGGAGACTTAAGGGTGTTGCAATAAATTGTTTAACTTGCATTGAGACAGCTCTCCCAAGCTATGCTTCCTGGTCCGCTGACAGTGGCATTTGAATCTTTCATCCTGAGCATTTAATGGACCCCTGTTGTATACCAGGCATGGTGCAAGTCTCTGGGACACAGAGGTGAATGAAACATGGTCTTTGTCTCCAAGGTCCTTATAGTCTAGTATGCTTGCAGGAGACCAAGTGCCAACCATGGCAAGAATTGGCACGGGGGCATTGTGGACATGTAGTAGGGAGTCACTGCACTGATCATGGTTCATGGCAAGGCTAAAGCTAAAGTTCAAAGGACGAGTAGTGCTCATTGGTCAGGTTAGAGAGGAGATTCCAGCAGAAGAAAGGACATGACAGGACTTTCAAAAGACTGAGGAGCAGAGAGGGGAGAGAAGGATTTGTAAGACTCAGGGTATGTGTGTATCCCACCCTCCTCCCTCATGGGAAAAGGTGGTGGGTGCTACCTTCTTTTCTCGAGCCTAGAGAGGAGCTCATCAGAGGGGACCCTGGGAAAGGTGGATATGTGCTCTTTCAGATCCGGGACCCCCATGGATAGGTTCCTTTCTCATACTCTTGAAGGATGGCCTACGACGGGGTGGAGTGAGAGGGAGAGTGGGGGCAAGAAAGGGCTGCATTCCCACGTTTGGAAAACTACCGGTAGCTGGCCAAAGAAAAGGTGAGAATTTTCTGAGGACTAGATGTTTGTCTTGCCCCCCTCCCCAACTCAGGGACATAGCAGGGGCCTCAGAAGCCCACAGAAGCTCCTGCAAGAGGCAGTTGCTGGGCTGCCACATCTGCTGGGCTGGTGAGCATTGGTTGGCAAGCAAGGCTGGCCAGGACCGGGCCAGCGCTGACAAGTGAGGGTCTTCCTGCCCTACCTGGTGCCCTTTCCTTCCTCTTCACCCCCTTTATCTCATCCAAATCTGTTTTTCTTGTGGGGAGAAGAAGACTACTTACCATCTAAGAGTGAGCCAAAACTTCACAGGGCATGTAGAGATTTTATCTATTATCCCCTGCCAAGCGGCTTTTGTAGACAACAAAAATTAATTTGCATTTGAATTATAGCCTATATAGTGTGTATGTTTTCCATTGTCATTTCATTTCGCTCTGGATTCCTCTTGTTCCAAGCTGGACCTTTGATACCTGGCAAAGTTGTAATGGTTTTCTTCTCAAATCTGTCATTTAACTTATCTCTTTTGCTAAATCTGCTGCTTGAGGTCACTGTAGCCCCACCCCAGCACAGTATTTCCACCTCTCTTACAGACTTCTGAGATCCTTGGTGGGGAAGGTAGGCAGGGTTCTGGGTGGGTTGGGGACTCTGTGACCCTCATCACATTCCTGGCTGCTGACTTCACCACATTGCCCTGAAGGACTCTCTGTTCTCTCCAGATTAAATGCAAATGTCTCCTCTAGTCTCCTGTCTTGGTGGTGCCAGCCAGTCTGTCACCCTATCTCTATTCCAGCCACAATCTTGACTCTTCCTCTCTTGTCCCTCCCTCTCCCACCCTTGTTTTCATCTCTCGCTCCCTGAAGGGCATGGACTGCAGGTCCCCCCTGAACCACACTCTCCTCTAGAAATGATGGAAAAGTTGGAATCCTTCCAACTCTCCTCCAGTGGATCTCAGTGGGGGAGATTTTGCTACCCAGGGACAGTTGGCAATGTCTGGAGGCATTTCTGGTTGTACTTAGGAGGCTGGTGCTACTGATATCTAGTGGGTAGAGGCCAGGCATGCCAGTAAACACCCTACAGTGTGCAGGACAACCCCCACAGCAAAGAACGATCCAGCCCCAAACGTTAGAAGTGCCACAAGTGAGAACCCCTGTGACTCTAAGCTCTGAGGGCAGATCAGATGTCTCTTCTTATTTTATGCCCCAGGCTGGATGCTGTGAACCCCCTTTGTGTTCAGGACACACAGACACAGGCTGGCGGGACCCTGGACACCGAGTCGGGAAGGAAAGAGGAGGGAAATTTGGGCGGAGACCCACCCATCCCAAATACCTTCAAGAGGAACTGCCACAGGGTAAATCCCAAATGGTCCCTGGAGACTCTCTTCTTCATGGGAGAAGGTTGCATTGAGTCCTGCCACTTCAAAGGTCAGCCTCTCCGGTGCGCCACGAGCCACCGAGACGTTGACCAGTAGGTCTTGTCCAAGCTCCAAGTGGTCAGAAGCCCAGGAGGCCCATAGCCCTGATAGAGGCTCCGTGAAGGAGACTGTGATGTTCCGGGAGGGTCCAGAAGTGGTGTTGCTGGTGGCTCGGATCTCCAGGTGGTGCATCCCTGGGCCCATCCTTTGCTGGGCTGCTCTGTCCAGGGTCAGATTGTAGGGTAGCAGGCCGCTTGGTGTGGTGAACTCAGCCAGGGTTGTATTACCCGACAGCACAGTGTAAGTCACCCCTCTTCCTATGTGGGGTAAGAAATATTTAAGAATGTCGGCAACAGCCATGCAGTAGATTGTACTGAGACGGTTGAGACCCAAGCTCCAAGGTCAGATTCTGGACGTAGACATGGAGATGGTATAGCCATAAAGACATGCGGAAGGATAGGCCCACCCCCAAGTCTTAACAGTGATGATCTCTGAGTACGGGGTTCATGAGTGAGTTTTCTTTTTGAGACCTCTCTGCTCATCTGCATATTCTGCTCCATGCTCTGCGCGTGTTACCCATAAACTTAAAGGTTTGTAATGAAAATATGAGGACAGGTTTGTCCTTGGAGGGTGGAATGCTAACACAGGAGCGTCTCCCGAGGCGTGGCTGATTTTTATGCCTGAGAATTAGCCTCGAGTCTTGTCCTAAGCAGGAGCAGGTGAAGTCATTTCCTTCCACCTCCGTGGCAGACCGCCTGAAACCCTGCCCCACGGGAACACTCAGCCTGTTCACCTTAAGATGCGGCTCCTTCATAGGTTGGGGCCGGCTGTCCTACCTGGATGGTAAATACTGTGGTTGACTCTAAAAATCTGGTTTAAACCACCAAATTAGGATTCTTTGCAACAGAAGCCAAGCTAGGGTGTTTCTTGTTTGAGCGATGACGATGCTAATGACGATGATAAAGACAATGACGATGGTACCTTCTGACACTCATGCTTACTGCTCCCTCTCCCCACACTTGGCAAACAGTAGGCAGTTATGTTTGTAGGATAAAAACATAAATGAAGGATTATTTTAGGTTTCCCTGGTGGACATAGCAGCCGTCTTTGGCCAACAAGCACACCGAGACAGAGAGGAGCCCCGAGGACTGTTTAAGGACCCTGTGTTTAAGCTCCATCATATCTCTGCTGGGTGAGGCTCCAGGAGCTGTGAGGTCGGACTGAGCCATGTCCTCACCTCTGCAGCTCTGTGCCACGCGGTTTAGCCCAGCAGGCTTCTGTCTGGATCTCAAACCAGACCTGTGCCTGGAATAAAGATGCTGCCTCAGGTACGGGTGGGTCTTAGTTGGTAGGGTCTCTACTGAGAAGAGGGATGATATTCGGAATGTTTAACAACTGAAACTACATGGGTCCCAACCAAAGAGGATGGATGTTGTGATAAATCAGAATGAACACTGTGACCAATCAGAGTAGATGCTGTGACCAATCAGAAAGGACACTTTGACTAATCAGAATGGACATGACCAATTAAAACGGCCTCTCTGACCAATCAGAAAAGAAACTGACCGATCACAAGGGACCATCATTGTGCCAGGCTGGTCAACGCTGGCCTCACTGAGATGGGCTTAGGCCCAGCTGGTAGCTCTCCCGGTCCTATTCAGGTTCCCTAACAAGGAGTGACTTGGAAATTCTGTTCTGATGGGACTGTGGGTAAAGAAGGGCATCGGAAAGCAGAGAGCTTCACTTAGCTTACTAGCCTTGTGACTTCAAGCCAATTTCTGAACCTTCCCTCCATTTCTTCATCTGTAAAATGGAGATAATAATAGTACATACTGGGTGGGCTAGCACATGTGGAGTACTCAGACCAGTTCCGGGCATGCACGAGGTGCTAAATAAGTGGAATGGCTAAAAAACTAACTGGATACATGAGTGCTGTTAGTATTTATTAAAGCCTGGGAGTTGGATGGATAGAGCTGGGCAAAATCAAGGTTGCTTTGACCTTGACCGTTTCTGTAGACTCACCTCCATCAAGTACCACCTGAATCCACAGAGGTTCCCCGAAGACAGTGCGGCAGAGAGGGCTGGCTCCCAACGTCGACAGGCCGGAGCACCGAGTCACGCTGAGCCTTTCCGTCTTGTCTCGGATTGTCACGTGCTTCTGAGCCATCACATGCCACTCACTGGTTGTGCACTCGGCAAACACAATAAATTCCCCAGGGACTGTGAACTGGTGGGTCACGTTGCTGGATAAACTGCCAGCAATAGTTAGTGTTGGCCATGTTGGGGACACACAAACACATGCATTCATACACGTGTGCACATATGTACTCACCTACCGTGCACCTCCCCTGCCCTGCAAAGATAAACAGGTGAAGAAAGAGATGCTACGTGACCAAGCTCTTGGTGTTCACAAAGGTTATGTTGAGATGTCTAGAGCAGGTGGGAGTGGAAGAAATAGCAGTGACCAATCAGGGAGTTGAATATTTGGTTACACGTCCTTTTTCTGCTATTTATTCCCTCTGTGGCTCACATAAATCCCCCTCGTCTGTAAAATGCTGTGCCCCAGCCTACCTTTCTGAACCGTATTTTCCCCATCTGTAAAATGGGGTCATATTCCAAATGTATCAGAATGATAGAAGCTTGGCTTCTCATTTCGCCGAGGGAACTGATTGAAAATCGCCAATGTGGCCCGTAAAGACCCACATGACCTCCCTTCTTGACCTCACCCCCATCTCCTGCCACACCCCTCCCAGCTGTATGTCCGCTCTGCCCTCTTTTCGGTTCCTGGAATGTGCCACCTCCCGTCTGCCTCAAGGCCTGCAGGTGTGCTGTTCTTTGCTGGGAAGGCTCTCGGCTCGTCTCTCTGCTCACACTCATGCTCTTCCTTTGGTGCTCAGCTTAAACATCACCTCCTCAGGGAAGCCCTCCTTAGGTTCCCCATAAAGGCAATGCTGTAGCTCGGCTGCTTCTCCTGGGTGACACTCATTCCTTGTGTGCTTGCTCTGCCACTGGCATTCTTCCCCGCTAGGTCATCTGCATAGACGGTGTCTGTCTAGATCTCCGTTATAAATCCGGCACCTAACACAGCGCCTAGCATAGAGGGCGTGCTGAGAAATATTTGACAAATGAGCATATTTGTGAAAAGGCTTGCAAAACAGTAGCTGGATTTTTGGTGCCTGCCAAGAGTAAAGCCACCACCCGTCTCTTCCATTGATTACGACTTTAGGCAAAATTCAAAAAGAAACTTGCTGAGGACTCTGAAAAGTAAACAACAGCAGACAGATTGGGGAGGAAAGCCCAGGCTTTAAGAATTACCCGTAAAGATGGGACTTTCCTGTTTTGTGTCTTTTTTCTTTTTTAATCTCCTTTATATCTTGGCTTTGTCCCTGGGGTACCCTGAGTCATGGAACTGCACAATGAATGAAGAAAACAAAAACCTCAAGAGAAATCCCCTCTGTTTAGCCAAGAGAACCAGGAAAAGAGACCCAGTGAGTCTGAGGGCACAGAAAATAATACCTGGTTTTGTTTTGTGTCATTTCTCTTTTTTTCTCTTTTGGCCATGCCCTAGGCTGTTCTCCCTCTTGGAGCTGCACTGACAGTGTAGGGTGATGCAGACACCTAATTCCCAAGAGAAAACCCATCTTTGTATCCAGAGGAGCCGTGAAGAGAGATGTGTGGGAGCTGAAGATTGTGGGGGAGACCCTGAAAATGAGAGACGTGGAGAAGAGGGGCCCCCACTTCCATGAACAACCCAGCACAAACTATGAGCTCACTCACATATTATGCACGTGCAAAGTAGAGCCAAAGACACACAGCCAAGGCTTTGTTTGAGTCAGACTACAACATAACACCATCCTGAGTGTCCCATGAGCGGGGCCAACCCAAACAGGTTTGGAAACGACACCAACATGGGAACCACCACTCACAGAAGGCAAGTCATAAAGTGTGGTCTGAACCTAACCAGGTGGGTTGCCTGCTAAAACAAAACAAAAATCTATTTTCCAGAGGATTTTAACTGGATCCAAAGTCTCAGAACCTACTATCAAAATGTCCAGAATATAATCCAAAATTGCTTGATGATACACAAAGAATGAGGAAAATCTGACCCAATCTCAAGTGAAAACATAATAGATGTCAGCTTTCAGGTGACTCAGGGGTTGGAATTATCAGACTTGAAATCAGCTATTTCAGCCATGCTCCATGACATAAAAGTAAACCCTCTTTAAATGAATGGAAAGCCAGACATTCTAAGCAGAGAAACAGAAACTTTTTTCTTTAATGAAAATTTTAGAAATAAACAGTATCTGAAATAAAAAATTCACTGGATGCTTGCAATAGCAGAATAGTGATGACAGAAAAAAGTCAGTGAACTTGAACAAAGAGCAAGAGAAAGTATCCAAGCTGAAGAAAAGATTAAATAAATTGACATCTTAATAAAATATTAAATTTTTAAAAATGAGTAGAGCATCAGCAACCTGTGTGACAATATCAAAAAAGAAAGCAGTTGTGTCATGGGAAGACCAGTGAGAAGAGATAGATCGGTGTAGAAAAATACACTGAAGAAATAATGGGTGGAAACTTACCCAGTTTGGCAAAATACATACATGTAAAAATTCAAGAAACTCCATGGATCCCTCACAAAAGGGGAAAAGTTAAAGAAAACCATGCACACACATACAGTAATAAAACTGCTGAAAATCAAAGGTAAAGAAAAAAAAATCTCAAAACAAGCCTGAAAAATGACATTGCATATAAAGAAAACAGCGATGTGACTGACTGTAGATTTCCCTTCAAAAGCATGGCAGTCAGAAGACAGTGACAACATCTTTAAATGTTGAAAGAAAAGAATTGTCAACACCTAATTCTATATCCAGCAAAAATGTCCTCCAGGAAGTGAAGCAAAATAAAGAGGTTCTCAGGAATAAAGAAATCCTCTAAGAGAATTTGTTGCCAAAAAATCTACTATAAAAGAAGTGTTTAAGGGAGTTTTTCCAGCAGAAAAGAAATGATACCAGAGAGAAACTTTGAATTTCAAGGGTGAAGGAAGAGCACAAGTAATGGTAAATATTTTGGTAAATTCATAGACTGGTAACATTTTGGTAAATTCAGGCCCCTCATTGGGCTCTGTGCTGACAGCTCAGAGCCTGGAGCCTGTTTTGGGTTCTGTGTCTCCCTCTCTCTGCCCCTCCCTGGCTTGTGCTTGCTCTCTCTCTCTCTCAAAAGTAAATAAACTAAAAAAAAGAGAGAGAGAGAGAGAGAGAGATTTTCAATATATGTAAATGTCCTACATATGACAACTATAATATAGAGGAGGGTGAGCAAAGGGACCTATATGCCAGTAAAGCTTCAACATTTTAATGAAGTAAAATATGAACTCCATATAGACTGTGTAAGGTTGGATATGTATATTGTAATCCATGAAGCAACTACTAAAAAAGTAATAAAAAGATCTATAACCAAAAAAGCTGATAGATATGTTAAAATGGAATGCTAAAAATATTCAAATAATCCAAAAGAAGGCAAAAGAGGAGAAGAACAGAGGGAAAATAAACAGAGGAGCAAACAGAAAACAAGAAAATAGTGGACCTAAATCCAACTATATCAATAATTACATTACTTACAAATGATCTAAATACACCAATTATTGTGCCAGATGGGGTTAAAAAAAAAATTCTCAACCATAGACTGTCTATAAGAAGTCCACGTTAAATATAATGATAAGGGGGCACCTGGGTGGCTCAGTCAGTTAAAGCAGCTGATTCTTGGTTCCAGCTCAGGTCATGATCTCATGGTTCATGGGATTGAGCCCTGCATTGGGCTCTGCACCAACAACACAAAGCCTGCTTGGGATTCTCTCTCTCTGATTCTCTCCCTCCCTCTCTCCCTGCTCATGTTCTCACCCTCACTCTCTCAAAATAAATAAATAAACTTAAAAAAAATTAACAAATATAATGACATGGATAGGTTAAGAGTAAAAGTATAAAAGTTTCACCAGCAAACACTAATCAAAAGGACGCTGGAGTAGGCTCTAATAACAGACCACGTGGATTTCAGAACAAGAAAACACTAACTCTTTTCAGTCACGGGAAGGATGGTTTTGAATAGCAAAATCTGGGCTGTTTTTCAGGGATCTTGCTGGGAAAAGCGACTCATTCCATTCCTTGAGCTCTCCTGCCAACTGAAAGTGCTCAGGAACGAAAGTCAGAGAAACGGACTTTTCCTGATTTGTCTCCCAGTGATCTCACTGGAGGCAGAAGACAGCAAAGTGCTTTTAGAAACTGCTGCCAACAAAGGGAATATCTGCTCCGAGTACAAAGCAACGGAGGCAACAACCTAACATTTTTTGATGATCCTGTGAGCCAGCAGGGCCATTCCTGGGTGCAAACCCAACAGAAATGCAGCAAAGACATGCACTCCAATGTTCACGGCCACATAGTTTGTAATCGTCCAAAGGGGAAGCCACCCAAAAGGACTACCGGCACTAGAAAGGAATAAGTAAAGCAAGGAATATCCATGTGATGGAATGTTCTACAGAAATGAGAGCAAAGAAGGCACAGTTATACACAATAATATGGATACATCTCAAAAATGTACTGTTGAGAAGTCAGACACAAAAGAGAATACACTTTATGATTCCAATTATAGACGTTTCGAACGGGTCACATTAATCGACAGTGGTAGAAATTGGTAGACTTGGGGGCCCCGGGAGGACTCTTGGGAGACTGGTCATATTTTGTTTCTTGATCTGAGTACGAGTTACATGGGTGTAGACATTTCACTTTGTAGAAGTTAACTGAGTTAACAACTGAGTTGTATCTTTTTGTGCAGTTTTTTGTACATATTTATGCCTCAATAAAAAGTTTAAAACTTAGTCTAAGACACTGCCACTCACTGATTTGCACATGCCGCTTTGATCGTTTACATTAATGGGATGTGGCTTTTCTTTAAAAAGGAAGAAAATGGGGAAGAGAGCTCACATTTTTTATCTTTGCTCAGAATGTCCAATTGTTAAGAATACCAAGGTCTGTACCATTTTGTTAATGTCAGTCACAAGTTGCTAGCCAGCTTGGTGGATAAAGCCACCTGACCAAATTGGGCAGTGTGGTAGAATGGAAAGGGTAGAGAGCCGGAAGTAAGGTCTCCAGAGCTCCGTCAGTCACCTGTGTAACCTAATGACTCAACCTCTCTGAGTCTCAGCTCCCTTGTCCATACAATGAGGTGAGAGCCATTCCTGGCTGGGTCGTTGTGAGGTTTAAATGAGACCATGGCTGAGTAAGTACCTGGTATGTGATAGGCTCAAATATTGTGGGGTTTTGTGTGTGTATGTGTGTATAATAGGATGGCATTTATGCCACTTAGCCTCTTAAAAATAAAAGTAGTATATACTTCTGTAATATTAATATAATGGCAACAATTACCCATTTTTAAGAATCGACTCTGTGCCAATTATTTTCTTCTTTGTAGTCCCATTTAGCCCTTAAAATTACCCAGTGACTATTAGTAACTCTTGCAACAGTATTAACAATCACAGATCATGTAGCCAAATGGCCTAAATATTCTTAAGTATCCTCTGTAGTGGATGTGAGTCACCCAGATTCTGTACTTCAAGGCCGAGGTCTGCCCCTCCCCAGCACTCTGGTGTGTTAGTGGCCAAGGCCTCACAGATGAATCCATCTCCAGGAATTCCCCTTGGCCAAAGGGGGCAGCCTCCCCCCCCCTCCCCCCTGCAGGGTGCCTTCCTGCATCCCATGGCTGCTCTGTGCCAGAGAGCTGAGGTTCCATTCTCTTGCCTCAGTCCCGTCAGGTCCCGGCTCTAGAGTTCTCTGTGGGGATGGGAAGGGCCTGTGTTGCTAGTGCATCCCATTGTACCTTCTGCCCCTGCTCCATCCTGGAACCCCCCTCCCCCAGGAAACCTGCTGTACCCCAAATCAGTTTCCTGGTACCCAACCTACATGTTCTCCTAAAAACAATTTCTCCAAACTGGCTGGCATATCAAGGCTCTTTATCAGCAGACTCCTTTTGAGTTTTCCAGCAGCATCTTTCATTTTCCCCCACATACCCTGAACTCCTGCTGTAACGCGAGGTGCGAGGTGCTCGCAGTTACCTGAGGAGGCCACGCCCCTTCACATCCCTGTTGTCCCTTTCTCTACCTCCATAGCTCCTGCCTGGTTCCCCCGAAAGGCTTCAGTCCTTTATGACCATAACCTTCCACATAATTCCTCTGAGCTTCCCAACATCCTGTGTACATCTAGGTCCCTCTGAATTTTGTTCTGTCTTACGAAATACCGATTTCCAGGGAAGCGGCCCCTCCAGATTCAGCTACGTGTGGAGGCAGCTCTGAATAGACCCCAAAATGATGGCAATCCCCTGATCTGTCGGTAGGTGGCGCTGAGACACCCAACGCTGGACAAGGACAAATTTCACCTTCGCAAATTGGTCCAGGAGGCACACAATAAATTACAGAAACGTATAAAGTTTCCTACAACAAACAGTAAAGCAAAACAGCTTGACATTCAAACGAACACACTACATCGGGAGTGCAAGGCAAGAAGAATCCAAAGGAGAAATCCTTTGACTTCATTATGTTGTTTCTATTTCAGATTGGATTCCCCATTAGCTCATGTTGTTTGTCTGCAGTAGAGATGAAGTGGCCCATTTAGGTCTTAGCTTATCATGACTTAAGCAAAAGTAGGATGCCGTACAAACACATAAAAGCACAGCGACATTCACGCAAGGTATGTGACTTCTGTGAACTTAAAATTCATGCCATTTTTAATATTCTAGATTGAGTGCTGAGGCTGCTATTGCTGATAAGGAAGCATCGGAAATGGATCTCCCAAAGTTAACCAAAATGACAGAAGAAGCTGAGTATTTTGGCCTCACCATCCAGAGTTGACTAATACTAGCATTTTGTCTCATTTGCTCCAATTTGTAGCTACTGTTTGTTTATTACTGGAATGTCTTTGTGTAACTAAAGGTCTTAGCAGGGCTACCGACAGTCGATTTTGACGAATGCCAAATGCAAGTTGTTTAAAATTTGGGGGCCGGGCGATTGTATAGCTTAGCATTTGCTGTTTTTTCATTGCCATGGTAGCAAGCAGGAAGAAACCTGCACAACAAGGTCATGGGTATTTGTATCACTTTTGTAACATTTTGTAACATTTCCCCCAAAGCATCTTCACATGTAATTTCTCATTTTACTCCACGAAACAAGGCAGCCACCAATATTAATGCAACAGGGAAGGGAACGGAAACCCAAGACCAGAAATTGTCTCACCCATGTTAGCAGCAGCTGGGATTAGAACCTTAGCTTCTGGACATGCCATTTTATATGGTGGCACAGCACAATGTCTGAGGCCTCAGAGGACTGTTGAGTGTGAAACTTTCCCTCACTGGGGCAGAATTGGGCCAGGGACAGGGCTGGCCCCTCTTGGTCCCACCCAAGCCAGGGCTTCCAGCAATGCTGAGCATGTGCAGGACTGGGTTCAGAACCTCTAGCTCCCCACAGGGTAGAACTGCAGATGTTTAGGGTTAGGAAAGGGGCTTACGAGCCTCCATTATTTCCCTGGGGATTCATGTTGAACTGAAGACCCCTGTAAGAAGCCCCTAACCCACTGAGGATCTGGAAATTCTGGATCATTCTGGGGGCACCCAGAATGGAGCTTACCCCAGGCCCAGTAGGACTTGGAAATGTTATGAATTGAGTTCAGCTGCCATCAGGCCGGGGAGGTTCTGCTCTCCTAGAGGATGCAGAGTATAATGCCTTCATGCCGTGTAATCTGCCAGGGGCTTGAGGGCCTCAGCTTTTATGCCAGACAGTCCTGGCTTGTGTCACCATGTTGCCACTCACAAGCTGTGTGTCTTGGGCGCTGCCATTATACCTCTCTGAGCCTCAGCTGCTTTGTCCATGAAAACAAAATAACAGTTACCTAGCTCAACACTGTCCAATAGAAATACAGTGTGAGCCACCCATGTGTATGTTCTAAGAGCCACATTGAATAAGTAATACATAAAATTAATTTTAATAATTTATTTTCTTTAACCCAATATATCCAAAATACTTTCGTTTCAACATGTAATCAATATTTAGAAATTAGTGAGGAACTTTACGTCTTTTATGAGAGGTTGGTGAGGGGCGGACGAAATCTTCAAAATCCCACGTGTGTTTTAATTAACAGCATATCTTAAGACCTGTCACATTTCTTTTTTTTTTTTTCAATATATGAAATTTATTGTCAAATTGGTTTCCAAGACCTGTCACATTTCAAGTGCCCAATAGCTCATGTGGCAAGTGGCTGTTCTGCCGGATAGCATAGATCTAGCTGATAGGGTTTGTAGTGAGGATTAAATGAGATTATATGTGAAAGCTGCTTGGCTGGACTGTTATGAATATTGCTACTATTATTGTTTATTATTCTTGCCAACAGAAAACATTCCCACATCCATGCGAGCATCTTTCTCACATCATTACCAACTCCTTGGACAGTGACCCAGGAGAGATTCTACACAGAGCGAAGCCATAAGGACCCAGCTCTTCAAGACTGTTCACGTGGCCTCCGTAGTGAGAAAACCTGTGCATGCCATTTCTGTACGTATGCCCCTTTGTACTGTGCCTCTGCCATTTCTTCCATCAACAGGTGGAGTCTGTTTCTCCACCTGTTGAGCCTAGGTGTGGCCATGGAACTTGCTTTGGCCAATGAGACATTAGAAAATGTGATACAAGTAGAGATTTTAGAAAAGCTTGCACAGTAGGCCTTGTTCTCAGTTGCTGCTAGAAACCCTCTGCCACCATGCCAGTGAGGCTAGACTAGCCTGTTGGGTGATTATTATGCAATACATGCCCCTAGCCAACACTCAGCTGACCACCAGACATATACGTGAGGACTTCTGAGGCCATCCGCCCCCAGCAAGGCTGGCCCAGATAAGCAAAGCCACCTAGCTGACCCAAAGAACCATGAGGAATAATAAATATTATTGTAAGCTACTTAAGTTTGGAGATGTTTTGTTATGCAGCAGAAGCTGACTGATACATCCTGACTCAAGGCTCAGAGATTCCTCTTACCTGGGAGGGTAGTAGGGATCAAAAGTGTGGCCATCTCCTGTACTAATTATACATGAAAGGTTTCCAATGTAGGGAGAGAGGAGCCATGTCAGGGAGATGGTGACATTGTCAAAGGTGAAACTCTCATTGGACACCATCAGCTGTAGGCCTGCAGATCAAAAAAGAAAATGCTATATGCCATCACAAAGCAAAATTGCATGCTTCTGTTTAAAATATACTCTCTTCTATCCACCTGTCCTTTATCTTTAGGTGGGGCTTTTAAAATTTTTATAATTTTATTTTTACTTTTTTTAATGTTTATTTATTTTTGAAAAACAGAGAGAGAGAGAGAGAGGCAGGGGAGGGGAGGGGCAGAGAAAGAGGGAGACACAGAAGCTGAAGCAGGCTCCAGGCTCTGAACAGTCAGTACAGAGCCCGACGTGGGGCTCGAACCCATAAACCATGAGATCATAACCTGAGCCAAAGTTGGACGCTTAAATGACTCAGCCACCCAGGCACCCCTGTTTTTACTTTTTAAAGTTCTTTTAAATTTTATCTTTTGTTCATAGGTAATACATGACCAAGGTACAGAATTTGAAATGTATAAAGGGTATAGAGTGAGAAGAAAGCCTCCCTCCCCTGTCATCCTGCAGTGTCCCCAGAGGCAATCATTGTTACCAGTATCCAGGGTCACCTTCCAGAGATACCTACACATTCTAAGCACATACATACTTTTCTGTTCTTACAAATGGTTCATGCTGTGTTCACTATTTGGCATCTTCCTTTTTTTTTTTTTTTTCACCTAGTATATGTTGGAGATGGTTCTGTATGAACTCAGAAGTGCCTTGTTCTTTTTTTTTTTTTTTTAATTTTTTAACGTTTATTTGTTTTTGAGAGAGATAGAGAGACAGAGCGTGAGCAGGAAAAGGGCAGAGAGAGAGAGGGAGACACAGAATCCGAAGCAGGTTCCAAGCTCTGAGCTGTCAGCACAGAGCCCCATGTGGGCTTGAACCCACGAACTGTGAGATCCTGACCTAAGCTGAAGTCACATACCCAACCAACTGAGCCACCCAGGTGCCCTTGCCTTGTTCTTTTCAATAGCTGCACAATGTACTCCAATTTATTTAACCAGGATTCTATTGATTGTCTAAATGTATCTCATCATGTTTAAAAAGACAAAAAAGCCAAGCACCTTTAGGAAGATCTACTTGGCTAAGGTGGCCAAAGATTCATTGTAAGCCATTTAGTGCACGTTACATTTTACAAAACCTGAGCTTTCAAAACTGTTATGGAGGATGGGGAGGGGCATAGAATTTGCTGAGGCTTCACACAGCCCCCGGCTAATTTGTGCAGCAGAATCTTTCAGTTTCTGAGCACAAACGAAGAAGGAAAAGATAGAAGAAGCTGAATGCACATCAAAAGGACTTTCCAGAGCTAGTCGGAAAGTCTTCGTGGTCCTGATTCATAGCTGCCTGAGGACACGCAGGCAGCAGCGAGGCCTTTCTGGGCACTGTGGCAGGGGTGGGGGGCACGGCAGTGGGGGGACTGCCGGATAGAATCTCTCCCTTTACAAATCACAAACACTGTGATTAGAGCACACCAGTTCACATGGGGGCAGGATATTCGAAATCAAAATTGGGGCAGAAAATTTGGTCCGGGGTCACCAGACCAATACACCCCCTGGCCTAAGCGATGCATTTGTCCAATGACAGCCACACTGCGACTGGCAGATCTCCAACGGGCACCCTTTGTCCATTAGCAAAACCACCAACCGGAAAGCACTGCCAAAACACGTGGCCTCTTCTTCCCAGAAAGTAGAATGAAGACGTCCCACTCCCTCTCACTCCACCCAGGCATCTCCAAGACACTAATGGCGCTGGTAAAACTTGTCCCCTTCTCTCTGTAGTACCCCCCCTTCTACACCCATGGACCCTGCTGTCCTGGATCGTCCCTGGGGACCCCAACATTCCCTGACTCGCTCTTCCCCTTCAGAGCTCCCTGCACCGTCAACTCATGTTCTCAGTGGAAAGTGTGTTGTGACTGATTCCCTGGACGGTGGCAGAACGTTGCCTTAGGGGGAAGCAGAGCTCTCATACACGGTTAGTAGGCGTGCAAATCAGCGCGGCCACTTTGGAGTGTAATTTAGCAGCGTCTCTGAACATTTAAGCTGCACATAACCCTGTGACCCAGCATTCCCTGTACTAGGGACCTCTCCTCTAAACAGAATCCGGCACATGTCAAGATATACGCATGAGAATGAGTGCTGCAGGGTGCACCTAACAACAGAAAATCTGAAGCAGCCTAAATGTCCATCAACAGGGGACTGGTTAAATATATTTTGACATGATCTTATGATGGGATACTATGCAGTCATTAAAAGAATAAGGTAGTGACTTGGAGAGATGTCCAGAATATATTATTAAGTAAAAAAAAAATAAATTGAGTTGTAAACTAATATATTTTAAATGATTATAACTTATGTATATACACTCATACACAGCCATGTCTGAAAACAGTTTAAAAAGCAGGGAAGAGGGGCACCCAGGTGGCCTAGTCAGTTAAACATCCAGCTCTTATCTCGGCTCAGGTCACGATCTCACGTTTCATGAGATCAAGTCCCATGTTGGGCTCTGTGCTGACAGCTCGGAGCCTGCTTGGGATTCTCTCTCCCCCCCCCCCCCACCCCGTCCCCACTCATTCTCTCTCTGTCACTCTCATAAATAAATAAACATTAAAAAAAATAAAGAGCAGGGAAGAACTTACAGTAAACATTTAGCAGTGGTTTCCTTAGGAGGAGTAGGACCGGAGAATTGAAGGGAGGAATTCTTCTTTCTTGATTTATGACAGTTTTATAAATTGTGATTATACATGTTACTTTTAGATCTTTCAAGTTTTTAAAAGTTCATGTGTGATCTAAAATGCAGCCTGCGGGCAGGGCAGGGCGGTGGCCCAGGTCCGTGTGGGGTCAGGGAGTGAGACATCTTTTGGCTTTCTTCTGTCAAGCAATGCTGGCCTTATCTGATGTGTTTGTTGGGCCACTCCAGGAAACTGAACTTCTGGCTTGATGGCTCACTTCTGCAACAGGAGCCTCAGACTCTTTACCCCAAGAGGCTAAGCTGGGTGGGGAGGTCAGGCTGCAGGGCACGAGTGGTGGGTGAGGAAGTCTTTTTTTTTTTTTTTTTTAAATTTTTTTTCAACGTTTATTTATTTTTGGGACAGAGAGAGACAGAGCATGAACGGGGGAGGGGCAGAGAGAGAGGGAGACACAGAATCGGAAACAGGCTCCAGGCTCTGAGCCATCAGCCCAGAGCCTGACGCGGGGCTCGAACTCATGGACCGCGAGATCGTGACCTGGCTGAAGTCGGACGCTTAACCGACTGCGCCACCCAGGCGCCCCTGAGGAAGTCTTAAGTACACAGATCGACGCCCGGGGGTGTCTGCTCCCAGTGCTCCAAGTGGGACTGGACCTGGTGTGGAAATCGGGAATTCCCATGGCTAGGCAAGCTGGGGACTCACCTTCCTGGCACTCGTACTGCACCCACAGGTAGCTGCCCTGGGTGGGGCACGGGTCTCCGAAGTAGGTCCCATCTGCGGCCACCTGGCACACCTGCAGCCCCTGGCACTGGCCTGGGAAGTGCCCGAATCCCAGAAGGAGCAGGAACAGCCGGAAGGACAGAAAGGGACAGGTTCAGACAGAGATGAATGGCCTCTCATTCATTCATTCACCCACCTTCCACCCCACAAATATCTGCTGGTGTCCACTGAAGACCAGGCAGGGGCCGAGGTCCTAGGGATAGAGAGAGAAGTAGGATTCTTTCCCTCAAGCAGCTCAGGGGCCAGCACAGGGGTTCTCAAATCTTAGAAAATGCCAGAATCTTCTGGAAGGCTCTGGAAGATAGAGATTTCCAGGTCCCACCCCCAGTGCTTCTGATTCAGTGGGTGTAGATGTCAGCTTAAGAATTCCCTTAGAATTTCCAGGGGCACCTGGGTGGCTCAGTTGGTTGAGCATCTGACTTCAGCTCAGGTCATGATCTCACAGTTAGTGAGTTCAAGCCCCAAATCGGTCTTACTGCTGTCAATATAGAGCCTGATTCAGATCCTCTGTCCCCCTTTCTCTGCCTGTCCTCTGCTGACTGACACACTCTATCTCTCTCTCTCTCTTTCCTTCCCTCACTCCCTCCCTCTCTCAAAAATGAGTAAACATTTATAAAAAACTGTTTACTTTTCGAACAAGCTCCCAAGTGATGTTGATGCTGCTGGCCCTGGCACCCCACTTTGAGAACCACTGGTCCAGTAGCATCCAATCACATGGCCTGAAGTAGGAACTTTCATCCTGAGAACTGGCAAAGAGGGAAAAGATGAGGAATCCTGTCCAGGTGCCCACAGGAAGGAGAAGTGTGGAGAGCCCAGGCCAGAAACTTCAGGTCACCTGCCGTCTCTCCCTCCTGCGCATGCAGATGAGTTACATGCCTACACAGAAGCCTGGGAGGAGCGACAGGTGGGTGAGGTGCCCCAGGATGTAGGAATGAGTTCCCATTTCCTGCTGGCTGTCAGCCGCATCCGCCCTTAGCTCTAAGAGGCCATTTTCCAGTCCTTGCGTGTGGCCCTCGATTGTTATCTCAGAGCCAGCAATAGGGTATCATTCCTCTGACCTCTCCCAAGAGGATGCAGGGTTCCCCTCCAATTGCTCTCTGGGGTGTGGCTGCAAGGTTTGGAAGCTTGCATCTGGGCCTTTGGGGAAATAGACCACTCAGCCCCCTGCACGCCTCCATGAGGGAGGCACATCTGTCAGCCCATCCAGCCCAGGCCTTTCCCGCTCAGAGGGGCCACAGCCTCAGGAAGGCCAGAGCAACAAGGAGAGTGAGTGGGAGTCACATGGCTGATGTCAGTATTTCCTTCCCCCACACCTGCTCTGGGGGGCCAGGGACAATGCGGGCCAGTTGTGGTGGGGAAAACAGTATTTCCCTCCCCAACACCTGCTCCCAGGGGACCAGGGACAGTGCAGGCCAGACGTGGGGGGAGAAGAGCAAGTCGCTCTCCAGGGAGAGGGAGCATCTTCCCCAAGTCGGGGACAAGGCCGCTTGGCAGGTTCTGAGAATACAGGGCATTTCTCCTGGAATCTTCACAGGGCCTTTGGGTGGAGGCAGAGACCCTCAGGGAATTGCCGAGAGACGTATGTGGGGAGACTCAGCCTGAGGCCCCAGAGCTCCCAGCTTGGGCACAGACTATTGTGTCTTCACTTGGCCAAGAAAGCAACAGACCGTCTGCCTTCCTGGGACCCTGCAGGCCCGACACTAATAACCACAGCAGAGAGGAGGGGAATCCCTACATCCTGGACAATAAAGGTTTCTAAGACCTTTGTGTCCCCCAGGAGGGTGCAGGGAGCCCCTGTAATTTCTGAAACTGAGCCCTTGTCACCAGGCAAATGCAGCTCACAGGCAGATTTAATGTGATTTAGAGAAACAAGGCCATAGAGAAACTCTCCCACATGGACAAGAGATGCCACCACGATCGTGTGTTTCAGCATTATTCACAATAGCCAGGGATTAGGACACAACCCATTCAACTCTCAACAGAGAAAGAGACGAGTTATGCTGTAGTTATACAATAGATGAAACGAACTGGTATGTGTATCACATTGGTAATACAAAATTCAGAGTCACGTCATGTGTAATGAGGAGACATTAAGCAAATATGGAATAATGTCATCAGGATTTAACAACAATGGGTAGGAGGTCTATGGGAATTCACCGAAATATTTTTTTAAGTTTATTTTGAGAGAGCGAGAGCACATGTACACACACACACACACACACACACACACACGTATGTGTGAGTGGGGGAGGGGCAGAGAGAAAGAACGTCAGTCAGGCTTCTCAATGTCTGCCCAGAGCCTAATGCAGGGCTCGAACCCGCGAACCGTGAGATCATGACCTGGGCTGAAACCAAGAGTAGGGTGCTCAACCAACTGAGCTACCCCGGTACCCCAAAATACTTTTATTGTCTATATGTTTGGAGTATTTAGAAATTTTTAAAAATTAAATAAGAAAAAGAAAGCGGGACGCCTGGGTGGCTCAGTCAGTTCAACATCTGATTCTTGATTTCCACTCAGGTCATGATCTCATGATTCATGAGTTTGAGCCTCAAGTCAGGCTCTGCCTTGACAGTGCAGAGCCTGCTGAGGATTCTCTGTCTCCCTCTCTCTCTGCTCATTCGAACACATTCTGTCTCTCTCAAAAATAAAGAAATAAACATTTTTTTTTTAAAGAAAGAAGGTGGAGTGCCTGGGGGCTCAGGTGGTTAAGCATCCAACTTTGGCTCAGGTCATGATGGTTTGTAAGTTTGAGCCCCACATAGGACTCTCTGCTGTCAGTACAGAGCCTGCTTTGGATCCTCTCTTCACCTCTCTCTCTCCCCCTCCCCAGCTCATTCTCACTCTCTCTCTCTCTCTCAAAAATAAAATAAACAGGGGCGCCTGGGTGGCGCAGTCGGTTAAGCGTCCGACTTCAGCCAGGTCACGATCTCGCGGTCCGTGAGTTCGAGCCCCGCGTCGGGCTCTGGGCTGATGGCTCAGAGCCTGGAGCCTGTTTCCGATTCTGTGTCTCCCTCTCTCTCTCTGCCCCTCCCCCGTTCATGCTCTGTCTCTCTCTGTCCCAAAAATAAATAAATGTTGAAAAAAAAATTTTAAAAATAAAATAAACATTAAAAAAAAAAAAGCAAGCAAGCAAGCAAGCAATGTTTCTTGCGACCAAGTGGAGTGGGGAGCAGAATGCCCCCCTGGCCCGCAGGGGAGGGTGTGGCATTGGGTGAGGAGGCGAGCCCTGGCCCCTTTGCTTCCCTGCATGGTGCTGTGGGCAGAGACGGCCCCATTTTCCTAATGTTGGAGGCCCAAGGTCAGATGTGAAGATTTTTCAAGCCTTCCAAAACCTTTGCTAGGCATGGGGCACCATGAGCTGCCTTGCCCCCACAGCCAGAGCTGTCCTTGGGGCCTACCTGCCACTTCGTCCTTGACGCTGAGCCAGCCGCATCCCTCCTCCAGGTCTGAGGGCCGCGCAGCATCCTGGATGCAGTAATGGGGAGTTTGGCGCCCGTAGAAGGCATCCTGGATCTGGATGACCTCCCCTGAGCCACAGTGCATGGTGGCATTGAGGCCGTCACAAGCCAGACTCTGGCCAACGCCTGTGACAAAGGGAAGGCGACACTTAGGGGGGCTCATGGTCACGGTTGGGCAAGTGCCTGGTTGACGGGGAGGGGAAGGGTGTCGGGGGTGAGGGCTGGGGTGGAGGGACCTGGCAGGAGTGAGAAATAGACGGGGGCGGGCGTGGGAGTGGCTCTGGAGCCCGACTGCCTGGACTCAGGTGCCACCAGCCACACACTGGCTGTGTGCTCTGCAAATGCCTTAGCTTCTCTGTGCCCCTCAGCACAGGGGAGTGTCCGTACTGCACCCCCACAGGGTCTTTAAGAGGATTACAGGAGTTTATACATGCAGAGTAAGAGCCGTAAGTGGCAACTTGAGTCTTTTCTGAAAACAATGCCTGGTTCGTCACAGATGCTAAACAAGCACCTGTTGAATGAATGAGTGACTTGAGTGCATCTTCCTACCAATCCTAGAAGCTGAGCAACTATCCTCCCCGGTAGGAACATCAGGCTCGGGGGGGCCGCTGTGCTGAGACACCTTCCCCCACCCCACCTCCTCCAGCCCGGCTTCTGGCATGTGGTCTACATCAGTGAATGTTTGTTGGAAAACAATGACTTGGCTCAGGTGAGCACAGCCAGAAAGGAAACTCTGGATCCAAACTGCAGCCCATCTGCCTGGTGGGAACACCACAGGGTAGAGGATGAGACCAAAAATCTGTGTTAGTTTCCTACAGCTGCTCTCTGTACAAATTACCACCAAATTCATGGCTGAAAACAGTACAAATCTATCATCCTCTAGTTATAAAGGTCACAAGTCCAAAGTGGGTCTTACTGGGCTAGTATCAAGGTGTGGACTTCATTCCTTCTGGCACCTCCAGGGGACAGTCTGCTCCCGAGCCTTTTCCAGAGGAGCTACAGTTGTTGGACTGTGACCCCTTCTTCCATTTCCAAAGCCAGCAGCAGCCAGCATCTGCCAGTCTCTCTCTGACCACAGGCAAACCAGGGTTCAGGTCTTACCATGGTCACTTCCCAGCTGTGTGGTCTTGGGCAAGGAGCTTACCCTTTCTGAGCCCCACTGTTCTTAGCTTTATCATAGGCCTCGCCTCAAACAGCAGAGGTGCTTCTATTATGAATAAACGCACGCAAGTCTGTTCTTGGAAGTGCTGCTTGGTGCGTGTTAGCTGTTCATGATGTGACCTTGTACCAGTGGCTCCAAGGCCCTGGGGCTGACAGATTCTGAGACAGGCTCTTGAGTTGGGGTGCACAAGGGGGCGAGGCACTGGGGAGCTGTGATAAAAAGAGAGGGAAGTTGTATGACCCATAGGTCCCCGAAGCTCCAAGTTTCCAAAATCGGCCAGGCTGCAGAAATGAACCCTACATGGCACCTGTTTAAAACCAGACAGGGGAAATGAGGCAGGGGGCCTGTAAGTGCCCGAATCCAGAATGGGCCCCAGGAGTTGGGGTTCTTCACTGAGGGGCTTGGGGATAGGGAAGGGGCTGAGCCCAGGAAGCCTGGAAGCTTCCCTTAAGCCTGGCTTGAAAGTCAGGGGAACATGGGGTAGCTCAGTTCCAAGACCAGGCCCCTATGCCAGGGTCCCTGCGTGGCAGGCAGGACCCATCATGGGGCCATGGGTCACTCATGCCGGGGCTCTTACACGGAGTCCCTAGGGAGGAGTTCCCAGGGCACAAAGGGGGTCAACCATGGACAGCATCTGGAAAGGACACAAGAACAGAGTGCGGGGACGTTCAGGAGTCAGGGAGGGTGAGCACCGGAGGCTTAGACCCGGCCGGCCAGGGCGGTAGGCGTCAAGGGTGAGTGAGACCAACCTCCTGGGACCATGTCTCCTTTTAGGAAGACTGGAAGGGAGAGTAAGTAGGGCTGGGTATTTGCCCCCAGATGCAGGTGTCTGAGAGGAAAAGAGGGATGCAGGGGAGGCTGGTAGGTAAGTGGACAGGGAGTCGGGGTTGTGAGCTGGGGAGATGAAACAAACACAGACACAGAGACAGGCGGGCATTTAAGGAGACGTGGAGACAGAGAGACCCAGGGACACCTGGAAAGAGAGAGAAACAGAGACACATGGAGGGGCACAAACACAGACACAGAGACAGGCAGGCATTTAAGGAGACGTGGAGAGAGAGAGAGACCCAGGGACACCTGGAAAGAGATAGAGAGAAACAGAGACACATAGAGGGGCACAGAGAGACAAAAGGAGGGAGACCCCACCACAGAGGCCAGCTCACCAAACTCGCAGATGAAGGCAGACGGCTGAGTGCAGTTGTCCGAGGCCACCCACCCAAAGGAAGCGTCTCTCCCGATGTAACCACAGGTGTCGGGGGCAGGAGGGGCCTGCCCTCCGCGCCAGTGGCTGTAGCTCACGTTTGAGGTGTCCAGCCAGGTCCCCAGCCCTGGGATGGGAACACAAGCACCAGGACTTACAAACGCTCCTCCGACCCTTTTTATGCACAGGGCTTGCCTCAGCTCATCTCCTGGTGCTGCAGGAGGTGCCCGGTTAAGACCGACAGGCTGACGGCCTCTCTTTCCCGTGCCAACGAAGGGGCGTTGCTAGCTGTTACCTTTCAACACCCAGATGTAAGAATTCAACCTAGAAACCGGGGCGCCAAGTCAGGGAGCCCAGACAAAATAGTTTCATTAAGGACATGATGCTTCTAGCTCTGTCTTACCATAACCTAGAAAAGGACACAAAAGTGTGCCTCGGGACATTCGAAGGTGTTCCTGAGAGCAGCAGGGGCCCTTGTCAAATATATTTGGGCACGCTCACTTAAAATGGAAATTTTCCTTATGTCCAGAACTCCTCAGCCCCATGAACACACTGATGTGACTCTTATTTATTTATTTTTTTTCAACGTTTACTTATTTTTGGGACAGAGAGAGACAGAGCATGAACGGGGGAGGGGCAGAGAGAGAGGGAGACACAGAATCGGAAACAGGCTCCAGGCTCTGAGCCATCAGCCCAGAGCCTGACGCAGGGCTCGAACTCACGGACCGTGAGATCGTGACCTGGCTGAAGTCGGACGCTTAACCGACTGCGCCACCCAGGCGCCCCACACTGATGTGACTCTTGAAGAAGTGTGTATGTGTGTGTGTGTGTGTGTGTGTGTGTGTGTGTGTGTGTGTAATACAAAGGCATTTCAAGGACACTCGAAATCTAGAAAACACTAAAAGTCAAATATTTAAAGACTCAAAAGTGTATTTATTCATTTTTTAAAATACATATGAATGGTTAAAAATTTTTTAGAGTGAAAAGGGGCATAAAATGAAAACATCACCCCCCTCCCAACCTATGGGTTACTCCCATTACTCTTACGTGTCTTGTGAATTGTTCCAGACTGAGTTTTAGCCCTGTATCAGCATCTATGAGTGCCTGAAATCCACACAAATGCCATCGTACTCCACATGACACTCTGCTTCTTCTTAAATAACATTAAATATTGGGGGTTGTTACATGTCAGCCTATACAGATCTGCCTCATTTTATGTAAAATGAGCCACGTGGTATCCCTTGGTGATTTCAAATAGACACAACTCCTTTAAATGTATAGGAAGTGATGTTCAATATACAGAAATCCACAATTGCTACATCTACAAATCAAGAAACTATTCAATAGATATTGCCTGAAAATGAATTTTAGAATTCAAATCCAGTGGCTATGAGTTTCCTAAAATGAGCGTTCCCAACTGCTCTCTCAGCCTTTCCATCCACTCTGGTATTAAGTGCTTAGCCCAGACCAAGTTACGCATTTCTGAAACCCAGTGGCTTCAACAGGACAATGTGATGTGGCAGGCTGCTGACTCAAGAGAGTCCTCTCGCAGTGTTCTCTTGAGCCAACCATTTTCTCCCCCTGGACTTCATTTTCCCATTCATAAAATATGAGTAGCAATGTATACCTCGCGGGACAGGTGCAAAAATTGACTACAAATGTTCATTTGTCCATTCTCTGCTATGTACAGGCACTGGGAAAAGAAAAGTGGCCAGAATGTGTTTTTTTCCCTCGAGGAGTTCACTGTCTAGGAAGGAAGACAGACACCTAAAAACTTAAAGTCATGCCAAAAGTACCCTCACAGAGGTGTGGACAAGCCCTACAGGTGCATAGAAGACTCAGCAGACCGTGCGGGGGTTGGAGGAAGTTGCCCTCACAGAGTCAAAGGTAAGTAAGGGTTTCTAGGAGGACCATTAAAACGAGACCATCGAATGTGAATGGGGGGTGGTGCCAAGCTGTTAACCTGCTTTACTCTCATAAGAAATGGGGAAAGCCACATGGAGGTGCTTTGAAAATAGCTTAGTAATTATTTCCTGAGACTCTGTTGTCTCATCTGTAAAAGAGAAGCAACAATATCATCTCACTGGTTATTGTAGGGATTCGAGGTGATAACAGGCAAGCGGTACTAAGGATAGTGCTGGGCACTATTCTAGCAAGAACTGAAGAAGCCATAGCTAATATTATTATTAGACACATTCAAACAAATGAACGTTTCCAGAGTGTCCTCTATGTGTCAGATTCCGTGCTAGATACTGTACATGAATCATTTCATTTGATCCCCAAAAGAGGAGGGTGTCCTTACCATGAGAAGTAGGATATACTACATTGTTCCATGCGGTTCCGGATTAAGAAGCAATGGTGAGAATTGCGGCCACCAGCTTCCTGTGAAATACAGCTTCCACAGCACCTACCTTCTGTGGTTCCATTCCGAGCCAAGTTTCCTACAAGTCCAATCCACCATTCCCTGTCCTGGGAGATATGCTTCTGCAGAAACTTCTGGGTGTCCTCATCACGAATAAAGACCAAATGGCCCCCTTGCCCCTCGCACCAGCTCTGGGCACCATAGAAGGTGTGGCTGAGAGGCACAAATTCATAGCAAGAGTCTTTGAAAGCCACTCGGCTCTTTGAGCAAAAGCTGCCATCTTCTGGCTTAGCGATTGCAGCCCTAAACCTCAGAGCAAGCCCCAAGAGGAGCAAGCCCACTGCATTCATCCTTGAACCACCACTGGAGCATCTGGATGGAGGTGGTGCTCAGGTCCTTCTTATACTTGTGGCTCACAGCTGTCTGCCAGAGATCTTTCCTTCTCTCTTTGCATCCAATAATACCTCCTACCTCTTATTTAAGAGACGAAAGGCTCAGGATGAATGTGTCTACATTTTTGCTTTCCCCAGCTCTTTGTTCAATGCCTGTTCCAAATCCAATTAATTTGCAAAACAGTCTTCAAGAGAAACATAAAGCCGCTATCTCACCTGTCTGCTTGTCATTCGATCAACTGTTAGCTTCTGATAAAAATTCCTTGCTATTGGTTTGATGTTATTGCCCTGGAGGGCCACATGTCTCACGAGAAGCCATCAGCATGTGAGAAGTATGTGATAAAAGAAAAATGGCAGGAAAGTGGGAGTGATGAGATGGTCAAGGAACCAAGTAGCACTCATCCGCAATCCTATTGTCCAGAGCGACAGCTGTGCCCACATGATAATCACATTCTCCCCAACGTGGCTTAAATCCTAATGGATATGTCTCCCCCTCTCTGGTTCATCACATTACCACTCATGCCTGTTGGAGAGTACAGATTTCCTACAAAATTGTTTTAGTATCATCATGAAAATAAGCTTTTAAAACCTCAGACCTGCCCATCCTCACCCACTGCCTTAAACCCTCTAGTGGGTGTCCATGGTCTATGGATCGAGTTCAAGCTTCTCAGCTTTGTATACAAGGCTCTGTATGAATTGGCCAGTGACCATATATCCAAACACACTCCCCAAATGTGGGGAAACAGACTCACTCGTTGCATGGGAGTGTAAATTGGTACAACCTCCATTATGGGCAGTTTGGCGATATCTATAAAAGTTTTATTTATTATTTTTTGATATTTTTAAAACTAATCTCTGTAGCCACTGTGGGGCTCTAACTTAAAACCCTGAAATCGAGAGTCACATGCATTACTGATTGAGGCAGCCAGGCATCCCAATATCTCTCAAAATTTTTAAAGTACAAGCTCTATAATGTAGCAGTTCAACTTCTAGGAATTTTCCCTACAAATAAATTCATACATGCACAAAATCTCATACATATAAAGTTATTTATTGCAGAATTTTATAATAAGGAAAAATTGGAAGCAACCTAAATGTCCATTGATAGGAAAGTGGTCAACAAAATGTGGTACATCCTCTATACCCACATACAAAAAATGATCAAATTGTTTATATATAAATTTAGAAGGATATCTAAGATTTTTGCTAATATTAAAAGCAAAGTATGACACATTGTTGAGGGTCCAATCCTATTTTTTTAATTTTTAAAATTTCTTATTTTGAGAGAGAGAGAGAGAGCATGAGCGAGCTCTCTCGCATGTGTGTCAGTAGGGGGAGGAGCAGAGAGAGAGGACAGAGAGAATCCCAAGAAGGCTCTGTGATGTCAGCACAGAACCCAATGTGGGGCTCAATCCCACCAACCATGAGATCATGACCTGAGCCAAAATCAAGAGACGCTTAGTTGACTGAGCCACCCAGGTGCCCCAATGGTCCAATCCTATTTGCACAAAAACATCTATGAAGATTTGTTTGTATGTGTTGAAGGTATCTCATAAAGGACTTAAGAGAGACTGGCAGTAGTGATTGCTTGGGTCAGGGGTTGGGGGAGCTAGGTGAGTGGGAGACAGAGGAAGGAGCAAGACTTTTGTTTCATTGGCCACATTTTTGAAACTTTTCTATCTTGTACCATGTGGTGAATATCTTACCTGTTCAAAAATAATAAATTCTTTTTTAAAAAAAATCTCATGGCAGGGTGCCTGGTGGCTCAGTTGATGGAGCATCTGACTCTTGATTTTGGCTCTGGCCATGATCCCAGGGCGGTGGGATTGAGCTCTGTGTTGGGCGCTCACTCTCTCATGCACGCACACCCTCTGCTCCTCTCCCCCCCCCTCCTACCTCTCTAAAATAAAAACTTTTTTTTTTTTAAATCTCATGGGCCCATCATCCCCCATTAGGTCAAAATCACACACAGCTCTTTCTAACTATCCTGGTTCACTGCTAGCAACCTTGCTTCATACCTCTGTGTGCCTGTGTTCTTCCCTCTGCCAGGAGCCCTTTTCTCTCAGTCCTGCCCTGTCCACCTTTGATACTCTGCCCAAAGGTCAGTTCCTTTGTGGATTTTGTAGAACTTGCCCCACATAATATGCCTCTCTCCTCTGAGTTTCCTTTTTCTTTTTTTGTTGACAAACACTTAAGACACGGTTCACATCCCATACAACCCACCCATTTAAAACTTCCAGGTCAGTGGTTTGTAGTATATCCACAAAGTTGTGCAACCTTCATCATGACCAATTTTAGAAAATTTTCATGACCCCAAAAGGAAACCCTTCACCGGCTGGCATTCACTTCCAGCCCTGCCTCCTGCCAGCTCCTGACAACCACTAATCTCCTTCCCGGCTCTGTGGATTTGCCTACTCTGGATGCTTCATATAAACAGAATCACGTAATATGTGGTCTTTGTGACTGACTCTGTTAGCATAGTGTCTTCAAGGTTCATCCATCTTGTAGCACAGATCATTATTCCACTACTTCATCCCTCCCTTCCTTTTTTGGCACTCAATAAAAGTTTATAGAATAACTGTTCAATCAAGGGTTTTCCATAACTAATATATTCCCCACCTTAGCTCCTTGTTTGCCGAGTAATGTTTGAGTAATGTTTGTTGTTCATGATAACTTTCAAAGTTAACTGAGTTTGACAAAATTACTAAGTTCCATCAGTGGTGGGAAAAATTGTTTTAACTACTAACACCAGAGTTCCTCTTGGGAGCTCTTTCTCTTTGGGGATATATCTATATAGGCCATTTGGGTTGGGACAGGGGAGATGCCAAGGGTATGGTCTATACTGTTAACAATAAAACACAATACTGGATGACGGGTCTGTATAAGAAGTTAGTGATTTGAAACTGGAGAGGGTCGTTTGCAACGTGGTGGGACTCTAGAACCTTCGAAACAGGTATTAGGCAAATAGTTTCTTGCAGCAGAGTGGCCAAAGACTGTAGAGAACCACAGGTGTCTATTATCTGGCTTTAAATTATTCACCTGCTCTGACATAATTCATCTTTTTCCCCCCTCCATTCCCTTCTCCCTCAGTCCTTGGCAAGCACTATTTTCTGTCTGTATGGATTTACAAATTCTGGGCATTTCATATAAATAGAATTGTAAAATACGTGGCCTTTTGTGTCTAGCTTCTTTCACTCAGTATACTGTTTTCAAGGGTCATCCACATTCAGCATGCATTATTAGCTCTTTATTCCTTTTTATAGCTAAATAATGTCCCATGTATAGATACACTACAATTTGCTTATCCAATCATCCATTGATGGACATTTAGGTTGTTTTATTCTATGAGTTTCTTGCAGGAAAGCGATAGTATCTCTTAATCTCTGTCCATCCCATGACCAGCACACAGTAGGACTCAATGAACATTTGCCAGCCTGGTCCCATATTCCACGTCCTTGTGTGTTGGGGGAGGTTGAGAGGCTATGACTGCTGGTTGACCCATGAACGGGACCCAGGCAATCGGAAGATCCTCACCCCTGCCCTGTCCTTGAAATGAGCATTCTGTTTGCCTTCCTGGCTCCCAGAAGCTGTCCCGAGGACACGGCCTTGAGATAGTGATGTGGTGTTGAAATCCTCTGGACAGTATATATGACTGAACCCAGTTAAAGCCCCTATATAAACTTTTAAGACTTGGCCAGCGAGTACAGAGATCTACTTGTCTTGTAGCACCCAAGACAAGGCTTGTGTGTTAAGTTCTCTTGCTTATTAAACCTGCCACCTACCAATCTGGGGTGATCTGCTTTTTCTTCGGTCTCTCCCTGCTCTATGTGTCCAGAGGCCAGTTTTCAAACCAACACTGGGACTGACCCATGGCCCCTGTTGCTTTCTGCAGAAGCCCTTCCAAGCCCTCTGGAGTAGCCCTGCCAGACAGAGCCCAGGGTAGGACTCGATGTCATTGCTGAGTCACTGGTGGGAGCACAGAGAATACTGGTCTCTTATCTCTGGGGGCCAAGCTTCTAATGACTTCTATTAGAAAACTATGTGGAAGCCCTCATGCAGTGATAATGTATCTCCTGGGTAAAGGCTTAATTTATGTCCCTCATGGAACATGCTTGGAGACATTTGATAATGAATGCAAATGTGCAGGCTGAATTCTACTTTTGCAGTCTTTATGTTCTGATGGATTGCAGACTCCTGGGCACAGAATTCATCTTGGTGATGTCAGCTCCCAATGTGGCTTAAACTAATCTGTGTACGTGACGAAAGGAATCAGGACATGGCTGGACCCGTGCGAGTCTGTTTCCAGTGATCTGATCCAGCTGCCTAAGCCTCTAAACCCTGATTTTAGGGACCAGCAAATGAAAACAGAGAGCAAATTTGGTTTAAATGAGGCCTTGAGTCCATGAAAAGAACCATAAAGATTTTCACACCCTGTGGCTCAGTCACCCCAATCCTGGGAATGGATCTCTTTTAGTTGGGTTCCTCCAGAAGCTAACTGAGCCAAGAATTCAAGAGAAACAATTTGTTTGGGAAGGCATGCAGGAAACAGGGGCAGGGGAGGGGGGGACTACATTGCTTTATATGAATTGGTATTTTTATTGGTCATAAATTGAATTGAATCTTTGCCCTCCATTCAACTAAAAAGACAACATAGCAAAAGAATTCTCATGATTCCCTCACCCCAAAGCATTTTCATTCTTTGCGGTTCCTTGAAATGCTTCTTGCTTTGGAGATAGATGTTTACCCAGACACAACCATAGCGTGCATGTAATTAGTTCGTATTACAGTTTCCCCCTTAACTTTAGATGGTAGGCCTTTTCCATGATGTTAAAGGGCTTTGGGATTGGCATGGTGAGGGCTGGGCTTCCTTTCCCCGAATGGATATTTACTAAACCATTCCCACAGTGCTAGATACTTTGTGTGGTTTTTGTCATCTCTTTGTTATGTGTTCAGTTTTGCAATTCAGTCAACACTGCTATGAACATCTTCTTGCACTTGCCATTTAGCCTGAGCGGACTTATCTCTCAAGGGTTGCAGCAGACATTGTCAAGGGCCCATCTTAACCACTCACACTTACCACGTAAGGCTTCTAAATACGAGCACCTGTAACTCCTTGCCTTTCCCTGCACATAAGAGACAGGATGGAAGTGCCTGGCAGTTTGTGCCTCTTGGGAGAAACTGTCACCCTTGATTGGCCAGGATTGGTGGGTCCATCGCCCAGATCCCTCAAGATGACTCTAAAGAACGCTCACAGCATCTCACAGCCCAGTAGTCAGGCTGAGCTGCTGTTGGCCATGATGTAACAGCCTTGATAATGCACTGTCAACATCTTCCCTCCCTGTTCCACTTCCCCATGCCCTTGCTGGCATTTCCTGGATTTGCCTCCCAAATAAACCACTGACACTTGAATCCTTGTCTCGGGGTGTGCTTCTGGGAGAGCCCAACCTTAGACAGGTCTCTTCCCAAGACTGGGAAGCCCGGGCCCACAGGGTGCAAAGATCTTCATGATTCTTGCTTATGGACTCAGTGCCTATTGAAACCAGAGCAATTATATTGGTTTTTTGTGTCGCTGATCCCCCTTGAAGACTCAGATGGCCAGAGGAAATCCTGAGAAACACACTCACACAGCTGAGCTGTATCTTGCATACTTCCCTGATTATTTCAGTTCTGTGCCTGGGGACCATCTCTGAGCAACTAATAATGACCTCAGTCGTTGGGATGGTGGGTGGTATTCTCTTGGTTTTGTAGACGTGTATGTAGATGGGTCCTCCGTGTTATTCTCAAATGCTAAGTTGTTGGTTTCTCCAGGGTGGCTGGTGACCTGGATCTTGAAAGATTAGCCAGGAAGAAAGGGGTGGGGGTGGAGGTAGGGGTGGGGAGAGCTGGTAGAAGGGGCGTCTCAGGGAGGGGCCTTATAATACTAAATCCTTGTCAGTGCCCCCAGACTCAGCATAAACTACAACCCCCAGCGTTATCCCCCCTCCTGGGTCTGCCCTAGCCCGTCACACCAGCCTTGCATGTGCTGTTTCTTCACAAAAGTGCCTCTTCTTATACGCTTGCCTGAACACCTGTATCCTTTTTTCAAGAATAGCTTCTCTGAAGCTGCCTCACAGTCTCCAGGAATTAAATGCTGTGTCTTCTACATAGGAGTTTAATCTGCTTCCACATTAGTACTGTTTAGGAGTATTTAGCCCTAAAAAAAAAAGAGAGAGAGAGAGAGAGAGCAAGAGAGAATGAGAGAGAAACTATGAGAACCTAGCTGTAAAATTAAGTCCATTGATAGCCTTTTAAATTTCTATTTTTATTTCCTTAAGGTTTGTTTGTTTTTTTGTTTATTTAGAGAGAGAGAGAACATGAGCTTGGGACGGAGGGAGAGGGAGAATCCCAAGCAAGCTTCACGCTGTCAGCACAGAGTCAGACGTGGGGCTGGAACTCATGAACCATGACATCATGACCTGAGCCGAAACCAAGAGTTGGATGCCTAACCAGCTGAGCCATCCAAGCATCCCAAAGCCACAAACATGCGAACAGGTACTTGAACCCTGGACCCTCAGAGTAAAAGTCTGATGCTCTACTGACTGAGCTATCCAGGCTTAAATTTCTACTTTTAAATTGCTTTTGCTGAATGGCTCTTGTGGGTTCATTTGCATTTTCCAAAAAGACATGTTGAAGTCCTACCCCTTGGTGCTTGAGGATGTGCCTTCTTCGTGGAAATAGGGCCTTTGCAGATCTAATCAAGATGAGGGCATGCTGGGGTTAAGGTGGGTCCAGACCCAGTGACTGATGTCCTTATAAAAAGGCAAGCTGAACACAGAGACACAGAGGGAGACGTCCATGTGACAACAGGAGCCTGGAGCCAGGGAACATCAAGGCTTGCTGGTAACCACCAGAAGTTAGAAAAAGCGAGGAGGGGTTTTCCCTAGAGACTTCAGAAGGCTCCTGGCTCTGCAGACACTCTGATTTCTGACTTCTGACCTCCAGAACTGTGTAAGCCACCAAGGTTGTGGTATTTTTGTCAGGGCAGCCTTAGCAAGTCAATACAATGATGACGTAGCACAATGAGGCTGTGTGTCATTCATTCATTCATTCATTCATTCAATAACTATCTGTTGAGCACCTCCTACATGCCAGGCACCGTGCTAAACTCTGGATTTGGAACAGGAGAGTGACAATATCAGGCTTGCATTTCAGCCAGGTCACCTAGTGGCAGCAGGGAAGGTAGCTTGTGGCAGGGAGGCCGTGAGGAGGCTGCTCCCAAGAGGTGAGCGATAGTGAGGAGGGTGGCTGGGGAGGTGGGGCTGGAGGAAAAAGGAACAATCTGAAAGATTATTTAGGAAGCAGAAACATCAGGACCACAGTCCAGACTCTAACCCGGTGGTTGTTGTTTAAATTGAATTTTTGTGAAGCCTCACTGACCAGGCTCTGAGTGCAACACGGTGGAAAATTAAAGTGTTCCTGCTCTGGCGTTAGAAGGCACTCCCCTTTCTCCCAGTAGTGCCCACTGCATTTCACTCTGTCCCTTCTACCTCCCAAGCGTGGCATTATTATTATAATAATTATTACTTGCCTTCCTTCCTTCCTTGTTAGGCTGGCAGTTCATGGAGTCCTGGAGTTATGACTTCCCGTCTTTCTGTCTCTAATACCCAACAGGACGCTAGTCTCTGGCCTCTTGTAGGACTCAGTGGAATTAATGAACCCTCCTCAGTGTTAATGGGGTAATTTGTGGTCTTCGGTTTCAGCGGTGAAGTGTGCCCTCCAGGAATCCTAGCACGGTTCTCCCTCCACTCCCTGCATCCTGCTTCCGGAACGGGCCGTGGAGAGCGTGGTGTTCTGGATCTCACCACTGTCTCCCTTGGGGAGGCAGCTGCCCCCGGTGCTGAGGCTTTGCCTGTCCCCTGGAAACCCGCCACCGGAGACTTCCACTTTATCTGCTCAGTTTTTCACCCTGGCTAACCAAAGTCACCATTTAGAAGCCAACTTAATTAGAAAACTGCAAAGTAATTCATACATGATAACATTAACTCCAAAAGGGAAATATTAACTCACTCTAGACAGTAACTTTGTAATAGATACAGAATTGCAAAATAAGATTGTTGGGTTTTTCTTTTTGCTGTTGTTGTTGTTTTTTTAATAGCACAACTTTTCTTTCTGAATTCGGGTTTTGCTGCTTCGCCTCATGACTGCTTTGTGGATGCAACACATTCCTGGAGAAAGTGGCCTCAGGAAAGGCAGCCTTCTCTTCCCTGCTTCTTCCCTAAATTATATGGGAAGAGGATCCCACGTCCAAATCTCTCACCTCTGCTACGTGTTGTGTGACCTGTGGCCCAGGGACACCACCTCACTGAGCGTCAGTTGTTTCCCTGATAAAAAAGGAAGTGGGGGAGGGATAGTAACAGTACCTGCCAGGTTTGTGGCAGAATTAGAAGGTATGGCTTGTGCAAAATACAGATGAGGGGGCGCACATCAGCGAATGCCTCTCCTTCTCCCCCAGGAAGGGGCGAGACGAAGCCTTCCTGCTTGCCCACTGAGCATCTCAGACCCTCCAGAGGGCAGACCGTGCACTGTCTGGAAGTGAATCCTCTCCTACAGGCTCTGCATCGCTGCTGGAGGTGGCATGGCCAACTTGTGCAAACGTGTGTGACTTGGGAGGAAGCCCGGGAGATACCTGACCGGACTTGGGGCCGAAACCCTGCCGGGCAGCACCTCCGTGGATGCCCTGCTGCCCTCTGGCTCCCTGCGTCTTCCTGTTTCCCTCTCAGCAACCCCAGCCTGCAGGCCCCAAGTGTGTGGACATCCCCCCTCTCCCTCTCCTGCGTGCCCTTTTCCTCTGGCCCCTCCTTGCCTCTCCTGCTTCTCTCCTGCCACAGCCCCACCCCTCCAATAATCCGGAGCCCTGTGGGATGGAATGCCGGGTGGTACCTCTGGGGCTGCCGCCTTTCCAGGAGCGTGCTGCCTGGCTTCTCTACTTGGCCAGCTCCCAGCCACCCTTAAGCTTCTGGCTCAGCATCACCGTTTTCGGGAAGCGTGGACATCGCCTCTCTTCATCATGCCCCTCGGCCTTGGAGGATCTTCCTGTGTCACCTGGGATGTCCCACTGCTCCCGTTGGATGGGTGGCATTCCATATTTGAGGAACAGGTGAACGAATGAGTGAATGAACAAACACATGGGCTGATTCGCATTTTTATCCTGCCAACCATGGAGTCCTCAGACACTTGTACCCTCTACGCTGGCCCGTCACGCAGCCATCGCTGCCTCTGTCCACCTCGGTCATATACACATGCCATCTTAGCAACTCTCCTGCTATAGCTCAGCACTCAGTAGAACTTTCCCTGGTGATGGAGATGTTCTGTCTGCACATACCAGTATGGTAGCCACTAGCCACGTGTGTCTGTGGAACCTTCGAAATGTGGTTAGGATGAGCGAGGAATTTAATTTCATTGTAATTAATTGATATTTAAATTCACAGCCATGTGCTCTGAGTGGCTACTGTGCTGTACAGCACAGCTAAGTTCCCACGTTAATGCCTTCATTGCATACGGTCTCTTGACCGAGAGATCACTGTCCACAGTTTGAAGCCCAAATTCTTACATCCCCGCGCGATCCAACCCCTGAACCACTTTCCGCTCCCATCTGGGCAGTGGTGGAGACCAACCGTGATTGCAAGTATGGCCTCGGGAGCCAAGCAGCTTGGGTTCGAAGCTCAGCTCCAGGGTGCTGGTGAGTTAACTCTTCCGCGTGTCGCTTTCGTTGTCTGTAAAATGGGCTGAATACCCACACTCGGGGGTATTGTGAGGAGGATGTGTGTTCCCCTGTGCCAAAGGCTTAGAAGAGTATCCGGCACTGGGGAGCCCTCAATAAGTGGCACCTATAAAGATCATTATTTCTCTCGGTGTCCCTGGTGGAGCCAGCCTGTCCTCCTCACTGTCCCCCCACTAGAACTGTCCAGCTCCATGCCGTCTTTCACACTGGTCCTCCTCATTGCCTACAAACACGTCCCACTCTCAAGGGCTCCGCTGGGCACCCATCCTCCGGGAAGCCTTCTTTCCCAGCCTTCCCCAGCCTGAGCAAACTTTCCTTCCTCGGAGTCCCATGATACTTCCTACCCACGCCTCTTCTAGAGCAGCCGTAACAGGCATCTAGCTGTCACTTACTGTGTATGCATCTTCACAGCCAGACTAGAACCCACTCAAGATCCTAGACTAGGTCACAGACATCTATTCTCCTTCAGTGGCAGGCCAGAGATGTGTGCGTCATCACCGGTCAAAAAGATTGATATTTCTGGTTATCAGATTACCTGATCTTTCCAATTTTTCTCTTTCCCAAGAAAAGAAAGGCAAGGAACTATTCTGAGCACCACGACGGACATGATCGGAGTCCCGGTGAGATAGGTATTATAATTCCTATTTTTCAAGATCAGGCCACTGAGGGTCTGAGATTTAAGCAAGCGGCTCAGACACTCTGCTGGTGAGCACAAGAGCTGTGGCTCCAATGCAGACGGGTCTCTTGGGTTGTTAGGGCCAAGGGTGGCCCAGCAAGGGACCACACCATCTAGACACCGTATTCACGCTCTCACCTGTCCGGGATCTGTGCTCGCTCACCAATAGTAGGCAGGGAAGTGAAACTATGCTGGTCCTGGGTTCACCCTTATAGGAGACTGGTAGTCTCTGCTTCCTTTCTCTTGAAGTGCTTATTTAAAAAATTTTTTTAACGTTTATTTATTTTTGAGAGAGAGAGACAGAATCCAAAGCAGGTTCCAGGCTCTGAGCTGTTGGCACAGAGCCTGACACGGGACTCAAACCCATGAACTGCAGGATTGTGACCTGAGCTGAAGTCAGAAGCTTAACTGACTGAGCCACCCAGGTGCCCTGAAACATTAAAAAAAAAAAATTTTTTTTTTAATGTTTATTTATTTTTGAGAGAGACAGAGACAGAGTGTGAACAGGGGAGGGGCAGAGAGAAGGAGACACAGAATCCGAAACAGACTCCAGGCTCTGAGCTGTCAGCACAGAGCCCGACGTGGGGCTCGAACTCACAAGCCATGAGATCATGACCTGAGCCAAAGTTGGACGCTTAACCGACTGAGCCACCCAGGCACCGCCCCCCCGAAACACTTTAAAAAAAAATTTTATCATTTATTTTGGGGAAAGCACATGTGGGGGAGGGGTTGGAAAAGGGGGACAGAGGATATGAAGCAGGGTCTGTGCTGACAGGCTGACAGCAGGGAGCCCAACGCAAGGCTTGAACTCACAAACTGGGAGATCGTAACCTGAGCCAAAGTTGGACACAACCGACCGAGCGACCTCGGTGCCCCTCTCTAGAAACCTTTTTTGGAGGCTTTTGCTGCCATGGAAGAAGTCCAGCTATCCTGCTGGAGAGATCCCATGGAGAGGGTCAAGGACAGACCCTGAGACCACATGGAGAGGGGGAGAGGCCCAGACCCAGCCCTCCTAGCTTGTCAGTCAACTACCAGCAGACCTGCAACCACGTTGCGTTTCGCCAAGCGGCGAAAGCAGGAAAACTGCCCAGCAGAGCCCAATCCCCCCACAGAACTGAGCCCAGAGAGATAATGACAGTGGTGGTTGTTGGAAGCCACTAAGGTTTGGAGCAGGAGATGAACAAAACTCATGTGTAAGATGAGCTACTCCCGTCCACGTTCCCACTGCCCTGCTCTCTTACGCACTGGCCAGTTTTCAGTCCATCTGAAGGCAGCAAATGCATTCTAAAAGTGGTCTGTGGAACACCCACTTTTGCTCTCATATCTACTTCTGTCCCTCAGCCAGCAACTTCAGAAAGTGGTAAGCGTTCCTGTGTAGTGGGGAGGAACTTACACTGCCTAGTGCGTGAATCAAGTTTCTTCACATCTCTGAGGCTGTAAAAATAAGGCTGTTAATGACTCCCTTGCAGGGATGTGTGGGAATTAAATAACGTACTGCTAACCAGACACCTAGCATGGCACTTGACACATGTCAGGCATCCAGCGAATGGTGTTTATGAGAGGCTGGAGGACATGGCTCCCACTGGCGACAAGTCTCGTGTCCCACTCTCCCCTTATTAGCAAAGACCTAGAAAGCAGGGTTGAGGCTCCCATGGGTCCAGAGCAGTGCCAGAGCTTCTTGAGAAAGACCAGCTGCTGCTTGTTATCTCTGTTTACGAAAAGGAAGGATGGAGGTTCAACATGGAAGCTGTCCCGTGAACCACGGCAGGAGTCCCTAACCCCTTTGGGAAATATATGACCTTTGGGACACAAAGACTCCGCCTCCCAACAGAAAAGAACAAGGCAGTGAAGAAGGCAGAGACTGAGTCTCATCAATCGCCTCTATAATCCCAGAACTCGGCCTAAGTTCAGGGTAAGTTCAAAGACGGCACAGAATTATTTTCCTGTTTTGCTCGCTGCTGTGTTTGCAGCACACAGTAGATGCTTAGTAAATATGTGCTGTGTGAATAAGTGAATGTGAGACTGCATGAACGTTGTACTGCCTGGAGCCAACACTGCAGCTTATCTATCCCAAGCCATCCCCTCCTTGTTCCTTGCTAATGGAATCCTGGGGCGAATCTGGCGGCAACGTGCTGCCCGGGAGGACTCCCGGTGGATTTAAGAAAATCAGGGCACAGGGGCGCCTGGGTGGCGCAGTCGGTTAAGCGTCCGACTTCAGCCAGGTCACGATCTCGCGGTCCGTGAGTTCGAGCCCCGCGTCAGGCTCTGGGCTGATGGCTCAGAGCCTGGAGCCTGTTTCCGATTCTGTGTCTCCCTCTCTCTCTGCCCCTCCCCCGTTCATGCTCTGTCTCTCTCTGTCCCAAAAATAAATAAACGTTGAAAAAAAAATTAAAAAAAAAAAAAAAAAAAAAAAGAAAATCAGGGCACACCTGCTCCTCCTTGCCAGGAATTGGTCTAGGGGTGGTCATGTGACACCACTGAGCCTATGAGACTAAGAGAAAAATCTGTACCATAGCATAAAGAGAGAGCTGTCAGAAGGAAATGCCTCCTTTTCCCCACCTTGTGTCTCTGTTTTGGCACCTCGTTGTGGGGGGACACCATTCCTGGAGTGAAGGCAATCGCTCATAAGCAAAACTGAGCAAGTCTAAGGATGGGAAGCCAGCCCCCTAAGGATGACACAGGGGTGCCTGGCCAGAGGGTCCTGATGAGCTTCCCAGCCACCCAGGACCCCCAGATGACGTGATGTCTCAGATGAATGCACATCTTTAGGGTTTCCAGAGATATTGTTATTTCCAGCCAAAGCATCTTCTATTAACTCACTGGACCTTCATGACATTATCATGGGCTGAATCGTGTCTTCCCCTCCCCCACCTCAAGATGCCTATGCTGGAGCCCCAGCACCTCAGACTGTAGCTGTGTTCACAGGTAGAGCCTGTTAGGGGTGACAACGTTAAAATGAGCCCATTAGGGTGGGCCCTGATCTACCCTGACTGGTGTCCTCCTAGGAGGAATTTTGGACACACAGCCAGGGATGCATGAGTCCAGACAGACAGCCACCTGAGGACACGGTGAGAAAAGACGGCCATCGACACACCAGGCAGAGAGGCCTCAGAAGAGACCAGTGCTGCTGACACTGGGTCCTGGACTTCCAGCCTCTAGAATTGTAAGGAAACAAATGTGTGCTCTTCAAGCCGTCCAGCGGGACTTTGTTATCGCAGCCCTAGAAAACTAATACAGATTATCCATTGTTACGATCAGTGTGTTATCCCCGTTATCAAAAAATCCTGACCTCGCCATCTAATTGCCCCCAGGGTACAGGGCTGAATAAAGAAAGCTGGACTTAGCGCCTCACTATTATAATAACAAGGCAGTGAAATCAACCCATGACTGGCCCTCTCGCGTCGACCACCCATGGACACATCCACCCATTGCTTCGTTCAACAAGAATCTAGCAAACATCTGTCGTGTGTCCGTGCTGTGTGGAATTGTCACCAAGTGTGTACTTTGGAGTCAGGCTGCCTGGCTTGGCTTCCTAATTGTCTCCTAGTCACTATGTGACCTAAGGGAAAGCTGGTTCTTTCCAGACTTTTTGCATCTCTAGAATGAGGCTAAGAGTACCCATCTCCTAGGATTATATAAAGTCGGAGCAAGCCAGTGCACGTAGAGTGCTTGGCAAAGCGCTGGACTCTGAGAACACATTGGGTGGGTGGCAGCCATTGCTTTGATGGGTATACGAAATGGACAAAAAAGGAGGCACGGTCATGTTTCTCCATAATTTGAATATTGTCCTCCCCACAAACCCTGCGACCTAGGTATTGCCATCCTGTTTCAAAGAGTAAAGTGAGGTTCAGAGGGGACAGGTGACAAGTCACAGTTTTAAAAAATTTTTTTTTCTATGTTTATTATTTCTAGAGAGTGACATTGTGAGCAGGGGAGGGGCAGGTAGAGAGGGAGACACAGAATCCGAAGCAGGCTCCAGGCTGTCAGCACAGAGCTCTACACGAGGCTCGAATCCGCAAACCACGAGATCATGACCTGAGCCAAAGTCGGCCCCTTAACCGGCTGAGCCACCCAGGTGCCCCACAACAGTCACAGGTTTTAATCGCAGGGCTGGGATCCCAACAGGGTCTTCTGATTTTTTTTTTTTTTTTTCCCTCCCTGCACCAGAGCAGCTGCCCCTGGAGGTGCATTTTTTCCTGAGCCCATAGTTTATGCCAGACACTCTCACTTAATCCCCATGAGGACACAGCTTTTACAGCCTAAGGATAATAACCCCGACATGGATACACATGTTTAGACCAGACAGGAGAATAAACTGGCAAGTTATGGGGTTTAATGGAAAAGGTGGGTCAAAGGGAACTGCCTCCTGAGTGATTGGGGAAGAAAGGCTAATAACTGGGAGCTGTTTGGGGCCAGGTGCTTTTGCTAGGCCCTTGAGTCCAAACACTTGGGGATTTTGACATCATTGCACCCCCATTTTACACTTAAGGAAATGGAGGCTCAGAGAGGATAAGTCAGACTCCTAGAAAAAGGAAGAGTCAATCTCTTAATTCAAATATGCCACCTCTTCTCCTGGACCAGGGCCCCTCAGCACCTGCCGAGAATTAGAATCATCTGAGACATTTGTAAGACGAGTGTGGGCTGGGCTTCCCACAGAGATCCTGCATCAGTGGGTGTGGAGGGAGGCCGGGTGCTGGACCCTCGGGAGCTCCCAGCCAGGGGTGGGCGCACAGCCAGACCAGGAGGCTGTCCCGACTGGGCTCCGAGGTCCAGGAACGTGGTCTCAGCCCAGACCTGGCAAGAACTGTCCTCAGCAGCCGTGGGGAGGCAGGCACCACACCCTGCCTTCCTCTACCCCGGGGTTGGGGGGGGGGGGGATAGCTGCTCCTTTCTGTAAGCAATAGGAGTAGAGAGGAGTCCATTAACTCATCACTCAACATTCTGGCCACTTGGGTATGGATTTTGGGCATCAGGGCAAGAGGCACAAATACGGTGGAGCCCTGAAATCACATACGAGCATCACTGAAATCACATTCGGGCATCGTTTCTTCCTCCTGTTAGACCAAGAAGTCGAACTGACATTTGTTTTTTTAACCATTCCCCATTGTTCTTGAGTAGCATTTTTGGTTCCTTATGTTTATTGTTTTTGGTTCCTTATGTTTATTCCAAAAAAGAAATATAATAAATTAAGTTGCTCTTGGCATATGATTTTTTTTTTTTTCTAAGGAAGGGGAGGTTTAGGATCTTTATTCAAAACAAAGCAAAAATCCTCTCTGCCAAAGACGTTCCCACCACGTGCAACGGGAATTCACATGATTGACATGCTCTCAGCTCCCTTAATCCCAGGTGTCTTGTATCTTGATAGTTTCTCTTGTTGTTCTGATCGTAAATCGTGTTCACCTCCTGGGTTGGGGTATTTCAGGCTGCATACCTATGCTGAATGCACCCACTCAATTATCCCGCCGATTTAAACCCACCAAAAAAACTAGCTTTTCCTGTTTAAGCCAGAAGCGGAGCTGGAGAGGGAGCTGGAGATAAGAGTAAGACGGTTAAAGACTGACCAGGACTCCCGGCTGCGGAATTTGACCTTTGACCAAAGATAAGTAAGGCCAGTACAGTGCGAAGAGACACCGGCCTCTTGTGGCATCTGGAGGAAAAGAGATGTAAGCAAAGGAAGCTGCAGGAAAGCAGAAAGGAGAGAAAAGGAGGAGCCGAGCAGTTGCCTGGAACACATCGGAGTGTCTGCTCACCGTCCACATCGCCACCGCCCAGCGCCCCATGCGATGGATGTCATATTTGGCAGAAATAAGAAGGAGCAGCTGGAACCTGTGAGGGCCCAAGTGACAGGTGAGGGTTTTGTACAGATGACTGGCTCTTCTGATCCTGTTTAGACGTGCACTTTTTTCTGTTTATAAAAGTAATGTGTATTGTGCATTATTTTTGGAAAACCTGGAAAACAATAGAGGGGAATGATCCATAACCCAGGCATCTTCTCTGTGAACATCTAGGTGTGCTTTTATACACAGAAACTCTTTCCAAGGAGAGAGAGCGGATCTCCCTCTTGACAGGAGAAGCATCTGGGGATGCTGTGATGGGCCTACGTACAGCAGAATTAGTCTGCAAAATGTGATGCGTCACAAGTGGGCGACACGTTCGTGAAACTGTGCACCTCCTAGGTTAATTTCAAAGTGGCATGGAGGCGTAGGTGACCCTGGACTCGTGCACACTGGAGGACATGCAGAGCACACGGAATTCCCCCCCAGGTGCCCACGGTGTCATTTTGGCCTTTGAGTTCCTGTAGAGCCATAAGCCTAACAGAACCTGAGTGGGAGCCCCCCCACACCACCCACAACGAGGAAATTCCTTTAGTGGGCTCTGTGTCTAGATTTCTTCATCCCTTATTTCTCTGGCCCTCTCCTCTTCCATGCTGCCCCCGCCCGAGAACCGCGAGCTGGCCGTCTCAGGCCACACAAGTGGTTTCATCCTCAGATAGGCAGACTGGAGGTTTTCCACAAGTGAGCATTTCTGTAAGGAAAGTCAGATTGGAGCTTTTCAACCGAGGGATGGCCTTGGAAGGCTCTTGAAAAAACAGCTTCTGTGTATGTTTTTCTCTGATTACCGAAGTCACCTACAATGTGTGTATGTGTGTGTGTGTTGGGTGTATATGCACATATATAAAAAAGTTGAGGTACCCATGAGAGCACAGAGTGAAATCAGCTGTATTTCCATCTCTTAAGCACCCTTAATATTGGAAGACTTTAAGGTTTTAAAAGATCTAGATTGTACAAAGATGGACTGCAAGTTTTTTTCTAAAAACAAAAGTGTATTTACTATTAAAATTTTATTAAAACAATTGTTTTAAGTTTATCCATTTTGAGAGAGAACACGAGCAGGGTAGGGGCAGAGAGAGGAAAGAGAGAATCCAAAGCAGGCTCCACATTGTCAGCGCAGAGCCCGATGAAGGGCTTGAATTCCCCAATCTTGAGATCGTGCCCTGAGCTAAGAGTCGGACGCTTAACTGAGCCACACAGGCGCCCCTATTAATTTTCTGTTTTAAAAATGAGAGCCTATCCTTTTATGCTCTGGTTTGCCATGGACACATCACTCATGCACCTTCTGTTTATGACTACATGGAAACCTTGGAAATTTTGGAAAACCGGAATTGTTGATACAGATCTGAATGGACCCCTCGATCTAGATCAGCTGTTCTCCCCACCTCCATCCTAGACCAGCAGCCTCAGCATCACCTGGGCACTGGTTAGAATCAGGAAATCCTGGGCCTTTTCCAGACCCACTGAATCAGATCCTCTGCGGGTGGAGCCCAGCAATCTGTGTTTCTACATGCTCTCTGGCTGCCTCCAAGTGTGAGAACTGCTGTACATCACGCCTCCCTCCTCGAGGGAAGCTGAGGGACCAGGGAGGGGCTGCAACTTGCCCAAAGCCAGGCAGCCAGCAGAGGGAGGACGGGCTCCTGACCCTCATTCCAGGCTTTCAGTCCTGGGTCAAGTCTAATCAGTTGACTAGTGTCCATTGGCCAACCGCTACCTAAAGACTGTGCCTCTGTGGCCACGCCTGCCCAGAGAGGCCATAGCCAGGCTTCACGTCGGGCTATGCATTATTGGCTCTGAACCCTCCTTGGCCAGTTACTTAAGAATTTCCTGCTTCAGTTCCCTCTTATGTCCAACAGAGGACTGCTGCCAGGGCTATGTGAGCGAAGGCACCGGCAACCCAGTGCCTGGCACATGGTGCTCAGTGTCTTCCTTCTCTCGAGGGCTTTAACTGTGTGCTCAGATTCATCTCTCTCTGCCTCACCTGCTCCTCCTGCGTCTGGGTCTCTGTGAATAGCCCTGCTATGCTGTTAGTTGTCCAAGGCAGGAGACTCGGTGGCCCTTTGGGGTGTCTCCCCCCTTCTCCGTATTCGCTCAGACTCCCAGTCCTCTCCATTCCAGGTCCTCCAAATCTCTCTTGGTTCCCTCCATCCTCTCTCTGTCTCGTCTTGCCACCTCCCCTGGGCTCCTCCTGCTGCTACCCTCCATACCGCAGTCAGAAACAACTTTTGAAACCTCAAATCTGAGCATATTCCATCAGTATGAACTGTCCAGAAGACGCAGATCCTTAGAGACAGGAAGTAGATGAGTGGTTGTCAGGAGTACAGAGCTTTGTTTTGGGGTGATAGAATGTTCTGGAACTAGATGGTGCTGGTCGTACAACATTGTGAATATATTAGAAACGCCTGAATTGTATACTTGAAGATGGTGGATTTTGGGGGGCACCTGGGTGGCTCAGCTGGTTAAGCGTCTGACTTCAGCTCAGGTCACGATCTCACTGCTTGTGAGTTCGAGCCCCGGTTCATGCTCTGTGCTGACAGCTCAGAACCTGGAGCCTTCTTTGAATTCTGTGTCCTTCTCTCTCTGCTCCGCCCCCACTTGCATTCTTGCAAACCTTACAATTACACAAACATGACACAACATTAAGATTTAAGATTTTAAAAAATCTTAAGATTTAAAAAAATTTTTAATTTTTTACACACAAACATTACAAAAAATCTTAAGATTTTAAAAAATTAAAAATTTTTTACATTAAAAATTTTATTTTAATCTTAAAATTTTCTTTTATGCGTATTTTATTTCGGTAAAAACAACAAAAAAAAATGCACAAAGCTCTGATCCTGTCGTACCCTGTTTTGACCTGCCAAGCTGTCCCCATTCTTCTGAGCATTAAAGCAAAGCCCTCGGTATGGTCTTGTTGACCTTTATCATGGGACCCCCGCTTAACTCTCCAGCCTGAATATTTGGGGCATCCTCACTCGAAAATTACAGTCCAGTCTTGCGAAATACTGACACATCAGCTGGTGTTTCAGCTGGTCTGGAATCTCTTGGTTCAGGTTCCTCCAGAGAGAAGACTTCAGATGTAGGTAGTTTATCCGGGACGTGATCTCAAGAAACACTGGGAGGGAAACCGGAAAAGGTGGCATTGTGAAGCCACCGACCACCGTGAGCCATCAGAGCTGAACCCTCTGGACGCAGTGTAAAGCCTGCCTCACATTGTCCCAACTGAGGGCAAGGAAGTGGTGGCATTTGACGCCCTACTCCCCATCCATCACCGGGTGACAGCCGCTTCCAGGGGCATCGACTCCAAGGTGTTGCAGCTTGCCCAGCGTGTGGGCAGGGCAGCTCCCGCAGTGAAAACAAAGCCTTCCGGCAGAGAGCTGCAGGTAGTTGCAGATGGCAGCCTTCGGGGAGAGGTCTGTGCCAGGAGGACGGGGGTGGGGCACCAACCACGTTCCAGCACCCTAGCTCTGGAGCAGAGCTGTTCAACAGAAATAAAATGCATGCCACATGGGCACTTTTAAGTTGTCCAATAGCTACAGTCAAAAAAGTAAAAACCAGGTAAAGTTTATTTTAATAGTATATCTTAACAGATCCAAAATACTGTAAATTCAACATGTAATCAATATTTTTAAAACTGCTGATGAAGGTCGCCTGGGTGGCTCAGTCGGTTAAGCGTCCAACTTCGGCTCAGGTCATAATCTGACGGCCCGTGAGTTCGAGCCTCGTGTCAGGCTCTCGGCTGACAGCTCAGAACCTGGAGCCCTCTTTGAATTCTGTGTCCTCCTCTCTCTCTGCCCCTCCCCTGCTCACACACTCTCTCTCTCCCCTGCCCACAAAAACTAAACATTATTTAAATTTTTTTTTTCAACGTTTTTTATTTATTTTTTTGGGACAGAGAGAGACAGAGCATGAACGGGGGAGGGGCAGAGAGAGAGGGAGACACAGAATCGGAAACAGGCTCCAGGCTCTGAGCCATCAGCCCAGAGCCCGACGCGGGGCTCGAACTCACGGACCGCGAGATCATGACCTGGCTGAAGTCAGACACTTAACCGACTGCGCCACCCAGGCGCCCCAAAAACTAAACATTATTTAAAAGAAAAGACATGAAAAAATAAAATTGCTGATGAGCTATTTTACGTTTTCCTTTCACGCTTAGCCTTTGAAATCCAATGTGCGTTTTATACTTACAGCACATTGGACTAGCCAGGTTTCAATGCTCAGTGGCCACACGAGGCTGGTGGCTACCATATCGGACGGCACAATTCTAGAATGTTCTTTCCTTGTGCCTTTGTGAGACAAATACCTACCTTCCCTCAAGACCCAGCCAGTGGCTCCTTCAGGAGGTACCCTCCCAGCTCTCACCCCACCTTGGGGTGAGGTTCTGTTCCATGCAGCACTCTTGTAGAGCTGGTGACGTCACCTTTATCCAAGTGTAGTTTGGGCGTCTGTTCATCCATCTCCTCTGTGAGTAGTGAGCAGCTTGAGGACAGGGGTGATATCTGTTCATCTTTGTATCCTCAGTGCTAGCACAATCGGGGCCTCTCCTACCCATTCTGGAAACAACTACTCTATGAACGAATGGGTGCGGCGAGCGGCACTGGGACTGTGGCCTCCGTTCCTCTCCATGGCCATGTCTCGTAGTTTTCTGGTGGGGACGAAGAAACAAAACTTTCTTTGTCTTAACAGGCAGGATTCCATCATGGCTGCAGGGCACTCTGCTTCGCAATGGGCCCGGAATGCACACAGTGGGGGAGACCAGATACAACCACTGGTTTGATGGCCTGGCTTTGCTCCACAGTTTCACGATTAGAGACGGTAAGAGTACCATGTCGATTTGCTATTGCTGATGAAAGACCACCACAAGTGGAGTAGCTGAAAACAGCACAGATTTATAGTGTTGGAAGTCAGAAGTCGAAACGGGGCATTGGCAGGGCTATGTACCTTCTGGAAACTCCAGCGAGAGAGTCTGTCTTCTTGCCTGTTGCCGCTTCTAGAGGCCACTTGTGTTCCTCGGCTTGGGGCCTCAGCTCCATCTGCAAAGCCAGCAGCAGGCCATCTTGTGTGCATGCTCTCTCCCTCACTCTCCCCCGACCCTACCCCCCTGCTTCCATAATGACATCTCCTTCTCTGACCCTGGAGTCTGCCTCTTATAAGGACCTTTGTGATGGCATTGGGCCCACCCAGATAATCCAAGATAGCCTTCCTTCTCAAAATCCTTAATTTAATCACATTTACATTGCCCTGTAAGGTAACATACTCATAGATTTCAGGGATTAGAACATGGACATCTTGGGGAGGCCATCATTCAGCCAACCACAAAGCACAAACCTCCCTGGAAAGGTGGCCAAGGTTCTGTTTCGAAGATTCCAACCTGCAAAATAATATGCATTCTCAAGAAGGTGGGCAAGAACAGGAGATTACTGGCTTTGGAATCAGACATGCCTCAAGTCAAAACTGGAAGAGCATAGAGCTGAAAAGAACAGAGGTCAGTCTGTTGCTCACCAGGCAAGGCCAGTCGCTCAACACCAAGTTCAGTGGTTCTTCCCTGGGGGCAAATAGAAATGGCTGGACAAGGCAGAATTCTGAGTGCAGGTGCCTGGCTTGAGAGGTGGATTGTAGGCTATTTGCTGTTGGCCGTGCTGTCACAACAGCATGTTCTGAGTTCTTACGGACATCCGGGATGGGTGGCATGAGGCTTTCGCAGGCTCAGAGTCACATGCTGGGCATGTTCACGTCCAAGTGCTTCTTCAGCTTGGTGACATTTTTCTTGAACCCCTGCATTCCAGCATGATAAACTGGTCACTTCACCTCACTTGGCCTCAGTTTCCTCCTCAGCATAAAGAGCTTGATGATTCCCTCTGGAGAGCTGTCGTGATCATTAGAAGTCCTGGGTGTCTAGGGGCACCTGGGTGGCTCAGTTGGTTGAGCGTCTGACTTCGGCTTGGGTCAGGATCTCCCGGTTGATAAGTTCGAGCCCCAAGTCAGGCTCTGTGCTGATAGCTCAGAGTCTGGAGCCTGCTTCAGGTTCTGTGTCCGTCCTTCTTGCTGCCCCTCCCTTGTTCATGCTGTCTATCTCTCTCAAAAATAAACAAACATTAAGAAAATAAAAAAAATTAAAAAAAAAAAGTCCTGGGTGTCTAGCAAGGGTGTGACACATGGTAGGTAGAGAATAGATTGAAAACCACCATCGTTGTCGCTGGGTTTGAATCCCATCTTCTTCCTAGCTAACATGGACCCAAGCTGTGTGACCTTGGCCAAGTTACTCACCCTCTCTGTATCTACCCCCCCCCATCTGTAAAATGGAGATGTCAGCATATGTCATAGATATTCTGCGGACAGTGGGATCTTTTATGTATACAGTTGCTGTGCAAGTTAAAGGCATTAATATGTGTAAGGAACATTGTATAATGCCTGGCACATAACATATGCTCAGTAAACATTACCATTATTTTTGCTTAATTACTAGTTCTTTTAAGCCATTCAGCAATTACTTTTTTTTTTTTTTTGAGTGCAGACTCTATGCCAGTGGCTTGCTCCAAGATTTCACAAATAGAGACCCCATGTGTGAAAACCATGAGCTCTGAGTTTACAAAAACGAACAGATTTTGCCAAGACTGAGCTACAGAGTGGATGGTTCCATATTTCCTGACAGCCCTAAGCCTTAAAAATCCCCTTTTCTAGATGACAGTTACCAGTGATTCCTAGGGAAATAAAGGTGCATGAAAGATAAAGGTACAGTGGCTTCCTTCCCATGAGGCCCAGCTTGGCTGGACTGCCAGGTCCTTGTGGCCAGTTAGCGCTGTGTGGGAGATGTTCTTGTCTCCTCTTTGCAGACATGGTAATGGGAACTTCAGAAAGGTTGAGTGACTTATTTGAGGTTACGGAGGTAAGGCTGGGATTTGATCTGTGTTCTCTAGGGTTAAAGTTTGCAACAATCCCTGCTGTCCCTACCCCACACCCACATCACTCCCTGAGAAATGGCAGGTGGCCTAAGTGACCCCTAACAGCTTACTGAGTGGTGGCTCCCACATCCCTCCATAGGGACTCCAGGGACAAGGGACCCAGCAGGGATGACCAAGCTATGGCCATCTTGCAGAAGCATGGCTGCCATCCACCCAGACCCTTGAGTGGGCTACACAGGCAAGTGACCAAAGTTGTCCCATGCTGCTTAGACACTCTAGAAGTTGGTCGTAGATTTCCAAACTCAAAAATTGTTGTCAGAGGTAACTGATCATTTTGTTTTCTTTTATGAGATGGTCAGTCAGATGTGACCACAAGAGGACACCCAGAGAGGCTTGGGAGGACAAAGGCTGTTATCCTCACAGGTCCTAGGAGGTACCATGTCACACAGGTCCACAGGGGACAGCACCAGGGGGATCCAGAAGCAGAAGACTGAGCAGGGGAAGCACATAAGCCATGGCCTGTACTGGGGTTTCTTTTTTTAAAAAAATTATTTATTTATTTTTTAATTTACATCCAAGTTAGTTAGCATACAGTGCAACAAAGATTTTAGGAGTAGATTCCTTAAACCCATTTAGCCCAACCGTCCTCCCATAATCCCCCCAGCAACCCTTTGTTTGTCCTCTATATTTAAGAATGTCTTATGTTTTGTCCCCCTCCCTGTTTTTGTATTATTTTTGCTTTCCTTCCCTTATGTTCATCTGTTTTGTCCTTATGTTCATCTTAAAGTCCTCCTATGAGTGAAGTCATAGGATATTTGTCTTTCTCTGCTCTGACTAATTTCACTTAGCATAATACCCTCTAGTTCCATCCACGTAGTTGCAAATGGCAAGATTTCATTCTTTTTGATTGCCGAGTAATACTCCATTGCATGTATATACCACATCTTCTTTATCCATTCATCCGTCGATGGACATTTGGGCTCTTTCCATACTTTGGCTATTGTCAATAGTTCTGCTATAAACATCAGAGTGCATGTGCCCCTTCAAAACAACATACCTGTACCCCTTGGATAAATACCTAGTAGTGCACTTGCTGGGTTGTAGGGTAGATATATTTTTAGTTTTTTGAGGAACCTCCATATTGTTTTCCAGAGTGGCTGCACCAGTTTGCATTCCCACCAGCTGTGCAAAAGAGATCCTCTTTCTCTGCATCCTCGCCAACATCTGTTGTTTCCTGAGTTGTTAATGTTAGCCATTCTGACAGGTATAAGGTAGTATCTCATTGTGGTTTTGATTTGTATTTCCCTGATGATGAGTGATGTGGAGCATTTTTTCACACATCATTTGGCCATCTGGATGTCTTCTTTGGAGAAGTGTCTATTCGTGTCTTTTGCCCATTTCTTCACTGGTTTATTTGTTTTTTGGGTGTTGAGTTTGATAAGTTCTTGATAGATTTTGGAGACTCATCCTTTATCTGATATGTCATTTGCAAATATCTTCTCCCATTCTGTCAGGCTGCCTTTTAGTTTTGCTGATTGTTTCCTTCTCAGTGCAGAAGTTTTTATTTTGATGAGGTCCCAGCAGTTCATTTTTGTTTTTGTTTCCCTTGCCTCCAAAGACATGTTGAAAAAGAAGTTACTGCGGCCAAGGTCAAAGAAGTTTTTGCCTGCTTTCTCCTCAAGGATTTTGATGGCTTCCTGTCTTACATTTAGGTCTTTCATCCATTTTGAGTTTATTTTTGTGTATAGTGTAAGAAAGTGGTCCAAGCTCATTTTTCTGCATGTTGATGTCCAGTTTTCCCAGCACCACTTGCTGAAGAGACTGTCTTTATTCCATTGGCTGTTCTTTCCTGCTTTGTCAAAGATTAGTTGGCCACATGTTTGTGGGTCCGTTTCTGGGTTCTCTATTCTGTCCCATTGATCTAAGGGTCTGTTGTTGTGCTATGTACTGGGGTTTCTGAGGGAAAGACATGACAGGGCAGAGTAGATAGCATAGAATGGCTGGTGTGAATAGGGTTGGTGGGCTTTGGGCTATAGGGGCGCTCCCTAATTGCCTGGCACCTGGCCCTGGGGTGATTAAGGTGGAGGTAGATTGCATTCCAGAGTACATGGTCCAGACAGAGGAGGTCTGGCTCTGGATTGGGTCATTTCCCATGTCATCTCAAAGATATGCTGAGCCCTTGGCTACCTCTATGAACTGGCTAGTCCAGGGAAAGATAGTTTCCCCCAACCAGAAAGGTTTTTTTTTTTTTTTTTTAAGATGTCAAAACATCATAATATACAGAAAATAAAAATGTATATACAATAGTTGTATCCATAATCTGGAATTATGGAAAATGCGAAGTACGGAGAGTCTACCCAATTACTCACCCTTCCCCATGCTGCTCTTGAACCTGGCTTGTGTCAAGCATACGTGACTTGATCTGCTTTGCAGTGGTCAGCTCACCATTCTCCAGCCTGTGGTTGGAAGCCCAGAGCACAGGGTTTCTGTTCAAATTGTGTTTCATCACCCAACACAGGGCCTGGCCCTAAGGGACACTAGAAAACTCTTTATGGAGCCAAAATGGCATGAACGAGGTAAAGCTTGTTTTGGAAGAAGGAAGCAATCTCCCAGCCCATCTCTTCACCACTCACTACAGGGAGTGCTTGATGGCCACTGGCCCAAGTGCTTCATGTCTACCCACAACTCAGCCCTCCCTTCAGCTCCTAAGGAAGGTACCTCTCGATTTTACAGAAGAGTCTGAGGCCCAGAGAGGACATGTAACTTACTCAAATACACACAGCTAAGAAGTGGCGGAGGGCAGGTATAATCCAGAATCCAAAGACCTAAGCTTTATGCAGTTCTGTCCCCCTTCCCTCTCCTGCCAGCTACCTGCCCCCCTCTTCCATCTCTCCAGCTCAGTCCTCTATAGGCTGCCAGATTGCCAACCCTGGTGTGGCACAGCCTGGCCTCATGTCTCCTCCTTATAGAACTCCCAATGGCTCCCCATTCCGCTCCCCACGAGTGGAAACATAAACCAAATATATTACATACTACTATACATGATTCAAGAGGGCATACACAGAGTGAGCAGGGTTCTCTGATTTGCAGATAACACAGAGCCAGTATTTCTCAAAAGGTGGTTTGTGTGCTTCTCACATCAGCTTCCCCTAGGATTAAAGCTGCAAATCCTGAGACCCCACCCAGGCCTGAGTGGGTCATCATCCTAAAGAGTAAGGTCAGAGCATCAATGTTTCTAACGCGTTTCCTAGATGATAGATCACGTCAATCAAAAGAAGCCCTAACTCGAAAAAAACTTCGAGCAGACCACCACAGTGGACCTGTATCCTAGCCGCCCTGTCCCACCCAAGACCAAGGTGGTGCTCAAGCTTCTGCCATTGTTTCAGAGCCCCAGGTGATTTAGTGTACAGCCAGCACAGAGAACCTGAATCAGTGCCAGACCAGTAAGAAGAGACTGGAGTAAGAAAGCAAAAAGACAGAAAAATGGTTTGTGGCCTTCAGCAGAGGCCAGTGAAAGTTAATGTTTTGAAAACCTAGCAAAGATTTGGGGCATCTGGGTGGCTCAGTTGGTTGAGGATCCAACTTCGGCTCAGGTCACGATCTCACGGTTCATGGGTTTGAGCCCCTCATCGGGCTCTCTGCTGACAACTCAGAACCTGGAGCCTGCTTTGGATCCTGTGTCTCCCTCTCTCTCTGCCCCGCCCCTGCTCATGCTCTCTCTCTCTCTCTCTCCTTCAAAATTAACATTAAAAAAAGAATAATAAAATAAAATGAAAACCTAACAAAGATTTAACTAAAGGAGGCAGAGTGCAGGAGAAACCAGACAGACAAAGGAGTGCTCTTTTTTGTTAAGTCTAAAATTGTTTGAAAATTAAAAATTTTTTATAAAGCAGGCATAGAGGAGAATGAACCCAAGTCTCCCTCAGCAGTACATTTGATACTTTTCTAATAAGAGGCAAGGTCATTGTCCCATGAGGATTCGAACATGTGAATTCCAAGAGCCAGCATCACCAAGGTTTAGGGACAAAAAGAGCTCTTGAGAACTTAACCTTTTCTGAAGAGGACTTTTTTGAATTATTATAGCCCTAAATTAGCTTTTTAGAAGTTTGCTTAAAATGGGGAGATATGTATATATATAAGATCCTACTCCCCACAGAATATCAAACTTGACCAGTTCTAGAAGATTCCAGGCAGGAGCACAGCTGTTTACTTGTGTCCCTTTAGAAAGAATGTGGCTAATTGGGGCTCAGCAGGGATCAGGGTGCTGGGGAATGTGCAGTGGCCTTTAATCTCAGCCTCAGAGTTGAGTGTCAGCCTTGAGCAACTCCAGAGACCCGTTCGTTTTCCTGTGGCCCCTGAGCCCTCGGTGCTCTGGGACTGGTTGTTTATATGAAATGGGCCTCCTGCTGACAGCCAGCCTGGATTCGATGTTTACATGTCAAGTGAGCATAATTCAGCATTTTAGGTGAAGCACCTTAGCTAGTGTCTGTGGGTGGCATACCTCAGAGAGAGCGACCAGTGAAGGACAGGCTGGCTCTGGGGGAGGCCAGGATGGCCCCGTAGCAGATTCTGTGTAACGCGTGACCAAAGGCCAATGTACGTGTGGCCTCACCAACCCCCAGCTGAGTCTTCCTGCCTCCAGGATTTTTTCTGGATAATTCAGAAGTTCAGCAGTCGTTACATGGCAAGTGCATGCTGTGTGCCAATGGGCCGAACTCCTTGTATCATTCCATCTCATTTCAAACAGCCAATCCCATCGGGGGAAGGGTTGGGTGATCCCGAATTTCCAGTTGAGAAAACTGAAGTTCAATGAGAGAAAGAGACTCACCCAGGGTCACACAGCCTGGACTGGGACTAAACATGAAGCCAAAGCCCTGCCCACTCTACCTGCTGCATTTCAATAGCATATGTAGCTTTTATTGAACACCTACTATGTGCTGCGTGCTTTCCAGGCCTTAAGTGTTATAGCAGCTCTGTAAGGAACATACCAAGATCGTCACATCAGAGCAGAGGAGACAGAGCCTTGCCTCTCACACAGGTCAAGTGCATGGATGGTGGATGACCAAGCAGAGTTGAATCCCCTCAGGGGTAGAGATTTGCCTGCCCTGCGCGCCCCCCGCTTCCTGGCCCACAGAGGTGTTTCCTGGGTAGTAGATGAACACGTGAACCCAGAGCTGGGTTAACCGAAAGCCCCAGCTCCCAACCATTCCTCTCTATTTCTTCCTGCTGCCCCAGAACAGAACTTTCCATCCTGAACTATCTCAGTGGTCTTTATTCACAGCAGCCACCTCTGAAAAGATGTTTGAGGACAGAATGGATGGTTATCTGCCCCTGGGCACACACCATTTACCTCCTGAAGACTGGGGAAAGAACTAGGAGGTCCTTCATGATCTCTTCCAATTTTATGAAGCCTACTGTCACCATTATTGTTATGTCCATCTAAGTGCACAGGTGGGAATCGTTACCACTGAGGTGGACACTCCCATCCTTTGGATACAATACAATCCTGAGAGTGAAGCTAGTCGAGGCCATCAGAGGGCGAGATAGTGGTTCTCTGGGTAGGGGGAAGCTGGTGACTGGACAAGATATGAGGGGCTTCCACGGAGGTTCTCGTTCTGTCAGTTAGGAGGTAGCTCATATGGGTAGGTTCATTTGGTGAGGCTTCATCAAGCCATGCAGTTACGGTAGCACATTTCTCTAAGTGTATTTTTAATAACAACCATCGGACAGAATGGTCAAACTGATGGTGGTGGCTGTGTCAGGATCTGAATCCAGCTTACCCCCTCACTAGCTGTGTGGCTTCAAGCAACGTACTTAATCTCTCTGTGCCTCGGTTTTAGGAATTGGAAATGGGTCTGCAGGGCCACGAGTGCCTTGGCTCTTTGTACTTCATTTGCTAAGAAATTTGAAACTTCCCTGCGTTGTTTAAATTTTGTCTCGCTGTTAATTAGCTAATGCCATTAGGTTGATTTTTTTTTTTTTTCCCCTTAAAGAACACGTTTCTAGTTGGTGTATTCTATACACTTCCACTGTTCTGAGAATTAAACCAGAAAATACACATAAAGTGTCCACACAGTTGGGGCGCCTGGGTGGCTCAGTTGGTTGAGCGTCCGACTTTGGCTCAGGTCATGATCTCGTGGTTTGTGGGTTCAAGCCCCACGTTGGTCTCTGTGCTGACAGCTCAGAGCCTGGAACCTGCTTCAGATTCTGTGTCTCCTTCTCTCTTTGCCCCTTCCCCACTTGTGCTCTGTCTCTCCCTGTCTCTCAAAAGTAAATAAACGTAAAAAAAAATTTTTTTTTTATGTCCACAGAGCACTTAGCACACCCATGCTCAATAAATGTTAGCTCTTAGCACGATTTCCTTTCTTGAATATAAAAAGTCACCGGACCAGAATTTCTTGGGAAGGTGTTCCCACGCCCATTACTCGCAGTGGATATGTGATGGGCATTTCTCGGAACAACTTTTTTTTATGGGAATGAAATGTCAGTATGACCTGCACCCTCCTTTTTTGCATATTATATATAATTGTACCAGCATTGGAAACCTACATTTGACTACAGCAAGGAATGTGTTCTTTAGGGTGGAAAAATCAACATGTCACTTGCTAATTAACAGCAAAATTAAATGAAAATTTAAAAACCCACAGGTTTCAAGTTGTCCAGCAAATGAAGTTCAGAGGCCTCCTGTAGCCCAGTAGGGTGCCATCCCTTGACCTCATCTCATTCCTGCTGCTCCCAAGCCCCTACCTCATGCTCAAGCCCATCTTGACTCAGCTCTTACAGGAGGTGGGCTGGCCTTTACACTACCAGGCCTGTGCTTTCACACTTTCCAGGAAGAGCGAATGGAAATGCCTTACTCCCTCTCCGACTTGCACCTCCCCAGTCTATTGTGGGCAAACAATTTTATTCATCTTCCAAGCGCTCTCTCGAGTGCTTCCCTCCTCCAGGAAGACTTTCCTGATCCGTCCGCTCCCAGGTGGGCCTCCTCAGCTCTCTCCTCTTTTCTCCCCCACCCCTGCTCCCCTTTGTCTCCCGGAAGGGACCTGTGAATATGTTACGGGTCAGCCTGCAAAGTAAAAGGGTCTTTGCAGATGTGACTAAGTTAAGGACCTTGAGTTGGGGAGTTTATCCTGGTAGGCTGGGTGTAATCACAAGGGAAAGAGGAGGGTCAGAGGGTAGAGTGATGTGACCACAAGCCAAGCAATGCAGGCAACTTCTAGAAGCTAGAAAAGCAAGAAAAGGATTCTCTGCTGACCCCTTGCTTTTTAGCCCGTAAGACCCATTTCAGCCTGTATCTTCCAAAATGGTAAGATAGCAACTTTGTGTTGTTGTAAGCCACGAAGTTTGTGGTAATTTGTTACAATAGCCATAGGAACCTAATACAGGTCTAGAACCATCCAGTACATTTTCAGGTTGGTCTTGATGAACTGGTCAAGAGTCCCTGCTTTAAAAAAAATTCTTTTAAATGTTTTTATTTTTGAGAGAGAGACAGAATGAGAGTGGCTTAGGGGCAGAGAGAGAGGGAGACACAGAATCCAAAGCAGGTTCCGGGCTTCAAGCTGTCAGCACAGAGCCCGATGCGGGGCTCGAACTCACAAACCATGTGATCATGATCTGAGCTGAAGTCGGACACTAAACCAACTGAGCCACCAAGGGTCCCCAAGAGTGCCTGATTTTATGTAGTGACTTAGATTTTCTCCAGTAACTGCATGAATTAGACATCCACACACGTACTGACCTGCTACACAGAATTGGGCCCTAGGTCACCCTCTGGTTGTAATAGGCATCAAATATTACTCCAGGGGCTAAAATGGCCAACGAAAGGCTTCCAGGGCTGAACCAGACCCTGGGAAAACCCAGACCCCAAGTATGAGGCCTTCTGAACCAGTCCTCCAAATCTGGACCTCCCTGGAGGGAAACCAGCATGGTAGAAGAAATGGTCAATGGGCCAGGTCAGCACCTCTTGGTTAGGTGACATTTGGCCGGGCAAGGGAATGTTCCTGTTCCCTGCCATGTAAAATGGAGCTCATCGGGATACTTACCCTGACATACAGTTGTGAGTCTCAAGTGAGAAAATGTGAGTCTCAAGTGAGAGCTTGCTGCAAATTCTCTTATATCCACACGTTAAAAGGGACTGCTTTACTGAACTCACCTCCCCTGTACCCCCCCCCCTCCCATAATACCCCTAGAATGGCTGAAATTGACCTTAAAACTCTGTAAAAGTGTCAGCCTGGGATGATTCTGCATCTTTTTTTTTTTTTTTTTTTTTTTCAGGTGAAGTCTATTACAGGAGCAAATACCTGAGAAGTGATACCTACAATGCCAACACCAAGGCCAACAGGATTGTGGTGTCAGAGTTTGGAACGATGGCCCATCCAGACCCCTGCAAAAACATATTTTCCAAGTAACTGTCCATTTTGAATCTGGCCATGCTTTCTGACATCCTTGGTGGTCAAAACAACCAGCATTCACTTCCCTGAGAGTCATCTTTAGGGTGCATGAAAACCATCTGACCGGGCTTTGACCGTCTATACTATGCAATTCTTGATCACTGAGAGCAAGAGGGGCAGTGAGCGTCTGACAGATGATTAGGTATTTTTTCCATATGGCTGGTAGGAGAGCAATTTGGAATTCTCTCTCAGAATCACAAACGTGTGTTCTCTTCAATCTAGAGATAATCTTGCTCACATCTGGAATGACAAACGTGCAATATTATTCACGGTTGCGTCATTTGTTGCGATGAGGAACTGAAAATAACCCCAAATGTTCATCGACAGAAGGGTAGTTAAATAAAAGTGAAAATATACAAGAAAATACCAGGCAGAAGTAAAAAAAAAAAGAATAAGGATGCTCTCTATGTACTCAATGGAAAAATTTCCAAGACACATTGTTGAGTGATGAGCGTGGGGGGGAATGAAGTATAAAAAGAGCATATAATATGTGGTGTAGTGTGCAAAAAAAGCAGGAAGAAATGTAGATTTATTTGTACTTATATGTGTCTAGGGAAACTCGTAGGTCTATGAGGAGGGAAATGGGCAAATGGGAGAAAGAGATATGGAAGAGTTTGTTGTTGTTGTTGTTGACTACATTTCAAATCATCTGAGCTCTGATGACTCTGAATGTGTCACACACTTGACAACTAAATTGTTGGCCAGGGAATCAGACCTGCTGTCCGTATCTCCTTCCTGATACTCTTCAGATCTAGGAGAGTTAGGAAATGTGTTAGTACGCTGGCCCAGAGACAGAAGATTGCTTCTCCTTTTCTGGAACTGACCTCATCTTTCCAGTTCCAGGATCCAGTGCTGGGGCTGGCACACAGCAAGCACTGACCTCAGGTTTGCAGGTGTGGGGAGGAACCAGGCAGGAACAGGGGAGGGGGAGGAAATGAATGCAAAACCAGCATCTGTGAGACATCTTTGCTGCTTCACTGCTTGCCAGTAGGGGGAGCACTAACCAATACATGGATCTCGGATCTTCTGATCAAACTAATGATGAGTTTTTAATCTCACAATTTGTTTGCTTTCCTTTAAAGAAAATAAAAGAAAACTAATTTCCTGGGCAAATTCAGAGGGTTCTCGTTCCTGCCAAAAGCAAGAGTTAGCTGTTTTTCCAGTCTTTGGGAGCCATTATGGATGGGTACATACGATTTCTGTAGAGCTTCTTAAAACACTTCAGAACAACCTACCAGCTCTTGATCTCTGTGGTGTGGGAGACCAATGGATTTTTGAGAGCCCAGGAGGGTTCAGTTGGTGGCCATCTTTTCCCCAGATGACTCATGTCTTAGCTAACTCAATGTGGTGGTATCTTTGGGCAACTTGATACCCAAGTCCTCCAGACTCCTCAAGTCTTTGAGACCCTGAAGTAGAGCATTTTAAATGGTAGGGAAACGAAAGCTATCTTATGCAGAACTTGCCAGCTGGGTAGACACAGCCAGTGATTTGCCATTGATCTGCTTTCCTCCACAGAGCTTTTTCCTACTTGTCCCATACCATCCCTGATTTCACAGACAACTGCCTGATAAACATCATGAAGTGTGGAGAAGACTTCTATGCGACCACAGAGACCAATTACATCAGGAAAATCAACCCACAGACTCTGGAAACCCTGGAGAAGGTACCAGTGAATGTATAACCAGCATCAGTTCCTGGTCTGTGAAAGGGACCTGAGTGGGGTCGTGTGACCTGCAGGAACTCACAGGAGCATCCCCTCCTCTAAAGCCATTGGATCTTGAGTTTCCCCAGCACAACACTTAGCACTAGATTCTAAGCTCCCTTAGGGTTGGGACTCTGTGGGTTCATCTTGTTTATTCTTAGGGTTACCAAAACAAAGTACCACGAACTAGGTGGATTAAAACAACAGAAATCTATCCTCTCACAGTTCTGGAGGCTGGAAGTCTGAAATCCGGGTGTCCGTGGAGCCATTCTCTCTCTCTCTCTCTCTCTCTCTCTCTCTCTCTCTCTCTCTCTCTCAAGGCTCTAGGGGAAGATTCTGGCATGCCTCTTCCAGCTGCTGGTGGCTGCCAGGAATCCTCAGTGCTCCTTGGCTTGTAGATGCATCACTCCAATCTCTTCTAGAGATACAAATCATTGGATTAGGGCCCACCTCCATCCAGAATGACCTCATTTTAACTTGATGACATCTACAAAGGCCCTGTTTCCAAATACGTTGAAGCCCTAACCCTTGGTAAATAGATCTTTTTGGAAGACACAATTCAGCCCATAACACTGTCCACCGTCTTGGCACTGACTGGGAAGTTTAATGGGAGTTGGAATGAACGATGGCACCAAAGTGCCCAGACTCTAGCAGCCCTACCTGGCGTTGGCCTGAAGAGGGAGGCCTTAGGCAGAGAGCAAGGGGATGGAAATAAATCCCCAAACAGATGCCTTTCCTGGGCAGAATCAAGTCAACATTTTCACGAAAATCAATAGACCCACTTTCTTCTCCAGCTGGCTGGCCAAAGCCTCATTGTCTCCTCAGTACATTTTAACGATCTGGTAAAGGGAGTGCTTTTCTTAGCTGCGAAGTTATGGCCAGCACCTTTGAAGCCGGGCAGCATAGGTCCAACCAACGTATGCTCTCCACAAAGCCTCAGAGAGGAAATACTAAGAGAGCATGAAGTATTGGTTGACTTCTGGCCGGAGGTTGTGCTATTCTTGGAGAGGAAAGGAGGACAGTTGTTCCCCCGGCCACACATTATTCTATGGCTGTGCCCTGTTGGGAGTGGGGGGGTCATTATGGAGCTCGTTAGTTGAGTTTCACTTCGACCAAGTGTTTTTATAACTCTCTGTTCCCAGAATAATCCTAGGAGAGAGGCCTGGAGATTTATGCCTCTGTGGCATGCAAAAGGGGAGAATTTAAATGACGTAACCAGAAAGACACAGAGCAGCGGCTAAGATTAGTGCTAAGGCTGCCTCTCTGCCTAGGTCATCACTCTGCGGCCAGGCAATCTGCCTCCATGCTGAGGACACCCAGGGGGCAGGGAAGAGCATACAGCTCACCAGCTCCCCTGCAGCCTCTCTGCTGTAGGAGGCTCCCCCTGAGGTCATATCAGGTTTCAAGAGTAAACATCCTCTTGAAAGGTGAAGTTGCCTTACCTTCAGACCAGGAGGTATGCAAACGTAGCCATCATCACTCCGAATCTAGAAGCAGCCAGCTTTTCATCATTTCACCCTCCCCACCTCCTTTTTAAAACCAGGTGTTTGTCATTTTGCAGGTGGATTATCGCAATTACGTGGCGGTAAATCTGGCAACATCGCATCCTCATTATGATGCGGCTGGAAATGTTCTTAATATGGGCACATCCATCATGGACAAGGGGAAGACAAAATATGTGATCTTTAAGATCCCTGCCACAGTACCAGGTAGGTCATTCTGGGGATATGATGAAACACAGATGTCAAGGGTGGCTCCTTCCAAAGAGTTCTGATTTTTATTGATGACCTGAGACTCAATCTGACACTTTCCTATATGGGTGATTCAGATGACCTTGAGTCTTTTTTCCTAAAGGAGAAAAGAGGTGTGGCTGGACTTCCTTTTGGAAGAAGTAAGTTCCTTTACTATTCTAACCTGTTTTTCTTTAGGCTCCAGTTTATTGATTCATTAATTTACCCATTATTCACCCACCATTTCCCTATCCATCCATCCATCCACCTATCAGTCATCATCCAACTGTCCGTCTGTCCATCCACGCACCCATCAAACATCCTTCCATCCATCCTTCCTTCCTTCCATTGGTATCTTTTAGTTTTCTCACAAAACTTTGTATGCCAAAGCTGTGCTGCCCACTCTCATCCCAGCCCCTGAAGCCAGGCTCCCAGTGTTGTTGTGGGGGCTCAGCCCTGCTTCAGACTGTCAGCCTTTCAGACCCCCACCCCATTCTCTGGGCCTTCTGAACCTTCTCCATTTAAGGCCGGGAATGTGGAGCAAAGCCCAGGCCCATTGTGATTGCATGTTCTCGAGGGAGGAGGCTCCTGGCCCTTCTTTGTCCAGGACCCTCCTGGGAACCACATCCAGGAAACCAGGCCCCCGAGGGTGGCTGCGCAGGACTCAGGAGACAGGGCAGAACTTACAAGTTTAGGGCAAGTGGCTTCTATGTGTGACCCCTGCTGGTGCCCTCCGTCATAGTCCTGTAGCACCTCCTGAGCTAATTACCAGGCTCCAGGCAGATGGGAGCCCCTACGGTCAGAGGGCACGATGAGTGTATTCTTGTTAAATGGAACTCCCATGAATTAAGCCAATAGAGGAATATAGAGCCCAGTCAGAATCCTAGAACGTCAGACCTAGGGGAGGTCTAGGCATTTGAGTTTAACGCCTTCTATTTCAAAGGAGGACGATGAGGCCCAGGGGGATCAGGTGACATGCCCACCACCACGCAGCTGACAGGAGTCCCCACATCTTGCCAGCAGCTCCTCTCTGATCGCCTGCTCCATGCCGGCGGCTTCCCTGGGATTTGCGCCCGCCTCCTGCCTCCCAGGCCAGGGTACTTTTCATCTTGGTCTGCTTTGTGCTCCGTTTGTTTTGTGAAGAAAAGAACCACCCCACAACCCCACAGCACCCCTCCCACCAGCCAGCTGTTTATGGTGTGCACAGGTGGCCACAAGAAAGGTGGGGACGCTTGCAGGTAACTCATTATAAATGAGCCCCAGGCCTGGGTGGGGAGACCTTTTGGCCCATGGTGACTCAGCCTTGCAGGAGAATAAGAGCTCGCTCGAGCTTGGGCTGCCCCATTATTGCATTCTGTTCTCTCTCTTCACTCTGGGAGTGTTGTTCTCGCTAATAACAGAGGAGGCAGCCCGGCTCAGCGGGGGGCCGGGTCTTCTTGGCTTAACCTTGTGCCTTTGGCCATAATGACGGGCCCATTCCATCGCACCTCACTTTCCCATCTGTAAAATGGGAATCCTACAGCCTGCTTGGATCATCACAAGGTATATAGCAGCCCCACATCACAACGGGTACTTAGTCTCCCAGGTGTTTGGGAATGGGCAGTGCCGAAAGAAGTTCATGGAAACCCTACGAAATATGTATCAGATGATGGTCCCCGGCAAAAAGCAAAGTTGAAGCCTGGGAAGCTGCCCTATCCCTCAGGCGCTGTAATAGAAATGCAGACCCTCAGGCCCCAGCCCCATCTACTGGGTCAAACTCCACACTTTATCACAATCCCGGATAATCTGTGTGCACGAGAGGCATTGTTCCAGGGTAGGGACTGACAAGCTTTTTCTGTAGAGGGTCCAAGAGTAAATACCTGACGCTGTGCAGCTGTGTGGTCTCTGTCACAACGACTGAAACAACGCCGTTGCAGTTCCAAAGCAAGAGCAGCCTCAGACCCTGTGAAAGAAGGGAGTGTGTCTGTGTTCCAAAGAAACCTTGATGCTAGAAGCAGCTGGAGGCTGGGCTTAGCCCCCAGGCTGCGCTGCGGGCCGTGGCCCAGAAGCCTAGCTCTGTGGCTCAGTGTTTGCAGATTGTAGCACTGGGTCTCACAGAGCAGGAGAGGCGGGTAGGCCCTGGTGAGAAGCCCTAACCCCCGACCAGAGCCCCTGCGTCAGTCAGACAGCAACCCCTTCATCGGTTTACTTGTTGGCTCTTACCCAAAGGCTCTTCTTAGTGACCAGGTCAGTTTGAAAGGCTCAGCTGCAGGTGATCGTGGCGTTGTCTGGGGGCAGCTAGGCCCCGCACTGCTCCTCAGGCTTACCTTTCTCTAGAGGACACGAAGGGGAAGAACCCGTTGAAGCACACAGAGGTGTTCGGTTCCATCACCTCCCGCTCGCTCCTCTCCCCGAGCTATTACCACAGCTTCGGAGTCACCGAGAACTACATCGTTTTCCTCGAGCAGCCTTTCAAGCTGGACGTCCTCAAGATGTCAACTGCGTACATCCGGGGAGTGAACTGGGCTTCCTGCCTGGCTTTCCACAGGGAGGACCAGGTAAGGCCTGGACAAGACCCCCAGCCCCCACTGGGTCGGCTGAGCCCGCAACATCAGGATGGCTAGAATGGGGTATCCCGGGAAGCAGGCTGAGATGGAGGTTAGCATGCAGGGGGTTTCCAAGGGAGGGAGGAAGTGAGCTACCTGGCAGTCTCCCCGGAAGCATCAGCCACGCTTCCAGAGAGTTCTGAAGCTGGATGGTCCTGCAGAGTGGTCTTGAGTTAGGGCAAGACAGTCAAGTCCCAAGTCACTGAGTCAGTAGAGTGGACTGTCCCTGGGTGAGTGTGTGCCCTTGGGCAAGCCGGCTCTCATCAGCCAGGCGGCCCCCTCAGCCGAGGGCCACTCCTCAGTCCTGACCCATGTCCGGGCTCCTTGCAGCTTCCACTGTCCATGGACGAGGCCCTTTCAGCATCCTGCAGCCACTATACAATGTCAGGGAAGCAGAGCCAGAGAGGATTTAGACATCGTAATGATAGAGCGTTCCACCAGTGGTAAACAGAAACAGCTTCCATTCAGGCACACGTGCGTGCTCAAAGCATGGATGTGTGCACACGTGTGTGTCTGCACTTGTGTATATGCAGGCCTGTATATATGGATGTCTGCATATGTGTGTACATTTGTATGTGTATGAATATATCTATGCATGGATATGTGTGTGTACTTACTTCCTGTTGAAATAAGTGAACTTTTACTTGTGATAAATATCCAGTAATTCTTAGTGTCCTCTATTCAAACAATACCCAAGTATAGAAAGCAACGTATCAAGTCCCTTCTCCCCCCACTCACAGCCAGTGCCCTCTCCAGAGGGAACCACCACAATGCTCTGACATCCCTCTCCCCTTTCTGCCCATTATGGACGTCTTTATGTACCTATGCAACTATGCATCCTGTTTGCGGCTGGCCACCTCTTTAAAACCTGTCCTTTTCCACGAGGAGAGTGAGGTCCCTCCTCTGCTCAGAGCCTTCTAATGTGTTCCCACCTTCCTCAGAATAAGATCCAAGACTTCACTGACCAGCCTGCAAATCCTCACATGGCTACATCCCAACGACTGGCTTCCTGCTCACCCAGCCTCCCTCTTGGTCCTCCTGTATCTCAAACCAGCCTAACACATTCCTGCCTCAGGGCCTTTGCATTTCCTGTCCCTTCCACCTGGAATATCCTTCCCCAGATCGCTTCCTTCCTCAGAGTCCAGATTCCTGAGGCCTTCCGTGATGAACCAATCTGTAACAGACCCCACTCCAGGCTTTCTCCATCCCCTACCCGGCTTCATTTTTCTCAGTGGTGCTCATTGTCCTTGGCACCTTACTTGACCATTGACTGCTGGCCTTCCCCCCCCCCCCCCCCCCCCCACTGGAATAGAAGCTCCATGAAGGCAGGGACTTGCTTTTATTCTCTTTTTACTGAAAAAGTGTCTCCTATGTCACAGACCCTCTCTCTCTATTTTTGGAATGAACAGTGGGCCAAGGGGGCCAGCAGGGAAGCTAGCGGTAGTCGGGTTTTCTCTTCAGCCCCTGGAAATCCCGTGGCCCTCAGAGAATCCCACAGTGGGAAGACCGAGCCCCCAGAGGCAGGGCAGAAAGCCCCGGGAAGGGTTGTTTTAGAATGCATTTAGAAGAGAGCTTTCTGAGGTGCTTGGGGGGCTCAGTCAGTTAAGCATCCGACTTCGGCTCAAGTCATGACTTGATCTCGTGGTTCGTGGCTTCGAGCCCCACATCAGGCTCTATGCTGACGGCTCAGAGCCTAGAGCCTGCTCTGGGTTCTGTGTCTCCCTCTCTCTCTGTCCCTCCCCTGCTCATGTTCCGTCTCTCAAAAACAAATAAACGTTAAAAAAAATGTTTTCAGAAGAGAGCTTTCTTAAAAGCTCCTGTGCCTGACCCCAGGAATTGGGGTCATGGAGAAGAAAAGAGCTAAAATAATTACCTCTGTAGTCACCTGCCCGTTCCAACCCCCTGCCCGTAGGCTGTCAAAGCCTTCTTCTTCTGCACTCCCACTTAATGTTCAAAGCTAGATTCTGGGGAAGGAGAGAAAGAGGTGGATACGCTGGGAGGAGGTGACCAGGGAACAGCCTGGAGCAGTCCCGCCCTGCCTTTCGGAAGGAGGGTGGCTGGGCCAAAGCTGCCAGAAGGAAGAACCCCCACACATACTTTGGATTAGGCAAGTGGGGCTGCAGATATGGCTAATTACCACCCAGAGTGATACCACCTCATGACAGCCGGAGGTGTGTGCAGATACCCGTGGGGGCTCCTTCACCAGAACGGTCTCTCCCGCTGCAGCCCCCGGGATAAAGGAGGTTGCTGTGACAAGCTGGCAAACCAGGAGGTCGGGAGAGGGGCCCCCGAAGGGCTGGTGTGGTTTTAGGGGATCCAGCTGTGGCTGGAACCCGGGGAGGGCTAGAGGACTGGCCAGTTCTCCCCAGCTTGGCCATTTGTTGCCAGGGAGCTGGGTCGTTGCCACCCACCTGGAGTCCCAGTCAAGTGAAGGGGGTGGGGAGGGGGCAGCGCACCCCCGGGACTCCTCCAGGCAGTCCTCCTGGTGGTGCAGAGGCTCCAGCGGCAAAGCTTCCCTCCGATCCATCTGAAAGAGGTGATCACAGACGTGTAACGGCAGGCAGCTCCCATGTCCTCAGCTTCTGCGTGGCCAGAGCTCTGGGACAGGGGACATTTCAGGGTCACGAGCTAGTGGAGGGCAGGGCCGCATCCCGTCCCGTACCCGATGCCACAGCGCCAGGCCAGCAGAGGGAAGGCTGACCCTGGATGCGCGTCTTCTTTCAGACTTACATTCACATCGTCGACCAAAGGACTGGGAAGCCCGTGCCGACCAAGTTTTACACGGACCCCATGGTGGTGTTTCATCACGTCAACGCCTACGAAGAGGACGGCTGCCTTGTGTTTGACGTCATCGCCTACGAGGACGGCAGCCTTTATCAGCTCTTCTACTTGGCCAACCTGAACCAGGACTTGGAGGAGAACTCCAGGCTTACCTCCATTCCCACCCTCCGGAGGTTCGCCGTGCCCCTCGACGTGGACAAGGTAATGGGCGGGACGGGCGCCCATTTCATTCCTGGGGCGTCGTGAGCCCAAGTGGGCAGTTACTTTGGCGTCGGCTTGATTGACATTGAAATCCAAAGTGAGCTGTTCTTAAAGATATCTTTTCATTGTTTCTCCAAGAATGATACGTATTTATAGCAGAAGCCTTAGAAAATAAAGATTAGGGAGGGGTACCTGGGTGGCTCAGTTGGTTAAGTGTCCGGAGCCTGGTTGGGTTTCTCTCTCTCTCTCCCTCTCTCTCTGCCCCTCCCCAACTTGTGCCTGTGCGCGCTCGCTGTCTCCCTCCCTCCCCCCTTCCCTCTCTGCCCTCAAAATAAGTTAAAAAAAAAACTTAAAATATAGATTAGATAAAAAGGAAACAAACCCACAGACCTACTGTAGATATATTTGTATTCCTCCAAAGTCTCTCTCTCACTAGACAGACATATTGGTACATCTGTCGATGTATCTGTGTATATGTAGATCTAACACACGTGCACATGAATATGTCTCTCGATAAAGCAGTTAAAAATTCTGTGTAGTATGACTTCTCTAAAATTTAGAAATATATACGTATATTTTATATATTGCTTAATTTTAGAGGAGATCGCAGAATTCTCAATAGACTTATGGAGATAGAATTTCACATAGCATCCACCCGTTTCACTCATTTAAAGTGTACAATTCAGTTGCCTTTAGTATCTTTACAGAGTTGTGTGACCATCACGACGATGGATTTTAAAACATTTTCATGACCCTGGAAGGGAACCTTGCACCCCTTAACCCACGCCCCTCCCCCAGCTCTAGGTAACCACTAATCCCCTTCCTCTCTCTGAGGATCTGCCTGTTGGAGACACGTCATGTACGTGGACCCATGCGCCAGGTGGCCCCCTGCGGCTGGCTGCCCTCCCTCCGCACGGTGTTTCCGAGGTCCGTCTCTGTTGCAGCGTTTATCAGCCCTTCCTTCCTTTTCACGGAGGATTATGTGCATACTGTTGTGTGTGCGACTGTTTTCACTTCTACGTGTATCTAAACATCTCCCCATGACATTAAATATTCTTCTGCAACATCATTTTAAATATTCGTGTGACGGTCCCAGGCCAGGATTCGTCACTATTCACTCACCTAATGCCCTGCTATTGAATCGTCCGCGTCTTGCATTAAAAATGACCACGAGGCCAGACATTATCTTCAATTAGGGTGATGCTCCCAGAGGCTACAGAGACTTCTGGCTCCAGAACTCACTGACTTCATGACTTAATTAATTTAAATGAAAGCAAATCCAATTCACCTCGATTTTGGTGGCTCCTATTACTAAATGCACTGTATGTGCTGGGTACTTTGCTAGGCGTTTTATTTTCCTTGCCTCACTTAATGAGCAAAACAACCTATGGAAGAGGTCCTCATGTTAGCCTCATTTTACAGATGGAGAAACCGAGGCCCAGAGAGGTTCAGGAACATGCCCCAAGTGGCAGAGCCATGATTGGCACCTGTCTCTCCGTGCAAACTCATAGCTGGTAAAGGTGAAACTCTCCTGCTCTCCCCAGCAGGCCTAACACCTGGAAAGAGCCCGGACGGGTCCCCCTCTGCAGGCCTGGGAAATGGAAGACACTCCGACAGAAGGCCCGGGGAGCCTCCTCCCACCTCACTGCCGGGCTCCAGTCAGTCAGTGGGGCCTGCGTGTGCACCCAGGTTTCTCTGGTCCCAGAGTCGGGGTTCTTTCCTGTCTTGTCGGCATTTCCCCATCTGCCGTCATTGGTTTATCTCTGTCCTGATTTTCATTTTTACCACCTCAATTTAACCCTTAAAAAATCGTGTTTTGTTTTCACCATCTCCCTCTTGAGAGGTAACCCGTCGCTAGTCACTGGAAAGAGAGCATCGCTCACTGCAATCGGAAGACAAGCCGGGGGAAGCAGTGGCAATAAAGCAGAGGTCTTACTCTCTGGTCGGATAACCGCGGCTTGCCAAGACTTCACCTCTTTGTGGAGAAGAAAGTGCTAAGAGTACTAGGTGTTAAAGAGCTAATGGCACCTGACTCAGACTCTCCTTGACCCAGTCGGAAAGATCGGGAAGAGAAAAAGGAGTGAACTTTCTCCTCACGGGGCTCAGGGCTGTTGAGTGAGTGGCCACATTCCATGAAGTCGTCACATGGGCTCCTGGCCTCTGCCGTCTCCACTGTGGGCAGCCCCGCAGGGCCAAGCAGGGCCAGTCTTGGTGTCCTGGTTCCGGGAAGCAGTGGTGGGAGGTGGTGTCACAGAGCACACAGGTGCACATCCCGAGGCCCGGCCCTGCCTCACGCCGACCTCAGCCTGGGGATGAAACCTGGACAGGAAACGCTCCCTCCCACTGCCCACACACCGAGGATTTTATAGCCTTTTATCGTGCTTGAAAAATGATTTGCCTCCTTGGAACCAAGCTAAGAAGTTCAGCACGTAGAGTTTGAAAAGCCACCGTGTGAACCATCTACTGCTTTGAAACCAGCCAAGAAGAGTGAGCCCTGGGCAGGGTAGCTCTGGCCACGCATTTTAATTGCTATTTATTGTCCCTTAAAAAGGCTCCTTGCTTCACTTTCAAGTTGCCCTGCCTGCGTATTGAAATCGGAAAGTCGAGCACATGCCCGTGGCAGACATGTCCCGGTCTGGCAGCTCCAATTCCATTCTACCCAAAGGCTTATTAGGACGGACCGAAGGAGATACCACCTGCCTCCGGCACCCTTCAGTCTGGGGCCATTGCTCATGGCTGTCCCCCTGCCTGAAACCCTGTCCTACTCGGATCAGGCCTCTGCTCCTGACTTGGCTGCAGGTTGGACTCACCTGGGGGGTTCTGAGACCACACCTGGGCGGACCCCGGTGTAGACCAGTGAAGGCAGAAGCTCTGGGTGGAGGTGGGGGACCTGGAAGGGCGGGGGGGGGGAAGGGGGGGCGAGGGCATGGTCTCAGCCCACAGAGGCTTTCAATTTGCAACCAGGGAGAACCAACCTCAGTCTGGCAAATTCCTGTTAGCCCTACAGGTGTCAGGGTCATTGCTCCCCTCAGAGGACCTCGTACGTGCCAATGGCACTTACAGCTCCTGCTGAACCCTTGTCCCCGGCAAGGGAGCTTGTTCAGTCACCGGACCCGTGAAGCTCTGAGAGCCAGAGCCCGTCCTCCTGTCAGCTGATTGTCCCACGCACGTCACAGGGCCTGGCCCTTGGAGGGTCCTCATTAAGCTTTTAACCACTTTAACTCGATGAACGCATGACGTGCGGATGAGAAATGAGTGGGTCTCTGAAAGGACGCGGGTCTGTCTTTAACATTGGGAACATTTCCCAGTGGCAAGTGCTCTGCACAGAGAATGGGCAAGAGTGAAGTATACTTAAAAGTCTGGGATGTCCCGGCTGCCCCAGATTCTCTTGCGTTTGGGCCAGCTGGGGTCAGAGGAAGGTGGGGCCCCTTGGCACGGTGGCCTGTTTTTGTAGGGCGGTGCAGGGGTTGTCCCAGGCGGGGCCGGGCTGGGAGGGGCGTGGGCGCGTACAGACAGCTCTGTGGCCGCCCTGCGCGTCCAGCGGGGCTCCAGGGGGCTGCCTCCAGGGGGGTTCGTGAGCACTAGCCTTCCCTTCCGACAGCTATCCTTGCGTCAGCCGCCACCGTGGGAGGAGGCGTTGTGGACCTACGAGGGGTGGCTTCCACTCCTGGCTCAGTAGTTTGGGTTTTTGTCTTGATCCTAAATGTGAAAACAAAGACCGCCCCGCTCCCCCACCTCAAAAGCTGCCATTTATTGAGAGCTCATTATCTGCCGGGACCTGTGTTAGATGTCGTTTTTGCTTTTAGGCCCCGGCAAGAGGGGCCCCCCTGCTCTGGCCTGGGCATTTGGGGGGCCCTAATCCAGACTTTGTCTGGCAGTGTCCCTCCTTCACAGAGCGGGGGGTTCTTCGGGCCAAGGGGCCATGCCCACCCAGTCAGATGCCTTCCCCTTCCCCAGCCACAAACCAGCTACCTGGGATCCATGAATTCCCTCCCCCAAAAGCCCCAACACTGCTTCCAGCACCTGCCTCTGTCTTCCTAAAGGCAGGCCGTGCCCCTGGTGTACAGGCCTCAGACCCACAAGGTGGCCAGAATTCGGCTCTTGGCTTTGGTCATGCTGGCTGGGGCTTTTGTGCAGTGGGAAGAAAGGGGGACAGGGACAAAGAACCCGGGCCCAGAGGCTGGCCCTTGTCTGCCACCCTATTCTGGCTCAGAACTCAAGGAGTCCTAGAATTCCAAATTCACACATCCTTCCAGACCAGCACTATGCAAGAGTCCACTGCGGCCATGACACATTCTCTGTCTATCTGAGGCAGTAGCCACGAGACACGTGTGCCATTGAAATGTGCCTTGTGCAGCTGAGGAACAGGATGTGTAATTGTTCTTAAGTTTAAGTAAAATGTAAATAGCCACATGTGGTTAGCGGTTGCCCTATCGGACAGCGCACTTCTGCGTTATGAAGGTCTGTGTATCGAGGAGGGGGAGAAAATGGTATCTCATGTAACAGTTTGCTCAACGCATTTAGACATAGGGTACGTGGGGTCTCCGCTCTACTTCTTGGTCCTGAAAATTTGTGGAACTGTTAAATGCTTTGCAAGCCTCTCATCTAATCAGTAGGACACCCCTCTGAGTTGCTTGCTATCCCCATGACTACGGATGAGAGAGAAAGTAACTTGCCCAACATTGCAGAAATATCCGTGGGATTTTGAGCTGGGATTTGAATGCGTGTCTCTGTGGTTCCAAGTTACTAACTACAATGTGCCTGGCCCTGGCCCAGGTGTTTTCATCACCATTGTTTAATTGTAACTAGTCTTCAGCTGCAGGTCAAAGCAACCTCACTTGTGCTCACCACCCATTCAAAAAGTTACGAATCGCCCCCATATTTTACAAACTACGGAACAGCCTCAGGGAGGCCTGGGGGCTGAGGGTGGGCTGGGGGGGCGGGGAGGCTGCTCAAGTTCACACAGAAAGCCAGAGAGCCAGATTTCACACACAGGGCGTCCGACCCCCAAGGCCACTGTTTCGGGGAATTACCGAGATGGCTGCTTCGCACAGAGTTGCCTCGAGTTGGGGGATTTCAAAACAAACCTGTAGGATTTTGTTGAATTTTGGCTGGAAAGCTGTTTCTTCCCAAAGCTGAGCACGCTGGCCACAAAAAGCAGCTGAGTCACGTTGGTGACTGCTATGTGGAAAAATTCAGTTTATCCCTCAACCAGTCTGACCAGTTTCAGGCCAGAATTATAAGTCTCTGCAGACCGACTCCCCGAGACACAAGCCCAGGGCATGCACAACAGGCCTGTTGCTGTTGGGTGACGACAAGGCACCAGGCAGAGCCTCTGCCGATTTGTGGCTCGATGCAGGAGGAGGCATTCCAGAACTTCAGTTTACAAGACAGCACCGAGGTGCCGGGTGCCGGGTGCCGGGCGGGACTTTTTCACGCATTTCATCTCCTTGAATTCCTGCAGCCACCCTGTGAAGCGCCTGTTTTGCACCTTGACAGTGGAAGGAAAAGCTTACTGAGTTTTGCATCCACTCCGTTCATCCAGCAGTTCCTTCCTGGGAGCTGTGCCTTGGCGACATTGCGGATTGAGTGGTCAAGGGAGGGGATGTTTTGAGCAGAGACCTGCAGGATGGGAAGGGACTGGCCTCAGGGCCTTTGTACCTGCTTTGCCCTACTGCCTGCAGTGCTCTTGCTTTGGAGCGAAAGACTTGCAGTGTGAAGGGCCCAAACTCTTCTTCCCTCTGTGGCCTTGGACAAATCACCTTCCTTCTCCGGGCCTGCTTCCTCTTCTGTAAGTTGAGGGGTTGAACTAAGCAAATCTCAAAGGGCCCCTGCAGCCAGGCTGCTATAGGGTGCAGCACCTTAGCATCCCCTTCCCGGCAAAAAGCTGCTATCACTCAAACAGGTTTCATTTAATTATAAAATCCCATTTTGGAAAATTTGGGAAGTGGAGAAAAGTTTAAATGAGGAGAAGTCAGCCATAACAATAACTCTCACCCTGTAGACTCCGTGAAGGCAGGGACTGCGTCTTGCTTCTCCTCCGTCGTCTGACCTGCGCTCGCCCCCAGTGGTATAGTGAGTAATACAATAACAACAACGGTAATAATAAAACAATGATGGTGTTATCAGCTTGCAACTAGCATTTGTTTAGCACTGTTAACCAGACCCTCCTGTAAACCGTTTTCAGGGATTATTTTATTCAACCTGCACAATAACTTAGAGACACATATACACTCTTTATATACACTCTTTATGCATATACACATCTGCTGTACCTCACTATAAAGATGAGGCAGCGGCTTCCCAGGTACTAAGTAACTTGCTCAAGTGCCCATAGCTCCTACGTAGGGAAATGGGGAGTAGTAGAAGCTCAATAAAGAATCGATTGTTTTCAATCCCTCTCCTGGATTACAAACACGACGGGTAAGACCCTAAACAAAGTCTGATTGTAAATTGAGACCAAGGAATGTCCTTGGTCGATCTTTGACTCCCAAGTAATGATGATTGCCTATTTGTTTTCATTTCAGGAGTGGTTTTCATAGGAGAAAGTTCTGAAAATACAGGGAAGTGTGGAAAAAGGAAGTCCCCATAATTCCACTGCCTGCTGTCTTGTTAGTATTTGGTGTATTTCCCCCAGGCTCTTATCAGTGTCATTTTTTTTTTTTTTTTGACCTCATTGAGCTCAGGCTGCGTATACAATTTACTCTGCTGAAGTTCTCAGTACTCTCTCATGAGCATTTCCCATGTTATTATGAACTCTTTATAAACATCCTTTTAATGACTGATGCAGCCTTGTACAGGTGAATCACCTAGTATTTAAAAAGTGAGGACCTACTAGCACGTTAGTTTTACCTGTGAAAGATAATGTAGCCCAGAGTAGTAGAAAAGAGCCAGGAGTTTAGGGACCCTCATCCCACCACCTCCCAGCTACACCCTCTCAGAGAATGGGAATAATACTGATAAAACAGGGGCGCCTGGGTGGCTCAGTCGGTTAAGCGTCAAACTCTTGATGTGAGCTCAGGTCACGATCCCATGGGTCCATGAGATCGAGCCCCATGCTGGGCTCTGTGCTGACATGGTGGATCCTGCTTGGGATTCTTTCTCTCCCTCTCTCTCTGCTCTTCCCCATTGTGCATGTGTGTTCGCTCTCCCTCCTTCCCCCCCGCCCTCTCTCTCTCTCTCAAAATATACGTTAAAAAAAAAAAAAGAATGCCAATAATATAATAGCTGCTTCCTGTGGTTTACATGAGGCCAGAAGAAGATGACATCCTCTAGGGGCACCTGGCTAGCTCAGTTGGTTGAGCAACTTCAGCCCAGGTCATGATCTCGTGGTTCACAAGTTTGAGCCCCGCGTCGGGCTCTGTGTTGACAGCTCGGAGCCTGGAGCCTGCTTCGGATTCTGTGTCTCCCCCTCTCTCTGCCCCTCCCCAGCTTGCGTGCTCTCTCACGCTCTCAAAAATAATTAAAAACATTAAAACATTTTTTTTGAAAGATGACATCCTCTAAAGCACTTTTTTTTTTTTTTCAACGTTTATTTATTTTTGGGACAGAGCGAGACAGAACATGAACGGGGGAGGGGCAGAGAGAGAGGGAGACACAGAATCGGAAACAGGCTCCAGGCTCTGAGCCGTCAGCCCAGAGCCTGACGCGGGGCTCGAACTCACGGACCGCGAGATCATGACCTGGCTGAAGTCGGACGCTTAACCGACTGCGCCACCCAGGCGCCCCAGCACTTTTTTTTTTTAATGCTATGAGTTTATTTATTTACTTTGAGAGAGAGAAGGAGAGAGGATGAGAGAAAATCCCAAGCAGGCTCCCCTAAACCACTTTGTTAAACATACATGGTATAGCACTTGTTGGCTCTGGGGAACAAGTGGTCGATTTTTTTCTTGAAAACTGATTCTTTCAGAATGCAGCAGTGGGATCAAATGTAGTCAGACTGGCATCCACAACGGCAAGAGCCCTGAAGGAAAAAGATGACCGAGTCTACTGCCTGCCGGAGCTGCTTTATGAAGGTAAAATGCCTCCCTTCCAGATGCTTAGGGAAGGAGCAGGACCTCAGGAATCCCCCGAGGCCTCTCAGTACCTCCTTCTGATGCCGAAGAGCTGTGCGTGGTCACGGGGCAAACGGAAAGGCTCTTGGGGTGCCCCGGTAGGAAGCATCTGGGGACAGTTCTCTTTCGTGTAGCTTCAAACGCCTCCCAGGAGGGCCCTGGGGGTGGGGGTGCTCATTGGATGATTTCACAGCTGGCCTCTGTAAATGCTCCAATTTGTCAAAGGCTGACTTACTGAAGATGGACAGCTTGTTTTTGCATTTCTGCTTGTACCCCTTGAAAATACCCTGCGGGACAGGGGCCATCAGCCCCATTTTATGGAGGAGAAAATGGCTCAGAGAGGCTGGGCTCGGCACAGCGTGTAAACCGCTCCCATAAAAGTCGTACCCGTAAGGGCAGGTCTTCTCAACCTGGGCACCCCTGACAATGGGTCATTCTCTGTGACGGGGGCCATCCTGGGCGCTAGGATGTAGAGCAGCGTCCCTGGCCTTGACCCACCAGATGCCTGTAGCACCTGCACCCTGAATTGGCGCGACCAAAAACACGTCCAGACATCGCCAACGTCCCTGGGGGCACCATCACCCTGACTGAGAACCGCTGCCCTAGGAGCCTATGAGGCAGGGACCGTGTTCCTGTGCTCAGTGGATCACCAGCACGTGACAAAAGCGTGACTTAGAGGGGGAGGTCTGTGCTCAACACGGGCAAGGAACGAGGGTGCTAGAGGGTGGCAGGGCGCAGTTCTGCCTTGCTCTCCACCTCAGCTGCCCCCTACCACGTTCAGGCATCTGGAGGGACACCGTCCTGGGGACTTTGTTAGGATGACCCCAGCTTTGCCCATAAGAACCCCTGCTGTAAACGGCATCTTGTGGATGCTTGAACAGGCTCTGTGTGGGGCCCCCACCGCTGGGAGTCATCTTTAGAAGTGAATGTATAGATCTTGGTCCCAATTCTTAAGGCATTAACCCCCATCTCTGCTCACCCGCCACATGGCATGGGCAGACGGAGGCTTAAAACGTTCTGGGTCTTTTTGCATCTGAGAAGAGAATTCTCGCTTATTGTGGCAAACTTGGGCAATGCTGAGAAGCATGGCAATAGACAGCTCCCTCGTAATCCCTCCGTCCATGGCAACCCTTTGGAAATCCCCATTGTCTTTCTGTCGGGTGTGGGTTCCTTGGCATATGCCAGCCCTCTTCTAGGGCTCCCCACACATCGCCTCATCTCACCCCGAGAGTCTCATCCTGTTGTCCTTGACGTTACATGAGTTCGCGTCCGTGAAGCGCTTCACCGAGAACCTGGCCCCTAGTGAGAGTCCAGCACAAAGTAGAAGTTACCAGAACAATCCTGGGAGGCAGGTGTTGGCACGTGTTATTCTTGTTTTAGAGCTGAGGGTGGCAAAGGTGAGGATAATTCAGTAACCTGCCACAGATAGGCAGCAGAGTCAGGATCTGAACCCAGGTCTCTCAGACTCCAAAGCCCTTACCCTCTGGATCTATAGTTTTACAAAATGCATACCATACCATCCAGGATATTTAGAAATGGCTTCTTCCGTTTAATGGATATAGCCTGAGAACTTCCCTACATTCTGAAGATTCTTCAAGAGCGTGGCTTCAATAGCCTCACGAAATTCGCAGGGATGAATCATATTTTACGTAACCAAGTCATTTACAGGGTGGAGATTGGGGGGGCGGGGTGCGATCCTAGACCAGGTTTGAGGCCCAGGAGCACCACGGGAAGTCTGGGGCCAACTGTGGGCATCTTTTTCTGATTTCTGTATGTGGGTGGTCCCTCTTCACATTCACCAGGACATCTCTTGGAACTCTCCCGACTACTTGCCTGTGGGACTGGACATCTTCCCACCTCTCCCAGCCATGCAGGGGCACGAGAGCCTGATAACTGATGCTCCCCGCCTGCTTCCTCTTTTCCCAGACATTATATTTTCACCAGCAGTTGGCTCCAGCTGCCTGGGATATTTCATACAGAGGGGACTTTCATCCCAGCACTTAGAGATTCAAGGGCTCCTGGTGGCTCAGTCGGTTAAGTGACTTCAGCTCAGGTCATGATCTCATGGTTCGTGGGTTCGAGCCCTGCATCGGGCTCTATGCTGACAGCTCAGAGCATGGAGCCTGCTTTGGATTCTGTGTCTCCTTCTCTCTGCCACTCCCCTGCTTACACTCTGTGTGTCTCTCTCTTCCTCTCATAAATAAACATTAAACTTAGAGATTCAACCTGACACATCAGACATGTATGTATGCATGTACATCGACAAAATTTTCAGGTCTTTTTGATTACAAAAGTAATAGGTACAACAAAAAATTCACGAAACGTGAAACCCATAGGTATACACTATAAAACATAAACTACAAGGAAGTTCTAACCCCAGCAGTGCTTCTGAACCTTTTCTCTTCTTTTGTAACATAGTGGAGATAATTCTATAACCAGCCTTTTACACTTTATCTTATGATATGGACACTTTCCCGTATTATTAAAATTCTTTGTAAACATTAGTTTTATGTATGTTATTACGCGAATTCACCAGATTTGTTTATTCCCCATTGAGACTCCTTTCCACGGTTTCAGGGGTTTTTCTTTTTGGTCTACACCCCCACACATGTGCATGCACATGAGTTTTTTTTTTTTTTTTTTTTTTGAAGAGCTTTAAAAAAAAAAATTGCAGTGGCCTCTGATTTTAATCATGCAATTCTCTCTGATTTCTATCTTGGATAATTAAAGATGCTTATACACTTAAAAAACTAGGTCTGTCTTACCTTGCTCCGGAACCTTCTAATAGAGCCAGAGTAATTATCAGAGGTTCCCTCCCCCTGCTCTGTTACCAACCTTGATCTAATCCAGGGCCTGAAGCAAGTTCAGGGATCCTGGATAGGGAGCCATTTTTGTGGAAAGGATGCCCAGCCTGGCATGAAGGGTAGATGTTCCCAGCCCGCGGTGATGGGGACTTCATCAGCCGTGTCCTTCTCTCCAGGCTTAGAGCTGCCTCGGATCAATTATGCTCACAACGGGAAGCCCTACCGCTATGTCTTTGCGGCCGAAGTTCACTGGAGTCCCATCCCAACCAAGGTACCAATCCCCGTGTGATTTGGGCTGGTGCTCCCGACAATGATCGTGTCCACCTGCAAAGCTGAACTCTAGGATCTCAGACTGGGTGACCTTGATCAGAAAAGGGAGGTCTTTTTGGGGACAGAGGGTAGATCAGAGAGTGAGGTCAGTGGGACAAGATACAGGGAAAGCAATGATAGGCCAGCCAAGGGAGGGAGCCTTACCTGAGGGGCTGAAGCTCAGGAAGGAGGTCACGGCTATGGTTCATCCATTGATTTCTTTATTTAGCATGTTTATTGAGCACCAACCATGTGCTACACCATGCAGGCACTGAGGATAAGGAAGTGAACAGGGGGATCCCAGCCTCTGCCTTCAAGGAACTCACCCTCTCGAGCAGAGGGCTGAAACTCGGAGCATTTATTTTGTTTTTTAAACTACGATTTGTTGAACAATTACTGTATCCCAGGGACTATACTCAGTGTTATACACGCGTCACTTGTCTTTAACGTCTTCATTTTTTAATAATAAAATGGAATACCTTTTTTAAAAAATGCAAACAGTGCAAAAATGTACAGAGCAAACAATTAAGGTTCACACACACACACCCCTAGCCACTCCCCGCTTGTCCCACACCCTGAGGGGAAACAGGTCTGTTACGGATTAAGAGAAGTCCAGGGACTTGCACTTTTTTTTTTTTTTTTAACGTTTATTCAGTTTTTGAGAGACAGAGATAGACAGGGAATGAGCAGGGGGAGACAGAGAGGGAGACACACAATCTGAAGCAGGCTCCAGGCTCTGAGCTGTCAGCACAGAGCCCAACACGGGGCTCAAACTCACAAACTGCGGGATCATGACCTGAGCTGCAGTTGGAGGCTTAACTGACCAAGCCACCCAGGCGCCCCTCAAACTTCAGTGTTGGGTTTTTTTTTCATATTTTATTTTATTTTATTTTATTTTATTTTATTTTATTTTATTTTATTTTATTTTATTTATTTTTTAAGTAAAAGTTTTTACTATTTTTTAAAAATTTACATCCAGATTAGCATATAGTGCAACAATGATTTCAGGAATAGATTCCCTAATGCCCCTTACCCATTTAGCCCATGCCCCCTGTCACAATCCCTCCAGGAACCCTCTGTTCTCCATATTTAAGAGTCTCTTATGTTTTGTCTCTCCCTGTTTTTATATTATTTTTGCTTCCCTTCCCTTGTGTTCATCTGTTCTGTGTCTTAAAGTCCCCATATGAGTGACGTCATATGATATTTGTCTTTCTCTGACTAATTTCACTTAGCATAATACCCTCTAGTTCCATCCACATAGTTGCAAATGGCAAGATTTCATTCTTTTTGATTGCCGAGTAATACTCCATTGTGTGTGTGTGTGTGTGTGTGTGTGTGTGTGTGTGTGTGTGTGTATCTATCTATATCTATATCTATATCTATATCACATCTTCTTTATCCATTCATCCATCAGTGGACATGTGGACATTTGGACTCTTTCCATACTTTGGCTATTGTTGATTAGGGACTTGCACTTTGAAAACAACAAAAGGATAGTATTATCCTTTAAATGTTTGCATTGAGTTCACTAGTTTATTTAACACACACAAAAGTCGCAATGTAGCGTCAAACACCAGATAAATTTAGGATTTTTATTTTTAGAAGAATTCAGTGCATAGTGTTAGCTATGGTTTGGCAGGAGGATCTCTGCTTACAGGTGGAGGAGGAAGCTAGCTGCTTTCGTGTCTGCTGTTATACGGACCCCAGGTAGATGTCATTTGTAGCCTCCACTTGAGGGGCTTAATCCTCTCTGTGGGAATTGTTGCTGTGTGTTTTCAGGGGAAGACTGTGCTCTCTAATAATTTGCTCACATGTCTCTCCTCTTTGGGTATACAGATCCTGAAATACGACATTCTCACAAAGTCATCCTTAAAATGGGGACAGGAGCACTGCTGGCCAGCAGAACCCCTGTTTGTCCCCATGCCGGGTGCCAAGGACGAGGATGACGGTAAGACTCCAGGAAGGGGAGCCCGCTTGCTGCATTCTGCTTGTGATCACCCCTCAGTCAGAGACGTCATTTGGAGGCAGTGACACTCCCTCCGCATCCCCCACATCACACTGCCACTGGAGCCAGGCTTTGAAGCCCGGGTCCTTCTGAGTCCAAAGCTGTGAGTTAGGGAGTCCCTCTAAACACCCTCACTGCTGACACCAACTGCAAGTTCAGGGGTCCCCCAGTCCCTGGGTTTCGATAGAAGGAGTCACAGAACACACCGAAAACTGTTAGGGTTGTGGGTTGTCACAGTGAAAGGACGCAGACTGAAAGAAAAGAGGCTCATGGGACAGAATCCAGGAGATTTCCATTCATGGAGTGTCTGGTTGTCCCAGGAGGTCATGGCCCACCCCAGCTCCAACAGTATCTATGGAATATCACTGACCGAGGCAACTCACCCAAGCCTTGGGGTCAGAGCCTTTTAGGTGCCTGGTCGTGTGCACATGGTTGGTTGGCTGTGTGGTTGATCCTTAGCCTTCAGCCCCTCTGGAGGTCAAGATGACGTCCAAATTGCTTTGCTAGGATAGATCATCAGACTGGCCCCAGGTAAATAAAGATATTCTTAGGAGGCAGGACATTACAGGGGCTTAGAGGTCACCTCCCAGGAGGAAAGGTCAGACCTCCCTTTGTGGGACATTAAATTTTTTACTACACAAAGCCCACTTCCTTTCCACTTGAGAATTCATTGCAGTGGCTGGGACACAATTCTTAACCATCTCTAAGCGTTTACCTTTTGTACGGAGCACCGGTAAATGCACATTTGTGGCCCACCTCTCTTTTGTAGATTTCCACATGACCAAGTGGTCTTTTCCCTCCTTGATTCGGTCTTTGCCCCAGAATCCTCTGCACACACTTCCGGGGATGCCAAGGCGGGATCAACTAGGACCACGGGTGGGGCTGTCCACACCTGCAGGGGAGGGCGAGCTGCCCCACTGGGCCTGCCAGCTGCTTCCCTGAGGTGGGGAGTGGTTTTCTGCCTGGGCTGTGTCTTCCTGCTAATCATGCATGGCATGGCGCACCAGGCAGGGGGCCCCAGGTTGCTGTCATCTCTGAGGTGGGGGATTGTTCGTAGCACATCCTGCTGAGGCTGGCCTCCCACTGGCTGGGCCAGTGCTCCCCCTACATTCTCTGGTGAGCAGGGAGTGGCATTGTGTTCATTCCACCAAAGGAGAGGCTGAGAAAATGATGTGATTTACCTACAGCCACACACCCCGTACCTACCAGGTTAGGATTTTAATCCATGCCAATCTAACTTGGACCATGCTCAACCACCCTGAAGCCCAGAAGGCTTTGGGAGGACTCACAAACACTTGTTGTAAGTTTATGTGCATTCTTTCATTTAATCCTACCTCCCTCGAGAGTGAATACTTAGAATATTTCCATTTATGTTTTTTACAGAGGGGAAGGCGGAGGCTACTAGTGTGCTGCTTTGGGCGTGAAGTCCGTTGGGCTCATTCAAATGCCATCGAGTGCAGCTAGTCTGAGTCTAGCTAGGTGCCATGTATTAGCTTCAATGCAGCCTCGAAACTAATCCTCTATGATCAGGCTTTCTAAACAGTAGTCCGATAGCCATTCTTCAGTGCACACAATATTTTACAAAACGCTTTCACGATTCACCATGCAAGAGATCATCCCAGCAGCCCTGCAAGGGTAGCGAGAATCATCCTTACTCTGCAGATGAGCAGAGTAAGGGCCGGAGAGGTCAAGGACCTGGCCCCCAGCAGGGCTGGAGCCAGGTATTCTGGTTCCTCATTCCTAGTTGCCTCCTGCTCACACAGAACATCAAATTTGCCTTCCTTTTGTTTTGATTATGTCCTTACCTTCAAAGAGGACGGGGAGATACAGCTGAGAAATTTATCCCTCCAGCTGGAGGAAGTTCAAGTCTGCACTTCTACAAAACGTCTCTTTTTGTTTCCCCAAAGGAATTGTCTTATCAGCCATCGTCTCTACCGATCCCCAAATGCTTCCTTTTCTGCTTGTTCTGGATGCCAAAAGTTTCACAGAACTGGCTCGTGCGTCCATTGATGCAGAGGTGCTCCTGGATCTCCACGGGTTATTCATCCCGGACGCAGACGGGGACGCAAGGGAGCAGGCCCCTTCCCAGGAACAGCCGGACAGGGTTCCAGACTGCCATGTGGCCCCATGGACCTGAGTGGGTTGGGCCTATGGGCTCACTTCCTCTCTGGGCGAAGGGGGATCCTTCATTTCCTTTTGACCTTATGCTTTCTGCGGTGGCTTTGAGACAAAGGTATGGAAATAGTGTCTTTTCTTTCGTCGTATTTTGGCCCCAAAACCATTGTTTGAAAGTGGATCAAATATGTATTGATTAGCTTAAGCATTTCCAAGAAAGCCCTTTTCCTTTCTTATAAAACCATGCCCAGAAATTGTATTAAGGCACATAATCATCCTTCTTAGAATGAGCAACCACTGATGTACCAGAGAAGAGGCAGGTAACTATTTGTCATTGCTCCTTCCTCCTGCCCCTCATCTCCCTCTTTCCAGTAGACTAGACTGTGCATCTGGGAGATCTAGATTTCTCAACCATGCGTTGTTAGTAAAAATCTGTGGCCAGGAAGGCATATATCCTTGTGGTCATTCCATGCAAGGCATGGCATAATATAAAATAATGAAAGTGTTAAAGTCTGTTCCAACCTTATTTAATTTTTACGTGGCTTCTTTTCTCTGAAGTTCTTCTGAGGCAATAAAATAGAGTGCAGTTCATAGCCAGCCAGATGCCCCAGTACAACAGATTGAGACAGCAGATTGGTGTGGCAGTCCCCTTTGCAGGAGAGGGTTAAGGAGCTGGATGGTGACCCAACTAGCCATGGCCAAGGGGCTAGAATCCAGGACCAAGGCCCAGGCCAGGGCTGGCATGAGGAGTTCTTGCCTAATGCTGAGAACCAGGGCAGGGAGCCCTGCCAGTGTTTGTAGGGGAGAGAAGGCTCCCCAAGCTTAATGTGCTACCAGGATAGACCAGGTGTTTGGGCAGAGATGGAAGGAGGTTGGTAGTAGGGATGATGGAAGCTTGGAACACGCCAAGAAGCGTCCCACGTGAGTACTGGGAACCCCATGGACATTTGAGTCTCACCTTTATAGCCCAGTGGGTTTGTGGTATAGAGACCCAAAGGCAGGCAAGATAATCCCCAAGGACCCATGTCATAGGGTCAGAGAAGCTGGGATTCCACCCTTATTCTGCACCTGCCTCCTCTCCTAAATCTGGATTTCACTCAGTCACCAGTAGAGATTCAGTGACATGTATTGAGACAGGAAGGAATGAATCTCTGGTGACATTGCATGGAATACCCCAGAGCGGGCAGAGCTCTGAAGGATGGTCTGGACTTTTACCCTGCAAAAACACCATGAAGCCATACTTAGCTCCCACTGAAATGCAGGGTCCATCAGGTCTGGGGGTTGGGTTTTGTTTTGAGGGTGTTTTTTGGACATTTTTATTTAAATAATTGAAGATTCATGTACGCGTGTAAGAAATAATACAAAAGAGATCCCTCGTGGACTTTACCCATTTTTTCCAATGGTAACATTATAGTATAGTTATCACAACCAGGATATGACATTGATTCTGTCCACAGATCTTTTTCAGATCCCCCCGGTTTTGTTTGTATTCGTTGGTGTGCGTGCTTAGTTCTACGCAATTTTATCATGCGTGTAGATTCCTTATTCCACCACCATGATCGAGATACCAAATGGCACATCAAGACAAGGATTCCGTGGGGTGCTTTCTTATCACTATACCTACCTGTCTCCCACCATGACCTTCCCCCATCCCTAACCCATGGCAACCACCATTTCTAAAATTTTATCATTTGAAAACTGCTATATCAATGGAATCACCAGTATTAACTGTTGGGGATTGACTCTTCTCCACAGAATTGCTTGCAGATTCTTCCACATTGTTCTATGTTGGGTGTGTTTTGTTTACTACTGTATCTTCAGCACCTAGAACACTGCCTGGTGCCTCACAGGCTCTCAATAATAAATATTTGTTGAGTGATTGCACGAGTGAATTCCTTCAACACACAGATTGTTGGTCGGTAATGTACCAACAAGAAACGGATATTTTACTAATGTTCTCCTGGGAAGACGAGGAAGACAGTTCACATGGACCCTAATGACGACACACAGGTTCCTGCCCTGCCATCCCTGACCCCCTCCTCTCTCTCTTTCCCTGTTGGTTCCTCAGATCCCCTCCACCACCCCAGTCTTTCCATTTCACCCTCAGCTCATGGATCCCATTAAACAGAAACGTGACCCCTGGAGATGGCAGAATGAAGACCATCTACGCTTCCTTTGGAGATCCCAGCACCTCCAGCCTTCATGAGATGGGCTGGGAGGAAATGCCAGCCATGGTGGCCTGAGACCAGTGCGACTGAGGTCTGCGTTCAGATGGCACGAACGGAAAAGAGTCGACAGATGTGACCCTCACCTACTCATTATTCTACTTCAGATATTTGAGAAGAGGGTGGAATTAAAAAGCGCTTCCCCACCCCCACTCTGCTCAATGCCAATTGCCAAACAGTATCCAGACCTACTCACGAAAAAGGGTGCAGTTCTGCGGGGAAGAAAAATATGTCCGTGGTTTGTTTACCTTGTTCAAGATGACAGGTGAGATACCAGACTGATGAGGAAGGCTGGCGCACCAAATCTTTTTTCCCCCAGTTTCAAAAACATCACAGGTCAGTGGCAGGATACCCGATTTATCTTGATCCTTAACTCCATTGTGTTTCATACACAGGCCAGGGTAATTAGCTCAAAATGTCACAGGAGCTAAGATGCACGCGCCTTTCTTGAAGGCGCCACAAGGCGGTCCATCTTATCCTCTGAGCCTTCCTTGTTATGCTTCATGTGGGTGTAACGCATGACCAGGAAGTTTTACAGGAACAATCAATCACTCAGATTTGTTTGTTGCTTTGATAAAGCCACAGCATTTCACAAGTGCCCTGAGATGTGTCGGGTACTGGGTAAGCCCTCAGATGTTTGCAGACCCACTGACTTTTTCCTTCAAAGGTTTTTCTACTTTGATTCCAATTCAGGAATAAGCTGGGTGTATACTTGGACGAATCAACTCACGAGAAATCTTCGCGCTTTCGTGCTACATCCGCGTTACTGGTTCACACTCATTTCCTCCCAACCAAAGTTCCGCAGCGTGGGGCTGACGCCATTAGGAAGGGTTGCTGGTCCAGGTTAAGCACAAACACCTTTGATCGCTTCTTAAGTTGTTCAAAGACTGTTTGGGTGGTTTTTAAATGGCCAAGAGAAGTCTTCCCCTTGGCAAATCAGGACATGCACAAGAGTCATTACCACCTTCCTCATCGTCCAACGCTCATGAGGCCTGTGGCCTCTACCTCAACTTCCTTCTAGGCGTTTAGCTCAGCCGCCAGGTGCAGACGCACAAACAGTCAGCTGTACCAGCTGTTGGGGCACATCGGGAAAGAGTCTCTTGAGGGCAAGCACCAGCAAAGAGGCTGAGGATTTTCTTGGACAAGGTGAGCAGAGAGAGACGTGGAGGCACCATGTTTGGGCAAGGTGGGGATGGGCCAGCCTTCTTTCCTCTTGGTGCTCAGGCAAGGCTTCCCGGAGCCGGGCGCCTTCAGGAGCGGAGTGTTTGGAGGGAGCTCGTGGCAGACAGCTGTCCTTGCAGGCGGAGGGTGTGCGCAGGAAAAGAGTGGGAGATGGGTGAACAAAGCACTCGGAGAGTGAATTCCCCAAAAAAGAGCAGTTGAAAGAGAGAGAGAATTAGGTGAATATTTTTCTCTGGTTATAAAAGTCAATATGTGTCCACCGTGGAACACCTGGTTACATTGAAGAAGGAATGAGAAAGACACCCGTAGTCCCACTGTCAAAGGAAAACCCCTGAAATCATTCTGCTGTGGTTTTGTTTTTCAATACTTAAAATATTTTTGTGCAGGGGCACCTGGGTGGCTCAGTCGATCAAGCATCTGACTTTGACTCAGGTCACGATCTCATGGTTTGTGAGTTCGAGACCCATGCCAGGCTCTGTGCTGACAGCTCAGAGCCTGGAGCCTGCTTCGGATTCTATGTCTCCCTCTCTCTCTCTGCCCCTCCCCTACTCATGCTCTGTCTCAAAAATAAACATTTAAAAAAAATAATTAATTAAATAAAATATTTTGGTACAGGGGTGCCTGGGTGGCCCAGTCAGTTAAGCTTCCAACTTCGGCTCAGGTCATGATCTCGCCATTCGTGAGTTCGAGCCCCACATCAGGCTCTGTGCTGACGGCTCGGAGCCTGGAGCCTGCTTCTGATTCTGTGTCCCCCTGTCTCTCTCTGCCCCTCCCCTGCTCGCACTCTGGCTCTCTCTGTCTCTCAAAAATAAATAAACATTTAAAAAAGTTAAAATAGTTTTGTACACAAATTATATAGTAGCAGTTAGTTTATAACCTACCTGTTTATAACCTGCTTCTTTCATTTAACATATGATACAAGTATTTTCTCAAACTAGTAAATTCTGGTTTTTTTAAGTTCATTTATTTGAGAGAGAGAGAGATCATGTGCTCGCAAGCGGGGGCGGAACAGAGAGGGAAGGAGAGAATCCCAAGCAGGCTCCCCACTGGCAGCTCAGAACCATGATGGCCTGAGCTGAAATCTAGTGTCAGATGCTTAACCTACTGAGCCAGCCAAGCGCCCCAAACTACTAAATTCTTCTAATTGGAGCACATTATTTCATCTTTGGGACATGGCATGATGTATGCTATCCTACCACTGGACATTTAGGTTGTTTCCAATTTCTAACTATTAGAAATCATGCCAGATCGGTAACTTTGTGCACATGTTTCCGGAGTTCACCCTCTCTCCGCTCTGGATTCAAATGCTTGTTAATGATATTTTCTTTGGCTAGGTTCCCAACTTGGTATTTCTTGAGCCAAAGAGTAGAAAAACAAGGTTTTGGGTGTTCTTTGACAGGCCTAAGGTTTTGGTTTGATTCACAGGAAAATGAGAAGCCATTATAGAATGTGAGAGGTTCGCATGGTCAAAGTGGCTGTAGGGAAATCCACATTTCTCAACAAATAGGAAAAAAAGGGGTACATGGTAATATACCTTTCATCCAAATCCTCCCTTCTTCCTTTTCCCTGTTCTGTCTTCTCCGTATCTTTCCATTCTGTATAGACATTTGTTTTCTTTTTCCGGTATGTATTCACTTCACTCATTCGTTTATTTATTCATTCATTCAGTGATAACCAAGCCTATGTTGGCAACTGTCCTCAGGGAACTGTCCTCGGGGAACATACCAACACACTTCAGTGGAACGGTGGTAAGAAAATAGAACACCCCCGGGGACACCCAATGCTACCTTGAAATCCCTACCCACCCCTGGTTTGGCTGATATATGAAGGATGGCAGCAGGGAACTAGGGGAAATGGGCAATCCAGATAAAGAAACAGCCCTGTGCTTAGGCCTGGAATCAGAAGAGGAGTTGGAGAATTCAGAAAAAAACTTGAACTTTGGAGTAGAAAGTGGGCAGAAAAGACAAGTTTTCAGGCAGATCCCCAATTCATCTGTACTGAGGTAAGAAATGGAGAAATCTCCAGTAGCCTCTTCAAGGACAATCAGGGACTGAGAGTCATTCTTCTTAATAATACATTTTTGAGATCTAATCCATATACCATAAAATTCACTCATTGAAAGTATACAACTCAATGGTTTTTAGTCTATTCAGTGCTGTGTAACAATCACCACTAATTTTAGAACATTTTCATTGCCCCATGAAAGGAACCCTGTCCCCATTAGCTATCACTCCTCCTTCCACACCGTACCCCAAATTCTAGGCCACAAGTCTACTTTCTATTTCCATGGATCTCCCTGTTCCAGACATTTCATATAAATTGCATCACACAGTGTATGAGGGTTTTGTGACAGACCTCTTTCACTCAGCATAATGTTTTCACGTTTGTTTGTATTGTTGCATGAATCAACACTTCGTTTCTTTTGTGGCCGAATAATGTTCCCTTCTATGAATAGACCACATTTTGTCTATCCATGCATCAGGTGATAGACCTCTGGGTTGTTTACTCTCTTTGGTTGTCATGAATAATGCTGCTGTGAAGGAACATTCATGGACCAGTTTCTATGTGGACCTATGTTTTCATTCCTCTTATGTATATTCCTAGGAGCAAAACTGCCATGTCATATGATAACTGTATATTTGACATTTAGAGAAACTGCCAAGCTGCTTTTCAAAGTGACTGCCCCGTTTTACTTTCCACCAGAAATATATGAGCATTTCAGTATATCCACATCCTTCCTCATTTGTTACGCTCTGATGTTTTTATGTTAGCCATCCTGGATACAATGATGTGGTGTCTTGTGATTTTGATTTGCATTTCCCTAATAACTAATGATGTTAGACATCCTTCCATGTGCTTATTGGCCATTTGTATATCTTCTTTGGTGAACTACCTACTCAAATCTTTTCCCGTTTTTAGACTGGGGTATTTGTCTTTTTATTGTTGAGTTGTGAGGGTTCTTTATATATTATAGATGTAAATCCCTTATCAAGTATGTGATTTGCAATGTTTTCTCCCATTTTGTGGGTGATCTTTATTTTCTTGATGGTGCCATTTGAAGTACAAAAGTTTTAAGATTTTGATGAAGTCTACTTTATGTAATTTTTCTTCTGTTTCTTCTGATTTTGATGTCATATCCAAGAAATCATTACTTAGCCCATGGTCCCAAAGATATGTTACTGTTTGCTTTTATGAATTTGATGGCTTTAGCACTTACATGTAGGTCTATGATCCATTTTGAGTTAATTTTCGCAGACAGTGTGATGTGTATGGATATCCGGTTGTGCCAGCATCAAAGTCACTTTTTAGGGTTGATAAATCTTGCAGGCAGGAAATAAAAATGTGTCTCCTTTTCTTCCATCATTCCGTAGAAGATGTTTCCTTCAGCCAGCAAGAAGGAGCTGTAGGGCAGCTCTCCGGTGACCCCAGCGAGGCCCTGGTTCAGAAACGGGGAAGCCAAGATGGAAGGGCTCAGTCAGTGGTGGTTCCCATGGCTCCTCTGTGTTGGAGGCTTAATATCCTCCCTCCGTCTTCATCACTGGGTCTTGGCAAACTTCCAGGTAAGTCTAGCATGTGTGTGTTCAATTCACAGTCATATGCTCTGGTGGGATTTTCCGGTATTTTCTTTCTTTAAGTACATCCACTGTGTTCCAGGAGGGCGGAGGGTGACTGGTCTTCCTAGAGGTCCTAGCCCATCCCAGGAGGAAAAAGAGATGGTGGGCGGCTTTGAAGCTAGTGAGAAGCATGAGTTCCCTCATTTTGTCTTCAGTCAGCCATTGGGTTGAGCAAGCTAGAGACTTAGCCTAGTTCAAAGTTTGTTAAATTACCATTGGAATGAACATGGGAAGAACAGTGATGGCTACGTCACTCATGGGTCTTCTCTGGTAAGGGCAGGAACTGAGCTTTCTTATTACAGCAACAACTGTATAACAACAGCTGACACGTACTGACAACTCATGCTGTGCCAAGCACTGAGCCTAAGCACTGCATGTGCTGGGTCTCATATAATCCTCATAATGCCCCGGAGGTAGATCCTGGTACCATTCCCATTTTATGGATGAGAAAACTGAGTCTCAGAACAGTTAAGTGACTTGCCTAAGATCACACAGATGGTTCCGGAGACTCCGAAGTCCGACTTCTTGACCACTACTTTTATTGCCTGAATCTTACTCACTTCTCCACCTTTGGGGCTTAGTAAAGTGCCTGGGACAAAGAAGATACAAGTAATAGGACAGTGATGAGCACAGGGGCTCCAGGCTCACTGCCTGGGTTTTGATCCTCTCTGTTTCACCATCCATAAAATAGAGATAGTACTTGTACCTCATTCGAAGGGTTGTTGTGACATGTACACGAAGAGTGCCAGACACATAGTAGCTGCTCAATAAACTGTAGCCGTTGTATTAATGAGCCTTAAAACAGTCGAGAGGCTGAATCTTGGCTCCTGATAAGTCTCGGGACCTTTGTTAAGTTATTTAACTTCTCTGTGCCTCTGTTTCCTCAACTGTGACCTAAGGAGAAGAACAGAACGTATGTACCTCATAAGGGTACTGTGAGGATGAAATAAATCCAGATTCTTAAAGTCCTCAGAAGAAGTGCCTGCCACTTAGTCACCACAATCTGAATTAGCTGAGCTGATGCAGGCCATTCAGGCAGAGGATGCCACTCATAAACCCTTGAATGAAGGATGTTCCTCCTCTCTCTGGGCAAGACCTTCTCCTGCTGTGGTGAGATCAGAAGGGGTCAGCCTCCCAGGCACCCAGAGTCATCCAATCCACCCGGCTGGCCAGTGGCATCAGAAATGACATGAGCAGGTCACTGGCACACCCCCAATAGCTGCCGCACACTGACAGCCTAATTGGTCACGGGCAGGACACGGTTATGATGCTTAGAGAAAGGGTCTCTGAGTTACTTGGTTTGGGTTCGAATAGCAGCCGTCGCAGCCGTCTCCTAGGATCTATGCGACAACTAAAGGGATACTACGCATCAAGGGCACAGGACAGCACCTGGCACAGAATGGCAGTGGTCCGCGTGGCAGGCATTTTCGTCGGTTTGGTTCATCACCATATCCTTGTCGGAATTAGCACTGTTTTCTACGGCTGCTGGAACATATCACCACAGACCTGGTGGTGTAAAACAACGCAGACTTATTCCTACAGTTCTGGAGGTCAGAAGTCCAAAATGAGTCTTACAGGAATAAAATCAACATGCAGAAGGACAGCTCCCCTCTGGAAGCTGCAGGGGAGAGTCTGTTTCCTTGCCTCTTTCAGCTTCCTCATCCCCTGGCGCGGGGACTCACGCTTTTGTCCTCCTGGTTTAGCATCCCACTGCTTTCCTCCTTCTGTAGTCAAAGTCTCCCTGTACCTCCCTCTTATAAGGACCCATATGATGACACTGCAGCAGATAACTCAGGATACACTTTCTATCTAAAATCCTTAACTTCATGACGTCTGCAAAGTCCCTTTGCCATCTAGGTGACATTCACAGGTTCCAGGCATTAGGACCTGGATATCTTTGGGGACCATTATCCAGCCCACCCCTAGCACCTGGCTCATAATGCACTCGGTAAATCCCGGCCATGTGAACATCAGACGCTAAGTGGTGCCATCGGCATCACCTCGGCTGGGTCCTTTCAGGAAAGACCACAGCAGCACATCTGGCCTCCTTGCCTTCAGGTCCTACTCACATTTCACCTTCAGTGTGGCTTTTCTGGCCCCAAGTTAACTGCCACTTAACTCCTCCATCACACACACTCGTCATCCCTTTATCACATGGTTTAACGTAGTTTTCCCCGAAGCACGTTTGGCCTTCTAGCATACTGTAAAATTTATGTGTTTACTAGGGTTATTGGTATTTGTCCATCCTCCTCGCTGGAATGTAAGCTCAAGGATTACTTCAGGGCAAGGACTTTTTTGAGTTTTTGTTTATATTTTTGTAATGTTTACTTATTTTTGAGAGAGAGAAAGACAGAGCACAAGTGGGGTAGGGGCAGAGAGAGAGGGAGACACAGAATCTGAAGCAGGCTCCAGGCTCTGAGCTGTCAGCAAAGAGACCAATGCGGGGCTTGAGCTCACGAACTGCGAGATCACGACCTGAGCTGAAGTCGGATGTTTAACCAACTGAGCCACCCAGGCGGCCCTTGTTTTTCTTGTTAAGTTTATTTATTTATTTATTTAGAGTGTGTGTGTGAGCATGAGCGTGAGCTGGGGAGGGGCAGAGAGCGAGGGAGAGAGAGAGAGAATCCCAAGCAGAGCCCAATGTGGGGATCGAATTCACGAACCTTAAGATCATGACCAGAGCCAAAATCGAGAGTCAGATGCTTACCAACTGAGCCAGCCAGGCGCCCCATGGACTTTTCTGTTGTAGCCTCACACATCTTCTAGGGGTCTAGAACTGTACTTGGCACACGCAGGTGTTCAGTACCTGAGTGTTGAGTGAACATACGACCTGGATGGCCTGACCGAGTTTCTCTCAGCTGTGAGTCTGGTTCTTTATCTTTTAGGATTGATCATGGCTTTCATAACAATGAAGGCATTGCCTGTGGTGAGGCCAATCGATTCCAGGCAACCTAGGTATTATCCTGTTCACAGTCCCCACCCCATTCCATTAACACACTGGCAATTTTGATCTCTAAAACACACATAACCTCAATTCTTATCTCTGCCAATACTTGCGAAAGTCTGGGAGGGAAGTGAATGGTTTGGCTTTGGATTTTACTGGAAGATAAACTTTTGAGAATTCAGATGGTGTAGAGATGGAAGGGTAAGTTGACCCTGGCTGAAGTCACCAAGGTTTGTTGTATTGAATTATACTGTTTCTACTAGCTGGCCTGGAGGTAATGAGTTTGCCACTTCTGTGGTTGGCTGGCCTCAAGAGGTTGGCTGTAGAAAGGTCTTGAGCACTGACTGGGGGGCGGGGGGCATGGTGGAGGGGCTTCGGGGTGCCCATGAGCTTCCTGAAACTGCACGTGAACGTCTGTGTGTCTGTCTGTTCTTAAGGAGAGTAGAGCCCATTGCTTCTATAAGCTTCTTAGGAGGGAAAGTGGAGAACTTCTGCCCTGCCCCAGCTGGGAGGGCTCTGCGATCCTGGGACTCACGACACACAGCTCAAGTGAACAGGCTGTACACAGATCAGGGATGAGAGGCACGACCCCTTCCCCCCACTCCTAACCCTCAACAGGTCCCCAAGCTACTATGTTAAAGGTGCTGAACCAGGCACTGGTTCAGATCTCACGTTGACCAGTCGCATTTTGTGTAAGACTCTGGGTGCTTCTTGGGGCCTCAGTAGTTCTCCTTGGTAGACTGGGGACCGCTCTACTTCCTCTGATTTTGTGTGAATATGAAGGTTCTTCAAGGGTACAAAATGCTGTCGAATCGCATAGTATTAACGATAAAGAAAATATGTGCCTTTTTTTGTTATGTGGCAACAGACTGGCTCCCTCCCTACTCCATTTATCTGTCCAGCCATCCATCCAATAAGTATTCACTTCCTCACAACATTCACAAAAGCTACTGTGTATGTAACAAAAGCTTTATATAAAACACTAAGCCTCATTTTAGAAAATCATGAATAAACTGAGGTTCAGAGAGCTCAGGTTACTTGCTCAACGTCTAGAAAGTGATGGAGCAGAGCCTGATTGGAAACCTTATTGATGCAATGGCAACGTTCACCATGATCACCTAGCAAAATACTCCTGAAGGCGAGAGGGGAGGGGAGATACCCCCCGGAAGGAAGATGGGAGGACAGAGCACCTCGAAATCTATGTTTTACCTTAACATGCTTACATGTGTTACAGTGTACTTTGTATTATGCCCCTGCTTTTTTTAATATCAAAGAATTTCCCAGCAGTCTTTGCATACAAGTGATGCTCTGGGAAGGGGGTATACCCCAGGGTAGTTCTGCTACATTCCGCACCACAAACACCACTTTGCACGTCGGATGTTTGCTGTTTATTTTTGAGATTTACCTCCTGCGTGGGACTGGAGGAGGACAAGAGCTGAACCTGATTCCTTCTTGCTGCCTCCCGAGACCTTGTCCAGTATCCAGCGTGAAGTAAGTACACAGATCTTGAATCTGGCAAATACTTATTGAATGCCCGGCATGCACCAAGCCAGGTGCTATGGGAGATAGAGACAGATAGGACGTGCTCCCTGCTCTCGAGACAATTGCAACTGAGCTGGAGAGGCCAAGCTTCCAGAATCTGCTTGAAAAGGATCTTTCTGAGACTCTTGGCACAACATTTTTAAAAGCTTGGGACTATAATAGAGCAATAGAAGAGATGGTAGGTAATTAGACACCAAACAAAAAGTGTCATTAAATAGGACAAATTTCATGAAAAGTGACAACCTGTTCCTCTGGAAAGGCAGCATTGTGTCAAGTTAGCACAACTTGCAGTCACAAAGTACAAATTATCAATGATGAAATATGTATGCCTGTTTCCCAAGAGGGAAAGGCTGAGAGCCAAGTCACCTGCTCTAGATGCTATCTGTTTCGCCACAAGGGTCTGAGCCTCTGATTGCTTGGCCTGTGAGGGCCACGTTCAGAACTCGGGCAGCACACGTAAAGCCACGTCCCTTTCTGACAGACGTGGGTAGGTTCTGGGTTTATTAGAGTGAATTCTATTCATCAGATGTTCACTGAACTGACTGTGTCAGTACCGGCCATGCAGTGAGAGGCAGGGGTGCGTGATGAGGGCTCACACAGGGAGTCAGAATCCTGGCTCTTCCGTGAATCAGCTGGGGGATGTGGGACAGGGTTTCTACCTCTCTGAGCCTTGGTTTTTTAAACCACAGCATGGGATCCTAATACTTACCTCGTAGGTTGTTGTAAAGGTTCATTGGGGTGACAGACAAAAAGCTCCCTGCACAGGGAACTGTACTAAGACCTCCACAAATGGGCACAAGTAGAAGGGGCAATTGTGGCAAAATTAACGAAGTGATCTCTGATTTCCAGAAACCTTAGGTCTAGTGAAAAGACTAGTATGCTAACAGATAAAGGTCATTACTGTGATGGGTGTGACTGTTTTAAGTGAACATTTACTGAGCACTTACTATGTGCCAGATACTGTGTTAAACAACTGTAGCTGGATAATCCCATTTCTTCTGCACAAAACTCTATGAGGCAGGAACCACAATTGTTCCCGGTGGGGAACGTGAGGCGTAGGCAGGTTAAGTAACATGCCCAGGGTCACGGGGCTGGAAAGCAGTCAGAAGCAGGGTTTGAACCCAGAGGTCTGGCTCCAGAATGAGATCTCCAGGCACAACAATGAGAGAGAAGGGAAGCCCAGAGAGGCTTCACAGAGGCGATGCTAAAACGGCGAGCAGTTTTTTGGGCACCAGAGTCATGTGAGAAGGCGCCCAGGCAGGAGGGAGAAGCAGAGGCAAAGAGCTGGCAGGACGAACAGCTTGTTCTGTCCAGGAATCCAGGTGGGTGCGTGCAGGGGGGTTGGGATGAGGGTGGTGGGGATCTGGAAGATGAATGTGGGGATGCAGGGGCAGACAGCGTGACACCTCAGATGCCAGGCATGGGGACTTGGCCTTTTACCTGGAGGAAATAAGGGGCCGATGAGGGATGAGGAAGACAGGGTCGCTGGCAGGTAGGGAATGCACCTATCTGCTAGGCTCAGAGAGACATGACTCTGGCTGGTCTATTTGAATGGGCAGGCTGTATCACATTTTCCAACTGAATTACTAACTTTCTAGCTATTATATGTGTGCGAGTTTCCCCTCTCCTCTCCTGGCCACTCAGTTCCTTAAATGTTGACCTTGACTGCTTTCCTTCTCCTGCAAGTGCCCGGCAAATGTAGGTACTAAAAGAATCTGTTAAGTGAATGAGTGATCAAGAGCATGAATGGGGGTCCTGGGAGGCTCATGTGGTTGAGCGTCTGACTCTTGGTTTCAGTTCAGATCATGATCTCATGGTTTGTAAGTTCGAGCCCCACACCGGGCTCTGCGCTGGCAGCATGGAGCCTGCTTGGGATCCTCTCTCTTTCTGTCTCTCTGAGCCTCCCCTGCTGTCTCTCTCTCCCAAGATAAATAAATACACTTTAAAAAATTATTTTTTAAAAAAAGCATGAGTGAATAAATGAGTCTCTGAAGAACTAAATTGTGAGCTGGACTTAAGAAAATGCATACAGCCGAGGTGGATCACAGACCTAAATGTGAAAGGGAAACAGAAAAGTTTCCAGAAGGGGCACCTAGGTGGCTCAGCTGGTTGAGCGTCTGACTTCAGCTCAGGTCCTGATCTCGTGGTTCATGAGTTTGAGCCCCGTGTCGGGCTCTGTGCTGACAGCTCGGGGTCTGGAGCCTGCTTTGGATTCTGTGTTTCCCCCTCTCTCTGCACCTCCCCCACTCATGTTCTGTCTTTCTCTCAAAAAATAAACATTAAAAAATTAAAAAAAAAAAAAACAAAAAACAAGAAAAGCTTCCAGAAGAAAGCACAGGAAAGTATCACGGTGGTCGCAAAGAGTGTCCAACAGACCATGAAAGAAAAGCACTAGCCATAAAAGGAGGTAATAATAAACTCCACTTCATTAAAATTAAGAAGATCTGTTCATCCAAGATGACATTTAGAGAGTGAAAGGCAAGCTGCAGACAAGGAGAAGAAATGTGCATTTCCATATATATGATAACTCCTAAAAATCACTTTGAGAAGTGAATTTTTAAAAATGAGGCACTACCGGGGCGCCTGGGTGGCTCGGTCGGTTGAACGTCCGACTTTGGCTCAGGTCATGATCTCACGGTTTGTGAGTTCGAGCCCCGCGTCGGGCTCTGTGCTGACAGCTCAGAGCCTGGAGCCTGTTTCCGATTCTGTGTCTCCCTCTCTCTGGCCCTCCCCTGTTCATGCTCTGTCTCTCTCTGTCTCAAAAATAAATAAACGTTAAAAAAAATTAAAAAAAAAATGAGGCACTACTTGAATAAGCACTTAAATAGTGTGTTTACACACATGCATTTAATAAATAAATACACACATACATATATGCATATATTAACATACATACGTAACCTACACATACCACTACACACCCACCAGAATGGGTATCATTAAACGACCAACACCACCAATTACAGAAGGATGTGGAACAGCTGGAACGCTCACGCACGCCTGGTGCGAGTATCATTTGGTGCGACCACTTTGGAAAACCGTCTGCCAGTATCTACTGAAGCCGAACGTGAGCTGGCTCTATGACTCAGCAATTCAACGCCTGCGCATATCCACATGAGAGGCAAGTGCCCACAGCCCACCCCGAGACCTGTTTAGGAACGTCCATAACAGCTCTATGGTAATAGCCCCAAACTGGAAACAATGCAAACAGCCATCAACGGGAAAATGGATAAGTGTATTGTGGCATATTCACATGGTGGTATAGTCACAGTTATAAACAAAACAAAACAAAACAAAAACCCACCTTGCTATAGGCAACAAAACGAAAGAATTTCAAAGGTGTTGTATTGGGTGAAAAAAAGCCAGACACTAAGGTCCAAGAACGGGAAAAGCCAATCCATAGGGATAGACAGGAGACCGTGCTTTCCTTGGGGAGACGCGTCTGGGTCACCGGAGAAGTTCTTTCTCTTGATCCGGGTGGCGATTGCACAGGAGTACTCATACGCAACACTTCACTGAGCTGTACCCTCAAGATCAGTGCACTTTATGTTATACCTCAATAAAGAGGTGTTGAAAGATAATATATATACTAAAGTGTTAGAAAAGTGCTGACGAAGAGGTCTGCCATATTTTGAAAAACGTAAGAGTGAATTTAAATGTTAAAACAATAAAACTAAAGACATGCAGCATGAAATAAAAGGACTGGAATGGGGGCGAGGGGGTCGGCTCAAGAGCCGGAGCAGGAAAAGGAAGTGTCCGAGGGAGTCAGAAGACAGACCAGGGCCACGTCGAGGTGAGCACTGACATCAGGGAGAAACCATCAACCCAGACCCGTGTGGACATGGTGGCTGGGGCCCTGACTGCAGAGGGGAAGAGCCTAGATTCTGATGTGCAAGTCGGCTCAAAGCTGATCATCCCTGCGGTGGGCAAGGATGCCACTGAAAACCAGGTGGCGACAGCGACAAGGGACATGAGGCTCAGCATGTACTGAGCGCCTACCACGTGCCACGCCCCGTGGTCAGTGGTCAGTGCCTCACTGCAGTCTTCTCATGTTTACTCCTCACGACCACTCTGTGAAGGGACTCTGGTTACCCCCAGTTGACAGGGTGAAGTCACTTCCTTGGGGTCTCCAAGGACAAGAGAAAGAGACTCCGGGCAGGCAGGAAATCCAGTGAATTTAAGGAACTGAGACGACTTCAGACATTTGAACAGGTCTGAGGAGCAAATTACTCATGAGATACAAAGTGTGCAGGATAAACCAGCTCGTGGTACACCCAGCAGTGTAGTGACCAGAATCCGAGGAGAAGAACAGAGACGGAGTACTTTTTGTATGCTTTCGGGTAGATCAACAACATACAGTGACCAAAGTAAATTTAAAGGGCACAGTGTGCCAAGAGGGTGTGCCTGGAAGGGGGACAGTAAAGGTTGTTGCATGGAACTTGGTTTGAAAGTAGCTATTGGGCTGGCCTGTGCCCAGAGCTGTTATATTGTGACGTCCCAAGATTTGTAACTTTCCTTTCATGTCCTTTGAGTCACTCTTAATAATTCACCTTCCTCCACCTTGGCAATGTCAGGTTAGGCAGCAAGGGTTGAAAAGATCCAGCTTTCCTTTCCTCCTCCCCCACCTTCCTTCCGTTTCTTTCTTTCAAGAAGTATATACTTATTACATATATTATTTAACACGCATTGTTTTAGAGGCTGAGGATACAGTGATAAATAAAACAGGAAGTTCCTACCAGGCCTCATGAAGCTTGTATCATAGTCAGAGGAGATACACAATATGCAAATAAACATACACAGTTTTATGCAGCAAGGAAAAATGAAGTTAGCTAGGTGGAGGCCTTTCTGAGGAGTTGACATTTAAGCTCTGATCTAAGTAGAATGAAAGAACAAGTTATGAGAATGTGAGGAGACTTCCAGGCTCAGAAAGCAGCCAGTGCAAAGGCCCGGAGGTGGGCGTATTTGAAGCTTGGTCAGGCAAGAGCGAGAAGGCCGGTTTGAGGGGCACGTGCGTGGCTCAGTTGGTTAAGCGGCTGACTCTTGATCTCAGCTCATGTCATGATCTCGAAGTTTGTGGGATCCAGCCCCTCGTTGGCTCTGTGCTGACAGCATGGAGCCTGCTTGGGATTCTCTCTCTCCCTCTCTCTCTCTTCTCCTCCTCTGCTCACTCACTCTCACACTCTCTCAAAATAAACTCAGGAAAAAAAAAAAAAAAGGCTGGTTTGGTTAGTGCACACTGAGGAAGAGGAAAGTCATAGAAATGAGGTCACAGAGGAAGGAAGAGCTCACATAGGGCTTTTGTAAGCCACGGGGAAGCCATTGGAAAGTTTGCACTTGGAAGCAACTTGATCTGATTAGCGTATGGGGAGAAAGGACTCATAAGGAGGCAAGAGAAAAGCAAGGGGAGCACTGGGAGGCCGCCGCAGGAGTCCAGGGGGAGTTGATCAGTGGCTCTCCCAGAGCAGTACTGGCAGGGGTTGTGAGGCTAAGGCTGCATTCAGGACACAGTCTGCATAAAGAGCTGCAGGGTTTGCTGGGGAAGTGGATGAAGGGTGTGAGAGACAGAGGTCAAGGATGTCCCTAAGTTTCTGCCCTCTGTCCTTAAACGAATGATGCTGCCACTGATTTTGGGAATGAGCAGGTTGAAGCGGTAAAACCAAGAGTTAAATTCATAGTTGCGGATGCCTATTAGATACTCACTTGGAGATGTTAGCAGGCTGTTGCTTGGTGTTCGGTGGGGTAATCTTCGAAAACATCCGAAGTAATCCCTTACGGACAGAAAAATCTCAGTTCTCCCTAGTTACTAACATTTATTCCTTCAGCAAATATTTACTGAGCCCCTACTGTGTATCAGGCACTGCACTGGGTGCTGAGGAGTATAGCATAGATTTGGTCAGAAACACTCACTGTCTTCATTACAACTTAATTAGTTGACTGGTTTCTGAGACACCTCTCTGAATATTGTGTAAATACGCGGAATCGACTCTCTAGAGTTATAAATACTGAGATGTTCTCTGACTCAGCAATTTGGAAGAGCTTAGATTTTCCGAAAGAAAGGAGCTATAAATAGATTTGGACAAATGACAGACTTACCCATAAAATATGTGAAGACCGCCTTCAAACGAATCAGAAGGGACTGTCTCAACCAAATTCATGTTTATGAAGAGTCAACTTGGTGTAATGGAAAAGCTTACAGGGCTGGAAGGCAGGAGCTCGAGGCCTGCGTTCTTCTCCGACTAGGTCGCATGTATGACCTTGGCTGAGTCCTTGGCTCATCTTGCTTCCGTGTCCTCTCCAATAAATTGAATCTGAGAGCCAGTGTTTTCTCTAGAGCCTCCTAACTATTGTTGTTTTCTTTGCATTATTATTATTTTTTTTTTACTGGACTCTCCCTCCTCTTTCCAACACTTACTAAAAACCAAAACCTCAAACTCCAAGGTGATTCTTCTCTTCTTCAAGGGCTCGTTGTTCAAAGCAAGATAAACCTAGATTTCCCCTCCTCCCGCCCGGCTTTTTGCAAATGGAAAGAAAATGTTTTTTTCTGATTGTAGAAATGATACGTGTGCTTCCTGAAAATCACAAAGACAGTAAAAAGTCTCTGCAGTGATCCACTGAGGCAACCATGTCTGTTTTCACCATCATTGTATCTGCAATGTATCACATGGCAGTTACTTAATAGATATTTGTTGAATGAATGACTTCTGCTGATATCTTGTGAACACCCTTTTTAGTCTCCCGACAGGAGGAGGGGGAGGAGAAAATTCTTTCTCTGGGGGTTGTTTAGCCACTAAAGCAGGAGGGGCCACTTAGTCCCAGAGACTGACATGGCTGGGACCATACCGGATCTCAAATGACTCGTTTCACAACAGCTGAGGTCGGAAATCTATGGCATGCAGGGAAACAATCACACCAAAGACACCATTCTGATGGCCGTAAACAGTATCACGGGCGGCACAGTTTGAGCAATAACAAGAAAGGCTACACAACAGTCCAAGGTCTAACCGGGAGTGGCTCCTGCAGGCTGTGCCCCACAAGCCTTCCTCCCACGTGTGGGTGCTCTTGCTTTCCTACACAAGGCAGGGGTTTCTCGTGGCACCTGAGCTGAACTCAACACTTGATTGAAAACCTAGCATTCTTTTGATTGTTAACTCGCCTCTTGGTAAACCAAGATGGTTTTCTGATTACTTCAGGAAATGAATGAAAGCCAGAAGGTGTCTGTAGACACATGCTTTATCTTTTTCTCCCAAATGGAAGTGGTGGCTGATGTTGAAAAACTGGGACATTTGACCTGTGAATTTCAGATCTCTTGAAAAACCCCTGCATTTGGCACCACGGGGTCCTTATCCCATGGGGCAGTCAGCTAGGGCTGAGGGGCAGCCTCTTGCTCTTGACAGGGTGTTCAGCTCCCTGCCATCCTGCTGTGTTCCATCCTGCCTACTGTGCTCATTGACCCAACTTGCTACCTCTAACTAATTATGCAAAAGCGCTCGAGGGGCATCTATGAAGTACCAGGCACTGTGCAAGTCCCTTGGAACACGAGTGAATTCAACACAGCTCCGACCTTGGAGGAGCTCGCAAACCAACAAAGAAACTGGTTAATTACAGTGTGGTAAGGGGATAAAGCGCAGCCCAGAAAGCAGGAACATGGCACAGCACAGGGACAATGCCCTGCGAGGCTGTTTGGAGGTTCCTTGAAGGTCATGTTTGTGCTTGGTTTTGAAAGATGAGTTATTCAGGCGGGTGGGATGGTGGTAAATATTGCAAACAGCGGGGGTGCTTTTGAAAGCATATATGAGGTCTTTTGCTGATCTGACCATCTCAAGCCAGCAACTTTTCCCTGGTTGATGCAGGTCTGTCTACAACCCTCTGCCCAGGTGTTTTACCCCTCCACCCCTTCCTTCCTTCCTTCTGTCAAAATGCCAGAGAATGTTCACCTCTACCAGGAAGAGCCTACCTGACTAATCCCCACTCACTTCCAGTTATTTCAACTAACGCAACACCCCCATTCTGGGGAAACTGGTTACCTGAGGGTGATTCTGTTATTTGAACTCTTTGTTTTGGAACCTTCTGATAGTTGGGAGAGTAAACCAGCATTCCAAGCAATTAATAAGTATTTATCAAATATCTACATTGTAGAGAACTCTCTCTGTCACATACATCATTTTTGATCCCAACAGCAACCCAGTTGAGAATGAAGACAAAGACAAATAAACTAAAAACAGAAAAGATAAAATTCAGAAAACATTTATTAAGTGCTCGTTATTCACAATTTTGTCAATCCCCCCATGCATCCCTCCTAGTAGTGCTCAGTGGATGACACTGAGCACTGCTAGGGCCAAGCACTGTGCTTAGCACCTGGAAATCGAGCCACTGAAACATATAAGCTGGCAGGTGACATGGATAAAGAAACCCATTTATAATAAGTTACCTGCCAGAGCAGTTTCAAAGGACAACAACAACTGGGGGAAAGGAGTGTCGACCGCTCCCAGGGATATGGGGCAGGTATCATGGAGAAGTCTGAGCTGCTTATCTTGTTTTTTATTTTTATTGTGACATTTTACAACATACACAGAAATACGGAGACTAGTACAACGAAACTCCACGTACCCACAACCTGCTTTAACAATTAGTAACTCATAGACACTCGATTCATCTGTACCCTCACCCGCTTCCCTCCATCCCTTCATTTGGTTTTGAAGCCAGCCCTAGACATTTTTATTTCACTCATTTTATAAGCTGAGTTTGAAGAAGGAACTGGAAAAGTCTAGACCTTCCACTAATAGCTTCCTTTTCCCCAATTATTCTTCTGCCAGCGACTCCAAAGCCTTCGCTAGTTCAGGGTAAAGACCCATGGCTGCATTGGACCCTTTGAGCTGGTTGAAAGAAAAGACTGAACAGATCCAGTGAAAACCCCATCCTGCCTTATCTGAAATGCTGTTCATTCTTCAGGTGCTTGGTCCTAATTAATAATCCTTCAGAAAAATTGCTTAATTCTTTAGAAGCTTATTGAGGGTTGTACAAATGACCTAATGTTTGTACAATTAGGTTGTACAAACAACATAGTGTTTGTACAAAACGGTGGCTACATTCCACATTCCCATGTGCCCTTAACCTCCGGGGAGGGGACCTCAGACCATATGGGCTTGCCCTGGGGACGGAGCTGACTCAAAGTTGCTTCCTGTCACATCCTTGATCTTCACGGGGTTGGGAACCTAGTCCTATGTGGACATCTGATCTCTATGCCCTCCAGCCCTTCAGCGTCTCCTGTCTGTCTGATGGGTACCGACATCCACGCAGTTAGTCAACCCAGAACGTTGTCCAGGACTCCCTCTCCCTCACAATTCTGCCTGTTCCTTTAAAAGCATCCATTAATATCCACTTACATACACCAAGATCCTTCGATTTAGGTCCCCAGACCCTTCCTTCAAGTACTGCAATTATTTAAGCATCTTTCTGCCTTTAGCACCACCCTCCTCATTCTCCACGCAGCAGCTGGGTCATCTTTATAAAACACCCTGTTTCAAACGCTTTCATAGTTCCTATCCCCTACAGAATCAAGCCCATGCTCCTTACCGTCGACAGGGAGGCCCTGCAAAAATAAGCTTTCTTGCGTGCTTCTCCAGCTTCGTCTGCTTTATTTCCTTCCCTAGCCTGCAACCAAATGCTCTTTTTGAGGGTCTGCTTTCTCGGGTCTGCGCTCTTACCTGGGAAGCGCCCTTTCTTTCGGGAATAATAAAAGCTACACCTACTGCGCCCTTTTTTACACGCGAGAGCTCACAAGAGTCCACGACACCACCGAGAAGCCATCACCTTCCTTTTGCAGATGGAGAAAGTGAGGATGGACGCCTTACCCACGGCCACACAGCTACTGAGTGGAAAGCCGAGGCTCGGATTCAGACTCGCGGCGCTAGAGGCCCGGGGCTTAACCACAGAGTCCCAGCCTGCCCGCACACCCTCCACCGCAGCAGCTACAGCTCCCGGCGAACGACAGCCCCCGGCTGCGCGGGGACCGCTACCAGCTGGGCCAGGGGAGGAACGAGGCTTCTGATTGGCTGCCTCCGGCGACTACTGGCGAGAGGGAGGGACCGAGGGCGCGGGGGCGTCGCGGAGAAATGACGCAACGCCGCGGCTCCTTAAAGGCGCCAGCCCCTAGCGCCGCGGATGGCGCAGGCGCGTTCCGGGGGCTCCCGCTTCTTCTCCGAGCGCTGAGAGCCGGGCCGGACGGGCGCGCGCGCGCGCGGACTGTGCAGACAGGGCGCGCGCCGGACGCGGGCAGCTCGAGGGGTCCCGCGGGGCGGCTGGGGCAGCTGGACCGGACGGCTGACAAGCGGGCACCGCGATGGCAGAGGGCAGCGCCGTGTCCGATCCTCAGCATGCCGCGCGTCTGCTGCGAGCGCTCAGCTCTTTCCGCGAGGAGTCCCGCTTCTGCGACGCGCACCTGGTCCTCGACGGGGAGGAAATCCCGGTGCAGAAGAACATCCTGGCGGCGGCCAGCCCGTACATCAGGTGAGGACCGGGCCGCGGCGGGCCGGGCGGGGCCGCGCTGCCCGGAGCCCGGGGGCGGGCCGGGCCGGGCGTGTCCCCGGAGCCCCTGGTCCCCGCCAGCCGCCCAGGTCCCCCCCACCCCCAGGCCGGCCACCGCCCGGCGCGCTGTCCCTGCCGGCGGACACCCTGCCGGGCCCCCCGGGACGGTCCCTTAGCTTCGGCCGCCCTCGAGCCGGGGCAGTGCTCCCTGGCGACCCCCGCGGAGCCGGGCCGCTGCCGTCCCGCCCTCCCTGCTCCGTTGACCACCGCCCGGCGCTCGCCCGGGCCTCCGGGCCGCCGACGCCCCCGGACGCCGTCCTGGGCCGGCCCGGGACCCGCACCCGCACCCGCGAGCAGGGCGGGGCCTCGCCGGGGCCCGGCCGGCGGAGCCCGGCTGAAGTTTGCCCGCCGCTCGCCTCCGGATCGCGCAGTGGGCCGGGCCGGCGCGGCGAAGCGAGCCGGGCGCGTCTCTCCCGAGGAGAAGCCAAACAAACACTTCCTCGCCGGCTGTGGGCGGAGGGGAAGCCCCGCGGGATCGTGTCCCTAGGATCAGCGATCGACCCCCCAAGGCCGAAGTTCTTGTCAGACGTGCCTTCTTACACTCCCAGTGGGCGCTGCATGTAAAAGGAGGGCTGTGCGTTATGGACACACGTTAAAATAAGCTGCAGCTAATTTTAGAGCTCTTACTGTAATTCTCAGGATGCGGTCACAACGGAGGATCGTGAGATTTTGAGAGACTCAGAGGGCATTCTAAAACTTCAGTGAAACAAAGCTTAACCTGATATGCCAGCTCAACTAACCAGGTTAATTAATTAAAGGTTGATTAAGATAGTGCTTAACCAGGTATACCGGATCTTGCAGGGGACTGTCGTTTGGTAGAGCAACTTTCTTGCAAACTGGGTTGCTCTTTTAATAAAAGGGAGGGGGGAAAACGCTACAAGCTGAAGAAACTGTCCAGTAAGCTGGTTAAATATAGACTCATAGTAGAGAATGTCACTAGAATTGACAGGTCAGAAAAAGCAAAAAGAAGTGTAAGGTATTCTTACTGCTTTGTCCCAGCAGAACTCAGCCCCCAAACTCCATTTTAACCTTTGCATTAGGAGATACCTGTGCTAATTCAGAAGCAGTCCAAGCGCTCTCCTAACTTCTGGCTGTGTTTTGTAAATCTCCCTGCACTCTTTGTGGATGTAAAGGTGGGATGGGGGTAGGGGGGAGTCTTTGTTAGTATGGAATTTGGATTGTCACTGGGATGGACAGCACCTAGCTGGCAGCTGAGAGGTTTGAGCAAACCGTATCAAACTGGAATCAGGAGGTCAGAGTGTTCCCTGTACCCAAAGGATTCCCTGTTTGGGGAAATGCTAAGGACGGTTACTTTAGATGCATTATTGTTGTCGTTCTCTAAGAGGCGTCCAGCAGGCTTTTAAGAAAATTGCAAATTGCCAGACACATGCTGTGTATCCCTTTCAGTGCCTGAGCTCCACACCACTTACACTGTTCATATACTCACTTTGCCTGCCTTCCCCAACCACGCTGTAAGCTCCATGAGGCCAGGGAGTTTTCTTTTGTCCGTTTCTGTATCCCTGGCAGCCAGAGAGAACGGCGCATGTGTTGAATGAGTGATTACCTGCCTTTCTTCCCCAGCAGGTGGGCCATTACATGACTGGCTCGGTTATATTTCATTTCAGACGCCCAGTTATCCGTAACTGGGAAGAGCCCTGTGCCTGCTTTCCCAATCCGGCTACTCTTATAGCTGGGAGCTGTTGGTAGATGACTTAATCTCGGCTTCAGCTCACTAGTCTGATAAATGAGGGATAAAATGTGTCTTCGTCTCATTTAATCTTTGACCTGTGCAGGAGTATGTAATAGTGTTTGAACTCTCCAGGTCTGCATGCGGATCCACAAAGGTAGATCGCTGCTGTGTCTGCTGCATTAGAAAACGTGGGGGATTGACTTGTCACGTGTTGGCAAATAATGAGAATATTTAGTAATGTGAAATGGTACTCATTAATAAAAGCAGTAATTTCTTTGTTAAATATTGCTAGTCAAAGTGGCCAAGTGAAAGGGACTTCAGATCTTCACTGCTCTAATTCTGCTACTTTCCAAATAAGGAAATGGGGTTCAGTGGGCCTTAGTGATTTGTATTATGATGAAGTTGCTCGTTCTTAGTGGGTGAAGTCAGATTAGACTCCTGGTTAATGACACCTTGTCTCGTACCCATTTATGATACCAAGTTACAACATTACTCGTATTTAACTCTTCTTTTTGCAACCTGTACTACTTATCAACTCACAATATGTTATCATTTAAATGTACTTTTACACACTATCTCATTCTGATTTTCATTTTTAACCGTCTTGTTCAACGGATAGGACAGATATTTTTGACATTTTATAGATGAACCTGAATCAGTGTATGTTTTTGTCAGTGACTCTTTTAAGTTTATTTGGCTGTTGAAGTGGTGTTCTTGGGAGTATTTTAAAATGATCAGTCTCAGGGTGCCTGGGTGGCTCAGTGGGTTGAGCTTCCGACTTTGGCTCAGGTCATGATTTCAGGGTTCGTGAGTTCAAGCCCCACGTCGGGCTCGTTGCTGCCAGCGTGGAGCCTGCTTTGGATCCTCTGTCACCTTCTCTCTCTGCCCCTTCCCTGCTTGTGCTCTCTCTCTCTCTCAAAAATAAATAAAAAACATTTAAAAAATGATCAATCTCAAAACTACTTACAAGTAATTTGATTTATCTGTATTACTACTTACAAATGAACTATTTAATAATTTTTGACATCAGTGATATCCAGCTTTCATAACATATCTGTTTGTTTTTTTTTTAAGTGTATTTATTTTGAGGGACAGTGAGAGAGAATGAGTAGGTGAAGGGCAGAGAAAGGAGAGAGAGAATCCCGAGTAGGCTCCATGCTGACAACACAGAGCCCTACGTGGGGCTAGACCTCATGAACTGTGAGATCATGACCTGAGCTGAAATCAAGAGTCCTCTGCTTAACCAGCTGAGCCACCCTGATGCCTCTATCATATATCTGTTTTGTTTGGAAGGAACTTTAAGTGTTTTTTTTTTAATGTTTATTTATTTTTGAGAGAGAGAGAGAATATGAATCTGAAGCAGGCTTCAGGCCCTGAGCTGTCAGCCCAGAGCTGGACTTGAACTCATGAACTGCAAGATCATGACCTAAGCCAAAGTCAGTGGCTTAGCCAACTGAGGCAGCCAGGCGCCCCATGTTTGGAAGGAACTTTAAAGAGTCACGTTGAAACAAAATAAGTTTGCATGTTCTGGTACTTGATGTTTCTGACTTTCCCTTTTGTTGAAGCTTCAGCATTTAGGTCTGTGATGTCATTAACGTGGATTGGGTGTTGAAAAGTTTAGTAGCCTGAGAAACTATAAAAATTTGAGTTTTGTTTATATAATATCCTCAGGTAGCCTAGTTTAAGTAACTGTCTGAAGCAGTATAAAGTTGTATGATTTGGAAACAATGTTATATATTTTCTGCACTCCCAACAGAGGGAACCAGTTCAATTTTGTCACAGTAGGAATTAAAGCAGCTCATTTGGCATACTTTCTACTTAATATAGAAAAGTCTTTTAACCTAACCTACTGGTTTAATCTTTTCCTGTGCTCCTTCTTTGGCTTAGCATTTATTTTTCCTCTGATAGTCTTAGCTATCATACACTAGAAGGACTTTCAGTATAAGAGGGAAAAAAATATAAAACTCAGCTTTAGCAATAGAACCCTAATGTTAACCTGAAAAAAAGTTGGGTAGAGCATGTATGTATCATGCAGTGTTAGGATACAGATGCTACTGGAAGGCAGGCAGGACTTTCCATGGTCCATCGTTAAGCTCAGTAAGTGGGATGCTGCTTTCCCAGAATGCCCTCTTCCCAGCTCTTCCTCATTCTGATCCCTGAATGACATTTTCCCTTTGGTTTGTTGGAAAACTAAACCTAAATGTAGCTGACGACCTTTAAGGACGGCAACATTGAATTCGTTGGTATAACGACCCACAGAATCTTTCCTTTCTCAGCAACCCTGAGACCTTCTGGGAAAGGTTCCCTGAGGCTTATAGGAAATTTCCCTTTCTCTTGAATATTGCAAAGTTTGCTTTGCTTCATGTCTGAGGCTCTTCTGGTTCTGGCACAATCCCATCGATCTGATATGAAGTTCAGACTCTTTTCCCTTGTGAGCTGTGGTGCTTTGGGAGTGATGTACGTGAAAAGGATTTGAAGATGAACTGCTGGGTGGTTCTGCAGGGACACATGCAGGTTCCTGTCCTCTGTTCACTTTTTTGGCAGGGGAGGTGCTATTTATTAATGAAAAATATTCCACATCCGTGATCCTTTAGAGTCAGAAGTTCTTTGAAACGATGCCATTGGCTTTGGCCAGTCAGAGGAGGGAGTCATCTGACTCCCCCATCCCGTGAATGGCCCCACAGATAGCGTAGGTTTTAAACTGGCCGTTGAGCTTGCCTGTCACCTTGTCCACCTGGGCCACGTTGACCTGGACGGACGCGTGGTCCCTGGCCCCGATGATGCAGTTGCTGGCAGAGCACTTCCACAGCGCGGACAGGTGCACGAACTCGCCCACCTTGTTCTGCACGTCCAGGGCGCCTGGAACCCCCGGGAACGTGGGTGCAGAAAAGCCTCTATTCACTTTTGAGAATTCATTTTGTTTTGGTTTGGTTTTTTTCCTGGGGTTCTGTTGGAACCTTACTTTGTTTAGCTTTTCATCCTGGAGAGGAAAGGAAAGAAAGAGTCTCAAGATTTGTGGATCCCTCGATGAGTCAGCCAACAGTGAGAACAGCAGTATTTCTCCCTTGTGTTTTCAGGGAAAGCTGGTCTTTGGAGGGTGGAGTGGAGACACTGGGCCCAGAATCCAGTCTAGATCATCTTTTTTTTTTTTTTTTTTCCCAAGTTTATTTGTTTATTTTGAGAGAGAGAAAGGAGAGAGCCTGTGAGCTGGGCAGGGGCAGAGAGAGAGAGGGAGAGGAGAGAATCTCAAGCAGGATCTGCACTGTCAGCACAGAGCCCTTTGCAGGGCTCAAACTCGTGAACCTTGACATGATGGGTGACCTGAGCCGAAATCGAGAGTCAGACTCTTACCGGCCGAGCCCCCCAGGCGCCCCCATTCTAGGTCATCTTGGACAGTGGTTTTTTTTTTTTTGGTTTTTTGTTTTTTTGCTTTTGGCTTTGTGTGTATATGTTGTGGGGAGGGGGTCTGCTTCTGTTCTTAGAGCTTTATTGTATCATTTAAAGTTTTTTGGTGCGTGTTGACATTAAAGCATTTCTTTTGCCCAGTCACACAGGATTTGGTTGGGTGTTCTGCTGTGTAAACCCAGCCCTGTAGAGCTGTTTTGTAACAAGCATTTATTTTCTGCCGTTCCCTCTGGACGTGTTCCAAGGCCTGATTATCGATGAGCCTGTTTCGCCATTTAAATCCAAACTTTGACTCATAGATGATGCTGATGAACTACTTAAGGAGACCAGTACGATCTCTGTAGGAAGTGCAAGTTTCATGGCAGCATGGAGATTGTCACCATCCTGTCTTTGGGCATCTGGTACCCACCCTGTACTTGAGAGGCACTAACGTCCGTTCGTTTTGTCCACTGTGTGCAGAGCACGCTGTTCATGCCCACGTCCCTTTTCCCTTTTCTTTCACTTGTGCTTTGAGTTTGTAGTCACCTGCCTGCAGCTGCTCCCCGGTGACTGTCGTCTGTTAAGTTTCTTAGTGCCTAAGGGTTCAGCTAGAAGCTCCCGGTTCTGGAGCAGTCTTCAGCTCAGTGACGACGCCTGCCCCTTGCTGCACCTTCATGGCGATGGGAGCTGAGCTGGGCCTGCATATCTTTAATGGATCTGCACCTTGTTTGTTTTCATCCACCTGCTATACGCGTCCCAAACAGCCGCATCCCAAAGAAGATGAAATCTGCCCCAGAGGGCCTACAGTCATGTGCTGCAAAATTATTTCTTCTCCTCCTCTTCCTCCCTCTTCCCCTCCTTCTTCTTCCTTTTCCTCCTCCTCCTTTTTAGTATTTGCAACTGTGTTTGATTAAATCCTTTTCTTATGTGGGTTTTTCAGATCTGATATTAAAGTATGTTCTGTTTCAGAAGACCAAAGGAGCCTTTTCTCTGGCTTCTAAGGAAACTAAGCCCTTGAAATTGGAGCTCTAAGTTCAACACAGATTACTTATTTCAGCTTAAAGGTATTTATTTATTTATACGAGATGGCGGTGGCCACTGTCAGTAGCCACGAATGCTCTAATTCTGGAGAGGGTTTTGGAAGGTTTCGAATGAAGAAGCAAATCAATACAATTCTTGTTAGACTAGTGAGTCTGACATAAAGTGAAGTGTTGAATGTTCAGGCTTATTGTGGAACTTTCCTGAGGATTGTTATCTTGAGTAACAGTACGTGTGATAGAAATAAAACATAGCTCTAATGAGCACTGATGGATAAGTTCTCATTCTTTTACCTTTGCCCTTTGACTTCTACCTCTTAGAGTTTGTATTAGTCTTCTTCAGTGTTCTTACAGTACTTTCTGTTAAATACTTAGAGAGTCAAGCAAAGTGCTTTTCCATAAACTCTGTTTCTTAGGATGTAGATTTCGACAATACAGCCTAAGCGTCCGGATTACAAAGCCACTCTATCCATTGCTTAAACTGTTCATCAGTTTGTCTGATGATATCAAAGTGAGGCTTAATATCTATTTATAATCCATCAAGAAAACATAATTAGGACAAATAAGGAGTCATTTGGCTTATGCGTACTGTAGGTTAGTCCCTGGGGGAGCCGCATGAGCCTTCGGCAGGAGACAAGTCTATCATTTTGTGTACTGAAGCTGTAATATAAATGAATAATTTGTAAGTGGGAATTCTAGGTTAAGGGTGGAGATGTGGAGGTGTGGGGTGTGACAAGTGGCAGACTGTGGTTACAGTTCGAGATCCTCCTGTGAGTTCTCTGTTGCCTAAGACGCAGTGAGTCCAAAGAAGGAAGGACATCAAAGGCTCAGGTGAACGTGGCATCTGTAGCTCTTTGGAGGGTCACGGTCATGTGTCCATCTAAATGCCCTCCAATGCTCAGCCAGAGCTCTTGACACCCGTGCTCAAAAGAGCAGAGAGTGAAGTCTCCTCTCTTGGTGTTTATTGCCAAAGAGTGACTTAGCTATAAAATGATGGTCTTATGTTTGCTGATTTCATTTCTCTGTGAGAATAAATTATAATATTTTTCCCTAATTCAGAGATACTAGAAAAGTAGAACACTTAGGGAAAATAAGATCTGGGTGTAATGTTGTTGGATGAAACAGCCTTCAAGCAATAAAGCTTTGAGAGGTAGCATATATCAGAAATGGAAGAAGGAAGGGCCGGTTTTAAAAAATAGACTGTTGAGTAATGGGATGTGGGAAAAAAAAAAATGCCTCTCGTTTTCCTTTGTAGAGTTAATGCGCTAATGGATATAGAACCTTAAATGTATACTTTGCTCACAGGTATTTTGTGATTCTTTCAACTATTGAGTATTTCTGTATCTTTTTTAGGAACAATTTGAAAGACCATTTTATGCTTGTGATTTTTTTTTTAATTTTTTTAACATTCATTTTTGAAAGGCAGAGAGAGACAGAGCGCGGATGGGGGAGGGACAGAAAGAGACGGAGACACAGAAACAGAAGCAGGCTCCAGGCTCCGAGCTATCAGCATAGAGCCTGACGCGGGGCTCGAACTCACAGACCGCGAGATCACAATCTGAGCCGAAGTCGGCCGCTTAACCGACTGAGCCCCCAGGCGCCCCTATGCTTGTGATTTTTATATTAGACCGTAGAAATATCACGGGACATGGTTTTGTAGGCACATTAACATACTGGTAACCAATTGCCTGGGCCTCTGAATAATTGTAAATTGTTTAGTAATACTAAGCTCAAAATATCTTCAGACTTTTGTCACTTAAATTGTACCTGTCAGTCCTTGACTGGAGGAAACCTCCCTTTTAGGAAGGTGAGGTGAGTGTGAGCCTCTTCTGACACAGTGGAGCACATTCACTGGGCGTAGCCAGAAGTTTGAGGAAAGTGTGCAGAGCCGAGAGAGTCCTTAGATCCTGGGTTTCCCTTCTCTCCTTGCCATCGCCCACTTCTTTTTTTTTTTTTTTTTTTTTTTTAAATGTTTATTTATTTTTGAGAGAGAGAGGGAAAGAGACAGAACATGAGCGGGGGAGGAGCAAAGAGAGAGGGAGACACAGAATCCCAAGCAGGCTCCAGCTCTGAGCTGCCGGCACAGAGCCCGACGCGGGGCTCGAACTCACGAGCCGTGAAATCATGACCTGAGCCGAAGTCGGACGCTCAACCGACTGAGACACCCAGGCGCCCCTGCCATAGCCCAGTTCTACTTTGGGATGGAATTAGAGGCCAGTAGGCTCCGTGTCTGTCTAGTCTTCCATTTCCTTAGTGAAAGGAAGAGTTTCCCGCCAACGCCCGGTTTTCTTCCTACACCACAGCTAGTGTGTGCAGTTTAGACCTACCCACGCAGATATGGGACACTTCGGGTGTGGTTGGTTGGTTAATTGGCTGTTTGTTTGTTTGCTTGTTTGTTTACCTGCCTGGCCCCTTTTACGTACTGGTAGCACTGCCTTGTGTGAACAGAGTGACCAACTTTGCTACCTGCGTGAAAATGGAAATACCTGTGGTTGGCAGGGAGGGAATAAAATTCTAGTTTTTATCACCTCCTGCAGTTGGAGGTGGGGGGACGGAGGGGGCAGGTACAAAGTAGATGCTTTTTATTTCCTTTCTCTTCCGTCGTCTCTGCTGTCGGTGGGAACGTGAATTATGAAAATATGCACCACTGTCACAGCTTTTGTTACATTATTTAGAAATGTCATCACTGCCTTAACCCATACGCTTGTACGATTGTGCTGACCCGTGGTTAGCTACAGTTCAAGAATTAACTCTGTCCTGGAGCACCTGGGTGGCTCGGTCAATTGAGTGTCCGACTCTTGATTTTGGCTCAGGTCATGATCTCATGGTTCGTGGGATCAAGCCCCACATTGGGCTTTGCGCTGACATCGCAGAGTCTGCTTGGGATTCGTTTTCTCTCTCTCTCTCGCTCTCCCTCTCAAAATAAATAAATAAAACACTAAAAATATTTAACACTGCCCTTTTTTCCAAAGAAGACATATATATGGCCAACAGACACATGAAAAGATGCTCAACATCGCTAATAAGGGAAATGCAAATCAGAACCACAATGAGCTATCACCTCATAGCTGTTAGAAGGGGTCAAACCAAAGAGACAAGAAAGAGCAGGTGTTGGCAAGGATGTGGAGAAGGAGCCCTTGTACACTGTCGCTGGGAATGTAAATTGGTAGGTCACTGTGGAAGACGGTATGGAGGTTCCTCAAAAAAATTAAAAATACAAAGACCATGTGATCCGATAATTACACTATCGAATGTTTATCCAAAGAAAACGAAAACACGAATTTGAAAGATACACGCACCCCTACATCTATGGCAGCATTGTTTACAATAGCCAAGGTATGGAAGCAGCCTAAGTGTCCATCAGTAGATGGCTAGATAAGGAAGATGTGGTGTGCATACACAACAGAGCATTATGCAGCCATAAAAAAGGATGATATCCTGCCATTTGAGACAACGTGGATGGACCTAGAAGGTATTGTGCCCGGTGAAATAAGTCAGACTGAGAAAGGCAAATACCATGTGGTTTCACTCCTAAGTGAAATCTGAAAACAAAAGAAAAAATAAAACCCAAAAAGCAAAATAGTGTACGTATAAATACAGAGAAAAATCCTGATGGTGGCCGGAAGGGCAGGGGGATAGGAGGTTGGGCAAAATGAGTTAGGAGGATACAGGTCTCTAGTTATGGAACGAGGAAGTCACGGGTATAAAAGGCACAGCACTAGGAATATAGGCAGTGATATCGTAACCGCGACGTATGGGGACAGAAGGGAGCCACGCCTGTGGTGAGCATAGCGTTGTGTACAAATCTGTTGAATCACTGTGTTGTACACCTGAAACTGATGTCACATTGAATGACCACTATACGCAACTAAAAAAGAAATTCCATTTTCAAAAAGTCAGCAATTGTCTCAAAGTACTGAAACGTACAGTTTATTAACTCATCCCAGCAAGAGTTGGCAGTAAAGGGACCTTATATCATTAGTGTTAACTGTTTAGAGACTTGATTATGGGTTTAGCCATTTGTTTTTTTTTTTTGTTTTGTTTTGTTTTTTTTTTCAACGTTTTATTTATTTTTGGGACAGAGAGAGACAGAGCATGAACGGGGGAGGGGCAGAGAGAGAGGGAGACACAGAATCGGAAACAGGCTCCAGGCTCTGAGCCATCAGCCCAGAGCCCGACGCGGGGCTCGAACTCACGGACCACGAGATCGTGACCTGGCTGAAGTCGGACGCTTAACCGACTGCACCACCCAGGCGCCCCGGGTTTAGCCATTTGTTCCCAAACACACAAGAAGAGACTCAGTGACAGCTAGGTGCTGGGGAGACTCTGGGGCCAGGTGATAGACAAGGGAGCTCACGTTTCACTAGTGGACAGAGTCCTGCACCTCCCGGGGCTTTGCTTTCTTTCTTGCGTGCTGGCTGCTATTTGAGTGCATCCCCCATCAACGGCGTCAAAACTGAGACACCTTACGTGGACACCTAAGTCACTCAACTGATTTTTGCTACCTCTCTGGGGCTAGTAAAGGAAATGAACATAGAGCCAAAGACCTTTCAACTTATTTTCGACGTTCACTTAAATTTTCAGTGCTGCGTATCCGAATGTTGTGCAGTAGTAGCAATTTCAGGAACGGGGACAGAATAGACTGTCTTTATTTTTAGAGTAGATCATTCTGAAAGTCTGCTCCAAAAGTAGATTCATTTATTATTTCAAAGAACTTCTGGTTTTATTTTTGTGTGTGTTTATTTGAGAGAGAGAGAGAGTGTGAGCAGGGGAGGGGCAGAGAGAGAGGGAGATACCGAATCCGAAGCAGGCTCCAGGCTCTGAGCTGTCAGCACAGAGCCCGCCGTGGGGCTTGAACCCACGAACTGTGAGATCTTGACCTGAGCTGAAGTTGGACGCTTAACTGACTGAGCCACCCGAGGTGCCCTTCCAAAAGTATATTTAAAATGGCCCATCTGTGAGAAAGAATGAAATATGGCCTTTAGCAACGTGGATGGAACTGGAGAGTGTGATGCTAAGTGAAATAAGCCATACAGAGAAAGACAGATACCATATGGTTTCACTCTTATGTGGATCTTGAGAAACTTAACAGAAACCCATGGGGGAGGGGAAGGAAAAAAAAAAAAAAAAAAGAGGTTAGAGTGGGAGAGAGCCAAAGCATAAGAGACTCTTAAAAACTGAGAACAAACTGAGGGTTGATGGGGGGTGGGAGGGAGGGGAGGGTGGGTGATGGGTATTGAGGAGGGCACCTTTTGGGATGAGCACTGGGGGTTGTATGGAAACCAATTTGACAATAAATTTCATATATTGAAAAAAAATAATAATAAAATAAATAAATAAATAAAATGGCCCATCTGATCGTTCACTACTGCAATTAAGAGACCCCAATTAATCTCATTTACAGAAACACTTACCATTTTTTTTCTTTACTGTTTATTTTTGAGAGAGCGTGAGTCGGGGAGGGTTGGAGAGAGAGGGAGACACAGATATGAAGCAGGCTCCAGGCTCCGAGCTGTCAGCACAGAGCCCGACGTGGGGCTCGAACCCACGAACTGTGAGATCATGACCTGAGCCGAAGTCGGGTGCTCAACCTGCTGAACTACCCAGGCACCCTAACAACTATCTTTAAGTAGAGAACTTGGATTCTTGGTCAAGTGTCCTAATATGCTTGTTCATTCACTAAACCTCCTGTGCATTTTTGTGCAGCACAGCTGTGTCCTGGGCACACAGGGCTCCAGGGCCCATGGAGCCCGTCAGAGGAGGCAGACAAGAAGTCTGGATGTGGTCGCTGCTACCGCGTGGATGGAGGGACCCCTGCTCTGCGGGTCTGAAAGTGCAGGAGGAGGGGGAGGATCTGATGTGAGCACGGTTGGGCTGGGGAGTAGGGCAGGGATAACGCGGGGGGCACAGAACACAGCAGTGCTGTGGTCCGGGGACAAGAACAGGCTGGCACCCGAGACTGGGGAGCACAAGGACACCGTCGTGCCAAGACGGTGAGTGGCGGGTAGAAGGGCTCGAAACAAGATTCAGGGAGCGGGCAGGGCCCTGTCGTTCTGGGTTGGCGCTCGCCCTGCGCTCCAGTACGATTAAACTTCCCCTGTAGCGTTTCCCGGAGTTACCGAGTATGTCCTGGAGAGCTGACTGGGGAGGGGGTCGGGTGCAAGAGAGGGACCCCGTATAATCATCCCACGCAGTGTAGTCCATGTGAGAGTTGAGGTTTTATTTTAAGGGTTGTGGGCAGACGTTGAGGGGCTTTAAGAAGGAGAAGATGAAGTCTTATTTAGGAGGGTGCTGCAGTTGTGGGGACGGGAAATAAGGAGGCCCTGGGCTGGGGTTCGTCGGTGAGTCGGGATGACGTGTCTGGGTTAGAGGTGGTAGCAGTAGGACTTGTCGGTGAGAAAATGGAAAGGGCAAGGAGATACCAGTAAACCCTGCTTATCACTTACTGCCAGCGTTCAATGAGGGGTAGTTTTAAAAGATTCCGTAAAGCCCAGAACCTGTTGTCAAAGTTTACAGCTCAGTTGTACACCGTTGTGTCCTTAGTTACAGGACGGAAGCTATTTTAGTCGTACGAGTAGCTGTGCTCTGAATGTGCTCCCCTTTAAGAAGGTGCCTTGGTTGTTGTGTGTCCACGGGACCGGAAAGGGACTGGTGTTGCCGGCTGATGTGGGTAGCCCACCACGGCAGCGTCCGGGGCACCGGGCAGTGGCCGGTGTCCAGAATTCGGGAAGAAAGCAGCCCATCGCTCCCGGAATGTGGGAACCAAGGACGAGGGTGGCGGAGGAGATAGTAGGTTTTTTGAGCCTGGCTGCTTCAGCAAAGTGGGGAACACGGCATTCTGTTTTTGTGTTGAATGTGGAGTAACGGTGCTGAGTACACATCTCAATTTCACTGTCCTGGGTCTTGGAAATTCTACAAGTGCCTCACAGATCTGTGCGTATGTGTGTCTCTGCTTGCACGCGTTTCTTGTCTCTGCCTTTCTCGACCTCCTCTTCTCCGGCAGATACATTTGTATTCATCCTTCAGGGCCTGTTTCCAGTATCCCTTCCGTTGAAACGTTTTCCCGACTCTGCCAAATAGTCACTCCCTCCTCCAGGCTCCCTTACTGTGTTGCATGTGCCTTCAGCGTTGTCTGTCTTTCATTCCGTGGGGAGAAAGAGAACAGACAGGTGGGCTGGGTACTTTCAAAGCCCTCGTCTTTATCTCTAGGGCCAGAGGCACTAAGTCTGTTACTAAAACCTCGTCCACGGGAGAGTTGAGTTGACTACTGTCTGTAAGTACCGCCGAAGACGTGGAAGATGAGAGGTCAGGACGCTGGACACACTCCTTCTGGACGGGGTTCCACTTTTTGCTATAACATTTTACTGAATAGCTGACTATGTACTGGAGATGGGGGAGAGGGGCAGAATAAACTGTCCTGCAGCAGAGGTTACTACAAAAGAGTCTTTAATTTGTCCTGTTTGAGATGCACAGTCAACCTAACAGGCCATTTCTGGTGCCAAGAAGCCTGGGAGAAGAAGGGACCAGATTCTTTCTTCCAGAGGAGCAGCTCCAGTGAGAGAGCTTTTGTTACGGCAGGACCAAAGAATTAATCGAGAAGCATTCATTCCCTTGACAACATTTTGGAAGGCACTTTCAGCTCTAAGTTGTTTCGAGAAGTCTGTAACAGTCAATTGTAAATTACAGAGGCGCCAGACGCGAGAGGGCAGCTCGAAGCTGCTGGAGAGAAGAGCAGCCCAGCCTTTCTTAAAGGGACTGTGTTGGAGGCTGTGTTTTTGTTTTTGTTTTTCCCTACCGCCACCATCTCCTTTTTTAAAAAGAAAAAAACACAAAAAAACAGAAACAAAAAAAACTCCATTTTCTAGCCTTCTCTTAATGCTTTGGTTTGAACTGCCTTAAAAGGATGAATACAGAGACAATAGTCCATGCATATCAATTCTTACTTTTCCTTTGAACGTTTTCAGTTCTAGCTCCTCTGCCTTTGAAATGGCAAAAAGCATCCTTCTAACTCTGCGCCTTGGGAAAGAGAACGGAAGGTGGGTAGACCCTTGGAAGGGAAGGTCCGTTTGTACCCCGCGGCAGAAGAGACCCAGAGGAGGCAGTTCTCGGTCAGCGCTGTGAGAAGCGCCCCCAAATGACAGGGCTGGCGCTGGACGTGACCGCGGTGCGTGGGGTTCTCACAGGCACAGAAGGCGCCTTTCTCAAATAGCCTCTGAAAATGCATCCCGGGTAGAAAATCTGGAACTGTCTGACAGGTCGTGGCATGAATGTCTTCGTTTTATGCGCGTTTCCGAAAGGTCAGGGTGTGACCAGGACGAGGGCTCCGACTTGTTTCATTCTAGAGGAATTTTTTGCTTCACAAGTTGCTGCATCATGATCCTGCCTTTGAACTCGTCTTAAAATTTTAACGTGCGTTTTCAAACCTTGTCTTCTAAGAGGTGACTTTTATTGACTGCTTTACTTGTAAAATTACAAGAACCAGATTTAAATTTTAAGAATCTTTTTTTTTTTTACACGCACACACACACACACACACACACACACACACAAATCATGGAAAATCACATGAGAATTACTTGTGTCACCCTGAATTCTGGTTGTGAACAGGGTAGTTAATTGTTGTAGTCGTAAGCCAAGTGGACCTATCGCTTACGGTTCATCTTTCCCTGGAAGTTATTTTATAGCCCTCCTGTCTCACAGCTCAGTATAACGCCCCGTAATCATCCTTGTAAATGGCCAGCTGTTACTACATCATACTGCTGGATGATGCAATTTGCTTCATCATTCCCCTTTGACATTTTAATTCCCAGTTCTTTTTTCTTCTGAATAGTGACTCTATAAACAAATTAGAAAAAAAAAAAAAAAAAAGCTTTGGTGTTCTTTTTTCTTTGTACTTTTTGTAGGTGCATATAAACCCACTTTGGGGGCTGTGACCCCAGGATATCTGTTTCTGAAGATAGAAACCACCCAGGAAGATTGGATTATCACGTAAAGGCCCTGGCGTATCTGATGGGTTTTTTTCCCCCTCAGGTCCATCACGATGGCCTTGTCACTTGCGCAAGAGTTTTCTCAGAGTTACTGCTATTTTGCATATCTGTTAGACTGGAGTTTCAACTGTTGTGTGCTTACTCCTGTCAAAAAAAATATTTAGGGGCGCCTGGGTGGCTCAGTTGGTTAAGCACCCGACTCTCAGTTTTGGCTCAGGTCATTATCTTGCGGTTTCGTGAGTTCGAGCCCCACGCTGGGCTCTGCAGAGCCTGCTTGTGATCCTCTCTCTCCCTTCCTCTCCCTCTTTCCCTCCCTCTCCCTCTCCCTTTTTACCCCTCCCCCACTCACACTATCTCTGTTTCTCTCAAAATAAATAGATAAACTTAGTAAAAAACAATTTTTTAAAAAATATTTAGAGCAGGGGTTGGTAAAGTTTTTCTGTAAAGAATCAGAAACCTTTTAGGGGGCGCCTGGGTGGCTCAGTCAGCTGAGCGGCTGACTTTGGCTCGGGTCGTGATCTTGCAGGTTGTGAGTCTGAGTCCTGCATCGGACACCCTGCTGTCAGCACAGAGCCCACTTCGGATCCTCTGTCTCCCTCTCTCTCTGCCCCTTGCCTACTCATGCTGTCTCAAAAATAAAGTAAAACTTTTTTTAAAAAAGGTATTTCAGGCTTTTCGGGCCACCTCTGTCACATATTCTTCTCTGTTTTTGTTTTAATAACCTTTGAAAAATATAAAAACCACTTGTAACTCAAAGGGCATACAGAAACAGGCTGTAGGTTGTAGTTTTTGTTGACCATTGATCATAGAGTATTAAATTTTTTAGACTTTGGACATGGAAACCCTAACTCTGATGATCATCTCTAAAGCTGTTTAGATCAGGTAATGATGATTTGCAAGCCAGCCTCACACTGAGCAGAGATGCGCAGTCCAGGCTGATTCTCCCTGGCCCGCCGTCCCGTCTTCTCTTTCTTCCAGGAGATTGTTGTGTTGCATACCTCTTCCTTCTGCAGTTCGTATTTTTTCCCTTCTCTTCTGGCTCCTTTGCCCCAGCACAGAGACGTGCTCGCGTCACCGCCACTACTGACACCCAGGAGACGTGCAAATGTCCTGTGGATGCGTCTCTGCATCCTCTGCTACAACCACCTGGTCCTTCAAACAAGAGTCTCTCTTTATCTGTCCGTGGTCTCCCCTCCTCTTTTTCCTTCCCTCTGTTCCTATCTTACCACTCCATAAAACTGTTCTTTTAAAATTGCTAAGGGATACCTGGGTGGCTCAGTTGGTTAAGCGTCCAACTTCCTCTCAGGTCATGATCTCACGGGTCATGGGTTCAAGCCCCACCTTGGGCTCTGTCCTAACAGCTCAGAGCTTGGGGCCTGCTTCAGATTCTGTGTCTCCTTCTCTTTGTCCCTCCCCCACTCGTTTTTTCTCTCTCTCTCAAAAATAAATAAACATAAACAAATTAAAACAAATAAAATTGCTAAAATAGAATTGCCAAATCTAGTGAAAACCTGGAAGTGTTTATCTGACTTGACCTGTCTGCTGTATGTATCACTCGTGGCCATTCTCTTGACACCTGGTCTCTCCAGGCTTCTGTGATGCCTCGTGTCCCTTTTCACCTGCAGTCGGCTTTGCTGGCTCCCCTCCCCGTCTGCCCCTATACGTGATAAGGTGATGCGGCCCAGGTTTCTGTCCGCCTGTCTGCCCTCTCATGACATCATCTATTCCAGAGACGTCGCCTGATCCTTGGCCTCTCTCCTGAGCACCAGGCCTTCACGGCCTGCTGCAGGGCCACCCTGCCCCCCAACCCTGGCAGGCTAGCTCCCCTCCCCCAGGTGGGTGGTCCTCCCTTCACTGGGAGAAACGGGGGGTCCTTGGGGATGCACCTCCCTCTCCCTCTGCACCTAGTGATGCCATGGCCCATCATTTTGACCTCTCAGATCTCTGCAGCCTGCCTCGCCTTCACCATCACTGCTGCTCATGTTCCAGCTGTTACTAATTCCGAATGGTGACAGAACTGGTCTGTCTGCCTCTGTGCTCGGTCCCCATCGATCTTCCACACTGCTGCTACCACAGTGATGCTTCTAGAATGTAATTAATTACATAATACTTAAAACCAATGTCTTCTGAGACATGGTTGATTCAGGTACTGGAGCAGGAAAAATACTCCGTGAGCCTAGAGTATTTGTGCCAGAAAATAAGGAGGTGCTCTAAAGACAATAGAGCCAACGTGAAAGAACTCTGAGTGGCCAAAGCTGTGGCATTTTGAGCAAGGAAATGAATATCAGTAACACTGGAATAAAAGCCACAGAATAGAAGAAACATCCATGTATGTAGGCATGAGTGAATGAATGAGTGGATAAGTAAATAAATGGAGAGAAGAAATAGCTCTTACAGAAGAATTTACATTAATAAATGTGGGCAGAATAAGAGAATAGAAAATCATGGGGCACTTGGGTGGCTCAGTTGGTTAAGCATCTGACTTCTGCTCAGGTCATCATCTCATGGTTTGAACCCCACATCACGCTCTGTGCTGACAGCTCAGAGCCTGGAGCCTGCTTTGGATTCTGTCTCCCTCTCTCTCTCTGTCCCTCCCCCCCCCCCCCCCCGCCCTGCTCATTCTCTCTCTCTCTCTCTCTCTCTCTGTCTCAAAAGTAAATAAACATTAAAAATGTAAAAAAAAATAGAAAATCATCATTTGAACACCATACTAATAATTGTTACAGGCAAGATCCACCAGTAGATACTAAAATTAGTGGGCAAGAGTTTGAGGAGAAAAGGATATTCGTATGTTCTCAATTATCCCTCTATTAGTTGGAATAATAACAAAGGGCTAAATAGAGACTTTAACTTGAAACCCAGTAGACACCATCTTAGGCGAGTGGCCAAGGTTAATATCATACAGATTGACATCCTTATACGATGCACAGAAGGACATCACATCACATCTGTAGGGTTCCTGTGCAAAACACATAGCCTCAATCTAATCATAAGAAATTAAACCCAAGTCGAGGGACATTGTACAAAATAATTAACAAGTAGTCACCAAAGAGGGCCTGGAAAGATGGACTGGTACAGTTTGGAGACACAATCATAAACTGACGTTTGGAACCCTAGATTGCATCCAGAGAGAGGACATTACAGGGAAAACGGGAAATCCGAATAGAGTTCATAGTTTATGTAATAGTATTGTACCAATCCTTAGTTCTTAGTGTTGATAATTGTAGTAAGATTATTGAAACTATTAATATTAACAGAAACTAGATGAAGGGTATACAGGAACTCTATGATTAACTTTTATGTAAGTCTAAAATTATTTTTTTAATTATTTTTTTAATGTTTATTTATTTCAGAGACAGAGACAGAGCATGAGTGGGAGAGGGACCGAGAGAGAGGGAGACACAGAATCAGAAGCAGGCTCCAGGCTCTGAGCTGTCAGCACAGAGCCCAGTGCGGGGCTCGAACTCACAAACCTGGAGATCATGACCTGAGCCGAAGTCGGTCACTCAACCCACTGAGCCCCCCAGGCACCCCAAGTCTAAAATTATTTTAAAATAAAAAGATTTGGGGCCCCTGGGTGGCTCAGTTGGTTGAGCATCCAACTCTTGGTTTCGGCTCAGGTCATGATCCCAGGCTCGTGAAATCAAGTCCCACGTCGGGTTCCTCACTGAGCGTGGAGCCTGCTTGGGATTCTCTCTCTCTCTGCCCCTCCCCACCGTCAAAATAAACAAACATTAAAAATGTACACCTAAAAGTGCTTTTAATAAAAATTAATAAAAGGTTTACAAAAACCCGACAACTCACGTGCAGCTCCATTTCCCTCGAGGTGAAGTCCACACTGTGTGTGTGTGTGTGTGTGTGTGTGTACAGGTCCTCCAGGAGCTGGCTTGCTCCACCCATGCTGTATTTCTCTTGCTCCGGCCTTGTTGAACTACTTGCACCTGTCGTTCCTTGAATGTACAATGCATACGTCATCGCGTTTCGCAGCCCCCCTTCTCAGTGTAAAACACCCAGCTGAGGCCCCGTGCCGGTGTCACCTCCGTGAAGCCTTTTCTGACCTCTCTCCCCAGAGAGCTGACTTTTTGCCTCCCTTGTACTGAGCACGGCACCTGCTCCCCGGTATTTACAATGTAGTATTGCAGCGTCCCCTTGGTCTCCTCCTGCGTCACTCCTGTGACGGTTCCTCAGTCTTCCCTCAGCTCTCTTGGCCTTGGCACTTTGGGTGGGTGCTCTTCAGTTATTCGGTAGACTGTCCCTCCCCTTAGGTTTGTTTGATTTCTTACAGTTAGATTCAGGGCTTTGCATTTGTGACAGGAGTACCACAGGAGTCATGTGGCGTCCTTCTCCGTGCACCCAGTGAGGGCCCCCTAACGTTGGTTTGTCCTAACATTGCTAATGTTGGCTTGATCACGTGGTTAAAGATGGCGTCCCCTGGTTTAATCCACTGTTTCTGTGTAATTAATAAGTCAGTCAGGGGGCGATACTTTGAGATCATGGAAGTATCCCATGCCTCACCAACTTTCACTCGCTCAGTTTCGTGTCCACTTGTGCCTTGTAACTTAGTCACTCCTTCTGTTACTTATTAGTTAGACTCCTGACATCCTGGCTTACGCAGCTGTGTAGACAATAGCCCCACATCCTAAGGTGGGGTCAACCTGGGGAAGAACAGCCGTCCGGCAGGCTGGAAAGAGATTTATTGAGGGGTATAATGCTAGAGGCTTCACACTCCTAGAAATAAATAACCGTAACGTTTCACTTTACTGACTGAAGCCCGTGGTTAGAGGTAATGGTTTGTGAGTTCCTCGAGATTGGGGCCCATCCCCTAGCTGAGGTCTGATTTCTGAATCCATACCTTATAGCAAAGTTGCTGGCCTTGCACTACAGTTTTTACTGGGTTGGTCACACTTCGTGTCTCTCCCGCCAAGGGTCGTCGTGCCTGTGCAGGTGTAAGTGATGTCACTCGTAGCTGTGCTTGTGCACAGTCCCTGTGATGGGCCCACCTGACCCTGGCACCTAAGCGCACACACCGTCCTGCTGCTGAAGGTGGTTCCCGCTTTGTGTGTTCTCGTTTCCAAAAGCATTATCTTCCTTCAGATTCGTTTTTCCCTTGTTCAGATCACATGGCTCAAAGGCATACACTTTCTGTGCTCGTATCTCTTCCAGATATTGATGTAATTGGTTCCTCAGAGCAGATCTAAATAGGAACACTGTATTTCATCTGCAGAGTGGATGATGCGCTATCAGACAGAAAACAGAAGACGTGTTTGTGACCCCTTGTGTGCAGGGAGGGAGGGGCAGGGAGGTGGTCAGGGATGGAGAGCACTGTGGCCAGGACCTCTCCGGACTTGTTCCTGCGTCTTCTGTAGTGAAGTGGTTCTGTTCCGGCTTCCGTACTATAGGCCTGGTTGGTAGGGTGACGCCTGAACAGCAAACCCTTCTTTTTCCGGAAACCTTTCCCAATCTTTGCATTTTTCCGTGCAGCGCACTGGGGGTGGTGAGCAGAGTGAGGTGAGGGAGCGTCCAGTTAGTTGGGTCCATTCGCAGGCCACAGACCTCCCGTACGGCCACCTCAGTGTCCAGCATACACGGGCTGGAGCACACAGGCAGGTGGTGGCACTGTGGGCATTCGGGTCGCTCTGCCGTAGTGCAACACGGGCTTCTGGAATTGCCGACTACAGCACATGTCTGTAGGATGCTCCCCTCAGTGTGGCCGAGCCAGCGGGATGCTGTGCGGAAAAGCTCACAACCATTCGGCCGGTCAGTAATGCTGTGTCTACACGGGCTGCCCCTGTGCTGCTGTTACTTTAAGCTCATACATACTTGTCAGGTGCCCGTTCAGAACCAGCCACTTCATGAGGTAAGGGGGTAGAGCGGTCAACAAGACAGAGTCACCGATGCGGTTTATGAGACGATGATAAAGTCTCTGCAGAAAAATAAAGCAGGGAAGGGAGGAGTGGTGTTATTTTCGACAGTGTGGTACCTGGGCTACTCTTTGGAGCAGAGACCTGAAGTGAGTGAGGTACGAAACCATGTGACTGGGGAGTCGGGGGGCGGAGGGAACATTCCAGGCAGCAGGGAATGTGTCACAGTCAGCTGAGGAACTCTTTAAATGTACAGTCTTGGACCTGACTCAGTTGGTCTGGGATGGGACCCAGGGATCTGTTTTTCTATAAGAGCTTGCCAGAAGATTCTGGGAAGCCAGGTTCAGGAGCTCCTCTTAAAACCCATTCAAATTATGAGTCATTGCAGGATCTGTGTGAGGAGGGAGGTGTTGGGTGGTAAGCAAGTGAACACTGTAATCCGTCTAGGTAAAAAGAGCTGGAGGCGAAGAGAAGGGAATGGAGGGAGATTCATGAAATAGTGAAGGGGAAGAAACAGTTCAGAGCCTCCAACAGCACGTGCCCCACTGCTGTCCCGCTATCCTAAGGGAGGAGTGCGGCCCGGCCCCATTCTCCTCCCTTTCCCACCTCCCACTTGTGATCTGTGCCCTAGCTGTGCAGGGTTAGGCTGGGGGCACTTCCCGGCCAGGTCCTGTGGCATCGCGCCCGCCCCTGCTTCCTCTGCCCGCCGCTCCCTGACTCAGGCCCTGTGGGAAGAGCGCTGAGTGACCGGTGACTGGCTCGTTAGCCTGCACCAGTGCCGGTGGCGTGGGAGGGCGCTCACCTAGAGGCCCGGGGCACCTGCTTCCTCTCCCACCGTGGGGGGGCCTGGGGGCTTCGTTGGGCCGCCCACCGGGACCCTTGCTCCTGTCTCAGGTACCCACGTAAATGCTTTTCTTTCACGGAGACGGTGTTCTTGGGTGGCAGGGCGCTGAGAAAGACGGGTTCCTGCTTTCCCACCCGTAGGAAAGCAGGCCATAAAAGGCCTTGTCATGAGAGGATGCCATCTGTTGATGGAAATCTGACCTGCAAATTTGTATTTCATTAAGTTGAATGGGGACTAAAACAATACATTTTTAAAACAGACTTGATTTTTTTTTTAGAGCAGTAAGGTTCACGGCCAAATTGAAAGGAAGGTACAGATGTGTCCCACCTACCCCCGTTTCCCCCTGCGTGCACAACCTCTCCCATGGTCAGTGCCCCCACCAGAGTGGTACATCTGTTACAGTTGATGGGTCTGCCCTGACCTATCGCTGTCACCCAGAGCCATGGCTTGTGTTAGTGGTCACTTTGGGTGGTGTTCATTTTGGGGGTTCAGGCAGATGTACGATGACGGCGATCCGTCATTATTGCCTCATACAGAAGAGTTTCACTGCCCTGAACATCCATTTTGGATGTGGTTTTTAGGAGCTCATGAAGATCAAAAAGGAGGGGGGAGCATATATAAAACAGGTTCCCCCCAGGAACGTAAATTCTTAGTTGGGCATAGAAGTGGGGAGCCTAAGCCCCTCTGCAGATATCTCAAAGAGCCTGATACAGGTAGCGGCCCAATTTGAGGTGACATGAATCACTTAAAACTCTGTGAGTAATGCCCGTGAATCACCCCAGAATTTCTGTAAATCTTGACTTAAACATTACATTCTCTTGCATTCTATTTGAGTACATTTCCTTGCTTTTAGACTTATTCTCTGTCCCTGTTACATCAGATCCCATTCAGTGATGTCTAAAGTGGTTCTTGGAAGAAGGAGGACCAGGCCCGGTTACCTGGGCATTTAGACACCTTGAACTTTCTCAGCACTTGGCAGCCAGTGAGAATAGAATTATTACAGCAGCTTCTTAGCTAGTAGCCAACAACTTTTTTTCTTACAAAATCACTCTTCAGTGTTGCCAAGAAAAAAAAAAAAAAAACAAAAATTGATTTTGTTTCACACCTGTTCGACTTCAATAGAATGGAAAATAAATGTTCACCCAGAGGAAAAATAAACTTGCACGGCACAACCCACAGAAGGCATGTCATAAATCGTACCTCACCGGTTGGCTTGTGGGACTCCACAGGACGCCTCCAGAGCTGAGTCTCTGCGCTAACTTGATGGCCTGTTTCAGCAGCTTTGTCCAGAAACGTATGGGGGCTGGAGAGCTCCCAGATCACCTTATCTCACCTCTTCTTTTTACAAATGAGAAAACAGGGGCAGAGAGGGGAAATGTCTTGCCCTAGAAACAAAACTGGGGAAGAATGTGACGGGCGTGGATATTTATATCTGAACACCTGAGGCCCAATTTTATACTACTCTCAATTATTTCTACTTTTTTCATAGTGTGATGAAGTTCTCCAAAGTGATATGTTAAGGCTACCGCATTTTCCAGGAGAGAGTTTATAAATCGACATCACATCACAATAAAACCCAAGGGTATTGTGACTTCCAGTAAATTTACATCTGACCCCATAGCTTCCTAGAGCACAGATGAAGGACAGAGAAAAGAACAGTCGATTTGCCACCTTTTTTTTTTTTTATGGGCTTTCAGAGCAAAACTCTGTTATTAACGCATTGGGTTAGTTTTTTTTGTTTTTTTTTTTAAGTCATTAACACATTGAGTTCAGTTCACTGACTTCTCAGTTGTCTGTGGCAGAAGAGAGAGAAGTGGTGTGTACAAGACAAGAAGATTCTAGATAAAAAAGGGAAAGCTATGGAGAAAATGTGTTGGTCTGGAGAGTGAGAAGGATAGTTAATTGGCGGGTCTTGTATAAATTAAGGTATTTACTGAAGGAAATAGATGTCAGACAGAATGGAACAAAAACTAACAGGATTAAGAGACTTAGTTGGGGGGTCAGAAAAAAATGAAGACAAAAAAGGGGGAGAGGGGCCCCTGGGTGGCTCAGTCAGTTAAGCATCTGACTCTTGGTTTCGGTTCCTGTCGTGATCTCACGGTTTCGTGGGTTTGAGCCCCCATCCGGCTCCACGCTGACAGCAAAGCCTGCTTGGGATTCTCTCTCTCCCTCTCTCTCTCTCTGCCCCTCCTCCACCTACACTGTCTCTGTCTCTCTCAAAATAAATAAATAAATTTTTTAAAAAAGGGAGAATGAGACACATTTGAGGTTACTAAGTTGGAAAGGGATGGCAGCTCTCCAAGAAATGAGAGAAGAACAGAATGGTGGTAGGCTCTGAAGCAAGACTATTTCAAAATAGATTGGAGTGACTCTTACCAGCTAGGACTGGAAGGGACTCAAGATCAGCTTTCACTGTGTTCTTGAGGGATGGGTGGCCACCCAGTCTACTAGGACATCACCTGTACACCGGTGATGGGCTGTGAACGGTTACCTGCCATAATACAGGTGCACACATGGAGGTCAAGAGTTTAGAAACTTGTCACAATTTTTTTTTTTAATTTTTTTTTTCAGCGTTTATTTATTTTTGGGACAGAGAGAGACAGAGCATGAACAGGGGAGGGGCAGAGAGAGAGGGAGACACAGAATCGGAAACAGGCTCCAGGCTCTGAGCCATCAGCCCAGAGCCCGACGCGGGGCTCGAACTCACGGACCGCGAGATCGTGACCTGGCTGAAGTCGGACGCTTAACCGACTGCGCCACCCAGGCGCCCCAGAAACTTGTCACAATTTGACAGAGTAATTGTATGTCTTTTGAATCTGATGATAAGATCATTGGAGCCTGCATTTTATTATGTGTCTTTTATTTCATTTTTTTTAATAATTCATTTTTTTGTTGAGGTATAAGTGACATTGTGTTAGCTTCTGGTGTACAACATAATGATTTGATACTTGTATGCATTGTAAAATGATAGCCACAGTAAGTCTAGTTAACAGCTGTCACCTTACATAATTCCAATTTTTTTTTCTTGTGATGAGAATTTTTAAGGTCTGCTCTCTTAGCAACTTTCAAATATGCAGTACAATGAACTGTAGTCGCCATGTGGTACATTATATCCCCATTATATTTCTTTTTAATGTTTGTTTATTTAATGTTTACTTTTAAGAGAGAGAGAGAGCACAAACAGGGAAAGGGCAGAGGGAGATAGGATCTGAGGTAGGCTCTGAGCTGTCAGCACAGAGCCCGATGCGGGGCTCAAACTCACGAACCGCGAGATCATGACTTGAGCCGAAGTTGGACCCTTAACGGATTGAGCCACCCCGGTGCCCCTCCTCATTATATACATATTTCACAAGATACTCATCTGGGATGTACCAAACCCACCATGGGGAATTTGAGAAGCATCAGTTGGCCATTCAGAGGGGTCTGGAGACCAGCAGCATCCGCTCCGCCTGAGACCTTGTTACAAATGCAGAAACTCAGGCCCCACACAGACCTTCTGAATCAAGACCCCTGGATGGCTCTTACGAACGCTGAAGTTTGAGGAGCCCCGTGCTTCAGTCCTTTCAGTGTCGGACGGGTGAAATAATTAGAAGTTCTTCCTCATGCTGCTTCTGGTTCCGCTTCACCATACCTGACATCACGCAGGAAAGAGATCTCCTGTGATAGCACTTGAAAAACCACTATCAATTCAAACACGTATTTTACAAATAATTGTTGAAAGTCTATTCTTTGCAAACCGCTGAGCTACGTTGTAGGGTTATGGTGATAAAGAGGACTCTGGCCTCAAGGAACTTCCAGTTAAATAGATAGGAAATGGGGTATGTACTTAAATATTGCAATAAAAACAGAACTTGATGAACCCATAAGATAAAGTGCTTGGGAAATTTATAGCAGGAGAAATTATTTTTACCTGCATGGAGGTGAGGGCAGAGGTGCAGCCTGTGGAGAATGGAGTGACAGAGAAGCACTTTTTGCAGAAATGGCATTGAAACCAATCTTTACGAGACGGGTAGGAACTGAACGTGCACAGACGGTACCAGAACAGATCAGAAGCAGGGTAGGGAGACGTGGGGCAGGTGTAGGGATCGGAACTTAAACCATTATAAAGCTTTGTGATTTAGCCTTCAGCTGCTTAGAGACTTCGATAGTACAGTGATTCGTTTTTCGTGGGCTTTGAAAGGATCTGCTTTTAGGGAGGTCTGAAATAGTGCTCATATCTACAGGACTCTTTCTTAGCCATTTCTCACTTCCACCTGCTGAGAGAAAACTGTATTCGTTAAAAGGGATCCTTCATTGTGAAAACACATGACAGTATAGTCAACTTTTTTTTTATGTTTATTTTTTGAGAGAGAGAGAGAGAGAGAGCGTGAGCAGGGGAGGGGAAGAGAAAGAGGGGGGCAGAGGATCCAATGTGGGCTCCGCACTGACAGCAGTGTGCCTGACGTGGAGCTTGAACTCATGAACCGCGAGATCTTGACCTGAGCCAAAGTAGGACGCTCAACCAACTGACCCACCCAGGCACCCACCACCACCACCCCCCCCCCGCCCCCGGCCCTTTTGTTTCTTAAAGTATAGTTAACTTTTATTTTTTTAATGTTTATTTACTTGTGAGAGAGAGAGACAGAGTGCAAACGGGGGAGGGCTAGAGACAGAGGGAGACACAGAATCTGAAGCAGGCCCCTGGCTGTGAGCTTGCTGTCAGCACAGGGCCTGACGCGGGGCTCAAACTCACGGACCGCAAGATCATGACCTGAGCCGAAGTTGGCCGCTCAACCGACTGAGCCACCCAGGCGCCTCTTATCTTTCATTTTTTAATGTTTTTTTCCTTTCTTTTTTTTTTTTTTTTTTTTTTTTGAGAAAGAGAGGGAGACAGGATCAGAAGCAGGCTCCAAGCTGACAGCAACAAGCCCGATGCGGGGCTCAAACTCATTAACCGTGATCATGACTTGAGCCAAAGTCGGACGCTTCACCGACTGAGCCTCCGAGGTGCCCCTGAAATACCTTTTGAGTAGAACAATTTATTTCAGTAGGAACTGTAGGGGCAACAGCAGACCTGAAATACAGGGAGGAAACAAGGCTGTCTACGTATCTGCTTCGCATTGTGTCCCATCACTTTCATCTTCTCGGGGTCTTCAGGGGCTCCCAAGGCTTCCCGAGGCTTCCCGCTGGCACCAGGATGGACTGGCTTCCTTCTGCTTGTATACAGCCGTTGCCCTCAGACCATTCTGCACCATTCCCTGCATTCCCTGCACTTCTCCCCAGAGTTGGGCCATGTCTTTCCATGACTGAAATCTTCCTTTTTCTTGATGTACTCACTTGTTGGTTGGGGCACGTTTTCCAGCAGCACACTGAGAAGGCCGCATGGGCGATCGTTCGTTTTGAGACCACGTACAGCTGAAAATATCTGCCCTATCCTGACATTTGGCTCGTTATAAAAATGTAGGTTGGAAATAATTTTCCTTCAGAATTTTGAAGCCATGTGCTCTTGGGGTAGACCTGTGTCCTGATCTTTGGGCCTTTGCTTTCAGGGCTGGTCACATCCGCCAGGTATTTTTGTCTGGAGAATATAGGTCTGGTTTTCAACATTTTAAGAGCAGAATTGAGGGGGAAAAGATTGATGGTCGCAGCATTCAGTATGTAAACAACTCTTTGCTCTCTCTGTTTCTGGTGCAGTATATACCCACCCTCAAACGTGCCTGATATTCCCCCTGTCCAGACCTAGCCTCAGTCTTGCACCCTTCAGGATGTAAATCACTTACTTCCGCGGGCGCTGGGGAGGGCCTCACGGGGAGTCGCATAGGTACGTGGAGGCAGGACCTGGCAACCCGACTCCTTATCACTACCGTCACCCTGCGTGTGTTTTCTGCTCATGACTCCCCCTCCTTTCACAGCTGCCCCTTACGACCAGTTCCCAGCCTCCAGAGGTGGGGTTGGGATCTTAAGTCAAATTTAGGTTCACTGCTAAGTTACAAACATCTTTTGGACGTCAAGTAAGGTCCCAGCTCTTAAACAAGACCTAAAAAGCATTCACTGTGAAAAAATTCTTCACGTTCTTCATCACCTTTAACAAAAGCGCGAAGCCTGCCGAAGGATTAGTATCAAGAATATAATACAGAACTCCCCCACCTCAATACAAAGACACTGAGCCCAATTTAAAAAAATGAACAAGAGACTTGAACGTAGCGTGTGTTTTACAGAAGAGGAAACGCACGTGGCCACAAACAAGAGGAGATATTCAGCACCTGTGTGGTGAGGGTGCTGCGGCTGCAACCCCCAGGAGAGCGGTTCCGTGGGTACAGGAATAACAAGGAAGCAAAGGAAGATCGAACCCAGGATTTAGGATGGATAGTCACTGCAGAGGGGTGAATGGGGAGAAGGAATGTGTGGGTAGGAGCAGGTGGAAGTCAAGGTCCCAGCTTTTGTTTTGGGTGGTAAGCTCGTGGGGTCCTTGTTACATTATTGAAAATAATTAGGTAATTAAATACATGAAAAAAATAAGCCTAATGGGGTGGGTCTCCCGAGGTGAAGTAGACAGAGATCCTTGCTCAGGTGGATCTCAGTTCTGTGTTGTCTGTTTTGGTTTTTAAGAAGTCGTTCTGAACCCTGGAACAAGTGTTTTGTAGTTGAAAGTTATAAAAATATCTGTATATTAACCTAAAGTTAAGAAGCTACATTTCCCAGCTGGGGTTCATATGTTGATAAAAAATCTACTTATAGAGTTTTACTGCATAAATATTTACAGCTATGTCTGTTCTTTCATAGAAATTTTACATTTTTTTCCCTTTCTTAGGACAAAGTTAAACTATAACCCTCCAAAAGATGATGGATCAACCTATAAGATTGAACTTGAAGGGATATCGGTAATGGTTATGAGAGAGATCCTGGATTACATCTTCAGTGGGCAGGTATGATGAGACACACAGGGAGGAAGACTAAGGAGAAGCCTCTCAAGGTCAGGGTCTCCTTCATCATTCTGTGACGGAGCAGCCCCACCCTCTTCATCTGTCATTGTCTGTGTGACGCGCCTCTCCTGCTGGGAATAGTACCCAACTCTGTTCTTGCCGGGCTCTGTTCTTAAGAGCAGACTGGGCAGAATCTTCACCCCGTACCGGTTTTTGTATTCACCATTCCGACCTCCACCTTCCATCGTGAGAGAGGAAGAAACTGGGTGCTTCTTCCACGGCTGTCTTTTTTTGTTGGTTTGTTTTTAAATCTTAATTCCCATCTTACTCTGTACCCATAGCCTGGAAATGGGAGCTTCGTTGGGCGGTGGGAGTTTATTTTGTAGAAATAAGAGTTTGAGATTTACTCTAATGGCAGACACCTGTATTGTATTCATGATTCCTGGCTCCTGTTGCCTCGGTAGGACCAGTATCCCTGCTGTACCCCGTTCTTGCCCGTGTCCCTTTGCTGTCTGTACCCACTTACATTTCTGGGGGATTTAATGAAGCCCAGCGAAGAAAGTGAGCGATTAGACTTCTTCTTCGCCATCCTCGAGCCCCTAATCCCTGATTACGTGGTTTGAAGTGTAGCACGAGGGCTCCTAAGAATGACCACAGGTGTGCACCAGGGCTGGCTTATGACAGGAGGAACGTAGCATATCTTACATTTAGTTATGTGAGAATGCATTTTATCTTGACTCTTTTTGAGAGCTTCTCTCCTACTCTCTCCCTTATTCCTTCCTCATCTTGTTTTACCTTTCTCATTTGTAAGAGCCATCTCCTCCATGTTTTCTAAGCATTCTGGACGCACTGCTTACCTTCTCTGAATATACTCATTTGGTCATCCTCGGTGATTGTCATTCCTTTTGAAGGTTTTGGGTTAATTTCATGATGTCCTCCCCTTTTCTTTTCTCTGAACACTCTTCTCTTTTCTCTGAGCGCTAGGTGGAGGGGGGTGGGGGTTGTGGGCATGTAAGGTTTTGTGGGTGATTGTTAAAAATAAGTGAATTTAGATTAATTTTGGGATGGTCCTTAAAATACCAAAGCGTCACAAAATTGGGAGCATCACAAAACCAGGCTGAGGACCAGCCTCTCATCTCACTTTTAAAATCAGCTCAGCAGCAGCTATTATAAGTTATAAGCCAATAAGAGCATATTCCTTTTCAGGCTTGGATTTGAATCTTGAAACCTTATTTATAGATTGACTTCTGTGTTTTTTGTTCCCAATTTAAATTAATTATGGTTTAAAACCATAGTTGCAGCATAAGTTGTAACAAACTCTTGATTTGACAGTCTAGTCCTAATTGAGATGGTATTTAGTGGTGTTTTCACATGCCTGTATCTGACTGGTGTACCGCTAGCCGCTGTTTTGTGGCTGAATTGAATACCTCAAGTAAAAGGGAAACGTTTCCTTACTTGTGACCTATTCGACACACTTCTTTCCACAGTTGTGTTGCTCGCTTTCTAAGGTGATAGGCAGTCATACGTTCTTTTTCTGCATCTGTGGTACAGAATGTGTAAAATGTTCCCTGTGGTCCTGTAACCTGGAATCCCTCCCTGTCACTTCCGAGGGTGGGAGAAGCATCCATTCTTTGGGAGAGGAGAATCTGGACTGTTGTGATGGTGGCAGTCTTGTAGAGACCTGTTTCTTTACGTCGCCTCCGTGTTGCGTGCAGAAACTGTCAAGTGGGTGGAGGAAGAAGAATCAGAAGATTAAGGAAAAGCGAAATTCATAACGATAAACAAGAAATACTACCTTAGGGATTTCTGCCAGAGAGTACCTTTGAGACCAGAGTGCACGTGTCGCACCGAGTGTGATGTTTGGCATTGGGAATGAGGCTCTCGGGCAGCGTGGCCCTCCCCTCGCCAAGGGGCTAGAGTGGCGTGTCTGACGTGCCATCTGGCAAAAGACGGAATGTGATACATCTGGAGGCAAGATGTGCCACAGTTTCGGGGCTGGCATTTAAAGAAACTACCTTCAGTTGACCACAGAATGCGGACCTGTCCGCTCCCAGCGCATAGGCCTGGAAGTGAGCAGGGTGGACGGTTCGCCTGCGGAGGGTTCATGGTGGTTCATGTCGGTAAAGCAAGGGAAGCCCTGGGAAAAGTCAGACGGCCACGTGCTGCTCATGTTTTGTGAGGGTTCACCGGGTGCCCTCAAACTCCTCTTGACAAAGAAGCCCTAGGCTGGACCGTGTGACGTTGCCAATATTCATTCGATCATCTTTGACCTACAAAAGTGGAGCTTTCGTGTGGTTCAGCCTGATAGGTTAGCGGTTTGGGTTTTCAATCTGTACATTCAAATGTAAAATATTGATGATACTCTTGCAGATCCGGCTGAGCGAAGACACAATCCAAGACGTTGTGCAGGCAGCGGACCTGCTCCTGCTGACGGATCTGAAAACTCTGTGCTGTGAGTTTCTAGAAGGCTGCATTGCCGCAGAGAACTGCATCGGTATCCGCGACTTTGCACTTCATTACTGCCTGCACCACGTCCATTACCTGGCCACGGAGTACCTGGAGACTCATTTCCGAGACGTCAGCAGCACGGAAGAGTTCCTAGAACTCAGTCCACAGAAGCTTAAAGAAGTGATTTCTCTGGAGAAGTTAAATGTTGGCAATGAAAGATACGTGTTTGAAGCAGTGATCCGATGGATAGCACACGATACAGAGCTAAGAAAGGTACCTGTGGGGTATAACATGGTCTAATTTGCCTTCTTACTTACTTATGTCATTCATTTGTTTATTTAATCCACAGAATAGATGTGTTGTCTTTCCCCTTCAGCCTGATGGACTTACAAAGTTGTGATCTAAAAGATGTCTGTGGGGGGCGCCTGGGTGGCTCAGTCGGTTAAGCGTTGGACTTTGGTTCAGGTCATGATCGAACGGTTCGTGAGTTTGAGCCCCACATCGGGCTCTCCACTCTCATTGTAGAGCCCACTTCAGATCCTCTGTCTTCCTCTCTGTCTTCCCCTCCCCTGCTCACTCTTGCTCTCTCTCTCTCTCTCTCTCAAAAATAAGTAAAACATTTAAAAAAATAAAAGGTGTCTGTGGTACATCTTTGCATAGGATCATTGGAGCCGTTGTTTTTTCAGACCACACTACAAAAGCTCACATAACTCGTAATATAGCAGGAACGTGATCTCTCTTGTACATTGTTTTTAATGGGAAAATGCATTTCAGGCTTAGGCTGGAGATTATAGAAATTCAGCGTCTCCACTCTTTTGTTCAGCATCCTTCCGTCCACCATTACTGGGCTAACCCGTGCGGGACTCTGACAGAGGCCGTGGAGCGAGAGGGGGCACACAGGCTCTGGCAGACGGGTGAGGGGAGGGGGCTCTCCTGGGTGATGGACACCATTCAGCAGAAGGCAGGAGAGCTCTCTGCCGTTTTCATGGTGATGCAGTTCTAGATGGGATGAGTCTGGAAGCGACAGCTGCAGAGGAAGGGTCTCAGAGAATATCAGGCTTTAGATCCACACTGTTTCTACACTGGGGGCCGGAGGAAATCACAGAGCTTTGAGTCCAATATTTATAGACTCCAGCATTGATTACTGTATGCAAAAAATTTTAGAACTATGTCAGGTTTTAAAGTAGTTTTCAGAATGTATCATTGCATTGTTAATTGTTCTCCGTAACTGTTGACTGAGGTTCTAGTGAAAATTCTGTAGGGCCGTTGGGGCACGTGGGTGGCTCAGTCAGTGGAGCGTCTGAATCTTGATTTTGGCTCAGGTCATGATCTCATGGTTTGTGGGTTCAAGCCCCGCATCAGGCTCTGGTCTGACAGCGCGGAGCCTGCTTGGAATTCTCGCTCTCTCCCTCTCTCTCTGCCCTTCCCCACTCACGTTCTCTCCCTCTCTTTCTCTCTCTCTCAAAATAAATTAAAAAAAAAACTTTTAATTCTGTAGGCCCATTTAGAAATGATGGACTATCATATTATAGATAGAAACTCTTACATGGTATGATACAGAAATACACGCTGCTGTATGGTTGTGGTCTCAGTGCGGTAGTTAGCGCTCTCTTTTCCACGTTAGGCAGGTGGATGAGGAAAGGAGATAGGAGCGTTCTCAGTTCGCTGTTGCTCGTGGAGACCACCGTCACTAGCTGCCCCTTCCTTTCTTCTTCAAGTGATGAGGTTGCCAGGGAAACAAGAGGCATTTCTTCCTCCTTTGGTTCGAAGACTTACAGACTTCATATCTTAAAGGCTGTTATGTATGACTCAGGATACAGAAGAATATACTCTAAAACGACTGTTGCCAAATCAAGAAAAACTCTTCATTAAGGAGTTTCGCCTCGTGTGTAGAATGCTGTCGTCAGTTCAAGTTTAACGATCCATCGTGAAAAGTATACAATTCATACTATACGTGTTAGATATTTTTTAACAATAATAATTGAAGAAATACAGAGTACTCAGGATTCTTCTGAACTTTTGCTTTTCTATATTTTTCTTGTAATGCTTTTTTATTTATTTTTTTATTTTACCATTTATTTATTTTTGAGAGACAGAGTGTGAGTGGGGGAGGAGCAAAGAGAGAGGGAGACACAGAATCTGGAACAGGCTTCAGGCTCTGAGCTGTCAGCACAGAGCCCGATGTGGGGCTCGAACTCATGGACCGCGAGATCATGCCTGAGCTGAAGTCAGACGCTCAACTGACTGAGCCACCCAGGCGTCCCAATCTTGTAATATTAATGTTGGTCCATTTTCATTGCCTGTTGCACCATATCGAATCAAGGTATTACTGTGTGTAAGGTTTCCGTAAATGTGATTGAACTCCCAGCACATCCAGCCGTGTGAAATAAGGCCACTCCAGCCGAGCTCCAAGGTTTCCCGTTGGTAAGGTGACCCTTCAGTGTGTAAAGAAAGCCGCTTGAAACTTCTCGGTGCTGTATCAGATATAAATCTGAATGGATTATTTTTCAAGTTAAACTTGTATTATTTATTAAGGCCGTGGGAAGTAGAAAGGAAAGGGGCCGGTAAAGCATATTCACGTGGTGCCCGCGCTTGTGACTTGCCTGCCGATGAGCTGTTAATCATTTCAGGTCTCCGTGAGCCAGAAGAGGGATGTTCTAAACACTGTGTCCTACATCCTTCATTGTTTTTCTCCCCATTCTTTCCACCCTGTCGTGCAGGTCCACATGAAGGACGTGATGTCGGCGCTCTGGGTTTCAGGGTTAGACTCCAGCTACTTACGGGAACAGATGCTGAACGAACCGTTGGTGCGAGAAATCGTCAAGGAGTGCAGCAACATACCGCTGAGTCAGCCGCAGCAGGGGGAGGCCATGCTGGCGAACTTCAAGCCGCGGGGTTACTCCGAGTGCATTGTGACTGTGGGTGGAGAAGAGAGAGTGTGAGTATTGGACGTGAATCGCTTCAACAGTCGTGTAAGGGGAGAGCTATTTCCACGCGAGCAGGGATGCATAGTGTTGTTTTTGGTATCTAAGCATCATAGCAATAGAGTTTTAAAAATGTTTTAAGCGTTCTCTAGAGCAATGAAACTAGTCATAGTTATTGTAAGCAGAACTATATAAAGCACTTTAACTGCTAATCAATTATTTATTTCCTTAGTTCCCGGAAACCAACAGCAGCGATGCGATGTATGTGCCCTCTTTATGACCCTAATAGGCAGCTTTGGATTGAACTGGCCCCTTTAAGCATGCCAAGAATTAACCACGGAGTTCTCTCAGCAGGTACCATTCTGTGGTCAATTTTACTTAAACACAAGATCAAGTAATATGTAATTTCAGGGTTGTACAGAATGACGCAAAACCTTGTAGAGATTTAATTTGAATTTTAAGAGATAATTGTATTATCTCTGTGGTGACACCTTCTGTCTAGCTCTAGCCTTCGAGACTCTGTAAGGAGGAGAGTGTCTTCTGTCAGTCTTTATTGCTCCTGAATCTCTCATACCGAGCTATTTTTGAGAATTTTAGTAGAGGAGCATTTTACCTGATGATGTAACTGTTGGAAAAGCAGGACTCAGTGACTCTTCCCATCAGTTACCTGTGTGGCCACACCCTGAACACAGAATCCCTTTGAGCCACGCCAGCCCCATTTTTGAAATTCATGCTATTCAGAATTATAGTAACTGTATCAAAAGTAAAGCTGTTATGTGAAAGCAGGCATTTCGTGTGAGACTTCAGAAAATATTACTTTCCTTCAAAGGCTTCAAATTACATTACAATAGAAAGTATCTTTCACTGACCTTTGCAAGTTTGAAAACAGCTCCACATCATTCAAAGCCCTCCCTCGAGGTGATGGGGAAGGTTGTACTTGCTGCCTTCTGACTGTTGGCTGCTTTTCTCTGCACCGGGGCCTGCCCGCTTGGGTTCACCCGCAGGTGCCATTTCACTAAATTCTAATTACTATCAATCGTCTTCCTGGAACCCCTCTTCTTATATAGTCTCTGCTTGCCCGCTACCATTGCTTTCAAGATTTTGAAAGCTGTACCAGATTATAGAGCTGGCTAAAGCTAAGCCAGAGGACACAAGTGGAATCATTTTGTGGGTTCCAAGATTATTGAAGTTAATTGTTAGGAATAAGCAGCGGGAGGCAGCGGTGTAGCCAACAGGATGTGGGTCTGACTTCCCTGTTCTGTCTTAGAATTAGCTTCCTCACATTTTCTTCCCATAGTATGTACATATACTCGTGATTTTCACACACGCACACCCACCACTGTGGTTCCAGTGTCATGGATTTTCCAAGATTTCCTGGAGGGGTTGGTGCTTCAGAAACATTGAACAGTGAGGATGGGGTTGTGTCCAGCTGTAGTGAGTGTGGCTGTGAGGTGACCGAGTGGTTCCTATTCCTGCCCGCGCCCCCTCTTTTTTGCTTTAACTGATGGGCTTTTTTTTTTTTTTTTTTTTTTCATTTACTTTTTTCCCTCTCTTCCAGGTTAGAAGTTATAGTCTTTGTCTATATTCCTTTGAAAGTCATCATAGAAACCATAGCCTGTATTCTTAAGTTATCAAAGCCTAAGTGCATTTCTGCTGTTTTTCATGTTCCACAGTCTTGCATTATTAAAATAGGACTTTATGAATAAATATTTACATATAAACATGTTTTATTCATCTATGTTTTATATATGTATCTGTGGAGTGTCTGTTTACCGGCCTATCCACCACTTTCTTTGTTTTTCTTTCTTCTTCTTCAGACCTTCCATCTAGGATTATTTTCCTTCTCCCTGAAGTTCATCCTTTTGAATTTCCCTTCACGTGGGTCTACGGGTAGCAAACACTTGGATTTGTATGTCTAAAAATGTCATTATTTTGACTTCATTCCTAATGGATACTTGTGCTGGGTATAGAATTTCAGGGCATCTTAACTCTGTGGCTTGGCCTTTCCTCAAGTGTGGAAAATTCTTATTCATGTTCATGTCTTTCCTGCTTTTTGGAAGTCAGATTAAACATGGCTACTCCTTTTTGCTCTGTCCTCAGCCTCCTGCCGTCATTTTGTTTTGTTTTCCATGTTTTTGTCTTTCCATGTGTTGCCCTCTTTGTGATTTCTTTTGATGTACCCTCCATTTAATGAGTTCTCTCTTTAACACTGACAGATCTGCCATTAAACCAACCTACTGGATTTTTTTTGTAATCTAGTTTTTTTTTTCTTTTTTATTCCTAGAAATTCTCTTTAGATCTTTTTTAAATCTGCCGTGTCACTTCTGTAGTCCCCTTTTCCCAAGAGTTATCTTAAAATTTGTCTTTCGGTTTTTAAACATAGTAAGCTTTGTCATTTTGTTGGCTTTCTGATTAGTCCAGTATTTGAAATTTGAAGTCTCTGCAAAGCTGCTTCCTACTGTCTTCTGTTGCCGGTTCTTCTTCATAGTCTGCTTTCTATGTCCTAGTATCTTTGGGTGGGTGCTGATCATTTTATTAAAAAGTGTTCATAGGAATAACTTGGTGCTCTAGAATCTTAGAATATCCTAATCTAAAGATTAGATAAAGGTACTTTCTTCCACACAAGTTTTATGTTTGTTTCTTCCAGTTGCCTGTAAACACTACAAATTTGGAATTACTGGAAACCAGATGCAAACCCTGAGGTCTTCCAGACAAGCAAGGAGATTTAAATCTGGGTTCTGGTTCTGGTTGAACTTGGGAGAGGCTCTCCTGCCAGAAGCCACACTTTCTATGGGCCTGGGGTTTTGATTTCTGTCTTTTTCATGCCCTCAAAGCCTTACAGGAGAGGTTGGAAATTTCCCAGATTGGTAAATGCCCTCAGAGCAAAATGGTTTCCATGGTTGGTAACCTCTCCAGCTCCCACTTTATCTCAAGCTTTGCCATACTGTCCTGTCGGCTTCTTCTCTTTTCAGAAGACTATTTCATTTCAAAACTGTTTGGTCCAGGAGGTTAGCTGTGTTGCACAAGAATTGGTATATATAACCGGATCCGCCATTACCTGAAACAGGAAGTTGAACAGTGACTCTTAGATCTTGTCTTGAATACGAAGTGCTCACGGTGCCCTGGATCTGAGTGCTCCTGGGTCTTGAACGAGCGGACGTGGGCTGTAGATGAGAAGCCGTTTGAGAGTCACAGAGGGGAAATAGAATTGATGCAGCTGCCCAATGTCTGCATGGGCGGTGTCAGTCTTGGTTGTATGCTGTAGGGCAGTGGGAACGCACTCGGGTGCTGAGGGAGCTACAGTAGTCATAGTGACTCTCAGATGTGATTAGGCTCCCTCACGAAGGATCCAGTGAATTGTGATCAAGACCTCACACCCACTGCTGTTGTATTTAGAGAAGTTGTCTCCACATACTGTCTCTACAGCTGGGGCATTTATATTCGGCAGGAGGGGGGTGGAGACCAAAGTTTCAACTTCCTTGTGTGTCTCATTTGATTTTTGCAGAGGGATTCTTGTTTGTATTTGGGGGCCAAGATGAAAATAAGCAGACCCTGAGCTCAGGAGAAAAATACGACCCAGATGCAAATACGTGGACTGCATTGCCGCCAATGAATGAGGTAAAAAGCTTTTTCATTTGCTTTGATAGGGTGTCTTTCTTCCCTTTAGCGCTTTTGTTTTGCATTTGCAGAGATGTAAGAGGAGAAGCAGGGAGCCTGCCACACGCCCCCCACCCCCACTATGCTAGTGCCCACCTTCCCGCTCCTCCCTGTGCCTTTCTCCAGCCTACGCACGCACGCTCTTGCTTTGGGACCTTTCGCAGATGCCCTTGCACCTCGCTCCTTGTTTCCCACATTGTCCGCACAGCACTCTCCAGGAGGCCTTCCGTCGGCCCCTCAGCTCCCACCACACTTCCTGTTTTCTTTCTCTTCGTGAGGCACAGCAGCTTCTCACGTGCTGGGCATTTTTCGTGTTCACACGAACTCCTTGGTGGCCGGGGATTTTGTCTGTGTGCTGAGGGCTCTATCTTGAGTGCTGCGACGATGCCGGGCACAGCGGGGACAGCGGGGACGCTAAGGAAGTATTTGCTGGCAAACGAGTGTGAGCTACCTCAGGCCTCTGTCATTCCAGATGGCCTTAGCGTGAGCCTGGCCTCCCCGTGCCTCTCCCAGCCTCAGGCAGCGCTGTTGCTGTGGCTCTTACTTGGCTTTCACACCAACCTGGAAACACTTAACTAAACACGGATAATTTTATTGACCCAGAAGGTACTACTGTTGTGAGCCACGACGAGTGAGAAATAATGATTCTGCCAGTGAATTTATCACATGGGTGATTCCCTTATTCGGAATCGCCCCGGGATGGGGGTTCTTTGCCTGTTGTGGCAGAAGGGTGAGCTGCCAGCGAAATCACAAATATCTGAGAGAGAAGGCTTTGAGCCTGGAATTCTGGAATATCATGGTATCTGTAATTTGTAATAGTGTGTGGCTACCTGCTTTCAGTCTGGCAGTTGGCCTTCCGTGTGCAGAAACCTTTGCTGTCTTTTCAGCCGCGGCATAATTTTGGAATTGTGGAGATAGATGGAATGCTGTACATTTTAGGAGGAGAAGACGGTGAGAAAGAGCTGATCTCCATGGAGCGCTACGACATTTATTCTAAAACTTGGACAAAGCAACCTGACCTGACCATGGTTAGAAAGGTGAGAACCACGTCTTGGGATTACTCGTTGGGTTTTAAAGTTAGCGTTGGCTCGTTTCCCACACACGCCCTTTAGTAGGATCAACAGCGTTAGAAGAATGAGTGTCGCGAACTTTCATCTCTGTCGGTGGTTCGCCTCTGTTACCAGCCGTCCGCCAGGATAGCGTGTGAGTGCTCACCCTGATGGTGGGCCCTGCGGTGTCCACACCCGTGCTTGCCAGATGTGTCCTGAGGGCGCTGTCCTAGGAAGCGAGCAGGTCTTCCAGACCTGTTTTCTCAATCATTGTTCAGGCCTGAGGAGACACAGTCTGCAGGCAAGAACCGCCGTTGCATACTGAGTAGAGTGAAGACACGGCCCCCGTTCCCTGGTGTGGGACGGAGGGGCTCTTGATCACGCCAGACCTTCGGGCAGTCCCGTGGGTATTTACAGCTCAAGTGCTGGGTTCCCACTATCGGTGCCTGCTCACTTCGGAGCAGGAACTAAGTGACATCCATTCAAGATGGAATCTAAATCTTGGAATCTTCGAAGAGTGGTGGGAGAATGGAGAGCCTGGAAAGCCCCCTTAACAACTAGGCTTTGGGCGCCCGGGTGGTTCAGGTGGCTCAGTCTGTTAAGTGTCCGGCTCTTGATTTCGGCTCAGGTCATGGTCGCGTGGTTTGTGAGATCAAGCCCCGCATCAGGCTCTGCATGGACAGTGCGGAGCCTGCTTGGGATTCTTTCTCTCTCTGCCTCTCCTCTACTTATGTGCTCTCTCTCCCTCCCTTCCTCTCTCTCTCTCCCTCTCTCTCTCAATAAGTAAATAAATAAATAAACTTAGAAAACTTAGAGTATTTGTATATCTCAGTGTAATAGTATTAGACGGAGTTTAACAAACAATATGTGTGCTTCCTCCTCTTCTCGTTTTTAAAATCCTGTGTTTGTGAGGTTGGAAAACACCATAGTTTGACTATTGAAAATCAGATCCTTTCCCAGATACCCTAGGGTGCCCTCTAGACTAAAGGTAGCCTTTGTCTAACTTGACTCATCAGTCGTGCCTCCCCTCTGTTGCTTTCTCCTTTCAGATTGGCTGCTATGCAGCTATGAAAAAGAAAATCTATGCCATGGGCGGAGGATCATATGGAAAACTCTTCGAATCTGTGGAATGTTACGACCCAAGGACCCAGCAGTGGACTGCTATTTGTCCGCTAAAAGAGAGAAGGTAGGAGAGCGTGGACGTTGACTTTGTAGATCCCCCCTTTCTTTCAAATAAACCTTTGTCTTGACTTGGCATTTGGTTTCTCTAAAAGTAAGTGAGGGGCACCTGGGTGGCTCAGTCAGTTAAGCGTCTGATTTCCGCCCAGGTCATGATCTTATGGTTCATGAGTTTCAGCCCCACGTCAGGCTCTGTGTTGACTGTGCGGAGCCTGCTTCGGATCCTGTCTCCGTCTCTCTCTGCCTCTCCCCTCCGCCGCCCACTCTCTCTGTCTCTGTCTCTGTCTCTCTCTCTCTTGCAAAAATAAATAAAGGGGGGAGGGGAGGGGGGGAAGTTACAGAGAGGGAAGGAGGCAAACCATAAGAGACGCTTAAGGACTGAGAATAAACTAAGGGTAGATGGGGGTTGGGGGAGAGGGGAAAGTGGGTGATGGGCATTGAGGAGGGCACCTGTTGGGATGAGCACTGGGTGTTGTATGGAAACCAATTTGACAATAAATTTCATATTGAATAAATAAATAAATAAATGTTTTAAAAAGTAATTGAATAATCCATTTCCTAAAAAGGAAGACCCACATATTCATGAAACCCTGTATGTCATGGTGTTACAACAAGCATAAGAGGAGTTAGGGAATCAATCCATTTACAACCATGGGTTGTAAATCCAATAGCTGATATGCTCTGTGTGGTCTTTCAGATTTGGAGCTGTGGCCTGTGGAGTTGCCATGGAACTGTATGTTTTTGGGGGAGTCAGAAGTCGTGAAGACATCCAGGGCAGTGAGATGGTCACTTGCAAGTCTGAATTCTACCACGATGAGTTTAAAAGGTAATTATGAGTGGTTTCACCTAACTTCTGCAACTTTTCCTTTACGCTTTCAAAGTCATGTCTTAGATTTGTTTCGTTTTGTTTTCAAGTTACTTTACTGAATTATCTCATCCATTTAGGACATATGCCTAATGCCCACTAGATATTTAGTCTGACTTCAGAAGTATTTCTAACCTAAAACCATTGAAAAGTGTTTCCGAAATCTGTATCAGACCTCGACCCTTGGTTACTTAAAATCATTTTTGGCTATAAAAAAAAGCTATAGCTTTTAAAGTTTAAACTCGTTAACCTAGCATGTATGACCTAGCATGATACGGCCTTTGTCTATTCTCTCTGCTAGTCTTCCACACAGATGCTTTGCTTGAGTCATGCCGAGCAGCATTTTCCCCCCAAACACGTTATGATGATCTCAGCTCTGTGCTGTTGTACTATTCCTTTTGCCTAAAATTTCCCTTCCAATATTTATCCAATTAATATGGCCTTTTCCGAGACTGTGCTTGATGGTCTGCTGCCTGGAGAAAGCCTTCTCACACCTCCCAGTCTGATTTAGGTTCCTCAGTCTGTGATGCCAGGAGATTCAATTCATGTCTCGTGGATTGCAATCGTTAACCCTAAGGTTCTTAGGGGCAAGATTCAGCTCGGCCAGCTCTGGATCTTAGCTTCAGCAGCACACCTTACCTGTGTCAGCTGCTCAATGGAAGGTTGGTTCTGTGGATGGAAGTGTGGTGTCAGTCTTCAAGCGTCTGATAGGTTGCCATACCTGTCTTGTAGAGTGGGCACCCTCCCACCCGCCCCCTCCCCTTCTCGCCTCTCACACATCTTACTGTGATAGCCACTAAACAGGACTATTCCCTTCAAATCCTAGAGGTCATGGGAAAATTCGTCTTGTTACGGAATTTCAACCGTGTTACCAGAAGGGGGTGCTATCATGCAGCGTTTAATTTCTTACTGTTTTAGATTAGGGCAAACAAGGTGCAGTTTCCAAGACTTTAGAGATAGAAATAAATGTCACCTAACTTGTAACGTATTTTATATTCAGGATATTTGTATAGCCTTTTTCCCTTCTTCAATTACAGGAATAGACAGTGTTAGGAAAATTTATTAGACAAAGTTTGAGAGCAATTGAGAGAATGTCTGCTGTGGGGTTAAGGTGGGGGGTGGGGGGGCAGAATTTCAAAGACTTTCGACATTTCTCTTGATACATTACTGTGAGGGCTGACTGTCCAAGGTATAAAGTACTGTGTTAATTCCTGCCCGACTGAATCTTGAGACCGTCTGCTCAACTTGACTTACAAGCACTGGTCAGTGCGTTTGATTTCTGGTAAAATACTGACACGCACCTTTTTCGTGATGACCGAGTTACTATTGAGGCAGCGTGAGCTATAGGATGCCGCTTGTCTGCTGGGGTAATTAAGGCCACTGATGCCTCACTCTTCCCTGTCCCTGTTGGTTCATAGGACTTAAATCTGGCTACACAGTTTCTCAGTCTGTCCTTGATATGCTGTCAATCACTAGAACCTTTGTATTTCTCTCAGGCTGTTTCATATTTGTAGTTAATAAGCTTGCATGTAAGTGTATTAGTTGCTTTCAGTTCGTAAGTATTAGACACAAGAGTATGGCTCCTTCCTTGCTAGTTAAAAGCACTTCCAAATAAGTTCAGGGATTGTTAGTTTCCTTCTATCTAAGCTGTCCAATGTTAGTTTTTTGTTTTCTAATGTTTATTTACTTATTTTGAGAGAGAGACAGAGAGCATGCATGTACAAGCAGAGGAGGGACACAGAGAGAGAGAGAGAGAATCCCAAGCAGGGATTCTGTCACCGTAGAACCCAACACAGGGCTCAAACTCACAAACTGTAAGATCATGACCTGAGGGGAAATCGAGAGTCAGATGCTTAACTGACTGAGCCACCCAGGCACCCCTGTCCATTGTTAGTTTTTAAAGTAAGCTCAAGGCCCCATGTGGGGCTTGAACTCAAGACCCCGAGATCAAGAGTCACATGCTCTACCCACTGAGCCAGCCAGGCGCCCGCCAGGGTTCATTTTTAAATAATGGAATGAGGAAAGCTGAATTTCTCTTGGCAGTATGACATGTATGATTCTTACTTGTTTAGGTGACCCTAGATATATACATAACACTAAGTGCCGTGGATTAACTCGTTCATAACTCGTTCGGTCTTCAAAAAGCAACTCTCTGAGTATCGGTGCTCCTTTTCTTCCAATTTTACACCGAAGCACAGAGAGGTTACGTAATGTGCCCGAAGACACACAGGTCTCACAAGTGGTGGGGCTGGAATTTGAACTCAGGCACTCTGGCCGCACAGTCACCTTTCCAGCCACCACACCGTATGGCCTTAAAACACAGGCTTTCCCGTAAATCTCTACAGGAAGAAAGTTACATATAGCAGTAGTTTATTTCTCAACAGAGCAGATGTTTCCAAGTATGTTATATTTGCATACCATGGAAACTGTTGCCAGATGAGCAATCTGTGTGAGATTGGAGAACATTTATTGTTTTTAAGTAATCTCTTGTCTTTCCTGTCTTTGTTCCCTATTTTTAGGTTAAAACTTTCCTGGAAAAATGCCATATCGTATTTTCTATGTTTCTGACTAAAAACAAAACTGTTTGAAGGAGAGCAAAGAAATTGCCCTAACTCATTCCACGTCGTAGTAGCCACTTCGTGAATCCAGAATGACAGGCAGCCCCTACTACTGCGCCCGGTGTCACGGCTCCCTCACTAGTCCTGCCACCCTCCCAGTTACCCACACCCAAAAAAGCTCATCTTCGATTCTGTCTTGTGCTTCACATCTCATCCGTCGCCCAGTCTTGTCCCCTTTTTTTAGACTCTGGCATATTTGCCACATCACCCGCCTTCATTTCTCTGCTCCCGCCCCACTGTGTCCGTGCCATCCTGTGTGCAGCATCATTAGCCTTCTAACCAGGATTCCTGTACTTGTTCCCTATTTGTGTTTTTGAAAGATGAATCGGACTTTGGTCGTTGCACTCTCCCGCTGGAAATTCGTGGTATTTCCCCGCTGCTTACCGAACAGAGACGGTAGTATGTTCCCCCCTGCTGGGGTTCCCCGCTCTCTGAGGTTAAGAGAAATGCTCAGCCTTTTCCAGTCTCTTCCTTCCGTGTCCTGCACTCCAGCCCCCTTCTTTACGCATCCCGTGTTTGACGGCCTCCCCACGTGCGTTCAGCCCAGATGCCCCCCTTTGGTTTCTATAGACCAGTCATGGTGACTGTTGAAGTCAAGGCCTGTCGGTTTCACGTTTTGATCCCTGAACGTGTAGTTGAGCAGACTTACTTGACAGCCGGCGGAATCCCGTGTTGGTTCCCTGACCCGTGGGGTCGGGGGCCATTGTGGTAAGAAGGGCTAAGGGAAGTCCGCTGTAACTTTCCTTCCCTATCACGACGGAAGACCGGAAGCAGTTCTGCCCCCTTGAGCAATTGACAGAAATTGGTTCTGCCATCAAAGACTTGAAAATGCAAGAGTGGGGCTACCTCTCACGTCCCCACTTAATTCGCCTAAAAGGTAGAAAAGGCAGGTGGATTTTGGACAACAGCCGTGTGCTTTCATAAACATAATCAGATGGTTACACGGATCACAGACTTAGTCCCAGAGGTAGTATCTTTATGCGGATGTTGTGTCCTCATGCAACGCGGTCCCCGGCCTTGGTATGCTGCTGTTGACCTAGCTCCTGCTTTTTCTTCATACCGATATGCAGGGACTCCCAGAAGCAGTTTGCCTGGCAGGGCCAGTGGTACCCCTGCACTGCCTGGCCTCAGAGCCACGTCAGCCCTGCTGTCTGCCCTCTGTTAGTCCGGGGGGATTTTGGTCATCTTGGTGTTCCACTAAGACATCCTATTGGTCTGCCCCTTGGCGTTATGCTGTTTGAATCTGATGGTTAGGAAGTAGCCTTTGTAAGACACCGGGAGATGAACCGCACTCCTGACCAGATCTGTTTCAGCCGTGGCCCAGTCAAGGGGCAGAAACGACACCAGTCATCTGAACAGGGAAGACGTAATTCACACGATCACTCACTAGTAAGAGGTGGTTAACTGCTGATGGGTGAAAGGGAGCTCTGAGGGGTGCAGAAATAGCTAATTTGGGCAGTGCAGCCACTGCTACCTTTAGGGCTGAGGGAAGTACCCTAAGAAGGAGCATGTTGGGAAGAGAGAGGCCTCCCCACCCTGCAAGGGTGCGCCGCGGCCACTGCGTGCAGGACGGCGGGGCGCTGGGGGCAGAGCTGGTGTGCAGGAAGCGGCCTGCTGGGTGGCAGAGGACCTTGCTGAGGGCAAGCATCTCCGGGCCTCCTGCCTGCAGCCCGCGGGAGGAAGGAAAGAGGCACACCAAGCCCGGGAAAGAAGCCCTTTCCCCTGCCTGGCCGCGCGGTCCCTCCGGCGCCCCCTATTGGCAAAGCCTAACACGGAGTTCATCTTTTCAAGGCCCTTCATTTTCTGCACTGTGTTTTGCTCTCATCTCATGCACTGCTTCCTTCTTTTGACTTACTTTGGGTTTGTTTTGCTCTTCCCTTGCCAGATTCTTCAGGTAGAATTTTAGATTTCTTCCTTTCTTTGCCGAAATCTCCTATCTTCTCGGAAGCGTGTTTCCCTTTCTCTCTCGAGCATAGTTACTCTGGCCACGTTCCAAGTCCCCACCTGATAGATCATCCCGGCACCCCGGGCACGTCAGAGTTGGTGTCTGTTTATGGTTTGTTCCCTTGAGAATGGGTCCTCCTTTCTCTGGCTCTTCTTCGGTTGAGTAATTCTGGGCTGCGTCCCGGACATCGTGAATGGTACGTTGTCGGGGCCCCGAGGTCCTTTCTGGTGCTGTCAGAGCATTGCGCTGACAGTTGTAGCAGCCACGCACCTGGTGGGATTCCTTGGAGGCTGTAACACCTGCTGCACACAGCCGCTCGAGCCCGTCTTCAGTTCCGGAGGCCCACCTCAGGTTCAAGTTCTCACGGTTCCGGGCTCACGGACTCAAGGCTGCCTTTGGCCCACACTACCAGACCACTGGCAGGCTCCCTCCCTGGGGTTGTGTGCTCGACTCTCACCTTCTTTCCACAAATCTGCCTGCTTTGGCTTAGTCTCCAGAGCCGTCGGGCAGTGGTCTTTGGTCTCTTGCCTGGAGTTGATGGCACCTGCTTTCTCCCAGGGGGATCAGCTTGTTAAGAGCTTCCTTCTCCCTCCTGGAAGCAGAACCTCACTAAAGCTCCCTCTGTCTTTCTCCTCTCCAGTTGATCGCCCGTCCCTCTCCCCTCTTCACTGTCCCTCCTCCCCTGACCTTCCCTCCTGTCCTGCTCTCTCTAAAGCTCACTGCCACAAGCCAGGCTGTATTCTGAAGTCTCCCTCACAGGGGACATTGCTCATTCTAAGTTAGCAGAGGACCGTCCTTGCAGCCTCAAGTCCTCATAAGACCGTGTTTGAAAACATTGTAACTAAAGGCATACCACTGCCCTGTCCGTTACAAAAATGACTATCACTCTGGGACGGCCGCTAGGTGCTGGCCGCTGTGCAAAGCACTTTACGCTGGCCACTTGAGCTCATGCCCACAGGTCATTCGATGTCAGTGGGGGTGTTTGGTCTCTGCATTTGACACATGACAGCTAAATTGTCCAAGGTCAACAAGGTGCTAGATGGCAGAGAAAGAAAGGCAAAACCGTATGCCTTTTATTCCTGTTTTGTTTTTTTTTAATGTGTCTTTTTTGAGGGAAAGGGGCAGAGAGAGAGGGAGACAGAGGATCCAAAGCAGCCTCCCTGCTGCCAGCGCCGAGCCTGATGGAAGGCTCCAACCCACGAACTGTGAGATCATGACCTGAGCTGAAGTCGGACGCGTAACCGACTGAGCCACCCAGGTGCCTGTTTTATATCCGTTTTACAAGCAGCAAGTAAATACATGATGCACTTAAGTTTTTGTATCAGTTTTATTTCATCTGAAGCCTCCACATTATATGAAATAGATCACCTAGGATTATTTGTCTGAAACCCAGGAACTCTGAGTCATTGATCCGCTTTGGACCAAATTTGGTAGATCATCTACATAGACCGATTGCCTCAGCTTTGTTTAATTATTCCAGGGAGGAATAATGTGAGATTCTCAACTCTACAAAATTATGCCAAAATATTGTTGTGTTCTGATGTGCTTTTCAGTAAATAATCTAGTCACAGATGTTCAGTCACCAGTGCCGGTTACCCTCGTGCGGATACACATGGCCCCGTCATGGATTCGCCTGGAGGGGTCGTGTGCCTCCCCACTGGCCTTGGTCCTGGATGTAGGGTGCAGCTGGAGACAAGGCCTGAGGACACTCACTGGCTTCATTTGATTCAGAACCTGGGAAGAATTGAAATGTCAGGGCTTCAATATTGATGTTTATCCCTGAAGACATAAGATGTGAATAAGCCAGTTACTGTAGTTTGACGTTTTCAGACACTTTCTTTCAAAGGCCTGTTCAGGTCCCCATTTTGACTTTTCAGGGAGAGCTCTTGGATGTTTCCGTTTCCCTATTTCCTAGAGACATTTTGGGAGCAGGGACCAAACCATTCCTAGTCCCAGCGAACTGCTGGGTACCAGTCACCATTCAGATGTAAGATGAATCAAGTGTTGCACGAAGGGCTTAAGACTCTGGCAGCCTTACATTAGCCTTGCTTTGCAGTGGTTATGTGATCTCGGAAGGTCCGTGCTTCTTAGTATTCCAAATACGGAAGCTGCTGCTTTGTAACAATCTGGGAAGAGTTCTTTGAAAGGAAAGTGCTGTTATTAGAGAAACAGTTTCACATTTGTATTTAACACGGAGATGCGCTAGATCTCAGCCGCCGTCTTCCTGGACACTCGATAGCACAGAGTTGGAGATACAGGAATAACGTCCATACGCCCTGCGCTCCAATAACGAGTGTAGGCCTGGACGTGGTAGTTCTTAAGGGCTTAGATACAATCCCGGGGTCTGATGAGGTCTGCTACACCTGCAGCTATGTCTTTAGCTATTAAAGGGAAATTGTTTGGTCCAATTACTTTAAGTGAACGCCATTATATAGCAGAATCTATGGTTGGTGGTGGTGGTGTTCAAACCGACCAACAAACAAAAAAAAACACTTTTATTTTGGAATAGTTTTACACTGATCTGAAAGTTGCAAAAATAGAGTCTGCATTAAGCCATGCACCCAGCTTCTCCTCATGTTAACATCTTATGTAACCATAGTACAGATATCAAAATCAGGATATTTGGGGCGCCTGGGTGGCGCAGTCGGTTAAGCGTCCGACTTCAGCCAGGTCACGATCTCACAGTCCGTGAGTTCGAGCCCCGCGTCGGGCTCTGGGCTGATGGCTCGGAGCCTGGAGCCTGCTTCCGATTCTGTGTCTCCCTCTCTCTCTGCCCCTCCCCCGTTCATGCTCTGTCTCTCTCTGTCTCAAAAATAAATAAACGTTAAAAAAAATTAAAAAAAAAATCGGGATATTTATGTTGGTACGGTACTGTTAAGTAAATACAGTCTTCATTCGAATTTCACCAGCTCATCCACTAATCTCTTTTCCCTTTGCTCTGGGATCCCATGCGGGATCCGACAACACACTCAGGTGTGTTTCTTTAGTCTTTTTTCATCTGCGATTGTTCCTTGGTCTTTCCCTGCCTTTGATGACCATGGTATTCTTGAAGATAATTGGTCCGTGTTTTTATAGGATGTCTTTTAATTTGGGTGTGTCTGAGGATTTCTCACGATTAAGCTGAGGTTTGGTTACGCATTTTTGGCTGGGACACCGCGCAACTCTGTGAGTTATAAATGCAGTGCTATCGTTTTTTATTTTGTTACTCAACCGTTCCAGCTTTGGCCACTGGGAACGCCTTCCTGTCAGCTCTGTGTCCTTCGGACACACCCCGTCCTTTAAGCACTTCCTGTCAGGCGCACAAGGCACTCCAGGCTCATCTTGTGTTTTCTGTCTCGCCTGGGGAATCAGCCATATCTTTTTAGAGGCCTGGGTCCTTTTAGTGGCTGTTAAATTGATTTTCAACAGAAGGGCCAAGACAATTTAGTGGGGAAAGAAACGTCTCTTCAGCAAATGCTAGAGCAATTAGAGGTCTGCATGGAAGGAAAGTGAACATCTACCTAATTCCGTTCCGAAAATTCAACTTGAAATGTGTCATAAGACGTGAGTGTAAAAGCTGAAACTGTGAAGTCTCCAGAAGAAAGCATAAGAGGAAAACCTCTGCAGCCTTGGAATAGGCAGGGATTTCCTAGAAGGACATAGAAAGCGTGACCTTTAAGAAAGAAAGAAAGAGGGAGAGAGAGAGAGGGAGGGAGAGAGAGAGAGGAAAAGAAAGAAAGGAAGAAAAGAATAAATTGTGATTCATCAAAATTAAAAACTCTTCTTCAAAAGTCTCCATTAAGAACATGAAAAGATAATCTACAAGCCGGGGAAGATATTCACGATCTGCGTATCTAACAAAGGACTTGTATCCCCAAAACACAAAGAATCTTACGATTCAAGAAGAAAATAGAAAACCCAGTTTCAAGAATGAGCAAATCTTTGAGCAGACATTTCACAAAAGAAGACTGATAAAATGGCCAGTGAGCACACACAGAGACACCCAGCATCCTTCTTTTCCGGGAAGCCCGCAAGCCCACGCCACGAACGTGGCCGAAATCAGAAAGACCGACATTCCCGAGAGCTGGTAGTAATCCCCAGCGATAGGAAGCCTCAGATGTTGCTCATTGGGACAGAGAATGGCACAACACTTTGGAAGACAGTGGGGCATTTCCTTACCCGGTGGAATACACCTTTAGCTGTATAACCAGTTCTGTGACATAACATCCGCAAAGAAAATTTACACTCCAGTGTCCAAAACAGCTTTATTCACAGGAGCCGAACGCCGGAAAGCACCCCAAGGAACATGGGCGAGGGAACGCATAATTCTGGTACATCCATACAATGGAAAACCACTTAAAATTGTAAGAAACAAAGTATGGATATAAGCCACGGGGTACTGAGTCTCGGGAACGTTTTGCTGAGCAAAAGAAGCAGATTGAAAAGTGCGTACGCTTTGTGTTTCAAAGTGGGTGCCGTTCTAGAACGGACAAAATGAAGTATCATCCATAGTGACAGGAAGGAGATGGGGAAGCAGGTTGAGCTGAACTGGTGCGGGGCCTTGTCCTCTGGACGGGTCAGCCACCTTTGTCGTCTTCCTAGACCTCATCCTCTTGCCTTCCTTTGTTTTGTCTGTCTGTTCGTTTTCAGGTGGATCTACCTTAACGACCAGAATTTATGCATCCCTGCCAGTTCTTCTTTTGTTTATGGAGCTGTCCCCATAGGAGCCAGTATTTATGTTATCGGAGATCTCGATACAGGTAAGCACGTTACGGCGATTTTGCTGGAGCTGTTTCTGGCAATTCCAAGACGTGTTGTTGTATCACCTGTGCTGCTTCTCGTGGTTCAGGTACCAATTACGACTACGTGCGTGAGTTTAAAAGAAGCACAGGGACGTGGCACCACACCAAACCGCTCCTCCCGTCCGACCTCCGCCGCACCGGCTGTGCAGCCTTACGTATTGCAAATTGCAAGCTTTTCCGCCTGCAGCTCCAGCAAGGCCTATTCCGTATCCGTGTTCATTCACCCTGAGGAGGCGGCAGAGCGGAGGCAGAGCTCCTGACCCAGCGCACCATAACATGGCTTTCTGCGAGGGGACCAGAGGTGGCAGCGTATCTCCGGTGGTTTTACTGTAACGCTTAGAAGCCCGCGCTTCAGCTCCTCTCGGGGAGAACCCGTAACTGTCGAAAAAGCTCCCTTGGAGGAATCCGTTCCTCCAGGTAGATGTGTCTGCAGACAAACGGAGTAACTATCCGGTAGAGGCAAAGGGAAGTGGGAATCGGGGTCATGTAAAATATCGAAGTTAGCGTACTAAGGTGCATTCTCCCGGAAGGGGACTCCTTTCCGAGCGGCTGCTGTGTCCCAGTACCTGGCTTTGGGAAACAACAGAAATCCGTATATGCAAATCAACATATCCAAACATACCGAGACTGCGTTCCTGCTGCACTTGGAAGGAAATATCATGCCTAACCCTGCCCGACAGATTCAGGTTTGTGCCTAAGATGTTAGATTGGGCCAGGTAGTCTCCACCTACTACTAGTACTGTGTCCTAAGAATCTTTTTTCAACTATATTATCATGAATTGAAACTAAGATAAAATTTCTCCCTCATGACGTTCTATCTTAGTAATCTAAAGGTTCGATAAATTGATGAGTCAGGTTGCAGCCCTCGTGCGAGTTTAAAGGCAGTTGCTAGCTTCTGTGTTGACTTAGATACGTCATGCCATAATTTCTGGGGTAGTTCTCTCGGAGCTGTGAAGGGTCTCGTGCCGTGCCGTTCGTTCTTCCTGTTCAATTAACCAGAACCGTTTTGTAAACACGAGGAGATTAGCAGAGTAAGGGATGTTACAGAAGGAAGACCCGAGTCAGACAAGTGACCAAGGTCTGCTATGGCTACAAAAGCTGTCCAGACAAAATCTATAGGGATCAAAAAACTTTAATCTGTCTGAAAGCACACAGAGTCTCGTTTACTACTGTTTCGGATTGAAAACCTGTCTTAGAGCGCGAACCTGCATTAAGAATCTAGTCTTTGTAGCAGAATTTTCTCGATGCCGTTCACTAGCAAGAGTTTTAGACCAATTACGTTATAAGTAAAGTTTGGCTGGTAGAATAAAACTACCTCAACTTAATTTCATTCTGTTCATAGTAGAGCGAATTCATCTCTTCTCCGCTTCTCCGCTCTCCTACCTTCCCTTGTCTCCCCATGCTGCCGCCCTTCCCATCGCGGGGAGAAAATCTGTCATTAGTAGCACTTACCTTGTAAGATACTTTTTTGTTTTCCATTCAAATTACGCCACCTTAGTGTGAGATCAGGGACTTCCAAGTGCTTGATTACGTCATAATTTGAATTTTATGTAATATCAGGTTTCTAATCAATTTAATACAGAGCTCTTCAATTTTAATTGTTTTCTACAGTTTCCACCGCCCTCAGTAAATGGCTGTAAGAAGCAGTATTTTGTCTTAATGATTAATAAATGTATAAATGTATCCTTTGCTTATACATTTGAGAATAGGAGTTTCTTCTAGAAACTTCCTAGATGGAATGCTTATACGCTGTTAACATGCATAGGAAACCTCGCTTGTGTTTCCCCAACCGTGAACAGAAAAAAGGGTAACCTCCTATCTGCGGTTTTTTTTTTTCTTACACCTGTTAGGAGTCAGTACAATGCTGTAAACGTTGCTGAAGGAAGACTTGTCGGGGGGGGGGGGGGGGGGGGGCGGTTCTAAAGAATGTTGTGTGTGGAGAAGATACTGTTGAAAGAAGGCGTGAGGTGTCTATCTTCTGTATCAGAGGCCCCGGGCCAGATTTGCCACACATTCACGTAACACAATCAAATTCGATACATAAAGCAAAGCCGGCCTTTTTCCTCTGAATTGTGTACCAGTCAGCTGTCGTCCGCACACCGTCCCAGTGATACCTGGGATATCTTCTCATCAAAGCAAGCTACGCGGCCACTGCAAAGAAAGCAGACTTTCTTTTTTTACAGCTAGATACTCGTTTTTTAGAGGAAACAAATTGCTGAAGAAGTGAATTTTCTTTGGCAAAATCTCCTGAACAGAACAGAACCCTGGCCTTCAGAAGTTGCATCTGACATACATTAAAGCAGTAACTGATGTCCTGTGAAAGCCATGGCAGGCTTTCTTTTAATTCTTAATTCTCTTAATAAGCCATTCTCTTAATTTCTGAAGTTTATAATTCTTCCCAGTGCACACCAGGCCTCTCCAAGGAGACAATTCATCGTTTAGGAGTGAATGGGTTATTGCAATATTATTGCAATATTATCAGTGCCTGCATGACTTAGTCAATTCATTTTATAAAAACAGTTCTTTTTTAGTTTTTTATTCAGTTCATTGACACGGTAGCTGCAGAAATTAGATAATGTTTTTTAAAATAAATTTGCCACATAATACGGGATGCAATAACCAACAAGAACTGCTAAGTGCCAAACTGTTATTTTCCTATATAGAAATATAAAAATATTCTGCTGAAGGGTAGGAATATATTTAATTTTATTAGGCTCCAAAATTAATCGTGACTTTTTTGTAAATGACAGTTACTTCAGTATTGTGAAATAAATTTTAAGTCATTTCATGCAGGTTTGTTTTAACATTCCACTTATGCCTTGAAACATCTTTTTCTTGATAAATTTTTAATACTTCTTTTTCCGTAAGGCACTTTTACCAGGCATAGGTTGGAATAGGCAGTTGAGGATAGATGTTAAAATTTTAAATAAATATCATTGGGGGAAGTGCAATTTATTTTCATTATCCCGCCAACAGAAGGAAACTTGTTTCGGGGTTAGAGTCAGTGAATATTTAAAGGATCTCTCGTAGGCTACAGTCTAAAGTAGGCTTGTTTGTTTGTTTGTTTGTTTGTTTAACACATCCAAATATAGATTTTTCAAAGATATAAGTGTTTAATTTAAAATGAAGTGCTGTTTTGGGGGTTTGTTTTTTGTTTTTCATTTTGTGTGTGTGTGTGAGTGTGTGTTAGTGCTTCTATCCTGTGAGAGGGAAAAGTGTGAGGGACAGAGTGTGTGTGTGTGTGTGTGTGTGTGTGTGTGTGTGTGTGTGTGTTATGTGACTCGGTAAGTCTGTTTATACATGTTTACTTTTGAAATTGTAGTTCCAAACTACATATATTACTGTCTCCTGGTGCTTCCGATAAATCCTTGAGCCTGTGGCCCTTCAGTTTATACTACTAGGTTCAACTCACGTTGGGTGTAAATATTCATAGAGTCATAGTCTGTATAGTAACTTTTACCTGGTGTTTGCATTCCTTCAGTGGGACTAAAACAGTGCTTACCAACTAGTATAGTCGATACAGCTGTAAAGATTTGGCCTTGGAAATCTTTGAACTCATTGTTCCTTTCATTTGTTCTTTATTTCATTGCTTTGAGGAGTTGATAGGTAACAGTAGGCTGTTTTCAAACCGCAGCAACCAGAAAAGAATATTTGGGCGATGACGGATGGTGTATTCCCTGTGCTAAAGTGTCCTGTTATATTGTACTATCACTTTCACGATGCTTTGGGGTGCCATTTTTATAATTCGTGGGTGGGAGGGGGTTCCCTGCAATATGCAGGAAGCACATGCTTATATTGACCTGGTAGAGATAGGGCTGTCTTTGCTGCGTCACCTCAGTTACTCACGGTAGTAAGATGGGTTTTTAGAGAAATTCGTCAGCTGCCTTGGTCTGTTGGGGTTCCATTTGGTACGTTCCTCCTCCCGTGTACCGGACCAAAAAGTTTCCCAAGGAGTGCTAAAAATGCTACAGCATTACCTTCTTGTTGGCCTTTCTGATGCTAGAGGATGCCTCCTGTGGTCAGATGGAGACATTTGAATATCTGGGGAAAGAATGAGGTGGCACTTCGCATGGATTTATTTATTTATTCTTTAGTGTTTGGGTTTTGGTTTTTGTTTTTTGTTTTTGTTTGTTTGTTTTTTGAGAGAGCTTGAGCAAGGGAAGGGGACAGAGAACCAGAAGCAGACTCTGCAATGACAGCAGAGAGCTTGACACGGGGCTTGAACTCACGAGCCCTGAGATAATGACCCGAGCCGAGGTCAGACACTCAGCCAACTGAGCCACCCAGGCACCCCTGCGTGGATTTAAAAGGTGCTGGGACCCCCTTAAAAAGCACCTGCTGGAAGGGAAGCGTGAGCTTGCCCTCGTTCCATGGCTGCCCCTCATGTCTGTGAGAGCCTTGGGGGAGCCAGGAAGGGAGGAGACGGGTTTGTACAGAAAAGCTGCCCTGGGTTTAATCAGCAAATGCTTATGGAGGACCCCCTAGGGATTCTGCTTGGATTTCTGGGGGGCTGTCATGCCGCTCTCCCTCTAGACCGTAAACTCCTTGTGGGCAGTGACCCTGTCTTGGCCGTCTGCTAACCCCAGTGCCTGACACGCAGCAGGTAGTCAGGAAATGGCTGGCCAGTGAGTACAGGACCCTTGTGATCAAAGTGATGTTCTTTGTGGGATTGAGAAGCCCTCTCCAACAGCGATTTCTTTTGTTGGGTTTTAAATGAGAGGCTTTGGGGGCGCCTGGGTGGCGCGGTCGGTTGAGCGTCCGACTTCAGCCAGGTCACGATCTCGCGGTCCGTGAGTTCGAGCCCCGCGTCGGGCTCTGGGCTGATGGCTCAGAGCCTGGAGCCTGTTTCCGATTCTGTGTCTCCCTCTCTCTCTGCCCCTCCCCCATTCATGCTCTGTCTCTCTCTGTCCCAAAAATAAATAAACGTTGAAAAAAAAAATTTTTTTTAAAAATAAATGAGAGGCTTTGTATGCACATGTGCTGGCCTCATATTCTAGAGTGAGAAACTAGTACAGATAAAAAACACGAAGTGCCTGACGTACAGATGCACACTTCTGTGGTTTCCATATGTTCTTTAGGATTTGGAGGACCCTACTATGCTCAGCACACCTCATACCACTGATCACATTTAGTGTTGGCAGTGATTGCTTTTTACACGTGCCTCTCGGTATTTTCCAGAACATACTGCTGTGATCCTCACTTCTCCATGATGGGTGCAGTGGCCCCACTGGACAGAGAGCAGTCTCTGAGGCCCAGGAGATATGGCTTCATTTCCCACCTCATATGCAAGTAGAAACCCAAAGCAGAAGCCAGGTCTTTGTATTATCATTTCACCGTTCAGCCTCTGAGACGATCGCTTAATTTTCTAGGCGTGCAAGTATTTTCAGTCCTAAAATAATCATTTGTGGTATAACGTAAGCCCTCAAACATGTCCTCTAAAGTTATACAGACATAAGCTGAAAGATCTTTGGTTTTCTTTGTCAGTTAGCCATAGGAAATTTAAGAATTGACTAAAGTTGTAAGAACGGAAGTACTAAGTGTGTTTGACAGAAAAGCAGTTTTTATTCTTAAAGAGCAGAAACTTCGTTTATATTTCTTTTCTTACCACATGTACAGTAAGGGAGAAGAGAGTGTGTCTTCAAAGGTAGAAGGAAGTATTTTGCTAGCTCTCTAATAACCCCTGAGGTACTCTTTGTAGCCAGTTCAGAAATGATGGAGATGCATGGTATAAAGGTGAGTTGTGACTTGCTTACCCACGTTGGAGAAGGACATGAAATCAGGTCAAGGCTTTGCTGGCTGCTGGTGGGAAAGTCTCAGTGGCGTTGAACTCTTATGTTTGCTATTATTTGTTTGCAAACCAACTGGTAAAACTTGTAAAACTTTTGCATGTTTCTCAAGTGATTCTATTTTTCATTTTAAATACATCTCACCTTCACAATGCACTTACGTGACATCCGAGGAGCTCAGTTAAGATTCTGTGTTCTTTGGTCTAAATGCATGCGGTCGAGGAAGGTTTGCTCGTGTTCAGTTCTGTCCCTGAAGTTCTGTCAGTGACTGGGTCTTTAGACTTCTTCCCTTCCTCATCACATCAGATAACTGATAAGTTAAACAGCCTGGCTGGCTCACTTGGTGGAACGGGTGACTCTTGGTCTTGGGGTCGTGAGTTCAAGCCCCACGTTGGTTGGGTGTAGCAATTACATAGGTGTAGCCCATACATGGTGCATAAGATCACACAGGGAAAGATCACCCGTTCCTACGACCCGTATAAATATGTGGCCACTTTGGATGATTCAGATCCCAAGTAGACACAGGCTCATCTTTCTGGTCAGTGAATTATATTTATTAGACCTTTCTTTTTAGCATTTAAGTAAAATTCATAGGTTTTAAAACTTTATTGTTCCTGCTTATCAATTACAAATAAGGCATACTTTAGAACCTTGGGTAAAACTTTTTCCAGTTAAACTCGTGAACTTGGTATGAATATGACTATACGTAGCTCGCTTTATCGTGTTTCCTGTTTAATTGGATGAGAATTACATGCACCTATTCCCTTGTTCTTTGTGTTTATAGGAAAAACTCTGTTCTCCGCTACCTCATTATGCGGTGTTGTGCTTGACCCCCTGCCAATTTAGGAGAATTCAACACATTCTGTCCTTTAACAAAAGCCTGGAAGCCAGCAGCAGGCGGCCTTGAGGAATACAATTCTTTAAGGCTTATTTTCCATTTTACTATTTTTTTTTTAAATAGGCACTTTTAATCAGGAGGAACAGTCATTCTCCTAGAGCTGCTGCGAAGTGATTACTTGAAACTCAACTTGAACTTTAAAGAGTCTTGAAAAGGCTATGTTTTCATAATGTAGAAAAGTAGTATATTTAAACACCGCTGCTGTGTAAAACACAGGGCTTACTCTCCATCCTTGTTAGGATCAGACCTGAGAAGGTGTCTACCTGTCATCTGACCCAGCGGTGGGAATTCAGATGCTTGGGGCTACTGTTTTTCTTTGTCTTAAGGTGCTACTGTGGTTGGTTTAAGGAGCTATTAAGTGTATTTCCATGAATTTGTTTCCCAAGAATCTTTTAATTTTGATGACAATAGAGGCTCATTAGTAGATTCCTCTTCTCTTTTCATTCTGACAGTCTAGAGTTTTAAAATGAAATCTGAAAGTGTTTCCAAAGGACAAGGTTGAGGTTGACCAAACCACTTAGAATTGCAGGATGCTTAAAATCACGAGCGACTGGATTTTTTTCTGAGCATCAGTGGAATGTGCCTTCTCCGCACGGCGCACGGCGGGCTCTGTCCTCGCCAGCGCCTGTCACCTTCCCTGGTCGGTAAGTTAGGGGAGCGAGCCTCCCCGAGGCCCATCGATTCCTCCAGTCAGACCTTCCTCCTCCCGGAGCGGTTTCTTACAGGAATTACCCAGCATCCCTGGTGCCCAAAAGACTTCTGCCCGTTCGTAAAAACCTAGCGTCCCGGGAGTAACGTAGAGACCAGATAAAAGCTAGCGACAGAACTGCCGTCATCCTCCGACATGATCTAGTTTTTAAGCTTGTGCTTTTGAGGGTGAAAGGCAGAGTTTCTCCCCAGATGACAGGACGTCAGCACCAGCGGGTCTGGCAGCAGGCGTGAGACATTTTCCTAAGTGGTTTCCAAGAGAACCGACACTTACCGCTTCAGGGCCCCAGCCTTTTCCTTTCGATTATCTTGAGGAAAACCTGTGTAAACACTTTATGGACTTGCGCAAGCAAACCTAGTGGCTGTGAGCGTGCACGGGCCCCGGAGCCAGGCACAGGTGGGTTTGAGGGCTTGCACCGAAGGCTGTTTTGTGACCTCTGGGAGCCCTTTAACCCTGAAGCCCAGTTCCTTACCTGTAGACGTAGGAGGACAGGGGTGTTTACGTCTTCGGGCTGCTCTGAGGACCAGAGACATGAGGGCGATGAGAGCCTGGTGCCACCGTGTGACCGTGGCCGCCGTGGCCACCCAGCCCGGCCTCCGGTCATCGGTGCCCTCGCTGCGCGTCCTGACCTCGGCACTTCCGCGTTCGGACGTCTGCCACCGTGGGACCTACAAGTAAATGGATGTATGTGTTGATAAAATGATTTACTTCCTGGACCCAGGCCGCTGCTCTCCTTCCACTGCTCTAGTATCTGGATTCAGGATGGTTCTGTAGAGCTGAAGCATCCCCTAATGCGTGTTTAGACCACTTAGAGTTGTTTTAAATAACCCTCCGTTCCGAATTTGCGTAATGAAGCCCTCTAAGAATACTTTAAATTCTTTACCAAAGTTGATTTTTCTTTTTCCCTTAAAATGCCACAAGTAGTAGACTACACTGGTCAGATCAACTGGATATTTTCTCGATCTCTGTTTGAGATCAGTATACCTATTCTCTCTTAACGTGGATGCCATGTGAAACTAAAGCAAAAAAACAAACAGAATTTGTTACAGGTACATGCGTGTGTGTGTGTGTGTGTGTGTGTGTGTGTGTGTGTGTGTGTGTCTGTAGAGCTTCCGCCCCTTCGGATAAAGAAGGGTTATTTAACAAAGTGATGCAGAAAGTGAGCTACTTAATTCCTTTCATAACATCGCTTCCTTTCCGGTTCGCACTCTGGGACTGGTAGATTTAGCAGCATGTAAGACATTGTATAAAGTCATTCTTGGTATCTTTGTGAATAAAACAGGAAGTAGAAACAGGGCTACAAGGGCTGAGAAATGGATCGAACAGCCATGCCAGACATTGCCACTGAGAACAGCTTCTGAGGTACCGTGACAGTGTCCATTTTTACTGTTTTTCTTAGTAATTTGTATAAAAGTATAAAAGGCAGAGAAAAGTGCTGGGAGGGATGAAGTGTTGGGCGTTAGGGTCTTTAGTGATGCTACAGTCTAATAAATGGCTAAAGAGAAAGTCTTGTTGTATCTAGGTTCAGAGGAGATAGTTCCTAAATGACAAAGAAAGAAAAAAAAACGTGGCGGGGTAGAGGGGAATCACTGACAATTTGAACACAAGGCAACTGTTTAAAAAAAAGAATAGTGGCACCTAGGTGGCTCAGTCAAACATCTGACTTCAGCTCAGGTCATGATCTCACAGTTCATGAGCTCCAGCCCTGCACATGGGGCTCTGTGCTGGCAGTGAAGAGCCCGCTTCGGATCCTCTGTCTCCCTCTCTCTCTGCCCCACCCCAGCTTGCACTCTCTCTCTATCTCTCTCTCTCTCAAAAAGTAAACATTAAAAAAAAAAAAAAAAAAAGATAGGGGCACCTGACTGGCTTAGTTGGTAGAGCATTCGACTCTTGATCTCAGGGTCGTGAGTTCAAGCCCCGTGTTGGGCATAGAGCTTACTTTAAAAAATAAGTAAATTTTTTATGGGGCGCCTAGGTGGCTCAGTCAGTTGGGCGTCCCACTTCGGCTCAGGTCGTGGTCTCACAGTTTGTGGGTTCGAGCCCCGTGTCGGGCTCTCTGCTGTTAGCACTGAGCCTGCTTCAGGTCCTCTGTCTACCCCCCCATTCTCTGCCCATCTCCCATTTGTGCTGTCTCTCTCTCAAAAACAAACAGTAAAAAATAATAATAATAATTTTTTTAAAAAACTAAAAAGAAAAAAAGACTAGTGTTTGTTGGGGGAGTGGGCTGGTAGCTAGAAAAGGACGTCTTCTGCTCCTTCATCCACGGGCTGCCCCAGATGGGCCCCTGGGCCACTGCATTTAGCTGCCAGTTCTAGGCGCCACCATCAGAGAGACCTGAGCAAGCCTGGGGCCCCCCAAGGGACGGCAGTGTGGGTGGTAGGCGCTCTGGGAGCTGGAATCAGGACCTCCGGAGGCCTGAGGCTCTGGCCTGTGAGGATGTCTTTAGAGCGAGCCGGTGTGCATGGCTCAGGCCAGCAGTGGACACAGAGACAGAGTGGCCTTGTGGAAAAACGGGTGGCCTCTGTGGTACTGAGCGCTCGTCTCTGAAATTGCCCCCTAGGATGAGTCCTTGCGGCTGTGACTGACAGCACGCCAGCATCGGTGAGAGGGTTCTTACCTGTGGCAGGATATTGGGCACCATCTCCAAAGCTCCTTGCAGACGAACAGCTTAGTAAACAGTTGAGTGAGTGATGTGGGGAAGGGGGAGCTTGTACTTCTGCGTTGATTTTGAGGACAAAAGTCTTTGTTATTTTCAACCTGTGCTCCCTCTCCTCCTTTCCCCCCTGCCCACTGCCCATTTACTGCCTTCTGGCTGCAGCCCCTGGCCAGCAGCCGCAGCCTCCTTCAGAGAGCTTTCAGAAATAGGCCTAGTTCTAGAGATTTCCCTAAAACCATGCTGTCATCCAGAACAGCGATTCTTGCTTTTTATATACTTTTTGCTCTAAATCTGTCGTGTACCTGTGCAGATTTAAGAAAGCTGATGAGTAAAATTGCATTCTTTCAAGCAGGGCCCAGGTGACCCCACGGCCTGGGATGCTCTCCAGGGGGCTCGTGCGCTGGGCCACCTCTTGGGGCTCCTTCTAGCTCGAGCAGTCGGCAGCCTTGGGGTGGATTCTCGTTGTCCTTTGAGAAGAATTTCCAAAGCATCCGATTCTGTGGTTTGCTCTCTCTCTTCTCTGAAGGCACATGGCAGTCTTAGTCTGGAGGAGACGGAGGCGGCCCCTCACTCTGCGTGTCTCTTCTGCGCCCCCACCCCCAGCCTTGCAAAGATCTGTCCCAAAACAGAGGAAGGCAGGCGCCAGTGGGGGCTCGCACCCACGTCCTCGTGAGGGAGCCGTCTGTGTGCTCTCGTCGCTTGGGTATATTTTCTCCCCATTTCTTGAGTGGTCTTCGCTTACTGAGAAGCGCTGTTTGAACCAGTGTTGCTCCTCCCGCCCACGGCCCGCCGCGGCCGCCCAAGGACCCCGCTGGTGGGGCCTCCGGGGAAACAGGCCCCTCCGCGCCTGTCTCGTCTCCCTGCGCCAGTGTAGAGACTGGGTCAGGGTGGAAGAGGTTATCTCATGCTGTTTACGCCCTCTGGTTGCCCCTCCCATCCCCCCCCTCTGCTCCTCATCCTACGCCTGTCCCAGCCGGAGGTTTTAACTGCTTAAACTATGTATCTCAAAAAGGGGAGAAAAAGAAAACACAAACACACAACCCTTCTTGTTCCCCAGACCATTCGCCTAAAAGTGTTTACTGAAAAGGCATTCTTCTAGGAGCTCCTGACCCAGCCTTTGTGACTAGCACTTTCCACAGCCAGCTGGCCCTGGCTGCAAGACAGCCAGACCTGTCCCCCAGGCCCCGGGGAGCTTCCCAGAGTCCACGCCACCCCCCCACCTCCCGGGTGAGAGCTTGGGCCGGAGCCTCCCCTCCGAGGCCCGGCCCGCGACACAGCGGAGGCTCCTTAAGCAGCTGTAGGCTAGAACAGTCTCCCTGGGCCCCAGGTCGGCCCGCCCGCCACGCCTGCCCGGAGGCCCTCGGGGCTCCTCCCTGAGCCGGGAGAAGGGGCTCGAGGTGCCACACGTACTCTACCTCAGCACCAGGCCGCGAGGCGCCATGTGGGCCCCAGGTGGCCCGGCAAGGCGTGCTCAGGCCCCGGGTGGCTCGGAGGCTTGCAGAAGCGAGCCTTGTGCCTCGGCCACACGCAGAGCCCGGGGGCCGGGCCCCGGGCTCTGCACCATCATTGTATCCGCCAGAGCAGAGCGAGACCGTGGTCTCCTTGTCTCTTGGTGGGCTCGGAATTTAAAACCACCCCTCCACGTTGTGAGCAGAATCGGAAATTAGAACCACTCGTTTACAATCAGAGAGAGACCATCTTTTCCTATTTTCTTCAAAAGGGATTTCTGCTTCCGAAGAAACTCCAGAAAATAAATGTGTTATTATTAATCTAGCATGTGCTCATTGAACTTGACTCTTAACGCTTTGTAAAAAAACTAGGTAGGATCTGGTACGGGGGGGCGGGGGGGGGGCAAAAGGGTGTCATCAGCTTCAAAACAAACCAATGTATGTGGGTTCACAGCATCTTCTTTTCCTACATGGGACCTCAGAATTCAAGTTCTCCTTGAAAACAGCCACATTCCAGGGGGCAGGTAATTTTGTGGGGGGAGGTGTGCCAAGCGGCCTTTAGTTGAGAAAAGCACAGATAGTAGCAACACTTGCTTAGTTAAATCATCAGTGGCTTTTTCTACTGATGGGATTCTTTTCATTTTGACCCGCTGGTAGCACAGCTTTTGTTTGGTGCCTCACTCTTGTACCCCTTCGAGTCGCCAGGGACGCAGTGATACTTTGTTTCGAATCGTACCATTTGTGAACTGTGACAACCGTACAAAAGGAGGAGCGGTGGCCGTGGCAGCCTGCTGTGCGGTGACGCCTCCGCAGAACCGGGGTGGTCAGCGGACTGAACAAAAGCACCTCCCCGCCCCAGCTGTCCCCTCCCGTCCTCATTAGGAACTGTCCCACGGAAGCACCGTAGGCAGGCTGGGGCAGAGTCCGTTTTATCGCTGTTATGTTCCCGGTAACAGGGATGCACGTGTCTGGCTGGGAAGGAGGTCCATCCGTAGCTCGTTATAAACGCGTAGATTCGTTCGGTCCCTGCCGTTTGATGCAGCTCTGCTGTGAGCAAACTGTCAAGGGAATTCCTTAAAACGGGGCTGTAAATCCCACTGGACTCTCCGAGACTCAGGGCTGATGTTCACTGTGGGCCCTGGCCCGGCAGGACGCCCCTTTTGGCTGGTTGCCCGTGTGGTCCCAGGCATAGCTGCCTGACGGTCGCCCTTGTCAAGAAGTGGGTTTTAGCACACTTTCGATTTGCCGTTTTGCCGCTTTTCATACCGTGAGGAGAAGTTCATAAATAGCCAACTCAAAAAAACACCGTGTCGGGACTCCTCTGGTTAAAACACAAGCATTTGTTGAACGAACACGTTTCTATTTTCTGACACGACACAGACAGATCGTTTGAGTGTAAATCCCGCAGGTTTTGCTATCTGGGAAGATTCCAGGTTGAGCAGTCTGCTTAGACGTGTGTTCAGCCGGGGTGGTGGTGTGTGCAGCCAGCGATCCTGATCTCGAAACAGACACCTGCTGCTAAGAGGCAAGAGATTTGCTGTGAAGTACGCAGAAGCTCCTCGAAGGATCTGGTACGGACGGTTGAAAAGATCCGAAGGACGGGGAAGCTGCAGCCGAGAGAGTCGTAGCGCTCGCACTGCGGGACAGTTCGCGGGAGTGTCACGGTCTCGAACACCCTGTGTGGTCCACGTGCGCTCGTCTGTTCTGTGGGTTTGTTGTGTGGAGTAACTTTCTGTTCCTGTGCTGGCGTGAAATGTAGCGAAGTTGAAGTAATTTTGAATCCGTAACTTTTCTCACAGAGTTGCTTTATGGTTTACAAGTAACACTGATGCCAAGGGGGTGTGTCCGCCTTGTCCCATCCGGCAGCATGCACTTTGTCGGCCCGCTTCCGTGTGTTGGGGGTAACCGGGGGTCGATCCCTCTCCGCGCGCACGGGGTTTGTGCTCTGGGAACACGTTGCCGTCGTGCTGTTCTCTTGTACCGAGGATCACTGAAAGTGTTTTATCTTTTTTATGTAGTTTGTATTGACTGGATTTTATAACTGTAAGAAAACAGAAAACAGAGTGTTGTATTTTGATCTGAAATTTGTCTATGGTAAAGTAATTTTGTTTTATGTATTGGAAGTTCATTTAAAACTTGAAATATTTTCTAGAAGGGTACCGAACAAAATGAGTCGTTCAAGCTGTTTAGCCTAATAAAACAATTTGATGGGGAAGGCATTCTGATTGGCTCTAATTTTTACAGCGGCTCCTGCCTAAGTTTGCATTATCGATGTAGCTCGATTTGATTTCCGAACAGAAGGTTGCCTTTGTGCCACACCTGAAGCGGTTTGGGTCTCAGCTGCCTGGATCCTGGCTCTTGATGTAAGATCGATGCCTTGACAGGCACTCTCCACTGGCATTGCCTCGGTGGCTTCCGGCCCTATCACAGGAAGTCGCTACTCTGTCCTGCCCAGAAAACGGTTGCAAATTTCCCTTCCCTGGAAGACAGAGAGAAATTAGACTGTCAGGTAATAGAGGACCTTGATAGCGAGGGTGCCGTTGTATGTTGGAGAATTCCATCTGTGGCAAATGGAATCCTCTGTAGTTTCCTCTTGCGGCCGTGCCCAGAGACAGCAAACCCACAAAGACCACTGCTACTGAAAAAACGTCAAAGGCACATCTCCCCAAAGGTCAGGAGCAAAGATCTTAGAGAATCTACCACACGACGTGTCAAAGTCACGTGGAGTCTGCCAGAATCACTCCTGAAGTCACAGGAAGAGAAGAAATGGAATGGATACATATGGATACATATGTATAATGCGAATATATGATGAATATGTATTATGTATGTGAATGTGATATAAAATGAATATATGAATATATAATGAATTCACATATGTGATACATATATGTAACATATATAATATACATATATATAATGTATATTAAGGAACCCAGTCCTGGGGGAATATACCCCAGGTTGCCTGTTATCAGTGAGGGAGGGGTGCTTTGCTGCTGTGATGCAGGTGATGTGGGGGACGTGGGGTTGACCCTGTCACCCTCTTAATACCTGTGGCTGCTACAGCAAAGAATACATACCTTGTTCACCAGCTCTGTGACAGGGGCTGCTGAGTACGTCAGACGTTAACTCACTTCATCCTCCCAACAACCCATTTTTACAGCAGAAAAACTTGAGACCCAGAGAAGTTGTCACTTAACCAAATTCACGGGCCCCAGTGTGGGGGGGGGGGGGCAGAGCTGGGCTCCAGGGCCAGGCAGTCCAGCATCCTGTCTCTCTGGGAAGGGAACAGGCCTTTTTGCAAGCCACTCGTTTGCTCCCTTGATGGCCAAGGTGGCAGATCAAACGGTGTTGTGGCCGAAGGGGTTAGTCCCGGAGACTCCCAGATGGGAGCAACTTAGGAGGGCCCATGCTGCTGCTGCCACCACTTTTAGCTGGAACAAAAGCCGGTGAGAGCCAAGGTCTTTTCTTTAAAAAAAACAAGACCAGGTTTGAGTGAATTGGTGTGCGTTTTGTTTTGTTTTTTAAGAAACCTGCACTGCTTTGTTCCTGTGTTTTGGTACCAGAAAAAAAGAAACCCGTAGTTTTCTGGAGAACCCGATGGAGGTCGTTGCTGTTAATTGCCTGAGGTTCAGAGTAGCTTCTGAAATTTGGGCGTCCTCCGGGCCGTCTGCTCCGGAATTTTTCTAAGGGCTGGGTCAGCTGCTTTTCACTGGTCCCAGTGTGTTTGTACCCAAGGATCTTTCTCTGCGTGCCATTCATTCCCTACTAATAACGTTGGCCCCGGGGTGGGGGTGGGGCGCTGCAGGGGCCACAGGCCGAGGGCTCGGGTGCTGGGATGACCTTGGGAACCCGTTTCCTCGGCTGGATCCGTGAGGTGGGGCCGGATGGTGTCCCAGCTCTGCTTTCAAAGAGGAGGATAAACACTTCACACACACTGAGGATAGCTGTCAAAAAATGAGAGAAAATACCTGTTGCTGAGGGCGTAGAGAGATTGGAGCCCTCCCGTGCTGCTGGAGGGGATGGGAAATGGCGACGCCTCTGTGGAAAGCCGATTGGCGGTTCCTCGACAAGTTAAGCACAGAGTTCGCGAGCCAGTCCTTCCACTCCTCGGTGTGTGTCTGCATATGCCCGGGAGAACTGAAAACGGGGACTGAGACAGCACCTGCGTGCCCGTGTTCGCATTAGCCACAAGGTGGAGACAGCAGTCGGGTGGATACCCAAGCCGTGGTCTCTCCACACACTGGAATATTATCCAGCCGTGAGAAGGAATGGAGCGTTGGTGCACGTTCCAATGTGGATGAACCTTGAGACCGTCATGCTGCGCGAAAGGCCAGACACGAAAGGCCACATCACAATGACATGATTGCGTTTACGTGAAATGTCCAGAAAAGGCAAATCCCTAGACACACAAAGTAGATTCGAGGTTGCCAGGGCCCGGGGGCAGGGAGGAGTGGGGAGCGAGCGCTAACGGGCACGGAACACAGAATGTTCTGGAACTGGGTAGAAATGACGCTTGCACACCATTGTGACTGTACGAAATACCACCGAATTGTGCACTTTTCAGCGGTCTGCGTTATGTAAAGTTCACCTCAAAAAAAGTAGTGAGGGATGGGGGCGCCTCGGGTGGCCCAGGCGGTTAAGCATCCGACTCTTGATTTCGGCTCGGGGCATGATCTCACGGTCACAGGATCGAGTCCCGCATCAGGCTCTGCACTGACAGCATGGAGTCTGCTTGGGATTCTCTCTCTCTCTCTCTCTCTCTCTCTCTCTCTCTCACAATCAATCAATCAATAAACAAACTTTAAAAAACCAACGAGGGATGGAATAGAGCAGTTAAGAAAACAGATCAACCCCGATACTGCTGGGAAGATTGAGGAAGTAGGGAGTCGGGTTTCGCATGCACAGTAGTGGGTGTTGCCCAGGGCCCTGACCTAGCCAGACCCCGGATAGAGAGGGCCACCGTGGGGCCCTGGGGAGGCCACTCGGAGCTGGCACACCCACAGGCCTGCAGTGCCTGGGGTGATCCGTGCCGTCAGGAAAGTGAAAGGAGCCTTTCGAACTGCATTTCTGAATTAGATTCAAGAGGAACCAGCCTACCAGCTAAGCACCGGACTGCCGGGTTCAAATCCAGCCTCTGCCACCAACTCGGGCTTTGGCTAGAGCCTTCCACACACACCGCCCACCCCCCACGCTGTGCCTCAGGTCTCCAGGGGACAGTGACAGGACCTGTGGCCACAGGGTCACGGGGAGAGCTGAGCTAGTCTGCGGCTGTGGCCGAGAGCACTCGGTAAGACCCCGTGCTGGCTGCTGGGCTTCTGTCTCTTAGCTCAGTGGGCGCGACCACTTACAGACAGGCTTGAAAAGAAGCCATGGTCTGTACCTTGTCGCACTGCCCAGCCCGGCCCGCCTCTTCCCCAGGGGCAGCAACAGCCCCCGCTCGGTCCCAGAACATGGCAGGGTGGTGGCAAGACCTGGCACCCATTGGCCACTGCCTGGGAACCTCAGCTGGATCGAACCACAGCTAGCCTGTAACGCGATGCCCGCTCCCTGAGGCTGGAGAACCCCCGGCCCGGGAGTCCTACCGCAGGGTAGGTGTGTTTTTATCCAGCAGGATGTACTTGTCAGCTAGGGCCAGGAGAGGGGAAACCCACTGACAACTCCAGCCTGGCCAGATTCTCCAGATTCTCAAGAGCCGTGAACCCAGTGCAGCCCTGAGGCAGGGAGGGAGGACCAAGAAGAGACATCACCTGCCTGGGGAGTCGGCTCCCCTTGCCGGTCTCCCCCTGTGCCCTCGAAACTGCCCAGAGACTTGGTGGCCAATGGCCACCTAACACCTAGCATCCCAGTGCCGGGTCCTGTGCGGCTGGTTCCCCTCACAACATTCTCTCTTAACAGATGGGAAGGTCACAAGCCGTTTGAGTCCCTTGGTCCGAGGCAGAGCTGGGGTTTGGACCCAGGTCTGTCTGATACCACGGCCTGTGTTTTTTCGACAACTGTCCTTTTGCTCTGATCCCATCTCTTTTTGTCATCAGACACAGTACCGTGGGACTGGCACTCACGAAGTGTCCCCTCCAGTGCCCCCCCCCCCAGCACCTGGCCCCAAGACGTGGCCAGAAGAGGCGGCTGTGCTCAGGGCACCCCCCCCCCAACTTCAGCAGGCTCGCTCTGCACAAAAGCCTCAGGGTACCTTAACCCCCACGGCAGATGGGAAGATGCCGGCCGTACCCCAAGTACATTCACGTCCTGATCCCCAGACCAGTGAGCTAACATGGCCAAGAGAGACTCCGCAGGTGTGATAGATGAGTTAAACGTTCTGAGATGGGGAGATTATTCTGGATTATCCAGGCGGGCCTCATGCCATCACAGGGGCCCTTGTAACAGGGAGGCCAACGGGGCAGACAGAAGATGGTGCAACCGAAGCAGCAGAGGTTGGAGTGACCCCGGGCTCCAGGCCAAGGAGTACGAGCAGCCTCCCCGAAGCTGGAAAAGGCCAGGAGGCGGATTCTCCCCCATCCCCCACCCCCCAGCAGCCTGCCACAGACAGCTGTGCGACCCCTCGGTTTCAGCCCAGTGAGCTCCTTGTTGGACTTCCCACCTCCAGAACTGCAAGATAATAAATGTGTGTCGTTTCAAACCGCTTGGCTTGTGTCCTTTGTTACGGCAGCCATGGGAACTCCTGTTACCCCAACTTCTAGAAGTTCAGATTTGATTAGTCCGGAGCGGCCCAGGAATGGGCCCCGGGGGACCCTAACGTGCAGCCAGAGCCGCGAACCATCCATCTTTAGACATCTTGGAGATGATGCACCTGCTTCCACTGCTGGCCAGATGCGGCCAAGACTTTCACTGGCCAGAGCTCGCTGGTCCTACTCCCTACACCTGAGCCACTCACCCTTTCTACTCTACCGAGGCTCTACTACAAGTGCCTGGGCCCACCTGAGTTCCCGGAGGCCTCTCCTTACCCAGGCTTCCTTCAGACAGCATCGAGGACCAGGAATCTCGACAGGCAGCCCCTCCTGTCTTCATCGTTGATCTCTGCCCATGCCGCTCAACTTCTGTAAAAAACCCATCCCCCCCAAATCCTAGCTCCCCCCCCTTTGCAGTCTGCTTTCTCAGTCTTTGGAAATCCCACCATGGCCCCCCTGCCCCTCAGCTTAAAAACCCTTTGCTGTTGTCCCCCACCTTGAGAAGGAAACCTGACCTTCATGCTCTAGGCTCTGAATCACTGCAAGGTGTCCCTTACCCACTGCTCCAGCCTCATTTTATGCCACTTGACACGCCCTCCGTCCGGCCACGGGAGCCCTCTGTGACCACAGGGCATTGGCACGTGCTGTGCACCTTCACCTACCAGTCTTGCTGGCCCCTCATCCTTCAGGGTGTGGCATCAATGGCACCGCTTTATGGAGAGCTTCTCTGTTCCTCTCCCCCCGCTCTGTATCAGGAGGACCCAAGATGCCGAAAAGGCCTAAGGGATTCCAAAGCGAAGCAAGAGGTATAGAGAGTCAACTGCTGACTCTTTACAAATACAAATAACACACAAACAGCCAAAAGCGGGCTCTTCTCGGTTCAGCTTTCAGGTAGGGGCGATGTTGCGCTGTCCTCTTCTGCTCTCCTGTCAGGGCAACAATAGCTGACGAGTCCCAAGTGGGAACAGACGCCCAGACCCAGGGTAAGCAATCAGTAGGGAGAGCCAGCTAGTGGAGGCGGCCACCGGTCACTGTGCTGCCTTGTGGAAATGGGGTCCAGTGTTGCCATGCATTCTGACTTTTCCAAAGAAGCTGGGAAACCTGGAGGAAAGGCTCTGGTTTCTGCATTTATTATTATTTTTTTAATGTTTATTTTATCTCAGAGAGAGACAGAATGCGAGCAGGGGAGGGGCAGAGAGAGAGAGAGAGAAAGAGTGACAGAATCCAAAGCAGGCTCCAGGCTTCGAGCTGTCAGCACAGAGCCTGACGTGAGGCTCGAACCCCGCGAGATCATGACCTGAGCCGAAGTCAGACGCTTAACTGACTGAGCCACCCAGGCGCCCCAAGCTTCTGCATTTAAAGTTAATTCCATTTTTCAAAGAAGTATATCACCGTTCCGACCAAGCAGATATGTCTATGGGCCTGGTTTTGGCTTCTTCCCTATTTCATCCCCCGGTTTATGTCTTTCCTAGCCTGGTATAAATTAAAAAACATGGCCATGTGATTTTGCGGCTGCTGCCACCAAAAAACGGGAGTTCATTTTGCTGCATCCTGAATCTGGGCCGGTCATTGACTCACTCAGCAGAACCTGGCGGAAGTGACCATGAGCTAGTTCCAGAGCCGGGCCCAGAAACGTTCCAGCCATCATGTGGGGAAGCCCTCAGGCTAGACTGTCAGATAACGGGGGGCAGGAGGAGAGGCCGTGAGCCCCTCTGAAGCCCTCCAGCCCCCGGTCAAGCCGCCCGATGCCTGCTGAGGCTACAGGTGACCTCCGACGAGATCTGCAAAAGGAACCTCCCCGCCGAGCCCAGCCCAAGTTGCAGAACTGTGAGGAAATGAATGGTGGTTCTTTGGGGCCGTGTGTTTTGGGAATGCTTGTTATGCAGCAGCAGATAACTGACACATAGCCCTTATCACAGCCTTTGGCCACCTTTGCTTCTGTTTTGTCTCTCTGCCCTGTGCATCCCACTCCCCACACGCTCCCTGGATGTGGGCTCCATTAACCCCCAGACCTTGTTTTTCTTGTTCCCTGTTGGGTTCCCAGTGCCTCCTATAACACCCAGTGGGTGCTCAATACATACTTACTGGAAAAATGAAAAAGTAAATGTTTAGGTCAGCAAACATTTGTAATGCCCGCCCTGCGTCACAAGACACCAAGCTGGAGATGAGAGGTGACCCGGTAGCTGCAGAGGGACCTCGTAGCCTCCTAGACTCGTGGCTCATTTTCTGTTATATCCTCTTCTTTTAGTTTATATTCATTTTTTTTTTAAGTTTTATGTATTTGGGGTGCTGGGAGTTTCAGTCGGTTGAGTGTCCGACTCTTGACACTCAGCTCAGGTCATGATCTCATGGTTTGTGGGTTCGAGCCCCACATCGGGCTTACCACTGTCGGTGCAGAGCCTGCTTCACGGTCTCTGTCCCCTTCCCTTTCTGTGCCATTCCCGCTCACGTGACTCTCACTCTCAAAAATGAATATTTACAAAAATAAAGTTTTATTTATTTATTCTGAGAGAGGGAGAGAGACAGAGCACAAACTAGGGGGAGGGGCAGAGAGAGAGAGGGAGGGAGTCTCATGCGGGCTCTGTGCTGTCCCTATGTGGGACTGAGACCCACGAACCATGAGATCCTGACCTGAGCCCACATCAGAAGTCGGACACTCAACCCAGTGGAGCCACCCAGGTGCCCATCTGGTAATTTAAGTAGGGCTTGCACTCACGACACTGACATCGAGTCGCCTGCTCTACCGAGTGAACCTGCGGGGCATCCCTGATTGTCTTGTTTTAAACATAATTTAGGGAGGTCCCTTAGACCCCCGGCTGCCGTTTCAGCCGCATCCCATTGGGCGAGCAAACCAAGTACAGGAGGTAAGGCTGCATGCCTGGGCGGTTGGACACGCATCCTGCAGGGCTCACCCCTCCGTCGCGTTGTCTTTAAATGGGGACAGAGGCTAACATCCACCTGAAAGGCTGCCAAGAGGCTCACCGGAGACGCCTGTGGTGCCCGCCTACCCCATCCCCGGCCTGGCCCGTGCAGGGGCATGGGAAATCCAGGTCCCTTCGTGTCTTTGGAGGAAATGCTCGCATCCTAGCAAGGGACGGGTCTGGTTGTGGTGCTGGCTATGTTTCCTCTCTGTCAGCCCCCAGCTCCTCCCCTCAGGGGCCACAGGCCTTGAGCCTTGCCAGCTACACCCCCCCCCCCTCGGTGACTCGGCCACAGGCCACCTCCAGAAGGACACTTCCGGTCACCTCCTGGACCACCCCCGTCACAGCCGCCAGCCTGACTACTGAGTTGCGGCCACCCCTTAACACGTCCTCTCTTCCGTCGCTGATCCTCACAAAAACCCGTGGGGTATTTTCAGACGAGAAAACAAAGACCTAGAGAGTTGAAGTCATGTGTGAAATGGAAGGAGCCAGCGTGTGTCACGGGACAGGGATTTGAGTGACTTGGAAGGGGTGGACCCAGACCAGAGCCACAGGCCGGAGCTCAGAGGCGTCTGCCCACCCCCACCTCCTCACTGAACCTGAATTTCTCCTCCTGGCACATCCCAGGGAAACCAGGGGCCAGCAGCATGTGACTTAGAAGGAAACAGGGTGGGTCCCTTCTCGGGGATTCTCAGGAACTTGGCTCAGCCCCGGGCGGATCTCCCGCAGCCCCCGGCGGAGGCAGGCCTGGGATGACTTCATGTTTGCATTAGACACGTTCAGGATGGGACAAAGCTCGTCTTTATTTCAGACCGATGACCTCGGTCTGAGTGGGTGACCTCCCTCCTACCTGATGGGAGGTGAGATCCAAACTCACCGGGATCCTGATGCCGGATGAAGAGTGACATAGACCCAAAGGGCATCCGAGCAACCCTCCAGCGTTTCCTGACACCTGCTGGGTGCCACCCACTGTCCCTGGTGCCCCGGACGCCACCCCTGCCGTGGAAACTCTGGCCCGGTGCATCTCGCTTCTGCTTAAGCATTGGAATCACCTGGGGAGCTGTGACACCCACACGTGGGCTCCACCCGAGACCAATTAAGTCAGAACCTCTGGCGTGGGACCCACACGTTGGCATTTTTCTAAAGCTCCCGGGTTGATTTGCAACCAGGGCCGAGAGCTACCACCCGGATGAATAAAAACCCACATTTGTTGAGCATTTATCTTGTGCCTTGCTCTCAGAATTTTATATTTGTAAATATTATTTCATTTACTCTTCGCATGACCCCTCGGAGGTAAGTACTGTTACCCTTATCCCTATTTTACAGATGAGGAAACTGAGGCACAGAGTGGTGAAGTCATTTATCCAGCGCCAGAGAATGGCAGGCCCAGAATTAAGTCCCAGACAAGCTGATCGCTGAGCCTGCACACTTAAACATCACACACTGCTGCCAGATGGGAAAGGACAGGCCTCTGTAAATCCAGACCAGAGAAAGATCTAGAAGTCAAAGTGGGCCACAGGCCAAATACGAATGTTCCTTTAATGGGAAAAGCAAGGGTGTTTTGGAGCGTGGAAATCCTTCACCTGTCACTCCCCAGCTGCTCGACCCCTGAGCAAGGAAATTAGCCTTTGCATGCCTCAGTCTCCCCGTGGGAGAATGAGTGCTTATTGCCCCATACAGAGCTGGTGAGATAGCAAACGGAAAACACCTGACACCGAGCCTGGCCAGTAACATGGAGGCCGCTCAGTAAGGAGTAATTCTGCCTCTGCCTTTCTCCCCCCACCTCCACATGTCTCTCCTGCCGTTCCCCAGAGAGAAAACCCGAAGGGGGTCTTTTTGACCTACTGGATCTCCATAAAGTGCTGCCAGCCTGGGGCTCACCCCACAGAGCTGACGTGGGTCGGCTTTGAAAAGATGCTGTGAGAAGAAGCTCTTCATCCCCACCCAGGAAATGACCTTGCCGATCACAGAGACAGATTCGCCCAAAGCCCTCCTCACTTCCAGGCAGTCCTGTCACTCTCGGGAGTGATGGGTTCCAGGATGCCTGGGGATCCTTGGCCTTCCACTCAGTAGTGCTAAGGGTCCTGCAGGAACTCAGGGTACACACGTACCAGGCCCGATGTCATTTGCACTGAGCCCTCCTCAGCCGCCTCTCAAACAAGGAGCTACCAGACAGAGCCGGGCCGGGGGAGAGCAGAAGGTAAGCAGCTTTGGAAAGCACACGAGCCCACTGCCTCCGGGATGAATGAGGGGTCCTCAACGTAATAGGCAGGGCCCGTGTTCTGGCTCAGCTGAGGGGGCCAGCACGGGAAAGGAGAGCGCGTTGACCTCGGGGTCCAGCCCAGGGTTTGACCAGTGTCTGCACCTGCCGAGCTGTGTGGCTTTGGGCATGGCGCTTAGACTGTGGGAACCTCAGGTTTCTCATCTGAAAAATGGGCTGGATAATAGAAATGAGGATTAAGCTAAGTAATGAACGTGGGGCACATCATGGCTGGTCCACCAGTGATAGCTGTAGCCCTATTTATCACTCAAATACATATCCAAAAATAGAAGGAGTAATTCTAGTCATTAAAATAACTTTTAGGGGCACCTGGGTGGCTCAGCCAGTTAAGCATCCGACTTGAGCTCAGATCATGATCTTAGGATTTGTGAGTTTGAGCCCCGAGTCAGGCTCTGTGCTGACAGTGCAGGGCCTGCCCGGGATTCTCTCTCTCTCTGTTTTCCCCTGCTTGCGATTTCTCTCTCTCTCTCAAAATAAATAAATAAAAACTTAATAAATAAAAAATAAAATAACTTTTATACAATGATTATCATGGGCTTCTGTGAATCCAGTAGCCAGTAAATAATATGCTATCTGATAATAGCCAATAGCCAATAAATAACATCCAATGTCTAACAAATAATACTGAATAAAATATCCATAATAAGTAGGAGTAGTGGTTGTATCCCTTCAAGGAATATCCAATAAGTATGTTGGAGTAATAGTTATACCCATTAAAATAATTTTAATACCATTATTACCGTGGCCTACTATGAATCCGATATCCAGTAGACAATACCCAACATCCAATAAATAGGTAGTGGCAGCAGTCATATCCATTGAAATAATTGTAATCCTGTAATCACTGCGGGCTATTGTGAATCCTAAGAGATGCCATAAAAGATGGCATGTGGGAGGGACAGAGTCGGGGGGTGCCCACAGGGCAGACACAGGGGGACACAGGATCCGAACTGGAAACCATAGGCTTATCTGCCGCATCCTTTCTCATCGCTGGGGGACCGGCCACCTTCTCCCTGTGACTGTCTGCCCCTCCCCACCTGCGGAGAAAGGAGACCCTCTTCCCAGCCTGCCCCCTCCCTGCCACAGACCCTAAAAATCAATTCCCGAGGCGTGTCCAGTCTCAGCCCGTTAAGGGTGGAAGCGGCCAGCAGAGGGCGCCCCAAACCCACAGGGCCAGGGGCTCCTACAGGCAGGGCGAGGGAGTCCTCTGGGTCCCTACCCCGGCTGGTGTCCAGGGGAGGAGCAAGGTCTCTGGTTTCACTCTCTCACCTCTCAGCCAGGTTTCCCCAAGGGGACCACGGGACTCTGGACAAGACTGGGTGATTCTTGCTGGTGATGGTGGAGGCACGAAGGGCGGGGTGGTCCCCATCGAGGCCACCCCTGACTCTGGGGGGCGTTGAGCACCGGGTTTGTGGCTGGAGCATCTGACTTAGAGGCTCCAGGCCCAACAGAAGAACCACAGTCCTTTGTCCCTGTGTGTGGTCAGGCAGACCCCGGATGGTCCATGCGTTCTCCCTTAGCACACGTCCAGTCTGGGACCTGTCAACAATGCCCCCGAAAGAGCTCTAGAATCTCTCTGAGAGGCAGGTGACTTGTGGCCACAGTGGTCACCCTGGTCACCCTGGTGCCCACGGCAAGGGCTTAAGTCGTCCGTTTCCTTTGTAAAAACGGCGACCGTCATCCCGATGGACCTGCCAGAGAGGTTTGCTGCAGGACTGTGTGGCTGATGCTTGCAAGGACCGTGGGCTACAGAAGGCTTGCACTTGACCACTCTCCTCGACGCCCACTTGCTAATCCAGGCCACTCTCCTCTGCCCCCACCCAGACAGGACACGACAGGCCACCTCTGTCCCCCACCCCCACCCTCCAGACAACTCAGGCCACCTTCGTCCACCCCCACAGCCCCTGCTGTCATCTCGTGCCCCTAGACGATCTGGGCCACCATCTTCTCCTCCTGCTCGACCCCCCAGGCTCCTGAATGACCTCCCGCCTCTAGGCTCAGCCCCCACCCCCATCCACTGTCCACCCTGTAGCCAAAATGACTGTTCTCTTATTTATTTATTTTTTTAGTTGTTTAACGTTTACTTATTTTTGAGAAAGAGACAGAGGGTGGGCAGGGGAGGATCAGAGAGAGAGGGAGACACAGGATCCCAAGCAGGCTCCACGCTCCGAGCTGTCGGCACAGAGCCCGATGCGGGGCTCGAACCCACGAGCTACGAGATCGTGACCTGAGCCAAAGTCGGACGCTTAACTGACTGAGCCACCCAGGTGCCCCAGTGTTTATTTATTTTTGAGAGAGAGAGAGAGAGAGAGAGGGAGAGAGAGAGAATCTTAAGCAGCACGGAGCCTGACTTGGGGCTCGATCCCACCACCCTGAAATCATGACTTGAACCAAAATCAAGTGTCAGGCACCTAACTGACTGAGCCGCCCAGGGGCCCCCAGAATGACTTTTCTCAAATGCAAATTTGGTCACATCACTTCTTGGTCAACACCCACCAAGGGCCTCCCATGAAATTCGCGATGAAGGTGCAGCTCCTTGATGTGACCCCTTTGGTCGTCTGGCCAATGTCCGGCTCATCCCTCTAAGTGACAGGGCATGACCGTGGGGGTCCCAGGCAGGTTGGAAATAGGACACTCCTCTTGATAGTTGTTAAATATGTGCACTTTGGTCCCAGAGGACCCTCCATTGTTTGTTAACAGAAAGGACCTCTCTCTCTCTCTGGGTGAATACAAGAGCGTGGACTCAATCCGGGTGGCCTGACGACTGACCCGGAAGGGTCTTTCATTCGACATTTCCTGCCCGCGTTGATGGATGATGCAGTCATCCTCACTCCTGACACACTGCGTCTTGGGTAGATTCTGTGTCAAAGTCTTTTCCACCGTAGAGGGCCTCTGCCTTCCCAACCCGAACGGGGGCAGCCGCGTACATGCAGCCGGTCTCAGAGCCGCGTCCTCACCCGAGATGCGTCCATGAGAACACAGGTGGGTCAGCACCAGGCAGAGGTGCCCTTGCCACGCCCACCTGAGGGCACCGTTTCAGAGGGGCCCGTGTGACCTTCCGATCCCCCTGGCCTGAGTCACTGCCACATGACTGATTCATTCCCGAGGCACGCGGGCTTCTTGGTGGGTGCCCCGAGGGCTGGCCGCCGCGTCCATTCGGCCCCGGCTCACCCTCGCGAAACCACCTCCCCGTCTCCTGACTCCGGGGCTCGCAAACATTCAGACCTGCCGCCTCGCTTATACAACTGATACTTGGTCATGTGACTTTCCGTCCCGAAGTTGAATTTATAGGTGTGTAATTCACCTGTGTGTGTGGTTTCCAAAACGACACGATGCCCTGCTTATAATCTCAAGGGGAAGGATCAAAAGGAAACTAACTGACCATCAAGTCGTATGTGAGGATGCTGGACCCCCTCAAAGATACAAAGAAGGAATCGGAAGCTTGGCCCCGTTCCAGGATCCCCAGGAAGGCCGTGACCACAAAAGCAGACGGTCACAGGTGTACGTGTGGGTGAGGCCGTGGCTGACGTGGTTTTTGGAAATGGCGACCAGCTCTTGGTTAACGTCCAAAAGAAACAAAGAACAACCTTCCCTCTGCTGACACGGTGGTTGCAGTCCCGGAAAAGTCGGCGACTATAAAACTGGGCAGGGAAGAGAAATTTGCATTTGTATGTAAAACGAAGTTGGATTCTAGACCCAGATAACGTCTGGCAGGGACTCACCTACACGAGCGCCGCCCCGTCCTGCAGGACTCGGACCGTTCTTTGTCAGGGAGGCCTCGCCAGCACGGGGCAGCACAGGTATCCTTCCTGCCCACTGCTGCCACCGAATGCCTGTGGCTCCCACACGTGTGTCGTCGGGACAAATTTCCAGCCTTCGGAGGGGCAATCGTGCCCCCAGGAAAACAACAGCGGGGGAGGGAGGCAGACCGTCCACCAGCTCCCTCGCCTTTTCACCGAGGGGTTACTCTTTCTGCAGGTTTCACGTAGTTGTCATTCCTCCGGGAAGCCCACCCTGACTGCCAGGCTGGGTGACCGCCCTTCTCGGCGCCCCCGGGAGGCCAGGAGCCTTTGGCCTTCACCTCTGCCCCCCAGGTCAGCCTGAGTGCCTGGCAGACGAGAGGCGCTCCGTAAATTCTTGTCCAAGACGGGATCCTGGTAGTGGTTCCTGCCTCTGTGCTGTGCTCACTCGATCCTCCTAACAGCCCAGGAAGTGTTCTTATTCCTGTTTCAGACGAGGGAACGAGGCTCAGAGAGGTCAGGTGACGGGCCCCAGGTCACACAGCGAACCGGGACGCAAGTCTGGAGTGTCAGGTCCCCTAGAGAGGCATCTTCCTGTGGGTCTCCCCTGCCGCCCTGCTCAGCACACCCAGCAGCTTCTCCACCCCAGACACATTCGCCGGGACGCCACCAGCCCCAGGGGTGACCCTGCCCTGCTGGGGTGTCCGGCACCTCCCCAGCCCACACCCACAGGCTCCCTGCACCTGAACACAGCAGCGTTCCTGCCTCCCAGCCTCCCCCTCCGTCCCCGCCACCCCAGCTCACCCGTCCTGCTGGAGGGCAGCGCCTGGAGGGTGGGGCCCAGGCCTTGCTCACCCCCGGGGCCCAGCCCCAAGGGGAGGCCGGCACAGGGCCGCGCCTGTAGCCCAGGGGTGACCAGTCACGTGGGGGTCCCCACAGCTGGCTGGGCTCCGGGTCAGCCGAATAACTACGAACGCACGCCAGGCAGTGGAGGGGGCAGAGGGGCAGGCAGGGGCGTCTGGAATCTTCCCCGAAATTGCAATTGCGGAGAAGGATGCTGACATCCGGCTGGCCCGGGAGGCAGGCGAGGCTCAGCGTCGAAGTGTCAGTGCCCCCTGCCCCCCAAACAGGGTCGGCTCCACAGGCTTCGACGAGCTTCCAGCCACAAATGGATGAGGGGTTGCCCTGTACTGGTTGTGGTGGGTGAGGGGCAGGGAGGACCGTTTGTGGAGCCGCGGGGTCACCCAGCAAACGGCCCAGCCGTCTTCCTTGCGGGGTCTATTCCATAGCTACAGCGACACGTGGCTGCTGATTTCTCCTCTCTGTTCCTCCGTTTCGTCACCTGTACCTGAGAGTTTGGGAGCAGATGATCTTCAAGGTCTCTTGTGCCTTTTATGTTGTAGGATTCGTCCAACAACGATTTTGGAGCACCTACTAAGCACCTGCAGAGTGAGATGCATCCCAGAACAAAATTAAAGGGCCCATCCTACCTAAGATCAAACCCTCCCCACTCCCTGGCCTCCCTCCAGCCCACTTGATTTTTCCTTAGCTTTTAACAGTACCTGAAATACCTTTGATTTCACGCGGGTGTCTCCTTTGCCACGTGTCTCTGTCCACGGCAACTGGAGCAGGGTCAGCACATAGTAGGCACTCGATAGATACACACTGAGGGGCGCCTGGGTGGCTCAGTCGGTAAGCCAGGCTCAGGTCTGAGTCGGCTCAGGCCGTGGTCTCATGGTTTGTGAGTTCGAGCCCCTCTCTGCTGTCCGCACAGAGCCTGCTTCGGATCCGTTGTCCTCCCCCACCACCCCCGCCCCCGACTCTCCGCCTGCATTAGATGCTCTGTGTGGCATCTCGAGTACGAACTCACAAGGACACACAGTGAAGACCATCTTTTTAGAGTGAGCCGTGATCCTCACGATATTCCTGTTCCCTCTTTTGTGCCTCCTCAACCCCGCAAGAGGTTGTGTAGGAGGCCAGGTTAGCGCTGCCTTCCAGAGAAGGCAATCTGTTCCCAGACCGCAAGCAACCGGTCTCCGGGATTGTGGGCACGTTCCTCAGCTGCTACCAGCCGAACCCTCCCGGCACAGTGAGCAGCTTCCTGGATGTTGTGGATCTTTTATTTTCATACTCTGTGCCTTTGTACCTGCGGTTCCCTGCGCCTGGGAAAACCCTTCCCCAGCCCCTCCCTCCCTGCCAGGCACATCCCTGCTCTTCTTTTGGGCTCTGTGGAATGAGCGCCTTAACTCTGACCTCCCTGCAGCATCCTGGACACCGGCCCATCCCGGCACAGCATCCGTGTAAATGACCGAGTAGACGCCTGCTCTCTGCCCACCAGGCTGGGAGCTCCTGGAGGGCAGGGCTGTGCCCAGGGTCTCACCGGCTCAGCCCTCAGACGTTCTGCCTTCCAGGTGAATGGGAGACCAAAAGCAGAGCAAGGTCGAGGCGGGTGCCAGGTGCCCATGGCGGGCACGGGCAACACAGTCCCCCGGCAGGCAGGCAGGCGGGCGGGCTGGCCAGCCACCAGCGCTTGGTGGACAACCTGCTGGGTGAAGGCGTGCACATGGCTGCCAGAATCCCATCTGCTGCTGGAAGGTTCCTGGGAATCCTGGTGTACCGACTCTTTGTACCGAACACAATTTTTTTTTTTTTTTGGTCACTCCACCTGAAACCTCTTCAAAATGAAGTGTCTAGCTGTCTGTAGGGGATCTCCTAACCCATCGTTCCTTTTTAATGGTTAATTTTTTCATTAAATTTTTTTAATTTTTAAACTTCTTAATTTTTAAAAGTTAGGGTGTAGTTACATACCGTAAAATGAACACACCTCAAGCGTACCGCTCCGTGATTTTTTATACATGTCTACTCTGAGAAACTACCACTGAGATCAACAGGTAAAACTCGACCCCCAGGCCGCCCATCTCCCCTCCCAGTCAGTAACCCCCAAGGTAATCCCCATTCTGACCCACGCGGCAGGCTGTCCACCAGGCGGGCCAGCACGTTTTCCAGGGTTACCCTAAAAAGTGACCACGTGGTGAGGGGCTTAATACAACAGAAACTGCCCTCTTACAGTCTGGAGGCAAGAGTCTGAAATCAAGGCGTGGGCAGGGCCAGGCTCCCTCCGAAGGCTATGGGTTGGGCAGAGGGGGGGCGGGGAGGGGTCCTCCTCATCCCTTCCAGCTTCTGGTGGTGCTCCAGGAGCTCCTGGGCTTGTGACCACATGCCTCCCACCTCTGCCCTTACCCTCACATGGCTGCCTTCTTCTCTGCCAGTCTTCTCTTGTGTGTCTTTTATAAGGACATTTGTTATTGGACTTGGGGCCCACCCAGGTAATCCAGGTTGACCTCAACTGGAGATTCTTAAGAGACTCTTTTTCCAATAAGGTCACAGTCACAGGTTCTGGGGGTTAGGACGTGAACATATCCTTTTGGATTCACCATGAAAAGTTTTTTTTTTTTACTGTTTATTGTTTGAGAGAGAGAGAGACCGAGAGACAGAGTATGAGCAGGGGAGGGGCAGAGAGAGAGGGAGACACAGAATCGGAAGCAAGCTCCAGGCTCTGAGCTGTCAGCACAGAGCTGGACGCGGGGCTTGAACCCCTGAACCGTGAGATCATGACCTGAGCCTAAGCCAGACGCTTAACTGGCTGAACCACCCAGGCGCCCTTGGATTCACCATTTAATTCACGGCAGTCACCAAATGCAGAGTGGAGGTGACTGCCTTCCCGTCCTTGTCTTCCACAGAGTTCCAACGTGTCCTTCCAGAGCCAGTGCCTGCCTGTGTAAGGGGTGTGGTGTGTGTGTGTGTGTGTGTGTGTGTGTGTGTGTGTGTGTGTGTGAGATTTTTCCACAAACTGCATTCTCTACACACTTCTGTACTTGGCCTTTCTTAATGCATCTTAGTAATCATCCCATGACCATACAGCTGACCTACTCCTGCTAACAGCTGTATAGTCCTCCTCGGGTGGGTGCACCCGCCTTATTTAGCCATCCTCCTCTCGATGAATATTCTGAATATTCGGGTTGCTTCCAATCATCTGCCGTTCCCACCAGTGCACCCCAGACCGTCTTGGCAAGTGGTGGCTTTGACAACGTGCGTGAGCCTATATGTGCAGAAAATCCCCAGCTTCGCTTCTTTGGTTTATGAAAGACAGCGTAAGGGGATTAAAACCAATCTTTAATTAAAAAAAAAAAAAAAATCTTTCCGTGTCCCCACCATACCTACTGCTCTCTGCGTCTTCCCAGCCAGCCTGGTCCTCAACCGGAAGCATTTTGCAAAGTTACAGGCGTATCATTTTTATTCTGTTCCATAAGATACCCCTTGATGTCGTACGGGTTTTCCGTGTCATCCGCAGTCATCAAAGTTACATTTTTTGTGGCTGTGTGACAGTGTCCCTGGCCAGATGGGTCGTGACGTACGAAGCCATTGCCCTGTGTGGACTCTTCGGGTTTATTTTCTCTTCCAGAAAACTCTGCGGGGAACCGTTTCTTTCCAGTAGCTTTTTAATTTTTTAAAAAAGGATAATTTCCTTAGAATAGTTTTCCAAGCCTAATATTATTCAGTCAAAGGGTAGGAACAACTTCGCAGTGTTAGCCACAAGCTGCCAGATTGCTTCCCCAAGGAGCCCGTCTGCCTGATCCTGACACGAGACCCCAGGTGGCTGCGCCTGCCTCACTTGCCAGCCCCTACCCAGCATTGATGGCTAACTCTAACTGCTCGGATCTGAAAGAAGATGTGGGGCTTTCCTCCCTCTGTTTTCCCAGTTGGCCAGCTCAGGCGGGAACTCTCGGACCCCACCCGCCCCCAGAGCCTCCTGACATGAGCGGGTGGGGACGGGAGGTAGGATTCTGGCCACACCTGAGTTTGAACATTTTCCATGTATTTGTTTACTCTTTGCATCTCCTCCTGGGCCCTTGTAGGTTTACAGGCTCTGGGATTTGCATGCCTTTGTTGCTGGAAACTGGGTTCATTTTGTCTTGCCAGCAGCTTCTCCTTTGGCATATTTTTGTTCTTCTCTTTCCTGTTAACACGATGTGAAAAGTGTACCTGGATTTTTCTGTCTCTTTATAAAAGAAAAAATGGGGAGAGAAAATTGCTATCTTGTGCTGCTCCTTTTCAAGTCTGTGTGCATGCATGTGTGCGTGTGCGTGTGCATGCGTGTGTATGTGTGTGTGTGTGTGTGTGTGTGTGTGTGTGTGTGTACTCAGGGTAAAATACTTCTTTCTGACATACTTCTCGTCTTGTATACGGACAAACCTTTGTGATGTCTGCCGGGAGAAGGGGTGCAGTGTGCCTGGAAAAGCGTCACGAATTAAGGAGCACGTACCCAGACTCTCGTGTGCAATTTTGCTTGGGGCCCACCCCGCCCCTCACCTAGCGGGCAGTGTTTGTTGGACGCATGAATTTTGCCATATTTCCCTCAATTCTTTTTAAGAAGCATAACATTCTAGATAGAGCTAAAGGCCCTGAGTTCAGGGGGGCTGTTTTGGACCCAGGTTTTCCCTCTCTCTGCAGGGATACATCACCCCTCTCCTGCGCGTCTCTTCCCACGCGTGTTTTGGCGTGACCACCGTTCACGTACGCCTGTGAAAACCAGCGTTTTTGTGTGTCCACATCTACGCCAACGGTACTAAGCCGTCTGCACGGCTCTGTGGCTTGCTTTGTCCACTGCTTATGCTCTTATGTAGTTCCCCACTGGGTGCATGGACCACAGTTGATGAGCCACTCTTTGGTCGATGGCTGTAGTGGCTTTCTAGGGCCACCACGGTAAAGTATCACAGACTGAGTGGCTTAAACAACGGGAATTTATTCTCTCACAGTTCTGGAGGCTGGAAGTCCAAAATGAAGGTGTTGTCAGGATGAGTTCCTTCTGGAGGTCGGGAGGGGACAATCTACTCCAGGCCTGGTGGCCTCGGGCGTTCCTGGGCTCCCAAACGCCATTCTCCCCGCCCGGAGTCTACCCCTTGTTTCTCTCCGTGCATTTCTGTCTCTGTGGCCAAATGTTACCGTTTTCATAAGGACACCAGTCTTGTTGGATTAGGGCCCACTTATATGACCTCATTTGAACTCAATTAACTTTTTGAAGAACTGTCTCCAAATAAAGTTACATTCAGAGGCACTGGGGATTAGGGCCTCAACGTGTGAATTTGGAGGTCACCTGGGTGGCTCAGTCGGTTAAGCATCCAACTCTGGATTTCAGCTCAGGTCACGATCTCATGGTTTGTGAGGTCGAGCCCTGCGTCTGGCTCCGCATTGGGCATAGAGCCTGCTTAAGATTCTCTCTCTCCCTGTCCCTCTTCCTCTGCCCTTCCCCCATTCTCTGTCTCTAAAAGAAAAAAAAAACAAAGAAAATGTTACCTCTCATGTCACATTGTAGGAATTCTTTGTAAATCCTGGATCCCAGCCTGCACTGCAAGACATTTCTGCTGGTCTTTAGCTCATCTTTATACTTGTTTATTCTTTGATGTGCAGAGGTTTTTAATTTTAATGTAGTCAAATGCTGTAAGCACCAAGGTTTATCTTGTTAAGAAATCCTTCCCTACACCAAGGTCATAGAGATAATGCCCTATATTTTCTACTAAATCATTCCAAGTTTTGTTTCTCAAGTCCTGGCCTCTGTCCACCTGGAATTTGTCTGTGTGTGTAATGTGTAAGAAGAGTCTAATTCTGTTTTCCCAGACAGATTGCCAGTGGCTGTCCCCTCCCCATTCCACACTCTGGGATCCCTGGTGGACCCAGGCCCTGCATCTAGTTCCCCGACATCAGCATCCATGGCATACCTGGGGACCACCCTCTGACAGGGCAGAGCACCCAACACAGTGACACCTGTGCCTGTCCCCAAGGATGAGCCCAGCTGGAGCCTGAACGCTGGGTGCATCCTTCTGGAAGGGGCTGCAGGGACGGGCTCTGTATTAGTCTCCTGGGTCCGCCATAACATATTGCCGCAAACACGGGGCCTTAAAGTAACAGAAATGCATTCTCTCACAGTTCAGGGAGTCGAAAGTTTGAAGTCGAGGTATCATCAGGATTGTTTCCTTCTGGGGCCGCAAGGGAGGACCTGTTCCACGCCTTGCGGCCATCAGCAGTTCTTGTCCTGAGCCTGGAGACGCATCCCTCCAGTCTTTGCCTGTCTTTCTGCTCTCTCTGTGTCTGTGTCCCCTCCTCTTCTCTTCTAAGGATTGTCATTAGATTTAGGGCCCGCCCTAATCCAGGATGATCTCATCTTGAGTTCCAGAAGTTAATTACATTTACCAAAACCCTTTTCCCAAATAAGGTCACGTTTGCAGATTCTGGGTAGACACCTCTTTTGGACACATTCAACCCCACTAAGTGGGGAGAAGAGTTTTTCCCACAGGGTGTGGGAAAGGAACAGACCAACACCTGTCTCCCTCACCAACATTCACTTCCTTCCGGCTCCCTTGTTCGGTGAATGGCACCAAGTCCGCCATTTTCTTTCATTTCCTCCCTCCACTCCCAAATCCGGTGATGCACTATCCCACCCCTGGAAATATATCTTAAGGAACTGGTTCAACAGCATTAAAAAAAAAAATCCTCTCTTTGTCATTGCTTTGTTACTAATATTGAGAGGGTGGAAACAGCCCCCAGGAGAGGAGGTAACTACTTAATTACTTCAGTAATATTTGATCATGCAAACTTACTGATGGTTTAGCGGTAGACATGGGAGAGAGAGGGCAGAGAACAAGATGATGGCTATTGCTACCCCCAGAGTGAGGAGGGAACATTCCCACGTGATGACCGGAAAGATCACATAATGTAAATTAGGACGGGGACCCTAAGCTAGCCTGAGTCTCTGAAGCTGAGTTGTGAGCGCTAAGTTGACTCTGGCGGACCAGGCAGAGACAGGAAGGAGCGTGCAGGAGGAAGCAGCCTGCACCAAAATGGCAGGAAGGGCTTCACGTCCCTGGGACCCATGACTGGCCACCCAAGTCCCCAAAACATGGCAACACGGAATGGCTCGTGACTCAGTGAAAAATACAGCATAAAAGTGGATTCACAAGGGTGGCTGGAAAATAAAAATTGCCCTATGACCCAGCAATCCCACCTCTGGACATCTACCCATATGAAAAACAAAAGAAAGAAAGAAAGAAACAAACAGAAAACGGAGATTCAAAGAGACGTGTGCACATCTATGTTGGTAGCGGCATTACTCACAATAGTCAAAAGGTGGCGACAACCCAAATGTCCATTGGTGGATAAGTGGATAACTGACATGTAGCGTATACATACGATGGCATGTTATTCATTTGCCTCAAAATGAAATCGTGGCGTATGTTACAACTGGATGAATCTCAGCGACATTCTGCTTAGTGAAATAAGCTAGTCATAAAAGGACGAACACCGTACGGGTCCCCTCACACGAGGCGCTAGAGCAGTCAGATGGCGGCTACGAGGCCCCAGGGATGGGGAATTAGTGTTTACTGGGGACAGAGTTTCAGTTCGGGAAGATTAAAGAGTTCTGGAGGTGGATGGTGTGGATGTACTGAACTTAACAGAACTGTGCAGTTAAAAATGGGTAAGGTGGCAAATGTTAGGTTGTGTGTATTTTACCATGATTTTTAAATTTTTATTTTATTTTTAAACAAAGTTTTAATGTTTATTTTTTGAGAGAGAGGGGAGAGAGAGAGAGACAGACAGACAGACAGAGAGGGAGACACAGAATCTGAAGCAGGCTCCAGGCTCTGAGCTGTCAGCACAGAGCCCGACCCAGGGCTCGAACTCATGGACTGTGAGATCGTCACCTGAGCCGAAGTCAGATGCTTAGCCGACTGAGCCACCCAGGCGCCCCCATAATTTTTTTTTTTTTTTTTTTTTACAAAGGACATCTAGCTCATTGGCAGAGAGCTGCCTGTCATTGAGAGCTCCTTTGTCTATTCAGCAAACCTTTATTTCTCTGTCAGGGGAGGTGGTGAGGGAAGCAGACAGGATTGCTGCCCTCCTGGGGGTCCAGGCGATAGGGACAGGCAGACCTTACTCAAATCACATCATCAAATACGTGCATGAATTTCCTATCAGTTACTAGCTCTGTGACCTTGGACGATCCGCTTCAGCTTTCTGAATTTGTTTCCTTCTCTGTGAAAATGGGGACAATCATATGCCCTGATAATGACGCTGGAAGGCCAGTGAGTGTCCTCTAAATGGCCCAGGCAAAGAGTGCTCGGCTTAGGGGCTGCTCTATATGGCTGAGTTCCTTTCTCATAGTTCAAAATCAGAAATCTATGCTTCAGGACGCACCAACATAATTTGTGTTCCATGGGGATGCAGACAGGCAGTGTATATATTTTGAAGGTATGCAAAATCCTTTTATACACATAGAGGTTCTAGGTGGATATTCACCAGGGTGTGGGGAATGGGAGATAGGATGTCAGGTAGGACATTTTTTTTAATCGTATTAAGGGATTTTCTGGCTGGATGATCTCAGGCAAATAACCTGACGTCTTTTAACCTCAGTTCAGTTTCCTCAACTGTAAAATAATAATACCCACCTATAGAGCGTTTTGGTTTTTTGTTTATTGGGTTTTTTGTAAGTCTATTTATTTATTTTGAGAGAAAGAGAGAGAGAGAGAGAGAGAGAGAGAGAGAGAGAGAGAGAGAGAGAATCCCAAACAGCTCTGCATTGCTAGTGCAGAACCCGACTCAGGGCTTGAACCCAAGACCCGTGAGATCATGATCTGAGCCAAAATCAAGAGCCTGACGCTTAACCGACGGAGCTACCCAGGCGTCCCCCTATAGAGGGTTTTTTTTAAATTCTTTATTATGGGCATTTCAACCCCCCACAAAAGAAGGAACCATCCAATGGACCTCCATTAACCAGCTTCAACAACTGGCGATGTAATCGTCGATGGTGTTTCATCCGTCCTTCCTCCTGCTCGCTATTTTAAAGCAAATCCCAAACAGACTCTTTAAAAGAGAATCACTACAATACCATGGTCACGCCTAAACATTTTTTTCAACAATTTCTGAAGATCATCTAATATCTAATCAGTGGTTAATCGTCCTTGGCTGTCCCATAAATGCCTTTTTAATTTGATTTGCTTGAATCGGGATCCGCAAGGTCCACACATTATATCCTTTTCCCCAGCAATTTATTAAGACAATTTCCAAACGTCCAGCGAAAGTGGAGGAATTTTACCGTGGGCTCTGGCACAATCCCCTAGACTCCACCACTAACCCTTTACCGTGCTTTGTCACACGCCTACCCATCTGCCTGCCTCCCTCCAGTTGATGACACTTTTTTTTAAGTCTTTTAAAATCTAAATACTATCCCCTCTCCCATGTTTTTGCCTTGCCATTTATTTGCTGATGAAACTGTTTTATTTGTCCTGTGGAATCTCTCATTTAAGGATTAAATAAGCTAATACGTACATTGTGCTCAGAATAGAGCAGGTACTTAAGTAATAGTCATTATGATTTGCTTTTAAACTTATTTTTATTATTATATTTTCATTTTTAGAGGGGGAGGCCAAGGGAGGGAGAGAGAGAATCTCAAGCAGGCTCCATGCTCAGGGGTAGAGCCTGATGCAGGGCTTGATCCTGTGACCCCGGGATCACGACCCCAGCTGGAATCAAGAGTTGGATGCTCGACCAAGGGAGCCACCCAGGCACCCCATGGTTTTTATACTTAGTGTATCTTTTTATTTTTCCAAGTGAAAATGTATCATTTTCGTAAAAAGGAAAGTAATGGGTTTCAAGATGTTCTTGGACTGCGAGGACTTGTCACAGTGCCACTGGTTTGTGGCCACACAGTGTGCTCACCTTGAGGCTGGGCCGGCCCATCCTTTAGGCCCCCAGGAAGGACCCCGTGGGCAGTGGGAGGTGGCACAACAGTGGGGCCGGTGGTGGGGACCCGCGCCGGAGGGGCTCAGCGGCAACGGGGGAGGGCAGGCACCAGGATGGGCTCCTTCCCTGGGGCTGAGGGATGCCATACCAGGAGAGAGGCCCTGAAGACAGGGAGGTGTGGGAAGCTGTAGAAATCCCAGGAGAGGGTGAAAACAAAGGCATACATCATTAGGGACGGAGAGAGGGATCACACAGCCTGCTTTTCAGGGGCTGGGGCAGGTGGAACAAGAAGAAGGAGCCTCCGCAGGGATTTGACATCATAAACTCAGACAAGCAGACAGATGAGGAATGCTCTGTGTCCGTCAGCCGCTGGAGCGGAGAGGCGGGTCGGTGGGGGGGAGGTCTGCGGTGAGGGGTCAGGAGCTCTGAGCCTGGTTTTATCCACCTGTCTGGGCTTGGGTAAGGCTCCTTCCCTTCTCTGAACCCCAGTCTCCCCGACCTGCAATCTTAGGTAGGTCTCCACGGCAGATTGGCGATGTCTGTCATGGCCAGAGAAATGGGCAGGGCCAGCCAGCTTTCCCACCCTGAACCCAGATCCAGGGCTTCTGAAATGCAACAAATCCTCGGGGTAGATTTGGCTAGTTAACCTCTCAAAATCTGCTTAAGATGTTTAGCCGCCCCACCAAAAAGTGGGGGGGGGAGATAAATACAGAAATAACCCTTTACCTGAATGAGTGGCTCAGGACACAGCCACCTGTCATTGTGAAGCTACGTGGTCAGAGGTCGCCCTGGCCAGCTTTGATCTTGGGAGTCATTGTTGTCCATGCCGAATGAGGTTCATGAGCCCCTTGTGTGCTGTTCAGGTTTAATGCCTCTAAAACTGCCTAAGTGCCTCACCAGAGTTGAGTCATGCCCCACCCGGGCCACCCGGAGGGGCTCCGTCTGAACGCCCTGGTGTGCACTCGAGGACAGTAGGGCAGACCTGGGTGTCCCCGCCTGTCCCAGAGGAAACAGGAAGAGCCACGCCCTCCGGGGCTGGGCAGTGAGGTGTGTTGTGGGGCAAACTAGCTGGGGGTGGGGGGCATCCCTGCAAAGTCCTAACCCCCCGACCTCCGACTGGGTCCGGGTTTGGAAATAGCGCTGTCACAAATGTAGTAAGTTACGATGAGGTCATATGGGAGCAGGGCGGGCCCTGAATCCAATATGACTGTGTCCTTATAAAAAAAGGAATTTTGGACACAGGCCTCTCAAGGGGAGAACGCCTTGAACGTGAAGGCAGGGATGGGGGCGGGGGGGGATGTGCTCACAAGCCAGGGAACACCAGAGACTGCCAGCAAGCCACGGGAAGCTGCGTGAATGCGGCTCCTTTCCTTAGACCTCAGAGGGCACCTGCTGACACCTTGATTTTGGGCTCCAAGCCTCCAGAGCTGGAGAGGATACATTTCTGTTGTCCAAGCTGCCCAGTTTGGGGGGCTTTGTCACGGCAGCCCCATGAGACTGACCCAGGTGCTGACCGACCAGGGTCCTGGCTTGGCGCCTTCTCTGGGAGACTTCTGGCAAGCTGCTTTCCTTCTTGAGCCTGGGGCCTGGAACCTGAGGCTCAGGGGGGCCCGGCTGGATAAAGGGTAGCCAGATCATCAGATTCTTTACGTGGACGTTTGGGAGTGGGAAACCAGGAGGCCCTGGGGGACTGGGGTGAAGTGGCCTTTTGGGGCCCCGTGCCAGGCACACAGGCAGGGGGCACTGGAACAGATTCCCACAGAGATGGGGGAGAAAGAGGGGAGACAGGAGGTTCTGTGCAGACCCTGTCGTGACTCCCGTCCCTCCCAAGGCCTGGCTGTTCATCGTCGGCTGGGTTCTCACGTGTACATTCTTTCCACAAACCCCCTTTCCCTGTGGTATCACAGGGACAGCATTGGCACTGATCTCTTTGCCTGTTTTCGGAAGCGTTTTGAAAACCGTAAAGTGGGGTACATGTTTTCTCAGCTGTGCATAGGTACAGGGTAGGGCATAAAGAAGCGGCCGACCCCGTCCCCGGTGTTCCAGGCCAGGGAGGTGTCACAGGGCTGCACAGAGAGGCAACAGCAATGCTACCCATGCCTGTCCCCCAACTCTAACTCAGAACAGGACAGAGAGAAAGAGAAAGCCAGTGAAGTCCCAATGTTTTCCATTGTCGACCGTTAAATGCTTTTGTGAAACGTCAGATATTACATCCTTCTCCTTCCTCATCTTCTTTTTTCTTTTTCTCATTTTGAGAGACTTGGGCTAACAGAGGAGTTGCAAAAAGCACGATTGGGGCTAAAATGGAAAACACAGCACGAGCAGGTAAGAGAGTGGGTCTGGTACCAGATTGGCCGAGTGCAGGCGTGACCTTGGGCCAGTTGCTTAACCTCTCCATACCTCGGTGTCCTCATCTGTGCAATGCACAAAATAAACCTCATTGCACTTTTGTGAGGATTAAGGAGCCAACCTATGCAAAGCGCTTAGCCCAGCGGCTGGCACACGGCAAGCCCTACATGGTTATTTGCTATGATTATTAATAAAGAAATGCATGAGGTTGGGGAACACAGTGAGAGAAGTGCATGTCACTTGCAATCAGACATTTCTGGCGGGCAGGGGGGGGGTGCTGTCTGGCTCACGATGACCTACCTGTATGACCATCCCTCTCACCTTCGGGGACTGATCGCCAGCAACCACATTTGTACAACTTGGTTCCAACACCGGCCGGGGTGGGCACTGGCCCAAGCTGAGCTAACCAAGTCCTTCCCTTGGAACCGGGCCAAAGAGCTCCTAGTTTGATCCCAGATAGCCTCTCAAACGGCCACCTTCTGTCCTGCTGAAGTGACACAGTAGAGAAGGCCAGGGTGGGGGGAAGGATGACATGGGGAAAAGCAGACGCACAAAGCAGAAAGAAGGCCCCGGGCCCTGGTTTCTGGTCTTTTCTGAGACCTGGCTACTTTTATGCCGTTGGGATTCTGTGAGACACCCTTGACTCTGTATAACCCATTTGCACTCTTTTTGAAGCTACTCTGATTTCTGTCTTGGCAACACCTGGATGCTGTCTTTTTTTTTTTTTTTTTTAAGTTTATTTGTTTTGAGAGAGACAGAGAGCACAAGTGGGGGAGGGGCAGAGAGCGAGGGGGACAGAGAATCCAAAGCGGGCTCCACGCTCACAGCAGAGAACCCTACGTGGAGTTTGCACTCGCAAACCGTGAGATCATGACCCAAGCCAAAGTCAGATGCTTAACCGACTGAGCCACCCAGGCGCCCCTGGGTGCCTCCTTCTCATTTCCCTGCTGGAGCTTCAAGAAAGCTCCACTCCTTTCCCTTTGGCCCAGGCAGGCTGGAATCAGTTCTAGTTTGGTGCTGTGATTGAAGGAAGAATATACCAGGGGTAAGAAGCCATTTTTATCTACTGTTCATCGCACACACCGACTTCTTCCCAAGCCTGGTTTGGAGCACTTTATACACATTCTCGCGTTAGCTCGATCCAGCATCGCTACTGGGTCTCTGTTTCTCAGATGAAGAGAGTGAGGGTCAGAGAGTTGACGAGATTGGGTTATCACCACTCAGCTAAGTAGGGTGGACAGCTGGGATCCAAATCCGAATACCGTGCTGTCGCGCTCCTTGCCATCCTCCCTGGAACCCCTGGATGGCGTTCCCTTACTCTCCTGCTGTAGGGTCGGAGACAAACCCCTGGTCCTGCCTCAACTTCCTCATGTGCAAATGGGGTGACACCACCCCCCTTGCCCATCTCTGTGTTGTCCGGAGGGCCCAGCGTGAAGGGGAACGAAATGAGGTCACATTGAAATCGGTCGATTTGAGCAACTCACGGCAAAGGCCGGTGTGGGAGAGAGATGCAATTAATCTGAAAAACACAGTGGTTTTTGTTTTTAAAAAACATGATCCACGGCCTTCAGTCCTCCGCGTGGCCGTGCGTGGCTTCCATTTCCCCACGTCAACAGCGGCCTGGATTTGGGCTCTTCATAAAGTCCCTGTGAGTTTTTAAAGAACGGACGGCACTTATCTTCTTTTTAAAAAGTTAAGTCAACACATGCTTGTTGTAGAAATGTTGGGGGAGGGAACATAAGGAAGAAAACACTTACCCGTGTTCTCTATCCATGTGATGGATGTATTAAGTCAACTACGAAAGAAACCATGACAGACACGCCAGCGTGAACGAGTCTGAGAGATTGTCATGCTGAGCCACAGACGTCAGACCCAAAGGCATATGTATCTTTTGATTCTATTTATACGAAGTTCAAGAAAGGGTAAAACTATCTATAGTGACAGAAGGCAGAGCGGGGGCTGCCTGGGGCCGGAAGTGGGTGGCTGGGGTCAGCTGTCGAGGAGCAACAAAGAGACTCTTCTGGGGCTGTGGGAATGTTCTATGTTGCTATGTTGGTGGACATGGGGGTTACGCGGGTGTGTACATTCATCAACACATATCACCCTGTTCGTTCGTTCATTTGTTGATTTTTAATGTTTTATTGACTGGTTTGCTTTATTTATTGTTATTTTTTTTAATGCTTATTTTTGAGGGGCACCTGGGGGGGGGCTCAGTCGGTTGATCGTCTGACTTCAGCTCAGGTCATGAGCCCCCGGTCTGTGAGTTCAAGCCCCGCGTCAGGCTCTGTGCTGACAGCTTGGAGCCTGGAGGCTGCTTCTGATTCTGTGTCTCCCTCTCTCTCTGCCCCTCCCCTGCTTGCGCTCTGTCTCTGTATCAAAAATAAATGTTAAAAAAAAAATTTCAATGCTTATTTTTGAGAGAGAGATTTGAGAGAGAGAGCGCGAGCAGGGGAGGGGCAGAGAGAGAGAGAGGGATGGAGGATCCAAAGCGGGCTCTGTACTGACAGCAGAGAGTCAGATGTGGAGCTTGAACTCACGAACCACGAGATCATGACCTCAGTCAAAGTCGGATGCTTAACCCACAGTGCCACCCAGGCACCCCTCAACCTGTTCTTTGGAAGAGGGTGTGTTTTATTTCACGTAAACTATACTTCAATAGCATTAAGAAGGGGGGAGAAATGACCTATAGTCCCGTCACCCCAGAGATAACCGCTGTTAAGGCTCAGTTGTGTGCAGGTAACTCAATCTTAATCAAACAGCTGATTCTATGTTTGAAATATAAGTTCCAGGTAAACACTTGGTCCTCTGCGATACTTTTCCTTAACCTCAGACTTATTTGGTGAATGTGAGGAAAGGAAGGGAGAGGACGGTGTCTTGTGCTCTTTTGGTTCCCAGCTTTGCCCTCCGAAACCGGGGAAGTGTGGGGTGGGGGTGCATAATCGTTGAGCTACCCGGAATCACAGGCTGCTGAATGGGAAACCTGTTCCCCACCCCCACCCCCCGCCCCGCCCATGAGCCTAGAAAATGAGCTGACTTCACATCAGCTCTGAAGAGGGAGGAGGATGTTCCCCGACTTCACGATGAAAACATGACTCCTCTCCTCACAGCAGGACAAAAAGCACATTTTATTATTTGATCAGTATGTTAAACGCCATCGGGACGGAATGTGTACTCCATTATGTTGGTGTCTCATGCCTGTTAAAAATGAGGTTCGGGAATACTCTCCTGGCTAATACAATTTTGAGACAGAGTGTTCACAGCAAGCTTCGGGAGAGTGGCCCCAAAAGCGCCACGGATAGGTATGGAATTGGGACCACTTAAGACCAGTTTCGTTGCCCGCTTTTGGTGTTCGGCATTTGATTACAGGCACGGCCTCATGCCATGAAATAGGCTCCAGAAACGCGAGTTAAAACAGCTTGCGACCTACTCCTTCCTGTGAGTCCCTGTGTCCCTTGACAGTCTGATAAAACCAGCTGTGTTTGCTCCAGCCCCTGGGAAGTGGCATCTGAGGAGGAACGTGCCATTGCGTGAGTGTGGACAATATAATGGCCCCCGGACGGCCACCCGCAGGACGCCTGGGGAGCAGCGTGCACCAGCCGAGAGGGCGGGAAAACATCTCCCTTGAAACCGGGGGCTCCCGACTAGGGGCGAGGTAGCCTTCCAGGTGACACGTGGCAGGGTCCGGAGACATTCTGGTCGTCACGGATTACGGATGCTACTGGTGTCTGCGGGCAGAGGCCACGGCTGCTGCTAACACCTCACGGTGCACGCGACACGACAGCTGGCCGGCCGTGAAGAACTACCCAGCCCCAAATGTTGACAGCGGCCAGGGCTGGAAGTCCTGCTCGGACGCTGTATCGAGAGTGTCTGTATGCCAGTTTGTGGGCAAGTGGGATCGGTCTGGACAAGTTGTATAGACAGAGAGCTGGTGGCGATCAGGGCCGTGTAAACACGGGTTCTGACAGTAGCCATGTCAAATAGCTACCGCTCACTCACGGTTTCAAGGTGCCAACTCTGTGCCAGGCTGTGACATGATCTCATTTCTATGACCTGGAAAAAGGTTCTGTTATGACCCCACTCTATAGTAAATCGACGAGATACATACAGCCGGGAAAGGGAATGGCAAGGAATTTCTCTTCCTGGCATACATTTCTTTAAGAGGAGGTGGGGGTGCCTGGGTGGCTCAGTTGATTAAGCGTCTGACTCTGGCTCGGGTCATGATCTCACGGTTCGTGGGTTCGAGCCCCACGTCGGGCTCTGTGCTGACAGCTTGGAGCCTGGAGCCTGCTTCGGATTCTGGGTCTCCCTCTGTCTCCCTCTGCCCCTCCCCCCTCTCAAAAATAAACATGAAAAATTTTTTTAAAAAATAAGGGGAGAGGGATGGTCAGAAGGGAGGGGTGTCTGGTTCCCCCCACTCAACTATGAGCTCTGTGAGGGCAGAATCTTGTGTGACCTGTGTTTGCAGCATAGAACGGAATCCTTGTCCCAAGTTTCAGTTACGCCCGGTCACCCCCTGTCCAGAAGCAGATGATTCTCAGCGGTAGCCTAACGCTGTCACAATGCTTTTGCCATTCACCTCACTTCATCTTATCACGTAGGCATTTTATCAACTCCCATCATCACAGGAAGGGTGAGCACAATACAGTAAGAGACTTTGGGACAGAGAGACCACATTCACATAGCTTTATTTTTACCAAGTTTTTTTGTTTTTTTCGTAAATTTTTAATGTTTATTTACTTTTGAGAGACAGAGAGACAGAGTGCGAATGGGGCAGGGGCAGAGAGAGAGGGAGACACAGAGTCCGAAGCAGGCTCCAGGCTCAGAGCCGTCAGCCAGAGCCCGACGCGGGCCTCGAACTCACCAACCGTGAGATCACGGCCTGAGCCAAAGTCGGATGCTTAACCGACAGAGTCACCCAGGTGCCCCTCACATAACTTTTATTACAGTGTATTGTTGTAATTGTTCTGGGTTATAATTTGTCATTGTTGTTAATCTCTTACAGGGCCTGATAAATTCAACTTTATCGTCGGTGTGTATATACAGGAAAAAACGGTCTCTATGGGGTTCGGTACTACCCGTGGTCTCAGATGTCCACTGGGGGTCTTGGAACATATCCCCCCGCGGATAAGGGAGAACCAGTTTGCCTAACAAAGTCCTTGGCGCCCAGGAGGTGCGAACAGACTGGTGTTTCACGGAACTGAATGAAACAATGAAGGAAGCAGGGAAAAGTGGCTTCGTCGTTAGAATGCTGGCATTGATTTCCAGCCATTCGATAGGCACCGTGGACCCGTCTGGGCCAGGCTCTGGAGACACGGGCAGGCTGGAGCTATCCGATCCTGGCTCTTGAGAGCTGGTTGTTACTTCTTCAGAAATCTTTCGAGGCGACTGTCAAACAGCCAGCGAGCACGCTTAAATTATATAAAATTACAATTAAATTATAGTTTTAAAAAGGTTAATCAAACGTATCCCTTCCTAATTTTTCAACTGCATTTCATGAGGACCTCGGTTCTGAAGGTTAGATGTCTTGCAGTGGTCACCAGACCTTTTCTGTGAAAGGGCCAGATGGGCAGTATTTTACGCTTTGCCAGCCCCGGGCCGAATCTGGCCCCTAAGCCGTTGTTTGCTGGTGTGGCCCCTGGCATGTCGTATCCGTAGGTGGACATGCCCTCTAGCGGGATGCGTCATCTTCCAACTCCTTGTTCAGTGATGCACTCTGCTAGCTTGGAAACTGCTATGGTGGGGACAGTGACACCACGGAAGGTGTCAAATGCTCTAACTCAGGTTCTCTTCTTTCCAGGAGCTGGCCGTTAAACATTTACCAGTAAACCAGCGGGCACAGCGATGGGCAAAAGTGGCATGAGCCCTGCCCTCTTGGAGGGTACAGTGTGTTGGGTCTGTTCACCACTTCATGGTGGGGTGGGGCCGGAGGGGGGCCGGGTGAAGGCGGGTCAGGCTCCCCACTGCCGACCACCCTAAAAAAGACAACACCCAGCGGCAGGCTTGTCTGCCAGAAGGGGCAGGGCTGCTGGAAGGGGGTGCTGAGGTGAACCTCTCCTGGGGCTGGCCATCAGCCCCTAACTCTCCTCCCCCCACCAGGGACTTTGCCACTTTACCGCATTCTTCTGTGGGCAGCCCGCTCTGTCTTCACCCCCCTAGCTCAAGGGGAGACTTCACGTCCCTGGGAGCTGAGACATGAGCCCACGAGAGCGGTTTACTCCCTTTCCGCGGCAACGCCCGCTCCTAGCACTGTGCTTGCCTGACACGGAGTGGGCTCTCCACCCGGGCGACCTAGGGGTGAACCCAGAGGGGGCTGAACTGAAGGGAGAGAGGCAGTTTCAGCGAGCAGGCTGAGAGCAGAAGGCTGTCCTTCGGGACTGGCTCAATCAAGGAGAGACTGCCAGCAGAGAAGGCAGGAAATGATAGGTTTGGCCCGTGACCTGTGGTGAGTGGACTGGCCTGTGGGAGCCCAAACAGAGTGAAGGGTCTGTGAACTTCTGCAGCCTTTGTGCTGCTCTGTAAACCTCTCCCGTTCAATGCCGGGAGGGCAAACTCTCAGGGGCCTGGCTTGTTCTTTGTAGAGTCTGGGTCCTGATGGCATCCAGGGTGATTTGGGTGTGTGATCCATCCATGGAAACTAGACAGGCCTGGGTCTCCTACAGAGACTGGGGGTGGGAGGAGGGTGCAGGGAGGGAGCTTCTGATGGAATCTGGCGGCCGGACTCATTCGGTTTTAGGTCAGGAACCAGGGACAGTGGGAGGCAAAGAGCTCGGCATCTCACCCGCTGAGTACCAGCACGGCCCATTGTACAGACCGGTCCTGTTGCCGGCACTTCCCTAAGCACCAGGAAATAGGTGAGTGTTGACTCTCAATTGATCAGTCGCTGCATTTTTGTTGAGCTCTGGCTGCGGGCAGGCACTCAGCTCGGCTGACAGCCAGAACTCCTGGATTCGGCCACCCTCTTACAAGCATCCCGGGGGCTCCATGTCACTGACTCCAAACTCAAACCAGCAAACAGTATTTAAAGATGACATCAGTTGAATTCAACCGTTTCCCCCCCGGGTACCCGCGCAGGAAAACATTACAAAGAAGGAGTGGGAAAAATGTGGAATTTCAGGTCAAGCCAAATTTTGGGTTCACATCTTGGCTGGATTCCCACAGTTGTCTGACCATCTCTGAGCCTTAACTTCCTCACCTTTAAGACGGGGATGATAACGGTTCTTGCCTCCTGGGCTCACTGGGAGGAAGGAAGGAGAATAAACAGGAAAGCCCCGGCATAGTACCTGCAGCACTTGGTGTGCTGCTCATTTTTATCATAATATTCCGATTTAACTTTTACCAAAGCAGGAGCTGAGGATGTCTGGAATAGTCCTGGAAGAAATAAGGGATTCCTTGCACTCTGGTACATTCCACTGGAGTTTTGCACCCTTGACCAGGGAGAGGAGTGTCCATGGCGGTCACTGAAGTGGACAGCAGCTGCTCTGAGCTGTCCTACTCCGTGACTTTATGCTGGCCCCCATCACCTCCCTCCTGGGAACTCCCGACAGCCTCCGCACTGGTCTCCCTGTCTCCAGGCTGCTCCTTTGCTAACCCTGTCCATGTCATGTTGTGGCCAGTGACCTTATAAAGGTGACATCTATGAGCCACTCTCATGCGTAGTCCATGCGGTGGCTCTCCACTGCTCTCGGAGGAAAGTCTGGTCCCAGCACAACTTGCTTGGCCCCTGCTCACCTCTTAGGCCTCTGCCCTGCAACCCTGGGATATTTTGCAGGCCTTGGCAAATGCATGTAGTTTCCCAGACAGGCCTAGTATTCTCCCCTCGCCTCTTTTCTCCGTGCCATCCCTTCTTCCAGGAGCACCGTTTCCTTTCTTTACCTGATTCCTGAAGACCTCGCGGAGTCAGGATGTGAACCCCAGGGCCACAGTCTGGCTGGATTAGGTGCCCCTCCTCTGTTCCTGCGGCCCAAGCACCGAGTGGTCATTGCCTTTACATTGTCCCAGGCTCTAAGCTCAGAGCCTGATGAGCTAAGTGAGCCTGGCATGTTACTCGGCCTCTCTGTACCCTCATCTGCCAGAGGGGATGGTGATGGCACCTATACTATAGGGTTGCTATGGGAAGGAACAGTTGTATGCATGCACAGCACTCAGCATACAGGAGGAGCTCAATAAAGGGTTGAACAAGTGACCTCACCCCACCCCTTAACGCCCTGAATCCACATGTGTACCACATGGTGGGGGGTGGGGGTGGGCTTGACCCTTTCTTGCCCAATGATTTTCTCAAGGCCATAGTGAAGTTTAGAACTTGAAGAACAGAATTTGCCAGCAAATTGTGAGGAATTGACTAATTCCCTGTTTTCTCACCTAACTGCCTCCTCCAGGGCCCAGGAGGAGAGAACAGCTCTGTCCCTCTCCTGACACATACCATATGCTGGGCCCCCCAACCCTGGCCCCCCCCCCCCAACCCCCAGCCCTGGCCAGGCTCAGGGATAGGATCTTTCCAGGAGCTCCTCCATCGTGTCTGTTCTTGGGAAAGAGTGGGGAGGGGATAATCCCCATCACAGGGATGCTGTGGGCAAAGTGCCAGCATTCACGATGTAATTCAACACACACTCACATATTCACTACAGAGGTATCTTAACAAAAAAGGCAAAAAATCTGGGGGTTTAAATGGCATTAGCTGCAGAAGCGTGTGGCCGTGAGAAAGCCTGGCTGAGGAGCTGAGTCTGGGTGGCTGCGTGTGCGCCCTTAATGGCAGAAAGGGGACGTTTTGCCTCAGAGTTAGAGTTCCTGAGTGACACTGGTTCATTCCACAGGGGTGCTTCCAATATGATTCCCTCCCAGCCTTGTGCTGGGCCTGCAGATGCAGGGATGAACGGCCTGGCCTGAGCGCAGAGGCAAAGAAGCAGGCACTGCTGGGGCGCAGGCAGAAGACAGAGTGGCCCAGTAACTTGGGGAGGGACTTTGTTGTCTAGGTGCCTGGGAGGGGTCAGACTCGAGGGGCAGAAGGAGGGGGGCTGGGGAGTCTGTCCCCTCCCCCCAGACGGCTTGAAGACCGGCAGACGTGTAAAAGACCAGGGGGCTTGCAGAATCCGCCAGGCTGAGACAGGGCAGTGTGGGTTCATTATCCAGTTAACTGAGGGGCATTTTCAATTCGAGGAACCATCCTGTTCTACGACCCCATCTAGCCAGCCAGGTAGACAGCTTGAGCTGTGGAGGGGGTGTCAGAGGTCAAGCGGCCCAGCCCCGGCCCCTCCAGCCCGGCCCAGCCCAGCCCAGCCCAGCCCAGCCCAACTCAGCCCAGCCCAGCCCCGGTCCCTGGGTTTGCACCTGGCCGCACCTCGGCCGCCCGCGTCGACACGTCCCGCGGCGCTGGCCGGTCGGATCGGGGTCGGCTGGGGCGGGTGGGGGGTGGGCCGTGTGGGGGCCGGCGGGCCGCGCCGCTCCGCACCGGCCTGGGCACCGGCGGGGGCGCGGCTGGGCGTGACGTCACGCGCCCCGCCCCCGCGGCCCCCGCCCACCCCCACGTTCCGGGCGGGGCGGGACCCGGGCCTGCCGGGGCTCGCCCGCCGCGGCCCCCTCCCCAGGGGCCGCCCCCTCCGGTCGGGCTGCGCCTCTGCCCCTCGCGTCCCCGCCCGGCGGCCGACTCCGCCTGCGAGAGGCCGAAGCCGCGGCGGCGGCCGCCGTTGCCGCCATTGACGTCAGAGGGGCGGGCACATGACCCCGCGGGGACCAATCGCGCGGGCGCCGAGCGGCTTCTGCAATCTCTCAACTGAGCCGGCCCCCGCGGCCCCCGCCGCACACTCGCCCGCGGACGGCCGCCCAGACACACGTACTGTACACACGAGCGGGCGGCGGGGCCGAGACACGCCCGCCCGCGCGGCCCCGCGCCCCCGCCGCTGCCCCGCGTCCCCGCCCGCCGCCCGCCGCCCGCCGCCGCGCCGCTCCGGCCGCCGCGAGCATGCACCCGACGAGCTAGGAGGAAGCGGAGCCGCGAGGAAGCGCCTAGCGCCGGCCGCCCGCCAGCCCGCCGGCCGCCCGCCGCCCGCCGGCCCCTCCCCTGCCGGGCGCCCCCCCAGCCCCACGCCCCCCCACCTTCCTGGGCGGTGGGGGGGGTGCGGGCCGCCGCTCGGGGGCCCCGCCGCCCCGGCAGCCCGGGACAGCCCCCTTTCCCCGCCCCCGGCCCCCGCCCCGGCCCGGCCGGCCATGGATCTGACCAGCAGCTCGGGCGGCGGCGGCGACCCCCGGCAGATCGAGGAGACCAAGCCGCTGCTGGGGGGCGACGTGCCGGCCCCCGAGGGCACGAAGATGGGCGCCGTGCCCTGCCGCCGGGCCCTTCTGCTGTGCAACGGGATGAGGTACAAACTGCTGCAGGAGGGCGACATCCAGGTCTGTGTCATCCGGCACCCGCGGACCTTTCTCAGCAAGATCCTCACCTCGAAATTCCTGAGGCGCTGGGAGCCGCACCACCTAACGCTGGCCGACAACAGCCTGGCGTCCGCCACGGTGAGTCGCTCTGCGCGGCGGCGGCGCGCCGGCACCCCCGCGCCTCGCCTCGGGGCCGGGAGGCGCCCCCTCCCGCCGCCGCCCCCTGCCCGCCGCTGCACCTGGAGCCCGGGGCCTGCGGGGCGCCGGGGGTGTCGGGCCGGCCCGGGGGGCGGGGAGGGTGGGGGGGAGCCCGGTGGCCCCCCCCCTCCCCCTTTGCTGGCCTGTGTTCGGGGCTGGCCGGTGCCCAGCGGGCGGGCTCGCGGAGACCCTCTGAATTCTGCACAGGATGTGGCCCACCCCATCCTGGGCGTCTGGGGACCTCCCGGATGGGACCGTGGGATAGATCCGGGCTGGGCCCCGGTGGTGGTGGGGGTTCCCTTTCTGAAAATCCGCGGCCCATCTGGATCTGCCCTGGAAGGGAAAACAAAACAACCAAAAAAAAAAAAAAAAAAAAAGAAAAAAAAAAAAGAAAAAAGAAAAAGAAAGAAAGGAAACCTAACAACGTCGAAACCCCAAAACCCAAAGAATTTCCACAAGCAGTGCCTCTCGGGGCTCTACTGTCTTTTTTCCTGCCCAGGCTGGTAGGCAAAACCGGGTGCTTCCCTTTCTGAAAAATCTCATTCGCACGTTGGGAGGTTGGAAGTGGAGGGGGAGGGGATAGGGGTCCCGGACTGCCTCCTCCCCACCGAGGGGAGGTCAAGTTCTAGAGTGGAAGCTGGCCTGTGGGGGCCCTGGTCTTGCATTGTCTGCGAAGTGTGTGTGTGTACGTGTTCTTTGTTGCTGGCTTTATTTTGTTATTGTTATTGTTTTAAATATATGGCTAGGACTGGGTCAGCTGGGTGAGAGGCAGGGAAGTCATGGATCTGTTTCTGAAATCAAATCTGCAAGGTGGAGAAAGACATCGGTGGTGGTGGTGGGGTCGCAGGGGGTGGGGGCGGCAGGCAGGAGCCTGAACAGGATGCTTTGTGTTTTGAAACAAGGGCAGTTTAAAGCCCCAGCTCTGCTTGGGCCTGAGCCTTGCTGAGGGGATCCCGTCCTGTGTGGAGAGGTGGCAGGTCTTCCCCAGAATGCACACTCCCCCTGGGGCAGCCGCGATCCTGTTTACTAAGCACAGTGGGGGGGGGGGGGCAGTGGTGGCCGTGGTGGCTGTGGCGCTGGTGGCAGAATTCAATGCCTGCCCACACCTGTGCCAAGAAAACCCAGCCAGGAAACAGGGTGTCGCTTACATGGCATGTCACAAACGTGTAGCGTGTGTAGACATTTCCCCGGCATCCATGTTCCCTTGGCAGTGTGTCACAGGCCGTGACACATGCTCCAAGGAATGGGGAGGGGGAAAAGTTAGCAGAAGAAGCCCTACTCCTCGAAACCACTCCCCCCTCCCGAAAGCCCTGAAGCACATGAGGACTCTTATTCTGAATTTTGGGTCCGACGTGCCTGGAACACCTATTTTTTTCTTTCCTGTGGGCAGGTTGGTGCAGTACCTGCAGAGACAGCTTCCTCACACAGGATCGCTGGTTGCCGTGAAGCGGTTCAGGCCCGGTTTCAGGCTCATGCATGTTCCCAAACCCGTCCGGAGCCACAGGCCTCGGCATCTGGCTTTTCATTTGATGGAGCGAGAGCCTCAGACAATTCCCCGGCACGCAGCCTTTCAGGTTCAGGGGAGGAACCGGTGCCCTCCAGTGGTTCCCTGCCTGGCACCAGGAGCCCCCAAATCTGGCTTCAGAATTTCCCCCTGCTTCAGGGGAGGCATTGTTGTTTTTCTACCACTCTTCAAAACGAAGGGGAGTTGGGGGGGTGGGGAGGAAGTGGTTGAGAGGCACAGTGACCCTCCGTGGGAGAGGCCAGGAGCGTGTGCTCAGCGGCTGCTGGCCATGGTCTGGGGGAAGTCAGCTTTGGAGGCTCTGGGCCGCCACCCCCCTTACTCTGATTGCTCAAGAGGTATGTAGCAGAGAGAGGAAGGGAACAAAGGCTGAGGCTGGGCACTGGTTTCTTAAGCAACCGGAGGCCCCGGCACCACCTTCCCCAGCACCACCTTGGCCAGCCGAGGTGGACGGTACCTTCGTAGCTTGGGCCTCTCTGGAGAGGAGCTGTGATTTTTCAGGACGGGGGACTGAGGACCGACCACAGAACAAGATTTGCCTGAGCAGAGCCCCACTATGGCATTGGAAATGTGGAAGGAGGAACTATGAGCTGGCGTCTAATGGGCTGGCAAGTCCCCCTTCCTCCGCCTGTGGCCACCAAGCCCTCTGGGCAGAGGGTGTCCTTAAATTCTGCCATGGTGGGCTCCAGTGGGGTGTAGGGCTGTCCGTGCCGCGGCCTGTGAGCGTGGAGGGCGCCGCCGAGGGCAGGCCGGCTGTGGGGGCGGCCTCCAGGGTAGAGGTGGGGTTGCAACTGCACCAGGGACCTTGTCCCGCCATGAGACATCTATTTGGTGTCCGGGCCCTCGGGAAGCAAAGCAGCCCCTGAGGGGTTTCCCTGAGGCCTGGGCGTTATGTAATCTGTCTGCATTTTCTAGTGTGGCCCAAGCACGCTATTGAGAAATATTAGCCCAAATGAAACAAAGGTGAATTTGAGTGTAGCTCTCTACAGCAGCAAGTCCTGTGCAGCCCTGTGGCTCTGTAGAGTCCCCAGGCCCCGGCCCCCAGCTGCCGACAGGCCAAGTCTGTTCCCTATCAGGTCATATCCTTCCATGAAATGTACATCATCCGTATATTAAGCCGTCTGCACAGCCCAGCTCAGATCCATCTGGCAGTTATCTGGTTAATTGTGTGGGCTTCAGGAACAAGACTCAGAGTGATTGATCTGGATTCAAACCGATAAACAAACCAAATACACTGCTGCCCAAACGTCTTTGGAGTCTGTCTACACTGATCCAATTAACTGGCTCGTCGTCAGAGATAAAGGCTTCCGGCACCACAGCTGCATCAAGCTAGGGTTGGAAGCACACGGGGGCTCCCAGCCCGCCTGGTAGGCAGCTCCAGCCCGGTGCACCCCTCAGGCGGACCTGTCTTGATTCCCTGTCGGGGAGATGGGCTCAGCGTCACCCCCTGGCCCGGCTGTAAACTTTGCCTTCTGTGGGGTCAGGTTGGAGCTGGCCCCTGTGCCAGTCTCCCGGGCCAGTTACTGATTAAGTCCTTGTCGAGCCAGCGGTGTGCCTGACGCGGCCTGTGACAGCGCGAGGGCCTGATGCACTCTGCGCTCCAGACTTTGGATCCCCAACGCTCATAAACAAAGAAGGAAACGCAGAGGCGACCGCGACCTGGCTGACGTGTGAGGGGTGATTGGGATGTGTCTGCCCCCTCCCTGGGGTGCACATGACCACACCTGGGGGTCTGCTCAGACTGTGGCCTAGACGCGGTGCCTCATTCCCCTTTTGCACCTGGGCTTCTCACTCCCCCGGCCTCCTTGGGCCTTTCGTGGCTGCTGATCGTCGTGTGGGTTGTAGCCAACGGCCGGGAGTCCTGCAGAAGCAGCCGGGTCCACAAGACCAGAATCCATTTTGCTGTTCTCATGTGTGGGTTGAATTTGATCACCTGCGAGACATGTTTGTCCGCTGGAAGAGGGCTTTTGTCTGTGGGCTTTGTTTCCTCTGCTCCGAAGAGGCACAAATAAGGCTGCCTACCTTTTCTCTCCCCCGATTTTATTACTTGCAGCACATGGCATCTCAGAGTGGGTCCAGTCCGGAAAGTCATTTATTCACTGACCAAACACGATGGGGGTCGGAGCACAGGTGACGGTGGCCTTCTTTATTTTCAAGCCTTAATTTATCAGTGACTTTTTTTTTTTTTTTTTAAACGTTCTCCACTCTGCTGCCCCCATTGAAATGTTTCTGGGAAACACTTGTCACCGAAAGGAAAAGAGAAGTCACCTGAATCCTTGTCGGTCTCTTTACTCTGGTGTTCTCTCTGCGGCAGCAACCTCCTGAACTTGGAATTTGTTAACCTAAGCACCTACTGGGTGTCTGGTGCTGAGTGGAGGGCTCATCCCCACGGTGTGGTTTCCGCCTGGGAATTGAAGTCCGTGTCCCCCAGGGTAGCCGCAGGTCCCGTGGGGACGTGTCTGCGTGTGTGTGCACACACGTGTTCATTGTTTCCGTCTTTGTTCCTTGTCCCGCTCTTCTGTGCCCGTCCTTCCCGCCTTCCGTTTGAGGTTTTCTGCGGCAGGGAGTAAACAGACAATTCTGTTTTTTTGGTGGCATTTGTCGTAAGATTTTGGAGTATATCAAGTTTGTTTCCCAGGTAACATGTCTGATTGGAGGGGTCCAGGGGCGGGGGCCAGAGACAGAAGAGGAGAAAAAAATCTAAATTCTCCATAAACAGCAAACTTGTTCTGTGTTTCCCGGGCTGTAATAAATAAATGCATTTCAAGGAGGGAACGGTTTTTCATGCTGCCCTTTGCCTGGTGCACCTGGGGGTGCTCTTTCCGGCCACGGGAAGAATCGTGCCGGTCCAGGTGGATGCTGTTAAACTTCGTGTGGCTGGGCTCTGCTGTGGGGTCGGCGATGGCGACAGGCGTGTGCCACGGGCTTGGGCTCCACGGCCTACACGTGGCTTCTGCTTGGCATCGCCTGCTCCCGCCCCCACTGACTCGCCTGGCGGTGGGAGAGGGCATTTCTGGGGTACTGTGTCCGGTGAGGCTTCAGGGTTCGTCCTCAGGACCCGAGCTGTCTCGGGTTTCCTTCTGACTGCCAGCCTTGGGGCAACAGGGTGGCCAGCCAGGCTTGGCCCCACGTGGATGGTACCCTCTCGGTGTTCTGGTGGAATGGACATTTGAAGTGGTTCATTTATGCTTTCGATTAAAAGATTAAATGAGCTCTAGTGAGGCAGTGCGGTAAGGTTTAGGGCATCCCCACCGTGGGACAGAACCAACCTGGGTCTTGTCACATGGAACTGGGGCCGAATTCTGTTACGGTTTTCCGGCTGCGTGACTTAGCACGTTCCTTTCTCTTGGTGACCTTGCTTTGTCTCCATCTGGAGGGTGGTATGAACCTGCCTGATTTGTAGGGTTGCTGTAAGGATTACAGATAATTCACAGTCGCACCTGGTAGGACGGTCACGCCAGGTAGGGAGGTGACCAGGGGCTGGTCTTCCAATTCCCATTTTCTTAATCTCCCTGAGAGAGCTTCGTGAAATCCTGCGCAAATGGAAAGGACTGTTGCGATTTGAAAGTGGGCAGTCTCCAGAGAAAAGTCTTCTGAGGTGAGCAGTGCGTTTGGGAAAGTTAGGGGTAGTTAGCAGATCCGATGTGTACGAAGGCAACAACATTGGTGAAAGTAGTTTCAGAAAAACTCAGGAGCACAGTTTGGTTTCTTTAAAAGAAAAAACCCAAAAACAATACCCACAAAGCTCTTTTTAAAAAAAATTTTTTTTTTACATTTATTTTTGAGAGAGAGAGTGAGACAAAGTCAGAGTGGGGGAGGGGCAGAGAGAGAGGGAGACACAGAATCCGAAGCAGGCATCAGACTCCGAGTCGTCAGCACAGAGCCCAACGCGGGGCTCAAACCCCCAAACTGCGAGATCATGACCTGAGCCGAAGTCGGAGGCTTAACCGACTGAGCCACCTAGGTGCCCCGCTCCTTTTTTTTTTTTTTTTATTTAATCGAAACAATAATGCGCCCATCAAATAAATTCAGATAGTACAAGGCATATCAGGAAAAATACAGCTTCTATCTTACTTCATGGCCCCAGTTCTCCTCTTAGTAGGCGAGCCCTGTTACTGATTTCTTACAGATCCTTGCTGACCATTCGGCCATTTACATACCATTCTGGGCCGTGATTGGTCATCGGACAGTGTATTTGGAAGATCATTCCAGATCTGTGTGTACACAGCTGCCTTCCTCTTGTTCACTGCTGCGTAGTGCTCTGTTGCACAAGCGTCGCGTGAGGCTAGGCGACCGCCTCCCGTTGCTGGATGTTTAGGTTAGACCCAATCTTTTGCTGTCGGAAACAAGACACTTGGCATTTTTGTTCAGTGGAGTTGTTCCCGCTTTGATAATTTGAATGTTTTTTTGCTTCTTCGGTGGGTGTTAAAATATTCAGTCCCAGAATGCTTTGCGGGAAAGAGCTGCCCTTCCCTCAGAGAGGGGAAGGAAGGCAGTGTTGCCTGGGGTCACTGCTGCCTGCAGGCATGCTTCCATCTGGCTTAGGGTCACCACCGCAGGAGAGTCCGGCCCCCAGGGCCCCAACGGGAGCTGAACACAGGTGAGCAGGGGGCTCTGAGCTGTCACGCTGACCTGTGCCCCGAGGACAAGAGTCAGCTTGGCCCTGGCTGGCTGTTTCCTGCTCCACCTGAGAGCATCGTTTTTTTTTTGTCCCCAGACTTCCTGCTTCCCCAGGATGGGAGCCAGGCCGCCCAGCCCCGTGGTAGAGAAAGGGAGGAAGTGAGAATGTCTCTTCCCCACTCCTGGCTCTGGTGACAAAGCACCCAGTGAGTTCAGCAGGGCGCCAAGGGAGGCGGTGCACAGTCGAAAGGAAGCTTTGCTGACATCAGCAGAGCCGTAACCAAAGGGTGGTGAGGCGTGTGTGTGTCTGTGTGTGTGTGTGTGTGTGTGTGTGTGGTGTCCCTGTGTACTGAGGCAAAGGAGAAAACAGAAACATTTCTGGTGCAGAAATTGGTGCCTGGGCTCAGTAGCCATTTCTTTATACCTGCCACATGCGAAGCGTTTGTATCCGCGTTGGGGTGTGTAGTGAGGTGCCTGGAGGAGACCAGCCAGACCCTGTGCGGTGGTCACACAGGTGAGCTGGAATCACCCCCCCTGCAACTTCCCAACTGGTGGCTGACCTTGGGCAGGTCACCTAACAGTCTGTATTTACCTATAAAATTCGGATTATGGGGATTTCCTTTCAGTGTCGATGTCCTTGAGGTTAAGTGAGGTAAGGCCTGGCAGTTTGTTCACGTGTTTATCCAACAGGTAAATATCGCTGCTCTAGGCACTTTAAAGAAAACAAGACCCTGCCTGCCTGGAGTCTGGCTGTCGGTGGGGTGGGCGAAGACAATAAGCCACCAAGCAAGGAGATATAAAATCTGTGTGGTGGTGACAGGGGTCCTAGAGAAAACAGAGCAGCCAGGGAGGTGTGGCGTTTAGAGCTTGGGGACTGGCAGCCTTGCTGCTTTGCACATGGCAGTCAGGGAAGGGGTAAGAGCATTCCAGGCAGAGAGATTGGCAAGTGCAAAGGCCCTGAGGCTGGATAGTACTTAGAAAACAGTAAGGTGGCTGGCGTTTAGTAAATGCTGTACAGTTGTTATTACCTACACCCCCTAGGAGCTCTTATCATCTATTAAAAGATACTTACGAACACCCAGAATCTGCTGGGTGTTGGGCATACAGAGAGCTCCCAGCCCCATGGAGCTTTCATTCCGGTGTCTCTGTGTGTGTATTTAAGCCTGGCTCCCTCTCAATAGATAGTGAATAGGTTTGGAGCAGTGCTTTAAGAGACTCTTAAATCACAAAGCCCAGCAAAACGTCAAAACCAGCTGTCTTTGTCATACTGAGTTACAAGGGTCCTAGGACCCAGGACGTACTAATCATTGAATTTGCCTCCAGCATCTTGCTGGTGAGGGTGGGGGTTAGTGGTGAAGAGAAGTATGTCGCCCAAAGACCCTTACAAATGACTCAGCACCAAGGCTGGGATTCACACCCAGAGCTCCTGCCTCCCAGCACCTTCCGGTGCCTTCCAGAACCTTCCAGTGCCTTCCATCTTCATTTTTCCTTGGACCTTCTGCTTTCAAGCCATTATGAGAAATGATATGATCAAGAAAGCACATGAGCAGATTAGGCTGAGTAAACTCATTCTGGAGGCAAGCAGAAGAGCTGGGCTCTCCAGCCCCTGGGCAGGTGGATGTCCAGGACTCAGGCAGGGTGGCAGATGTTTTCCTGGGGCCGGGCTGCCTGGGTGCAGCTCGGGTGGGGTCATCAGGAGAGAGAAGGTAACACCGGAACTTGTAGTCGCTTCCTGGGTGTCTTGAGTCGAGCCCAGGCTCTTAAAGGCCTGGAAAAGCTGCAGACAGGAGTGCACGATCTGAAGAAACCCAGGCCGGGCCCCTTCGCCCCCCGTTTGGCTCACTGTCCGGGTGAATGTGATCACCAGCATGCGCCAGTGAGAGGCTCAGCCATCCATGTGGACAGCGCCGGGCGTCAGTCGGGCTGGGCTGACAGCTGAACAACTTACCCCCAGATCTGGGTGGTTTCACGCAACGTGGCTTACTTCTTACTCTCACCAGTCCAGTGGGGATTCTGCCCTACTGGACGTGGACCACGTGGGCACCTGGCTTCTCCATATTGTGTCACTGGCCATCCTCTCCCTTCACCTCCCCCCAGGGCCTCACTGAGTGGGAGATGGGGAGAGGGAGAGAATGCCAGGCAGTGCCGTTGGTAGGTCGGGTCGCTGTGTTGGCCACAGCTCTGTCACGTGACAGCCCCTGAGCTCAGGGGGGCCGGGCACTGGAGAAAGGAGGACCCCCACCAGGATTGCAGGTCACGCAGAGGCTTTCAGGGTACCGGCTGCAGAGCCGCTTCCCTGGAAAGGAAGTTCAGCACCCTGGGCTCTTCCGGCTCCTGGGTGTGAGCTTAGTGGCAGGTCAGGAAGGTTGCAGTCTTCTCTCTGGTGGGGAATGAGATAGAAGCAAACCTATTGCAGGGAATGGAGCGATGCATTCATGATTATGGTGACATTTATTGTCTCCCTACTGTGGGCAAAGAGGTTGAGTTGAGAGGCAAAGGCAGGTCTGCCCTCACGCGTTGGGTGTGCGTGTCCGTGAATACGTGTCTCTCCGTTGGATATACGTAAATTATTTCAGGCTCTTGCGGAAACATCTTAGTTAAGAATCAGCGGGCTTATCAACTTAGCGTTTGCCGGTGTTCAGCAGACATTCCTTCGTGAATTTGTCAAGTGAGTTCAGGGAACTGGTGTTGGAAAGCGAATGCCAAGTATTTGTCGAGAGTGAGCATCAGGTACTAAGTTTGCGAGCTGAGTACCCGACGTGGTGTGTGCAGATGGGGCTTCCCGGGTCCTCCGTTTGCCAGCGGGTGCTCCCTGGTAATGTGCTCCCAAAGTGAGTGCTCCCTGGTACTGTGCCTGCAGGGTCAGACATCATCTTTGCCCCGTAAGCCTCCCTCAGATCGGGGTACGGTAGGAACTATGATGTAGTGTCGAGCGCAGCACATTTCCTCAGGGGGTTTGTGCCTTGTCCCGCTGTTTGGAGGGAGGAAGAAGAGCACGTGGTTTCAGGAAGGACTTTGTAGGAGAGACACGTCTGGATAGATAGGCCCAGGATTGGGACTGGCAGTGATGGAGAGGGGGGCCAGGGCTGGGAAGGGGCAGAGGGAGAAGGAAGCCAGGAGAGAGGGGCCGGAGCCACCGGGGCACGTTCTGGGCGGTCTGGGCCATTCTCCCTGAGTGGTGGGCACCACAGAAGAGTGCAGGAGAGGAAGGTGGAGGCGGGACCACTTCCCAGAGTGGGAGCCGCGGGCGGGGGCCAGGAGTCGGGGTGAAGTTGGTGCTGGGTTCCCCAGCACTCGTTCAGGCCAAGAAGGCCCTGGTCGCGATGCAGAGAGACGAGGCACCAGCTGCCAGGTGGGCGCCTAGGATCCATCCCCCCAGGTGGAAGCTTCAGGATTGCGGGGATCTGAGTCACCAGGGCCAGGGGTCCGTCACAGCAGGGACCATGGTGGCAGCCACTCTTGAGCGTTCTTTTGCCAGGTGGTTACATCCGTGATCCCCGTAACAGCCCGGCGACATAGTGTTCCTCTCTCCGGTTTATAGGTGGGGATGCTGGGGCCCGGCGTGTCGGCAGACATTCTTTGTCTGAACGGATGGATGAGTGAGTGAAGAAATGAGCCAGTGAGGCTGCCGCCAGTTGTGGGCCGGGCCCTCCCGTGGAGAGGGAGGGGAGAGAGAAGAGATGTGTTCGTACCTCCCGCTCTCATGCCACGCCTGCGCCGCTCTCTCCTCCAGGGCCGCCCAGGCTAAATGAGACGCGGCGTGCAGCCGACCCGTTTGGCATGCGGCGTGCATGGCTGGCCTCAGGGGTGGACACAGGCCTGAGGGTTCCTGGCCTGCTGCCTCGCCCGTGAGGCTGCGGGGCTCAGCCCGCCAGCCTGGAGCTCCTGATGGGCTCCCATCAGAGGCCTTTGGTACTTTCCAAACCCTCGACCTGAAACTTCCCCTGTCAGCTTTGGCTCCCAAGGCTCCCCTTCTGGAACCTTCCTTCCTGGAAGGAAGTGGGGGGGGGGTGGGGAAAATGAAAGTGCTTGAACTGTCCCAGCGCTCTGGTGGCTCCCGGGCTTGGGGAGCCCAGCAGGGTCAGCCTGTGGCACCAGACGATCAGGACAGGGTGGGGGGACTGCAGGACAGCAGCGATCATTTCCTCCCACATGCTGAGTCCCTTCGATGTGTTTGTGCGTTTATCCTCACTCCAGCCCCTGGGGTTCCAGTTTATAGATGGAAATGGAGGCCCTGTGAGGTTCAGGTTGTACATCTGGAACCCAGACGGCCTGGATCCAGAGCCGAAGACCTTCTCCTCCTGCCACAATGCCTCCTTGCTGGGCACTGGGGACTCACTGTCAGCAAGGCAGTGATAACAACAGCCGGTGCTTATTCAGCGCTTATGTTCTGAGCCCTTTGTGTACGGGAGCTTATTTAATCCTCACGATGTCCCCAGGAGGTGTTGCTATTATTGTCCCCATTTTCCAGAGGAGCAGACTGAGGCCCAGAAAGATGAGATCGCTACTTACCCAGCTAGTAATGGTGGAGCTGGGGTTTGAACCCAGGCCGTGTGGTTCCAGGGCGTGACTGCGCGTGTCCCATGAGCAGGGCTCGAGAGCAGAGGGTCAGAGAGACCCAAAATGGCCAGGCTGGCTCCATTCTTGGAGGCCCTGGAGGGCTTTGCAGAAGCGGGGAGGTTGTGTGTGGACAAAGCACATTGTGTCACCCTGGGGGGCGGGGGGGGGGGGTTTCAGCCCTCTCCCTGTGGACCTGTCTCTAGAAGGGCTGTGGCAGACTTTTGCTTCTTACCTGCCCTGTGTTCATCTGGGGATAGTGGACTCAGCCTCTCAGCGCCTCGCCTTCCTCGCCTGACATGGCCTGGCCTCGAGGAGCTGCCCGTCAGAGCTGGCTGTGACGACCTGCCTACGGCGATCGTGAAGTCCAGGGTCCACTGGGAGCGCACGCCCTGCCCTGCCCTGCCCTGCCCTGCCCTGCCCTGCCCTGCCTTGCCCTGCCCTGCCTTGCCCTGCCCTGCCTTGCCCTGCCCTGCCTTGCCTTGCCCTGCCCTGCCCTGCCCTGCCCTGCCCTGCCCTGCCCGCCTTCCGGCTCGACTACCCTGCGCCTTGGTGCTCTGGCACAGCACCTCCTCCCCTCTGCCTCGGTGGTGGCCACCAGCCCCTGGAGTCTTTTCTGACCCAGTTGCAGTGAGGGCTCGCTCTTCCACAGCCGGCTGCCATTTGCTTCTTTGCCTATCAGTCTTCTCTCCTGGCTCTTCACCTCTGCCCTTGTGAAGTGAAACAAAAATAATCACATAGGGATGATGATCTTATAAAATAAGCAAAAAATTCTCCTATGACCCCAACCTCCCAGAAGTCACGCATATGAACGTTTTGGGGTGCAGCCATCTTTGCTTTTCCTAGATGAGTGCGTATGTCACCTGTGGGATCCTTTGCACAGCGAGCAGGGGATTAGGTCTTATTCATAAACACTAAGCCATTTTCATACATTATCTCAACGGTGTTTCCTCTTCGTCCCTATGAATGTTGGGGCCTGTATCATTCTTTGTGGTGGGGGCCATCCTGGGCATTGTAGGATGCACAGCATCTCTGGTCTCAGCCCGCTAGATGCTCCCCACAGTTCTGATGGCCCCAAATGCCTGCCTACAGTGCCCTGTGTCTCCTGGGTGAGACCCCGGGGTAGCTCATTTAACATCCCATCTACCCCTTCGAGCTTCTGTGTGACAGAGTGGACCCTGGCTGTGGGCTGGCCTGTGGCAGAGCTGGGAGCCTGTGTTCGTGCCCCAGTCCCCTTGCTTCTTCAGAACCTGCCACGGAGATGGTGAGGAAGAACTTTGTGGGGGCTGCCGCAGGGCCTCTGGAAGGAAATCCCGCTGGCCGGAGCTTAGCAAGCTCCCCACACCTTTGATCCCAGGATTGCCCCCCTGCTGTGCCTGCCTGAATGACTCAGGACTTCAGAGATCTGGGTTGTTGAAAGGAGAATTGCCACACGCCAATAAAAGAAAGAAAGAGAAATTAGCGTTAGAAAGTTTTGGTGTGAGGAAAACGACTTTGAAGCAACCTTTGTGAAGTAAAGTGTTTTTGGGGGGCAGGGGTGTGGAGAGGAGAGGGAGTGGGCTGGTGGGTGAGCCACCAGCCTGGTGTCTCTTCCAAGAAGGCCTTCATTTGCTTGACTCAAGCCCCACCCAAGGCCATGCATTGTGTACCCTTGCTTTTTGGATCTAGTTGGACCACGGCACCAGGTATAAAAGGGATGTTTCTGGAGTATGTCTGGGTCCTGTCAGCAGGTGACCTTCAGGAGCCAGGGGCTTAGGTTAGAGAGCATTGCCAAGAGCAGGGGTCTTGGGGCCCTTCTAATGCCCCGGTGGTAAGCAGGGTCCCCTCTGGGCCAGGAGAGCCAAGCCCTGGCTGGATCTCAGACCCCACCCGGCCACCGCGGGCCCTTCTCAGCATTGTGGGCAGCTCTGCTTGAAGGAGTCTGTGTTGAGGATTGGGGGTGGCACCCCCCGCGACACCTACTTTGAAACCCATGGTGGAGGTGGAGACGCCAAAGCACCCCCCCCCCCCCCCCACCCAGGTCAGTCCATTCCTAACAGGCGCCCTCATCGTCGTTAGGCAATGTGGTTACAAGCGCTGGCCAGCGTTGTTGGATCCAGACACTTGATATTAGACCGTGTGACCAGTGGTGGTGTGACCCAGTTCTTAGTTTCTGCATCTGCAAGGTGGGGACAACGGTAGCCACCTCCCAGGCTATCCTGAGGGTAAGGGAGATAGTACACGTAGGGCTCAGAAGAGTGCCGGCGTGTAGCGAGTACTCGGTAAATGCCCGCTCCGTCGTCACCACCGGCTTTCTCGTGGCCGCGGCTTCCACCTGCCTGCGTTCCTGTTCCTGCTCAGCTATCAACTTCTTGAAGGCAGGGTCCTTTCGATCCAGGGACGTGTGATGTCAGTGTAGGTGTTTGGCTGAATGTAGTTGCTCAGCGGGGCGTCTGGGGCCCCAGTGCCACGGGCTGTGAAGGGACAGAAAAGCATCTCAAGTTTTCTTGGAAACCCTGGCCCTGGCTGGGGACTTTGGACCTGTCCTGGAGAACCTCAGGGTTTGCCCCTGATCCTGTCCTGAGACCTCAGTCACCAGGACCTGGAATGGACCCTCAGCCCTGGCCCTAGCACCAGCCACCACGTCCCCGACTCAAGGGAGCTAGAGACGTGCAGCTGGGAGGATTGAGGCATTGTTGGTGGTTTTCACCTTAGCTTTCTCCAGCCGTGCTTGGCAAATAAGATTTCGATCTTGGAAAATATGATTTAAAAACAGAATTGAAAGTCGCTTTTGTTTCCTCAACGATATTGCCCCTGACACATGCCCAGGGCCTGCCTAGTGGAGTCGGGTGTGAGCATGTCCGTGGGAGATCCCACACAGCCCTGCCCCAGGCACACCTGTGTGGATGCCCGGCCTCTGCCCCCTGCCCCCTTCCTGAGCCTTCTGTCTGCTCTCCATTTAGGTCTGTGATGGCAGAGCTCACGAAACCCCCTTTCTTTTGTGGTAGCTTGCTGTGTCCTCTTGGCCTTACTTTTGGGGTGACCTTGCCGCCAGGGGAGGGGGCTTCTTCTCGGAGCCCTGCTGTGCCTCTGTTTGAATGTGGAGTAGTAAATGTGTACACACGTGGGTCCCCGGAGCTTGAGTCTTGAGCGTGTTCCACCCTGATATCCCCGTCCCAGATGGGAGGGGGGTCCCCGTCCTTCCTGTTGGATGAGGTCTTGGAGCTCTGAGTCCCCCTGGGCCGCCCTGAGGAGCCTTCTAGGGAATGGGTCCTGGGCCCCTTGAGATCCCAGGATAACACTCTGTTTCTTCTTCACCTTTCTCTGGGCCCAGGGCCTGGCCCTGTGGCTTCTGTGCCCTTTGGCCTCCAGGGGGGTTTGGCCAGTGGGGACCCCGGAGGCGATGGAGGCCAGTGGCTTCAATTTAAGGTTGCTGTGGGCGGGCAGGGTCCCTCAATCACAGCTCCTGTCCTGTCACCCCCCCACTCAGGCCCAGGGGTGGGAACATGTGGTAGCAATGGGGGTGACCAACTGGCCCGGCTTGCCGGAAGCTGTCCCAGGAAAGTTGTGTTGGCACTTGAGTCCTATGTCCCAGGAAACCCCGCGGTCCAGGCAGACCTGGGACAGCTGGTCACCCGAGGGAGAAAAACCCTCTCTCATGCTTTCCCCTGTGCTCTGCCCACACCTTGGTATGTTGTCCTTTTGTCAACGGTTTCTCCAAATTATACCATTTTGTGTCTGCCATCTGTTCCTTTGCAGGGCCCCGGCTGACACACCAGGAGCTTCAGAAGGATGGACTGGTTTTCGGAGCCCTCGCCTTTGAGAGCTCACAGTAACCAAATGGGCCATGCTCTGAACATGGGGAAATGCCATTTGTCTCTTGGGCACGGACTCTTGTCTGAAAATACGCTGCCTTCAAAGAACAGTGGCGTTCATGACGGTGGCGGTGGCCCCTTATTTGCCTAGTTGGCTGTGGGCTGGCTGTGCGTTGAGGCACCCCCGTGTTGAATCACCGTGACAGTCCTGTGAGGACCTTCCGGGATGAGGAGGCCGAGGCTGAGTGAGGTGAAGTACTTTGCCCAGGGCTCAGGTCAGGCCAGGGTATGAACCCCAGTGGAGCCATCTGCGAGGCTGCTGTGCTTACTGATTGCTTAGGTGTTTTACAACCAGGCCCAGCCAGACCAAACCCACACTTGTGCTGCTGCAGGCTTGGACGGGGCGTCTTACTGGGTGTGCAGGCACCAGATCCGATGTTTTCCACTTCCTCCCCTGTGGCAGGGCTGTGTGCACAAAGCATGCACAACTGGCTGGTCGGCCACTTTGGGCTCTGCTGGATTCAGCTGTGGCCAGTGTTGGAAAATGTTGGTCTGTTCTTTCCTTTTCCATCACCTCCCCCCTCCCCCCCCCCCCCCCATTAAAATTTTCATAATTAGAATCAGAGGCAGAGAGAACCTGCAGGCCACCTAGTTCTGGGATGGCAAATAAATTCCTCTCCCCTGGTAGACATTGCTAATCAATCCTGACATAATCAATCCTTTCCGGGTGAGCCCAGACAGCCACTGCTAATCAGTTGTTGTTGGCGTGCAGCCCGTCTCCCCCTGTGTGGATTGGGAACCTGAGACCTAGGGACGGAAAATGACCCACAAGGGAGCCACCGGGATCGTGGAGTCTGCTCCACACCAGGTGGCTCTCTGTTGAGAAGTGACTCTGACGTCTAAGCAAGGTGTGGTGTAGGAGGAAGGACCTGGGTTTTGCACAGCAGTGCGTGGATCTGGGTCTGCATCCCGGTTCTGCCTCTTTCTGGTTGGAACTTTGCGTAAGTCACATGACTTCCCTGAGCCTGGTCTGTGAAACTGGAAGTTACAATCCCTGCATCCCAAGGTTGTGAGAAATAAATGGTGTGGAATGTTCCTTCGGCTCATGAAGATACTGACGGGGGACCTAGTGTGTGCGGGGCACTGCTCAGGCATGGCGTGTGGCAGTCTGCCGCGTGGACAACGCTCCACCCCGCAGCCGCTCGGCTGCCTTAGAAAGACGAGGCCTGATTTAAGTGATGCTGGTTTCCTTCCCCTTTCCTTTTTGGAGACCTGTGAAATTTGTATTGCTGTTATTAATTTTTACCAGCTCCTCTGTCACGTCCTCTTAAATTTTGGCCTGTTTGTCCTCTGCAGGACTTGCTTTGGAGAGTGACTTGTTTTTTCTTTCATGCCTGGTCTCGTTTCTGTCCTCATGTTGGAGTGGGTAGTGAGTTCAGAGGCAATTGAAATGACGGAGGCTTCCCTACTGAATGAATGTGTCCAAGGACAATGGGCCTTGGACTTCTTTGGGCAACACACTCCTTTGGAAAATTCGATGAAAGCTAGGCACCCCTCTGGGAAAGTGGTAAGACGACAGTCTCATGGGATTTAGCATCTGTCATATAGGCTTTCTTAGGGGTTCCTTCCTGGACCTGCCGCCCCTCCCCCCTCCCCCCACCCCAGGTTATAAACCGGTCTGGGAGGTCTGTGGCATGTCCCTAGCAAGAAATGGAAATTTGTCCAGAAATTAACATGGAAATGATAAAAAAAAGAAAGTTTCATCCTTTGCCTGGGGAAGTGGGCTTGTCCACACAGCATTTTCTGTGCTTGTAGAGCTGTGTTTAGTCTTCTTGGTTATGGTGAACTATTTTTTCTTTTATCCTAGTCTGGAGTTTCAAGGTTGGTGCTTCTTGCCCCTAAAATGTTTATTTTCAGATTTAGAACAGTTCTTTACTCTTCGATAAGGCCGAGCACATCGCTGAAGCCATGCCGTGGTCAGCACAGAGGGATTCCGCTGGCATCGCACATGTGGCTCGGTGCTCAGCCCTGTTTGGCACACAGAGTGACCTCGGGCCGCCTCACCTCTCTGACCTGTAAAGCTAGGGGACAGACTGGCCACAAAGCCCCTGTGGTTAAGGATTAAAGAACAGTAAGCATACAAAATAGGCCCAGAGAGTGTCCAAGTAGGCCATGGTGGATTTTGTATTTGATCGCCTTGAACTTGACTCAGAAGTGTGGATCCTCTGTGCTGTGAAGGGCTGGTGTTTTTATTGAGTGAGTTATGGAGGCCGCCTGGCAAACTGAGCTGAAGTGAGCCCGGTCCCTTTGCGAGGGGCTGGAGGCACACAGCTCTCAGAGAATGGCAACGAGGCTGGCTGGCACGGTTCGGAGAAACGAAGGGTCTTTCTTGGTTGGTAGTGTGGAAAAAGACCCCAATACATGAGTTCCCTCATGGTCTTTAACTCTTCCGACGTGAGCCGGGCACCCATCTTTAGCCGCGTCCTGGGGTGAAACGTGGTTTAAGTGGCGAGAGAGAGTTCGTTCCATGGGGCCATTTCAAACGCAGACACGGAATTCTGCCGGGATGATTTCTTTGCCACTGAATTTTGCATTTGCATGTTCTTAAGCCAAGAAAAGGAATTGAACTTTCCCTTTTGTTTGCTTCATTACTCCCACCACATTTGGCAGTTTGGCGGGATGCGGTTGTGTTTTTTTATGACTCTCAAATTCTTTTTTAAAAGTGTGCTGTGTGCACGGAGGAAGATTTTGCAGGGCGATCTGAGCCAGCTCTCCGTCCAGCTGGGTACAGGTTGCCATGGGCGAGGCTGGGCGAAATAATGGAATCCACCATTTCTTGAGCGCCTATTGGGTATGGGGTGCTTGTGCGTCTCGTCCTCGCAGCCGTGCCCTGGGGTGGGTCATGGCCGTGTTTCAGGACTGCGGACAGCCACTGGCCTCCAGGGGCACACAGGTCTCAGAGCTACAATTCACACCCAGATCAGGCTGACCCAGACCCTTGTGCTTTTTGCTGCGGCGCATGCTTCTCCTGTGACCTCAAGGGACTTCCTGGGTGTTCTTTATGTCCCCACCCTTGTAAGATCCCACTTAAGGAGAAATGAGTAGGCCTTGGGTGGCCACCGAGGAAAGGCCCTGAGAGAGCTCTGCTTCTCTAGCCCAGCAGCCTGGCTGCAGAGCTCAGGTGCAGCCAAGATTGGCCCGGTCCTCCCGGTCAGCGGCCAAGGTGGCCAGCTCTGGGGCAAAGCTAAGGCTCCATCTGCCTCGCCTGTGTGACATTCGAGGGCGGCCCTGGCCGTATGTACAGCAAGGGGGAGTGCAGAGAAAGTAGCTTTCTCATCCGTGTCTCTACTTCTCAGATGAGGAAACTGAGGGGCGGGTGGCTTGAACGTGGCCACTCAGATGCGATGAGAGGGGTGGCCGGGCTGAGCCTGGGTTGTTCTGAGTAGGCGTTTACTGCCCCTTCACCTGGAGAAGCTGCATCTCGGGAGTTGGATCACGGCCTGGAGGGGGGCACCTGCCAGCGTCTTCTTAGAATTCGCTCCACGTCAGGAAGTGGAAGAGCAGGTCGCTGGGTCCACATCTGGTCTGGTGGGGCCTTTCGACATCAGCAAGGCCACTGCTGTCATTTTTACAGTTGAGCAGACCAAGGCCGAGGACAGACACTGCCAGGTCACATCCATCCCCAAGTATAGCTTCTGGTTCTCTCACTCTGTCTGCTGTGTACTACCACGGTCTCATTTATCTCGGTATCTCAGGTTCTGAGTGTGTGTGTTTTTTGTAATTGGGGTGAAATATACATAGCAGTTAGCATTTTAATCATTCGTAGATGTACATTTCAGTGGCATTAAATACATTCACAGTGTTGTGTTACCACCGTCGTTGCCTGTATCCAAAACTTTTCGTGGGTCTGCAACGTAAACTCTGTATTAAATACGGGCTCCCCCTCTGCTGCTTCCCGCAGCCCTGATAGTCTCTCTTCTACCCTCTGCCTGTGTGAGTTTGCCTGTTCTAGGTACCTCACGGAAGCGTAATCCTAGAACGCTTGTCCTTCTGGGTCTGGCTTACGTTACTTAGCATAATGATTTCACGGTCCACCCATGTGGTAGCATATATCCAAATGTTATTCCTTTTTATGGCTGAGTAGTATTCCCTTGTACGGATAGACCACATTTTGTTTACCCTTTCCTCTGTTGATGGGCAGTGGCTCTGTGATTAATGCTACCATGGACGTGGGGACAAACCGCTATTAGCTTTCCTGCTTTCACTTCTTTCGGATGTATACCTGGGAGCGGACGTTGCTCTGTTCAAGATGTTCATCTCCGTCTCCCCCATTACACGGAGAACTCAGGTTCATCGTAGAAGAATTGGACAATACAAGGTAACCAGAGGTGGAAAATAAAATTTACACCTAATGTTTTTGTAGGATGGTCGTTTGTGTGTGCTTTTTTTTCTGTCCGCCCAGGGTTATGCTGCACAAGCAGTCTTTGGTAGTGTGAGAGGGACCTTCATTTCGAAATCCAGAAACCTTTGTGTAAGGCACTGGGAATGAGGGGAGAGGTGCCAGTCAGGCTTTGCAGCCCTGCTGAAGGCTCACCACCTCCAGGAAGTACGCCTGTGGGTGCAGTCTGAGTCCCGGGAGGGACGTCCAGCACCGCCCCTGGTGACGGTGGGCCCTGATGGATATTTGTCAGATGAGGGAACTGAGACGCGACCGAAAGAATGGACGAGTGAAACTAACCAGCAAGCCTCCCTGCGGCTTGAGGTACCTGAGTGGTGAGGGGTCCTCTCGGGCTGGGCCCTCCCCCAGCAGCCCTGCAGCCGGCTCATTGGACAGAGCAGCGTGAGCACAGCAGGCCTCCCTCTTCTGAGTCCTCACACATCGCCGTCCCTGTCCCTGCGAAGCTGGGTCCACAGCGGGGGGCACCGGGCAGTTGTTCGCTTAGGGTCTCCCGTGTGCCAGGGACTTGGCTGGGGGGCTGGGCTCTGGGTGACCCGAGCAGGGCCCCCACTCAAGGCCCTTACTTTCCCGAGGGGGCACACGCTTGTGCAAAAGCACATGCTGATTTCAGATGGTGATAGATGTGATGAAGAAAATACATCTTTTTTCTTTCTTGTTCTTTCTTTTTCCCTTCCCTTCTCTTCATTTCTTTTTTTAAAAAAAATAATTCATTTGGCTGCTTCTTGGTTGATTGGCGGCCAGGGATGTATGTGCATTTACTTGGTTCGGGTCCCGGCTCTGCCACTTGCTAGTGACCCCAGTTTCCTTGTCTGTGTGAAGCAGGCTCGTGGTGCCTGCCCCTAGGGCTATGGTTGGGCTTGATGGTGACACGCTCCCGGGGCACTTAGCACAGGGCCCGGCAGGTCTCAGGTTCTCAAGTCTTGCTGCGCTTGTCACCACGACCAGGCCGCCATCGGGGGACGAGGCTGCTGGCTACGCGGTTTTCAAAGGCCGAGACCGGCACCGTCCAGTGGATTGGTCAGCTGCAAAGGGGCTGGTACGGCACTGAGTTTGGTGCGCTCGGCACAGCCTCACTTCCCTGGATGCTTGGGCTGAACCCAGTTTGTTCAGTACCCCTTCCCTGCGTGAGATTGTCTCCTCCCTGGGAACAGGAACAAAAGGGCCCAGCTCTGAAAGAGGCCCTTGTTTCTTCACCAAGTCCGGGAAAGGCAAAGGCACGTTTCTGTAGACGGTTCCAGGAGTTCGGCGGCCGGGCCAGACTCTTCCTTTCTCCTGGGCCTCATTTGGTGCCAGAGCCTTCTGGTTGGAAGATTGGGATGGCCAGAACGTACAGGAAAATGAACAAACAGGCAGAAACCCTCAAACTACCCTTCGAAGGGCCCTTGTCCTTGCAGGCTCCTCTGGGGCGCAGAGGGGCTTTTTCATCGAGTGGATTTTCAGTTTGTCAGGCAGAGGGCTTGGCGGTGCTGTCTGGCACGTATGGGCCCAGCCCGAGCGTGGGTGGATGACTGGACCTGTGTTTCCCGCCTGTCCTTGCCACTCGCCGTGGGGACCTGGTGAGTCCTTCAGCATCTCGGAGCGTCCGGCCTTGGGCCCCACCTGCAAATGAGGTGCATGGTGACTCGGCCATTGGTGTCAGGGTAGGGACAGCAGGCGAGGCTGGGGCATGTCACAGAGCAGCCCCAGTAGGGCTGCCCCTCCACCTCTCCCCTGGGGTGGCCCTCCACCGCCTTTCCTCCCCCAGTGAGAAGGTGGGAGGATTTGAATGCTGTCCCCTCAAAAGTGCCACTTCTACCCAAGTTCGGGTCTGGGAAGAAGCGAAATTTAGTGTTCCACCTTTCTTAAGGCATCCCTCTTTTACTCCTGTGGGCCTGGGTTCCAGTGAACAAGACCGTAACGTGCGCAACTGGGGGCACTCCGTGGCCCTCGGGACACGGAGGTGGCCAGGAGACAGCCGGAAGGTGGCTGGCTGGGGACGAAGGGGAGCCCGCAGTTCCTCCGCCTCCAGGGACCGGCTCGGCTCTGCCTCCAGAATCAGCCAGAGTGCGCGCATTTCCCCAGCCCTCCCTCCCACTCACACACTCAGGCCACGCGTGGCTCCTAGAAGTGAGGAGTCCGCACCGTGAAGGGCCTGGCTTCCTGTTCCGCTCCTCTTGGTTCCTTATGCGGTGGAGCCTCCCCAGAAGGTAGGGCAGGAGGGGAGTGAGGAGACGTACCGGGCGCTGGCGTCCTCCATGGCATATGCAGTGTCTGGGCATCTGTGCCTGAAACGTGCACTTATGGAACACCTGCTGGGTGCCGGGTGTCGTGCCAAGGGCTGGGAATACGGGGATGCAGAGACTCTGACGTATGTAAGGGTGATGGGGGAGCTGTGGCAGTGCCAGGCTTCCCTAGGAGACAGCTGCTGAGCACCTAGGGTTCGGCTCGGGCTGGAACGCAGGGACTGGCATTCCAGGTCGAGAGCCGCAGGGCCACGCATCTGCAGGAGGGAAGTGCCCCTTGGGCCAGGAGTGTGTTGAGTGGAGTGGGCCCAGGTGAGCTGTCCTGTGTGCTGGGCTCGGGACTTTGGACTTGAACACGGAAGCCAGGTCCCTGGAATGCCCCTGAACACCTTGTTCCTTCCTGCTCAGCCTTGAAAAAGAAAGCCTCGTTCTTTGCCCTGATGTGGTCATCGTCACGTTTGAGAACCTAGGAAAGGCCCAACTGGGGACGAGGGTGGGGCTCAGTTCATTGTCAGTGAGGAAACGGCCTCTCCCTCAATCTTTGGCGTTGGGAGAGAGGCTCAGAGGGGCCGGCCCCTGACATCATTTTGAGCTGGAAGCATCTAAACCCGAGATAACGGCGAGGACCGTCTGCTGTTGGAAATGCAGGGATCAGTCTTCCACGGCAAAAGGAGCCCCTAGGCCAGTGATCAGAGTGTTGAGCTGGGGGTTCCACCCTCGGCTCTCCTGCTCACAAGCTGTGTGACCTTGGGCAAGTGGCTTAACCTCTCTGAGCTTTTGTTTCTCATCGGTACGATGAGGTGGATAGTGGTACCAATCCCCTGGGCTTCTGAGAGGATTCAGCGGGTAAAATGCATGTCCAGCATTAGTGCTGTGCAGCATGGAGAAGGTGCACGAGAAAGAGAGAGTTCCTGTGATTGGTATTGTTACTACGGTATTCCCAAGACTGCAGAGGAAGGGTCTGACCAAGTCCAGGGGAAGGAGCGGCCGGAAAGGGCTTCCCAGGGCAGGTGGCACCGAACTTTGGAGTCACACGTCCCTAAGTTCAGGCTCTGCCAGTCTCTGGCTCTGTGTGACCCTGGGCACGTTGTTGAGGTTCAACTGAGTACGTGATTTCCTTCTGTCTTACTTGTCCCCCTGGCAAATGGGATAGTAACGCTCAACGCCTAGGCTGCTGTGGCTGCTGTGGGGACGTAAGAGCTGCCAGGCCAGGGCTCCTGCCAGGATCAAGTTTCCTGCAAGTCTTTAGGAGATGATGTGGGGAGGGCTTTTCTTTTGGCTCCTCCTTTCCCGTGAAGCCCCCTCAGATAGGTGCAGCCAGTGAGCCCGGAGGGCCTGCACCCGTGACCTTGTCAGGAGGCCGGCAGCCGTCTGCAGGTGAAGAGCCTTTCCTTGAGCCCTGCTGGGAGCCCTGCCCGGCCTGATGCTTTACCCACAGCCCCGTGTTATCTTTTGCAAAAGTCATGAGCCGGAGGAAGGACAAACCACTTCCTCTGCAGCCTTCAGATTTATCAGGCACCACTTTTGACAGTTTCAGTTTGAAGAGAATTAAAAAAGAATAAAAGATGCTGAGAAGCATTAGATAAACAAAGTGGCCTCACGCCTCCGCCCTCTGCTGCTTCCCTGGCTGGGACCAGGCACGTCTGGGACCTCTGGGGTGCTTGGTGAGGCCAGCGGGTGTGGGTGCCAGAGGCGGCCCCGCGTGGGAGCTTTCCTTGTGTACGCGGGCTGCTGGCCGCGAGGCCCCAGGCCTCTGCCTGCCGCTTCCTGCCCTGTGCGTCGTGGCGCGGGGGGCACGTGCACACAGGCCAGGTCGCAGAGCCAGATGTTTGAGAAGTTTGACCTCAGAGCTGCTTTCTTTCCCCCTCCGGAGAAATACGTTTGGAGAAAGTGCTAAAGACGAGGCCGAGGCCGGGCGTGACCTGAAGCTGATGGAGGAAGGCGCCGGGAGCGTCGGGGCTGGGTGCCTGCCCCTCCCCGGCCTGCCTGTTAAGGAGCCACACAAAGGTGGACTCTTGGGTTGGATTTGGGGCAACCATGGGCAAGTGTGATTTTTGTAAGTCAGAAGAGATCAAATATTGATTTTATAGAGTCGCAACTACTCGTTTGTAAGTAAACGCGATTCCCGAGCGCCTGGTGTCCTGTCTTTGCTGTGGCCCCGAGGCTCCTAAGATCAGCAAAGGGACACCTCCCTCTCTCTCTCTCTCTCTCTCTCTCTCGAGGAGGGAGCATAAAGGTTAGTATGCGTTTATGGGTATACACACACACGTGTCCAAAGGTGGCATTTCACTGTGGCACTTTGCTCCTTGCATTCCAGTTTACTAGGTGTATGTGTGACCTGGGGCGAGTCATACAACTTGTCTCTGTTCTCTCATCTCTAAGATGAAATCAGTCGTAATATTTGTGACCTGGGATCGTGGTCAGGAAGCAGCGAAAGGGGGCATGAACCAAGCCCGGGGCAAGGCCCAGGACTCCAGAGATGCTTAATGAAGACACGCTGTTCTTACTTTTGGTGTTCTTTAGGGTGCCTTATCCTCGGCGTTCCCATGGCACTAGGTCGGCCCAGGGATTGAGGATTTGCTCTATCTGGCCCGTGGTTCTACGGCTTAGGAGCAGATAGTGACCCCTGTGACCCGTTCGACACCGCTGAACGTTTGCTTTGTGCTGTGCACTATTCTAGGGCATTCCGTTAGGGCCTCTGCTCTCAGGAAGCTTGGAGTTCTTGGGGCCAGGGAGGTGACAGCAAACAAGTCAGCATTCACAAGGCCCTTCAGGGGTGGCAGGTGCTGGGACGGAGATCAGACAGGGAGAGGTGGTGGAGACAGATGGGGTGGGGGCACATTTCTGGCAGCACGGTCAAGGGGGGCCTCTCCGAGTGGGTGATACTGCTGAAAGGACCAGTCTTGTGGGGATCTAGGGAGGAACATTTCAGGAGTCGGTATAGCAAATGCAAAGGCCCTGAGGTAGAAGGCTGGAGGGACAGGCAGGGGCCAGACATGACTGCCATGGCAGCCTCAACATGGGGTTTGGATTTCTTTCCAAGTGCCTTGGGAAACAGGGGCATGACTTTTTGCAAAGGCTGGTGAGAGAGGGGTCAGGGGGAGACTGTGTGTCCTGTTCTTCTCTTGTCCCTTGGAGCACGCCTCAGGCTTAGCCACGTAGTGGCTGTCCCCGTTGGGTGTCTGCTTATGTCCCATCTCCTGCGTGTGCCCTCAGCGACCTGATCTGTACAATGGGCCGAAGTATAGGGCCTCTCATCCCCACACTGCCCTGCGTGGTGGCCCTGCCTCCTCGTGTCCTTCCCCGAGGTCAGTTCCTTTCAGCTCTGAGAGCACCAGCGGCTGACGTTTCCCTTTCTTGTTTGTTGTGGGGGAAGGGTATTTAATTGCATTCCTCCTGAGTGAATGACACAGAAAGGGCAGGGGTATGTCAGCGACGCTGCTCTGTAATTTTCGTGTCTGGGACGGGTTTCAGAGCTGAGCTGTTTTCCTCTGACCGGCAGCGGCTGTTGCCCAAGTCAACAGCGGGGTGCTCTCGAGATCGCCTTTGTTGGTTTTCTTTCTTCTTTCTCCTTCTCCTCCTCCTCCTTCTCCGTCGTCTTCTCCATCTTCCCAATCATGTTTTTTAAATAAGCCTTTTTTTTTTTTTTTCCTTCCCATGGAATAAAAACTGGCGGCTTGGATGTGGTGGGTAAGAATTAGTAGTTCCTGTCCCTTTGGTGTGGGAGTCAGTGGGGGTTGATTTAAACATTTATTTCCCATTAAGAGATTCGTGGTCTTGGAAGCTGGCGTTAGAAGTGGGGTGATCTCAAGTCCCGACTGGTGATTTGCGATGCCTGTAGGAGTCGGGCCTGCCTCACGGGGAGCCAGGGAACACGCTGAGCAGAGGGTGCAGGCGGTGACCCACGGGCCAAGTCCAGTCTGCCAATATATTTTCCTTGGCCCACACAGTGTTTTTGAAAAAAATGCTTTAGTGAGTTGTCCGCATTTAAAAATTGGGAGAGCTTCCCTAAAAAAAAAAAAAAAAAAAAAAAAAATCTGGATTTCCATTTTCTAATAATAACAACAAAAGCGAACACTTCTGTGTCACTTACTGCGTGCCTGGTGTGGTTCTAAATGACTTCTCTCTGTTTGCTCCTCTGTGATGCAGTTCTGTGATGCCGGTGTCTCTATTACTGTCCCCACTCTATGGCTGGGAACACTGAGGCCAGCTGTGAACCAGTTTGCTCCTGGCTGTGCCCGCACCCCTGTGTGGTGGCCGTGGGCCAGGGCTGCTGGCGGCTGCCCCTTTCAGGCTGGGCGCGTACTCAGGTTCGGCACCTGCCCGGGGCCGGGGGCGTTGGACGCGGTACTTTCTTGAGCTTGGAGAAGTCAAGATGGGTGGTGGGAGTAAAGCTGCTCTCCTTTGGGTTGAGTCACCCATCACTGATCTATGCCTCCCTCCGTCCCTCCTGTGTGGTTCCCGTTCACCCAGGCGCCCCGGGGCCAGGCAGATCCGATCTCTGCTCTGCGTGTGGGTTTGTGCCAGCTCCCTGGTTTCAGTCCAGACCTCCAGTGGGAGGTGCTACATGAGGATCCCAGGGACGAAATGAGTCAGGCCACAGGAGACGAGAGATCCCAGCCTCCTGTCCCGTGTCAGCGTCACTTTTGTGGAAGGGGGGCAGTGCTGGAATCAGAGACACCGCCTGCGGAGCTCGCCTCCCTTCCTGGGGGACTCCCACCCCCCCCACGCCCCCACCCCCCACCCCCACCCCCCCCCGCCTCCGGTCCCGCCCTGTGCTGGGGAGCAGGGCCAGGATGGTGTCCGTGCTGAGGCCCTGCCAGCCTGGCTCACTGCTCCCGCTGTGGGGGGACCGTTGAGGGGCGAACAGCTACTGCTTGTCTTTGTCAAAATTGCTGGTGCGTGGAACATGGTTCTGGGGTGGCCAGGCTTGAGGGTGACTCACTTTGGAAGCTTTGAGATGGCATTTCACCTAGGGAGGCTTCAGCAGCGTGGAGGTGAAGTGGCCCTTTTCACAGAGGGCTTGCAGCTTCGTGGATGGGGCTGCCGTGGTCAGCGTGGCTGGCCTTCTCTGTGGCGGAGAGGAGCGTGGGCCATGATGAGAAGCCACTATGTTTGGAGGCCTAACCCTTCCCTTTCTCCTTCCTCTCTCTCTCTCCGTGCCCCCCCCCCCTTCCCGTTTCTGGGTGCATTTACAAAAACTCTGTTGGGGCCCCTCGGTGGCTCAGTCAGTTAAACATCGAACTTTGGTTTAGGTCATGATCTCACAGTAGGCGAGTTCGAACCCCACATCGGGCTCTGTGCTGACCGTGCGGGGCTTGCTTGGAATTCTCTCTCTCTCTCTCTCTCTCTCTCTCTCTCTCTCTCTCTCTCTCTCTCAAAATAAGTCAGTAAACATTTAAAAACAAAACAAAATCCCTGTTTATTGAGGTGTAATTGACACAACAAACTACATTCTCCTTTTCCTTTTAAAATGCTGAATGATTTCAGCCATCCAAAGCAACATATAAAATAATACGTAAATATAACCACCCAGCGTAAGACCATTGCAGCTGCAAGTCCTGATGTTTCCATGCGTGCTTCTCTCCACTGTCAACCCCTGCCTTTCTCTTGGCCCCAAATTCTTTTTTTTATTTACTTTTTTTTTTTAACGTTTTTATTTATTTTTGAGACAGAGAGAGACACAGCATGAACGGGGGAGGGACAGAGAGAGAGGGAGACACAGAATCAGAAGCAGGCTCCAGGCTCTGAGCCATCATCCCAGAGCCCGACGCGGGGCTCGAACTCACGGACCGTGAGATCGTCACCTGAGCCAAAGTCAGACGCTCAGCCGACCGAGCCACCCAGGCACCCCTCTTGGCCCTAAGTTCTTTACAGACTCTCCCTTTGCTGGAGCGTAAGAGTTTCCCCTGCTTTTCCCCCTTCTTCTTTTTCCTCTTCTCACCTTCCCTCACCCTTCCCCTTCCTCTGGTCCTCACTTCCCACGGGCAGCCACATTCATCCTGTCTTCAGGAGACAGTGGAGAAGAAGGGAGGGGACCACGGGCTGGAGTCCTGAGTCTTGGAGCCGTCATGCTGGGAGTCATCTGGAGTGGGGCTGTTTCTCTCTTGTAGGGCTGAGATAATTCGTGCAGAATTGAGCGGAGCCCCTGGGGCCTATAGGAAGTGCTTGATAAATGGTAGCTAGTTGTATTATCATCCACTGGTAGGAGTAATCCATCCACTGATTTTGCAGAAACTGTCAACCTTGGAAATGTTGGCCCTGAACCTTAAGGGGCAGGTGTTAGGTCATAGTGTGGGCTGTATGCTGACATCACCAGGGCCTAGCCCCCTGGGTTCTGTTCATGCCTACCCGTGCCTCATGGGAAGACAACCAGGCTCTCATCGTTTGCAATCAGATGTCGTGTATCCTGCATTTGGGTTCAGGGTTCATATAATATTAAAAAAAAAAAAAAAAAAAAAACCAAAACAACCAAACCCAGCAGCTTAAACAAAAGAGAAGTTTTTTTCTCTCATCTAAAAGAAGTCTAGGGGGGCCCGGATGGCTCAGTCGGTTAAGCTTCCGACTTCGGCTCAGGTCATGATCTCACAGTTCGTGGGTTCAAGCCCCTCATTGGGCTCTGTGCTGACGGCTCAGAGCCTGGAGTCTGCTTCGCATCCTGTGTCTCCCTCTCTCTCTGTTCCTCCCCGGCTCATGCTCTGTCTCTCTCTTTCCTTCAAAAATAAATAGAAACACCTTAAAAAATTTAAAAAAATAAAAGAAGTCTAGGTAGGCTATAGGCTGTCCTATCAGGGCGAGTATGGTTGGTCTGTGTTTTTCAAGGACCCAAGCTGCTTCTGTCTTGTTGCTCCACTGTTCTTAGCACTTTGTCTCATGGTCCGGGTAGCAGCTCAGATTCCTACCATTTCATCTATATTCCAGTTAGAGGGAGGTGGGCTCTTGGCCATCCCAACCAGATAGCAGCAAGTGGGAGTGGTGGAGCAGAGTGGAGAAGGACCTCTGCTTTCATCTTATTGGCCAGACCAAGTCACAAGGCAGCTCATAGCTGCAAGGGAGTCTGGGGAATGTAGTCAGGGAGAAACAGTGTGACCAGGGCACAGGTAGACCCTCCTGTTTCTAGCACAGGCCATCCTTTGGAAACCTGGAATGGTGGAAGGAAGGAAGTCTTTTAACAGGAGCCAGGAGAAAGGGCAAAGAACCCTCGTAGTCTTTATGGTGCCAGAGATTGGAACCATGGTCCCTGGGAAAGTGTTGAGGGCAGAGATTTTGGTTTCCTGTACGTGGAGGACTAGGCTGCCAGCGGAGGTAGTGAGCTCTCCGTAAAAGCAAGTGTGCGAACAGAGATTTGAATGGACATGTGTCAGGGTGGCCACGGAGTGTATTCCAAATCTGGAAGGAACTTCACGGGACTTCATCAGGGAATGACTCTCTAAGGAATCTCATCCAGGGATGACACAGACCGTGAACTGGTAGGTCCCTCCCCACCCTGCTGATGGCAAACACCACTGGTCCTTCCCTGTGTCCTGCTGAACCCCGTTGCTGATGCGGGTTTGGAGTGGTGGTGGGGGTCCAGGGCCGATGGCCGAGAAAGAATTCTTAAGACCTCTTTGGTGCAAAAAGGTGATTTCATTAAAGCACAGGGGACCGACTGTGGGCAGAAAGAAGTGCCCCCCGGTCGCGAGGACAGACTGATTCTATACTTGGGAGTTGGAGGTAAAGTCCAGGGGAAGTTTCCAAAGGGATTTCCATATGCTAAAGAAGACTCCGAGGATGGCGGAGGCCTAGCCGTTGTCAAGCTAGGGTTGTGTTTCCCTCTAGCGAAGCATTAGCACTAAGACAGCAGGGAGCTCCTGGAGAAACCGTGGACCGCCTGCCTCTCTTTGTCCGTGGGCTGCAGGTTACAAGGAAATTTAATTTTCTCTGCCATTTCCTTCTGCCTTTGTTTCCCACATCAATTGCCACCTGAGAACCCTCCCCAGAGCCTCTCTATTGACAGAAGTTGGCTTGCGAGATAAACCCATTTACTTTTCCTGCGTGAAGCCGGTTCTCTCATTTATGCTGGTCGGACGGGCAGGTGATGTCCCCAGAGGTGCACCGCGAGGGCCGGCAGGGGACCCGGGGCTCTGAGACTCAGGTCCCTTCCAGCCACATCAGTGCCCCTCCTGCGGGCCCTTTCGCCTCCTGGAAGCAGCGTGGCCCTGCCTTGTTTCCTGCAGCTCTGTGCAGGCAAGTCCTCGGGGCAGGCCGGCCAGGAGACACCCGCCACCCACCCCAAGTCTGGGCCCCGCTGGACCCCCAGGAGTTGGGGGATTCGGGCAGGAAGTGAAAGTGCGCGCCTGCCCTTTTAGTTCTGCTATTGACCCACAGGGTTTTTCCTGGGGGGGAGGGGCAGGGATCCGCCGTGTTTTCTTGACTTAATCTGGCCTTGCCCCACAGAGAAAACAAACGGCCATCTCCATCCTGTTTGTAAAGAGGGCGTTCAGTTGCTCCAAGTTGCTCGCCTGGAAAAACTGGCAAGATGTCGTCTCTGACCCAAACGAGGTGTGTGTCGGGGGGGACAGCTCCCAGGGGGCAAGGATATGTTTGGACTGTCAGCGTAGGACTTTTTAAATTGTGGTAACATACACAGAATATAACATTTTTACCATTTTAGCCATTTCTAAATACATTCAGTTGTGCAACCGTCAGCATCGTTCATCTCCAGAACTTTCTTATCTTGCCCCATCGAAACCGTGCCCCCATGAGACATTGACCCCCTGTTCTTCCTCCTCACACCCCACCCCTGGCGGCCTCCATTCTGCCTTCCGTCCCTCCGAATCTGACTGCTTTACGCACCTCACAAAAGTGGAATCATACAGTATTTCTCCTTTTGTGTCTGGATTATGATTGTTTTCTTTTAATTGAGGTGAGATTCATTTAACATAAAATCAATCATTTAAAACATTTTTTTAATGTTTATTATTTTTGAGAGAGAGACAGAGTGCGAGCAGGGGAGGGGCAGAGAGAGAGGGAGACACAGCATCCGAAGCAGGCTCCGGGCTCTGAGCTGTCAGCACAGAGCCCGACGTGGGGCTCGAACCCACGAACCGTGAGATCATGACCTGAGCTGAAGTCAGACACTTAACTGACTGAGCCACCCAGACTCTCTGGCATACAATCAGTCATTTTAAAGTGAGCATTTTAAGTGGCACTTAGCACGTTAACAATGTTGTGTAACCACCACCTGTATCCAGGGCCAAAATATTTCATCACCCCAAAAGGAAACCCCGTCCCCATTACCGGTTATTCCCCATCCCCCCTACCCCTGGCCCTTGGCAACTAGCACATGGTTCGAAACTTGTGAATTTATATACATCAAGCTCCCTGCAAATACGTGTTGAATGAATGAAAGAAAATCATTGCCAGTTGATGAAATCCTAACGAAAACTTCGATTTCCTGAGCACGTACTGGGTGCCAGGTGTGTATAAGCATCTGTGTCTCTCTGCCCCGGTTTGTACCGTGGAGTAGTCGCCCCAGGTGATCTACGTAACCGCTGACTCCAGACCCCAGTCTGGACATACTGATTGCATTGGTCTAAGGGAGGCCTGGGCACGAACCTTTTCCAGATAGCTCCCGAAGAGCTTCCAGTGTGCGAACGGCTGATACGCATTATTTTATTGAGCTATAGCACTCCTTTGGGGCAGGTGATAGTATCTGCATTTCACAGATAAGGAAGCAGGTTCAGAGAAGTTAAGTAACTTACCCAGGTTCACACAGCCTCCAGATCTTTGAGTCCAGAGCTCTGACCTGATCCTTTCTCCTGCTTCTCTGGTCATTTCTGTTGTATGTGATTTCAGAAGGGGGCTTATAACGACTCACATGTACACTATGGGATCAACTAAAAATGATCTCACTGGTGTCTATGGAGTGCTAACTAACTATATGCCAGGCACTATATGCTTCATTCGCCTTTTCTCGTTTTACTTCTGCAGGAACCCCGTGCAGGGCACTATCATAATGAGTGACATACGTTTCCTCATGAGCGGCGCTGAAGGGGATGTGATGACCGGGGAAAGACATTACTGGGGAGGTGGGTGGGGCTTCATCACCCGTCACAAAGGGGTCTCCCCTCCGCCACTGTGGTGGGGGTGGGGGGGGGGGGCTCACCCCAGGAAGAGGAGACAGGGAAGGTTGGCCAATGTGGTGTTGGTCAGAGGGCCCGACCTGAAGCTGGACACAGGGTTTTCACAGGAAGGCCTTGGCAACGGTCAGTTCTTCTTCCATTGGGTTCGAAATATCTGGGGGCCACTGGTCTCGGCCCAGGAGAAGCCGTGCATCCTTCAGAGCTTTGGCTTGGCTGTCTGTCTTCTTTCAGGAACATTATGTCCCGCAGATTGTCCCTCGTATCTGTGTTTGAGATCTTTTGATGCCATAGGACTCATTCGTTTATTCACTCAGTTAACCAGTGTTACTCTGATGTGATTGCCTGGCTCTGTGTTCTGCAGAAACGCGATGGCTAAGACAGGCACCGTCTCTGTTCTCCGTGGCCCGCGGTCTCGCACAGGATGCGCATCGTAGTGGTGAACGCTGACTTGGGTGTGCCGGATTCCATCCCTCCTCTGTGGGCGCTCTCTGGTGCCAGCCTCATGGCAGCTGTACCACGTAGGCCTTTTGGGAGGCTCTGCGTAAGAGATGAGGAAAAGGTGACCCAGGAGGGGTAGGAAACATTTCCAGGGCTGCACAGCTCATGAGAGGTGGAGGCTGAAGTTGAACAGGGCCGTCTGGCTTCAGAGTGCAAGCTCCTAGTCATTGACATCATTACAAAAGAGGAAGTCGCGGGAGCATCTGCGCGGGGCCAGACCACACTGGGCCCCGGGGGCAGGCCCCCTCTCCAGCCGAGGGCGCAGGCGGTCTTTAGTTTCCTCTGGCTGCTGTAGCAAATTACCACGAATGTGGCGGCTTCCAACAAAACACATTGATCATCTGATACTTCTGGGGGCCCGAAGCCCAAAATTGGGTCTCGTGGTGCTAAAGTCAAGGTGTTGCACTCCTTCTGGAAGCTCCAGGGAAGAATTCCAGTTTCTGGAGGCCGCCCAGGTTCCTTGGCTTGTAGTGACATCACTCCACCCTGTGTGTCGTGACTCCGCCCCTCCTGCCTCTCTCTTCTGAGGGGCAATGAGCCGCTGTCCAGACTGGGAGTTAGGCGCTCGCTAAGTGACTTCTGAAGACAGTACTTCCGCTCCTGTCTGGGCTGTGAGGACCCAGGAGGAGCTGTGTGTCTCGGGAGGATGGAGCCTGGCGGGGAGGCCCCTGCCCCACCCCCGCAGGAGAGACCTTGGGGCGGGAAGACAGAATGCTGGGAGCATTAGCGTCTCTCAAGATCCAACCGGCTCTGAGACGGGAGGGAGCTGGGCTCCGTGGAGTCAGGCAGGCCCCACATACTGCATCTGTCCGCTTCTGGGGAGGTGACCTACCTGGGCTTTCGAGTCGCTAGAGCTGAGTAGATCCAGGCTCCACACATTCTTTTTTTTTTTTTTTTTTTTTAATGTTCATTTATTTTTGAGGGAGAGAGAGAGCGAGCGAGCGCGCGCGTGTGAGCGAGCAAGCAGGGGAGGGGCAGAGAGAGAGGGAGATACAGAATCCGAAGCGGGCTCCAGGCTCCGAGCTGTCAGCACACAGCCTGACGCAGGGCTCGAACCCACGTACCGTGATACCGTGACCTGAGCCGAAGTCAGACACTTAACCAACTGAGCTACCCAGGTGCCCCTAGGCTCCACACTTTCCAAGTGGAGCCTATTCTTGAGGCTAATCACGGGATGTGTGTGGCACAGAGAGGGCCCGTTCACTCACTCATTCGGCAGGTGTTGCTGGATCATGTGCTGTGTGCCAGGCATTGTTCAGGCTCAGAGCAGAGCAGAGCAGGTCCTGGCCCTCCTGGAGGCCCCATGCAGAAAGGACCTGGATAAGGAAATAGAGGATCTTGTCAGCTGCTGATAAATGCTGCGGAGAGAAACATACAGCAGGATAAGGAGGACAGGAGAGCTGGTATGAGTGGGGAGGGGCTCAGTGTGTGTGGTGGCACTTCAAGGTGATCAGGGAAGATCTGGATGAGAAAGTGACATTTGAGTAGAGACTTGAAGGAGGTAAGGAAACAAGCCATGTAGTTATTTTAGCACGTGCAAAGGCCCTGGGGCAGGAGTTTGGTGTTTTCTAGGGAATGCAAGGAGATGAATGTAGTTAGAGCAGAGTGAGTCAACTTGAGAAGGGGGTGGTAGGAGTTGAGGTCAGTGAGTCAGTGAGGGGCCACATGGTTAGAGTCTTGTAGGATCTTTGGCTTTGACTCTGAGGGAGAAGAGAGCTGTGTTAGCCCGCCGTTCATGAAAATGGCAGCTCCAAAGCCCTAAATGGCTCCTCCTCTCCCTCTTGCTCTCCCCCTCCCTGTCCCTTCCTTCGCCACTCGCTCTGTGTTGTGGGAATGGCTGGTTCGTTAAGGCCCAGGGTTCGGCCTCACCTGCAGTCTGACTGGGGACTCAACCTAGCCGTCCCCTCCTCCAGCCAGCCTCAGTGCTGGTCAGATATAACTTTTGCTATTTATACAACACAGTGGTTTACAAACTCTGCTTCTAGAATTTCATGATCTCTCCTGCAGAGCATTATTTGTCCAGGCAAATAACGGTGATCTTTCTTTATCCAAATCAAAGGACAGAAATTAAGGCTGTAGATAGAATTGTCCACATTTCAAGTTTTCCACCCATTACATTTTCCTTTGAATGTTTGAGTCCCACTGGAATCTTAGGAAAGGGAGCATTCTGTGGTCACTGAATTAGTTAACATTTGTTGAACAGCTACCACGTGCGGGGTTTTCGGTCAGACGTCAGATTTGGTGGTGAACAAAGCAGGTGCCTTTTCTACCTTCCCTCTAGCTTTACAGAAAGCCAGAAAGTAAGGCAGACTTGTCTGATGTCACCCTTTCCCACAGATTCCCCTGGGTCAGGTTGGAGGACCACCTGGTAGATGCCGTCCTTCCCTCGTGGGTCCCGCTGGCCCCACTTGATCCTGGCAAGGTTGGTTTTGGTGAAAAGACCGGGAGGAGTTGCACTTGCCGGCACAAGGAAGGGTTCTGGGAGGTTGCAAGAATGACAGACGGCCTGCTGGCACTCAGTAAGCCCTGGCCTGGGCCGGGGTTTTGGGGCGTCATTGCCATGGCCACCTCCCTCCCCGAGGAGGGGTGCAAATGCGTGCTGACTCTGATGGATGGACACAGATTGCCTGGTTACAAAAAGCCCTGCAGTGAAAGCCCTCTGCCCTTGAAGCCCTTGGTCCCGGAGGAGAGGGGGGTGGGGCTGCAGGGATTGTGCCCAGACCCGGCTCATTCAGGACCGTCCGTCGGTCAGGACCGTCGGCCAGGACCGTCGGCCAGACTTGGGCCTTCTCGGTTAACTGGTGACTTCCTTGCTCCTCTGTCCCCTGTTGGGAATGTGCGTTGCCCGGCCGTGCCCTACTCCTTCAGTAATGATAACCTGTCCCTTGCCTTCAGGCAGCCCCCGAAGACCTCTTTTCTGTCTCCGTGGGTTTCAGGTGGCAGGTCCCATCTCGGGCTGCATGTCAGAGTCACCTGGGAGCCTAAACACCGATGTGCCGATGCCCGGGCTCCACCGGGGATCGGGATTCATCGGGTGGGGGGTGGGGACCAGGCATCTTTTTTGATCACGACACCATCTATTGTCATCGCTGCGGAGAATTCCGGCGCGCGTGTGCACCACGCTCCTGTGACAGGCACTTGAGTCGTTTCTGAATTTTCTTGCCACGGTGTATTCTATACCCATCTTCTTGTGAGATCCTGTCAGGAGATACTGTAAGTGCTTCTGAGATGGGTGGGGAAAGATTGCTGTGCGTCTCGTCTAGCTCACCTGTCTGAGCGGTTTCTGTCGTTCGCTGTCTTTGAGCTGTTTTAGCGTCACGATAGAAAGTTGATAGTAACGTAAATGATTTTTGGCCGCTAGAAATGCCAACTGGCTGTGCCCGCAGAACACGGGTGATTGCTGCTGGACCCCACGGTTTGTAAAGACACCCTGGGTGGTTCTGACACGCAGTGAGTGAAGGTCTCGACTTAGAAGATTGGAGGAGATTTGTAACCAGTCTCTTGTCATCCCTCTGGACCCGTGGGAACCGACAGCTTTTTGAGCAGTGTGTGTAGACACATACCGAGTACTTGGGACACTTTTTCGAGAGTTTCTGGTGTTTAGTGACGTGAGTGGTGTTTTACACAGACAGAAAACAAGCTGATGGAATGGACCCTCGTAGTATTCCCCAGGGCAGATGGGGAAGTCGGGGCAAGAGAAGTTGCCGGAGATAACATGGCTAACTAGCGACAGAGCTGGAGCTGGACCCACGTGGCCAGCACGTGGCACCCCACCGATCGGGTGCCCTGGGCTCTTGCCCGGACCCTGCCTCTTCCTTTCTTCCTTCACTGTGTCACTTAGCTGCTCTGCGTCTGTGTCGTGGGGCTAATGACCCCAAGCCCCCAGACCCGCGGCCAGGTGGCAAGGTCTTGGGTGTGAGCCTGGCGCCATGCCTGGCAGGCCGAGAAGGGGCTCAGTGAAGTCCACCCAAGGTCGCCCCCACCCTCGAGGTCGCCACCCCGTGTTCTTTGCGCGTTGGTTTGCGCATTCACTGCCTGCTTGGTCCGAGCGAGGGTACGCGTCAGACTTCGCAAGGGTGTGTCTACAGGAGGAAGAGGAGGCAGTTCTGGCACGGCAGGGCCCTCCAGGAGCTCTTCACGTTCCCAGCCCTCCGGGCTGTGAGGTCTGCAGTTGGTGGATGTAAAAATTCAGGGAGGAGAGTGCCCACGCTCTGTGCCATGGCCGTCGCTCTGTGGTCCCGGCTGGTCCTCAGAGCAACCCTGGGAGGGAGATGCTGGCATCCTCATTTGACCGATGAGGCAGCCGAGGTTCATTCGTTCATTCCTGGGTTCCTTCATTCACTGGCCTCACGTGGGCTGAATACGCACCAGGCCCCAAGGCACCGTGACAAATCGGGAAACTGCACTTTGGGCCCTTACTGGCTCTTCCCCTCTTCCAGCGAAGGGGAAACGATTTGCCCGGTGGCCCAGAGAGCGCAGCAGAGGTGCCCAAGGCCACACAGTCAGAAGTGCCAGGGACAGTTTGCACTTGAGCGTGCTAGGTGACTCTCTAAGTAGACCTAGAAGTCCCCGTCCCCACTCACACAGTTTCCGGTGTCCTTAGCCCAACGGGCCCCTCACCCAGTCCCCAGAGAGAGCCGGGCTCCCCAGGAACTAATCTCCGAAGAGAACCGTATGGCTCTTAACTGCCTAAGCGGATCCAGATGCGCCTTGTGGCCGGTGCTGCTGCAGATGTCCTGGCCACAGCCCGCTTGGTGGGAAGCCCAGCCCCGGCAGCCGCCAAGTCTGGAAATGAAGTAACTGAGCGAGTTGTTCTTGGCCGTTTGCCCCTCCTCTCAACCCAACTCAAATCAGACTCGGTCTCTGACCTCAGGCATCGCACATTCCAGTGTTCCCCCAGCCTCCTGGGGTTCCAGGGCCCGTGGCAGGAGGTGAGCACATTGTGGGGAGGGGGGCGTGGGGCAGGACAGGGGAGGCATTCTGGATGGGGTGTGGGCTGCAGGGGTGAGGGCAGCCGAAGCTACCGCACCCCTGCGGCCACCAGGCCTCGGAGAAGCAGAGGGGGCGCGCCTGCTGGGCCAGCCCGAGGGGGTCCAAGCAGAGAGGCAAAACTGACTCAGCAGCTGGGGCAGGGCCTGGTTTGGGGACCCTTCTGTCCCCACCGCATGTCTGCCCGGCTGGAGAGTGCCGGCCCACCTTCCCGAGTGCCGAGTGCCGGGGGCCCTTGTGAGGGCCACACCTGGATTCCTGAGGTGGTGGGGAACCCGATTCAAAGCTGGGTGGTCAAGGGCAAGCGTGGTGCTGACTCCTCCGCCCCCCCAGGTCCAGACCAAACCGCACAGCCCGCGAGGGTGAATCGCTTTGAAGTGATGGGGTTCCGGGGCCTGTGGCAGGCCGAGGGAGCCAACTTGGCGGGAACGGGCAGGCCAGGCAGGCTTGTCCCACTTGGCTTCCGGGCAGCTCCTCCTCTCCAAAGGCAAAAGGAAAGCCAGGGCCCCAGAGGGCAAGGGGCTGGGCTTGGGGGTCAGGGAGAGGCTGAGATCAGATGCTGCTTCCTAGCTGTGTGCCCTTGGGCAAGTCACTTAAGCTCTCTGAGCCTCAGCTTGTTTTCTCCGCACACCGGAGGCACCCTTGTGCCACCTTCCAAGTAGAGGGTCTGTGCGTGATTAGTGGGGTGTCTGCGCCCAAGTCGTACCAAGCAGTAGCTTCGGGAGGGCTCAGCTCCGTCACCATCTCAGGGCCACCCCCGGTGACCCACCACCCAGGCAAAAACGATGTGCCGCGTTCTGCCAACAGTTATTGGAGAATCTGCTGGTACCCTTGTGTGCTGGATTACCACCCCCAGCTCCTCCGTGGCACAAGTTCTGGAAAGGCCACGGGGTGTCCTGTTCGTTACCATTACCGTTGTCGGCTGTATGGTCCGCGCACACGCAGACTGAGAGTGTTAATTAACTGATGAATTAACTAATTACCGGCTCCATGGTCAGAGCCCACTAACACTGGGAGACATTCCTTGGTAGTTCAGCGTTCAGATTCGAGAGTCCGTCTGCGTGGGTTTTGAATTCCCTTCCTCTGCTTACTAGCTGTGTGACCTCCGGCCACTTTCTGAGAGTTTCTGTGCCTCAGTTTCTCAGTCTGTAAAGTGGAGATGATACTGTGTGCCTCCCATCGTGGCTGAAAGGATTAAATGAGGCAGTATGTGGTAAGTGCTTGGGACAGGGCTCGGTGCGCAGGGCAGTGCTTGTGTTTTCTGTTATCTCTGTGATGCTGCTTTGATTCTTCGACAAGTCTTGATCGTGTGTCCGGTTCTCTCCAGGAGAACCTGGGGAAACACCGGGCTCCTGGGGCTGCCGCCAAGGCGATCTGCCAGTTCCGGCGCCCCCCCCCCCCCCCCCCCCCCCCGCAGCCGGGGTCACCAGCTTGCCTCACTATACCCCAGCGCCAGCACCGCTCCTGGGTCTCCGGGACCCCCGAGCCTCCAAGCCCCACTTCCGGGCCTTGACGGCCCTTGTCCGGCCCTTGACTCACTCTGCTGTCTTGCAGCCGTGTGATCTGGACGGGGTGGGGAGTGGCGGCCGGCGTGGGTAGAGCTGCGACTGCAAAGTCAGGTGCCGCCCGGTGCTGGGCGGTCATCTTGCTCCACTCACAGCTCATTCATTCATTCATTCATTCAGTGTTTCCACTCGGTCTGTTCCCACTCGTCTCATTCTCATTCATTCTTTGATCATTCATCCTTCAGTTTACCCGGCGTCTAGTGTGTCCCAGCCTCACAGGCATGGGAGACACAGCCACGCACAAGGTCTGTACTGACGCTGACTGGGCTCGTAGAGGCCGACTTGAGGGGCCAGGGCAAGCTTCCCGGAGGAGGTGACATCAAAGTGGGCATTTGGGGGAGGAGCTGGAGTTAGCTGGGTGAAAAGGGGACATGGTGCTTGTTTCCTGTCCAGGGTACCTTACCTGCAGAGGCTCAGGGTCGCTGAGCCAAGGGGCGGGCTTCCAGACCTCTGGGAGGGTGATACCTTCTTCTCCCTCACAGTGAGACGCGTCGTTCGGATGCAGAGCTTAGATGGTAGACCAGCAGTACGGGTCTTGTTCGTGGGGCCCCTGTTCCACAAGTGCCGTGGTACTTGGAGGTCTGGGAGCCCTTTGCAACAGGCAGGGACCCAGCACAAGTTGTCAGCAAACTGCCCCACGCGGCCGCCATTCCCCCGGGACCCAGCCCCTAGGGGGCCTGTGCTTACGCCTCTAGGTTTTGGAGCCCCATCCTGTCTGTGAAGGCCCTGCCCAGCCTAGCTCAGGGTGAGGGGTGGGGAGAGCCGAGCTGTGTGTGTGCAGAGTGCCCAGCACAGGAGAGGTTTCTGCACGTGGCAGCTCCTTCCTGCAGGCATCCAAGGTCCCCGTCCTGGCCTGGCTGGGGCTGAGGCAGAGGCTGAGGAGGCGTCCTCCTGGCAGGAGGAGTCTTCAGGGGGGAAGGAGAGACCCTGGGAAATTCCCCAGCGGTCCAGTGCTAGGAATTTGGCTTTGCTTCCTCCAAGGGGCTCCGGAATCCAGTAGATGTACTGAAGTCTTAGTTCCCGCTTCGGCAAGGCAATCCATCATGTTTCTGGCCAGCAGGATTCTGGTGTCTTCTCAGTGCCAGCCTTTTGGTCCCTGGGGAGCAGGCAGGGAAGCAGAGAGGGTGTGGGGCTTATGGACACCCTGGTGACGTGGGCAGAGGCCCGCAGTTTCCCGGGGAGTCTGACGCCCCTTGGGGGCTGTAAAAGGTTGTGTGGACCTTTGGTTAAGTGCTGCCGAAGGTTCCAATTCCTCTGGCAAAATCATCGCTGCTTATTAATTAATTAGTTCCACATTTATTGAGCTCCTACTACATGCTAGGAAAACGGCCCTGCAGCGAACAAAGCCCCTTTTCTCATGGCTGGGGGGACCTGCCCCTAACCTGATAAATACATCGCATGTCGGGTGTGAGTAAGGACCGTGAAGGAGACCAAAGCAGGGTGAGGGGGTAGGAATGTCCATGATGTGAACAGGGTGGGCTTCGCCAGGGAAACACTTAAGCTGAGGCTTGAAGAAAGTGAGCAGGTGAGCCACAGGTGTCTGCGGTAGAATATTCTAGACAGAGGGAGCAAGTGCAGAGGCCCGGAGGGAGAGCGTGGTGGGCTCGGAGGAGCACGTGCTGGGGTCAGGCATTGAGCTGGGTGCAGGGCACACGCTGTCCCCTCTCCCCCAATGACTCCTGTGACCATTCCCACTTTACTGATTGGCCACATTGAGGCTTGGGGTGACTCCGTGCACAGCAGGCCGCGCAGCCTCAGCTCGTGCGTTTGTGTCATCTCCACCCTCGTTTGGCCGCAGGCCTTGGATGAGGGACCAGCAGCGGAGGTTTTCGTTTGTGGGGCTCCCTGTTCCTGCACGGTGAGTGGAGGGTGGCAGTGAGCAGGTGGGGGCACTCCCGTTCGGGGGCTCTTAGTTGTCAGCTCTGGCGGCCATCGTGTGATGTGGCCCTGATCTGTGTCGTGTGTCCCGGGGGCAGGCGGCTGTGGCCAGACGTCGAGGGGGTTGGAGCTCACAAGAGCCCAGTGAGGACAAGCCTCGGGGGCCCGGTGTGCGGCCTGGAATTTCCTTCCCAAAGGGCCCGGTTGGGGTCCCGCCTCTGCTGCCACGCGGCCGTGTGACACCGAGCAAGGCACACCCCCTTTCGGGTTCCTAGTTTTCATCTTGGTGAGAATGGGGTCAGTAAAGCTCCCTGCCCCACCTCCCTTCCGGAGCTTCTGGAGGATCAAGTAAGATTATATAGGAGGTAGGCTTTTGTCAGCTCTAAGCCCTGTACACGAGAATCCTGATTTTCCTTTTATTTAATTGCAAAAACAGCATCAAAGGCACGTTGAAGAGAGTTTAAAAGGTAAAGGAGAGAAAAATCCTGTACTTAAAATTTTGCCAGCATAACATAACCACGGGTGTCCCATCCTACCCAAATACACACCGGCTGAATGGATTTGAACCCATTTCCAGATAAATTCTGTGCTTTCTGAAACGCAGGCTATGTGCCACCCAAACTCTGAACTTGGTCAGGGGCTTGGACCGCTCGTTGGCCTTTGCTGTCTGACCTCGGCCGCTGAGCGGAGTTGGCCGTTCGGACTTACTTGTGTTAGTTTTCGAATTGTCCCTCGGTTTTTGCCCGTAGATGCAGATAGCTTTTATATTTTTACGGGGTTCTGTTTCTGCTTTTGCTCCTCTGTCATCTGCATAGATTACGTTTTGTGTAGTCTTTGCAAGCAGTACTGTCAGTGGCTGCGTGATAAGTCCCCGCACCGCGTTTGATGAGTATGTCTCCGGTCGGTTAGACACCGAAGCCGTTCTCAGCCCGTCTTCTTCCGTAGAGCACGCCGCAGCGAAGTCAGAGTGCTCGTGGCTTCCTTTCACCCTCTCCTTCCAATGATGGATGATTGTTTGGAAGAATCCCTGGCGGTGGGGGGAGGGGGGGGATTATTTGGTCAAAGGGTACGAACATTTTGCTGGCTTTGGATATTGATGAGGTTGTCTTGCCTTCCAAAAAAGTTGAACCCGTCTATGATGCCATCGCGACATGGGAACGCCCTCGTCCACACAGCCCAGTCAGCTTTGGGTGCCTCGTGCATAGCAGGCGCTGTTTTTCCTCTTCTGTTTTTTTTTTTTTTTTTCTTAAATTAACTTTGTGGGTTGAAAATGGTGCAGTGTTGAGTGTTAGTCAACGATTGACGTTGGGACACACGCCCCAGTGTCTCCACTTGTGCTGCCCTTTTCCTCCTGTCCCTCGTCGTAGCCCTTAGCACCGCTGTTAGCAACAAAGACTCCACAGAGTCCCCTCCAGCCAGGGCAGGGGGGTGGGCAGCGAGTGGCAGAGAGGGACTCCCACAGGTCATGTGGGTGGCATATGGGAGAAGGCTTGGGGATGGGCACCTGGGGAGAGTGGGGCAGGGGGGGAGAAGGGAAATGGGGGTGCTGGAGAAAAACCCGGAGGAACAGAGACAAAGGCTGGCAAAAATAGACCCTGGAAACAGCAGTGGGGATAAGGTGGAAGACAGGGTGTGGATGTGGGAGAGGGGACGGGAGGTGTCGCAGGGATGGGTGGGAGGGGAGAGGGTGCATAAAGCGAAAAGGGGCAGCCAGGGCAGGAACAGGTGTCTGGGTTGGGGTGGTGAGAGAAGAGAGACAGAGACTGAGAGATAGAGAGACACAGAGAGAGGCAGAGACAGACAATGGGGACGCAGAGAGGAAAAGGGAAAGAGAAGGGGAGAACGAGAAGGGAATAAGACGGGAGGAGGGTGGTGAGTGGGGAGGTTCAAAAATCCTCAGTCTGTGTAAGGTCATTACTTTCTCTGCTGTTGGAAGGGCCCCTGAGCCTGGCTGGACCAGGGCGAGCAGTGGCGGTGGGGGCCTGGCCGTACCTCCCCGAGCGAGTGAGGGCACGGTCCTGGCATGCAGTGGGACGCCCCCGCAGAGCGACGAAGCTGTCTGCCCTGCCCTCCCGAGTGCCCCGCCCGCGTCAGGCACCGGGGTGATGGGGCTGGGGGTGCCGGGGTGCACCGTCCATGGGGCTGGGAGTGGGCAGGCTGGGAGATGCTGGCGAGTATTAGCTCCTCCTGCACCTGCGAAAGTCGTCCTGACACGGATGGGAGTACCACTGCCCGCTTCCTGGCTGGACAGAGAATTAGGTGAGGTTCGCGAGGTGAAGCCCCGGGAGTGGGCCTGGCACGCGGGCCAGGTTACCGTGTGGCCCTCGGGGCTGCCTTCGGCGGTGAGGACACGGTGTGAGCCCTGACCCACCGCCTTGCCCCGTTTGGTCCCCAGCCGTGTGGCTGGTCGGTCCGATTGTTCCCATTTCGCAGGTGGGGAAACTGGGGTTCAGAGAGTTGGTGTAACAGACGTAGGAGTGGCGGCGGCAGCAAACCGCCTCCGTGGCCCCCCTGGGCACAAGGCGCGTGTCTGCGAGCCTCCAGGCCCTGGGCCTGGCAGGGGAGTGGGGAAGCTGGGAGGGGAGCAGCCGCTGCGCGGGGCCAGGGGCCCGCTTGGGCGCGCATCCGCCCCGTGCCAGAGCCCAACTCCGGCCACCATCCGTTTCGTTTCTCAGGCCCCGCCGGTGAACTTCTCACAAGGCTTAGGAAAGGTGATTTACTTATTAGCTGGTTTTTAATCTTTTTTGCCTCTCCATTCATTTCTTCCGCGTAAGTATGTGGAAATGTGAGTCCATACATGATCTGCGTGGTCGAAGCCAGAGTCCTGGCTCAGGGGTCACAGCTGCGTCCACCTGGGTGAGGAATGTTCCAGAAGCTTGCCTCCAAGGGCCACCCCCACGTGCGGACCCGTCACCTGGGGAGGCGGGGCAGCGTTCGGTCGGCATGGGGCTTGTGGAGCCGCCTCTTCCTGGGTCTCTCGCCCACGGCGGACCCCGATTTTCTACTCGCCTCTCCTCGGGGCCGTGCCGTGCCGCCCTGGACTTGGCTGTGCAGCGTGTGCACGCACCTGCCCGCTAACCGCAGCCTGGCTCCTCTTTTGTCCGACGCCGCGGCCGGGGGCACCCGGAGCAGGTCTGAGTCTGTGGAGGGCGTTTCCGGGCGTGTTCTGGGAACGGAGCAGATGCGGGGGTGAAGGTTCCCCAGAAGCGGTCTTTATTGACGCCCGGCACCAGCCCCTGGGCTGGGCCTTCTCGGGAACTTTCCAAGGGAAGGCCAAACAACCCTCTTTCCACCTCGGGCAGGAAATGGAGCCGGACATGCTCCCCACTGGAAGCCAGCACCAAAAGAGAGGTTTGGAGAGAAGCTCTGGCGGGTTCCTTTCCCGGGACTGGTGTTCAAGTGGCTTCTCGTGCCAAGTGCCGCGTGCGTTCCTCTGCACGCCTCCGGGGGTCATGGTGTGCCCAGAGGGGTCATCCGTGTCGCCCAGGGCCATAGGGTCAGAAGCGGTGTGGCTGGGATGCAGACTCCTTCAGCTGAGTCCACATCCTGGGCCCCTTTGACTCGCTAAAGCTGCCCGAGGGCCTCTGGGTACCTGCTACTCTTGTCCCTGGACAACACAGAATGTGTTTTCGTCATGAGCGTCCTTGATAAGGATGAGTAACAGTAATTGCCGTCTATTGAGAGCCTCTAGGTGCCATGTACTTTCCTGCACTATCTTGGTTAGCCCGCTAAGGAAGCCCGTGACACGGGCACCATATCTCCGCTTTACAGATGAGGAAACCGAGGCACAGAGTAGTTACATAACTAGCTGTAGACTGCGGGGTTGATGTCAGAGTTGGGACTCCCACCCAGTTCGGGTGACTGAAGCCTTATACCTGGTGCCTGTAAGCCTTGGGGAAATTAGGTGACCTCTCTGAGCTTCAGTTTCTCCTTCTATACATGGACCTCATTATGCCCCATTTGGGGAGGACTTAATGACTGTGAAGTGCCTGGCACGATGTCAGCTGTCATCATCGTTGTCATTGTTATTACCACAACACAGAGTCTCCTGAGGGGCAGACACGGATGCCCAGGCTGCAGCTTCCTGGCCTGGGCGAAGCAGAGGGGAACCCCCCAGCGGGTGAGACCCCGGGCAGGTTGGGCACGACGATAAGTGGGAGCCAGGCAGACCCAAAGGAGTGGGGCTCCTTTGCCTGCGACAGTGGACACCATAGGGACCTTCAGGAGGACGGACCAGCGCAGCCCGTCTGTTGCTCCATTTCCCGCAAGGAGGGAAGTTGCGGATTTCCGCCCTGGCGTCCAGGGAAGGATGGGACCGAGGGCTCGGGTGCGGTCCACTTAGGGGAGGGCCGTGGGGAAGTGTCCCACACTCACCATGTGGGCGTGGCTCTGCTCAGCTCGGGGACTGGATCCAGAGCTGGTTGAAGTCTCAGACCTGCTTATCGGAGGAGGGTGGGCAGGTGTGTCCCCTAATCTGAGATGTCCTGGCTCCCTCCTGCTTTGCTTTTTTGTGGAAGAAGTGACTGAGACCTCAGAGCTATTGGCTGCTGTTGTTTGGAAGCCTTGACACATGGAGCTACCTTGGTAGAGAAGCAGCCCCAACCTGGGATCTGTGAGACCTGTCACCTCCTCCTGGAGGCCCTCCCTGATAATCAGTGGCAGGCGCCCATCCTTCATGGGTTACCTCCACTCAACTACTTCACGGTTATTTTCTTTCCACCTTATTTCCCCACCTAGACAGGAGGTTTTTAGTCCTCGGTCTCACGTCTGAATTGTGCATGTTTGTGAGATAATCCCCACCCTCTCTGGGACAGAGTGACCGCATGAGGAGGAACGGAAGGAGCAGGGTCCTTGTTCCAGGTACAAGGGAGCAGGTGAGCTAGTGACCAAGGGTGGGGGGGCTTGAAGATGTTACAAATCTGGGGTCATAAGCCGAGCTGTGCCTCAGTTTTCTTATCTGTAAAATGGGGATAAGGGCACCTCAAAGGGTTGATGTGAGTAGTGGGTGAGTTTACACACGTAACACGTATAAATGGGGTCTGGCCCATTGTAAGCATTATGGTTATTGTTCCTGATTATTGCATTTAATCAGCTAAGAAGTAAACATTAAGTCAGTCTTTATGCCTCCTGTCATGCTGAGGATACAGGAGTGAACAAAAACAATCCCCTGCCATCGTGGGTGTTCACCAGTTGGGAGAGAGGGACAGGAAGTGGATACATACGTGAAACGTTAAGCAGCACGTGGGGGCAGGGCGTATGTAGAGCAGGGAAGGGTTTTTCAGCGTCAAGTTGGATGAACTCTCGTGCACATGGCTTTTGTGATTTTGGTGTCACAACGACCGTCAGGCAGCATCATGAAGAGAAGGTTCCTAAAGGCATGACGTCTGGGTTGAGGTGGAGGTCAGCTCCCACAGGTACCCCTGGAACCCATTTGGGGGCCCCGGGGAACACAGTCGGAAAACTGACGCTCCATATCCTGGGTTTCTGCCCAATTAAATAATCCAAGTTCAAGAAGAACATTCCGTTAACCAGAACGGTGGGGCAGGAGTGGGGTGTGGGGTGAAGGGCAGGTCTAAGTGGGAGAAACTGGCACCAACTGGAAGGCAGCCCTGGGGATGCCCAGGTGCACCCCGGCAGTGGGGCCCTCGGCTCACCCTGTGGTGGCAGGTGAGCTCAGGTGTTGGAAGAGGCCATGAAGGCGGATTTGCAGAGATGTGCTGGGTGCTGGGCCCCTTAAGGGTGTCTGGGGCTGTGGGAGGGTCTCATTGTAGAGGGAGGGGAGGACACTGGGCCTTAGACACAGCCTGGGGCTGGGGGTGAATGGAGCCCATAGCACCCACGCGGAGGTCCCTTCCAGTCCTGCCTGGCAGCTTCGAGTAGCTGTGGGGTCCAGCATCTTGGGGCTCCCGTCTGTCCGGGTGTCTCTGGGCCCCCGATGACGCCATTTATAAGAACAGCCGTCATGTGGGAGGGCCTGCTGTGTGTCTTACGGCCTTCTGACTCTGCAGGGCCCTCCTCTCCCTCTGTAACGCCCAGTGGGTGACGGCTCCCTACCCCAGAGGAAGAGCACGGCGCTTGGCCAGGTTGAGCCGCTTGTCCGAGGCCGCCCAGAGTTGCCCAGGGGGACCTCGGGATTGCTAAGCGTGTCAGGCTTAGCTCTAAAGAGCCTCTGGACCCTGCTGGCAGCTTCTAGAAGGGTCTTGGCGAGGGGGTGGCATAGGGAGGGGACTTTCCCTCACTGTCATTAGCTCGAGACCTGTGGGGCCTTACGACACGGCCTGCTTGGAGAAGTCGCAGCAATAGGTCATCCCACCAGTGACGTCCAGCCTCGGCGGCCTGGCCCTCTGAGAGTGTCCAGGCCTTGGCAGCTGGGATCCGGCTGATCTCAAATCCCACAGGACTTGAGTAGAGCTCCGAATGCTAGTTCTCAGAGCTGACACCGTAGGCTCCGCCGTGGGGCCGCCCGGCCTGCATTCTGACTGTGCTGCCAGAGGCCGGCCTGAAAGCCTCTGCGCGCGCGCCCGGCCTCCTCCTCTGCCCAGGCAGCCTCGGGGCCTGTGGAGAAGGCTCTTGCTTTCTGCCTTTGCAGTGTGGGGTCCCGGGTCCTTTTCACGCCACGGTTACCACTGCTCGTGCCTCTCTGAGTCGGCCCTGTCCCGAACGTGGCACGGGCCCGGGCCCGGTACAGCAGCACTTCCTTTGCTCAGTTCCTCCTCTGGGCCCTAAGTTTCGGTTTCCTTTTCATCGTTGTTCATCTGTTGGCTCGTTCATTTGTGCGTGCTCGCGTTCATTCGCCCGTCATCCGCGCTCACTCATTCCCTCTCGGGATAGCGGCGTCGTGGAGAGGGCTGTCCGTCACGGAGTCACGCAGAGCTGGCACGGGAACCGCCCCCCCCCCGGCCGTGGGTCTGTGGACACACTGCTTCCTCCATTGCCTTGTCTGAAGCAGTGGGGCTGGTGTTCTTCCTAGGCCTGTCGAGAGCCCGAAACGGAACATGAGTGTGGAGCCCCTGGCACAGGTGTGTCCAGCACAGGGCCCTGGTGATGTCATGAGTCTGTGATCCTCCCCCTTCCCTCCCTCCTCCCTTCCCCCCTTCCCTCCCCCCTTCCCCCTCTCTTCCTTCCTTCTCCCCTCCCCTCCCCTCCCCTTCCTTCCTTCCCCCTCCCCTCGCCCCTCTCCTTCCTTCCTTCCTTCCTTCCTTCCTTCCTTCCTTCCTTCCTTCCTTCCTGTAAAACTTGCTGAGGCACAGGGTTGAGTTAGATGTGGCCTGTGTCCCCAGCCTGGCTGGTCTGGGTTGTCTCCCCGACCTTTCTCCACGACCAGTCTGCTGCAGGCTCCCAGCAGCTCTGAGGGGTCCCCCTGGGCCTCTGGCCACTCACCACCCACTGCCGTTACTAGGCTCGTGCTCCCCTTGGTTTGCTCCTGGTGGCTCCGACCACATGCACACGTGCTCTCAGAACATGCCTACACACCTTTGCACACCCCGCACACACACACGCACGTGTTCACATGTCACACTGGCCCGGAAGCAACACGTGTCTTGGGCCCTTGTATGTCCTGCCTCCTCCAGGCATCACGGCCACACGTGAATGGCTGGACAGACCTCACTCTTGCACATCTGTGGACACTCAGCCCACTGTTCCCTGACTCTGCATGTGTGCACGTCCCCATTTATTCTCTGCTGTGCACATCTCTCTGGACGTGCACAGGCCTCTGTGCCCAGCTGTGTAACCACCCACCTACGCACACGTTTATTTTTTTTAGTACACATGTAGCATTTGTAGGGCCGTCTCTTAAGTGCTTTACGAATAGGAATTCATTGAGTCCCCCTAACAACACCATGAAGTCGTGACAGTAGGGAAGCTGCGATGTAGAGAAGTCGTGTCAGTTGCTCAGGGTCATACGCTAGTACAGGGCTGGGCCGAGATTCGGTCCCGGCCTGGCTCCAGTCCCGGCTTTGAACCCTGCCCTGATGCTGTTTCCTCATGAACGTGTGTGTGTGTGTGTGTGTGTGTGTGTGTGTGTGTGTGAGCTCGGCACACACCCCTTGCAGTGCACGCATGTGACCAATGAGCACTCGTTCGCAAGGGTGTGGATGCACACGCCTCACACATGTGCTAGAAGGACCCAGCACACATGCTTGAGAACACGCTTGGGTCCTCACGCGCATCCCAGTCACACACAGCCTGCACTTCCCCATCTCCAGCTCCCTTTCGAAGAGCCCTTGCGCTTACCCTGCCCTCGCTTAACCTGCCCGGTGACTCTGCAGGCCTAGGCTTGGCCAACCCCCCCCCCCCACCCTCAGCCACCCTCCCCCTGGCTTGTGGCCTCTTTAGCACCCCTCTTCCTTCTGCCAGGGCCCCCGCTTGACTTTCTTCCTGTCCATCTTCTCAGCTGGCGCGGGACCCCAGCCCCTAAACGCCCCAGAATCTGGGAACCTCTTCCCTGGACTGGGCTTAGGACATGGCCACATCCAGGGAGAAGTGACTGGTCCAGTGGCTTCCCAGGAGTCCGTGGCAGGAAACCCCACACTTCCTTCTGGTCCTTCATTTCCTGCCTGCGCTCTGTGCCCCACCCCCACCCCCACCCTGGCAGGGCCTTCTGGTTCTGAACCGCGCCTGCAGCGGCTGCCTGGTCCTGTCCTATCCTGTCCGGGGCCCCCAGTTGCTGCCTCTGCTCTCAGAGTCGGGTCTGGGCTTGTTGGCCTGGGCGAGACTCTCCTATTTTGGCCTCTTCAGAAGCATCCAGACTTCTCGGCCATGACCCCAGTGTCCTCGGCCCTCTCCTGCCAGGCTCCCCAGCGTGTTCTTGCCTTTATGTGTGTCTGCGCCTTGCTTGACTCTCCCCTCCGGAGGAGCCCCTTCTTTCCTTCTCCAAAACATACCCAGCCTCCGGTGAGGAGCCAAGCCCCCCCTTTGGATTCGGCCACCTGCGGCCGTTCCTGGTCTCTGCTCCTCCTTCTGGTGTGTTCTACCAGCTCGAGCCCCTGACCTTTGTGAGAGCTGGTGGTCGGTGCTGTCTGAGCCCTGCTGGATATGGAACCATGGTCTTTGAGTGAACCTTAGTAACTTTTCTTTCGGTGAATTTTGACTCTTGAGCAAGACACCTTTCTTCCCTCTCTCTCTCCCTCCCTCCCTTTCTTCAGAACTCCCTGCCTCCCTCCCTCCTTCCTTCCCTCCCTCCCTCCCTCCCTCCCTGCCTCCCTCCTTCCCCCCTTCCTTCCCTCTTTTCTCCCTTCTTTCTCTCTGTGTGCCAAGCCTTGAGTACCCACTTCTTTGAAACCCCACGAATTGAACTAACAAGAGAAGAAAACCCCAAGGAGATGAGAAATCACCTGATTATGCAGGTGCCTTCTGCCAATCGGTTGAAAAGTTTTTATGAGCAAATCTGGTGGTTATCCTTTGGAAAATAAGCAAAGGCAAACCACTTCCTGCCGCTTCCAGGAGCCGCTTTCTAAGACCTACCAAGAATCTGAAACTTCAGGCAAGCTTCCTCCGTTTTCCTGGAGAACTCCGCAGTTTGTGTTGGTGAAATCCCACTGGGCCCCGTGGGGTTGGAGATTGCATTTCAGTCTTGTCTCGCAAAGGAACGGCTGAGATCGAGTAATTTGGCGAGAGGAAAGGGGGAGCTTTGGCATGTGGTGCACAGGCAGTGCCCTTGCCATGCGGCTGGTGCCTCTTGGGTTTGCAAATGGGAACCCGGACCCCCTCCCCTGCATCAGCCACCTCTTTGGGCCCCGGGCCAGCTCTGGAAGTGTGCCGTGCCACGCGTGGATTCAGGGCTCTTTACACTTTTTTCTTGACCTTGTCCTGAATTTCTAGATGGGGAGAAAACAGTGGTCTGCCGTCCTGAAGGTGGGGGGCAGGACTATGGGGCGGTAAAGACACGGGCCCTGAGCCTTCTGTTGGAATTTAGCTTGGCCACTAACTAGCAAGTTACATAACCCCTCTCTCCATGCCTTAGTTCCTTATTCGTAAAACAATGATTCTACTACTCCCCTGGGGGTGGCGGGAGGGCTTTTTATTCAGTAAACACACGTAATGCACCCACCACATGCTGGGCCCGGTGCTGAGGCTGGGCAGCCCGCAGAGGCAGGCACGACCGACTGAGCCCGCTGTGCAGGTGAGGGAACTGTAGCCCAGCTGGTCGGCAGGAGGCCCGGGCTTTCGACCAGGGAGTCCGGCCCCAGAGTCCAGGCTTTGTCCCCACCGAGCTGCACCGCTGCCCTCGATGGGCTCAGACAAGATGCCGCACGTCAGCCGGGTGACCGTTTAGCGCATTTTGCTTGGGACAGTCGCGGTGTCACTTTCAGTCCTGGTGTAATGACCACCATTTCATTTCATTCTCCGGAGCGTCCTGGTGGAGGATGGACTATGTGGTCAGCTCACGTATAGGGCATTGAGGACAGTCCCATGAACGCTGTGGGCACTGGATTCTTGGGGGGGGAGGGAGGTGACACAGCCACAGCAGATCCAGCTGGTCTAGCCTGGGGGTGCCTTAGTTTCTGCAGAATTGAGATGTCCTCCTGCGTCACTTCACTCACCGACCGCACCCTGGGCACCTCTCACATGCCAGGCGTTGGGGCGTCGTGCGGGGTTGGTGCTGAGGAGGGAGACAAGAGACCCAGCCAGGAGCGCTGGGAAATGAAGTCACACCCAAGACCCGCCCTTCTCAGAAATGCAAAGTATTACCGTTAGGATGCTATTCCCAATGCTTTGTTTGGCAAATTTTGACAGTATGTCACTAACTGAGCACATTCTGATTACCTATTGTTTGAATTATAAAAAAAAAAAAAAAAAAAAAAAGTCAGGAAAAGGCTTCTGGTTGTGGGATGGTATTTAGAAGTTTCCATTCTTGAACAGACCTCAGGGCAGGGCCAGCGCCCAGGCTGTGTGGAGCCCTGTCTTGTCCCTCTGATGCCAGGCAATTGCTTTATCTCTGGTGTACATGCATCACGCCCTGTCTCTCTGGCCTTAGATATGTTTGCAGGATGTCGTGGGCTGTGGCTTTCCCAGACAGACTGGTAAGCAGCCCCCGATCTGCTCCGGCCTCCTGGTAGATGGTTGATTAAAGACCTGCCCTAGTTCAGTACATGCTAAGTACAGTGACTGCAGAACCCAGGCTCTAGAGTAGGTGACTGTTTGTTCCAGTTTGCCCAGGACTATCCCCATTCTTAAGAAAACTATTTAATTTTTTGTAACTAAATGTTTATTTATTTTAATTTTCATGAACTGCGAGATCACGGCTTGAGCCGAATGAAGTCGGATGTTTAACCAACTGAGCCACCCAGGCGTCCCAGGACTGTCCCCGTTTAATTTTTTTTTAATTTTTTTTTTTTTTGTATTTTATTTTATATTTGAGAGAGAGAGAGAGAGAGAGAGAGAGAGAGAGCAAGCAGGGGAGGTGCAATGAGACGGAGACAGAATCTGAAGCAGGCTCCAGGCTCCGAGCTGTCAGCACAGAGCCTGATGTGGGGCTTGAACTCGCGAACAGTGCGACCATGACCTGAGCCGAAGTCGGATGCTTAACTGCCTGAGCCACCGAGGCGCCCCAGGACTATCCCCATTTTAAAACTGAAAGTCCCAAGTCCCAGTAAAACTAGACAGTTGGTCACCCTACTCTGGAGTGAAGCCAGCCCTCAGTCACCACACCTAGCTCTGCTGTGGGATTGCGGGTCCATTACTTAACCACACCGAGCCTCAGTTTCCTCTCCTGCCAAACAGTCTTAACTGTCCCCAGCTCACAGGGTCATTGTGAAGCGCCAGTAAGTTTTGAGAACCATTGGGCACAGAGGTGCTCGCAGATGGCGGTAAGCATCAGTTTCATAATGGTTATAAATTATCTTAAGGCATTGGATGTTGTGCTCCGGTCTCAGTGGACCACCAGGCCGTCTGCCAAGTCCTTCTTTAGCTGCCCGTCTGCTCACCATACCTCACGGTGGGTGTCGGAAGTCAATTCTGAACTTCGACCCCGTGCCTCCGTCTCTGAGGTTGCTTGAGGCCTACGGCCCCACTCCAGATCCCCCCAGCCAGCCACTGGGCCTGTCTGTGCCAGAGTCGCTGTTGCCCGGGAGTAGGACAGGATGTGGACGAGTGGCTGACGTTTATCGAGCGCCTTCCTCACAGCTGGCGTCGTGTTCCGTGTGCTTTCCGTATAAATCTTCACCTGAACATTCTCACGTTACAGACAGAGAGTGGAGGCTTGGAAAGGTTAAATTATTTCTCCGGTGTTAGAAAACGCGGCCCTGGGGCTGGAGCCCGCCTTGGTCTGTCTCCACTGACTGTGGCACCGCAGGCGTGGGCCGGGGATCTGGGCCCATCTATGGAGGGGCTGAAGAGGCAAGTCCAGAGGAGCGGAAGGTCCAGACGCTTTTCTTCTCATTTGACATTACGGTGATACTTTTCTTGTATTTTCCAAATCGTTGGTGTGCGATGGAGTAGAAATTACAGATAAAAGTAGAATTCTGGTCTCTGGCCTCAGATGGGTCGAGAAGTGCCGTCGTGAGCTGTGTGTGCTCTTTGACCCCTCGCCGTGGCCACGTGGGCCAGGCTCTGCTGCGGTAACACGGAGCCCGTCCGCCAGCAGCTCTGCACAATCCAAGTGTATTTCTCAGCAGGGGCCTCGCTCCTCTCCAGAGCCCCCCAGGACCCAGACTCACCGAGGTCCCACCTCCGCACATGCTTCCGCTGTCTCGAAGGCGAGGCTGAGAGACGTGGTGCTTGAACGCGGGTCTCCAGGTGGCGCACGTCACTTCACATCTCATGGCCGAAGGGCCACACAGGCACATCTGGGACTTAGGCGGTGAGTGTGGAGGGGAGGGGGGACCCTACCGTGTGCCCAGATAAAGGAGGCGGCTGTGCCTGTCCGGGGACAGCTCTTCTGCCACGCTCGCGCCCATTCTTGCTCCCAGGTGTGACTGGTCCCCTGGATCAGGACGACTCCTGCCGCCTCAGGGCTGCTGATTTATATCGCACTTTTCAAAGGAAGCAGAGCCCATGGACCCCAGAGCATCAGGTCGGACTCTCCGGACCGGGTTTCTGGTCTCTCCTGAAGGGTGGCTTTAGAGTTTCGTTGGTTTGGGAGCTGGAAGTCTTGTCTGCTTCCGTCAGGCTGTGTGAGGGAAGAGATTATGAACAGTGTCGGGAAACTACCCCGAAAGTTTTGCCAGGATAACCTCCCCACCCGGACAGGAGGTCTCTCCCGAGTGTGAGGTTGTGGCTCCTTTAAATCACGGATAATACAAACTACCTGCTGTTCTCCTGGGCGCTGAAGGTATGCTGGCACCACGCTGAGCAGCTGACTCCATTCCTCTTCCTTCTTAGCCTCATTTTATGGGTGAAGAAACCAAGGCTCAGAGAAGTTAAGGAAGTTCCTCCAGGTCACGCAGCTCACTGGTTGAGTTAGGGTTGGATCCTGGCCTATGTGGTTCTGAGTTTGTATTCTGAACTGCTTTGGTGGTGTTTACTGAGTCGGGGTCTGCGGAGACAGTAGCAAGGAAGTGTCCCCAGAGAAATGTCCAGCCCTTCAAAAAGCCCGGGGAAATCTTGGTGTTTCTTCTTGAGGCACGGGCCCTGGCTAAGTTCAGCCATTTGATTACACAGGGAAACCTGATCCTTCCTTTTATTGATATTTACTGCTTTTTAAAAACCGTCCTTATGTTACGGAAATAACATTGGAAGTGAAAATGGAAATAAAAATTAGTAATTGCGTAGGAACGCTAGTTTGGGGTGGGGACATGTTTTCCAAATATAAAGATAATGAAGTGGGAAGAAAATAAAGCGTGTCTTTGAAGTGCAAATGACTCGCAGCCTTTTTCCCACACGTACCCTGAGATGAGGTCACTTGCCGGGCCCGGGCTCTGCTCTCTGGGGTCTTGGGCACTTGCCACAGAATCCTCGCCTCGGGGGTGTCAGGAGCTCCAGAAAGTGCAGGCTTACCCCCCGTATCTTCTCCACATAACCATTTGACTTGCCGATTCAGAGGGAAAAAGGTTGAGTCATTTAACTGATAAGGTAATTTAAAACATGGCTCCGTTTTCTCGGAATGAGCATTTTACTTGAGGAGTGGAAAGGTTAAGTAATTTAACTGGGGCATAATTGATAACACGGCGCCCCTTTCTGGAAGTCTCCATTTTAGAAGATTTGGCGAGGGGGGAAAGGTTAAACAATCTAACTAGGGAGTCATTTAAAGTATTATTTTACTATTAGAGCAAGGACAGATGTGGAGTGGAATAGAAAATTCTCAAGGCTTATTAAGATTAAGCACATGACTTGAGCAAAATTTCCTGATGCGGTAGGTGTGGGTCACTGGGTGTTTGCCTTCTCTCCTGTGGGGTTCTTGCAGAAAGTAAGAACCCTCCTGGGTTCTCTGGAGGGTTTGCAGTCATAGTGCCGATATCGCTGTGCCCGTGTGTCCTGTTGCCGCACGGGACACCAGGCCAGCCTCGTGGCTCCAGATGGTCTAGGTGAACACAAGCAAATGCATGCATGTTTTCGTTTCCTTCTTTGTTTAGAAGAATGACAGAACCCCGCACACATGTTCCTGTATTATTTTTGCGCTGACCAGTAATAAGGGATCGTCACGGGTCAGTACAGCTTCCTCTTCTCTCTTTGTGGCTGCAGAGTATTCTGCTGTATGGGACCACACAACCATCCCCTCAGGGTATGTGTGTCTGCAGACTGTTGCCCTTTCGGGTAATGCTGTGCTGATCCGTGAGGTGCCAAGGTCTCTGAGATGTGAGGTGCCAAGGTCTCTGAGATGTGCAGGGGGTGTCTCTGGCATGAATTCCCAGAAGTGGAATAGCCGGGTCGAAGGTTATGTGCCTTGGGAATATTGATAGATCTTTCCAAAGTGCGTTGCCCTGAGAAGGTGCCCCCTGAGCAGGGTCTCGGGAGAGCTCGTGGAGGCCTGGGATGGTATGCGGAATGGGGATTGCCATCGTGTCCCCGGGTCTCCTGCGCCGTGTGCTTCGGCAGCCGTGCAGCTTGGGGTGGGAAACGCTTAGGAGAACAAGCATCACTGCCTGGGGCCAGCCGCCCTTGGCCTTGCTGGCCGGTCGCTTGCAGAATTAAGCCTGTGATGCCTTCATTGGGGAGACGTGGAGTTTGGATATTTGGAATGCAAAGCCCCCTTCTTGCTTAGTGGGACGGCCCCCACTTCCCGGAATTTAACTCTTTAATAAAATTAAAGAGCAGCAGCTTTCATGATGTGAAGGGAATCATTTATTTATTGTTTTTCAAGTAAAGACCACTCTCCCGGGAGAAAAGGCAGCAGGTCCCCATGAAGAGCAGGTTCACGCAGGTCTCCGAAGGTGGTGCAGGCCCCCTGCGTGGCAAGCCCTCTTCCCCGATCCCGGTCGTCATCCTCACCACTCTTGTCAGCTCTTGTTGGCTGCGTCCTACAGAGGAGCAAGCGTGGCTCAGAGAGGAGCAGCGGGCAGGACCACCCTCGTCCCTGTCACCCAGCTGCCCTGCAGCCTGCCATGGAGGGAGCGTGGCTTCAGAGATAGTCACTGGGTTTGAAATAGAGGCTCCTCTGCTTCCTGGCTATGTCGCCTCCGGCACCTCTCTGAACTTGAGGTTTTTCAGCGCTAAGAATGGGAGTGAGCTTCGTGATAGGCTGGGTGCTCTTGGAGTCCTGGTCTGGCTGTCTTTCCCTCCTGCCCCATTTGTCCATCTCCTTCCAGTCATCCTGAGTAGGTCGGGCCAGTGTGGCCCCAACACAGAACTCTTCCCTTGAAGTGGGGCGGGGGCAAATTTCAGGAAGGCTCCGGAATACAGCCTGGGGCACCCAAGGGCATGGCCTGACCCGCTGTCTCTTGGGTGCCCTGCCACAGCTATATCTCTGTGGCTGGGTCTTCCCTGGGACCCAGGACTTCCAGACTATTGTCTTCCTAGCTCCCCGGTTGGGGGATGGGCTGGAACAATATCCTCTGGTGGCCGGAACATGACCCCGTGATGAATGGCATGGCATGGACGGGCCTCCCCTACCTCTCTGGGATGAGGGCCCTTTGTCTGTAACTCCAGGCGTCCTTCTTTCCACCTAGAAGTCCTGCCCCAGGGGAACTGTGCCTAAATTGGATCTGGTTGGCAAATGGAACCTCATTTTCTGATCAATTTACATTACACTTTCGGATGAGGATGCGTTTCTTGTATCTCTGATGGGGCATTTGGCAAAAGCGCTGTTGGCTTTGGCTTCTTGCCCTGTGAGCACCCTGTCAAGGCATGGAGGACGGTCATCAGCGTCCTACCACACTGCCTTCTCCTTCCTGCTGTCATCTGTACCTCTCGGGGCCCCTGCAAAGACTGGGAGGCATCTGCCCCTCAGAGCTTCCCGGAGCTGCACAGCCCAGGTACTGGGGCCTTTGTTTCCCCGAGTGACCACACCAGAGCTTAGCTTGGAAATGTGCCCACGATGGACACCCCTACTCCAGTGTGCCTTCCCAGGATAACGGTGACGAAACCAGTAGGGATGGTGGTGTTCTCACCAGATGTTATCACTGGTCCTCGGCTAAGCACTTAGTTTGGGTTATTTTATGTAATCCTTACAACAGTCTTGTGAGGAAGCACTGTTGTGAGCAGCAGAGTAAACTGAGCGCTAGCAGCCGAAAGGACAGGCGGGTCACATGACCAGCTGGCGACGACATGGGGATTCAGATCCTGGAGGGGTGGCTCCGGAGCTCCCTCTGCTAAGCTGCACTCCACCAACCCCCTTCTGTGGTGCCACATCCGTCCAGCCTGAGACCCATAGCCCTTTCTTTTGTTAAAAAAAAAATCAGACCTGGGGCACCTGGGTGGCTCAGTCGGTAGAGCCTTCGGCTCAGGTCATGATCTCACGGTTCGTGAGTACAAGCCCCACATCAAGGCTCTTTGCTGACAGCTCGGAGTCTGCTTCAGATCCTCTGTCTCCCTCTCTCTCTGCACCTCCCCTACTTGCAGTCTCTCCCTGCCCCCTGCCTCGAAAATAAAGAAACATTTAAAAAAAGTCAGACCTTCATTTTGGGAAATTTGAGAAGGCGTATTTGACAACAGAGAAGAGTAACATGAACCCCTCTGTGCCCGTCACCACCTTCAACAGTTACCAGCTCTTGGCCAGTCTTGCCACCTAACTGCCCTCACCCGCTCCCCTCCCCTGCCCCCCCCCCAAACCACTGAATTTCCTGAAAGCAGATCCTTGACATCCTGTCATTTCATTAGAGATTACTTATGTAGGTTTCCCTAAAAAATGAGCTATCGTTAAAAAAAGAAATATAAATGGAATACCATTCTCAATGCCTGAGAAACTAACAGTTCCTTGATATCAAATGTCCAGTCAGTGTTCACATTTCCCCAGCTGTCTCATAAATGATTTTTGTTGAAATGTTCAAGTAAGAATCCAAACACAGTCTGTACATCGTGTCTGCTTAGGGTGTCTCTTAAGGGTTTTGAAAGCCTTTGGAGTCGGGTCACCGGTATTCTGCGATCTTCCATATTCCTAGTTCTACCGACTGCTTCCACGTGGTGTCTTTGAACGCCTTCCTCCGTGCCTTGTCTTTCCTGCACATTCTCCATACACCCTGTGGCTTTCTAGTTTGTTCTAGACCCGTGCCATCCAGGACAACAGCCACCGGCCACATGGCCGCCAAGCACTTGAAATGACCGATCTGAGTTGAAATGTGCTGTGTGACGCACACACCAGATTTTGAAGACTTAGCTTGAAAGGAAGAGTATAAAATAGCCCGCTGATGATGTGTTATATGGATCGCGCGTTGAAGTCATCATCTGTCGGACACAGTGGGTTAATAGGTAAAGTGCCCCCTTTGTAGGTGGCGACCCACACTTCTTGTGCCGCTTGGGGCCGGGTCTCTGGGTGTGATTTGCGATCAGGTTCAGATGCTGGCCGCCTGACCCATCTATCGGCTTAGTCGTCATCGAGCCACCATCGTTGAGATCCATTATCCATCGGACGCAAAGTGCAGGTGTTTTTGAGTCTGCCTTTCTGTCCTCATTCATTAGATAGAATTATTCCAAAAGGGGCTTCACTTCATCTGATACTTGGTCGTCCTGATGTTCAGGATGTATAAGAAAGGCAGGAAAAAAGCCTCCTTCTTCCCCTTTAGAGCAAGTTTTCCAGTAATGAGCTGATTTTTTAGAATCTCCCAAAGGTTTATTTTTTTAGTTGTTTACTCTCCCATGAATCCACGGACTTACATTTCTATCTGATGAGTTTTAATCAAAACCCAGGGCGGTTACTCCTCTTTCTGATGTTCACATAGTCCCATCTTTGGCCGGTGGGAGCATTCTGCTCTACTTTGATTTCGATTCCTTGCCCAACTAAGCCCTCTGCAAATCTCTTGAGTCCTTTTGTCTGTTGAGCTGGTCGGAAGGTTCCCTCTCTGGATGGAAGCTTGCAGCAGGGGCAGGCCTACAGCCGTCGCTGCTCACCAGGCCCAGGGTGTGGGGGCTGCCTGCCAACAGGCTATTCATAGATGCCACCTTCCTCTTTGGCCTCGTTGCCAAGGTCCCAGCCAGAGGCTGGAGTGGAGGAGCCAGGCCAACGGGGCTGGCTTGGGCCCCACGCATAGTAGGTGTTCCGGAAACGGCTGTCCAGTGAATGAAGGGACTGAAATCTGATCTGTCGCACCACCTGGCTGGATTGGGTTCCTTTCCACCCTGGGATTCTCCGGGGAGGCCGACTGGCAAATAGAGCTGGCCTTTGATTCTCTGCACGTCGGGGACACCTTTCCAGGGCTGAGCGTGCACAGAACTGGGATCAAGCCTCCAGGGTCACATCAAGGGTGCTGACGTGGCGGCCGCCCGGCCTCTGGGTGCAGGTGGTGGGGTGAGCGTTGGATCTGGACCCTTCCAGAGTGGAGCTCCCTGTTCCCAGACCGAGCTGTTCTGCAGGGGACACAGCCATAGCTTGGGTCGGCCCCGGACTCAGCAGCAGAACTCTGTGCTGGTGTGAATTTTTAAAATTCCGGCCCTCGGAACCTCCGGGTTTGGTTTTCACTCCACTGACGCTTGCTGCCACAATATTGGCTTTGCTCCTCTTGTCCCTGGCCGGACGCTCTGGTCCCTGCAGCCCAGCCCAGCCCAGTCAGGGGCTGAAGGAAGGCTTTGTGATTTGGCCCCAAAACGGACCACAGGGCTTCTGTTCTGGCTGCTGCTGCTAGTTGAAAAAAACAACACAAAACAAAAAAACCCTGCCAGCTTTGTCGAAGCCCAGAGAATCTTCATCCCCAAAATACTGTGTTTGTTTGTGGAAGATGATTTCATGTATTTACTACATAAGAGGCCAGCATCCGGTGACACTCCCGGTCTATTTGAGGGGTGGGTTCGTGTCTGGATTTGTGGTGAGGAGGGCAGGTGTTCCAGCCCATGTGGTTGGGGGGTGGGGTGGGCAGGGAGGAGGAGAGGGACCAAGAAAGCTTCCCCTTTGGCGGGGGCGTGACCACCCCTGAGGGATCAGGGTGAGGGAAGTTTCTCAAAATGGCACAAGGAGGGAGGAAGGGGAGCCAGACTTGACCTTGACAGCACATTTGGCCCTAAAGGGGTCAGGAGGGTGGTTCTGGAACGAGAGCACCTAAATTCCAAGTCACGTGGCCACTTGTTAAGTCTGTGACCTTGGACAAGTGACTTGACCTCACTGAACCTCCCATTTCCTCATCCACAAAACGGGGCTATGAGGAGGACAACATGGGAAAGCCCTGTGGGTACGCCTTAATAGAGAGCACTAGTATACATAGTTACTCACCGTTAACCTGTATGGGCTCTGGAGCCCGAGTGCCAGGGAGTAAGCTTGGCTCCACCACTCCTAAGCTAACAGTGTGCCCAGGGATTAATTTCCCAACTTCTCTGTGCCTCGGTCTCCTCATCTATAAAATGAGTATAATCACGTTTCCTGTGAAAAGGTAAGTGACTGTGAAGGTTAAGTGGCTGGATAGATATGAAATCCTGGGGGTAGTGCCCAGCATGTGTGTGTGCTACATCACTCCAGTTAGGATTAATACAAATAGCTGTCACGTAAGGCTACCATAGACCCGGAACGGGGCCCTTTCCTCCAGTGACAGAAGGTGCCGTGAATGGCTCACCGGAGTGACGTAATTGGAGAATCAGACGCTATCTTGGTAAATCTCGCCACAGTCCTGGGAGGAGGTCGCATCCTTCCCATTTCCCAGAGCTGGGGTCCGAGGCTGGAGGCTACCTGTGGCCACACGGCCAGTCGCTGACAGAGCTGGGTTGCCCCTCAGCCCTCAGCCTTTTCCCTGTGCCTTTCCACCTGGACCGAAGCACGACTCGAGCAGCAAGAAACATCCTGGCAACCGGCCTTCATTCCATGCCAGGATGTGCCAAAGAACCTGCCCAGCATTTCGGGATCAACTGGGCAGGTGAGGCCAAATCCTCCCCATCTGTGCTCGGAGGCTTCAAAGTGAGCCGCAGCACAACGGAGCATCTTGGCCTCTCGGTTCCTGTCCTTGAACTTCCGGGCTCCCTCCTGCTTTCACATGTGGAAATGGATCTCTGCTGGGTGGTGCGGACGTGTGTGGGGATGTGAGGGGCGAGGCGTGTCCGGTCTGGCTTTGAGGGCCGGGCAGGCGGGCACCACTTGGCTGCTGTTTCAGAGAACACACTATCGATTTTCTATTGAGTGCTTGAGAGTGCAGGGCCAGGATTGGGGATAATGAGAGGCGTGTTTCGTCAGTCTGAAAGCGGCTTCGATAGCTATCAGAAAATCAATTGTAGGCCTGGCGGGGCTCTGAAACCATCCTTGGCTCTGTTTATTCTTTTAGCGAGCGTGTCTCCTGTACCAGGAGCTATTCCAGGGACCGGAGGTTTGCCTCGGCGCATCTGAGCCAGGTCTCCCCTGGGTGGTTGATTCCTCGCCCTTCCTCTGCTCTGGGGGCTGTGGGGGAAAGGGGGGGCTCTGCAGGCTGCATGTCTCTGGGTTCAGCCACTGGGAGGAACAACGAGAGGCTGGGGGGGGTCTCTCCCTGTCTCTGTCCCCGCGAGGCTCTCTGATGGCAGCTGCGACTCCCCCTGTGGTTCTGTCCCCAGCCCCTGGGCTTCAGGACCACCCCTCTCTCCCTCTGTCCCTCACATCAAGGAGTGGTGGCAGCTTCCAGCCGGTGCTGACCTCTGGGCCACCTCATTGTCCCCCATTTGACTTCTTGGCTCTTCCATGCCTGTGTGCCCGTTTTCCTGCATTAAAGCCCCTCAGTTCAAACACTGCAGGGGTTCCTGTCTTTGGTGAGACCCTGACAGATCTGGCAGGTGAAGACGCCACGGTTCTAGCTTCTGAGTGATTTCTGGTCCTATCACCCAGCCACAGGTCTGGGCCATAGTTCTTGTTCCCTTTGCGATTTTCCGTGCACGGAACGCCCTGCCCCTTGCGCTCCAGCCTGCCGCTGCCCGATGGCAGCCTGTGTTGTCACGTCAGCCCCTTGTCTTTCCCGGGGCCCCTGGGCACTTGCTGCAGTACACGTCCAATCATGCTTCTCCTCTGCATTAAGTCTGCTGCTTGTTCCCCACTGGCCTCCTATAGGATCTCAGCCATGCCACGCTGCTTCCTCTCCCTAAAGCGCACATCTGGCTCACCGCCTGCTGTTCGAGGCATGTGCTCTTAGTAAGCTTGGAATCTCCACCCAGCGCTCCCCCCGGGACACTCTAACATCTGTCCCTCTGTCTTGGCCAAGTCCATGCAGGACCCAGCACCCACTAGACCGTGTTTCCACTAGAGGAAGCTGACCCCGCCTCCCCAGCGTGAGTGTCTCATCGATGGCCGGGCAGCCAGGGCTCGTGGCTCCCTGAACCTGGGACCTGGTCTGGCTGTGCGCTGCTGAGATCAGGAGCCTATCGGAGAGTACTAAAGCACCAACGTGTCTGTCTTAAAGCAGTTGTCCTTCGCGCACCTAGAGACATGCCCAAGGATGTGTAAGGGAGCAGACTGAAAAGCTAGAGACGACATCCAAGCTCATCGGTGAAGGACTAGGTTAATCAATTTTAGTGTATTTATTCTGTGGAATACGATGGAGCGGTGAAAAAGAAAGGTAAGTGTAAAATGCATTGCTACGGAAAGATGTCCAAAACATGCCCTTGTTTAAGGCTCATTGTTACACAAAAGCATGAAAGAAAAACTCTTTTCTTACATGTACATAAGTACCTAGAAAAATGACTTCAAGGAAACACCTCAAATTGGCTACCCAAGGGGTTATCTCTGGGGAAGGTGAGTGGGATTGAATCCAGGTGAAAGAGACTTTGCTGCTTTTTGGTCTTCACATTTCTGTATTGTTTGAATTTTTGATGACACTGTATTCATGCGTCACCTGCATGATTGTAAAATAAATAATGGGCTCTCAAGGGGTACAACTCCTCTCCCCCACTCCCCTGTTTGAGGCAGTGTGTCCTAGGCATCTCCCCTCAAGACACCAGGGAGGCTGGAAACCTTTCCTGCAGGATAGCAGTGGCGACGCCCTTGGGAACATGTCAGAAACAGTCCCACCCGTTGGACTGCCATTTTTGGACTTAGGTATTCCCTGGACCTGGAAGATTCAGCCATGGCACAAAGTTGGCAGTGGCTTGAAACATCTATTTTACTTCTGACCTCCTGCCACAACAATGGGAACCTTTTATAGTTCTTGGATTTTCTAGGAAATCGGACCCCAGTAGATTTGTGGAATTTCTTCGCAGGCAAAATTCAATGAAAGGAGTCTCTTTGAGCACCAGTCTCCCAACTCCACCTTGATTAATTGTGTGTGTGTGTGTGTGTGTGTGTGTGTGTGTATGTGTGTGTGTTTGGGTCGGAGGAGAAAGTGGGTAATGCAGCTATTTGAGGACTAGTCATTCTTTCCAAGGCTTCAGTCAATAGGATGCTATTTCCCAAGTCCCCTTTGAAACTCCTGTGGCCAAAGCCTGTGGATGATCTCATCCCTCCATTTCCTATTTGGCTCTTTCTTTGGTCAAAAGATAGCTGAGTGCAGAAAATTTGTCACAATTCTGAAACTTTGACCTGCCATCTGCTATAGGGTCAGCTCACCCAGCCCCATTGGCTTATCCTCTGGGATTGTTGACGCCATGGAGTTGGGAAGTGGAGAGAAATGTCAGGGTCATGGAGAGAAACAATGGCCTTATCATAGCGAATGGGATACAGGAAATGCCCAGACCTATCTGGGAAAGGAGGGGACAGGCATGGGAGAGCCTTTCTCCTGATGTCCCCAAAGTGACCAGGCCTGGCTGCACCCCTCCAGCTTGGTGAGAGGTTCAGAGACCAGCCACGGACAAGGGAAGTGATGTCTGCTGTGCCCTGCGTGTGAACCAGGCATGGTGCTGGGCTCTTGGCTCACATGACTGTGTTTATTTCTCAACCAGCCGTGTGCAGTAGACGTAAGCATCCTACCTTACGCACTAGCCAAGTGAGCTCAAACCGATTAACTGTCTACCTGCTTCCTGTGTTCTTTGCCTCTTGGTATTGATTTAAAAATATAAAACAAAACCCCTGTGATTACTGGTCTTACCACTACACCACACCTATTTCTCTTTGAGAGCCAAGCTTGGGCCCCCAGGAAAAGTCCTAGCCTCCTGGCTCCCTCAACTCATACAGTACAGGAAGTGGTTTCTCTGGTCTGTTTTCCCACTGTGTCATACCCTCGCTGGGCTTCCCGGCCCCCAGGGCAGTCGGGAAAACAGTGTTGCATGGTGGACAGGAAGGACTTTGAAGACAGTCGGGTCTGGCTACAGTCCTGTGTGTCCCGCTTCCCGTCTCTGTGACCGTGGGCAGTCACTTAACCTCTCTGAGCCTCATCAGTACAGTGGAGTTGTTAGGAGGGTCAGACGTTAGAATAAACCATATGTGGTTGCCAGAGTTTGACCACTTGTAACCTGCAAAATGGCGGTTGCATGTGGCTCTACGTATCCGTACAGAACGAAGATGCCTTTGTGAGGTGCTGGGACGTGCCGGCCTCTTGTTTCCTCCCCTAAGGCCCTCGGCGTTGGGGGCTCTGTCTTCCTGAACTGTAGTGAATGGGAAGTAGGTTCTGAAATGCCTGCCTCAGGATGAACAGGGAGCAGAGAAGTCGTGACTGCCTGGAATGTCCTGTCTGCCCTGAAGGGGGCCATTGACCAAAGCTGTCATTCTGCCAGATTTGTTGGGGGGCTGCAGGGACGCAGGCACGAGAGCTCACCTAGATGCTTCTCTGTGGCCAACCAGGGTCATTTCAGATGTGTCATGTGCTGACAGGCACGGCCCAGACTGTTTTGGGGGAGTAAATTTATGTGTACTGTATGTGGGTTCTTGGGACTGTTCTGTGGCGTCCAGGCACACCCCACACCCAAGGGGCGGGATCCTTGGGAGGCTGTGCTGGGTCACCAGGGTCTAACGTTTGTGCTTCAGCTGCCCTTGTCGTTAAGAAGCAGCGTAGTGGGTGACTGAGAGCCCGGGCTGCGGAGTCCGGCTGGCCACGGGTCTGCTGAACCCCAGGTCTGCCTCTTACCTGCTGTGTGCCATCAGACAAATGACTTCACCTCTCTGCACCTCAGTTTCCTCATCTGCAACCGTTGCTACCTCATTGACTCTGCGAGACACGAATAAGATGCTTCGTATAACGTGTCTAACGCAGTGCCCAGCACAAAGTAGGCAATGTCTATGAAGTAGCTATGAATGTTTCTTAAAATAATGGTTATTAAAAATTAACGTTAGCTATTATGAATACGCAGGGCCTGATGCATGGAACGCTGCATTGGGGGTAATAGAGGTGACCAGAATTAATCAGGGCCTTTGACATTGGACAGCTCACTTACCCTCCCTGAGCCTCATTCCTCTGTAAGATGTGGGCAGGCAGGAAGGAATTCGATTTACAAATAGGGTTGTGAGGGTAGAATCAGATGCCACTTCTGGAAGGGCGTCAGCCCAGTGCCTGGTGTGCCCCGGGGACTGCCGTATAGCCTGCGGTTCTACTCTGGGAGCCCTGGTGTCCCAGTCTGCTGGCCCCACTAGAGCCCTGGCCATGTGTTGAAAGAGGTCCCCATGGGGCTCTTACCTGCTACGTTCGGCCCTGGAGATTTTTGCATCCCCAGAGCAGGAATGCACTTTCAAAAGGATTTACTTTTGGGGTAAATGAATTCTTGAGGAGCAGGAGATGGGCTTTTAAGCCCAGCAAACAAAACAAAACAAAACAAAATAAAACAAAACAGAAACACGATCTCTTTGGAAGCCTTCTCTCTGTCACTTCCTCGTCCCTGCGGCTGCGGACCGCAGGACCCTGTCAGCCCCATGGCCTTCCTGAGTGGCCTCTGCATCACTGCTTACCGAGCGGATGGTACTGCGCGGTTGCCATGGTAGCAGCAGGATGTGGTTCCTATGGTGATGGTCGGCAGTGGCAGGAAGACAGCAGAGGTTTCAGTTATCTGGTGGCTCTACGTTTGCCGCCCCCTGAACAGCACAACACGGGCGGCCCCCACTCCGCTCTGCCCTGCAGACTGGTGACGGTGAGCCTGCTGCCTCCCCGAAATGCCGCCTGCTGCTTCTTAGAAGCGTCCGGCCGCTTCTGCTTCCAGATGAAGAGGGGCCCGAGTCGTTCCAGGGGCACCTCAGCCGGGGAGGAGACTCTGTGAGGACCCCGAGTGCAGCAGGCGGGGTCTGTGGGGAGCTTCTCCAAAAAGCCCCTCTCCCGCGCTTCTTTTCCCATCCGCGCCACCTTTGTTTGCGGGCAGGTGTGGGACGGTGATGGTGGACGGACGAGAGAAACCAGATGGTTTTAGAGTCTTGCCATACCTTGCATTCACATCCCCAAACGGTCACAGTTTGGGGGAGGGGGGTCACTTTGGTTTTCGAGCATGTGATATTGCTCTTCAGCTGGGGGTTGATGAGATCAGAGAAAGGAAAAAGTCTCCTGAATGTTTCTCTTCCTTCCTGGCATCCAGAGTCTGACAGATAGAATTTCTCCCTGGAAAGGCGGGTCTGTGATCCAGTGAAATGTGGCATCCAGAATGTTGTTTCTTTTTTATCTGGAAATGAGGGAGGGAAAGTGTGTAAGCAGCATTCGAGGGGCACTGTTACAATTTAAGAGTAAATCTGGAATTGAGGAGCCGAGCGTGGGTGGACGTGGGGGCTGCCTGCTGGTGTCCGTGTTGGACAACGCCCAACATTTACACTTGATAAGGTTTCCCAAGAGAAAAGAAATGTCAAGTGTCTTTGCCTCTTGCTGAAATCCTGTCGGCCTGGTGTGGCAACACGAGTCACTCATGTGGGTCAGGCGCTCCGATTGGTGATCAGTGATGTCACTGGGTTTCCTGGATTGTGATTGGTGGATTGGAGCCTGCCATGAGAGCTCAGTGCCAGGTGGCCATACCTGGATTGAAGCAGGAGGGACGGATAGTTCTCTGGGCACTCAGTGCCGGTCTTCCACGGCAGGACACCCAGCCCTCCTCCAGTGCCTGTCCTAGCTAGGGAAGTGGAGCAGTGGCGGGCCCTGGGCCAAGCAGACCTCCTGTTCCCCTGAAACAGCCAGAGGTGGAAGACTGCCTTCTAGCAGAGGCGTGGGGCACCAGGACCCTGGATACTTTGAGGGAGGAATGCAGTTTAGGAAGCACTCTGAGCATACGCTGCATGCTCCGAGAGACTCTTTCTTTTTGAATCTTGGGAATAAAAAAAAAAAATATATTCACAATTTAGAGTACATATACCGTCAGTAGAATTCATTACCTGACCATGTACAGGTGTCAAGGTGACTTTCGGGTCGGACAACATACAAATAGCAACAAAGACTAATCTCAGAAAGCCACATTTCTACCACCGAGAACTGACCACTGGTAACATTTTATTCTCTTTGCTTTGCCTTTTTAAGTAAAGGAACGAAACATGACCAGAGGAGTTAGGATTACCTTGACATTCACCTGTAGCTCACCACCTGCCTCCAGGTACCCTTCGCTATAGATTTGGTGTGGATCTTTCCATTAGACTTAAATACTTTTACACGCACACACACATACCACACACACGTACCGTAAACAATACGTAGCGTTGCTTTGGGCGTGTTTTTTTTTTTTTTTTTTTAATTTTTTTTTTTTTTTTTCCAACGTTTATTCGTTTTTGGGACAGAGAGAGACAGAGCATGAACGGGGGAGGGGCAGAGAGAGAGGGAGACACAGAATCGGAAGCAGGCTCCAGGCTCTGAGCCATCAGCCCAGAGCCCGACGCGGGGCTCGAACTCACGGACCGCGAGATCGTGACCTGGCTGAAGTCGGACGCTTAACCGACTGCGCCACCCAGGCGCCCCTGGGCGTGTTTTTTAAATGCGCTCACAACTTGGCTTTTCCACCCAGCATTGTTTGTTCCTGTGTCTGAGACCTGCCTCTGTTGATTTGCACAGATCTGGCCTATTCTTTCCCCTGCTGCAGAGTGCCTCTGTGTCTGCCCTCCTGTTCGTTTGGGGGGCAGCCCCGGATGGGGGACAGCGTCACCCTATCTTGTAGATGGGCACCCGGAGCCCACAGTCACTCGGCTGCATGGCGGGCTTCATAGCCACCTCCCACCCCGCCCCCATTTTGGTGGGACTTCAGAGGCAGGGCGTCCCTCACGGCACGTCAAGCCTGCCTGGGCCCCGGCCAAGCAGCTGACTAATCCGGTCTGTCGGATCCAGGTTCCCGAGCCACCCAGCCCGGCCATGTTTGCCCGATTTAGGTCACTGGCAACCCCTCCTCCCTGCAGAGGGCATCGTGGCCTAGAATGCTGTGTGAAAAGGAAACGTGCCGACGACACTGTGGTTCGGGTAGCGCTGTGCCCATTTCCCTGACTGCCCTAGGCGCCTGCTTGGAACCTTGCCAGCCGTCCAGCTGAGCACCCTGAGTCGTCTCCTGAGCTGAGTCACCCCCAAGCAGCCCTGAACTTCTGCTTGGGCACAGCCTCCTTGCCCCGGGAGCGGGGAGGTGAGGCTGATCTCATCCCTCGGCTCTCTCCCAGCGTCCGGGCCTCTTGAACCAAAGGTGAACCCCTTGCACACTGGCAGAAGCTCACAGCTGCCGGCGCCTGAGTCATCGGTGTGTTCGCCAGGTGTGCGTGTGTGTGCATGTGACGGTGCGTAGGCGTCCATCCACCACGGCGTAGGTTATTTTTCTGTCCCTTCAGCCGTGGCTCCCTCCGGCCCCACCTCCATCAGCGGCTCCGTGGAGAACACTGAGACCGCGCCCTGTCAGTGCCACCATCCCCTGCTTGTAAGGGAAACCACTTTGGGGGGGGGGGGTCACACAGAACGTGGTTCTTGAGCCTCCAGCTCACCAGCTCTGGGGACGGTGTGGCTGGTGAAACAGGCCTATCTGGGTCTGTCACACGGGAGCCTGCAGCTTAGTGGGAGAGACAGGAAACAAGTAGCAGGCAAATACACACAGACCTGTGCGTCGGGGTTCCTCGGTGAGGCCGGCCTGCATGTCCTAGCCAGGTGGGTGACTCTGGGTGGGTTAACTAAGTTGTCGGTAAAGTGTTGTCCAACCTCACGGGGTCATCAGAAAGTCTCAGGCAAGACGATACGCTCTCTCTTCCCTGTGCTGGGCAGGTGGCCTCTTTTACAGAGGTAGAAACTGACGCCAGAGAGGTGGAGTGGCCTGCTCATGGTGGCACATCGGCTCACAAGCCCAGGTCCGTGGGATGGCCCAGCCTGGCTCAGGGCCACCAGGAGACTGCCCCTGCCTCCGGCCACGAGAGAGGCCGTTCTTCTTAAAGGTCATGGCCTTCTGTGTTCTGCAGGGCCCGTTTTCTTTTATTTTTATTTTTTATCTGCTCAGATATACATAACACGAAGTTCACCATTCTAGCCGTTTCGCGGTGCACAGTTCTGTGGTGTTAAAGTACGTTCATGCTTTCTACACTCATCGCCACTGTCCGTCTCCAGAACTTTTTCAGCTTCCCAAACTGAAGCGCTGTCCGTCCCCGTTAAATGCTGACTCCCCCAGCCCCTGCGGCCACCGGTTGCCTTTCTGTCTCTAGGAATCCCGCCCCTCGAGGTTCTTCAGAGAAGTGGAATCCTAGAGTTTGTGTGTTTTCGTGTCTGGCTTATTTCACTTAGCACAGTATCCTCGAGGTTCATTCCTATTGTAACGTGTCCACATTTCCTTCCTTTCCAGGGCTGAATAACATTCGTGTGTGTGTGTGTGTGTGTGTGTGTGTGTGTGTGTGTCTGTCTGTCTGTGTGTTTACACATCCCTCATTTTGCTCCTCTGCTCATGTGTCAGAGGACGTTTGGGTTGTTTGCACCTCGGAGCTAATGTGACTCGCGCTGCTGTGCACACTGATGTGCAGAGTCTGTTTGAACCCCTGTTTTCACCTCGTTGGGGTCGGTGCCTGGCTGCAGGGAGCGTGTTCTCATGAGGAATAAAATAAAGGGAATGAAAAGAAAGCTACTGACTTCCAGGAGTTCTCATCCTTGGGGCCATGGGTAGAATTCAGGGGACCTGGGAATGGGATGTGAAAAAAATGGCACTTTCTGGTCACGACCCTGTAACTAAAATGCCGCATTTCTTCCAGTGATGACAATAGTCGGTGCTGCTGTCGTCTTCATGGGCAGGAACTGTGACTCAGGCACCAGCAGAAATCACAGATGTTTTCAGATCCTTTTCCCTCTGTTATGGGCATCTCGAATCTCTTTATGGTCATTACTGCTCCCAAGTCCCGGTAGTTGTCGGGCCTGCTCTCGATCTCGTTATTTAATGCAGGAAAGAAGCTATCTTTTGCTCTGTCACACGTTTTAAGAAATATTTTGATAATTGTATTGCGGTGTGCTGGGCTTCCTTTGTAATCCTATGGATTTATTTTATATGTTTTAAAAAGCTTACTCCGGGGGCGCCTGGCTGGCTCAGTTGGTGGAGCTTGGGACTCCTGATCTCAGTCAGGGTCATGAGTTCGAGACCCATGTTGGGTGTAGAGAATACTTAAAAAGAAAAAAAAAAAAAAGCTTACCCTGAGAAAGCGTCCAGATTCTTCACCACTCAACCAAGGGCTCCAAGTCGCACAAAAGGTTGAGGGGACCGTGTCAACTCCCCACCCCCACCCCCGGGAGTGCACACAGGCTCCCTGAACTCCTTCAGATGCAGAACCAGCCTCCAGAGTCGGTTTACGTCATCGTTTCCAGCCAGCTCCTCACAGGAGAGTCCGAGTTTCTTTGGAGGAGTGGTCGAGTGTCTGGAATCTTCCATGCTTTTCAACCTATCCCCCTCCCCAGAATAAGAAGAGAAATTCCATTTCGTAATCACCAGAGTCTTCTCTGTTTCTAGAACGGCCGTAGATGTGTCTCGAGTCTGCCTGGGCTCCCAGGAGTGAGCTCACGGGGCTGTGAGCTTTGCCATTTAGAAGCTGGTTTTATGCTGGTGGACGCGGTAGGTGGGGTGGACCTGGGGTGACCCCCAGGACTGTAAGACAGTAAATGTGTGTGTGTCATTTTAGGCACTAAGTTCTAGTGACTTGTTACAGCAGCCATCGGAGCCTGATTCGTTGGTTAAGCGTGGGGTCATCTGAAAACCTGTGTGCCGGGGTCGGAATAAGGGTGGGGGTGTGTGAAGGACTTTTGGGACACGGATGGTTAGACCATCCCCATCATGTGAAAAACCGCCGAGAGAGTTCATGTTCCAGCCAGGCAGCTAGAAAATGGCTTTCTCCATAGATAAATGGTTGTGACCGTTAAGGCCAGGGGAAAATTAGACTCTCTGGGCCTGATCTGTTCTGATCCGGGTCCCTGCATGTTAGGATGTTTGAACCTTCTTCCTAGGGGATCCTGATCATCCCAGGCATATAGGATGTGAGTAGGGCCCTGCTTTGGGGGGGAAAATCCTAGTAAAAGTGGGGGATCCCTCAGAGCCCTTGATGGATTTCCCGTTACTCATTTCTCCCGACTGTTGGGCGGGAAGGTGGGGTGTTTAGTGAGTATCACTGTAACCTGTACTTTTCTAAAGTCAAACAGATTTCTCTTGGTGGGAGTATTCCTCTTTTGTGGGATCCGCGCAGCCCGTCTGACTCAGCGACTCACCCATTACCCTCCGCAGCTGACGCCCCTGACGGTTCACTTGACTCTCCTGCCTCCTGCTCACAAAGCCTGCTTGTCACTCAGCCCCCCTCGCTCCCCAGAAGCAGAGCAGAGCCTCTCCCGCCCCCCTCCCACTCTCTCCCCCGGCGGGGGGCCCGTGTGACTGCTACCTCCGAGACTTCTGTGTCACCGGGAATGGAAATATCACCAAGCGATGGGACCGGGAGCCTCCTCCAGATACTACGCAGGGCGGCATCGCTGAGCGTCACTGACACGCGGGTGCTGTGCTCTCTTCTACATATATTACCTTGTTTGATCGTTACAGCCCCTGCATTAAAATTTTTTTTCTCTCCTAACATCCCAGGGCCAATCATTGGAGAAGCTAAATGTAGCACCCGGCGCATTTGCCCCCTCACTGCCACTTTCCTTCTCCCGCCATTAACTTGTTCTAATACTATCTCGGATGGTCGCTGCTGTGGGTTGAAATGTGCCCCCCTTCCCCCCCAACATATGTTCAAGTCCAAACCTCCAGTAGGCAGGAATGTGACCTTACTTGGACTAGGGTCTCTGCAGATTTCATCAGCGTAATCCAGTCCGACCTTTGCTTGGAGGAGTGGGTTCATTGGGTTCACGATCATTCCTTTCCTTCCAAGTTAGCTGATTTCAGGAGGTCAAACTGTGTTGTGGCTTTTCCCAGACTGGCTGATTCAAACTATTGCCACAGCCAGGAAAGGGGGAGAAAAAGAGATTATTGACTAAGAAACATTCATTCCTGTTGCAAATTACTAGTTGGGGCTAGTTGTTGATTATCTCACCTCTCTTGCTGTTTGTATTTAGAAATGGCTCATAAATTTGCTTACGTGGGTCTGGTTTGTCCTCTAAAATAAAACAATTGCACTGCAAAGAGCTCCAAAACTGTCCTGTGGTTCCACAGTTTCCCCTTCACGGAGCTCCAACTCTTAGGCATGGAGCCGGGTGCTTTGCTTACATTGTCTGTAGTTTATGCAGTAATCTGGGAAGCTCCATTTTACAGATGAGGAAACTGAGGCAGAGGATAGCTGAGAAAGTCCGCTCATGTGTGTGCAAGCTGGCTTTCACACCTCATTCTCCAGACTCCAGATTCTCTCCTGCCCTGCCTGTCTTTGAGCTTAACTGCCAGCAAGTTCATGATCAGATGGCGGAGAAAAACAAATACAGCGTTCCCATTTAGCTGTGTGTTTGCTAGAACTGTGCACATGCTTGTGCAGGCCTGTGTATATGCATCATCGTCTTCAAGAACGGTAACCGTCACTAATGTTGAAAAATGTCCTAAGCGACCTTTCGTGCCAGGCCCATAAATCGAGCTCCACAGGGAAATCGCCTGGCTTATTGCGAGTCTCTTTAAGAACGTTTTTAAATCCTGCACACAGCCCTGGGCCTCCCCAGGGAGGGGAGCTGCACTCAGGTGGGTCCCACAGGCCAGGCCGCAGGAAGCACCCTCAGCTTGTCCGGTGCCTGGGTCAGGAAAAGCTTCCCTGGGACCAGAGGAAAGCGGGAGGTGATGTTGTGGACCTCGTGCTGTGTGGTGGGTTGGCAGGACCCCCGCCTTTTCTCCACCAGCCCCCGAAGGAGGGCAGAGGCGTGGCACCAGTGTGGGTCTGCGCCCTTTTCCCGGTGTGATTGATGCCCGGCTGGTCTTTCAATGATTAACCGCGCAACCTTGGGCTCAGTGTGGCCTCCTGGGAGCCCCACTCATGGGCCTCTTCCTGTGACACGCCCGGCGATGCACCTGGAGGTGTTTGCCCCAGCCGGTCCCTCCACATGGGGTGTCTTTGCCCAGAAATCCACACTGCCTGCTCTGCACTGATGTTGGGTCTTTACTCAGAAATCACTTAATTGGGCTTCTTCGGCTGTCCCACTGAAAGTGCTAATACTCCCCCTGGTATTTTATTTTATGTCTCATTTCTCTGCCTTAATTTTCCTTCTTAGCACTTTACCAGAATCTGACAGACTATGTATGTCTCATTTATTTTGTTTATTGTCTCCTCCTGTTAGAAAGGCAGAGATCTTTGTTTGTTTTCTGGCCCTCCTGCTCCTGTATCCCAGGCATTTGGAACAGGGCCTGGTCCTTGTGCGTGTTCGGTACTTTTCTGAGTGAGCGAACGGATGGATAAGTGAATCGGGTTAGCTTTGCAGGGCCTCGCTTTGCCCGCCGGAGGACGCAGTCTGCCTACCGAGCGTGTGCAGGGAGCGGTCACTAAGTGGTAGACACTCACCGAGCGAGGGCCTCCCGTATCGTTGGTATTATTACTATTTCGTGCTTCATCTTGAAAGTCGAGGCACCGCCTCCGAAAGTTCCCCAGAGCGCGGGCAGAGGCCGAGCACGTGCAGGGCGCCCGGAGGCACCAGTCTGGAGGAGGTGGCAGGCAGACCCCCTCTGGCCCCTCCCCTGCCCATCACCCGTGGGCATCCTCTGGGCGGCCGAGGAGGCCCCGTACGAGGAAGGAAGATCCTGGAGACTAGTGTTTTCTTTTTCCTGCCGTCTGATTCCAGGCAGGACAGGAGAGGGGCGCCTTGGGAGCCCTGCTCACGGCCCCACTGCCACCCCATGTGGGTCCGCGTGTCTCCACCAGGCCAGGGCCCGGGCTGGTCTCTGTCGGGGTTCCTGTACCCGGGCACGTCCCAGGCAGCCTGCGGTCAGGCTGCGTCTCGTGGCCAGGACTTTCAGGAATGCACCCTCTTGACCACACAAGCGAGGCCACACATGCCTGATTGTAGTGAACTCTGAACTCTTTAAAGGAGTGTGAGCCTCACACAGTGCCCTCAGTAAGGACTGGTTACCTTAAATCGCTTTCACGCCCCTTGCTTTATGGATTCATTTACTATTTGCATTTCTTTTGCTCGTTGTTGAGGTCTTTGTGTTTCATTTTTAATTGGGGTATGTCTAGAATCTTTTATTTTTTTAGAAAAAGGAGTTTGTGAGGGTTTCATCTTTGAGATAGAAACATTGTTAATCTTTTTTAAAACCTCAGGTCAATGATTGTCACCCCTTCCCGCTTCTCTTGTCCAGCCTCTCAATTTTGTGTGGGGAATTTATTTGACATAGAGAAGTTTTACGTTTTCCTGCGGTCAGATCTTAGTGTCTTAATTAGTGGCTTCTTAATGAAATGCCTTAGTTAGTGGTTTAAAAAGTTCTTCCAAATTTCAAGACTGGGCAAAAATTCCCCATTGTTTCTTTTTCTTTCTTTCTTTCTTTTTTTTTTAAGACATAACTGTAAAATTAGTCTAGAATTAATTTTTGGTATAAAGTGTAAGGTGAGGCATAGTGCTGTTTTTTCCCTCCAAATAGTTAACAAAATTGTCTAGTAGTATTCACCAGTGTTCCCTTCCCCCACTGCTTTAAAATGTCACTGTTATCATGAAAATAAACATTAAAAACATTGAAAGAAAAAAGAGCGCCTGGGTGGCTCAGTCGGTTAAGCGTCTGACTTCGGCTCAGGTCATGATCTCATAGTTCACGAGTTTGAGCCCCGTGTTGGGCTCTGTGCTGACAGCTCAGAGCCTGGAGCCTGCTTCAAATTCTGTGTCTCCCTCTCTCTCTCTCTGCCCCTTCCCCACTCACTCTCTGTGTTTCTCTCTCAAAAATAAATGAACATTAAAAAAATTTTGTAAATGGCACTATTACCATGTACTAAAGCTTTCAAATACGTGTCAAAGCCTCTTCTAGGCTTTCTATTAGTTACTGCTGATTTTCTGCCCTTGCTCTAGCCCCATACTGTTCTAGCTATTTATTCTAGATTCATAGTGTTTGAAAGTTGAACCCTTCATTTTGTAGATGAAGGAACAGAGGCACAGAGAGGTCAAGTACTTGGCCCAGTCCCACGGCTAGATGGGGGCTCCAAATCTCATATGCATGTAGCTTCCAGCGTATTTGACCTTTTTCATAGGTTGTGTCTCAATGTGCCTTTCTGTACTTCTTATATACGTATCATGCTTGCTCGTGGCATATCACTGAGATGCCTTTTTTCTTTTTAAGCAGCCGGGATCAGTTCTGTCTCTGTCTGGGTGGACCCAGTTATAAGTATCTGCCACGTAAGAGTTATCATCACGAGTAAGATTAGATACGTGAATTTGATAGTGCTATACCTGGTACATAAAAACTTTTCGTCTGTTAATAATAACATAACTTATTATTTGTCGATGTTAGTGATTTTCTGTAAGGTGTCTCTTCACTTCATACCTTTCACCTTTGAGCAGAATTCATAGTAAATACACTGTAGTCCCATGTCCTTGAATTTTCCAGATATTCCCAGTGGCAAATATTTGACTCGATTGCCCACGCCTCCCTCCACCCAATAAATTATTGAGACAGCCCCATACTCTAAAAGGGCAGAAAACGATTACAGTAATAAAAGGTGATACACCTGAACATTCTTATGAGCTACAAGGACTCTGGGTCAATTCATGTGTCTTGGGCTGCTGGAGAAAACTGTCGACTCTAACTAACTTCAAGGTAAGTGCATCTTGGATCCCTCCCCAGGGAGTTGTGTCGCCCACGGGCCAAGAGGACCTCAGTGATGTGGGACCCCAAGTCTGCAGTGTCTTGTGCGTGCACCTGTGGGTCAGCGTGATCCCAGTCTGCAGCATAAATTCCTAGGTGGAGACAGAAAGCACCCCACCCCAAGGTCTGTAACGCAGACCGGGCAACATAAAGAATTTCCCTGTAAAAACTTTGAAATGAGGTGTTAATTGCTTTAGAATCACATGAGGAGAGACCAAGAAGAGACCTGTTTGCTGTGAAAGCTAATAATTGGTTCCTTGAATCCATTTAGAGGGTGACAAGCAAGGATGCTGGGAAGTGACCCCTCACCCCCCCACCCCCGCCCCGCTGAGGAAATCAGACGTCACCACCTTGTCTTGCGCATGTGGGTGTGATGGGGGGTGGCGGTGAGCCTGGGTTTGTGTCCACATTAGCAGGCGGACACCATCCTTCCTCATGCTCTGCGGGAACCTATGCCTGGTGGCTCCTCGACTTGGAAAATAGGTGGTCTTGCTTTGGAATTCAGTCAGGAGTGAGCTTTCAGCTGAAGTGGAAAGGTGTTATCCAAGAGTGGGGTCCGTCTCGAGTGGGATTACTGAGCCTCTTGTCACCTCTGCCTGGAACCAAGATGGGGAGAACAAGGATAAATGGCCACCCCTGCCCCGCAGGGTTCCTCACTTGGACCAGGGGATGAGGACGCACCCAGGAAACAGAGAACAAGGCGGGAGAGCAAGTGTAATTGGGGATGGCAGATGCGTTTCAGGGATGGGACCGCCTGGAGCATTGTGTTGGGAAGGATTCTGAGGCTGCTTTTGAGCTCAGCAGGGAAGAGCTGGACTCTCTTTCCATGAGGAGGATGGGGCAGTGGTGCCTGAGAGATAAAGGAATCTATAGAGACACAAAACAGAACTGGGGGCCAAAAAGAGGCTTTACAAAGCGGGGGAGGGAGACCACGAAGCGCAGATGCAAGTTGTTTGTTTTTGTTTAGTTTTATGATTAAGAAATATGAAGGTAGGGGCTCCTGGGTGGCTCAGTCAGTTAAGACTTTGGCCCAGGTCTTGATCTGGCTGCTTGTGGGTTCGACCCCCATGTCGGGCTCTGTGCTGACAGCTCGGAGCGTGAAGCCTGCTTCAGATTCTGGGTCTCCCTCTCTCTCTCTCTCTCTCTCTCTCTGCCCCTTCCCCGCTCATGCTCTGTCTCTTTCAAAAATAAACAATCAAAAAAATAAAAAAAAAAGAAACATGAATGTAAAATATTCAAAGAGTAGAAAAGGAGAACCAGAAAATCATCAGGAATTCCGCTCATCAGAATAATAATTGTGGTTATTTGTGGCTGCATTTCCTAGTCCTCGGCTAGATCCTTGTGCGTGTTTTAACACAGTTTTCCAAAAGGGTAGCGTTTTGTATCCTCTTTTCTCTTCTAACAGCTATCACTCTTTGTTCATCTTTGCATGCCTTAAGGCAAGATCTTGAAAAAAACGTAAGCCCAAGGGTACAGCTTGGTGCCTTTCTCCCCAATCATTTACTGTGGGGCATGATAAATTGACCTTCAGGGATAAAATTCTCACTTAACAGTTCATTCTTTTTTTAGTTGTGGTAAAATACACATAGAATTTACTGTCTTTACCATTTTTTTTTAAGAGTTTAAGTTTTAATGTTTGTTTTTGTTATTTGAGTGTGTGTGCGCGCGCGCACATAAGTGGGGCAGGGCAGGGAGAGGACAGAGGATCTGAAGTGGGCTCGAAATCACGAACTGTGAGATCATGACCTAAGCTGAAGTCAGATGTTTAACAACTGAGCCACCCAGGCGCCCCTCTTTTAACGATCCTTAACTGAATAGTTAAGTAGCACTAAGTATGTTCAAATTGTAGTGCAACCAATCTGTGTGAATTTATGTAGTTAGTCTGAAGTCCTGCAGCCTCTTGGGATGGGCACCTATTCCTGACCTTTATTTTTATTTTTAGAGCCTAAAATAGAGCCCAGTGCAGGGCTCGAACTCACAACCCTGAGATCAAGACCTGAGCTGAGATCAAGAGTTGGACGCTTAACCGACAGAGCCACCCAGGCGCCCCATAGTTCCTGACCTTTAGAGGAGGTGGATAGAGTTTAGGGCAGGAGGCGAGGGAGGAACAGCGCGCACAGCAGGGTCTCCGCAGTAGGGGTGATTACCTCCCCAGGAGCCCCCATTGTACAGTTGATGAAACAGAGGTGCAGGTTGTCATTGCTTTTTGGTGTATGGGGGGATGAATGTTATTGACGCCTAACATAAATCTGGAAAGGTGCAGATACTGTTCAGCCGAGTGCATTTTCGCCAACTTTTGCGTGACTTCTACAAACAAGTGACTTGCCACGGACCTTAGAACCAGTCGGGTGCAGACCTGGGATGCCGACTTGGGTCTGCCCCACCTGCTCTGCCATCATCATGCCTTTTAGGGGACATCTCGGTAGGGCTCCCGAGAGTAAAGTTGGATAGAAATGGACAGATGGGGGGTTTTGTGAATGTTCAGTGGTGGAATTAGACGTAGGCGTTCCAGGAGCCACTCCTGTTGAGCAGTGGAGGGACAGGGAGTCTGGGTGCTGAGGGATGGAGTACAGGGCAAAGGTCAGCCAAAAGAGCTGCTGAGAGTTCTCAGGGGGAGAAGCAAAACCCTGGGTACAGAATTTTGGGCAAGTGGGGCTATAGGGCGAATGTGGGAGTCGGGGAGAGACCCGTAACAACTGATATTTGCCAAGGGCTAATGTGCTGGACACTGTGCCACGCACATGACACATCTTACTGCGCCCCACACCCGCCACCTGCCCTTGAGGTAGGTAATACCATTGTACCCGCTTTTAGATGGGAGAACCGAGTCTCGGGTGGGTGAAATGCCTTGCCCTAGGTTAAGTATCCAGTGAGGAGGAGGGGCGGGATTGGGGCAATATTGTTCTCAGAATGTCACCCACGGCCACCACATTGTACGGGCTGCCCACAGACACTCGTGGGTTAACGATGCCCAAGAAATAGCGAGCCAGCAGTGGGGTCTCCTGCTTGTGGGAGAAAGATTCCATATCTGCCTTCCCGGGGTTTGTTGGAACAGTGGAAGCACGGTCAAAACCGGTTTCATCATCATTCGTTAAGTGTGCTGTGGGTTAGCTGGAGTTTTCTCAGTGGATTTGCTTGAAGCTGGCGGGTACCTCCGTATTCTTACTTCATACGCGGAGTAAGTTGATATCTGCAATTTAAGAAGAGCCTGGTTTTGGTAGGAAGTTGATTCAATTACCATTTTATAAGATTTTCTTGGTCTGGTCTTGATCCTGTGGATTTCTCTTGGTTACAGTAATTTCTGGGTGGTGATCTATCCCCTGTCATTTAAGCCAAGTGACACTGGCATTCAGTGCACCCAAAGAACATACTAGAACAGCCTTGTTCCAAGAAGATAGAAAAAGGCATTAGGTGAAGTGGCATGGAACATCTCAAACTGCGACTGTGTTGTGATCTCAGGCAAGGATGTGATTATCTGATCCCCCCCCCCCCCCCCCCCGCAGGCAGGTTGATTCTTTCTGAGGTCATTAATCTCATCCACATCCAGGGGGAAATTGTGTTCATTTTGAATTAAAATAAAAGTAATGGTGTTCATCTGGTTTTGGAAACCTTAATCTCTTAAAGCTGATACGATCGGTCTGTCTATAAGTTCATCATGGGTCAGAACAACAGTATTTATATTCATACACACAGGACATTCGATTAGATAGCACAGAGGAAGAACACATACTGACAGGGCGTGATTACCGTGAACTCAGGCAGCCCAGATTCTCCGGTCCTCCTGAATGTCCTATTAGCTGGGGATATCCCTTTCGTGACGCAGGATCTTGCAGCAAAACAGTTGGGTGTAGCCGCCTGGTAGAAAGAAACGCTCGCAGCAGGGATTTTCCAAGCAGGCGCCTCAATTGCACAGAAAAACATCTTGACAGTGTTTCCACGAGCCCAGCAGTCCGAGGGTTTTGTGCACAACGTTGAAAGGGCTCTAACCAGGGCATCCTTGGGGGTTGATAGTGATGGACGGGGACACTGCCAAGTATCTGGCTGTCCCGGGGGCCTGACACGGATGTTTGCAGGGCCCACAGTGATGCAAAGAATCGTGGGCCCTTTTGGAAGCACAGGCTGCAAGATCGGTGTTTTCAGGTGCAAAGGAAAGGGCAACGTGCATACGGAACTGCAGTCTTCTGCTCAGGAATCCTGTGCTAGCTCTCACTGCTTTTGGGAAACCTTCAGGATTCTCGGCCTGGGGCCTGGGGACGGGGGATGGTTCCATCTGGACCTGTGTCTCCCACCTTCTCCTGTTCCGTGGAGTTCACTTACCTGGCTCCAGCCAAAGGGTCTGTTCCCTTTGTTCGGCCAGGCCACGCCGACCACCTCCCAAGTGCTCACTGTCCTCTTTGCAAAGACCCATCTTCCCTCCCACCTCCACTCTTTCCCCGCTAATTCTCTTGTTCTCAGCCTCAAGGCCACTGTCATAGGGGGCCCCTGCCACAGGGGACCTTTTGTGGTCCTCCCTGACCTCCCCAGCCTGGGACAGGATAGGTCGCTAATTCTCTTTGTGGGCTTTACCAGCGCAAGCACAATTCACATGAAATAATGACTCATCCATCGGTGGTTTTGTGTCCTTCTCCACCACGTTCATATCGCTGCCCCCTCTTCCCCATGCCACGCGGAGCATGTACCAGCATCCAGTAATGGGGGGTCCACTGGGAGATGAAGACAAAACAAACTTTTGTAGCGAATGGGGGTTGGCAGGACTTGTCTCATTGCAGAATAATCTCCACCACCTTGGAAGTACCCTCCGAGTGCCACTTCTTGGTGAATTGTGAGACACAACGGCATGTCGGGTTAAATGGAGAAAATCTCAAGGGTTGTTGAGCGGTTGGTTGCTGTGGCAGCTTCGTGCGTACATTGACCTTGGGGTCTGGTCAGAACATGCTGGTTTGATGACTCCACTGACTGTTTCTGGTCCTGCCCATTGAAGATGTCGAGCCAGGGATGGTTTGACCATGCCATTCACTGCGCCCCCAGCCAAGAGGCAGACAGCCGCTCCTTTGAAGCCACAAAAATGTTTCTTATTTTGAATGTTATTTTGATTTCTTTTTTTCTTTTTTTTTTTTAAGCTGCACACTTATTGGGCTCTGGGCTTATTTGTTTTAAGTGCTGAACTCTTCTGTTAAATTTTTATTGATTAAAAAAAATAAACTTGGGACACCTGGGTGGCTCATTCGGTTAAGCGCCCGACTTCAGCTTAGGTCACGATCTCAAGGTTCGTGGGTTCTAGCCCTGTGTCGGGCTCTGTGCTGACAGCTCAGACCTGGAGCCTGCTTTGGATTCTGTGTGTGTCTCTTCTCTGCCCCTCCCACTCTCTCTCTCTCTCTCTCTCTCTCTCTCAAAAATAAATAAACATTAAAAAAATTAAAAAACAAAACTCAGTTATGTACTTAAAAAATTTTTTTTTCATTTATTTATTTTTGAGAGACAGAAAGAGTACAAGTGGGGAGGGTCAGAGAGGGAAGGAGACAGAATCCAAAGCAGGCTCCAGGCTCTGAGCTGTCAGCACAGAGCCCAACGTGGGGCTCGAACTCACAAACTGTGAGATCATGACCTGAGCCGAAGTCGGACGCTTAACTCACTGAGCCACCCAGGCACCCCCTCAATTATATACTTATGTTTTTCTCATGGAAAACGATGCCTTACAGAAAAATATGAAGTACCCCTTCCTCCACTACCAGTCCCATTCCTGTCCCACATCCCGCTTTTTCAGTCTTTCTCTATGTTTCTGTATGTTCATGCTCAAGCATATTGTTTTATAGGAAGTGTATTGTATAATTTTATATAAGAGTTTATTTACACATAAGAGGAATCCTGTTGTAGGTACCATCCTGCAGTTTGCCTTTTTACTTAATAAGACTTTGTGGAGGGAGGCACCTGAGTGGCCCAGTTAGTTGAGTGTCTGGCTCTTGGTTTCGGCTCAAGTCAAGATCCCAGGGTGGTGGGATCGAGCCCTGAGCATGGAGCCTGCTTAAGATATTCTTCATCTCTCTCTCTCTCTCTCTCTCTCCCTCTCCCCACTCATGCATTCTCTCTCTCTCTCTCTCTCTCTCTGTGTGTCCCCCTCTCTGTCTGAAAGAGAGAAAAAGAGGGTAAGTCAGACTTTGTGGAGATGTATCCATGTTAATTCAATGGAACCATATAAATTGTGCTAACTTGACTTACTCCTCTAACTGTAAATGGCAGAAGATTTAACAGATGGGCTGGGATTCCCAACACCCTGCCGTCTACTCCCTCAGCACTGGCTGGAGTACAAGCTGGTAGGGCACTCTGGGAAGGCTGCGCTTCTCTTCCGGCAAGTTCTGTTGCATGTTACCAAGGGCCAGTTGTGCTTGTCCCCAGACCTGATCAGGCTGGTTGTAGGTGTTACTGTAATTACACAATTTACTTGAAGATTATATAAACTTCTGGAACAGAGTGCGAAAAGAGAGTGGTCGTTTATATGAAAGCCAAACGGAATGCTTCCGAAAGTCTCAGTAGAGAGTTGCTGAAAACCAGGCTGTTGTGGGTGAGACAGCGGGGGAGGCCATATTACCACCGGCCTCGTGGAGGTCTTTAAGGAAACAGGAATTGGATGTTGTCATTGCAAATCGCTTGGGGTTTATGTGAGCAAGATAGTGGGGACGTCAGAGGCGGGGCCATCCTCAAGGAAGAGGCATTGTCCCTACCATGAAAGATGGGGAACAAATACACATTTTGCATGTTTCCAGTAAAAATAACTTACCTGTTTCATTTCGTAATAACGATTGACTTCTTTTGGGCTCATCACCAGTTACTTGTCCTGGTAGCTGGAGACCCACCGTTCTCTGTTCACATTCCATGAAATGATTGTCCCTCCACCTCCGGCCCTGTCAGTGGATGTGAAGGTCATTTCTCACCGTTCACGTTTAAACACAGTGCAGGAGCAAACAGCTCTTCTGAGATCGTGTACACAGATCAGTTGTGGGTACATGCTGAGGCGCAGAATTGCTGGGTGTGGGCTCACTTGGTCGGCAGGGAAGCTGGAGCTCCGTGACCCAGGACGGGTTTTTCCCTGGGAAGGAGAGTTGCACAGGGGCCGTATGTTAAACGTGCATGTATTCAACCAGCGCTTGGGTCTCTTTACTTAGCAGGCATTTCTCGTGCCTCACTTGGTGTGCCGGGGGCTGCGGTGGGCCTTGGGGGTTAGGAGATCCCCAGCATGGGGTGCCTGGCCTCGCGAAGCAGGCCACATTATTCTGTATGTGGGAGAACAGACTGCCTGAGTCTCTGGACCTTCGTCTGAGCGGAATGCTCTCCATCTGTCCTGGTCACCTCGGACCACCTTAACACAATACCACCGACTTGGGGGGCTTGAGCAACAGACATTTGTCACAGCTCTGAGGCTGGAAGTCTAAGGCCAGGGTGCCAGCCTAATCGGTGCCTCGCGAGAGCCCTCTTCCCGGGCGTCCCCCTGTGTCCCCACGCGGCCGAGACCGAGGGCTCTGGGCTCCCTCTTCTTGCAAGGGGTTCCCACTCTCATGTCCTCCTCTAACCCCAATTATTCCCCGAAGGCCTCGCTTCCCAATCTCATCACAATGGGGGATAGGGCCTCAGCGTGTGGATTTGGGGGGTGGGTATTGGAGACACAAATATCCAGTCTGTACCATCCCCATCATGGGAGAGCAGAGAGGGGAGCATTTTACAGGGGGGCAGAATGTATAAGATTGACTTGTAGCTTTGCTCTTGAGGGGGTTGTGAATTTTCTGTTCTAGGCTTAGCGAAAGGCAAGTTCAGGGGTCCATTCCAAAGAGTGTTCGTCTGACCCCCTGCTGACTTGGAATGTGTGAGGTTGGGGAGGGCCAAGGTCTGGCATCGTGGGACCCCTGTGTCCCTCCTGGTTCTGCCCATTGCTTGCTCTGTGGCTTCGAAGAGATTGCTTCACCTCTCTGGGCCTCAGCGTACGCATCTGATAGGTGGGCTGGGTCGGGCTTGGGCAATCTGAAGACAGAATGGTCCTGAGATGGCACAGAGTTTGTGGCTGTCTTCGCCTTGGGCAGAATGATGCCCTTCCCTCTCCTCACATCACAGCCAAGGCTGCACGACAGCCACAGAGCCTTCTTGGTTGGCACCATGAGAACGTTCGAGAGCAATCACGTTCACCCCCATAGATGGCTGCTTACTGCGAAGGCATTTTATCGGCCAGCCATTCCCACGTTGAGGTCCAGGGCTGCTGGGACTCTGCCGTTGCCCTCCTGGGCCCTGCTGCACCTGTCTGTGGCCCTGCCTTGGCCCAGTGAGCAGTGGGTCTGAATGTGATGAGAAGGAGGTCAGTCGGGAGAACGAGAGTCTGAGCCTTGAAGGAAGAAGGCCTGGGTTCAAATTCAGCCTTTAGCTCTGTGATTTCAGGCATGTTACTTTCCCCCTCGGTGCCTCAGTTTCCACACATGGATAAAACAGACTACTGTCTTAGAACAGTGCCAGGCCTAACAAAGGTGGAGTTCAGTTCCCTGCGACGAAGAGAAATCCTTTGGCCCTGGAAGTCTCTCTTTCCAAGGAAGTAACTAAGTTTGAGTTCATTGTTTAAAAATTGACTCCTTCCAATCCAGCTGTGACCCCTGAAGTCCCTTCTATTTCAGAACTTCCCCTCTCTCTGTAAAGAAAAGAGTATACTGAGCTAATTGCTGGTATGAACCATATTGCAGGGAAAAAGGTTTATCCTGCTTAGGAGAATGCAGCTATTTTAAGGAACCTTTAGCACATTTTTATTTGCATCCACCTGCTGCAAGAAATCTCCATTGTGAACGAGCCTCCTTGGGGTAACCGTTCTCCTTGGGGATCAGACCCTCCGCTCAGGAGAAAGGGGGAGGGGTAGAGCATACCAGGTGCAGGCCCTGCGTGGTGAGGTCGCCCCCCATCATTCTACCCTTCGTGGGGTTCCCTGATCGCCTCCCCTTGCTGCACCGCGGTTCTGAATTTGTGGAGACAGACCCGCACTTCCCTTTTAAATGTGGGAGGAAGTTTCCTTTTAAAACAGGGCCCAGGCTGCAACGTCATGCAGGTGAAAGAGAGTGGGTTTATTGCAGTCTCTGCTGCTGTGTGTGGTAGACCTAACCTGCCAAGGCGCTCTTCTGATTACCCGTTGAGCTATCTTGTTCTCAAGGTGTGAGTTAGTGTGCGCGTGCGTGCAGGTGGGCCGGGAGGTAACCTCCTGTTTATCAACATTTCCTCCTCCAGCCAGCCTGGAACTGGCCCTCAGGCCTAAGCTTTCAGAGCACACCCTCTCTGCTTGGAGTCTAGAGGCTCCCGTTTCTACCCTGGGCCCAATGCAGTGGAGCCAGGCCCATGAGTGTGTGCGCGCGCGTGCGTGTGTTTGTATACGTGTGGAGTGTTGCGCCTGCACACGTGTGCGTAGGGGGGTTTACGTGCGTGCGTGTTTACATGTTGTGTGTGTGTGTGTGTAGGGCGTGTATGCGTGTGTGTGTGTAGATGTGTTTGTACGTGCACGTATGTGTGTTTGTACCTGTGGGGGGTGTTTGTGTATGTTTTGTGTGTGTGTGTGTGTGTGTGTGTGTGTGTTTGTACATGTATGTGGAGCGTTGTGTGTGTACACACGTGTGTGTGCAGGGGGTGTCTCCAGAGTCGAGTAACTTGAGTGGCACTTAAAACTCCCCATCACCCACAGGGCAAAGTTCACCTCCTTGTTTTCCAGGCAGAGAAGGCTGAGTTTGGCCCCAAATCAATCTTTATTTTCATCTCCTGCCAGTTCCTTACCAGGCACCCTGTGCCCCAGCCGCAGACAGACAGCCTTTTCTTATTGCCCAAAGGGCCCGTGATCGTGGGTACTTCTAGACCTTCGAGCGTGCCAGGGATCCCCATTCTGTCCTCTTTCCTGGCCCAGCTCACATGCTGTGAAACCTCTGAGGCCTGCCCAGGCCTCGTCCTCCCTCCTCTGGGCTACTTAGCCTTCCATGTCCTTGCAAGACATGCTCACCGCGTGCCCTGTTGTATTTGATTTAATGTGTCCGTCATCCCAGCAGACGTCCTGCTACCTGAGAACAGGTACACAGTCTGATCCATCACCACACGCAGCACACACAGTGCCTGGCGGGGCGCCCATGCTTGGTGCTGGTCAGAGCGAAGGAGCGGACGTTCGTGTGGCGAGGCTAGAAGAGCCGCTTGGCCAACAGTGTCGACATCGATAATAGTATGTGTTTATTGAGTGTTCGGTGCTGGGCCCCGTGCTAAGCACTTTACCTCAGTGAATGCATTTAATTCAAACCACCCTGGCAGGCAGGTGCTGGAATTATCCCCTGTTTTCAGCTGGGAACGGGAGGCTCAGGAAGGAAGAGAAAGTTTACTCCGGGTCGCTCGGTTATACGCGGTGGGTCCAGGATGCTCACCGTGAAGGAGGGTAACCAGTTACCTACCACCCTGCTTCTGTTCTGGAAACCAGCCTCTCCTTGGCACTTCTTCCACGTGACAGCGGCTTTCCAGCTCCTCTTGCCCTGCTTTCCTGGGCACAGGAACCGCCCTGCCTGCCTGCCCTCCCACGTGCCCTAGGATCTTTGCACGGGATTTCCACGTGCGGTTGCAAGTCTGGGTCTCAGCTGAATGACAGAGCACAGGGTCCCCCACATGCCTGTAAGAGAATTCCTACATTTGCTCCAAGCGGTATCACTCCCCCCCCCCCGCCCCCCGGAGGCACACCTAGTGACTGCAGGGAGAACCCATCGTGACCTACATCAGAAGGAAGTGGGGCAGCCAGTCGGGGGGAGAAACACAGTTGACGCTCGCTCGCTGTGAATAACAGTGTTGCAGAACATCACAGCCACCGGTCGGGGATGAAAGGCGTTGATTGATAATAGAAGCTCACACTCATCCTCATTGTTATAAGTTAATAATTTTTCTGAGACCTCCTGAGGGGACCCCGCTGCCTGAGCAGGGAGGGGAGGGAACGGCGGCCCCAGGGGAAGGAGGAGTACTGCTCTTCAACTGAGTCTAGAGCCAGCAGACTTCCCCGGCTTCTTCCCTGGCGTCAGGGGGAGAGGGAAGGACACCCGAGAAAGGACGTCTCACTCTGGTGGCGGCCGCTCACTGTGGACACCCGGTGAGACGGAGCCCAGGATGCGGGGCCCAGACGGTCTCTGAGGTGGGAAGGAAGAACCGGGCTGGAAATCTGTTCAGGAGCCAGTCCAGCAGACTGCTTTCTCTTCCGTCTGTTCTCTGTGGGCTTGGCGGCAAAGGGAACGAGGCTCTGAGAGGCAGGCCATGCATTCGTGCACGCGTTCATCTGTTTCATTAATGTTTACTGAGGGTCTGTGTCTCAGGAAGCACGCAAAACGCTGGGGATATAGTGATGAGCAAAGGCTGTGTCCTACCCTCGCGGCGCTCTCAGCCTGCTGGAGAAGACTGATGTCAGATGCTTATAATGTGGGCTAATAAAGTAGGGTAATGAACATCATTCATTCGTTCATTCATTCATTCATTCAACCAACCCGCGGGTGCCGAGCACCTGCTATGCTCTGGGCATTGTTCTAGACCAGCGCTGCCCAATATGGTAGCCACTAGCCACATACGGCTGTTGGGAGTTAACTAAAATTAAACGAAATTAAAAGTTCGGTTCTTCAGATTTCAGAGACTCTATGGCCACATGTGGGTAGTAGTAGCTCCTGTACCGGCCAGGATGGACACAGACCATTTCCATCGTTGCGGAAAGTTGTGTTGGGCGGGCTGCAAAGGTGAGGCGCTTGGAAAAGCTCTCTGCCTTCGGCGGTCCAGATCTAGCGGCTTTGGATACAGACCGGTGTGTGTTCCTTAGCAGACGGGGCGGTAGGTGCACAGATGGGGCCGCACGGAAGCAGGGCATCTGAGCCGAGCCTGGCCTAGAGGGAGGGATGTTTCAGTGAAGTCTGAGTCACGTGAAGAGGGTGGGGGGCAAAAGGGGCAGGGCCCAGCGTCCCGGGAGGGAGGAGCATGTGTCCAGGCCTGGCCATGAGAAGGAGGCCCCACGTGTGTTGACTGGGCCATGCGCGAGGGACCAGCTGAAGGCAGAAGAGACCAGGCCACACAGGCTCTCCTGGGACTTTCTGCCACCCCTGAGGCCGACCCTTCCCTGGGCATGTGGGCAGAGGGTCCTGTAACCACATCGGCTGGACTCTTGGAAGCAAGGTCTGGTTCGAGGGGCCAAGGGTGCACATCTTGCTCAGGCTGAGCCCTGGGGACAGACTGCCCCGTCAGGCAACAGCTGAGGGTGGCAGATGGGGGATGGAGAGAGGAAGGAGGAGGGGGGAGGAAGTGCCTGCTTCGAGCTGTCTGCAGGGTCCAGACATGGGTGTCTGTCCTCTCAGTGTCCAAGAAAACAACTTGGGAAGCAGCCCCTGCTCCCCTTGTGGGACCGCAGAAGGAAGGCAGAGGCAGCGGCTGTGATTCTGGGGCAGCCAGAGGGGATTCGACGTCTCCACCCGCCTGGGACTGGGTCGTGCCCTGGGGAAGAGGGGACACTGGGAGAGTCAGGCAGCCCGTTCAGCTCCGCTCTGTCCTGTCACTGGAGCAGCTCACAGCCACAGGTCCCAGCTTCCTTGTCTGCAGTCTGGTGACAGTAATGTCATCCTGTAGGGCTGCTGGGACAGTTTTGACATAATGAGAGCCACTGGTGTTCGTGGAGGGCTTACCTTGAGCCAGGCATTGTGTTGCATCCTTCACACTAGGATCTCTTACCAGAGACCCTCCTGACCCGTGAGGTGGCTCGTTCTCTGTGGGGGGTTGGGGGGGGGGGATACCCTGTTTGTGGAGGGTGTGACCTGCTAGATGCCAGTAGCACCTGCCCCAGCGTGCTAGACATCGCCAGATGCCCACGGCTGAGAGCCCCATTTTACAGACGGAGCCGGCTGCCGTCCGAGCCGAACCATGGGCATCAGATTTCAAACTCAGGTCTGTGTGCCTGGGCTTGGGCACTCAGCCATGAACTCCATTTTACCTTTGGCCTGGGCGGAAGGAGCGCAGCCCAGGGCCAGGCGCACAGTAGGTGGTCGGTGAGGCCTCTTCCCACGACGGAGCGCTGGTTCATTCAGTCAGAAAACCAGACCCTTCGTGCTGGAAGCTGGCAGCGCAGGGTGGGGAGGGCAGGGCCCGACCCCCAGCCTGGCCCTGACTTACCTTACTTGCTGGCACACCACGGCCTGCTTGAGGGCGGAGGGAGCCGTTTGTACTTGACAGGCCACGATTAACCTCGCCCTGCTGGTAAATCATCCGAAGGACAGAACTTTCCCCTGGAAAATGCCAGCCTGGCCGACGCGGGCCCTTGTTTCACATCTGCACTTCCTGCCTCCGGCTGGACGGCCCACCAGGTCGGGAGCCACGCAGAGGGCCGCCGCGAAATCGTGCCCAAGTAGATTTCTCCCTCTCTTCCCTGCCAGGGCTGGGCTGTGTGTGTGTGAGAGAGAGAGAGCGAGCGAGAGTGTGGTGGGGGTGTTGGGGAAGCAGCCCCGAGAGGCAGGCCTGAGGCCTCCTTGTTTGTTTACTGTCTTTGGAAACCACCATCAGTGATTCAATCAACCCCAGAGGGCAGAGGTGGCAAGGACTGGCCTTTGCCAAACCTGGCACTCTGGGCCTGGTGCAGGGCACAGGGTGCCGACCGGCTCCCTCGTCCCCTCTATGTCGAGAAACCGTGCATGTACACACACATGTGCGTGCACGCTCATATTTAACACGTGCCTGCGTGAGCTCTGTGTGCATGCGCGCACACACATGTGTGTACCTGTCTGTGCGTGCGCGTGTGTAAGTGTTGTGGTGTGCGATGTGACCCACCCGCGCCGTGGTTGTAGGGCCGAGGTCATGTCCTCCAGGCACCTGGCACGTGCCGATGTTGGCCCTTCTCCTTCGCCTCTCCTTTTCATACGCAGCGGATACACAGCTGGGTTGGACGCACAGCTTTGCCTGTTCCTCGCTGTGACCTGAGGCCAGTCATGTGCACGGAGTCTCAGGGTTCTCCTCTGTGAAAGGGGGAGAGTTAAGGCAGCTGCGGGAGGTTGCAGTGAGGTCCACGGGTGACCGGGGTGCACTTGGCTGGGGGCCGGGCTGGGAGAGGGCAGGCCATAGATGGCTTGTCCCCCAGCTTGGGGAGGCGTGGCCTTGCCCACGGGGGGCTCAGGAGAACAGTGGGGGCTTTGGCTGCTTGCTGCTCTTGACCCTGAAAGCTTGGCAGCATCGGGTAGGACTGCATAGGCGGGTCTCATCCTACCTTCTGTGTTCTTGGTGTGGTTAGTCACATAGCTTCTGGTGCCGGGGAGGCCTGAACTCAGTGGGGATTTTGTGCTCCTATGGCTTGCCTGGTCAGAGTTAGAAATTGCTAGAAGACCAAGGTCAGGGGCTCCAGAGACCCTGGTTTTGCTCACTGGTGACCACCACACTGTCATTCCTACATGAAGCTGCCGCCCTTTTCTGTGGTGACAGCCCCCAGCATTTCCCGTATTTGCCCAGGAGAGGACAAAGAATCCCACTCCCATTCTGTGCACACCGTGTGCCCCCTCCCCCCAGCTCCATCAGATAAATCCAGAGGGTTCTCAGTAACCACGGACAACGGAAAGCCAAGAAAATAGGAGTATTTTCTCTGCCTTGCCACTGTTTTCCGATTAGTCACTCCTAACTAATTAGCAAGTGACAAATGGGACAATACAGCTCTGAAAATATCCATCGACATCCTAGAGTCGCAGCCACAGACATGGCAGAGGGCCTGGCCAAGAAGCAGAGAGGGGGGAAGACATCTGTGGGAGGGAGGCACAGAGGTCCGAGGCGCTCTGGGCATGTCAGGAAGGTGGCTGCAGGTGGGCCTGAGAGACACGCGTGGGACATGTGCGGGGGGTGTGGGAAACTCCCCCCCCACACACACACACACACTGTCTGGGAGAAGTGGTTTCCCGTCACCATCATCCAGGGACACAGGTGGACGTCCCCCGTCCGGTGTGGAAGTTGTCAAGGGGACCCTGGGGACTGTGTCGGGGCCTCTGGCCAGGGTGGCCTCTCTCTGAAGGCAGCTGAGACCCCTCAAATAGTGGACAGTGTGTGTGGGGGCGGGTGTGTGTGTGGGCGGCAGCCGCTGCTTCCGTAGCCGGGTCCCCCCACGCCTTCTCAGGACGGCTGAGGTGGTGCCGCGACATCGGGCAGAAGATGCTCTCTGGCAGCTCTGTTGACGTGTCCATGGAGGGTCCGCGGGGACCCGCTCCACATGGGCGGCACACGGGGGGCTGGGTGGCGGTTGTCCCAGCAGGACATGCAGCCCCCCCTGCCCCGCGAAGCCCCACGATTCCCAGGGTGCTCAGCGTTGCGGTGCCATCCTTTGGCCTTGGAGGCCTCACGGAGTTGTCTCATGTCACCTCCTCTCATGTTTGTTCGGCCACAGCCCGTCCTGTCACCATGGCTTGGCTTCAAGGGGGCGGGAATCTCCATCCCTCACCTACTGGGAAGGAGGAGGCAACTCAGCGGCCGTTGTCTCATGAATGTAGGTTCCGTGGGGCCGATTGTCGCCGGCCGGGGAGCCTGAGAGTGCCCTGCAGGGCACTGTAGTTTCCTGTGGCTGGTATGACACATTCCCACGAACTTGGAGGCTTAGAACCAACACCAGTTTACTGTCTCACAGTTCTGGAGACCAGAAGCCCGACATGGGTCCCCTGGACTAAAACCAAGGCATCAACGGAGCCGTGTCCCTTCAACTTTGCCAGCGTCCCCAGGCTCACGATGGCACTGCTCCCGCTCTCCGCCTCTGCCCCTCCTCCCTCCCTCTTACAGGGACCTTCTGAGGCCATGGGGCCCACGGGGTAGCCCAGCATCACCCCCATCTCGGCAGGGCCCCGCTTGCTATGGTAGGCCCTGTATTCACAGGTTCTGGGGATTCAGATGTGGACACCTTGGGGGGCCCGGGGGGGCGTAGTTCTGCTGACCACAGCGGGCCAGCCCTGGCACGAGAGACCCAGATCCCTCCCGCGCCCACATGTCCCCCCATTTCTGCCAGACATTGTGCTGGGGCCGGGGGTGACTAGGTCCCTGCCCTCACGCTTTCCAGTCCATCCCAGAGGGGAGGCCGACGTGAACGGGAGTTTCCACGGGCAGGCGAGTTTTATCGGGTGACCCGGTCTCCTCCTCCAGGGCTGCGGGAAGCGACTCGTCAGCTGTGGTCTGAGGGAGGAGGAGGGTGAGCGAAGTCAGCTGGGAGCACAGACCTGCAGATGGGTCTCGGCACCCGGGGCCTGAACTCCCTGTTGCTGGAAATCCCTCCTCATTTTTGTCCGCCGTGGTGGCGCCTGCTCTGTCCTCGGACCCTCCGCCCGCTGGTTTTCTGGAAGGTGGGAGGGGTCGGCTCCCTCCCTGCCCTGGTCTCTGGCCCAGCGGCCGTGCCTCCAGGAGGCTGCCTGGACGTGGCTGCAGCGATGTGGGAAATAGGACCCAGGACCATATTTGCAAAAGCAACAGAGTTGAAAGCTGGGCGGGCAGGCTGGGTTCAGCTGTTTGCACTGGGGGAAGCACTGGCCTCAGAGATGCCTTCTTCCTCCTCCGGCCAGAAAGGGAGGTTGTTTCAGACTCTCTGATGAGGAGCATCTATTCCAAACAAACCCTGCTGCCCGTCCGGTGCCAGCCTGGAACAGGGAAGGCGACTGTGACACCCGGGCCGCCCCTTCACGGCGGTGGCTGAGGTTGCTCAGGCCAGCGGTGGGGGTGGGGGTGGGGGTGGGGGGTGGGGAGCAGGACCTCAAGTCCAGCCTTGAGATAAAAACCGGGCACGCTCCGCCGGCTGCGGACACACCTCCCCTCCCCGCCCCGGAGATGCCATTGTGTCTTGTCTTTCCCGCGCCCTCGCCTCTCGCCAGAAGCTGTAGGTCGCACGGCCAACGTTCTTCCCTGGGGTGGAAAAAATCAGAGAATGAAGTACGAGCTTCTGATTAGCAGAGACAGAAAAATCACTGGCGGGGGAGTCCCTGTTTTGCAGCCTACCCAGGTCCCCTTGCTGTCACATGCCCGCACTCCTTGGCCTTCCAGCACCCTCTGGGCTCTGGACGCAGTGGGCAAGGGCGTCCAGTGGGCTGTGGGCAGCAAGGTGGGTCGCCACGTCATACTCGGTCCTGGGCCGGGAGGCGGAGGCTGCCTCCCCAGCTCGTGGGTGTGACGCGGCCCCCTGAGCGTGCCACTTGGGAACCGAAGTAAATAGTTGCTAAGTTAATTGTCTTCCTTGCTGAGCTCAGCGAGGGCAGAGACCCTAGGACGTAATCGGCACCCAGTAAGTGTGTACGTTGAGTGGAACCTACCTTTGCTGTAAGAATTGAGTTTTACCTCTGAATTAACCAGTTCTAGGTGTGTAGTTTAACCTCAGAGGAAATACCCTTCTCTTCCAAAGGTATTTCTACCTACTGTTCTGTAACTGAGCTCATTTAATGCGAAGAGAAGCGAAGGAGCAGGGGGATTCAGAGGAATCTCCTGCATCAGCCGGATGTACAGCAGACTAGTGGTGGTAAGTGGGGCATCTGTTCCACTGCTTTCCACAGCCGTGCCCGGGGCAGACATCAGTAATCAATCACCACTCTTTCCACTTGAGCCCCGATGCGGCTGCAGAATCCTTCCCAACTCACTTCCAGGAAGCCACCTCCAGGCATCTGAGAGGTCTGCGAAATCCCGAATCGGCAGATGGGTCCACGTAATCTAATGCGTCTCATACCTTCTACCCGGATTTCTACTCTGACTCCGGACAGTCGCCGTACTTTCGCGTTTTCTTCATTCCCTAGCATCAACAAGTGTCTGTCCTCCTGCAGCCGCTTTACGGGCCGAATAACCCTGGTCAGGCCACTTCATTCTTCCGTGGCGCTCAGGCCCTTGTCTGTAGATTGGAGGGAATCGTACACCTGGCAAGACTCCGTGAGACCCAAGCAAAGCACAGAACGCTTAGCACAGTGCCCGCTAGCACCTAGTGGCGCTCAAGAAACGACCACAGCCTTAAAATACCTTTGTCCCCCATCTGGGGCGGGGTGGGGGGGGGGCAGACTGAGCCCCTGGCCGCAGGTGGTGCTGGGCTGGAAGTGCCCAGCCCTTCCCAGAGGCAGTAAGCGTTCCCCAGCCTCTGGCAAGCCCTCCTCAGCAAAGTCCTGCAACGGGAGGGCCACCCTCTCTTGCCCTGGTGCCTCACCCCTGCATTCACAGTCCCAGGGGTCCACCCCAGGGGGCCTCGTCTCAGGTCTGCCGCATCCAGCAAAAAGCCAGAGCGAGAAGAAAGCCCGTCGTTTCCCCTCTTGCAGAAATCCACAAGAAGTATTTCCAATGTTGTCATAGTTATAATAAGCAGCAGGCATCATCCAGGGAGGGGAAACGTGACGGAGCAGTGCGGAAAAAAATACCCTTGGTTCCTTTATCTCCAGAGTGGTCTCTGTGGCTCTGGAGAAATCAGGGTTCCCCTGGGCTTAGGTGGGAACAGTTTTCTCCTTTCTGACTTAGCTTGAGGGCACAGAACTACGGACTTGCGAACATCGCTGCCAGGCCTCCCCAGGCCGGGGCGGGGGGGCGGTCCTCCGGCAGATCCGAGCAGGACCCTGCAGGCCCCAGGTCCCCTGAATGGAAAGGGCCTGCCAGGCAGGAAGTAGGTGGAGAGGGCACGTGGCCGAGAAGGCCCGGGGCCCCTCTGTGGCGCCTGCTGCTGTTACAGGCCGCTGGTCAGGGGCGTTACCTGGGCAGGTGTGTTTCGTCTTCCTTGCCCCTGCCGGTCCCTGTTTGTCCCTGGGTTCAGATCCCTCTGCCTTCTCCAGAACTCCACGTGCCCGACGTTGCTTCAGGAGCTCCCATAGCCACGATTTCGTGTCAGGAGCCCGGCCACCCTGGCAGTGCACGTATCTACCGACCCTACGTTGCTAGACTGGCTCTCAGAGGGCCGAAGCCACTGGCCTGAGGTCACACAGCTCCTAAGTGACAGAGCCAGAATGTGCCCCCAGTCCTCCAGTTCTGGTGCATGTGCAGTGGGGCCGTGTGGCCTCCTCACGACACACATTGGACCTTTGCCAGAACTTTGCCTGGATGAATAAATAAAACCAGCGGTAGGGAAGAAACTCAAAAATTAAGAGGCCAGCAGTATGAAATCTGGGAGGCAGATTTGACGTGGGTCATTGTTGAGAGAAGGACTGCCTTCCTGGCCCCTCCCTGCAGCCCCATGGCCTTAGGACAGCTGTCTCCGCCTCGCCGACCCTCTGCCCCTGTCCTGCAGGGGTCCCAGAACCCCCGTCCTGCCCTGATCCATCCATGACCATGCACGCTAGAGCTGGTGAAGCTGCTGGGGGGCAATTATTGCCACCGGGGCTGTCCTGAAGGGGGGGGGCCTGATTCCTGCCAAGTGATTGTTCCTTCTGGACCTTGTTTTCGTCACCTCTGACGCGGTTCAGCAGTAAAATAAACGTCTACGGCTGGGAACCACGAAGGTAACAGCCAGGAGGTAAACCTTGTCACGCAGTAAGTGCTTAATAAGTAGGAGCTTCTTCCTGGCTGTCCTTCATTTCTCTTACGACTTGAGTACCGTCCCTGCCAAATAGAAGCACCATCTCCTCTGCCTTCAGCCTTTGTTTCCCTGAAAAAGGCAGACCCGGTGAGGAGCCGGGAATCCAGCTGGGGAGGCATCTCGTTGGGGTCGGAACTTGGGCTCCGGGGTCACACCGGCCACACACATCTGCACGTCTGTGACCTTTGGCAAGCCACGTCTCTGGTCTGAGCCTCGGTTTCCGCGGCTGGAGGACGGGGGGTCATTTTGCTCCCGCCCCTGTGGTCTCTTTCACAGTCCCACCAAAACCTCGTCGGGTGCCGCGGCCCAGCGTCCGGCACGCCGTGGGTGCCCAGTGAGGACTCTTCTTGGCAGGACGTTGCGGATATCTTGGTGGATGTCGTCGCTGCCAGTCTCGTGTGTGTGGAGGGCGTATGTGTGTGTCCACGTGTGCGTTTGGGTCGGGGAGGGGGGGCTGCCTGTCAGAGCCCTTCTCTGGGAAGGGAGTCACGCTCTTCCCGCCCTTGCTGCGAGAGCCCCCGCTTTGCCAGAGCCACCAGGCGGCGTCATCTGGAGGGTCGGGAAGGTGTGGGTCTGGCCTGGTGCTGCCCACCACCGGGGCACAGCCCTTTTAAGGAGGCAGGGGCTGCCTGGGGGCTGGGAAGACCCTGCTGTGGCATCTCCACCAGGGCCTTGCCTTCCGATACAACCCGGGCCAGGGACCTGAAGAGCGAAGCCGGCCCCTTACCTGGCCACAGCTCACCTTAGTGTGCCGTCAGAGGCCCATTCTACGTGCTGGACCCCCCGCCCCCCGGGGGCTGGGATGCCTCAGGGAGCAAGGCAAATGCAGCTCAGTACGGAAGGGCCAGCGGCTGGCTAGGGACACAGGCATTGAATGTGTTAGAAGGGGACGTCTGCTCTAGAAGCTGTCTGTGGCCTTCAGTTGCTCCTACCCTTTGGCCGGATGCCCTTTGGTACCCTTTGGCTCCTACCCTTTGATGGATAATGCTGCGGTGAACGTGGGGGCACGGCTACCTCCTCGGGTCCCTGCTGTCGACTCTCCTGGGCAGGTGCCTGGGGTGGAGCTGCTGGCTCAGGTGGTAATTCTGTTGTTGAATCTGGGGGGGAATCTCCTAAGCGGTTTCCCGCAGCGGCTGCCCCGTTTTGCATTCCCACCACCAGCGCGCGAGACTCCGGGGCCTCCGCACCCCCTCGGCTTATTATTTTCTGGTCTTCTCGTAGTAGCCACCTCGATGGGTGTGGAGCGTCTTCTCCTTGTGGGTTTTGATTCGTGGTTACCCCGGGGCCAGGGCTGGCGAATGGGGAGCTCGTGTGTAATGGGGACGGGGTTTCAGGTTGGGAGGGTGAGAAGGTTCCAGAGATGGACGGTGGTGGCTTTGGCACAACAGTGGGGAAGGATTTAATGCTGCTGTGCGGTACGCTTATAGATGGTTAAAACCGTAAACTTTATATTACGTATATTTGACCACAATTTTTTAATGTTTATTTATTCATTTTGAGAGAGCAAGAATGAGCATGAGCAGGGGAGGGGCAGAGAAAGAGGGAGACAGAATCCCAAGCAGGCTCTGCACCGTCAGCACCGAGCCCGATGTGAGGCTCAAATCCGCGAACCGTGAGATCATGACCTGGCCAGAATCGAGTCAGATGCTTAACCCACTAAGGCACCCAGGTGCCCCACCACGATGTTTTTAAAAAAGGAGGTACCCCATTGGAGGAACCCAATTTGAAGGGTGTTCTGTAAAACCCCTGAGCAGTGTTCCTGAAAACTGTCAAGAACTTCAAGGGCAAAGAAGGTGGGAAACTGCTCCAGACTAGAGGGTGCCAGGGCGATACGAGGACACGTGTGATGTGGCATCCTGGCTGGGACCCTGGGACGGGAGAGGGGCCCTGGGTGGGGGACGCAGTGACGTCCAAACGACGCGTCCAGGTCAGCCCGCACTCGGTACCAATGCCGGTCTCTTGGTTGTGACCGGTGCTCCAGGGTCGTGAAGATGTCAACGTGAGGGGAAATGGGGTGACAGTGTAGCAGAAGTCGCCAGAAGTCCCTGTGCTGTCTTTGCAGCTTAAAAAAAAAAATTCTAGAACAATGTGAAAATAAAAAAGTTTGAAAGGAGGGGTAAGCGTCTGGTCTGAGTGGGGGAGGTCAGGGAAGGGCCCCACAGAACGCTGCTTCTGCGTCAGGGCTTGATGGTGGACTGAGGCCAACCTTGCCTGGGGCGGGGCGTGGGAGAGGTGAACAGGGGCAGAGGCACCCAGCCCACCTGCTGAGGGCAGCGCCCCCTGGTCACTCCTCCTCTGCTTTCTGTCACTGGGAACCTGACCACTTCAGGTGTCTCACGGAAGGTGGAGCGGAAGGGTGTTTGTATTTTTGTGACTGGCTCAGCGCATGTAGCGCGGTGTGCATCCAGCCCACTTTCTTTGTCCGGCCACCTCCCCGCAGACCCTTGGGTTGCTTCCGCCTTCTGGTCGTTGTGAATAATGCTTATGCGAACAGGGATGTTCGAATGTCTCTCTGAGATCTTTCACTTCTTGCGGGTCTACACCCAGAAGTGGGATGGCTGGATCATATGGTAGTTCTATTTTTAATTTCTTGAGGGATCTCCATACCGTTTTCCAAAGCGGCTGCGTTCTTTTACCTTCCCACGAGCCGCGGGGAGAGGCCGGGGATCCTTCTCAACACCACCCGAGGCCCAGGCCCACCCCCCACCACAAGGAGCGATCTGGCCCCAAATGTCAGCAGTGCTAAGGTGGAGAACGTTGGACGCGAGCGAGAGAGGGATGGAGGGAGACCCAGACTGAGTTCGCAGGGGCGGAGCTGGGCCCGTCCAGGCGTGCTGCCGTGAACATTGTGAGGAGCATGTCCTAGAAGAAGAAACACAATCATTGCAGCGGCGGAAGGGACCCCAGGAAGGGACCCACGGGAAGTGCCTTTCTTGCATTATCTTATTTAAACCCGCACCGCCGTGAGGGTGGCCGAGAATGTGTTGAAAGTGGGCCGCCCACAGTAGGTCCTCAGGAACCCGAGCTCGCTTTCCTTGCCCATTACGGACTCACGGCCTGCAGACTGGGACCCTGCTCCCCTGTGTACTTTGTCCTTCCGTAAGCGAGGCACAAACACCGGTGGTCAGGCCAGCAGATAAGGCAGCCGAACACACACAGCCCCTCCCGGCGGAACTTGTGTGGCCCGTGGTTGTGAGCGACGGGGTGGGGTTACCTGGCAACCAGGCCCACCGCCAGTTCTGCCCACCGCCAGCACCCCCACCCCGGCCACCAGGAGACTTCCTTCTGTGTGGGGTTCCCGGCTTCTTGGCACCCAAGGCAGGGCATGCTGGGCAGAGGAGAGGGTGTTGTTCCTTTGTTGTTCCATAGTCAAAGAGACACCAGGCCCGGCCCTGAACACGATTGACTGGGTTTGGGGAAAGAATGACGAAAATTTATTATTACCGTAGCAATCGTGGTTGTTTATTGAGTACCTGCTATGTGCTGGGTATCTCGCTCATGATTCTTTTGTTCATCTGTATAGAGGGCCTGCTGTGCGCCTGGCCAGGGCTATTCTGGGCACAGGAGATACAGCAGTGAGTGTGACAGGCAAAGTCTTTGCTTCCACAAATCCTATATTCTGGTAAGAAGAGAGAATAACTATGTGAACAAATACATAGCATTTTAAGTAGTCATAGGTATTTTTGAAGAAACGTGGCAGGGGGAGGTGAGGCACAGTGGACTCAGGGTGTCATTTCCTGGGGTCAGGGAGAATATTGGAACAGAGCCTTGAATTAGGGGACCCAGTTGTGAAGACATTTAGGGGAAAGTGTGTGTGTGCAGTGGGCGGGCACAGCATGGGCAAAGGCCCTGTGGCAGGAGCAGGAGTGGCAGGTTTAAGCAACTGCAAGGAAGCCAGTGGGGCTGGAACAGAATGGGTGAGAAAGAAGGTGGTGAGAGCCAAGACCAGAGAGAGTGGGGGTGGGCAGGTCACGGAGGGTCTTGCAGGCAATTACCAGGGCTTTGGGTTTTCTTCTGGGTGAGAAAGGAGTCAGTCGTTGGAGGGTTTTGAGTAGAGGAGGGACACAATCTGACTTTGGCTTTACAAAGCATCCCTCAGGGGCGCCTGGGTGGCTCAATTGGTTAAGCGTCTGACTTCAGCTCAGGTCGTGATCTCACAGTTGGTGAGTTCGGGCCCCGCGTCACGCTCTGTGCTAACAGCCCGGAGCCTGGAGCCTGCTTTGGATTCTGTGTCTCCCTCTCTTTCTGCCCCTCCCCTGCTCGTGCTCTCGTCTCTCTCAAAGAAAGACATTAAAAAATTTTTTTAAAAACGCATCCCTCAGCTGCTAGATGGAGAATAGTCTAAAACTCTGATCCGACGATTGTTAGCCGTGTGTGGCCGTTTAAATTTAATTGGGCACATGTAAAGTTGCAAACTGAGTTCCTCAGTCACGGTTGCCACGTTTCAGGCACTCGCTAGCCGGTGCGGATAGCGAGCATTTCTGCCATCCCAGTAAGTCCTCTCGGGTGGTGCCGTCTGAGGGAGGCCAGTGTGCCCACCGGGCACCTTCCAGGGCCGATGTGACAGTCCAGGCAAGGGGTGAGGCTGACACTCGGCCTCTTGGTCTCACGGGCAGAGGCTGTGACGGTGGTCAGTCTCGGCGCTGATCTGGAGGCGAAGCGGCCAGGACTTGCCCGTGGATCGGACGTAAGAGTGCAGAGTGGGCAAAAAGCCAAGGGCAGCTGGGTGATTGCTGGCTGGAGAGGCCGTCACCTCGTAACTCACCTGACTGAGCACATGATGGGCGCCAGGCACAGGCCGAGCGCCGTCCGGGCCTCCTGGAACCCCCATACCAGTCCCGTGTTACAGCAGAGCCCGTGGGGCCCCCGCGGAGGGGTGTGAGCTGCAAGGCCATCCTGCTCAGGGTCCAAGTACTAGGATTCCAACCCCGGTCTTCTCGCTCTGTTCACAGGGCACGCCTCATGGCACTTCTCTTGGAAGCCATCCATGAGGTGCCAGACCCTCCCGCCCCCAAGCGAATTCATCAGGGACCAGCCTGTAGTGCTGGCCATTCTCGGCTCTTGGGCCCGGGCGGTGGCCCCGTGAGAGTGGGTCACGTGGCGAAGCAGGGCTGCTGGGATGTCCACCCCTTCCCAGCGACGCCCTGCCCGGTCTCGGGCAGACTAGCCGAGCTGGCCTTCTGGGAACCCTGCGTGGCTCACTCCTCAGTCCGGGGCCAACTCTGTGAGCGCCAAAGGGCTCCCAAGTTCATATCTCACAACAGTTCTGTGAGGGAGGTGGGCATTTCCCCCATTTTCCAAATGTGGAAACAGGCTCAGAGAGGTGCAGTCACTTGCTCGAGGTCACACAGCCGTGATGTAGGAGGGGTGGAATTTGAACTTAGAAAGTCCTTGCTCTTTGTTGCTAGGATCTGCGGCCTAAGGGGGAAGCACTGGCGGGCAGGGCCTCCGTGGAGAGTCACGCGGTTGTCATTTCAGACCTTGTCACGGCCATGGGTTGAGTGGGCTGGAATTGCATGTGCCCTGGCAAGGCGCTGACCCCTCCGGAGAAAAGGGCTTCTCGTTCTTTGCACAAAGATTCCCCACCTCGCCAGGTCGTGGCCTGAATTGTCTAAGAGGTGGGGCTCCTTTTCTAATTCCCACAGCCTGGCTGGCCCCCCTGCATGGGGGACACAAGGAACCAGTGAGAACACAGTGAAGCCTGGAGGGCTGGCTGGGGAGGCATCTTGGCTCAATGGTCATGAGTTTGTGTCTTGGAGCCCACAGTGCTGAGTTCAAATCTCGGCATGGCCTCTTTTGCCTTTGTGACTCACGCAGCTCGTGAATTTCTATAAGCTGCAGTTTCCTTTGTGTTGTTATAAAGGGAATGTTGGTAATAATACCATCCTCCATCTGGTAGGGCAGCCCCTTTCCGTGCGACTGGCTGCATCTGCCCCCCTGCACGTTTTTTGGAGATTCAGACTCTCAGACCCTACCCTCCTGCACTCTAGTCTGGATTTTGACAAAACTCTCCAGGCAGCCCGTCGGCACATTCAACGCGAGAGGCCGTGGTGTGGACTGAACAAGGTGATTCAGGCACCGGCGAGCACAGGTAGTACGCTCCTCTGGGCGGGCACCTTCTGTCTCCTTGGTAGCTGTGTAGTCTTGAGCTGCCGGCCACGTACTCTGAACTCTCGTTATCACAGTGCTTGGTGGTGCACAGATGAGGCGCCCTGGAAAACAGATCGATGCCTGGAAAAGCTTCCAGGTGAGTCGATGCTCTCTGACCGTTTACTGCACCTTGAAGAGCCAGGCTTCCAGGGCAGACCACAAGCTGGAGAGGGTGCTGCTGCCCTGCCTTGAGGGCGGAGCTCCACGTGGTGCACTGGAAGAACCTCATACCCCCGAGCCCATGGCCTGAGGGCCAGCCTCGCCTCGCCTTGCAGTTTTAGGGCAGATCGATACACGGTTTGAAGGAGCCCCGGGCTGGGGGGTAGAGAAGCAGGCGGCTCTCACATCTCGCTGGAGCCCAGGTTTCAATTGGCTGAATAAATCTCCCAGGGGAGGAAAGAGCACAGAGCTCACCCAGGCAGGGGTGCAGGGTGGCTCGAGAGGGGAGTACACATGTGTTTGCGGTGGGCCTTGGTCAGTGTTGCCCTCTGCACACCACCCCCCTCCCCCCCTTAAGTCACCTTCCTTGGGAGAGCTCTCCTAAGACACGTTCATGAAGACTTCGACAGGGCAAGCCTTTTAAAAGTGCGCGTGTGTATCTTTGCATGTGCGTGTTATACATCTGATGCTCTTGGAGCAGAGGTAACACCACCCCGCTGTTAGAGAAGAGTCTCATCCCCATGGACTGCCGTTCTGAGCCCCTTGCTGGCAACCCCGGGGGCTCACGGGGGCCAGGGATGACGAAGACGAGGAAAAGGAGCAGAGCCCGCTGAGACCAGCCGCTCTTGACCGTGAGTGTAGCCGGCAGCACAGGCATCTGTTCCAGGAGCGTGGTTCCTGGGTAGGAGCAGCAGTGGTTGGGCTGCTCAGTATTTTACGTAAGCAAACCCGTCGGCGAAGCGTCCGACTCTTGGTTTTGGCTCAGGTCATGATCTCACAGTTCGCGAGTTCAAGCCCCGTATTGGGCTCTGTGCTGACAGCCCAGAGCGTGCTTGGGATTCTCTCTCTTCTCTCGCTGCCCCTCCCGCGCTTGCGCTCTCTCTCTGTCAAACTAAAATAAGAAACAAACTTAAAAAAAACCTAAGGGACGCCTGGGTGACTCAGTCGGTTGAGCGTCCGACATCAGCTCAGGTCATAATGTCACAATTTGTGGGTTCGAGCCCCGCGTCGGGCTCTGTGCTGACAGCTCAGAGTCTGGAGCCTGCTTTGGATTCTGTCTCCCGCTCTCTCTGTCCCTCCCCTTCTCACACTCGTCTCTCTCTCTCTCTCAAAAATAAATATTTAAAAAAAAATAAGCCAACCCTGGTAATTCTGATGTCGGTGACTGCAGATCACACTTGCAGAAATTGGGCATTGGGGTAAGAATCAGCAAGTCGGGCACATGATAGGTGCTCAGTCAACACTTGATGAGTTGTAGGTCTGTGTGTAGGAATGAATAAAACATACGAGAGCTCATGGACGAATGTGCAGCAAAAGAGTTTGCGAATGACAATATGCCGAAGGAGGGTGTCTGAGAAGGAGGGAACGCACGTGTGGCCGGGCGCGTGGATGAGGTTGGGGTTCCAGGACAGTGGGGGAGGGGCAGGACCTCCTGAGTGGGTTAAGTGAAGGGCGGTGCTCTGGTGTGTCTGGTGAGGGCCCGAATGTTCCAAGCGGGAGCTCGAGGCATTCTCCCCGAGGATAGGCTGGGTTCTGGGAGCGGGGTAGAAAGGGGACCGTTATTGTGGAATCTATATAATGTCCCTGCAGGGACCAGGGTCAGGGCAGCAGTGTGAACCTTAACCCAGAGTCTGGGCCCCGTCTGGGCCTAGAGTGATGCCTTTGACTCCACAGCTGACCTTCCACAGGGAAGTTTGTTCTTTTGGGTGCCGTTGGGCTTACTCTGAGGACGGGAGCCTTTCTCCCTCGTCTTCACTGCGGAAACCCCTGCGCATCCTGCGAGACCCACCGAGGAGCGCTGCCTGCGCGTGACCTTCCCCGTTCTAGGTGCGGGCCACCGCAGCCCGGCTCGGGGCGCTGCGGGAAAGCGATCGGGGCAGGGGCTAGAAACCCGTGGCCCCTTCGTCTCAGTCTCCGTCTGCGGCTCCGCCTTCTTCTGTGGCGTCACGCTGGAAAGGAGACTCCCCTGTTTCTCGCTCTTGTCTCCAGGCTCCCAAAGAAGCTCCCCATATGGCCAGGCCTGGGGTAGGGGCCGACCTCCGGACCAGTCACCGTGGCTACCAGGCGGCATCCTATGGTAACCATGGTGACCCCACCGCCAGTGGGGGCAGGGTCATTCGCAGGGGAGATGGAGAGCTTTCCAAAGGGTAGGGAGGGACAGCAACACGAGCGGCCCGGCCTGCACCCCACACCCAGGAAGACCTCACTTGCCTCCTCCCCTCTGATTCACGCTCCCAGTGGGAAGGCAGCATTCAGCACACCCTTCTGCCATTATGTTCATCTCCCTTGGAGACCGGGAGCTCCTTCAGGCCGTGCCGGCCTCGTCCGCCTTTCCCCAGTCCTGTGTCAGGGCCGGTGCACGGTGAGTGGGCACACGAGTCCCACGGGTGGATGTGCCACCTCGCCCCCTCCTCCGCCATTCGGGACTGGGACCAGAGCGTGTCTCCGGGCCCTCCCAGCCAGCAGGAGGCTTCAGGAGAGAAACGAGGGAGACGGAGGCATAGTCGGTCCTTTGAGGCTGAAATCGGGCAGCGGGAGACGTGGAGGACCGTTGACTGTCATTTGTTTGGACAAGCGAGGCTTCTGCCACTCTGTCTCGGCCACTCTGGGGGAGACAAAGGCGCTTCTGATGGGAGGCCGCCCTCTCCCCAAGAAGGAGGGCGCGCCGGGGCGGCTGGATGCGTTTGCTTCCAGATGAAATTATGTGCTTGGGGTTTGAGTGGACTTAGGCCTCATTCATGCATGTCTGTTTGCTCAGCCTGCCAGGCCCCCGGACCTGGTCTCCCAGCCTCCTGGGGACAGATTGGGGCCTTGCTGTTCTTCCAGGGAGTTAAGGAGCATTGTCCTCCCCTGTGCTCTCTTTCTGCAGTAGGTACTGCTCAGGGCGCCCACCCCTGTGAAGCTGGGAGGGGGCATGGCGCTGGAGCCACACATAGCTCTTGGGTTTGCGTCCCAGCTGTGCTACCCTTTAGCTGTGTGACCCTGGACATGTTACTTGACCTCTCTGTTTCCTCGTCTACCCAGTGAGGCTCATCTTGCTTGCCTACAAGGTCTTGGCAAGGTTCTAATGCATTTGTACCTGCTTCTCCTAGGACCCAGCAATCCTACTCTCAGTTATATTCCCAAGTGCTCTGTCCACCAGAAGACATGAGCCAGGATGTTCAAAGCAGCCTCAGCAATAGCCTAAAATTGGAAACGAGCCAAGTATCCATCAGTGGTAGAATGGTAAACAAATTATAGCATGATCACACGAGGGAATAGTATACAGCAATGAAACATGACGAATACTACAGATGAATATCACAGACGTCGTGTTGCACAAAATAAACCAGACACAGAGGGGTCCATACCGCATGATTCCGTTTATAGGACGTTCAAGGGCAGATAAAACTGGCCTGTAGCAGTAGAGGTCATAAGAGTGGTGACTTCTGGGGGACACACTGACCAGGAAGGGGCACAAGGGAGCCTTCTGGGTGTGGGGTCATGATCCCATGAGTGTGTTCATACCTGAATGTTCATCAGGCTTGTGCACACCATCAGTGCACGGGACCAGATGGAAGGACACCTCAGACCCTCCTGTCCCCCAGAGGGAAGGGCCCTGCAGCCATGATTGTTGTGTAGATGCTCATTGGAAGGAGTCCCAGGGTACACCCCCGGGTCTTAGCTGCCTGGTGTGAGAACCTGCTGATGAAGGGTCCGCAGCAGCCATGTTGTGCTTGCTGTGGCCGCTGGGCCTTGCGGGTCCTCATCGTCTTCAGAGTGCGCCGTGCCTGGTGTGGGGGCACAGTTGCTGCGGGCCGGGACCCGCTTTGTTTTTGCCTATGGCTGGCATATTTGGACTGTGAGAAAACACTGTGGCCCTGGGAGCATTTACTTAACCCTGAAGTCCTAGCCCCATGGTTGGAGGAGACAGACAAACAGACAGACTTGCCCTGGAAATCCCCTGGCTGTACCTCTGTGGGCCTCAGTTTCCACTTCTGCAAGCATGATGCTACCCAAGAGACAGCCTGTGTGGTGTGCCAGCCCTTTCTTGCTCCAGTGCCCCTTCTCCATAGGACCCACCTTCTCGTCCTCTCTGCGCCCTGGCCCTTCTCTGCTTGGTTTCCCCTGCAGACTTGATCACAGCGTAAAGTTCATTCACTCATTGCTTCTTTGGCAGCTTCCCGAAGGCAGGGACTTTTGTCTGTTCTGTTCACTGCTGTATCCCCAGCCCTTGGCACATAGTAGGCATTTCATAAATTGTTGTTGGCTTGGCACGGACCTGTTAGCGGCCGTTAGAAGGTTCTCAATCTTTTCACGCCCAGGGCTTTCTTTGGGGTAGAATTGAGTCCAGAGAACTTCAATACACTCACCCAGGGATGATGGGAGCTGTATGCCGAGTTGTTCAGTGTAAGATTCAACTTTTTTTTTAAGCCGGAAGTCACTGACAGAGGAAAGGCCCACTTTGCAGAGGTGGAAACTGAGGCCCAGAAAGGTGCAGGGCACCTGCCTTCTAGGGCAGCTTTGATAGTGAAGGAGGGCGAGGGGACCTCTGTGCCTTCCCCTTGGCATTGACTGGGGACCGTGGCACGGTGGGTTGAGACTGCCTGCCCCTCTGACTTCCAGCTTGTTCTCCTCCAGTGCTCCGGCCACATGCCTGCCCTCTGCCCACTGGAAGCGGGGACGTCAGGAGGGAGCTATGCTCCCATCCTCAGGTGCAAGGCTGGCTGCTCACTGAAAACCCTGCAGTCTGTGGGCCGCATGTCTCCCGTCTCGGCTTGGCAGGGGCCCAGAGCAAAGGCACCAGGCCTTGGGAGTGAGTCACTCTCTCTCCATGCCAGGCGGGAGCTCCAGGGGACAGGGGAGTGACCCCACAGGGTTCAGGCCACGTGGGGGGAGGCCCAGGCATGGCCCTCAGCTTGCTGGGGGACGAGGGAGGAGAGTGGAAACTTTGACATTTGTTTCTTACTTTCAAGCCAGTTAGTGAGGATCAACCTCACAGATCAACAACAGCCCTAAACCTTGGCTCTTTCTATTTGAGAAACCACAAAGGAAAGGAGAACTGGATTTGGCTACATAAAAAAAAAAAAAAAGGCACCCTTGAGCATGGAAAAACAGACCAACAAATCAGCCTTACTGTAAACCGATGTGAAAGGCAAATGATGAGCTGGGAAAATGCAGTTCCAGCATATTTGACAAATAAAGAGGTAAATAACCTTAATACGCAGAAAGTGCACATGAATCAATAAGAAACTGACCACCTCTTGGGGGGAAATGTACAGAGAGTAAAAGGAGAAATGCAGTGGCCAACAACTGTGAGGAAACGCCTCTCAGTAATGAGAGAAATAGGAATTAAAAAGAAACTACGAAGCAGGTTTTCACCTGGAAAACTGGCAAAGATTTAAATATGATAATGCATTTTCCAAGGAGGAGAGGTGCGTCTCATACTTTTGTGGGTCCTCCCCGTCCCGGGTCCGTAACCCCCTCCCTCTGAATCGGTTACTTTTTGGCCGTCTCTTGCCTTCACTCTGGATCCACTGAGAATGTCAGTAGCTGCCACTCGTGAGCACCTACTGTATGCCAGGCATCCCACACATGCCGTCTCATTCTGGACAACCCATGCGGCATGGTTTACCGCCCCATTTTGCAGATGAGAAAACTGAGGCTCAGCACGAAGGGACTTAGGTGACATCTCACATTGGATAGTGGAGCCAGAAATTGAATCCAGAGATAACTGGCCCTCAAGGCCATGATCTCCTTTCTCCTTCCCTTCTGGCCAACATTGGGGCCCTGGCTCTCTCTTGGAGAGGACACTGGCAGGGGTCCAGGCTGTCCTGGCATCTCTGGTCTTCAGTTTGACTTTTCAGAAGCCCCGGCCTGCAGGAGCTCCTCCTGCCACGGAGGCCAGTGGGTTACAGAGGCACATCCCTGTCTTGGCCAGGTGCTGTTCGGTGCTTTTGCTTTACTGGGGCAAATTATCCCATGAGAATCTGAACCCTGAACTCAGTGTGGGAGTGCGGTTTTCTCGTGAAACCTGGGAGCGCTGAAGGGCAGAGCATCTCACACACACATGTGTGCACACACGCGCACACACCCCCGTCTTGCCTGCCCTCGAGAGGGCGGTGTGGCCTGGTAGTGGAGAACGTGGATGAGGGTTCAGACTACCCGGGTTGGAGTCTGCTTTCTGCAGAGTGGTGGCTTTTCTGGGCGGGGGGTGGGGGAGCCTGGATTTGGAGGGTTGAGCAGTTTCCACAATGTAAATACTCCCGCTGTGGCCAAAACAAGACCGCTGAATGCAGACGAGGGAAGAGGCACACACAGCTGGCCTCCGGGAACCAGGAAGGGCCAGACCCGTCACGCCATGACCACTGCCGCGCGTCCTGGTGGGTGAGACCCGTGCTGCTGTGCGGTGAGAACCTGGGCTTGAACCTGACACGGCCATTTCCCGGTGATGCCTTATTCCGAGCCTCGGTTTCCTCCTCTACAGAATGTTCTGACAACAGCTTCCTTGAAGGTGGGGGTGGGGGGTTGGGTTCAAAGTGGCCGAGGCCAAAAGGCCCTTTCACGCGGCTTGTCGCGTCTTCAGTGAGCGAGCCACGCTGTTGTGTCATGCCTGGGCTGGCTGGGCTCTGAGCCCTGGGCCCTGGCCAGGGGACTCTGAGCATCTACAGGCTGAGCCCCTTCTTCCTTTAGGCCCCAGCAGGGCCTGGGGAGGGGACGTGGGGGGGGGGGTGAGCGAGGGGCTGAAAACACCTGTTTGAAGCAGATACCCGCTATCCAGTTCTGGAGGCCCCTGGTTCCTGGTCTCCTTCCCACACCACCTTCGGGTCTTCAGTCATCAGCCCCGCCACCCCCACCCCACCCCCCACCCCACCACCCCACCCCCCGTTAACAGCCTCAGTAAAGAGGGAGGAATAGCATTGGCCATACCTTAAGAGGCTTCTGGTAGGGGCTTCCTTCCAAGGAGCAGAGTACGGAAAAGGGGAAGAAAGGAATAACCTGACAGTGGAGAAACCTGCCAGCATCCCTTGGCCCGCCAGTCACGGTCGTCGGCAGCCATGACGAGTCATGTGAGGGCATATGCACCCTGGCTATGATGTGAGGAGAGGGGCACCGTACCTCTGGGGACCTCCTCCCTCCAGCCCACTAGCCCGGTCTAATCACGAGAAAAACATCAGACCAACCGCCCCTGAGGGACATTCTGCAAAATACCTGACTGGCACCCCTCACAACTGCCCAGGTCATCAAGAACAAGAAAAGTCTAAGCAACTGTCACAGCCCAGAGGAGCCCGAGATGACGAGACAACAAAGTGTAGTGGGGTGATGGGATCCTGGAACTGGAAAGGAATGTGAAATAAAAACCGTGGAAATGCGAATCAGGCGCGAACTTTCACTATAGTATTATTTCACTAGTTGTTAACAGGTGCACCACATTCATCTATGTAGGGGAACCAGAATGTGGTACCTGTGGGAACTCTGTGCTATCTTTCCCATTTTTCTGGAAACCTGCAATTGTCCTAAAAAGTGTATTAAGGGGGGGGGGGGGGAGGCGTTCCAGAGAGGTGTGGACTCACATGGTCCCCTCCCTGGTGAACCTCAGTGTGGAGCTTAGTGGCAGTGTGGGCTGACGTGTGCCCCGTGCATTGCCTTGGTTGGTCACACCCTGCCCTGGCCAGCGAGTGTGCACGGTGGCCCTGCCTCCCACGCCGGGAGCCTGTTCCCTGACGCCCAGGACGAATCCCAGCCTCTCCTTGCACTCGCTGACCTGTGCTGGCAGACCTCCTCTCTTGTTCTCCTCCACTCCAGCCCCCTCAGCCTTCGTCTGGCAGGAGGAAGGGCGGTGAGTAGACCTCCACCATGGGACCCTTGGTGGACTCGCTCACCAGGAAGCCCTTGGCCCCGACCCCGGGCACCAGCCCAGGACACTTTGATGTGGTGTTCTGACTGGTCCTCCATCCAATTCCCCTCCTTCTTTGCCCAGGGATTTTTGCACGTTCTTCTCAAGGCTCCAGAGACCTTGAGCTCACCATCTGAAGTAGCCGTCTCTTTCCTGGGTCTCCAGAATGGTGGTTTCTGGCAGCCGCCTCAGACTCAGCTTCCCCATTTCTGTCTCCCGCTTGGCTGTGGTGTCCACTCTGAACCTGCTCAGGGCAGCATGCAGCCCCTGTGAGCTCTTTCTGTGGACAGGAGAACCGTGGGGGGAGCCCTCCTATTCAAGGGCAGGACTCTGGGGGTCAGTCTTGGAAAGGGCCCCCCCTCCTCCCTGGCAAATTTCACGGGGTGGGATGGGGGTGGGGTATGCTAGGTGAATGAGTTCTTTTGCATTCTTTCTTGGAATTATTCAGAGTTGTTACTCGTTCTGCTTCTTGGCCTTTAATAGTGGCCACAAAGAGGGGGGAGGAGCCAGTGTTCTTTGAGCACCTCCTGTGTGCAGGCACTTTTTATTTCTTCGTTCCCCCCACAACGCTCTGGGAAAGAGAGTCTTACTGTCCTTATTTACAGACGAGCACCTGAGCTTCCGAGACGCTCACAGGGGTTGAGCCGGGATCTCAGAATCCATTCAGTCTGATTTCGGATCCGGGCTCCCTTCTACATGGCCCCCACTTGCCTGATGGCTAGCAGCCCCACAGTCAGAGGTGCCCAAGGTCCCTAGTGACAGTTGTGAAATCGACCTGACGCCTCTTGTGGAAAGTGACATAGTCAAGGTCGGTGACCAGCCGAGACTTCCCCGTTCTGGCAGCAAGAATCCCTCTTTCCGGAAACCCCTCAGTCCCAGGCAGACCAGCATTTCGGCACCCCTGCCTCACATCCACGTTTGTTCATGTTTCACATGCTCAGCAGCCCCATGGCCACCATATTGGATGGCGGAGGTAGAGAACGTTTCCATCATCACGGAAGGGTGCTGGTCTAGAGGGTTAGCCCTGCCGGGGCTGCCCAGCCGAGAGCCCAGGGAGCCCCCCGTCTTACTTCCCTGCACTCAGCATCCTGCTGGAGCCTTCATCTCTGGGTCTCCTCGTCACCCCACAGCCCTTCTGTCCAGACTTCCATCCATTCCCCTGAGGCCCCCCGCCCCATCCTCCCTGACCCCCACCTGCTACTTCTTGGCCAATCCCAGGCTGACCATTGCCCGGCCACAAGGCCCTTCCCAGCCCTGGGAGTCCTCCCACTGGCCAGCAGGGGGACGTGGACGGGGTGCTTAGTTTGGCAGTGGGCACCGTTGGCTCAGCTCCACAGGGCAGGCCCTAACCGGGGCTTGTGGTGTGTGTATGCTCCCTAAGGAAAAGGCGATGCTTCAGCGGAAACTGAGAGGCTGCTGGAGGCTTTCCTATTGGACAGATTGGGAAACTGTCAGTCACTGAAGAAGTGAGGTGGGGGGCGGGGAAGATAGTGGAAGGTTCTGGAAGAGTCTTTGACTTTAACCTGAAATAGTCCCTCCACTTGGCTCATTTTCTTACCCATCCGCGAGCAGGTTTGCTGTGCTCGACGCTGTGCTCCGTGCTGGGGACGCATAGGTGACCCCTGGGGGCAGTTCACCATCCCTACTCTCAGGGGTTCGCAGACACTGGGGAGACACAGACGCATGAGTAAATAGTCACTTTGCAACTCACTTGGTGCTTATGCCACTGATCCTGAGTATTAGGATGGACCAAATGGAAGACGGTGGGGGCAAGGACCATATTGTCCCCTGGGCGTCCCCAGGGCTCCACGCACAGTAGGTGCTCATTAAGTGCTTGCTGGAGAAACGTTTGTATCAGGTGTCGTCGCCATCTACTGAGTTGTCTCTCATCCCTCTCTCCTTTCTTCCTCTGAGAGGGGAACTTTCATTTCTATAGCGTTCAGAGAGGCACGCCCTCTTCTGGAATGTACTCAAGGAGAGTTGCCTTATAATGTAACTAAGGTTAACTGAGCACGTGCTAAACTCTTTGCCCTGATTGTCTTTTTAATCTGCCCAACAAATTATGTACGGATGGGGGACAGAGGAGGAAACTGAGGCACAGGAAGAGCTGGGCGGTCCAGCCCACGTTGTGTGGCACAGCAGTGGGACAGGGATCCCCCCGCCTCCTCTCCAGCTTTTCCGGGCTCAGAGCACTCCTGAGATGCTGATTCGGACCGAATCGTCCCCGGCACTGACTCCTTCGCCCTCGGCCGCCACGCTGCCTGTGGAGACGGTTGCAGAGCTGTCGCGAGTCCAGTGTTTCCAGGAGGCTTGAAGCACGGGCGATGTGGGCTTCGGGGAACAGAAAACTTTTTCTCAAGGTAGGCTTGTGGGTCTCCTGAGTGATGATCAGGGCCCCAGGAAGGAAGGTCCCGCACGGAGGCTGACTTCATCCGTGAGCGTAGAATAAACAGCAGGATGAGGGGCCCTAGAGGCCGCAGCTGGGGCCCAGGGACACACTGCCCTGCTCCCCTCCTTTACTCGCCCGGTGCCTCCAGGGGTGCCTGAATTCCTGCCACCGTGACCACCGTGGAGCCCCAGCCAGAGAGCTTTGAGCTGCGTGTGGGCGCTTAGGAGCTCTGAGTTCAAGTCCTGCCCCTGGACCATCCCAGCTGTGTGAACTGCGCGTGCGTGAGGAGGAGTCTGTGTCTCTCGGGGAGGAATGTGGTTCTGGCAAAGCGTCTGGCTCGGGGTCTGACCAGGGTTTGATCCCGTAATGAACACCGGAATAAATTTTGCAGGCTGCCTGAACTCTAAACCGTTGTGAAACGAGAACAAATGTTTATAAACGCTCATTTTGTGCTCATTTGTGCTCATTTTGTGCCTGGTGCTGTTCTACGCGCTCTCTCTCTATTATCTCACCTAGTCCCCGTGACAACTCTCTGGGACGGGTGCTACCATGTTTCTTCAGATCTGAGACCCCATTGCTGGTAAGATAACCCTCTTCTCTTCCGGACCTCGGAGAGAGAAAAGAATGTAGCAGAGCCTTATTACCCGGCCAACTTTAAGGGAGCTTCAACTGTGTTTGAACTGACGAAGTACGATACTGCTGCATCCATTCTACATGAGGAAATCAAGGCACCGAGAAGTGCCTAACTTCTCCGCGCGTAGCTAGCCAGAGGCAGAGCCAAGACTCCAACGCTGGGGGCCTCTTACCAGAGCCTGGTGCCATAGCCACTGTGGGGTGCTGCGCAATTACGAGAACTAGCGTAGAACGGGGAGTAAGAGCACAGGGTGTAGAGTCAGATGCAGTTGGGGGTCCCGCTCCTGGGAATTACTGGGTGGCTTTAAGTTGTCCCGGTGCCTCTAAGCCTTGGTGTTCTCAGCTCCAAGTGGAAGTGTTAGGAGCGCTTGGCCCCAGTGGAGGCTGTTCTCTGCTGAGGGTTTGACCGCCAGGGCAGTCACCATCGTCACCATCAGCGTCATCCCATCGTCACCACCACCACCAGTTCATTCAAAGTGAAAGAGGCTGCATATAAGTCTCTTCCCTGCTGTCCCCGGGGGCTTCGGCACGCTGGATGCAGTGTCTCACCCGGTCAGCGGCAATCCCAGCCCTGAGTCCCGGGACTACTGGGTCTCTCCTAGAGTTAACCTGCGGGCCGTCTGTACGAGGTGCAGGTCATGTGTGTCTTCGGAAAGGAAAGACGGGGGCATTTTAAGTGCTTAACCCCTATCCTGAGAATAACAGGCCATCAAATTTGAGTTGGAAAATGAGAGCGTTTTGGAGCTGATATGCGTATAATGAAGGAGTAGGAGAAATCCCTTGATGAATTCTTTGTGGAGCACCAAGATGGAACACAGTGTGAGTTCTTTGATCCTGGGAACAAGCCCAGGGTTCCCATCTGTCCCGCCTCAGGGTCCAGGACAGATGGAGAGTGAGATGAGGTATTAGCCTCTGTTTCCTCATCTGTGAAATGGGCACTGTAACGCTGCATTCACTGCAAGCCCCATGCCTCTTCTCTTCCCTCACCATACTTCCTCTTTCTTATACCACTTTTTGGGAAATAATTGCGTGATTTTTCTTATCTCTGAAAATTTTCTCCTGCTTAGGCAGCTTAGAGGATGCTTACAAAGGCATTTTCTGAAGGGATGTCGTTAGAGGCACAGTGGATCCTGAGCGCGGAATGCCAGGTCAGATCTTCACCTGTGCAGGGAGGGAGAGGAGCTTAGCAGGAGGTGAGACTGACGGGGAGACTGGTACCACATTGTCCAGGGCCTCGAACACCACCTGGAGGGATTTGGACTTTTTCCGAGAGCTAAGGCGGTGCCACCAGAGTTTGTTAAGAAGGGCATTGGTGTTTTCGTGCGGTTGAGAAGGACTTCTTCCCAAATGAACAAACTGCCACCCTCATCCCCAACCCCTGCCTTCCCGCTGTTTCCAGGAATGTCTTAGCCTAGCATTTCCTAAAATGAGTTTTGTTATACGATGTTAAGAGGGGTGCTAGCAAAAAGTAAGAATGACAGCCACCACCACTGCAACAGAACAAACACGAGCAAAGATTCTGTGACATGGGTATACAAACAGTAAAGGCAGGTTTCTTGGCTGCAGGACTTCTCAGTGCCTTTAATACGTCATTGTGAACTGTAAACGTCAGTAAGGGGAGTATTAGAGACAGTTCTCCACGTTTGTTTGTCTGTGGGACCTCTCCCTTCCTCCCTCCCTTCCCCTTTCGTCCAAAAACGATCTCCTCTTGGAACCCACATTAGAGTTGACTCTGTGATTTTCCTGGTCCCTTTAGCCCAGAAAGTATGAAATCTTCATGGATGGGCTGATATGTAGGGTATTTTTCCTGACCAGTTAGATGGGGACAGCTTGGGCCTTTCCATATGGGAGACGTCACGACAGGCTGTGCACAGGACAGCATGGTGGCCTCTCTCGGGGCTGAGACTGGGAGCAGCAACTCCAGTCCCTGTGGGCACTGGCCGGTGCCGTTGCAGATAAGCCAGACCTCTCTCCACACTGGTCCTCAGGGAAGGACGATGACAGAGATGAGCCCAAGCCACCTGCTGCCCCGGAACCATCCACTCCTGGGAGGTCCAACATCATTTGACATCAGCTGACCTCTCCAGCTGTGTCTTTCTCTCTCCTCCTGGCCGGTGGGATCGGGGAGGAGCGTTGGCAGAGTCGGGAGACAGGTGTTCCAGATTTTGCTCAGTTTCTGCAGCTCAGGAAATCAACATCCCTCTCCTGAGCCTCTTTGGGTTCAGGTGAGAATTCCATTTGACCTTGGGGCAAGCACCTTGCCCTATCTGTGCCTCAGTTTCCCCTGAAGGGAAATGGGGATGCCACCACCTCCCTCATAGGGCTGTTGCGGGGGTGCTCAGGGGTCATCTCATAATGGCAGGGGGGAAGATGGGGGATGAAGGGCTGGTGGAGGTCAGCTGAGACGGATGGCTGCAGCTGGGCCTCCTGGGCGCCTCTCTGGGGTTCAAGGTCTTCCTGTCCACCTCTCTGCCTTGCCCCCTTTGGCCCTCACTTACTCACTTGAGCCACCCACAAATCTAGTACCTTCTTCTCACCCAGGACAGCCCTCTGGACTTTGAAAGGCAGTTTCTGCCTTGAAAGCCATTCTGTCCATTAGGGAAAAGGGTTCGCCTTGAGTCTCCTTCCTGAAGGAGTCAGCAGAAACCCACTGGGCCTGTTTTTGGGTGTCTCTCTGGGACGATGGGAGGAGACGTGGGCTTGGAGGGTGTTTCCGAACCAGAGCAGAGTAGGAGAGAGGGTCCCAGGTCCTCCTGAGCATCCCGTCCGCCTGAGGGGCACCTGCCTCATGCTTTACCTGTCAGGACTCTCGTTCAGTTGAAGAAAGTGTCCTGCTGCTCGAAAAAAGTAAAACGATAGAACAGGTTCGCAGAGTACTAAGCTGGGCTGGATACGTCCCTGGTCGTCTAAGGAACAGGTGTTTCTGATAGAGCACAACCAGTCAGGATGTTCAGGTCCATAGAGTTCCTTCTCTTAGGGTCCTTGCAAGCAAGGACAGGTAGGGGCAGGGGGCGCCTCCACACCTGCCTTCAGCCGCACCTGCCTTACCAGCTACCCCGCCGCTCCCCCCTCCTCCCACCCCTCCGGACGTCCTCGCCATCGTGAACTGAGTGTTTGCTGTGTTGAGCACTGGCGTCCATCGTCTTTTCTCATTTCCTTACCTTCGCAATGCCGCGAGGGCACGGCTGCGACCAGACCCGTTTCCTGGTCACACAGGAGCCTGGGTCTCCCAGCGCCAGAACCTTTGACACGGTGAGCTTTGTGCTGGGCACTGAGCTGAGGATTTAAAAAACTCAGATCAAAAATTCGCACACCATGACATAAACCGTTCTAAAATGAATAGTGTTGTGCAACCACCTCCTCTGTCCGGTTCCAGAACATTCTCACCGCCACTAAACTCCTTGCCCATTAGAAGTCCCTCCTCACTTCCTCCAGCCCCTGGCAACCACCCGTCGGTGTTTTGTCCTGTGGTTTTTCTGGAAACTTCAAATAATTTGACTCGTACAATCCGCGGTCTTTTGTGAGCGGCTTCCTTCACGCGGGATGATGTTTCCAAAGTTCATCTGCACTGTGCCATCTGTCAGTCCTTCATTCTTTTTTATGGCTGATTTACATTCCACCGTCCGGACGGACCGCATTGGGTGTAGCTGTTCATCCGCTGATGGACAGTCGGGTTGTCTCCACCTTTTAGTTACTGTGAATGGTGCTGCTGTGGGTGTTCACGGTTGTGTGATTCCCTGCTTTCAGTTCTTTTGGTTGTTGCCTCAGAGGGGAAGTGCTGAGCTCAGCATTCGTAGGAATGGCGTCTTCTTTAATCCCCACAAAACTCCCAGAAGTAGGTACAGATGGGGGCACTGAGGCACGGTGTTGGAACCACCTGCCGTCACACCAGACAGCTCCCAAATGGCAGAGTCGGGCTTTGAATTCAGGGAGTGGGATCCCCGGAGCCCAGGGCCTGGAGCTGCTGCTCTCTGTCTCTGCCACATCGGGCCTGAAACCAAAGGGCCGCCCCCCACGTACAGGAATGCTGCACTGCTCAGCGCAGCGCCCCCCGGATTCCTCCCTGGAGCATGTGTTTGCTAACGTGCCAGCTCAGCCCCCGTTTCTCTGAGCCGGATGAGGCCAAGGCCCCGTTTTTAAAAATCACTTAGGCTGCGTTTGAGAAGGACAGGTGGGGTTAGGGTTGGGGACGGGGACCAGGAAGGGCTCCTCTTGGAGTCAAAGCCCCGCCCTAAAAGGTGGTGAGTGGCCTTTGATTACTTCCCGGTGTTCCACGGGAGCGTTTTTCAGCTGCAAGAAAACTCCACTGTTTGAGTTAGCGGTGGGCCTCGGTGCCCGTACACAGAGGAGCCCCTCATCTGCTCTGAGACCACCACTCTCCCACAGGCACACTGATCGCAGACACGGCCCAGAAGCCCAGGAAGAAGCATCCCCAGAAGTGGCAGCCGACATACACTGAACTCACAGCCTTCGTTCATCTGCACCCTGGGCGCGGCCGACAGGTGTATTGCTTGGGTTTCTGGGACTCTGGAAGGAGATGCAGCTAATGAATTAGGAGGAGGAAGGGAGGCTGTGATGCGCTGACATGCTGTCCTCGGAGAGCTGAAATACCTGACAGCCCCGAGTCTGGGGAGGAGGGGGAAGTGACAGGGAGAAAGTAAGGGTACAGCATGCACAGCAGTTGGGGACAGTCAGTGCAGAGGCCGGCCGCTCACTCACGGCTTCGGGAGCTCCCGACGGTGGCAGTGTGCAGTTAAGGATGCTCCACATGACAACTGTGTCATCAAGAAAAGGGCAGAGGACATTCCACGTGGTCTGTTAAAGCTAGGAGAGAGGACACATCTCTATCTAGAATCCTGAAAATTTTTCTAAAGGGCCTTGGCACTCGGAGGGTAAGGTCTGGCTTGCGTTGCCTCTGACCTTGGCTGCCTGGTGGGGCAGTGAAAGGGGGAATTGTTCCTGGGGCTGCAAATGGGACCCTGCCAACATCTGGGCTGCCCGGCGCCTTTGTCTCCCCGCTGACGGCGGGCAGCGCTGGGAAGGTCCTGAGCCCCATGTCTGTGTGAACGTCTCCCCCTGTTGTCACGAGCCCTGCCCCCGAGGTGGGGGCCGGGGGCCCCGCACAGCAGCAGAGGAAGCTCTGTTCTTTGACCCTGAGTGCGAGCGGCCACCCCGTCTACTCTCGCTATTTCTTGTGCCACCGTCCTGGGCTAACCCTGAGTTATTTTCTCAACCAGCACCCCGTTTTGCTTTGTGAAAATACATCAGTGGGAATATTTGTCCCTGGGCAGAGAGGGGGGACCAGCCCTCGATGGACGTTGCCAGCATAGAGCTTCCTACAGTCCGGGCAAGGATGCGGAGGGAGTAGTGAGTCGTTCCTTTCCCTGTTCTTTCACACTGGGGCCTGTTGGCGATACTTTAATTTGCACCCACGCTTCCCGTCGGGTCTGAGCACCGTGACTTCCAGGGACACCCTTCCCTCGTGGGCTCTGAGAAAGAGCACCTGACCTTTTTCTTGTAAGTGACTTGAACACAGCAAACATTGGTCACCTCACAGCATTTTTGACGATCAGGAAGCAGCTCAGCTCCTACTGAAAACCCCTGAGTACCTGGCCAAAGGGGCTGGGTCTTCTCTCCAGGTGGAGTAGGGCCGTCTAGAATCACTGGGCGGAGTGACGAGCCAGACAGGCAGGTGTTTCAGGCGGGAAACTTTGGCAGGGTTTTGAAGGCAGCAAGACTGGAAGCACGAGGTCCAGACAGGAAACCTTTGCAGGGTATTCCAGAAGAAAGACGAGGGGAGACAGGGCCGGAACAGAGGATACGGGAACGTGTGGGTGACTCAGAGGGGCAGGTAGCAGCTGGATTTGACCCTGGGGACTGACGGAGGAGGTCAGGGTCCAGGCTGTTGCGAACGATAGAGCCGTGGGGTTTTGCACGTGGCCAGCTGGTAGACGTGGTTGCCCCACACCAGGCTTGGGGGGACAGCAGGGAGAGCCCACAGGGCGGGTTCAGCTTAGCGGGTGATCTGGAAGAAGAGCCTGGCAGTCATCCAGGCGGTGGTGCCCGGCAGGCAGTCACTAGACTGTAAGCCCTCCACGAAGGCGAGGAGTTTTGTTTTGTTTTGTTTGATGACGTGTCCCCAACGCCCGGAACATGCTGGAAGCACTTTTGTGGCACACAGGAAGCACTCAATAAATATTTGATAAATGAATAAACTGTGAGTCTGAAGCTCAGGAAGCAGACTCTTAATCCAGTTTGTAGATTATTTATTTCAAGCTGAGTACAAGTCTGGGTGTGCGTGTGTGTGTATAAAATCGTCTTTCTCTGTGCAAGAATGACTGTGTTTTTACCTAAAGCGGTCACAGGGCTTCCTTGGAAATTGCTGAGGCCACGGATCTGGTGTGAGGAGTGTGTGGACACCGATTGATCACGATACACCGAGGGCTTGGCTCCTTCTACGCCGGAGGCCGATGCTCTTGGACATGAGCTCTGTTGATCCTATGCGGACCAGCCTGGTGTCGTCCATCATCTGAATTATTGACACATGATTAGAAACCAGGAGAGGATTTCTGCTCTTGAAAGGGCCTCTGAAGGAGCCCCCTGAGACCCAGCTGTTCCCCTCCCTGCCCGGGAAGGGACGCCTGCTGGCCGCTGGCTTGGGGGGGTGGGGTTCTGCAGGGCCCACACCACCCGCCCCTGGGAGTCTTCCCACGTGGCCCAGGCCCTGCTTAAGAAAGAGCAGAGGCTGCAAGCCAGCGGCTCCAGCATCCTCCTTGGGTCTGTAAGATTCTTAGAATTCATTGCACGTATTTTAGACTTTCTTTTCATTGAGGTGAGACTCCTGTAACGTAAAAGTGGCCAGTGTGAAGTATACAATTCAGTGGCCTTTGCTTCCTTCCCGAGTACCACAGCTGGAGCGCTCCCATCACCGCCAGAGGCCACTGTTGCTCTTGTCCCCTCCCCCAGCCCGTGACAGCCACTCACCTTCTCTCTGTCTCCGCGGATTTGCATCTTCTGGATGGTGCGGGGAAGTGGAGTCACACACCGTGAGGTCTTTTGCGTCTGGCGTCACGTTCTTGAGGTCCGTGCACGCCGTGCTGTGCCTCGGTAGGAACTCGTTCCATTTTGCAGAGAAGTTCATGCCAAACGTTAGGGTTTGCGGGTGCTCTGTGAGGCAGCGCCCCTCAGCCCTCTTCCCTGGACCTCGGCAGGCCCTTTGGCATGGCTCTGGCCGGGAGAGGACCCCCCCCCCCCCCCGCTCCCGCCCTGTCCTCCTGGGCCCCGGCCTCCTGCCCGCCCCTCGGCCTGGCCACAGCCACAGCACACAGCCCACACCCGCAGCTTGGCCCTCCCAGCCCTTCCCAAGCCGGCCTAGCCCTCTGACCTCATCACCCAGCCCTCTCCCGCGTGTGCACCCAGCTGCCAGGCCCACCTCCCACCATCCCCCCAAAACGGCTTTCCTCCTGCCTCCAAACACGGTGTCCCTCCATCCCCTTACCCTCAAACCCCAGCTCGTTCCTCAAGAGTCACCTTTGAGCGCAGTCGGTGGTTGTCTCCATCCCCCGGGAGAGTGTGTAACCCTCTCGTAGCCCTGTGTCTCCCCCTGTGCTCACCGTGCCCCCCCCTTCCCCCCCGAGCGCCTGAGCACAGAGCACTGAGCACCGTCAGTGGATGTCTGTAGAGTGAATGAGTGACCCACTGAGAAAACAAGCCACGCTCTCCTGCTCAGACTCCGTTGCTTTCTCTCGCTGGCTTCTGCGAGTTGTCGCGTTGTCGTGTATTCGTACTCCCGTCTTTCCAGAAGGGATTTGGGGGTTTGCTTGGGTCTCTGTGAACGGCGTCCCCCCCACACCCAGCCTCCCAACTTCAGGGCCTAACTGATCCAGGCTCGTTCGGAGACAGGATTTGGGGACGTCTTGAGTAGATGGATGCTGAAATGGATCAAGTGCTTTTACGCCGCCGTTTGATAACACGTTCGGCAGTGCTTCTCACAGACGTAGGGAAATCACACCATGGCCTGCGTCTCCCAGAGGAGACATCGAGTGGAGCGTGGCACGGCTCTTCCTTCGTTCACGGGATGGCTCCTTGTGATGGCCATGGTGGCAGCGGCAGTGGTGGAAAGACCTGATTGCTCAGGGCTCACCTAGTTGCAAAGACACACGGCAACCACGGTCCTTGGCGGCAGTCCCGTGAGTCACTCCTTGCACTTGAGAGCCCTCGGCCTCGTGGATGGGGGGGATCCAGTCCCTGTGAGCCCCAGCATTCCTCAGTCATCCAATGGAAATCCAGACATTACACTCTGCTGTCCAAGCCTCTCCATAAGCTGGATCTAACCGGTTTCTCACTCATCTCCCTCACCCTTTGTCTGTCTGTCTGCCTGCCTGACAAACTCCTATTTATTCACCCTTCCAATCCCAATTCAGAAATCACGTAACTGTCCCAAGGCTTCTTGAATGATCCCGTGGCTGAGTTAGGGCTCCCTGTGCGTCCACCTCTGCAGGTACTCTACACACAGAGTTCTGATCATCTGTACGCATGTCTGACTCCCCCACTCGGCTGAGAGGTTCTTAAGGGAAGGGATTCTGGACTGTGTTTTTTTCTTGGAGCAAATGCTTGCCAAGCAAATGAGGAGGTAGGTATCTGTGTGGGTCTGTGACGCTGGGCAGAGAGAGAGAGGAGGTGGAAAACTTGAGAGGAGAGATGTTTGGATTCAGATCTGGGGGTTTCCAGGATTCTAGGGGTTCACATCAATCTGTTGGGACCCAAGAGCTGATTTGTCAATTTTGAAAAGGGTAAAGAAGAGGCAGCCGGAGGCAAAGTCTTTGGGTCGGGTGTTGGATTTTGTTTTTCATTACAGTGTGTTCGGTTTGAGTTGCCAGCATTGATCTGGAATGGCATGATCTGGAATGCTGGTGGACAGGAATACAGGGTCTTCTGTTTGTGAAAAAAGGGGACACGTGTGACTCCTTACCATGAGCAGGGGCCCTGCAGAATGCACCTGGACGGTGGAAGCAGCCGTTTACAGCTCCATTCCTTCCTGTCTGTCTGTTCCTACACCAGATCAGATGTTAAATGTTTTTACTATTACCTCTGCTCATTATGTCATAAGGAAGTTGTTCCTCCGTCCTAGGCGGAGTTTTAAAAGGCGGAATGCCTGTGAGTAGGACCGATGAGGTGGTTTATCTGTGTCTCGTATGCACACACGGGGATCTGGACCCTGGCTTCCCCTCCGTGCCCAGAACCATCACTTAGAAAGTCCTTGGCCTTCCAGGCTTCCGCCCAGGCCATCGTAGCCATCTTCCAACTGTCGTCTTGTTTAAACTAGCAGCAAAGCCTAGGCACCCGGGGTGAAGGGGCTGCGGAGTGCAGCAGGCACCCAGGCTTTCTGAGTCCATGTTCCAGAACTTTCCTCTTGCCACTTGGCTTCTTCCTGACGTGACTGAGCCTATCTCTCTCCAGTCTGCTTTGGGGGAGTAGATTTTTTTTTTCTTTTTTTTAGATGTACTTCTTTTAGAGCAGTTTTCAGTTCACAGCAAAAACTGAGGGGAAGGCACAGAGCTCTCCTGCCCCCCCCCCTCATGCATAGCGTTCCCCACAGCAGCGTCCCCACCAGAGTGCATGGTACATTTGGTACAGCTGATGCACCCACACTGACTCATCATCACCCAGAGCCCATAGTTCACCTCTGGGTCTGGGATGGGCTTGGACGAATGTTCATCCACCACTATAGTGTTACAGAGAGTAGTTTCGCTGCCCTAAAAATCCCCAGTGCTCTGCCTGTTCGTCCCCCTCCCCCGGCCCCTGGCAACCACTGATCTCTCATGGTCTCCAAGGTTTTGTCTTTTCCAGAATGTCCTAGAGTTGGAATCCTACAGCACATAGCCTTTTCACATGGACTTTCCCCTTAGTAATAGGCGTTTAAAGTTCTTCGTGTCTTTTCATGGTTTCATAGCTCGTATCTCTCTCTTTTTTTTAATTTTTTAAAATGTTTTTATTTATTTTTGAGAGAGAGAGACAGAGTACTAGTGAGGGAGGGGCAGAGAGAGAGGGAGACACAGAATCCGAAGCAGGCTCCAGGCTCTGAGCTGTCAGCACAGAGCCCGACGTGGGACTCGAACTCACAAACCGTGAGATCGTGACCTGATCCGAAGTCGGACGCTCAACCGACTGAGCCACCCAGGCACCCCATAGCTCGTATCTCTCTAGCATGGAATAATATCCCATTGTGCATCTGTACCAGTTTATTTATCCACTCCTCTACCGAAGGACATCTTGGTTGGCCAGGTTTGGGCGATTACCACCAAAGCTGCTATAAATATCCGTGCGCAGGTTTTTGTGTAGACCTCATTTTTCAGGAGAAGATTTTTAATGGTTCTAGAGATCCCACCTTAGAGGTGGTTCTGGCCCTGCAGCCCAGCTTCCTTGGAGAATGATCACTGGGTTTGTGCCTAAGTAGCCAGCTGTAAAAATTCCCTTGTCACACATCCTGGAGCCCTTGGATGGAAGCCTGCAGCCCCCCAGGCAAGGCCTGAGCCGAGAACAAGCAGGGATTTCCCGCTTCTTATTTGAAAGCATCAGCAATGGCTGCCAGCACTCGCCTCCCCCAGAACTTTTGTGTTTATTTGTCTAAGATTATGCCCTGCCTGCCTCCAAGAAGGCTGCGGCTTCTCAAGACACCATGTGAAATGAGGCAATTAGGATCTCACAGAATGAGCCCCTCCGGATCCCCAGGGATGGGCCCCGATTATCCCAGGCCTTGTTTGAAAGCTTGGAGCCTTCTGTTCAGGCGGCACGAGGGAGATACAGTTTACATTGGTTTTGTTTTCTGACCAGAAAAATCACACAAACCCTTCTCGTGGAATACATTCCTTCCCTTCCCTGCCTTTCTTCTTGGCTCCCCCACTCACAGATGAAACCTCTCTAAGAGATTCTAGGAGGACCTGTCTGTAAAGGGAGAAAGTGTCTGATGGTGAAATTCTGACCCTTGCCGCAAGGGGCTTATTAGCGCAGTCTTGTTATGTCACCTTCGGGGTGGGGGTGGGGATCGTCTCATATCAGGCTGGGGATGGTCTACCTTGGGAAATACCAAACAGTGGTTCCCCATACTTCTCTAGAATTATCTCTGTGTGATGGTTAAATTATACTGTACTTTCCTGTGAAATTATTCGGCTGTGCCAAAGCCCAGCATCCGCTTTGGCGGTATCCGCTTTATTTATTTTACTTGAACTTATTTGACATTCTAACTATTTTGCTTACTTGTTTTCTGCCCGTCTCCCCACTACAGGGGAGATCCAATGAGAGCCAGAGCCTTGTTCATTCATGGCTCACCGTGGGTCCTCAGTGCTGCACAGGCTGACATTTGTGTGCTGGACACTGAGCTCAGTGAATTCCGTGCACCCCGTCATCCGGCTGTCATAGTGACCCCATCAGCTGGGCTCTGTTACCCCCGTGTCACAGACGAGGAAACGGGTTCCAGAAGACTAACTTGCTCTGCACCCCGGGGCCCAGAGCCTGTCGAGGCAGAGCTGATGTGTGAAGCCAGGGTTTCTGACTCCCACGCCTGGGTTCTTCACCATTACGATTTGAGTGATACATAAAATGCCATAAAGATATTCTGAACACAGTTATCCGTAACAAGAGCACGTACCTACGTTTGAGATACAGTGTACCTGTTTATGCAGACGGGCCAGTGTTTTTCAGTCTACACACCATGCTCGTGGGCAGGGATGGGTGTCACTCACCATGGCATCCCCACAGCCTGGCATGTGCCTGGCACACACGGGTTCTCTTTGTTGAATGATGTAGGCATGCATGATGAGAAAAATCAGAGTGATTCCCAAGCCCCCGCTGTGGTCTTTGTCCATAGATGGGCAACCGGTGACCCAGAGGAATGTAGTCTTTTCAAAGGAAATTTTCTGTTGACCTGTATAAAACGCCTACGGAAAAGCACACAAATAATAAGTATACACATTGGTGAACTTGCAGAGGCAACATGTCCTGGTAACCTGTACCCAGATGAAGACACATGGTGTCACCACCCCCTGAGACCCTCCTTCGTCCCCCTTCCAGCCACCACGGCCCCAAAGGTGACCACTGCCCTGACCTTTGCCAGTGTCCATCCTTAAATAAAAGGCCTTGTGTGGCACGTACTCTTTTTGGGTGAAACTTGTCACGTTGCTGCTGAACAGACGTGTAGTTCGCTCCTTCTCACCGGCAGGTGGTTCTCCGTTGGTGAATGCGCCGTGACATCTCCACACGTGTTATTACCGGGGGCGTCTGCAAAGTGCTGCTGTGAGTGTTGGGGTGTGTGATCCGTGCACACATCGCTGTCGGGGGGTGTGTTGCCGTGGGGCTCCTGGGGCGGAGGGGAGGGGTCGGCTCAGCTTTAGCAGATGTTGCCAAGTCACTTTGCAGAGTGCTCCGCCAGTTCACGGCCCCGCCAGCAGCATGGGAGCATCCGGGCTTCTCTGCGTCCTGGCCATCGCTGGATACTGTAGCCTCCCCCGCCCCCTCCCCCCCCCCCCCATTTTACACATTATGGTGAAATACACATGAAATGTATCCCTTCCTCTGTTTTTAAAAACGTTGCGGTTCCGTGTCACTGTAGCACATTCACCTTGTTCCTGGCCGTCACCGCTATGCATCTCCAGGACTGTTTTCTTCTTGCAGAGCTGAACCTCTGTCCCCTTTACACACTAACACCCCACCCCCACCCCAGCCTCCAGACTATGGCGACCGCCATTTACTTTCTGTTTCTGTGACCCTGACTGCTCTGGGTCCCTCATGTAAGCATAAGCATATCATATTTGTGTTTTTGTGGTGGGCTTATTTCCGTCAGCATAATGCCCTCGGGGCTTGTGGGGGCTGTAGCGTGTCCCAGAATTCCCTTCCTTTTCACGGCTGAGTGATATCCCACCGTGGGTGTACGCTACCTTTTGCTTACTCCTTCACCTGCTGATGGGCCCTTGGATTGCTTCTGCCTTCCGGCAACTGTGAATCATGAAGCTCTGAACATGGGGGTACAAATATCCATTCTAGTCCCCTCCGTTTCGTTTTGGGGCATGTATGTACCCAGACGTGGAATTGCTGGATCATATGGCGATCCTGCACGTAATTGTTTGAGGACCCTCGTACTGTTTTACACAACATGACTGCAACATTATGTGCTGTCACCAGCAGGTGCACAAGGTTCTAGTTTCTCCACACCCTCCCTGACGCTTGCTATTTTCTTGTTTTTGGTTTTTGTTTTGGGTAGTGGCCACATCCCAGTGTGTGTGAGAGATTGACAGTGTCTTTTTTTTTTTTTTTTTTTTTCCTAAAGCCATTCTGTTAGGTGCGTAGCGATTACATGGTGGTTTTAATTTGCGCTCAGAAGAATGAGGTTGTAATGAGTTTGTCTGGATGTCTGCCTTGAGTATTGGTTGTTATATTCTAGGCTGTCGTAGGTGATGTTAGATTGCCATCGGTGTGATTCCTCGTTATTTCGATGGTGCTGGTACACAGTAGGAGTTCAATATATGCCTGTTGAGCTGAACGAAGTTACTGGTGAGAATGACAGCTGGGTACTGGCATTCCAGAGGCGAGACCACAAAGACATCCTTGGACGGTAGATGTCTACACTTGCCTGAGCAGAGGCTGACCCGGTGCGGCCCCGTGCCTGCAGGGATCCCAGTATGTGTCTTCTTTGCAAGAAATGACCTGTTCCCTTCCCGAGTTCTTATGCCAGCATCTGATCACACCCCAAATGCAGCGTCCTATGGAACAGAAGAGCTGGCGTCGCCTGAAAATTGTTCACAGCAGCAGCAGCTGCCTGCTGTGACCTCCGCGTGGCCTCCCAGGAACCTTCAAATGACATCACACCCTCCTAAGTGGCCTATGAAAGACTGGCCTTGAAGCTCTGACCAAATATGGCCACGTCCATTTGGGTGCAATCCGTGCAGGGTGGCATCTTCTGGAAATAATGAACCCACGTGGGCTCAACATCGTGGGACCTGCGCTGGTCTCTCGGGCAGGCCTGCGCCCAGATGGCACTTGATACCCGAGCCAGGCACTGTCTGTGGCCACTTTGGTCTGGTAGTGTGTTGAGGCCAGCAGCCAGCCATACGTTTTTATTGTGTGCCATTTTTGTTTTTAATTACAGAGTTTTCTTCCTCGGCCCACTTGTTCATTGTGCTGACGGACACAGACTTTGGGTGGCTTCAGCAGATTTCTGAGTGGGCCCTGGGCCGGGCTCTCCAGTGCCCTAGGCCGGTTTCCAGAACAGGAAAAGCCAGTGCTGCCATATGCTCTGTATCCCCAAGGGCCTCTTCCTTCCCCCTTTTTCCTTTCTCCCCTTCTTCCTCCCTTTTCTGCAGCTGGGTGACTGCTCTGGGCTATTCCTGGATGCCAGCGTCGTCGTCGTCATCATCATAGGGCTTGACAGCGATTCCGAGAGTTGGGCGAGGCAGGATTTAAGTCTTGGCCCCACTGCTTCTTTGTGACTTTTCCGCTCGGTGCCTCATTGACTCATCTGTAAAATGGGAAGGACCAACGCTCCACGCCTCAGGGTGTTCCTGGGAAGATAAACTGGTGCTCGAAAAGCGCGCTTCACATAGTCAGGCTTCATAAAGAGTCACTGCCTCCCTCTCTCAGGTTGTCGTGGAGAGCAGACAGTTTGCACCTGCGATGGCACACAGGCGTTGGCATCTGCCCAGCGTCTCCTGCGATCTCAGAGAAGAGGTGTCGGATCCTGTCAGGGAGGCGTGAGTCCGTGAAGGGTGGGGGTGGGGGTCCCGAGGCCGGATGCCGAGGGAATGGTTGTGAGGAGCCCCCTTGGAGCATAGTGCACGGTGAGCGACTCCAAAACTCTCGTCTGCTCACCACTGGCGATGCTCAGCCACCCTGAGGTCTAGCTCCGGGGGCTCGGGAAGGATACCAGCCGGGCTCATGACAAGCAGACTTTATCTTGGGAGAGCTCTGGGGGCCCGTCTCAGCACTGCCCCTCCCAGCTGAGTGACCCTGGGGAGTTCCCATACCTCTCTGGGCCCATTTCGTGTGCATGTTGGACCAAAGCATCATTCTCAGTGTTTTTCTCCCTCCCCCGTTCCTCCCTCCCTCCCTCTTTCCTCTGGGTGTTTTCTAGAAGGCTCTGTTGATGTGTGCCCAGCTTTCTTTGTGCTCTCAGAGGTTCTTTGAAGGAGACTTCAGTCACGCTGGCTCATTTTCATTGTTTTGGGAACAAGAGTGAGATGTGGGTCACCCCACGTAGGGCCCTGACAGCTCACTTCTGGGTCATCTCCAGCAGTCTTATGTCCCCAGGACATGGGTAGCTCTGGCTTCCGGGACTTTTGCTTTCATTTAGGGATAGGTCCAAGGGACTTTCCCCCCAAATACATCTCTGGGAAATTTCTGCAGAATGCGGCTGATTGATGCATCTACAGATTTTAGGGGGAGGGCTGAGGCCAGTGCTCAGAGGACATTGCTGGAGAACATCTTGGTAGGGCCCAGCCGTGCAAGATACAGTAAGTAGCAAGTTCACCCGCTCACGTACCCGTCCACTAAAGTCACCTTAGAAAGAAAAAGAGAGAAAATGTTCCACTCATGTTTGCCCATCCATGCACCCTGCCAGCCACCCATCATATGTTTACGCTCTGGAATGGTTTAAATTAGCAGTTGGCAAGCTATGGCCCCAGGCCAAACCTGGCCCTGGCCTGCTTTTGTAAGTAAAGTTTTATTGGAACATAGCCACAATTATTTGTATTTCGTCTGTGGCTGCTTTCACACCACAACAGCACTGTCGAATTATTGTGACTCACAGAGCCTAGAGAATTTACTCTCTGGCCTTTTACAGAAAATGGTTGCTGACCTTTGGATTAGGTCAAAGGGCTAGAGTTCCAGTCCTGGCTTCGTTAATAAGTGGGTGCATGGCTTTTGAGCAAGTAATTTCTCTTCCCTGGGCCTCATTTTCCTCAGCTTTAAAGTGGGATCCCAGTGGCACCAATCTCATGAGTCGTTCGTTCTGAAAACTCAGTGGGAAAGTGCCTCCCAGTAGTTGACCCACATAGGAAGCACATAGACGGTCCTTGATGGAGACCGTTACTCTGGGCAACCGACTAATGTGGCCCATCGAAGCGCAGGATCCCTGTTCTCAGGAAGTCACCCGGGTTGGGGCGTGCCCGGCTGAGGAGGACACAGAGGCAGGTGCCCCCGTTTCCAGGCTGTCAGAGGCCACGGGTTTCCCTGGCAGAATTCCACCATCAACTAATTTGTGTTTTTGAAGACCTAAAAATTCACTGTCTGATCCCTGCTGGTCTCCTTACGTAGGGAACACCAAGTGGATACAGACAGGCCCGCCTGACCTTGGTGTGTGATCTTAGGATTAAATTACTCCCAATATTAACAAAGAGAAATACCGTTCCTGTTCCCAGCCTTGCGCTCCAAGCTCTCTGATCCGGAGCAAACGTACCTTCTCCTTTTGCAAAAGCATCTGTGGGGAGCGTGGGGAGCCTGCGGGACGTGCAGGGGAGGAGAGCTGGCTGTCTCTGCCACTGTAGCCACAAAGTTTCGGTTCTGCCGCCACTTCCTCTGTGGCCCTGAGTCTAGTTTTGAGAAGGGTGCTGTCTCTCCAGCGGGGCTCAGAGGTCCTCTCTGTGGTAGATACGCTCCACCTTTTCAGAAGATCGAGCTCCGTTGCTGGCCTGACTCTGTCCTCCAAACTACCAGACGGGTTTAACTACGTGTGACAGAGGCTCGACACAGGAGCTTGGTGTCACGTCAAACTTCCTTGTGATTCCCTGCAAATGTGTGTCTCTTGCGCTTAGATACAAGCATTTTAGCCTGTGGGCCACCCAAGAATCCCACTCCTCGGTATTTACCCGCATACTTTTGTCTCTGCTTCGCCCACCCCAAATATGTACAGAAATGTTCACAGCAGCTTTCTACACGGGAGCCCAAACTGGAAACAAGCAAAGATTCGCTGTCAGTGGTGGGGCATTGGAAGGAACACCGCTCTGCAGTGAAGAATGAGCCACAGACGTACGCGTCTGCAGACCTGGTGAACAGGAGCCGGACACAGGAGCCTGTCCGCTGTGGGATTCCATTTGTGATTCCATAGGTTCAAGAACGACCTATGGTGACAGAGGCCAGGCAGTGACACCCCCAGGTGGTGCGGACGGGAAGGGCACTGGGCAGCCTGCTGGAGGGCTCGAGACCTCCGTTGTCTTGACCCGGGTGGTGGTTGTGCAGGGCTGAGCCTGCGCAAAGCTATGTCCCGCCGAGCACATAAAACCTGTGCACTTTCACACTTCCGCACTTGACCGTTTACATGTCTACCTTAATTAAAAAAAAAAAAAAGAAGGGAGAGGAGAGAGAGGAAATCTGAGTTTGGGAAGGTTGGGCAGCCAGGGGCAGTGCCCTGCCCTGGGTCCCATCTCAGGCCCCTTTAGGAATCCTTGAACCTGCCCGCTCATCCCACAACTTCCTGTTTCCAGACCAGGGTCCCCCACTTTGGGCCCCCTGTACTTTCCATTCCCTCCTCTGGGAGTGCCTGGCACTCCCCGACCCACCTGAAGGCCCAGCTCAAAGGTCACTCTGGGAGGCCTTCCCCAGTGTTTGTCCCCACCCCCGCTCCTTGTCCTTTGTAGCCGACACCTCGCAGTTACCCTGCTTGTCATGTCGCATTGTCGTTACCTTCATACGCCTCTGCCCCCACCTCCCATCGAGAGGCCCGCTCTGGGGGTGCCTGGGTGGCTCAGTCGGTTGAGAGTCCGACTCTTGATTTCAGTTGAGGTCACGATCTCGTGGCTCCATGCTGACAGCATGGAGCCTGCTTGGGATTCTCTCTCCCTCTCTCTCTGTCCCTCCCCCCACAAAATGAATAAACTTAAAAAAAAAAAAAAGGCCCACTCTGGCACACCCTGCTCATCGTGGCCCACCCCCCCCCCCAAAGGCCAGCATCTGGCAGAGTGGGCAGGCAACGTGGAACCGGGGATAAGGACGTGGCCTTTCCACCTACCAGTTGTGACCTGGGGCCCAGCATCTAACCACTCCGAACCTTCCCTGCTTCCTCTCCGGGATGGGGCTCCCCGCGGGAACCTTGTGAAGAATCAGCCAGATGGTGCCCGTGGACTTCCCGAGGGCCGGGCGTCTGGGCTTTGCTCCCGGGCTGTTGCTCCCTAAAAGTAGCTGCTGACTCGGTGGTTGGAAATGTGCTGACTGTGCATCACGGCCCTCAAGAGCTTCGATCAGCTACCGGGATGGCAGAGGGGCCCCGTGGTACAGAGGAAGAGTGCCACACCCCGGGGACTCGGATTTCCATCCCACGGTGGTGACTGAGGTTGTAGAGTCCGAACATGGCAATATCACTTCTTCTTCCTCTGTCATTAAACCTCTTGAGCCATTTGCCCATAAAAGGGGGCAGCTGCCATGGCTGGACTCATGATTAATGAGCCAGAACATGCCTCCTGACTGTCTCCAAGGAGTGCGGTCCGTGGAGAACAGCCCTTGCCTGCCCCGACTGGCCCTGCCCTCGCAGCCCAGCCTCCAGGCGGCGCTCGGCCAAGGTCTGGGCGGCAGGAAAAGGGTCCAGCAGCGCTTCTGCCCGGTGGCCCCTCCCAGGCCCCCAAGGTGGGGCTTGGTTGAGTTGGGGCAAGAGGGGGTGGGGCGGGTCTCTCTGAGGGAGGCAGTATCTAAGCGATGGGGTCCTACTTGTCTTTGGTCTTCCGCAGCTGGCAGATCACCCCGTGGCCAGGGCCGACTCCAGGCCGGAACACCCCTCTCTGTCCCCCCCCTTTTTGTGGTCATCTGTGGAGGAGTTGGAGATGGTTTGCACAAAACCCCTTCTTCCTTCTTGTTGAGGCTTGAAGAATGATCACCTTGGTATGATGAGCTCCTGCTTAGCACCTGGCACGGTGTTGGGAGTCTAACTCATGGAGCTCAAACAGCTAAACCCTCTCTTGGTCATGTCCCTGCCTGCAGCCCCTCCTGCTGCCTTTCTCGGGCCGCCCTGTGTAACCCCCTTGCAGTGACCTATTGGCAAGTTCTCACAGGTGCCGAGCTCGCAGGCCACACGCTTGCTTAGTTGCTCTCAGCAGCACCCTGAAGATAGGTACACTGTTACCTTCTTTATTGCAGCGTAATTCCCACACCATTAAACGCCCCCTGTGGGTCACGTGGAAACTGTTTAGCTCTTCCAACATCCGCCCGACTTTTCAAGTGGCTGCACCGTGTCCCGTTCCTGCCAGCCGTGGATGACTACGGTTCCAATTTCCCCGTATTTCCTTCAACACTTGTTCCCTTTTTTAAAATAGCCGTCCTAGTGGGTGTGGATCCTATGTCACTTTTGCAAGGCAGAGAATTGAGGCTCAGAGAGGCCCGGTCACTTGCCTAAGGCCGCACAGCCAGCAAGTGGTGGAGCCTGGATCCGACTCTCAGACTAGTGGTCTTTCAAACATTCTTTCACTGAGACGTAACATACGTGCAGAGAAGTATATATTGTGTCCTGCTTGATGTCTCTTAACATTGTGCTGCCCTCAACCCGAATCAAGACCTACAACGGTGCCGAAGCTCCAGAAACTCCCTCTTGGCCCTTCGGGGTACCGTCCCCACTCAGGGGTAAGCAGTGGTGTGCCCGCCCATCCTGGTTTTCCCAGAACTGCCCCAGCTTTAGTGCCAAACACCCAGGATCTCAGGAACACACGCCCCTCAGGCTCAGGCAAACCAGACAGCCAGTCACCCTCGTAACCAGTACCCTGACTTCTCTCAGCATGGAGTACGTTTTGCACACTTGTGAACTTTATATAAACGGAAGCATATAATCTGTGCTTCTGTGTCTAGTGTCCTTTCCTCAGCCTTTGGTCCGTGCAGTTAGTTCATCTGCATGCCACGTGTCGTTGCCGATCTTTCTTTCTCACCGTTGAGTCGCACTCCACCGGGTGACGCGGCACACTTTCTTCCCCCGTTCTTCCGCTGATGGACACCTGGGTGGTTTCCAGTTTGTTCCGGTCCAGGGTTGGGTCGTGCTCAGGCAGCATGTGTGTCCAGCTCTCCGCGAGAACGTATGTCAGCCCTTCTTCGTGGGGATAGGACCGCTGGTCGCAGGGGACCCGGGCTTCCAGCTTTAGCCGATAGCCGTGCACGGGTTTCCACAGCGGTTTAGAAGTCGAGGAGCATTCCAGATGCCCTGTCTCTATAACGACGCTGGTCCCTGCCTTTCCCGTTCGAGCCGTCCTGCTGGCTGGCTGGAGGACGGGGTGGTGTCACGGGGTGGTTGACCTGACTTCTAATCACCAGCTGTTACAGACAGAGGCCAGGACATGTACTCTGAAGGCCTCAGTTCTCCTTCCAGCTCTGCCTGAATAGCTGTGTGTGGTTGGTGAAGACGTGTACCTGCTCGGGACCTTCATTTGATGTGTCACGGGGCAAGACCTGCCTCCCGGGAGGGCCGTGTGGGTTCCCCAGGGCTGCTGGAGGTGGGGAGGGCCGTGCAGAGGTGCGGGGTGGGCAAGGGGAGCCAGGAGGGTTGTTCCCAGGCTGGGAGGTCCTGACAGTAGGGCAGAGGAAGGGCATCCGTGCCAGCCCCTCTGGGCCTCAGTGGGAGCCAGGGCTGGTCCCTCCATCCAGCCTCCCTTCCAGACTCACTTGGTCAGTTGCTCAGCTGTCAGGGGTACCCAGGGGCACACGTGAGAAGTGCCAGGCCCTGAGAACACAAATTTCCATCCATCAGAGTCCCCCATTTTCTTGGGTCATCTGTCTCTTCCCTGCCTCCAAAGCTGCACGACTGTAGGGTCGCGCCCCCAGACACTGGGCACTGGCTTGCACATGCGAGGGGTTCCACGTGTTGAGTGACTGCACAAATTGAGTCCCGAAGTGACCGTTGCACTGGCCACATTGCATGTGCTCAGTAGCCCACAGGAGGCTACCACGCAGGTGCAGAGCACTTCCCCCATCACGGAAAGTTCTGTGTGACAGTGCGGATCTAAGAGCCACTTGAGCCACACGGCCCTTCATTAAGTCCCCTACCACCAAGAAAAGACGATCAAACAAAAGGCCATAAGACACAAGAAGGGTGTGTTTTTCTCCTGAGAGATGCTCTTGCTCAAAACCGAGTTGCCTGTGCTAATAAAATAAGCCTGGCGTTGTGGTTTCACAGGCTCCTGCAGAAGAGCGGTAACCTGGTGAGGTAGGGGGTGGGGACGGTACATGGGCAGCATTTGGCCTCAAGAGGACAGTTGGAGAAGCCGTGCAGCCTGACACAGCGTCTCCGAGTCGGGGGCCAGGAAGGGGAGCGGCGGGCCGCTGTGTGGACGCTTCGCGGGACCAAGAGTGGTGCTGGGCGGGGGGTGCAGCTCGCCAGGGGACGGCGGCAGGGACAGTGGCCCTGGGGCAACCGGAAAAGCTTAAGTCACGTCGGCTGTCTCTGGTTTATGGAAACACGGGGAGGTGGGGGGTGTGAAAGGCACTGGAGGAGATTTGCTCCGGGCCTGGGGCCCAGACTGACCCACGTAGCAGCGAATTGTTACCGCCGCTTTGCTTTTGCGGTACAGCTTTCCCTTTGTGGGATTAAAGAGAACATCAAAATATTTTGACAGGCCTTTCCCAAGTGAGCCCGTGTGGATTTCTGCCCTCGACGCCCAGTGGGGCCGTAGGTGGCCTGGGGGCCCGCGGGGCGGGGTGGCAGCTGGCGGGCAGATTCCGAGACCCTGGTGGCGCCAGGTTCCGGTCCTGGCTCCTTTGTGCACGGCGTGCGTTCGCAGTGTGCGCGAGCCCTTCGACGTGCACACCGGAGTGTGGCTCCGGCTGGAGGAGCTGGCAGAGTGTGGGTGGAGGCCACCGTCCCTGGCGGTTGGGGGATTGAGTCCTGGGTGTGTCTCTTAAAAGCAGGGGTCCGTGGCACGTCAGCACCTCTCTGGACCTGCCTCGTCTGTAGCATACATACGGATAAACAGGGGTAAACACGGCCCCCCTCCAGGGCTGCGGCATGGTCAAGTGGGAGAAGACGTGTCCTCGGCGTGCTACCCGCTCGAGGCGTGTCAACCAGGGGCACCTGTGCCTTTCCGTGCGCCAGGGGCTTCGCCAAGGCTGTGTTTGCGGGGCACACGTCCTTCCTTATCACCGGAAAAATATGCAGCAGACCGTCCCCCCTCCCCCAAAGGGGGAAACCACCCAGATGTCCCTCGGCTGCGAAGGAGTAAGCCAAACGTGGCCTGTCCCTTCAGCGGGACGTTATGCAGCCATAACCAATACATGCTGCGACCTGGGTGAACCTCCGGAACCTCCAGGGAGAAGAGCCAGCGAGAAGGTCCACGTGCTGTGTGATTGCACTGACGGGAAATGTCCACAAGAGGCCAAGCCGCGGGGACAGGTAGCAGACCAGCGGCCAGCAGCCCCGTGGGGGAGTGACCGCTTCGTGGGTACGGAGTCTCCTTTCGGAGCGCCGAGAATGCCTTAGCACTGAACTAAGTGCCATGAAGTTGCACGACACTGTGAATGTGCCAGCGGCCATTGCGTTGTACGTTTTAAAGTGGTTAGCGTTTGATTTTATATGAATTTTATCTCAGTTCTAGAAAGCAGCAGGGGGAGGTGAGCTAAAACCCACTCCTCCGATCCGAGCCGTTCTGTGGTACTTACTACCAGAGGTTAACAGTGCCGTCATTATTACTGTTGTCGTTGTTGTTGACTCTCCAAACGGGCTGGAAGAGGCTTCCCTATCCTCTGACCTGACACCTGTCCTTTGAGTCCAGGGTGTGTGTCCAGGGGGCAGCGGGCAGCAGCAAACCCGTCCTCATTCCAGTGGGACGGTGCCATGTGGAGTCGGGCTGTGCAGAGAGGGGTCTCCCTCCATGATGACTCAGGCAGCTTCCGTGCAGGGAGAGGGGGACCTGTCTATAGCGCGGCTCACCCAGCAGGGTGCCAGGGCGCCGACCCCACCCCCACCCCCACCCCCACCCATGGCAAACAGCCTGCTGTTCTCAGCCCGGGTCCCCTGGGGGGCAAGGTTTCCCAGCCTCCCACGTCCACCTGCCTCTGGAGTGAGCTCATGGAGGGTGTTTCCAGACCGGCTTCTCCTCTTGGGGTCTGGGAGCCTCTTCCCTGCTCCCCTTCCTGGGATTGGTGCTGGACACCTTCCCAACATATGCCTTGAGTCAGCCTGAGCCTCGTCTTGGGGGTCGCAGACATCATGATTCACATTCGCTTTTAGAGGAATCCCCATGGAAACCAGGCAGGTTTGGGTGGGAAGGAACTGGCTCCCTGGGAAGCAGGGGGAGGTGCAGCCTGGGGGCCTCTGGGGGAGGGGCTGCTTCAGGGGAGTTTGGTCACCCCACTCCTTGCCTACTCTGACGTGGGGGGTCCGAGGGGGTTCCCAGTGTGGAATGTCAGCTCCGAGGGTCTTGGTTGACTAGGGGCCCTCACGAAGCCCCTCCAGGCTCTGCTCTCCTGAGCCCAGATCCAGGCATCGAGGGGATGCTAGAGAAGCAGCTCATCTCAGAAACAGAAGCAGAAGGGGAGCGCTCTCTTCCTGGTCTGGCGGACACCAAGACCCCCAAGCTAGCCCCTCATCAGTCCCCAAGGGCAAAAGGACAGAGGCACCTCAACTCCCACGGGAGAGCAGCGTCCCCAAGCGCCTGGACCCCTGTGTGCAGACTTCTGTGATCCCAGCCCCTGTGCGGCGCAGTCGGGCTGTGGGCACTTGGCCGCCGTGTGGTCTCTCTGAGCTCACCGGGATCAGAGCCTGGCTTTTCCAGGACCCAGCCAGGCTCGGGGCTCAGGATGAAGGCCCCCCCCAGCCTTAGCCAGGGCTCCCCGGTTCTCTTTAATATCTCTTTAATGAGAGCAATTTGGCAATGACGTAAAATATGCTTTTACCCTTTGTCCCAGTAATTCCATTTCTGGGAATCTGGCCTAAGGAAATAATCCTAAATATAGGGTAGAAAAACACGTTTCACAAGGATGTTCATTGTGGAGTTGTTTATAGTGGCATAAAATGAAACAACCACACTGTCCATGGTGGTGGGGGGAGGTGGGAAGCAGTGATAAAACAGTGGCCAAATGCTTTATAGCCACTAAATAATAGTTCTGGAAATTATTGTCCAGAATATACGCTGTGCATGTGATGGAACATTATGTTAAAAAGAAAAAAAAAAAACAGGCAAGTCACAAGATTATATGTATTGTATGACTTGGGCTCTGTAAAAAAAAAAAGAAAAAAAATCATGTATAAAAAATAATCAGGAGCATAATATAAAGGTAATATACCAAAGTGCTAATGAGTGGTCTTGACGTGATTTTATCTGAAAGATTTCATTCTATTCATCGGCTTCCAAATCATCTACAGTATTCACACATTGCCTTTCTTAGGTTTGACCTCTAATTTACTTTCAGTAAAATTCATCCTTTAAGGGTGTAGATTTGTGAGTTTTGACAAAGATACACAGTCAGGTAACCGCCACCACCACCATTGAGATACAGACTATTTCCAGGGGCACCTGGGTGGCTCAGTCGGTTAAGCGTCCCATCTCTCGATTTCAACTCAGGTCACGATCTCACAGTTCATGAGTTCCAGCCCCGAGTTGGGTTCTGTGCAGACAGTGCAGAGCCTGGCTGGGATTCTCTCTCTTCTTGTGCCCCTCCTCCACTCACAATGCTCTCTCGCTCTCTCTCTCAAAAATAAATAAATAAACTTAAAAAAAATTTTTTTTAAATATTTCCATCACCCCACACAGCTCCCCGTGCCCCTTGGTAACTGGTCCCCACCCGCACCCTGGCCACTGGAAAGTGCTAGTCTGATTTCAAGTTCCGTAGTTCTGCTCCTCCCGAGACGTCACGTACACAGAGTCGTGCAGTATGGCCTTGCACTGTTTTACATGTAGAAACAACCGAGTCTGCTTGTTGTTCTCTTACATGTACCTTTCAGAGCTGGATTTCCCAGCTTCCCTCAAGTGGAGGGGAATTAAATTTTTCTTTTTTTATCTGACTCAGCCTTTACCCCATGTAGGAATCTCCTGCACTGTAACTCAGATCATCGTGTTCAGATTACCAAGGAATTATCAGTTATCTGTGAAATTGCCCCAGCCGTGTGAAAGTACCCGGACGAAGGAGGCCCGTGGTCAGCACTGGCTCACACCTGAATCCCAAGAGAGCATTCAGGGACTCTCAGTCCCGATCCGTCCCCTTTCCCTTGTAAGCCCCCTGGGCTCCTGCCTAGGCTCTGTCGTCGAAGACGATGCTAGTAATAACATGGCAGCAGTTAATTTCTGTCTGTGAACATTTTATCTTAGAACAGTTTGAGATGTACAGAAAAGTTACAAAGGCAGCACAGAGTTTCCATGGACCCCTAAGCCCGCTACCCCAGTTGTGAACATCTCCCAGAAACATGATACATTTGTCACAACTAATGAACCAGTAGTGATATGCTGTTATTAAAGCCCATGCTTTATTTGATTCCCTTCGTTTTTACCTAATGTCTGTCTTCTGTCCCAGGATCCCACTGGGGATCCCACAGTGCAAGGAGTGGTCCTCCTCCATAGACAGAGAATTCTCATGTTTGGGACAGTTGCTTGGACTTTCCTTGGTTTTGATGAGTACTGGTCAGGTGTTGTGAGGAACGTCCTTCAGTTGGGGTTTATCTGATCCTTTTGTCACAGTTAGACCAGAGGTATGGGTCTGGGGGAGAAAGAGCCTAGAGGTAAAGTTTATTGTTTCTCGCAGTATCTCATTTTACTGCGCTTTTTAGAGTGTTCCAGATGCGGTGCTAAGCCTTGACAGACTGGGTCTCCTTTAAGGATTATTAGAAAATAATCCTGCCTAATAAATTCTCGTTTTACCATTGGCTGGAATGGACTCAGAGAGGTACAGTAGCTTGCATGAAGCCACACAGTTAAGAGACTCAAACACAGGTCTCTCTGTACACATTTTGCTTTTAGCCAGTACTGTTTCAAACAGTGGGAAAGCAGAACGTCTGCTATTAAAAACCAGTATGTATTTATTTATACCCAACCTTTCCCCAAAAAGCCTGTGTTGTAACTTCTAATCAAGGCCACATTGAAGCAGCTGGAGCAGGGTCGTGAGAAAGGCAGACACAGGCACGCCCCGCCTCCTGGACATCGCACATGTCGGGAGTGGTCACCCCGCCCCGTGCGTGTGGTCGCCACGGGCTTGGTGCCACACGGGGCAGTGCGGAGCCTCGTCGTGTCCCAGGGTCCCCGGGGAGGCCGGTGGGAGGCAGAAGCTTCGAGGCCCATAGGTGTGCTTCTCAAGAAACGAGGCTGGCCGTTGGCTCGGTTTGGATCATCGAGTCCAGATATTTACAGAATGGGCGTTGCTATCTTTCTCTTGTTTGGTGTGGTCTGGCGGTTTTCCAGATGTGTTAGTGGCCATGGCTCAACCCGTGTCCTCTGGCCTCTGTATGTCTCAAGGGGTCAACGGCATGGAGTTTGGAGGCCGACCAGACCTCGTAAAGGGAGGGAGGTGGATTTGGGCCACTACAGAAAGGCCTTTGGCGCATCTGGTACCTGGGTGCCATTGCTTCCGAAAGGAGATTTTTTTTTTTTTTTCATTTGTCAATTAAGTTTTAATTTTAAAATTTAATTTTTAAAATGATCCCCAGAAAGCATCTTCCCCAAGTATGTTCTGTGTCATGATTAGAAGTAATACATGGATGAACACTGTGTTATTTAGGAAAATAATTCCTTCATTTAGAAGAAAATGACTACCCCTGTCTCAGTGCCAGGGTCTGTTTGGGCACTTGGAACAGAACAGGTGGAGATTTCTGCTCTTGTGCTGGAACACTAGCAGGGGAGACAGCACACAATAAATACTTGAACGTGGGTTCAGATAATAAGTGTCTAACCAATCCCCCGAGCCCCTGGTGGCACGGATATTCTCGGGACAAGATGTGCAGTCAGAGCTGAGTCATTGATGGCGGAATACCGAGAACGGAACAGTGCATGGGGCGCAGGCACAGGCTGCAAGGTGAGGGGAGCCCACACATCTGCCTCTGGGATGCACCACGGCAACTGTCCTGGTCAGACACAGAGGCTCCTGGGATTGGTGCTGAGGGGTGGGCTCTGTGCCTTTGGGGAAGGGCAGAAGGGATCTGACTGCCCCCCCCCCCCCCCCCACATCGCCTCTGTTTGCTAGGGACCTGCTCTGGAGCCTCCAGGCTGTTCCTGCTTCTGTCCCCTCCTCCCGAGTCTCTTCCCCAAACAACGCTCCACCCCAGACCCCTGGCTGGGCCCACAGGACCCTCTGGGAGTGGCCTTCCTCCTTTGGGCAGTCTCCTCCCTGAACACGCCCAGCTTGTTCCCACACCTGGGCCTTTGCACTGGCCACGAGCTCCAAGCTCCGGGGTGTACTTTTGCTCCACTTCTCCGGGGCACCGGGCACCGCAGCTCTTAGCCCCTGTGAGCGCACCCTCTTGGATTCTTGGTGCAGCACCGGCTGTTTATTTGTGTATTTGGTTTGTTATCTCCTTGCCCCCCTGGGCTCCTGTCTCATCCACTGCTGTATCTCCAGCACCCGGCATATGGGCCTATGACGTAATAGATGCCCAACGAATACGTCAGATAAGTGAATGAGTAAATGAATGAATGAAAGAACGGAATGTATTGATCAACCTCTCTCCCTTCCTGAGCCCGGTGACCGATCATATCAGGGAGATTTGTCGCAGCCTGTGCCCTCAGCCCTCTCCACCACCACCAGTGCATCTCAACTTAGGCAGACAGAAATGGAAATTTAAAACCTCGGGGCGGTCCTAAATCCCGATGGTAGAATGAACTCGTCAGGCCATGGAGTTTACATTGCGCCCCCTCCTGTGTGCAGCTCAGTGGGGAGTGGCTAGGGCACCGATTCCTGAGTCACCAGCTCGGTTCGGCCCTGGCCAGCCCCCGTCCCAGCTGGCCTACCTTGGGCAAGTCATGTGACACCTCAGGTTCCTCATCGTGCGGTGGGATGGCCCTGGCACCTGCTCCACGGGGCCGTTGTGAGGATGGAAGGAGACCTCGCTTGGCGCGTGTCACGGCTGGGGACGTGTCAGCCGTCACATTCTGCCTTCTCGGCTAAGCTACGCTTGCCTCTGGCTCTGCTAAAGTATGGCTTCCTGGTTTCCTGGGGTCAGGGCGATAAGGATGCTGCTGGTCCCTGGTGACCAGTGCATCCCCTTGGCTCCTGGCGCCTTCTCTCCGTGACAGGGGAGCTCCCTCAGAGAGTAGCGAGCGGCTGTGAGTTTCTCTCTCCCTGCCCTCACCCCAGCATTGACCGACGAAAGCTGTTCCAGCTCTTCCTTTTGACACAAATTGTTGAGCCCTTGCCACATGCCAGGCTCTGTGGAGAGAGGGCAGGGAGCAAGACAGACATGGGGCTGACCTTACGGAGCTGCAGCCTGGCCAGGAGGCAGGCATCAGTAGATGACATATGGTAGACGTCCACAGTGATTAAATGGGGTGCGCGGAGCGCCGAGGGCACAGGGAAGGATGTGGCCAGGTGGGCTTTAGGGTCTGGGGGGTAGCAGGCCCCCCAGAAGACCTGTGAAGCTGAGGCCTGGACAGTGGAGGAGGAGATGCCAGGGATTGGGCCACAACCGTTTGGGGACAAAGGGCAGGCTAACGGTGTGGTGCCACCGGGTGGGCCATTGAGGAGGGCCGACGGAGAAGAAAAAGTGGGTGCGGCTGGAGGAAGGAGCCTGGCAGGGGTGGAGGGGCACGTGGGATTCGTGCTTGGGCCACCGGGAGCTGTGGAAGGACACTGAACAGGGAATAGGGGGATACAGTTTGTCGACTTGGAATGTGGCCCTGGGTCTCGAGTGGAGAGTGCATATCTGGGTGGGGAGACGACACCGGGAAATCCAAGGGGGTCTGTGACTGCATTCTGGGCAGGAGAAGGCAGTGGCTTGGACACAGTGAGGGCTGGAGGGATCCAGGCTCTGCCCTGTGCTGGGCCCCACGAACGCCCAGAGGAACAGGGTACAGGCTTTGCCCTTAAGGCGCCCCCAGTCTGGTCCCGACTCTACAGCTCCAAACACGGGGGCGAGTTTCCACTGCAGCCCCCTCCTGCCAGCTGGGATGCTAGGAAAGACGGAGTTCCTTTGGTCTCCAGAGTCGCCCCGTGTCTGTACCAACTCGGTTTGCCTGTTGCCAGAATGGGGGGGGGGGGAGGATGTTTTCTGGAACCTTCTTTGAGGCATGGATACTGTGCCTGATCTTGTAACCAATGTGTGTCTTCTCTCTCTTTTTCTTTTTTTCTTTTTGCTGCAGCCAACTGGGTACATGGAAAACTCGGTCTCCTACAGCGCTATTGAAGACGTTCAGCTGCTGTCCTGGGAGAATGCCCCGAAGTACTGTTTACAGCTCACAATCCCTGGGGGAACAGTCTTACTGCAGGTAGGAGAGACAAACATGAACAAGCAGTTTCCTCTGCCCCCTCCGCGCTCTCGCACTCCGCTTTCCCTCAGAGGAGACGGCCAGCTCCCAGGAGGGAAGGTTATTTAGCTTAGGGCACATTCTTCTCCAGCATAAGAAAGGTATAAACCGTGGGGCCCTCTCTGGGAGAGGAGCAGGGAATGTGCACAGACTGAGCTCCTACCGCCTGCCTGTTGCAGCCCAGGAACCTTATGTCTTATGCTTTTCTTTCTCTCCACAAACCTGAGAAATGGGTCTTTTGATCTCCATCTTACAGATGAGGTAACTGAGGCACAAAGGCATGTTTTTAGGCCTTAGAAGGCCATAGTAAGCAACACATGCCACCTTTTGCTCTACTTAGAGTGAGGAGGAGGTTCTTCTCGTCGGTCTCAGTCTTTTTTTTGTCCTTTGAGAGAGAGAGAGAGCTTGGGAGCGTGCACACCACGAGCAGTAGACAGGGGCAGAGGGAGAGAGTCTTAATCAGGCTCCCCGCTCAGCCCAGAGCCTGATGCGGGACTCCCTCCCACGGCCCTGGGATCATGACCTGAGCCGAAATCAAAGGTCAACCGACTGAGCCCCCCCCAGAGCTGTCTCCTTGGAAAAGGGTGCATTTTGTGCGTATCGGTCAGGGCTGTTGTTTGGAAATGATACAAACATTCAAACTCTCTGAAGCGAAAAGAATTTGATGCTGTAATTGTGTTCAAGTAACTGGGAAGTCTAAGAGAGGCCTTCAGGCATAGCTTGATCCAGGAGTCAAGTGATAATAGTATTCAGGGACTCTCTCTGTCTCCATTTCCTGGCTCTCTTTCTGTGCATTGGCGTCATTGTCAGGGACGGTTTCTCCATGCCTGAGAAAAATGGACTTTTTTTTTTTTAAGTTTATTTATTTATTTGAGAGAGAGCATACACGTGGGTGCATGAGCAGGGGAGGGGCAGAGAGGGAAGGAGAGAGGATCCCAAGCAGGCTCCTCACTGCCAGCAGAGAGCCCGCCTCAGGGCTGCAACTCATGAACCATGAGATCACGACCTGAGCCAAAATCAAGAGTCGGTTGCTTAACCGACTGAGCCCCCCAGGCACCCCGGGAAAGAGAGACTTCTCTCCTTAAAAATGTGAGAGCCCATTTTCCTTCCAGTACCCTTCGGTAAAATCTCATAGAAGATTCTGACTGGCCCTGCTGTAGTCCCCGACATCCCAGGGATGGCCCCACCCTAGGTTACATACCCAGCCTTGACCATAGGGGGCTGTGTACTCTCATGGCCCTTCCAGGACCTTGTGGTCCGGGAGAGGTGGGTCCACCAGGCAAGGAATCGTGGCTGCAAAATTTGCAGCGGTGTATACACGCGATGTGTCCTGTGTCGTTTCGGGCAGAGCCGTCCCAGCCTCCGGCAGGGACCCCGAGTCAGAAAGTGCTCATCTAGAGAGAATTCATTCTCTTGTCTTTGGGAGAACAGGCCCTTCTTTTAGGAACATATTCTTTCTAACTCTGTCACTCCAGGGAGATCTGCCCTGAGCCTGAAGAGATGTTCCCTAAAACGCATTTCCAAAGCGGCCACTAGATTGTGTAACAACATTGAAGGCGAGAGGCACATGGTCTGGCCTCTGAGGAATGCTGAGCTCAACAAGCTGACTCTAACAGCTAATTCTTTAGAAAAATCCTCTTCTTTACTGTCATCCCTTGGAGGACACCAACACCATGGCCGCCCGTCTGTTTTCTTCTCAGTTCTGGTGCCCTCTGCACTTGGCTGTCTTTCTTCTACCTGCCCTCACCTTTTCCCTCCTCCCCAGCCCCCAGCCCAGCCAGCAGAACTCTCCTGTCTGTCCTTCCGGCCCCTCTGACAGCTGCCATCTGGAGTCTGTGGGGGCAGCCACTTCCGGCCCCCTTGGGCTGGGAGCTGAGCAGCGGCGGGACATTCGGGGGGTGGGGACAGTAATAGCATCCTGCGGAAAGCTGGAGAAGAGGGGTACAGAGAAAATCCTACTGACTCACAGAGCACCGAGCCGGCCTGCCCCCTGTGCTGGGGGAGGAAGGTAAATGAGCCCCTTGGCCCCATCCTCGAAGAGTTGTGGGGCTCTCTGGGGAGACCGAGCTCTAAACACGTGACTACAGAGATAACAGCTAAAATAGAGGCACATCCCGGAGGGCAGGGACTGACTCACTCGGCCGGCGGGGGGGGGGGTGCCAGAGAAGGCTCCCCAGGGGTGGCGACGTTATAGTGGGGCATAGAGGGATGAGTAGGAGTGTGCCAGGATGGGGGGCACACACTCGGGGCAGAGGGAATGCGGGTGCAAAGCATGAATGTGAGAGAGGGGGTGTTTGCTGCCCTGGAAGAGAGGGGGAGGCAGGTTCAGGGCCCTGTGGATGATGTCCAGAGTTCTTGGGTCACAGCTAGACTCTATGGGTCTTATTAGCCGAGTGAAGAAGCCAAGGCTGTGTTCCGAGGGCAACGGGGAGCCATGGAAAGCTCTTACGGGTTGGAAGGGACAGTAGAGGGATCAGTCTAGTTGCAGGACAGAGAGGGAGCACCAGAGGGAGGGAGGAGGGAGGGAAACCTTGAAGTAGTCTAGCTAGAGTGGGGAGGGCCCTGAGCCCCAATCTCCTGGGCTGTATAGTGGCTGCTGCTTGACCGGCAGGAGGGTCGCATTGTTCCTGGGGCTGGAGGGGCCGGCGTCCCCCCAAGGAAGGCCCGATGCCGCTCGCCCAGGGGTGGAGGGGCAGGGAGGCTTAGAGGGATGTGGGTTGCTGGGCAGTGGAATGTCCCTTTAACCCAGGCCGTGGCTGCGGGCCGGCGGTTATGACTCGCCTGGCTGGGGCTGCGTCCGGCCGTGGCCTCGCGTCAGAGCTCCCCCTGCCGAGCCGATAGGCAGGCCTGCGCCAGCACCCCCCTTGCTCGCTGCCCCGCCCCCCCCAGCTCCGGTGGACAGGAGCAGGAGAGCGGGACTCACACACGGCCCTCCACCCCATTACTCGGGGAGCCCAGGTGGGTGCAACCCCCCCCCCCCCCCCGCACCTCAGCCTCTCCCTCTGCTGTTTCCATCAGCTTCCACCTTGCTTCCTTCTCATCATCGCCCTCCTCCCTCCCTCCCCACAGATTCATGGGTGGTGTGTGGCCGGCCGCCTTGTTACATAAGTGGGTTCCGAGTCATCTTGGAGATGGGCTTTGGGCTGGAAGGTACCTGAAGCCCCAGGGCGGTGCTCCTCGCGTGCTGTCGACACAGTCCGCAGGAGCCTTCTTTGGGTTTGTCCCGGTTTGTGTGATGGGACCCGGAGCTGTGGCATGACTGAGCAGTCCTCCCTGTCGTGCGTGTAGGAAGGACCAGGACGCAGCCCGCTGTGCTCAGGGGGCAAGGCCGCCTGGAGCAGCTTCGTCTGGGTCGGGGCGCCCCTGGCCACAGGGCAGGCAGAGGGTGAAATGCCCCCCCCCCCCCAGTGGTGCCTTCTGCCGGCAGCCACCAGCCACACTGGGTTGTCTGCATTTTAATTTACTGAATCAAGTGGAGAATGCAGATCCATGGTCCACTGGCCGCATTTCGAGTGCTCGATAGCACACGGACCTAGCGGCTGCTGCTGGGACGGTGCAGATAAAGACCGTTTCCGTCATCGCAGAATGATGGAAGTGCCGCCCGGGGCTGGACCCTGGAACTTCTCGTCGCGGCCCCGTGCTCCACGCACCGCCTCCCTGCCAGAGGAAGTAACCTCACAAGGCTGGAGGGTCTGGCCCGTTCCAGCAGCTCTGAAGAGGGTCACGTCCTGCTTCATGTGCACGGCTGTTCCCTCCCGTGGGGTGATGTTGGGGTTGCAGGGGTCCCCACCCTCGCCTGCCAGGCTCTCGCTCTCGGTCCCTCTTTCGGGTTCTCGTACCCACGTGAATCTGTTTTCCTCTGTCTCTCTCGGACCCTTTCTCTTCTCCCCGTGTCTCCCTCTCTCTCGCTCTATTTCACTCTCTGCTTCTCTTACAGTTTTTTGTTGTTTTTTTTTCTGATGTCTTTCTCCATCCCAAGCCTCTCTCCACCCCAGGCCCTTCCCTCCTTGCATCTTGACTTAACTGCCTCTGTGTCTCCTCCTCCCTCTGTTCCTCCCTCTCCAACCTCCGTCTCTCTCCCAGGGACCTCCTGACAAAGCTGCTTTGTTAGAATTTGAATCGGTGCCTCACTCAGACCTCTGGGAGCTGACCTATCCGAGTTCAGGGAAGGTTAAGAGACGATCTCTGGCAACCGTGCCTTCTCCCAGCGCAGAGAGCCCGAGCGATGTGCCAGCAGGTCGAATCCCCAGACAAAGGCACCAGCCTCCCAGCCTTGTCCAGTTGGTGTCTTTCTGGAAGCTTTGTGTTTTTCAGCATGAGCTCCCTAATGCCATGTTATTAGAATCCCCGGGTGCAGAAAGGGCCTATTTATCTTCTTTCCCCCCTTAATGCCCTTTGTGCTGATGTTTCATTGTGAGGAAGTAACTACATAAGAACATAAACGGTGCAATGAAAGCGTCCAGGGCGGGGGGGCTCCTTGCCGGCCTGTGGGGTGGGGTAGCCAGCATTAAAGAGCCCTGTGGCGCCCATCATCTGGGGATTTCTGCCTTGCAGTTGGGTTTTTGCCCATCCGTGAGAAGTAGACAGGAGCCCCCTGCTCCTAAAACAGGGTCCAGGCGGAACCAGAACAAAGAGACTCTCGTCTCCCGATGGTCTCAGAGACCGGCTCTTCTCTCAAGAGGATCTCCAGAGGCCAGGCGTCAGGGGCAGGGACAGGGTGGGTTCCCTTCTTACTGGAAGCCAGTGAGAAAGAGCTTTCCGGTCTGAAAAGCACGTGCTGTTTTTTCCCTAAGAAGTTGGGCCAGGAAGGAGAACTTGGGAACAGTCACCCACAGTGCACCCTTGGCTGTTTTTCTCACCTCTCGAGACAATACAACAATGAGAGAGAACTTGGCAACTTTCGAAGAGGAAATTAGGCAGAATTTGCCTGGAACGAGGCCCTTCCAGTATTAGAAAGATTTATCGCTAGGAGAAATTAGCACTGGCCTGAGCAGGCCTGCCTGCCTCTAGGGGCTCTTTCCCATGCTTGAATCCAGTGACCCCCTCCCCCCGCCCCAGGACTCTGAGCTGTACCCTGCGTCCCACGGGGCCAAGTCGTCCTGGCTCAGCTGCCCATACAGCAGTGTAGAAACCCTGCGCAGAAACTCACCCTCTCCTCCGGGCCACGTACAGCCCAGTCCGGAGTGGACCTCTCCTTTCCATTGGGAGGCACTAAGAGGTGATATGTCGGGATCCCGGACATCCCCCCACCCCGCGCCCCGAGCAGCCTCCGTCCTTCTTCGAAACCAGACAAACCAGAAGAAGGAGCAGTTCGTGGCCCACCCTCTCCGGCTCCATCAGTGAGAGATGTGCCGCCCCTCTTCGGGGGGAAAGTTCAGGCCCCTTCTCTTGTTTGCGACGTGGGGATTGGAACCCAAGCCGAGTCCTTCCTCCCCGCCTTTCACCAGGCATAATGCCTTCAGATTCCCCAGCCCAGTTCCTGCAAGCCTGCTGAAGCCCAGACACATGGCTCTCCTGTTGGGGGCGGGCAGCCTGTGCGGCCGCCTGAGCCCCAGTGTAACCACCATGCTCTACCTGTGCGGCCTTGGACAAGCAGCAGTAACCTCTCCAGGGCACCGATCTTGTCTGTGAGCTGGAGTTGTAGGACCTGCCTCCTTGGCTGTTGTGAGGACCAACGTTGTGAGCGTTACTGCACGTAGAATACTCAGCACTGTGCCTGGTCATACGAGGTTTTCGGGGAAAGACCGCCGTGACTCTTTTTTAGTCCCGATCAGATACACCTTGGGGAAGAGACGGGATCAAGACTGAGTAGTTCTTTAGAAGCCTGACTGCACATGAGATTTTCTTCCAACGAGCAGGACGGGTGATGCTTCACCCATCCATCTAACTCTCCACCCACCCAATCCATTTATGTATCTGTCTGTCCACCCGTCTACCCATCCGTCATCCATGCATCCACGTGTCCATCCAGTCATCCATTCAACATCCCAGCCAATCTTTCATTTAACAGACATTTCTCTGGGTTTTGCGGACGCAGTAGTGAGTAAATCAGACATGGCTGCTGACCTCATGGAGCTCACGGCCTGGAGAGAGAGAAGAACGATGAGATCAGCACTTGCAGGGCAGGGTAGGGCAGTTAGATGAGCTTCCACCGCCTGAGGTGGTCCGGGATGGCGAGGGAAAGGCAAAGGGGGGAAAGGAATTCGGGGCAGAACTGAAGGGTGAGTAGCACAGCAGGCCCCGAGGGAGGAGGAAGGCAGAGTGTTCCCGGTAGGATGTGCGTCCGGTGCGAAAGCTACATGAGAAGCGAAGCAAGCCGGCTCACGCTCGGTTATGCTGCCGTGGCAAAGCAGCCCCAGCTTCTCAGTGGCTCAAAACAGCAAAGGATTTTTTCTCACTCGGGCCACGTGTCCGTTGTGGGTCAGCGGGGAATACTGCTCATGGAGCCGGTGCCGTCTGGCATGTTCCTGGTTTTACCGCCGCAAGGGGAAGGGACCCTGCTAAGTAGCGTGCTGGCTCGTAGAGGCTCCACTGGAAGCGACGCAGGTCACATCCACTCACACTTGGTTGGCCACGGCCAGCCCCGTGGCTCCGAGTACCTGCCACGTGCTGGGAGGAGAGCTGGACACTTTGCGGGAGGATGCTGATAAGACCACAGCAAGTCTGGGCCTCAGTTTGCTCATCAGAAGCGTGGCAGGAAGGGATGGGCTGGGCTAGAATTGGGTCCCTAACCTACGGCCCGTGGTGTCTTCCAAAACTGTCTTTGCGTGCACCTGCGTGTGTGTGCAGTGGACACATGTGCGCTGTGCTTGGGTGTGATTCTGCAGCGTGTTTCAGGTTCTCAGGGGGATTCAGATTCCCATAAATCCCCCCAAAAACCAAGAACTCCTGAATGGGTGATCCTTGAAATCCCTTTGAGCCTCCAGTTCAAAGAGCCTCATTTGTTACGATGGACGAACGTAGCCACGGCCTCTGTCTTCCTCCAAAGTGCAGCCAGCCCAGAGGGCACAGCGAGGGCTGTGGTCACCTCTCCTCCCGGTCGCGCTGGGGAATGATGAGCCCAGCGGGTGGGGTGGGGGACGTCTGCTGTCTCTGCCTCCCTGGAGTGGAGGCACGGAACCGGATGGCACCTCCAGCATTTGCCCCCGTGTCATGAGTCCCCTCGGCGAACTTGGTGACCCCGGCTTCACTGGGGAGGTAGCAGTTATTCCGACGGGACTCTGTCTCCTTTCCCAGTCCCATGGGCGGGATGGGGCTCTGAGAGTGGCGGGAAGGAGGGCGGGGAGCGTGGTCCCAGCCAAAGTGCTGGAGGGGGCGAGGGGTGCAGAGGACAGAGAAGGGGCGCGTGCCAGACAAGCTGTGGCAGCGAGGGCGATGGTGTGGTCAGGGTCGGGCTGGGTCAGCTCCCAGGCGGGTGGCAGGGCCCTCCCACCTGCTCGGTGCCTGGTCGGTGACATCAGCCGGGGTTCCTGCCCTGTGCGTCTCAGTTCAGCCCCGTGCCTTGGGGAGGCAGGCTCCCCGGGTCCACGGTACAGGCGGGGTGGTCCAGGGTCACACAGCTGTTTTCAGCTGGGATCCACCAACTGCTCCACTGAACCCACACCTGCGTTCTTTCCAGAACGTGACTCTGACCTCCTCCAGTTGAGATGCTCACGGGATGATGGAGGCAGCTGGGAAGCTGGGTGTGGGCAGGCGCGGGGGCTCTCCCACGTGAGGAGGGACTTGGAACATGCAGGGGGTTCTGCCGGAAAGGTCAGGCCGAGAGGGGAGGTGAGCAGGGCAGGTGAGATGGGGTTGTGTCGCTGAAGGAACCTTCTTCCCCTTCTAGACCGCAAGGCTGCTGTCAAACAGGACACAGCAGACCCAACGGAGACCTGGGGACGCGGCCCCAGGCACCAGGGCACCAGGGCAGGGGAGGAAACGTGCACAGCCATCTCTGCTTAGCAGCAGGCCGGGCACGTCGAGGTGGAGGTCGAGGTCGGGCAGAGCCAGACCACCTGGGGGGTGGGAGGAGGGCTCGTGGTGGAAGCAGGGGAAGCTGCCGCTCCGGGGCTGGCCAGCGCCTTCTGGAGGAACAGCTGGAGAGAAAATGCTTTGGAACATGCGTTTTTGAGAAGGAACAAGTGTCCACTGGTGCCTTGTGGGTCCGTCAGGGCTCTTGGACGTAAGCAGGCAAGATGGGCTCAGGCCGTCTCCAGCAGAAAAGGAACATACTGGAAGGATTGACGGGAGCCTGGAGAACAGGCTGAGGCAGGTGGTAGCACCGTGCCCCACCCAGCCTAGGGTTTCCCTTTAGCGGAAGACACCCCTCTGCCTCGTGATGAATTCTTAACCCCTTCATCCCCACATTGCTTGGCTCAAGACCCAGAGTCCTGGGCAGGGGCTTCTGACTGACGCGACTGACGCGGCCTGGATCACCTGCTCCTCACAGTCAACCAAGGGAGGGGCGCTCCCCCCCCCCCCCCCCACCTTAAAAATCCCCGACAGGAGCTTGCGTGCTGGGGTGGTTCCCAGAATGGGAAGGGCTGGGCCTGGTCACGGGGAGACCAGGTCTGTGTTCGATTCGGCGGCCGAGGCACAGAGAGGGAGTCGCTCTCTAGCGCTTCCTCCCGCTGGTCTGCTTTCTCACCTCCTGCTTTGTGTGCGCGTTCACTCATTCTTGTGCAGCCAGCCCCGCAGCGGTACCCGGGGCTGCTCATCAGCACGGGGGATTTGGGCATAAGGCTCTGCCCTCAGGGCACCTGGGTGGCTCAGTTGGTTGAGCATCTGGCTCTCGATTTTGGCCCAGGTCATGATCGCAGGGTCGTGGGATGGAGCCCTAAGTCGGGCCCTGTGCTGAGTGTGGAGTCTGAGATTCTCCTTCTCAGAGACTCTCTCTCTCTCTCTCTCTCTCTCTCCCCCCCCACACACACACCGCTCTCCCTCAGAATAAAAAAAAATTTTTTTAAAAGGACTCTGCCCTCAAGGAGCTCATTCACTTGGTCATTCAGTCCAACCAGTGACACCTTATGGGCATTGCCCGGTCCCACTGTGCGCCCCCAGGACCAACAGAGCAGCCCCTATGAGCACCAACTATCCATACCTCCCACACCGGTTTTCTACGGCTGCTGTCACACATTACCACACCTTTAGCGGTTCAGACAACACAAATTTAGTACTTGTTTGTTTCTAGTTCTGGAGGCCAGAAGTCCAGCACGGGGCCCACTAGGCCAAAATCAAGATGTCGGCAGGGCTAGAGCCTTGCGGAAGCTCTTGGGAGAATTGCTTTCCGTGCCTTTTCCAGCTTCAGAAGCTGTCTGTGTCCCTTAGCTTGGGGCTGCATCCCTCCAACCTCTGTTTCCGTCTCTTCTCTCTGACCTCCAGCCTCCCTCTTGTAAGGACCTTTCTGATGACATTGACTCACCCGGAGACCGCAGAATGACCTCCCCATTTCAAGGTCCTTAACTTCCTCAAATCTTAGCAAAGCCCATTTGCCACCTAAGGTGACAAGCATGTGGACCATCTCTGGGGGTCCTGTATTTGGCCTCCCGCACCTGCCCCTCTTTCTGGCCAACTTGGGTGTGTTAAAAAGCCCAGAGATGGTTGTGGGCTGGGCGTGTGCCGGGTAGGCTCACACCGGCCGGACCAGCCCCTGAGAGCGGATCCAACGCGTCTCTTCCCAACTGTGGTCCAGGGATTTCCCTCCTTGTGGCGTGGAAGCAGCCACAGTGGGATCGTTTACAGCACAGAAGGTGGCACATGCTGTGATCAGGGCTTTTCTGTTCTGCAAGCCTGTTGTTCCACGTTTATCAGCACCCCACAGGCCGTGGCTGCACGGATCCTGATCGGTGCTGTTTGTAAAGTGTCTACACGTGCCAGGCGCTGAGCTAAGTAAGCATTTTGCGTGGATTATCTCATTGTTGGGGATCTTTGCATCGCTCTCCCTGAGCATGGGGTGTGTTTTTTCATCCTAATGAACAAGAAGTGTCACAAGACCACAGAGCTAGGTCAGCACGGATGGGAGGTGAGTCAGCCACAGACCCTCCGGGGTGCTGCTGATCCCGTGAGACTCCCCTTCGGCCACCACCTCCCCAGTCAGGTGACAAAGGCTCTGTGTCTTCAGGGAACTTGAACCCAGGTCTCTTGGAGACTCGGCCACCGCAGAGGTCCCTGAATCACACGGAAGGTGTCCCCCGGCCCACTCCCACTCAGGGCAGAGATGCCAACTTGCCTTGTGTCCACAGGCTGGTATCAGTCTGCCAGTCTCTGAGTTTGCACACGGGGACCTCGTACCCTTACCCTCCCGCACTGGCCACGGAACAGGTTCGTTTATTCAAGCCCAGAGATTTCCCCAAACTGTGCTGGGAGAGCGGCTGATGCCCCATCGAGGATCTGGGTAGGGCACCTGGATCCCCTTGACAGAGGGTGACCCGAAGTTGTACCCGCTTGTGCGTGTGTGTGTATGTGTGTGTGTGTGTGTCCATGCAGGCTGGGAACAGAAGTTGGACTTTCATACTTGGAAAGAAGCTCCAGCCTTTGTGAGAGTCCCGGGACCATGAAAGTCAGGGTCAACTTAGAACAGAGGGCTGTGGGGTCAGGCGAGAACAGACACTGCATTTCTGCCCTTAGGGATGGTGACTGGAAAACTTGGAATGCCAGAAACTTTGTGGTTTACAGCATGAGTCAGACTGCCTGGGTTCAAGTCCTGGTCCCACACCTACTCCCTGTGAGCCTGTGGGAACGTTCTTAACCTCCCTGAGCCTCAGTTTCCTCGTTGGTACCGTAGGGGTGACGATGCTGACGGTCCCGACTTCCCAGGGTAGACTGGCCAGGACCAAACAAGCCAGTCCACGCATAGACCTTAGTGCTGTGTCTGGTGCACATTAAATGAGCCATAAATATTGCTGTTATCACCCAGAGCCGTGCTGGAACCGGGGGTGAGAGCCACAGCAGCGTGACAATTGCAGGGCCTTCCTCGGGCCACGATTCACTTGAGAGGGATTAGTGATGACAGTAACGACAGAGGCTGTGTTTCTGTGTGAGCACGTACTATGTGCTAGGCCCGATTCTGTGCACCTTACAGGAATCCTTCCCAATCCTCACAGCATTCCTGCAAGATAGGGTTAGTGGCCCCGTTTTACGGAGAAGAAAATCCAGGCCCAGTTGCCAAGGTCTGCGAACCAGGGTGGTGCACCTCTGGGAAGATTTTGCTCCCTGCACAGTGATTTTTAACTCGAGTCCACCTGAGTTCAAGGCCGGGCGCTCTCTCCCATGACTTTCTGCGGTTGGCAAGAGGTTCATAAACCCACAGGCTCTGAAGCCAGCCTGCCTGGGTTGAATGTACTTAGTTGATGTGAGACATCAGAGACTCAGTTTCTCCCGCTGTGAAATGGGCGTAGCGTTAGCCACCTCACAGGGCTGTTGTGAGGGCTGATGACAGAACACGTGAATAACAGGCGCCAGGTGCCTGGAGCAGTGCCTGGTGGAAAGGAGGCACCCGATCTGCTCCTACCACCGTGCCTCTCTCCGCTCGCCCCGGCCCCTCCCGTGATCCTAATGAAGTCAAGATACGCGTGCAGTGAAAGCTTCAAGCAGCCGGTGTCTGGAGTCACTTATACCCAGCAAATTGTAAGCACGCAGCGGCAGTGATGACTCATTTCAGAAAAGTCCCCCCAGTTGCCACTTCTGTTTCGGTTTTTGCGCCCGAAAGGTTCAGCTGGGTGGGTCCCTGTGCTCGGGCCGCAGGGCAGAGCCTGCTGGACGGGGCAGCCTGGGGCCCGCGCAGTAGTGCCCTGACATGCTGCAAGCCGGTGACCGGACCTTGCTGTCCTGTTCTTGTCGTTGCAGGCTGCCAACAGCTACCTGAGAGACCAGTGGTTCCATTCGCTGCAGTGGAAGGTAAGTCCTGACTCGGTGGCTGCTTTCGGGCGGCCGCCTCGTCTCGGGCAGCCTCCTGCCGGCTCAAATCAAAGCTCGTCTGTTACCTGGAGGCGTGAGGGCAGACGCCTCCTGCCTTCCACACAGCTCACGAAAGCCTCTCCCCCTTCTCCCTCTGACGTCCGGTGGCTTTCTCCCTGCAGTGCCGAAAAGGCATTCCTGCCCCGTTGGCCATTGACTTTGCTCAGGAGCTTTAGAACGTTGGGCCTGCTTCCAAAAGGACCATAGAAGGGCTTGCTTTCAGAACAGGGGCCCGCCTGAGGGGCTAGGTGGGGCAGGCTCAGAGTCTCAGGGCTCTGGGTTGAAAGTACCTTCGGAAGGTTGCTCCAAACGTAAGTTTTCCAGGGGGTCCACCACCCAGCTATTCTCCCCGCTCTTCACTTCCTGTCCGTTACCTGGTTCTTTGGCCCAGTTTTCCGGTTCGAGCTCTGCATAGGATGGTCCAGAGCCTTTTAGCACATAAGGAAATTAGTCCTCTGCTCGTCACTTTCGAGACCCAGGGGCCAGATCTGCTGAGAAGGGTCCTCCCAGCCCCCCGGGGAGTCCCCATTGTGCTCCCCTGTGTGGAACACGCAGTCAGCGGCTTACTTAACACCCCGCCTCCCTGGCTCTCGCGCCTTCTGATAATTTTAGTTTAGAACAAGCCGTGACAGTCCTGTGGCCTCACAGAGCCAGCAGGGTAGGGCCGTGATGACCGGGGCACGTCCTGAGCTGTCGTCTTCACAGTGAGCCGGGGAGCCGCTGAGGATGAGTGGCCGGCCCTGTGCAGAGTTTAAGGCCTCGTGCCATGTTGGGATGACCGAGGGGACACTCGGAATTCCTCCCGTGCCTCTAGAGGGACGCTCATCACAGCCGGACCAAGGACGGAAATACCACCCTGCAGAATTACATTCCTGGCCCTAAAGAGGGTCACTCCCCTCCTCTCCCCGCTGACAGCTGCAGGGCCACTTGCTTTGTGCTGTGTGACAGTCTTGGAAACTCAATGCAAGTCTCCAAGGGAGGGAAGGGACGAGAATTTATTGAGCACCTACTGTGTGCTAGGCTCCTCATGACCATTTCACCCTTGCCACAGCCTTATAAGGCTGATTCCCATCGCTGCTCCCGTTTTATGGATGGGGAAGGTGAGGCCAGGCTGGCCCCACTCCCATAGCTGGTCAGGGCTAGAGGCGGGGTTCTCCCCTAGGTCTCTCTCATGCCCACAGCTTGGCGAACGTAGGCAGAAGGCAGCAGACTGCAGCTAGGAAGGCAGAGTGGCACCTTCCTGCTCACAGAGTCGGCAGGTGCTGCTGAGACCTCCGTTTCCCCCGCGAGATTATCCCGCATCCCTGGGGCCTGGCTCTCTGCGGCCCTGCGTGTCCCAAGACAGGCAGGGCTTACGTCAGGACCTGCAGGGGGCCATCTGGGAGTTGAATGCCAGAGCATTCCAGGGGCAGGGAAGATAACAGGAGTAGTGTGGTCAGGGGGCCTACCTGAAGGAAGAGGCCATTTCATTGCCACACACAACGGCTGCCTGGCCTCTGCCCCGTTCTGTTCTCTGTATGTGTTTTCCATGTGAGCGGAAAACTCAGTAGGTGATTGCCTTGTTTTGTCCTAGCTCAGGAAGGGGCAGGAAACACTTGGAGACAAACTGCCCCCTGGACAGGTTGGGAAAATGCCTCATTGCAAAGGTGGCCAAGATCAATGTCAAGGGAGCTGCTGGCTGTTTTTAGTGGTAGTCTACAGAGCTCTGCTTCCTGCCTTGTCCCAGTCTGCATTTTCTTTAACTGTCGTCTGCGGCCTATGGGAACACCTGAGAGGCAGCGCTCGGGGAATTCGTGAGTAGTGTGCAGCTACGAGGGCTAACTAAGAAGGTGGGCATAGAAAGCTGAATTTTGGGACACCGACTGGCTTAGAAAGATGATCGGAAAGTGACAATCTTGAAACGTGAAATTTAAACATGAAGGATTACATGTGGGATTTAGGCGATTGATTGAACAAGTACAAAAGTGGGGACCCCTGAGCTTCTAGCAGTTTCCAGGAAAACCTGGATGTCCGCACTCAATGTTAGTGGTGTTTGGTTTCTTTGTGGTTGTTAAATTAAAAACAAAAACAAAAACAAACAAACCCCAAAAGCGTCCAGGAAACCCAAGTCAGAGTTTCAAGGAACTGGTAGATGCCGGGCAGTGTGCGGCCCGTTCGTGAAGTGGTTGATGGGGACGTTTGTTCTCCCTGTAGAAGCATTCGCTTGTGACTTAGGTGTGTATAAGACCCTGGCAGTTTTCCTCCTTTGACAGTTGCCCCGACTCCAATAATTTAGGTATGCTGCCACCAGGTGGCAGTGGTATCTTAGTGTGAGCAACTTGGTTTCAGTTTTGATGAGACTGGAGGAGGGAGGCATGCTCCCCTTCCTTTTCAAAGTGGCAAAGAAATTTAAGGTGTTTGGAAGCACTCTGGGCTAGCGAAATTGAGCCGAGAGACTTGGATTCGAATTCTGGTTCTATAGCTTACTCGTTTTATGGTATGCATTGATTCTAGCAAGTGTTCATGAATTCAGATGCAGTTATGATGTGCCAGGCATGGCTGTGCACTTTTCTGCTCATTGTCATTCAGCACATGGGGGAACCAAGGCTCAGAGAGGTGTAGTGACTTATTCATAGCCACCCAAAGGATTTTAGTACCCATTTGTAGGGCTGCTTGATCCAGCTCTGCCTGATTCTGAAGCTTTACACCAAAGGGTCCAAAGAAGGATGTGACCTTCTGCCTCTCCTGTGACAGCCTCTCTTTTCCCTGCACTTACAACTAACCTTCTTCGGTTTTTCCTTTTATTTTCTTTTCAATATCTTTTTAACAAGTCAAAACTAAGAACTTGAGAAATCCTACAGCCTCGGCTTGATTTTTTTTTTTTTTTTTTTAATTTTCTAAGTACTGTTTTTGTTGGTTTTCACCTATACTAACACGTATATGCATATTGTAGCCACAGGGCACGTAGAAAACCCATTCTTTTACTTGTGAAGAATGTTGCCTATTAAATACTACATTCCCATTGGTTTGGTTTTTATGGAGTTGTTCTGGTATCTCTAGGGCATTCTCAACAGAGAATTGTTCCCAGAGGGGCCACAATTGGTTCTCTGGGGCTTAAAAAAACCTTAATTTATTACAATAGCATGTGGCCCTCCAAAGTTCAGCCCCATTCAACAAAATCTTTTATTTTATTTTATTTTCTTAATGTTTACTCATTTTTGAGAGAGAGAGACAGAGTGAACAGGGGAGGGGCAGATAGAGAGGGAGACACCGAATCTGAAGCAGGCTCCGGGCTCTGAGCTGTCAGCACGGAGCCAGACGTGGGGCTTGAACCCACGAACCATGAGATCGTGACCTGAGCCCAAGTCGAACGCTCAACTGACTGAGCCACCCAGGTGCCCCTAAACTCTTATTTTTTAGCATTTAATTTCAAAGAGAAGAAGGGAAATGGGGGAGAAATGTTTAAAGGCTCCTGGGGGAAGAATAATTAGGAAAAGATTGAGAAATGCTCCCGTGGAATGTACCTCAAGTCGTGCTGTGGGACAAGGCAGTGTAAATACAATACCTGTGTGATGTTCTTGCCAGCCTCTGCTCCGTCCTGGGAATCCCGTGGTTCGGTGGCCTCAGTGTCAGACTTTGTTCTCGTGCAGTCACGGTCCACTTGGGGAATTTCCTCAGCCCAGGCCCCGTGTTTGAAGCATCATCTTATCTCGCTGAATAGTCGCTTGTTGCTGTCATGCATGTGTTGAAATCTCGAGTCACTGGCCCAAGTTCCCAAAGCAACCCAGAATGGGAGTGAGGTTTGACCCGCAGCATCCCAACTCCCAGAATCCCCTTCCCTGCCCACCCCCCTGCCCCCCAGCAGCTCTGCTGTTCCTCTCCGGCCCCCTCCCTTTGACCGGCGCTGTTCAGGGAGACTCTTCCCACAGGAGAACGACCAGCATCTCCAGGCCCAGGAAGGAGGGTGGGTTGGGCTTACTCTGGGCAGTGGGATCTCCCAGGATCCTCTGCGGCAGAGCAACTGTCCTGAGGGCTCCCTGGAGAGGCCAGCCCTGTTTGGTTTGGGTGGTTTGGCCCATGAGGCCAATTCCTGGGGGTGTGGAAGCATAAACAGTTGTACTGAGTTAATGAGGCCTCATCTCTGACTCACAGATGCACCTTGGAGGCCAGGTCCTGTGGAGACAGGCCTGTCTGTGTGTGCAAGGCCGTGAGGGGACAGGCCTGCCTATGAGTGCAAGGCCATGAGGGGACAGCCCTGTCCCTGTGTGCCAGGCGCGTGAGGGCACACTGTGTGTTTACAGGCTGTGAAAAGACTGGCCTGTTTCTGCGTCCGGGTTTCGAGGCAAGAGGCCTGGGCGTACACAGCTTGTTGGGGTGGCTGAGCACCTGGCCGGGCCGAGACACGCACCAGGCCCATAAAGGACCCCCAAGAAGTCAGATACACCCACTCGGCATGGCTGACACTTCTGGTCCCTCCAGCGCGGGAAAACGGCCTTTGCACTTCCCGAGAGGGGTTCTCACATAGGCTGTTGTGCACAAGCCTTGAAAACCAAGATGATTTTATCCCCTGGGGAAGCCGGGGTCCCAAGAACAGCCCCCGAGGCCTATCCCAAGTGCCAGGGGCGGAGAGGCGGACTCTGGGGGAGGCAAGAAGCTGGCCTATCTTCCCGTCCCGAAGCTACGGGGCAGAGGAAAGCCCCGGGCTCTGGGGAGGTCCCGGCCCAGCTTGTGTCCTCTCTGGCGTCCGCCCTGACCACACTGCCTCCTCTCCCCAGGCAGGTTCCCCTGAACCCCCGGGGCGGCCACGGCCTCGTGGGCACCCCGTCCTGGGCTCTGTCCCTCTTCTGTACAGAGCAGGAGGGTGGGAAGGAATGTGGAGTGCACATGCCCGTGCATGTGAGTGTGTGAGAGTGAACGTGGGAGTGAGTGTGTGGGAGTGAATGTGCGTGAGCGTGTGAATGAATGTGTGTGCGAGTAAGTGAATATGTGTGAGTGTGTGGGAGTGAACGTATGAGTGAATGTGTGGGCGAGTGTGTGGGAGTGAGTGTGTGGGAGAGAATGTACGAGTGTGGGAGTGAGTGAATGTGTGAGGGTGCGGGTATGCCAGTCAGAGAGAGACCATTGCACGTGAGGGGGTGACCACGTTAGGAGTGCGTCGGGTATGGAGTGTGTTCATTTGGGCCTCAGTCTTCTCCTCTGTCAGATGGGGGTAATCCAGCACCTTGCTCACTGGGTCGTCGTAGGCAGGACGCTCTGCTGCGCGTGAAGCAGTTGGAAGGGGGCCGGCAGGCGTGGCCGCTGTGACAGCATCGCAGGCACCCCATCAGTGCGGCTTAGCGCCCCCCAGCCGTGGCACTGCCCCCCGCGAGGCGTGTTTTAGAATTGGGGCAGGGTGGGAAGTGTCCTCAGGAGGGCCCTACCTGTAGGGGGTGGCTGGCCGTTCCTGAGGGTTTCTGAGCCCTGCTGTGCCCGCCACTTCACGCACATTCGCTTCCTGAATCTTCTCGCGGCCCTCCAGGTCTTTACCACCCCGTCTCATGGGTGAGCAGGCCAAGGACGTCGCCAAGGACAGCCAGTCAGCGTCCGCGTCAGGCCGCCACTGAGCCTGACGTGGAGGTGAGCCGGTCCTGTGCTTGGAGCCCCCACCAAGGCACAGCCACCAACCGGGTCCCTGGTGCACAGAGGTGAAAACTGCAGCCGGGAGCCTAGGTTCCCTCTCCCTTCCGGCCGCCCCACTTGGCAGGCTGGACCCATCTCCCCATTTCCACATGGGGTGGGGAGCCCCAGCTGCTGCCAAGATTCCCGGGCAACCAGGTCAGAGGGACAGAGGGCCCTAGAGCTGATGCCCCTCCCCTACAGGGAAGCCCCCGGGGGGAGGGTGGACCCTACAGCAGGTGCCATCGCCCCCAACTATGACCTTCCTTCCAGACCTCCCTCCCTCTTCCCTCGTGGGCCTTTCCTCCGGGGGAAGAGCCACTTCTAGTCCTGCGTCTGTGGCCCCTTGACGCCTCTGTTCGCGACCGCAAACCTCCCCGAGCTGGCATCCCCCAGCACGTGTGTCCCGAGTCTTCATCCAGCTCCCCCCTCAGCCAAAGCAGCAGGTGGCCATTGTCACCCCATGGAACCCTCACAAATCTGTGGAGGAGCCTGGGCCTCGAATTTCCCTAGTTCCCCGATGTGGAGACTGAGGCTGAGGGGTTAAACCACTTGCTTGGGGGCAAAAAACTATTAAATCGCGGAGCTGGGGCTGAGACACAACTCTGAGTCCAGAACCTGGGAACTTAACCCCTGAGAATGCGGCTCCCAGCTGCACACGTGTCTGCGTGCCTGTACACACACACACACACACACACACACACTGGACAGTTCCTCACACCTGTGAGCTGGCGCTGCCTGACTTGCCTCCTTTCTCTTCTGCTGTGTCACACACGTAGGGTCTCAGTTTTCAGTGTGACACACCATGTCATGAGAGCTTTTCATTTTTCTGTCTCCCAGATGTCACCACAAGGATTCTATGAATTAACCTCTGGCCTGGCAGTCCCGCTTCTCACAGGTCAGGGCTGATGGCCCCACCCTGTCCCGCGTGCCCCAGGATACACTGTCAGACCACCTGTGCCGGCCCGGAAGGTCAAGCTCAGGACCACCCCGCCTCCACACCTGTCCCAGACACACTGTGTCCCCAGTGTCCCCAGATGCCAGCATCCTGGCTCTACGTGCCCACACCCAGCCTTGCTCCTGACTCTCCTTTGCCCTGGGCCACCCCGCCCTCCCGTGTGGCTCCTGGTGGGCTGGCCTGCTCCAGCCAGGACACCCCTTGGCCCGGAGGGAAGACGGTGACCCCCGCTCCCCCCTCGTCCCCCTCGCCCTCCTCCCTGTCTTGCTTCCTCTCGCTTTCCCCATCCTTTGTATAGCCACCTTGAAAACGCCTTGACGGCCACACCAAGGGCACAGCACTCTGCTGCTGCCGGCCCCACCCAGTGACTGATGTCACTCTTGCAAATACCCTTCCAGGCCTCATCTGCCTCTGTGTGGATGCTCTGGCGGCTGTGGCCAGGTGCACAGCACAGACCATCCGACCAGCTTCGGCACAGCGTTGCAGCTGAAGCGTTTCGTTGCGTCCAGGCCCACGTGCATCCAATGGCTGCATAACATCTGTGAAGAGACTTTGGCCTGATTTGCCAAACGACTCACTGTGGTCGGGCTTTCAGGCCATTCCCCATTTCCTCAATTATGGATAATGCAGCCATGCGTTTCTCCCGAATCTAAGCTCCTACTTCCTTGGAACTTTTTTTTTTTTTTTTTTTTTTTTAATGTTTGTTTATTTGAAAAAGAGACAGCATGAGCGAGGGAGAGGCGGCGGGGGGTGGGATGGGGGGTGGGCGGAGAGAATCCCAGGCAGGCTCCATGCTGTCAGCACAAAGCCCGATGTGGGGCTCAAACCCACAAAACCATGAGATCATGACCTGAGCCGAGATCAAGAGTCGGATGCCCAGCCAACTAAACCACCCCTGGAACACTTTTCTAAGGCAGATTTCCAGAACAGTGGTTCCTGGGAAGAGTAGGGGTATATTTTGTGGCTTTTACCACATTTGCCAGTTTGCTCCCAAAAGAATAATTTCTGCCGTGCCCAAAGGTGAGAGCTCGCAGCCAAGCTGCATGAGTTCAAATCCCAGCTCTCCCACTCACTGGTGATGTGGCCCTGGACTAGTTTCTTTCCTCTCTCGGCCTCCTTTTCTTCCTAAACGAAGTGGGGCTCACAGTAAGACCAAGCTCACTAGGTTCTTGTAGGATTAAATGCGTCCATAGCAATAAAGAACTTAGAAGGACACTTGCCAGGGGCGCCCGGGTGGCTCAGTCGGTTGAGCATCCGACTTCAGCTCAGGTCGTGATCTCACGGTTTGTGAGTTCAAGCCCCGCGTCAGGCTCTGCGCCGACGGCTTGGAGCCTGGAGCCTGCTTCCGATTCTGTGTCTCCCTCTCTCTCTGCCCCTCCCCCACTTGCACTCTGTCTCACTCTCTTTCTCTCTCTCAAAAAGAAACATTAAAAAAAATTTTAATGTGAAAGAAGGGCATCTGCCGTGTGACCAAGTGTTAGATCAACGTTGATTATTCTTACTCTGCTTTAATGACCAAAGACCCTGTTTCCCTCTGCATAGAAGGGTCCTAGCAGACAGTTCCAGAAGAAAGAAGGCCCATGCAAGCCACTCATGCCACCAGCCCCCAGGGAGCCCATGACAGGCATCACTAATCAATCACTCTGCTCTTTTCCCTTGTGGCAGAACTCTTGCCAACAGAGCCCCTGCTGCCAGACTTGAGTTGAAGGAGGGAGTGAAAGCGTCCGCCCATCCTGCTTCATGACCCCCTAGAGCATGGTGTGTGAAGCGTGGCTGTGACCCACGTCTAGCCTGGTGGCTCTGGCCTCTGCTTCTTGGGGCTTGTTTGTGGGAGAAGTTGTCAAGCTTCCAGACAGACGCTGGGTCTGGTTCTCCCCTGCCTGAGAAAGTCACGGGTTGTCACCTGTCTGCCTCTGCGAAGGGAGGTAAAACAGGGCAGCCGGAGAAGGATGGGCAGAAGTCAGCCTCGGACCTTTTATGGGCCTGGCCACAAGTTGGCTTCATTCAGGTCGGGAAGGCCAGATTTCCATCCAGATTAATTTGTGGCACTTGGTCAGAGAGGGCTCTGTGCCTTCCTAAGAGGGGTCACGGACTCGGGGAGACTGGTGAAAAGGGCACCTTTCCCAGGAGGCGGGGCTGTCCCAGCCAGGACAGCGTGGCGGGGCACAGGTCCTTCCAGGCCGCTTCTCCGGCACTTGTGTGCAGTGGAACTGAGGGGAGGCCGCTGGGGCCCTCAGTGGGCCATTGGGGCCCTGTAACTAATAGCGATGAGGGGCCATCAGGGCCCTGTAACTAATAGTGAGGGCAGCATCAGGGATTGAGGCTAACAAGTGGCAGAGGGCTGGGTGACCCCAGGGAGGAGATCACATGCCCTCGTGGGCTTTCTTTACGGTAGAGAGAATGATGGTTAGGTACCTACTAATGTCAGAAGCTATGCTGAGGGCTTTCCTGTGTGTGCTGTCTTGAAATCTTCCCCAAGTCTGATCAGGCCCTTCGAGAAGGAGTTGCTGGAAGGGTGCAGGGCTTGTCCACGGTTGCACAGCTAGAACCAGGCAGAGCTGGGATCTGAGCCGGAGTGCTCGGTCTCTGAGCCCAGCCAGGCAGAGGAGGGCCCACGTTCCCTGACCAGAGCTCTCTCAGGCAAAGACATGGGGCGTGTTAGTGGGTTTGTTAAGTAAACTTTTCACTAAGGCATTGCATTCAGAAAAGTGCACGCATCAAAAGAGTTACTGCTGGATGAATTTCTCCCAAATTCTCACAGAATTGACCCGATGAACCATCACCCAGATTGAAAAACAGAGCGACTGCCTCCCAGGTGTCTCCTCGGCTCCCCGCCCCCCACCTCCCCCTTCAGAAGACCCCTGTCCTACCTTTTATTAGCACAGATTCGTGTTGCATGTATCCGAACTTGGTATAAATGGAATCACATGTGTTGAACTCTTTTGTGACCGGTTCCTTTGACTCAAAATTAGAAGATTTCTCTCTGCTGTTGTGGGCAGTGTTACTGTGTCCATTTGCTCTGCTGGGTGGCATTCTTGTTGAATGAAGGGGCTCTGTTAATTTGTCCTGTTGTGCAAAGGTATTTCTAGTTTGGGGCTACTGCAAATAGGACCCTTACAGACATGTCTTTTGGTGAACATACGTGCACGTCCTGTTGAGCACAGGCCATAGGGCAGGCCTAGGGTCCCCTTTTGTGGACACTGCCCAGAAGTTTCCAAAGTGGTCATCCCAAGTTATACACCCGCCGGCAGAGGACATTTAAAAATCATATTTATGGGGGCGCCTGGGTGGCTCAGTTGGTTAAGCGTCTGACTTCGGCCCAGGTTGTGATCTCACAGTTCACGGGTTCGAGCTCCGCGTCTGGCTGTGTGCTGACAGCTCGGAGCCTGGAGCCTGTTTCGGATTCTGTGTCTCCCTCTCTCTCTGCCCCTCCCCTGCTTGCACTCTGTCTGTCTGTCAAAAATAAATAATTGTTAATTTTTTTAAAAAAAATCCTATTTATGAAGGCTTTTTTGATACTAAAAAGGACAAAAAGAACTAAAAAATTTCCCACTGCCCATAAATCTGTTAACACATCTTAAGTTTAAAAAAAAAACAAGCAATAATTTATTTACATGTTAACAAAATGCTTGCATTTCGACTGCGGGGTGTGGTGCGTTTTGACTATTGTATTCACCTGAATAACCACCACCGGAATTCCTGTCACCCCAGAAGTTTCCCTCATGCCCCTTTCCAGTCAGCCCCCCACTCCCCCAGGCACCCTCCGTGGACACTCGAGGAAAATGTGGGCCGTGGGAGTGTGTGGCGATCCTGAACGGCACACGGCGGGGGTCTCTTCCCCACGCCCCATTTCCCGAAGGCAGGCCTGTGAGCAGTCTCCCGGGGCCTTCCAGAAGTTTCTCTGAATGTCCCTCTTCAGGCACCACGCAGATCGTTTCACCCACACTGTTTGATTCCTCTCTCCTTTACCCTGAATTACGTATCACGGCGATCTGTGTGTCAGCCCACACGGATCCTTTTTATGGTTTTGTAGTACTCCGTTCAGACAAGGGTCAAACTGGGTGGGACTTTGTATCTTCCGGTAAAAGGGAAAACACTGTTGTGTACACGGGGAAACCGAGTTCCTAAGAGAAAGGATGGCAGTAGGATAACAGTTGTTGGGCACCTACCATCTACAGGCCAGAGGCAGTGAGATCAGCCTGCTGTGTAATCCCCACCCCTTCAGACACCCGCCCTGGCCCCCTCAGCCATCCCCGGTTGATAGGTCAAGAACCTGGAGTTGGGGGCCCCCCACCCCCCGGGTGGAATGACCTGCCCCGGGCCATAGGGCAGGAAACCGGCATCTCCTGGGCAGCAGGCCTTTCCCTGCACCCTCCTGCCCCAGCCAGGGCTTTCTCAGCCCCCTCCAGAGGGCTGGCCTTGGGCTTTGGCCATCCAAGACACCCCCACCTCCTTGTGTGTGAAGGTCTTCCTGGGCCTCGGGAATGGCACATGACAGCCGGCTCTCCACATGGCCAAGAAAGAAGTGCATTTGTGGGCTGTTGGTTTTTTTTCTTTGTTTTTGGGTTTGTTTCCCCCCCCCCCCCACAGACAAGGAAGGGGGGGCCAGAGCCTTGGTGTGCCATCCCACGCTCGCTTTGATGGGGGCTGATGAGTCACCATACAAGGAAGTTTTTTCACGTAAATGGTTTGCGGGTGAACTTGTTTTCTGCCCTTTAAGGCAGAGTTTTTGGGGTTTTTTTCTCTTTCTGTCTCTTTAAAGAAGAGCCTTTAAAACAAACGGGAGGCAGTATGTTGGCTAGCAAGACCTTCTGTTCCGCGGGAGTCTGCACCCTTTCGTGGTGGGGTTGGTGGGCAGGGAGCCCCGGAGAGGCGGACGCCGATTCGCTCTCCGCTGGGGCCGCGGCGGGTGGTCTGGCCTCAAGGGGAAGGTGGCCTTCTGTTCTGTTTGCCTCCAAGGCTCCTACCCGACTGTTAGCTCTGTTGGCTCGGAGACCAGGCCAAACAGACTCCAAAAAGAGCAGCACCTGTCCCCACAGAGGAATTAGGGCCTCGCCTCACCTGATGATCATAAAATACCCAGCGGGACAGCCAGCTCAACTCTCTGGATGGAACAGTGTTGTGGAGAGAGGCTAACTGACCAGGAGACGAGGACAGAGCCCCCCCCCCCCCCGCCGCCTTGGTGGCCATCACCCCTGCCCCCCTCCCTCGAGAATCGTGGTGCCTTCTCAGAGCCAGAGACGGTTTCACAGAAGACGCTGAAGTGGACGGAAACCCCCTTGGGGGGCAGCGGAAGCCACCCTGACAGTTGGCAGAAGGCCAAGGTGGTTTGTTGTCTGGTGGGGCGGGGGGGGGCGTCAGAGAAACACGGGGCGCCAGGCAGATGTTTGGATAAGACCCGCTGGCAGCGTGGATGGAATCTGATTTCCGGTTGGAGCAGATGTTCAGGAACACATGGACCCTGAAAAGCACACCCGGGAAGTCGGGGGCCAAGTCAGCATTGACCAAGCGGCCCATCCGTGTCCGTTGGCTCTGAAGCCTTTGTCACCATCCGCTCGGAACTAGAATGCTCTTTATCTTCTCCCAGCCACGGACAGAGGGGTTCTGAACCGGTCGTTCTCAAAGTGGGGTTCCCAGACCAGCAGCATCAGCTTCCCCTGGAAATTTAGGAGACGTGCAGACCTGTCCCATAATCCGGAATGTCCTCCAGGTGACTCTGGTGCCCACCGAGGCTCAAGACCTGCTACAGTAGCATAAAGAAAGGGGGAAGAGCAACAGACATCTATTGAGTGCCTACTGATTTCCCTCTGCTTCACCTGTGTTGTCCTGTTGAGGCCATACAGTGTCGCAGAGGGGTGGGGATTATATCCCCCTTTCACAGACAAGAAAGCTGACCATCAGTTGAAATAACTTCCCTGTGTGTCCAAGCCAGAATTCAGACCCAGGTCTGAGCCTCCTTCTGTGACCTCTGCACCCTGTTGCTGGGTTCCTCTTGGCCCAAAATCAAGCGTAAACAGCTGAACGTATCCGTAACTTTTGGATCACTCTCCCAGCATCTCCTCCGCGTGTGCAGATAACTGAGAGTCGCCGTTGATGAACCCCCGCCCAACCCCCCAAGCCCCTCTCCTGCCTCCATCTTGAGCTTCCCCCAGGCAGGGAGGGCTCTCCATGTGCCTGTCTGCAGGGCCCTCCTCTTCAAGGCAAGGACAGCCCCCACGTAAGTGCCACCCCTCCAGAAGACCCCTACTCAGGAAGGCGGGGTAGACCTGTCACCATCGCTACCTGTCTGCACATGCACACTGGAGAGCAGCAGTGAGTTAGGGAACTCTTTTCCAGCCTGTGAACTAGGGCCCTTGGTAGAAGGAGCCATGGCTCCAGCCCAGAGGAGGAGGCCCACTAGGAATGGAGGGGTTCCCAAACAAAGGGATGAACAGATCCGATGCCCTTTGAAGTCATGCGAGCACTAGATAAACTTCTGAGACAAACACCGGAGCCCTCTCCCCACCCCGGGTTGAGATGCTACCAGCTTGAGGCCGAACAAGGGAAGTCCTTATTTGGGATAGAGACTTCCCTTTATCAGGCCCTGAGGAAACAGGGCCCTGTGCTGTCCCTGCATATCAGGGAGCAAACCTCACTAGGGCCCGGCCCCTCCCACATGGCAGAGAAAGAGAGCAGCTTCTGGTACAGTATTTGTACATTTAAATTTATTTGGTGGGTTGCTATTAACCAGGGGTGTTTTCTCAGAAAATGGCATCTCTGATTCAGGGTTAGCGAGAGTCCTCCGCTGCTGTTTTTAGTCCATGTTCGGGGTTGAATGCGCTCTCCGGGCACAGGAACTCCCCTGGAAAAGTCATTGCAAAGTAATAGGATCTTCCTAAGCGGCAAGTTTTGGAAGTGGGGTCTCAGCCATGCTTGGGATGTGCAGTGACTGTGTGGCGTTTATCATTCGGACCGGTGGGGACGGGGGTCCGGATGCTGGAGAGCTGGGGAGAATGGGTGGGTTGCCTTCTTGGAGACCCTGGTGGTGTGGCCCCTGAGGAGGGGCTCTTCGATAAAGCTGCCTGGCCAGGAAGGGCGGGTGCTCAGGTATGGCGGTCACGACCACCGGCGGCCATGGCCAGAAAGACCTTCAGGAGGATTTGCCCAGAGGGCTGAGATCAGGCGGGAGGACTGCCCTTTGCTTCATTTCAATTTTCTAAATGTAAATGCTACCTTTGCCCAGTGAGACTCGAGGCGGCTTTACAAGGACACACAGCGTGGGGAGATCTGTACTGATTTGGAGCGCCTTCCTCCGGGGGTTAGGAGAGGAGAAGCAAGACACAGAATCTGTGTATAACGTGATGCTCCTTTTGTGCACTGAAACGGGGGACAAAACAGCAAAAGCCGAGGACCAAAATAAAGCTCTGTATTTGCACGTGTGGCCGTGGGGAAAGATCTGAATGAATACATGCCAGGGGCAGCAAACTGCCCAGCCTACCGCCCATTTTTATGAAGAAAGGGGCTTTGGGGGGACACAGCCCCACCCATTCACGCTGCCCCAGCAGAGTGTGGCCAGAAAAGCCTGGAACGTTGTTATCTTTACAGAAAACGTTTGCCGAACCCTAGCATCCGTTGTGGTGTTAGCACGGGTTCGGGGCCACGGGTCGGGGAGGCGGCACGGGAGACAGAGGTGAGGTTAACAAAACGCCAACGTGTATGGCGTGGGCTAAATTTATGCAAACTTTTATGCTGGTGTGTGCGTGCGTGCGTGTGTGTGTGCACACGTACACACAGAAAGGGAACCCGTTACATCACGGGCACCAGCATACAAACGTGCTGGCCGTGAGCCCCACGATGGAATTCTGGTGCTCTTTACTCTGCACCCTTAATACGGTCTGTGATTCCCTTTCCCGGTGAACATATTATTGCAAAAACCAGCTAATCTACAGGAACACGGAAAAGTCGAAAACATAGGAGCTCAGATCCCTTCCAGTTCTAGGAATGTGGGATTCTGACCGCTTTGAAAACTCTGTGGAAAGGACACCACTGCCTCCATGATTCCAGTTTCTGAAACCTTTGGGTTTTGTTTTTTTTTTTAAGTTTCTTTTGAATGAAATAAATGCACGATAGACGGATAAGGCTTCCTGTGACGATTTGAAAATTTACGGATAAAGCTGAAGCCCATCCTCCCCCCTTGGTTTTCCCTCAAGCCACTTCCCTCTGCAGGAAGACAGCTGTCATCAGCCTGACACTGTGCCCCCCCTCCCCCCGCCGCTACGAGTTGGATCCTGTTTGTGGAGTCCGTGTGTGTAAATATACGTGCACACGTGTGTGTGCGTGCGTGTGTTTGCTGCTACGTTTAGTGTTGTCGCGGACATGGAGCCCATGGCAGACCTGGTGTCCTCCGTTCTTGTGACCGCTGTGCGTGGGGGCCACGGTTGGCTCAAGCACGTCTCCACCGATGGGGGTTTCTCGTCTCCCGTATTTTTCCTCAGAGGTTGACTGTGTTCAGTCGATGTCCTGCTGGACTCAATGGTACCACTTACTGAGCACCTGCAAAGTGCTGGGCATTCAGCCCGAAATAGCGCATTCAGTCCCGTCAAGGCCTGCGAGAGGCGGGAGCCGCTATTATCTCCATTTTGCAGATGAGGAAAGTAGGGTTCGGAGAAGTGATAGAACTGGCCTGAGGCCGCACACGACAGAAGTCCAAAATCAGATATGCCCCGCGCTCGGTTCATTGTACCGCATGTTCCCGAGAGTCAAAACAGGGGCTTTGTCTGAGCCTCTGAGTTCCCAGGAGCTGACAGGCCGGGGGGGTGGGGGGGGAGGCAAGCCAGTGAAGGGTGGGGAGGGTGTGGCTGAGTATGAAACTGGGGCTCCCTGCCGGCCTCCCTAGGGTGCTGTGATCACTCCGGAAGGCACGTGCGGCCCCTTCCTGGCTATCTTCGATGGTATTCCACAGCCGGGGGCTGCTGGGGGAAGCGGCCTTCCCTGGGGTTACGGCCAGGTGGAGACAGGGGTGTGTTCCCAGAATGCTGTGGGCAGGTTCCAGGCCGTACCTGTGTGTGTTCCCAGTCTCCCTTGACCATGACTAAGGAAAGCAGGAGACCTGAGGAGGGGTCCTGGTTCAGACAGCTGGCTTTCACTCCAAGTGGGCAGCCACCCCTCCCCCATGTTGTGGTCTCCTCGTCTGTACCGTGGGGTCGCGCTTGCCCCCTTAGACTGGACCGGCAGTACTGACCCCTCAGGATCCCTCTCGTAAATAGAATCATACGGTATTTGCCTTCTTGTGACTGGCTTGTTTCATTCGGCGTAATGTCCTCAAGGTTCATCTGTGTTTTCGTGTGTGTCTGAATTTCCTTCCTTTTAGTACCTGTAGTTCCTTCCTTATACGTACCATATTGTATGCACTGCATTTGTCTGTCCATCCACCCATCCGTGGACACTTGAGTTGTTCCCACCCTTTCACAGCTGTGAATGATGCTTCTGTGCACATTGGTGTTTAAATATACTTTATTATTTTTTTAAGATTCACTTTTTATTTTTAGAGAGAACATGAGTGGGGTGGGGTGGGGTGGGGGAGAGAGAGAGAGAGAGAGAGAGAGAGAGAGAGAATCTTAAGCATGCTGCATGCTCACCGTCAGAGCCCGATGTGGGGCTCGATCCCACGACCCTGGGATCATGACCTGAGCAGAAATCAAGAGTCGGATGCTCGACCGATGGAGCCACCCAGATACCCCTAAATATACTTTAAAATTTACCAGTGACCCCCAAAATATGGGTGCCAGGGTCCACCTCGGCCCCAACACCCTCCTGATGAGCTTGTCCCATGATTGGACTCTGTCATTGGAATATTGTTAAACCCCCTAAGTGACTCTGACGTGTGACCAGGATTGAGAACCCTGAAGTGGTTGTCTCGGGACGACACTTAGCATGGTGCCCGCCACAGGAAGCCCTGGGCCGTCAGCCGGTGTGATGGGGTTCCCTTGGCTCATGTGTGACCTTCATAAAAGGAAAAGGAGTTCCGTTTTGACTCATGACTCCTCTCTGCCAAGGACCTGAGGTGGCCTTGTGCTAGCGTCCTGGCTGAGTCCGGGAGCTCTCCGCCGCTTCCCTGGGTGTGCAGTTGGCTCCTTGAGACACGGCTGATGTTGCGGGTACCCAGGTGTGCAGCCAACGCAGGGCCAGGCTCATGCCCTGGGGTAACAGGCTGGACGGGTGTCGAGCATGAACACTAGCATTTCCACCCTCCGAGGGAGCGAGAAAGACGCCAGGGTCACGTCTCCCCCAGGAAGAGAGAACCCTACAAATTCCACAACAAGGCAAAGTTGGGAGAGGCTGCTGACGCGCCTTGGGTGCCGTGCCCCCTCCCACACCGCCACATACCCAGCAGACGGGCTCCAGCTCCAGCTTTGTAAAATAAAAGGGTTGGAGGGGTCGGCTTGAGTGACTGCGGCAGACGGAGGGAGCCATCAGGAGCCAGGATTCTCGGGGTCCGTCCTTCCCGCGTACCAGCTGTGGGTTTCCTGGGGCAACTGTGGCAAAGCGCCACCGACCAGGGGGCTTAAAACAACAGACACTCATCCTCTCAGAGTAGTGGGGCCAGACATCCAAGACGAACGTGTCCCATCCACAAAGCTGAGCCGCCATCCAGACACCCTAAGGGACGTCCTTTTCCTTGCTTCTTCGGAGCTGCTTGGCTTGCGGACACTTCGTTGCACCCTCGGCCTCCGTTTTCACATGGCCGTTTCTCCCTTGTGTATGTGTGACTCTTCATGTGGCCTTTTCGTAAGGACCCCAGTCGCTGGACATAGGGCCCACCTGCGATGCAGCCTGACCTCACCTTCACTTGATTGCCCTGCAAAGACCCCTAACTCCAGATAAGGTCACAGTCACAGATGCCCGCGGTTAGGACTTGGGACGTATCATTTGGGGGACAGAACCCACAACACCAGCTGTGTGACCCCAGGCAAGCTGTTAATCCCTCATCCCCTTTCTCCCGTGTATGATGGGGACTGGGTGCGCCTGTCCGCCTCGTAGGGGACATCGGTCTTACCTGGAAGCTTCTTAGAAATCCAGACTCCTGGGCCTCACCTGGCTCTACAGAGTTGGAATCTGCCTTTTAACAAGACTCCCCACACGGGTTTGAGGAGCTCCTGGTGGGTTTGAAAAGGCTGGGTTCGGTGTTGGCACGGCAGAAGCACTTGGTACGCGTCAGCCGTTATTTCCGGTTTCTGTTTTCCTCCCTTTTACAAACACTCAGAGCACTTTCCATGGGCCCCTGAGAAGGTCCAGTGACCACACGGAACCGTGAAGAAACACACCAGGCACAATCCCTCCCCCAAGGAGCTCCGAGCTCAGTGAGAAGAACGGCCACATGCAATTTTTAAATGTGATCAAACGGATCCGTGTGATGTTTGGATTTTGCCAAGAGTCTGGCGGGCCCCAAAATGCCAGGTGGGTTGTAGTACCCGGCGGGGAGCCTGGCTCCAAGGCCCGTTCCTCTCCTCGCCGGCCAGATGCGTGGTTGCCCAGGCAACCGGCCGATCCCCCCGAGACCACGAGTAGGACACCGTGCCCGAGTTCCTGCTGTTTCCTTGGAAGCAGTTATGACTGCTGAGAGCCTGCCCAGCAGGGGCGCGGGGGGCTGAGTGCCCATGCTCTCTCCCCTCTTTCAAGCAGGTTGTCCGTCTCCCCAGGACCCGGCTTTCCAGGCAGATGCCAGCTGGGCACCCGGCTGCACTCAGTCTGGAACCACCCCTGGGCGGCCTCGAGTCTCCAGTTGCAAGGACTTCTCAGCTTCCTGGCAGCAGGCGGCATCCATCAAGGCAGAGGAACTCTTGGGTGCATGCCTCTCAGAGCGGCTTGGTGGTGGGGCCCTGAGGGTCCACAGCTAGGCCGCCTTCAGTTCCAGCCCTGGCTCTTGCTTGCCACCTGACTTAACCGCTCCCGGCCTCTGTTTACTCATCCATCCAATGGGCCTGGTTCTATCACACATCTAGTTGAGTGGCTGCAAGGCTTCAAAGCAGTTATTTTCCACGAAGAGCTTCACACAGGGCCTGGGCTGCGGAGAGCGCTCCAGGCGTGATAACCATTAGGCTCTTGTGTCATCAGGCAGGGTGGTTTTTCCTGGAACATGGTAAGCACCGGGTAAGCGGTAGCCGGCGGTTTGTGTTTCGTAGCTTTGTTAGCGTGAGTCGGGGCCTGGTTTACATGCCAGCCGACAGGGGGGCCAGGGCTGGGCCTGTGTCTCGTTTTGTGTCCCTTCCCCTACTCCCAGCGCCCCCATGGAGCCAGTGCCCAGAGCAGGTGTCCCTACCCTTGCTCCTCGTGAAAATCCCGAGTCCCTGGAAGGGAATCACTGATGAATCCATCTGTTAATTAATTGGACCAGCAGGGAACAGCTCAGTAACTGGATTGGCTAAATTAGCATCTCTGTGCACGTGCACGGGGGGTGCTGAGAGGTGAGGAGCTGACTCAGGTTGATGGTGAAGACCAGGGCCAAGTGGGCAGTGTGGGGGTGGCACGCAGGGGCCGACCACAGGCCTGGCTTGTATCTGAAGGCAGGGTGATGGTCCCTAAGGCTGAAAGGATTGAAGAAGTGACACCCATTCTGGAGGACCCGCGGCCTGAGTGTCGGGGCCCCCGGAAGCACGCGGCCTGGCAGGGATGGCGACTTGCCTGCACGGCCCATACTGAGTCATGAAGGAATGAGGAGGTCAAAGGCCCCTGTCTAGGAATGAGAGAAGTTGCCCAAGCATCCATTCTTCCTGGGTGTGCAGGGGACGTTTGGGAACACCAGCCTCAGACCTGGGAGGGAAAGTCGGAGGAGCGGGGCAGGTGGGTAGGCCCCAAAGTGCTGGCTGAGGATGGGGAGAGGCAGTGAGCATGCTGCTGGTCCTCTGGGGGCATGGGGACGCGGGGGACCCTGAGACCGCAGGACGGCACTGCCCAATAGAACTTTCTGCAGTGGTGACGACGGTCTTTCTCTGCGCCGTCCAGCGTGGTAGCCGCTGGCCACTTGTGGCTTTCCAGCAGCCACAGCGTGGCCAGTAGACCGAGGCACTGGATTTTTAATCGTATTTCATTTTCATTAAGTTGAATGTAAGTAGCCACGTGGGGCTAGGGACGTGGGGCCTGGGCGGCACAGCTTTGGGCCGTCCACCGGCGGGCAGTTCTAAAAGCCAGTTGGTTCCTCCCTGGCTCGTTTTTCTCATTTTTCTCGGCAGCTCCGAGGAGCTCCCGTGCCTCCCTTCCTTTAATGACAGGTGGTGGGGAGCATGCGTGCTGTCGAGAGCCTGAGCCTGGGAGGCTGCGGCAACCAGCAGAGCAGCCCCATCACCGGGAGGCGTGCTTCCAGCACGTTCTGAGTCACGCCTCTCCCGGTGAGGGGCACACTCCCGGTGACAGCTTGTCTCCCGTGGAGTTGCCGACAGGCTCTGCTTTCCCAGGCCGGAGAACCCCGGGCGTCTGCGGTCGCCTCTGCCGTGGGAGCAGTTGCCGGAGAGATGGCGGGTGTTGCCCAGGTAACGTCCCCTCCCTGACAAGCAGAGGGCGAGGACGGCAATGGAGTGACTGACTGTGCCACCCGGGAGGCAGGAAGCTTTTCCTGCTGGCTCTGTTGTTTCGGGAGCAGGCGGGGCTGAGTCATGGATGCCAGGAGTCCTCCTAAGTTCCACCTGCCCCGGGCCACTCACTCCTGTCCCTTGGTAGGTGATAAGAAGGTAGCTGTTTAGCCAGCAGCGGGGCTAGGTGCTTTGTATATGTTATCTCACGGGAGAGCCACAGGAGCCTTTGGCAGCAGTTAGCCTGACCCCGCGTTGCGGTTGAGGCAGCTAGGGTACGAGTAACATACTGTGAGTTCCGTGCGCCCTGGGACCTGTCTGCTTCGCTCACCGTGGGGATCCTGAGTACCGAACACAGTGCTTGGCACATCGTGGGAATTTTTGATGAATGATTGGACAGATGGTGGATGGATGCCGGGAAGGACGGATGAGTGGGTGGATGGATGGTGACAAAGGTGGATGGCTTGGGTACACGGGTGGCCAGGTGAATGGGTGAAGTAGAGCTTAGATTTCTACTAAGTCTACTGTTGAAACACCTGCACTCTTAACCACTAAGCAGTGCTGTCTCTGGCTTTGTCTGCTGCCCTCCTCTGCCTGCCTAGGTTGAGATTTCTTCTTAAACACTGTAATTGAAATGTAACTTACACAGCTTAAGATTCACCAATCAGAAGTGCATGATTCAGTGATTTTAGTTAATTTATGGAGTAGCGCGACCATCACCACAGTCCAGTTTCAGAATATTCGCATCATCCCAAAAGATTCCCTGGTGTCTGTATGCAGTCTAATCCCTGTTGCCCCGCGCAGTGACTCTTCCACTTTCTGTCTCTATGAATTTGCCTTTTCTAGACATTTCATATAAAAGGAATCACACAGGGTGTGTTTTGCTCCTGGCTTCTTTGACTTAGCATCATGTTTGTAAGGTTTGCCCGTATCGTAGCACATCTGAGTAGATCCATCCTTCTTCTTCTTTTTTTTTTAATTTTTTTAACGTTTTATTTCCTTTTGAGAGAGACCGAGACAGAGTGCGAGTGGGGGAGGGGCAGAGAGAGAGGGAGTCACAGAATCCGAAGCAGGCTCCAGGCTCCGAGCTGTCAGCACAGAGCCCGACGCGGGGCTCACACTCACGAACCGTGAGATCATGACCTGAGCCGAAAGAGCCACCCAGGCGCCCTGATCCAAACACTGCTCCATTGTCTGGATAGACCACCTTTTTGCTTATCTGTTCATCAGTCGATGGGCATTCGGGTCGTTTCCAGTCTGAGGTGATTATGAATAATGCTAGGGACACGCATGTACGTGTCTTTCCGTCAAGTCTGTTTTTATTTCTCTTGGGTAGATTTCTAGCAATAGAATTGCTGGGTCATAGGACAAATGTATGCTTGATGCTTTTTTTTTTTTTTTTTTAATTTTTTTTTTTCAATGTTTATTTATTTTTGGGACAGAGAGAGACAGAGCATGAACGGGGGAGGGGCAGAGAGAGAGGGAGACACAGAATCGGAAACAGGCTCCAGGCTCTGAGCCATCAGCCCAGAGCCCGACGCGGGGCTCGAACTCACGGACCGCGAGATCGTGACCTGGCTGAAGTCGGACGCCCAACCGACTGCGCCACCCAGGCGCCCCTGCTTGATGCTTTAAGTAACTATCAGACTGCTTTCCAGTGGTGCTGTCCTCGTGTGCAGTGCCATCGGCAGTGTACATGGGTCCCAGTTCCTCCGCATCCTCACCAGCACCGGGTGTCATCCTTCTGGTTACAGCCAGCCTGGCGGGAGTGAAGTGATGTCTCTTTGCTGTTGGGACCTGTGTCTTCCCGGTGGCTCATGACGCTGAGCCGTTTTCTGCACACTTACTTCTAGACTGCGCTTGACCTTTTCAGCCAGGGATTGGCAAGCTTTTTGTCCAAAGGGCCAGATTGCAAATATTTGGGGCTTTGCAGGGCACGTTGGATTTCTGTCCCATGTTCTTTGGGTTTTTTTTTCTTTCGCAACCCTTAAGACCATTCTTGGCTTCCTTGCACAGAAAGAAGCAGGGGGCTCGGTTTGGGCCCCCTGCTGCACTTTGCTAACCCCTGCTTTAAGCTCCTCCCAGAGAGCTCTGGGGCCCGTGACCAAAGAATCCGGTGGCCATGCTGGACATGGCAAGATGTCACCCACCCGTCCTGGTGAAGGGGCTCAGCGGGAGGATCATACCGCAAAGCCAAGGGCCAGGCTCCTGGGAGCCTGGGAGTCAGGGCTCCAGAGGTGTCCCTGTCCCAACCACACTGTGATTCATGACCAGATGAGCTCATTGGAGTTTTGGGGGATGAAACCTGCTAATTTACCACCACAGCAGAATGAATGGGTCCCTGTGGGTCCTGGGTAGGCTTCCCTCTGCCCTGGAGCTGCCCTGTCCCAGAGCCAGTGGCCTGTCTAACCCCCATGACCGTGATTTCACAGACCCACTGTCCACCTGCTGCCCCCACCCACCGCCTTCCCGCAGCTCCTCCCCCACTGCCCTGGCCGCCTGGCCTCGGGTTCTCCAAGCCTCTTGTCCCTGAATGCCACCAAGCATTCTTGAACCCCCTCCACTCATCGTGTCTCTCGGTGAATCTCTCTCTCCTCTCCACTGTCTGCACTGGCCCTGATGGACATGATAGAAAGAGAGAGACCCCTGGAATTAACCAGAGTCGATTTTGACTCCTGAACCGACCCTTTCTGGCAGTGTGACCTTGGGCCCTGAACTCACGCCTCTCTGGCCGTGAGAGTCGTACGTGTGAGCAGGACACTGGAGGCTACAGCACAAGGTTGCGGGTGCCCCTCTGAGCCACCACACTCTGAAGGCTGCTCACCGGGACTGCACGTGGCTCTGCCTGGGGGCACGTTCCTCTCTGGCTGCGAGAGCAGTTTGTCCACGGTGCGGGGCCCTGGACAAGAGGTGTGCAGAGGGTGGGCGGGCAAATGCAGCATCCTCGCTCCCTGAGGGAGGGGAGCGGGGAGCACTGACTCCTCAAGCTCCCACGCGATTCACAGCGGGTCCCACAGTGGCCCAGTCGTAATGCTTGGTGGTGCCCCGTTAGTGACCGCTTCCTCCTCCACACCCTGCACTGATGTGCCCCGCACCGCCTCTCAAGTCAAGAGCCATCTGCCCTTGGGTTCTTGTCTTAGGGTCCACTCTGGGGGCTGCTTAGCCTGAGGCAGGTCCCCGGCTCCCCGGCTCACGGTGAGGATGGAGAGAGCTGGTTGATGCCCAGGAATGCCTAGTGCCTGGTGGGTAGCGTGAGCTCATTCCACATTGGCCCTTGTCACGAGCCCTGGGACCCTCTGGTTTTGAATGCAGCTTCAGCCTCTGTGACCACAGGTGCTGGGGATGCCCACTGAGCAAGGGCTCCGGTGCCTGGGGACTCACAAGAGAGTGTCACCCTTACCCGCTATGGAGGGGGTGTGTCGGTGGGCCCCGGGCTGGTGCTACCCCGTGGGCCCTCTTGCCCGGACCTTGCTACCTCGGGGTCTCAGTGGTGTCTGAGTGTGGAGAGCTGCGGGTGGTCCTCACGGCCACCTACCCCCACACGCTGGCTGTATCTGGCAAAGTTCCAGCGGGTGGGGTGGAACAATGCTCACCAAAGACTAATGATAGCTATTTCTAGGTTGTGGGACTTTGGAGGCCTCTTTTCACTTATCCCCTTCTTTGTGCGTTTCAGCATGGTTTAAATTGCTTACAACGAGCAGGCATCGTTTTCACGAAAAGAATGAAGTCATTATTCTTTCAAAGGTAAATAGCTTGCAGCTGATCCGAAGATAGGGCCCTTACAGCTCAGACCGTATTCACATCTAGGATCTGCTGTGGGAACACATGGGTGTGCATCGTGTGGTTGTCTTTGGGGCTTAATACACGGCGAATTTCCGTGACCATTTCACGGTCGCTTAAAAAGCAAGCAATTCTCTGGGTACGGAGCAAACCCACAGCGTCCAGGACTCGGAGGGGCCTTCGTCTTCGGGGGCGGATCGGGTTCTTGCCTTGGGAAGCGTCTCCACGGCTTTGGACTTGGGGAACTTTGGCTCTGCACAGACCAGGCGGTGCGGAGGTGGTGCCTAGCTGACGGTAACTAGGCCCGAGGCTGGTTACCGGCCCAGGGAGGCCTCCGGGAACCGGCTGTGTCTTGTCATTAAAGTCCTGGGATTCACGAAGTCCTCACTGTCACCGTCACCCCCACCGACCGCCTGTGTTCACTGAACGTCCACCCCTGACAGCTCGCCGCGGCATCTTCCAGTCCTTAGAGCATCTGCAGTGATTGACAAGTCCGTGTTTCAGGTGGTTCCTCTGCCTGCCGCCCCTTGGAGAGGCATCATCGCTCTCTGGTTCTTGATGAGGCGTGGTGACTGCCGGACCACAGCCAGACCAGGAGGGAGAATAAAGGGCAGGCAGGTGGAAGACGGGGTACGGGGACCAGCCACACTGATTTGCTTAAGAAAGATCCGGGCTGACGAGGGAAACAGCCTTTGGTGTGAGTTCGCTTTGTGGGTGATGGTGGTGGTGATGGGGCCTGATGAGCAAGTAAGAGACCAGAGCATCGTGGAGTTTGGGAACAAATGGGAGGAAGAAAGTAGAGACACTATTTGTACTGCTGGGGGTTGTGCATTTCGTCCTCTTTTTCCAAAGAGACGAGTTATGTGCCCGGGTTCCCTTTTTGTTGCCAGTAGCTAATTCTGTTTGGACTCTGCCTGTGAATGTAACTGCGTACAGAGGGCGGGCCATCGTGGGTCCAGAATTTGTCAAAGTCACACCCTGAAAGAGGCTGCAAAGTATTTTCCTGCCTGATTTATGGAAGAGGAACTGAGGCTCAGTAGGTGACATGCTTCATAGAACCGGGCCTGCCTGAGTCCAAAGTCTGCCTCCTGTGCCATGGCGAGGCCTCACCCAGCACAGTTAACTCGGGTTGGTAGGGAGCACATCCCCAGATACTTCCTTGAAAGTGCTGGGTTCCAAGATCACTTTGTAATTTATAACTCAGAAACGAAAGGGTCAGGGAGACCCCCGGCGGCCTCAGTGGGGGACCCTGACCTCCTCCCTCCCCACTCCTTCATTCAGACTCTGGCTCAGAGACTGTGACTCGTCACCCCAGCTGGCCGCTTGGTGCGGTGACACTAAACTTAGGTTTTCCCCAGGGAGCAGAGCACTTAATGAAGGAGTTCATCCAGTGGGAGAGTCCCAAGCCAGGGCAACAGTGGGGCCGGCAGCTGCCGGGGCCGGGAGGCACTTTGGCTGGGACCTCCGCCTTCCGAGGGCTGCTGTTTCCATGATGTCAGAGAGGCGGAACTCACTCCGCCTCACATCGAGGGAGACAGCAGCCCGTGCCCCAGTTCTTCTCCGCTTTGGACGCAGCCCCGAGTAAAGGTGAGGATATGCTCCGTCCCACTCACCAGGTGGAAACTGAGGTCCGCTTTGCGGTTCTCGGGGACCTCTGGGCTTGTCACCACCTGGCCGGGGTTGAGTACCTGGCCACAAGCCTGTCTGTCCTTTTTCTTAGCTGGACTCCGCTCTCCAGAGGGACCTCTTAGGGTCGGGATGAGTAGAAACAGTACCTCCCACGCAAAGAAAGCCTCTCTCTGGACCCCCGAGTGCTTCCTTCCACCCTCCCTGCGTGTGAAAACTTAGGGAATACGTTTGGGAGAAGACGTGATCTGAAAGAGACATCGCTTTGTTGTTTTTTTAAGTCATCGGAAACAGTGTGGAGATTTCTCTGCTAGTGTTCGGAAGGCCTGTCTGCAAACATTGCCTGTGACCCTGGGCAGGGACTTCTCCTTTCTCTGCGAGTCAGTTTCCCACGGGAGGGTTGGTCCACACGGGCAGTTTCTGGGGGCCTTGTACCTGCTAGGGCATCTATTTCTCTGATCATCTGGTGTCCTCTTCCATCATCAGAATATCAATAACATGTTTGTGTCTCTTTCTCCCTCCCGACCAGAAAAAGATTTACAAATACAAGAAAGTGCTGAGTAACCCAAGCCGTTGGGAAGTTGTCTTGAAGGAGATCCGAACTCTGGTGGACATGGCCCTGACATCCCCCCTGCAGGATGACTCCATCAACCAAGCCCCACTGGAAATCGTCTCAAAACTGCTCTCAGAGGTAAGACGTGCCCCCTGCTTGACTGTGCACACCCCACCCCCACCCCCTCTGCCGAGCACCAACGCTGCGCCGGGCAACGGAATCGGACTTGAGTTTGTGTCGTCTGCCCGTTGCGGGCCGTCCCGGGGGTGTGGCAGGGGGAAGGGGCACTGGTGACCACCCTGCCATGCCCCACGACCGAAGCTGGGGAGGACTAGCCTCGGGCCTGACGACAGGCTGGTGGTGATGATGGCAGCAGATTTCAGGAGCTTCCCGTTTTTCCCGAGCCAGAGCACATCGGTGAAGCCCCCAGACTGCCCTGCCTTCCTGCCCGCCCCCCACCACCCGTCTCCACCTTGCCGTGTCCTGGCCTGCGTCAGCTGCAGGGGTCCAAGCGGCTGTCGCTTTCTGCCTCCACGACCCCCCAGAGCCTCAGAAAACCCACTGTGCTGTGCCAGGCAGCCCCCCAGTAGGGTGCGTGACGTGCGGGCATTGGAACAAAGACAAGCCCCCACCCCCCTGGAGCTCACGTTCCAGCAGGGATCCAGACAGGAACGTGGGGGCTCAGCCAGAGCCAGCCGCACCATTCGTGTGTAGGCGAGGGCTACTTGGGGACACGCTGTGACTCCGGCCCGGGCACTCTTCTCCACGCTCCACAAGTACTAAAGCTGTCTCGTTTGTTTGCCTGCCTGGGCCCCTGGGGACGCTGGCGTTGATGACTCCCTGTTTGAACTTTCCACGGCCCCAGGGCAATGCCTCCGTCCCCCTTCCCTGGGAGTGGCCCCTGGCTCCTTCTAGAAGCACAAGCCCCTTGCTGCCTGGAGCCGCCCCTTCCCCCCGCAGACCCAAGCTGGTAGCCGCCCATCAGTCCGGGAAACCGGCCCGGGCCTTCTTCCGTGTCTGCTATTTGAGCAGAGGACCCCTTTCCCTGGAAGGAAGTACGGCAAGAGGTAGAGGGTGGGCTGCAAAGACGGTGGCAGGTAGAGGAACAGAAGACGTGCCCTCGGGCGTGCGACACCTTCATTTCGCAGAAGAGCAGAGACTCACGCTCTGAAATGCATCACAGTCAAGGCCCGGAATTGGAGGCCAGGCTGGGTGCTGTATGTGCAACCTGAAATCCCGGCTTCCCGCCTGAGTGGGGGAAGGGCCCCAGCAAGCAGGCCCGAGGCTGGCCGCTCACCGCGAGTACGCGCCTGCTGTGTGGCGGCCGGTGTCAGGTGCCGTGCAGCACGGCATCTCGTGTCGTACGGTCTCCCCTGAGACGTGGGCCTTGCTGTCTCCGTTGTACAGGTGGGGAAACTCAGGTCCAGAGACACTGGAACACCTGAGCAAGTGGTGGGACTGCAAATTCCACCTTGGGGCTTGCTCGCTCTCCCTGCAAGACCACCTGCCCGCCCCTCCTGCCCCGCCAGTCCCGGCCGCCACCACACCGTCGTTGACATCAGGTTCGCTGTCAGGACGATGGGGACGGCGACCGACGGGCACTGTCGCCAACCTCTGGCGGCGTTTATGTCACATGTGACCGCGTGCCCGTGGGCCTTTGCATCGCTTCTCAGGCACCTGATCCCCAAGCACTGGGGTGGGAAAAGATAAAAGCATTTAAAGAGGAAAAACAGGAAGAAGCTTGCATTTGCTGTGTACCTACTGTGTGTCGGGCAAGGGGTCAGTATGACTCACCGTGTCTGACTGGTAAGAGCTGTTGTTTGGTAAGGGACAGAGCTGGACAGAGCTGTGCCCGGGCAACATCCCCTCGAGTAAGGCTTGACGCCTCCCTGAGTGACACTCAGGCTCTGTGACGACCACTTTGGCAGGCATTTAGTGCTGATACTTGGCATTTCTCCAGGGACCCTGCAGGGTAAGTACTAAAAGGTACAGACGAGTAAACAGAGGCTCCAAGAGGTTGTCACCTGCCCAGGGTCACTTGGATAAGTGCCATTTTTATTGCCATGGCGGTAGTCATGACCTTGACCTTAACCACTCTCAGCTTAAGGGTCTAGGAGGATGGGTGGAAAGACAAACAAATCCTTCCTCCTCCTTGCCCTTTCTTGTGTAGATTATATGGGCTAGCTTATTTGCCTGTTCTCTTTACTCAAGTTGTCTCTGGGGTCTCCTTCTACGAGGCTCCAGGTGTCCCCAAGCCAACCAGGAGGTGGGCAGGATCCCCAAGGAGGGGGTGGAGGGGCTGTTAGTTCTGCGAAAGGACTGCCCATCCGCTGGCCAGACGGAGCCGCATCCCTGACCTCCCGGGCCTTTGTTGACTTCAGTGTGTGGAGAGGCCGCTCAGTTTGGGGTTCAGGTGTCCCCTATGATTCAGTGGCCGTTTTCAGTGAGTGCTCTCCACCCAGGGTTGAAAATGGCCTTGGGAGAGAGAAGTGTCCCTGCGGAACAGCGCAGGCCACCACCAGTGACTGCGACAAAGAAATCAGCATCTGTATTTACCGAAGGCTCTTCCTGGGAAGGTGCACAGGTGCAGTGAGGAACGGACTGAGCCCTTCGGAGCTGTCCACCACGGCCCGAAGGATGGGACTGGCCCTTGCTTGGGCTGAGCACCATAGCTCAGTGGTTAGAGATGCAGGTTTTAGGGGGGCACCTGGGTGGCTTAGTCTGTTAAGCATCTGACTCCGGATTTCGGCTGAGGTCATGATCTCACAGTTTGCGAGATCGAGCCCCGGCATTGGGCTCCTTGCCGACGATGCAGAGCCTGCTTGGGATTCTTTTTCTCCCTCTTGGTCTCTGTCTGTGCCCTTCCCTGCACATGCGTGTGCTTTCTCCTCTCCCTCTCTCTCTGTCTTTCTCGCTCTCTCTCAAAGTAAACTTTTTAAAAAGAGAAGGGCACCTGGGTGGCTCCGTCGGTTGGGAGTCCAGCTTCAGCTCAGGTCATGATCTCGCGGTTCGTGAGTTCGAGCCCCGCGTCGGGCTCTGTGCTGACGGCTCGGAGCCTGGAGCCCGCTTCGGATTCTGGGACTCCCTCTCTCTCTGCCCCTCCCCCACTCGGCCTGTGTCTCTCAAAAATAAAGAAACGTTAAAAAAAAATTTTTTTTTTTGAAGAGAGAGATGCTGGGGCGCCTGGGTGGTTCAGTCAGTTAAGCATCCAACTTCGCTCAGGTCATGATCTCACAGCTCATGAGTTTAAGCCCCATGTCGGGCTCTGTGCTGACGGCTCAGCCTGGAGTCTGCTTCAGATTCTGTGTCTCCCTCTCTCTCTGCCCCTCCCCTGCTCACATACTGTCTCTCTCTCTCAAAAATAAATAAAGATTTTAAAAAAAAATTGTTTTATAAATGAAGAGAGAGATGCAGGTTTTGGCATCAGGACAGAGAGGGTGAAACCCACACCCCACCGTCTCTTACCTGTGCTCCTGAGTCAGCTGCCGCAACGCGTGAGACTCCGGTAGCTCATCTGTGGACAGGAAAGCAGGAAAATCATCGTAAGAAAGAAGAGGGATGTGGGATGAGGGTTACAGAGTGCACTCGCACTGCCTGAGGCATAGTGAGCTGTCATTGTCAGTCACAAGGAAAGACCAAAGCCACGTTTCCATCTACCCTGGGCGGAAAAATTATTGATGTTTAATAATCTGCCATAAATGGGCTGCTTAGACTCCACCAGTGTCCAAAAAAGAAAAAGCCTTTGGATTCCAAAAGACATCCTTCCACCTTCCGTGTGTTCCTGGATTCTAAGCCCGAGGGCCTTGCTGTCTCCATGGGAACCCGGGGCCTTGAGGAGGCGAACATCGGCCCCGGCCGGGTTCCAAGGCTATCTTCACCCTTTGGGCAAATCCACGGCCCAATGGCTTTTCTTTTGTTTCAGCTGCTTGTAAATGCCAGATACCCTGATGCTCCTTAAACGTGATGCCAGGTGGTGCGCATGGTGGGGCTGTTTCTAGAACCCAACAGCCATCGATCTTGCCAGTTCACTGTCCGGTGAGACGGCATGTTACCAGGGGCCAAACGCAGCCCTATTAGGAGATCTGAACCGACACCAGGGTGGAGAACCCATTACACCAAGAACAAACAGATGAAACCGAACACAACACGAAACTAGAAAAGAAGACAGTAGTTAGACCGTTTCTGGTTTCTCCCATGATTTCTCATTTATCACGTGATCATTCCTTCCCTCATTCACATACGCACAGGATGGTGGTAACAGGTACCAGCTGGGTAAGAAGATCCCGCCTTGGGGAGCGAAAAAACCCTAAAATTTACACAAGCTTAACGCATTCCACTTAATATTATTTTTGCAAGTTAATCGCTGGCATTTGAATTTAGCTAAACCACGTTTGGCCAGCTCATGGAAGACCATTCTTCCCTGGGAACCTAGCTGGAAAGCTGTTGTGATAATACGTATGTGCCGCTCTTATGCCTGGTGCACAGTCAAGATTCCAAAGTCTGTTTCTTTATGTGTTTACTGTGAACCTGCCTCCTGGCTCCCCAGTGGCATCTACATGAGCAGCACCAAGCGTGCGGTTAGGTCTGTCTGTGTACCCTCTCACTGAAGCCCACAGAGGATCCCTATTTATGGGAGAAGAAACCGAGTCTCACCGAGGAGCCAAGGTCGCATAACTCACGAGGGGTGAAACCAGGACTGGAAACGCAGTCCCCCCCCTCCCCCCCCGCCCCAAAGCCGCGCTTTCCTCCCTTCCCGACCAATCTGTGAGGGGCTTCTGATCTGTTTAATTAAGAAAAGTGACCATTGCTCGCTGAGATGCTGAAAGCGTTTTTCACCGGTTGGACCTTTGAGATGTAAATGTTCCGTTTTATTAATGTCAGTGTTTCTGTTTTGTTTTGTCTCCCTCCTGCGCTCTCCATTCAATCCCTCAGAACACAAACTTGACTACCCAGGAGCATGAGAACATCATTGTGGTAAGTCTCTCCGGACCCTTCTCCCTCTGTCCACCTCTTGGGGCCCACAGTCCCTCCCCCCGCCGCCGATCTGAGTGCATTCTCGGAAGCACGTGTGATCCACCAGCATGGCGACCTTACTCAGTTTTGTCTTTTCTATCAAGCCAGACGAATCTGCTTCCTGCCTTTGCACATTTCAGAGCCCCAATTGATTGGGAAGGGGGATGTAATTATCAGTCGTTGAGGTTTGTAGCAAATGTGTCTTAATCGCCTCCTCCTTCCCGAGTGTGCCGCAGGGAGTTGAAGGCAGGAGATGGCAGACAGTGTATAATGTATTCAGAGCCATAACCCTATTAGCTGAAAGGTAAGCATTCTCTTTCTTGCCCCAGGACAGATCTCCTAATTAATCCACAAATAGAACCTGGATTTAATTCCCTCTGATACGCAAAGTGGGGTAATATTTTCTAGGACTTGACTGTGATGTAAGCATCTTTGGCGTAAAATCTCTTCCTGGGTGATTTTAAGCTATGAAGTGTGACTCTCACTAGAGAGAAGAGAAAAATGAGGTTGCGCCTGCCGGATGCCAAGCACCGATCTGTGTATTTGAATCTGTGCATAACTAAGACCGTTCCTGTTCCCGAGACGTTCATCGTCTGTTGTAGGAAGACACGTAGATCACTGCACAAATAGAGGCTTGTAGTATAGAGAGTGGAGTGATAAACTCACCCGGGAGAGAAGCCACTGTGCTTCTTGGAGACAGCGATGTCTGAGTTGGGTTTTGAGGGATCAGTAGGAGCTTGCCAGATGAGGGGCTCCTGGGTGGCTCGTTCGGTTAAGCGTCTGACTCTTGATTTCGGCTCCGGTCATGATGTCACAGTTGTGGGACCGGGCCCCACATCAGGGTCTGTGCTGAGCGTGAAGCCTGCTTCAGATTCTCTCTCTCCCTCTCTCTCTGCCCCTCCCCTGCTCACATGTGCGATGACCATCCACTCAGCCTCTGTCAAAATAAGTAAACTTAGGGGCGCCTGGGTGGCGCAGTCGGTTAAGCGTCCGACTTCAGCCAGGTCACGATCTCGCGGTCCGTGAGTTCGAGCCCCGCGTCGGGCTCTGGGCTGATGGCTCGGAGCCTGGAGCCTGTTTCCGATTCTGTGTCTCCCTCTCTCTCTGCCCCTCCCCCGTTCATGCTCTGTCTCTCTCTGTCCCAAAAATAAATAAACATTGAAAAAAAAATTTTTTTTTAAATAAAAAAATAAAAAAATAAAAAATAAGTAAACTTAGTAATAATACATTAAAAAAAAAAAAAAAAAGGAGTTTGCCAGATGGCAAGACAGAGTAAAGGCCTTCCCGAGAGAGAAAATAAAATGTGCACAGAGACGTAAAACAACATGCTCTATTCTGGAAACATCAGCATTGCTGGAGCATACAGCGTAAGGAAGTAGGGAAGCAGAACTTGAAACGGAAGTGGGAGGCCACGCGTGGTGTGCACAGAAAGGACATTCGCCTGGGCCAGAGGTCCTGTGGCTGCAGCCTTTGAAACAAGGACAGCATGCCAGACTCCGTGCCCCTCTGAATTATGGTTTCATGGGCCCTCCCCCTTGGCGCTGGCAGGCCCAGCCTGGAGAATCCCCTTCCTCACTCCAGCTGGGTCTTGTGGGCACCCAAAGAGGTGAGGCCTAGACTGTTTATTGTGGAGGATAAAGGCAGCAGCTTCTGTGCAGCCCCAGCTAGTATCTGGCACGCTCAGTGGGTATTTGCTAAAAATGTAGAGGTTTTTTTTTTTTTTTTTTATTTTCCTGTGCTCCACCCTGACCACTCATTGCCTTCTGTCTCCAGAACAGGGGGGGATGTCGACCTGGGCACCCCCCGTCCCCTACCACCACCTTTCTCTGGCATATTATTAACTAATAAACTCGTTGAAAAAACACTTGTCCACATGTAAGTGCAAGTATGTGCCGAAAACTCTGTGCCACAGGCTCAGTGCCACCATTGAGGGATTTACTGTGTGCTGGGAGAACCCGGCAGGTCAGCAGTCAAGAAATAACATGGTCGGGGGTTGAGATTTGTTTGGAGTGTTAGTGGGGCACAGAGGGCAGGCACCTGACATCCTCTGCCAGTGAGGGTACTGGGAGGAGGATGACGGAGGGCTTCTAGGAGGAGGTGAGCAAACCGGATCTTAAAGGATGGGTGGGCAGTCCAGGCAGAGGGCCCAGCACGAGAAAGGCAGAGCAGCGAGGCGCTGGCTGGAGGAGAAGCAGGCAGGGACCTGGGCGCCGGGGAAGGAGCCGGTGTCTTCCTCTCCCTGCTGGCGATACTTCAGCCCTGGAAGAAGGGTGAGGGCTTTGGACTGGGGACGAGCCTGGGAAAAGAATTTTGATCTGAGAGATGCAGGCTGCTTTTACCCAGCTAATTGGGCTGGGCTGACCCCTTAATTGGGCTGGGCTAAGCTCCCCTGCTCAGCAGGCATGCCTGAGAACAGAGGAGAATGTGATCTGCGGTCTGACCCCCAGCCCTGCGTTTTACAGCCTGCCTCGCAGTGTTCTTTGTCACCAGCGCCCTTATCATTATTGGGAAGTCTCCTTTCGTTCCAGAGATTACATTATCTGATTTGACCCGTGGGCAATTAGTTTTCTCCCACTGGGGCTTGGTATTTTTTTATGTGATCGTTTTCATAAACGCTCTCACAAGTAACTTGAGTTGGTCTTACTCAGTCCATCTGGGGTCAGGCATCTGTGCAGTAGGTAGGTGCTGACTGGAGCTGGCACGTCACTGGACGCGCGTCGACCCACAGTCCGAACCGCAACTGGGGTCCCACGTGCTAGTGAGGAGTGGAGGCTTGGAGCTGAATGTGAGCTCACGCTCAGAGCTGGTGCCGACCCTGGGCCCGCCCCATACGAGCTGGGACCTTGGGCAAGTAACGGGAGGACTTCTACTTTTATTTTATTTTATTTTATTTTATTTTATTTTATTGGGAGCCTGGGTGGCTCAGTTGGTGAAGCGTCTGACTTTGGCTCAGGGCGTGATCTCACGGTTCATGAGTTCGAGCCCCGTGTCAGGCTCTGGGCTGACAGCTCGGAGCCTGGAGCCTGCTTCAGATTCTGTGTCTCCCTCTCTCTCTCTCTCTCTCTCTCTCTCTCTGACCCTCTCCTGCTCACACTCTGTCTCTCTCTCTCAAAAATAAACATTAAAAAATTTATTTTATTTTATTTTAAATATTGTTATTTTTTTATTTTTCTTTAACATTTATTCATTTTTGAGAGACAGAGACAGAGCATGAGTGGGGGAAGGGTGAAGAGAGAGAGGGAGACACGGAATCCGAAGCAGGCTCCAGGCTCTGAGCTGTCAGCACACAGCCCGATGCAGGGCTCGAACCCATAAACTGTGAGATCGTGACTGGAGCCAAAGTCGGACGCTTCACCAGCTGAGCCACCCAAGCGCCCCTAAAATATTATTTTTTTTTTTTTAATTTAAAAAAAATTTTTTTCTTTAACTTTTATTTATTTTTGAGACAGAGAGAGACAGAGCATGAACGGGGGAGGGGCAGAGAGAGAGGGAGACACAGAAACGGAAGCAGGCTCCAGGCTCTGAGCCATCAGCCCAGAGCCCGACGCGGGGCTCGAACTCACGGACGTGAGATCGTGACCTAAGCTGAAGTCGGACGCTTAACCGACTGAGCCACCCAGGCGCCCCTAAAATATTATTTAAAAATACCTTTGCAAATATTCCATGAGTATAATTTCATTAAAAAAAGAAGAAGAAAGGAAAGGATTTCACTCCATCCCAGTGTCCTCTTCAGAGACGGCCCCTGGGACTTTCGGGTGACAGCAAACCCACACAGACAGACAGGGTTGTGGTTTTGTGTGTTCAGCATTTATGATGTGATGCTGCTACACGTGTTGTCTCAGAGATGCTTTTGAGTCCTTTCATGCTTCTCTGCCACAAGGTTTCTGGCCTCAGTTTTGGTGAAAGTTGGGGACGGATCTTTCCTTGTGAGGTACCTGTCCTCCGTGACCTCAACCCACTAGATGCTCGTAGCCCTTCCCGGTCGTGATGATCAAAAATGTGTCTCTGGACATGCCAACATCCCTTGGGAGGCAGAGCCAACCCTGGTTGAGAACCACTGGCCCACCCAGTCCTTTCTTTCTACTGGCTCTAGAATATTTTTAGTTAACCAGATGGCCATTCAGATCACTTTCAGCTCACTTGACATAGTAAGCCTCAGTCTCCTCATCTGTGAAATGGGTATGGCAACAATGCCTTTCTTACAGGGCTGCCGGGAAGAGTCAGTGAGCTAATGTTCCTGACACGCTCAGCGGAGGACTAGGTTTATGGAAAGAGTCCACAGAAATCTAAGCGCTTTTGATTAATCATACCTTTTGAAATGATCATAACTCTGTGACCAGGGCAGGCCTTGTAGCCTCCCTGACCCTCTGTCTCTTCATCTGTACAAAAGGAAATAACTCCCACTTGACCTCACAGAGTTGTCATGAGGATCGAATGAGGTAATAGCCGTGGAGGCACAGAGCCCACACCTCACGCCCACTCTGGGCACTTAAATCCTTTCCACTCCTTTATTCCTTGACTCGTTCCCGAGAAAGAGGGGCCCGGCACGATTGAAGAGCTTCAGCCTTGCCTGTGGTACCTCCTCCCGGAGCTGGCCCAAGAGCAGGGTGTGGGGAGCAGGGGCATCCGGGGGGCGTGGGGGCAGGCACAGGAGAGCCCCCACACAGCAGGCTGAGCGCTGAACTTCTGGAAATGAGAGCAGAGCCAGAACCGTGGGCTGAGATCACGCTGGTGGTTTCGTTGTCTTTCGCTGCCCCGTTTCTCCTTCAGTGTGATTCCTGTCACCAGACAGGGCTGTTTATTTCCCGGCCGTGTGGAGGGCCGGGACTGAGAAGTCGCGTGGTGAATAGCTTAGCCTCCTGAGTCACCAACATGGGTTCATACTCTGGCTCCACCGTGTTCTGACTGTGCCACCTCGGGCAGCAGACTCAGTCTCTGGGGAAAAAGGCAAGACCCACACCCACCTCCCAGCGCACGGTGAGGATCACCATGTGGCACGGTCAGCACAGAGCCCAGCACGGGGGGTACCCAGAACGGCCCCTGCTGCTGAGGGTATTACTGTTGGTCTGCGACCGTTGTCGGTCGGTGGTTTGTGGTCCGTGTGGCTGGGGCGGGGAGACGGTGACAGGATGGCGGGCTCGGCCTCGCGGTCAGTGAGGTGCCCACCTACCCTGTCCCACACTGCCCGGGAGAGCTTTCTGCCCTGGGGGAGGTATTCACTGGCTTCATGTGACTACTGAGGCCTTGAAATGTGGTTCACGCAACTGGGGACCTAAATTTTTTATTTTATTTCACTTAAAATCATTAATTTGATGTCAGTTAAAGTCTGAGTGGTCACATGTGGCTAGTGGCTACTGTGATAGACCGTGCAGCCCTAGGCAGATAAGACCCGGGGCCTAATCACCAGCTGTTTGCCAACCTGGCTCGTGGTGTCGCCAAGGAGAACCTCAGTGTCAGTGACTTACTCGTTCACAGAGGCGCGTTCACGTAGCTGGCCGAGTAACTGCCATCTTTTATTGGCCTCCAGTTACACTGCCTCTCCCTGATGGTCCCAGGCCAAGCAGAAGACCTTGCTGAGAGGTCCCTCCGCATGTCCAGAGGCGCTGCTGCAGGGAACAGATCAAGGAGACCCTGTGAACCCAAGCAGGCGGGGTCGGAGCTGTGGGAGTCGGTGACGGGGAGAGCGTGTCCTCACAGAGCCCTCCTGGGAGTCGTGCCGGATCGCTCCGCCCCCCCTTGCCACTGTGTCCAATGCAGCCCAAGACAGTCCCCCAGTGATGGTGGCCATGGCCTGCTGTGTTCCAGGCCATTGGGCTTATCCTGAGGCTGAGACTCCAAAGCTTCTAGAGTTTTCTCTCATCAGATCCGCCCAACAACCCAGTGAATAGGTAACTCTAGTTCTCCCCATTTACAGGCCCGAAGAGGTCGAGTTGCCCACGCAGGGTCACACGGCCTCGCAGTCTTGGTGCTAGGTCCTGGGTCTCCTGTTTCCTAATCTTGTGCCGTGGACCTCACATAGACGTTAACCTTCCAGTAACATTTATGGAGACCTGGCCTTATTTCAGACTCCGTGAGAGGTATTATAACAGGGGCTCCTTAACCGGGGACTCTTTTGTCTCCTGTGGGGCATTTGGCAGTGTCTGGACACATTTCTTCCCGTGGTTCAAATATCTTATTTGAGGTTTAGCAAAATCATTAAAACAGAAATTATGAAAAAAAATAAAAATAAAGAATAAAAATTAAAAAACAAATTATGAAAGGGGAAGAAAAATCACGAATCACACACCATTCAGGCCATGGGAACCTTGTCCAGGAATGGCAGTGGGAACCGGTAAGAATTGGACAGCTTGCCTAAGAAGGCCTGGGGGAGGGGTGCGCCTGGGTGGGTCAGTCGGTTAAGTGTCCGAGTTCAGTTCGGCTCCAGTCATGATCTCATGGTTCATGGGTTAGAGCCCCGCATCGGGCTCTGTGCTGATGGCTCAGAGCCTGGAGCCTGCTTCAGATTCAGTGTCTCCCTCGCTCTCTGCCCCTCCCCTTCTCGTGCTCTGTCTCTCTCTCTCAAAAATGAATAAATGTTAAAAAAAAAAAATTTTTTAAGACTTGGCGGGAAATGAACTCAAGGGGCATGAGATATTCAAACTCCCTTAATATAAAACCGAAGTGTGCCCGGAGACTTTTACCGTCACAGCTGGCTGAGGGTTGCTCCTGGCATCTAGCGGGTTGAGCACAAGGATGCTGCAGAATGTCCTGCAAAGGGCGGGGACGACCAGCCCCAGATGACACTTATCAGCACCTCCCGCCCGCTTTTCCAGTGACTCTCTCTGCTCCGCTTTCCAGGCGGGAACTCGGGCGTTAAAAGAGACAAAATAGCTTGTTCGAACAGTTATAGAGCCACAAGTGCCACAACTAGAACTGAACCCAGGACTCTGCCCCCAGTGCCTGGGCTCATAACCGCTCAACGGTCCTGCCCCGTAGGCGGGGACTGTTGATCTGAGGGGGACGTGCATGGACGTCAGCAGGTCACCAAACCCCTAAAGCTACCTGCGTCATCGTAGGTGTGTATTTTTCCGAGGCGGGGGGTCAGCCCAGAGCTTTTATCAGTTTCTCAGTGGGTGCCGTGAGCCCCTCCCCCCCCCCCCCCCCCCCCCCCCCCCCCCCCCCCCCCCCCCCCCCCCCCCCCCCCCCCCCCGCCAGGTAGGAGTTCCTCCTAGAGATTCCAACTGACATTTGCTCATTGTCTTCCAGGCGATTGCTCCTTTGCTGGAAAACAACCATCCACCGCCAGATCTCTGTGAATTCTTTTGCAAGGTATGGCGTCACTGAAGGAGGGCTGCGTTTGCAGGAGGCAGCCTGCCTCCGAGTGCGTGCTGGGGTCGGCTTGGTGCAATGTGCTGAAAACCCAGGCTTCCCCGACCTGGGTCAGGGCCCCACATGGACCCAGAAGGCGAGCCAGGCAACCTTTTCTTAGAGTTACAGCTCTCTCTCTCTGCCACACAGGTGATCAGGAAGGCCCAGAGTCCGGCTTTTCTCTGGACTATCTTTGTAGCTGTCTTGGGAGAAATGTGTAGCAGGTTTTCTGGGTTCCTGACGTCAGAGCTGGTTTATTATTAGCCCCGGCTCCTCTGAGCACCGGCTGGCCCACAGTGGGGCACGGCCACGGGGCTTTTCCTGAACAGGGAAAGCAGGCAGGGGAATGCCAGGTTAGCTGGGGGGAGCCACAGAGCGGGACATCCACTCCCGCGGACCCAGTGCCGGGCTCGCAGTGGGATTTACACGGAACACGCCCAGGGCATGTCGGGGACCAATCATCCGTCACTCTGAAAGCACACTTCAGTAGTCCGGGGACTGAACCAGCATGCAATCCTGTTTTGTTCTTTGCTGTATGACTTTTGTGTGTGTGTGTGTGTGTGTAATGAGTTGATGTCTTTGGAGAGATGCAGGGCCTAGGTTTGCTGCTTCCCCGGCGCTCCCCGGTCTTGCACCTGCTGACTCACCCTCCTCGTGCTCCCTCCCTCCCTCGCTTCTTCCACAGCCGCATGGTGTCCTCAGGAGGCGTGGACTGTGTCCACCAGTGAGCCGAGCACGTGGCATGGCCAAGCGGGCACCTGGGAGGCTCAGTGGTTTCTGGAGGGAAGGGGATGGAAAACATACTCTCTCTGTGTGCTTGAGAGAGACAGGATTGCCTTATCCTCTCTGGCCTCATCTCTCCGTCAGGAGACCTTTTCCAGCAACCTACAGAGCAGAGGGTGGACCCAGCCTGCTGGCCCACAGTGCCCGGGGCGCGTTCTCAATGCGCGTGTGTGGGCATGTGGCAGGGTGTGCCCTCCAGGCCCAGAGGGTGAGCACCTGTGCGAGTGTGCACACAAGCATGTGCCGCACGGGCATCGGGCTCCTGTGCAAAATGGAGGCCCCCTCCTACCCGGGGACCATGGTGAGGCTGGAGACAACCATCAGGCCTTCTCTGCCCCCAGTGCTTGAGGGCGACGCGCCCCAAGCAGGGTGGGGTCAGATGACCCAGTGTGTGGGCCCCCGAGAGGATGGTCAGCTGCTCCCTTACCTGTCTCAGCCGATCATCTCTCTCAGTAGTTTGTCCGATTTAATCCAAATCTCTTTATTCTGCTCTCAGGCTGTACAGCTTCTCCCAGAGTTCATGGTTTTCAAACCACGGTGGTTCTAGAACACTGGACCTCTGTTCAAAGCAAATCATACCTGAGGGCTCCCGGGTAGCACAGTTTGAAAAATAGTGAGGTGGAAGAAACCATTCTTTCTGGCATTTCCTGACAGAACTCCTACTGGTCGTATACAGAAGGCAACCTGCCCTTTGGAGCCAGGGCTCCCAGCCCCTGGGGCCTGTGAGCCTTCAGGCTATTTTCCCTCTGGGGGGGCAGTCGAGCCTCAGTGCCTCTCCCACCAGGAAGCCTTCCCAGAGAGGGGAACCTGAGGGGAACAAAGCCACCCCCACTGGGTCCACTCTGGGCCAGCTCACTGGACTTGCCCGGCCAGCCTCACCTACCAGACTTTGAAGTCAGGACCCCACGATCTGAGGAAAGTTTATTTATCTTGGGTTTCCCAGGAAAGCCCTGATTTCTCATATCCCAAACTCAGCCCCTACAGGCCTGGGCAGGTTATAAATGTGTCGGGAGGGACGGGGCCTGGTCTGTTCCACCTGAAGGTCTTCAGTTTTCATTTGACACACAAAACACCACCGTGACAAAATTAAAACACATCTGAGAGGTGCATTTGGCCTCACACTGCTGCCAGCTTATTAAAGCCAACAACCGAAAAGCCACAGAGCTTTCAAGATTCTGGTGTCCAAACACTGAGACCCCTGGTGTTCTTGCCCCGGGTTTCAAGACACTCCTCTGTCACACCATGCACTCTGAATCTTGGTGCTGTGAAAGCGGCACTGGATTAAATACGGATTGTGTCCAGAGCTGACGCCTGTCTATACTATCTAAAACAGCCTCGGATTTTAAGATCAAAACAAAAAGCAAACCAAAGATCCCTTCCTCACTTTTCTTACGGCAAAAAGAAAAAAAAAAGAGCAAAAGCCGTGCACCAGTATTGGGCAAGGGAATACAGGCATCAGTGCTGGGCTCCCTGCCCCTGAGCCCTGCTAGGAGCCACAGACCAGGCCCGATCAGCCCTGGCTAAGTCCTGCCAGCTCGGCCCTGACCGTGTCCTTCTGTCTCCCCAGCACTGCAGAGAGCGGCCCCGGTCCATGGTGGTCATCGAAGTGTTCACGCCCGTGGTCCAGAGAATCCTCAAGCATAACATGGTGAGTTTCCCTGACCACCCCCCGCCGGCCCCAGACTGCAAAGCCAGTCTTTTCTTTCCCTTTTCGCCAAAGATTTGGGGAAGGGGGTTGGCTGTCCTGGCCTGACCGCCAGGGACTGGGGTTGGGATTCTGTCGAAGTTGGGGTGTTAACGCAGCCTGTCCTCCTTGGCCATATTTTTTTTTTCTCTTAAGGCAACAAAGTTGGGGTGTTAACACAGCCTGTCCTCCTCGGCCATATTTTTTTTTTCTCTTAAGGCAACAAGAAGGATCTTTTCACAGTAAAAATAACAAAAATAGTGTGTCTGGGGGAGAACAGAGAAGTTTCCGTGTGTAGAATCAGAAATAAGGTCTACAGATGCTCGGCCCGCAAGAAGGGGGAGCGGAACCCCTCACTTCTTCAGTGGGGGCTGGGCTGTCCATAATGGTGTCCTTCCTGATGCACGGTGTGGAAGGGGGAGAAAGAGTGATTTTGTGATGGAGAAAGTGGACAGTCACAGCCATGGCCAGGCAGTCAGGGTCATCAGCAACAGTGACAAGTCATGTGAGGGCGTGCACCCTGGCTGTGATGGGAGGGGAGGGGCACCGTGCTGCTGAAGAGCAACAGTGAAAAATGAGGGCCAGTGTCCAATGTGCCTTACCGAGCCAGCCCCCAGCCTGGACTCAGGTCCCCTGGGTGACATGGAGGCATCTGTGTGCTGTGGCACTAAATCAGTTGCAGGGTACCCATGACTCCTGCCCCCCCCCGCCTGTCAAGATTTAGCATGCGGACACAACTGTGGAAAGGGGCAACCTACAGTTCACAAGTAGCCTTCCTGTCTCCACACCGTGTCCCTAACCCCAATCCGGATGGCAGCGTAGGGCACAGGTGCGGTTCCTCATCCCGCACCCGCGGCAGACATCATTAATCGATTACAGCACTCTTCCCGCAGAGCCCAGAGGTAGCTTCACAATCTATCCCAACACAACATTCCAGGCAGACACTGGCAACTGAACTGTGCTGGCATGGTGTGAATTCTGTTCACCATTTTCTGCCCTGAGCAATCACATACCATAATTGAATTGTTGCTTATTTCTGAGATCCTCCTTGATTTGAGATAAATGCACTTCTAGTTTTCTGAACCCAGGGGAGAGAGATACTCCATCCAGTTCTTTCTCTAGGACCAACAGAGAAATCTCCATGGTGGTGGGGGGCCGGGGGAAGCATGGGTTTCTGCCCTGATTGGGGCTTTTATGGTTTCAAGGGCACTCTCTAACTTCAAGCTTCTGAGAGGAAAGGATTTCTGATTGTTAACTTTAAAATCACCGTGCATGTGGTGTGAGGTGAGGGTTGCACCCCTTCAGAATCCAGAGCAGAGGTTCTGGGGTTTCCTTTGCGAAGGACCTCTCTTTCACAACTTGTCAGTGACAGCCAAACCCCCAGGGCATACTTGTCTGGGCCCATGCCTTCTCGGGACGTAAACATTTCTGCGTGTTCCACGGTAGTCAGTAGTCTGTTTAATAAGAGTTCTTATGGGACATCCGACTTCCAAGGGGAAAAAGTCAAAATTCAGGCAGCCTCCCACAGCTTAACCATACAACGTCTCCCTTATATTTGGTTAGTTATGGGCTTAGAGTGTTGACCATGTAATAATTTTCTGGATAAGATTCAGAATAGCTCCAGGGCAAATCCAGAATTTATAGCATCTGTTGTGGCCTGGCAGAGATCAGGGACCTTCGGGCATGAATCCTCACTTCAGTTTTTACAAACTCCCCAAGGGGATCCTCGCGTCTGGGGATGCCATCAAGCTTTGCAGGCCCGCTCTGCTCTTGGTATCTACTAATTACACGCTCTGAACTCTGTCAGAAGAGAACTATAGACAGGACAGAGGGGGGTTCTCTTTCTGCAGAAGAACAGATGTGTGGTGAACAGTGATCGTGGCTAATGCTAGGCATGGGAAGTATGGTGGGCCTTTCAGTCCCCTTTAATGTTCCCGGAAGCTGATTTACTAGCCATGGACCAGATGCTCGGCTGGAGCTGGGGCTCTCGGCTGGTGTGGGGCGTCTCGTCGCTGGCCTGCCACCAGCCACGTGTCTGTCAGCATAGCATGAGCAGTGACTTCTCTTCACCCCATCAAGGAGGCATTTGAACACTGGGGAAATGGAGAAAACCATACACCACAGAGGTGTTCTGGGATCTCGGGGCTTCCCTTATCCTCAGAGCGCGTCTTCCGCAAATATATCACGCGCCCCGTTTCATGGATGCGTAAATAGAACCTCAGAGAAGAGTCTTAGAGTGTTACTCACTGGACTGAGATAAAAATTAGATACAAATGGAAGCAGTCCTCTAGAATGTTCTCCTAGAGATTCTAAACCTGTTAAACTGTATCCTCAAGAATGAAGGTGGTCCCTGTGCCCACATGCCATTCGTTGGAGTGTTCTTGTGGCAAGGGAAGCAAGATGTGGCTGTGGTCCCTAGTGGACCACTGAGTGACCAGACCAGATTCCAAGAGGAACATTTTTGGCTTTTCCGTAGAGGTAAAATGTCGCTCACCCATATGTCGAAAGGCCATCAGACCCTTCCGTAAGGTTTATTTCCAAGAAAATGACCTTGACTGTCCAGACATCTACTCTCTAAGACAAGGACAGTTACCTTTAGCAGGGTTGGGTTGAAGCAGTGTGCCTAGACTCATAAGCCCTCAGAAGTGGAAGTGGGCATAGAGATGGGTTATTACAACCCTCAGAGAGGATCACGTCCTGGGGGGGGGGGGGGGGGGGGGGGGAGTCAGCCCAAGGCCACACAGCTTTCCTGTCATCCTTTTCCAGGGCGTCAGGGGACTTTAGACGTCTTCCTCAATTTGGAAGCACGGTCAAGCTCCAGGCTTCTCTTCGCTCAGGGGCCTCATCTAGCCCGATGCCCTGTGTGTGTGCCTGGGACTGTGTGTGTGTGTGCCTGTGTGTGTATGTGTTTGCACACGAGTGTGTATGTTCCTTCGGACCTTTCCCCGTGGTTCCTTCTGCCCTCCTCATGTAAGGGCACACTCGTGGTAGGAGAATGGCAGAAGATGAACCCCCTCATTGTCCTGAGGACCCTAATTCAGCCTCTTTACTCCAGGTGAAGACGCAGCTCTAGAAGCTTCCTCGTGTGGGCTGGCGGCAGGGCGTGGGAGGGACGTGTTCTACTCGGAGCTTTCAGGAGGGCCGGCGGGATCAGTTGGATCTGTGAAGACAGTCTCGCTGTTTTACCTGAAATTAGACGCTGATCCGGTGACCTCTTATTGAACGGGTTCCACCGAGCGGGGGCAGGAGGAGGGCGGAGGAGTTTGGAGATGTGACTCTTCCCTCAGATGTCTTCCCGGTCACCCTCGTCACCGCATCGACTTGCCCCCCACCTCCCCGACTGTTCAAAACCCAGCCCACGGGTTTAGAAGTCCACCAACAAAGCTGCGGGTGGGAGCGCCGCCCCCTCCCCCCCCCCCCCCCATTCCACCACTACCCAGACCGCTGCCCGTGACCCTGGGAGTGGAGGAAGCGCCCTCTCCCAGCGGACGTTTCTCCTCTCTGACAAGTCCCTGAGCCAGCGGCCACCGAGGAGATGACCCCCCCCCCCGCCCCGGCTCTCAGCTGCACTGGGTCACCCGCCCCGTGGGGGTGCCCTGTCGGGGAAGCCTAGCGGGCCCAGGCGTCCGCTGGAGCCGCGCTCCGGAGCAGGGGGGAGCCCTTGGCCTCGCTCGGCGCCCCGCAATTGGGTGGTCGCTGAGCGGAGATGCCGGGGCTCAGGCCGGGCCGCGGACGGAGACGTCACCCCGGGACCTCCTGACGTCGAGCGGTTTTACCTGCCCTCCCCCTCCCCCCACCTGCGCCCCTTTCGCACGGACCACCCCCCCCCCCCCCCCCCCCCCACGCACCAGCCCCCTGTCTCCCCACCCGCTCGCCATCCAGGGCACACACCTTCCGTCCCGGGCCACGACCCTGACACACGTACACCGCACGTCTCCCACACACGTCCTCATACGCCCCACGTCTCATGCCACCCGTGCGCGCGCGCGCACACACACACACACACACACCTCCTCCTCCCACACCCATCTCACACACACACACACACACACACACACACCTCTTCCCACACCCCACGTCTCACTTACACCCACCCCCACACCCCACGTCTCTCTCACACACACACAGCTCCTCCCACACCTCTTATCACACACACACCTCCTCCCATATCCCACATTTCACACACACAAACACCTCCTCCTACACCCCGAGTGTCTCTCACACATACACGCCATTACCTGTCCAGCCAGCCTTTCTCCGAGCTTGTCCATCTACTTTCATCGGCCTTTGTGATTTCGTGTGCCATTTGAGAGCGGCTTTTTTCTACAGCCAAAATGACAAGATCATCAAATGCTCCCTAAGTATTTCCTGGAGCCCAGTGGGCAGCTGGGGTCAGCCTAGAGCAGCCCAGGACTGGGGACCCTCTTCCCCCCGGGGCCACATCTGGTTCTTGGACCTCCTTCCTACCCTCTTGCTCACGGGAAGGAACAGGTGTCTTTTCGTTGCTGATGTCTGGAGACACGCGGAGTTGCATTTGTCCAGTGCTTCCTTTACCTCCTGCGTGCCCCCGGAAGTCCCAAAGCCCTCCCCCGAAACCGATGGCCCTAGATTGGGTATCCCCTGACTTTGCTGTGCTGAGTGAGCTGAGAGATAACAGCTCACAGAAAGCAGGGGTCCCAGAAACAACGAGAGGGGGCTCCTGGGGACAAGTCTCTGGCTCCCCCAAGGGTTGCGGGGGGCCCAGCCCAACACCCGCAGGCCCCCTCCCAGGGGTGCAGAAGGGAAGCCCCGACTGGACTGTCTTCTGAGCACGTCTGTGCGGCACGCCGACCCCTGCCCTAGCACGGGCTGAGCCACCGCTGTGCCCATGAGTTCGCCACAAGTCCCAGAAGAGCCTTCAGTGTCAGAACATTTGCTCACCTCCACGGGCGGCCATCAAAGGGGGTGCGCGAGAGGGTGACGAGGCCAGCCTCCTGAAGTGAAAACCGTGTGCTGGGAAGAGGAGTGGGCTGGTGTCTCGCCGTTGCCTTCGACACCAGCGGTTGTGGGCCGAGCAGGGTCCCCCTGCCCCTTCCGGGCCCCCGGCCCCCTCCGCAGCGTGCCCAGCTTCTCCTTCCGCTCTCTCCGCAGGACTTCGGGAAGTGCCCACGACTGAGGCTGTTTACTCAGGAGTACATCCTTGCCTTGAACGAGCTCAACGCGGGGATGGAGGTGGTGAAGAAGTTCATCCAGAGGTGGGTCTCCCAGCGGGACCCCCGCCCTGCCATGCCTGCCAGCCGGCCTTCCTCTCCACCCCAGAGCTGCGAGTCCGCTGATGCCCCCAGGGAAGCCGGGGGTGTATCTGGGCCCTGAGCATCCGTGTTCTCTGGCAGTCTCCGGCACTTACTAGCTCCGTGACCTTGAGCCAGTTGCCGTACCGCTCTGGTCCCGTTCACGCCGCGACCCATAGGAGTTGTTGCGTAATTAAAGATGATGTAATGTGTGAGGAAGCCCCTAGCGCAGTACCTGGCGCTCGGTAGGAAGTCAGGAAACGGCAATCGTCCTAAATAATAGGATTATTTCCGTGGGACCTTGGGTCTAGAAGTACTGAGTGTGTAAGGAGACAATACCCCTGAGGCCCTGCAGAGCCATCACTGGGGATTGGCACAGCCACCTCCCCAACTTGGGCAAGAGGAAGCCGGAGATGCTGGTTCTTACTCCCTTCCAGTGTTTCGGAGGAGCGGGGTTGCTTTTTCTTTGACTTTTAAATTTTCTCTCTGTGCTTTGGTTTCCTCCTCTGTAAACTGAGAACCAGAGTGGGCGCTTCGCCCAGTTCATGTGCAGACCCCGTGAGCTAATTCACGTAAACGCCAAGAATTGTGCGGATGTGACGAAAATGTTCGCGATAGTTGTCCTCACTCCTCTCATCATTTAAGAAAATCAAAGCAGCCTGTTTAAGCCGGTTTTGAAACTATGCGTTTCCTAAATAGAGTCACCTAGAATTCACGAAGAATTTCTAAACCCAAATGAAATGTCCTTCTGGAGGAGCCCTGGTGGCTTCAGGGTCCATTTATCAGGACCCAGTTATGGTTTGTGAAATTTTTTCAGGTTAGGCCTCTCTTACCTCCGGGGGCCACAGTGATTTTCCAGGAATGTTATGGGTGTTATTCCCAGACACCGAACAGCCCTGGGAGAGGGGTATTAGCCTCATTTTACAGATAAGAAAACTGAGGCACAGAGATAGCCATGATAAATAACTATAGCTAGCATCCAGGGAGGACTTAGCAAATGTGTCCCAGACGCCATGCTGGGCCAGGGTGACTGTAATAATTTTTCTTTCAAAGCAGGCCACTTTTGGGAGTGAAATGCAGTATCACGAATGATTATTCCAGAACCCCCAGGCACAGACATGACTGTCTCGGGATGTAGGACTGCCATATGCTGAGTCTTCCCGTGGGTTAGAAAAACTGGGTCCTTGTAACCCACTGAAGAGGAGGCCACATCCCCATTTTATAGCTAAGCACATGGAGAGTGGAAAGCGCGAGTGATTTGCCAAGGCTGCTTAGTTGGACTTGAACCCAGGCACTCTGGGTCTCGAGCCCATGGCCTGGAGCTTGGCCCTCTGCTGCCTGTGCCTGGCAGAGCCAGGACCCGGCACAGGGCTTGGGCCTCCCCCTCCCCCTCCCCCTCCCCCTCCCCCGCCTCCCTGCGTGGGCATCCCCGCTGCAGCCGCCAGCTCACCCTGCCCCCTGCTCTCTTCCAGCATGCACGGCCCCACGGGGCACTGCCCCCACCCCCGGGTCCTGCCCAACCTGGTGGCCGTGTGCCTGGCTGCCATCTACTCCTGCTATGAAGAGTTCATCAACAGGTCAGTCGCCACCCCCAGGAGAGCCTGCAGGGGTGGGGGGGCACGCTTCCACCCTCGGATGGGAACACTGAAGGGCCGGGTCGCCAGGGAGGGCGGCCTGTACCTGACCCGGCCGGGGACATGGGGCGGCGTTCGCTGGGACTGCCTCCCGTCGTTTGCCAGGCCCAGAACCCACCAGGACCTGGGGATGTTACCGGAAACGCAAACACTGTGAATCAACATTGGCAACTGCAAGGCTGTTGTGTTGACTTGGCCTTAGGAACAAGTGTTTTATTCTGAAGGTTTCTCACCGCCTGGCACATCTGGCACGCTGAGGCTCTCACTGTGTGTGAGAGAGAGAGAGTGTGCACACAGGTGCAGGGTGCGTGAGGGGTCGCGTCGGGTGTGTGCACACGTGCACGTGAGTGTGTGCATGTGTGTGCACAAGGGCTGGCAGTAGTTTTCTCCCTTTCACTTCGTAAACACGGGATTTCATTTTGCCCAGGGTCTGCGTGTGTTTCCCGAGCGTCTGTGTGTGTGAGACAGTGTCAGATGCTGCTGGGGGGATAACGTGCGGTGGTCAGGATCGAGCCGGATGGAGTCAGGCTGTGAGAACACGAAAACAGAGCCCATGTGGTAGAGAAGGACTGGAAAAAGGCATGATAGGGCACTGCCTTGGGTCCTCCAGGGCTTGGGTGGAGCAGCTTATGAGGGAGGCAGCCCTAGGAGCTCAGGGAGGGGACCCGAGGACAGCGGTGGAGTCTGATGACCATTGCGGACACCCGTGCGTTCCCCACTGGGACTTCCCAGGAGACTGCGTGGAACACGTCTCACAGTCATTCCCCTGAGAGATGATGGTGCTGTGGTGGTTACTTACTGCTTCCATTCTTTCCTGGTTGAGGCTCGCTCTTGGGATGCACAGTGACGCAGATGCCATGAGTTTGTATAGAGCTTTATACAGTGAGCTCTCGGGTCGTTGGAGAGGATATGATGTGCAGGACCAGGTGGCATCTGTTGTAGCTCCCCTGTCCAGTTGTTCAGGTGGTACACTGCACGATTCCAAGGACACCAAACTAGGCCTAGCTAGAGCTGGGGACATAGCAGGAATATATTTCAGCCCCTAAAGAGAAGACAGTGGAGGGACACCTGGGTGGCTCAGTCGGTTAAGTGTCTGACTCGAGTGCGGCTCAGGTCATGACCTCGCAGTCGTGGAATCGAGCCCTGCATCGGCTCCACAGTGAGCGTGGAGCCTGCTTTGGATCCTCTTTCTCTCTCTCTCTCTCTCTCTCTCTCTCTCCCTCTCTCTCTCGCTTTCAAAATATACAAATAAACATTTTGAAAGGTTTAAAGAGAAGAAGGTGGATCATTCTGAGACACTGAAAATCTGGACAAGTGAGGCTTGTAAAACAACCAATGTACTTTGAGCTCCTGGGGAAGGGGCCACAAACACTTAATAAGGGAATATTTTCTTATGACAGGGCCTAAGAAGGGAGGATTTCTATTTTCCATGTCCTGAGCCGTAGGTCCTGATATTCAAGGGGGACCTGTCCAATCTTGACTCATTTCCCTGTTCAGAAGGAGGTGATAGTGTCCCTGGGGCCAGAACAGGAAGATGTCATACCAGTCAATCCCAAGTGCTTGTTCTGTGCCTACAGCGTGTTATGTTAGAAGCAAAAGACACACACACACACACACACACACACACACACACACACGGGAGATCAAAGGGTAGTGCATGGCTTGGACAACGGACAACCGTCCTCAGCATCCTTGTGCACATGGACGGTCTCCCACCCTTGACCTCCACACTGTAGTTCTGGAGCCGATCTGAGTGCATTGCCAACTTGGGCCACCCTAGGAAGCAGGAAGAGAGTACTAGGAGGGTCACACACTCCCAGGCTCCTTTTGCTCCAAAGGCCTGTGACTCATCTCGGCCTCCCTGCGCCCACGCGGCAGATGCCTGGCCTGGAATTGGGAGGAGGCAGGAGCAGGAGCAGGAAACAGCACCTCCCAGAATTTTCCCTCTGTGTCCTCGAAGCTCTGCTCGGGTGCCTCAGCCTTCGTCTCTCTTGCCCACTCAGCCCTCGTTTAGTGACCGCTCATCACGCGCCAGGTGCCACGGCACCTAGGTGAACCAGCTAGACGGAGCCCTTGCCCTTTCAGAGCAGACAGTGTAGCGGGAGACGGAGGAGGAGGGAGGGAGGGGGGGAGCGAGCAGTCACGGTACGCCTTGGTCAGGGCTGCGATGATGGAAGCCAGAGGCATAATTAACATGGTCTGTGACGGGGAATCTGAACCCTGGCTGCTATCAGTCAGCTGGGGAAGGTTTACACAATCAGAACATAAACGTAGCACGCATATACCCTGTGACCCAACTCCATATAGCTTTTGGCATATCCACCAGAAGACACATACGAGAATGTTCTGGCGGCATTATTTGTAACTGCTCCTCAAATCTGCCTCACCCTCCTCTCCAGTGTCCTTCAGCAGTAGGATGGTTGGACGCTTGGGGTGTGTTCACACAGAGGAACGCTAGAGAGGGGCAAGAATGGATGAACCAGAACGAGCAAACTGTGAATGAATCGCACAAATGCAGAACTGACCAAAAGGGGCCAGATCCGAAAGATACATACGGTGCGATTCTTTTTCCTGGAACTTCAAGAATAGGCAAAAGGAATCTGTGGTGATAGAGGCCAGGAGAATGGCCACCTTTGGGGTGGGGAGTTAGAGGAAGGGCATGAGAGAAACCTCTGGGTTCCTGGAAGTGTTTCACATCTTGCTCTAGGTCAGTGGTTTGAGAACCAGTTGAGACCGGGAGCCGTCTTGACGCCCCAGGGGTATCTGGCAGTGTCTGGAGACATTTGGGGCTCCCATGACTTGGGCCGGAGTTGGGGTGCTGGGTGTATCCAGCGGGTAGAAGTCAGGAATGCTGCTGAGCATACTCCCACGTGCACGATGCCCCTCCTCCCCCCGCCCCGGGAAACAATCTGGCCCCGAGTGTCAGTGGTACCAAGGGGGAGGAGTCCCGATCTGGTGGCCGGTGGGAACGTGTGGAAGTTCACGAAGCCTTGCACCTGAGGTTTACGTACTTGACCGAACCGTATTTCAGTTACGCCCAGGGTGTGCCGGAGCCCTGCTGCGTTTGGAAGCACATCGCTTCCCAGCCCCGTACTCAGTGGTGGCACCTTGGTGGTTTGGAGTTAGTCTTGATGGGAGCATTCACACTGGCAGATGCCACAATCAGGGCTCCCTTTTCCTGGCAAGTTGTTGTTGCACGTTTACGAGCATATGGGTCATAAAAAAGAAAAACAAGGGGGGGGGGGTGCCTGGGTCCCATCCGCTGTAATTTTGATTTAATTGGGATGGCCCCGGCATTGTTTATTTCTTGTTTTTTTAACTTTAAACTTCGCAGGCAAGTCGAGTGTGTGGCCAGAGCAGAGAACCCCTGCTCTAGGGGCAGGTGAGGGAGGGATCCCTCGGAGAGGTGATCTTTAAGTTGAGAGCTCCTGGCTGCCAGCAAGGCAGGAGGCAGGACAAGCTGATCCAGGCAGAGAAAACAGCATGTGCAAAGGCCTGGTGGTGCAGGTAGGGTTGGCATTAGTCACCTTTTCCATCTGTGGTCCTTAAACATCTGCCTCGGAATCCCCACGCTGCTTCCTGAAAATGCAGACTCCTGGACACAGCATTTTCAAGTTGGGCCCAGGAATTTGCATTCTTGGCAGAGTCCGTAGGTGATTCGCCCCTTGATGAAGGCCACTGCAGGGGAGGAAGGGAGGGAAACGGTGTGACAAGCAGAGAGGAAAAGAGAAGCAAAGGGGAAATTGGAGAGAACGGCCAGGCCAGGCCGAGCTGCTCCTGGGGGTCGTGATAAAATGCAGATTCAGATTCAGCAGGTCCCAGGCGGGGCCTGAGACTGCTTGCCTAACAGCCTCGTAGTAAGGCTGAGGCTGCTACTCGGGGAGCACACTTGGAGTGGCAGAGCTGGCCCTGTGTTTGGGTTGTGGAGTGTTCTTTCTCAGAGCCCTGGGGTCTCCAATAGGATTTAAGTAGAGAAGGGACTTGACGAGATGTCAGTTTCCCGGGTCCCCCCTGGCTGCTGCACAGAGGATGGACTGGAGGGGGCAAGCTTGACCGTGGGCGGATCACAACCAGGGGCCCAGGGTGGAGGCCAGGGGAGGGCGAGGTGGGTCCCAGCCCCCAGCTCAAAGCGGCCCAGCCCCCTTGGAGCCTGGAGTCGTTTCCTGTTAGTCCCTCCAGGAAGTCACCACAAGGCCTGCGGTGCTGCGAGGTCTTTCCTGGGCTCAGGTCCATCCCACCCTTGGCGGTCAGTCCCTGGAAGATAAAGCCCTGTGGGTCTGTCCACAGCGCTCTTGGTGGGTACATGATGTACTCACTGAAGAACAGACAACTTGACCCAGGTTAGCATAGCTTGCTGGAAAATCACCCGCTCTGAGCCAAACAGCCTTGAAAATCCACTCCTAAATCCCAGCAAAGGCAAACACAGGGAAATGGAGTGTTGAGTATTTGGGTAGCAAATTAGCTCTGAGCCCATGGAGACAGTTACACTGCCCGCCCCATCCCCCCCACCCCCACCCCAGACCACACACAATTTTCCATCAACTGTTGAATTCTCGGACTTTTGCTAATGGGTTTTGTTCTTCCCTAGCAAAGTTTAAAGTGTATTTATCAAACATCCTTGGTGGGCTCGGCTCAGGCCTGGTTGTGGCCCATGCTGGGTAAATTTAGGCCCTCCAGGTGCATTGGGCCTGAGATCTATGCTCAGCCCAGGGCTTATGCACAAGGAACGTGTGCTCTCTTTGCAAGCACGGGACACGTGTGTGCGGCACATGTAGGGAGGGCCTGGACGAGTGGCCGTTTGCAATTATGCCGTCATTCTCTGAGTGCCTCGGAGCAGTGGAGTCAACCTTGACCGCACACATAGGGAACCCGGGAAGTTACTGGTGTGTGGACCCCACCCCAGAGGTTCTGATTGAATTGGGCTTCAGGATGTTCAGAAGTGCCCCCAGGGGGTGTTGTATCCAGCCAGGGGTGGAAAGCTCGGCCTCTGGGGGCAGAAGGGCGAAGATGGCACCGGGGAGAAATCAGGGAAGACTTTTTGGAGGAGGAGGATCTGCACAGGATCACATGGGATCTTAGAAGCCATGTGGTGGTGAGGAGCCAGGGATTTATAGTCAGAGACCTGGCTTCAAATTCCAGCCCCCTCCACTTATAAGCCATGGGATCAGGGGTAGATCATGTGACCTCTAGCAGTGTCTTTCGTCACCTGGAACTAGGAGATGGTAATGCCGGCCGTTCAGACATATCTGAGAAGGTGGTCTGTGATAGTACTTAGCGCAGTGGCACCGACAAAGGAAGCCCATTGCTGGAATTGCCTTCACTCTAATGAGCCTCCCAGTAATGTTTGGAAGCGCCCAGTGTGGAGGTGCTTTAACCAGCCTCAAGGTTCTGACAAGTCCTGCTGCATAGAGGCCTAATTTCATTGTGTTTGGCCCAGCGTTTCCCACACAAATAGGACATCAGCGATGCCATCGAGGCCTTTTCTCAGTGAACCCCTGTTAACAAGCATCATCCCTCCAGGCCGGTGGAGATGCTTTAGCTGCGGGTTCAGCCAAGGGCAGGGCTGATGCCGTGGGCTGGAGGCAGCCGCAGACTGCAGGCGACTAGAATTCTGGGGTTTGGGATCCACCTGGGAAGTGGGCTCCCGGGGGAGCTGGATGCTGAGCCTCGTCACCTGACCAGGGACGGGCAATAGAAGTGGGGCGTGGGCCTGCCCCCCGGAGAGAGGGGGGCAGCTGGCCCCCAGGATGCAGCTAGAAGCACAGGCACTCAGTGGATCTCACGGGTGGCCAGGGGAGGCCTGCGGTGGAGGTGAACGCCAAGGCCTTGTGGTATCCGTAGACTCTGACGTTTACTCATTCATCCATCACGTGTGTGTTGAATGCCCCCCTCGAGCTGGGACTGCCTTGAGACCTTGAGCAAACCACAGGCGGAGCCTCAGTTTCCTCACTCGCGGGCTGGGATATGACAGCACTAGCTCACAGCACTGCCCCCGGGGGCTCACACACCCTCTCTGCCTCTCCCCGCAGCCGTGACAACTCCCCCAGCCTGAAGGAGATCCGGAACGGCTGCCAGCAGCCCTGTGACCGGAAGCCCACCTTACCTCTGCGCCTTCTGCACCCCAGCCCGGACCTGGTGTCTCAGGAAGCCACGCTGTCCGAGGCGCGGCTCAAGTCCGTGGTCGTGGCCTCCAGCGAGATCCACGTGGAGGTGGAACACACCAGCACTGCCAAGCCGGCACTGACGGCCAGCGCGGGCAATGACAGCGAGCCCAACCTCATCGACTGCCTCATGGTCAGCCCTGCCTGCAGCACCATGAGCATCGAACTGGGTCCCCAGGCCGACCGCACGCTCGGCTGCTACGTGGAAATCCTCAAGCTGCTGTGAGTGTCCCTGCCGCGCGCCTGTCACCGCCAGGGTGGGAGAGGGGAACTTGGCTGCGCGGCCGGGTGCAGCCGCGCCTGCTGGTCCGAGGCCTGCAGGGTGAGCGTGCTGAGTGTGTGTGTATGTATGTGTGTGTGTGTGTGTGTGTGTGTGTGCTGAGGTGTGTGTAAACATGACTGGGCGCAGGGTGAGCATGCTGAGTGTGTGTGTGTGTGTGTGTGTGTGTGTGTGTGTGTGTGTGCGCTGAGGTGTGTGTAAACGTGACTCGGCGCCCCGGTGCAGATTTCGGGTATGTATGCGTCTTGAACACATGCTCTGTGCGTGAGAGTGTGTGCGTATGCGGGGGGTGTATGTAGGGTGTGTGGGCTTGTGTATGCTTGAGTGTCTGGGCACGTGTGCAGGCTGTGTGCATGAGCTTGAGAACGTGTGTGTAAGCCTCTGCGTAGAGCTGCCGGGATGTCCACAAGCACATGGGTGCCCAAATGTGTCTATGAGCGTGTGAGTGGGAGGGGGTCGCCTGAGTGTGTGTGTGTGTGTGTGTGTGTCTGCACATAGAAGTGGATGTGGGATGTACATGAATCATTCTATAGGGGCCGATATGTGTGTTGAGCGTGCCCGTGTGTGTAAATGCACAGTGCCTGAATGCCTGTAAGTGCACAGGGATGAGGGGCTGTGAGTGCACACATGTGAGTATGACCATTTGTGCACAAAGGCTAGAGTGTGTGTGTGTGTGTGTGTGCAGACATGCCCGTGAGCTAGCCTGTGACTATGTTTCTGTATCGTGTGATCTGTGCATGCTCTGTGTGCCTGCGTGTATTTCTCGACAAGTCCCGGCCCCTCACCCGGCCTGGCCCAGTGGGCGGTGATGGAGTGTGGCCTGCCGATCAGCTCCGTGCAGGCCTGGCTAGTGGGAAGCAGACAGGAGACCCGGTTCTGCTGCGGTCGGTGCTGCTTGTGAGCCGGGTGCTTTGGGCCCAGTCCTCCCTCTCCCTGAGCCTCGGTCATGCGGCTCTACAGTGAGGGGGTCTTAATATTTGATCCTTGAGGGTCTTTCCACTTCTGCCATTCACACGTGAACCACCCAGACCCACCTCAGTGTCGTGCACCTGCTTCCTGCATCCGCAGGTGAAGGAAGGGGCCCCCCTTGGTCCGCAGACCCCAGCAGATGCCTCCCCGTGTGGCTCCCCTAAGGCCTGTTCTTCAGACAGAGCTTGGCCCCGGTCTCAGGACCGGGTCCCAGACCCGGCATTTCCAGGCACAACCACTGGCGGGTGGGAGGCTTTTCAGAGGGATCACGGTATGGGTACGACTGTGTGTTTACCCCCGAACAGTGCGTGGTGCCTGTCTAATGACCGGGCACCGGGGCCCCTCAATCCCGGGGGACGCCTGGCTCCTGGGCCTGGTCGGTACTGCCGGGGTTTCACCGCGTCCCTGTGCCTACACAACTCCGCACGGCATGCTGTGTCTCTCTCACGGACGTATTGCTGCCCTGAGCGCGCTCCTGGGCTGGACAGTGCAGGACAGCCTCTCGGTCGCCTGGAGAGCCAGAGAATTGGACTGGGAGGTGCCTGGGGGTGTCCGCCGTGCTGCACAACCAAGGCCTGTGGTATCTGTGTGCACACATACCTATGCATGCACGTGCACACACACACATACCCACGCGTACGTTATACAGTGGCTTCTTGTGGTTTGAGAGAAGAAGAGAAAATTCGGCCAGCAGAGGCCAGCTGAAGGCACTTCCTCTGTCCTTCCTTTGGCCCCTGAGAGGGGAGGGCGAGGCCTCCCCGGGTCCCCAGGGTCAGCGCCAGCCTCAGCGTCTAGCAGCAGAGGCCAGCTGAGGGCGCAGCCACTTTTAGCGACCTCCTCACACTCCCACACCAACCGAAGGAAACTCCAGGTTCTGCTCGGAGGGCATTGCTGAGAGCACACGTCCGTCTCTCTAAGGCAGGGGCAGTCCCCACTTGCTCCCAAGAGCAGAAGTCAGCCTTCCGGGGGATAGGTCAGCCGTGGCCCACGTCTCCTCCTCGCCCTGGTGGAGGCAGGGTCCCCCGGGCCAGAGACGCCCCGCGCTCTCCTCAGCCCCGTACTTCCTCTGGCTGTTTTCCACAAGCACCTGGAACCCCAGGCCTTCTGGCCCCGTCCCTGACTCCGATTTCTCATTAAGCATCAAGGGTTTGTGTTTCATCATGCAGCTGACACACGGTTTTTTTCCTTTTTCACAAACATGCTCACGAATGCGGACTCTGTTCTCCCTGGTCTGCTTCTAGGCCTCCTGTCCGCCGTGGTTGTGTAGCCATCAGGGCATGGCGGGGGTATCAGGTGTCGGGCGCTGCCCACCGGGCGGCGGTCCTAACCACTGCCTGGAATAGCACCTCACCCCTGCCTGAGGGTCTCCACGAAGCTGGTTTATGTTTCCAGAAGCCTTTTCACCTTGGGGTGGGACAGTGCCTCAGAACACAATTTGCGCCTGCTAAACTCTTCCTGGCCTTTTTGCTTCTCTGACCCTGCTGCCTGCTTGCATCTCTGGCCCACCCAAGGCCCTCAGACCCGCTGGACCCACAAACCCCTGCAGCTCCACGGGGTGACACGTTGGAAATGACGCAGATTCAGAGCCAGACTGCTGAGTTCAGGGCTGTGGATGCCAGGAGGGCTTGTGGCCTTGGACGAGTTACGTGTCCTCTCCGAGCTACACCTGCCTCCGGGACGTTCTCTGGACACCTTACAGGCACAGACGCTAGGCCAGTGGGAGTTACCGCACTTTCTGGGTATAACGGGGTTTCCTCTGTTTTAAGACACCGTTGGGAGTGAGGTGCGTTCCCGATTATATAGCGCTTTGAGGGGACGAAAGTGAGGCATTCGGCACACAGTGAGGCATTCGGCACACAGATCGCAAGAAGCATGTGTGGTCTGAGAACTGAGGACCCGTGGCCTTCTGACTTAGCCTGCCGTGCACTGCAGGCAGCGTTCTTGGCTCCTCTGGGCCTCGGTTTTCTTGTCTGTATGGTGCGTGTCGTGACGTAGGGCCTTTCTCCTGCCGGCCCGGCTCTGGTTCTTGGTGAAAGTGCACTGCTGTTCCCAACTAGCACACTCCTCAGTCAGAGTTACGTGAGGGAGGGGAAGTGTAGACGATCTAATGTGGAGCGGGGCTTCTGAGCAGGGCATTGTCGGGGCCACGGGAGCCGTACTTGGAGCCGGGGCCCGGCCTGGCCCATCCACCGGAGCCGGCACTGCTCTTCCCGGAGAGTGACGGCAGCCCAGCCCAGCCCAGCCCACAGCCCCGGATTACTTGTGTTCCCAGAGGAAGGCGTGTGCATTGTTGGAATCTGACACCTTTGAAAAGTAACATAAACCACGAGAAGTTCCCTGGAGACCCTTAAAAAGGAAAACTATTCCCAGCGCAGGCCAGCCTTACCCTTTTGAGGCCCGGGCCGGGTGGCACGACGGAAAGAATGTGGACTCGGGAGGGAAATCCGAGCAGGTTCGGGTCTATAGTAGTTTGGAGTCCACCTCTTAACCTGCTGGGCAACTGTGTCCAACTCACGCATCTATTCGGGCATCCCGTTACCAAGTGCCCCCCGCATGCGTCCACCGGGCCAGGCGCTACGCTAAATGCCAGGGCTCGCAACTCCTCTCCTGCCCTCAGTCCCTCTGGATCTGAGTGGCGCCAACTACTGGCAGTGGTGACGTTGCCTGCCTTGGGGGGGGGGGGTGTGTGTGGAGAACTGCTGCACCCGGTGGGGGGCCACAGGCAAGGGGCTGCTCTTCTGTCAGGGAAGAGAAGAGAGCAGACGTCCTGAGGGAGAGGTGGGCACATCCACCCTGTCTGACCAGCTTGAATCTGGCTGTTTGTTCTTTTGCAAAAACCCGGGGTTTGGAAGAGGCCCTGGTGGGCTGGAGGTAAGCGGAAGATGCCTCATCCTCAGGGGCCTTAAGGGAAAATGCAGACAGACGTGGGGTCGTCCCGAAGACTGGGCGGCGTCACTAGAACGTAGAAGGCAGGCGCTGGGCAGGGGACACGGGAACCGTCAGACACCGCCCAGGGTGGTCCTGCCTGGGAAGGAGCTGCCCCAGCCAGAGGCCGCAGCTCCACTGTGCGCGCCAGGCGCGAGGTGCACGGAGGGGACCGGTCGGGGGCTTGCAAGCCACACAACACAAGGAATGGCTGAAATGGCTTCCCACAGGCCGAGGGATGGCAGGGAGGCGGGACGTGACGGTGGGGCCAGGACCGAGTCCGTGAGCGTTGCTGGAGTATGACACCCCCACCCTGGGGTTGGGGCCCGCAAGAGTCGGGGTTCGGGTTGGGCGCCGTCCGGGCCAGTGTGCCCAGGCCTTGCGGCTTCTCAGGGCTCAGGCTGGCGCGTCAGCTCCTGTTGTGCGGTCAGGGTCGCGTTCTCCCCGTGCCACAGAGAAGCTCTGTGAATCGGGAGGAAATGGTGTGCCGGGAGGAAGCGTCTCGTCTGCGGGGCAGCTCAGAGCTCTGCTTCGGGCGGCAGCTGTCAAGTCGGCCTGCGGCTTCACGGGGCGTAGGTCACGTCTCCGCCAGGCCGAAGCGGCTGCCCCAGGTCCTGGGAACCACCCTGTCCCCGTTTCCTGTGTCTGCCCCTTCACCTGCCCCCCTTGTCCCTGGTGTCGCCCACCCCGAGCACAGCAAGAGAAGGGAACTTCTCAGCCGTCTGGCCTCAGACCATCTGTGCAGCGCGGTGTGAGGCGGGAGACCTGGGCCTCCTGCACACCGACTCCAGCTTCTCCCCCTGTGAGCTCCGTGGCCTTCGGCGGCTGTCCGACCTCTTTGGGAGCAAAGAGCCTCTCTAGAGCCAGCCTGGCCCCATTAATGCCAGAACCAAGTGTCTGGGGAGTGACACCCGGGGCTCATTGGAGGCCTGCAGGACACTTATGCTACCTCGTGTCCCTTTCCTCCCTGAGTACAGGGCAGGCCTGGCTGCCTTCTTGGGAGTGGGCAGTCAGGCCGCTTAGAGCCTGGTCGCTGATCCCCCTTCGATCCTAGGCCAGGCTGGCCCTGCTCTCCGGAAGCCCACGGCAGGTGCTCTGCTGGCCACGGGGGGCCCACAGCCCACCCCTCGGGCCTGGCCAGCTTCCGGGCACCCAGCCTTTGCCCGACACACCTGACATGTACCCCCAAACTTGTAGACCTGGGCATTTGGAGCAGGGCCAGGCGCCGACCGCAGACTTGCAACTGGCTTGGCCGAGGCGAGGGAGGAAATCTGCCGCCCTCTCCCTCCTCGTGCCCAAGGCCCCCACACTCAGCCCCGTGTGAGCTGCCACAGTGCAGCCGGCAGGAGGCCGAGCTGCGGGCCTGGGAACACAGGTGACGCACAGTGCCCCACGGAACAGGCCTGCCGATGCCCCCTTCTGTCCAGGATCGACCCCGGGCCAGGCTGTGTTGCCCTGAAGCCCAGCGTGCGCCTCACGCCCGGCACAGCCCCAGCTCCGTGGCCTCTGACACCCACTAATTACGAGCGGTTTAAAGTCTCCTGGGAGTTTTCTCTGTTTAATGGTATTTCTACGTAGAATATTTTTTTTTTTTTTTTAAGCCAAAGAATAACCAGGAGTGCCTTTCTCCCTAGAGGGAAGTGGCCTTCCTGCAGAGATGTAAGCGGGAGACGGGGTGTCGTGTCGTTCGGTCGATGGAGCACGGATGTGGGAGCCCGGCTCCTGGGTTCAAGTCCCAGCTCCTACCAGCTGTGTGACGGCCGGCGCTGGCCCTCACTGAGCGTTCTCATCTGTAGAATGGGGGTGGCGGGTGCATCCAGCTCAGCAGGTGTCTGGGGCGCACTTACACAAGCACCGTTACAGCGTTTGCTCCTGTTTTAGAGTTTCTGGAAGCCATGAATCCGGTGGGGGAGGGGGGCGGGGAGGGGTTCAGAGAGAAGACAAGCCAGACATGAAGGTCACTGAGTCCCCCCAAAGAGCAGCACACAGGTGTGGATGGGGTCAGAAGGGGTCTCCACATCCTGATGCGCATCTGACGGGCCTCTGGGCTCCCTGTGCCCAGCCACCTGGCACGCAGAGCTCGCGCCCAGCCTTGGGCACTGGAGTCCAAGGACCCCGCCGTGAATCCCGGCTCCACACTTCCTCGCCGTGTGAGCTCAGGTGGCCCTCACTGTCTCACCTGTGAGGCGGGTGTGATAGCTCTGTCACCCTCGAGTGCCCGTCCCGAGGAGCCAGGGAGCAAGTTTGTGCCCGGTGCGCGGCCTCATAAGTGCTTAACAAAGCCCCACAAAGCGGCACTGTTAGAACTCACCTCAGGCCACCAGGCATTTCTGGGGATTCTTTTCTGTGCGCTCGTTGAGTCTTTGCTCAGAGCCCCCCAGGGTGCGAGCTGGGTCCTGAAGGCTGCCGCTTTATCCCTGGCTTGTTTGCAGGAAGGCGGGGCCGGAAAGGCTCGTGCCCAGGACTCCTGTAAACCGTGTGTCGTTGGTGGGGGCCGGTGCCGGCTCCTGGGGGTGAGAAGACCGTAACTGTCGTTTGGGGTGAAGTGCACACACACAGCATATAAACAGACACACGGTGTATCGGGGGAACGATTAGGGACAAATGTCGAGAAAGCTCCTCGGGGTGGTGGGGGACAGAGGAGCACCGGATGATGATGAGAACTAAATGGAAACGAGTCCCAGGGCCGTAGGACCACGGTTCCGGTCTGGGTCCTTTCCTCTGCCCGGGCTGGTCCGAGCACCGTCGGCGCCTCCTGGGGGCACCGCCAGGCGTCAGTAGAGGTCCAAGCGTAGCGCCCCCTCCTGCCAGGATCCGGGCCAGACTGCACACTCAGGCTTGCAGCTGGGGACACGCACCCCACTTGACAACATTTCCTTCCACCTGGGAGTGAACCCCACACCCTGGCCGCGTCTCTCTTGTGTGTACCGGGGCCGCAGCTCAACAGTCCTCCTCTGGGCACCAGCCATCCGCCTGGCCTGGTGCCCGGCATGGCAGGTGCAGAGATAAGACGCAGCCCCTCCCAGGGTGCGGGCACCTGGGCGCCCCGACCGTCTGCAGCTCAGGCGGGGCCGCTCCAGGCCTCGGTTCTTGTGTGAGGGGTAGAGCACTGGGACCTCGGAGGTGCCCACCCGGCTTAGCACAGTCGGCGAGAACTGGCTACCCCTGGGTTTGCTTTCTGGCAGAGTCCCCCAAACCAGAGAAGTAGGGGGACCCGGGGCAGGGACAGAGGTCACAGCCCCAGAGGCACCTGAGGTCAAACCCAAACCCCCAGTTGGTGACTTGTGCAAATATGAGGCATCTCTGGGCTTTGTTTTCCTCCTGCAATATGGGTTGTCGTAATTGGGGTCTCGCGGGGCGTCTGTGAGTGTTAACCGGGACCCGTGTGAACGCTCTGGCTCCTGGTAAAGGCCCGTCTGCCCTCAGGCCGAGGCACCGCCGTGTCCCACACGTTCCTTCCCCTGCCCCGACCCAGCTGGCTCCCAGAGGGACGGCTGTGCTGGTACCGTGTGTGGGGCACCCCTGCCGACTCCACAGCGGCCTCCAGAAGCTCTTGCTTCCTTTCTGGGGACCTCTCTCTGCGGTCACCCTGCCAGCTACTTAGCCACTCCCTGCCTGTAATACAGATTCGCGGTGGGTGGTGGTCGTGGGGCCGTTTCCGTGGTCTGAGCAGTGAGTGCTCTCTCAGCACATTGCAGCTGTCATGCTCATTCATGCCAAATGTCCCTGTTCTGGCACAGTCGGCCCCTAGGTGGGGGGGGGGGGGGGGGAGGGGGGGAGACCCTCCAGTGTCTGGTCTCACCTGAGGCCTCAGCCAAAGCCTCAGCTGCCGTCTGTCAGAGCTGGCGAGAGCCAGGCCTGGATCTGATCTCCCATCCACCACAGCAGTGTGAGCGTGCACAGTTAACTTCTCTGAGCCTCGGTTTCCCCATCTGTTGAGTGAGGCTGATCTTCACCATGAAGAAGAAACAGGCGAAGTTCTCCGCGTGAAGGAGTATGTGCACAACGTGCCGGCGAGGTCGCAGCTGCTGGTATCTGTTCCATTACCGTCATCATCACCGTCATTGGCAGGGACCTTTTTTTTCAGTTTATCTATTTTGAGAGAGAATGTGTGTGAGCAGGGGAGGGGTAGAGAGAGCAGGAGAGAGAGAATCCCAAGAAGGCTCCACACTGTCAACACAGAGCCCGATGTGGGGCTCACGCTCACGCACAGTGAGGTCATGACCCGAGCTGAAGTCAGACGCTCGACCGACTGAGCCACCAGGCGCCCCTAACAGTGACTGTTCAGGAGAAAAATGCTGTCATCTGGACAGAGGAGTAGAAGTAGCTGATAAATCAGGAGGGTTGCCCCAAACTGCAAACGAATAGCATACCATTGTTATGTTTTATATGAGTAAGTCTACAAATTTGCCACCGGGTTCTGGACAAAGGTGAGAACACCTCTGCGTTCCCCTCATAAGCCCCCCGGGCCAGACCGCTTGGGCGGCCACAGCAAAATTACACAGACCGGGTGGTTTTGATGACAGAAACCTGTTTTCTCGCAGTTCTGGAGGCCAGAACTCTGAGATGATGGCGTGGGCGGGATGGGTTTCATCTGAGGCCTCTCTGCTGGGCCTGCAGTCACCTTCCTTCTTCCCGCGTCCTCACACAGTCTTGCCTCCGGGTGCGTGTCTGTCCCGGTCTCTTCTCGTGAGGACGCTGGTCGCATTGGGTCAGGGCCCACCCTCACTGCCTCGTCACACCTTCACTGCATCTGTGTTGCCACACACAGACACGTTCTAAGGTGCCAGGGTTGGGATTTCAACCTGATAATTCAAAAGTCAGAAGGAACAATGATCTGGTAACCTGGGTGCAGAGGTGAGGTGGGATGAGGCCCCAGGGAGCCAGATGGCTGGCCCCTTCGGTTGCCTGAAGGAACTCTCTGGACGGGTTCTGTCTGTCAGGCTGGCAGACGCCGGCCGCTCATCTTCCCAGCTCCCTGGAGGCGGGAGGTGGCTGGAGCACGGTTGGCGAGTCCCCGCCAGACCCCCGCCCCGTCCTTGGCCACAGTCCGAACCTGACTGTCTCCCCTTCTCTCTCTAGGTCGGACTACGATGACTGGAGACCGTCTCTGGCCAGCTTGCTTCAACCCATTCCATTCCCCAAAGAGTAAGTCCCACACCGGTCTCTGACCTCAGTGGTCCACCGACGGTCACCCCGAGAACACCGCGGGCGGTAGTGGGAGATGGAGAGGTTGGTCCTCAGCTGTGAGGCCCCGGGGAGGCCCCCCACCTCTGAAACATGGGGAGATTACCTCATGGCAGCGACACGAGGATTCGCTGAGCCAAGCAGGCAAACAAAGCCCTCCCCACCGAGCCTCCGTGCAGGGGAGTTAGCAACTTCTGTTCTGCTTCAGGTGGGAATGGGAATACCTGTCTGTGCTCTCTCCGGTGGCCACAGCGAAAATCGGAAGATAATGCATGTGGAATTGCTCTCTGTGCCATACCGCCATATGCTGAAAGCTCTCTTATTGCGCCCATTACGATTATTAGCTTGTGTTCCACAGTGAGTTGGGCCAGAAATGGACCCTCCCCGTCTCTCTCTTGCCAGCCCTTATGCCAATATTGAATTTATCACAGGAAAATAGGGAGAAAACCGTCTAGTGGATAATGGCCTGCGGAGAAGGCTTTGTCTGAATAACCAGGCCCTAAAATGCCTCCAGGTCTCTGTTTTGACAGATGTGGAGAAGCCGGGCCTCAGGAGGCAGCTCAGGGCTCTCTCAGGAGCCGATTAACGAGCCTGTGTTTATGAAATGCGGCTCTCCGAGGGGGACATTATACCTGGTAATTGCCCCATTTGCTGGCCTGGCCCGTCCCTGGGGCCCCCAGGACTCAAGACCGGAGAAATCCGACTCCTGAGAGCCATGGCTGTCTCCAAAGAGCAGTGGCGTCACTGGCTGCGCTCGCTGTCCCCATAGCCCCGGGGACACATGTGACAGTGGGCCCATGATGCAATTCGCTTGGAAAACGGTCCCCAGATGCCCCTCTGATGCACGGCGATAATTAGCACAGCCGCACCTTAATGGTGGAACAATTAGTGCACACACCTGGGTCTCTGGTGCCCACGTGCACGTGCTCACAGACACCTGCTCAGCACCCACAGGTGTGGGACCCGGGCCGTGGGGGGCTCAGTATGCTCCCGTCGCCAGGATCCTGGCCTCGTCCAAGGAGGCCTTTGCTTCGCAGTTTCCAAGAGGGACAGAATGTCCCTGTCTCACTCTCAACCTCCTCCTTCTTCAGATCAGACATAAAGCCGCACCGTCCCCAGAGGAAGATCTTTGGATCACTGAGGGTTTCGAAAGCCCCCCGCTAACTGCAGTTTCCCTTTGTTTTTGTTACAGAGCCCTCGCACACGAGAAGTTCACCAAGTAAGTATTTGGCCACCTCCCTCATCACCTCCTTCCGGTGCGAATGTCCTCTGCTGCGGCCGTGCTCAGCGGCCAGCCCTCCTTCCAGCCCGTTCTCGGTCACGTGCATAGCCAGGCCTGCCCGAGGTGTTTCCTGACCCCGCCAGCTTCCCCGCCCCAGCCCTCCCCTCAGCCCCCATCACTGTCCACACAAGCCAGGACCCTGGCAATGACTCCGCCCCCACCCTGTCTCTTTCAGGGAGCTGAAGTACGTGATTCAGAGGTTTGCCGAAGACCCACGACAAGAGGTGAGCCCCCCACTCTGCCTCTCGAAGGCACCTTGTCAGGGCTACGGCGTGATGCCTGTGGGCCACCCTGAGCCTTCTGTGGCTCTGTCGGGGCCTCTCTGTCTCCCACAGGCACTCAGAACACTGTACAAAGGCTCCTTGGCCTGGAGCATGAACACAACCGCCACTCCCCGCCCCCAGCCCCCCAACGCCCCCCGCTGTGATCGGGGGGTGGGGGTGCCTGGCCCATGACGTCAGCCTTTTACTGTAAACTCAGGCTAACCAGAGGTGGTTTGCCACCAGCTGGCGGTTTCTTCTTGGAGCACAGGCCTTGTTAGGGGCGGGCTGGTACAGGGGCTCCCAGCCAGCTCCAGGGTAGTGCTGGTCCCTCTTGAGCCCTGCCGTTCTGACATCCGCAAGCCAGCAAAGACATCTGAGCTGGGAAGACATCTGAGCCGGGCTCTGAGCCGGGGTTCATTTCCTGGGCATGGTGGCTGAGGGCCTCTGAAGGGCCGCTCTGCCCCCCCCCCCCCGCCCCCCGTATCTGGGCTTCAGGGAGAGGTCAGCTTTCCCCCTGAGGCTTCGTGAGCAAGGACTCGGGTGGCCTGGGTTCCTCCATCCACTGCATCAGGGACATCAGAGACACCTGGCCTTGGTCAGGCGCTCACCCTGTGTCGGGCACCTGCGTTTTCTCCTGGAGTCCTTGCCACAACCACGAGTGGGGTCTGTTGTCAACCCCATTTAACACCAGAATTCCCCTCCTTTTGGAGCTGAGTGACATCTCCTTGGCCACGCAGCTGGTACCTGGCCAAGGCAGGGTTCAAACCCAGGGAGTCTGCCTCCAGAGCCTGTTTGGTAGGTGGGGCCAGGCGGGGCTGCAGACATGAGGGGGACTCCCACTGGCCCTGCCCCGAGGAGCTCACAGCCCCCTTCTCCAGCTGCATGGATCCTGGGGTGTGATGAGGGGATCTGGCTTCTAGGTGGGGACAGACCCCCAGCAGAGCGGAGGGTTAAGGATGGGCAGAGGACGAAGGGATTCCTTCTTCTTAACGGAGCCAGAATATATTCTCTTCCGGCCCCACGGTGAAACATAGTTCTAGAACACCTTGATTCTAAGCCCTGATTCCAAGCCCCTGCATTCCCTGGCTGCAATGGGAAAAGCGGAAATGCTAGCTAGGCAGGTCTGGGCTGCGCTAAGCCATTCTTCGCTGCATGTGAAGACAGATTCCCAGAATTCCCCTGGAAAGTGAGCCTATATTTCAAACACCAACTTTGAAGTTGAAGAATAAAAGTGGTCCCAGCTGCTTCCCAGAGCGGAGAAGCAGAGCCAAGTGCTGGGAGGAGACTTTCCGAGCCCCGCACCATACGCAAGGCCCGGGGGACTGGTGAGCGAGGGGCCAGGCCGGTCTTGCGGAGGGGTGGGGTGCAGAGGCCCGGCACCGCCCCCCCCCCCCCTCCTCGCCAGGCCCTGCTCCGGGCTCCTCTGAACCTCTTCCTTTGATTCTGTTTCTCGTCCCCTCTCTCCGCTCCCACCTTCTGCCTCCTAAAGAAGCCGGACTTCTAAACCATTTGATACATTTGCCAAATAGAGTTGCATACTCTTGATTCCCTATTTTTTAAAGTAAACAAATTAACATTTGATATTTTTCCGACTCAGAGGGCAAGAAGTCAAAGCCCCCCCCCCCCCCGCCTCTGTTTTCTGTTCACTTGTGTGTGGGTTGTGATCAATTGAATATCTGTAAGTAAGTGGTTTTTGGCAGCAAATTGTCCTTCCTTCACTCCTGAAGGAAACGATTGGCCACTTCTATCAGGTTTCTTCTGAGGACAGAGAGGAGGTAAGAAACAAAGGCCTGGGTTTCCCTCCCTCTCCCTCTCTCTCTCTTTCTCTCTCTTTCTGCAGCTATAGTAGGGTGGATGTGGATGGAATTTCTCCCAAACACACATACGTGTTTGCACACGCCCACCCACCCACCCACACGCAGAACTCTGGGAAAGCACTTGAGACCCAGAGAGAGCGGTGCATGTGCATGAAACCGCCCCACCCTGGACAGAGCGCCTTCCAGGGAGAGGCAAAGACTCAGAAGGTGGCTCAGAGGACACGCAGCGAGGGCAGCAGGCAGACCCCCAATGGTGGAGGGGGCAGATGTCCTGAGAGAGCAGGACAGAGGAGGGTCAGAGAGCTGAGGGCAGAAAGCAGGAGACAGGACTTAGAGGTGCAGAGAGAGAAGAGAGGAAAAAGAGCTGCCCCCTGTGCTGTGCCCGGAAAAAGGCGTAGAAAAGGGGACTGAGTTGAAGCAGTAGCTTTGAGCCTGTCTCCCCAAGATCTGTCCACAGACTTGCTTCTATTCAGAGCAGCTAACCAAGCCAGGCCTGGCCCTTCGTCCCACGGAGCTGATGGGGAACGGCTGGTGTTCCCCAGTTTACAGATGCCACGGTTTTTCCCAACAGGCCTTCTGTGGAATTCAGTAGGAGGTCGGAGTCGCCGGAGTAGACGTTAAACGGATTTCTTAAGTGCGGGACTTGTGGGAGCTGGTATCGTCTGTGTGATGGGACTGACTGCTGTGCCCCTTCTCTGCTGCAGGTACACTCATGCCTGCTGAGTGTGCGGGCCGGCAAAGACGGCTGGTTTCAGCTGTACAGCCCCGGAGGGGTGGCCTGTGATGATGACGGGGAGCTGTTTGCCAGCATGGTACGTGGGACGGGACCCTCAGTGGGCACTGCGGGCGGGGACCGGGTTTGCCCCGCCTGATGAGCGCCAAGCACTGTCCCGGTCCGGCAGTGGCCAGCCTGGGAATTTCCGGATGGCATCGGAGCCAAAGAGGAAGGTGGTGATGAAGACGGTGACCAGGACTGTCTCTTTCTGCCTCTCACCCGAGCAGGCACCAAACCGAGGGCACGAAAGTCCTGTTCTCGCCCCATCTCACTCGGCTCCGTCGGGAGGTGACACGTAGTGTTACCCCGCTTTCCAGGCAGGCAGCAGAAGCCCACGGTGCTCACTGCCCAAGCTCACACAGCTCACCGTAGTGGCAACGTTCAGATCGAGCTGCTGAGATCAGGTCGAGCTGCTGAGGGCTCAGAGTGCTCAGAGATTCTAGAAGGCACTGCAGACCCACCAGCTCACCCGACCTTTGCGATGAGAAGTCAAGGTCAGGATGACCATCTCCTCCAGGAGACGAGAGGTCTGATGTCACCAGACCCACAACTGGGCACCCGCCGCGATTTCCAGTACTTTCTTTGTGCCGGACACTGTGTTGGGCACCTCACGTGCCCTGTTTCTTCTCGGTCTTCAACTTCATCCCATAAACACGCCTGTGCTGAGGCAGCTCCGGACAGGTGCCGTGGCTGACCTGAGGTCACACAGGCTTTCAGCCTCCAGGTCCCTCCCTTGATGGGGCCCACGCTGTCCAGAGCCTGCCCTTCCAGGGGCAGCGTGACCGTCTCCTGACGGGGGGCACAGACTGTCCTCCAGGTGGCCAGTGACCTCAGCTGTCCCTCCTGCTCGCAACACCAGCTGGGTTCTGTGACCAAGCGTGTTCCCAGCGGCGAGAAAACAGGATTCAGGGGGCCTCTCTGCTGCGCCCTCGCTTCGCCCCCTCGTCTGTAAAACAGGGAGTGCAGCGCCGGCCTCTCGGATCACCAGGCGATCGCCTGCAGTGACGGAGGCAGGGCGCCCAGCCAGGGCCTAGCGCACGGCCCGCCCAGAAGTGACAGCTGTGGTTGGTCTTCTCTCTGCTGGGCCGCCCATCCAACAGGGCCAGCTCGCGAAGCTCTCCGCAGTGACGACAGATCCGGCGCTGCCTCTGGAAGCTTTCTTGAAAGGGACTTATTTTTAGATCGTTTTCCTTACGCACTGGCTCTCCACTCCTCACCCACTGCCTGACAAGTCCCTCTTGAGTGCCCTGTGCATCCTGGAAGTGCACCCCACCTCCCCACTCACGAGGGCTCCCCTGATGTCACAGCTTCACCATGGCAACAGCCGGCGGTCCCCCACCCTGTGTGGCGGGGACTCGGTGTGCGGAAGAACCCGGGGGGCTGGCAGCTTCCCCACCTGAGAGATTGCGTCTGTGCCGGAGTTAACGATGGAGCGGAAAAGATACACGCGGAAAAGGAGGCAGACAGCCCCTGAGAGAGCAACGTGGCGTTTCCATGGAGACACAGGGGGCAGGAGCGGTCCCCTAGATGAGGCTGCCGTTTCCAACCGTGGAAGGGCATTTGCCATTGCACAAAGGGGGAGAGCACACTAGGCATTTGGGGCCCCGGCCCTGTTGCTTGGGGTCCCCTGCCCTCGGGACCCACCTCCAGAGACACCGGAAAGAAACACCATCGCCTTAGTGTCGGCCCCGCGTGTAGCCCAGGTGGAGCGGAATTTGCCAGTTCCTGGGTTTCTGGGGCAGGTGATCACTGGGCAGCTGTGGAGCTCATAGGGCGCTTGGGAAGGGGAGGCAGGGCTCCCTACAGGTCTCTGTCCCACGTGTGGTGGCACCGTACCCCCTGAACACTTACTCCCCGTCCCACCCCTGCCCTGGCAACCACTCCACTTCCCGAATCTGACACCCCAGGCCCCTTCCATGTGCGGAATCCTACAGGATCTGTCCCTTGTGATCGGCTTACTGAGCACCACATCCCTGTGGTTCATCCACACCGGAGCACCAGTCGGTGGGAAGAGGGGGGTCTGATGGTCTTTTCAGATCTGGTGTCCAGAGAGGGTGTGGGGAATCCTTCCGGCATGCCACCGGCAGGCATCTCGGGCCACAGCCCCACTGTGGTCACTGCCCTTCACGTGGGCTGTCTCCCGTCATAGGTGCACATCCTCATGGGCTCCTGTTACAAGACCAAAAAATTCCTGCTCTCCCTGGCGGAAAACAAGCTGGGACCCTGCATGCTCCTGGCGCTGAGGGGGAACCAGACCATGGTGGAGGTAAGGAGCTGGCCCGGGTCCCTGGCAAGGCTGCTGTCTTGCCCGGTCCTTCGTCTTTGTTCACTGGGCACCTTCCAGGAGCCCAGAGCTGTTAGGGCAGCTGGGAGCACAGCAGTGGAGGCGGTAGGTGTGGCCGGGCCTCTCCCAAGTCAAGTGGGAGCGGGAGCCCCCGCGTGTCACAGTTGATCCCTTTCACTTATGATCAGGGGAGGTTTCTGCCCATTTGTCTATTGCTGTGGAGCAGGCCACCCTGGTGGCGGGGGGGGGGGGGGGGGGTGGCTCAAAACAATGGTACTCATTTTTTTGGCTCACGGATCTGGGGGTGACTGGGCTCAGCTGACAGGTTCTCACCCTGGGTCTCTCATGAGCAGACCGGGCGAGCTGGGACTCCAGGCCTCTGTCTATGAAGCAGCCTGGGCAGAAGTATTCCTGTTCCCCGGGGAACACACGCCTGGCCCAGGTCCCCCCTGCCTCATCCTAAAGTCCCCAGAAGCCTGGGGCCCCCAGAGCCGCTGTCCACAGACAGGATGGCAGAAGCCATGTTGCTCTTCCCGGTGCAGCCCCAGAGTCAGGCAGCAGCACTTTGCCACGTCCTACCCATGAGAAGTGCTGGCCGGTAGTCACGGCGACAGGGATTAGAACACCTCTCGGTGGGCAGAGCATCAGAGAACTTGAGCCCCAGAGCGTCCCTGCCAGTGAGATTTGGGGGCCAAGGAGTCAACAAGAGGCCCCACAGCAGGGGTAAGGAAGAACAGAGGAGGTCAGGATGGCTGAGTCAAGGGGTTGGCGATTTTGGTGGATGGGCCCAAAGAGCCTAAGTGCCCAAAGGCCCCGGTGGCATCTCGGAGGTTCACTGAGATGCTTGCGCAGGGAACTTGCAGGACGGGGGTGAGCAGGGAGCCAGGAGGCAGGTGAGCCGTGCTGTGAGGGCCTGGGCCGGGCAGGCTTTGCTTGGCAAGTGAGAAGTTCCCGGAAAGGGCTGCCGTCATGCTAATCCTGGGCGAGAGGGCCTGAGAACAGAGATCGCGTCGGCTCCCCAAGGCTCTGGGAGGCAGTGTGTGGCAGGTGTCCCCCGGGGCTCCAGTTTCATTCTGAGCCTGTCTTGCGCACCAGCCATGTGCCAGGCACAGGGGGATAACTAGGGATGGAAAGAGGTGCCCTGTCCTTTGGGCTCTCTCCCAACCCTTGAGGTCCTAGTATGCATCATTTCTTCCCGCATTTGCCGAGAGCCTGCTCCGTGCTCAGCTGGCTGTGCACGAATGTTCCCGTTGTACAGACGGGAAGCTGCGATACGTGATTTGCCCAGGTCACCCAGCCAGAAGGACAGAGAGGGGGGAGCGTGGTTGCTCGTTTGCAGGATGAGATCTCGGGGCACGTGGAGCACGCGGAGCTTATCCGAGACCCCTCCCTGTGGCGCGCGGGGCTGTTGGCACGGGCTGAGGTCCAGCCCTCCGTGCCTTCAAGGACCAGCCCTGCTGTAACGCACCTCCGCTGCTCTCGGGCAGATCTTGTGCCTCATGCTGGAGTACAACATCATCGACAACAACGACACCCAGCTGCAGATCATCTCAACCCTGGAGAGCACGGGCGTGGGCAAGCGCATGTACGAGCAGCTGTGCGACCGGCAGCGAGAGCTGAAGGAGCTGGTGAGTCCCCGGCCCGGCTCTGGGGCGCATGTGCCAGGCCCGCCAGAGCACAGCTGGGGTGCAGGGGGACGGAGCCCGGGTCCCCCGCCCGCACCTGCGCGGGCCTCTGTCTCCGCGAGTCCTCCTCCAGACCCGGAGAGGTCGGGGCTACCACCTGCCACTTTCCAGGTGATCACAGACGTGTCAGGTCGGTGCCCCAAAGTCCCGGAGCTCCTACGGGGCCTGGCCAGGAGTCGCATCCTGCCTCACCCCAGAGCCCTGCGCAGCAGCCACTGCCTCTTCCCCATATCCCACAGGCCCTTCTTTAAGTGCACCAGGGCTGGGCTTCAGAGGGGTGGTGAGCCCACACCTCCCTGGTCTCCGGGAGCAGCTCTCACCCAGCGGCCGATAGGAGACAGTGTATAAATACTCCAGCTCCCTCTCCGCACGGGTGGGACACCTCTGAGACATGACTTCTCCACCATTTCCCAGAGGACCCCCAGCGGTAGCGGTACCGTAACGCTCCCTTCCTGGGGGGCCTTCGCCGCCTCACTCGCCCACTCCCCTGCTGGCGTTTCTGGGGATTCCCTCTCTGATAAACCGGCTGTGTTCGCACCTTGTCTCGGGGTCTGCCCCCGAGACCGAGACCGCCACGTGGCCTTCTGCCGCCGAGAAATAAAATGGCGCTGTGCATGATGTCAACGGGGAGGGGGGTGTGCAGGCTGGCGGCCCAGGGGAAAGAACGGGTCGTCATCAGTCCGGTTTCTGTTGCAGCAAAGGAAAGGCGGGCCCACCAGGCTAACACTGCCCTCCAAGTCCACGGTGAGTTGGTTTTATTCTCCTGTGGGGCTGGGTAGAGGGAAGAAGGCAGCTAGATTAGACCTCCCTGATGAGGAACTTTAGCCGGTGGAACTGACCAAGGACCCTGTGGTACTTGACAGGCCAGCTTTTCCAGGAGGGAACCAGGTTCCGGGGAAACCAAACACGGTAGATGGTCGCTGGTATTAACGTTAATATGTTACCAGTTAATAATAGTACTAATAGCTAATATACATTGAGCATTTACGTACCGGGTACCGGGCTGTTCATCTTATCACCACAACAACACTGTGAGGTTGGCGCCTCTCTCCAGCCCCACTGACAAGGTCTTCGGGGATCTTAGTTCCTCCTATCTTGTGCCGCCGTCCTTGACATGAGGTTTCCACCTCGTGGTCCAAAAAGGCTGCTCAAGCCCTGGCCATCAGGTCTCCATTCACGCCAGCAGAAGGAGGAAGAGCAGAGAAGAACATGCCCCTTCCCTTTAAGGGCTTTCCGAAAGTTCTCCTGGACACATCTCCCTGTATACCATTGTCCAGACTCGGCACACGGCCACATCTAACTGGGAGATTAGCCTTAATTCGGTGTGGCCGTGTGGCAGCTAGAATCCAAGGATTCGATCACTAAGATGAAAGGGAGAGCGGACGTTCCCCGCAGCCGCCTGGTAGTCTAGTGCTCACGTGTGTCTTGCCCTCCAAAGGCCTTAGAGGTGGGGGACCTCAGTGTTCTCAGGCGGGCAAAGGGCCCACGCTGCTGCCTGGGAAGGGGAGCTGGCCAGGTACACACGTCCGTGTGCACGCACACACGCCTGTGGGAGGGACGTGCCTCGGAGCACCCCAGTCGGTGACTCAGGGTGTGAGTCACGGCACTGGAGGCTTTCTCCCCCACCCACAGGGACGTGGGGGCAGCCGCTCCCAGCACCCTCCTCGGTCCTACCCCCCCCCCCTCCAAGCCGCACCGTCACCCCGGCTGCAACTGTCTACGGGGCAAGGGAAGGGAGGTGGGGACAGGGGTGTGGAGGGGTCTCCAGAGCGCCTGGCAGCCCCGGGCCTTCCCCGAGAGCCCACCGCCTGTCTGTTTGCAGGATGCCGACTTGGCTCGTCTGCTGAGCTCCGGCTCTTTCGGAAACCTGGAGAACCTCAGTCTGGCCTTCACCAACGTGACCAGCGCCTGCGCTGAGCACCTCATCAAACTGCCTTCTCTCAAGCAGCTGAACCTGTGGTCCACTCAGGTGCACACTGTCTGCCTGCACCCTGCTCTGCCCCCACCCGCCCCCGCATCCTGCCCCCTCCTCCATGCCCCTGTGCGCCCCTGCTCTGCGCCCTCCTCTGGGACTGGCCTTCCTGCCTGGAGCCCGGGGCCCAGTCTCCTGATTACCACGCCCCTCCCCAGCTCAGCACCCCCTCCGTAGGCCAGAGGACACTTAGGACCTCGTGAAGGCCAGTGGCCCGTTTCACAGTTGGAGCTGCTGAGGCCCAGGGCAGGGGCATGCCCAGCAAAGCCTTAGAAGCCCTGAGAGGCGGGGCCGAGACGTGACGCCGGTCTCCCGCACCCGCCTGCGTAGCACATGGGCAGCTCGGGAGTCTTCCTGTTGTGGTAACAACCACAGCACACCGATGCTTGCTGCCCACGCTCGGTGTCGTTTGCGCTGCGAAGCGCCTTGCGTGGATCAGCACACGTGGTCTCCACTCCCCACCTGTGACGTGGAGGCCCCGCCAGAGCCCTCCTTTTATAGAAGAGGAACCAGGTGTTCCCGGCAGTCTGCCCTCCAAGGCCCGTCCTGCCCCATCCTGCTGTCCTGCCCAGGGAAAGGTGGCCTTGGCCCTCACTGGTAGCGGGAGCCCCTGAGTTCAGAGCCCTCCTTGACAGACAGCAAGACCGACTCCTGGGAAGGGCCCTTGGTTGGCCCGCATCCCACCCGCAGAAGCTGGACTCGACCCCCGGTCAGGGGAAGCATTTGAGTCTTTGGAGAGAAGCGAGGGCAGCCCAGATCCCCCGGCTTGAAAGGCGGTGGCTCTGTCCCCATCACCTTCCTCCACCGCTGCCTCCAGCCTCGGAGTCATTTCCCTGAGTGCCGTGGGGACGCGGGTCGATCCCCAGGGCTGAGGGGTTCTATGCTCCACAGTTTGGAGACGCCGGCCTGCGGCTCCTGTCGGAACACCTCACCATGCTCCAGGTGCTGAACCTGTGTGAGACGCCTGTGACCGACGCCGGCCTGCTGGCCCTCAGCTGTGAGTCCTGCGGGGGTGGCCAGGGTGGGCAGGGCCTACTTCGTGCATGCGTGCACACGTGCATCCATTCATCCACTCACCCATCCACCCATTCACACGTGCGTGCATCCATTCATTCAACAAGTGCTCATGAGCACCTACCGTGTGCCAGGCACCATTTTAGGTGCTGGGAACACAATAGGGGACATATCCCTGCCCTCATGGAACTTATATTCTAGAAGAAAACGAAACAATGAGTGCCCTTATCCTCCAGATACTTGTCTGAGGGATCAAGTTCGGGAAAAGTGCCCTAGGACAGGCTTGCCCTGCTCTCCTGCCCAGTAGCAGCCATCAGCCGGGGTTAGATGCGCAGATTCTCAGGTCCTGCCCCGGACCTACTAACTCAGAAACTGCAGTTCAACAAAATGCCCAGGTGATTCCCAAGTGTGGTTGAAGTTTGAGAAGCATTGCTCTAATAGAAGGAGCCACAAAACACCCAAGGAACCCAGAAGTGCCAATTCCTGCACCCCAACCCTAATCTACCAGAGCAAAGTCTTGGGTGCTGAGCCTGGGAAGCTGCACTACCCATGTCCCACCCACTGGTTTAGATGACAGGCCCCATGCCTCAGCTGGGAGGAATCATGGAGGGCTTCCCCGGGGAAGTGACCGGATCTGGGTGTACAGGACATACGTAGGAATTGGCTGAGGGGGTTGATACGCTGGGCAGGGGCCATGGCTCCTACAAGGTTGCTGGCAAATTCCAGATGGCTTGGGAGGGGTGGGGACAGGAGACAGGGGTGATGGAGGGCAGAGAGGATGAGGTTTGGGGACACTTTTCTGCAAATGTGCTCTTTGGACACTGTCATTGGAGTCACACAGCCCCTGGCTCGGTGCCCCCAGGAACGGGATGGAACACCACACCTCTGATGGGTGGCTCCTGACCAAACCAAAGTTTGAGGCGTGCTTTCAAGAAGGGGGTCCTGGGTCAGCCCCACTGGGAGAGCTCCCAGAGCTCCCCTGGGGGAAGGGCCCAGCCTGGCCCACTGGGGCTGACCTGGGATGTGGCAGGCACACTCTGGGGAACTTCAGGGGACAGCAGTGCAGGGACCTGACAGATAGACCAGAAGGAAGGGAGGCTCAGAGAGCAGGGAGAGAACATAAGCCCAATTCAGACCAGCTCCTGCCTGAAACAGACTTTCTGTCCTGGTGGTGCCCTAGCAGTGCCCCTGAAACGCTCCTGCCCCATCTCCTCGACAGGGGCCTTGGCTACAATAGTCAGCCCCCCAGCTTGACTGGCCCATACCTGCAGCTGCCTTTGTGGGGTTCTCACTGACCTAATGCCTGTGTCTGTCTGTCCTTGCACAGCCATGAAGAGTCTTTGCAGCTTAAACATGAACAGCACCAAGCTCTCGGCTGACACCTATGAAGATCTGAAGGTAATTCTTCGGTTCCTCCCTTTCTCCCTCCCTTCCCCCCTTCCCTCCTTCTTTCCTTCCATCCGTCAGCATCTAGACACCAGTGCTTTGCCCTCGTGGAGCTTATTCTCCAGCAAGAAAGGCTAGTACACCGGCAGATAAGTCAGTAAATGAAATAATGGCAGGTGGAAAGGAATGGTGGGGAGGAAGCCAGCAGGGAATTGGTAGCTTAGAAACAGGGAGGGCCTGTTTGGCATGTGATCATCAGGGATGGTCCCTTTGAAGTCGCATAAGCTGAGACCTATAAGATACGAAGCCATGGATGCAAAGGATGACAGGAAAAGCAAGGGCAAAGGTCCTGAGGCAGAAAGGGTTGGTATGAACTGACTTTGTAGCAAATGTGACCAGAAAGTAAGAGAGAACAGACTTGGGCCAGACTGAATAAGCCCTCATAGGTCACAGAAGGGTTCTGGATTCTATCCAAGTTCAGTAGAAAGCTTTCAGAGACTCTAAGCAATGTTGTGAGTTATGCTTGTAAAGGCTTGTTGTGGCTGTTACCAGGAAAACTGATTTTTTTTTGCTGGAGCCAGGGGTGGTCCAAGCAAGAGTAGAAACAGGGAGAACATGGACAGGGCTGATGCAGTCATGGGTTAAGCTCCTGGTCCTGTAGCCTGGGCTAGGTTGGCAGTATAAAGTTGGGGCAAGAAAGAGGATCCGAGTAGGGAAGGGTGGGCACGTTTCCTGGGGGACTGGTGGAGCTTGGCCTTCAGAAGTCTGCTGCCCCCATCACCCTGGGTCCAGTACCAACTGCCCCGGAAGGAGTGAGTGGGGCTGCAGATAAGCCAGCGCTGAGGACGGAAGGGCTGGGCCAGGCAGCCAGACCGACCATGAGACGCCAGCACCTTCACACGCTGGAAGCCACTTGGAAGGAATCCCCACAAGCAGGGACCACCCCTTCCCCGCCCCACCCTCAGCCCTCCAGCTCAGCCAGACCTGCGGCCAGCTTTCGAGCACCCACTATGTGCCAAGCCCAGGCTGGGGACAGGGACAGGACCAAGGTGCATCTGGTTCACCACTGTCCAGGAGGAAGCTCCGTCCTGGCAGACAGATACCTGCAGTAACCAGGCCAGGACAGGGCTCAGGGACCAGCAGGGAGGGGACAGGGGACAGCCAGCCCTGCTCAGTAGGGCAGAAGAGCCTTCACAAAAGGAGGTCTTGAGAAGGGAATCTGCCGAGCAGGCCAGGAGAGCCGTCAGAGGGTCCTGAGGAGCATGTGAAGCAGGGCAGGGGTGCGGCCGGCGCAGAACCAGCCTGAGTGCACCCTCCAGGGCCTCCCCGACCTTCCGGGCCCAAGTGGGCGTTTCTGCACCGTTGAGGATTACTGTGCCCCCTGAAGGCGAAGGAGCACAGATCCGGGTGCCCTAGCCAAGCAGCAAAGGGGTGTCGTCAGCCCCTTGTGGAGAAAAGCCGCTTTCGCGCATCCGAGAGACCCATGGTGCCAACTTGAGCATACTGGCCATTGACGCCCAGCCTCTGTGCTGTGGGCATCGGATGGCCCGGAGGCTGTCTGCCTGCCTGGGGCCAGGCGGCCTGCACTCCACATGAGGCAGGCAGGGCCCTCCAGCTTACGGCCCCGTCTCTCAGGAGAACCTGGAAACCTCCGTGCCAGTTTGCCATCTCCTGATCGGAGAGGTTGGCTTAAAGAAGTTTTTACTGTGCTGCACAGGGGAAGGCAGCCCCCAGTCGGTAGCCTCTGCCTGAGCAGCGGGGCTGGGGGCCCACGAGCCAGAGCGCAGGGGAGAAGCACGGAGGAGCCGTGCACACGCACGGTGGAAGGTGACACTGGCCGGTGCCCCCACGGAGAGTCTGGAAGAGGGAGCAAAGGGAGGAGAGCCATTAGCCCTGTCTGTGCAGTGAAGGCTTGTGGAGGGAAGGCCAGCTGTTTATAAAAGAAGGAAGAGAGGCGATGTGTCCGGGTGGCAGGGATGGAGAGCGGGAAGCAGGTGTGAACAACAGCAGGTGGAAGCTTGCAGTCTAGACGGTTCCGACGCGGGGGCGTCCTGCAGGGGAAGACTCGCTGCCCCCCAGGTGCCTGCATTTGTGGCGATCCCGCCGCATTCGCCTGCCCGATTTCCCGTAACGATGGCCTGTAGGCGGTGGTGACGGTGCGGGTGGTTCCCGCCTGTAGGGCACACGGCCTTGTGTTGTTCAGGGCGAGCTGTGCGTCAGGCGGTTCCACCCTTAGCACCGTCCTGTGAGCCGTGGCCTGATCACGCTGGCTCCACAGAGGAGGAGGCCGGGGGCTCTGCCCCCGGGGTCGTGCAGCCAGCAAGTGGCAGAGCTGGGGCTCCCACCGGGGCTTTCCGCCTTCAGAGCCAGGCATCCACGGCCTCGCAGAGGCAGGGGGCACGGAATCCCCTGCAGCTGTCCGCCCACCTGCGACCCCCGATCCCGGGGCTGCTGCCCTGTGCTCCCCGAGGTTACCCAGCTCTGAGCTCCAGGGAGCCCCGACGGCAAGGTGGGGAGGGCACAGTGGGAACCCCGGCCGTGGCTGTGGGAGAGCCAGGCACCGCCGGGCCAGGTTCGGGAAAGGACTGTCCTCCTTGCTGCCCCGCAGGCCAAGCTTCCCAACTTGAAGGAAGTGGACGTCCGCTACACGGAAGCCTGGTGAAGCTCCCGGCTCGGCAGGAAGGAGTTTGCAGCTGCAACACACGACTTTTTGACTAATAGCCGTAGAGCGCCGGTCCTGGGGTCCCGCCCCCAGCGTCCCGGCTGTGAGATAGATGGGGGAGTCTTTCTGGGGGCAGAGGGCGGAGGGGGGAGGGGGTGGGGAGGGGGGCCGTAAGCACGCCCAGCCCCGCCTAATTCTTTTAGCTTCATAATTGGAAACCTTGACCTGATCCAAAAAGGACTTTGTAGCAACCAGAGGAGCATCAGCGGGTCGGGGGAGAGGGTGGGGGAGGGGTGGGGGCCTTGGGGAGGGGGGACCCTTTGTGGATTTTCTTTGCTTTTGTGTTCAATGCCGTGTGGGAAAAGTCAACTCCGATGCCACCATCACACGACCCTGATGGGCCTCGAGGGCCGAGGAAGGGTGCTTTCTTCCTCACAGGCTCCACCGAGAACTCGCCCCCGCCCCCCACCATTGGGACAAGAAAACCCAGACATGTCATTGCACCGTCCTGTGTCCTCGCCATTGCTATGCAAAGTGATTCTTGTTGTACATAAGATTTAAATAATGCGCCTATTTAAGAAATGTTGACAAATTGCGGGTCTGGGACCTGCCTCTTATTTATGAAGTCTTTGACCCTCCCTCCCTCCCTCCTGCCCTCCCACCCCGCCCTCCCCTGGCCCGTAGTACTGTATAAACCAGTCAGCTGTTGGGGTAGTGGTAGTATTATTGTTATTTTTTTAAAGGAAACAGACAAAAAAAAAAAAAAACCTCCTTGGAAAATTAATTGCTTTTTCGTAATGGATTCTGTATGCTAATGCTCGGCCGTCTGTCCGCCCGCCCCCACTGTGCGTTTCCAATTCCCAGATGTCTCCGACTTGCCCCCGGGTGAGGGTCAGGCTGGGGGGCAGAAGTGGGGTCCCCACGTTGTAGTCCTGTTCCTGCCAGGCCCCGGCTTTCTCTCAGCCCCCTCTTACGCCGTTTGGGGGGTGCTAACCTGTCCTCCCTGGTCCATCCCCTGGAAGAGCTGCCCCAGCCCCGTCCCCCGGAGAGCTCCCATCTCCGGTGGCCTCTGCCATCCCTGTCCCCACTGAGACTGCGGCCTGTGGCCTCCCCGCCATCCTGTGCTTCACGTGGTCTCCTCACGCATGCCTGCTTCTCTGCATGGTCTCTTGGGAGAAGAGAGAGACGTCGCCTCCACCAGCCTGACTGCCCACCCCACCCCTATGAATGTGACCGCTACAGCACAGACACCCTTTCTGTCCCCACACCTGCCCCGAAGACAAACCAACCTCCGTTTCTTTTGTAAACAGTCGGCTTTTTCTTAACAAGCCCTCCCTGTACAGAACAGCCCTTTTATGGTTTACTTGGGGTCCCCTCTCCCCCCAAGCCCCCTCTTCTGTTGGTTTAGCACAAATACCGTCCCCCTCCAGCACCCCCAGCCCTGACCCCTCAGTCAATGTAATTGTTTTATATATATTTAATCTTATTCAATGGAAACCATGCTTTTGTCGTTTTATACTTTGCTAGGTAGACTTTATTACCCCCCCCCCCCGACTATGCCCTCATTTTTTTAAAAAAGGAAAAAAAAAAAGAAATTGGGTTTCAGTCTTAATTCATTTTACGTGCCAGGTTTTATTTTGTGTGTGCGTGTGAGTGTGTTCTGTTTCGTGTTTTGTTTTCTTCTGTTGTTGTTGTTTTCTGTTGTTTGGTTTTATTCTCTCCCCTCCGGTCCCAAACTTTATAGCACTCTGGTGCAGGAAGAAGCAGAAGCAAAAACAAAAAAACAAAAAAACAAAAAAAAACAAAAAAACAACAACAAAAAAAACTCTAAAAAAGAAAAAAAAAGAGCCGAGACATGCCATCTTTTCCCTTCGCACTGTTGCTTTTCCTGATGGTTAATACTACTGTCACGTTAGCTGTGTTCAGAGATGTGAAATACTTTCAGGCAAAAATAAACTGTAAGTGACTCATTGACATCTGGCCTTTCTGTGTGGCTTCGAGGGAGCCTTTCGGCGGGGACGGGAAGGGGACAAGACCTGGGCCAAGGTCAGGACTCCTCTGAACGTCCCGAGCTGCTCACCCTCGGCACCGTTGACATTGGGGGCCAGACCCTCCTTTGTCACGAGGCCGTTCTGTGCATCCGAGAACGTCCTGCGTTGCCCCTGGCCTCGGCCTGCTAGATGCCAATAGTACCCAGTCCCCCCGCCCCCAGACATAACAACCAAAAATGTCCACCAGGGACAAAATCACTCCCTGGGGGAAACCCAGGCTGCCAGTCTCTGCATCAGGGCCCTTACGGCAGCTCTCGTCCAGAACTTCTAGGACCAATGGGCCTATTCCTCACCTGGGGGTCTTGGGAAAATGCAAGTTACGATTTCCAAGGTCTGGGTGGGGCCCGAGACTCTGCTTTCCAGGACCTCTGGGAAACCCAGATGCTGCTGGTTTTTGGAAGCCTCTCTGAGTTCAGCAGCCTAGAGCCATCCACCCGGCTGCCCGCTCACCCACATGTCCCCAGGAGGCAGTTGGAGGAGTCCAAGGAGAGACTTTGTTTCCACTCCTCTCCTAAGTCATTCGCTTTGCAGGGTTTCTTTGCCCAGTGTTACCCCAGCCCAGTGGCCCGTCGCTCACGCCCCACATCCAGCACATTGCCTGCCTTCAGAAGCCGCTTGAGAATGTTCCTGAGTCTCCTCCTCCTCCATCAGTATCTCCACCTCCCTCACCCTGGGCCGGGCCCCTCATCCCTGTCCAGGGGACCGAGCAGCCGCCTCGCTGCCTCCCTGGTCCATCCTACGCCACCTTCCTACCCTCACTACCTGCCCTGCCTCTCCACATCCCTGCTGCCCGCTCCTGGCCCTCCTCACTTCCAGAGGCCTCTGGCCACACAGGGAAAGCAGGAGCCGTGGGCGAGGATCAGGAAGGCCCCAGGCTTCAGGCGTGGCGTGTGGGCCAGCTGCAGGTGGAGACGTGCGGGTACGAGGCGCGCACGCCTGCTTCATCCCCGATCCTTCCCACCCGGGAGAGGGGGGCGGCTCACAGCAGGTGCGCCCGATACCAGATGGAAGGGGGGTCCCTGCCAGCCGTCCCGTCCTCAGTCCGCCTCCTCGCTCTGTCCTGCGTCACCTGGGGCTCCTCCGCCCACTGGCTTCTGGGGGAGCCTGGAGAGTGAGGCTGCCCGGCCAGGGGTTCCCCTGGGCGTCCCAGCTTCACAGTAGTTCCCTCCACAACTCTGGCTCTCGGAGGAACACCTCTCCCCTCTCCGGGTCTTAGTCTGGCGGGACCTGCCCACTCCCGCTGGGGAACCTCACATCCTTTGCCCCCGCCTGCCCCCCAGAATGCCCAGAGCCCAGCCAGTGCCCTCCCCCGGCACAGCCGAGCCACGGTGTGTCTTTACTTTTAACCCAGTGGCTTGAAACAACAGAAACTTACTCTCTTGAGGTTCTAAAGACCAGGACGTCAGCAGGGCCCCGCACTGTCTGAAAACTCTAGAGGAGAAAACTTTCCCTCTCTCTTCCAGCTCCCGGGGGGGGGGTCCTGGTGTTCCCGGTTGTGGCTTTGCCCCTCCAGCCTCTGCTGTGACCCACACGCCAACCCCCCACCCCTTCTCCAGCGAATCTCCCTCTGCTTTCTCTTATCAGGACATCTGCCATTGGATTTAGGACCCACCTGGATGACCCAGGATGACCCCGTGGACAGATCCTTAACATGATCACATCCGCAAAGACTCTTTTTCCAAATAAGGTCATAGTCACCCGTTCCAGGTGAATGTATCTTCTGGATTCGACGTTTCATTAAGCCTCCTTTGATGACTGGGGTTCATCTTGAAGGCTATGAATGATAGGGAGGTTGCAATGATCGGGCTCGTTTTCTAACGAAATGCTTACACCGCCCCTCCTGTGTGCCAGGCACAGTAGCAAGGGTAAGGCTTGTAGGTCTGAACTCATTTACACCTGATGCGCCTAAGGGGTGGGTGCAGATATGATCCCTCTTGACCGATGGGGATGTGGAGGCCAGGAGAGGGTGGGTCCCTTGGTCAAGGCCACACGGGGAGCGGGGGACGCAGCCAACCTTAGAACCCAGGCATTTTGGGAAGATCTCTCCGCTGCTGGCTGGTGAATGGATGGGGCTGGGCAGGGACCTTGGAAAGACCTTGGAAAGAAAGATTCAAGAGGAGCTTGGGAGTGAAAGTGCGGAACACGCTGCCTGATATGGAGGGAAGGCCAGCAAGGAGTCAAGGGTAATGTTCACGTTCCTTGGCTTCTCACTGGGGGCTTTGAGGGCCTAGAATTAGCACCTCTGCCTCGGCAGCAGCTTTCTCAGTGGCCTGCAGGGCTGGTGTGTCAGTGCCCCTGCGTTCTCCCTCCTCATGGAGGTGGAGACTCCCATCTGCTTCCCCTGGGGACAGTCTGCTGTCCCCAGGGCTCACCAGCCTGTTAGCACTTCCTTCTGCTCTCGCCCTCACTTTCCCTCCATCCCATCCTGGGACCACTTCCCAAATAAGCCACCTATGCTGGAATCTTCATCCCAGAGCTTGCTTCTGGGGAAGCCCAAACAAAGACGGTGGCTAACCATGCTAGGCGACAGAGGGACAGGTTACAGGGGGAGCCCCCTCCCCCACAGGCTGAGAAAGCCCTCCTAAGGAGACTGCAGGGTCGCCAGGCACATCTGCCTCAGCCTCAGCCAAGCCAGAAGGACCGTGCAACTGGGGACCCAAGAATCAGCTTGCACCTGTTTTCAGGGGTGGAGGCGGAAGCTGCCAGATGCTCTCACACGTTGCTGGCAGGCATAGAAATTGGTTCGGTGGGTTTGGAAAGCGTATCGACTAAAAGCTAACCATCCAGCCCACCCTGTGACCCCACAACCCCACTCCTGGGTATATAGACCCGGGAGAACCAAGCGCACGTGTCCACCAGAAGACACAGACAAGGGTGTTTATAGCAGCATTATTCGTAAGAGCCAAAAAGCGGAAGCAACCCAAATGTCCACTAAGAGGAGAATAAACAAACCAGGGTGGTCTCGCAGTGGAAGAGCTTGAGCGCCCCCCCTCCCCTTCAACAGGAGAATCAATAAACACAGCGACTTAGTCGTGTGATGGAATTCTGCAGAAAAAGGCCAAAAGAGCCAACTTCTGATACCCACAGTGGCGTGAATTAATTGGACACACGTCACGTGTGTGGAAGGAGCCAGGAGGGCTTGCCGGAGGATTCCATTCATGTGAAGCGCATGGGCGGGCACGAGGCATCTATGACTACAGAGGTGATAACCGTGGTTACTGATAGTGCAGGGGGCGGGAGGTGTCATCGACTGGGAAGGTTAAGAGGGAAGCTTCCGGGGTGATGAAGATGCTCTACAGCTCGATCAGCAGCCACACGGGTGTTTAAACACCCCTAGAGCTCCACATTTTTCAGATTTGTGTCGTTTATTTTCTGTGTTACACACCCCCTTTTTAAAAGTGGCATCAGGTCGACACAACCCAAACATCCACCAACAGGTAATAGATGTGTATTTACAGACGATGGACTATTATCCGTCGGTAAGAAAGGATGAAGCATAGACACACGGTCCCTCGTGGATGAACCTCAGAGACGTCATGCTGAGTCACCTAAGCCAGACACAACAGACCACATATTGGTGGATTCCGCTTATAGGCAATAATCTAACATAGGCAAATCTGCACAGCAGAAAGAAAGTAAAGCAGACTGGTGTTTACGAGGGGCTGGGAAGTGACTGCCTCACGGAGATGGGGTTTTATTTGGGGCTGAGGAAAATGCTTGGGAACTAGACAGAGGTACCGATTGCACGATAGTGTAAACGCTCTAAATGCCTCTTTAAAATGGTTTCTTTTATGTCACGCGACTGTCACCTCGATTTGTTAAAACGGCATCGAGAAAGAATTCTCTTAACGAAGAGATGGCCGCTGCTCCTCTCTGCTGTGTCTGGGTCTGGGAGGGTGAGTGGTGCCCTGGCCACCATGACTTCTCTCAGCGCAGTGCTGGCCCGTCCTTGTGAACGTTTGTCCCCGCCTCAAAAAACGCTCTACTGCCATCTGCTGGACAGTTGTCATTATACCAGTTTGCATAGTAAATCCACACACTCCCTTAAATGTGGCATCCTCGTACAGGGCACAACGTGCACAGCTGTATGTGGTGGGATATCTGACTTTGCTTTATTTTTCAGTGTCCTCTATTCAGGTTGGGGTGGGACCTTGAAAACCTCAGGGATGGCTTTCCCTCCCATGCCCTCTCTAATACTGGCTAAGGCTAGCCTGAGCTAGCCTCTCTCAGATTCGGCGGGGAGATGAAGTCCTCGTGGTTCCTGATCCACGCATCAGTGCATGGAGACCTGCCCTCCGGACACACCTCCAGAAAGGAAACCTTGCCCGGAGCACATTTGGTCATCCCCACGGCAGGAGAAGGCTGAGCACTGGCTAGAAGGTCTCCACCAAAGTCCTGGCAACAGGCCTCTCGGCTGTTTGTGTTTCCTCTCAATGTAATGGTAGGAACGACAAGCTGTTCCTCGAAAACACCAGGCTTTGTCTCCTCTCGGATTTGCCAGGTAGGAGAAGAGGCTGTTGCATCCAGTGGGAAGGAGGCTCAGGGAACGGGGCGCTGGATACACCCACTATGTCAGCTCCTCTTTGGGGCTCCCCCCAGCAGTGGCCACAGGGGTTTGCTGAAGTGGAGGTGGGTCAGTGATTCCCTCCTGGGGGTTTTAATGGAGAGCAGTAATGCATCATAAGCCCCTCCCGGCCCTGGAGTTACAGAGGCGTCCGTTATGCGCATGGGGTTGGGGGTTCTCTCCCCCGGTGGTGGCTGTTCAGGATAAGTCCTGCCTTATAGAAATAGGATGCAAGTCATTTATATAGTGTAAATTGTTCTAGTGTCCACATTTTTTTAGAGAAAAAGGCAAAATCAGGGGCGCCTGGGCAGCTTAGTCGGTTAAGCATCCAACTTTGGCTCAGGTCGTGATCTCATGATTCATGGGTTTGGGCCCTGCATGGGGCTCTGTGCTGACAGTGCAGAGCCTGCTTGGGATTCTCTCTCTCCTCTCTCTCTCTCTCTCTCTCTCTCTCTCTCTCTGTCTCTCTCTCTCTCAGAATGAATGAATTTAAAAAGAATTTTTTTAAAAAAGGAAGGGTAGTATATCATTTACAAGAGAAAGCTTGGGAGATCATAACCATGCGTTTTGGGAGGATGGATGGATGGAAGGAAGGTAAACCCAAAGGAAAGAAAGCAAAGTGGCTCCTGATGAAATGAGACATCTGACATCTGACCTATGTCGACACCAGGGTTTGGGCAAGCAGAGTCGGTGTTGGCCTTGAGCTGAAGACAGTCAAGGGTGTACCCAGGCAGCCAGGCCACGCGCAGTCTCTGTCAGAGCTCTGCCCCTCATGTTGAGGCGGGTCCCACAAGGGATCCAGTGTCCTTCCTCCCGCTGGCTGTCAGCTCGCCAGGAGAGGGAGTTGGTTCCGTAGCCTTTCGTCCATTTACTGAGCAAAAGCGTATTGCTCTGAACGTTGAAAACATTACCAGTTGCTTAGGGCTGAGGGGATGGGGGACAGGCATGGGCAGGGGTTCATTTTGGAGGTGATGACAATGTTCTAAATTGACCGCACAACTCTATGCTAAAAACCGTGGAACTGTGCCTTTGGGTGGATTGTGGGGCTAGCGAATTGTGTCTCAACAAGGCTTTTTTTTTTTTTTTTTTTCTTTTTTTTAATGTACTGAGCACCAACTGTGCGCCAGGCACGCTGGCGACTCAGGAGTAAATAAAGCAAACGCCATCCTCCACCACATTCAGTCTGAGGGAGGAGGCAGCCATTAGCCAGATAACCCCACAAACCATTTCTCATCGCGGCGGCAGAGAGAGCTACGAGGTGCAGGCGGCTGGAATGAGCGCCTCCAAGAGGGGGCGCCACCGAGCTCACGTGTCTCCACCTGCAAGAGCCGGAAATGACCAACTCCTGGGGCAGGTGGAGCAGGGAAGCGCCTTCCAGGCGGTGGGAAGAGCCGGTGCGGAGGCCCTGAGGCAGAGGCTGGCACCGGGGAGGAACGGACCAGCAGAAGGGAGGAAGACGAAGTGGGGGGGCGGGAGCAGCAGGAGAGAGAGGCAAGGGGCGGAGGCAGAGTGGTGGGGGGAGGGATATATGATGATTTGGGAGTTGTTCAACTACAAACCGCCCCCCTCTGTTGTGGAGCGGAGCGGAGGGAGGCAGACGGAAGTCTGGGAGGGTGGAGGAGGGGGTCGGGGCTCATCACCTCCCGCATCCGATTCACATGCCCTTCTCCCTAGGAAGGGGCTGCCTGTTGACGAAGCAGGAAGGAAGGTCGGCTTGGCCGGCAGAGGGCCATGGGAGGACAAAGGGTCGCGGGGAAGCTGGCAGGCAGGTGAGACCTGGCGGGCCTGGCTCACACCTGTCCGCCTCCGGTGGCCAGGACGGGACAGGTCAGGAGGCAGGGGGGCGGCTCCAACGCCTCTGGCGTCCCAGCTGCCGCAGATCGGGGCTGGGGCTGCGCCAGGCCGGCGGGCGGGGGCGGGAGGCGGCGTGCCGGGCCCCGGGTCCCTGACGTCAACGTTGCCATGGAGACCCCCGCTTCCCTCGGCGCGCGTCGCAGCTGCCGCAGACCCCGGGGCTGGGAAGGCTCCGCAGGGTTGAGGGCAACCAGTGCACCCCAGAGCACCGCCCAGCGAGAGGGCGGGGTACTGACACCCCCCGAGGGGCTCCCCGCTGCCCTCCAGCCTGCCCCCACCCCCGTCGCCCGGACTGGGAGCGACAGTCCGGGAGCTGCCTCGGCCAGAAATCAGCCCAGGGTCCTGCATGGCCCTCCCCACGGTAACACACCCGAGGGGGGCACGTCCCTCCGCCCGCCCCTCCCGCTCCCAGCCTCTCTGTGTTGGGCCCCCTGCCCCTTCCTTCCTTCGAGGAGCATGTAGGGCGCCCCCCCTCGGTCCCCAGCGCTTGCCGTCCCCGGCGGCGGGGACCCAGCGAGGGAGAAGGGGCGTCCTAACACCGCCGCCCGCCTGCTGGCGCCGCCCTCCCTGGAGCTCACGTAGGAAACGGTGTTTTCTTTGTCTCTAGACCTTGTTCAGTCGAATCTCTCCAGGTTCTTAAAGACGCCTTCAGGAACAGACTGGCCAGGCTGGCTGACTTCAGCCTCGCCGCCACCTGCTCTTCGTGCCTCTTCTCTTTACCGAGCTCCTTACTCCTCCGCGGGAGTGAAAGAAAGGGACGCCCGTCCTGCGCTTCCCGGGTCTTGCCCTTGTCCTTGTTTGCCCGCTGCTGCTTCCCTGTTGTGGCCCAGGTGTGTGCACTTGGGAGGACTGTGTGGAGTGGGGTGAGGGTCCCCAGGACGGGTTCCCCCCCACCCCCACAGCTCCCTCTCCCAGCTGCTGGTCACACACACACACACACACCCCGCCCCCCAGCTGCTTCCTGCTGGGGGCTCCTCACCCTGGAGCCAACCTTTTTGGTCGGGATGCTGGAAATCGCTCTTGGCGTTCCTTCCTCCCTGGTGTCCATGTGACTTCCAGAACCTCACACCTTCCTGACACGCCCTGGTCAGTCTCCCCACCCTGGCCCCTCTTACCACTTCTCTTTTCCCTGACTCCGTGCAGGGCAGGGGTGAACTTGAGACCCGGGGAGGGGAGCGTCTCTCTTCTTTTCTTCCCACCCCAGTCTTCTGTTGGTGCTGGGATGATATAAGGGAAAGCAGGACCTTCGCAGCAACTTGGTAAATAAGCCCTGAGGTCTGGTCTCCAGTTTTCTGACTTTCTCTAGAATCTGGGGGACTTAGGCCTGGAGGATGATTTCAAGGCTGCTGGAGAAGTCCCACTTAATACTCTCTTAATCATTCATCCATCCACCCTAAAGACCTACTGCATGCTGGTCACTCAGCTAAGTGTGGGGATCTAGCAGTGAATAAAGACCAAAGCCCCTTTTGTGGAGCCTATGTCTGAGAGGAGTCAAGCAACAAAATAAGAAAAAGATGTAGTGTCTTTTTTTTTTTTAATGTTTTTATTTATTTTTGAGACAGAAAGACACAGATCATGAGCAGGGGAGGGGCAGAGAGAGAGGGCTACACGAATCCGCAGCAGGCTCCAGGCTCTGGGCTGTCAGCACAGAGCCCTACGCGGGGCTCGAACTCATGGAGTGTTCTCAAGATCATGACCTGAGCTGAAGTCAGGCACTCAACCGACTGAGCCACCCAGGCGCCCCAAGATTTAGTGTCTTAAAAGGAGAGATGTGATGGGGAAAAAGTTGAATCCAAAAAGGGGGATGGAGAGAGTGGAGGGAAGGTGGCTAGGGAAGGCCTCACTGAGAAGGAAGGGGACATCTGGGCACAGCCCTGAAGGAGGGAAGGGAGGAGCCAAGGGATATTTGGGGGGAAGAGCATTCCAGGCAGCAAGAAAAGCCAGTGCAAAGGCCCTGAGGTGGGAGCAGGCATGGAGTGTGAGAGGCACGGGGGACGATGGTGCAGCCAGAGCAGAGTGAGCAACGCAGGGAGGAGTGGAGAGGGCTGAGAGTCACCTGCGGGCCCTGCCAGCTGCTTGGAGGACGTGGGTTTTCCTGGCACTCTTCCCTCTTGTCTTGGCAGCTCAGCAGACATGCATCGGTACCTGCCGCCCCTGGCCCTTTGCTGAGGGTCCTCCTGCATACCATGACATCCAGTCTCAAAACACCCTCCTTATCCCCATTTTGTAGATGAGAAAACAGAGGCGCTAGCATGTCAGGTAAACCCTGAGGGATAAGAAGAGATTCATCTGGAAAAAGGTATGTGTGGGGTGGGGAGGGTCCAAGGCTGTCTGATGATGGTCTCAGGGAGGAGACAGTGAGGCCTCTGCCCTACAGAAGGAAAGCGGCCTTTCTGTGGCTGCCCCACTTGGCCTCCAGAAAAGCCCCAATCTTCCTGTCACAACCAGCCCCAGGGGCAGGAGGCGCTGCTGTCCCCAGACTTCCGAGCCCCAAGCTGATGGCCCTCTGAGTCACAGCCAGCAGCTTTAGCATTTGCCCTCGGGGGTGGGGGATGGGGGGCAGGAGGGTCGGTGGAGCTGGAGAGACCTGGAGAGACAGAACCAGGTTCTTCTGTCAGGCAGGCCTGAAGGGTTTGTGGGAGGAAATGAGGAGGAAAAAAATGAGGCCGGATGGACTCGGCTGGGGAAGCTACTTTGAGGGAGGTGGCCACCCTCCTGGCCAACTCGCCGAGTCCCCTGGCCTGTCTCAGCAAGTGCCATGGGCTTGATGCTGAGAAAATGTTTGATCATTCATCTGACAGGGGTCTCCTTTGTGCTGGGCCCTGTGTCCTGTGATGGGTGGGTGGGGAGGTGGCTGTGGAAAGGGCTGAGCGGATGATTCTGTGCCTCCTGAATGGATGCATTAATTACCTACCGCTGCGTAACAAATCACCCCAAATGCAGCGACTGGAAACGAGCGTGTTTGTTTCTGCAGCTCAGGAACTCGGGAGTGACTCAGCTGGGTCGTTCCGGCTCACGGCTCGTTCCCATATGGCGGCCATCGAGACGTCAGCCGAGGCCGTGGCCTTGTTTGAAAGCTCTGCTGGGCTGGAGGACCCCCTTGTGTGACAGTGCCCCACACCGCTTCTGGCGGGAGGCCTCAGTTTCTCCTCACACGGTTGTCCAGAAGGCTCCTTGAGTGTTGTTTTATGCAGCTCCCCCTAGGGCGAGTCATTGGAGAGAAAGACCGAAGTAGAAACTAGGGTGGCTGTGACCACCGGGTCTCTGATGTCCCCCACCATCACTTCTGCTTTGGGCTCGTTTGTTAGCAGCAAGGCACTAAGACCAGCCCACGCTCAGGGGAGGGAGATTAGGGTCCACCTCTTGAAGGAAGAGCATCAAAGAATTGGTGGACGGAGTTTAAAACCATGACAACAGGTAAGTGGATGGTGCACCCACCCTTCTTCCCTGATGCTGGAATCTTAGAATAATCTCCGACCACAGCTGTTGGTGAAATCCCCCTGGGACACTTGTAGCTGTCCAAACCCCGGCCCCTCTTACTGAGCTGGTCTGAGCCGGGACTCGGACATGCATGGTTTTGTTGTATGGAATAATTTTTTTCTTTTTAAATGTTTGTTTATTTCAGAGAGAGAATGTGCAAGCAGGGAAGGGGCAGGGAGAGAAGGGGACAGAGGATCTGTGCTGCCAGCACAGAGCCCGATGCGGGATTCAAACTCACGAACCGCGAGATCGTGACCCCAGCGGAAGTTGGATGCTTAACTGGCTGAACCGCCCAGGCGCCCCTGTTGTGTGGAATGCTCTTAAACTTGAAGCGTGACGTTTATGTTTCCGCTACATTATTTTTTTATTGTGGCAAAATGTGCATAACATAAAGCGGACCGTGTTAGCCGTTTTTGAGTGTGCACTTCGGTGGCAAGAAGTGAATACGTTGTGGTGCAACCGTCACCTCCAGAAATGTTCACCTTCCCGAACCGAAACTCTACCCCTTAAACGCTGACTCCCCACCCCTCCCGCCTGCAGCCCATAGTGACCCCCGCTTTCTGTCTTTATGAATTCAACTACTCTGGACCTCAGAGGGCTCCCTTGTGTCTGGCTTGCCCCAGCACAGTGACTTCCAGAGCTCATGCACGCGGTACGCGTCTCAAGGTGTCATTCCCCTCATGGCCGAATAGCGTTTCATTGTACGGACCACGCTGTGTTTATCCGTCGTTCGGCGGTGGACATTGGGGTGGTTTTCACGCTGGTATTTTTAAGGCTCCGGAGTGATACTCATGACCCATCAGGGATGAAAATCGAGGTCTTAGACCAGTGGTTCTTAAGGCTGGCTGAGCATCCAAATCACCTGGTAGCTGTTAAAAAAACAAGCCAATGCCTGGTGAGCATCACAGACCTGCAGACCAGCTGAATTGGATTCTCTGGAGGGGGACCCCGGAGTCTGCAAGAATCTGCAGTTACTTCCAGAAGGCCAGGGTGTGAAGACTCATTTCCAGGTCTCTGCTGCCCCCTGGTGGCAGCACCTGGGATCGTCTGCAGCACTGGCTTGCCCGCCCGTAAGGAGTCCAAAAGAGCCAGTCCCCAGAGCCATTCCTTGGGGGGTCTGGGGAACCTGCGGGGCTCTCCCTGCCTGTCCTCCCCCACTGTACTTCCTGGTTTCAGATGAGCCTATTAGGAGAAGGCACAGACAGGCGGAGGACTCCGCTTTGCTCCTTGCCAGCTATCTGACCTTGAACAAGCCATTTACTTGTTTCAGGGACGTGACCACTGCTCTCCTCCCGCCCCCCCACCCCCACCCCATCAAGTCCCTGAGATCACAGTTAAGTATGTGTGTTAGCTTTGGGGAGAACCTAGAATTTCTTAGCCTTGGCTCCGTTGACAATTGGGTAGGATTATTCCTCATGGTGGGGCCATCCTGTGTATCGTAGGGTATTAAACAGCATCCCTGGCCTCAACCCACTAGATGCCAATGAAACCCCCCAGTTTTGACGATCAACACTGTTTCCAGACATGAAGAAATGTCCCCTGGGGGGAGGGTTGCCAGACAAAATGCAGGTTTCCCAGTTAGATTTGAATTTCAGAGAAGCGACTCACAACTTTTTGGTAGAATTCTGCCCTAAAGATTGCATTTTTACTTGCTAAATCCAGAAACCCTGCGAAACCACCTCAGTTGAGAGCCGCTGCCCTGTGAGTTCCTGATACTTGGGTAGGAGGCTAAGATACCAGATGGAGAAGAGGCAGCAGGAATGCACTGGCCCAGCCTGGCCGGGGAGGGGTGCTGTCTGGGGGCAGGCCCGGCAATGATGACTGAGGTGAGGCTTGGGGAGAAGGGTGGCCGTGGGAGAGGAAGCTGGGCTCACAGGCCAAGTCCCTCTGGGGGTTCAGAGCCACTGATGTGCAGGGACAGGGGACGCCTTGTTTCCCCAGCACCTGGGGACAGGGCAGTTTGTGGCCGACCACAAGTCGGAGCGGTTCACCCCCAGCTTCTCCCCAGAGAGAACCCCCAGTGGTGGGGAGTCAGGCCCAGCTTGCTTATTTGCAAGAGGAAGAAACAGGCCCAGAGAGGGGCAGTGACTGTCCCCAAGCCACACAGCCAGCTTGTGGCCCCAAGGTGGGATCAGGCTCCTCAAGCCAGGACTTGTGCCCCTGGGGTGGAGCCTGGGTATGTTCTCAACTTCTGGTGAGTCCTCTGAGAGTTCCCAGAGTTTTCCAGATGCAGAGGTACTGAAGCCAGACTTCACCCTGAGGCCGGACCACCTGAGGCTGTGGTCCCCAGCTGCTCTCCATACTACTCCAAGGGAGTACTGGGACCCCTTCTGGGGCTGTCCCTGTCATGTCCCTCTCTTGATACTGACTGATAGGGAGAGGCGACATGGAGAAATGGAACAATGCTTGGGCTTGGAGCCAGACTGTCTGGGGCTGAATAGTGGCGCTGCCCCTCACTAGCTCTGACCTGAGGCAATCTGTGCCTCAGTTTTTTCATCTGTAAACTGGGAATGATGAAAATGATACCTACTTTGTAGGGTTACTAGGATTTGATGAATTAACAAGGAGGAATGCTTAGAACAGTAAGTGGCAGGTAGTAAGGTTTACCATTTATCTTACTTCCCTCTAGACTTCTGGTGACATCAGCCCTTCTCCTTGGGAAGCTGGTTCAGTGGGGCTGTCAATCATAGTCACCAACCCTGCCCTGCCCTGCCAGACACTGGAGTCAAGCAAGGAGCAGCCACTGCACCCTGTTGCCCAGTCACTGGGTTGATGAGTGAGACAACCCTGAAGAAGGTCTATTGAGTTCCTGGATCCAGCCTGACCTGAAGCTAGTTCCCAATATGTGAGACAATAAATTCCCCATTTCACTTAGGCAAGTTTGAAGGGAGTTCTGACCCATATACCCTTTTTGCTTCATAGAGCAAGAGAGTTTCCCCCAAGGCAGCCCCCTTCTCCCATGGACCAAGCCTCTCAGCCTTGGTTTTGATCCAGCCCCACAAGGCCAATAACCCACTCTCAGGGAGTCAGAGGGAGATTCTCCATTTGAGCTGTGGTTGGAACTCAGAGCAACAGGAAACAAACTCGTATAAAGTACCTTGATGTGCCACGTATAGTGCTGGGGCTTTGCAATAAGAATTCCCCAAGCCCACACAGCCTAGAAGTGGAATCACTTCAGTGTGAACCCAGGTAGTCTGACTCTAAAGCAGGTACGCTTCCCAATGCACCACATGACTTATTACCTGCAGGGGGGATTTTCTGTTCCATTGAAAATTTTGATTGTAAAAACATAAAATTTACCATGGGGAGGGGGAGCAGTTTAAGTCAGCATCGCCCTTCTCAGCCAGAAGATGACCTAGAGAATCAATTACTCCAAGTGGCCTGGTGCCCTGGAAAATAGGAGACTAGTTCCCATTCATTCCCTCAACCCCTACTAAGTGCCTGGCAATGTTCAAGGCAGGGCCCAGTGTTTGACGTGAAACAGTGAGGAGCTTGGAGGGAGCTTCTTCTCGGGGTTCACCCCGCACCTGCACAGCCTCAAGAGGGAGCGCCACCTTCAGTCCTGTGCCCGGGAGTCTATCTGGGCCCCTCCTGGTCACTCTAGTCCCAGCAAAGTCCTGGGCAAAGAGCAGGTTCAGGGTCAAGTAGAATTTAGATGAGTGATGGAGTCCCACCCCAGCCAGAGCAGAAACTCCCAAGGCACCGTCCCTGAGAAATGATTCTGTCAACAAGGTGTCCGAGGGGCACTTAGCACAGTGATGTACAACGTGGCCTAATCGCTGCTGTTGGGGGTCCGGGGAAGAGACCGAGGGCAGATAGACACCAGCACACATAAACCCCGCATTACTGCCTGTGGACAGTGTCCTGAAGGGAAGGGTGGCGTGGTCTGCAGGGGCGTTACCAGAATCAGGACCCCCGCTCCCAGGAGGTGATGGTTAGGCTGGCCAGCTCCTCAGAGGCCTGGAGCCTAGCACTGGCCTCCCCCGACCTTCTAAATTTTCATAACCAGGCTGCTCCCTTTGTTCCTCTAGCCCTGGGCGTGGTAGCTGCTCTGTGTCATTATTAACCCACAATACCTTTTTAGTTGACCGTTCTTTACATTCTCTCTGTTGAAAGAACCAGAGTGCTTTCTATCCCTCGGTAGGACTCTGAATGACACAGAACGAACTGCTGCAAGCTGAGGAAAGAGGAGAAGGTAGCCCAGTCCAGGCAGAGGCACTTGCATGGCGTGGCCAGAGGCTAGGAGGCTGGAGGGAGCGAGGCACATTGCAGGAGCCAGGACCAGTGGAGCTGGAGGGGATTAACGGGGTGGCAAGTAGAATAAGATGAAACTGGACAGGTCAGCTCTTACATGGCATGGAGTCTGGATGGGATCCTGGGAGCAATGGGGAGCCATGGAATGCAATACAGCGACTGAGTGATTTAACTTTCAAAGATTGCCCTGGCTGCCGTGAGCCTAACTCGCTGTTGGGGGCAAGAGTGGGCAGGAGCAAGATAGCATGTTAAAAGGTGCTAACTCCTTTGTTTTTTGTTTTTTCCTTTCTTTACTGCTTGGAAGGGAGGCGTCTCAAGGAAGAAAAACATGGGGGCGATTCTGCCGCAACATGATGTCACAAGATAAAGGATAGGACCTCATGGCCGCTCGAAAACTCAACAGCAGAGAGAATGCCAGGACCCTAAATGAACCCCTACTAACCCTAAGTGAGTCAGAGAAAGTCTCCACCGATGACTCCCCAGGACCGTGCGGCCACCAACGGAGCCAGCCTGCTGGCCAAAAGAAGGTACAAAGCGCTTTCAGGCCTGCCCAGTGTCTCCTGGCGGATAAGTGTGGCCCTTACTCCCCCAGATGCCATGAGGCCACGTGGGGGGTGACGGCCCCGAGCTGCTCGCGGTCTGGCTACCCGCAGAAAAACCCCAACTCCCAAGAAACGCCTGGGCCGGAAGCGGAAGCGCGGGTGCGTGCGTGCTGCATTCTGGGAAGTGTAGTCCACAGAGGCCGGAAGAGTCCGTGAGAGCCGTGCGTTTGGGGGAAGGTAGTCCTCTAGTGGTCTGAGAGCCGGGGCGGGAGCCGGAGTGGTTCACCTAAACCCCACGCCGTGGCGGGGGTTAACAGTTTGGGGACTTAGAGTGAATACGTAGAATTTGTTTTTGTCTCTCCCAACCACCAACACCCACGGAAGCGGAGAATAGGACCTATCCACGCTTCAGTGGTGGCAAGCAGGCCTGAGTTATTCCGCCCTCGAACGAGTAAATCAGCTGCGTAACCTCCCGGAACCTTTGTTTCCGTATCTGTAAAACGGGCAGATTAATCATTCTCACTTGGCATCCTTGATAACTCAATCAAGTAACTAGCAAGGTGCTTAACACACCTTCCTTGCTTGACAAACCCCTCTTCCCTTTGAACCTGAGCGTGCAGAGCAAATGGATGTGTTTTGTAACCAGGAGCAAAAAGTGTGCTTCAGCGGAGCACTTGGGGCGTTTTCTTTGCAAAGTAGGAGTTCCTGCAAATTCCAGCCAAAACTCATAGGGGGAAATATAAGGAAATCTTGTCACGCAGAGACTCAGCAAGGACGTGTGACCTTACTAGCCAACACACAGTAAGATGTAAGTTAAAAAATGAGACGGGTGCCTGGGTGGTTCAGATGGTTAAGCGTCTGACTTGGCTCAGGTCATGGTCTCATGGTTGGTGAGTTCCAGCCCTGCATTGGGCTCCGTGCTGGCAGTGGGGAGCCTGCTTGGGATTTTCTCTCCCTCCCTCCCCACCCCCTTCTCTCCCTCTCTCTCTCTCTCTCTTTGTCTTTCTGCCCCTCCCCCACTCGTACTTTCTCGCTCACTCAAAATAAATAAACTTAAAAAAAATGAGACAAACTTCTGGGGCAGAGTGTCCTCGCATGTTATCAGCGGAAATATTAATGGGTTCATCCTTTATAAAGGGCAATTTATGCGGGTGCAAAGTTTCCAGTTGTAGGAATTTATCCTATGGACACACTAGACTGTTTCAAAATGACAGAAGTTTAAGAATATTCATTGTTGCGTTGTTTATGAAACATGCCTGGAAATCGTCCAGGCCTCTATGGGTAGAGGACAAGTTATAAAAATGATGGTACATCCATGCACGGGGATGCTATGTTGCCGTTAACCTTAATGAGGTGTGATATCACTTATGTAACATTCCTGCACAAAAATGTTTATCCTAAGTATATTGTGAAGAAAGTCTCAGAGAAATCCAAATTGTGGGATATTTTGCAAAACTGGCCTAGACCCTCAAAAATGTTGATGTCGTGAAAGACCAAATAGACTGGGAGATTGAAAGAGGTTAAACAGACCTGGCAACTAAGTGCACTGGGCAATCCTTCATTGGAACCTGGATTCTTAAAAAGGACATTTTAATCAGACACCTTTGGAAATTTGATTATGGACCGTATGTTTGATAATAGCAATGTATCAATGTTGACTTTCCTGAACGTGATCGTTGTATCGTGGTTGTGTAGGATAATGTCCTTAGTAGCTATCTGCTGAAGTATGTAGCATTGAAATATTAACCCTTGGCTCTTGGATAGTTTAGAAAAAAGAGAAACAGGTAAAGTAAATGTGGTGTGTATTAACAGTTGTTGAATCCAACTTTAAATATATGGTCTTTCATGTTCCTCTTCTTGCAAGTTTTTTCATAGCGTTGAAACTTTCAAAGTAAACAGTAGGCAGCAAAAAGAACGAGAAAGCTTCATATGCACTGATGGGGGAAAAGCTTCAAGAAATGGGTAAGATTTTTTTTTTTTTTTTTTTTTTAAGCAAGGTGCAGAGGTGGAAATGCACAAAACACCCGGGGATTGAGGACACAAAAAGGAGATGACAAAGGTTGCCTCTCGGAAGGGTATCTGGGGGTGGGGGCGGGGGCGGGGGTGGGGGGAGTGGGGTCAGAAGTGGGAAGACTTGCCCCTCGCACTTACCCTTTTAGACCTTTTGAATTTTGTATCGTGTCCATTCAGATAAAAAAGTAATAATAACTTCGAAGAAGGCTGTTACTGGGAAAGCACTTGTGGTCAGGAAACCCCAGACTAGGCTCCCCTGCTCCACAGCTGTAGACCTGTTGGGAAACCCAAAACAGAAGGAAGGAAAACCAGTTACTTTCACATCCTTTCCCACATCTGATTCTCATCACAACCCAGTGAGTCAGACAGGTTTTATTTGACCCATTTTATAGATTAGGAAAACTGAGGACCAGAGAGTCTTAGCAACTTGTCTGAAGTCATGCAGTGAGACACTATTAGAGCTGAGAGGGAAACTGAGTCCTTCCCAGTGACCCAGCCTGGCTCCTTCCCTCCTGCAGGTGACCGCTCCAAGCTCTAAGGGTTGGATGTAGCAAGAGAGAGCCCAGGGTAGGAGGGCAAGGGTGGGGTTGACTTCCAGGCTCTGGGTGCTCCCTGAAGCTCAGCCCAGTTGCCTTCCCGCTGTTGCTTTTACACGGGGCTGTCCAGGCAGGAAGCAGAAGTCAACCCTGGGCACCCAAAGCATAGGTTTGATTTACATGTTCATGGGCAACTGGTTTGAGAGTTTATTTTGGGGACCAAGAGCTAACAGCCAAAGAGCCTCTTCCCTGAGCCCATCTGGGCTGCTTTTTACCATCTGTGTATCTTTTTTTTTTTTTAAGTTTATTTACTTTAAGAGAGATTGAGAGCCAGCCTGCCCAAGCAGGGGAGGGGCAGAGAGAGAGGGAGAGAGAATGCCAAGCAGGCTCTGCGCTGTCAGCTTAGAGCCCGATGCAGTGCAGGCTTCGATCCCATGAACTGTGAGGTCGTGACCTGAGCCAAAATGGAGTCAGATGCTTAACTGAACTGAGCCACCCAGGGCCCCCCTCCCCCGCCCCGCATCTCTGTAATCTTAAACAAAGTGGTCTTTTTAATAAAAAAAAATAATGAAAATAGTAGATGGATATTGTTACCAAGTCAAACAGTAAAGTACTTAATGGCAATTTGGCATTTCTGTCGAAACTTAAAACATATATATATATGCTTTGATATGTGATCCAGTGTTTACAATGGAAACTAATTTTTTTCTGTGAATATACCCACCCAAGTGTTCAAAGATACGTATGGAAGAATGCATTGCTTATAAGAAAAACAAAGACACAGAACTGTGAACAACCCACCAGCAGAGCCATTGCTTAATTCAAGTGGGCTCCATCCACCTTGAATAAAAACAAAGACAGTGCGGGTTGCTGGATTTACTGACCTGAAAAGATGTCCAGAGTATATTGTTAAAGAAAGGTCCCATTTCGAGGGAAAAAAAGCCAAGTTATAAGCCTATATACACATAGAGATCTACATGTTTGAACAAATGTAGAAAAGCATTTATAAAAAGTGCAAATTATTTGTTTTGAATGTAAAAAGAGCATGTAATTTTCATTTTTTGAGGGATAATGAGGTTGACTTTTTTTTTTTTTTTTTTTAAGTTGGCCACTTGTGTTTCCTCTTGTGGGAATTGCTAAAATATTACTGTCCCTTGGTCTTCTGTCACGCCAACTGTGTGTAAAAGCTTCGGGCACCACGTCTCCTAAGAGTTTCTATTTACATTGCCAGTGCTTCCTTTAAGTGGGTATTTTGGAAATGAGGTTGCTGACCTTGAGGCAGAGGACATTCATTCTCAGTCTCCGTGTAATGAGGTGTCCTGTGGGATAAAGGGCTCTGAGAAGTGAAGGCGTTTCCTGCCCAAAGCACGGTTGCAATGTCTTCCTTTCTTTCGATTCTAGGATCTTGCAAAGTGTACTCTTTGGCTCTCGGTGGACGTGGACGGTGTGAAGGTGGAGGTACTTACAATATTTGAAAAGGGGGAGTGGGGAGCAGAGATGGACCGCCAAGGTCTGGAGAGGGTGAGGTGCCCAGGGGACACCCTAAAAGGAAAGGTTCCGGAGGCACCAGATTTAAGGAGGCCCTCACTCTGGACGTCCCACTCGGGTCCCAGCCCTGTTGACTGCTTCTTGATGACAGAACAGAAAATCTGTGACAGCCCTTGCACTGGTGGGCTAGTCGTCACTGGTGGGTGACGGATGTTTCTTCAGAGCTAGACTCAAGATGGTGTTGGCAGACCGAGGCCGCAACGGGGGCCAAGGCAGCAGAGTCAGGGCTCGGCTCCCCAGGCAGTGCCCCAGACCCCTCGTGCTGTGCTGTGTTGCGTGTTGAAGGATTAGACGACGCCATGGAGGGCAGACGTCTGGACAGATGGGACTCAACTGTTCTTGTCCTTGAGTTCTTTCTGACTCTCTCTCCGTGTGTGGAGCTGCGTGGCTAAGGGTTTTCTCTGCACGTACCCTGTGCCCAGCCTCCACCTGCTACCGGCCGCAGGTCTGGGCTCCTAGAGAAGGAGGTCCCCCGAGGGCCCCGGGGCCTCAGAGATTGCCTTGACCTCACAGAAGCTGCAGCTTCTCAATCTTTCCTGCACCCGGGCACTGCATTTTGGCATTCCGCAGCTCACGCCTCTTGAGTTCATACCACAACCTTTAGAGGTAAGGACTGTGTTATCCCCATGCTGCAGATGAGGAAACCAGGGCCCAGAGAGGGGTAGCAACCTGTCCCTGACCACAGAGCTAAACAGCAGCAGAGTAGGGATTTGAACTCCCAACTCCAGAGGCACGTTCTTCACCATGATGCCCCGCTCCTCCATTTTCAAGGACCACGAGCCTGCTGAGTGCTGGCCGCTAGGTTGGGGGTTCCCACTGTCCCCTGGACCTCGGGGGCCCCCAAGGCTGGAGGCCCGGAGGCCCTCTGAATTCTAGAGTGTTTTCAGGACATCACTGGGGGGGGGGGTTAAAGGAGGTTGCGGTCTTAACTTCCCGGGGTGGGAGGTTCCCAGAAGCCCAGGGCAAGCTCGGCCCCTTTTTCCTGAGGGGAGGGGGTGGTGTGAGTTGGGACACGTCCTCTTTTAAGGTTCTCTCTTGCTGCTTCTGACCACTTCCTCTTTTCCCTGGGGCGGAGGCAGGCTGTGGGTGCACTCATGGCAGGCATCCCAGCAGTGGCCCAGTGGCCGAGGAGGCCTCTCAGTCTCTCCTGGAAGGGCTTGCTTGGCTGGGTTGAGGGCACTTCTCCGCCTGGGCTTCCATCCCCTCCCCACTGCCGCCAAGACCCTCCCCTGAGTCCCACCCAGAGAGCAGAGGGTGGGGGGCTCCCTGAGCTCTCCCTCAGCCAGACGGCTGCACACCCTCCATTCAGGCTCCACCTGGGCTGAATCTGCTTCCAGCAATTTCCATGGAGGACGTGGCCCAAGTTCAGGAACCCTGCCTGGACAGCCACACCCCTCAGGATGCTCAGGGAGGTGAGGACCCCAGTTCTGGGTAGAAGGCCCAGCCTAGCACCTCAACCATGAGTGCCCCATGTGGGCAGGGGAGCTGTGGCCTGGGAAGAAGATGGGCATTGAGAAATGTGGGTTCCAGGCCTGGCTCTGCCACTTGTTGGCTGCTGTGCTTACCGGGTTGCTTTTCTTGGGCCTCAGTTTCCTCATCCATGCACTGGACATAAATAACACTGCGAAAGGTTGAAGAAACAAATGCAGTGCTACATGTATCGTGCTAAGCAGAGAGCCTGGTACACGTCCAGGATTTAGTGTCTTGCGTGTTACTGGGCAGAAACTGCAGCTGCCCTGAGCCATCCAGGATGCACTCCCCCTCCCTCCAGCCCCTGCAGAGGAAGGCCGGTCACAGGTCACAGCTCCCCAACCCTGTTTCCTGCCTCCACCCTGTCTCCACTCCTTTCTGCCCCAGTAGCCCCCAGCTTCCCACTTGTAGCAGGTACAGCCCTCAAGTTCAGGTGGACAGGACCATCACCTTTCCTCTGTAGCCTGTAGCCTCCCCACCCCATCTAGCCAGGTTGGTAAAACATCGACGTCAGTCATCGTTGGGATGTGCCCAGCCGAGTGTTGTGCCAAAGCCTTGGGTCATCGTTTCTTTTTATTGTGGTGAAATACGCAGAACATGAATTGAGCCACCTGTAACGATTTTTAAGGGTATGGTTCCATGGCATGAAGTATATTCACACTGCTGTAGAAACGTCGCCACCACCCATCTCCAGAACTTTCTCGTCTTCCCAAACTGAAACCGTGTCCCCGGTAAACCATGGCTCCCCATGCCTGCCCCCAGCTGCTGCAACCCTTGTTCCACTCTCTGTCTCTAGAATCAGACTGCCCTCCCTGCCTCTTATAAGTGGAATCATGCAGTAATTGTCTCTGCGTGACTGGTTTGTTTTCGATTAGCACGGCGTCCTCAAGGTTCACCCGTGTGGGGGCACGGGGCAGAATCTCCATCCTTTTTATTTATGTTTGAATAATATTCCAGCCTATGTCTAGACCCCATTTTGCTTGTCCACGTATCCATCGGTGGACACTTGGGTTGCTTCCGCCTCCTGGCTGCTGTGAATAATGTTGCTCCGCACGGGGGTGTGCAAATACCTGTTTGAGTCCCTGCTTTCGGTTCTTGGGGGCGCATACCTAGAAGTGGAATTTCTAGATCATATGGTAATTATGTTTGATTTTTTTTTTTTTTTTTGAGGAAATGCCCAATGCCCAAAGGCACTGGGGAACCCCTCTGGCCATACTGTGTACAGGGAGATGGGAAATGAGGAGCAAGACATCATAGGTTCAAATCCTGGTCCTGCCACTTCCCAATGCTGTGACCTTGGGCGACTCACTTCATTGTCTCAGCTGTGATGAGGAATGAGAGCAGCGCCTCCTGGGGCTGTGGTGGTGTTCAGAGCACATACTTTGGGTGGCGCCTGGCGCACAGGGAGCCCTAGTGATGTTAGCTGCGCCTCGTGGTGCATCTGGACTCCTCCAGAGATCTGATCCTGCAACCTCACCGCTTCTGTGGTCACACGCCAGCCTGGCCCCTCCATGGAACATGCCTTTGGAGCCGGCCCTGCTTCCCCAGGACTCCCAACTTCTTTCCCCCTTTTGCAGGTCCCTGGGAATCTCTCTTCATTGAGGGAGTTTCTCTTTCCCTGTCCGTCTGTGGCTTATGCTCTTGAAAACAAAAGCCAGAAAGCAATGCCTCAGGCTAACCCTGCGAGAGCCTGAGCCAGGACCAGAGTGGAAACCAAGGACACTGACCAACAGGTCAGCATGGGCACAGGCGAAGAGGACCCCTTTCTTCTTTCCTTTGACCTTGGTCATGCCATTCTCGATGACTGGGTCCGGTCTAGGCCCCATGTTTTGGGAAGGGTGAGGAGAGCTGGGAGGGTCACTGAGGACCGCCCACAGGCATGATTACAGGGACGGGGACAAGGCACTCTGGACTGAGATGAAAGGAGCGGTGGTTTGGCACTTTCAACTCTAGGGGAGTCAGCCGGAGGGTTCCGGTCAGTGAGGGGTGGCTGTGGAGATGAGATTACCCCCCTTGCTGGGCCAGCAGCTAGGGCTCCCGGGCTGAGGCCGGCACCGTCCCACCTCTGGTTGAGGCCAAGCTGGTGTGCGGCTGTGTCTGGCCAGCTTGCCTGGTCTGCGTCCCCAGCCACCCCAACCCCCACCCTTGCTCCCGGGAAACTACTTCTGCTGACCTCGGATGATTCCTGGAGGAAGGTCAAGGCAAGACCTGGCAGGCTGAGGGCTTTGGTCCTGGGCGATCACACCTGGAGGTTGGCCCAGCTGTGTCACCTCCACCTGTGACAAGAGGGGACAGAGAAGCCTCCGGGATGCCCCCCACACCTGGGACATTCTCTTGCTGTCCCATCACCTTTCCTTTCCTATTTTGTCTTCTCTGTTCCTTTCACCTCGTACCAACTGGTACGTGACTTGGAAATTCACAAAGCAGTGCACTTCTCTTCACCGTTTATCAATACCCAGAACCTGGTGAGGAGCCAGCACTCAGTTTCTCTCAAGGGGGCTTTAGTGAAGGGCTTTTTTCCCTGGCCCTCTGGCAGAGCTCACTAATGGGGACCCCTACTCCTGACATGCTCCCTAGCATTGTCAAAACCAGTCCTGTCTTCGCTATTTGCAGACATCCCCAAAGGGGCGCTGATATCTGTTCTGGGGCATTAAATAAAATATGCTGTGAAGGTTAAGTAGGATAACATGTGGAAAATTCCTGGCACATTATAGTTATCAGGAAAAATTGTTACCGTTATTTTTTATTTTTAAAAATAATTATTATATTAAAAGGGAGGACAATATTTATTGAACACCTACTATGTCCCAGATACTGAAATGTTGGAATTCTGCCCTGGGAGTCAAGCTGACTTTCCCGGCCTACATCAGAAGCAGTGACACCCACAAAGGTCACCATCCCAGCAACAATACAAAGTGAGGGAAGTATAGGGAGGGGAAGGACCAGCCGTGTGTCCTTAGGCAAACTGTCTCACCTCTCTGAGCCTATTTCCTGACCTGTAAAGAGAGGCTGGAAATCCTCCCTTCCCCTTCTACTGGAGTCAGGGGTCAGAGGAGGTAAAGCCTGTGCCAGTCTTGGCAACCAGGAAAGTGCTGCCCAGCGGAGCAGACCGGCAGCTCTCAGTGGGAGACAAGCCGTTACCTACACCTTTAACTGAATTCCCCGCTCTCAGCTCCTGAAAGCCATCTCTGCAGGCTTGGGGAACACCCCTCAGGGACACTAGAACTGTGCTCTTCTCCAGGGCCCATTAGGAAAAGAATGTTCTACAAGTCCACCCAAAGGTGGTCATTCCTCTGGTGACCCCCTTGTGGCCATGCCACACTCTCATCTGTCCCATGCCCTGACTGCAGGCCAGTTGATGTGGTGTGTTTCCAGGGAGACTGGGGAAGGTGACAGCATTTCTGGGAGGAAAGATGGGCTTGTCCAGGGGCACAATATAAAGAGCAGGTTTGCCAGGCCGTGGAGCAGTCGGGGAGGCTGGGTGGATGGGCAGAGTTTCCCCTGGAGGCCAACTGGCTGACTTGCCATTGTCCCTGACGCCTTCCAGACAAGGCTTAATGGAATGGTAGGAATTTGCTGCTGGTCTGTATTGTTATTGCCAGTGTTCACGGGGTACTTATTCTGTGCCACTGAGAAGGTTACCTCCTGTAATCCCCAAACAAATTTATAGGGCGGCTGCCACTATTATCCCCATTTTACAGGTGAAGAGGCTGTGGTACAGAGAGGTTCAGTATTTTGCTCAAGGTCACAGAGTGAAGGAGCCAAGCCTGGAGTCCAGCCCAGGTCATCTGAAGCCAGAGCCCGTGCAGATGGCCATGCCATCCACCGTCACGGGCCAGGGAAGGACAAGCAGAGAGCTGAGTAGGGGAAAGAAGGAAGGTAATCCCTAGGTCCCAGGTCCCACATGAACCTTTCACTGAGATTGGTGCTGAATAGTGACAGACGTCACTAGAAGGGTGTCACTGGCTCTATTTTAGCGATGAAGAATGGAAACACAGAGGGGTTGAGTTGCCCAAGCAAGGGGACTGCACTTTGAACCAGATGTGTTTACACTGCAGAGCATTGCTGTTTCAGTAACCCCACCACCTTATCTTGTTTCTTTGGCAGTTTGTTCCAAGTCTGATCTGTCTTGGGAACCTTGGGACCTGGAGCCCAGGCCTGGAACAGACATACCAGACCTGTATACATGTTTTCTGAAATAACGTAAGAGATCCCAGTTGTTTCCACTTGCTGCTACTTTGGGTGAGGGAGAGGAAGTGTGGTCGGAGGTGTACTGACCTCGCATCTTTTGTGAGTGGATGTTTGCTGAGCCTGAACACTGCTGAGATGGAGAGTTTGGAAAAGAGAATCATGTTGGAGCAGGTGTATCTCCTTTACTTTGGGGGAGTTAAAGGAAAAGGAAAGCTCTAGGAAAGACCCAAATTGAGAATTTCTCCCTACCTCCCTTCCTTCCATCTATCCATCCACCCACCCACCCATCCATCCACATATCCATCCACTCATCCATCCATCCTTCCATCCATCCATCCTTCCATCCATCCATCCGTGCATCCGTGCATCCACATAACCATCCACTCATCAATCCATCCATCTATCCATCCATCCATCTATCTACCTGTGCATCCACATATCCATCCACTCATCCATCCATCTATCCATCCATCCACCCACCCATCCATTCACCCCCCACCCACCCACCCATCCATCCATTGATCTGTCCATCCATCCATCCATCCATCCATCCGTGCATCCACCTATGCATCCACTCATCCATCCACTCATCCATCCATCCATCCATCCATCCATCCGTGCATCCGTGCATCCGTGCATCTACATAACCATCCATCTATCCATCCATCCATCCATCCATCCATCCATCCATCCATCCACCTACCTACCTATCTACCTGTGCATCCACATATCCATCCACTCCTCCATCCATCTATCCATCTATCCATCTATCCATCCATCCACCCATCCACCCATCCATTCACCCACCCACCCACCCACCCACCCATCCATCCATCCACTCATCCATCCATTGATCTGTCCATCCATCCATCCATCCATCCATCCATCCATCCATGCATCCACCTGTGCATCCACTCATCCATCCATCTGTCTGTCCATCCTTCCATCCATCCATCCATCCATCCATCTGTGCATCCACATATCCATCCACTCATCTGTCCATCCATCTGTCCATCCATCCATCCATCCATGCATCCACATATCCATCCACTCATCCATCCACTCATCCATCCATCCATCCATCCATCCATCCATCCCTTTATAAATCTCTCTTAGTAATATGTTGCTCCCTCACCCCCAAAACTTTGTGGTTTAAACAACAATAGTAATTTATTATCATGGTTTCTGAGGGTCAGGAATTTCGGGAATATTTGGCTAGTTAGTGCTAGCTATTGGTAGGAGGTCTCAGTCCCTTTCCACCTTAACCTCTCCAGAGAGCTGCTTGAGTGTCCTCACAGCATGGTGGCTGGCTTCCTCCCAAGACAGCAGCCCAAGGGACCAAAGTGGAAGCTGCGATGCCTTTTATTTCCTAGCGTCACATGTCAGACGTTGTCCCTTCCCCAGAATTCTGCCAGTCATAGAGTCAGCTCTTGTTTAGTGTTGGATGAAGCAACACAAGGGCATAAATCCCAGGAGATGAGGCTCATTGGGGGCCATTTTGGAGGCAGGCTGCCATCATCCATCCATCCATCTATCCATCAATCCTTTTGTCATCTATCCATCCATTCAATCAATAAACATTTGCTGGGCTCCAGCTTGTGCCAGGCCCTGGACACAACACACATACACCCCCAAACCCAACCCAAAACCAACAGAAAAGAGGAAGCCTCATACAAGAAAGCCATTGTTGGACATTTCCTCTCATTTTCTACAGTTTTAAGCAACTTCACTGAGATACAATTCACATACCACACCATTCTCTCACTTAAAGTATACAATTCAATAGGTTTTGGTCATGGAGTCATGAAGCCATCACCACAATCACTTCTAGAATGTTTTTATCACCCGAAACCCCTGCTCCTTTAAGCGGTCACTCCCCATTTCCCCTTTTCTGCAACCACCTTCAATTACAAACTTACTCTGTCTCTATAGATTTGCTTATTCCGGACATTTCATGTAAATGGAATCGTAAGCCATGTGCTCTTTGTGACTGGCTTCTCTGACACAATGTGATGTTTTCAAGGTTCATCCATGTTGTAGTGTGCCTCAGTGTCTCATTGTGTTCCTGAATACATTCCATTGTAGAAGCAGACCACGTTTTAGACCACGTAGAAGCAGATCACTCATAAGTTGGTGGACACCTGCCTTGGGTTTCCACCATTTGGCTGTTATGAGTAATGCCGATGTTAACATTCGTGTGTAAGTTTTTGTGGATGTGTGTATTCAGCTCTCTTGAGTCTAACACCTGGGAGTAGAATGACTGAGTCATATCATAACCCTGTGTTTAACTTTTTGAGGAACTGCCATACTATTTTCCAAAGCAGGTGCCCCATTTTACATTCCCACCAGCAGTGTATGAGGGTTCTAATTTTCCCCTCATCTTGGTCAACACTTACTGTCTTTTTTTTTTTTTAAGTTTATTTATTTTGGGAGAGAGAGACAGACAGAAGACACGAGCAGGGGACTGGCAGAGAGAATCCTCAGCAGGTTCCGCACTGTCAGCACAGAGCCCGACTTGGGGCTTGAACCCACCAACTGTGCTTGAGCCCATGACCTGAGCAAAAATCAAGAGTTGGACACTTAACTGACTGAGCCACCCAGAAGCCCCTACCTTTTTTTTTTTTTTTTAAGCTCTATCCCCAATATGGGGCTCAAGTTCACAACCCTGAGATCAAGAGTCGTATCCTCTAATGATGGAGCCAGCCAGGCATCCCTGTCGCTATCTTTTTTTTATTTTTGCCGCCCTGTGTGAAGTGGTGTCTCATGTGATTTCATTTTGCATTTCCTAGATGGCTAGTGATGTTGAGCATCTTTTCATGTTTTATTGGCTGTTCGTATGTTTGGAAAAAATGTCTGCTTGGATTTTTTGCCCATTTTTAACTGGTTTATGTGTCTTTTTGAGTCATAAGACTCCTTTGTATGTTCTTAGATACAAGATAGAAGTCTCTTCTAAGATATATGATTTTCAAGTGTCTTCCCCCATTCTGTGGGCTCCAGTTCCTTTTCAGTGTGACTTTATTATTATTATTACTATTGTTGTTTAAAAAAATTTTTTTAACATTTATTTATTTTTAAGAGACAGAGACAGAGCACAAGTTGGGGAGTGGCAGAGAGAGAGGGAGACACGGAATCTGAAGCAGGCTCCAGGCCCCAAGCCATCAACACAGAGCCCGACGCGGGGCTCGAACCCATGAACCGTGAGATCATGACCTGAGTCGAAGTCGGACGCTTAACCGACTGAGCCCCCCAGGCGCCCCTAAGGGAAACATATTTTCATTTATTTATTTTTATTTCACTGTTTTTTTAACATTTATTTATGATTGAGAGACAGAGCATGAGCAGGGGAGGGACTGAGAGACAGAAAGACACAGAATCCGAAGCAGGCTCCCGGCTCTGAGCTGTCCTCAGAGAGCCCGACACGGGGCTTGAACTCACCAACTGTGAGATCATGACCTCAGCCGAAGTCAGACGCTCAACTGACTGAGCCACCCAGGCGCCCCCCCCCTTTTTTTATTACTATTAAGATATTTTTAAAAATGCAGAAATGTATAAAGAGGTAGAAAAATAACTCCCCAGACGCCATGATTCGTATTTAATCATATTTCCTTTTGTTGTCCTTTTAATCAATTCAATTATGTATTTTCTGACAGGCAATTATTTGCACAAGTGGAGAACTGTAAACATTGGCTTTGACTATTAGTGACTATTGACTTTTGTTTTTTTAAGTAAGCTCTACACCCAGCGTGGGGCTTGAATTCACCACCCTAAGACCAAGAGTTGCACGCTCCACTGACCCAGCCAGCCAGAATTTTAAAGGTTTAATATGAGTTTCCTGCCCTCAGCCTCAGCCACTCAGACTCTTTGCTAGGGATAGCCACTGGTATCGCTTTCTTGCTGATTTTTCGGAGATAGCTTATACGCAGATACATATACAAATCAATTTCCCCTTAAGTTGTAGGACATTAGCCATTCCACTCAGCACAGCCTCTTTACAGGCTTTCGAGTCAACACAAGTTTCTTTACACAGTTAGGAGGTGAAGATCCCTGTCCAGCAGTTGTAGGAGGTAGCACAGGAACCCATAGTGGTGTTAGCAAACACAAGGAATTTATTGAAGCATATTGGGTGGCTTGTATATTCTCCAGAAGGTCAGAGACCCAAGTCTGGCGTCTACACCGCCTGAAGCAAAGCAAAATCAGGCACTGGATGGCTCCAGTGGAGACAGCCCAGCTGATTCTTCAGGGTTCAGAGGCTGCAGCCTCTGGTCTTGCTGCTGCCGGACACTGGGTGCCCACGTCACTGCCTTTGCCAGGTATGTGCCCTCTGACACCTGCTTCTCCTGTCGCCAGCTTCTGAACACGAGCCTGGTGCTGGTGCACCTGACTGACGGGGCAGCTGGGAATATCTGCATCCTAGCTGCTAGGGAGTCTGGGAAAGCAAAGTTCTGACTTGCACCTTGGAACGGTGTGGCCTCATCAGTGGGGACGTCCCCAGACATAGGAGGGCGGGTTTCACTGGGCAGCCAAAAAGAACGGCATCAGACTTGAAGGTAAGTGTATTTTAATTATAAAATTATAATTCCTCTGATTGTAAAAGCATTGCGTGAGTGAGAGGTGATATGTTGTAAGGGCCAGGTGTGGACAGTGCTGGGGTTGTCTGGCTGGGTCCAGTCTTACCTCTGTCTCTTATCTGCCTTCTCACCTTAGGCGTGATTTGAACTTCTGCATGACCAGCCTCCTTGTCAGTAAAATGGGGATAATAATCAAACCTCCGTCAGGAGGTTGGGCTGAGGATGGAACAAGTCATCAGATGTTAAAGTTTAGGGCCGTACCTGGCCCACCGTATTTGCTATATAGTTGTTTGCTCTTTCTGTTTTCCCAGCGTTTTATTATGAGTGTTTTAGAGCACACGGAAAAGTTTAACGAATTGTACAGCAAACATCTATCCCACCCATGCCACCTAGGATTCCACCATGAGCATTCTGCTGTGTTTGTTTTATCACACGTATCCATCTGTGTTCCTTTCCAGTCGTTCACACATCTTAATTTTAATGTGTGTGAGAGTAATGGCAAATGTGTATATATGTCACTATTACCTTTTTTTAATGTTTATTTATTTTGAGAGAGAGAGAGAGCACATGCACATGAGTGGGGGAGGGGCAGAGAGAGAGAATCCCAAGCAGGCTGTGCACTGTCAGCACAGAGCCCAAGGCGGGGCTTGAACTCACAAACCACAAGATCACGACCTGAGCCGAAATCAAGAGTCAGACCCTTAACCAACTGAGGGCACCACCCAGGTGCCCCTTGCTATTATCTTTTTAAAGCAAGTCTCAACTGTTAGCTTAAATAATATGTGTGTGTAGTTTGTCTTGTCCTTCCCCATAACACAATGGCCTGAGTCCTGTTTGGTGAGACAGAATTTGTTAGGTAGAGGGAATAGTGAGAGGGAGAGCAGGGGTTTCCTGACAGTGGGAACAGCCACACTGGAATACGCCCCCCACCCCAACAGGCTGATCATACAGTGTCCCTTCAAATGGACATTTAAAATACTCGTTCAGATATGACTCTCTTCCACTGTCCTGGACAATTCTGCTCTGCCCCAAACTTGCAAGCCCACTTGACAATTATATCAATTGTATCCATTATCTATTGCTGTGGAATGCATCATTCCAAAACCTACTGGCTTAAAACAGCATTGATGATCTATCATGGTTTCTGTGCGTTAGGAATTAGGGAGCGGGGGGCAGTTCTGGCTCAGAGTCTCCCGTACAGTTGCAGGCAGATGCTGACTTGGGTTGGGGTTGTCTGAAAAACTTCTTCACTCCTGTGTCTGCTGCCTGGGCTGAGACCAGAGCAGATGAGGCTCCCTGGGACTCTGTCTCTGCATGATGTCTCTATGCAGTCCCTCCAGCATGGTGGCTTCAGGGTAGCTGGCCTTCTTAGGTCAGCTTGGGGCTCCTAAGGCATATATCCCGAGCCAGCACAAGCTGTCACACGCCATCTCTTCTGCCGCGTTCTGTTGAGCAGTTACGCAAAGTTACAAAGATCGGCCAGTTCCGTGGAGGAACATCCATGTCACATGGTAGAGCAGATGTGTCTTTGGAGAATACAGTCTCTCACAGCTGGCTTTTGGATGGATTCCCCCTCCTCAGAAGGCCTTTGAGCCACCACCTGTTATTACCCAGGCACGTGGGGTCCTGGGGGGGTCTCATCATCACCCCTGGCAGTTACCTTTCCAGCCACAAGCTGAACTCTCCGACAGTGCCAGTTCTCTAAGAGGCCTGTGGCAAGTCCAATTTTCTCCATCTCGTTTTTTACCTGGTGTCCTGGGTTGAATAGTGTCCTCCCCTGATTCATGTCCACCGGGAGCCTCAAAATGTCACATTTGGATATAGGGTTTTTGCCGATGTCATCAAGGTAAGATATTCATATTGGGTTGTAGTGAGCCCTAAGTCCAGTGACCGATGTCCTTATAAAAAGAAGAGAGGACACAGACACACAGGGAGAATGCCATGTGACAAGACAGACACAGATCGGAAGGACGCGTCTACTCCTCAAGGGACACCAAGGGCCGCTGGCAGCCACCAGGAGCTAGGAGAGAGGCACGGAGAGGTTCTCTCAGAGCCTCCAGGGGGACCCAACCTCCCTGACACTTTGGTTTGTGACTTCTGGCCTCCTGAAAGCTACAGAATCAATTTCTGTGGTTTTAAGCAGTTACCTTATCAGTGATACTTCGTTCTCTTCCGAGCCCATAGTCTGCTGGCTGGTTGGCAGCTTAATTCAGACCTGATGCAAAGGTTCAGTCTGTGACAGAAGGTCCCCTGTGGACACCTCTGCTGGGCGGCTGAGGGAGGTGGCGTGCCAGGAGGTGCTGGACAGGGCCCAGCTGACCTGCGAGGATTCAGCAACAGATGAGTCACCAGACGCTGAAGTGTGTTTCTTGCTCGGGGCTTTTTAGAATTTTTTTTCAAGTTTGAACATCCAGAATGGCCTTTCCGGGTGCGTCCTGAGTTCCATGTCTCCAGAGCTGGTGTGATTCTGTCCACATGGGCACTGTTTATAGTGGCAGCAGCTGTGACCTTTAGAACCAAGAGGAAAATTTCCCTCATGGATTCAGGCTGTCCTGTCCACACTTGGGACCATAAACCGTCATTCCCCCAAAATACGGATGTGGGGCAGGGGCGTGAAACACAGCCACTCATGGAGGAAGGCTCTGTGCATCTTTTGCTAGAAGGGAGACCCCTGGGAGGGGGGAGTTGCTCCCCCCTTCATGGCTTTCAGGGATGCACCCACTGTGCCCCTCAAAAGCAAGCAGCACCCCTCTTGGGGACTTGGCATGTGCCTGAGAAGTCCCTTCTCTAGATGCTCGCTTAGCCGGCCTCTCCTCCTCCTCAGGTCCTGCTCAGATGACCTCTTCTCCAGGAGGACTTTGTGACTGCCATATCTAAATTCCCTTTCACTTCCCTCGTTATACCCATCTGCTTTGTCACAGCCCTTGCACTTTGTCCCTGCCATCTGGAATGACCTTGGTAATCTGTTTCCTGGTTTACGGTCTGCCTTCCCCATTAGAAAGTAAGAGCCACAGGAATTCTCTGGTCCACCCCCAAAAATCTCTGTGCCTAGAATGCACAACCGCGCAGAGAGAACGTCTTGACCAGTCTTCCTGCCTTCAGCCTGGCTCCCTCCTCCCACCCTCCCCTGCTCACACAGTGTGGATTTTCCAAGCCAGAAATCATCCAGGTCACTCTTCTGCTCTAAGACCTTTAGTAGCTCCCCATTTCCCCCAGGTAAAGTCCAAATGTGTTAGCAAGACTCAGCCTGTCTCAAGCCCTGCCTTCCTTCCGGGCACATACACCCTTCACTCAGGCAGAACTGAGTCCCTGACCAGAGTGTATCGCCCATGCTTGTCTGCAGAGACCCGCCCTCCCTCCCCCTGTCCCCACTCAGCTGACTGCTCTCGCCTGTCACTGGCCTCAAAGGGAAACTCACTACTTTCAGGAAGCCTTGCTGACCCTGTTTTCCCAAACCTGCATTTAATTATTCCTTCTCCCTCAAACCCCACCTAGCCCTTATCTGTATTGTATCCTTTTTTTTTTTTTAAGTAAAATATGATTTACACCCAGTAAAATTCACTCTTTTTGGTATATAGTATATGAGTTTTGGCAAATACATATAGTTGTGTCATCTCATGACAGTCAAACTAGAAAACAATTTCACCGCCTCTCCCCGTTTCTTTGTGCTTTTTGTAGTCAGCTCCTAGCCCCTGGCGATCAGGGATCTATTTTTTTTTTTTTTTTTCAAACGTTTATTTATTTTTGACAGAGAGAGGGAGCAGGGGACAGGAAGAGAGAGAGAGAGAGGGACAGAGGATCCGATGCAGGCTCAGCGCTGACAGCAGTGAGCCCATACGGGACTCGAACTCGCAAAACTCATGAACCATGAGGTCATGACCTGAGCTGCAAGATCATGACCTGAGCCGAAGTCTGACACTCAACAGACTGAGCCACTCAGGCACCTGGGTGATCAATTTTCTCTGTGGTTTTGCCTCTTCCAGAACGTCGGATCAGTGGAATCTTACTGTTGTGGCTTTCTGATTCTGGTCTTTCACTTAGCCTTGTGCATTCGAGGTTCCTCCTTGGTGTTGCCAGTTTGTTCCCTCTGGCTATGAGTGCCCTTTCAGCGTCTGGATACTTTGTTTATTCTTTCACTTGTGAAAGGCATTTATCTGGGTGGTTTCTTACTTTCAGTGATTATGAGCACTGCTGCTGTAAACCTTGGCATCTAGGTTTTCACACAGACATTTGTTTTCATCACCCTTGGGTGAATACTTAGATGTGGGTTTCCCGGGTCATACAGTGAACATACGTGCACCTTTTTAAGAAACTGCCCAGCTGTTTTCCGCGGAGGCTGCCCCGTTTGGCTTCCCACCAGCCACTCCACATGCTGTCCAGCGCAGGGTATTGTCGATTGTTTTAGTGTAGCCATTTTAACAGTTCTGTAACCTTTTTTTCTTTTTACCTACCCAGCTGTGACCTCCTGATAGAGAATGAATCTTTCCTTGTCCTCAGAGCCTAGGATAGTGCCTGACACATAGTAGGTACTTCGTAAATGCTTGTGAGCTGAATGGGTGATCTACTGAATTGGTGTCTAAGGAGAATTTGTCTCAGATTCCATGGATGGAAGGCTAATCAATGTTCCCTCTCCCGAGGGAATTCATTGTGAGGTGGTCTTTCTGGAATCTGCCAGCAAAACCTCCTTATCTTTATGGCTCACACCTCTCTATATCTGCCCAAAGTGCCCAGACTGCTTCCATCTCTGAAAAGGCTCATCATGTTGTCTCTTTCACTGTTGTTTCAGTGGGAGCTATTGGTACCCATACTAGAGAGTACAAAAGAATCATGGGGTGGGGGTGGGGGTGTTTAGAATGCAATCCCTAGGCTCCACCCCCAGGGTTCTGATTCATGAGGCGCAGCATATCTGGGTGCATCTCAGACCTCCCTGAGAACTCCCCAGGGGAGACCCAAGTCCTCTGTAGGCGTGGAAATAACTCCAGTGGAAATAAGCCCAGTGCCTTCAGAGGCCAACTCTACAGGTCATTTAATGCCTCTGAACCTCAGTTTCCTCATCTGTAAAATAAACACAGAAATAATCGAGCTTCCCAGCTTTGTTGTGACGACTACATGCATTTACTGAATGTAAGGTCCTGGCACAAGGTAGGCATCAAATAAATTTTTACTGATTTTGGTAAACCGCAAAGATTTTAAATGTTTTTTTTTCCACTCCTCAGCTAACTACCTCGCATTTTAATGTTTTTATTGATGCATAACATAATGTGGAAAAGTGCACTTAATATAAGTGTACAGTTCAATTAGTTTTCACACATGGAACACATCGGTGTGACCAGTGTCACATAGACGGAATGTGGCACACCCCTGGGACCCCCCTCAGCTTACCTCTCATCATCATCATCTTTTTTTTTTTTTTTTTTTTTTTTTTACTTTTTGAAATGTTTATTTATTTTTGAGAGGGAGAGAGTGCAAGCAGGGGAGGGGCAGAGAGAAAGAGGGAGATACAGAATCCCAAGCAGGCTTGGGGCTCCGAGCTGTCAGCACAGAGCCCGACGCGGGGCTCGAACTCACAAACCACGAGATCATGACCTGAGTCGAAGTCAGATGCTCAACTGACTGAGCCACCTAGGTGCCTACATCACCATCTTCTAAAGTGACCATTCTGCTGAATGACAGCCTTAATTTTCAAACAGTTTATACACACACACACACACACACACACACACACACACACAGTTAGCTAACATAGTTTTTGTTTTCCAGTATAACTAAACTGTGTTCAGTAAAGAATATTTGGAAAACATTGAAACCACAAGTCAGAGATGACCTGTTAACATATTGAGCAGCCATTTTAAAATATTTATTTTGGGGGGTGCCTGGGTGTCTCAGTCACTTAAGCTTCTGACTCTTTTTTTTTTTAATTTTTAAAAAATGTTTATTTATTTTTGAGAGTGTCAGAGACAGAATATGAGTGGGTTAGGGGCAGAGAGAGAGGGAGACACAGAATCCAAAGCAGGCTCCAGGCTCTGAGCTGTTAGCACAGAGCCCGATGCGGGGCTGGAACTCATGAGCTGTGAGATCATGACCTGAGCCGAAGCCGGACGCCCAAATGACTGAGCCACCCAGGTGCCCCAAGCATCTGACTCTTGATTTCGGCTCAGGTCATGATCTCACAGTCTCAAGAGATGACAGCACAGAGCCTGCTTGGGATCCTCTCCTCTCTCTCTCTCTCTCTCTCTCTCTCTCCCCCCCTCCCTGCCCCTCCTCCACTCCCAAACGCACTCTCTCTCAAAATAACTAAACTTTATGAAGTTTAAAAAATAAAATCTTTATTTTTTTATTGAGATATACATAGAGTTGCACAAGTTGTAAGTGTAAGGTTCATTTTCATCAAGTGACCAGCCCTTGTAACTACAGGATCAAAACTGAGAATGTCACAGCCGCCAAGACCCTTCCTTCTGCCCTCTCCCCAAAAGAAACACTATTCTGACTTTAAGGGCATTGATCAGCTTTGCCTAACCAGCTTGGAGTATAACAAAGCTGCTCTCTGTCTCTCTGTGGTGCTCTTGGAAAGCTCTCTTGCATCCTTCGAGACCCAGTTCTGAGGTCCTCTCCTCCAAGAAGTCTTCCCAGCCCCTCAGTTTATCCCTCTAAGCCAGCTCTTGTCATTCTTTAGTAGTAAATGCCTCTTCCTGCTGTCTCTCCCTGGAGAGAGTAGTAAATGTCTCTCCCTGCCTTACATAACACAGGGTATAGTGGGTTGAATCATGACCCTCCTCCCAGAAGATCTAAGTCCTAACCCCTTGTACCTGTGAAGCTGGCAATAGGGTCTTTGAGGACGTAATCAAGGATCTCAGTTTAGAGCCCACTCTATATCCAGTAATAGTGTCCTCACCAGAGAAAGGAGAGAGAGATTTGAGACACAGATGCAGGGAAGACCATCACTGAAGACGAAGCAGAGGTGGGAGGGGTGGAGTCCCAGCCCAAGGAATGCAGGGGGGTGGGGGGGATGGCGGGCAGCCGCTGGCAGCAAACACAGAGGCCTGGGTGCGTTCTCCCCCAGAGCCTCCAGAGGGAACCACCCCTGCCGATACTGGGACTCCAGACTTTGGGCCTCCAGAACTGCAGGAGAATACATTTCCGTTGCTTGAAGCCATCCAGTCTATGGGACTTCGTAGCACCGCCCCTGGACTGAGCAAGAACCAGCTTGGGGGCTTGCTGGCCTGTAGTGGGGACAAAAGGGAAGCCCCATCCTCAGATTGAGCTTTCTCTGACGCTCACCACCACCACCACCAGTTCCCCTGTTTTGCTACACACCCTCAAGGCAGCCTCACGTGATTTGAGGGAAGCTGACCCTGTCCCCTGCATCCAGCCAGATGTGGAATCCCATTCCTTGGAGAATGACTGAGGCAGAATGGGCTGTGGCCCAATTCTAATCAATGACACGGAAGAGAAGGCATGCTGGGGGCTTTGGGGGAAAATGTTCTTCTTTCTGGCTTTTCCCCTTTCGCGTCTGGCTGCCAGGCGAGGCAGATATGGAAAGGATCTTGGTCCTGCTGATGTACTTGAACTTCTGACTGCTCCTTGACTGCCCCCCCCCCCCCAACCATTCCCGGGCTTCCAGCGGCATGAGATTCCAGATGGCCTTTTTGTGGCAGCTGGGCACATCCTAACTTACATTCCAGCCATGAGAGGGAGGATCGGGAAACTGAGACCCAGAGAGACTAAGTCACTGCACTGGGGACACAAGGTAGGAACGTGGCAGAGGCAGGATTCACACCGCGGCCTGTCTGTCTCCATGTCCTGCGTTCTCAGCAGCTGCTCCACAGTTGCTCTTGGATTTAAACTGTCCCTCTTGATTTTACACGAGGCCTAGGGCCTGGGAGAGGGCCACCTGCAGCCAGTTCTCGGCACAGCAGAGACAGTGTGTTGTGTGTCCATAACAAAGCGATGACTGCATGACTGCCCTGTCGGCTCCGGGGTCCCACTTAACCAGGAGTGGTGCCCAGGACTTGGACACACATTAGCTGACTCACTCCTGCACAGCAACCCTAACACTGATGAAGAAACTGAGCCTCAGAGGGGATGGCAGTTCTGTGCAAAGCCGTGCAGACAGTGAGGGGCAGAACAGGGTTCGAACTCTCTCAGTCTCACTCTGGAGGCCCCACCTATAATATACTCTCACCGGGTGGGACTTTGTTGATTATTGCTGTCTTCCTGGAACCCAGCAGCTCCTGGCTCCGTGAAGACACCCAGCAAGTGTTTGATGAATGAATAAATGAGCCCCAGCAGGAACTTGAGGCTTGAGAAGCTGAAAGAAAAGCCATGGGACCAGAAACTTTTCCAAGCAGGCCTCAGTTTAGACAGCCGACTCCTCCAGCTCAATAGCAAAGAAACAAATAACCTGATTTAAAAGTGGCCAAAGGACCTGAACGGATGTTTCTCCAAAGAAGACGCATTTCTCCAAAGCCAACAAGGTAGGGGAGCCCTTGGGTGGCTCAGTCGGTTAAGCATCCAACTCTTGGTTTCGGCTCAGGTCATGATGTCAAGGTTGGGGGGGATTGAGCCCCACTTCAGGCTCTGGCTGACAGCATGAAGCCTGCTTGGGATGCTCTTTCTCTGTCTCTCTCTGCCCCTCCCCCACTTGCTCTCCCTCAAAATAAATAAACATTTAAAAAATTGGAAACAAAAAAAAAGAAAGCAAGCCAACAAGGTATATGAAAAGACACCCAACATGACTAATGACCAGGGAAATGCAAATGAAAACCCCGTCACACCTGTTAGAGTAGCCAGTATAGAAAAAAAAAAAAAAAAAAGAGGTAACAAGTGTTGGTGAGGATGTGGAGAGAAGCAGACCCGGTTGCACTGTTGGTCGGAATGCAAACTGGTGCAGCCACTTTTGTCTGGAAGTCAGCGAGGAGGTTCCTCACAATATTAAAACCAGCACTGCCACATGATCCAGCAATTCCACTTCGGGGTCTATATTTCTCAAAAAAAAAAAAAAAAAAAAAATCGAAGACAGGACCATGAAGAGATATCTGCACTCCATATTCATGGCAGCGTCATTCCTAACGGCCAAGACATGGAAACAACCTAAATGTCCATCGATAGGTAAACGGATAAAGACAATGTCATATGTACATACAACGGACATTCAGTTATTAAATATTAAAATGGATATTTAAAAGGAAGGAAAGCCGACCGTCTGCAGCCACGTGGATGGCTCTGGAGGACATTATGCTAAGCGAAGTAAGCCAGTCACACAGGGCACCTGTTGTGTGGTTCCACTCCTGGGACACATCTAAAGGGGGCAGACTTCTAGGGGTGCCTGGGGGGCTCAGGTAAGCGTCCGGCTTCGGCTCAGGTCACGATCTCTGGTTCGTGTGTTCAAGCCCCACATCAGGCTCTGTGCTGACAGCTCAGAGCCTGGAGCCTGCTTCGGATTCTTTGTCTCCCTCTCTTTCTGCCCTTCCCCCACTCTCTGTCTCTCTCTCTCTCTCTCTCTCTCTCTCTCTCTCAAAAATAAATAAACATTAAAAAAAAAAAAGGCAAACTTCTAGAGGCAAAGAACAGAAATGGTGGTTGCCAGGAGCTGGGAGAAGAGGGAAACAGGGAGATGTTCCATGGTTACAGAGTCTCTGCCACACAAGATGAGCAAATTCTAAGAGCTCTGCTACACAACATTGTGTCTACAGCTGACAAGACGGTATCGCACATCAAAAAATGTGTTAAGAGGGCAGACATCGTGTTAAGTGTTCTTACCACACATGCACACCCAAAATGTAACCCAAAAAGAAACAGAATGACAAAGCGACAAGGGGGGGGGGAAACTTTGATGGTAACATGGGTATATGCGTAGGTCCGAACTTATCAAATTGTATCTATTACACTGGGTGTTGTATGGAAACCAGTTTGACAATAAATTTCATATATTAAATAAATAAATAAATAAAAATTGTATCTATTAATTAAGCACAACTTTTTGTATAACAGTTATGCCTCAAGCTGAAGAGCAAAAGAGCTGCCCCCCCCTGCCCCTCCCCCACCCCCACTCCCAATCTGCTGGGCCCACTTAACCCTGCCGAGGTCTGGGGGCTTTTCTGGGTGGTACTTCCTCTCACAGAGGCCTGCCAGCCAGCAGCTGGGACTGGGCTTGTCCCCAGGGGACATGCATTTCTCTGAACAATGTCAGGAAAGGAAACCAAACCAAAGGCTCTCAGGGACTTTCTGATCGTTTTTTGGCGCTGGGGGTGGACGGGTAGGTCGGCGTGCTCCCTGGGGTGGGGTGAGGGGCTTTACTGGTGGCTGGGGTAAGGAAGAGGCCTAGGTCGGGAAGGCCCGTTGTACACCAATGATTATTAGAATAAGAGCCGTTACTGATTGAAGCTGTGTTGTGATAACCTCCGCTGCCCATTACCTTGAATTCTTTAAACAACCTTCTAAGGTAGGGTTTGTTTTTGTTTGTTTTTTTTAACAGCTTTATTGAGATATAAGTCACATACCATACAGTTGACCCTTTAAAAATATGCAGTTCAGTGGCTTTTGGTGTATTCACGGAACTTTTCTACTGTCTTCACAAAATTTTAGAACTTTTTTTTATCACTCCAGAGAGAAACCCTGGACCTTCCAGGACCCGCATGACCTCAGTCCTGCGGTCAAGCAACCACGAATCTGCTTTCTGTCTCTACAGATTTGCCTCTTCTGGACATCTCAAAGGATGGTGTGATGGGGAAGCTGGAGGCTCAGAGAGGGTTCCTGACCAGCTTAAGGTCACACAGCTAAGGAAGGGGCAGACTTGGGACTTGAACCCGGGTCTCCCTATTCTTCAAGGCCACACCTTCCCACTGCACCACGGGGCTTTTCTTCTTTCCCATCACAATATTAAGAATGGTCAGCTCTGCTGGTGGAACCCAGGATACCTGTTTTAGGTTGTATTTAATCCTTGCCATCTCTCCAGGGAGACAAGTACAATTATGCCCATTTTGCAGAGAGGGAAACAGAAACACCGAGGGCCTAATGGTTCAGTGCACCGTGGCTGCTAGTAAATGGAAGAGGGTTATGGGAAAAACAACAACAACAACAACAACAACAACAACAACAACAAAACAAGTGCATATTGAGGCCGGGTGAGGAGCACAGGATAAAAAGTTGAGACAATTCTGATGAAAAGACCATTTTCTTTTGGGTTATGCCCCCTCCACCCTCACCACCCCTTCTTCTTTCTTTTTATATGAAAAGGAAAAGAAAGTTCCCTCCACCCTTTGAGGTCACTTCCTGACCCATTTGAGAATCTGTGTGGGGTGGTTGCAAACTCACTTCTCCCTGCCTGAATGCCTCCTGTTAATGCTTTGAGTGGGCAGTGGGCCTATGTGTTCATGGGCACTGGCACCAGACAGACCTGGGTTCTGGGTTTAAATCCTACCCCCCTGCCCCCGCAACTGAACACTTATGAGTCCTACATGGGACACTGTTTGTTTGTTTGTTTGTTTATTTTTGACCGGGTGGATTCTCCGCCTACCTACTGTGCTTTGGAAAAGAAATGTCATTTTGTATTTGAGTCCTCCCAGAAGGAAGCAGGGAGGGGCCCATGTGTCAATTATTTTGAACAAACAAGCTGAGGTTTAAGAAAAAGAGGTGAGAAGCTCCAGAGATTCCCATTCATTGCACTGGATTCCTTTAAAAATTTGTTTTAATGTTTCAAACGCACAAACCGTGAAATCATGACCTGAGCTGAATGAAGTCAGACGCTTAACCCACTGAGCCACCCAGGCGCCCCTGCACTGGATTCCTGTTCGCCTGAAGGTAAACAATGAGACGAAGAAGACAGACAATTAAAAATATGAAAAAGCAACCTGCCATCTACTATGACCATCATCTCACACACCATGGGTATTTGAACCCCAAAGATACCGTAGGCACACAAGTCAGGTTAAAAAAGAGTTCTTTGACTTGAAGCATGTACTACATGTTCTTTCGTTGCTTGACCCCAGGGGACCAGAGAAAGCTCCGGCCAGGATTAGCATCTGTTTGGACAGAGGTTAGGAGCAAGGGCTCCAGGAGTGGCCTCCAAAACTGCTGCTTGCACACAGTGTCATTTCATCAGCAGGAGCTTGAACACGCTTCCCTATAACAGGCAGATTTTGTAAGAATAAATTGCACATAGGTGCGGTTGTACTCATAGCTCGTGGACATTATATAACAGGTACCAAAATACAAGTGCCAAAAAGATTGATGGAAATAAATATAAGGTGAAGTACTTAAAAAAAAAGGCAAAGAAATTTAACCTAGAGTTAGCCATTATTTTTTGGAAATTGGCCCCATGATTCCAAGTGGCTGACGTCGGAACAAGTCTTTCAAAGATCTCTTTAGAAAACTGCAGTAAGTTGTCCGTGAACAGTAATTGGTACATTCCTGAGATGGGGCAGGGAAGGAAATGAGTCTATGGATTTCTGAAGTTGGTAAATGTGACCTGTGACTTCAGATACACCATGTTCGCTCAGGGCAACATCCATAAGTTCACAAAATGCTCCAACTCAACAGTTTAGGAGCAAAACTGATGTGCTCTGACAGGGCTGTAGGTGACCCTAAAGCTGGCTGGAATCGCCAAGAAGACACTTGTGTCAAAGATGCACGTGAAAAGTTTGAATAACATGGCTTCACGAAACCCAAGAATGGAAAAGTCATATTTCTAAAAAAAAAAAAAAAAAAAAAGTTACATCATACGGTTTGTGACTGCAAATAGGCATGTGCAGCTAAATTAATCAACTAAATACAGTAATTAGGCATCTGACTATGTCTTCCATACACTTAGTTTACAAAGTGAGGCATTAAAAAAACAAAAAAACAAAAAAAACTCTCGATGCACCTGGGTGGCTCAGTCGGTTGACTTCGGCTCAGGTCATGATCCCACAGTTTGTGGGTTCGAGCCCCGCGTCGGGCTGTGTGCTGACAGCTCGGAGCCTGAAGCCTGCTTCGGATTCTGTGTCCCCCTCTCTCTCTGCCCCTCCCCTGCTCACTCTCTGTCTTTCAAAAATAAACATTAAAAAAAAAAAAAATCTTCTCACTGGGAAATTGGGAGATCAATTTCCGGTTCTACGTTTCTTAAACTGTTTTGATCCTGACAGATGGGGAGACTGAGGCCGAGTGTATTTAAGTGGTTTGCCCAGGGTAGTAACAGGTGCTGTGACACCAGCGCAGCCTCGGTGACGATTTCAAATTCGGCCGGGAACAGCCCACTCCAGGTAATTAAGAGGAGTTTGTTAAACGCACGGAGAACACCTGAATGCAGCAGGCGCTCCATAAATGCTACGCCGCCGCCGCCTGCAAGCTCCCTCTCTCCGGCTCGCCGGTGGCCTGGGGCGGCTCGCTCCCTCTCCCCCGGCCGCGGAGGCACGGTCCCCGGCGCCGAGTCGGTGTCCGGGTGCGCGGCGGGGCGGGCGGGGCAGGGCCGCCTGGAGGCCGCGGGGGGCGGGCCGGGGCGCGGGGGGCGGCCCCCAGGAGTCACGTGGCGCGCGGCCGCGGCCGAAGCAGAAGTAGCAGCGCCCGCGTTGGAGGGCGCGCGCCGCAGGGAGTGCCCGGAGCCGGGACCCGCGGCCGGGGCTCGGCCAGGTGAGTGGCCGGGCCGGGCGGGAGCGCGCGCGGGCGCCCGGGGAGGGCGGGGGGGGACGCGCGCGCCCGGACAGTCCGGCGCCGGGGCGGGCGGGAGCGGGGCGTGCCGTCGGGGGGCCCCCCAGCCCGCGGTGCCCGGGGCCCGGGCAGTGCGGGCGGGGGTCGGGGCCTGGCGGCCGGCCACTTCCTCACCGGGAACGGCGCCGCCTCGCCGGTCGGTGCCCCGGGACCGCCCCGGCTTTGGATGGGAACCCGGAGGATGCGGCGCGGCTGGCGGTCGGAGGGTCGCGCCGGCATTGGCGTTCAAGGCTCCCGTGGCCGTGGGGTCGTGCGCCGCTTCCCGGCCGCGTCTGTGGCCGGGGCTCGCTGAGTCCGGGCGGCCGGGCGGGCCCCAGGCACTTCCCCGTATTGCACAGGTGGCTGTGGGTGGGTGGCTGGCGGCGCGATACCACGGAAGGCGCGGCCCTCACCCAGGAGAAACCGGGAGAGTTTGGGGGGGATTCGTGATTCCCTGTCCCACCCCACAACTGCGTGTGTGCATAATTATGTGTGCTCGTCTGTGCGTTTTCCTGGTTACGTTTTGGAATTCCAACGAGGTCATCACCGCCATAGCGGAAGAATTCGAGGGGCAACCGCGTCTCATTTAGACTGGGGGGTTGGCGCCTGGATTCTTGCGGAGAATGGGGAGGGGCTCTCCTAGCACCCAGATCTCAAACCACGCGGAAAGAGTCTGGTGGGCTGAGGGGGGTGACGTGGCGCAAGGAAACAGGTGGCCTTGCTAATCACCTTAATTTGAATTGCAGTTCCAGCTGTGTGACCCTGGGCACGTTAAAGAACCTCTCTGAACTTCCTTACCCTGGATACTGGGGCTGCCCAAACGTACATTCCAGGGCTGTGGAAAATTGAGGCCTGTCTATGAAAAGGGTGCCTGGCTCGTGGTTGACGCTCTGGCTGAGGGCCCTGCCTGGGGCTTGGCCATTATCCTTAGCCACGCTTCTGCAGAGAGGGCTTTACCAATTTTGGAGCCCGTGCCAGGCCCAGCAGTTAGCCTGCTACCAAGGTGTGTACCAGCGCGGGGACGGTGCTCCCTGAGGATTTCGTTGATGCCGAAATTGCCTAGTGCCGCTGCTGCCGCCCCCACCAACCCGTCCCCCCACCCCACCTCTATCTCCCCCTCCTACACACCTTTCCCCTCCCCCCACCTTGAGCCCTTGAGGCTTCTCTACCGGAGGCAAAACGGGCACCCCACGAATAGCCCTTTGGCTGGGTGCAGTCTGTGGAAAATGGCCGGTAAGAAAATTTGAAAATACTTCTTAATTTGGAAAACAGCAAAACACAAGAAAAAGCTCATCCTTATGTTACCACTTAAGTTAATAAAAAGTCAGGGAACCCCTCCATCCCCGCAAAGTAACCACTTTCCTTGGATTTATAAGCAGACAGCCTTTAAAAAAAATAATTCTATGATGCTTACTGGTTTGCAACTCCCCCCCCCCCATCTATTTCATGAATCTTTCTGGATCCAATTGCTTATAAATTTTCCCCATGGTTTCTGATAGTTACTGAGTAATCGTTGGTGTGCATGTCCCCTTATTTCTTTAAGGGACCTCCTTCCCAGTTGTGTTCTTTTTTTTTTTTTTCTTTTCTGTTACAAATAATGCTTCTGCGAATATCTTTGTGTTTCCTTCTGCACATAGGTGACTGCTCCTCAAAGTGTATGCATGTTTTATGTTTTAATAGATGCTCACAGGTTGTCTCCTCAAAAAAAGAGAGTTGAGCTCATTCACACTTAGGTGCAGTGGCCGACCCTCCAGTGAAAATGAGTTTCTGCAGGGTGGGTGTGAGATGCGGCATCACCTTCCTTCCTTTCAGCTGCAGGAGAGGGGCAGCTACCTCTTCAGGAATGTGTGCAGAGCTCAACAGAATTGTCCTGTGGGATTTTATACGAAATCCTTTATGGGCCTAACGTTTCTTTTGAGCTCAGGGAAGAGAAGAAAACTTCCCTGCTTCTGAGTCCTGGGTCCTTGTCTGCCGGAAGTTTATTTCAAGCATGGAAAGGACGTGGAAAGTAGAAATGGCAAAACCTCTTATTAAATCTCAGACACCGTAAGTCCTTTTGCAAAGTTACCCGGGGAGGATGAGAAACAGGAAAAAGGGATTTCAAGGCTATTTCATTTTTTTTTTTTTCTTGAAAGCAGAAGAAAAAATGGGAATTGTCCTTGCTGCCTGGTGCCTTCCTTTAGGGAGAAGGCCTGGGAGAACCCCTTGCCTTAGCTGCTGAAGCATCAAACTCTGGGAGCCTGAGTCGGGAGCTGGCTGGATTTTGTTGGTTGAGTCCAAGGATGTTGTGGCCATAAGGGCCTGTTTCCAGTTCCTGGCGAGAGGCAACAGGGGAGACTTGATGTTTACAGTTGTGCCAGTCCACTGGGCTTCCGAGCTGGAAGTGACCAGAATCCGGGAATGTTTAAGTCCAAGCCCTTCTCAGAGCCAGAGTCAGAAAAAACTGAGGGCCCTGGTGGCTCCTGGCTGGCAGGTGTATTCAGAGGTGCAGGTGTGAAGGGGTGTGTTTCCTATTTATGCTTCCCCGCATGGTGGCCTGGAGCCCTGGGAGGGAGCTCCAGAGGCACATGGCTGAGGGTGGTCAGCATGGTGAGAGCTGGGATCAGGTGCAAATCCTGCTCCTGCCACTTTGTAGCTGTGTGACCTTGGACAAGTCCTTTAACTTGAGAGGGATGAGGGGCTACCAAATTAGCTTGTTTCTAGCCAGATTCTGCCACGGGATTCTGAGTTCCACAAGACGGGTACTAACAGAGTCAGGGTGTGGGATTCAGACCAGGGTTCTGCCCTTGGTGCTGCCACATTTGTGTGTGACCTTGATTATGTAATTTCCCCTCTCAGGACTTGTGTTTTCATCTCTGGTATTTCTTATTGAGATAAATGAGATAAACCAGGTATAGCAGGTGCTGGGACCTGGGAAAAAGCCAATAAACAGCTGGTTTACCAGGACGAGACTGGCCCCAGGCACCTGGTCACCCTGTCCCCCCTCATGGCTTACAGGGTGATGGGGCAGGAGGCTCATTTTGGGCGGAGTTTGTGGCCTACTTGTCTTGCTGCTGGGCCTTTGCTTAAGGCTGTTCCTCTGATGAGAACACTATTCCCTTCTGCTTTACCTTTTGAAAAGATTGGATTCAGATCCTTTCCTCTCCCAGAAGCTTTCTCTGTCCTAAGTAGGGGTTGAGCTGACAGGTCTGCTTCTAAGTGGACCGAGAGCAGGTGCAATTCATGAGTTAATCTCCAGCTGCCAGATACCTGTGGAGCTGCCTTTGGCTATGGGCGTGAGCTGGAGGGAAGAAGGGGGCAGAGGGCAAGGCCTGGGCCTCTCCCCACTCCCCCTCGCCTCATTTGCATGCCAGTCCCCAGCTCAGTTCCTGGCATAGAGTTGACACTCCACATGTTGAACAGCTGACTGGTGAATATTATGAGGCCCTGCTAAGTGCTGGGGGCTGTACATACATCGTAGCTTCCAGTCCTTCCAGTGCCCCTTGAGGCTGGTATTACCTCCATTTTAGGATGAGGGAACAGAGGCCCTGATTTTGAGTGGCTTGGCAGGAGGCTTCCGGAAGGCCCTCATGGCCCTGGCTGAACACCTGCCTCTCTACAGAGGACCAGCTGTGGGCTCCTGATCCTGTGGGATTTGGGGCGGGGGTGGAGGGGGGAGGTGGGTGGTGAATAATGAAGATGCACGGAAAAATTGATGGCGGTCGTAGCAGTAGCAAAATCTGGGGAGCATTGACTTGTGTCATTGTTGGAAGGGCTCCAAGATCTCTCTACCTGGTTTAATCCAAGAACTTCCTCCGAGATTCTGTTACGTCTCCCCCTTCACAAGTGTGGAAGTACAGCATAGGCTTGGGGAGGGTCTGCCCCTAGAGAGCCTTCTATCTGACTCCCCTCTGCAGAGTGAGGGGTCAGGGCGTGACTGCAGCCGGCTGCTCAGAGGGGGTGACATGATTTCATGTTGTTGGAAACAGGGCCTCTAGCTACTGGTCTGGACTGGACTGGAGGGGGCTGGGGCAGAAGGGGGAGACCAGGTGGGCGATTAGAATAATCCAGGTGTGAGATCCTGGGAGGAGCCCGTGACTGGAGAAGATGAATTGCGTCTGCTGACGGATTGGACACAGGTGTGAATGCCACCAGACCCGGCTGGTTCCAGGATTTGGGGCCCAGCACCTCTCTGTGCGGGGGCATCAGTGCTGTTCGAGAACACCTGCGTGCTGAGCAGAAGGCCAGTGTCCTGCTGGTGGCATCGCAGTGAAGGCTTTCCTCACTGTCCCCACGACCCCATTTTAGAAGGGATGCGACCAAGGCTTTCAGAGGTCGTGCAGCCTGCCCAGGCCACACGGTCGGCCGAAAGCCCCACCAGGACTTGAACTTTGAACTTGAGGCTCCTGGGCCCTGATGTTTTCTGTCTTTGTGGCTCCGTTTCCGTGCAGAGGTCTCCACAGACACATTCTTGAAGTGGTTTAGTTAATAGTATTTTTTTCTCTTCTCGAGTTCACTTAGATGGGGAGGGAAATCTAGGCAGAAGAGAAGAGGGTGCCGGGGGTGGGGAGTGGAGCCAGCCTGGACTGCTTTGGCTATTCAAATACTCTACAGCCTGGAAGAGTGTGGGAGGGCCGGGTTCCCTGCCAGGCTGGAGAGATTTGGTTATTCAAAGCCGGGATGACAGCTGAGTCATTGAGGTCAGAGGGGCTCCTCCCACACCTCCACGTGTATTTCAACCTCTGTGCGTCCTGTCTGCACTGAGAGGTCCACGATTCCCCGCCTGGAGAATCTTCCAAAACCCCTCCTGTTGGGCGTGAGACAGGATTTTGGCCGTTAGTTAACGAATTCCTCCTCCCCAAACCCAATTTACTCCTTTATTTTGCCTTTCCAGCATCCTGTTCCCTCACGCCTCCCACCGCGTCCTCTGCCAAAAATGACCGCCATGGTCAACATGGACACCCTTCCTGAATATGAGAAGAGTCAGATCAAGAGAACCCTGGAGCTGGGCACGGTGATGACCGTGTTCAGCTTCCGCAAGTCTACCCCCGAGCGGAGGACTGTCCAGGTGATCATGGAGACGCGGCAGGTGGCCTGGAGCAAGACGGCTGACAAGATTGAAGGCTTCTGTGAGTACCCCCTCCTGCCTTCACTTGGTCTTGTGCTTGTTGTTGGTTTGGTGTCTTATTCTTCTGGAAATGGAAGCGTGGCCGTTCTGACTGGATCTCTGTTGGGGTTTAGAGTAGGTGGGGGAAGTTGAGCCAGAGAATCGTGGTGGGGGGGGGAGGGGAGGAACGGAGGCCCCAGGGGCCAACTTGGAAATGACATTCAGATGGCTCACCTGGGCTGGCGGGGGTGTGCTCCCTGCCTGACCGCATCGGGGACCTTTTGGTTTCTGTTGCCGGTCAAGCGCCCTGCCCTGCTCTGCCTTCGTAAGGACCAAGTGACAGGACTGCAGGAATCCTGGCTGGGTAGGCAGATAGGCCTGTTTTGTTTTACTATGAACCACAGAACGAGAGGCCTTCGCTCTGCGCTCCGCGGGGACAGAGCGTGTCAGAATATTCTGGAGCTTTTAAATGAAGCTCCAGTCCTGGGAGGTGGTGTCTTCGTTCCCCACCCGCCTCAGATTGGGCAATTGGCTCAGTTCCTAACGCTTCTAAGGCTGTTGTCAACAAACGGAGTAAGGAGACTTAAGCAATTTTCAGTTGCAGAGACTTGCTTCAATTGGCATTTTTTTTGTTATGGACTCTTTTTTCAATTGACGTTAAAAAAAAAAAAATTAAAATATGCTTGGAAAAATCAAACAATTCATAAATAAATGTCTCTCCTCCCCAGTCCCACTCTGTGTCCCCGGGGTGGTCAAGCTCATTACCAAGTTCTTTTGTCTTCTAGAGTATTCTATGCTTGTGAAATGCGTGGGTCATGTTTTTTTCCAGGAATGGGTCCTTACTACTTAAACTTCTGCACTTTGATTTCTTTCTTTTTTTTTAATTTAATTTTTTTTATGTTTTAAAGTTTATTTATTTTTTTTAAATTTTTTTTTTTCCAACGTTTATTTATTTTTGGGACAGAGAGAGACAGAGCATGAACGGGGGAGGGGCAGAGAGAGAGAGGGAGTCACAGAATCGGAAACAGGCTCCAACCTCTGAGCCATCAGCCCAGAGCCTGACGCAGGGCTCGAACTCACGGACCGCGAGATCGTGACCTGGCTGAAGTCGGACGCTTAACCGACTGTGTCACCCAGGCGCCCCTAGAGTTTATTTTTGAGAGAGAGAGAGAGACAGTGTGAGCTGGGGAGGGGCAGAGAGAGAGAAAGACAGAATCTAAAGCAGGCTCCAGGCTCCGAGCTGTCAGCACACAGCCGACGCGGGACTGGAACTCACGAACCGTGAGATCGTGACCTCAGTGGAAGTTGGATACTTAACTGAGCCACCCAAGCGCCCTCAGATTTCTTTTTTTAATTTAATGATCATTTGGAGATGGGTTCTGATCATCCCACTGGTCTACCTGCTGCTTTCACAGCCTCGTAACATCTGGCTGCGTGAAATGGTCTGACCCTCCCCCCCCCGCCCCCCTGCCCCCCTGCCCACCCCAGATGGACAGTTGGGCGATTTCAAGTTTTTTGTTATCAGCTGCTGCAAATTTTTCTTTTTTTCTTTTTCTTTTTTCTTTTTTTTCTTCTTTTTTCTCCTTTTTATGCAAAAACTCTATTGAGATAATTCACGTACCATACCATTCACCCATTCAAAACGAACAGTGAAGTGGTTTTTAGTGTGTTCATGCATCTGCACAACCAACCATGTTTCGAACCTTTGCAGTCACCTCGAAAGGAAAACCTGTTCCCTATCGACCTCACCCTCTTCCCCTGCCATAAGCGACTGCGAGTCTCCTTCCCGTCTCCGTTGATTTTCCTGTTGGGGGCACTTCCTGTAAGTGGAATTCTAGAATGTGAAGCCTTCTGTGTCTGGCTTCATTCCCTTAGCATGACGACCCTGAGGTTCATCCACGTTGTAGCGGGTCTGTGCTTCATTCCTTTGTCCGGTTGAATAATAATCCCTCGTGTGGATTTTCACAATTTGTTCACTCATTGATGGACCTTTGGGCTGTCCCCACTTCATGGCTGCAGTGAATCATGTCAGGAGCGTTCGTGTACAAGTTCTTGTGAGGGTGTGTGTCTTCATTCCTCTTGGGTCTGTGCCTAGGAGCATAGTTGTTGGGTCCTGTGGTGGTGACTCTGTGTAGCCATCTTAGGAGCCGCCGGACTGTTGGCAAGGTGGCTGCAGCCTGTTACATTCCCACCAGCGGTGTGTGGGGGCTGTCTTTGCTCCTTTTATTCTTAGAGGGTGTATCTGAAGGATGACTTCCTTCGGGGGGAGTTTGGCAGCACCCCACAAAAGCCCATGAGGTAGGACGGTACCTGTTCCCAAGCCTTGATCTGTACTGCAGTGGGGTTCTGAACTTGGCCGTTCACAGGTCACCTCTGCTAGCTTGGCGTAGCTCTTCATTCGATGGCTCTTACCATGAGTTCGATTAAACAGCTTTCCAAAAATTTTCTCCTGGCTTCGTAGCCAGGTATGTCTCTGGTGGCACAGAACCTGAGCCCTGTTTTGAAAACACCCGTGTGTTTAAGCAACTGACTTTCCCCCCAGTTTTGCTTGCATTTGGCCACACTCCACCTCCCAAGTGGCCCAGAAACCTGTTGCAGCTGGGGTGGAGGTGGGGACCTGGGGAGTGTGCAACGGGCACTGATGGTAAATGCAGGGTGCCATACTGAGAGTGGACAGTGGGTCCCAAGCCCGGCTGATCATTAGAAATCCACAGGGGGGCTTTTTTAAAATATTTTTTTAATGTTTATTATTTATTTTTGAGAGAGACAGAGTGCAGTGGGTGAAGAGGCAGAGAGAGGGAGGCACAGAATCTGAAGCAGGCTCCAGGCTCCGAGGTGTCAGCACAGAGCCCTTTGTGGGGCTCGAACCCACAAACCATGAGATCATGATCTGAGCCGAAGTTGGACGTTCAACTGACTGAGCGTGGGAGGCTTTTAAAGTACAACCTACTGGAACATTCTTGGGAAGCTCATTCTAAGGGGCACGAGACCAGATTTTGGCATCTGGAATCCACGTCTGTAGGTTTTCCTTCTGTTAACTAAACGCCGTTCTGCCCTCTCCCTGGAGAGGCTGAGGATGACTGTCATTCACTAGGTAGGTTGGGGCTCAGTATTTTAATAAGCTCCCCAGGGGCACCTGTGTGGCTCAGTCGGTTGAGCGTCTAACTCTTGGTCTTGGCTCAGGTCATGATCTCACAGTTTGTGGGATCAGGCCCCGCATTGGGCTCTGCGCTGTGTGGAGCCTGCTTGGGATATTCTCGCTGCCTCTCCCCTGCTCCTGCTCTCTTTCTCTCTCTCAAAATACATAAACATTAAAAGAACTCCACCACAGGTGGTCCTGGTAACTAGCCAGGTTTGGTGTATGCTGCTCCAGAGACGACCACCTAACCTTCCTTTGTTCCGTATTTGAATGTCTTCTCTGCCAGGCACTGTCCTAGGTACTGAAGACATGGCTATAACTAGATTCTAATCCTCATGGAGCTAACAGTGTTTCATTAGGAACAAGCAGCATGGGCTTTGACTTCAGCACCGTTTGAGAGGCTTTGCTGTGTGACCATGGGCAAGTTACATCCGCTTTCCAAAATTAAATTCTCTTAGGTCTAGAAAGGGAATGATACTGGTGTCCATAACCCTGTAGAATCATGGTTGGGAGTGAATACATGAGTTAATACATCAGAGGGGGGTCAACATGGTCACTAACAGGGGATTAGCCCACAACCAGTGGGAATTGCTGCTTCATTTTTGCAACTGCTGTTGCTGATGAGTGGCGTCCAGCTTGTCTGGGGTGGCAGAGTCTTGCTTGGGTGCTTGGACTTTTTCTGGAGGTCAGCGGGAATCCACTGATGGCTTTCCAGAAGAGGGATGAGGTGATCACATTTGCATTTTGGAACCTGCTCGGCCAGTCCTGTGTGAGATGGATGTGTTCATGGTAAAGGGACAGAAAAAGCCCATTCTGGGATAGAGAGCTCAGGAATGGCGCTCCCTGACTGCTCAGAGCAAGCCTTTAGGTCCCTGATGGGAGACTCTCAGGGCTGTGGCTCCGGTGTGCTGTCAGAAACGTGACCTCCTGAGGGGGATATCCAAGCCGCAGCGTTCCTTCTGGGCTTCTGGTCAGCATGAACCTGCAGGTGACTGTGAGGTCTGCCGGCCAGCATGGGGGAGCTCAGGCATGTGGTTTGGGAGTACTTGGCGAGTGGTGTGTGACTTCTGGACATGGATCACACAGTCCCCCCCGGCCCCCCAGGCCTGGGTGACAGTAGGTACACATGGGTCCTGCTGTCTACAGCAGGGCACTCCTCCCCTGGCCCACTGGGAGCATTTGGCAATCCCTCGGTGATACTGTTAGCCATTATAACTGGGAGTGTTGTACTCCTGGCACCTAGTGGATCGAGGCCAAGGATACTGCTAAATAAACATCTTACAATGCCCAGGATAGCCTGTACCACAAATAATAATCCCGTACAAAGTGTCAGTGGTGCTGAGGTAGAGAAACCCTGGTCTCCCGTCACGCGTTGGTTTGCTTAGAGCCGGCATAGGGTTTCTCTTCGGACCCTGTCATGATGGAGCGATTTCATGTGTTCAGCCTGTATCTGCTGTCCTCTTGGGTTCTGGGCTGCGGGGGGAGAGGAGGAAGGATGGATCCCCTGCCCTGGTGGGGAGCAGACTTAGCAACCGGCCAGTGCAGGATCGTGTGATCAGTATCACAGTGAGGGTCTAGGCTGGGTACCCTGTGAGGAAGGAGGGTTCTTACTGGTCTGGGTGTAGAGGAGGGGGAATAGGTGGAGGCCTCTCCCGGAGGAGCTTCTTGGGTGGTGACTTAGAGGAGAGAATTGCTGGGTGGCCTGCAGGATGGCTGTCCTGAAGCAGGATCAGCAGGTGGCATTGAATATGAGCGAGTAGGTTTGTGGGTCAGAGATTTGGGCAGGGCTCAGCTGGGTGATTCTATTCTTTGTGACCTGGACTGAGGTCATTTGGTGATACTCAACTGGTATGTCACTTGGTCTGGAAGTTTCCAGAATCTTCACTCCCATGTCTGGGGCCTTGGTGGTGATGGCTGGAAGATGAGGCTTAGTTGGGATAAATGAGTGCCTATTGCTGCTGGACCCAGAGCAGTTGGGCTTACATGGTGTCTGGCATCCCCCCCAGAGGGTGTGTTCCAAGAGTCCCAGGCAGAAGCTGCTTAGCGTCAGGAGTCCCAGAGCGTCACTCGCACCAGCTTAGGTCACCAAGGCCAACTCCGGTTCAAGGAATGGGGACTCCCCTCTTGAGGAGTGGTGGCATGCATGTCCAGGGTGGAAAGGAGCTGGTAGTGGCTGTCCACCTTGGAGCCAGGCCACCGTGAGTGCATCTGGACTCCGGATCCAGACCTGTAGCTCAAGTCCCTGCTCTGCCACCTGCTAAGTATGTGATCTGAGCCACTCTGTGCCTCAGTTTACCTGTCTGTCAAAACGAGGTGATAGATCCTATTTAATATGAATTACATGAATTTTAAAATAGGCAAGAATTAAGTGGGCTTTATTTAATGTACTTTAAAAAAATAGATTTTAATGTTGATATTTGAGAGAGAAAGTGTGAGTGGAGGAGGTACAGAGAGAGAGGGAGAGGGAGGATCCAAAGCAGGCTCTGTGCTGACAGCAGAGAGCCTGATGGGGGCTCGAATTCACAAACTGTGAGATCATGAGCTGAGCTGAAGTGGGATGCTTAACCAACTGAGCCACCCAGGTGCCCCAGTGTGCTTTTTTAATACATGGGAAATATTGCATAATTGAAATGGAACACAATAAAAGAAAAAAGAAACTGGTGGGGAGTCCCAAGCACTGGCTTCTTTTTTTTTTTTTTATAAGTATTTTTAAAAATTTTTTGAGGTTTATTTTTGAGAGAGAGAAAGAGACAGAGCATGAGTGGGGGGAGAGGCAAAGAGAGGGAGACACAGAATCCAAAGCAGACTCCAGGCTCTGAGCTGGCAGCACAGAGTCCGACACGGGGCTTGAACCACAAACCGTGAGATCATGACTTGAGCTAAAGTTGGATGCTTAACACACTGAGCCACCCAGGCATGCCTCCCCTGCCAGTGCCCCCAAGCCCTGGCTTCTAAAGAAGACTAGATCTTAAGCCACTCACCTCTTGGCTGTCAGTTTCCCTTTTACTTTCCAAGGGTGATGGTAAGATGCTGACCGGGCTTCCTTCCAACCCTGGCCTCCTGGAGAGCCTTGGAATATAGGGAGGGAGCCCATGGGCCAGCTGGGAGATGCTGTGTGTGTGTTTTCTTCGCTTCCAGGGGCATCAGCTGAGTCTCCATCTAGAAAGGAGCCCACTCGGGGGCCTTTCTGAGTTCACCCTTTAGGGCCCTGCTACATCTTCTGCATTTGGGGGGCCTAGAATGTGCCTTGGGAGCTGACGCAGGGCCACCTGTTTGTGGAGCCTGGATAGGGTTGGTGGGGTGATGGGCCGCCTTGGAGGGTGTGGACCATGGCCATCTCTACTGAATAGGCTCCTATCCTGAAGTTTGCACGCATGTCTTCTCCATCTGCTTATTTTTGGCAAGTTACGGCTGCTGGTGAATGAGGGATTCTCAAAAATAGGAGCTGTTCTGTTTCCCTGGTTTGGGTCCTTGGCGTGGCCGCCTGGCGATGACGATGACGTTGTCGATGACGGGAGCCGCCTCTAACGAGTGCTGTCTGTGTACTGGTGCCTGTGTAAGCACATCACGTACAACAGCTCGTTAATTCTTCACAGTGACCCCGGGAAGCTCTGTTTATGAGGGCACGGAGTCCTGTGGAGACTAGGTGACGTGCCCAAGGCCACACAGCCACGAACGGGCAGAGCTATAATTTGTATTCATGCTGTCTGCCTTCGGAGTCTCCTATCTTCTTCCTGCTGTGTTCCTTTCTCTTCCTGGGTGATCTCTGATGTTTCAGTTCTGTGTGTGATGGAGAAGCACGTTGTTGGGGACCCAAGAACAGCAGTTCCACTCAAGTTTTCATTTTTAAAATGGGAGGGAAATGCGTCCATTCCTTATGTGTGCAGAGGACACGCTTGGCTGGGTGCTGGAGATGCCAGGAGGAAGAGGCCTCTTGAAGTGCCCTGGTTAGCAGGGAGACAGGCGTGCCAGGAGACCACACAGTGTGGACAGCTGCTGACAGAGCCAGGGCCATTGAAACAGCGTGGTTCTTATCCTCGCTAGTTCTGAAATCCATCTTGGGGCTTCGAAGCCATTAAAAAAATGATTATTTTTGAAAGTTGTTATCGAAATGTTTTTGAAACAGTGGAGAAGTGGTTGTTTTTGTACCGGCATCATCCCCCGCCTGCAAAGAAATGCATTGTCTGCAAGCGGCCCCCACACTCCTTCAGTCAAACATCCCATCAGAAAGGAGATTCAGCCAGTGCCCTCCGTGTCTGTAAACTTATTTATTTGTTGGTTTAGATGTGTGGTTATGGTTCACGATAGCAGGGACTTGAGAGTCTGAGTGCCTGGATCTCCTCCCAGCCCTGCCACCTCATTGGGGTGTGATCTTGGGCCGCTTGTCACCTCTTTGTGCCTCCGTTTCCTCACCTGTAAAAACAGTAATGAAAGAATGTCTTGCATCAGACTTCTGGGAGACTTAACTGAAGTAATACAGGGGCAGTGCTCTCGACACTGCTGAGCACAGCAGAGGCAGGTTCTCAAGTATTGGCTGCTCTTGGCATCCTTGTCATGGTCCTTGTCATTGTCCTCATCAAACATAAAGGGAAATGGTACTGGAGAAAGGATGAGATAAATATCAGAACTTCGATTTATACGGTGATTTTCCTTCCCGATCGCCTTCTGGTGTATATGTTCTCCATGACAGAGACCGCTGGTACGAAAAACAGAACTGACCTTTTTATTCTTGACCTTGATTCCGACCTGCTTGGCTGCTGGACGGTTGAGGAATTGATTTCTGTGGTTGTTCATGGGTTGTTTTCTGTCCTGGATAACGATTACTTGTTCTTAGAATTTGTTCCTTTGTTGATTTTAGCAAATATTCAAAGGACTGAGTGTGTGTTTGGTGTTAGACTTGTCACTGGGAATAAAGTGTCGAATAGGGCCACAGAGATCCATAAAGCAACTTAGAGTTTCCTAGGACAGAAAAAGCCAAACTCATCATTCAAGCATTTGGGATTGTGATGGATGCTAGGAAGGTAAGAATCCAGGCACTGTGACAGAGTAGCCAGGGAAGAACACTATTTTAGTAGAGTAGATCTCGGGGAAGCCTCTCTGTGGAGGTGATACTTGGCCTGGACTTGATGGGTGAGCAGGAGGGAGCCATGGGAGGCTCTGTGGGGAGAGCAGTCTGGGCAGAGGACACCGCAGCAAAGCTTCTGTGTTCGTCAGGGGCAAAGTGCAGCGACAGAAGATGTCTTCATACAAGTTTCTCACCAAGTCCTGAAACAGTGGGATTGGGGGGTGGGGCTCTGCTGTGGGGTGGTTAGGTACCCTCTAAGACATCTGAGGCTGCCTCAGGATCCTCTGTGTCCAGCCAGCATGTGGGGGAAGAGGGAGAGTGGAGGATGCCTTAAGAGGTGTTTATGGCCTGGGCCTGCAAGGTGGAAGGTTCCCAACTTCCACTGACAAGGAATTGGCATGTGATGTGCTGCAAAGGTTGCTGGGAAATGTGACCAGCCTGTGTGCCGTTCAGAATGAGAAGTGGGTTTGGTAGGCATCTTCTGGGCTCTTCGTGGCCCCTAATTGTGGAGGGGGCAGAGGTGGCTGTAGGAACCCAACTGATGGCTAGAGAACAGAATGATTGTAGGGACTTGGGGTGGGGGGGGCAGGTGGAGTTCTTGTAGGAATCCAAGAAAATAGACAACTTTACCCGGTAAGTGGGCCTCATGGGAAGGGGAGATGGTGGCACTGAGGACTCTGCCATCTGTCTGACAAGAGCCGCAGGCAGTGGCTTCTCTCCATGGTCGGGCCTCCTCGCCCCTGTTAAACTTCCCCACAGCCATGGCTTGGTCCTCCCCAGCAAAGCCGTTCTCCACCCTCACTCCCTGGGCGGCCTCCTCCGTGAAGCCTGTGGTTTCCCAGCCTCCCAAGAGTGGACTCCTGAGGGAGGCCTGTGATTGGCTGGGTCTTCTTGAGCCAGTGCATGGGGATTGGCTATTTCGAAGCCAGCGTCCCCTCTTTGGTTTGGTAGTTGGCCTCTCCTGGTGGGGGGCATAGTCTGGAAGCTTCAGGACTTACGGGCAGGGGTGGGTCCCTGTAATGGGTTGAGTTGTGACCTCCCCCCCAATTTCCTGTATCAAAGCCCTAACCCCCTGTACCTCAGACCGTGAGCTTATTTGGAAATTGGATCTTTGTAGACGTATTAAGGTGAGGTCATGCTGGTGTCCGGTGGGGCCCTCATCCAATATAACCGTGTTCTGGAGGAGACACACAAGGAGAGAAGGTCCCACCATGAGGGGCGCAGGGGTGTGAGTGCGGCCTTGACAAGTAGGGGACCGCCAAGGTGGCCGGCAGTGCCGGAAGATGGGGGAGAGACATGGAACAGATCATCTCCCCCCAGCCCTCAGGTACCAACCCCGCCCACCCCGTGGTCTGGGGTTTCCAGCCTCCACAACTGTGAGGCAGTACATTTCTGTTTAGGCCACCCGGTCTGTGGTCCTTTGTTACGGCAGCCCTAGCAAACGAATACACTCCCCTTTAAAATTTTTTTTTTAAGTCTATTTATTCTTGAGAGATAGAGACAGAGCGTGAGCTGGGGAGGGGCAGAGAGAGAGGGAGACACAGAATCCTTTACAGGCTCCAAGCTCTGAGCTGTCAGCACAGAGACCGGCGCGGGGCTCGAACTCACGAACTGTGAGATATGACCTGAGCCGAAGCCGGGCGCTTAACCGACTGAGCCACCCAGGCGCCCCACAAATACACTCCCCTTTAAAAGGGGACTGAGGGGCGCCTGGGTGGCACAGTCGGTTGAGCGTCCGACTTCAGCCAGGTCACGATCTCGCGGTCCGGGAGTTCGAGCCCCGCGTCGGGCTCTGGGCTGATGGCTCAGAGCCTGGAGCCTGTTTCCGATTCTGTGTCTCTCTCTCTCTCTCTGCCCCTCCCCCGTTCATGCTCTGCCTCTCTCTGTCCCAAAAAATAAATAAACGTTGAAAAAAAAAATTAATTAAAAGGGGACTGAACGGCAGTGGGGTGAGCACGGCCACTGAGGTGTCCATCTGGCCACAGGTATTCTGGGCAAGGTGCAGTTGGCCGTGAAGGAATTGAGAGGCCCTGACTTTCCTTCAACCGTCCACTTCCTTCCTGGCTACATTCGTCTTGGCCATTGGTCTTGGTTAATTGTGTGTGTACTGTGGCACCAGCCTTCTTAGATTTGAATCCAGAGTCCATGGCTTTTTTTTTTTTTTCAACGTTTATTTATTTTTGGGACAGAGAGAGACAGAGCATGAACGGGGGAGGGGCAGAGAGAGAGGGAGACACAGAATCGGAAACAGGCTCCAGGCTCTGAGCCATCAGCCCAGAGCCCGACGCGGGGCTCGAACTCAGGGACCGCGAGATCGTGACCTGGCTGAAGTCGGACGCTTAACCGACTGCGCCACCCAGGCGCCCCTAGAGTCCATGGCTTTTTAGCTGTGTGGCCTTGGGCAAGAGACTTAACTGTCTGTGCTTCTGTTTCCTCTTCTGTAAAATGGGAAGAATGGTAGTGCCTGCCTTAAAGAGTTGTTAGGAGAGTCAGATGTGCTCCTGTAGGAAACCACTTAGGTACCTGGGAAGGTTTGCTCTTGTTACTACCGCTCAGGCTTCTCTCCTGTCTCTTGCAAGTATGTACCCTGAATTCTCTCCTCCCAGCAACCAAGCCTCCCCTTTGAAGGTCACTGTGCATGTCCAGTTAGTTGTGGTTGGTCCCTTTGGTGCTCCCAAGGCTGTGGGGTGTGGACATGGGTCTTTTTCATTCGGCTCTTGGGAAACTTGGTGTCCCAGCTCAGAGCTCCATCTGGGGCTGTTGGTGAGGACAGGAGAGGCAGCTGGAGTGTGGACACATCCCCCTGGGAGAAGCCAGGGAGCTGGGTGCAGGGAGCGTCTGTCCCTTGCATCTCTGTAAGCCCTGGGGTGGGTGTCTACCCCACTTTGTGTCGTTAGAGTCTCCTGAATAGTTGGTGCAAATCAGATCTCTTGTGGATGTCTAGGGAGGGAGCTGTTAAGAGCGATCCCTCAGTGATTGATTTTAGGAAGAAACTCCTCCCCACCGCCTGCCACCCAGTGGATCTTAGAGATAAGCGTGCATTGTCACATAGCAGGGTAGCAAAGTGACAGGTCTTGTTTTGTCTTGGAAGAGACTGAAGTGCTGTGCAGTTTGCATTTGAAGCTAGAAATCCTGGTGGAGGCTTTTCCTGCCGCCCGGCAATGCTTGACTTGGAGCCAGGCCCTCCGCGGTCCTTCACCCCAGAATGTGGGCTCCTGGAGGCAGGGGCAGGTCCGTTCAGCTTTCCAGTGTGGGATCCCCAGCACCTCGCCCGGGGTGACCAGTGGACACATGAGGGAAAGGACCTCGATGCCCCCCCCCCCTGCAGTCTGTGCTCCCCCTTTTCTCCCCAGAGATGGAAGTATCTTGGGTTAGGGTAGAGCATCTCCGTGACAACTTCCTTTTGAACCACACACACAGCCCTGAGCTTATTGGCAGCATGACCCTGAGCACCCCAGGCCCCCTTGTGCCTCAGGCTTCTCGAGTGAGAGCTGCGATGATGGCAGAGTTTGTCGGCGGGTTCTGTGCAAGGATTAAATTTGTAAATGCACGTAATCGCCTGGTCTGTACTTGACCGGGGTGCCTCGTGCTCATGCTGCCCTGATGGCTCGTCATTGCCTGCATTTGTGTGTTCTGGGAAGTGTTCGAGGGGCTGTTGTGTGGCCCCTACACGCAGACGGCCTTTTAGGGTTAAGGTCCCTTGGGTTCGAGCCTTGGGCAGGCCAGCGTGTCCGCCCCTTGCCTCTGTCCTTGGAGGCTGGGTTAGCCTGCCCTTGGAGAAGAGGAGTGTCAACAGGGCCGTGGCGATGTTTTGGAAACAGCAACAGTGATGATGCCAGTTCCAGCACGGCCGGAAGAAGCTTTCATCTGACCCAAGCTGCACTCACAGCCAAGGGCGGGAGTGGGCTTGGGGGCCGGGGTGAGGTGTCTAGTGTGTGAAGGATTCTGTTTCGAGGAGGGAGAACATGGCACTTTGTAATTTGTAGAAGGGAGACTGGCAAAGTTAGTGTCTGCACAGAGGGAGAGAGACAGGAAGAGAAGGCCCTGTGGGGCTCATGGTGGGGGCGGGGTGTGATGTCAGCCTCTGCGGGTGAGGGCCTGGGGCCTGGCTGGAGGAGGGCCTGTGTCCCTGGGGAGCTAAGAAGGACCCAAACAGGGGTGGCCAAGCGTGAACGGCCAGTTCCCTATTGAAGACAGCTCTGAGCTGATCTCCTCTTACCTGCGTTTGCCCTGATTAATTCTGACTTCGTTTTCCTTGAAGAAGTAACATGTATTCATGAGCAGAAACATGTTTTTTAAAGTTTATTTATGGGGGGGGAGGGGCAGAGAGAGAGGGAGAAAGAGAATTCTAAGCAGTCTCCATACTGCCAGCACAGAGCCCAATGTGGAGCTCGAACCAGTAGCAGTGAGATCATGACCTGAGCTGAAGCCAAGCGTCGGGTGCTTAACTGACTGAGCCACACAGGCTCCCCAGCAGAAATATTTTTAACGATAACTGGGTGAGGGTAACAGCCCCTTAACCCCTGACCAGAGGCATGTGTGTTAAAAGTTGGTCTACACACTTCTGTTTTTTTTGTTCGTTTGTTTTTGCAAGACATAGATGATTTTTATAAAACACAATATTCTAGCACCGTGCCTTTTCCATTTAGTGCTACATTGGGACCACTTAAAAAAAATTTTTTTAATGTCTATTTTTCAGAGAGACAGAGAGAGAGAGAAAGGGAGTGAGCAGGGGAGGGGCAGAGAGAGAGGGAGACCGAGAATCTGAAACAGGCTCCGGGCTCTGAGCTATCAGCACAGAGCCCGATGTGGGGCTCAAACTCACAAACTGTGAGATCATGACCTGAGCGGAAGTTGGATGCTTAACCGACTGAGCCACCCGGGCACCCCAGGGGACCACTTCTTGTTATAAGCTGTCCTCTTAAGGCCTGACAGCCTGGGTTCAAATCTTGGCCCTGTCACTTAAAATGTTGGTGACTGTGGACAAGTTAGCCTCCCGTTGTACCCATCTATAGAGTGGGATCACAGTAGTGCCTTCCTTAGGGGATTCTCATGGGGGTTAGGTGAACACGTTGCACACTTGGGGATAGTGCCTCACAAGTATCCCAGAGCACTCAGTAACACCATCACTGGTGATGGTGGGGGTGGTGATTATTATTTCGGTGCACTCTGGTAAGCAGAACAAAGTCCCCGGCCCAAGAAGTTCCCATCGTAATCTCTAGAATTGGTGACTAGGTTCTCCTCTATGGCAAAAGGCTCTCTACAGATGTGATTAACTTAAGGATCTTGAGACGGGGAGATTATTCTGGATTATGGATGGGGGAGTGGTGTTATCACAGTGGTTCTTATCAGTGAAAGAGGGAGGAGGGTCAGAGTCTGAGAAGGAGATGTGATGACAGAGCAGAGGGCAGAGAGGTGAAATGAGTGGCTTTGAAGTTGGAAGGGGTCCACAAGCCAAGGGATGCAAGCCGTCTCCAGAAGCTGGAAAAGGCACAGGAGCAGATTCTCCCGTAGAGCCCTCGGAAGGAAGGGATCCTTTCTGACACCTTGGTTTCAGCCCAGGGAGACCCATTCTGCTCACCTGCAGAGCAGTAAGATCATGTGTGTTGTCTTAACTCCCTGAGTTTGTGGTTAATTTGTTACAGCAGCCACTGGAAATGACTATAGCCTCCTATCCAACGTAGACAAATCATAATATTTGCTTTGGATCTTGGTTTTTAAGAAGAGAGTGCATATGGCTAAGTCCTCACATATACGCCTTCCTCCCTAGGGAAGCCAGGATGTCACTTTGATAATTACTCCCATGCATTTTCTTTCTTTTTTTTTTTTTAATTTTTTTTTTCAACGTTTATTTATTTTTGGGACAGAGAGAGACAGAGCATGAATGGGGGAGGGGCAGAGAGAGAGGGAGACACAGAATCGGAAACAGGCTCCAGGCTCTGAGCCATCAGCCCAGAGCCTGACGCGGGGCTCGAACTCACGGACCGCGAGATCGTGACCTGGCTGAAGTCGGACGCTTAACCGACTGCGCCACCCAGGCGCCCCCTCCCATGCATTTTCTAACACTGTGAAAACTTGCATCGTTAATTAGGATACAGTCTCTTGTTAGGCATCCATATTGATATCAGTGGCTTTCTTTTAACTGCATTTAGGTTTCACTCGGTAAGGGCCCCTGATAGGACACCTGTTCTTTTGATGATGGTAATTTAGGTTATTTCCTATGGTGGAAATCTTTCCCAGCATATGCCTTCTGTTTTGTTATAACTGGTTGTAGCTTTTGCCCTTTATCTTTTATCTTTAATTTTTTAATCCCTTTTATATTTTTGGGTATCATGTAGCTTATTAGTTTGCTATGTCTAACATTGATCCTGGGAATATTTTTATTGCTAACTCTTAGGCACATCCCTGGTAATTTCCATAGGATGAATTGCTAGAACAATTTCTGGGAGGAAGGAAAGGCTGTGTCCTGGGCTCTGGGTGCAGTGGTCCCCAGAAAGGCTGTGCCGACTTATACGCCCCCGCTTGCTGGCATCTGGGCACCTGTCAGCTTTTGTATCTTTCACAGAGGTTAAATTCACAGGCAGTGAAAGGTCTTGTGAGCATTGTGGTTCCTCTTCCTCGTTTGGTAGTTGTTCTGTCCCAGGGTGTGAAACCAGAAGCACGACTCCTCTTTTGGCTGAAGACCATGGATCTCACTGTGGCATCAACATGACCGATTGGGGGGCACCTGGGGGGGGCACCTGGGTGGCTCAGTTGGTTGAGTGTCCGACTTTGGCTCAGGTCCTCATCTCACGATTCATGAATTTGAGCCCCATGTCAGGCTCTCTGCTGTCAGCGCAGAGCCCGCTTTGGATCCTCCCTACTCTCTCTCCCCCTCTTCTCTCTCTCTCTCTCTCTCTCTCTCAAAAATAAACATTAAAAACAAAAAATCTGAGCAATTGGGATGGTGGTAGGAAAACGTATGAACCCATACTGTGGGCCAAGGCCTCTGATAGGTCCCCACTTAACCCACCCAGCAACCCCGTGAGGTTGATATTTTCCTGATCTGCTGGATGAGAAGTTTGATGTCGAGGCAAGTCTAGTAATGTCTAAGGTTGGCAGCCTGGATATACTTCCAGTTATTCTGATGGCTCAGCTCATTTGTGTGTCAGGCTGTCTCCAGGGAGGAGTTGGGTGTCCTTTTCCTTTCTTGAGAGGAAGGCCTTGCATGACCTTTAATTTTGTAATTGCTTCCAAAAATCTGCGTAACTGCATAGGGTTGCCCCAGAGTTGTCTGCAGGGAAGGGGCTGGATTCTAGTTCCCCGAGGCAGGGAGCGTCTTGTCTGTCTCTGCACTTGTAACGCCAGGAGTTTCCAGTAGGCGCTCAATAAATGTATGCTGCTGAGCCACCACCTTTTCTTTCCTTGTAAAGGAGGAATCTACTTTCTGTTTCTATATTCGCCTTCTCTGGACATTTCATAGAAGTGGAATCCTAATATGTAGCTTTTTGTGTCTGACTTCTTTCTTTTTTTTTTTTAAAGTTTATTTTTTTTAAGAGAGAGACAGACCGAGAGACAGAGTGCAAGTGGGGGAGGCACAGAGAGACAGAGGGAGACAGAGAATCTGAAGCAGGCTCCAGGCTCTGAGCCGTCAGCACAGAGCGTGGCGTGTGGCTTGAACTCAAGAACCGAGAGATCGTGACCTGAGCTGAAGTCGGACGCTTAACCGACTGAGCCATCCAGTCGCCCCAATGTCTGACTTCTTTCGCTTAACATATGTTAAGGCTCGTCCACATTGCAGTGTCTATGAGTGATCGATTCCTTTTTTATGGCTGAGTAGTGTTTCATTGTTAGGAGAGACCACATTTTGTGTATCCATTTCATTACTCGATGGACCTTCAAGATGTTCCCACTTTCTGGCTGGGTGAGGAATGCTGCTGTGAGCATTTGTGGACAGATTTTTGTGGAAATAAGTTGCCCTTCTTTGTGTATGTACCTAAGAGGGGACTTGCTGGGTCCCTTGTGACTCTGTTTTGACTTGTTTGAGGGCCTGCCAGGCTGTTTGCCACATTGGCTGAGCCATTTGACATTCCCACCAGTTTGTCCACACCCTCGCCAACTGTTGTTACTGTCTGAGTTTTTGACGATAGCCATCCTAGTGGGGGTGAAGTCCTGTCTCTTTGTGGTCCTGATTAGCATTTCCCTGATGGATCCTTGTTCTATTTTAAATAAAACTCCTTACACGGTTTTTGGTTGATGCAGTGTTTTTCCATCAAATGCTTAGTTTCTGTGGCAGCATCTAGACGTACTTTGACTCTCCTGGGTCCGGCGTTGACACCCGGGTGCTTCCCATGGGGGAGCAAGTAAGGAAACTCAGTTAGCGAGGAGCACACAGGTATGAGTGCTGATCACTGGGGATGTGATTCCTGGCTCGAGTCCAGAACTATAAATTTTAAACATCGACTTTTGGGGGACAAAAGGACCATGTTAGCCTAAGTCTCCTTAGTAAATGTTCAAGATCACCTGGGTGCTGTGGGTGAGATGTGGCATAGATTTTCCCTCATTTGAAGGTTGAATGCCTCGGCTCAGGGGGTCCACTTTCCTTCTCACCTCCCAACTGCCCACTTGAGCCTCTTGGCCTGCTGTTTGGCCAGCGGCCGCCCCCTATGGGGAAATGGAATTAGGAGGCACTACTGGCCTAGGAATTATTGGCCTTGCTGAGCCCTGTAAGCACGTGTGTATCTGTGTGATCATGTGTATGGATATTCATGTATAGTCTGCAGTCATCACATGAAGCCCGTGACTTATGCCTTTGTGCCGGTGAAGTAAGTGAGCTTGGGTGACTGGCCCAAGGTTATCAAGCTTTTTAGAGGAACAACATAGGGCCAGTTTCCCCCATCACGAGGTGCTATAAAAACTTACAAGCCACAGACTGGGAGAAAATGTTTGCAAAACACATGGCTGATAAAGGGCTTGTTTCCAAAATACACAAAGAACTCTCAAAAACACAACAATAAGGGGACACCTGAATGGTTCAGTTGGTTAAGCATTGGACTCTTGATTTTGGCTCAGGTCTTGATCTCATGGTTTGTGAGATCAAGCCCCATGTTGGACTCTGCGCTGACTTGGGATTCTCCTTCTGCCCCTCCCCTATACTCTCTCATGCTTGCTCACAATATATAAACATTAAAAAAAAAAAAAAAACCACAACAGTAAGAAAACAAAAAAAACCAATTAAAAAGTGAGCAAAAGATCTGAGCAGATATTTTATTTGCTCTCCCCCCATCCCACCCACCTCTCCATTCTGTAGCTGAACTGGGCTACTTCTAGATCAGTGCTGTGCAAAAGAAAAATGTGAACTGCCAATGCCAACCATGTGTATAGCTTTAGTATTATTATTATTTAAAAGTTTATTTTTGAAAAAGAGAATGCAAGAGGGAAGGGGCAGAGAGAGAGAGGGAGACACAGAATCCGAAGCAGGCTCCACGCTCTGAGCTGTCAGCGCAGAGCCTGATTTGGCTCAGGTCATGATCTCGTGGTTTGTGGGTTCGAGCCCCAAAGTCAGAAGCTTAACTTACTGAGCCACCCAGGTGCCCCTATAGTTTTAAATTCCCAGTCACCACATTAAAAAAGGTATGGAGAAAAAAGAGAGGTGAAAATAATTTTATTATATTTTATGTAACTGTGTGTATCTAAAGTATTTCAACATGGGCATGATATGATTATTACATGTAATATATTACATTTTTGTTTTTGGTCTGAGTTTTCAAAGTCCAGTGTGTGTTTGATCCCTACAGAACATCTCAGTTTGGACCAGTTCATTTTTGCGTGCTCAATAGCCACATCTGGCCGTAGCTGCTATATCGGACAGCATAGCTCTGGAATATACCTCCTCCTTCCTTTTTTGCATTACCCACTTCCTTTATAATCCCCACACTCTTCCTTCTCCCTGGAGAAACATAAGTGTTGTCTGTGTGGCAGCTGCCATCGTGATCGTGATGGCAAATCCATATCTTGCTTCGTGAGGACAGGTGGCTTCATATTCCCCACAGACACCGAACACGTGGGATCATGTGTGTCTGCTGGTTTTGCCATCTGCCTGGGTGTCTGTCCTAGATTTAGATGTGACACCTGATCGCGGGGCCAGAGGCTTCTGCAAATTACTGGGTAGCCCCGGTAGAACGTTCCTCTGGGGGTGGCCTGCGTGCTGGGTGGCACTGATTAGTCTGCTGACTGGAGAGTATGCAGGCACAAGCCTTTCCCCTCCGGCTGCTGATTTCCCAGTCGTCTGTCTCTCCCCTGTCCCGACTGGAGAGAGTGTATCTGATGGCCCAGTTACCACTGCCCAGCGCACAAGTCAGGGTCTTCTGGCTGGTGGGGTCAGAAGCTGCCTTCCTAGAATGTGTGGCTGAGAAGAAGGCTCTATAACTCACGGAATCCAAGGGGCCAGGGCCTTGAGCAGCAGGAGCCTGAACCGCCTCTGGCATTCATCTTTCCTTGGCCCATCGAATTTCCTTTCTGTCTCCTTGCACAGACCTCATCTGTAGAGCAGATCATGTGGCCCAGGGTGCTGCTTTCTTTCAGCATCCACTATTGGTCCTCTGTGTTTGTGGATTGTATAGTACCAAATTTTCCTATTCATTAAAATTTATTTGTAATCCTGAACCAAATCTTGTGGCACTTTGGTAATACTTTGTAGACATGGAGGGAAAATTTTTAAGTCACCTGACATGCGTGTTCCTAGTTGGCTTCCTTCTTGTGTCCACTCTTAAACTTTTTTTAATGTTATTTTTATTTTTGAGATAGTGAGCAGGGGTGGGGCAGAGAGAGGGGGAGACAGAATCCCAAGCAGGCTCCATGCTGTCGGCACAGAGCTGGTTGTGGGGCTCGAACCCACGAACTGTGATACCATGACCTGAGCCAAAACCAAGAGTCGGATGCTTAACTGACTGGGCCACCCAGGCGTCCTGCTCTTACACTGGTAATAATTGTCCTTTTCTCAGACAGCTGAGTGCCATCTTATTCTCAGTTTGGGGCTTTTGGGGGTGTTTTTGTTGTTTACAATACCCCCCCAAGGGCAGTCTGGTGTTCCCAAGCACAAGAAGGCTGTGATATGACTACGGAGAAATTACTAGGTGTTAGATAAGCTTTGTTCAGGCATGAGTTGTACACAGTGCTGTTGTGAGTTCAGTGTTAATGAATCAATGATCTATATATATTAAAAAACATTTTTTTGGGGGGCGCCTGGGTGGCGCAGTCGGTTAAGCGTCCGACTTCAGCCAGGTCACGATCTCGCGGTCCGTGAGTTCAAGCCCCGCGTCGGGCTCTGGGCTGATGGCTCAGAGCCTGGAGCCTGTTTCCGATTCTGTGTCTCCCTCTCTCCCTGCCCCTCCCCCGTTCATGCTCTGTTTCTCTCTGTCCCAAAAATAAATAAACGTTAAAAAAAAAATTAAAACAAAACAAAACATTTTTTTTTAATATTTATTATTTTTGAGAGAGAACGAGCACGAGAGGGAGACACAGAATCTGAAGCACGTTCCAGGCTCTAGGCTGTCAGCACAGAGCCCGGTGCGGGGCTCAAACTCATGAACGATGAGATGATGCCTCAAGCTGAAGTTGGACACTTAACCAACTGAGCCACCCAGGCACCCCTCAATGATATATATTAAATAAGGTGTCTTTAAACAAAAACACACAAAAAACAAGGTTACAAGGTATTGAACATTTGATAAAAATATCACGACCAGAGGCTTGAAGGAGCCTAACCCTGTATTTCCTCAAAAGCACTGGTTCGATATTTGCTAATTCTTTTTTTTTTTCCTTTTTTAATGTTTATTTTCAGAGAGAAAGTGCACGAGAGGGGGGTGGGTGGAGAGAGAATCTTAAGCTCCACCCTCAGCACAGAGCCTGATGCAGGGCTCGATCTCACTGTGAGATCACGACCTGAGCCAATATCAAAAGTCAGATGTTCAACCAACTGAGCTATCCAGGCGCCCCAAGTATTTTCTAACTCAGTGTTGATGGTGACTTTACAGAATATAACCACCATGAATGATAGACTGTATGTCAATCCATGGGGGAGACTCGGGTTCTGCTTTTGTGAGGTGCCCACCACTTGGACCAGGGATGTGAATTCTAGAACAAGATCAGATCTAGCCAGAAGACAGGTGGGAGAGTGTTCCTCTTCAGGCTTGAGAGACAGTCTCCTGCACAAAAGCCACATATTGGAAGTCTTATGGTGAAACACACAACTCAAAGTCCTGCTTCCAGAACTTTCCACCTACTCTTCCACAGTCCCAGGAGGTGCCAGACCTCAGGTTTGAGAGTGAAGAAGCTTGTTTCTTTAGCATTAGCCTCTTCTACTGCAAAGTAGTAAAAGCTTTTGGGGAGCTGGTGTTGGAGGTGTGTGGTCAGGAGAACACATCAGGCTGTACCTATCAGACTGGTCACACGCAGGGGCTACTAACTGGTCACCTCTTTGCATTCATTTGTCATTGCTTCATTCATCCCCCCCGTTCACTCATTTAGTAACCTTATCGATAAACCAAGGGCAGTTGTTGAGAAAAACAGACATGATCTTTAATTTCATGGACGTTGCTGGGGAGGGGCAAACATAGGTTAAATATGGACGTGAATGCATTTATAACAAAAACGAAAGTGAGTTTTCCTGCTCCCTGAGTGCTCTGGGAGGTTTTGTACCTGATGGGAGCCCAGTAAAGGGCCACCAGACTGATCTAGCAGTCTGGCTTTGCAGACTGCTGGCATGCTTTGTGGCTCAGAGCTGCATCTGACCTTTGTCCCCGAGGGCAAGGGTCTGCATTCCTGGGGGCGATCCTGCGGTGGTTGATGTGCTGTGGAGGTCACGTGACATGGCACGTAAGAGCAGGTTGGATTTGGACGAGCCTGGGCTTGACTGACGGCTGTGCCGCTCTGTATCGGACGTCCCGTTTGAGTATTTGTATCTGTAAAAGGGACACAGCGTTGGCGTCTACCTTGTGTGTTGGTGGGCAGCATAGACACTGGTATGTGAGGTCCTGAGCTCAGGCTTAATTGAGTGCTTTTGTGGGCGGTATCAGCATTAGGGGATGGCTTTGCTGACTGGCGGTCCAGGGCTTGTGAACAGGAAGGGCTTTCCCAATGTCAGTCTCCTTCGGAGAAGTGGATGCCTGGAAGCCAGTTTGGGATGGTGCTTTAATTACCTCTTGCCGTATAACAAACCATGTCACAACGCAGGGCTTGAAACAGTAATTCTGTGGGTCGGGAATGTGGGCAGGGCTCAGCTGGGTGACGGGTGATGGGTCCTGTGCGGTGTTGGCTCGAGTCCTCGAGTCCAGCCAGTTCAGCTGATGGCTGGGCGGGAATTTCCACCAAGGCTCTCCTCCCTTGCCTGCCCCTTGGTGCTCCTTCCGTCAGCCTCTTTCTGCCTCCCTCCACATGGCTAGTTTGGGGTTGGAACTGGCACAGTGTGACTTGTACATTCTTTTGGTCAAAGCACATCCTAAGGCCAGCCCAGCCTCAAGGGTGGGGAAGCAGATTCCATCCCCTAATGGCAAGAGTGGTGAAGAATTAGTGGCCAACTTGGGTCCACCAGTGACAGAGACCATGGTAGCCAGAGGCATCTCTCAGCCTCTCTGGGTCTTGAGCTTGGATGTATCCAGAGGCCTATAAAACAGCTCTGGTAGAGGGTCCCCTCCACAGAGACAGACAGAGGGAAGGGATGGGGAACCCAGGCCAGGGTCTATGTGCTTATGCCAAACTTTGGGGCTGGAACACAAAGTGGTGGGAGGAACGGGGTCAGATCCAGGGATGGAAGTTTTCTCTGCTGCTGGTTTTCTGTCCACTGTTGGTTCCCCTGAGTGGAAAATCAAGTCTTCTGAGGGGACCTGCTTGTTTTAGCAGAGACAGGGGATGGGGATATAGTCTTTAAGGGAGAGCATTTAGGAGTGAGAGTCTTGTTTCGGGATCAACAAGGGGGGGGGGTGTAGCAGGAATCTCCCTGCCAGACGCTCAGCGGGAGATGAGAGGGAGCAAAGATCCAGGCTCCTGTCCTGGGCCCACTGCTCCTTGCTCCGGTGACCGTGGGCAGTTGATGTAGCCCCTCTGACCCTCCGTCTCTTGGTCTCTACGGAGGGGATCATAATGGTCTCACCCCTTACGGTTGGGGTGAGCTAATGCACATCAGGGGTTATAGCCCAGGTTTTGGACTGGAGTAAGTGCTCAGAAAATGTCAGTTGCTCGAAATGACGCTCACAGTGTGTTACCTTCATTCCTGTCTGGATAGTTCCCACGTGGGGTTACCTTTGCAGGGAAATCGATGTCCACGTGGGGTTACCTTTATGACCCGGGCTGCTGTCGTGGTCATGATTTCAACCTGACCTAACTCCTTCTAGGACGGAAACCTTCCGGTTGCTGAGGTTAATTGGTAAGTGTTTCTCTCCTCCCAGTTAGGAAAGGAATGTGTGGTCATTGTCAGCAGTTCGGGAATTCAGAAGGCTTAGGATAAGCTGCCTGTGGCAGCACTCCCTGCGATGACCATTAATGCTGAAGGAGGTTGTTGAAGGGGGAGCAGTTTCTGTCTCTTCTGGACAGGGAGTGGGGAGGGGTCTCTGCTCTCTCTGGTGGGCCCACGCTAGGATGTGGCCTCCCAGCCTCCTGACCCTCATCCGGGGGGCTCGGCCTGAGTGGGTTGGGGACCCCACAGGACAACGAGGTGCTTACGCTTGGCCGAGTGCTCTGAATGCCAGGGGCAGACGATCGAGTCCTTGGGTGATGTGTCCCTCCAGGAGGAAGCTTTGGGGGCTGTGAGACCACCCTGGACGGTTTCCTAATTTGCATCTTGAGAATAGCCACGGCCGGGTGGCTCCACCCCTGCCTGCCTCCTGTTCACTTACCCTGTCCACGGGTTCTTGCTCTTTGAAGGCCATTGGGGCTCAAAAGCCGTCTGGAAGACTGAGGATCCACCTCGTCGTGGGGGATCCGGTTTTGATGCCTGGTGTTCCAGCGTCTGTGGACGTGTCTCCTTGGATCTCTGGGTTTTCTTGGTGGGAATCTTCGTAGGTCATCAGTACACTGTCTTGTAGTGCTGTTCAAGGCCCTGGGAAGGTTACCCCAGTTTGGGGCTGAGAACGGGGCCACCTCCCGAGTCTGAGACGGGGACCTTGTTCCTTGCTAGAAATGATGACTTACTCCGGAGATGACGGGGGAGGGAGGGGCACTGTTCCTTGGATGCCCGGGGCCACGTTCCAGTTGTGACTTCCGTGGATGGGTGATGGGGCTTCTCGGAGCCGAGTTTCTTTGCTTCTCTACCCATTTCACAATTCCACAGTCAGGGCCTAGAAGGCAACAGGCGCTGGATGTGTTGGGTGCTTAATAAATGGAGGCAAATGACCCCGACAAAGTCCTTTCTGTGAACCTTGTAGGCTGGTGGGAAGAGAGGGATGATCCAGGAGGAAGATGAAGGCTGTCCTGCCGGATGAAGACAACTCAAGGGGGATGGGGAGAACCCTCCTTAGGGATGTTCAGCGAAGGGCCTCTCTGAGGAGGGCACTTTCAGGCCTCAGTCTCCCTGTGGATAAAATGGGAACAATAGTAAAACCTAGGTCACTAGGCACTTGGCAAGATGGAATGAATTACTGTCTGTAAAGCATCTGTCCTCCCCTAAAAACAAAAAGGTGTTTTAAATGTCATCTTTTCACTATTATGCCGGCTCGAGGGGAGTCTTCCTTTTCCGTGTGCATGCATGCGTGTGTGTGTGTGAGTGTGAACACACGCCCGCACATGCCTCCCCCTGACTGTCAGGGGTGTGTTTCCTTCCATTGTCCATGTCAGTGCTGCCCAGAGGCTTGTAGGAAGGAAGGGTGCCCTTCACCCCTTTGACAGAGGTTCTGGGGACACGTTCCCACCATGCCGGGCCACTGACCCTGCCATGTGGGTGCCTCATAGTAACCTGTTCTTCATGCCCCTCTGCACAGGCATGAGCTTGCACACTTGAGCGCACGCACACACACACACACACAAATGCACACATACACCGGAACATCACATCCATTTAAAAATCAACACAATCTTCTTGTCTCAGTTTGAGAACATATGGACTCTTCGTGAAATCCTTCTCCAGATTTACAGTTCATGGATTCTGTTCTTCGGATGCTCGAACACTACGAATGGTGCTCTAGCCTCTTTATTAAGCTTGGAGGTGAGCTGCAGGACGTTGGGTGCCTGGTGTGTTCTCTGTGTTGGATAAAGAAGTGGGCAGCGTTGATCAGGAGGCAGACAGCTATGTGGCTGCAGAATGAAAGTGTCCATTGGGGAGACCCCAAGGATTTGGCTGTTACAGAAAGAGGTTCATGGAGAGTAGTGGTTAAGAACCAGCCCACTGGAACCGCCCTGCCCCACTCCTCAAGTGCCCTCTCTCTGGCTCTGTGACCTTGGGCGAGTGACTTCACGTCTCTGGACTTTCTTTATCCACAGAACGAGGATAATCAGAGCTGCCTTGCGATTGTGGCAAATTTTTAGTGAGTTAATTCGTGTGAAGTACATGGTGCAATTCCTAGCATCCAAAAAGCTGAATAAATGTCTGTATTTATTTTCTACAATTTCAGGTTTATTTATTTATCTGTTTAAGGTTCTGTTTGTTTAGAAAGTTATTTTTTTGAAAATTATCTGAGCTACTGACATGATATTTTTTTTTTTTTTTTACCTCAGTAATACAGTGTTTTGTTTTGTTTTGAAAGATGATTCCTGGGGCGCCTGGGTGGTGCAGTCGGTTGGGCGTCCGACTTCAGCCAGGTCACGATCTCGCGGTCCGTGAGTTCGAGCCCCGCGTCGGGCTCTGGGCTGATGGCTCAGAGCCTGGAGCCTGTTTCCGATTCTGTGTGTCCCTCTCTCTCTGCCCCTCCCCCGTTCATGCTCTGTCTCTCTCTGTCCCCCAAAAAATAAATAAACGTTGAAAAAAAAAATTAAAAAAAAAAAAAAAAAAGAATCACTGTGAGGGGCGCCTGGGTGGCGCAGTCGGTTAAGCGTCCGACTTCAGCCAGGTCACGATCTCGCGGTCCATGAGTTCGAGCCCTGCGTCAGGCTCTGGGCTGATGGCTCAGAGCCTGGAGCCTGTTTCCGATTCTGTGTCTCCCTCTCTCTCTGCCCCTCCCCCGTTCATGCTCTGTCTCTCTCTGTCCCAAAAATTAATAAACGTTGAAAAAAAAATTAAAAAAAAAAAAAGAAAGAAAGATGATTCCTGGATAGTATAGTCCTTCTGCACAGATTTAAGATACCACCTTTTTATACAATATTTGGATTTTCATTTGTACTCCATTGATCTGTGTACTTAACCTAACACCAAGATCACAGTATTATATATGGTAGGGCAATTCCCCTCTCCCAGCTCTTTGAAAAATTTTGTTTGAGAACAATTTGATGCTGTATTTTGGTATTTACTCCTTCATACAGATTATAGAATTTTATAAGAACCACAAGAATTCTAGAGAAAGTCATTTGGGGATAACACTGAGGCAGCATTTAATTTATATGTCAGCTGGCTTTGAAAAAATCTTTTATTTAGCATACCATATAGCTAAATTAAAATTTTGAATCATAGCCTAAATTAAAATATTTAACATATATTTTAATTATTTTCTCATTTTGATTAATACTGCAAGAATCAAGAAAATGCATTTTTCAAAAGAAAGTGTTCATATTTTGTAAAAAAATAAGCACAACACTAATTTTATCATGATTTTATGTATTTCATTGACTCTAATGTATTAAAATTTTTACTAGCCAAAAAAAAAAAAAACAACAACAACAAAAAGCTGAATAAATGTAAGCTATTATTTGTAGGAGATTAAGATCATGGGCATGGGCTAGATAGCCTGCATTCAAATGCTCATTGGTGGGTGACCTTGGGTAAGTCATTTCACTTAGTTTACCCTTTAATTTAAAATTGGGGAGAATAGGGGCACCTAGGTGGCTCAGTCCGTTAAGCATCCGACTTTGGCTCAGCTCATGATCTCGTGGCTCTTGAGTTCGAACCCCGTGTCAGACTCTGTGCTGACAGTTCAGTGCCTCGAGCCTACTTCGGATTCGGTGTCCCCCCTCTCTGCCTGCCCCTCCCCTGCTTGCATTCTGTCTCTCTCTCTCTCTCTCTCTCTCAAAAAAAAAAAAAAACCCATGGAAATAGGGGAGAATAAAATGTCCATTGACAGACAAATGGATAAAGATTTGACGCACACACACACACACACACACACACACACAAAATGGAGTATTACCCGGTGATCAAAAAGAATGAAATCTTAACCATTTGCAACAATGCGGATAGAACTAGAGTGTATTATGGTAAGCAAAATAAGTCCAAGAAAGACAAATATTCTGATTTCACTCATGGGGAATTTAAGAAACACAACAGATGTACCCAGGGGAAGGGAAGGAAAACTAAGATAAAAACAGAGGGAGGCAAACTGTACAGAGAACGAACCGAGGGATGCTGGAGGGATTTTGGGTGGGGGGAGGGGCTAGATGGGTGATGGACATGAAGGATGGCACTTGTGATGAGCCCCGGGTGTCGTATGTAAGTGATGGGTCTCTAAATTCTGCTGAAATGATTATTACACTACATGTTAACTCACTTGGATTTAAACGAAAGAGGGGAAAACAGTGCCCACGTCATCACGTCGGGTGGATTAAAGGAGTTAATACGTGAGTGACCAGAAGAATGTCTGGCACGCGGTGACTGCTGAACGCACAGTGGTGGGTGACAGGTGATGATTTGGGTATCAGGTGTTGACTGACATGTCACCAACTGCCCCCAAACTTCGTGGCTTAGAACTGCAGCCATCTCTTACTCTGCTCGGTCCACAGGCGGTTCTCACCGGCCTTCCCGTGCGGGTGCCCTCGGCTGGCAGAACTCGCGAGTCGCCCGGCTTACGCGGCTGGCGGTCGGTACTGGCTGTTGGCTGGGGGCCTCTGTTCTGCACGTGGCCCCTCCTCCGGAAGGCTGGCCCCGCTTCCTAACGTGGCGGTCTCCGGGAAACCTTCGAAGAGGCAGAAGACGGGAGCTTCGGAACTTACCTGCTGTCACCTCTGCCTCATCTGACTGGTCGAGGCACAGGTCACGAGGCAGCCCAGATCCGAGGAGAGGGAGGCAGACCCCTCTTCTTGCTGTGAGGGGTGATGACCGTGCCTGTCAGTGTCCCACAGTGCCTTCTTCATTCTTCGTCGTCATCTCGAGGGGCACCGTCCACTCCTGCATGCAGGGCACTGGAGTGGTTTTGAGCTCCCTTTACCAACTGTGTTTCATGTGACTACGGCACCAGTAAACGCTGTTGGTAAAAGACAAGTGCTCACGGTGTACCTGCTCTTCGTGAAGACGTCAGACGTGTGTGCAGAATATCAGAGGATACGTGGTGATTCTGTGACTTAACACACTTAGCGAGGACCCCCGACGTGTCAGGCTCAGGCCACGATGTGCAAAATCCAGACACGCTCCCTGTTGTCATAGAGCGTCTGGTCTGGTTTCTTATTACTGGAGGGGAGGGGGAGGGGTTAAGTGAACCGCTGGGGTTGAGGTCAAGAACTCAAAGGAGAAGTCCCGAGTCTGGGAGGGAGGGTGCAAGAAAGAGGGACCTGGCTGTCATCTCCCTGTTGCTTCCGACCACGTGACCTGGGCTCAGTCACTTCCTCTTTGTGGCCTGGGTTCTGATCTGTGAAGTGTGGAGACTAGTACTGACTTCATCGGGTTGCTGTGAGAATTCAATGAGCTGGTGTGTGAGCTCTCACCATTGTTCAGGTCACTTCCACCCTCTGTGCCGCCTTTGGTTTCCTCCTTGCTGAGGGTGTTTCTGGCTTGGGTTGTCGACGGCTCCAGTCAGCCCCTCCCGTCTCCGCATCAGGTGTATGTCCCTGTTAATCTCTTGTGCCATCGTGCCCCACGCCATGGCCGGCCCGTCTGGGTACCGCAGACTTGTCTGACGGGGCGAACATCGTTCTTCCCCTGCCTGGGGCCAGGGGTACCCTTTGGCTGCAGTGAAACAGAACTCCGGGGGCCTCTGCTTCAGGAACCATGTGTCTGAAGAGGGCTGTGTTTCTGGAGGCCCCCAGGGCCTGGGCGACCGCCAAGCCGGAGCCATTCATCCGGGCACAGTCTTCGTCACACGTGGCAGGCCTGGGTGGCACTCCCAGGCAGTGGGGGATGGTTGGAGTAGCTTCTGTGACGTGCCCCTTGTGAACTTCCAGGGAAGACGAGGGGTGCCTTGCCCATCACACTGATGTCAGGGAGGAGGGTGGAAGGCATGGGGGCTGGTGTTTAGATGGAACATGAATGGGGAAGATTTGCTTCCTCTTCCATAAATTAGTGGGAAGTCCTATTTTTTTTTAAAGTTTTGGTGGGGGACTGTTGAAAGGAAAAGGAAAAACTAATACTAGTTAGGGGCATTTCCAGTAGCATCATTTTATTTCATTCTCCCAGCTTCCCCTCCCCTACCATTACAGTGGGTTATAATGTACCTCCTGATTGACAGTTGAGGACGCCAAGTCTCAGAAAGGCCCAGTGAGTCACCCAAGGCCACACAGCCAGTGAGGGGCAGAGTTGGGGTCCAAAACTTGGTCTGCCGGCCTCTAGGATTTGCTGGGGTATGACAAAGCTTGGGTATGTGACATTAATCCCCTGTGGGGCTGAAGCCTGCTTTGAGGAGGTGCATGGGGTGGGGGGAGGCTGCTCTGTATCCCTTCCAGAGCTAGATGACAAGGCAGAGTTGGCAGGAGGACTCATGAGTCCCCTTTACAGACAGGCTCAGGGGAGCTAACGGTTGGGCCCAAGCACCCAGGAAGCCTGAGGCCCAGCCAGGTGCATCTCCTGACTCCTTGTCCAGTGCTCTTCTACCCTTCCTTGGGGGACACAGTCACCTGACAGTCACCTGGGCCACCTCAGGAAGGCTGGACTGTGTCCCATTGTAGTTTTTTATTTATTATTTTTTTAAAGTTTTAATGTTTGTTTATTTTTGAGACCGAGAGAGAGAGTGAGTGAAGGAGGAGCAGAGAGAGAGAGGGAGACACAGAATCCCAAGCAGGCTCCAAGCTCTGAGATGTCAACACAGAACCTGACGCGGGGCTCGAACCCATGAACCACAAGATCACGATCTGAGCCAGTCGGATGCCCTGCTATTTTAGTTTTTGAAAATGACATGGGCTACAGGTCTTTTCTCCCCTCCCCTCCCCCTCCCCCTCCCCTTTTTGGGGGAGACAGAGAGAGAGAGAGTGTGTGTGTGTGTGTGTGTGTGTGTGTGCGCACGCGCGCGCACGCAAGTTGGGGAAAGGGGCAGAGGGAGAGAGAATCTTAAACAGGCTCTAAGCTCAGCACGGAGTCAAATCCCACGACCCTGGGATCATGACCTGAGCTGAAATCAAGAGTTGGACGCTCAACCAACTGAGTCAGCGAGATATCTCGGCTGTGGTTTTATTTTGCAGTACAAGAGGAATACACGTTTATTGTCAAAACTTTGGAAAAATACAGAAAAACACAGATAAAAGAAAAATCTCTCCCATGGCCTACCATCCAGGGATCACTGGAACCAAAATGGAATTTGATTGCTTTTCTATAAAGATGTTCAATTTCAGGGCACCTGGGTGGCTCAGTTGGTAAAGCATCTGATTTCAGCTCAGGTCATGATCTCGCGGTTTATGAGTGTGAGCCCCCCGTCGGGCTCTGTGCTGACAGCTCAGAGCCTGGTGCCTGCTTCGGATTCTGTGTCTCCCTCTCTGTCTGCCCCCACCCACTTACACACACACTCTCTCTCTCTCTCTCAAAAGTAAATAAGCATAAAAAAATACATATATATGATATTGAATTTCATCTGAGGATTTTGATCCTCTGGGAGCTGGAAGACAAAGCTGGTGTTTTTTTTTTTTTTAAGTTTAAATGACATTTATTGAGGTATAATTTACATACAGTGATATGCACGCATTTTAAGTATGAAGTTGAGTACACTTTGATGCATGCATACCCACCATCCTGATCAAGACAACGCGTCCATCAACCCAGAAATTCCGTCCTGTCCCAGTTAGTACCCTCTCCCCAGGCATCCCCTGACCTGCTTGCTACAACTCTCAGCTTATTCTTCTCTTCTACAATTTCACATCTGTGAATGACACGGTATGTGTTTTTGTGTGTTTGGCTTCTTGGGCTCAGCGTAACCTTCTTGGGGCTCATCGTGCTGTTGGGGGTATGGGTGGTCCGTTGTTTTCTGGCGTGGAGTGGTGGTCATTTGTAGCCCTCCATTTTACCCTAGTCTCCTAATGGGTGACCCGGGGCACCTCAGTTTCCCCTTCTGTCAAACGGGGGGAACTTGTACCCACATTATTGGATGGTTAGGATTCAGTGAACTTAGAAGAATTCCCGGCACACAGCAGGTGCTTTGTAAAACGGTGGTGGTTGTTGCTGGTAACAACCATGGTTTCGGTTGTCTGTTTCTGTGTGACAAACGGCATCCAAAACGTAGTGGCGGATATGGGAGTTTCCAGCTTGGGCCCTTGCAGATAACGTGGATGAGTGAACAAAAGAGTCAGAAAGGACAGCCTTCGTGGCTTCTGCCTTCGTCGTGGGCCCGGGTACCGTGCATCTTGGCGACCGGCTAACGGGCAGCCGTTGCGGAGACGGGCAGGTTTGGTTTTGGGGTGGGTCCTGGGGCTCTGATCTGCTCAGCCCTGTGTCCTGCTCTGAGTCTGGCTCTAGTCTTTCTGGGTAGACGTACCCGTTGCCTCATTTGAGCCTCAGGAAGTGGCCTCTGTAGAAAAAAGAAAAAAGAAAAAAAAAACCTGAGCAGCGGGTAGTGAGCCGTCGGCCAAGTGAGCAGATCACTGGAGCACACGGCTCCAAAATAGACCTTTCTCTGCTCAGGCCCCAGGCCAGTGGGGGCTGCGGCAAATGCTTTGCATACTTTCTTACCCAGAAGGAAAGGTTTTATTGTGAACAACTTTTTGAGATCAAAAGAAAAAAATACCTCCAGAAGATCCAAGTTGGTTTTTTAGTTTAGGTTTGTTTATTTGTTGTTGTTGTTTTTTTTTTTTTTTTCAGAGCAGCACAATGAGAGCTAGACCAGCCTGAGTTCAAATCCCAGACCTTGCATGTGCAGGCTGTGTGCTCTTGGGCAAGTTCCTTAAGCTCTCTGAGCCACAGTTTTCCCCCGTGTTAACCGGCAAAGATGAGCTCAGACTCGCCAGTGTCTATGCAAAGTACCTTGTACTGCATTTGAAACATGGTAGGGAAGCTGCGAATAGGGATTGTCTTCTTTTTTTTTCTTCTTCTTCTCTTTGCTTGTCCCAGAACTTGTGCCTGTTTCCATTAGGTAGACTTGTGGGGACGGATAAGCTTTGGCTTTCCTGGGAAGGTGTTTCCAAAACCATCTTTGAGATAATCCACTCCTGCCTGCGGGTCACTGGAGAGGCGTATATGGTAGGCGTGAAGCATGGCCCCAAAGATGTCCACGTCCTAATCCCCTGGAACCTGAAGATGTGTTACCTGATTGGCAAAAGGACTCTGCACACGTGATTAAGTTGAGGATGGGGAGATCATCCTGGATGGTCCAGGCAGGCCTGGTGTCCTCCCAGGGCTCTTAACAGGAAAGAGGCAGGAGGGCCAGAGGAAACAAGCAGTGGTAGAGGAAGGGCCACGAGCCAAGGAGTGCAGCCAGCCAGGCTGCTCACGGACGGTGGAACCAGTCTCTTCCCTCGAGCCTCCAGGAGGGGCCAACCCTGCTCACACCTTGGTTTTAGCCCTGCGTGACTGTGGCCTTGGAACTGGAAGAGAGTAAGCCAGTAAGCTTGTGGCAATTTGTTACAGCCCCCGCAGGAAGCCTGGCATGCTAGGCTTTTGTTACTGTGGTTCATGATAGGACCTCTGTTCACGTGTAGGTTTTTGACCCTCTGACTCAGACGTTTGATTGGAGTTAGGGACGTGGGGCATTTGGGCCGCCCGGGGGCCTGGCCTTGGAGCTCGGGTCTGTGTGGGCAGGTGGCCGGGAGCCCCTGTGTCTGGGGTGGCTGCTGCAGAGGCATCCTCTGTCTTCCTCCGCGGAGGCTGGAGGGTGTGTGAGCCGCCTCCAGGCTGGCGTCCAGGCGTAGCACAGCCAGAGCGCTGTGCTGCCCCTGCTTTCTCTGAGGCACGCGCTTCCTTGCCTGCTGTGGGTTTGTATTTAAGGTTTGCAAATGGTTGCTTTAGTGTGGTTCGGCACCAAACAAGCCCCGGAGCTGTGAGGGTCAGAGACCACGGCCGGCCTCCTCGGGGGAGCAAACCCGGGCTCAGCTCCCTGACCCTCTGCTGGGATCCTGTTTGGATCAGCCTGGGGCCCTCCTCCCTGTTCCTCCTGTGCTGTGTTTGTGAGGCGATGGGGCGTGTCGGAGGTTGGGCATCCAAATGCAGGAATACCTGTTAAAATGAAGAAGCCACTCCGATGCTGATAAAGGGCAACCTGTCCCATGGCTGGGATCATCGTGTGGGTTCCCATTGTGTGACCGCTGCTCCTTCTGTCTTTCCCCATGACCTCCCCTTTCACTGGACGCTGACTCCCTCTGTAGGCAGAATACCATGGCTGCCAAAGGTGTCCCTGTCCTAGTGCCCGGAGCCTGTGAATGTGTGAGTTCACACGGCAGATGTGACTGAGTTCAGGAGCCGCAGGTGGGAGATGATCCTGGGTGTTGGGCTTGGGCCCCACGTCCTCTCACAGTGGTTTTTAAACCTGGAAGAGGGAGGCAGAAGGTCAGGGTCAGAGATGGAACGATTCTGGCCCTAAAGATCGAGGAGGGGCCACCGCCACGAGATGCAGGCGGCCTCTGAAAGCTGGAAAAGGCAAGGAAACAGATTCTCCCAGGAGCCTCCGGAAGGAGCACAGCAATGTTAGTCTATGGACACCCGTTTTGGAAGGCCGATCTGTAGGGCTGAAAGGCAGGACGTTTGTGTTGTCTTAAGCCAGTACATTGCCGGACGTCTGTTAGAGCAGTCCCGGGAAAAGAATCCCCCCCAAATGTGGGTCTCCATTGAGGTGCCTTTCCTTGGTCTGCTGGGTGAATTCTTTTTTTTTTTTTTTTAATTTTTTTTTCAACGTTTATTTATTTTTTGGGGGACAGAGAGAGACAGAGCATGAACGGGGGAGGGGCAGAGAGAGAGGGAGACACAGAATCGGAAACAGGCTCCAGGCTCTGAGCCATCAGCCCAGAGCCTGACGCGGGGCTCGAACTCACGGACCGCGAGATCGTGACCTGGCTGAAGTCGGACGCTCAACCGACTGCGCCACCAAGGCGCCCCTGCTGGGTGAATTCTTATCGAGCCCTGACCATGTGCGGGACATTCTGCTGGTGTCGCAGTCCCCGAGTTGAGTGAAGTGAGGCCCTGGCCGTCAGGGTTCTCTGTGGAAGTGGGCAGAGAGTGAGACGAGGGGAAGATCCTAGCACGGTGCATGCAGGGTGCTGTGGGATCGTAGGGAAGGGTGTGGGATTCAGACCGGGGCCACAGCGGGGTTCTCAGAAAAAGTCATGGAACGAGAGGAACGTTGAGCTTGGAGAAGGGGCTCCAGAAGTGTCCTGCCATCTCCAGGTTCTCTCTCCTTGGGCATCTAGTGAGTCCTTCACCCTCAACCTGTCTAAAATGGAATGTTGGAAAGTGTTGCAAAAAAAAAAAAAAAACATTAAGGCCTTCCCCTTTATTTTTCTTTAGGATTTTATTTGTAAGTAATCTCTTCATCCAACAGGGGATCAAAGTCATAAGCCCACGATCGAGTCACATGCTGCACTGACTGAGCCAGCCAGGCACCCCAAGGCCTTGCCCACTAAAACCTGCACTGTTTTCCCCACCATGGTGAGAGGTACACTATCCCCCACTCAGCTACCTGCCCCAGAGTCCTCCTGCCCCCTCTCTGTTTTACCTCTGGGGTCTGTGGGTTCCATCCCTTTTTGGAGACCTGTTTTCCCCCTACCAGGGGCAGAGCTCTAGAATCCCAGCTGACACACGGAGGGGACAGATAAAGGTGTCAGTGCAACCTGTGGGTCCATACAGGTAGCAGGGGCCAGTAAGGGTCATGGCCAAAGGGTGCACCCCAAAGACGGACTTGATAGGTTCAAATCCCCGCTTTGCACCTGCCATTGTGACCTTGAGGTCAAGTCTTCATCATACCTCTGTCTCACTGATGGAAAGGGAACAACGGTAAGACCTATGCCATAGAGATGCTTCAGAATTAAATGTTAATTTATAAAAAAGCACTTAGGATAACAGGCTCAGTAAATGGTGGTGGTGGTGGATGGAGAAGCCACTTACTAACTGTGCCCTCTGAGTGGTCTTGTTAACCTCCGTCCTTGGTTATAAATCCTTCTATGCCCATGTTCCAGAGTAAGAAATGGAAACCCAAAAAGGAGCGTGACTTTCCTGAAGCCACTTGGCTGGAAGAGCTTTGCCATGATTTTTCCAGTACATCTTTCTTTTTTTTTTTTTTTTTTTAATTTTTTTTTTCAACGTTTATTTATTTTTGGGACAGAGAGAGACAGAGCATGAACGGGGGAGGGGCAGAGAGAGAGGGAGGAGGGAGACACAGAATCGGAAACAGGCTCCAGGCTCTGAGCCATCAGCCCAGAGCCCGACGCGGGGCTCGAACTCACGGACCGCGAGATCGTGACCTGGCTGAAGTCGGACGCTTAACCGACTGCGCCACCCAGGCGCCCCATCCAGTACATCTTTCAAGGCAGCCTGAGACCATTTTGAGCAACTTTTGGGTTGTTGGGGTTTTTTTTTTTTTGGAAATTTCTTCCCATATCCCTTTGGGAGTCTTGGATTTTACTGCTGGAGTCTGAAGACAACCCATGTGATAACTGGAGCCAGGACACTTGGCCCAGAACTTGTCTCTGCACACAGCCTCCTTAGTTCCCATGAGGAATTGCCTCGTGCCCCACGGGTTTTCTGTCACTGTGCTTGTGGGGCGTAAGGACGCACTTCCTTGCTGACCTTATGCTGAAATGAAGACTCACCAGTGTTTTTCACGGTGTGCAAGGGAAGGCGCCTCGTCAATTAATGTCTGCTACGTCAATTGACATTTAGAGCACCGACTGCTTCTGCATAGCTGCAATTAAGTTTTCAGACCCGAGAATAGAATCTTCCATTTCTTGGAGCGCCTGGGTGCCTTAGTTGGTTATGTGTCCAACTCTTGCTTTCGGCTCAGGTCAGGATCTCACGGTTCTGCACTGACTGTGCAGAGTCTGCTTGGGATTCTCTCTCTCCCTCCCTCTCTTTGCCCCTCCCCTGCATGCTCCTGTGCTCACTCCCTCTCTCAAAAGAAATTTTAAAAAACTTAAAAAAAAAAACTTCCATTTATTGCTTTAAAAATCCAACCTCTTCTGTTCCAGACGAGGGATCAGAAACTCCATTACTGTAGGATACAAGGCCCAATGACCCAAATAAGTGGAAAGACAGGGTCTCAGAAAACATACAGGCTGTAGGATGGGTGAGACGCCAGGATGGGTGGGAACTGTGGTCAGTGGGGGGCCCACGCATGCCTGGTAAAGGGTGGGCAAATCGTACCCCACTCTACAGGCCCAGGGTCAGCAGATGTGAGGCTGAAAACATAGGTCGTTCCTGTAAAGTTTCACTGTTATTTTTTTTTTTTAATTTTTTTTTTTTCAACGTTTATTTATTTTTGGGACAGAGAGAGACAGAGCATGAACGGGGGAGGGGCAGAGAGAGAGGGAGACACAGAATTAGAAACAGGCTCCAGGCTCTGAGCCATCAGCCCAGAGCCTGATGCGGGGCTCGAACTCACGGACGGCGAGATCGTGACCTGGCTGAAGTCGGACGCTTAACCGACTGCGCCACCCAGGCGCCCCAAGTTTCACTGTTATTAAAGACTGACTCAGTTGAACAAATAAACAACGTGATCTTGACCTGACAACACAAATCTGCTGCCAGATGCAGTTCCCCAGCCAGTGGTTTCTAAAATCTGTGTGGACTGGGGAGGATTTTCATGATTTTTATTGCTGAGTTGTCACGTGGTGCTTCCTCCTTTGTTTGTATGAGCCACAGTTGTGATCGGTGGGTCTTTGGGGTCTGGAGTGGATCCTGGGAAGATCTCCTGGGATGACCTCGTGCCGGTTATCAAACTCACCTGGGACCCTGTTCCTTTGTGTAAGCTGGCTGGGCAGCACCGGCCTTCCAGAGTCTGCCGTGAAGACGGATAGATGCAACGTTTCTCGTTGCCCGGGGATGGGTGTGTTATGTGGAAGGTTGCAATGAATGTGAAGTTCTTTCCTTTCAATTTGCATTCCTTCTCTTTGCCAAATCTTGGATTTAAGAAAAAAAGGAGGGGGGGAGTGGGGACGCCTGGGTGGCTCAGTCAATTAAGCATATGACTTCGGCTCACGTCACGATCGTGCTTTTCATGGGTTTGAGTCCCTTGTCAGGCTCTGTGCTGACAGCTCGGAGCCCGGAGCCTGCTTCCCATTCTGTGTCTCCCTCTCTGTCTGATGCCTCTCCCACCAAAGCTTGCTTGCTTGCTCTCTATCTCTCTCAAAACTAAAAAATAAACATTAAAAAAATTAAAAAAAAAAAAAAAAAGGAACTGAGAAGAGCCAGAGTCTAGGGGTTCATCACTAGAGGCCTCCTGCCACCTAGCCCACAGTTTTGGTTTCTTATTTGTTTGTGTTGGTTCTGTTCACACTTGGCTTGAGTCTGGAGATGCACCAGGGCAGTGTGGCATATGTAGAGGGAAGAGTGAGTGCCGCAAGAGAATGGGTTCTGAATCATGGCAGGTGCCAAGGTCCTGTGGCCAGAGCACATTTGCTGTGTTTGGGGTGGGGGGGAAGGCAGGGAGGATGTTGGGAGCAGAGTGGCTGGAGATGAGGTCCATGAGCCGTGGGCATGTGGCCACTATAGAGACTGTGCTGTATGGATTATTTTGTGTTTTCCAGCTACTTTTTTGAAGTGACAGGTTTTTCAGTATAATGAATAATTATAAGATGAACTACCATGTAACTTTCACTCAAATCTAGAAGCCCCACGTTTGTCTTCCCAATCATCCTTCTCTCTTCAGGGGGCTTCTTTGCTTTTCTTTATGGTTTGACCATCTCTGCAGCATTTTGCTGTTGTCATGTTGTCACTTGAATAATTGTTCAGGAAATTTCTTTTAATTCACCTGACGTAGATAGTCTAATATACCCTCTTGACTGATTTCGTAATAACCCACATTGTGTGGCTGAACCACAATTCAGCTGTTGTTTCTTCACTATGTTTCCAGGTTTTTTGTTTCTTGATTTTTGTTTGTTTGTTTGTTTTTTTGGTTTTTGGGTTTTTTTTTGGTCACTGTAAACAGACAAATGGGTCTCGTTCTTGCCCTTTTGTTAATAAATGATACCTGTTTGGGGCGCCTGGGTGGCGCAGTCGGTTGAGCGTCCGACTTCAGCCAGGTCACGATCTCGCGGTCCGTGAGTTCGGGCCCCGCGTCAGGCTCTGGGCTGATGGCTCAGAGCCTGGAGCCTGTTTCCGATTCTGTGTCTCCCTCTCTCTCTGCCCCTCCCCCGTTCATGCTCTGTCTCTCTCTGTCCCAAAAATAAATAAACGTTGAAAAAAAAAAAAAATTTGTTAAAAAAAAAAAATAAATAAATAAATGATACCTGTTCAACAAATTCAAGCAATATGAGAATTCGAAAAATGTTTTTTCCTTCCTTCCCCCAAATCCTGGAGGTAACCGATATTAACCAGGAATGTATTATTTAAATGTTCTGTTTTAAAGTAATCTCCACACCCAACGTGGGGCTCGAACCCACCACCCTGAGATCAAGAGTTGCTTGCCTCATCGCCTGAGCCCCACAGGAGCCCCAACCCTTAGTGTACTTTCAAAACATCTTTCCTATGTGTCTATCCACCTGTATACATGCACACTTAGGTACCTCATGTATGGTTTTTTAAATACAAACAGGTCCGCATGATGTGTATTCTGCAGCTTGCCTTTTCCCCTCGGGGCAGCTGCCTTGTACGGACACACAGGTCTGCTACATTCTTTCTCGATGGCTAAAGGGGGTTCCAGAGGGCGGCTGCCCACCAGGCAGGATGGAAACCCCCTGTACCTGGCTGTTTGTGCACCTGTGCTGATCTTTCTGCAGGATGGGCCTCTGGAAGAGGAGTTCCCGGGTGTGCACAGGACACGTTTTAATACATGGTGTCCCGACATCCCGTGGTGAGGCTGTATCTCAACAACTACAGCCTGGCTTTAGGGGGATCGTTGAATGAATTCTCTCGTGAACACTGAATCTCTCAAATGTTTCCAGACCAGGAATTGACAGGGAATTCTAGAATCCAGGTTTTAACGTTGATGAGGGATGTGCTTCAGCTCTGCCCTTTTCTGCTTCTCTGGTATTTGTCGATTTGTGAGTTTTTGTTTCTTTTGACTATTTCAATAGGTGTTTGAGTTCTTTTAAAGTTTGTTTATTTTACGAGGGAAAGTGTGAGTCGGGGAGGGGCAAAGAGAGACGGGAGAGAGAAGGAATCCCAAGCAGGCTCTGAGCTGTCAGCACAGAGCCCAGTGTGGGGTTGGAACCGACGAACAGCGAAATTATGACCTGAGCCAAAGTCAGACGCTTAACCGACTGAGCCACCCAGGCGCCTCGGTGTTTGAATTTTTAAGTTATGAAATATTTCAAACATACATAGCAGAGCATAGAAAATAATATAAATGCTGCCTATGCACGGTGACCCAGTTCTAACCAGCTCAGCATTTTCTTCATCCTATTTGCTTGAGACCTTTAAAAAAATTTTTTTTTAACATTCATTTTATTACTGAGAGACAGAGACAGAGCATGAGCTGGGGGGGGGGGGCGTGGGGGGGTGCGCAGAGAGAGAGGAGGAGACACAGAATCCAAAGCAGGCTCCAGGCTCTGAGCCATCAGCACAGAGCCCCATGTGGGGCTTGAACCCACTAACCGTGAGATCGTGACCTGAGCCGAAGTCTGATGCTCAACCGACTGAGCCACCCAGGGGCCCTGAGACCTTTTTAAATTAAACATCAGAGATACAGCTATAAAGCCTCTGTCATTTCTCCCAGAAATAACATTTTGTGAAGTGGTTGGGCACCCTTCTCTTTGATGTTTAACACTGTTCGTATACTGGACTACCTAGAATCGTGGTACCCCTGGTGGTTGGTTTGTGTCTTTTAAATAAATTGTTATCATTTGTATAAATATTTCCTGCTCCGTATTTTTTCAAGATAAACTTTTTTTTTTTTAAACTTTTTTTTCAACGTTTATTTATTTTTGGGACAGAGAGAGACAGAGCATGAACGGGGGAGGGGCAGAGAGAGAGGGAGACACAGAATCGGAAACAGGCTCCAGGCTCTGAGCCATCAGCCCAGAGCCCGACGGGGGGCTCAAACTCACGGACCGCAAGATCGTGACCTGGCTGAAGTGGGACGCTTAACCGACTGTGCCACCCAGGCGCCCCCAAGATAAACTTTTAATTTTAGGATAATTTTGGACTTACAGAGAAGCTATAAGGCTAGCAGAGTTCCCACACACCTCTCTCCTTCCACCTTGCCCTATCCTATGGTACTTGATGAATTTGTCTGAACCAGGAAATTAACGTTGATAACACACCTGTCACCTGTAGACGTTATTTGGATTCTCCCAGTTGTTCCACGAGCGTTCTGTTTCTGTTCCAGAATCCATTCAGAATACCACGTTGCACTGAGGGGTTTTGACTTATCCATGCGAATACAAATGGATGTTTTCTTAATTACCGTAGCACAATCCACCGATGACAGGAGCCAGTGTGCTCTCTCTTCCGATCGTGGACATTCCCGTTGGGTTCCCTTTCTCCTTTACAAGCAGTGCTGCATTTGGCACAGGTGGGAGTTTCTTGCGGGTCTATGCTGAGAGGTTGAATCGCCTGGCAGGAGGGAGTGGGCCTTGTCACCAGAATCCACGATTGCCAAACCGCTGTCCAGGGGCCTTGTCCTGCCTCTTGACTGACTCCCTGCTTGGTGCTAGGCACTTCCCCGAACTCTGTGGTTACAGAAATGAGCAGGAAGGTAGAACTAAATAATGGTAAGACCCTTGCCCAGGGATGCATCAAGGGAGGGGATGGGGCTCCAGGCAGGTGGTGCGGAGGAATGTATAGACGCAGAGCTGGCGTGATTAGAACGTGTAGGCAGGAGAGGTGAGATGGGCAGGCAGTGGGGAGCATAAAGGCTCCAGGGAACACGCACATGCACAGTGTGTCCCAGCCAGTGACCTCCTGCTCTTTCTAGAACATACGGCGCACTTTTCCCTCTTGGGGCCTTTGCGCTTGCTGTTGGTTCTACTTGGAATATTCTTCCCCAGACACCCTTATGGATCTGTCCTCACTGTCTTCAAGCCTCAGCTTAGAGAACACCTCTTCTGAGGACGCCTCCTTGATCATACCTGGTACCAGAACTCCTCCCTTGCCCTCTCACCCACCGTGCCTCACTCTGCTTTGGTTTAATTCTTACATCTGGTAGCATTAAGTGCTGTAATAGATCTTGATTTGCTTATCTGCCCCCCTTAGAATGTACTTCCTCGAGGGCAGGGGTTTGGTCTGTCTGGTAAGGCCAGCTCCCACGAGTGTCCCAGGCACATGGGCCCTCAGCAGCTCTTTGCTGGGTGAACGGGTGGTTGGGCGTTCCCCATTGTCTGTGGGTGATAGCAGTAAGCACGTAGCACAGCTTTGTGTAATGTACTCCCTGAGCTCCTTGATGTGAGCTGTTGCCCCCAGAAATCCTCCCGTCTGCCCCATGAGCCTGGCCCCATGTCTCGGGTGCCCATCTTCAGGGGATAAATGGAAGCCAGAGGTTCTGTGGCTGTGACATGGTAGGGCTGGGATTCGGACCCTCTGCCTGACTCGTGGTTGGAGCCCAGGGCCAGTCCCCGGCAAATAATTCTTGTCAAGGGCAAGTCAGGTTGTGGGTTTCGGGCCCCGGTTGTGGAGTCAGACTAGTGTTCGTGTCCCCTGGGCTGGACTTGGATTCTTGTACCGAGGGGACTTGGGGCAGACCAGCCTGGCGGGGAGGGGGAGCCCTCTTGCCCCGATCCTGCCTTCTCTGAAAGGGAAGGAAGACTGTCACCTTCTCGCTCGCTGTAACAGGAACTGCCACCACCCGCCACCGCCCCCCCCACCCCAACCCCTGACCTTGGTTTGCAAAACTGAGCCTAGTGGGGAAATGAAGGGCTGGCTTGCTAACCACAGTGAAGACTCATTTGCAGAGGCGAAGCAGGGGTAGCAGGGCCCTTTCCCAGCAGAAGGGATCGACTCCGGTGGGGCCTCTTCTTGCTGGAACCCCTCAGGCCCCACCATGGGGCTGAGAGCTTAGAGCCTGGTAGCAGCTGCACGCTTGACAGTCTTTTGACCTCAGTCTTCTCTGTGAAATGGGAGTAATAATAACAATATCGTGGTGATGGGGAGCCCAAGTGAGGAAAGGGATGTAAAGCTTTCTCCCCATGCCTGATGGTGCGAATGCTTGGGGGATATTAGCCATTATTATCGTGGCGGTGGACACAGTCAGCATCCCTCTCTCGGCCTCCGCTCCACACGGTAGCCCCTTTCTTGGAATAATCCTCAGGTCAGACCACAGAGGAGTAAAGGCAGATCTCTTAGCACCTGCTCTTGTGTTCCTTCTCGAACACAATTTGGCATTTTAGTTAAACTTCTGGGAGCAGTCTGATGTGAGTTGCCTGGAGGCCTGGCGAGGGCCAGACCCGTTCCTGCAAAGCCGAAGAGTGAGATAGGCCAGCCCTCCTGCCTTGGCTCTGACGGGGGGGGGGGGGGGGGGGGGGATCGTGGGTGTCCCTTGAGCCCGCAGGGAGCAGGGTGAGAGTAGGAAGGTGTTGCCTTGCTGGAGGAACCAGCACACCCCCGACCGTAACTGCGTGGCTCCTTGCATACCCAGCTCGCATGGTGTTGGGGCCGCGGCACCAAGGCAGGGAGACAAGTAATTACAGTAGATATGAGAGCCAGAGGAAAGAGGAAGTTGAGAAGAGGAAGGGAGGCCTTCCCCGGAGAGGGGACACTTGAGCTGAGCCTTGAGCCGAGATGAGTGCCCTTTGTTCCTGCTGTTGGATTCCTTGGAGAACCTGCTGAATCCTGCCAAAATTATGCAGCACGGAGGCCCCATGTTTGGGGTTCGGGGACCCCATGAAGGCTCACGGGCTCAGGATGAAATCCTCGCTTGAAAGAATGAGGGCTTTGTGTCTCCAAGGAAGGCTTTCTAGGCCAAGGGGGCCAGTGTGGGTGTGCGGGGCATTCACCCTGGGGCACCCATCTGGAGAGGCTTCTGGGAGACCAGGGCCTTCTCTGGCCATCTGTCCATGTCCCTATGAATCCCTTCCCCTTGACTGCGGCCCTGTCAGGCTGTGGCGAGGGTCCTGAGCCAGTGTTCTGGCCAACATGACCCAGTCTCTGCTGGTAAAGCGGGAGGGCCTCGCGCTGAGGGGCAGCGTCTGGAAACCCCCCCGGCCGGTCCTGTTGATCATTAACAAGATGGAAAGGTATTTCTGCCTCTCTTATCTAACGACTGCCTCTGGCAGCGGGAGCCCTCAATACTTGTGGCATCTCTCTCTACCTGCTGAGACTTGGTTACAGAGAAAGGATCCACCTTTAGCTGGATTCTAACCCGGTCATCCCAGGGTTTTCCGAGAGGCCGTTGTGGTAACAGCTCTGTCGAAAATGGAAAAAGGAAGGGGAAAGGGCCCGGCCACCTTGCCCACGGCTTTCGGCTCTCTGTGAGACGCCTGTGCGTCACCGCCCTGCTGCCTTTGGCATCAAGGCCCAGGCAGGTGGCCGAGGGAATGACTTCAGTTTCCTAAGCCAACTCTGGAAAATGGGGGTTTGTTCCCAAGGTTGGCAGGAAGAGAGAGGAGACGGTGAAGTCATCTCTGGCACCTAATAAATACTTTATAAGGAGGTTCTGGTCTGTTCTCCCTCCAAATCAGGTGCTTCTACCCTGGGATTGACCTTGGCAGGGCTCCATTTTCTGCTGGCAGAGTGGAGTTGGTAGGTCAGTCTGTGCCAGTGCCTCTGTGTGGGAGCCGGTGTGGGTGGTGTTTGGGAACCCTGGCTCCAGAGCTGGATGGGCCTGGCTCAGACCTCCAGCACACCCAACCTGCTGGAGCCTCTGTTTCCTCCTCTGAAAAATGGGTGGGCTGGGAACAGTGACCACTTAACTCTTAGGGCTGCACGAGGCATCTCTGAGATAACGGATGCCAAGCACTGGACTGGGTTTGGGTTTTTTTTTTATGTGTATTTATTTATTTTGGTGTGTGTGTGTGTGTGTGTGTGCGGTGGGGGAGAGAGACAGACAGACACCATGAGCGGGGGAGGGGCAGAGAGAGAGGGAGAGACTGTGAATCCCAAGCAGGCTCGCGGGGCTCAATCTCACAACCTTGAGATCATGACCTGGGCTGAAATCAAGAGTCAGACGCTTAACTGCCTGAGCCACCCACTGCCCCTTGCCTGGTGTTGGATGGACCAGGAGCTGTCAGAGCCTCTCCTGCCTGTTAGGGTTTCAAGCTGGGGTCCTTGCAGGGATGCTTCTAAGAGGAAGAATCCCAAAGGACTCAGGGTGACATCTGAGCCCCGGAGGGTTGAGGGCGGGATCTTCCTCAGAAAAGAACCCATCTTCCCCTGTGTTATGGTTTAGAATACAGGCTTGGGAGGAGGCTGGGTGGCTCAGTTGTTGAGTGTCCAACTTCAGCTTAGGTCATGATCTCATGGTTGGTGAGTTTGAGCCCCACGTCGGGGCCCCACTCTCTGCTGTCAGCATAGAGCCTGCTTCAGATCCTCTGTCCTCCTCTCTCTCTGCCCCTCCCCCACTCATTCTCTCTTCTTTCAAATAAACAAATTAAAAAAAAAACAGTAGGCTTGGGAGGTAAGACTGCTGGGGGTGAAGTCCTGGCTCAACTAGTGTAGCCTTGGAAAGTCACTGAATCTGCCTGAGTTTCCCCATTTTTGGAATGCACATGGTGAGGTCAACCTCGCATGAGCACACACGTGTTGGGATCCCATCCTAGATGTTTCTGTAAATGTGGCTTCCCTTCACTTTTCTCTGGTTTCCTCTGAAGCCAAGGGGTGGGCAGGAAGATGAGGACCAGCATTTTCCATGGGAGCATTCGGCATCAATCAGCTTCTAGAACTTTCTCTACCCCAGCTGGTCAGAGTTGAGCTAATAGTCTGTGTTCTCGGAACCTTTCTTTTCCTAAAAACACAAGGGCAAACTATCTGACTGAAAGAGTGAGCATATGTTTATGTGCAGGGCTGCTTGGCGGGCTGAGGTTAGGGAAGGACACGACGAAATAAGAGGTTGCCGTTGAAAGGGGTCCACGTTTGCCCTTCCTCGGGCACTGTGCACAGACTTCTGGCGGGTGTTCATAGAAACTGTGTTCTTGGCTGTTGTCTTTGCCCTTGCGAGTGAGTGGGCCCCTGAGCCAGGCCTGCCCCAGGCCCCCTGCAGGCTACTTCCTCTGGGTTTCTGACTGACTTATCAGAGAGCGGCATGAGCGTCTATTTCTGGCCCAGCTAGAAATAGTCTGGATCCTGGCACAAGGCAAACACAGAGTCTCTTCCTAGGATGGAGAAGTAGCCTACGGGGAGGGGGTGGGAAATCTCTCTACAGTGTCCCTGGGGGAACCTAGTCTTGGGCGCCATGATTTGCAGACCCTGCCCAGGGAGGGAGAGTGGTTCCTTTGCAGTCTCTGATCGAGTCAAGGGGAACATCTGTTGGGTATTAGCATTTTCTTTCTTTCTTTCTTTCTTTCTTTCTTTCTTTCTTTCTTTCTTTCTTTCTTTCTTTCTTTCTTTCTTTCTTTCTTTCTTTCTTTCCTTCCTTCCTTCTTTCCTTCCTTCCTTCCTTCCTTCCTTCCTTCCTTCCTTCCTTCTTGATACTTCGTATTTTTTTAATTGAAAAGTTGGAGATCATGGTAGATCGACATAAAGTCGTAAGAACTAATACAGAGAGAGCTCATGGAGACCTTACTCTGTTGCCCCCAATGGTGATATCTTGCAGAATTATATACGGTGTGATAGCACAGGGTACTGGCATTGATTCGGTCCACTACAGACCGTCTTCAGGTTTCCTCCGTTTGACCTGTACTGTGTGCGCGTTCCTGTATCTGCCGCCATAGCCCCGTCCGTCGTGACAAGGATCCTTGTGCTCTTAATAACTACGCTCACTCTGTGCGTGAGGTATGCATATGGTAAAATGCACAAGCGGGGGGTATAAGCATGTATAAGGTTACCTCTGTGACCATGCTCTCCGGCCACTGCCCAGATTGGATCTAGCTCATTCCCCAAACTCCAGGACCTACCGCCTCCAGGAGGTCACCACCGTTCTGACTTCTGTCTCATGTGTGAGTCTTAACACGGCTTGGTCGGCCTCACGCCCTCTACCCTCTGCTTTCTCACCTTTTATAACTCGGAACCACGCTGAGGGCTTGGTCTGTGGCATCAGCTGTTTCTAGGCAGAATTTAATCACGTCCCGTTGCCACTGCCTTTGTGTTGTACGATTCCTGTTATACATGGTTGTCTCTTTTTACCAGAGACAACTCATTATTGAAATACATCTGTACATATATATATTTTTTTCAGTTGAAAAGGTGAGTTGACTTAAAAGACCAATGTCACACAGTGCCAGCAGGATACAGACATGGCAGACTTCATAGAGGTGATAATCTCATGACTGACATCTGAGAAATGGTGTCAGAAGCAAACATGACTCCGAAAAAAAGAAAACAACCCAAATCAACAACTGGTCCAGTGGGTGGTGGGGTGGGGCACGATCTATCTATAATCTTGGTACAGTGAAGGCCTTCCGTGTAACTGTGGGAGACGGGACTGGTTTAAAGCCAAGCAGATTAAAATTTCAACAGGCCGTGTATAAGGTGGCGAGCCCTTCCTTAAGGTCTTAACTGATTTTTGTCATACCAGCCCTCCACCTGTTTTATATGCGATCTGTAGTTTTAAATGGACTCGTTCTTTTTAACTTAAATTTACAGATGGTGCTAGATGTGTATTTTTTCCAATTGACGTTAAACTGTATCACACGACATAACAAGATGTGGGCACCATTTAGGGTACACATACCTACCACACGACAGGATTATTCGCACTGAGTCTCCGGCAGGAGAGGGAAAACATCAAATTCAAGTGACCCTGAAAGAGTGTGTGTTTACAGAATTCTTTGATGCTTGGTGTTTGGGGTGTTAGCTGGCCGGTTCAGGAAGCCCCTCTTTCTCATCTTCTCGTGAGTTTGGAGACGCTTGAGAAACACAGGTCAGTGACAAATAGTGACAAAGAAGGTCTGCTCTGGGTGTGTGCCTCCTGGGGAGTCTCGCTTGGATTCTGTCTCTGGCGCCTGGGCTGCTGACTCTGTCTGTGGCCCTGGTGGACCCCCACGGGCCACTTGGAGGCAGCCCCCTCTGAGAGGCAGGGAGCAGAGCAGGGCACATGGTTCCTGGGGGACAGACTGGACCAGAACTAGACAGGGAGACTGAGCTGGGCATGCCTACTTTCTTCTTAGGGACTCCTGTTGAAGACTGTTGGCTGCTCTCCTGGAGAGAAAGGGTCCCTGGAGAGACTAGCTCATTCCTTTCCTCCAGTATCACTTAAAACTCTGAAGCATCTATAAAGCAGTTCATCCAGCATTTCTGTGTGAATGCCAAGCATGACAGTCACAACAACCTACTCAATTGAGTGCTGTTGTCCTGGAAGGGTCTTCTCCTGTGGAAGCGCAAGGCTGGGACCTTCCCCGCTGGAGATGGCACGGTTCCAGCAACTGTATTTTTTAACAAAGAAGACAAGGGCAGCCCCCTGTCACTCCCCAACACCTAGGCTTTCAAAGGACTTTAATATCTGAAACTCGCGGAACAGTTTACATTTTACCAAGTTCTTGCGGATGTATCTACGTATGGGATGGATATTCGTTCCCATTTTACAGATGAGAAAGTAAAGGCGAAGCCAGAATGAAGAAACCCATTCCAGGTTGCGTAGCCTGGATGGGCAGAGTCAGACTTGAAGCACATGTCTGCTAGATTCTTCTCTCTCTCTCTCTTTTTTTTTTTTAAAAAAACGTTTACTCATTTTTGAGAGGCAGACAGAGCACAAGCTGGGGAGGAGCAGAGAGAGAGGGAGACACAGAATCCGAAGCAGGCTCCAGGCTCCGAGCTGTCAGCACAGAGCCTGATGTGGGGCTCGAACCCACAAACTCTGAGATCATGACCTGAGCTGAAGTCAGATGGTTAAGTGACTGAGCCACCCAGGTGCCCCTGGCTGCTAGATTCTTCTAAAGTTGAGCTCTTTTAGGTCTCCCATGTAGACCCTTTTTATTTTTATTTTTTAAAGCAGGCTCTATGTGCAACTGGGGCTTGAACTCGTGATGCTGTGATCAAGGGCCACGTGCTCTACCGACTGAACCAGCCGGGTGCCCCTCACGTTGACCTTTTTCTTTTCTTTTTTTTTTCTTTTTTTTTGTTAACATTTATTTATTTTTGAGACAGAGAGAGACAGAGCATGAATGGGGGAGGGTCAGAGAGAGAGGGAGACACAGAATCTGAAACAGGCTCCAGGCTCTGAGCAGTCAGCACAGAGCCCGACGCGGGGCTTGAACCCACGGACAGTGAGATCGTGACCCGAGCCGAAGTCGGACGCTTAACCGACTGAGCCACCCAGGCGCCCCACGTTGACTTTTTCTAACCGTGTCTCCCACAGTCCATCTCAGCTGTTGATGTAGCTTCAGGGTTACCTGCTGTCATGTATGCGAAACAGCCCGGCACCCTTGGTTTGGCAAAGCAGAGTTTTTCATCGAGACGTAGCACCCGTGAGACAAGGTGAGACCGCTGGCAGCAGTGAAGGTGGTACGAAAGGACATGCATCCCAATAGCTAAATTAACCTTGACTGAGACCTCTTCCTGGGGGCCACGCGGTTTCTATTTAGTGTAATTTCAACTTGTTTGCAGAGCAGCTCGTTGAAGGAGGTATTGCTATCACTGTGCAGATGAGGAAAGAACCGAGATGGGAGGTGATTTGCCCGAGCTCTGGGGTGCCTCGCAGGGCTCTCCCGCCCCCACATCCCCCCCTCCCGGGGTTCCCTCCAGCCTTCAGAACTCTACCAAGATGCCCTCGGAGAAGCCTTTCTTCCCCTTGTGGGGAGAAGCCCCCATGTAGACTCTGTTCCCATCCTTTGAGGTGTTCAGTGTGGTTGGAGGCTTATGTGTTCGTGTGCTGGTTCAGAGAGGGTCTGTCCTCCCCAGGCTTCTGAGGGCGGGGCCACGTCCGTGTGTCTCTTCCCAGTACATCCTCAGCATGATGCTTAGTAACCACCTGGCCGATTGAATGGCTGGCACGTGGGCAGGGGGCGGGGCGGGTATGTGTGGGAAGGTGGCCAAGCTTCAGCAGTCCCTTTTCCCCTTGCATACCACTGGGGCTTCCCTGACGATGCTTTAAGCCTGTTTGCCCTCGTTTGAGGGCAAGTGTGGGAATCAAAGAAAAGGTCACATGCCCGGTGTGAGGGTAGGAGTGTTTCCAGGAGTGGGGGGCAGCCTGAGAGTGGCCCGGGAAGGAAACAGTTTGAAGAATGGGGTCATGGGGACGGCCAACAAAGAGGGCGGGGGAGTGGGCAGAGGTTGGAGCCCCAAGTGTGTGTCTGCAGGTGATGGGTGGGGAGGGCAGCCGGGAGCGTGGTCGGACCTGGGGAAAGCCCTAGGTGATGCTGGGAAGCCAAGTTTGTGCAGAGATGAGGCCTCACTTCTGTGGCCGTGTTATCTCACTTCTTCAAGCAGGAAACACGGCTGCTGAGCCCCACCACATGAGCGTGCATGGTCTGAGCTCTGGCCACCAGAGCCTACTTTGAAAATAAAGTCGGTCATCTTAGTGAATGTGTGTGTGCCCTTGGCAAAAGTTCCAACCCAGGCAGATCAAGCCCACCGTTAGCCCGTCATCCTCCACACCAGTAACCCTTATTGTCAGCTAGTTGGAGAAATCTTATTTTTTCTACCTTTTCTCCTGCTTTTACATGCACACATATATATGTATACAGATACAGGTGTCCCTCTTTAGCTGAGTCTAATGTGTTCCTGGAAACAGAAGTAATGACATCTTTTTTTTTTTAGATAGCCATGTAGTATGTCCTGTTAAACGTGGATATAAATGGTGATGAATCACCAACTGATTGGAAAAAACCTATTTCTCCAGTATTGCTTAATACCTGTAAACATCTGAAAGCCAACCCATTGTGTATTCTGCACGAATACAGAGCATTGACGGCAACAAATATCATTTGGTAGCCACCTAATTATTCGATGCTTTAATGAACTCGTTCCCGGACATGCTTGCGAATAGTACGTAGGATAACATGTGGTGTTGGTTGTGAATTTTAATTTTTTTTTCCCCTTGTCTTCTACTTTGTGACTTAATAGAAATGACCGTGAAATAATCTGTTGAAAATACTAGAGAGGTCATCAACGTTTATTTATTTTTTGGGACAGAGAGAGACAGAGCATGAACGGGGGAGGGGCAGAGAGAGGGGGAGACACAGAATCGGAAACAGGCTCCAGGCTCTGAGCCATCAGCCCAGAGCCCGACGCAGGGCTCGAACTCACGGACCGCGAGATCGTGACCTGGCTGAAGTCGGACGCTTAACCGACTGCGCCACCCAGGCGCCCCATAGAGAGGTCATCTAAACGGGACTCGATTTGGTAGTTTGCGTGTCAGAGGTAAACGCTAGGACTCCAGCAGGACTTAATTGGGTGGGCAGGACACTCGGCTTGAGGCAGGATGATTTTCAGCATTGGGACTACTGAATATGGTCCTGTCCTACTGCAGACTGATACACACCAGTGTTTTCATCAGTCCCTGCACACAAACATCTACAGTGGGTGTAATCTGGGTAGTGCATCTTGTGTAAAAAAAAAAAGATTGGCAAGTTACAGTGGGTATTTAGATAGAGTTGTTAGACATCTGTGCACAATACATAAGTACATGTGTGTGTGCATGCATGTGGGTACGTACGTACAAGTGCAGACACAGGCACTTAACATCCAGGATCCTATTTACGTGAGCTGCGGTGGATTTTTTTTCCACGTCAGGATTTCTGGACGTGCCCCTTCAATGTCCACAACAGAGAAATTGAGAGACGGTGTTTTTTCTTATACCTTCCGGGAGAGCAACTTTATTCACTTGTATCAGTAATTCAAAAAATCATAGCTAACAAGTACCTAGAAGTTACTACATCTCTATTAGTTACAATTATCGGGCGCTTTTTTTTTCTTTTATTATTTTTTTTAATGTTTTCATTTATTTGAGAGAGCGCAAAACAGTGTGCCCACGAGCGGGGAAGGGGCAGAGAGAGAGAGGGAGACACAGAATCCTCAGCAGGCACCGGGGTCCGACACAGGACTCGAAGTCGCAGACCCCGAGATCATCACCTGAGCCAAAGTGGGCCACTTAACCGCCTGAGCCACCCAGGTGCCCCTACCGGGTGCTACTTTAATACCCGCACGTGCACTCGCAGGCTCCTTGAGTCTTTAAAGAGCCGCGTGTGAGGAGGCCATTCTTGCTCCTGTTGTCCACATGAGGAAGTGGGGGCCCAAAGAGGTGAATTCCTGCTGGAAGCACCTAGAAGCTGGGATTCAAACGCAGGCAGTCTGGTTCCATAGTCTATCCACTAGGCACCACACGTGAACTTTGCGTGACTTGGGAGGCAAGTTTGCAACCCCGGCCCTAGGATTCTGTTTCCAGCTGCAGGTCAGAAAGCTAACTGGGGATTGATCGAGTTGAGCGCAGGAGGCCTGACCCCCGCTTTGTGCCCTGTACCCCATGGGCAGTGGGGTCATCATTCAGCAGGGTGCCCCTGTGTGATGCAAGATCAGATACATATCAGGGATGACCAACAGGCCCCTCAGACTTGGCCGATTACCAAATAGAACCCCCCTCCCCCCCCCCCCCGCACCACCCGCTGCTTGAGGCATTTCCTGTCTGCCTTCTTGGGGCTCTTGGTAACCAGGGTGGGGGTCGTGGATAGTGGGCAGCCCTCGGTTCCTCTGGAGCTGGCCCCTCCTTGCTTGGAGGCCTGGGAAGTAGCAGTGACAGCTGTGAAGGGCTGAGTGGTGGCCCCACCCCTGCCTTTGCACAGAGGCCTCAGCCACAGGCCCATCCACGGCTGACTTGACATGGACGTTTAAGCGCCTTCCCGGGCCCGCTTGGTGGCTGGACAACCCCGTGGCATGAAGGTGTTACCTCACAATTAAACCGGCAACCCTGAGAGTGTGGACTCAGGAGGATGGCCTTCCACTCCCAGGAGATACCCAAGAGAACTGAGAACAAGTTCTCAAACAGAAACCTGTATGCGAACGTTCACTGCCGCATTATTCACAGTAGCCGAAAGGTGGAGACAATCCAAGCACTTGTCACCGGAAGAACGGACACAGAAAACGTCGTCCATCTGCATGCTGGAATATTACCCCTCCCTAGAAAGGAATAAAGCACTAGCCTCAGCTTACGTTGAAGATCTCATGCTAAATGAAAGAAGACAGACGCAAAAGACCACGTGCCTTGTGATTCCGTGTATATGAAGTGTCCAGAAAAGGCAGCTCTGTAGAGAGTGAAAGTAGGTTCGTGGCTACCAGGGGCTGGTGTGCAGACAGGATGGGGAATGGAAAGTGACAGCTGAAGGGTGTGGGTTTCTCTTGGTGGTCGTGAAGACGTTCTTAAATTGACTTTGCTGGAGGTTTCCACAAGCCTGTGAATCGTACGTTTGAAATGGATGAATTTTATGTGAACGGTATCTTAATAACGCCGTTACATTCAAAGAGATTGCGGTGTCTCTAATCCCAGGTCCATCTGCTGAGCCAAGACACCTTTGGGGATACAGCACGTACAGGCAGTGACCTCTTGTCCTGTGTCCGCGTTTCGGCTTTCCTCGGCTGGGAGCCCCGAGAAGCTGTTCTCTTCAGTAGCTGGGACTTGCGCACATCCATCACTCTTCTGCCTGCAGTAGATACTGGGCCTTTGACCCCTCCAACACACCGATCCTGTGGGGATAGCACAGAAGCTACTGGATCAATTACCTGATGTGGCAAAGGCCCCCGCAGGCGGACTCTGATGGCTGTAGCAGTCATTTCTGCACATTGAAGCCAGCTTGGTGTGATCACTGCAGCCCTCTGCTTGAGGACTGGGGAGTCAGGCCCCCGAGACAGCCCTCAACCCACAGCAGATGGCGGTTAGGGATACATACCCTGGCTGTCTTGCTTCCTGGTGGGGTGAGGCCTCCCACAGCCCCCGTGCGGTCAGCTCCAGGTGCCCATGGCCGGCCAGTACAATTCCTAGCATCCTCCTCCTGCTCGGCCGCTTTCCTTGTCTGTCTCACATCCCCAGTCCTCTACGGTGTTCCTGGCATCACCTCCCAAATAAACCACTGTGCTCAAATCTTCCCCTGAGGGTGCCCTTCTGGGGAAAGCCAAACCAAGGCACCTGAGGACCTAATTCCTTCATTCCGTGGGAACCCGAGTTCCCGCTCTGAGCCAGGCCCTGGTGCAGGGGGCCGTGAGGCTCCAGTTGGGGGTGAGCAGGATGGACGCGATCCCTGTTCTCCTGGGGCTTTGGTGGGGGGATGGGGAAATGTACATCCACAGGTAGACGAACCTGGAAACATACTCGTGCAAGTGAGGAGCGGTACAGCACGGATCTAGAAATAAGAGGATGAGTCGGGGGCTGGAGAAGGCAGGTACTGCTAAGTCACTTCAGTGAGATCTGCCCAGATCTGGTCAGCTGGTGAGCGAGGAGCGAGGACAAGCCTGGGGAGAGGGAAGTGGGTGGGAGGACATCACGGAGGCGAGCCATCCCACTGTGGCGGGGTTGCAGGGGGAGGTGGTGCCTGTAGCCTGTCCAGGACGGGCCCGGCTCTGAACAGAGCAGAGTTGCTTCCTGGGGCTGAAGCGGAAGGTGGTGGATGGTCTGGACCACCTGCCTGCTCAGAATGCCTGTTTCTTTTTCATTCCGTCTCCATCTCTCCTGCTTTTGCCTCTCTGACCGTGTGTGTATGTCTGTATCTCCCTCCCTCCTCGGCTGGGTGGCTTGTCCTCTGCTCCTGTCTCTGTCTCTCTTTCCCCTGTTGGGTTTCTCTACGTGTGTTTGTTCACATCTCTGCGTCCAGCTCCCTCTGTCCCATCTCTGGTTCTGTCCCCGGTCTCTCTGCCCCCTTCCTCATTCAACAACTATTTATTGGGCTCTACTGTTTACCAACCACCCTGCTGGGGGTGGGGGCGGTGTGGAGGCAGGGGACACAGTGATGAGGAAGGGAGCACCATCCAGGGAAAGAGTTCTGACTCCACGAGTCACAGCATTAGGCTCTTGCCTCTGTTCTGAGCTGTGGGGCGAGGGGCTGGTAAGTATGAGAGCAGGAATTGGAGGGTGTTCTATGCGTCCGATGGTGGTTGAGCTGAGATGGCAAGGGGGAAGTTGGAGCTAACCAGGCAAAGGGCATTCCTAGCAGAAACAACAGCGTGTACTGTTGCCCTGTGGTGGGGGTGGCCGGCCGCTCACCAGGTGGCTGGAGCATGGGGGGTGAGGGTGCAGAGGCTGGCGGGGTCAACACCGGGCCTTGGCTCTTAGTCCTAAGAGCACCGGGATGCCATCAGAAGGTTCGAAGCCCAGGAGTAGCCTGAGTATGTTTGTATTTCATAAAAATGACTCTGGCTACTGATAACTTGGGCTACTTCGGTGGACCAAGCGAGAGATTCCAGTGGCTTGGATCGTGGTGTTGGCCGTGGGAATGGATAGTACGTGGCGGGCAGCATGCTCCCCGCTACCCCCAGACTCATGTTTTATCAGCCAGGGGGCAGCAGCAAGAGAAATTTTGCAAACATCTCTGGCCAAAAAAGTCCCCGGAGGATGCAGGGGGCCCAGTTTGGGCCATGTGCTCGTACCTGAAGCAGTCGTGGTCCCCTGGGGTAGGGCACCTTGGTCATTCCTAGGACCCTTGGGCCCCCTCTGTGGTTTGTCTTGGTAGGAGGCGAAGAGGGGCAGATCAGCATCATCTGAAGCGGGAATGGGTCTATCCCAGGAAAGGTGCTTTTTTGACAGAAAAAAAGGGGAGGAAGGGACTGGTTGAGTTTGTCTTATGACAGTCCATGATCATCCTGTGGTAGGCAGGGAGGTCTCCCTTGGGTCAGGTGGCCATCTGTGGGGGAAGCAGTCACCCAGTGGGTCAGGTGGCCATCGATGAAGGGGATCACCCCTGGGTCAGGAAACCATCCTGTGTGTGGGGGGAGGGGTCACCCCTGGGTCAAGTGGCCATCTGTGAGGGGGAGGTGTCGCCCCTGGGCCAGGTGGCCATCCGTGAGGGAGAGGGGTTGCCCCTGGGCCAGGTAGCCATCCTGTGTATGAGGGGAAGAGTCACCCCTGGGTCAGACGGCCATCCGTGAAGTGGAGGGGTCACCCCTGGGCCAGGTGGCCATCCGTGAGGGGGAGGGGTTGCCCCTGGTCCAGGTGGCCATCCGTGAGGGGGAGGGGTCGCCCCTGGGCCAGGCGGCCATCTGTGGGGGGGAGGGGTCGCCCCTGGGCCAGGCAGCCATCCTGTGTGTGAGGGGAAGGGTCACCCCTGGGCCAGGTGGCCATCTGTGAGGGGGAGGGGTCGCCCCTGGGCCAGGTGGCCATCCGTTGTGGGGGAGGGGTCGCCCCTGGGCCAGGTGGCCATCCATGAGGGGGAGGGGTCACCCCTGGGCCAGGTGGCCATCCTGGCCCAATTTGTCCAGGAGTGGGTTGGAGTCCAGCAGCAGCAGGGATTATAGGGAGAATGGATTTCCTCTTATTTCTGCTGTCTCTTGGTCTACAACAACTGTCCCAGTACTTAGTAGCTTAAACCAGCCAGGTTTTTACTTGCTTGCGTGTAATCCTGCCGTCCAGGCAGGGCTGAGGGGCCGGGACTGCCTGTCTCCAGGCCAGGGATGAGGGGGCTGGGCTGTGCGTGAGCGGGGTGCAGGCGCGGTCTGTGTCCCCAGGCGGAGTGAACTCCAGCTTCTCATGGGCTCCTCTCAATTGTCTTCCAGTGGATATCATGGAAATCAAGGAAATCCGCCCCGGGAAGAACTCCAAGGATTTTGAGCGCGCGAAGGCAGCCCGCCAGAAGGAGGACTGCTGTTTCACCATCTTGTATGGCACCCAGTTCGTCCTGAGCACTCTCAGTTTGGCAGGTGAGTGCACGTCTGTGTGCTTTCCTCCCTGACTGTGCCTGGCTTCCTCCCCGGGACGTCCTCTAGCAGCAGAATGCCCTCATGTGTATTCCAGGGACATCGGGGTTTTGAATTCTCCCCTGCCTCTTTCTAGCTGTGTGCCTTTGGGCACGCCGCTCAACCTCTCTGAGCTGCAGTTTGCTCAGCTGTGAAACAGGGAGAATGATCGCGTCTGCCCCAATGGGATGTTGTAAGTGTCTGTTAAGGGCCTGCTTGGCTCATGTAGATTACTGAAGGCAGGTTCTAGTTTTCATCCAACAGAGCCTGGTCTACACTGTTTACTCAGCTTAGCTGATCTGGAGGAAGGATCCTGAAATCTTGTATCTCACACATATGTGTGCACACACACACATACACACACGTGCATGCACACGTACACTCACACATGATCTGGAGGTGAGATTTCCAGCCAGCCCTATGAATCCACCAAAAGGCCGAAAGAGCCTCTGTGAGGCCAGAAGATAAGCTGTGGAAAAGCTCAGCACTTGACTCAGAGGCAGAAGCTTGTCCCCCCTTCAGGCCCAGCCCTGGGACTTACTGACTTAGAGCTGTGTGTTCAACCACGACCGATGAGAGAGAAAGTAAATCCCACTAAAGGTAGACCAAGGCGAGGAGAAGACGAAATCTGAGCATGGTTGGGGACATGTAAACGAGGGCAAAGCAGCTCTCGTTGATTTGCTCTGTCTGTCACGCACCTCTGAGCGTCCGCTCTGCGCTGGACTGACCTAAAGGCCCCTGGGACCGTGGAGATAATGGGACCCAGTCGCTGCCTTGTGGACGGGGGCTCTCAGTGCGCTGTGATGAGAGCTAGAGGCCAATCACCATACAGTGTGCTGTAGCGGCACGGAGGGCCCACTTCCAGGGAAGGCTTTGCAGAGGAGGGCCCTTTTAAACTGGGTTTTGAGGCATACGTAGGAGTTGGGAGGAAAGAGGGAGGCCAGCCCGGGGGGGAGGGTGGTGCGTGTGTGAGGAGCTGAAGGAGGGAAATAGCAAGCTGGATGTGGGAGGTGGGGGGCGGACGTCTGACGGTTGGCGTGTGGTTGGTGCAGAGATGACGCAGCAGAGAGGGGCCTGGGCCCGTGAACTTCGAGTGTCATGTCCACTTTGTTCGGCTGCAGGCTGAGGTCTGGTTGTTCTGGGCAGGGAGACCGTGAGTCCAGGGTGCCAGCTTTGGTGTCTGTTCCACTCTGGGGTGTCTCTTCCAGAGCTCTCCAGTTCAAGTCCAGTAGAGAGGGAGTGACACCTGGCTTCAGATCCCAGCTTCACGCTTACTGGCTCTGGGACGGGTCTCTCTGCCCTCTGAGCTTCATATTCTCTTCCTGCACACGGGAAGGGTGAGAGCAGCCGCCTCAGCGTGCTCTCGTCCATGTGAACAGGGTAGCTGGTCCTTAAGGCATGTGTCATAACTCAGAGGCGTTTGCCTTGCTAGCTCCATTTTACTGATGAGGAAGTGAGGCACAGAGAGGCCGAGGAACCAGCCGAATGTCACACAGCCCTGAAGCGGTGCCGAGGGACTTGTGGTCCCTCAGTGATGCCAAGCCCTTGCCTTCTCCCTGACCTTATCTGGAAACGGGAAATGCTGAGGGCTGCTCTGGATTGGGGTGTGAATAATCCTAGACCCTGCACTTTATTCGTTAGCATAGGAGTAAAAGCTAAAACTCGTGGGGGGAAGAGGTGTCCCACTTGTCACCCCTGCTGTAGAAGGGTCATCGCTGGCACGTGGCCTCATCTTGGACAGAAGGCAGGTCGTAGAGCCACGAAGGTGTGAAGGAGATGCCTTTTCCGTGCCCTCGTGCAAAACTAGAAACGAGCACTGGCTTCTCCCGTCCCCATGGGCTGTGTGGGGCTCGGTCTGTCTGTAGAGGTTTTCCCAGCGAGTAACAACATTTGCCTTCCTATTCACCTGTCCAGCTGATTCTAAAGAAGACGCGACTAAGTGGCTCTCTGGCTTGAAAATCTTACACCAGGAAGCGATGAGTGCGTCTACGCCCACCATTATTGAGAGGTATTGACTTTTGCTTGTTTATCTCTGTATTTGCACATTAATTTATTCTTTTCCCTTGAGCCAACGTGAGTGAAGAAAAGAAAAGTGGGGCGTTTCATCTTGGAGGCTCAGTGAGTGTCCTGTGTGCAGCAGCTCCCAGTAGGCGCTGTGGGCTCCCCACCTTCTCGTCGGAGAGCCTCTCTCGATGCTAAGCCTTGCTTGGCCTGGTGGGGTGAGGAGTACGTTGAAGCCGAGCCAGAAATACACGTTGGCGTTGTGTCCCAGGGGAGGATTGAGGGCCTCCTTCTTACATCAGGAAGGGATTAAACCAGCTCACCAAATCGCAGTCAGATGCAGGGTACCGCATTTCGCAACTGCCACTGCCTCCTGGATTGGGGAGGCTCAGGACTGCCTTGCCCGGGAGTCAGCATCACGGACGTCTGTGTGGGATTGTGTGTGAATTCTCGTCCCCTCGGTTAAAGCCCTCGGATTCCCGCCGTTTTTCTTACCAGCTTTTTGGGGGGATTAATGAATGTCATCAGAGAGGATGGTCAGTTTAAGGAATGCCGGCCTCTGGGCTCCACTAGGAGGGGCCTCTTGGCTCCTAACTAGGGCGTGTCAGCCCCAAGGAGAAACCTGCTTCTTCCCAAGCTGCCCGAGTTAGCAAATTGGAAAATTCCTCTTGTTTCCAGTTTCCTTTGCCCCCATTCCATAGAACGAGTTTTGTTTGTGTACTAATTCTCTGTCTCTCCCTCTGTCTCAACTCTCTTCCCAGTTGGCTGAGAAAGCAGATTTATTCAGTGGATCAAACCAGAAGAAACAGGTGAGATTCATTCATATTTTTGTGGGTTTTCTTCCAGATCATTTTGGCCTCTGGTGTTCTTTCCTTGAACATCCCGAGGCAGTCGGAGCATGTTTTGTGGTGTGGAAAGGTCCTCGTGAGGTTGGATTGGACCCTCGAGGTACCAGGCACCGCGCCAGGTGCTGGGTGTTGATGGAGACACGACCATCTGGGGCCTTGCTTCCGTGGATGCTCGAGTCCGTCTGCACAGACAACTTCTCTGGAGCACTTGGACCTTGTGCTTGAGGCCTTCGTATTCCAGCACCTTCCGTGTCCCGGGGAGAAACGAGATCTCCGTGGCGCCTGCCCAATTTTGTGGTGGGACAGAGGGCCACCATTAACGAAGTAACCCGTGTTGACTCGTGATGGTTACTCGGGCTGGGCGGACGTGAGCCGGGCAATAGGCTAACACGCAATTCGTTGTGCTTGTTCACTGAACAGTACGTCTCAGAGCAGTTCCCTCCCTGTCAGCACACATGATGCTGTGTGCCAGACGTTTCTGTAACAAACATGGTTTTGTCCTTGGCTGGAGTGTAATTTCCTTACTTATGAGAAATCATTTCCTTCTTGATGGAGGCAGAGTGATTCCTGGTCCTTTGTTTTCATTGTGACGACTGTTGCCGTGGCAACCTTTGGGTCTCCCTGTGGGTAAACGTGTGCGATAGAGTCTTAGAGGAGGGGTCCCAGCCATGCAGCGTTTTCTGGTCTACCATTTTGAGGGAGGTGGTAACAATTAGCATTTGTCCCAGCGGTCAGGAGGGCACCCCTTTCCCTATGCCCTGTATCACCGGACTGACCCGTGATGACCTATGGGTGAAAGGCAACAGCAGATTTTTGCTTAAATTTGTATTTATTTATGAGGGAAGTCGAAGATGCTCTCATCTGTTTTTTTAGGTTATGATCCAGTTGTTATTAATAATAAGCTGATAAAAACCACCATTTATTGAGCCCCCACATACTAGATACTGTGCTTGGCACTTATAATGAATATATCATTTGAGCCTCACAAAAGAGGCTCTTTTTCTTAGCTTTAAGTGATTTTCCTTCCTCCTTTTCTCCGCTAAGGTATGTCAGTGTGGTATGCGAGGTCGCAGCTAGCCTCTCCGACTGTCCCGGGTGTCCCCTTTCCATCTCGCAGGCTCCTGGGGGTCAGGCCGCTGTCCTCCATCACCTGGTGATGTCAGGGTTCGGACGTGCCTCCTCCGTGGTTTGTTCCACGTACGCCGTCCGACGGGACGATGGAGAACCTGTAACCGGTGCTGGTGAAACGTTCAGCCGCGTCGTTAGGTCTGCAGAAACACGTTCCGTGTTCTGCGACTCCCTCCCTCGTCCACCTGTCCAGCAGTCACCGTGTGGTCCCTCACCCCGGGCTGTGCCCTGGTGTTGATGCAGGTGGATCTGGGGTTGGGGGGTCCCCGCGTCAGAGGATTTTGTTCACACTGGTCTCTTTCAGCCTCCGAGGTGGGGCCTCCCTCGTGTTTCCTTTCTGTGTGGCTTCGAGGTGATTCATTGTTGGGCTTGGCACAGGGGTGGCAGGTGGAGCCCCCCCGGGCCCTCTCTCCGTGCACGCCGGGTACAGGGTTGCTGCTTTGGTGTGGAAGTCCGCCTCTCCGTCTTGTCAAGAAACGGAAGCCTCCCTCTGGCTGTGCTGCTCAGAATGCATTCCCGCTCAGAGGTCCATCTTTCCATCGACCAGAACCTTCAGCAGAGAGGAAGTCAGTTTCTGGAGTTGACACCCTGTTCCTGGCTTCACCGTTCACGCTCCCCGACTTTGCTCTCCTCGGGCAGAGCCCCGCCGCTCTGTCAACATGTGGAAAACGCCACCTTTCCTGTGGTTCTGGGAGGCCCGGGTGGAGTTTTTCCAGAGGAACTCCGACCGAGGTGCCAGCTGCAGGGCGACCGACTTCTGCTCTGCCAGTTTCCCCTCCCTTCCTGTCGCCCACGACCGATGGCGTTTCCTGAAGGAAAACAAAGGAGTGGCAGAAGCCAAGGAAAGACCCCCGGGCGGGCGGCGGGTGGCAGGCTCGAGGCCGTCGGGCCCAGGCGGTGCCCAGCTCCCTGGCACTTGTCTCGGCCAGCCCGCCTCGTTCACCGTCGAGCGCATCCAGAGGCAAAAGGGGTAGCAGCTGGCATTTGTGGAGAACTGGGCTTGCAGCGGCCAGGGTGCTCTTGGAGTTGCAGGGGCTTCTGGAATGTTCAGACTGCTGAGCTGGGTGCCTCGTGGTCCATTTCATGAGGACACTGAGGCCAAGAGGAGTAACCTGACTCGTCTGCAGCAACCCAGCTTGCTGGGCGTGCCACCAGGATGGGGGCTCCCCCATCACTGCTTGGTGGTGCTTTTCTTCTTATTTTTTTATTTTATTATTTTTTTAATGTTTATTTATTTTTGAGACAGAGAGAGACAGAGTACGAATGGGGGAGGGTCAGAGGGAGAGACACAGAATCCGAAACAGGCTCTGGGCTGAGCTGTCAGCACAGAGCCCGACGCGGGCCTCGAACTCACAGACCGTGAGATCATGTCCTGAGCCGAAGTCGGACGCTCAACTGACTGAGCCACCCAGGTGCCCCATTTCTTATTTTTTTTTTAAATGTTAATGTTTTATTTGTTTTTGAGAGAGAGAGAGACAGAGCAGGAGGGAAGGAGGGGCAGAGAGAGAGAGAGAGAGGGAGAGGGAGATACCGAAACTGAAACAGGCTCCAGGCTCTGAGCTGTCAGCACAGAGCACGACACGGGGCTCGAACCCACGAACTGGGACGTCATGACCTGAGCTGAAGTCGGACAGTTGACTGACTGAGCCACCCAGGTGCCCCGTAAACTATTTAATTTGATTGTGGTAAGATCTACCATTTTAAGCGTATGCCTCTGTGAGATGAAGTACATTCGTGCTGTTGTGCATCCACCGCCATCTGGCTTCAGCGCTCTTTTCTCCTTATGGGACTGAAACTCCATCCCTGTGAACGGTACCTGCCCCTCTCCTCCTCCCCCGCCCTGATCACCTCTCCTCTCCGTTCTGTCTCCATGGGGTTTGACTGCTCTGGGCACCTCGTACATGTGGAATGAGGCAGTATTTGTCTTTCTGGCTTGTTTCACTCAGGACATCTTCATGGTTCATCCATGTTCCTGTAGCAGGTGTCACAATTTCCTTCCTTTTTAAGGCTGCATAATATTCCGCCATAGGTGCAGACCACGTTTTGTTTGTCCGTGCATCTGTTGATGGACACTTTAATAGCCTTCCTCTCTTGGCTGTTGTGAGTATTGTTCCTTTGAACGTGAATGTTCATGCCCCTGTTTTCAGTTCCTGTGTACGTTTTCCAGAAGTGGATTTGCGGAATTAAATGGTAGTACTGTTCTAATCTTTTTTTTTTAAGTTTATATATTTTTAAAATAATTTTTAATGCTTATTTACTTTTGAAAGAGAGAGAGAGACAGTGCATGAGTTGGGGAGGGGCTGAACGAGAGGGGACACAGAATCCAAAGCTGGCTTCAGGCTCTCAGCTGACAGCAGAGCCCCATGTGGGCCTCGAACCCACAAACAGCAAGATCATGACCTGAGCCGAAGTCGGGTGCTTAACTGACTGTACCACCCAGGCACCCCTTAAGTTTATTTATTTATTTTGAGAGAGACAGAGAGAGCACAGAGCCCAGTGCTGGGCTCAAACTCATCAAACTGTGAGGTCGTGACTTGAGTTGAAATCAAGAGTCAGACACTTCACCCAACTGAGCCACCCAGGCACCCCCCATACTGTTCAAGTCTTAGACAAACTGCTTTACCGTTTCCCGTGGCAGGTGCAGACTGACACAGCCACCAGCAGGGCACAAGGGCTCCAGTCTTTGCCACTTGCTTGTCAAGTTACTTTCCTCTTCCTTCCTCCCTCCCTCCATCCCTCCGTCCCTCCCTTCTTCCCTTCCTCCCTTCCTTCCTTCCTCCCTCCCTTTCTTTCAAATAACAGCCTCTTCAGTGGGTGTGAAATAGTAGCTCATTTTGGTTTTGCTTTGCATCTTCCTCATGACTAGGGGTGTTGAGCATTTTTTCACATGCTTCTTAGTTTTGTCTATCTTCTCTGGAGAAATGTCTGTTCAGATCCTTTGCCCATTTCAAAAGTTCACCTCATGATTTTAGTCCTTCTTCAGCTTTCAAGCACTGACCCTGAGACACAATAGTTTATTTTTCATGTTTATACTGTTATTTATATTACCTTTTGAAAAAGTGAATTTTTTATTTTTATTTTATTATTATTTTTTTTAATGTTTATTTACTTTAGAAAGAGAAAGAGCATGAGCAGGGGAGGGGCAGAGAGAGAGAGGGAGATACAGAATCTGAAGCAGGCTCCAGGCTCTGAGCTGTCAGCACAGAGCCTGACACGGGGCTCAAACCTGCAAACCGTGGGATTATGACCTGAGCTGAAGTTGGACGCTTAAATAACTGAGCCATGCTGGGGCCCCGGAAAAGTGATTTTTTAAAAAATTATTTATAATTACCTTTGAAAAAGCGAATTTTCAAAAAAATATGAACGTAACTCCTATTAGTTCTAGGAAACTTTATAAATACTGAAAACTAGAAAAAAAAAAGTATAAATTGGATATTAAATGGTAAGCACTGTTAACTCCAGCTATGAATTTTTTCAAGAGATTTTCAGCTTCTTTTTACTTATTTATTTTACTTTATCAAAATCTAATTGCACGCACGATCTTGTATCCTTTTCTTCTGTAATTTCTAAATTTTGGAATAATTTTACATTTAGAGGAAAGTTGCAAGGATCTTACAGGGAGTTCCCAAATCCTCATCCCGCTTTCTCTAATGCTCACATCACGCCTCGTCATGATGTATTTGTCAAAACTGAGAAACCCAGCATTGGTATGTGACTCAGAACTGAGCCCTGGACTTTATTTGGGGCTCAGTCGTTTCCCACTGACGTCCTTTTCCTGGTTCGAGATCCAGTCCAGGGGCCCGACGTTGCACTTCGTTGTTCTGTCCCTTGGTCCCCTCTGGTCCGTGACCATTTCTCAGTCTTTCCTGACCTTGACACTTCTGAGGAGCACATCTCAGGTATGTTGTAGTACAGCCCTTGGTTCGTGTTGGTCTGACCTTTTTGTCGTGTTTAGGCTGGAGTGACAGGTAGGCTGCGGCTGCGGGTGTTGGGGAAGAGTGTCACAGAGGTGAAGGTCTTGTTCGTTCTATCACGTCGAGTAGCGTGTGCTCCCTCCCGGTGTGGCTCATCCGCGGCGATGCAATGCTTAATCACCTGGCCAAGGTGGTGTCGGAAGATTTCTCCTTTGTAAAGTCACCCCCAACCCTGTTCTTGGGGACTAAATCTCTTGAGTCCAGCCCACCCTGAAGGAGGGGAGAGTTAAACTGACTTCACCTCGTGTTAAACCGTAAGAACATACACGTTTCATTTCACCTCTTCAGGAACATGATGTCAGTGCCTACATTAGGAATCAACCAATGGAAAGGTGATACTTGGTTTGAAAAGTTGTCTTGTGTGTGTCATTTAAGTTATGTCCAGTTCTTCCTTAGGTTCACATTTTCACCCAGTTGTCTTCAGAGTGAACCTATGACGTGACTCTCATAAGAAGCATTTTTTGGGTCTCTGTAGGATTCTTAGCCTTGTGCCATGGCTCCTAGTCCCCACTGGGCGGACGTGCTCCGCTTTTCTTGAGTCCTCCCTTCTAGTTGCTGCTCACGTTGGTGGGGGCTCCTTGAGGTCAGAGGTCTGGCTGGTTTGGTCTTCCTAGTGTTTGTCGGATGAAAGTTCTACCTTTTATTCCTACACATAACATTGAGCAGATGGAACGTTCTAGCTTTGAAAGACTTCCTTAAGACATTTCCAGGCCTGGGGACACTGAGTCAAAGGTGTTAGTGCTTTCACCATAACTCTTGGCTAGATTTTTAGAGACCCAGCCCCAGTCCATCTCTGAGCCTTTAGAGTTGAGTTGTCTCTTACCTGGGAATTATGTTCTGAGGTTGGTGCGAAAGGGGGAAATTTCTGTGGTCAAAATGTACCTTGAGGGGTGCCTGGGTGGCTCTCAGTTGGTTAAGTGACCGACTCTGGCTCAGGTCATGATCTCACAGTTGGTGGGTTTGAACCCTGCATCAGGCTCTGTGCTGACAGCTCGGGGCCCGGAGCCTGCTTCTCATTCTGTGTCTCCCTCTCTCTCTGCCCCTCCCCAGCACTCACACATGCATGCTTGCTCGCTGTCTCTCTCAAAGAGAAATTAACATTAAAAAAAAATTTTTTTTTTAAATATACCTTGAGAAAACCCCCTGAGCCTTCTTTGAGGGCCCCTGGAATTGTGTTACCAGGTGTGAGGGTCACAGGCTCTGAGTCCCACAGACAGATGGCAGCCTCAAGGGCTGGACATTTCTTTCCCTCCTTTGCCTTTTGCCCCTTGGTATATAATGTTGGATTTGCATAGGCTGAATGCTGCCCTTTATTCTTCATGCTGGCAGGGACAGAGGGCAGACTGTGTTAGGTCTTCAGGAGGCAGAAGGGGGCAGGGGTTGCAGGTGGGAGGCAGGTGTGTGGGCCCAGGTCTGTCCGTCAGCAGGCATGCAGATAGCTACCATGCAGTTAACATTGTGGCCCCAGCACATTGGGACTTCCTGGGGGAGCGGGGCGTTAGCCTTAGGTGTGCAGTCTCCCCTGCACAGATTCTCCTTCACTGGGTCTGGCCTGGGGCTCAAGAATTTGCATTTCAAACAAACTCCCAGCTGACGTTGGTGCTGCTGGTCTAGGGACCCTACCTGGACAACCAAGCTTCTAGAGCTGCTCTGTCCAGTATGGCGCCCCCTAGCCACATGTGGCTATTTAAATTAATTAAAATTAAATACAAGTAAAATTTTAGTTCCTCGGTCATGCTAGCCACATTTCAGATGGTCAGTAGCCACCTGTGGGTAGCGGCTGCTACATTGCACAACGCAGATCTAGAACGTTTCCATCATCATAGAAAGTTCTGTTGGGCGGTGGTGAGGTTTGAATTCTGCCTGGACACTTACTGGTTGTGTGAGTTTGGGTAAATTACTTAATTTCTCTGTGCCTTAGCTCTCTAATCTGTCTGTAGAAGAGAGAGAATAGTTCCTGGTGTGAGGTTTCAGTGGGTCAGTATGTGAAAAGCATTTAGGCGGTGCCTGACTTAGGTTGGGCACGACATAGGCTTATTATTGTCCTTCTTGCTCTAAGAAGCCTAGGGTGGTAGAGATGTTGATCCAGCCTCAGGGGGGCAGATAAGTTTCCTGGGGCTGCAAACCCCGGGCAGCATGGTAAGGGCTGCTGGGACGCGGTGCTGTAGGAGCTGGGACCGTGCCAGGCCGACAAGGGAAGATGCCACCATGGTAGAGTGATGCCTTCCAGGGAAGATGGAGGGCCCTTTGTGGCCCATGGCGGGGATCATGTCTTGTCTTCCCTCTCCAAAGGAATCGCCCTGGTTCCCAACCGGCTGTCACTGGCCGAGCCTGTAGGAAGCAGAGTCTAAAACGTGGGTTTGTGTGTGGGAAGCTTACTGGGGTGGGTGTGGGGGTGGACGGACACCTGTGGGTGTGAAGGGGGTAGAAGGAGATGGGCTGCCATGGTCACAAGCACGGCCTGTAGAGCCGTCCTCCCTTGAGGTCATCGGAGAGCTGCTCACTCTGACTGACTAGTCATTGGATGCTGGATGTGACCCTGGTGAGGCACTCTCTTCATCTCATGACAAGTCCCAGACGGGGAGAGCGGTGAAGTTGGGGCTGCTGGGTTCCTCCCCTCCAGCAGCTGGGGAGTCTCCGTGCTTGTTCTTGCTCATGGTCAGGCTCTGCCGTGCACAGCCACAGGCCCGGGGATGGGGGTGGGAGTGTGGGGAGGGGAGTGGGGTGGCAAAGTCCCGGCACGGGAGCCCAAGGAAGCTCTTTGCCCCCTCCACCCTTTACCTGGGGGTTCAGCTGTTGTGCGGTAAGGTGGGACTTGCACAGCCGGTGGATTCAGATGCCCCGTTGCTCAGTGTCTCCTTACCCCAGACCCTGTATTTGCTCCATTGGCTCCCAGCCCCCCTGTCTTGGTGCCTGATGTGGGGAGGGTTCTTGGCCCTGTTTCTGCCTCGAGGTGCTGGGTCCCCGAGGGGACTCTGACCTCTTCCTTGGTCCTGGATGAGCGCTGCAGGGACACCAGCTTGACCAGACCCCCCCCCCCCCCCCCCCCCGTCCCGTCTCGTGGTGCCAGCCCCTGCTGCTCTTCTCTGTTCATCCTGCCCCGGCCGGGTTCTTCCTGGACACCCCCGGGGGCTGGGTCAGGATGGGGGTCTCAGGCAGCCTGCTTGATTCTGTGCCCAGCCAGCCACTCCTGACATGGGTGCTCTCAGTGTCTCTGGGAAAGCCCTCGGTGCAGGCCCTGGAATAGTGGGGGGTAGGGAAGCATCTTGCAGGTAAAGGAGTCTGATGTTAGGGGGGCTGTTAGACTAGAGGTAAAACGGCTGGCCCTGGGGACACTGCGATGGCCAGAGTCCCATGTAGTCGCCTCCAGGGGCAGCTGCTGAGTAGAACGTGCTGCTTCCTTCCGGATGTACCGGCAGAGGCCGAGTTGGCAGCGTTGGGGAAACTGGGCCATTTTCTGCCCACATCCTGGGCAGGCTTCCTTCCTTGGCCGTGCACAGCCCTGTCCAGCCTGACGTCTCCAGAGCACAGAGCAGTTTTTGTTGACCACACCAACAGCTCCCCCGGACCACCGTCTCTCACTCTGCCAGACGCTCGGCTCTGTGGCCACAGGGGTCTGGATCTCATGCCCTTGACCCACCACCCTAACCCCATATACCTCCCCACCGTTCATGCTGTTCCCAGAGGGGAAGTAACATGCGGTGGTTACAGGCAGCTGCCCTGGAGTCCACATCCTCCACGTCCCAGCGCCCAGCCTCTCTGAGCCTGTTTCTTCAGCTGGAATATGGAGGTGCTAACGGTGTCCGCCTCGTAAGGTGGCAGGGCATCGAGTGAGTGTGTGTGTCCCTGTCCCCTGGAGCGGTGCCTAGCATCGAGTATGCACTATTTCGGTTTCAGCCGTCACTGCTGTTATCATTGCTAGCACGGTTATTTCTTTTTTACTTTTGAAACGTTTTATTTTTGAGAGACAAAGCACGCGAGCAGGGGAGGGGCAGAGAGAGAGGGGGACAGAAGACCTCAAGTGGGCTTTGCACTGTAAGCACAAAGCCTGATGCGGGGCTTGAACTCAGGAACCCTGAGATCATGACCTGAGCCGAAATCAAGAGTTGGACGCTTGACCGACTGAGTCACCAGGTGCCCCAGTATGGTTATTTCTTTTTTAAAAAACAATTTTTTTTAACGTTTTACTTATTTTTGAGAAAGAGGGAAACAGAGTGTGAGCAGGAGAGGGGCACAGAGAGAGGGAGACACAGAATCCGAAGCAGGCTCCAGGCTCTGAGCCGTCAGCATAGAGTCTAAAGTGGGGCTCGAACCTGCGAATTACAGGATCATGAACCGAGCTGATGTCGGATGTTCAGCCGCCTGAGCCACTCAGGTGTCCCCAGTACGGTTATTTCCTTTGCTCGGAATGCACTCTCCCTTTCTTGGCTCTGAACCTGAACTTGCCACCTGGCCTAGCAAAAAACACGCATGAAGATTTCTGTGATGTGGTCCAGATGACTGTACATTTTGGGATTTGATTCAAACCCAACCTCTGCCGTCACCCAGCTCTGGCCTCGAGCAGTGTGCCCTCCGCCCTCAAACACCACCCCGTGGCCTGTTCTGAGCCCTGAGGGTGGGTGATGCTGACTGTGTTGGGGTGTCAAGTGTAGTGAGGGGTTAGGTAACGTTATTGCCTGGCACATCGCAGGTGCTTGAATAAGGTCAGCTCCTTCCCCCTCGCCCTCTGGCCTTCATCGATCTCCCCTTCGTTTGAACCCCTGGGACATTTCCTATCTGCAAAGCTGTCTGGTCACCTGATACCATGTTCTGGTCACCCTGTGAATCTCTTAAGTGACCTGAGTCCACGGCCATCCCTGAAGGGTGGAGACCAGCCTTGCACATCGTGGCATCAGCCCCCTTGAGCCCAAGGTCTCTTGTGTCCGGCTCATCTTCTCACGGGGCTCCTGAGGGTGGAGTGGATGGGAACAGCCACTCCCTCTACCGTTGAAGCCCCTCGAGGTGGATAGAGCTGGGGTTTCCCTCTTTTGCAGCATCAGCCTCCGGGAGCTGAAGACCATCTTGCCCCTGGTCAACTTCAAAGTGAACAGTGCCAAGTTCCTCAAAGATAAGTTTGTGGTAAGTTTCGTGGCTTGGCCTGGTGATTTTGTGCATTTAGGGTCGCTTAGCCTTTGAGCCCCGCTGAATGGTGCCCAGGAGAATCCTTCACCTCCTGATTCCTCTGTCTCAGTTGAGACAGAGGGACCCCCTGGAGGTCGTAGGCCCATGTTTGCGATCCTAGCAGACAACATCCTCCTTGAGGACCACGTTTGCTGAGCTGCTTGACTTGGGATGTTCCCACGGTATAGCCTTCCCTTTCCCTCACCATCGCACAGCCTGCTTTCCTTCAAGTGACGTTGAACACGTGGGTTTTTTGTTTTGTTTTGAAACTATCATGGAAGGTTCCTTACGTAGGTTGTCAGGGATGTGGCATTTTGTATGCAAGTCCTCACAACATACTTGGAGTTAGCTCTTCTCTGCCCGTCCCCCCACTTCCCACCCACCCCTGCTCCCCGCCATCACTTAGTTTATGTTCTTGCATAATGGAGCTGTTGGTAGATCTGTGGCAGGTGGTGACTCTAAGGGTGGGGGTGTAGAGTAGGGCGCGGGGGGGGGCTTTCTTGAGTGCATAAGAACGGAGGTGATGGGTAGGCACCCTGTGTGGTGTTCTGAGAGGTCCCAACCCTTGTCACGGAGCCCAGTGACTCTCCATTCCGCTGGTCCCAATTGCAGGACTCACACGGCCTTGTCAGTGGCAGCCCCAGGTACAGGCTTCCTTAGCCAAGAATGTGCATTCATTTCAGTACCAGTGAGCTCTTGGAAGTGTTAACCCACCTTATGGCTATCAAGCCACCTTTCGACCTGCCTAAAACATTCCAACTATTCTAAGAAGGCAGAAACAGAGGTGGGAGAAGCATTCACCATTGATGACCGCATCATAGGAATCTTTATATATATATATATATAATATAATTTATAATATAATATAATATATATATATATTTTAACGTTTTATTTATTTTTGACACAGAGAGAGACACAGCATGAACGGGGGAGGGGCAGAGAGAGAGGGAGACACAGAATCGGAGGCAGGCTCCAGGCTCTGAGCCATCAGCCCAGAGCCCGACGCGGGGCTCGAACTCACGGACCGCGAGATCGTGACCTGAGCTGAAGTCGGACGCTTAACCGACTGAGCCACCCAGGCGCCCCAGGAATCTTTATATTTTTTAAAAATGCATTTATTTATTTTGAGAGAGAGAGCGAGCGAGCGAGCGAGCTCCCTGGAGGGGCACAGAGAGAGGGAGACAGAGAATCCCAAGCAGGCTCCCTGTTGTCAGCGTGGAGCCCAACATGAGGCCTGAGGCCATGAACCATGAGAGCATGACCTGAGCCGAAACCAAGAGTCAGACGCTCAGCCGACTGAGCCACCCAGGCAGCCCCCTGGAACCTGGCTCTTTATCAAGCCTTTACTGAGCAGGCGATACGTAGACCTTACTGATTTGGTTTCAGGGAAGTCCTAGGGAGGGTAGTGGTAGTTTTCCCATTTTACAGATGAAGAAACTGAGGGTCTGAAAGGTTCAAGTAAATGACCCAAAGCCATTAAGCAGTTCAGGGGACAAGCCTTGACTGGAGTTGAACTCTTAACTCCAAAGGCCTGGTTAGTTTTCCCTGGCTTTTAGAATGACCTCTATGTACGGACCCTGCTCTAGGTCTAGATTTGGAAATGTCTCCTGCCCCCAGAAAGTATTACTGCCCTTGGGATTCTGGCTGAGACTCTTTTGGGGTTCAAGGCCAGGGCCTTACCTGGTGAGACTCCTGGTGGTTATGTTCTCTAGGCAGATAAATTCAGAAACCTGTGAACAGTTTGACTCCAGAAGACTGTGAGTTTGCTTTCAGCCAGTGCTGTCGAAGGGCGGTCCTGCCTGTTAATAGTGGAGCGGTGTTCTTGTAGGGAACCTCAGAGACCGAGTGGTTACTTTTTCTTTTAATTTACAGGAAATCGGCGCTCACAAAGATGAACTCAGCTTTGAGCAGTTCCACCTTTTCTATAAAAATCTTATGTTTGAGCAGCAAAAGTCGGTAAGGCGATGTTTTCATGATCAATGATGTTTTCGTTTCCCCTGTGTGTCAAAGTCCAGCACGCTCCTAAGAAACCCACGAGAAGTGTTGAGTGTCCCTTCTAGTCAAGGAAGTAGACCGTGGGAGGGGCTGCGACGCACTGTTTGTGTCCGTTAGGTTGGCGTGAGAGAGCTGTGGGGAAATCGGAGCGGGGGGAAATGGCTCTCTCATACTTTCCTGGTGGGAGTGTGACAAGTCTGGTTGGAATTTAATCTGAGCCTATTAAGAAGTTCAGCTAACTCCACTGCATGATCTCATTCTGCAAAGGAAATGTATCAAATTATGAAGAGTAACCATCTCTGGGTAGAGGGATTATGTGTGTGTTCCTTCTTTTTATGCTTTTATTCATTTTTTAATGAGAATAATTTTTTATTCGGATAATAGGCCATTTTAAAATGAGATGTGCATACATTTTGACCTGACGGCATTTTGGGGACTCTGTTTTAGACAAATAAGGGCGCTGGGACCTAGGAATTGAGTGGTAGGGTGTTTATTGCAGCATTACTTAGGCCAGCAAAATAGCTCGGAGCCTTCTGCATGCTTCTCAGGAGAGAAATGGCTGAGTAAACTGTGGTCCATCCATAGCACACAGCATCATGCGGCTGATTATGAAGCCTGAATCTGTGCGTGTGTCGACCTGGAGGGATGTTCATGGTGTTTTGTGCAGATTCACGTGAGGAGCCAGGTCTGATAAAAAACAAAACCAAAACCTGCATGGAGTAATCCCCCTCCATATGTCTATGTGTGCTTTTATGTTTAATGTTGATTTCGTGCGTTCACTGAAGGGGTTGAGGAGGATGGGCAGGAGAGATCACTGAATTTTTCTTTGCACCCCTCTGTTCTCTCTGACTCATTCCAAGGAGTACATTACTTTTGCAATAAAAAGAGAGTCCCACAGGGGCGTCTGGGGGGCTCAGTTGGTTAAGCGTCCAGCTCTTGGTTTCTTCTCAGGTCATGATCTCGAGGTTCGTGGGATCGAGCCCCGCATCAGGCTCTGTACTGGCAGGGTAGAACTTGCTTAAGATTCTCTCTGCCCCTCCCCTGCTCTCTCTCTCTTTCTCTCTCAAACATACATTTTAAAAAATCCCATAAAGCGTAGAGCTTAAAAAGAAGGATCGTGCAGTGCAGTGCATGGAGCACAGTGCCTGGTAGGCAGCACTCATCCCACAAACAGGAGGTTGTTGGAAAAGGGCTTTGCAGGTAGCAAGGGTGGGCCCAAAGCAGGGAGAACATAGAACTTGGAGCCAGAGGATCTGGTTTCTCCTATGAGCTGTGTGATCTGGGGCTGGCCACGCAGGATTCTCAGCCTCAGTCTCTTATCTGTGTAATGGGGGCGGGGATTCCCACCGGGCTCTAGGGGGCATTGAATGAGGGCTGGGGGTGGGGCAGTCAAGAGTGCAGGCATTTTTAAGTGATGAGCATGAAAATCATGAGAAGACACTTATTAATTGCCTTCTGCATGCAGGCCTGCAGGTGGGCACAGGGTGAGGCTTTCTGATGGGTGACTGCTGGCCATCTGCCTACATTGGGGAAAAAATACATTATTTAATAAAGTAAAAACAATCTACTTTACTGGGGTTGTTTTCATATATAACTTCTTGATTTGCAAAGGAGAGTAGGAAGACTATAAGCTTTGGGGATTTAAAGACCCGGATGTCAGCCCCTAAATTGGCCTTGGCTGACCAGGTGATTTTGAGGAAAGACAACTTTTTGTCTTTCACTCAGCCACCTTTATAAAATACAGGTATTCAATCAAGCCGTTGCTTATAAAACTTTAAAAATTATGTAACTTTCCTCCTATTTTTTTAAGTTTTTTTATATTGTTATTCTTATTTGAGAGAGCGATAGAGAGCAAGCAGGGGAGGGACAGAGAGCGAGGGAGACGGCATCCCAAGTAGGCCTCACACTGCTAGCACAGAGCCCGATGTGGGGCTCGAACTCACAACCTGCGAGATCATAACCTGAGCTGAAGTCAAGAGTCAGATGCTCAATGGCCTGAGTCCCCCCAGGCACTCTGTTCCCCCTTTTTTTTTTTTTTCAACGTTTATTTATTTTTGGGACAGAGAGAGACAGAGCATGAACGGGGGAGGGGCAGAGAGAGAGGGAGACACAGAATCGGAAACAGGCTCCAGGCTCTGAGCCATCAGCCCAGAGCCTGACGCGGGGCTCGAACTCACGGACCGCGAGATCGTGACCTGGCTGAAGTCGGACGCTTAACCGACTGCGCCACCCAGGCGCCCCTGTACCCCTTTTTTATATGAAACCTTAAAAAAAGCTGGGGCGCCTGGGTGGCTTAGTGGGTTAAGCGTCTGACTTCGGCTAGGGTCATGATCTCACGGTTTGTGAGTTGAGCCCTGCATCGGGCTCTGTGCTGACAGCTCAGAGCCTGGAGCCTGCTTCAGATTCTGTGTCTCCCTCTCTCTCTACCCCTCCCCAACTCGTGCTCTGTCTCTCTCTCTCTCTCTCTCACAAAAATAAATAAACATTACAAAAAAATTTTTAAAAACTGAATACAAGCTGATCAAAACACTTCTTAGGCCAAAATCTGTAACTTTGATTTATAATCAGTTCTCGAGAACAGTGAAAACCTTTGATGGCAATGCACAAGTGAAATCCAGAGTGACAGTTGCAGACAGCAATTGTCTGCCGTTGATCAGGATTGAAAAGAAGCTTGATTCACTCCAGATAAATAGTTGCAAACAATTGTTTTTATAGTCAGTTGCCTTGAAATTTCAGGATGCTATCTCATCAGACAGAAGGCAGGCAAAGCTTGAGAACAAGGTTTGCACAAAAGCTGTTTAATCTGCCCACACAGGTTAGCCTGCCGGCGGTCTGTTTCCACTGTGATAAAATTCCACCTGAGACTTAATTCAACCTGCACTGTCGTTAATGTCCCTTTTTAAGGCTAATGTGTGTGTGTTTAAGAGGGAGAAGGAGGAGAAAGAAAGTTGAGTCTGATTTCTGCAGAATCCCTGAATCCTCTGGGGGTGTCTTTGCCCGGTTTTGGGTGGAGAACGCCCCATCTGTACCAGAGGCTGGCTTCTGTTGGCCAGAACGCCACCTTCAGCCTGCATTCTGTTGTACTTGGCCTAATGGTTTAAGTGTTTCTTGAAATGAATTGCCTACCTTTAAAACTCAAGAAGTTTCATATTAATATCCAGATTTTTCTGCTGCTTTAAAAAAAAAATGGACATCTGGCTATCTCTGGGTCCTTCCTGAGTTCCCCATGGGGATGTATGAATAGAAAGGAAGCGTGCATTCTCTGGTTTGCCCCAGCTCTCACCCACCACCCATTTCTCTCTGCTAATTTACCTTGCCTACCAGACCCCACCACTTGATCTCCACCACTGGAGGGTGTAACTGGCTTGGAATTTGAATAACAAAACCCCAAGCTTGATAGATAGTTAGTGGCCAGCTTGAGAAACCTCACTAACTCTTGTGTAGGTAAATGCCCCTCCCCTACTGTAAGCATATAATTTACTTCCTGGGCTCCTTGCTGGCTGCACAGAGGAGAGAAAAGCAATAGATATATGCTCTTACAGGCTCCGCTCGATTTCCTAGGCTCTTCTGGGGAGAGAGGGCTGTTTAGGGTGATGGACAACCCCCAAGCCTAGACCCAGGAGTGGGTTCGTGCTCAGCAGTACCTGTAGGTTTCCAGCTTGGGGTAACCAGTTCCTTCTTGTGTCTAACCACCTGCTTACATGGCTGCTGTCAAGCCTCAAAGCTTCTAAAATTTGGGTGGCAGCAGGAAGAGAAGAAAGTTAATCCCATGTGTTTCCCCGGGTGATGGGCCTCTAACTAGGCTGTACTAACAATATTATAAAAAAAGATCCTTAGCGAACCTTTCCTAAGTGTGAACTACACGCTGGGTGCTGTGCTAAGTGCTGTATGGCTCTTAATCCTCTTCCCAACTGTGCGAGACCTACCATTATTAGCCCCATTTTACAGATGAAGAAACTGAAGCTCAGGGAAGCTACTTGCTGGAGGTTATACAGCAAGGATTATATCCGCTAGGATTTGAACGCTCCTCTGCCCGACTTCAGTGCCCAGCCACTGACACGACTTTTTTAATTTTTAAAATGTTCTCACGAAAGGGAACGTCAAACACGTATAAGCAGAGGCAATGGTACGCGAACCCTCCGTGGACCATCACAGCTTTAGCGATGATCAGCTCATGGCCATCGGGTTTCATCTTGCCCTTGCCCACTTCCCTCTGCTCAGATGATGTTGAAGCAAACCCAGCGTCGTATTGTTTCTTCCTTAAATGCTTTAATACCCAGCTTTGTAACTGCTGCCTTGCTGCCTCCCCACCAGACAAGCCAAGTCCCCCTTGGTCAGTGATGGTGGGGCATCGGGCATCATCAGCGAGGACGGCTGGCTGGTTTCCTTCCTGCTGTGTTGGTCTGGGACTTGAGTTTCACCTCGGTGGGGTGTGGCGTTCAGGTTGCTGTTTATCTGTCTGTTTTTATGCCCTGCCCTTTCAGACGATGCATCCTCTGGACCCTCCAGTAGATTCCTTCGGAAATGTGCTACGGTTCCTCGTTAGCCGGATGGCAATATCACGTATGATGCAGTTTCTGGGGCTCAGGCATTCTGGCACGCGTTGGCTGGATTCTCTGCTCTGGGGTCTCACGGGATTTTAGCCGGGGGCTGTGGTCTCATCTGAGACTCAAGTGGGGAAAGATCTGCTTCCAAGCCCGTGATGTTGTGGAACCTTTAGTTCCTTACAGGTGTAGGATTGAGGGTTCAGTTCCTTGTTGTCCAGAAGCCACCCACAGCTCCCTGATGGACGGGGCTCGCCTACATGGCTGCTGGCTTCCCCAAAGCTGGCAAGACAGTTGCTCACTCGTATACGGCATCGTCTTGTAGTCATAGACGTGTAATCGCGTGCACCCATGACTTTTGCAAGTGGCAGGGATAATGCAGGGCTGTGAACACCGGGAGGAGGACATCCTAAGGCCGTCTTCAAAGCCTGTCCACCAAGGGTTCCCATAAACCCAAGATTTGAAGTTGCTCTCCAGCAGCTCACAAGTAGTAATCACAGAAACTGTGTCCCGTGCCAGTCAGAGAACAAGTACCCTCCCACCCGTGCAGGGTACCAGAAAACAAGCACTCACTGCCTCCTCCCGCCCATTACCATCCCCACGGGGTCTGAATGCAGGCATGCTCTCTTGCTTGTTTGTCTGTTCTAGAAAACAGCTGTAATTTTTTTTAAGGTGGCAGTAATCTTCCCTTCGTTAGGGGAAGATTCCCTACTAACACTTCCCTGAGTGTTGCTTGTAGCTGAGAGCAGCCTTAAGTGTCCACACCCTCAGTCTTGTCTGTTGTTTGGGGGTGACAGCACCCATCCTCCAGGCTCGGTGAGAGGGTTAAAAGGGCTCAGAGATAGCGGTCACCCCACAGAGTGTCCTGCACACAGCTGGCCCTCAGAAACGCCTTTCATGAGGCAGAATGCCGCACGGGGGAAGGAAGCGCTGGCCTTCCGTGCTCCCGCTCTCTGTCCTGCTTCAGAAAGACCATCTCAGTCAGAATCGGTGGCTTTCCCAGAGTGTCCTCTGACCGCTCACCGTATTGAAGCAGATGACCGGGCAGCACTTGATAGGAAATTCATTTCTGATGTTTGAATAAATGGTATTATAAGCAAAGTAATGTTTTGTCTATTACTTAAAAGTAAGAAGCACGTACAAAGAAAAAGATAATTGAAACGCCTGCAAAGCTTCTACGATCACACCTGGGATTGTACTTTTGGTAGAAAGATTAATGTTTATTCTTCTGAGTTTTACATGGGTGTGAGCGTATGACAAGTGAGTCACAATCTGTGATGGTATGTTGGCTGAGGCTTCCAGGGACAGGGAATGTGGCACATTATTCGAATTGGCAGCTAGGAGGGAGAAGGACCCACCGTGCACACGTCGGCAGTGACCCTCTGGTTAGCTTTTTCTGTCACTGCCACTTTCCCCTTGGCCTCCTGGAACCAAATGGCTCAAATGACTGGCCGAGCACAGAATGTGTATGTAGGCTGAGTTACAGCCTGGAGGGTGCCCCTGCCATATGGGGAGACTCAACTCCTTGACCTCGATTCCTCTGGGCTCTTGCTTCTGTGGTCCCCATCCTTGGGCACGGCCCCTTCCCTTGTCTAGCTGTAACTGCTTCTTCTCCTGGGACTCAAAAGTCAGAGGTGACTTTTTTCGTAGCCTTTAAATTTTTCCTAGAGAAAATTAATTGACCCATTATTTTCAGCATTCATTCAACAAATGTTTGAGCCAAGAGGGCCCAGTGGTTAACAAAACAGACATCTCTCTTGACCTCACTGATCCTTTGCTGGGGTGAGAGGGGTCAGGACATCACCCAGAGTCACACGGGGCCCCCGACATCCTGGTTTAGTAGAATTTGACCACATAACCCTACATGGTAATGGTAACATAACCTAATTGCTATCTCTCCACTCTGTGTGCCTTGTAGCATCTAGAATATTCTTCTCTCATTGCTAGGATGTCATTATTCACTTTGTGTGCATTTGCATGTCCTGTGAAGGCCACTGGAGATGAACCAAGGTGGACAGGGGCTGAAATTCTGGCCCCTTGACATTCTGGGTGTGTCATCTGAAAACAGCTGCTCATCCTCCTGGAGCCTGTTTTTTGTTGCCAAAATGGGCTTCGCTTTACTGTCTTCTGGGTGGGATGGGTGCCGGGGGTAACTGAGGTCGTGGCTGCCTCGTGTCAGCTCCTGACAAGCCATTAGTTTGTCAGGGCTGCCGCAGCAGACCCCAGCTAAGTGGCCAAAGAGAACAGACCTCTGTTCTCTCCCAGTAAGGCTGCTGACACCACTCAGCTCCCACTGAAGTCTCGGGGGGAGAATCTCCTTGCCTCTCTCCCCACTTCCGGTGTTAGCTGGCCGTCCTGGGCGCTCCTGGCCTTGGAGACGCATCGCTCCAGTCTCTGCCTCCGTCATCACGTGGCCGCCTTGCCCTGGTCTGTGCCGGCCTCCAGGTGTCCCTCTTTATGAGGACTCCAGTCATTGGACTAGGGCCCACCGTAATCCAGCAGGACCTCGCCTTAACTCGATCACATCTGCGAAGACCCTATTTCCAAATAAGGTCCCATTCACAGGTGTGGGGGGCTTAGGGCTTGCACAGATCTCTCAGGGGACGCATGTAACACATGCTGTACCATCTTCCATCGATAGAATGCCCTCCTTGATGCATGTCCTCTGACTGCTGCCTCATTTCTCTGCCCCGTAGAGCGACCTCTTGCAGGAGCGCCATCGACCTTGCTGTCCCCCTTGCCTCCCTCCCTGCCCCAGCCACATTCCATGCTTCTCACCCCACGGCAGTTGATGTTTTCCTAAGACCAGTGACCTCCACATCAACAGAGCCACTGGTCGCTCCTGTGGCCTTCATCTTGCCCGCTCCATGGCGTAGATCCCTGGTGACTCTCTCCTGGATATCGTCATTTGGCTTTGAGAAACTGTGCTGTCTTCGTTCTCCTCTTACCTCACTGTCTCTGCACTCACACGTTCTTGGCTGGGTCTTTGATTTCTTCGTGTCCAAAGGTTGGTGCGTCCCAGGCGGGGCCAGTGTCTCACCGGACTTGCCCGTCTCACTGCCAGCTTGCTTTGCATCTCCTGCTGGCATGTTTGGGAGAGGCCTGGTGACACTCCTCCCCTCCCCCAGTCTTCACTGCAGCAAATGCGTGACTGGCCACGCTGCTGGATGCACCCACCCAGGAATCTTCTCCCCTTCTGTCTTCGGTTCCCCGTCGCCCCTACCCCCAGGCCTACGCTGTTGCCTTGCGTCCGTGAATTCTGTTTCTGCTACCCAAGAGGTGAGCCTCAGGCTGGTACTACTTGCCTTTTTGCCTCCAGTCTACCCCCTGTCCCACTCTGTGCCCTGTGGGGGGCTCATTCCCACAAACTCATTCCCAGGTGCTCTGCCAGCAGGGTCAGCAAATGGGCGGATAGGGATGGGGGTACAGGCATGCAAGAGGGGAAGCTGGGGTGTTTCTCCCCGTGTTTTCTGGCTCTGGAGGCCTCTCTGAAGTCGGGGCACCCCCTCCTTTGGCCCCGCTGCCCGCCTGGCTGAAATGGGGTGGAGCTTTTTGTGTGTTTCCTTGGAAAAAAGTAAAGGAAAAGACTGGCTTTAAGGATCTCATAGCATAGAAAATTGAGGATAAGTCTAGACACGGCTTTCTCCAGGTGTAAGGAAACCAGTCTTGGGGTTTGGGTTTAGAAGGGATCTGGCCCGAAGAGCCGTGTCGTTCTAGTGATCTAAGTGCCAAACATCCAAATAACAGCACGCACTACCCCCAAATCCCTTCTTTTTTTTTTTTTTTTTTTTTTTAATTTAAGAAATAGCTATGCTGTCAGTTGCACGTAAATAGAAGGGAGACTTGTGAGCTCTTCTGAAAGCGGCTCTTAACCTTTTTGGGTGACCCATTTCTTTGAGATGCTGATTAAAGCTGTAGATCATCTTTCCAGAAATAAAAACACATATGTGCACAGACTAACGCAGACCTCCTGATGCTTCCCAGGGGTCTGTCCATACCTTCTCTAGAACATTGATTTTCCTTGTATCATCCTGGACTCCAGGCAGTTTGGCTAAAGGACTGGGGAGTCTAGACTGGGAGTTGTAGTTCTATCATTAGCGTTTGTAACATGCCAGTGGCTTCGTGTCCGTTTCTGCCCTGAATTTCTCAAATGCTTATCCAGTCATAGCTTGATTAAAAATTAGTAAGGTAATGCTACCTAACCGGAAGCAGACACGTTATGGGGGTGTGTGTGTGGCCATGAAGGGCAGGACCGAAGCTGCCCAATATTTCTTTCCTTCTCTCGAATCTGAAGATGAAAAATTAGCTCGCTGCAATATTACCGGTGGGAAATGCAGCAGTGAGGGTGTAGAAAAGGTTACGCGTTCTCTGGTGGGGGCGCCAGTCGGGACACTTGTTTGGAGAAGCGTTTGGTGAATCTGTCAAAGTTAACAGGCACACACCGTACCCAGGTGCTTCCCTGTCTACCCAATGGAAATATTTTGTGCGGCCGGGCAAAAATACACAGATACGCGGACGCTCTTTGTAACGCTGGGTCTAATAGCAGAACATCAGTGATGTACGTATTATGGAATACAATGTGGGTTTTCATAGTAATGACGCAGGATGATTGAGGAGCAGAAGAATAAATAAAGCCTAAAACACAGCTAAAAGCTTGGAGACATGGATGTAATATGATAGGATAAGGTATAATTAAAATGAATATCCACTAAACAGATTCTAGAAGGCAACCTACCAAATTACTAAGATTGATTGCTTCTCAGGAATTAGACTAAGAAGGGGGCGAAGAAGACTTCTACCTAAGTTTCTGTCATGTTCGAATATTACAAGTCATGCCAGTTAGAATTGTTTAATTAAACCCTGTCCATTTGCATGAAGTGGCTTGACTTGTCTCATGTTCTTATTTTTTGTGTGTTTTCCTTCTGTTTTCTCTTTCAGATTCTTGACGAATTCAAAAAAGATTCTTCCGTGTTCATCTTGGGGTGAGGCACCTCTTCTGGGTTATTGTTGTTTAGGGCGGCTGTGTTGGGCTTGGGTGCCCGTGTGGGTCCTCCCAGCTGGCTCCAAGGGGGGGGCACCTCTGTGGGCACGCGCCGATCTCCACAGGGGCAAAGTCTCTCATTGGGAAACTGGCTGTCCTGAGCCCGTGGCATGGATAAACGTGAGCAACAGCAGGGTTTGTGGAGTGGTGGGAGGGTGGGCCAGAAGGTTCTGCAGAGAAGCCTGTATGCTTTAGGACCTGCTCTCCCAGAAATGAGTTTTGGAAATGCCTGGTTAAGCAGATTGAAGTGAATTAAAACGAGTTGAAGCATAGAAAGTACTTTCTGTGGTGTGTGGGATGGCCAAGGGCTCATAAATAGTGATAATGGTATTATTAAAATGTAAGTGCTGCAGGACTTGTCAGGACCTTTACCATTCTTCCTCATTCCCCAAGTGGGGATTTATGACATGTTCTGTGATCATGAAATGTTGGCCACGGAGTTAACAGCACCTAAAATGATTTGTGGCACACTGATCTAGGCCTGATTTTCAGAACCAGCCCTCACTGATGAGGACACTCTGGCAACTGACCCCTGTTCCTTTCTAAACCAGAAACCTCAAGACTGCACAGTATATATGAAACATCTGGTTTTTTTTTTTTGTTTTTGTTTTGTTTTTGTTTGTTTTTTTGGGGGAACAAGAGTCAAGTTCATTTGTTCATTTCTTGCATTTGAAGCATTCCTCGATGACATCCTTGGCCTGAGACTCTTTGCCATAGTCCTTAACCACCACACAGCTGCAAGCAACCACTTGATAGAGTTTTCCCTCCCTGTCAATTTTACAGAGGCCGACCCATTCCCCTCGTTTCTTGTTGTCATCAACCTTAATTAGGTTGATCTGGTGCTCAGCACAAAGGGCCTCCACCAACTTGACATACATAGGCTCATCACAGTTGGAGGCCAGCACACAAAGATGGGCTTGGCGCTTGTCTAGGGCTTTGGCAGCTTCGCGAATTCCACGTGCTAGGCCATCGGGGATGAGGGCGGTCTTCAGCACCTCTTGTCAAGCAGTATTACCATCCATTACACCCCAGCAGCAATGCCTTCCTCGGCCATGGCGGTGGGTTACGGATAGAGCCGAATCTTGACCGCACCCGAGCCTCCGCCTCCTCAAGACTCCGCCTCCGCGAGACTCAGCGGCGGCAGGGAAAGGGCAGCATCTGGGTTTTTGTTTTCTTTTTTCTTTTTTTTTCTTTTTTATTATATGAAATTTATTGTCAAATTAGTTTCCATACAGCACCCAGTGGTCATCCCAAAAGATGCCCTCTTCAATGCCCATCACCTCCCCTCCCTCCCACCCCCCATCAACCTGGTTTTTATTTTTTAAAAAAATTTTTTTTTTCTCAACGTTTTTATTTATTTTTGGGACAGAGAGAGACAGAGCATGAACGGGGGAGGGGCAGAGAGAGAGGGAGACACAGAATCGGAAACAGGCTCCAGGCTCTGAGCCATCAGCCCAGAGCCCGATGCGGGGCTCGAACCCACGGACTGCGAGATCGTGACCTGGCTGAAGTCGGACGCTTAACCAAGACTGCGCCACCCAGGCGCCCCTCAACCTGGTTTTTAAAAAAATGTTTAATTTTTTATTTTGAGAGAGCGCATGTGCATGAGTGGGGGAGGGGCAGAGAGAGAGAGAGAGAGAGAGAGAGAGGGAGGGAGGGAGAGAATCCCCAGCACATTCCACACTCAGCACAGAGCCCAACTCGTGGCTCAGTCTCAGGACCATGAGATCATGACCTGAGCCGAAATCAAGACAGATATTTAACTGACTGAGCCACCCAGGCACCCCAAAACAAATCTGATGTTCATGTAGTATTTTAAGGAAAAAATAAGGGTTAGACCATGAGGGTCGTTAGCAAAGAAGATTGGAAGTACATTTGCAATTAGAGAATGACGATAGACTTGTGGATCCTAAGTGAGTTCAGTAAAGGCAACAGCTTAAAGTGTGTTTTATCGCCTGTGCTTTAAAAGACACCCCCGCTTCCCTCCCCCCCACATAGACACCTTGCAAATTCTAGGGGTAAAGTATAGATTTCCCCTTAAAGCTCTGTTCTACAGAATGCACTTTCCACAGAAGCCAGGGTTGCTCTGCCAGTCCAGTGAGGTCCCACTTTTTCAGTGGCCCCGAACATCCTCTCCATGAGGCCATCTGTCAGCAGGCTGCCGGCTGAGGTGGGGTCTCCCTGTATGCAGGGCGAAAGGTTCTCTCCTCTCAAACGGAAAATTCTCCCAACAGTAGGCCTTCATCTTCTCCAAAGCCTGTGTCTTGTGTCTTCAGGCTGATTCCCCCCACCGTCCCAGAACCTGGGGGGCTTCAGCTGACCCCCACTGCTGCTTCGGAGCCCTGAGTGGCTCAGCAAACTGGATTGTGGCTTCCGAGGAGACCCTTTGATGGGGCCCTGTTCGCTTCTCCAGCATAAGCTCCCCCCCTAAATGCTGTCCACATCCAGCCGGAACCAAGCATTTGCTGTGCGGTTCAGGTCTGCCCCCCTCCCCCACTGCTCTCTCCCTCCACCCCCTGCTCCTTGCCCCCCTTCTCTTTTTCCTTAGGACTTGGGATATATGGTTCCCTTTGACTGAGACCCTTTGCATGTCCTGGCGAGCCCCTCCTCCTTCTCTGGGACTCCGTTAGCTGTTGGGTCCTCCGGGTCTGGATTTGGGCCTCTCCCTGTGCGCTGGCCCCTCGTTTCCCCGTTGGCCAGCTTGCCACCCAGCTCCCTGGAGGGACTCACAGGGTGCCTGGTGGCAGGCTGCCCGGTGCACAGCCTCTGTCAATCGTGTCCTCTCTAAACACCCTCCCTTTCCCCGAGGGCAGCAACACCGACCGGCCGGATGCCTCCGCTGTTTACCTGCACGACTTCCAGCGGTTTCTCCTACACGAACAGCAGGTGAGGGCAGGCCAGGGCTGGGGGAGCTGGAGGAGCTCCCTGGGCTGGGTTCTCATCTTCTCACCACCTGCCACCCGGCCGGTGGTTGTCGTGACACATTGGTGCTCCCGTCCGATGCCCCTCTGGTGTCTTAGACTCTGGAAGGAAAACCGCCTCATGTTGGCCCCTTTCCAAGGCGCAAATCCAGAAGGGGGGAGTGAGAGTAGTCCGAGGCAGGTGGGTGCCCCGTCTGTTCCCACCTAGCGGGCTTCCGCTCCCTCTCCTGGCTCATCACACGTGGCCTTTTCCTGGAAGCCTTCCCTGAGCGATGGGAAGATGTGACCGGGCAGATGAGCCTGCCGGGTCCTCTGGGGGATAAAACAGCACAGCCGTCCTCAAACAAATGACACATGGGGAAGTGCTGGTGGCAGAGTGAAGGGCTTTTGTGTCGGGCAGTAGTTTTCCACCAGAGTCATTGCACCAAACGGGGGGTTGCGGGCATGTCAGGAGACGTTTTTGGTTGCCACAAGTGGGAGGGCTCCTGGTACCTCGTGGGTAGAAGCCAGAGATACTGCCTGACATCCTGAAATGCACAGGTCACCCAACCCCAAATGTCACTAGTGCTGTGGTTGGAAAAACTGAGTTCGACAGAGAGAAACGTGAGATCCTCTTACTAGTTGTGTGACCTTGGACAGGTGGTTTGACCTTTCTGTTCCCCACTTTCCTCTCTAAGTGAGGATGGGAGCCCTACTTTCCAGAATCCTGGGGTCAGAGAAGATTGCAGTGATCTTTGTATGTACATATACATGCATTTTTGTGTAGATACTTAAAATTTTTTACATCTGTCCCTGGAGTTGTCTTTGCTTCCTCCTTATTTAATTTTTTGGTTTTGGTGTTTTAATCGAGTTTATTTTTTAGAGCCGTTTCAGGTTCGTAGCATTCCAGTTCATTGGCTTCTCAAGAAACTTTTTACTCCAGAACATCTCAGACATGTGCAAGAGTAGACAGATAGGCATCACGAGTCACCGCGTACCCATCACTCAGATTAAGAAGTTACGAACGTTTCCCCAATTTTATTTCTCCTGCCCTCCACCTCCACACCCACGTGCCTCCCCTCCCCTCCCCTCCCCTCCCCTTCTTCTTCATTTCTTTAGTGGAATAATCTAAAGCAAACCCCAGGCTATGTATTATTTCCTTTGTAAATGCTTCAGTGCATCTCTCTTACAGATACGGACTTTTTTTTTTTCCCCACAAAACATGACCACAGCAATCCTGTTCCACAATCCACACTAAACTCGTTAATGTCACCCAGCGTATCTCCCGTGTTCAGATTTCACTGATTGTAGAGCAAATAATGAACAGAGACACACAACTGGGGGCAACCCCAGCCACACGGAAGCCCAGGCAAAGGGGGCAGCTGTGGTGGTGCGTGATAAAGGGTGACACCCTTCCCCCGTGCAGGTTCAAGGAGAGCACCTGAGCCTGCAGCTGTGCGGTGGGGTGCAGCGAAGGGGCACGTGCGTTCTCTGGGCACCTTACATGCTGGGTCTGTGCCACCCGCATCGTAAAGCAGAGGGAGGCACGTGGTTTTCTTTTTCCCCATCCTCTTTTTTGCCCTAACTACTCAGTTTGGTGGGAAGCCGTTGAGGCCAGATCCCTGGGGACGAGTAGCCTGATCCCCTAGAATTCACCAGCTTGTGCTGCTTAATTTTACGACACCCACACCGGCCCCTCGGAGATCAGGGCTGTGGGTCAGGAGCATAGCGCAGGAGATCTCTCTCCCCAAGTGGGGAGTTAGAACCCAGGGGGCCCCTGATGTCAAGAATGGGGACACTGAGCCGTCAGTCTTGCAGACCCTTAAGTCCCGTGTGCCTGGCTCTGTGCCATGCTGGCAGGAAGCAGGGCTGCTCATCAGGGACATTTGTTGAGGGTGATGGGTGCTCACCCGCGGAATACTCACGGAGGCCCCGTTGGGTGTGCAGATGCGTGCAAGGTTTTTAGGGAGCACTTCGGCAATATGTGATTAAAATGAAAACTTTGAAGAAAAGGTTTATATACCTCAGTTAAATAACTGCTCTCCTAGGAACTCACCCTACAGAAGCAATGGCAGAATTCTTAATAGGAGTAAAGGCCTGGAACTGACCTAAATTCCCACCGGAGGACTGGTTACATGTGCCACAGGCCAGCCCTGGCGGGGGATGGGTGCCACTGTCGAACAGGTTGGGGGCAGGGGGAAGGTGTCAAAAGGAAGACTCCAGAAGTGATGTGCCTGGGTTGGTCTCGGGCTCACTGTTGGGGGGCAAGTTATTTAATGACTCAAAGCCTCAGCTTCTCCAGTCACATAACATGGAGAGTAACGTATGTACTTTCTGGGGCTGCATGAGTTTAAAACGAGCCGCTCTGTGGAAAAGGTTCAACGCAGAGCCTGGCCATCCAGTCCGTGCCCAGTGCTGAGAGTCTCATCCCCATTTCCTCTGTTATGCTTCTCGTTTTCATGATCGTAGCTGCCTGGCACCCCACCCCACCCCACATAGATACATTTTTATTTATTTTTAACCCCTGGAATGTTGGTATTTTATCCTCCTTCATGCAGAAGATTTTATTCACAGCCAGGCCAGTTCCACGTTAAGCTGGCTCAGCCCCTGTGCCTTTTAGTAAATGCAAAAGCTTTGTAGGAGAAGGAACGAGGAAGCCCCTGGCCTTTGGTGGGGGGACACCTAGGTCTGGCGAGGCGTTTGCATTAAGTATCCCTGTGATTTGAGTTTTATGTTCCAGTATTCAAAGATTGTAGCGCCTCGTGTGTGGATGAGCCGGCCGCTCCCAGCCTCCCAGCTACTTTGTGTCCCTATCCAAGTAGATTTGCAAACATCCACAGTAAGGTTCATTGTTGGTCAGCCACCCACGTGCCAACAGGGCCATCTCTTCACCACCTTATTTGCATCTGCCCTTGCCTTTTGCTTCTTTCAGACTTCCCGGTCTGACCCTTCCCGTCCAACCACACACACATCTGGTAGCGCATTTGATTTTATTATCCTTAAAGGTAGAGGTTTTAGCATATTCAGAAGCCATGAAACATGAGTCACAGTTGAAACTATGTCATGTTTCGTCTTTTTGTGCATCTTTTTTGCCTATGAGTATATGGGCTTCTAGGGATTAGAGGGGAAAACAGTACAGTTACTTAATACCACGTGTTCTTTTTCTTTTTTTTTTTTTTTTTTTTTGTTATTTTTTTTTTTTCCCAACGTTTATTTATTTTTGGGACAGAGAGAGACAGAGCATGAACGGGGGAGGGGCAGAGAGAGGGGGAGACACAGAATCGGAAACAGGCTCCAGGCTCTGAGCCATCAGCCCAGAGCCTGACGCGGGGCTCGAACTCAGGGACCGCGAGATCGTGACCTGGCTGAAGTCGGACGCTTAACCGACTGCGCCACCCAGGCGCCCCACGTGTTCTTTTTCTAATGGGCGTCTGAATTTCTTTTTTTAAATTTTTTTTAATGCTTTTATTTATTTTTGAAGGAGAGAGAGAGAGCATGAGCAGGGGAGGAGCAGAGAGAGAGGGAGACGTAGAATTTGAAGCAGGCTCCAGGCTCTAAGTGGTCACCCCAGAGCCCGATGTGGGGCTCGAACTCACGAACTGTGAGATCACGACCCAAGCCGAAGTCGGATGCTTAACCGACTGAGCTACCCAGGCGCCCCGGTTTCTAAGTGGTAGAAGCTGTTTTCGAACAGCTGAAGGTATATTTCAGACATCATCAACATCTGAGAAGCATTACTTGGCGGACTCTTTGAAAAGAGGACATTCTAGGTCAGTTGATTTGGAACCTGCACTCTGCTGCTTACCAGCTATGTGAACTTGGGGTTGTCACGTGACGTCCTGAGCCTCTGTTTCCTCGGCTTTTAAATGACAGTGGCAATGAATGAGGTGCGGAGTTGCATGGACTGAGGTGACCACAGGAGGAAGACAGTTGTTGGCACAAGCTGCCAGGATTGGAGCACCTTCTAATGTTTATTTATTGTTGAGAGAGAGAGACAGAGACAGAGATAGAGCGTGAGCAGCGGAGGGGCAGAGAGGGAGACACAGAATCCAAAGCAAACTCCATGCTCTGAGGTGTCCGCACAGAGCCCGAAGTGGGGCTCGAACTCCTGAACCATGAGATCGTGACCTGAGCTGAAGTTGGATGCTTAACCGACTGAGCCACCCTCATGCCCCAGATCAGAGCACTTTCTATGTACCAGAGGCTATGTTAAGCACATAGCCTTATTTCCTACAGTCTCTGACAGAAAGTCTGTGCATAGGTGTTATTCTCACGTAGTAAATGAGACACGGAAGGGGCATGTAACTTGCCAGGGTCAGCCAAGTGACCAACCCTGGCAGTCTGACATAACTATGCTCCCAGCCTCTTCAGGCTAATAAATGTAAAGGGCTAGCACAGGGCAGGAGTCGGCAAAGTATGGCCCATGGGCCAAATCTGGCCCACCACTTGTTTTTCTAAATAAAGTTTTATTGGAACGCAGCCATGGCCATTTATGTATGTATTGTCTATGGCTCCTTTTTCAGTACGGTAGCAGACTTGAGTGGTTGTGACCCAAAGCCTAAAATTTACCCTCTGGTCCTTTACAAAGAATGCTGGCCAGGCACAGAGTAACGTGTGATACGCAGGCGTTGATCGCATATGCGTTCAGAACAGGCTGGTGTTTTGGTCTCTGATGGAAACTGGGTCCTGAGAGAAGAAGAATTTTGCCATTCCCCTTTCTAACGACTTCTTGCTCTCGTTCTCATTCCAAGGAGGTTTGGGCTCAGGATCTGAACAAAGTCCGCGAGCGGATGACAAAGTTTATCGATGACACCCTGAGGGAGACCGCCGAGCCCTTCTTGTTTGTTGATGAGGTGAGAGGGCTTCCTGTCAACGTGGCTGGGCCTCTTCGATTCATGTCTGTGACGTCTGATGTTCCTTTCTTCCGGTTCTCTTCCCTTGGAGGGCTTTGCTGTGAGAGCTGCTTTTCTTCTAGGTTCTGAATTCTAGCCTTCTGTTGTGCTCATCCTAGTCCATTTGGCTGTGGAGCCTGGGTGGGTTCTTTGCTTCTCCCGCTAGAGGGCATCTGCCGCCGGCCTGTGGCTAACGACCTAAGCAAGGCCAGCAGATTCCGAGGTTGATGGGGCTTCTGCACCTGCCCCCTGCCCCGTGTGAAGCAGCAGGGGATGGATGGAGAGGAGGGTGGGACGGGGAGGGGACGGCGCTCCTGCCTCATGTAAGCTTGTGCCCAGGCAGCCCTTGTAGCACCCGTGTCCCTCGATCTGATCTTGTTTGTAATTATTTTTTAACGTTTATTTATTTTTTGAGACAGAGAGAGACACAGCATGAACGGGGGAGGGGCAGAGAGAGAGGGAGACACAGAATCTGAAACAGGCTCCAGGCTCCGAGCTGTCTGCACAGAGCCCGACGCGGGGCTCGAACTCACGGATTGTGAGATCATGACCGGAGCCGAAGTCGGACGCTCAACTGACTAACCCCCAATCTGATTTTTTTTTAAGGGGTGAGGAAACTTCCTGCCTGCTAGATGTTAGGATACTGGTGATGTTTTTTGGCTCTGGTTGGGTGCTGGGTTCACAAAAGTTCATGGTATTATTATGCCTTAAAAGTTCTGTGTGGGAAGCCTATACTCTTTTCGTATCAACTATTTTAGGATACACATTAAAAAGGAAAATAGCACACAGGTCAGTGAAAACCTGTGTCCATATATCCTGCCGAAGTCTGAGCGTCCTGCGTTACAAACTTGGGTAGGGGCGCCTGGGTGACTCAGTCAGTTAAGCGCCCCGACTCTTGATTTTGGCTCAGGTCATGAACTCGTTCGTGAGTTTGAGCCCCACGTCAGGCTCTGCACTGACAGCACAAAGCCTGCTTGGACTTCTCTCTCTCCCTCTCTGCCCCTCCTCTGCTCTCTGTCTTTTCCTCTCTCCCTCTCAAAGTTAATAAACAAAAACAAAACAAAACAAAACTTGGGTACCTGAGGCCTGGAGACCATCTTCTCTGAGTTGATGTATCAGAGCCGCCATTTCTCCGTTGTTGGCATAGATGGGAAAGATCCAGGCACTGTCGGTCCCCCTCATCGGGGTGATGATCTTGTCTCTGTGACTCTCCTAGTTCCTCACGTACCTGTTTTCGCGGGAGAACAGCATCTGGGACGAGAAGTACGACGTCGTGGACATACAGGACATGAACAACCCCTTGTCCCATTACTGGATCTCCTCCTCACATAACACGTGAGTTTCTTGGTGAGCCTGTGGTGGGCCCGGCAGCCAAAGACAGCATGGTGGGGTGCCGGTGCCCTGCTCTTGGAAGTGCGTGGGAGCAGGCAGGGTGCAGGGCCACATTGCTCAGACTGGAATATACACAAGCTTCTGGAAGGGACATGGGAACACACCCCCCCTTTCCCAGTTGATATTTGCAATAATCATGTTTTCTCTGTGGCCCTAAGAAGCAGGTTGGCAAAGCTGGTTTTCACGGTTTGGACATCTCCTAGTAGCCACGGCAGAGCAACTGAATTAGTTATTGAACTGGTCCTGACTGGGTCTATACCCTGTGCTGGGCACTGGGGATATAGCAGTGAAGAGAGAGGGAGCCCCCTCCTCATGTCCTTGGAGGGGGAAAAGGCCTCCTTTGATTTAAGGATGAATAGGAGTTGGTGAGAGACGAAGAGGTGGTGAGGCAAGGAGGAACAGCATGTTCAAAGGTCCAGGGGCATGAGGAACGGAGCGGGGTTTGTTAAGACGAGACTCTAGAATCCAGGAGGGTGAATGATAAGAGAGCAGGACAGCAGTTGTGTTTGAGTGGAATCTGCCAGAGAGCAACACGTTCCAGTGTTTGCAAGATTATCCTGATTGCAAAAGAGAGGGTAGACTGGAAGAAAGAAATGGATGTTGCACCGAAGTTCCAATATTTAATCTGCCTTGTAAGGTGAGAAGGCGAAAGTCTTGGGACCTGGGCATCATGAGAGCTACAGGTTGGTACCTTTCCAAGGGCCGTGGCAGACAGGAGTCAGAGAGAAGGCATTTTGGGAAGTTAAAGTCTTTTTCAGGGGCAAAATGATTGCATGGTTCTCTCTTTCCCACCATGTCCATTGGCTTAGAGTGGTGAATTCTACCAAATCCAGAGGATAGTTAAGGAACGTGAACTCTTAAAAGGGTGGGGGGTGGATGTGTGGTGAGAGGGACAGTGCATAAAACTCTGCTTTTTATTAAAATTTTTTAAAATGTTTATTTGTTTTTGAGAGAGAGAGAGAGAGAGAGAGAGAGAGAATGGGTGGGGGAGGGGCAGAGAGAGGGAGGAAGGGAGACAGAGAATCTGAAGCAGGCTCCAGGCTCTGAGTTGTCAGCACAGAGCCCAACATGGGGCATGAACCCACAAACCACGAGATCATACCCTGAGCTGAAGTTGGACACTTAACCAACTGAGCCACCCAGGCACCCCAAAATAGGCATTTTTATGTCAGTTTTGGTGGACATAATTCAAAGTCCATTGAGTTCTAGCAGTGGTTGTTGAAGATCTGTGCTTGGCCTGGAGCCCTGAAACGAAAACAGTGGCCCAGCATTGGACTGGGGGCCTAGTGGACACCATAGCGGGGGCGGGTATGAATCGATGGCCATACGTCCATTTCATTCCTGATACACTTTGACCGAGTGCTTCTCCAAAGAACACACAGCCTCGCCCCTTCCCTTGGATTGCCAAGGTGGCTGCTGTCCACATCCTGCGATTGTGGCCTGAGTCTAAGGCTCGTGACTGGTGTGGCCACACGATTGCATGTGTCTGGCCCAGATCCCGACCACTGGTCTTTCTAGACAGAGTTGAGGATGTTGGGCACCTGGGCTGAGAAGTTCCCCAGGACTCCCCGAGGTGCGGGCCTGCCCCCACCCGGCCGCCGCCTCCCGTCCCTCAGGTACCTCACCGGTGACCAGCTGCGGAGTGAGTCGTCCACGGAGGCATACATCCGCTGCCTGCGCATGGGCTGTCGCTGCATCGAGCGTGAGTGCCCTTTTCCTGGTGCAGGTGATGCTGCTGCTGAACTGCAGCCTGCCGTGGGGCTGCTCGTTGCCTTTCTTGTCCGTAAAGCCTGAGTCGTGGGGATGAGTGGGGCAGGCCAAGGGAGAGCCCAGGTGCTCCTAGCATCTGGGTGGGGGATGTGGCCTCCAACAGCCAGGGAGGGACCTTTCCCCAGAGGGTTTCCCCCCAGGGCAAGGGGTGGTGTTGAGCCTGGCTGGGTTGGAGTCAGAAACTCTTGGGCAAAGGATTTGGGCATCTGATGCAGCGGCAGAGCTGGGGGAGGCCAGTACCTAAGCTTTGTTAATGCTCCTCTCCTCCTCCAGCTTCCTTCTGGGCTGTTTTAAATTATTTTTTACTTATTTTAATTCATTTTTGTAACAATTATTTATTTTTGAGAGAGAGAGAGAGAGAGAGAGAGACAGAGCTGGGGAGGGGCAGAGAGAGAGGGAGACACCGAATAGGAAGCAGGCTCCAGGCTCGGAGCTGTCAGCACGGAGCCCGACGCGGGGCTTGAACCCACGAACCATGAGATCATGACCTGAGCCCAAGTTGAACGCTTAACTGACTGAGCCACCCAGGTGCCCCGCCCCCTCTTCTGAAATGCTTTTGGAGGAAGGCTAGAGCCCTCTGTGTTTCACAGCTGGCCCAGACATGGGTACCACCCTGGATGTTCTTTTCATAGCTGCTCACAGACACCCCGACATAGATGATCCAGGCCCTTAGAGACGTCCAGCCGCTTCTCCTTTCTCAGCCCTCACCCCCCTGGCCTGACTGTACCACCACTGGCCCGCAGGTGCATTGGGCTGAGAAAGGGCACAGAGAACTGACTTAGGCTCCGATTTTATCACAGACACTCACCGTGGCATCAGACTTTAATGGCAGTTGTTCCTGTAGACAGTTGCCTGAGTGTATACCACCCTGCCTTCCAGGAAAAAGCAAATGTGAAAAAAACTATCAGCTCCTACTTCCTCTGGGGGTTGAAAATAGAGGGGCTGTTCACCTTTTCTGTTGGGATGTTTTACCAGAACTTTAAAAAAATAAATGTCTCCTTGTTCAGTATCACTTCCAGTTGTAGAAAAAGCAAGCCAAGTGAAATAAGAAAAAAAAAAAAAAAACAACCCACGTTATAAATATCTTCTTTAAAAAGAAACATTTAAACTAGTTTCTTTTGGACAAATGTGTCGCATTACAAAGGGACCTTTATTTATTTTTTTAAGTTCATTTATTTAACTTTATTTTGAGAGAGAAACAAACACACAGCGTTAATGGGGGAGGGGCGGAGGGGGGGGCGGGTAGAGAGAGAATCCCAAGCAGGGTCTGCACTGTCAGCACAGAACCTGAACAGGGGCTCAGCCTCACAAACTGGGAGATCATGACCTGGGCTTAAATCAAGAGTCTCGTGCTTAATCGATTCATCCACCCAGGCGACCCAGTGAAGTTTATTTACTTTCAAAGAGAGAGAGAGAGGGGCGCCTGGGTGGCTCAGTCGGCTGAGCATCCGACTTCGGCTCAGGTCATGATCTCCCAGTTCGTGAGTTCGAGCCCCGTGTCGGGCTCTGGGCTGACAGCTCGGAGCCTGGAGCCTGCTTCAATTTCTGTGTCTCCCTCTCTCTCTGCTCCTCCCCTGCTCACGCTCAGTCTCTCTATCCTTCAAAAATAAATAAAAACATTAAAAAAAAAAATTAAAAAAAAAAAAAAGGGAGAGATTGAGAGAGAGAGAATCCCAATCAGGGTCTGCCCTGTCAGTGCAGAGCCTGATGCAGGTCTTGAACTCATGTACCGTGAGATCATGACCTGGCCTAAATCAAGGGTCACGTGCTTAACCAACTGAACCACCCCGAAACCCCTACAAAGAGACCCTTAATCGAGCAACCCAGATCTTCCTGTAACTGCACGGGTAATGCACACAGGTAACATGGGTCCTCACATTGCCGGTCCCTGAAGGGAATTTTTGGGTGTGGCCCCCCGTGTCGTAGGATCTGAGCCAATTGGGGGCCGCGGCCAACCTCACAGCTGCCCCCCCCCCCCCCCCGCCCCGCGGTGTGCCTGCCGTCAGTGGACTCTCGAGGCGGAGAGTGACAGGCAGATGTTGAGGCTGCATGTCTGTTCCCTCAGTGGACTGCTGGGACGGGCCCGATGGGAAGCCCATCATCTACCACGGCTGGACGCGGACCACCAAGATCAAGTTTGATGACGTCGTGCAGGCCATCAAAGACCATGCCTTTGTCACCTCAAGGTTTGTGGGCTTGATTTGCCGGTGGTTCATCTTTAAGGGACAGGTAGACAGACGCCCCTTCCTGCCCCCCTGCCCTCCCACACCCGACACACGCACAGATACACATCCGCCAGCCCGGTCTCCATCCTGGCTGGTCGCTGCCAATGTCTTCAACTGGGTGTTGGCGCCCCCTGCAGGCCCAAAGTGCAAGTCCCTCCCTGGTTCTAGAGCCTGGAGGAGGCTAGGGCTGGGACACCAGTGACCTCTGCTGCCCCCACACTCCCCGCCAGCCTGTTGAGCTGAGCTGGCTCCTGCCTCCTGCAGCTTCCCGGTGATCCTGTCCATCGAAGAGCACTGCTGTGTGGAGCAGCAGCGCCACATGGCCAGGGTGTTCAAGGAGGTGTTTGGCGACCTGCTGTTGACAAAGCCCACGGAGGCCAGTGCTGACCAGCTGCCCTCGCCCAGCCAGCTGCGGGAGAAGATCATCATCAAGGCAGGTGACCTCGGGTGCTGTCGTGCATTCAGGAGAGTCCGTGGCTCAGAGCACAGGCTCCTGGTCCCACCAGCTCCCCTTACTGTCTCTGTGAGTGACACTGGGCAAAGCCATTTAACCTCTCGATGCCACTATGTCCTCACCAGTCTCGGGAGGTGTGTAAGAGAACCTACTGCGTTGGCCGTGAGCATCCCGTGAGAAAATGTGCGCACAGTCCTTAGGACTGGCCCCTGGGCCGTAGCAGGTGCCACGTAAGTGTTAACTGTGGTTCGTTCATTCTTGGGGCAGACCTCCACCGCGCCCGTGGCAGAGTCAGGTCTCTGTGCCGGGGGTGTTCCAGTGACCCAGACTCCCTTCTTGACTTCGGGAGCTCCCATTCCAGCATGTGAGATGGACTGGAGGTGGACAGTTGCCCCAAAAGGCTGCGTGCGCTAACGGGATGAAGAGGGTGGTTTGCCAAGTGCTGTGGGGAGAGAGGAGGGACCAGCCTTGTCTGAGAGTGCAGGGGTGCCAGGGAGAGGGGTGATGTTTGGGGATCTGTATTCCTCGGACAAAGAAACCAGATACACAGTGGCTTAAAACACGGGAGAGACCATTTCTTCCTAAGCTGAGGGAGAGTGTTCTAGAAGGTTGAGCTCTGGCCCAGAAGGCTTTCCAGGGACCCAGCATTCTCTTTTTGTTCTCCAGTCTCCCAGGGAAAACTGGTTTTCAGCTGGGATTCTATCGACCCCCAGCGAATCTGCAGTTAGAATTAGGGTTGGGGTAGCATGTGAACTTCGGGGAAAAATGTTGCCTCTTTATTTTTATTAACCTGTAACTAAAACTGAAGGTTTCCTTTCATTACGAATATTGCCAACAAGCCACTTGGGGCTTTGTCACCAGCAGAAATCACAGAGGTTTTCATATCGTGTTTATGTTGTCGCAAATATCTGAAAATAATGCTGTGCTCATCACTGCTTTGAAATTGTGGTAGTTAATAGATTTGACTCTAGATCTTAAGATATTAATAAAGAAGTACATCTATTTATATTACAAATATTCAGTATCTTAACTGTGTTTCAGTATAGTGTCTCTTATAATTGTATGTATCATAAATATTTATCCTGAGAAAGGGATTCAGAGTCTTGCCCAGGCTTCGAAGGAGGTCCCTGGCACAGAAATGGTGAAGGCTATGCCCTGGGGTGCTGTCCTTGTGTGTGGCTGGTGCTGGGTTGTAGGCCTACCTGAGCTCCAGCTCATAGGAGGGGCAGTGTGAGCGCGTCCAGGGTCCGCGACTCCTGCCAAACAAGCAGAATGTCCGTTAGGTATGTCCGGCCTGTTCTGTCCTGTGTGTGAGAATTTAGTCACATGTCCACACCTCCTGCCAAGGACGATGGATGTGAGGTCTCTACCTGGGTGGCCCTTGGCAGAAGGAGGGGGATGGATTTTGTTGACAAGCAGCAGGTTCGTATGGAAGGATGGACAGGTGTTCACCAGGCGGAGAAAAGGCCGTGCCCTCAGGTTGTGGGAGTAACCTCCATAAACACGTGGCACGTTTCCTAGATCGTCGCTGGACCACCAAGATGTACTGGGAACTGGGAACAATGCCTGTGTGCCAGGAGGTCGCAGTCTAGTGGGAAGACAGAAGCGTTAACAGAGGGGTACCAAACAGTGTGAGGGGGCTTTCGTCGAGGTTCGTGCAGAGGAAGGGATGTCCGTGCCCTCGGTGTAAAAGCAGCAACATCTGAGAGGATCTGGCTAAGACCTGGGGCACTTTTCACTGAGATACTTAAGGAAGCTTCCAGCATAGGGAAGGCAGGACTAGAGGCCAAGGGAGCTCGGCTGGGAAGGGTCCACGGCTTCTCAGGCCTCCGTCTGCGAGTCTGCATTTCTATATAGCTTCACTTTCTTGGGACCACTCTCTGTGTGTCCCCAGGGATTTCCTGGCTCTTGTTTTCTGATGTGGAGCCCTGAAGGCCCCTTTCAGAGCACACATTGCCTACCCGTGGCACTTGGTGGCTCACTCCTTTCTGTTTCAGGAAAGAGGGAGGAATAGCATTTGTGAGGCGTTCCTGGTATGTCACTCACTGGGCGAAGCATGGCATGAAATACTCTTCAGTCTCCTACAGCCCTACGATCCCAGGCCCCAGGGTCACTTTCCACATGGGGACACTGAGGTTGAAAAGGTGGCTTAGCTGAGATTATGGTACTTTGAAAAGTTTCACCTTATAGAAGTATCTTTCGCACCCACTGGCTTACAGGACCCAGCAGGGGCTGTCATTATCCTCATTTCACAGGGGACGATACTGAGACCGAGACAAATTGTCACACAGCCGAGGTCACGCAGCTAGTAAGGCTCTGAATTCAAGCCCCTGTCTGGTTCCCAGCCCTGAGCTTCCTCCAGAATCTGGGATTTCCAAGTACCTGCCTGGGTGGGCATCAGTACTTACCTGGATGAAGGTGGTTGTAGTCACTGTCTTCAGAGAGCACTGGCTCAGAGATGTGCAGCCACCTGCCCAGGGTCACACAGCTGATAAAGCAGCAGGAGTGCTGTGTGCACTTAGGTCTTAAATCTGCATGTCCAGTGCGCAGTCCTCTGCCCTGCACAGCCCGGGCCCTGGGCTGGCTGTTGCTGCTTTTCCTCTGTGTGCCGGAGAAGGTGGGGGGCGCATGTGGTATCACTGATATACTGAATGTTTATCCAGCACTTACTACCTGCTGAGCTACCACAGGAGATTCAAAACCAAGTCCTGCCCTCATGGGACTTGTATTTTAGCAGGAAAGACAGAAGACAAAGATAGGCCTAAAGATACACAAAGGGCCAAGAGTATGGAAAATAATTCCCAGTGGTCAGATGGTGACAGGGAGGGGAAGGAGAGCGGAGGCTCTGTGTAGACCACACGGTCCAGGAGGGCGCCCCTGAGGAGGTGACCCTGAGCACAGAGCTAAAGTGAGAGACGAGCCAGGCAGAGAGACCAGACAGTGCAAAGGCCCTGAGGCGCATGCTGCAGATAGATGCTTCCTGGCTGGCTGATGTGGATGAACGCTTACTGGCTCAGAGATTCCAAACCTGGGTCTCGAGGCAGATAGGCTATGTGTATTTTTTCCCCTCAGCATAAGAAGCTGGGCCCCCGAGGCGATGTGGATGTCAACGTGGAAGATAAGAAAGATGAGCACAAGCAACAGGGTGAACTGTACATGTGGGATTCCATTGACCAGGTGGGTGTCCTTGCACTCCTTCTCAGAGCCTTGAGTGCATCTGAGGTCTACTAGAGAACTCTGAGAGTATTCCTGTCTTATTTGCATTTTGACCTATTTTTTTTAATGGTTTACTTCAAAATAATTTTATATTCCACCTAACGTACTGGGTATTTACACACACACAGATACAAGGATGTTTTACATACTCTTCACTTAGCTTCCCCAAATACTGACATTCTCCATAACTTAGAGGATAATTATTGGAAGCAGGAAATGGACATTGGTACAATCATAATTAATTCATGGACCTTATTCCAGTTTTACCAGTTGGTCCACTGACTTCCTTTCTCTGGTCCAGGGTTCAGTTCAGGATACCACAGTGCATTTACTTGTCCTAACTCCTTAGTATCCTTCCGTCTGGGACACTCCCACTGGAAACCTTATTTTGGTGAGAGTAATGCATTTTGAGTGTAAGGCCACTTCCCACGTCCCATAACCTAACATGCGAATCCACTTGAGTATGTTTTGATATGTCTCTTCTCACATCCTAGAAATACTAAAAATTGTTAACGTTAAAGTAAAGAATTAAGTCACCGATGTGGAAGAGACTCTAGACAAACTGGCTGAGAAATCCTGGAAGTCGTAAAAAGTGCGTGTAATGGAAAAAAACAGTCATGAGACCCAAAAAACAATCCCATCATTCGTAATAGCCTTCAAATTAAATACGAACTAGAAATCTGATGCCAAGTTGTACTTACCACGCACTGAATAAAAAAGTCCTGAAAATGCCAAAGGAACCCCAAAATCAATAGATGTTTTAAAAGAAATGTCTCGAAGGGGATCAAATTCCATGAAACCACCACAAATGTCTATGAAAGTGGGAACGACGCATCCCAGGGCAGGGGCTCTGGGCCCCTGAGTGGATGGGGCCAAGAATGAGGGCAAGAGCTAATGCTGGTTTTCCCTTCTAGAAATGGACCCGGCACTACTGTGCCATCGCTGATGCCAAGCTGTCGTTCAGCGATGACATTGAGCAGACTGCAGAGGAGGAGCTGCCCCAGGTAGGGGAGACCCCCTAACTGGTCTTCTCCCCTGGCCCACAGGCCTGGACATCCTCAGCCTAACCAGCTTCCTCTTTGGGTACCAAGGCTGCCTGGCTCTTCTCTGATTGGCTGGCTGGCCCAGGTTCTCAACCAATGAGGTTCAAGGGTTTTTCCTGCTCTCAGAAGGGCCTGATTGGCCTGTCTGTGTTCTTGGCAGGAGGACATTGGGATGTTCTGTCCAGCCCCACCCCCAGCCTGGTTCCTAGCTTCCCTGCCCTCTGTCCTTGGGCTGCTGGCCATCCTTGGTACTCCCAGGATGCAGCTCCCAGGGCATTATGGCTTTCAGATTTCTTGTGCAATAGAGTTGAAACCTGTACTGGGGTCCCCTTAGCCCATGTCTCAGGACTCCAGGCAGCCACCACTAGTGGTGACAAGAGAGGGAAGGCAATGAGAGCCATTTCCCCAGACCTCTTGGGTGGTGGGCAAGCTGATGCCAGCCTGTCTGCTCGCCAGTCCCCTGAGTCAGCATGTGCAGAGGGACCAGTCTGGCCATGCCGGGGGTCTTTCGCGTCCAGATTTTCAGAAACTCCTTCTCCCTTTGTGGCCCAGGATATACCCCCCACGGAGCTGCATTTTGGGGAGGAGTGGTTCCACAAGAAGGTGGAGAAGAGAACAAATGCCGAGAAGCTGCTGCAGGAATACTGTGCCGAGACGGGGGGCAAAGATGGGACCTTCTTGGTGCGGGAGAGCAAGACCTTCCCCAACGACTACACCCTGTCCTTCTGGTAGGGGCATACCGCCTTCCCCTCGAAGCTGGCCAGATGGGGGGCCATGTGGGGCGCTGTGTGAGCTCAGGCAGGGCCCGGAAGCCCAGACGTCTCTTAGGGAGCTGTGCAGGGCAGGGGTGGGCCAAGGCAGGTGAGGCCCAAAAAACTTAGCAATCAAGATTAGTGGTATTTCGGGGCACCCGCTTGGCTCAGTCAGTGGAGAATGTGACTCTTGATCCCAGGGTTGTGAGTTCGAGCCCCACATCGGGCGTAGAGATGATTTAAGAATAAAATCTTTTAAAAAAGATTAGTAGTATTTCAATGCAATATTTTTTAAAAATCTGAAGTAATGAAAAATCCACGATGAACAAAATATCGTCAACATTTTAAGACACTTAAGACGATGTGGTCTCACTCAAGCCACCCCCACCCACCCCAGTCCCGGTCCTAAAGCAGGTGGCTTTAAGCACATCACTCAGCCTCCTGGAGTCCCTGTTGCCTTGTCCCTAAAATAGAGACCTGAAAGGCGGTTTATGGTGCTGTCATGAGCTTTCTCATTCACTCACTCACTACATTCATTCGTTAACTCACTCACTGGAGTGCTTGCTTCATGTTAGGTGCAGCCATCAGACAGACGGGGCAGGGGGGGGCGCGGATCCGTGTCCTGATGGAGATTAGAGTCTGGTTGGGGAGATGCACAATGAAAAAGGAATTGATGGTCTATAACTGTGATAACTGCAATGAGAAAAAGGCAAGATGTTACCAGTCTGTACAAGAGGGACCTGATGTAATGTTGGGCATGGGAGCAATCAGGGAAGACTTCCTGAAAGAAGGACTGTGTAAACGGAGACCCAAAGGGGACAGATGATTACAATGTACTGACAATAGCGATAGCTAACACCCGCATGCCAGGCGGCATTCCAGGCACATTTTGTGCGTGACCTTGTTCAGTCCTCGGGATGGCTCAGTGAGGACTGAGCATAGAAGGAGGAGAATGTGGAGCCCCAGAGAGGACAAGGCTCTTGTTCAAGGTCACTTAGCACATAAGTGGCAGCATCAGGGTTTTATACCTAGGCCATCTGGCTCCAGAATGGGAGTCTTATAGGTAAAAGTGGTAGAGGAAGTAGGTAGAATGTTCTGGAATCCAGGGTAAAAGACCAGTCTGCGCTAAAGCCCAAGCATGTCCTAAGAGCACAGGGAGACCTGAGTGGCCACATGCAGGGTCTACCCCTCAGTGTCCCTGGCCGCAGTTCTGGCCCTACCCCCTCCACCCCCCGTGTTCGTTGCCGCCCGGGGTGCCGGAACGGCCAGTCGGTCTGGCCTCGGCACTGAGGTTGTCCTTCTCCTTGCAGGCGGTCCGGCCGGGTCCAGCACTGCCGGATCCGCTCCGTCATGGAGGGCGGGACCATGAAGTACTTCCTGACTGACAACATCATGTTCACCAGCATCTATGACCTCATCCAGCACTACCGTGAGACGCACCTGCGCTGTGCCGAGTTCGAGCTCCGGCTCACCGACCCCGTGCCCAACCCCAACCCCCACGAGTCAAAGCCGTATGTGTGCTCAATGCTGTCGGGACAGCAGAGCTCAGGCATCCACCCACAGGTTTAGTGGGTGCAGACACCCTTAAGGGTTGTGTTCGCGAATCAGATTAGCCAGGCTTGTGGGCGTGCCGGGGCCCAAATTCCCACGAGGCCCCTCACCAGGGTGCCCGGGATCTCCCCGGGATGGCCACAGTTGCAGACCCCCGCTCCACCTTACTTTTGCCCTGTTCTCTCCGTCCCTTTGCCTCTTTCCCTGCCTCCGTACCACTATCTTCACAGTCCTGAGCTCTCGGACTTGGATTTTCAGAGCTGAATTTTGGCCCGGTGATAATCTTTGCTTGTCAAAGCTCATTCCCGTTCATTGTGAAAGTGAACAAGAAAAAAGTAATTGTAAAGATTTTCCCTTCATTTTTTTTCTTAATCTAGTAAAATGAATAGGAGTTAGGCTTTCTGAAGGGTTAACCAATTTTGAAAACCAGAAAAATATTTTTAAGCAGAAGGCTGCTAAAATGTACATTTCTGAGAAGCCTTGTAACTTACAGCAGCTTGCTTTCTTTGGTCTATATTCATATAGATTGCCTATTCAAATTGGCTTTTTCTTATCTTTAAAAGCATCCAAAGACCAACCAACCAAACAGAACTTTTGAAAACTCAATTCCCTGTGTTCTCTGCCTCCAATTTTCTGAGATTCTCTGCTGTGACTGATGCTGGCACTGAGTCAGGCCGATGGGGGGTGGGGGGCGAGGGGGTACAGTTCATTTATTCTCTCATGCTCCAAGCAGACCTACGTTATGAATGTTTTACCCAAGCTACATGTTGGTGGTCTTTGAAAAAATTGTTGTCTTGAGTGATGTTTTGGGGTGGGGAGGCCCACTGTGTAATTTCCACCGTGTTTTCTGGGGCCGTATCCCAGGCCTCCTCACAGCTCATTGCGTCCTCCGCTGTGCGTGGCCCTCTCACTTGGTCCCCTTCCTGTGCCACAGGTGGTACTATGATGGCCTGAGCCGTGGGGAAGCAGAGGACATGCTGATGAGAGTTCCCCGGGACGGGGCCTTCCTGATCCGGAGGCGGGAAGGTACCGACTCCTACGCCATCACCTTCAGGTGAGTGGGCGGGCTGCAGCCTTCTGGGAAGGACAGGGGCGGAGAGCGAAGGGGGTGCTGCGGCTGGCGGTTTACCTCCGCGTCCACTCCCGGAGGGTCAGCGGGGAGGACGGCAGTGATAGCAAAAGCGGCCTGTGCTCACAGGAGCTTGCAGCGTGCTGGCACAGGTCTGTGTTCTTGAGAGTAGCACGTGTTACGTTAACTCACTTCATCTTCCGGCAGTTTGAGGACTATGGTCGTTATTTTTCACAGGAGGACGCTGAGGCACAGAGAGGTGAATAAGTAACTTGCAGAAACGTGCAGGCAGGAAGGGTGGTGGAGCTGGGATTTGAACCCAGACAGCCCTGGCAGGCTCAGATCGGTGATGGTGTAGACAGGATTTCCTCCCATCTGCACTTGCCACCCAGCGCTGCCGGTGGAAAGGCCTTAGGGACCAAGCATCCATAGGACGGTGGTTCTCTGCTTGAATTCCACCCCAAGACGCCGGATTCTTCCAGTTTCCACCAGTGACAGCGTTGGGAGGGTTTCAGACCCATTTCATACCGTCCTTCCATCTCCCCTGCCACGGTGTATTCTCAGCGTAGGGCCTAACTAACGTTCCAGACACTGGGCTGCCATGAACACTTCCTCTGATTGAGTCTTTCGCCGTAGCCCATGAGGGGTAGGTCCCTGACTTCAAATAAGAAAATGGGAGGCCCAGAGAGGTTGAGCAACCTGTCTAGAGCCACACAGCCTAGTCCTGGGCCGAGGCAGAATTTCAGACTTGGGCCCCTCCGTGTCCACAGCCTGCTGTTTTCGCTGTGAGGTCTGAAGCAAGAGGCTCGTGGCCCAAACTGGGCCTATGGATGTTTTTCTCAGCCTCCACGGTTACGTGAAATACTGAGAAATTTCACTTGAAGATTTAGGTTCCTTCGTGTGAAAAGCGGGAGGCAGTGGTAGCCGTTGCCACGGGGCGAAGCTGGTTTCCAGCTGCACGGAGGGGCCCTGGTGTGGCCAGGCTGCTCCCGTTCCTTCCATTCCTGTTGCCCTGGCCCCTGTGCCGCAGTTGCCCTGCCAGGCTGCCCCCTGGGCATTTGGAGCTGCCTCCTTCTCCCCCGTCACTGATGCCTTCTTGGGTGAGCAGGTGGCGGTGATAGTGGGGGTCATTATCGTGGCCATTTGCCGAGGATGCACCGCATGCCAAGAACCTACCAGAGTCTGCTCCGGCCAGAGTGACTCTCCTCTGCTTCGTGCCAGCGCAAGAAGTGGGATAATTGGTGACTAGTGGAGATGCTCGAGAGGCGAAGCTGGCTTCCAACAGGCCTGGGTCCACGTCTCCCCTGCAGTTCTTGGGATACTATCTCTTGGCTTCACGTTGGTTGCCAGGATGGTGTCCAGCAGAAAAGACGAGTCCTGTGATGTAGACAGTCCCCCTGGCCCCTGCTTGAGCTGGGTGTCATGGTTCTCTGATTGGGCACCTTCAAGCTGGCCCCGGGAGTGGGGGGGGTGAGTTTGGAGTCACTTGATTGGATGAAGGTGGGCTGGTGGTACCAGGGCGGTACCCTGAAAGCTGGAGTTTGGAACTTTCAGGGATTAGCACAGGTTCTGTGAGCACCTACTATGTGCCAGGCTGTGTGCGGGGCTGCAAGAACACAGAAGTGATAAAAACCGCGCGGTCCTTGCTCTCGTGAGCCCAGCGGTCTGCGGCGAATGAGCGACCTCCTGTCGGTCACAAGTGTTTCTTTCTTTTGAGCGATTCCCTCTTATTTAGCATCGCCTTGCCAGTAGCGGTGGTCAGTGCGTGCCGGCTGAGTGAGCCGGTGATGAGGGTTTGTGTCTCAAAGAGGAGAGGAAGGGAAGGCGGTTTCCATCATGCTGGAATGGTGAACGTCCCTGGTCTCCACCCACCGCGTGCCTGTAGGGGATGCTCCGTCACTGCAGTAGTCAAAAATGACCTCCCCCCACCGCCCAGACTCTTCGAAACTCACTCTGGTCAGGCTGCGGGGTGGGTGTCACTGTCTCTCATTGGCAAGTGTCGCCTGCAGCAGGAGAATAGGGCACAGAAACGCGTTGCTGTCGTACTGTGTCCTGAGTGTCACAGACGGTGGTCAGGCAGGTGGCCCAGGGCAAGCAGGAGCTCTTGGAGGACCAAAGGGGGATGTGCTCCATGCAGAGGGAGAACAGAGGGTTGGAGCAAATTTCCTTCCCTCTCCCCTCTGCCCAGTATCTGCAGAATGCGTCTCCTGGGTCTCGTGCTGGTCTGAGCTCTGAGAACCCAGGCTGAACTTGGGGCTAGATCTCTACAGGAGAGGACAGGCTTCCTCACAGAGAGATGGTACTGCTGTCTAGGTGTGATCGGGGCAGGTGAACCTCTGTGGGACATGGGAACAGGGGCTTCTTGGCGGAGCTAAGACCTCAGGCCACGGTGACCCCTGGTTTGTAGCAACCAGGTGACTGGAAAGTGCAGTTCACACTCAGCCCTGTTCCTGTCTCCCTTTTTGATTCTTCTCTTGCTGGAGAAGCTCATTTTGACTTGACTTTGGTTATATTTTCCTAACCGCTCACTCATTGAGTACCCTCGGAGCGCTGGGCACATGGCAAAGGGCTCACCCTGGGTTATCTGTCAGACGCGGTCCTGACACGTGCCGTGACACAGGAACTGTGGGTCCCCAGCACCATGGAGGACGAAACTGAGGTTCAGACAGGTTACCTGAGGAAGGAACCAGAACCTGACCCATACTCTTAACCTCAGCATCCTGGAGCCTTCCTGCCCTAGGGGGCTTTTGTAAAAAGTTAAAAAAAAATTTGCTCTTAATGCTTATTTTTGAGAAAGAGCACAAGCAGGGGAGGGGCAGAGCAAGAGAGGGACACAGAATCTGAGGCAGGCTCCAGGCTCTGAGCTGTCAGCCTAAAGCCCAACGTGGGGCTCGAACCCACGCACCGTGAGATCATGACCTGAGCTGAAGTCAGACGCTTAACTGACTGACCCTCCCAGGCAACCCCAAAAGTTTAAAATTTTTTATTAAATAAATATATTCTTATTTATTTATTTATGTTTTCATTTTATTTTTGAGATAGAAAATGAACAAGTGGGGGAGGGGCAGAGAGACAGGGAGACAGATTCTGAAGCAGGCTCCAGGCTCTGAGCTGTCAGCACAGAGCCCGTTGCAGGGCTCGAACTCACGCACTGTGAGATCATGACGTGAGCTGAAGTTGGATGCTCCACCAACTAAGCCACCCAGGAGCCTCTGTATAAATATATTCTCTAAGAAAAATCAAGGGGTGCCTGGGTGGCTCAGTTGGTTGAGTGTCTGACTTCAGCTCAGGTCATGCTCATGCAGTTCACAAGTTTGAGCCCCACATCGGGCCCTGTGCTGACAGCTCAGAGCCTGAAGCCTGCTTCAGATTCTGTGTCCCTCTCTCGCTCTGCCCCTCCCCTACTTGCACTCTTTCTCAACAATAAATATTAAAAAAATAAAAAATTAAGACATTGCAGTGAAGGCTAAACCCCCTGTGGTCCTTCTCATCTGGGTCCTTGTCCTGTAAGAAAACACACTTTCTTAACTGGTGTCATGTGTGGACTTGAAAAAAAAATTTGCTCCATGAACACGTACCTATGGAAAATCTATCGTATTCCCTTCCATTTTTAAAAGATACAAATGCGGTCATAGTATAGCTTCATCTTGCCACTTTTTAATAAAATATTCCTGCAACTATTCTGCCACTGAGGCAGAAGTCTTATAGCATTTATTTTTTACAGGACTTATTGAAGAAGTGGCTTCCCAGGATGTGTTTTTTTGAAACAATAAAAATATAAGGTGCAAAATCTTAAAGGATAAGTAGCTTGCCCATAGTAGTTATGCCTTTAGACCGTTTTAACAAAGTGATTTGGGTTGTAAAGTTGAGATCAGAACTTACTGTCCTAAAGGCTTCTGTTCTTGCTGATAAAAGCTGGTAAGACCGAAGATTGTTTTCCATTTTGGATTTTTCTGACCTCGTGTTTCAACTGGGTGAGGCGATAAAAGACTCGTTTACCTTTTGGGGAAAAAACAAAACGAAACAAAACAAAACACCTCATTGTTCCAGTAGTTGGAGCACTGAAGATAAGATTGAAGGATTTGGGCCTCAAATCCCAGAGTTCTAGAGTCGAGATCAGCAAACATTTCAGAGGATTTTAGGCCATGTGAGCCCGTCATCACTACCCCAGCTCCTGTCAGCTCGGCCACCGTAGAGTGAAAACAGCCCCAGGCCGTATGTAAACGGATGAACGGGATGAACGGGGGCCGCGTTTCAATAAAACTTTATTTACAAAAGTGAGGGCAGCAGTGGGGCAGGTGGGTGTGGTATGTGGGCCAGATTTGGCCTTGGGGCCATTGTTGGCTAACCCTGCTCTAGACACCAGAACCTTCCCAAAGTCAAGTCCTGTAATTGGGGAGGAGGGGGCAGACGAGAAGCACTAGCAGTTTCTCTTGTAAGGCACAGGTATTTCTTGTGTTTCTGTCTTGAAAAGATGCGTGTGCTTCACAGGACTGCCGTCCCCTGTTTATTTCTCTGGTTCCCTGAGGATGGATACGCAGGTTGTTGCCAGTTAGCAGGGCTGCGTAACAGTTGTCTGGTGTTGCGGATTTCGGCGCCTCAGCTCCCTGCCGTCTTCCCTCTCCAGGGCCAGGGGCAAAGTAAAGCATTGCCGCATCCATCGGGACGGCCAGCACTTTGTGCTGGGGACCTCTGCCTACTTCGAGAGCCTCGTCGAGCTGGTCAGTTACTACGAGAAGCACGCGCTGTACCGGAAGATGCGGCTGCGCTATCCTGTGACGCCTGAGCTGCTGGAGCGCTACAATATGGTAGGCGCCCAACTCCCCCGTGATGTGGCGCCGCGTCATTCAGCAGACCCTCGTTGAGCGTTGCTCACGTGTCCAGTAACTGCTCTAGGTCCTGGGGACAGAGACCCTGCCCTCATGCTGCGTACGGTCTAGTGGGGCGGGAACCAGATAATAAGTGAGATGAAGAAGACGCATCACGTATCAGGTGGCCACCAGTGCTGTAGAGAAAAACCGGGCAGGTGGAGAAGTGGGTACAGAGTGACGGGGAAGGCGCTGTGGTGCTGAAAGGTGCTCTGGAAAGAGGTCACTGAGAAGGAGTCATTTGAGCAGATGCCAGAGTTGGTGAAGGAGTGAGCCGTGCAGCTGTGCGAAGGACCTGTGCGAGTGCAAAGGTCCTGAGGTGAGGGTGTGACTGGAGGCAAGCCAGTGTGGCCGGAATTGAGTGAGCCAGAGTGGGACGAGAATTAAGGAAGGCTGGGGCTTACGGGGGACTGCATGGTGCGGGGCTGGGTTGGCCCCTGTGAGACACTGGCTTTTGTTCTGAGTGGAGAACGGACCCGATCAGATGACCATGTCTCTGTTCTTGTCCCGTGGATTCAGTAGTGTATTGAGGAGAGATTTAGGATACAGCCACCATGAGCCAGGACTGGTCCAAGCTACTGGGAGTGTGGGGAACAAAAGTCTGCCTCGGGAGATTTAGGTTCAGGACAGGCCTGCAGTCACGTGAAGAAAATGTCCCCGGCAGCATGGATTGCAGTGACGCAGATACGGTGAGGTTGGGTGCTGCTTTGGGTTGAGCCAGAGAGCTCAGAAAAGGTCTCCTTGAGAGGCTTAAAACACGAGCCCAAACCTGACAGGGAGTGATTGGGCCATGGGGAGCTACGGAGGAAGCCGGTTCCAGGTGGAGGGAGCAGCCACGGCACACGCCCTGGGGTGACCCTGAGGGACAGTGACCGACATCAGAGGGCAGGCAGGGTCTCCAGGGTGTGCCGGTGAATGTGACCTGTCTGGGTTCATGGCATTTTCCAGTTCCCATCGTCTAAATGGTTCCATGGGGGCCAGTCTACAGCTGCCGACTCGGAACGTGGGTCAGGGAGACGTGGATGCCGGGCTCTTGTGGGCCATGAGGTAGTGGCAGCACGCCTCCGGGTCCCAGGGTTTGTGTTTTCACAAAGGAGTGTAGGGCCTGGCACACGGTAGGCCGGCCTAGGGCCCTCTCTCATGTGGGGGGCAAGTTTCCGAGTTCAGGCTTCTCACCATCTCTGCCAGGAGGCAGGAGTTGAACTGTGAGGTTTCAACCCTTGTGCCAGAGAGCTGCCTGGAACCCGTGTTCTGTGTCGGGCTGCCCCAGGAACTTGGATGCTCCCATTTATTCCGCTCTGTTCTTTTCCAGGAACGAGATATCAACTCCCTCTATGACGTCAGCAGGATGTATGTGGATCCCAGTGAAATCAACCCGTCCATGGTATGGAGCCAGCCTTGCAATTCACACCATTACCGGGTCCCTGGGATGGCATGGGGTCCCCTCCCAGCTACAACAGGGCAAGGGAACATTTGGGCAAACTTGGCTTCTCCTCCCCACCCTTTTTTTTTTTTTTTTTTTTTTTTTTGAGAAGAAATGATGATTGACAATGTGAAATCTGGTTTCTGGGAAGAGGTTAATAGAATTCTACCCAAACGCAACCGCGCCTTGCTAAAATTCTGAGGTTTGATGAACCACCTTTGGGCCAAACAGCTTCTAATTAAAAATCTTTCAAATGTTTCTTGCTCACTGACTGAGCCCGTGGTGTTTATGAATTCCGTTTGGTTCACCGACCCCTTTGCAGCGTGCACGTTATCTCCTGTTCCCACCCTGGCTGCTGTGTGATTTCACTCGGTGTAGGGGGGAGGGGAGGGCGGGTTTTTACTCTTGGCCCCCAGCCCCTCCTCGTTCTCGTTCCATCTCACATAGAGTTTGAGCCGCAGAGGAAGAATGATGGCGAATTTTCTTTCAGGGCAGGGTTGGATATGGCACGCAGTTCATGTCTTGCTAAGGAAAGGGCCCTGATGATGGGCTCTGTAGAAATCCAGAGACGAACTTCTTTTCTTTTTTTTTTTTTAATTTATAATCCTTGGCCATTGCAAATCCCTTTCAGCAAGAAATGAAGGCTTTGGAAGGATGTGGACACATGGGCTGTGTGTGAAATTATTAGAGGACTTTTATTGGGAAGAAGGCTTTGGTAGTAAGAATGACATGACCTCATGTCAGCCAGGTGTCAGGGGATGGTGGAGACTGTGGTAAACTGAGGAACTCACACCCCATCTCGAAGGCAGCTGTGCCCGTTGGCGCTTGATGGCTGCCTTTCCAGAGAGCAGGCCAGCTTTTCTGATTTCTCAAGGCACACCAATCATCCAGGTGCTTGATGTGAATTTGCCCCATTTTTAAATTTTAACCCAAGTTGCAGAGAAAATCATCCTATAAGTGAGGCAAGTAAAACACGACTGTGGCTGCATTAGATCGCCGACTGCCAGACTATGGCGAGTGCCTCAAAAGAAAATTACCGCTGTTATTATGATGGAAAACGGTTGAACAATTAAAAAAAAAAAAAACCCACTCTGAAGATGAGGAAAATAATTAGCTCTGGTCTCACCCTCCTAACCCGGTCGCTGTCTGCATTCCTGGGTCTCTGCCTGCATGGAGACGTATTTTACAATCCTCACCACCCACACTTGCCATTTCTATTCTGCTCTGTTCACTTGCTGCTTGTCCTGTGTGGATTTCTCCTTTGCTGATTTGCCTCGTGACTATTCTGGCTCAAACTGGTAGGCCAGGTAATTGAGGGAAAATACATGGCTTGCGGTTTTGACTTAAAAAAAAAAAAAAAAAAAAAAAAAAAAGAATGGGTTTTTAATGCTGCAGAATGTTCTGGGTGGCTGTGCCGGTTTAGCTATATCCCGGTCAGTGGCCGTGTACGTCATCTCTAGTCTTTGCCCTTCTAGTTAACAGTAAAAGGAACGTCACCTGTGAGGCTTTGGGCATCTCTTTGCATCGTTTCCTTGGGAGGAGTTCTTGGAACTGGAAAGACTAGATCAGTCGTAATAGGGGACGCGTCTGGCTGGATGGCCACATATCAAGCCTTGTTCCAAGCACTTGACAGCCCATTAATCCCGTGCATCGGGTACGGTTTCTGTGCTAGCAAGGTACAGAGCTGGAACGTGGCCCCGGGCGGTCTGGCTCGGGGGCATTTGCTCTTAGTCATTTTGTTGTGCCATCTGCCAACCTGGTCACCTGATGGACAGCTTAGTTCTCTCGTTCGTGGGGGGCCTGCCATGAGGCCTCCTCCCGCCCTCTGTCAGGCTGGAGACTCGCTGCCTCGTGGAAGCCACTCTATGGCACCTCCCTTTGCCACTGGCTGCACCTTACAGACTTGGAGCCTGGCAATGGCCTGGGAGGTTGATGGGGGAAAATGTGTCCTTACGTCCGCCTAGAACCCACGTTGCTTCTTACAGAAGACCAGCGTGAACTATGGCCGTAACTGATTTATTTCTGAGCTCAGCCACTTAGCCGCTGGTTGACCTTAGGGGGCCGGTCCTCATCCACATTCCCTGGTGACTTTGGGAGCTCCTTGGCAATGCATTACTAGCTCTTTGCCAGCAGATGGTGCTGTAACCTTGGACTGAAGCTCCCTGTTCCCTAAAGAGCGGAACCAACGCAGACCCCTCTCTCTGCTTGTGTCGCCCAGCCTGACCTTCTCCTTCTTGTTTTCCCTCACAGCCTCAGAGGACCGTCAAAGCTCTGTATGACTACAAAGCCAAGCGAAACGATGAGCTGAGCTTCTGCCGTGGGGCCCTCATTCACAACGTCTCCAAGGAGCCCTGGGGCTGGTAAGGCTGAGGGGGGCTGGGCTGCTTGCTAGATGAACTTGACTTGTCCCTTCTTGCCAGTGAGACTCGGGTCCCGGCTGAGCTCTGACGCCCTTTCTCTGCTGTTCCGGGCTGGCTTTGACTCTTGTACCCTCCCTGGGAAGGTGGTTTGATCCATGCTGTATTCAGAAAAGCAGATAAACCACCATATTTCACATCATATTAAATATTATTTTAGTTATAAGAGCAGCGGCCACTTACTGAGCCCTTCCTCTGTGTCACTTGCTTTCATACATGGTCTAACCAGATTCTCATTACAACCCTTGGAGTTGACTGTGGGTCTCCCCACTTTACAGAGATGGCAAATGAGGCTTTCCAAGGTTGTACAGCTATTAAATAGTGCAGGTCCTTCCCACGACACGAGCCTGTGTATTCTTCTGAGTTCAGATTCTTACGCTGATGCTTAGTCCTGGGCAGCGGCCCTACCCCGGACTGAAGCAGGGACGTTTTTAGGTCACAGATACCTGGGTATGCTGGGGCTCAATGACCTTTTCTCTCTTTTCACCTGGGGCAAAAATCGAAAAAAGTTGTGCTGCCCATCCATAAGTCCCCAGACGGGTGTTTTTGCAGGACTATTTTTCCCTTTAAGCGATAAGAACTTATTGGTAACCATGAGCACCCCCAGGGATTCAATTCACAAGTGCAGCATCCTTTTGTCCCGCAAGGTAGCTGGACCTGACGGAGAAATCTGAACAGCAGCTTGATAGGAGTGCCTCTTTATGTCAGGAACCATCGTGAGCACTTCATCTGAAATAACTCCTATAAACCCACACAGTGGCCCTGAGAGGTTCTGGTGTTACCTGCATTGTACACGTGAGCAAACTGTGAGGCACAGATAAGTACACTAACTAGTCCAGGGCCGCACAGCAGGCTGAGATCTGAAGCCAGGCCTTCTGACTCCAGAGCCCTTACTCCTGACTTGACTCATGTACTAAGTTCAGAGGTTTTCAAAGTTGTTTACGTGTTGTTGTTTTGTTTTGCTTTTTGAGAATGCCCTCCTTTAAATTTTTTTTTATTTTTGAGAGAGGGAGACACAGAATCTGAAACAGGCTCCAGACTCTGAGCTGTCAGAACAGAACCCTCCCGACGCGGGGCTCAAATTCACAAACGGCATGCTCATGACCTGAGCCAAAGTCTGACACTTAACCGACTGAGCCACCCAGGAGCCTCGAGATGCCCTCTTTCTAATCCAAATCTTCCCTGGATCCCCAGCGTCAAAAAAAAGTTCACAACAGAGCGATCTGCTGAAGCTGGGGTTGGGGCTCAGCTCTCCCGTGTGGCCTCCCCACGGAGACCCTGGAGCTCCTCTGTGAGGCTCCCAGCCACAGGTTGCCAGCCATGTTGTGTACCCGCCTCTCCCTGAGGGGCACAGCCAGAACCCGGGTCTCCCCTGGGCCCACGATGCCCCTTTCTGCACCCTGCCTCTGTTGAGGTCCCCGTTCCGTTTGTGTGGGTGACTTGGACCAAGTAGCAGGTAGACCCCAGGTGATGGCACAGCCCTCCTGCCTTTGCACACGTCCGAGGTGGGGTGCTTGTCATTTCCAGGGCTCCTGAGGTGAACTGAGGTGCTGGTGTAAGTGGTGTTGGCGAGGGGCTGTGGGTCAACTGCCCCGCAGAGGTCCCCTCCTTTCTGTCTGGTGGCAATGGCACCACCTAGTGGGGTGTTGTCACTCTGCCACTCTCCTGTGCATCCTCCCAGCCTAGTTCCAAAATGGTGGGGGTTTTGTCCAAACTGGGATGCCTTTGAGAATGAAGGGAATGGGATTGTTAATAATGACCCCTGGGGGTGCCTGGCTGGCTCAGTTGATTAAGCATCCCACTCTTGATTTCAGCTCAGGTCATGATCTCACGGTTTGCAAAATCGAGCCCCGTGTTGGGCTCTGTGCTGGAAGTGTGGAGCCTGCTTGGGATGGTTCCTCTCTTAAAATAAATAATTTTTTAAAAAGTTTTTCTTTTTTTAAATAATTGTACCTCGACCATAGGTACGGCCTGCCTAGTTTGGGGCAAACAGTATTTATAGTCACCCTGAATGCAGCCAGTGTTTGCCTGAAATGGGTCTGGAGAAATGGAGGTGAGGTGGGTGGCTGGCAAACCTGTATTTCCACCAGGCCATGGGACCATCGGTCCTCCCTCTGCTGGGATTCAGGTCAACATTTACTAAATGCTTCCCACCACCCCCGAGTACCGATTTGGTAAGATGGACAAAGGTCTCACATAGTGGGGAAGACAGAGATAGACGTTATATGAAAGGTGCACGCTGCCTCCACAGCTGTGGGGACAGACGCCACGGAGCACAGAGGAAGAACACTCAGCCTAGGTGGCAGTCAGGGAAGGCTCCCTGGAAGAGGCATTCCTGAGCTGAGTCTTACTTAAATGGTTAGTAGGCACAAGCTGGATACCAAGGGCGTGGACTGAGGCAGGGAAGCTAGGCGGCATGGCAGGGACAGAAGGGTGGAGGTGACAGGTGGTCTGGGATGAGGGTCAAGTTTGAGTCACAGACAGGAGTTAAGGTCCAAGAGTGCCTGGGGTCAGGTGACAGAGTCTGGGCTTGATTCTGAAGACTTTGGAAGCTGTGGGTGTGGCGAGGTCAGAGATGGGTTCTGGAAAGAGCCTCCTGGCTGCAGAGTGTGCCTACAGGAGGACACTTGGAGGGAGTAGCCCTGCGTGCCTGGGCACTGCTTCGGGGGAGAATCTTGGAGGTGACCCCAGTTTGGTGGAGTTGAGACGCATACAGAGATCAGTTATGTTCCTTGTTATCAGTGCCATCAGAGGAGGCAAGAAGGTTGAGGGAGGGCAGTATTTTAGCTGAGTGACAAGAACCTTATTTGAGCACTTACTGTATACTGGATGCTGTTAAAACTGCTCAGCTTGTACTTAGCCCTGTGGTTCCAATAAAATCCTCTGAGGGGAGGGGGCGGCTGGGTGTCTCAGTGGGTTAAGCGCCCGACTTCGGCTCAGGTCACTATCTCAAGGTTTGTGAGTTGGAGCCCCACGTCGGGCTCTGTGCTGACAGCTCGGAGCCTGGAGCTGCTTCGGGTTCTGTGTCTCCCCCTCCCCTCTCTCTCTCAAAAATAAATAAAGTTTTAAAAAACATATATGAGGGGCGCCTGTGTGGCTCAGTTGGTTGAGTGCCCGACTTCGGCTCAGGTCATGATCTCGCTGTCCGTGAGTTCGAGCCCCGCGTCGGGCTCTGTGCTGACAGCTCAGAGCCTGGAGCCTGCTTCGGATTCTGTGTCTCCCTCCCTCTCTGCCCCTCCCCTGCTCGTGTTCTCTCTCTCTGTCTCTCAAAAATAAACAAACAAAAAATGCTCTCAGGGAGGCCCTTGGATTATCCCCATTTTACAGATGGAGAGTCTGGGGCACAGAGCGCCTATGTAGTTGGCGGTGGAGCCGGAATGTGATGCCAGCCTGTAGGGCTCCAGAACCTTCCTTACCCCGTCCTTATCCCTAAGTTCACAGCCCTCCCTGAAGTGGGGTTGGGAATGCTCTAGACTTGAGCTTTTGTCCCAAATGGCCTCTGACGTCCACGTAAAGCACTGAAGCTTCTGGTGTCTTTGACCAAACGTTAGAATTCTATTGTAGGGAGGGCGCTGACCCTGGGCTCACTCACTGCTGATTTAAAAAAAGCCGATGACCCCTTGGAAATGCTCTGTTGTCACAGATAATGACCACGGCCTCTGGTCACTTGGCCACCTGCTGCCTCGCCCCAGCCGACAGCTGGGATCTGACCAACAGTGATGGATTGTTAACTCTGCCCCACGAAGGCCCTCTGATGCCCTCTGTTTTTCTCCAGGTGGAAAGGAGACTATGGGACCAGGATTCAGCAATACTTCCCATCCAACTACGTCGAGGACATTTCATCGGTCGATGTGGAAGAACTGGAAAAGCAGGTGAGTCTGGACTGTCACACAGGGACCCCTGCGGACCCGGCTTCTCAGCAATCGGGGAGCTGTCTCCGTGGGTTCCCGTCACACATGCTGCTGTGTGGTCCCTGTGGAGCACCGGAACAGGGACGACGGGGTGACAGGGAAGTCGGGACTGTCCCCTGAGTTGTTGGGGGTGAAAGTCACTGTGACAAGCCTGTCATGTTTTAATCAGGTTGTGCCGGGCTGGAAGGCTTTGCATATGCAGGACAGGTCCCTCCGGAGCGAAAATGGCCAAACGGGGAATTTGTCCTTTGCTTAAAGCAGCTTGCAAATGCAACACATTTAGTTTGGCTGCCAGACATTGGGGACGTGCTTGGTGTGAGTAAGCAGGTGGGCCTGAGTGGCAGTGAATTGAGGCCCTCGTGGTGACACTGCCAACCTGGTGTCTGTCCCGCAGCCTCCTCTTGCCCCGAAGGCCTAAAGAACATCCGCTTTTAGGTGACGACACTGGGCCGAGGACGGACTTGTAATGAGCACCTTAAGGCCTTTCCAAGCCCAAGGAACTTCCTCAGGGAGTTGGGGCAATCTGGGAGGGCTGCACACAGTAATGTGCGTTCGAGTCTCAGAAGTCCAGTTGGAGACCAGTAGCAGGACCGGCAGAAGGGAAACCAGGTGGGAGGCACAGCCTCACGGAAGGCGTGGTGGTGGGAACGTGGCTGTGTCCGGCACGCCGGGCCTGTGGCAGGGACGTGACCCCTCACCGCGTCTGTCCCATGTGGCCCTTACCCCCAGTCGGCCTTGGCCTGGTGGGGTGGGGGCGGGCCTTACAAGCAGGGGGCAGACGCAGGTCTGCTAGCTGTCCTGAGACCCAGACGTTCTCTGTCGCACGTGGACGCTGGGATGCAGCGAACGTGTGGTGGGAGGGGGAGCTGGAAGGCTGGCCGGGGCCTGGACGGCCCTTCAGGCAGATCTCAGAGTGTGGCCATTGCTCCCCGAGGACCTGAGAAGCCACAGAAGGCTCTCGAGCTGGGCTCCGGGAGGCTGGACGGTCCCCTTTCACAGCCATGTCTGAATGCACGTCTAGGATGTTGTCTTGGAACCAGACCCAGCGCGATGCTTCCAGACCCGTTCCGGAATTCAGACAGCTTGTTTTTACAGATTGGGAAATGAACTGGCAGACCTGCTGGCACCCGCTCACGGCTGGGTCCCCGTCAGCAGCATGCTTCATTATTTAGCACTCTCCCCACGGGTGGATCCTGTAATGAGAATGCATTTTAAACAGTTCTGCAGGCGGTGTCTCTGCTAAACGGTGCGCTTTGGAAACTGGTTGTCTTTTTATTATTCCCGTTAAGACTAACTTGAGTTATGTCTTGTTTCCTCACAGATTATTGAAGACAATCCCTTAGGGTCTCTTTGCAGAGGAATACTGGATCTCAACACCTACAACGTCGGTACGTGCACGCACGGTCTCAGCGTGGATCGCCACCCAATTCCCCACGGCCCCGCCTCGGAAGCGCCCCAGGCGGGGAGGCGGCTGAGGTCCATCCAGCCATTAGCTGGGCACAGGACACGGAGTCGGTGTTCCTGCTCCCAGAGGAGGAGCCCACGCCCGTCACCGACCGTGGGACCCGGCTGAGGTCCTGCGGCCAGCTAAGAGATGAGGCGGGGCAGGGCCCTCACCCACACTGCCGTTAGGCCATCTGCCTTACGTTTGCAGAGCACAGGGGGATGGCCCCGGGGTTATCCAGAGGGAGCTTGGAGCTGGGTCTGCTTTGGGCCTCAGCTCTGCCGTTACCAGCTCTGTGCCCCTCCACGCATTACCTCCCCACCAATGCCTCTGTGTCCTCTCCTGCCACATACATAGAAGAGTGATACCCCAAAAGGGTGGGATGAGGATTAAGAGATGGCACGTGTAATGTGCTTTCGGATGTTTACCTGGCACAGAAGACCTCAGCCATCTCAGCCAGTGAGGTTACTGAGCAGATAATTTCTCCTCTCATGGCCTTAATTTTCTTTCTAGAAAATACTTTCTCTGCAGACAGCGTCTATCGCATGCCTATCTCCTAGCTTCTGGTGGCTCCTGGAGATCTTTGGCGCCCCTTGGCTTGTGGCTGCACCATTCCAATGTCTGCTTCTGTCTTCAGGGGCCGTCTTTCCTGTGTCTGTGTCTCAAATTTCCCTCTCCTTCCTCTGGTAAGGACGTTAGTTGTTGTATTTAGAAATCCTAACTCCAGAGTGATTTCCTCTCAGGATCCTTAAGTACATCTGCAAAGATCCTTTATTTCCAGTCAGGTCACATTCGAAGGTACGGGGGCTTAGGGTGCAGACAGAACTCCTGGGAGAACGCCGCTCGGCCCGCTGTGTATCCCAGGCCGTGATGTAGGTAAAGAGGCCAGACCCCGCCCGCCCTAAGGCAGATGCCCCGGTCCACGCTGACCACGGCTGGGGCAGTGGCACTTTGGCTGGGTTCGTGAGAGAGGCGGCTTGGGCCGCGTGCCGTCTGGCCTTCCGGGAGGCTGCTCAAGACTTCGTTCTTCTCTCCCAAAGTGAAAGCCCCACAGGGGAAAAACCAGAAGGCGTTCGTGTTCATCCTGGAGCCCAAGAAGCAAGGCGACCCTCCAGTGGAGTTTGCCACAGACAGGGTCGAGGAGCTCTTTGAGTGGTTTCAGAGCATCCGGGAGATCACGTGGAAGATGGACACCAAGGTAGGTGCTTGGCTCATCTGGGCTCCCTCTGCGGAGGCGGGGTCGGGTCTTCCCTTTGAGGAAGACTTGCGGCGGGGGGGGGGGGGGGGGTTGGCCCATAGGAGTGCCCACCATCATGGAGGGGAAAGGGCCATTGGTGGTCTCCGGGAAAGCTGGGTCTAGTTCGAACCCTCAGCAGGCTGGGCGTGTGTGGAGTCGTAACTCTTATTTGGGGCCTGGCTGGCCTTATGTGAACGAGAAGGTACGGTGTTCCTCATTTTGAATGTTCTCTTGTTTGTCAATATCGTTCGGCACAGCCTGGATCCTCCCCCATAGGAGGCATTTCCTGAGCTCAGGCCCCTGGACCCATAGTGGCCCCTTGTGCTCAACACGACCCCCTTCTGTCCCTCTGCAAGTTTGTTTTCTTGTGGAGGAACCTGGGCTCCAGATGGAAGTGGACCTTTCAGCGTTTATCATAACTGGAGCCCTCTTGTTAGGCTGGAGGTGTTTTCAGAAGGGCGATGTTCTGAGTGAGAACAGGAGATTGAGAATTAGGCAGGGCTGGACCCACATTTCTCTAGGCCTTAGTTTTCTCATCTGTCAGATGAGCCCAGTCCCTAAGTCACAAGATGAGGGAGGGATGAAATGAGATGATGCATGAAGAGCAGTGGGTCCCAAGGTTGACACATGGCAGACCTCAGGGAACAGTCCTTCAGCATCACTCTGTCCTACCACGAAGACACGGGACACTTGCTGTGTCTTGGAGCAAGTACCATCCATCCTTTCTTGTGGCCACAGACCTGGGAAGAAATTGTAGGGTTTCCCACGTGCCCAGTTGTTTCTAAGGCAGATACCGACCCAAAGGACCGATTTCTAAGCTTTGCCAGGACTCTGTGGGTCCCCTGTGACACCTGGTTACAGTTGATGAGTCTCCCTCTCCCATGTACTGGGAGCATCACCCCCCTAGTGGCTCGGTCTTTCCTTGTGCTCGAGTCTAGTCAGGGACTAGAGGCTTGTCACTGCATCCCCAGGCACTTGGGATGAGCCCCGAGCTTGTGGCCAACACGGCTGCTCCTGCTGTTGTTGCTGGGGGGCATCCCTTCTGCCCTCTGGTGCCTCTCATGTGGCACAGGGGGGCATCATGATCCTGGGGTTCATTTGGAAGATGAGTTCTTCCGATCTTGTACAGCTGTCCCCCATCCTGGGTAAATGGTGGTCATCGTGATCGTATGGCACCGTTAGTATGTGATGCTGGCGTCCCGAGCATCTTCTAGTATTTGGGTCCCTCCCCACCCCCAGCCTGGGCAGGAGTGGAGAAAACAGTAGCGGGAGAGCAGTGAGCAGCTGTGCCCTGCAGACCTCAGGCCCCCGAGCCACCTACGGCACGGATGGAGTGTGGGGTACATCCTGGCACTCTCTGCTGCTTTTAGTGGAGAAAAATGCAGAGTTACTCGAAGGCTCTCTGTCCTCACATGAAGGTTTCTGAAATCAAGCCTGGCTCTTCAAGGCTCCTGTTCTCTGCCTTTGATCTACGTTCCTCCTTAATTGGTTTTTACGTTTGCTAATTCTCATTATTATGTGGGAAGGTTAAGAAAACAGCAGTCAGCAGAAACCACTGCATCCTTCCCTTCTCCCCAGCCGCCCAGGCGCTGGGGAAACCAACGCGATGAATGCTCGCCTCACTGCCGGGGGCTCCTTGCCGCAGCCCTACTGTCATGTCTGTCCCTGACACCCTGCTCCAGGCTCTGCGATTTCACGATTTCACGGTGGAGGGCAAGAGACCAGGCACTAAGATCTGTCTGCTTAGTGAGTTTCCAAAGCCTGACTAGGGAAGCTGTGCCTTCCGGTTCTGGGAGAGCCCAGTGGGTGCAGCCTACAGGTCTGGAGAGTAATTGTTACACAATTTTGATGCAGCAATGGGTCTTTCGTCTTGAATGGACATTGTTTTCTGCTGAGGTTGGGAAAAAGTGACACCCATGGCATGTCATCGCTCTGTGCTTCGTGAGGCAGTTTCTGTAATTCGAGACGGGCGTGGCATGCCTCACCCACCCTTGTCCGATGCGATTCTGTGGTCACAGGGGAGGCGGTGTTGGGGGGCACTCTGGCCCCATTGGTTGTCTCCCACACCCCTGGTGGGGTGCAGCGGGTTCTTTGCTTAAATGTCAGTACTCTAGAAGGGGACTCCTCTGGTTAGCCTCCTTTTATCGTTGTGGACACTGAGGCACAGAGAGATTATACAATGTGCTCAGTGGCCACGGCAAGTCAACGGAGGGCCAACTTTTGAACCAGTGTCTGGTTCCAGTTCCTGCTGTTACACCAGGTGCTTTTCAGCCTCTCTCACCACGTCACCCCCGGTCACCTGAATACTTGCTACCCACACATGTGTCTGTGGGGACAGGGGTGGGCACTGCTGGTGAGTGGCACCATCCCTGTCCTCATCCTGGCTGGAGTTATCCAGGAAGACTTCCCGGAGCGGGCATGCTTGAGGTGGAGTGTGGAAGGAGGGATCTCATGGAGTGGCAGAGGAAGGATGGGGGGAGGCGCAGGATGAGGAGCAGGAGGTCCGTGCTGTGGTTCAGAGGGACTGGGGAGGTGAACTTTGGGGCCCTTTAAAAAAGATGATGGAGGGGGCGCCTGGGTGGCTCAGTCGGTTAAGTGTCCGACTTCAACTCAGGTCATGATCTCGCGGTCTGTGAGTTCGAGCCCCGCGTCGGGCTCTGGGCTGATGGTCTTGTCTGTCTGGTGTTGTCACCGCCCCGCTGTGGAGGCCACTCAACCTCTGTATACTTCGGTTTCTTTGCAAAATGGACACCACTCCCCCTCTTGGGGCAGATGGAGGTTACCCTCAGCAACTGCCCTCCTGCCCTTAGCGTGTGATGCCCGAAGCTGAGTGGCCCCAGTTTTCGCCTGCATGTAATTTTCTCTCAAGGCTCCCCTTTGTCAGTGCAAGAAAGGGTCAGAATTTGGTGAGACGGGAGAGAGTTGGCTGGTGTGGGGGGAGGCAGGCACTCATCCTTGTGCACGTGGAGACGGATTGGACAGTGCGGCCTCCAGGGGGACAATGGCACGGGGAGGGGCACGTTGCAGGGACAAGGGTGTGAGGACAGCAAGTTCTAACCAGGATGTGCTGCGCCCACGAGAACACGGGCTTGGAGAGCTTTGCTGGGGTGGCTTTAGGGGAATGGATGGGGCAGGAGCCTGAGAGCAGAGGGTGGAGGAGAGTGCCGACAAAAGGGAGTCCCCCTTCTACCCCGTCCTGTGCCCAGAGACTGAGCTGGACCCCAATCCTGGGTGGAAACAGCTTGGGAATGTTGGAGGGCAGGGCAAAGGAAAGCATCCAATTGTACTAAAGATCTGAGTGTGGAGGGGCGCCCGGGAGGACAAGGGGGGCGAGGGCAGTGGGGAAGCTTCCGGGCTGACGCCAGGGGCTGGCTCCGACAGGAGAACAACATGAAGTACTGGGAGAAGAACCAGTCCATCGCCATCGAGCTCTCGGACCTGGTAGTCTACTGCAAGCCGACCAGCAAGACCAAGGACAATTTAGGTACCGTCTCCTCTGACCCTGCCTCCTCCCTTGGCTGAACCCCCTGGTTTCCTTTTTAAGTCAGGTGCTGTCAGAAGACAAAGTGAGAGAGGTTCGTTGCTCCTTCTCACGTGCTCTCAGAGCATGCAGCCAAAATAGGCCCTTCGGGTACCTTCAGGAGGAAAACCCTCTCTGAGGGTGGATTCGTCTCCCACTGTTGGTCTAACAAGTTAGGACAGACCTGGTGGTTAAAAGCAATACCTGTTTGTTAACTCACAGTCCTGGAGGTCAGAGGTCCAACATCAGTGTCAACTGGGCTGAAGTCCAGGTGCCAGCAGGGCCCTGTTCATCCAGAGGTTCAAGGGGAGAATCCGGGACTTGCCTCTTGTGGTGGCTGCTAGCTTTCCTGGGCTTGTGGCCAAACCTCCCCCAATCTCCCTATTATATGGACCCTATATTGAGGGCCCAGATGATCCTCCACTTTCAAGCTCTGTAATTGAATCACACCCACAAAGTCCCTTTGCCAGATAAATTACAAAGTCACAGGCCCCAGGGATAAGGACCTGGATGCCTTTGGGGGCCATTCAGCTGGCCACAGAAGGATTCAGGTATCAATCTTCTTAGATGGTGGCTAAGGGAGCAAGCTCTCTGACCTAGTAAAATCCCGTTCATTTTATCTTCCCCCTTTCTTTGATCTCAAGAATCTTGAGTCCAGGACCGAGGACCAGAGGAACAGCACTAACCCCAGTTAACTGGTCCAAGAACTTGCTCCCCAGGAGGGTCCCTGGGCACCTCCACCTGCAGGGAAGGGTCGCGGAGCTCAGAACCAGACCTGGCCAGACTCCGCGTGTTGATGGGCTGGCCACCACCGTAGTTGCACATTTCTGTCCTGTTCCTTCTCCCCTTCCGGGCACCCCCTCCTAGCACCTCCCTGCCTGTAGGCAGCTGACTCTCCCTCCTCCACGGTGCCTGGTTCACTCGTCTTGGGTCCACGACCTCTTGGCTGAGGAAACCACATCCTCAGATGTGGTCCTACCGTTGATCACTGCGGCCACTCCCTACTGCCCCCCTTTCTGTAACCATACCACCTTTGTGTTTTCTTGTACAAGGCTGCTGGTGGTTTTAAATGAGAAGTCAGTTACACCAATCGAGACTAGAAGGCAGGGGGGAACGCTGGGACCCATAGCAGTACTGGTTATGGAAATGGCATCACAACCACTTGACTGTCTGGGCCTTGAGGTTCCTGGTTTGGGTTTACATCCTGTGTATCCAGCCGTTGTATCAAACGTTAAGAAAATGCACGAGGCACAGAATAAACGGGGGCTCCCTCTCTGTGCGCAGAAAACCCCGACTTCCGAGAAATCCGCTCCTTCGTGGAGACGAAGGCTGACAGTGTCGTCAGACAGAAACCCGTCGACCTCCTCAAATACAATCACAAGGGCCTGACCCGTGTTTACCCGAAGGGACAGAGGGTGGACTCCTCCAACTACGACCCCTTTCGCCTCTGGCTGTGTGGCTCCCAGATGGTGGCACTCAATTTCCAGACTCCAGGTAAAGGAGCAGGGATGGTCGCATCATTCCAGGCTCGGTCCGCTGGGGCCACCAGTGGTGACATGCTATCCTAGAAGGCACGACTGGTCCCAGGAACTGTCAAGGTTCAACCAGCACGCTAGCGTGAGGCCCATCAGCTGAATGGAGCCATGACAGGGGCAGTGGCCACTTGCCGTTGCAGAGACAGATGCTGAGCAGGGAGGCTTAAGTGAGAAAGGAAATACTTGAGCTCATGTAATGAAAAGGTCCAGGCGTTGAGACAGCTTCAGGCACAGCTGCATGCAGGTACTCTGTGGCTGTCTTTAGTGAACTCTTCTCTGGCCCATCCTTCGTTGAGCATTTCATGCTCAGACTCTTACAGAGATACTCCCTGCTGAGAGAAACCCACATGCTAAACTTTTTCCCACAAATGGTAGCAGAAATCACAGTGCTGTGCTCTTTTATTGACAGAGCTATTCACCAGGAGTCTCCTTTATGTTGCTTTTATGCCTGCGTAGGGGGGTTCCATTGAATGGATCCCTCATCTACTCAACTGGTGCCCCCACGGAGGCACACTGAGGTCCTCTCCCTCGTTTGCTATTACAGACAGCCTTGACTTCTGTAACCTTCCGTGAGCACCACTTCCCAGATGGCGGAGCCCTTCGGTGGCACGGAATTCTCAGAAGTACAGGCTAGGTCCTACAGCATTGGCATGTGGACCAACCTTTCCTGAGGAAACCCAGTGAACACCCAAGTCCAGCAACGCCTGAGCTCAGACACCTCACCAGGCCGCCCTCCAGAGGGACTGGGTGGGATTGCAAATTGAGAAAACGTTTGAATACACCTTTTCAGTGAAACTTCAGCCCAGTTTTATCCAACTTTTCAATCTTCGCCAGTACGATGGTCACGTTGTGCTTAGGGCTTCCCTTAGGCATAACATGAACCATGTTTTTATGAAGCGTTTTCTTTTTGCGAACTGTCCCTGTTTCTCGAACAGGGCGTAGGTATTTATAGTACGCATTATCAGATCGCTTTCATGTGTGGATCTTCCCCTGTCATTTGAGTTAGAACGATTTCTCTTTCTGCAACAGGTCTTAAGTGAAATTTTATTTTTTTTTCATTTTTTTTAATATATATATTTTTTAACGTTTATTTATTTTTGAGACAGAGACAGAGCATGAATGGGGGAAGGTCAGAGAGAGAGAGGGAGACACAGAATCTGAAACAGGCTCCAGGCTCTGAGCAGTCAGCACAGAGCCCGACGCGGGGCTTGAACTCATGGACCGTGAGATCATGACCTGAGCCGAAGTTGGATGCTTAACCGACTGAGCCACCCAGGCGCCCCTTAAGTGAAATTTTAAAATTAACCCCAATTCTTTTCTAAGAAATCTTCAGCGTTGAGTAGGTTTTATTGTCATACTTAAGATGGTGTTCACCAGTTGGGACTTTTTTTGAAACGCATATTTTAACCACTGCCTGAAATTATTTTTGGAGACAGCTAAAATGACGCCCCACCCAGCGCCTCGGGCCCAAGAGGCGGCCTCGTCCTGCCTCACTCACAGCTGCCCTTCCCTTGCTTTCCCAGACAAGTACATGCAGATGAATCAAGCCTTGTTCTCACTCAACGGGCGGACAGGCTACGTCCTGCAGCCCGAGAGCATGAGGACGGAGAAGTACGACCCCATGCCGCCCGAATCCCAGCGGAAGATTCTGATGACTCTGACAGTCAAGGTAACTCAGACCTCTGCCCAGTGACATCTGTCATCTTGTGTAAACCACCAACACCCAGTCACTGTTTCAGGATCTAAATTACGGCACACCCACGGGTTGTAGGGAGGGGACTTGGTCACCACCCCAGGTCTCCTGGGGGTGAGGTAGGAGGTCCATCTCTTACTGGGCTCAGCAGGTGGTCTCATAAGGAAGAAAAAAATGAAGCATATGTAATGAAAAAGTCTTTTTTTTTTTTTTTTTTTTTAAAAAGAGTACCACTTTCTCCCCTCTCCTTTCCTGGGATGTCTCTGTAGGTTCTCCCTGGGCACAGGGACGATGCGTTTCTGTGCTCAGGAGGTTCATGAGAATGATGGCCTGGGGGCTCCGCTCCTGGCTTCTCCTTAACACTCCATTTCTCCAGCCCCATTTCCCCGACAACTGCAGAGGCTCTTTAGGGCTTCAGTGAAGAAACTGCGGCTGGCTTGGACCTCATCTGGTCTGACTGTAGAACCCAGACTGAGCCCCGTGCGATGCCACCCATATAAAACTTGTCCATGCTTCCCAGGATGGATCGGGGAGAACTGCAGCTTTTACCTTTGGTGCCCTAGGTTCTCGGGGCTCGCCATCTCCCCAAACTTGGCCGAAGCATCGCATGTCCCTTTGTGGAGGTGGAAATCTGCGGGGCTGAATATGACAACAACAAGTTTAAGACCACAGTTGTGAGTAAGTTGCATCACGTGTCCTATTATCCACATCTTCTCTTTCTTTTTTTATAATTTTTTTAATTTTTTTAAAAAAAAATTTTTTTTCAACGTTTATTTTATTTTTGGGACAGAGAGAGACAGAGCATGAACGGGGGAGGGGCAGAGAGAGAGGGAGACACAGAATCGGAAACAGGCTCCAGGCTCTGAGCCATCAGCCCAGAGCCCGACGCGGGGCTCGAACTCAGGGACCGCGAGATCGTGACCTGGCTGAAGTCGGACGCTTAACCGACTGCGCCACCCAGGCGCCCCCACATCTTCTCTTTCATCCCCTGTGCCCGCTACAGTTCACTCGGGGAGGTGGGGAAACACAGGGCACCGTGATTAACTAGGTGGGCTGGTACCCAGTGCCGTGTTTCTTTGTGTTGGGAGTCCTGGGCCAGCCCCCTATGCAATGATGCCGGGGTGCTCCCCTTCGGGCAATACCCCCCCTCCCTGCCCACTTTATCTACACAGTCAGGTTGTGTCCAAGGCTAAGGGACAGAGACACAGAGGGTGTGGCTAACCCAGAGGCTGCAGCCTAACATGGGTGATTTTATCCTTCAGAGGGAAGGGAGGCCCAGAGAAATGCTTGCTTGCTCTTCCAGTGGAAGCCAGGAACTGTCAATTTTCTAAGGCCTGGGCTCACTGGCCCTGGTAAAAGACAGCCTGATGAACTCACCTGTGTACCCGTGACATTGGCATCTCTCAGGGGGTGACAGCCAGGAGGCTGGTTCACACGACTCCAGACCCCCCTCCCTCACCAGATGCGGAGTGTGGCTCTTCCCTCTGTCATCTCTTCCACACGCACCTGTTCCTGCTGTCCTGCCCCTTCCATACCCGGGGGAGCTGAGATGGTTGCTGTAGCAAGGGGGTGTGGTCTCTTCTCTCTGCTCTCCAAGTACCAGACCTATGAGAGCAGCTTTACCAGAACTGCTTCCGGGAAGAAAGTATTTCTTAGATCTTGGCATAAATATGTGTTTACAGGGTGCTAAGGAGATTCAGAGCTGACAGATAGGCAGTTTTACCAGGAGGGGGCAGGTTGAATGGGGCCTCAGCTGAGCCTTGATCTCCTTCCAGATGACAATGGCCTAAGCCCCGTTTGGGCTCCAACACAGGAGAAGGTGACCTTTGAAATTTATGACCCAAACCTCGCATTTCTGCGCTTTGTGGTCTACGAGGAAGATATGTTCAGTGATCCCAACTTTCTCGCTCATGCCACTTACCCCATCAAAGGAATCAAATCAGGTAAGACGTTTAAAAAAAAATTTTTTTTTTATTGTTTGAGAGAGAGCGAGCGAGAGCCGGGGAGGGGCAGAGAGAGAGGGAGACACAGCATCCGAAGCAGGCTCCAGGCTCTGAGCTGTGAACACAGAGCCCGATGCGGGGCTCGAACCCATGAACCGTGAGATCATGTCCTGAGCTGAAGTCAGATGCTCAACCGACTGAGCCACCCAGGCGCCCTGAAGATGTTTTAGTTGAGATGGTCAGTTTGGGCTGGCATCATTTTTGGTCTGTGCTGCTGGCTTTAGGAAGAACCAAAAAGCACACCTCCTGGTTTGTATTAAATTGTTGCAAAACTGATTGGGTGGCTCGGACCGCTGAGCATGCGGCTGTTACCATGGGGACAGCCTCCGTTTGGCACAGAGACCAGGGAAGGTGGGGAGGCTGGGCCCCTTCACTGTCAGGCCTTTGTGCAAAGTTGGATTATTAGGGAATTGCCCATCTGGTAGTGTAGTTTGATTTCATTCTGAAAGGCTAGGGGCTTAGGGTGAGGGCAGCTCCGGCCCTCCCCCAGGCTCGCACTGCACTCTGGGGGGAAGAAAAAGGCCCTGAGCAGCTGTGAGCTCCGATCTCAGCTCTGCCTCTTCCTGAGGCCTAGAGAGTCCCCAGGAGACAGACTTCTTCCACTTTCTTCTATGCTGAGCCAAACTCCTTCGTGCTGCTTGAAGGGTCTTATTGGGTCTGCCTGTGACCACGCCAAGCTGGGACATGTGACCAGCTCTTCAGAACTAGGAAATGGAGTCCCATTACCGCTCCCCGCCAAAGCAGCAATATAGCCGCCCCCCCCCACCCCCGGGGAGGGGGTTCAGAGTTTCATGCTGCTCTGTAAAGGTGGCTATTCTTGTAGACAGTTTCTCTCCTCTCCTGCTGGACTTGATATGTAATGTTTGACAAACAGTCCCTCGTTCCATGTGGAATTCCCTTTTCCCACTTCCTCGGTATTTCTGAGGCATGAGACAGAAGACCCTAGATCCTTCTGGAGTCTTCATGAGGTCACGGTTCCCCAAGGATCCCAAGGTTTCAAGGTTTCCAAACTTGAAACATATCAGATATTCCCTCAGTTTCTACCTTTCTTAGCATCATAAATCGGATCATTTCCGGCGTGGTGCCCTTGCTCAGCTGGGCATATGGTTGGAAAATGCAGGTTCCTGGGCCCATCCCGGGGTGCTCCGACTCCCCTGGGGTGGGGCCCCGAAGTTGCACATTCAGGCAGCTCCTCAGGTGGCACTTGGAAAGGACTGAGCGTGGCTGCCTATCTTATCACCCAGGAAACAAATTCCTAAGCAAAGGAGTAGATCAAATCCCAACTTAGAAACCACGTCTTCATAGTTTCCTCTAAGTCCCTAGCATCTGATATTCGACAGCCCCTCTTGCTTAGCGAGCCCACACTGTAAACTCCTTTAAACCCGGCTGTCACGTGCCCTTTTACGTAAGGGTTAGGATGGACTTCTTTTTACAGTAACCGTTTGCTTGTTCCTAACCCACCTCCCCCTGGACCCATCCTGCACAGACAGGGGTGTGATGTCATGGAGAGAGGTCAGAGTTAGTGAACCTTCCCAGCCAGTAAATAGTATCAATTAATCTAGAAAATTCTATGACTTAGCCTGGAGGTTTAAATTTTTTTTTTTTAATGTTTATTTATTTTTGAGACAGAGACAGAGCATGAACGGGGGAGGGTCAGAGAGAGAGGGAGACACAGAATCTGAAACAGGTTCCAGGCTCTGAGCTGTCAGCACAGAGCCCGACGCGGGGCTCGAACTCACGGACCGTGAGATCAAGACCTGAGCCGAAGTCGGACGCTTAACCAACTGAGCCACCCAGTCGTCCCAGCCTGGAGGTTTAAAACACAAAGAGCAGTATGTCAGGGATGAGGAAAGAAGGGAGCCTTCCCCTGCTCCCATGTGGCGTCCAGTGACCTCTGGCACTCCCAGGGAGGCATGAAGTGAACAATCCCTTTGTGCATAAGGCATCGGGGGCTTTCTGAACTCAGAAATAGACTCTGCCCGTTGTCATTAGGGATGCACTTAAGCTTTTGAGCCAGATGGAGCACAGGAAGGAAGAAAAACAGCGTTTATTGTGTTTTGTGCCTTAAACTCTCTAATCCTTGCAGCAGTCCCGTGAAAGAGGTTTTATCATCTCTGCTTCTTAAGCATGAGCACTTTAGGGCCCGGAGCTGTTCACTGACTTGCTCAAGGTCACACACCTGTAGGACCAGAACTGGGATGCAGACCCAGGAGTGACTTCCTTCCTCCTCTGCAGGCCTCCCCTACTCCTAATAAGCCAAAATTCTGAGCCTGCCTCAGATCATGTCTCCGGTATCCTGTGTATCTATGGCGACAGCCCAAGCTGACAAGGACAAAACAGAACCACACTGTTTCTTGGTGAAACTGGGCAACACCTTTCCACCCTAACCCCAAGATGCATGAAGGCTGCTCAGGAAATGAGACCTGGGCATTGAAAGGTGGGGGGGGGGGGGGGCGGCGTGGGCGTAGGGCACGCCCTCTCCCAATCTGGAGGCACATGTACTCTAAGCAGAATGGCACCACCTGCTCATTGGAGTGCAGGGGCGACCCGATAGCCTTCCCCATACCAGGAAGCCGTCAGCAGTCCAGGACGTTCTAACAGTCGATCAACACCCAGACAGATTTCTTCCACATTGTCCACAGATCAGCTCTATTTCAGGCCCCACCCCAGCCCTCCAGTTAGAGTCTGCATTTAATAAGATTCCCATAACATTAAAGCTGGAGGGGCTCTAGACTGGACTGTAGGAATTCTGTGGGTAACCAGGAAAAAAACAGACCAGCAAACCAACAACAACAACAAAAGAATCACATCACCTAGGAGGAGAGACTAGGTCAGAACACTTCACTATTCACGGAAAGCAACGTCCCCAAAATCCTGCAAGAAAAAGTGTCACCTGAGAGTTTTATACTCAAACTGTCACTCAATTATAAAAAATGGATGCGTTCAAATATGTGCCATTTGAGGATTATATGTCCCATGAGGTTTTTGAAAATGAGAGGACAAATTAAGCCAACAAAAACCCTGATAGAGGGATGGGTGGGTGGCTCATTTGGCGTCTTCCTGCAGAGGAGGAAGTCAGGCGTCTGACTCTTGGTTTCGCCTCAGGTCATGATCTCATGGTTTGCGAGTTCAAGCCCCAAGTCAGGCTCCACCCTGACCGAGCTGAACCTGCTTGGGATTCTTTCCCTCTCCTCTGCTCCCTCTCCCTCTCAAAATAAATAAGCTTAAAAAAAGTGAAAAAACTGATAAGGAAGTTCAGTCAAAAGGAGGGGAGCACTGGACATTTAAAATTTACACAGTGAAATGCACAAATTTTAAATCCTAAGAACACTGTAAACCAGTATTGAGCTCCAGTCCATGAGACACATGCGGACGCATTCAGGGGACGTATACAGTTGTATATGTATTTCCAAGTAAGATGACACCTGTGCGCCTGATGCAGGGATGGCTAAGTGTGATAAAAACAAAAAGAGTAAAAGGTTAATGGGAGGATGTAGGTGATGGGTGTACAAGTGGCCCTTGTAATAGGATTTTAGCTTTGCTGTAACCACGTCTCCCTCTGTGCAAGAATTATGGTTACAAAATGCAACACAAATACAGTTGAACAGCATGGGGGTGGGGGACGTCGTTCTGTCAAGCAGTCGAAACTCCACATATGACCTTTGACCCCCCAAACCTAACTACTAATAGCCTATTGCTCACTGGAAGCCTTACTGATAACAAAGTCAACACATACTTGGTATTTTATAAGGTAGAGAAAAGACCCCGTTAAGAAAGTTACAAGAGGGGAGCATGGGTGGCTTAGTTGGTTAAGTGTCGGACTTTGGCTCAGGTCACAATCTCACTGCTTGTGAGTTCGAGCTGGCGTCGGGCTCTGTGCAGACAGCTCAGAGCCTGGAGCCTCTTCAGATTCTTTATCTTTCTCTCTCTCTCGGTCCCTCTCCCAGTCACACTCTGTCTCTCTCTCAAAAACAAACATTAAAAAAAATAAAAAAGTTATAAGAATACATTGACAGTACTGTACATCTTGAAAAAAACCTGCATCTAAGTGGACCCTTGCAGCTCGAACCCACGTTGTTCAGGGGTCAGCTGTATTATTTAGACACTTGTCCTGTGAAGATAAAATTAGGGGGACGAAGGAGAGGGAAGGTATAGGCTTGCATGACCTCATCAACAGTGGGAAGCGAGAGAGAGAGGAATCCTATGGTACCTTTAAACATTCTCCAAGAGAAATAATAATAATGACACAAGCCAAAAACCTGAATGGTGGAAAAGGAAGAAGAGAGAGTAGAGGGAGTGCCCCACTGTAGGCATTGCTTGTGCTGGAGAATCGGGCAGAATGCAAATAAAAGCTTTCCAGGCAAACCAGGACCACATTGTGAACCTCCAACGTAGCGTAAATGGAAACTGTGAGGTTCAGAACTGTTCAGGTTAGGGTATGATCAGTAGTGATTTTAAAGCAACTCAAGCCCCTAGACTATGTCGGGAAGATACCGTTCAGAGTGGTTTCTTCCGGGGGGCAGCTGGGCGGCTCAGTTGGTTAAGTGTCTGACTCGATCTCAGCTCAGGTGTTGATCTTAGGGTTGAGTTCAAGCCCCACGTTGGACTCCACATGGGGCATGAAACCTACTTAAAAAAGTGCGCCTTCTAGAATAAGGGGTTATGCGGGGGGTAGGAACGAGAGTTTAATTTTTAGTATGTATTTGTTCTTACTAAAACAAGCCAACAGATCAACCTTTAAGATGTGTTGTCTTTTTTTTTTTTTTTTTTTTTGAGATGTGTTGTCTTAAACATTACCTAATGGGGGAAAAAGTCAGCTCTACCTCAACCATCCCCTAAATAATAAGAAACATTTAAATGACTGTCCTAATTATAAATAGAGAAAGGCTTTCAGAGGATCAATACTGCTCTGGATGGCCAAGGGACAGATTTCCTCCTATTGGAAATCTTTAAAGATAAAACACTGCCCCCTCCCCCTCCTAGCAGCAGACATGAAGGGAGGGGTTGTGAAGGAAGCTTCACTCCTTTGAGTCTTTTGGGCTCAGGAGTATTCAAGAATGTGAAGCATCGCTGCAGTCACTCTACATTCAGTGTGTGATGTTCTGGAGGTTTTGATTTCTCTTGAGTGATTCATTTCCATTTCTGCATGAATCTTTAACCCCCTTCTCTGGGCGGGCCTGTCCGTGAGGGCTGCGTTCCAGAGCCCATGTCCCTAACCATCAGGATGGGACCTCTGGTTTCCATAAAGTCAGCCCCCAGCTTGGGACACTCCCCTGTCTGCTCCTTGGACACCCTAGCCCTGGCTACGCCCGAGAACGCCAAGGTCTGATATGAATGGCCTCCCTTTGCATGATCTTTCCGTTCCACAGGATTCAGATCTGTTCCTCTGAAGAACGGGTACAGTGAAGATATCGAGCTGGCTTCCCTCCTGGTGTTCTGTGAGATGCAGCCAGTCCTGGTGAGTGAACACCGGGTGGGGTGGAAAGGGCCTGTGCGTACGGCTGGCAGATGGACTTAAACCTGTTGGGCATTATCCAGCCAGACACGCCCATCACACAAGAATCCCGCAGCCACCCCAGGTTTTTCCTTCCAGCAATTCCCTCTTGGAGAATGCAGTACGGTTCTTTGAGTAGGTCTTGTAGTTGGAAACGGTGAAGCTCGTCGGAAGTTCCTTATAGTGATGTTTCAGCCAGTAGAGTCAGGCAAGACAATGCTCTTCTAGAGAAGCTCATCCTTTCTGGGGGCTTTTCCCCACCTGTTGGGTCCTTGGGAGTCCCTTCAGAAGGTCTGACAGCATCCACCAAGGCCTCGTCGGTGGCCAGTGCTGGGGAGAGGAGTTCACAGTGATAGGCACTACTTTTGTCATTCTCTTTGCTGCTGGAGGAGCCTGCCTTCCTGGTCCTTTTGCCAAGACTTTGAAGATCCTTAGCCTCTCCTTTGATGAACCAGTTTAGGGAGGTTTAGTGGGAAGGGCTTGGCCTCACCGGATGCAGCACCAGTGTGTGATAGTTCACGTCTCGCTCGCTGGTTAGAGAATATCTGGATGTGTTATTTTGGAGCTTTAAAATCCTCTTGACAGCCTCTCCCATAGAATGAAAGCCACTGGGCATGTGTTTCTGCGAGAACCCATGATGCGGCCAACCCAATCTCACAAGATCTTTCCCTCTCTCTACCACAAAACCCAGCATGAACGGGTTGAGTGTGTGGTCACCCCACTCCTCTTCGGATAGCCTAGAACAACCCTGGTTCTGGACCCCAGCAGGCTGACGTGGGCTTGGTCATCGCCCCAGGATTTTCATCCTGATTTCTCATCCTGGTTGTTCTCCGGGTACAGAAATCACAGCCTCTAATTTGTTGTTTTGGAAGTTGCTTATTAGGCAACTTCCAGAATAAAGCTGAGAACCATCCAATGGGGAAGGGAGGATGGCAGGGGTGGAGACGCCTTTTAACAGCTGTAGCCATAGTCCATGCAGTCAAAATTCATGAACACGACTCAGAGGAGAGAACGTAAGGCTTTTCCGCATAGCTGTCTGCCTTAACGTTCAGTTTCTGCAACCTTGATAGTTTTCCGCTTCAGAGCATTTTATAAACATGGAAATGGACCAGGATGCAAACGTAAGGAAAGACAGACAGGAAGCACTAAAAGCAGGAAGCGGACACTTAACAGGCACAGTAGTTGGGGGCCAGAGAACCTCCCTGACAGCCAAAGACATCACTTGTGCAAAATAAGCTCACGATGACAGAATTGTGCCTGGAAAGGATACGGCGGCGGATGGTGCAAAGTTCCCCATTTCCAAACAAAGTTTAAATGGCAGTGCTTCAGACTCTGTCAACGTAAACATTGACACCAACTGTCATTTTCACTTGACCCTTCGGTTATGGATCAGAAAATCACCTTTCGTGACTGTTATTGTGATTGCAAGGCTGGGTCCCGAAAGGGCACCTGAGTCGGTCGTCAGGTCCTTGTTGAGAATACCCAAGACTTAATTACATGGCTCTTCTTTTAGAATGAATTACGCGTTTGTCAATTTATCACCCATAAGACTGAGTTCTTTAAGTCCATTAAAAGACCTCAGCCAGAATACATGATTTTGTTTACCTAAACACACACAGAGCCGAGCCCAGATTGTGGAAACTGTAGTTTTATAATCTGGGGGAAGAGGAGTAGATAATGTTGGCATTTGGTCTGTTTGACTCCTTCACTTCCTAGGTCAATGCCGCCTTTATGTAAATGATACTACTACAAATCCGTGCGTCCATGTGTATTTCTTTTTTAAAGCAGGTTTCTTAACTTTGGGGCCAGAGGTTTGTGGAGGAAATTGTCCTCTGCATTTAGAAAGTTCAGCAGCATCCCTGCCCCTTGTGTAACCACCCAGCATGTCCCCGGGTTGGCAAAACTGTCCTTGTTGAGAATGGCTCTAAGCGAAATTCTAAACACTTTTCATAGTATTACCTAATCTTTAACAGCATTTTTCCACTGAGTGGATGGACCATAGATTACCAAATTGGTCGTTTACATGGAGTCCACTTGCAAGTAAGGCTTTCATGAGATTCTTTATGTGCCTATACTTTTCCTCCTTTAATTCAGAGTTATTTTCTTAGGACTTATTGCCAGATACGGGATCAGTTTATTGAAGCAGGATGGTAGAAATATAAAACCTGGAATAAATAAGCATGAAGACCCCTGGCTTAGTCAGGCTTACCTTCCCCAGCCCACAGAAGGATCTGGGATTCTGTTGCCTGGGGAACGGGAACCCATGTGCATAAAAGGCCATCTGCAGACGTTTCATGGACAAACGATGTGATAAACTGGGTTTCAGATGATGGTAGGGCCATGCTGGTCTAGACCATGCTCCGCAAAGCTGTCGTAAACAACTTGGAAACATTATAAATAATTTGGTAATACCAACAGCAGAGCAACTTAGTACATTTAAAAGAAAATGCCCTCCTCTAGATTTACTTTCTCTATGGGGCAAGCCTCCCACGTGGGTGCTGTTAGGGATGTGGCCGGGAGCAAGGGCATCGTGTGGGGCACCAAGGGGAACGTTAACTTGCAGAGATCTGCTCTCTGAAGGAGTTTTGGCAGAGAAGTTGTCAGAATATGTGCAAACCTCATTTTAGCTGCTGGTTTTTGAGCTTTTATTGAATTCCACATCTGTCACCTGGTTCTGAGGCGCTCACAGGTGCCATTCGGTGATGCGGAATCACACAGTGATGAGGGGTCTCTGGGGAGCTGAGCTGGGTTGTTTGGTAGACCTGGGCTTTCTCGTTGTTCAAGGTCAAACCTTGTTCTATTTATCACCGTATCCTCTGTCCTGCCAGGGAGAGACTCTGGTAAATAGCTTTGCAGAAGACTTCTCTGAGCCAGTGATTGATCCGGTGAGGGCTTGATGGAGTTTAAAGCTCCAGAAAATAGTCGGTGAGCACTTGAAGCTTCTTCTGAAGAAGCCATTTACACATCACAATGGCTTGATCAATCCTCAGTCCTTTGCCCTGTTAGCTATATATATGGTTTATAAGATGTGTTTTCAACACTATTTTATTACACTTGAAAAGTAGTAAAACAAAGGAAGGGAGGTTGGCAAAATTCCATTAAGCATCCTGTCCATAACCACAGGTAGCATTTTGGCAGATTGGATATAGCCATCTTTGGATTCATGTAATACGCATGAACACGTGCCCTTTATCGACTTCACAGGACCATTTTTCAATGTTAGGATTTTCAAAGCCATCAATGCCTGTTTGATCAGGTATGGGTTTGTCATTCGCTTAGCCATTCTCCCACTGATGGACAATGAGGTTGTTTGCAGCTTTTTACGTTATAAATAATGAAGGTCTTCATATAACCTTTTTTGATTACAAATTATTTCCTGGGGCTAGACATTTAATAATGGAATACTAGATCAGAAAGGGGAAAAAAAAAACACATTTTGGATGCATGTTGAATTGTTCTCTCAAAGTAGTTTCTTTTCAGTTGATGTATCCTATCCATTGTGCCACTAACTGAGAAGGGCTTCCACTCAAATGATTTAAACTCGTGAGATTCCGAATAGGACGGGAGAAAGTATGAAAGCTTGAGTATTCCTGCTAGTCGCCATCGGTGGGCAGGCTGGCAGGACCTGGGGTCTCTGATTACTGATCCTGGGGTGGATGGGGCTGGGTAGGGGTGCAGGTGTTGGGCTGGAACGACCAGGAGGCCATGGTTCCCAGCGAGGGCTCGGCAGGAAGAGAGGTGTGAATCTCTATGCAGAAGAGCTCAGCACACACTCGAGAGACCCCGGACGGGGAGCTGCACCCTGCAGCTAAGCCAGTCACGGTGTCTGAGGATGGGGAAGATGTCCTTACACTTGGGAAGGCCCTCCTTGGGCCTCAACAGCTAACGTGTGCCAGTCTGACCCCAAAGAGCAGAGACTTCTGTGCCTATCAGGAAGGCCCAACAGCCGGATGCGATTTGAACAACAAAAACATGAGTGTGAAGTGAAAAAGACAAAGCCACTGCCCGGCAGTAAGAGGAAGACGGACCCAGGTGGACACATGGTACGGGTGGCTGGCAGTTCAAGTACAGCCATCGAAGTATCCAAAGAGGATCCCAACATCCGAGTCCGAAGAGCGTTCGAGGCCATCTAAATAGAGCGCTGAAAAAGACTTCCTGGAATTTGAAATTAAAACCTCATTTCCTGAATTTAGATATTCAGCATATAACAGAGATCTGCGTTAGTGACCGGAGATATAACACGGAGGAAATGTCTCACGATCCAAGTGCGCCTGGGGTGCGCAGTCGGTTGAGCGTCCGACTCTTGATTTCAGCTCAGGTTATGATCCCAGGGTTGTGGGCTCGAGCCCTGCCTCAGGCCCCATGCTGAGCTCCTGCATAAAATTCTCTCTCCCCCGCTCACACGGTCTCAAAAACAAAAAAACAATTTAAAGAAAAGTCTCGCAATCCAGAACAATGCCACCATGACAGCCTCAGAGAACGGATGCAAAACACCTACAGGCAAGCATGTCCCCACGAACAAAGCAGAACAGATGGGTAGGGAGCTATCAATGAAAGTCAACAGACGGAACTTTCTCTTCTTTGCTGCTTGAGAAGGTTTCCTTGATTCCCAAAGGGACAAATCGAAAGCACACTGTGCTGGGTTCTAGCACAGGCACACCTTGTTTTATTGTGCTTTGCAGATACCGCATTTTTGTTTTTTTTAACCAATCGAAGGTTTGTGGCAACCCTGTGTCAGGCAAGGCTAGTGGCACCATTTTTCCAAAAGGCATTTGCTCACTTCCTGTCTCTGCCACGTTTTGGTTCATATTTCAAACTTCTTTGATGGGGATCTTTGATGTTATCCCAACATACCAAGTTATCTACTAAGAAAATCAAATAAAGCTAACATCAGACTTGGAGGACTGAAGAACTCAGGAAATGGCCACCAGCACGTCAAGGCAACAGAAATGTATTTGTGGATATGCAAGGTCATAGAAACCTCAGGAGAGCACCTGAATGGATGTTCTAGATAGACAGATGAAGAAAAGGAATTAATTCCGTAACACAGTTACACTTTAGAGTGTAAGTCTCTTTAAGTACCAAGGTCCCGGAAACAACTAACACTATGAAAAATTTTGTGCCAGTCTGGAATTTAAAATAATAAACATATGAAAGCCCTGGAGCTGAGAGTTAAAATCAACGTGTCCTGGGGAGTCTGGGTGGCTCAGTCAGTTGAGCGTCCGACTTTGGCTCAGGTCGTGATCTCACGGTTCGTGAGTTCGAGCCCCACAGCCTCTGTGCTGACAGCTTGGACCCTGCTTCGGATTCTGTGTCTCCTCTCTCTGCCCCTCTCCTGCTCACACACTCACTCTCTCTCAAAAATAAACAAACATTAAAACAAAACCAAAAAAAAGGTGTCCTGAAAAGTTTTGACTTTGATGCCTGGGGGTTCAGTAGGCACATAAAACATCTTGTAAGAGGGGAGTTCAATTTTTTTTACCTTGAAATATCAGAATTAAGTTTACTTAGGATCATTAGAAAACTGAAACAGAAACGTGACCAACAGTAAAAATGTATAGGATTCAAAAGGGAAGGGTAGAACATATTTGATTCACTGAATGGGCTCAATCCTCCTATTATAAAAGAAAAAAAAATCTAACTGCATGTCTACAGGAAATAAGCCTAAAACCAACAGGGTATTGCATGAGGAAAGAAAGGTTACCCAAAAATTACCGCCCCCCCCCACCAGGAATGGAAGAGTTACTGCAAGAAATAATTAATCTCACAGTACGATTTAAAATCCAAAGTGCCAAAGATGTGCTTGCTGGGGCAGCACGTACACAGAAGTATCAATGAGCATTAAGAGGAGCTGTGTGGAATGATAGTTGGTTTACAACTGGACGAGACAGTCCTGGGGGTTTGATTAGGAAACGGGGACAGTACCTCCACATATCAACCAAAGGCTCCTACACAGATTACTTGATTAAAACAAAAAAATCAAGGACAGATGATCAAGCTAATCCCAACCAGCTTGATTTCAGAGATACACAACTCTGTCCTACTGCAGCAGATAACGGACACTGTTTATCCTTCTGTTTCTCAGAAGCTTTACAAACTGGATTTCATACCTGGTCACAAAGAAAGAACGAGTTCTTGAGTTGGTGAGAACAGCAGTAAACTATTTATGCCGTAACTATATTTTGAAAAGGAACACGCTTGCCCTCAAACCACAGGGAAGACTGAAAATGCATGCACTGTTCGTCTCAAAAAAGTTTTGAATACCAATAAAATAGGAACAAAATAAAGATAAAAGCCAACTGAGCAAAATATAAAAGAAAAAACAGATGTTGATTCACTGATGAGATCAAGTACATAAACTCCTGGCCTGCTTAATAAAGGAGGGAGGTAAGAACAAAGACAATACCAGAGAAAATCCTGAAAGGGAGAATGACCCCCCAACTGAGAAGATACATTTGTAAACTAGGGCAAATGGGTGACTGCCGTGAAGCATGTAAACAGCCTAAAATTGTTTCAAGAAGCAATACAATATTCACAAAGTCCCAGAGCACTGACACAGCTCTCAGGTAAAACAGGAGTTACATTCAAATGGTTTTAAAGCCAAGTTCTACATGAATTTCTAGACCATAATTCTTTTTTTTAATTTTCTAAAAATACTTATTTTTGAGGAAGAGACCACGAGCTGGGGAGGGACAGAGAGAGAATCCCAAGCAGGCTCTGCACTGTCAGCACAGAGCCTGATGTGGGGGTCAAGCTCACAAATCAAGAGTCGGAAGCTTAACTGACCGAGCTACCCAGGTGTCCCAAGAACATAATTCTAATGTTAATCCACGGAGGTCAACACACAAAGAGAAATGCTCCAATTAACTTCCTGAAGAAACTGGAGAAAGATGGTACACCTTTCCCTCCTCTTCTCCTCACAGTCATAGGTAAATTCATTAAAAACTTAGCAAGTCAGTTCCAGATATTTACTGGACGAACAATATGTTACAAATGAATAGTTTATCCCGATAATGCAAGGATGGTTTGGCAACACATTTAGTGAGAAAAGCGTAAGTCACTAAATGCCACACGTCACCAAATGATTTTACCTCTTTACCACAATTTATACTCATTATCTCCATTCACAAATATGGCTGTTCATCTAAACAAAGACTCCAATTTTAAGGACACTGAGTTTTGTATTTAGTACCTAACCACTTTATTCTAGAAAGAACAGTTGGAAATGCGTGGTGGGAGATGGGGACAGATAGGTAATCTCATTCATGGTATCGACAAAAACTGCAACACATTAATGACATTTAAATAAGAAAGGTGTACAGCTTATAACCACCACTTGAACAAGCAGAAATATACACAGACCCTTCCCAAATTGTCTCATGGGAACCAGAGTTATCAATATAAAATCACTTTTAAAAATATATACAAAGAGGTAAATACAGAAATAAATGTGTTTGCATTGGAAGACATAGCTCTTCCTGACAGGAGAATTCCAACTAATAAATGGAAAAAGGAATGAAAAAAATAGACAATCACCAATGAGATGCCACAGAAATAATTCTGCAGAAAAAGATCTAACAGTGGATGCTAAAATTAGTAAGCATTTGAGGAGAAAGGAAATCTGTATAGTCTCAAGATATCTTCCTTCAAGAAATTTCTTCATTGGAAAGAGAATTGATCAAGTGAGGAATGTTACCATCAGGACTAAGATGTGTTGATATCACGTACCTCTGAGAAGTCTACATCACTTCTGTGACACTCTTCCCAAAGCTGCCTCAGGCTAAACGAATCACGGGAAAGCACCAAACCCAACTAGGGGGTCACGGTACACACTTACTGACTAGTACTCTTCAAAGTGTTGAGTCATAAAAGATGAGAGGACAGAAGAAGTGTCACAGATTGGAAGGCTCTGAGGAGACACGGCCACCACAGGCGATGTGGGATCGGGGGCAGCATCTTGGAACAGAACAGGGACCCTGATGGGAAAACCAGTGAAAACCGAGGCGAATGTACAGTTAACGTGTTAGTTCTGATAACTGCACCGTGGTGGTGCAGGATGTTAGCCCTGGTGGGGCTGGGAGTGATGTAGGGTATAGGAGAACTCTTTGTACTAATATTGCAACTTTCTGGAAGTTTCAAATTTCATCATAAAGAATTAAAAGAAAGCATCAGTGGGGGTGCCTGGGTGGCTCGGTTGGTTAAGCATCCGACTTCAGCTTGGGTCAGGATCTCACAGTTCGTGAGTTCAAGCCCCGTGTCGGGCTCTGTGCTGACAGCTCAGAGCCTGGAGCCTGCTTCGGATTCTGTGTCTCCCTTTCTCTCTGCCCCTCCCCTGCTCATGCTTTGTCTCTATCTCAAAAATAAATAAAGATATTAAAAAAAAATTTTTTTTAAATAATAAAAGCATCAATGGGGGAATAAAAATTGAAAAAAACTAAAGGTACAGAACACCGTGAAGATCTTGTCACAGGCCAGGAACAGTTTATAACCAAAGATGTTCTCCAAGACTTCGAGGACTCTAAAGTTTAAAAACACGTAGATCCATCTAAAACAAAGGCTTATAGACGACACAAAGATTGCAAGTAGGAATAAGAAAATCCTAACATAAACAAATCTATATACCTCAAAATGGACATACCTCCGCAGGAGAACATGAGAGAATTGGGGAAAACAGCCAAATCTTTCTCCCTAAAGATCATCCCTAAAAACGGAAAAACCAAGAATGTGCCTTTTAAGTACTTTGTTTTAAAGAACTCTCAACAATCCAAAGAACTCTTAATGTTGAGGAGCAGGAATCATGAGGGCTGGGGTGACGGTGAACAAGGAGAATGCTCTTTTTTGTGTGTGGTGTAACAATCCTTATAGTACTTCTTGACTTTCAACTATGTGCATATATAATTAATAAAAACTGAAAGTTTTAAGCTTAAGTAGGAGCAGATGATGCATTGATGGGGAGCATATGACTTCTTGAAGGACATTTGCTGTGAAGGTGACAAGAGACATGGGTTAGTAGTTGGAGGGGCTGTGGGGTGAAGGACAGCTTTTGAAGATGTATTTGCTGCTGATGGGAGTGATTTACCAGAGCTACAGAAGGGAATGATGGTACAGGAGAGAGAGGACCCTGGGGTCAGCAGGAACGAAGGCATGACGATGGCATGGGGCCCCGGATGGGCAGATTTCCCATGTAGTTTCTCCTCTACCCTATGTGAAACCAGAAGCAAGGCCATCAGCTGAAATCGGGGCAGTCATCTCAAGAGAGGACAGAGGATTTCTGAGCAAGGCACAGTAGGATTATATCACTCAATGTGCTTCTGTGATGTATGCATTCATACATATTTTACTTAGGATTTTTGCACGGACAGTCTATAGTTCTCCGTCAGGTTTTGTTTTGCTGGCTTCTTAGAAACTACATGGGAGACTTCCTTCTCCCACCTGTGGCACATCTTGAGTGAAACCAGAGCAACTACTGACTATACCCAACAGATGTTACGAGACATCGTTTGTGAAACTTTCTGGGCCAGCTGAGAGCTTTCCCATTTTCTTCTGGGATAAAAGGAGTCTCAATTTTTTTTCCTTACGGGATAAGTTTCTATAATAAGAAATATGTATGTATGTCTATAATAAATATTGGAGATAACAAGAGTCTTAAACACAAACACATAGCCATTCTTCTCACTACCCTCTTGGTTTTTACTGCACAAGTTCCCACCATTTCTTGGTTTGCCTTTACTGATTCAGTCTGCTTTCCTTGGACCTGTTCCTTTTATAGCTCTCTGTGTTCCTTTTATAACACTTTGTGTTTCCTTAGACCTGTTCCTTTTATAACTCTTTATTTCCTATCACTGTTGGGTGCTGATGCAATGGGGGTGAAGGCCATGCACAGACAGGTGACACAGGGCTAGGTGCACTTCCTCTCCTGAGGCACGCCTCAGAAAAAAGGACTTGGCAAGTGCCCAGGACCCAGGCCGGTCATCACTGGCTTGAGGGACTGGGGTAAAGGCAGGCACAGCCAGGAAGCCAGGACATGGACTGTTCCCAAGAACCCAGAGCTCTGAGCAATCATCCTGGCACTTTGCTGGCCCTGCCCTAGGAGTTCCCCATTTAGAACATTCAGAAAACCAGATACCAATGTATAGATCCAAGAAGAAACCCCATTCAAGATGAGCTTACACATTAACATTTTAAAGCACTTGTGGAGTGCCTGGGTGGCTCAGTGAAGCGTCTTTTTTTTTTTTTTTTTTTTTTTTTGAAAATATATATGTTTTTGTTAGGCAGAGAGAGAATCCCAGGCAGACTCTGCTGACAGTGCAGAGTGTGACACATGGCTTGAACCCACGAACTGTGAGATCATAACCTGAGCCGAAATCAAGGAGTCCACCTCCTAGCTCAGGTCTTGATCACAGGGTTTTGAGTTCAAGCCCCACACTGGGCACAGAGGCTACTTAAAATTTTTTAGAGCACTTGAGGAAAATCTGACAAATGTAAAAGCAAAAGGATTCACCCAATGAATCTGAAAATAGCTTTGAAAAAAAAATTTTTTTTAAGCCAGAACCCAATGGATACATGCATTTAAAAAAGAACTATCCTTTTCACTATTAATTAAGCACATGTGGGAATGGGAGGGCCAATTAGAAATCCTGGAAATACAGTTGGAAAAATCTTGAAAAAAAATTTTTAAAGCTTATTAAGCGGGAAGTTCTGGAATGGATACCATTAGGGAGAGAATTTGCAGATATGAAGACGGTGTTGGGGAATTTGCTTTCAAACTGCAAGACAAGATCAAAGTACAGAAAGGGTGAAAAATAAAATACAAATACAAAATGAAAAGCTCCAGCATAAAATATCTGAAATGATGATGGCTGGGGCGCCTGGGTGGCTCAGTTGGCTAAGCGTCCAACTTCGGCTCAGGTCATGATCTCGCGGTTTGTGGGTTCAAGCCCCACATCAGGCTCTGTGCTACCAGCTCGGAGCATGGAGCTTGCTTTGGATGCTGCGTCTCCCTCTCTCTCTCTGCCCCTCCCCTGATCATGCTCTCTCTCTCAAAAATAAACACTAAAAAAATTTTTTTTTTAAATGTTGATGATTGAAAATCTCCCACCAATGAAGAGGCAAAGGTCCTCCAGCAATAAACAGCAGTATAGATATAGATGCACATATAGACTCTTACAGGCAGAATACGAGAGTAAAGGGAAAATTATAAAAATGGAAAGATAGGTTCCCTATAAAGGATTCTGTAAAGGATTGACAGACCATACTAGCATTCCCCTCTATAGCAACAGCAACGTAAAGACTAAGGGATCTCTTGAACACGCTTAAAACACACAGCTGCAACTCTAGATGTCCTATACCCTGATAATTACCATTCAAGAGTGAGGGCAACATGAAGGTATTTTTCAGAGCTACCAAGACAGACAACTGAGTACTAATAAACCTTTGCTAAAAGAACTACTGACGTCCTTAAGCCAGAAGGAATACAAAGCAAGAACCATTAGTGGCCCATGAAATCTGTAAACTACCTTAGAAAACAGAAAAAACTATATAGACTTCAAAGACTAAATTTTTGTGTGAAAACTCAGACTCAGATAAATCCAGGAAATAATAACCCCAAAGTTCTGAGAGGGAAGGAGGGAATCTCTATCAGGAAGGGCACACGGGGCAGGCAACGCTCTATTTCCTATTCGGCATCTCCACAGCTGTTTATAGTTATTCATTAAACAGTATAGATGTTTTACATACTTCTCTGAATGTTTGTTGTATAATTCAGTGCCCACTGCTCCATATATACATACGTGTGTGTGTATATATATATATGTATATATATATATGTACGTATATATACATATATATGTATAGTATATATGTATATATACATCTATATACATATATATGTGTATATGTATATAGGTAGAACATAGCTATGAATGCTTTGGGATTCAGGAAATGAGATCAGGGTCTGTGAGCATAGCAGTATTAGTAGAAGACGTGCATGTTGAACTTCACCTGAACAAAAGTCATTATATACATGAAAGCAAGAGAAATTGTTTTATTCTGGGTAGAGACAAGGTGAAGAGAGCTCAATTAAGACTTTAGTGCAATTTCTTTTCTGCTTTATTCTTAACAGGAAGGAAAGCAGGTCTCCTTGGGGAAAGGCATAAATTGAAGTAGGGTCATTAGTGACTCTTCCCAGGGCCTCACATGATGCCTCGGATAGTCACGAGCATTGTCCTCCTCTCCTCCGCTCCCCGTGGAAAGACGGTCCTGTTTGTCTCCTCTGTACTTTCCCAGGGGGCCAGAATAACCTTCGCCATTGCTCTCCCCACCCTCCAAAGTCAGACTTGTACCTGTTATCCTTGGGGATATCCGTGATGTTTTGTTAGGTTGTTAGGGGGGGAAACTATCTGCAGAGCAAGGTATGGCCTGAGTCCATGTTTTGTAAAAATGACAAGAAAAACCCATTCGTGCATACTGACGCATGTTTTTCTAGCACCAGAGGGTCTCACTTGAGCTACTCCATCAGTAGGAGCAGCCGACAACAGCCTGACCTCCTGAGTAGCCAGGCTTTTACAACAGTCAGAAGATGATGTAGGAGGAGGATCGTGAGCTCACCCCCTCCCATGCACACACTGGGACAACAACTACATTCGATGAAACACTCGGAAAATGACCCGAAGCCTGGCGGAGAGGATTGTCCGCAGCCAAATACTTAAGAAAATGTCACAGCAAGGAGGGTGAGAGGGACAGAGACAAGGCTGGGAACCAGACCCCCAGTGGAGCGGCCCAGAAGCAGGAGGGGAGATCACAGGCACAGAGGTGATCCCTGAGGAGCAAGGGAATCGAGCCCCACGTCAGGAACTCCTGGGGACCGGCACCGGGAAGATGAGCCCCCCACCCCCCACCCCCCGGCTGGCTCGGAACATCAGTGCAGCTCAACTCGAAGAGAGCCAGAGGGCTATAGGAAGCAGACTCCGCTCTTCCAGGGCCATGGTGCCGTACTACTGTCTGAGGCCCAGCACGCAGGCAGCAGCTGGAAAGCACCTGGGTGACACACGAGAGAGTTCTTAATTTTAGGGCATGTGCAGGAAGACCAAGGATCTGGAGTTGTCTCTAGGAATCAAAGTGCCAGTAGATGCCAGTTTACTTGCAGCCCAGCTGGCAGGATGCTGGCGGGAGCCACTTGTGACACTCTCTATCTACTTTGCTAACACCATTCACCCCACCTAGGCATTGCCCTGCAGACCCACCCCACCCACCCCAGCAGGTGCCCCCGACCCCCCTGCAAGTACCACCCTGCCACATGCAGGGGGCAGAGCCCCTCCAAATTGACTCCTGGGGAGGGGGAGGCAGGCCCAGTCACAACAGGAAGGCATATGCAGACCCACACAGGAGACACCCCTGGAGCTGCTGGTTCTTGTGACCGGGGGCCATCGCCCCACGATATACCTACGTCAAGCCGCTGCTTTCAAGACCAGGAGATGTAGCTGACTTATGTAAATACATAGAAACAAACACGGAGAGTCAGACAAAATGAGACAGAGGAATATATTCCAGATGAGAGAACAAGATAAAACCTTAGAAAAAGAACTCAATGGAATGGAGATTAGCAGTCTCCCTGGTAAAGAGTTTCAAGTAATGGTCATAAAGATGCTCATCACATTTGGGCGACCTCCAGGAGAATTTTAACAAAGACAGAAAATGTAAAAACCAACCAAAATCGAAGTATACAATAACTGAAATGAAAAGTCTACTAGAAGGACTCAAACGCAGACTGAAGGATGTACAAGACATCGATGATCTGGAAGACAAGGTAATGGAAAGCATCCAAGCTACATAGAAAAAAGAATAAAAACCAACGAGGATAGGTGAAGGGACCTGTGGGAAACATCAGGGATCCTAACATCCACATGATACGGGTCCCAGGGAGAGAAGCACAGAAAACTTGACGAAATAACAGCTGAAACTTTGCTAAGGTGCGGAAGGAAACACACCCAGGCTCAAGATTCACAGAGAGCCCTAGATAAGATGAGCCCAAGGAAGTCCATGTCTAGGCATACAATAATTAAAATGTCAAAGGTTAATGATAAAAAGAGAATTTTAAAATCAAGAGAAAAGCAAAAAGTTACAATCAAGGGAAACCCCATAATATGGCTGTCAGCTGAGTTTTTCAGCAGCAACTCTGTAGGTCAGAGGGAGTGGTTCCAAGATATATTCAAAGTGCTAAAAGGAAAAAACCCTACAACCAAGAACACTCTACCTGGCAAGTTATTCAGAATTGAAGGAGAGACAGAGTTTTCTAGACAGAAGTTAAAGGAGTTCATCAACACTAAGTCAGCTTTGTAAGAAACGTTCAAGGGACTTTTTTTTTTTTTTTTTTTTTTTTAACATTTATTCACTTTTGAGAGAGACAGAGCCAGCAGGGGAGGGGCAGACAGTGGGGGACCGAGGATCTGAAGCAGGCTTTGTGCTGACACAGTGAGCCCGATGCAGGGCTCAATCTCACAAACTGTGAAATCATGACCTGAGCAGAAGTAGGACCCTCAACTGACTCAACCATGTAGGTGCCCCCTCAAGGGACTTCTTTACATGGAAAAGAAAAGCCAGCCCATAACTACAAGAAAATTATTAAAGGAAAAACTTCCCTGGTAAAAGCAAACCTGTAGTAAAGACAGGAGATCAGTCACTTATAAAGCTAGTACAGAGGTTAAAAGACAAAGTAGGAAAATCAATTATATATAAAAAAACTAGTTAAGGGACACACAAAATAAAAAGATGTAAAATGGTGGCACCTGGGTGGCTCAGCTGGTTAAGCATCCAACTCTGGATTTTGGCATAGTTCATGATCTCACATTTGTAAGATTGAACCCTGTGTTGGGCTCTGTGCTGACAGCATGAAGCCTGTTTAAGATTCTTTCTCTCCCCCCCCACCCCCGCCGCCACTGCTGACCCCGGCACCCATCCTTCCCTCCCTCCCTGTAGTCCTCTCCCCTACTCACACACACTCTCTCAAAATAAACATTAAAAAAAAATGTAAAATATGATGTCATATACATAAGATGTGGAGTTTTAGACTGTTCAAACTTTGGTTTGAACTTAAGAGATCACCAATTTAATATAGACTGCTATATAGACAGGATGCATATGTGAACCTCATGGTAATCACAAATCAAAAACCTATAACATACACAAAAAAAAAGGAATTCAAGCATAATACTAAAGAAAGTCATCAAATTACAAAGAGAGCAGAAAAAGAAGGAACGAGAAGAATTCTAAAAACAATCAGAAAACAGTTAACAAGATGGCAATAAGTACTTATCAATAATTACTTTAAATGTAAATGGACTAAATGTTCTAATCAAAAGACATAGGAGGGGTGCCTGTGGGACTCAGTCTGTTAAGCTTCCAACTCTTGATTTTGGCTCAGGTCATAATCTCACAGTTCATGAAATTGAGCCCTATGTCAGGTTCTGTGCTGACAGAGCGGAGCCTCCTTGGGATTCTTTCTCTCTCCCCAAATAAAGAAACAAACATTTTTTTAAAAAGATATAGGGTGAATTGATTTAAAAAAAAGATCTTAAAAAAATTTTTTTTAACATTGATTTATTATTCAGAGACAGAGGATGAGCATGGGAGGGGCAGAGAGAGGAGGAGCCACAGAATCCGAAGCAGGCTCCAGGCTCTGAGCTGTCAGCACAGAGCTCGAAGCGGGGCTGGAACTCATAAACCATTAAGTCATGACCTGAAGTCAGATGCTTAACTGACTGAGCCACCCAGTCACCCCCCAAAAAGATCCATCTTTTATGCTGCCTACAGAAGACTCACTTCAGATGTAATGACACACACAAAGTTAAGGGAATGAAAAAGATATTCCAGGCAAATGGAAGTGAAAAAAAAAAAACTGCAATAGCAATACTTCTAAAAAAAAAAAACTAACAAGACAAAGAAGGGCATTATATAATAAGGGGATCAATCCAACAAGAGGACATAACAGTTATAAACACCTATGCACCGAACATTGGACAACCTCAATACATAAAGCAGGTATTAAAAGACATAAAAGGAGAAATGAACAATAAAATAACAGTAAAGAACTTTAAAACACCACCTAAATCAACGGATTATCCAGACATAAAAAGAGAGAGGAAACAGTGGCTTTGACACATTAGACCAGATGGACTTAACAGACGTATACAGAACATTCCATCCACAACCAGCAGAATACACATTCATTTCAGGGGCATGGAACAATCTTCAGGATACATCACATTTTGCGCCATAAAACAAGTCTCAATAAATTTAAGAAAACTGAAATCATATCCAACATTTGTTCTTTTCTCTCTCTCTTTCTTTTGGTTTATTTTTGGGAGACAGAGCATGAGCAGGGGAGGGGCAAAGAAGAGGGAGGGAGATACAGATCCCCAATGCAGGGCTCGAACCCTTGAGCTGTGAGACCAGGACCTGAGCTGAAGTTGAATGCTCGGGGGGCCTGGGTCGTCAGTTAAGTGTCCAACCTCAGCTCAGGTCATGATCTCACACTCCGTGAGTTCGAGCCCCATGTCAGGCTCTGTGCTGACAGCTCAGAGCCTGGAGCCCGCTTCAGATTCTGTGTCCCTATCTCTGCCCCTCCCCTGCTCATGCTCTGTGTCTCTCTGACTCAAAAATAAATAAAAACCTAAAAAAAAACTCTAAAAAGAAGTAATTTATTGAAGTTGAATGCTCAACCAACTAAGCCACCCATGCATCCCCCCAACATCTTTTCTGACCACAATAGTATGAAACTAGAAATCAGTTATAAGAAAAAAAAAATTGGAATAAACACAACCACATGGAAACTAAATAACCAGTGGGTCAACAAAGAAATAAAGAGGAAATCCGAAAACACCTTGAGACAAATGAAAACGGAAACACAACAGTTCAAAATCTTTGGGATTTAGCAAAAGCACTTCTAAGAGGGAAGTTTATGGCAATACAAGCCTCTACCTCAAGAAACACAAAAATCTCAGTCTAAACTTATACCTAAAGGAACTAGAAAAAGAACACAAAGCCCAAAGTTGATAGAATGAAAGAAATAATAAAGATCAGAGTAAGAAATAAAGACTACAAAAATTGATCAGTGAAACTAAGTCCTGTTTCTTTGAAAAGATAAAATTGGTAAGCCTTTAGCCAGATACCTCAAGAATAAAAGAAGACTCAAAATCAGAGAGGGAATGTTATAATGGACACCACAGAGAGATAAAGGATTATAAAAGGCTACTACCAAAAATTATACACCAACAAACTGGACAACCTAGAAGAAACAAATAAATTCCTAGAAACATACAATCGTCCGAGACTGAATGAGAAAACAATAGACAATAGACTGATTCCTTGTAATGAAGCTGAATCAACAATCCAAAAACTCACAACAAACAAAAGCTCAGGACCAGATGGCTTCACAGGTGAATTCTACCAAACATTTAAAAAAGAGTAGTAACCTATCCTTCTCAAACTATTCCAAAAATAGAAGAGGGAGTAATGCTTCAAAATTCCTTCTATGAAGCCCGCATTAATTATCCTGATACCAAAACCAGACACACACACACACACAAAAAGGAAATTATACACCAATATCCTTGAGGAACATAAATGCAAAATCTTCAACAAAATATTATAAAACTGAATTCAACAATACATTAAAAGCACCATTCACCACCAAGTGGGATTTATTTCAGCTATGCAAGGTAGTTCACAAATTATCCACAAATCAAAGTAATATATCACATTAATAAAATGAAGGATAAAAATCTTATTTTGATACAGAAAAAGTATTTGACAAAATTCAACACCCATTAATTACAAAAACTCTCAACAAAGTGGGTCTAGAGGGAACATACGTACGTCAACATAATAAAAGCCATCTATACAAACCCACAACTAACATCATACTCCACAGTGAAAAGCTAAAAGCTTTTCCTCTAAGATCAGGAATAAGACAAGGGTGTTGACTCTTACACAACACAGTCCTGGAATTCCTAGCCACAGCAATGAGACAAGAAAATAAAAGGCGTCCATGTTAGGGGTGCCTGGGTCCTGGGTCCTGACCCTGGGGTCAGGGGATTGAGCCCCATATCAGGCTCCGCACTGAGCATGGAGCCTGCTTGGGATTCTGTCTCTTTCTCCCTCTACCCCTCTCCCCTGCTTGTTCTTGCTCTCTCTTAAAAAAAAAAAAAAAAAAAGAAAAGGCATCCAGATTGCTACAGGAGTACAGCTTTGCAGATGGCATGATACTATATATAGAAAATCCTAGAAACTCCACCAAAAGAAAACCCATTAGAATAAATGAGTTAAGTTGCAAGATACAAAATTAATATATAGAAATCTGTTGTGTTTCTATATACCAATAGCAAACTAACAAAAAGGGAAATTAAGAAAACATCCTATTTGAAATTACATCATAAAGAATAAAATATCCAGAAATAAACGTAACCAAGGGGGTGAAAGACCTCTACACTGAAACAGTAAGACAATGATGAAAGAAACTGAAGATGACACAATTAGATGGACAGTTACACCACACTCAGATTGGAAAAATATTGTTAAAATGGCCATACTACCCAAGGCAATCTACATATTCAGTGCAATCCCTATCAAAATGCCAACAGCATTTTTCACAGAAACTAGAAAGTTGTATGGAACCGCAAAGGACCCTGAATAGCGAAAGCAGTCCTGAGAAAGAACGAAGGTGAAGGTACCACAATCCCAGATTTCAAGATCTACCAGAAAGCTACAATAACTAAAACAGTATGGTACTGGCACAAAAGCAGACACAAAGATCAACAGAACAGAATGGAGAAACCAGAAATAAAACCACACTTTTATGGTCAATTAACGTACGACACAGTAGGCGATGATATACAATGGGGAAGATAAAGTCTTTTCAGTAAACGTGTTAAAACTGGACAGCTACATGGAAAAGAATGAAACTGGACTACTTCCTTACACGATACACAAAAATAAACTGAAAATGAATTAAAGACCTAAATATAAGACTTGAACCGTAAAACCCCTAAACTCCAGGCAGTAAACTCTTTGGTCGTGGGCCTTAGTGCTATTTTCTCTAGATCTGTCTACTCAGGCAAGGAAAACAAAAGCAAAAATAAACAAGCGGGACTACACCAAACTAAAAAGCTTTTGCACAGCCAAGGAAATTACAAAACTCGAAAGGCAACCCCTGAATTCATACAACTCAACGGCAAAAAACAGTCTGATTAAAAAATGGGCAGAGGACCTGTACAGACACTTTTCTGAAGAAGACATACAGAGGGCCAACAGACACATGAAAAGATGCCCAACATCGCTAAGCAGGGAAATGCCAAGTCAATACCGTAACGAGATACCACCTCACACCTGTCAGAATGAATGACTAGTATCAAAAAACAGAAGGAGCACATGTTGGCAAGAGTTTGGAGAAGAAGAAAGCCTCAGGCTGTGTTGGTAGGAATGCAAACTGGTGCAGCCACTGTGGAAACAGTATAGACGTTCCTCAAAAAATTAAAAAAAAAAAAAAAACCATACAATTCAGTAATCCCACTTCTTGGTATTCATCCAAAGAAAATGAAAACACTAATTGAAAAAGATCTATGCACCCCTGTGTTTATTGTAGCCTTATTTACAAGAACCAAGATATGGAAGCAGCCTAAGTATCATCTACGGATAGATGAGTGGATAAAGAAAATATGGTATATATAGAATGGAATAGTATTGAGCCATAAAAAAGAATGACATCTTGCCATTTGCAGCAATATGGCTGGACCTAGAGGGTATCACGTTACATGAAATAAGTTAGAGAATGACAAATACTACGTGAGGTCGCTTAGATGTAGAGTCTAAAAAACCAAACCAACTGAACAAAATAGAAATAGACTCAAGTATACAGAACTGGTAGCTGCCAGAAGGTGGGGGGTGGGGAGGGAGTTGGAGAATGCGCAGAACAGCAGAAGATTAAGAGTACGCGTTTCCAGTTAAAAGTCATGGGGATGAAAAGAACAGCATAGTAAATGTAGTCAATATTGAAATAACTTTGTATGGTGACAGATGGTAACTACACTTACTGTGGTAAGCATTTCCTAATGCATATATTTGCCAAATCACTATGTTGTACAACTGAAACTCATATAATATTGTAGGTCAAATACATGCTTAAATTAAAATTTTAAATTAAAAATCAGTGAAGTAAAACATCCTCTTTCTCCCATGCTGAAATCCAAACTCCTTCCTGTTACAAGTTTTTTTCTTAGCATAATGGAGGGGACGTTTTGGGTAAGAAAACTGCAGAGTTTAAGGGAAGATCTTGCTTCAGTCATGGCTGGATCCAGGTGCTCATGCAACAGCTCTGTTTCCCTCTCTTTTGACTTCATTCCCAACTTTCTGTGTGTCATAGCAAAGGAGTCAGTAACCACTGGAAACATTCACCACTCTTTCAGCTGATCCCCAAGAAGAGAAAGTTTTGGTTTTTGGTTTATTTATTTATGATTTTGTTTTGTTTTTTACCAAGAGCACCAACCACAGTCCCATGGATGCTTCTAATTGGCCTGGCTTGGGTCACATGCTCACAGGTGGTGGGCAGAGGGAATGAGACATTGTTACTGGCTAGACCTGAGTCACATGCCATCCCCGGCGGGGGGGGGGGGGGGGCATAACCTATGTTCTATCTTGGTTTTCTGGGGGTGGGGGGCAAGGATAACAGCTTTGAGGTATGATTCATATACCATATAATTCACCCATTTAAGATGGACAATTCCCTGATTTTTGCTATATTCACAGTTGTGCAACCGTCACCACGATCAATTTTAGAACACTGTCATCACCCCCAAAAAGAAACTCCTGCTCATTACCTATCTCCACTGACTCCACCCCCACCCCAGGCAACCACCCCTTTTCTGTCTCTATGAATTTACCCATTCTGGACACTTCATATAAATGGAATCAAGGGCTGCGGTCTTTTGGAACCAGCTTCTTTAACGTTTTCAGGGTTCCTCCGTGTTGTAGTGTGTGACCTTGCTTTTTAAGGGCTTCAGTGATTTGCTGGCTCCCGCTTCCCTTAGGCGGCTCTCCCCCTTCCCTGCTGTGTTCCACGTCAGTCACGCAGCGACTCAGACCCTTTGCGTTCAGGTAGGGACCAGGAGCCCATGCAGAATGCACAGATGTACCTGCCCTGGGATCGGGGGCCAGTGTAAGTTACTACTCCGCGTTTCACAGCAAAGCCACCCTTCATCGTGAGCGTTTTTCAAACTGCTTGCTTCCACTGGAATAAGTGATTGTGAGTTTTATCTTTGGTGAAAATGGGCGCTGTGTTTTTCTGGGATAATCCCAGCTGCAAACCTTCTGTGCCTCCTGCTCCCTCCCGGCCCTCTGTTAAGATGCGGAGCCCCACCCCATCGCTATGTGCTCCTTCCCTCCAGGAGAGTGAAGAGGAACTCTACTCCTCCTGCCGCCAGCTGCGAAGGCGGCAGGAAGAGCTGAACAACCAGCTGTTCCTGTACGACACACACCAGAACCTGCGCAATGCCAACCGGGATGCCCTCGTGAAAGAGTTCAACGTCAACGAGAACCAGCTCCAGCTGTACCAGGAGAAGTGCAACCGGAGGTAGGCCAGCCGCTCCCCCACCCGCACATCCCCAGGGCACGCGGGGGCGGGGGGGGGGGTCAGGCTTCAGGAAAGCCCCCTCCCACCCCCACCTTTAGAAATCCCTTCGGGGTGCCTGGGTGGCTCAGTCAGTTAAGTGGTGAAGCGTCCCACTTCGGCTCAGATCATGATCTCACGGTTCGTTGGAGCCCCACGTTGGGCTCTGTGCTGACAGCTCAGGGGATCCTGGAGCCTGCTTCAGATGCTGTGTCTCCCTCTCTCTCACCCCCCCTCTCCCGCTCGCACGCTCTCATAAAATAAATAGACATTCAAAAAAAGAAAGAAACGAAGAAAGAAATCCTTTGGTCCCTCGACCCTCCGGATCTTTGCCGTATAAATTCGCTTATAGTAATTATCTTATTCCTCTGCACCTTCCCTAAGTCAAATTGTCACCACTAGGAGGAGACGTCGCTCTAATAGTGAAAATTAACTATGCCCACTACCTTCTAAATAAAGAACCTGATGAAGTTCGCACCGTCCACTGGTTCTGCACTGGGGCAGAACCCCACCCCCATCCCCAGGGGAGGCTTCAGGTTGTGCTACAGATGGGCTGGGAGGCAGCCAAGTGTGCCTAGTGTCCTGCAGTGTGCCTGACAGTCCTGCTCAACAGAGAACCATCCAGAAGCAAGTGCCAGGAACAGCCTCCTTCCCCATATTTGTTACTCCACCAGCACTGCGGCCCCAGCACAATGCTAGTGAGGAAGGCCAGTTTCAGAGACGTTCCTGTCTTGCCGGGAGGCCCCTCTCCCCCTCCTCCCTCTCTCCCCCCCATCCCCTCTCCCTCTCCCCCCCCCCGTCCCCCTCTCCCTCCCCCCTCTCCCTCTTTCCCTCCAGTCCCCCTATCCCCGCCTCTCTCCTCCAGTCCCCCCTTCCCTCTCTCCCCGCCCCCCCCTCCCCCTCTCAGCCCTGTTCCATCAGGCCACAGATGCCCTGCAGGGCATGGACAAAGGTTACACTGTTCCACACATCGCCTGTATCTGAGCCTAACAGATGACTGTGAAATCTGTTTTGTTTCAGGTTAAGAGAGAAGAGAGTTAGCAACAGTAGGTTTTACTCATAGACACTGGGGCACGCGTGTAGGGGTGTCGTGCCCACGTGTGCTCACGTGTAGGAGAATGTCCTCTCTTCAGACCCCGGGGACTTGCTAATCTGTGATGTCTCGTCAAGCCTGGAGTCAAGAGGACACTTTTGAAGACCCACCTGGCATGAGCTGGGGTGACTTCCTGCTCCTTTCTTCATCTTGGACAATTTCTTAACTTATATTTTCTATAGAGGATCGTAAAAACGTGTTTCCTCGTTTTTTGGCCTCTCGTGTTCCCAACCTCCTTGAATAAAAGCGGTGAAAATCTTGATCCGTTAGACCTTCTGTGCTCAACCTGTACAGTGAGCAGGACCCTTGTCCAGCCTCTAAGGACCCAAGTAATAGACTTCCGAGGAAGATGAGCCCGATACGTAAGGAACGAATTAATTAGATTCGGAAAAGGATTGTAACTAAAAGGCAAACGGTTCGGCCTTCCCCTGGGCCCCACGAGTGGCCCTCGCCCCGCTGCACCTCTGCCTGGCTTCTCTGCCCCAGGTCAGCTGACTCAGCTCAGCACCAAAGCCACAGTGCTCGCGACAGGCCCGCTGCCGTACCGGAGAGGTGGCTGGGGCGTGCGGTCTCTGTTCGTTAGAATGAGCTCCAGTCCATGGTGGAAACTTGCTTTCGGACTGGCGTTACCGGGGTGGGGGCCCCTTTGATTTAGAAAGTCTGATGGAGAGACCAGAGACCCACTGTAGGCTCGGCTCTCTTCTTACTCACCCCTGCTCTGCCCACTCACAAGCTGGTGGCAGATCTCCATGGGCTACGGATTTTAACAGGTGATCAGAATTCAGCTCTCTGTGTTGTTCCGCTTTGTGGAGCCACGAGCTAAATCTTAAGCTGTAGGAAACTACAGAAAACCCTACATACAGTCATCCCCAAAGAGGCAGACCCACCTGGACACGAGGACACTCCTCTACATCTTGATAGACAATCGAATGATTTGTACAGTGTGATGATTTAATACGGCATTTTAAAGACAAAGATAGTGTTGAGGTGGACACTATGACTCAGTCAAGTCACAACTTGGTCAGACTGGGGCGAAAGGTAATTGCAAGGAAAGAATAATGTGTCAGGAGAGGACACAGGAGCAGTGAGCCTGGTGGATTTACAAGTTGGAGCTGGGTCCTTGAAGCCCATTCAGGCTCAGCAGGCATGTATTCTTGCTGGGAAGTACATTAAAACCAGCCAGGCTCTGTCTCATCAAAAGACCCTATGCCTTCATCCCACGAAAGCTTTTCAGCACTTCAGTATACCAAGCACTGTCCCCAAGGTCAGGGCTACAATGTAAAAAAAAATTTCTAGAGGTGGGGGGAAAGCCATGGTGACTGCTCGCATGGAACATCTCCGTGAGCTCCTCAAAGACATACGTTGTACCTTCCCCGAAGCCAGGAGCATAGGTGACAGCAGTCTGAAGGGGTGGGGCGGTTATCTTGCAACATGACCCTGTGATTCCTCCAACTGGAGTTGCCGAATTATTTGGCAGTCAGCAACTGGGCGGAGAATATTCCTGATGGTGGCAAATGGTCCAAGCAACGTTGAATAAAGGTGAGTTGCAAAGGAAGGCATTGAGCTCAGTGCTACAGGAAAGGAATCTTCAGACTCTCTAACCTTTCTCCATTAGCCATTGGCCAGGTGGCCATTGGAGCCTAATTATCGCACCCCTACCCCTACCTCCAGGTCCCTTGTGCCTCCATCATGTCCCCCTTTTTTAGCTTGGGGGTGAGTAAAAGACATAAACCTTTCCACTTCACTCCAGTTTAAAGTCTAGATCCCCTTTCTGCTTAAAATGGCTTTTCTGCTAGTGTGTCAAAGAAATGGAAGACCGGGCGGCCCAGAAGGAAGAAACAAAGCATCTTTTCAGCTGCTGCCGGGTAAAATCCATACCCAGCCACACCCAGAGAGAGAAAGCAGCCACGTGAAGTGAGGGATATGCTATAAACGATGCTGGGAAGAACTCTTTCCCTCAAACCGTCTCCTCCTAGGCACTACCTTGACTTGGATGCACCATTAGAGAGCATTTGCTTTGGCTTCCCCATTCTTTCCTTAACAGAGTAACACATAAATCTCACTGAGAGAGGCGATACTAGGATTGTCACAGGAAAGACACAGAGAAGGGAAGGGCACAGGTGACATCACTGCTCTTCCCCTCGTCTGCCCAGATGCCACATAATCTAAGTATAACTTATCCAGCCGAGACTGGGGCTAGCCGGTCATGGAGTCAGTACAGCCAGTGCAGGCTGAGCAGAGCAGCGATAGGAGCATCCGGAGAGACAGCGGCAGCAGGACGGACCCGAACCACGAGTGCGCACGTGTGCTGTTGTTTGACCATGTCTCTGGGTTTATCGTTTACTTAGAGTGGCAGTTCTGTTGCGTGGAAAGATAAAGGGGGGATATGCTGGTTACATCATTAGAGCTGGGGACGCTCAGGCGGTACGAAGTTAAATCACTTCTCTGCTGCGAAACCTGGATATTCTAGCGTGCACAGTTAAGAGGGGTGTAGAATATCACACTTCCCAAATTAGATCTCCGAGCCCTTTTGCGAAGGGATATTTCATGGGAGCTAGTGCACAGTGCAACACATTTGAGGGCCATCTAGAAGGCAGCCAGCGACAGAATCTAATCATTGATGTACTTTAGAGACTTAGTGAAATAAAATCTAAATTTAAGCCCCCAAGGCCAATGGTCTTGACACTGGGCTGGCCTTACCTCCCAAATGTCTACCAAGCTTTCCAAGACATACACAGGCTCAAATAGTTTTAGGGGATCAATTTTCAGATCCTTACCTTCCTATTCTGCTCTTTCTTACGACTCATCTGACTCAGAAGATGCCTTTTTCTCTCCTCACAAAAGAAAACCTCTCTTTCCCCACAGTCTTAAACGGTAGAGCATGACTCAAGGTAGAAAATTCAAAATACAAGTGTTCGAAAAGTGAAAGCCTCTTAACAATAGGGTACAAATCCTTCTGTGATTCGGGTGGCTCTCAATTCTTTCATTTCAATAAATTTAAAGGAACACCCAAGATTTCTTGGGTATTTTTGCATGTAATTCCGAAGGACTTGGAAGAATTCAGCTATCATGCTACCACAAATCTCCTTCTGTTCCCTGTCTCCTTATCTATGCAAAAAAGGATCGCCACGACTTCCATATATAAAATTGGTAAGGGGGAACAGAATGGATATTGTGGCCATTCTAACAAAGGTGACACTCATCTATGCAGGAACGAAATGACTCGGGTGGGGGGCAAAGCTTTCAACATTAAGTGATACATTGCCAATGAAATTTTACTAAGTGTAATAATTTACTAAAATTTGTACGTTGTTTATTGATCAAGTTCAATCCAGAAGAAAGTTTCAAATACACAGAGCCTTATGACTATAGGATATTATCTAACTTTGTTACAAATATGCAAACAACCAACATAAAAGACAGAAATCATTAGGGGAGCCCAGGTGCTCAGTCGGTTAAGCATCCAACTCTTGATCTCAGCTCAGGTCTTGATATCATCAGGGTCACAAGTTCAACCCCGCATTAGGTTCTGTGCTGGGCATGAAGCCTACTTTAAAAAAAAGTATACGTATATTTACGTGTATATCTCATTAGCCTAAATGTTGAGGGGCGCCTGGGTGGCTCAGTCACTTAAGCGTCCGACTTCAGCTTAGGTCACGATCTCGCTGTCTGTGGGTTCGAGCCCCGCGTCGGGCTCTGGGCTGATGGCTCGGAGCCTGGGGCCTGCTTCCCATTCTGTGTCTCCCTCTCTCTCTGCCCCTCCCCCGTTCATGCTCTGTCTCTCTCTGTCTCAAAAATAAGTAAAAAAAAAAAAAAAAAAAAAAAAAAAATTAAAAAAAAATTTTTTTAAATGTTGAAGGGAAATAGAAAATGCAAATTCAAGGAGTAAAAGAAAAAAAGTATGGTGTTTCCTACCATTAAAAATTGCCTTATTCATGTGATTTTTTGAACGGGCGACAGTACCTATCAACTACTATATTTAGAGCCTCTAAACTTAGAGGAATGTAACTATTTTATGTAAAGATGCAGTATCTACAATCCATTGGCAACTTAGATCCTTTCCAACTATTTATGATGGACAATTTTAGCCAACAGTGTAGAAATGTGCAGGGGGATACTCAGATTTACAAAATCCACTGGAGAGGTCTCTGAGCCATCAATTTTAAGATGCTTGATCTAAGGCCACTAAATGACACATTGCACTTAGAACGAAGAAGGATGGCTAAAGGGGGCCTTAGTCCTTTTAACTTTTAAGTGAATGAAGTTAACTTTCAACTTGGGTGACCGCTAACTTTTCTCAGACAATCCTAAAAAGCCACACCCTGGCCAACGGAAAGTTAAATAGATTAAGAAATATGCAGAATGACAAAACTGGCATTTGAGAAACATTTAAAGATTTGTCTCAGGCCCTTTCCTTTCTGAAATATTTTCTGCTCAAAGAGACCCTGCTTCAGTGACCCTGTCTCTCAGAAATTTCCACATTTCTTATTTTCCAATAGGCTTTTAAAAGCTACATTTGTAAACTTGTTTTTCATTATTAAAGCATAATTTATTTTTTATATAAACAGTGTGTGCTTGTGTGTACATAAAAAATCATGGGAATGAGTCACGCAAATACTGGCTATTGTTAATGTGAAAATTAAATGGCTGTATTGCATTTTTAAAAAATAAAAATTTGGTCTAAGTGAATACAGCAATCTGCTCAGGACCTTTTTTTTTTCTTTTTCTTTTTTCTTAATTCTATTCACTTTTCTCCTCCCTATAATACAGTAAACACTTCAGCCATGAGATAGGTACAATGATCATTTTTTAAAATGTGTTTTTCTAACCTGTTACACTTTTCTCTAGGCTACTGATCTATCTTCCTTACAGCAAAAAATCACTCCATGTAAAAACCCAAGTTTATACAATACATGACCAGTCTTTAATTTGTCAGCCTTTGGAAGAATATTTGGTGTTAAAGGGACAATGAGCACCTGTGTAAGCACCTGTACATCTAAACTAAGTGACAGGGCAAGTTAGAATTATCATTCTATTTTCTTGCCAAGGATGCATGGTGCATAGGACACCATGTTGTATATCCTAAGATTGTCCTACTCCCAACCCTTAGCCACTGATTGCATTAGTCACACTCATCCAAAAACTTAAGAACAGCATATGACAAACCCCTGCATTTTTTTTCTTTTTAAAAGAACTTTTGATTTGGCCTACTTTTATTTATTTATTTTTAAAATATAATTTATTGCTAAGCTGGCTAACATACAATGTATACAATGTGCTCTTGGTTTTGGGACTAGATTCCCATGATTCATTGCTTACAGACAACACCCAGTGCTCATCCCAACAAGGGCCCTCCTCAATGCCCATCACCCATTTCCCCCTCTCCCCGCCCCCCATCAACCCTGTTTGTTCTGTGTAAAGAATCTCTTATGGTTTGCTTCCCTCTCTGTTTGAAACTATTTTTTTCCTTTCCCTTCCCTGTCTGCTGTTAACTTTCTCAGATTCCATATGAGTGACACATACAATATCTGTCTTTCTCTGACTTATTTCACTTAGCATAATACCCTCCAGTTCCATCCACAGTGTTGCAAATGGCAAGATTTCATTCTTTCTCATTGCCAAGTAGTATTCCATTGTATATATAAACCACATCTTCTTCATCCATTCATCAGGTGATGGACATGTGGGCTCTTCCCATAATTTGGCTATTGTTGAAAGTGCTGCTAGAAACATCGGGGTACATGTGCCCCTAGGAATCAGAACTCCTGTATCCTTTGGATAAATTCCTAGTAGAATTACGCTACGACCCACTACGAGCACTATTTTTAATTTTTTGAGGAACCTCCACACTGTTTTCCAGAGCGGCTACACCAGTTTGCATTCCCGCCCACAGTGCAAGAGGGTTCCCGTTTCTCCACATCCTCTCCAACATCTACAGTCTCCTGATTTAGCTACTCTGACCGGCGTGAAGTGGTATCTCAGTGTGGTTTTGATTTGTATTTCCTTGATGAGGAGTGACGTTGAGCATCATTTCATGTGCCTGTTGGCCATCTGGATGTCTTCTTTGGAAAAGGGTCTATTCATGTCTTCTGCCCATTTCTTCAATGGATTATTTGTTGGTTTTTCTTTTGCTGCGTCCCAAAGGGTTTGGGCTTTTTCTGCATCTATTGACAGGATCAAATGCTGGTTTAGGCTGTTGTGTTTTCATTGTCATTTGCTTCCATATGTTTTTTAATTTCTTCTTTAATTGCCTGGTTGACCCATTCATTCTTTAGCAGGATGTTCTTTAACCTCCATGCATTTGGAGGCTTTACAAAATTTTTCTTGATTTCTGGTTGGTTTTAAGTTTCACAGCATTGTGATCTGAAAATATGCATGGTATGACCTTAATTCTTTTGTATTTATTGAGGGCTGTTTTGCAACTCAGTTATGTGATCTTTATTTGAGATTGTTCCATGTGCACTCGAAAAGAATGTGTATTCTGCTGCTTTTGGATGAAAAGTTCTGAATATATCTGTCAAGTCCATCTGGTCCGGTGTATCATTCAAGGCGATTGTTTCTTTATTGATTTTCTGCCTAGATGATCTGTCCATTGCTGTGAGTATTAAATTTTCCTACAATTACTGTATTGTTATCAGTAAGATTGCTTATGTTTGTGATTACTTGATTTATATATTTGGGTTCTTTCAAGTCGGGGCATAAACATTTACAACTGTTAGTTCTTCTTGATGGATAGACCCCTTAATTATGATATAATGCCCTTCTTCATCTCTCGTTATAGTCTTTGGTTTAAAATCTCGTTTGATATAAGTATGGCTGCTCCAGCTTTCTTTTGACATCTAGTAACATGATAGATGGTTCTGCATCCCCTCACTTTCAATCTGCAGGTGTTCTCAGGTCTAAAATGAGTCTCTTGTTGACAGCATATAGATGGATCTTGGTTTTCTATCCATTCTGATACCCTGTGTCTTTTGGTTGGAGCATTTAGTCCATTTTCATTCAGAGTGATTATTGAAAGATACGGATTTAGGGTCATTGTGTTATCTGTAGGTTTCATTCTTTCTCGTGCTTGTGGTGATGTCTCTGGTCCCTTGCAGGGTTCCACTCACAGAATCCCCCTTAGGATCTCCTGCAGGGCTGGTTTAGTGGTCATGAACTCCTTGATTTTTGTTTGTCTGGGAAAACCCTTATCTCTCTTTCTATTCTGAATGACAGCCTTGCTGGATAAGGGATTCTTGGCTGCGTATTTTTCCTATTCAGCACATTGACTATTTCTTGCCACTCCTTTCTAGACTGCCAACTTTCAGTGGACAGGTCTGCTACTACCCTTATGTGTCTCCCTTGTAGGTTAAGACCTGTTTCTCCCTAGCTGCTTTCAGAATTCTCTCTTTACCTTTGTATTTTGCCAGTTTCACTATGATATGTCATGGTGTTGGCCTGTTTGTGTTGACTGTGAAGGGAGTTCTCTGTGCGTCCTGGTATTGGTACACTTCAGAAACAACGGGCCGTAAGGACAGACAAGGTCTCTGCCCTCTTGAATCTTAATTCTAGTGGAGGAAGACATCAAACAAACTAATAACTAGATAAGGTAACATCAGCAAGGCAAGACTTTGATGGCATGATTATACTGGGGCCCAGTCCAGAGTAAGTCCCACAACCCTGATTCATCACTCCTGAGGCCATTTAACAAGCTAGAAATTGGTTCTGTCTCCATTTTTTTCCGTTCTCAGGTCCGTGGCCCAGAGAGGTTTTTCTCTTGTACAAATACAGTGCTACACTTCCACAGCCTCTCTTTCTCTTCCTTTTGTCCCTCCAGAGAAGAGGATCCCCCCCCCCCCCCAGAGCCTATGCCACACATTTTATCTCTCCCAGTTTGCAATCCCACATCTATGGCCCACCAAGTTGTCCCTGTGGGCCCCTGGAGATATTTGTCACTCTGCAGCCCAGATTCCTGGAATTCTAATACTCAATATTGCTGTGTTTGAGAGACGAGGGAACTTCAGGCCCCCTCCTTCTCCACTGTGATGACTCCTCCCTCCACTGCATTTAGAAGATGAACAAGGAGGGGCGCCTGAGTAGCTCAGTCGGTTCAGCGTCGGATTTTGGCTCAGGTCATGATCTCACGGTTCGTGAGTTCGAGCCCCGCGTCGGGCTCTGTGCTGACAGCTCAGAGCCCGGAGCCCGCTTCGGATTCTGTGTCTCCCTCTGTCTGCCCCTCCACTGCTTGCACTCTGCGTCTCGCATTGTCTCAAAAATAAATAAACATTAAAAAAAGTCTTTAGAAGATGAACAAGGAGTAGCAAAAAGCAAAGTCAAAGAACTGCTAACGTATCTTTTGTTGATAGAACTCTCATTAAAATATAAAATGAACACATGGCAAAAATCTATCTAACTCATAAATTAACAAGGAAACCAGTGTTGCTACCGATTCTAAGAATTCAAAGAACGATACAGACATAGGCTATCAGATGGCCAGGTCACCTGACTCTACACTTCGCATTGCAGCTCAGATGAATGTTGTCCACAGCCATGCAAATTCTGTCCAGTGGAGATTCAAGTGCTCACTGCCTATGGATATCAACCAGTTTTTCCAGGTTTGTATCGATTAAGCAAGTTTATTTAGCACCACCAATGGACATGAAACCTGACCCTCCCACCTTATACCACACACAAAAATCAAGTCTAATTAAGACGATAGATGAAAATGTAAAGCATACGAGGAGCCCGGGTGGCTTGGTCGGTTGAGCATCGGACTCTTGATTTCAGCTCAGGTCCTGATCTCACAGTTCATGGGATGGAGCCCCGAATCGGGCTCTGCACTGACAGTGCAGGGCCTACGTGGGATTCTCTCTCTCCTTCTCTCTGCCCTTCCCCTGCTTGAGTGCTCTCTCTAAGTAAATAAACTTTAAAAAAAGTAAAAGATAAAACAATAACATTTCTAGAAGGTATTCACAGCCTTGGAGAGGGAAAAGCAAAGCAGCCAAAGCACCAACCCTCAAGGAAGACCACTGAATTAGTCTCCACTGAAGTTGACAACCAGTGTTCATCCGGAGATGCAATCAGGAAAGCAGAAAGGGCAGCCACAGGACAGAAGACGGTATCTGCAATAACACAACTGACAAAGAACCTCAGTCACAAGAGGATTCCATCCCTCCAAACCAGTAAGAAAAAGATAATTCATTAGGAAAAAAAAAAAAAATTGGCAGGTTTCATGAATGAGCAACTTACAAGAGTATAACCAAATGGCTGATAAGCAGGAGCGCCTGGGTGGCTCAGTCGATTAGGCGTCTGACTTCAGCTCACGTCACGATCTCACGGCTCCTAAGTGTGAGTTCGAGGCCTACGTCGGGCTCTGTGCTGACAGCCTGGAGCCTGCTTCAGATTCTGTATCTCTGTCCCTCTGCTTTTCCCCGCTTATGCGCTCCCTCTCTCTCTCTCTCTCTCCACCCTCCCCCTCAAAAATAAACATTAAAAAAAAAATCAAATGACTGGTGAGTATATAAAAAGACACGCACTCATTATTCATAAGAACACATAAATTAAAACCACAATAAAATACCACTACACAATTACTAGAGTGGCAAAAATTTAAAAAGCTGTTAACACTACCAACTGTTGGCAAGAACGTAGAGCAAATGGTACAGTGCTTGTTGCGTGGGACAAAATCACATTATAAAGACATCTGACCCTCTCTGCCATGTTAACCACACGCATACCCGATGACCCAGCAACTCTACTCCTAAACATATGCCTACCAAAAGGCATGTTCCAGAGCGTCCACAGTACTGTCATTCACAAGAGTCAAAAACAGATGAGTCCCACTGCCCACCTGCTGCAGAATTGGTGAGCTGTGTGTGTTTTCACATGGAGCGCATACAGTGGTGACAAATGACTGAGCTATGACAACATGTAGCAACACGGATGGATCACACAACCACAAGCTGAGTGAAAGAAGCTAGAAACACAAAGGTAGCAAAGGAACAAAACGGAGTAACAGAAATTAGTAGAAGGACACACAGGAAACCGTAGGATATTTGTAAGATGGGCTAGAATAAGCAGATGAAACAGAATGGGGTATAACACATGAACAGAACATGGACACATGTGAACACTATTGTTTGAAGAAAGCAGAATGCAAAGCAAAGCACACCCACTGATACCATTTAAATGAAGTTTTAAAACTACACACAGAACAGGATTCTTCACTGCTTGTAGCAGTCGTACAGATGGATAGGTAAAAGCACAAAAATGGACTGAAAGGAACATCTAAAAGTCAAGACAGGGGCGCCTGGGTGGCTCAGTCGGTTGGGCGTCCGACTTCAGCTCAGGTCACAATCTCGCGGTCCGTGAGTTTGAGCCTCGCGTCGGGCTCTGGGCTGATGGCTCAGAGCCTGGAGCCTGTTTCCGATTCTGTGTCTCCCTCTCTCTCTGCCCCTCCCCCGTTCATGCTCTGTCTCTCTCTGTCTCAAAAATAAATAAACGTTAAAAAAAAAAATTAAAAAAAAAAAAAGTCAAGACAAGGGGCTGTGGTAGGGTCCCCTCCCCCAGGAAAGAAAAAGAAAAAAAACAAACCTCAGGGAAAACTGGCTATGCGCCTACGCGACAACCTCCCTCACGACCTTGTAACATGAGACTACTTAATCGGACTGCATGTTTGTATGTATTACCACACACGGGAGACAAAGAAGTAGAAAATATATTTAAAAAAAAAAAAAAAACCTACACCACATGGCCTTTGGAGCTCAGTTCTTTGGGTACGAACCCAAGGAGCAGTGCCAGCACGAATAAAGTTGCTTTCTGGCAAGAAAAGCCTCAGTGTCCTGACTGACTGTGCGAGAATCCCACCACAGGGTGCCTGGGTGGCTCAGTCCGTTGAGTGTCTGATTTTGGCTCAGGTCATAATTTGACGGTTCATGAGTTCGAGTCCCGCATCAGGCTCTGTGCTGACCTACCAGAGGCTGGAGCCTGCTTCAGATTCTGTGTCTCCCTCTCTCTTTCTGCGCCTCCCCTGCTCATGCTCTGTGTCTCTCTCGAAATAAACATTGAGTAAAAAAAAATTTTTCAGTCAAAATGAAGATGGAGTTAGTGGGGAAGGCAAAGGTGATAGGACAGCGACAGGCAAAGTTTTAGCTCTGTTATGTATTTTATTTCTCTTTGAACCACCAAAAGTGTTGCTGCTCTGTTTGGCACAAATGTAAAAATGCCCTTGCTCTACCAAAACTGGATACATGGCTAACCACTTAAATAGAAGAGTAAGTAATAATGAAAAATAAGGGAGAGAGCCAGGAAAAGGATGGGGTGGGGGAGGGGAGAGGAATCAGAAGGAGGGAGGGAGGGAGACCAAGGGAGATGAAAACTAAAAGCAATAGTACAGAATGTTAGCAGCTAATAATTCTGGGTAGTGAGAAAACACCATTATATGAAAAAGCAAATTTTCAGCTTTTAACGTTTGTGAGCCCAGCTCCTGGGCCCAAGGAAGCTGTGCTCTAACATTTACCAGAGTCCAAATGACTCAGCAAAACCTCAAAGCATGGGCTCTATGCTCAGAGCACAGGTTGTAGATCTGCTTCCTTAAAGAATAATAATAAACAAAAATAAAGCATTCCAAATATAAAGCTAAAAAACCACCCACACGAACCTCCCTGGTTCCCATAAGATTAAAGTCGGACAGCCTTTCACATACTGAAAACCTAAGATAAAGTCTGTAACTTTCTGAAATGTCCTTCCTCATGATGATTTGTAACTCTTTGTGTAAAACCAAACAAAACATATAGAACCCTACACCAAATGTTCCCTGGAGCATACTCTTTGTGAAGATTGTGAGCTGTCCTAACTTGGGCTCGAATAAAACTCTTCCCCACTCTTTAAAAAATTTTTAAAAAGGTTTGTTTATTGTGCATCAATATATATTATTGTCTCATTTCTTTTCAATTTTATTTTCGAAAACAAGAAAAGCAAGGTTATATAAAAAGATGTACCAGGCAAATTCTCATAAAAAACACAGCTGGAGTAGCCTTGTTAGTATCAGATAAATTACAGGGCAAAGTAGGGACCATTAACAGTAACACTGTATATGGTAACAATACTACCCCAACCAACTGCTATAGACAAAAACTTTGATGCTTCTCACAACATAGCTCTGAAAAGTGTAAAGCAGATTAGGGGAGGAAAAACAAGTTCACAGTTACCTCTGGGGAGAAAGTCCTCTCTTGAGAAAACTATAGCTCAAGGTAACAAAGGACACAGAGGATCTGAACACAAGTTCACAAGGTTGATCAAGTGCACACATAAGCTCCTACAAACACACTCTGAACTTTGCACCCAGAGAATACAGCTTTTGTTTAAGCCCATTTACAAATATTGACCAAACCATGGGCGGGGGGAGGGCGGGGGGAGGGCGGGGGCTGGGGGGGACGTTCAGAGAACTACAGTTGACCCTTGAACAACCTGAGTTTGAACCCTAGGGGTCCACTTGTACTTGGGATTTTTTTAAGGGTTCACATCAAAAGCCACAGGCATTTATTTACAACTGCCCACTCCAGTCTTCACGGATCTAATGGAAGGTACACCCGCTGCCCTCTGAGTACCCAGGAAGGGAGGATATATGTCAGCAGCCCCTAAGGACCCTGGGTCGGGGCAGGGCTGCAAGTGCCTCCAAGTGGAGCACCTATGTTTGTGGGAGAAGACAAAGCTGAAGGGAGCATTTTCACAGAACTTTATAAGCTTCTTTCAAAAGTCACATGGAGGGGCGCCTGGATGGCTGAGTCGGTTAAGCCTCCGACTTCAGCTCAGGTCATGATCTCATGGTTCATGAGTTTGAGCCCCATGTCGGGCTCTGTGCTGACAGCTCAGAGCCTGGAACCTGCTATGGATTCTGTGTTTCCCTCTCTCCTGCCCCTCTTTGCTCTCTCTCTCAAAAATAAACATTTAAAAAATTTAATAATTTTTTCCCTTCACATTGGGAGTTTCACACTTATCAAAAAAAAAAAAAAACAGCCAAAAAGATGGATTATTTTAACATCAAAATTAAAAGTACTATGTAACTGGAACGCCTGGGTCACGCAGTCCATTAAGCGTCTGACTCTTGATTTTGGCTAAGGTCATGATCTTGTTACAGGAAGGTGGGAGGACGCTGGTCCTTCACGGAGACGGAAGAATGAATCTTGTGGACAACAGAGAGTACAGCGATAGAGTTTACTGAGGGAAAGTATAAAGCTCTCAAGAGTGAGGGGGCGTCCCGACTGGGTAGCCACTGAGGAATTTTGTCCCTGACTTTTTATTGGGACCTTATCACAAAGTTTGTGAGACTCCATGCGTGCAACATAGCCCAGGCAAGTGTGGAATGTGATTATCCTTTTTTTTTTTTTTCCCTCCAAACCTCAAAGCTTCTTCCGCCTCGACTTGCAGCTGCAGGCTGCCTCCCTGAAAGTTCCTGATCTCTCCCTAATGTTGTTCACCTCTTCCCTAGTTCAACCTCACAGTTGATGAGTTCGAGCCCTACATCAGGCTCCACGCTGACAGTGCAGAGCCCGCTTGGGATTTTCTCTCTCTCTCTCTCTCTCTGCCCCTCCTGTGTTCTCTCTCTCTCTCTCAAAATAAATAAACTTTTTAAAAAAGAAAGAAAAATACTATGGACAAAAGGAAGACAAAGGAAAGAAAAAGACAAGTGTTCAAGAACCTGTCCGTGTTCATCTGGTCAAACAGATCACCCAATGCATCCCACAAATCCATACAAAGATGAGCAACCTGACAGAGAAGTGAGGAAAAACTAGGACCATGCAATTCCCCTGGAAAACCCAACCATCTAACAAATCCCTGACAAGATGCTATCTTTAACAGTCATCACAGAAGTGTAAAATCAAAAAAGTGATGAGCCATTTTTCTTTACTCCTCGGAGTGGCAAAAATTGAGACGTGAGAAAATTCTGGCAATGGTGTCAGGAAGCTAGGGACTCTGGTGGCAGGGTAAATTTGTGCAGCCACTTCAGGAAACAAATGAACTTCAGGGCCGGCCATCCCCGCCCCCTGCCTCCCACACCTGCCAGTGTTAGTCCAGGCGTAGCTACGGATCTCTGTTCTGGCCGGCAGGTGTGAGAAGAAGCCACAGCATAGGCTTTGAGGAGCGGAAGCACCTGGCGTTCCCTTTGACCTTGCTTATTTCTCTCTTCTTGCCTGTAAGGACACCTAGAAACACTGCACCTTCTCAGCAAGAATTGTCAGAACGAAGGCCTAACAGCGTGGAAAGATGGCGCCTGGTCCCTGATGTCACGCCTTAGACCTGCTGACTTCTGGACTCTGCAACAGGAGAACAAACCCGTTTTTTCAGCTACTCTGAGGTTTTTAAGTTTATTTATTTAAGAGAGAGAACACGTTTGAGTAGGAGAGAGGCAGAGAGAGAGACAGAGAGAGAGAGAAAGCGAGCGCACGCAGGAGAGAATCCCAAGCAGGCTCCGTGCTGTCAGTGCAGAGCCTGGGGCTTGAACTCAGGAACTCCAAGATCATGACCTGAGCCTAAATGAAGAGCTGAATTAAAAAAAATTTTTTTATGTTTATTTTTGAGAAAGAGACACACAGAGGGGAGCAGGGGAAGGTCAGAGACAGAGGAAGACAGAGAACCCGAAGCAGTCTTGAACCCATGAACCGTGAGATCCATGACCCAAGCCGTTGGGTCGGACGTTCAACTGACTAAGCCACCCAGGTGCCCCTGAAGTAATTTTTGAAATGAGCAGCTAAGTGCACGTCTGACACAGTAGAATGTATTAATATTACCAGTTGCACTTCTGGGTGTCTACCGTCGAGACTCATTTGGAGATGTGTCTAAGAGCATTCACAGCTGTGCGGTTTGATAAACTGGCCACGTGGAAAACTGAGTAAGTATCACTAAGGCCATGGCTATGGCAGCAGGGTAGTGTTTGTGCACCATGAATGCTATGCCGGTCCTAAAAACAATCAGGTATGGGGCGCCTGGGTGGCTTGGTCAGTTAAGCGTTGGACTTCGGCTCAGGTCATGATCTCACGGTCCGTGAGTTCAAGCCCCGCGTCGGGCTCTGTGCTGACAGCTCAGAGCCTGGAGCCTGTTTCAGATTCTGTGTCTCCCTCTCTCTCTGCCCCTCCCCTGTTCATGCTCTGTCTCTCTCTGTCTCAAAAATAAATAAAATGTTAAAAAAAAATTAAAAAAATAAAAAAAAACCAATCAGGTATAGCGTTTTCATGTGATGGTCATAAATAAGACCCATTCCATGCCACCATGGTATCCAGAAGTCTACATCGATGTCAATGGTCTGTAAAACAAAGACAAGCTGATATGCTGAAACCTCTCCCTTGGAGCCTGGTTACACCCCAAAGTGTGTGCCCAGGGTGGGGCGCAGAAAGGCAATCTCGGTGTTTGACCTCCCAGCTCCCATACCTCTCCCTATGAGTCATGCTGGCAACTTCGGCAGGGAGGCGGGAGAGGTAGATATAGCACAAGCACAGGTAGAGAGTGAAGTTCTGATGAGATAGAGACGAAGAGCCCTTCCCACACCTGGGGAGAGGCTGGGGCAGCCTTCCCATCTGCTCTGAACACTTCCATCTCTACGGCACTGGCCCGAGCAGGACTTGGCTTATCATTTCCCGAGCCTGCGATGGTGGAATCACTGATGTAATAACCATCATATCAAGAAGGACAATGCATCGTTTGAAGGTATTATTGACCCTGCTACTAATGTAGTGATGGGCCAACAATGAGAATTACCTATACTCAGGCAGTGCAGATGGCTTTTCAGGTTTTGAGAAAATGAAGAGTAAAACAATACATTTCACAAATGTTTTTGGAATCATGTTGTTCTATTTACTGAAATACCAAGTTCCAGTTGAATTCACTGAAATGTTTTCCTTGTTGCTGGAATCCTAGAGTATTTTGCAAAATAGTTTGTTTTACTGCATTCCCAAGGTTGATACTGGAATTTTTTCAAGTGTATCACTGGGCTGCATAATTTGTACCAATATTTACTGAAATACTTATTTTTCTACATGCACAAAGGCTACCGGCAGAGGAATTTTTTCAAACGTATTATGGTTTGCTACATGACCAATTTTTAAAAATATTTTTAACGATTATTTATTTTTGAGACAGAGAAAGACAGAAAGAGAGAGAGTCGGGAAGGGGCAGAGAGAAAGAGAGACACAGAATCCAAAGCAGGCTCTAGGCTCTGAGCTGTCAGCACAGAGCCCGACGCGGGGCTCAAACTCACAAACCGCGAGATCATGACCTGAGCTAAAGTGCGACGCTCAACCAAATGAGCCACCCAGGCGCCCCCCTGACTTGACCAATTTTTACTGAGATGTGCTTTATTTTGCCTGTAGTGTAGAGGAATTCCTTCAAATAGACTTTACATCATGGCTGTCTTTTTTAATTCCCAGTACTCAGTGAAATACAGTGCGGGTGTTAGCTTTTATACTCCCACATGTCAGATTACCTTCTCTTCCACCAGTGTATGTGTTTTGCAGCTAGCTATATCAAAGGATCACTGACAAACACATATACATAAAATTTCCTCCAGCCAGGTAATTTTATACTAGAATTTCTCAAGATTGGCAGAATATTGCTGCATACTCCGAATTTAGGATTTCTGACCAGATTCTACTATATGGGTGCAAAATGATTTTTTTCCCTTTAAAACCACTTCATAATAACTTCTAATACCTATATTATGGGGGAAATACTTAATCCTTTATGATCTTAATATCATATACAGAGTGACCTTTTCATTTATTGTACAAAATGGGACGTATTTGAAAGTGAAAGAGGGCACTATTAAAAATGAGGCTAAGGCTACAGGCATAAACTTGGAGCTGTCCTGGCCAAACTGTGACATGTAGTTATCATATAATATGCCAGCACACCTATGTCAGGAAATAAGGAATGTATACTATTTCATAAGAAACACAAATAACCGAAGGAAATCTGGGGCATGAGACTGTGGTAGGGTCCCCTCCCTAACGAGGGGGGGAGGGGGGAAACCCCACCTCAAGGCAGCTTGGCTATACTTGTACATGACAACATCTCTCACGACCTTGCAACATGAGACCACTTAATCAGACTGCATGTTTGTGTGTTACCATATATGGGAGACAAAGAAATAGAAAACAGATTTATATATATATATATATATATATATATATATATATATATATATATATATATATAAAACTATGCCACATGGTGTTCAAGGCTCTGTTCTTTGGGTACGAACCCAACTGAGCAGGGCTGGCACAGATGAAGTTACTTCCTGGAAGTAAAAGCCTCCGTGTCAGGACTCTCTGTGCGACAATCTGGCTACAAGCCCACAGTACGGAGAAAAATGAATACTAGAGCCCTATTTTCTACACCAATCTACACACATACAGAATCTGGGGTACGTTGGTAAAAGGGTTCTTTGCCTTTACCTGCAGTGTTTTGAATTTTTACAAGGAAAATGTATTGATGCATTATTTGTACAGTTACGTTTAAAACTAAAAAGTGAATGTATTCCGAGGGTATAAAGAGGTTGATGGATACCCATTTTGAGTTGGATTTTCGGCCTGCAGACACCATTGTGTCTGTTTAAATACAACAAAAGGTTAATTAACTTGACAAATAAATGAATGAATGAATAAATAAATAAATAAATAAAACGAAATGTAAAGCAGACAGGCAACAGACTACCATTTTTTTCTCTAGCATAGTGTAATCTCCTCTCCAGCTTCAAAAAAAAAAAAAAGCCTCCAAACGTTAGAGCTCAAAAGGTCACTGGATTGAGGCGTTTAAAGCCACAGTAAACAAACTGGCACAGGTTAATTAGGCGGGAATCAATGAAACATTTTCACTCCTACCTTCCTTATCTGAACATGCAGCTTTCATTCACACCCCAGTCCTGCCTGGCTAATTACTTACTGAGCATTCCGCGTGAATGCCTCTGACTCAACCAGCACTTTGTATCTGTTCCTGCACACCACCAGCTGCCTCCCCCAGCAGAATAGCTATTAATTAAGCATCTATGTGCACAGTGCTTTGCAGGTTACACAAGTGCCTCCGTGTCACTTCATGGACACAAGCTGCTCTGTGAGTAGGGAAGGCTTTCTCTCCGCTTTGCAGAGGAGTGGCACATCGGTTCGAAGTCACGCTGCGAATGAAAGGCTGATCCCGCCTAAGGCAGCGCACGTGAACACATAGGTCCCTTGAGCATTCAGGGACCATGAACATCGCCACCAGATAATTATTTTCCGCTTGGGCCAACAGTCTAAGATCTTCCCAGGGCTTAGAGAAACCTCCACTCTGAAGGGCTGTGAAAACAGTTCACCTTTCTTTGGGAGAACTTAAACGCCAAAGGGTAGCTCAACAAGTTGGACTTTGCATTTTCCTAACTTTGGCAGGTTGTTATTTGGCTCCTGCTCTGTACCCAGAATGATGTAAGAGACTGCAGGTGAGGCAAATGTCCATCAGCAGAGGGTAATACTTGGGCTCTGCTCCCAAGACATCGATTCGGGGAGAGGAGATTAGCACATTGCAGGAGTACCCATGCCAGGATACGATTAGGTGCAAAAACAAATCAACTATCCTTGGAAGATGTTCTATAAAAGTTATTACAGCTCTAATTTGCCATCCTCCTTAACTTACTCTCCCACACACATATACACCCAGCCCCACCACACTTGCATTAATAGGGTAAAATAATGCTTTGCTTGTTGATGTAACTTACTACAAGTTGGTGCAGCACAAATCCCTATGTACAGTGAAGTGGGTTTTGCAACAACTAAATTCATATTTTAATTGCATATAGTGTCTGCGTGATGCTTAGCCCTGAATACATGCCATGCTGAAATAAAGCCACTGCAGACATGGCAGTCAAGACTTTGGTATCCAGATTCAAGTGGACCTGTTTCAAATCCCAGCTTTGCCACTTCCAGGATGAATGGCTTTGGATGATCTTGGGCGAGAGACACCATCTCTCTAAACCTCCGTTACCTCACATGTGAATGGGAGCTAATAAATGCACCTCCTTTCAAAAGTCATTGAGAAAACGAAATGAGGTTAAATACAGAGAGCCTTACAGGAGGTAAATGGTCAACAGTAATCACAATGAACTATTAAGAATGACTGTCTTTGAGTAACTTAGTTAACAAGGGTGGCAGGTTAATATCCATCATTTCCCCAGTGTTGGACACACCTAAAAGCACAATCCCCTATGGAAGTTACTTGACCACAACTCAGCGGGGGTGTTTTAACTGCCCCAGCAACACAGCAAACAACTCCTCTTCAAAGCTCAGCAGCACTTTAAACCTCTATTAGCTGCTCAGGACACCAGCACGCAGGGGATGGTTAAGGGCAGGCAATGACTCATTCTCATAACAAAATTTAAAAAAATGTATTAGTAAGTAAAGATTTCCCTTTTAGGTCTGTAATAAGACTCCCCTGGAAGAATGGAGGAAAAGACATCTAGAATATTTGCCAGGATTAAAATCCTACATATCGGGGCGCCTGGGTGGTTCAGTTGGCTAAGCGTCTGACTCTTGACTTTGGCTCAGGCCATGATCTTGCAGTTTGTGGGTTCAAGCCCCATATGGAGCTCGGTGCTGACAGCATGGAGCCTGCTTGGGATTCTGTCTTCCTCTCTCTCTGCCCTTCCCCCCCCCTTTCTCTCTTTCTCTCACAATAAATAAAATTAGTTTTTTAAAAAAGTGTTTTAAAGTCCTACATATTAGTAATGAAGAATTTAATTACTTGCATGCTTCAACCAGCTTGTTAAAAATAAGCATTGCAAATTACCACAAATACCCCTTGTTGGCTGAAAGTTACTTGCCCGGGTTACTTCACTGCATGTAATTTCTTTGTAGTGAACTAGATTTCACCTCAGCCATAATCACTTGATTCCAGTAACAAAGCTATCTTTCCTGGTATGCACTAGTTCTAAAATACAGAAGGGTAACATCTTATGAACTGATACAGCTTCGAAATGCCATGGTCTGGGGGCGCCTGGCTGACTCAGTTGGTGGAGTGTGACTCTTGATTTCACGGTTGTGAGCCAAGCCCCATGATGGGTGTAGAGACTGCTTAAATATAAAACCTTCGAAAGAAAGAAAAAGAAAAGAAAAGAAAGGCCACGATCTGAATGACTCCATTTCTGGTTAGATTTTCAATAGCAAACGGTTGTTTTGTGCTAAAAGATCAGGTAACCAGGCCCAACCACACGGGTTACAAAACAAGCCCTTTGGCCAAAAGAAGCAGGTTCCAGGCGGGCTCAAGTCAGCGCTGAGATGTGCCACCACTTGTCTGTCAACAAACAACATCTGTGCCTGCAGAAAGTGGGTGGAGGGAGGTCACCTGAATCTAAAGACGTTCTGTGACTCCCATCTCCTTGATGAACTCAGCAGAGGTGTGCTGAGCCCGGGCTGGGGCTGAGCACTGGAAAGTGAAGAGCACAGAGGATTCGGGAGCCTCTCAGTTAGCATCTTGGGAAGGGAGCACGTGCTGGGCATCAGGCAGCATTTTTTACCTCCTGTGCGAAGATCAGAAACACCGGGACTGCCGATTCCCAGCCCCACTGGGAGGGGTTCCGAGTCTGCGTGTCATTTTTATCAAAGTATACACAACAGAGTTCCAAAATCTAGGATTTTACATACACACACACAGCGAAGCGATGACGATCCCCTCACACAGTTACCTTGCTGATGAGAGCACCTGAAATAAATCTGGGGCTCTGATACAGCCCATGAGGGCTGCACTTAATAATCCTGCATTGAATCCTGGCATCTGTGTTTTTAACTTGGGCCTCCCGTGTTCTTTTCAGGGGAGGGGGGGGGGGGGCTGGGGGCCACAGGTTTATAAGGGACGACTGGGGTAGCACAGCTGTCACCTCAAATGAGGTCACTGGGCTGATAAATGCATTCAGCCAATCAATAAGCATTTACTGGGCAGGTGAAGGGGCTGTGCGGTGTGCTCTGGATAAGAGGTTGACAACACAGGGGCGCCTGGGGGGCTCAGTGGGTTAAGCATCCGACTTGGGCTCAGGTCATGATCTCACAGTCCGTGAGTTCGAGCCCCACATCAGGCTCTGTGCTGACAGCTCAGAGCCTGGAGCCTGTTTCAGATTCTATGTGTCCCTCTCTGCCCCTCCCCCACTCATGCTCGCTCTCTTTTTCTCAAAAGTAAACAAACATAAAAAAAAGAGCTTGACAGCACGTGGTCCCTACCCTCACGGGACGCCAAGTTCTGGGGAACACATCACTTTGTCAAACAATCTTCTTACACAACAAGAAAGTCCTAAAGATGAGTCCAGCCCAGATGGGCAGGATTCTATGAAAGGACATCAGTCGGACTTTGGAAGAAGAGCTCCAGCGAATGTTCAGTTCTCTGGGGGCTTTTTAAAAGCATGCTCCCCTCACCATCACCTTCCCCATAAGGCAGAAGGCGCGCAGGTGAGTGGAGAGTGAGCGCCTTTGGACACCAGAGAGTGTATTCACCTGTGCCAAGACCTTTCCAATGCATGGAGAAAAACCCAACTCAAAAAAGCTTTAAGAGAAGAAAATGTACTGAGACTCACACGACATGACGATCCAGGACTTCTCTTTCTCCATTTCTGGGCTCTGCTGTACCTAACTGACAGCGGGAGCCAGGAGCCCAAACAATATCATCGGAGCTCAGTCTGTGCTTCGGGGTGGGAGAGACCGCAGCAGCCCAAGAACCTAACCCTCAGCTGAAGCAACCGCGGCAGAAGAATTTCCGGGAGGAGCTCGAGGAGAAAAGTTGAAGACAGGATGCTAATTGGCCCACTTTGACCAATGACTGTGGGCAAAAGGATGGCGGCCTTTTGATTGGTCGGGTCCAATTGATTGAGGAGGTCAGCGCCTTGGAGGGTTGGGGATGGGTTTCTCATCAAAAAGGGGAGTGGGCGTCATTCTCCAAAGTAAGGGATGCTAGCAAACAGGGACTGTTTTATTTTATTTTTAATGTTTATTTACTTTTGTGAGAGAGAGTGAGAGAGAGAGAGCGCACAAGCACATGCAAGGGAGGCGCAGAGAGAGAGGGAGACACAGATCCTGAAGCAGGCTCCAGGCTCTGAGCTGTCAGCGTAGAGCCCAACACCGAGCTCAAACTCACAAACCGCAAAATCATGACCTGAGCTGAAGTCGAACACTTAACCGACTGAGCCACCCGGGCGCCCCCAAGACACAGACTTTTAACTCTAGAGAACACAGGGATGGTGACCAGAGGGGAGGTAGGTGGGTTAGGGGTGAAACAGATGATGCACCTGTCGTGATAAGCACTGAGTGATGGATAGAATTGTTGAATCACTATATCGGACTCCTGAAACTAATATAACACTGAGTGTTAACTATACGGGAATTAAAATTAAAAAAAACTTAATTACAAAATATAGTAAAACCAAAACTAAACAAACAAACCACTGAACGATAAGCACTGTGTCCTAGGGGTGAGGGATTCGTGCTTTCTCGGGGTACAGGTTCACCAAGCACCTTGCCAGGGGCATCCTATACTCAAGGAAATACAGTAGCTCACCTGTCTCTTGGGCTTTGTCTAAATCCCAACAGTGTAAAATCTCACTGTTGTGATCTCTCTGATTCTCAGTTGAGGAAATCTAAGGCTCAGGAGATTCTTAAATTTTTTTTTTTTAGTGTTTATTTACTTTTGAGAGAGAGAGAGAGAGAGAGAGAGAGAGACCAAGCACAAGTGGGGGAGGAGCAGAGAGAGGGAGACACAGAACCCGAAGCAGGCTCCAAGCTCCGAGCTGTCAGCACAGAGGCCAACACAGGGCTCGAACTCACGAACTGTGAGATCATGACCTGAGCCGAAGTTGGATGCTTAACCGACCGAGCCAATCAGGGCCCCAAACGGGAACGATTTTAATAAGACATGAAGTGCTTGGTGCCGGCTGCCGAGGCCGGCTCACACGGGGACCATTAACCCCAGAGTGCACAACTGGGTGGGAGCCAGAAGTAGAATTACGCCGGCTTGTCAGGCTAGGGGATTCGGAAAGCGATGCAAGGTAGGAGGTGCCCCAACAATTGTCGGTAAATCAATCTACAGCAGAACAGTACTGGCTTTCTTATAGTCACTGTGTGAGGTGACTTAGGAAAGTAAACCCCTAGGCCTCCTCTGTAGACTCAAGAAATACAATAGCCTGGGTCATCTGGTGCCAGCATTAGTCATCTGGCCCTCAGGACCGTGCTACTCATAACATGGCACCCTCTGACATCCATGATTAGAACAGCACCTATGAAAGCAAGTATTTCAACAGGATCTTCTTCCTTTTTTGCAGATGTAGGCAGTTTTGCATTACCTTTGGTTTCCACCGTATGGTGTGACCCCCCCTACCCCCCCCCCCAAAACAGGCTCTCAGATAACCGCCCACCTAGCCCTGGGAAGCAGCGCTTAGGGTGGCCCACCCCAGTGGGGTGGCGAATGCCCGGGTGTCTAGAAGCAGACCCGTGTGCACTAGGAGAAACACCGCTCCGGAGTTTATGTGGGTTTGGGGATTCGATCCACAGCTGAGGGAAGGTGAGGGCAGCTGGGAACCATGAACTAACGGAATTCCTTGACTGCGGTGTCCCCTGACCTTAGAAAGGACGAAAGCTGCCTTTCGGAAAACAGGCCCGAATTCTTTAAAGTGGTCAGTTTTCAGCTGAGACATGAGAGGAACACAAATGACTTTCCGCTCTGCCCACAGGCGGCCTGGCCTCGTTACTTACTAGGTCGACAGATCAGAAACACTAATGTACGTGCCAGGAAGGAGTGTTCACTCTTCGAGGGAAAAACAGCACTCATTCACAAATATTTCTTGAACTCCTGTTTCGTGCAAGGCGTGAGGGACACAGCAGTAAGACAAAGCTCCTGCCCTCACGGAGTTTCCAGGCACAAAACAGAATTGCAACGGCTATTACAGTTGGGATAAAGGCTGTGAAAGACAGGCAAGTGCTGTAAGAGTTTGTAGCAGGAAGACCACATCTCACCTGTTGGGATCACGGAAGGAGGCCACCGGAAGAAGAGACTTGAAGCTGAGACATGAAACAAACAGTAGACCCACAGTGGGGGAGGGGTGTGAGAAGCTTGGAACCCCGGAACAGGCAAGAAGCTGGTACAGCTTGGGCAGAGAAGGGAGTATGCTGGGAGATGACCTTGAAGCAGTAAGCAGGGGCCGGAGCAGGCAAAGCTTTGGGCTCACACTAAGGATTTTCAGCCTAAACCTAAGGAGAGTTTTGAGCAGGGAAGTGAATAGATTTACATCTTTTTTTTTTTTTTTAAGTTTATTTTATTTATTTTGAGAGAGGGAGAGAGCAAGGGAGGGGCAGAGAGATAGGGAGAGAGAGAATCCCAAGCAGGCTCCACACTGTCAGTGCAGAGCCCGATGTAGGGCTCAAGCCCACGACCTGTGAGATCATGACCTGAGCCAAGATCAAGAGTCGGACGTTCCACCGACTGAGCCACCCAGGTGCCCTGACATAGATTTACATCTTTATAGGATCAGTCCACTTGTGGAGAATGGATCGAAGGGAGGCAGGAGGGGATGTAGTGGAAGAGAAAAGGGGATATTATTGGAACCCAGGGGAGAGAGGTAACACCTGTTCACTGCCCAACTTTGAGGCATGAGTAGAAGTTAAAATCGATGGGCTTCAAGGTGGGTCAGGTGTGTCAAGTTAAGGGGAGGCAGGGATCAAAGAGTATCCCAGATTTCTGGCATAAGAAACTCAATGGCTCTTGGTAACATTTACTAAGAAAGAAACCCTGGAAGAATCTGGAGGGATTGTGAATTCATCTTGGATATGCGCACTGAGAGTGTGTGTGATGTATCCAGGCAGAGAAGCAGAGGTACTTGGATAGATGGGTCTGGAGCTCAGAATGGTCTGGGCTGGAACTCTATTCAGTGGTCTCTGTTTGGCACAGAGATGGAAATGAAAGCCGGGGGCTTGGACAAGATCACTTAGGGAGAGAAAGTATGGTATTAGAAGAGGGTCTAGGACTGAGCGCTGAAGAAATATTCCACTTACAACCAGTGTGGAGGAGAGGATAAAGGAAACCAATGAGACATATAGGAGTGTGGTAGCAGGCTCCAACATGGACCCCAGGGATTCCCCACCCCTTGGTCTTTATGTGCTGTGTAGCCTCCCACACGGGATAGCGCTAACCTGGGTAGCCAATGCAGTATCGTGGAAATGACCGTGCACGACTGACGTTGTGGCTACAAAACCTTTTAAGACTTCAGAGAGACCTAAGGTGGTCCCTAAAAAAGTTGTTCAAATAATAAGGGTTATAGTCCCTCAGCAGTCTGAGCAGCAGCCCAAGGCAAAGAAGGACTTATCTCCAAGAAATATGTGGGTGTGGCTTTTGCCTAATGGAGTGAACTGGAGTAAGACTCAGAGGAGACACACAGAGTTCAAAAATAATTATATTTGCATTAACATTATCAGCTTGGACTGAAAGAGATACACTACAAAATGTAAAGAGGGCTTTATATCCCCCAAATTCTACTGGGTGGTAACGGGCTGAGAACATGTTAACTGTCTCTCTACACGGGCTACCTTTCACTGAAAGGAAAAATGACTCCGAGGATGGAACCAAGAGCCCGGCCTCCAAGATGGCCCCCAACATTCCCCACCTTCTGGTATCCACAGCTTTGGGTACTTCCTTCCTCCCCACACTGAATTAGACTGACCTGTGTAACCAGTATACTGTGGAGTGCCAGCGTGTGGTGTTTGAGCATAAGCCGTAAAAGCCATTGCAGCTTCCACCCTGCTCTCCTGGATCACCTGCTCCGGGGAAAACCAGCTACCATGTCGTGAAGACATTCAAGCAAGCCTACGGAGGTGCCCGCACGGTGAGGCATTGAGCCTCCTGCCAATGGTCGTGTGGGTGAGCCATCCTGGGTGGACCCTCCAGCTTCCGTCAGCCTTCCAGAGGACTGTCGTGCCAGATACCATGGGATGACCCTCATGAGGGACTCCAAGCAAACCGACGCAGTTAAGCCGCACCAAAATACCTGACCCGTAAAAGCCAGGAGGTGATGTTTGTTGTTTTAAGAGATGTCTGGGGGGTACTGTGTTAACATGATACACCTTAGTGTAACTCGTACCATGTCTTAGGGTAATGCAACAGATCATTAGTACAAGGAGAAAGACCAAGAGTGAGCTCATGAACGGTAGATGAACTCTTGTCTCAAGGGGACAGTGGACATGGGTGTAAGTGGTGGGGGACAGCCGAATGTCTCTTCCCTGGATGACAACAAGGCCCGAATAGCCATCCTTAGTTTCGTGTGGAAAACAAGAAAACCCCCACTACACTTAGTCTACTTGGTGCGAGAAAACTAAGAAGTATCTATCACTGTTCTGCAGGACCTCATTGAAAACATGTTCTGCAAGTCTGCGATGCCTCTCAAGGACACTGCATAGATGTCTTGCTGAACTTATCCATTCTTTCAGTGGCCTTCTCGTGCGGACACGTCATGCCATTAGTGGGCTGTACGTGAACAGGGGAGCCCGCCGTGCAGCACCCGGACTGCCGGACTTGCCGAGGTGCTCACACAAGCGAACTCCAGGCTAAAGCAAAAGCCTCTTAAGATAGAAAAAGACTCCAAAAACCTTTTACCAAAAATGCTCACCACCACCTCATATTTATGTTTTAATTTATCTTTGAAAGTACTTTCACGACATCTTATTTTACTCTCACAACCACCCGTGTGAGGAGGGTGGGTCGGTGGGTTTGTAGAAAAGGCAGATACGGGGGGCGCCTGGGTGGCACAGTCGGTTGAGCGTCCGACTTCAGCCAGGTCACGATCTCGCGGTCCGTGGGTTCGAGCCCCGCATCAGGCTCTGGGCTGATGGCTCAGAGCCTGGAGCCTGTTTCCGATTCTGTATCTCCCTCTCTCTCTGCCCCTCCCCCGTTCATGCTCTGTCTCTCTCTGTCCCCCAAAAAATAAATAAAAACGTTGGAAAAAAAAAATTAAAAAAAAAAAAAAAAAAGAAAAGGCAGATATGGGTCATTCCCAAATGAGGAAACAGGCTTCAATCGCTTGGTTAAGGCCACACAAACTATTCATGGTTGCAGGTCTCCTGGTATCAGGTTGAGTACTTTCCCCCAAAAGATCCAGGCAGCATTAACCAGGGACTATTCACCTGGCATCTTCTTTCTACAAATAATCTCAAAACAGCTCGAACGTCACCTTCCGCAGCAATCTATCTGCCTTATGCTTTAATACTGGCTTTTCTGAAACTGGAATTGGGGAAGGGGTGAAGATCCTCTGTCTTCTTTCCACGTTGGTTCCTATGCAACTGTACAAACTGAATGTCTTACACAGCAGTCCTCAGGAGTGGCTGGAGGGTAATGACACCCTTCAAAACATTCCTCATTGGAAGCTGCCTTCAGAGAACAAAACCTCTTCCCGGAAGAAAAGCAGTCTTTTAGTTCAGAGTTATGTTTCATTTCTAAATTACAAATAGCATCATTCCCTTGACCATCTTCCTTAATCGGATTTTTAGCCGTTTCCTAAATGTTACTCTATGCTCAGAGACCAAAACTTTACAAACACTGAGCATATGCAAACGTGCTGGTTACAGACTCTGAGGGGCTTACCCCAAAGACATTCCAGAAAGGTTAGAGCGATAGCACTAACAGAACACTAACACCTCTGAACAGAACTCCCCTGAGGAAGAAAACCCTCATAAGGGTTTGTATCAGGAATGTACGGCAACGATATTAATTAAAATAATGACTTGTGTGTGTTGAGTGGCACTTGATACGTCTTGTCTAATTTAATCCTCAAAAGAATCCTATGAGGTAAGACACAGTTCTATTTGTTTAAAAATCAAACCTTACCATGTGATCACACAGGTGTAACGCCCTTATATCATAAAGGGCAAAGAGTAACTCCTAAAAACTACAGGAATGAATGGCTAATATAATGTCTCTCAAAAGCTTCCACCTCCTCAGAGGGTCGGTCTGTAGGGATCTGACCCAATTTGGTGGTTTTCACACAGTTTCAAGCCTGTCAGTGTTTTGCCACTCCCGTATCAGCGCACATTTTAGTCTACTGTAACTGGATAGAGATAGTAGAGGACAGAAGTAAGTACATTTTTGACTTCTGAGAAACTCAAGACATTTCCAATTTTCCTCATCTCGAGGAAGACACAAGAAACCGCATCTCAAACTGATCTTTGCTTCTTTTTTTCTCCTATCATGGTTTGTTTGGTGCAAGAAGGTAAGAAATGAAGACTTCATCCAAGAATCTGTTCTTTTATTTCTTTTCTTTTTTTTTTTTTTTTAAGTTATTGATTCATTTTGAGGTGGGGTGTGGGGAGAGAGAAGGAGAAAGAGAATCCCAAGCAGTCTCCCTGCCACTCGAGCTCACAAACCGTGAGATCACGACCTGAGCCGAGATCAAGAGTCGACTAAGTCACCCAAGTGCCCTTCCAAGAATCTATTAAGTAGCAATTTGAGGAGCCAAGATTTGCTACCAGGTATCCATTTGTGTCCATCTATCTAGATATTGGTGTAGATTTATTTAGATAGAGATAGATACATTGTTTAATACTGTGTTTCTTGAAAACCATCTCAACAAGTGTGATCCCATCCGTGTTTCTAGCTCCTTCAGAGTGATGGAGCCACAGGAGAAGGCAGCCATATGAGAACCACTATGATCAAGAGGAAGACCGTCAGCCCATCCCAAACAAGACACCCGGAGGCATGACCCCCAGGACTTCTGCCATGGCCATGTGCTTTAAACCAGTCGACTACTTCCTGGAGGTCAAATGGCTGAGCCTCATAACCCAGCTCCTTCTTGGCCTTCTCTAGACTAAAGTAATGTGTGACGCCAGTTTTGTAAACTTCTGTGCGGGTGAGGAAGGGCTGGAAGTTGTAGACCCGACCAAAAAGGAAGTGAGCCATTTCTGTCAGGAAAGCAAAACAGTAGATGAGGGTCAAGGGCAGGCGGATGGATGGGAACCTGTAGCCCAGGCCCTCAACCAGAGGCCGGAGGAACTCAAAGTTGTTCACGGGTCTGCCGTCCGAAATGAAGTAGGGCTGCCCAGAGGCCACGTGGCCCTTGGCAGCTGTCAGGGCCTCTGAGGCCAGAATGTGAGCCTGGACCAAGTTATCCACGTGGACAAATTCAACCAGGCTCCCAGGATCCCCATACACAAACTTGAAGAGACCCCTCTCAATGTAGCTCACTATCCTGGGAAGGTGCCTTTGTTCTCCAGGCCCGTAGATGCCAGCCGGCCTCAGAGCACAGGTTCTCAAGACACCATCACTTCTTACCAGGGTAGCACCATTGGCCTCCAGCACTTTCTTTTCTGCAATAGATTTGGTCCGAGAGTAGTGATCAGGATGGAGGTGAAGAGGTAGGTAAGGCAGAGATTCATCTCCATTTCTGATAACTTGACCTCCAAAGATGACATTGAAAGTGCTAGTGTAAACTAACCTTGGCACCCCTCTCCTCCTGCAAACCTGGAGGATGTGGTCTGTGCCCCCGACGTTGACTTCTTCAATCAGGCTTCGATTCAGCTGCTCCCGCCCCGACATGCCGTAAGAGGCGATATGGAACACACATGCAATGTCCGCATCCTGGAAGGCTTTCTCCACATCACAGAGGTGGCGAATGTCTCCGTGTATAAACTTGACTCCCTCTGGCAAGGGATGGGCAGGGCTTTTGATGTCAAAGAGAATCACGTGGAATCCTTTCTGGTTCAGAGCACAGCCTAGGCTGAAACGAGGAAAAGCAAGTTAGATCGAATCGTGACTAAGCTATGCCTGACGAAAACCGCATAAAATAATTTACCAATCAATGTGGGGCTGACCCAAGTCTTCTGGGCTTATCCTGAGTCCCCTCGCTTTACATGTTCATTGTGCAACAATCCCTTATGTAAGCGCGCAAACATTAAAAACGGAGGATCCACATATCCTTGCTTCTTCTATCTTCTCGCATAGATGGTAGCAAGTACAGGTTCCATTTTCCCCCTCTGTTTTAGAACCCACCATCCATTCTTTGGGACATTCATGAATGATAACAGAGCTGCAAAGAATAACTTATTATTTAGGGGCACCCGCGTGGCTCAGGCACTTGAGCCTCAGACTCTTGGTTTTGGCTCAGGTTGTGATCTCATGGTTCATGAGTTCAAGCCCAGCATCGGGCTCTGTGATGACAGCGTGGAGCCTGCTTGGGATTCTCTCTCTCTCCCTCTCTCTCTCTCTCTGCCCTCCCCTGCTCACTTTCTCTCTCTCTTTCAAAAACAAATAAATAAACATTAAAAAAAAAGAATAAGTATTATTTTAAAATGTTTTTGGTGGGCACATTATCTACACCTGCCCCCAATTTAATGCCTTTACAAAGAATCTTTCTTAAAGTAGTATATATCTGTAGTTCTGAATTTCAATGAGCAGTGGGCAACCTAGTTCATTTCTGGTTTAACACTGTTCAAATGAGTAAAAGTCTACACTGTACTCATGTCAGAGTCAAAAGCTATAATTTTTTTCCAGCAACTACCAATAAAATAAATTCCACAGACGTGTTTATCGATGCACTGACCGGAAACCAAAATAGCCACCTCCTCCTGTAATAAGGACCGTTTCCTTCGGGGATTTGCGGGAGTCCATAGGTGGCGGTCAGGAGCTCACTGGACCTAGTAGAAAGAAATGCAACAATGTTACTGACCCCGCCTGGCCTAGTGCTGCATCAGAAAAGGGGAGCTGATAACAAGGCTTATGAAGACTCAGCAGAACGCCCGACAGAGGACGGGCACTCTGTGATGTCATTTCTCACACTTCCTTTGCTTGGAGCTCTAAGGGTCTGGGGATTGGTTCTCCCATTACCTTTCCACGTACCAAGGTCACATCTCTCAAAAGCACAGGGTTGCGGAAATGCTTGATGAGTTCTTCTGCATAACTGTACTAAGTACTTGAGATCGCCAGGAAAGCTAACCAGTCCACCATGCAGAGAGAGGTCAGTTGGTGGGACAGCTACGGAGGCTGTTTCTAAACACAGTGGATGTCAGTCACTGATATTTCAACCCAGACTTCCTCCCTGTATCTCCATGATGTGGTGGCAATCTCCCTCCCTGACTTCATCTGGTGTTCTCCCGCCGCCCACTGGACTCCCTTTGAGATGCCAAGCCCGTCTGCAACTTGAGGGCTACACACACCTTCTATTTCACCTTAGTGGGAACGGCTGTTCTTTGCCCGGCTGTACCTTTCCCAATCGCTAGGTCTGCCTGAATGTCACTTGCTCAGTCAGGGATGCTTCTCTGATCGCCCTAAGGGAGAGCCCCTGACCTTAAATACTGCTGTTGTTTCTTCATGGCACATCTTATCACCTGGAAGTATCTTTTTTGTTTTAAACTATTGCTCTCCTTACAATAGAACATAAGTTCCATGAGAACGGAGACCTTCTGCCTTTTCCACTGACGTGTCTTTTCCAGAACCTACCACATGGCAGATGTTCAACAAATATTTGTTGAATTTACGGGTGATTTTCAACACTGTGAAATAACACCCAGTTGAGTAAAATTGTTTTGGGCACAAATGATGCAGGGCTCTGCAGTGTGTAAGAGTCATCACTGTGTAAGTCAAAGAACACTGCCGCTCTCTTCTTTAACATTGCCATTTTCATTAAACTTCTATCCTAAGAAATTCTGAGGGGTGCCTGGGTGGCTCAGTAGGTTAAGCATCTGACTCTAGATTTTGGCTCTGGTCATGATCTCACGGTTTGTGAGCGTGAGTCTCTCATCGGGCTCCATGCTGGCAGCGTGGAGCTTGTTTGCGATTCTCTAAGTAAATAAACAAACAAACAAAAGTCTGGGTTACGGAATGAAAACAACACAAAGCTAAATGAGACGGAACTCCTGCATTCTGGAACTGACGATGGAGTGAGCCTTTTGGAAGCAGCTAAACTACAAGGTGAAAAGGAGGAAACAAGATTGCTGTCACGTGTCGGTGTAAGCAAGCCGCCGTGGGAGCACCGAGCTGGGCGTGGAGAGAAACTGACTCTGAAGAGCTCATCAGAGAAGACTTCGCTGCGAAGTGGGCATCAGAGCTGAAGGGTGACAACAAGAGGACTGAGGCGGGCTGAGATAGGCTGAGGGAGCATCATGAATGAACAAAATGGTGATGGGAAAGGCTGTGTTGGGCAATTAATATAGTGATTCAGGCGGGAAAGATAGCCTGGGGTCAGCTTGGAGACACCTCTGAGCTCCTGAAGGGGAACGTGAATTCTATTCTGCAGACCACCCAACAGCCACGCGCCCTCTGGTCCTTGCAAAAGATCAAACTTTTCCCGAAGGGAAGGAGAGCCTGAACACCGGCAAGGTCTGGGTAAGAGGTGATGGGGCTGTGCTAGAGGCCTATCAGTGAGGACGCAATGCCAGGGTGCTCTGCTGAAATCAGGAGGTGAGCCGGCGAGCAACTGAGTGAGCCCGCAGTGGGCAGCACCCAGGCGGAGTCTGAGGGGTGTGCCATCATTAACCCAAGCAACACACACAGGCTTTGAAAACGTTCTGTTTGGTTAATAGAGTTCTGATTAATAGAATGCCAGATAACAAAGTCTAAGATTTTTTAAAAAATTTTTAATGTTTAATTATTTCTTTTGAGAGAGCAAGCGAGCAGGGGAGGGACAGACAGAGCGGGAGACAAAGAATCTGAAGCAGGTTCCAGGCTCCAAGCTGTCAGCACAGAGCCCGACGTGGGGCTCGAACCCACGAACTGTGACATCATGACCTGAGCCGAAGTCAGACGCTCAACTGACTGAACCAAACAGACTGAACCTCCCAGGCGCCCCAAGGTATTCTTAATATCTCCACAAGAATTCCACGGTAAGGGATTCAGAAAATGGACCAGGCCTCAGAGTCCAATTAAGAAAATTCCAACATGGGGCGCCTGGGTGGCGCAGTCGGTTAAGCGTCCGACTTCAGCCAGGTCACGATCTCGCGGTCCGGGAGTTCGAGCCCCGCGTCAGGCTCTGGGCTGATGGCTCAGAGCCTGGAGACTGTTTCCGATTCTGTGTCTCCCTCTCTCTCTGCCCCTCCCCCGTTCATGCTCTGTCTCTCTCTGTCCCAAAAATAAATAAACGTTGGAAAAAAAAAAAAATTAAAAAAAAAAAAAAAAAAGAAAATTCCAACAAAAATTCTCCCTAATCTCTTAATTATTCTGTTTTTGAAACCACCCACTCCGGACCAGTCACAGGACCACAGGTCAGTCATGGCACATGTGCACATTAATCATGCTGGCAATGTACAAGTGCACGTTATTAATGCTTCAGAGGACCTGCCAGGTCTATTCACCTTCCTTCTCATCAGCTTCCAACTACTGCCACAAGGATCCGAGGGGAGAACTTGTATGACTGACCTGATCAAGGGGTCAGACGAGAAAGGTGGCGATGAATAGGGGAAAAGTAATGATGGGGCAAGACAGCGAGGAAAAGAAGCCTATCCACCAGGTGGGTAAAACCTTCACAGATCACCAGCCATTAACATCCCCACCCGGAGCTGCCTTCTTGCTTCCTGGCTCCCTACATCAAAAAGCACAGAAAAAAACACAAAAAAACAAAAAACACCGCAGTAAACACATCTCCCGGAAAACTGCAACAAACGTCCAAGAACACTAAGCCAGAAGGGAGAAGAAGCATATACAATTTTTCTTCACCTAGCTGCCTGACTTTTACACTCTTCATGGCTTCTGTTTTATTAATTAGTTACCATCTGATTCCTCCTGGGGCTGGGCACTCAGGCCAATGTTTATAATCACAATTACTTTAAGGCTCTTTCAAAACCCAGCTTAGTAATTGCTTTCCTCTGGGTGGAGGGGGGAAGGGTCACATCTGACCTGAGCAGTCATTCTATCAGATATGGGTTAAAGTTAAGTACATGATCCAAAAAAAAAGAATCTTAATTACAAACAGGAAAAAATGAAATTTAAATCCGCCTTACCTCTTGATAATACTAAGATAAAGTGAGGGTAATAAAGTTGACATCTCACAGGGAAGTTATGAGAAAACTCATAAAAATGACTACGGGTACCTTAGACTTACAAAGACCTAATTAAATGCGAAGGATCAGTAATAAGAACCTTAGATTATGCACACAGTTCCTTCATCCCCTGAGTTCAAGTTGATGACGTTACTAACCCTCCGGTATTATAATGTAATATACAAATCTAGGTGCCACTGGAGTCCACAACAGATAGGAGAATTGAAGACTGCTTTCATAAAAATAAAATTTTACTACGTTTGCTTTAAGCAAGATAAAATAACTACAAGTAGTTTACCCCTGTGATGGTGTGTTTTTTTTTTTTTTAATTTTTTTTTTTTTCAACGTTTATTTATTTTTGGTACAGAGAGAGACAGAGCATGAACGGGGGAGGGGCAGAGAGAGAGGGAGACACAGAATCAGAAACAGGCTCCAGGCTCCGAGCCATCAGCCCAGAGCCTGACGCGGGGCTCGAACTCACGGACCGCGAGATCGTGACCTGGCTGAAGTCGGACGCTTAACCGACTGCGCCACCCAGGCGCCCCTGTGATGGTGTGTTTTAAATTACTGCCCAAGTACTACCTAGAGGCAAAAGGTAACTGTGTTCTTACTGGATTGAGATCAGGAAAATACATTGAGGCTAGAGGGTTTAGAAATGGTGCTGTTCAAATTCCATGCGTGATCTAAAAATTATTTGTGTTTAATATCAAGCAAAGCAATAAAGATGTTGTTAAAGATAAGGAGAGTAACCCTGATACAGGTGAAGGGGGTGGGAGGTATGCAACCTAAAAGGCCAAATACACTTGGAAAGAAAATTAACTGGAAAGTCGATATACTCATAACAGAGAGTAGCATTGTGGTTACTGGAGACTGGGGGTTGGAGGAAATGAGCCGGCACAAATTTCCAATAATAAGAGAGAGTAAGTTCTGGAGAACTAGTATACAGCAGTATATGTGACTACAGTCAACAACACTGTATTATATACCTGAAACCTGCTAAGAGTAGCTCTTGAAAGTTCTCAGCCCACACGCAATAATTATGTGAGGTGCCTGAGATGTTAACATACTTTATTTTGGTTATTTCACAGTACAACAAATCATCACATTGCAAACCTTAAATTTACAGTGTTAGGTCAATTATCTCAATAAAGCTGGAAGAAAAAAATATCTTAAACTACCCCCCCTCCCCCCACACTGGGCTACAAATTATGCAAGTTGTACTGGTTGAGCTAGACCTAGCTCTTGAAGCCAGGCCTGCAGGACTTCCCAGCCAGTACTCTTAACCCTGTGTGTCGCCCCCCTGGGGTTGAGACAAGGCTGTACCACCGCTGCTACTATTACTTATTATGTTTTATTTAAATCTATTCACCTTTTTACAAGAAATACATTCATTTTAAGTGGGAACCTCACGCTTCCACTGTAAGTGGGAACCACCCGTCCTATGGAAAGGTAGTATTTCTAGGAACTGCGAAATGACAAGTGATCAAGTCTAGCTAGATACAGATGCCTGCTGCAAACTCTGAGCTTGGGGGGGGGGGGGAGGGGGGCGGGGGGGTGTCTGCTGTTAAACACACACACACACACGAAGAAAAAAGGAAAACCCCCAGCGCCTAGACAGTGTGTGAGGTCTTCGCGACATTCTAGAAAGCCACGCGGCGCCCGGCTCGCTGGAATCCGAGACAGCACTGGAAAGGGAAGGACGTTCCCATCACCGGGGTGGACGTCACTCACTCCCGCGCCCCGTACCACCTGCCGTCCGGCTCGTCCCACCCCGGCCGCCACGACGCGCGGGTAGGGGCCGGGTCACCGACAGCCGGCTCGGCCCCGGGTCCCGGCTGAGCAGCGGTGGCCCTCCCGACCCAGGCCCGGGGCCCACTCACAGTGGCGAGAGACGACAGCGCACGCAGGCCGTGAGAGATACGCTCGCCCCAGGCCGGTGCGTCCGCCGCGACCACCCCCGCTCCGCGCGGGAGCCGTCGGGCCGGCCTCCTGGAGCCACTTCCGGTCCTCTCTAGGAAGCCCGGAGGTCTCGGCATCTCTATGATGTGCTGGTCTGTCGTCCATCCTCACCTGGGCTGGGCCAGCAGGTCCACTCCAGGAATCTCTCTCAGGTGCCCAACCCGAGTGTTCCAGCCTCGCGGGAGCCCTTGCAAGGTCATCCCTACTGCTATTCCCACCTCCACTGTCTGCTTTTAGACTTCCGCCTCCGTTTTTGTGTCCCCACAGGGCTGAGCACAGTGCCTGGTAACTGGGGAGGGGGGCGGTGCTCAGCTCAGTCAGTACTGCTGGGATGGATGATGGATGAGGCTCCATGAAACTACTGAATAGTCACTCTCCAGGTCTTTTCAACTCTCTAGCTCGGAGTCTCCACGTTTATGTATTCCCGTGTCCCTGATTTACCCTAGTTTTTTTCCGGTTCCAGGTGTGAGGGAATGAAAGCAAGACACCGGTAGCGTCTGCTACACATCAGAATCCTGTAATGCTGTGCTTTAAAAAAAAAAAAAAAAAAATTATTTAAAAAAATTTTTAATGTTTATCTTGGAGAGAGAGAGAGAGAGAGAGCGAGCGAGCATGACCTGGGGAGGGACACAGAGAGAGGGAGAGACAGAATCCAAAGCAGGCTCCAGGCTCTGGGCTGTCAGCTCAGAGCCCAACACAGGGCTGGAACTCATGAACCGTGAGATCATGACCTGAGCTGAAGTGGGACGCTTAATGGACTGAGCCACCCAGGTGCCCCTAAAAAAATGTGTTTATGTTTATTTATTTTTGAGATAAAGCATGCACGAGTGAGGGGCAGAGAGAGGGGGACAGATTCTAAAGTAGGCTCTGCGTTGACAGCGGACAGCCCGATGCAGGGCCCAAACTCACAAGCCACGAGATCATGACCTGAGCCGAAGTTGGATGCTTAGCCGACTGAGCAACCCAGGAGCCCCAGTGCTGTGCTTTTTAAGGGTGCTCCATGTTGGGTTGCGGAGGAGTGGGGTTTCTGTCCAACCCCACTGATTCCCTTGGACACAGCTCCTGAAGTGGCTTGTGACCTGAGCCTTAAGGAACAAGTAGGAGGTGGCCCAAGGAGAAGAGAAGAAAGGAACATTTTGGTGGAAAAAATAACAGGGCAAAAGCATAGAGTCAGGATTGAATGCCACATGCCTGAGGAATAAAGAGGCACTGCAGGCTAACGATATTTGTGGAGATCGAAAGGAGAGGAGAGGGAGAGGAAAAGGGAGACACGGTTCTCTATAGTACTCAGGCCAATTAATCTGAAGGGAAAGACCATTGTCTACATTGGGACTGTCCAGGAGGATTCAGCAAGACAGCAGAAGTCTGTAGGTGGGAGAGGGCATGATCCAGACCCCCACATTCCACTCTTTTCTCAGAATTAACCTCTTGACTGCTGCTGGAGCTTCCTTAGAGCTCTGCTGTGGTTTCAGGACACCGCAGCATCTGAAAACACTGATACACTTTGAGGGTGTCTGCCCCTCGAGATCGTTTCTCCAGGAGGCCACACTTTCAGGGGTGGTGGTGTTCAGACAGGATGTGTTGTGATCAGCTAGGAGGTGTCATACTAATGTCTCACCTATAGTATAGTAGTGAGCGTGAAGTGATGAATAACTTACCTTTCTAGTCTTTAGACTTAGAACAAGTATAGCAAGGAGGTAAGGAACAGACCTTAGAGTCAGAGCGGTGGGGATTGGAACCCTGGCTCTGTATAGAAGAGTCCCGAACTGATGAAATGAGGTGAGGTCTGTGTCCTCCTCAGACCCCTCCTGGGCAATGTTAGCTGCTTTTGTTATAGATCATCTTCAAGACTACGTGTGCAAAACTTGGGCGGGAATATTCACATCAGCATTATTCATAAGCGCTCCAAAGAAGAAGTAATCCAAATGCCCATCAGTGGGTCAATGGATAAATAAAATGTGGTCTGTCCATACGAATAGAGTATTATTCACCTGTAAAAAGCAACCAAGCACAGGTCTTCCTCGACTTGCAGTGGGGTTATGTCCTGATGAAGCCATCGTAAATTGAAAATATCGTAGGTCGAAACTGCATTTAATTCCCCTAACCTACTGAACATGACAACTTAGCCTCCCCTCCCTTAAATGTGCTCCGAATACTTACATTAGCCTACAGTCGGGCAAAATCATCTCACATAGGGCCTATTTTAAAATAGTGGTGAGTGTCTCGTGTAATTTGTCAAATACTGTACTGAAAGTGACAAACGGAACTGTTGTAGGCCGACAGACGGTTGTGTCTCAGTTGTTCACCCTCCTGATCGCGTGGTCGACTGGGAGCTTTGGCTTGCTGCTGCTGCCTGGAGTCACGAGAGAGGATCGTCCAAAACATCGGTAGCCTGGGAACAGATCCTTATTCCCGATTCCCAATTCCAAGTGTGGTTTCTACCCAAGGCCCACGGCTTTCTCACCATCAGAAAGTTGAAAAATCGAAAGTCACACCCCTGTAAGTCTGGAGTCAGGGGCCGTCTGTAGTGATATGGGCTACCGCATGGATGGCCCTAGAAAACATTACGCTCGTGTTTTTACTAGCCAGCTTCAGAAGCCAGGCACACAAGACCACATACTGCATGATTTCACGTATGTGACATGTCCATAGGCACATCCATAGAGACAAAAGGCCGATTGGTGGTTGCCAGCGGCTGGGAGGTTTGGGGTGAGATGGGGAGTGACTGCTCATGGGGACAGAGTTCCTTTCTGCAGTGACGGAATGTGGTGATGGCTGCACACCTGTGCGAATACTAAAAACCACTGATTTGTATCCTTTAAATGGGTGGATTTTATGATATGTACATTAGACATCTCCATACAACTGTCATTAAAAACAGATTACACCTACAATATTGTCAGTCTCATTGTAATTGCAATGTTGTCTGAGTAGGAGAGGACAGGATGGCCCATCATCCTGGACATGCCCACAGAAGCGTGTCATAGGAGGCAGAATCAATACAGGTAAAAGTTGAGGAACCATTGCCTTAGGGAAATAAGCATAATTCTCCTTTCCACCATCTCAATATGGAGGCTTTGCGCCCCCCGCCCCGGACGCTGCTGTCACCTTCCTCCTTCTCAGGGCAAGGAGGAGAGAGTACAAAGCAGAAGGAAAAGTAAGGTTTGAATAATAAATGCTTTCCAATTAGCTGCCTTGAAAACTGAGAGTCGGCTTGTATTAAGCTTCATGATCAAATTACTTCATTTTGTCTCTCGTCTAACTGCTCGGGTAATTTTATGCCAGGATTATTTTAGTCATCCTAATTATGCAGGCATCAATATTTAGTGGGTGTTTACCTAACCCACTGCATACCCAGAGGCGTTCTTCCCTCAGAGACCATGGCAGGACAATATAATACGAATAGGCATGCAAGGTATAGAAATGAAGTGCCTTTGATTTCTCCCTCCTTGTTTGTAAGGAACGTTCAGGTGGTGTTTCTTGGAAGAGCAACGTGTGTCCTATTCAGATGCATCTACAAAAGGCAGTGCTGTCCGTGTTACCAGTTCATTATATGATACTAAATGCAATTCTTGTGCAGATGTTTCATTAGGGATTCAGTTATGCAAGGCAAATTAAAAGTCACTGTTTGAACTGAGGGTTGATGGGGGGTGGGAGGGAGGTGAGGGTGGGTGATGGGTATTGAGGAGGGCACCTTTTGGGATGAGCACTGGGTGTTGTATGGAAACCAATTTGACAATAAATTTCATATAATAAAAAAAAAACAATCTAATCATTAAAAAAAAAAAGTCACTGTTTGTTTAGATTTTCTTTTTTGCAAAGAACCTTTCCTCGCTAGTCGCCTCGTGTTTGAATTTCTGTCACTGGCAATATCACTGACCCCCTTTTCCTTTGGAACCCCTTCTCCTTTGAGAGAATGCTCTCTCAGTCTGCTCACTGTGCTCCTCTCAGTCTTTTCCTCCTCCTCCTTCATCCCGTCCTCTCCATTTTCTTTCTTTGGCCCCTTTGTATATTCTTCCCAGCTCTTAACTGGGTACAACCCACGATTCAACCTCCAGCTTTCTTTTCTTCTACATCTACATCCTTTGCCTGAAAGAGGTCATTAGTTATCTTGGTTTCAACTCTGAACCCAGCCCGAGAGACCCCCAAACATGTATAAGCTGGCCCCTAGGAGGTATTTACGGGGACCGTCCACCTGTGTGAACCTCATGTCCAAAGGTGTATTCCTTATCTCAAGCAATACCTGGCATTGGCTGCATTTTTTTGACATCTTCTTTCCCTTCATTCAGATATCCATTTAATTTTGCCTTGCAAAGTGTCTTGGACCCATACTCTCTTCCCATTCCTTCTGCTTCCGTTCTATTTTCCTGAGGGCCTCCCGAAAGAGTAATATCCCAGGGTGCCATCAGGTTAATCTTGGCCATCTTCGGAGTTGGAATATCTCTTAGACAATCCATCCTGAGGCCAGGCCATGGAGCTGCCCTCTCACTCACTTCCTCCCCTCCGTGGTCTAAAAACACCATGCTCCTGTACCACTTTCTCGAGTCCTGTGGAGTGAGGCAAAGCTGATGGTAGGATGTGAAATGGAACACTGCCAGGGCACCGCATGGACCACAGGACTTGGGAATGTGGAAAGAGAGAGAGACTAGGGCACGGCCTCTGCCTACCAGTGGGTTGGCTCTGTGAATGGCCATTCTTCTTTCACTAAGAAGCATCTTGTTTAAGTAACTAGGTGTACTCCAGCTGAGTAAATCAAAGCAGTTAATTTCAATACAATCGCAGGATAATATTTTTGCTTAAATACTTTTATCGAGTGTCTTAAATATATTTTACAATAACTTTGTGACCGATTTACCTCATTCAACCTATGGAAGATATTCACCATATAATTGGCACAGCCTTCCACCTTGCCAAATCCATCAGCCAGATCAAAGGATTTGAATTCTTTTTGACTTCTATGCCCCAAATGATGCTTAATAATCAGCTGTTAGAAAAAAATGATTTCATATTTCATTTTATTTATTGAAAAATGTGTATTTATTTTGAGACAGAGAGAGAGAGAGAGAGAAAGCAGGGGAGGGGCAGAGAGAGAAGGAGACAGAGAATCCCAAGCAGCCTCTGCACTGTTAGTGCAGAGTCCGATGTGGGGCTCAAACTCATGACCGTGAGATCATGAACTGAGCCAATATCAAGAGCCAGAAGCTTAACCAACTGAGCCACCCAGGTGCCCCTCATATTTCATTCTAAATAAATATATCAGCACCCTAATGGCAATTATTTCACTTTTGGTAGATAGATTGACCGATTGTAGAGTTTGTTATTGTTGTCATGCATTTGTTACTGAGATTATTTTCATGGGAAAATGTACAGCATGTTAAGAGGAAAGGAAGTGGGGGGCAGGGCACACTGAGCGGTAGACCTTTGAGCAAGGAAATATAGGAGGCCAGGAAATTCGGCAAGTGGACAAGAGCATTCCAGGCTGAGGGAAAAGCTCCAAGGCAGGAGTATGTTTGAGGACTGGCAAGGAGGCCCTTGTGACTAAAATGGAGTGAATGAGGAGACGGAAGTCAGAGATGTGGTCCAAGAGCTACAGGGCACAAAACATGTGGCCGTGGAGCCATTTAAGGATTTTGGCTCTGACACTGACTCTGGGTGAGATGGGGAGACTCTGGCAGGTTTGCAGCAGACGGGCGACGTGACAGAGTCGAGGTTATCCAATGATTTCTCTGGTGCTGGGTTGAGGGTAGACTGTAAGGAGACAAGGGTGGAATCAGAGGGATCTATCAGAAGGCTGTGGCTGCAATCCAGGTGAGAGGTGATGGCGGCTTGGACCAGGTTGGCAGCAGTGGAGTGATCAGGTAGGGGGTCTATTCTGAAGGTAGGGCCAGCAAGATTCCTTGACAGATCGGATGTGGGTTGAGTCAAAGAGCCGAGTCAAGGGGATTCCAACATGAGTGTGCTCAGCTACTAGAAGGGTGAGGCTGCCCTCACTGAGATGCTGTGAGGTGCTTCTGGAACACACACATCCTGAACCAGGACTTGAGTAAGCTGTGAGCTGCTAAGTCTGCAGGGTAGAGGGAGGAGAAGCTGAAGGTGGTGTGACAGTAAGGGAAGGCGGAAGAGGAGAGGGTTAGAGAGAGAGTGGGAAAAGCTCAAGGAAGGACCTATGAGCTCAGTGGAGTCCACAGTGGTGGAGGTAGGAGGACATGAAGGGTCTTCTTAGAAGGGAGAGTTCCTGTCAGTGTTCTACACACTGTGGTGGCTGTGTTGTCTTCCACAACAAACTACCACAGACTGAGTGGCCTAAACAACAGAAATGTGCTGTCTCATAGTTCTGGAGGCCAGGAGTCTGAAATCAAGGTGTGGGTGGGGTCATGCTGCTTCTGAAGCCTTTAGTGGAGGATGCTTCCTTGTCTCTTGCAGCTTCTGGAGGCTCCAGGCATTCCTTGCCTGTGGCCACATCACTCCAATTTCTGCCTCCATCTTTACATGGCCTTCACCCCATATGGCCCTCCCTCTTTTTCTCTTCTATTTCCTATAAGGATACCTGTCATTGGATTTAGGGTCCATCCTGGTCCAGAATGATCTAATCTAAAGATGTTAACTTCACCGAAAGTGAAGAAGGAAGCCCCTGCCCCCCCAAAGCCGAAGCCAAAGCAGAGGCTTTGAAGGCCACGTAAGCAGTGCTGAAAGGCGTCCACAGTCACACAAAAAAGTAGATCCGCAGGTCACCCACACTCTGACAGTACAAGACATTGTGTCTCTGAAGACAGCCCAAATATCCTCAAAAGAGCTCCCCAGGAGAAACAAGCTCACCCTAGGCCATCATCAAGTTCCCCCTGACTCCCGAGTCAGCCATGAAGAAGATAGAAGACAACAACACACTTGTGTTCATTGTGGGTGTCAAGACCAATAAATCCCAGATTAGACAGGCTGTGCAGAAGCTCTGTGACGTTGACATGGCCAACGCCAACACGCTGATCAGACCCAATGGAAAGAAAAAAAGGCATATGTTCAACTGGCTCCTGACTATGATGCTTTGGACATGCCAACAAAGATGGGATCATGTAGACTGAGTCCAGCTGGTAAAATCTAAATATAAATTTTTCACCATAAAAAAATTAAAAAATAAGGAACAAATAAAGATCCTTAACTTGATTACACTGGCAAAGACGCTTTTTTTCCCAAATAATGTCACATTCACAGGTGCATGGCGCCAAGACGTAGACATATCTTTTTGGAGCCACTATTCACCCCACTACAGTGACGTACATGATTCCTCTACCCCTCCTTCTCTCCCAGGCCCAACTCCCAGGTCTTTAAAACTAGGAGGAACTTCACTACAGTTGACTTTACTGCTATACATTTTGTTTTGCAAACAGAAAAGAGAAGTTGAATTTCACAATGAATCCAGAATGGTTGAGAGAGGCAGTGACTGACAAGACACAGAAAAAATTCTGGAAGGGTAGGTCCCTAGGATCTGGAAGAAACCTAGGCAAGGCCGTGGGATACGGAATTTGAGTCAATATTATCTGGATCCCAACGTTTGGAAAGTTCTAGCTGATACCTGGGTTATCAGGACACAAAATATGATCATACTATATATTCTACTTTGTAAGCTGCCCTCCTTTCTCAAGAAATATTGCAAACATTTCCCCAAGTCATTAAATATTCTTCAACAACATGATTAAAAAAAAACTTTTTTTTACATTTATTTATTTTTGAGAAACAGAGTGAGACAAAGCATGAGCGGGGGAGGGACAGAGAGAGAAGGAGACACAGAATCTGAAACAGGCTCTGGGCTCTGAGCTGTCAGCACAGATCCCGATGCGGGGCTCAAACCCACAAACTGTGAGATCATGACCTGAGCCGAAGTTGGAGGCTCAACCGACAGAGCCACCCAGGCACCCCTACAACATGATTTTTAATGGCCATATAGCAGTCCATCAAATGAAAGTACTGTAATTTATATAACAAATCCTTTATGGTTAGCCATTTAGGATGCTTCTATGCTTTACATATGATAAATAACACTGAAATGAACAACTTCCTCTATAAATCATCATGCACATCTTTGATTATTTTCAAATGGGCTCATTTTAAATAACCATGAACAATTTTGCAATAGCAATTTCTGCTCATTGTTTTTTTTATGAACTCAAACTTTCCCTTCAGGCAAAAGGAAAAAAAAAATGGAAAAGAAGTTCCTGGAACATCTGGCTTATGGTGTAATTTACTTTTGGTATTCAGCTGTGCTCCCAAATTTTGAAATGTTGTCTTTCTAATAGACTCATCCTAGATCTAATCTCCCTTCTGGAGATACAGATGCAAGTATGTTTCCTTCTGTGAACTTCCAGCCTGGGAGCCTTGACTATATGAGGGAAGCCATGCCAAACTGTACATTGGTTGCTTTCATCCACTTCTTCTCAATTTGTAAGTCCCTAGAAGGAAGGGACAGAAACTGAAAGAAAGGAGTTTTTGTTGACACCAAGAAGATCCTTGTGATAATGGCTGCCATTGAAAACTCTGATATGCCAGGCCTTTTACATATATTAGCTTTATAACCAATATGAGGTACAAATTATTATCCCACTGTTGGTGCAAGACTGTGGCTCAGAGCAGAGAGGGCAGTTCACACAGTCAAGTAAATAGCAGAGCTGCATTTCAGAACTTAGCTCACTCAAAGCTACCGTATTGTCTGTTAGTGAGACTCCTAGGTTTTTGAATTTTGAACACTGGGAAGATTTCACACCAAAACTTGGGGAGACATGTAGGCTTGCCAGTTTTTAATTTTGCCACATAAGGGCATCAAAACAGAAGCAACAACTAGCCTGTGATATCCTATCACCACCATTTCATTCACCAAAAGATATTTTAATGCCAAAAAGAGAGGAAAGCTATATAGTCTCTGAAGGTAATCCTTTAAATTGTATGAATTCAGCTTATGAAGATCAGTAGATTGCACTTAATGATGACCATCGGGTCACCATGGACCAGTGAAAAGTGGTTACCATCTCTAGACCACATTTAAGAATTGCATCCAGGGACACCTGGGGTGGCTGTCGGTTAAATGTCTGACTCTTGATTTCGGCTCAGGTCATGATCTCCCGGTTCATGAGATTGAGCCCAGCTGTCAGCACAAAGCCTGTGTGGGAGTATCTCTCTCCTTCCCTCTCTGCCTCTCCTCCACTCGTGCTCTCACTCTCTCTCAAAAATAATCAATAAACTTAAAAAAAAAATAATTGCTTTCAGAAGTCATGTTACCATCAGTGCCTTGATGGAATGATTGCTCGGGCTTGGCTGACAGACATGGAAGGAGATTCGTGGCCTTCCTTCTGCGGCAGGAAGAAGCTGGCAAAACATTCATTCAGCCATTGAGAGTGGGGCATTCATGCCATTATTCTCTTCTCTATTCAGGGTAGAATTTTCATACTCTGGTCCTTCCCAAGAGGGTGGAAAGGAAGTGAGGACAGAGACAGAGGCTATAGATTCATTTCAAGACATTTATGGGAAAAGGAGAAGGGAGAGAGATCTGGATACATGGGCAGAAAGATTTTTATACATGCTGATTCCTTAATGTATCTCTGAGAAGTTGAGCTGTATTAGGTGGAGACCCCTTGTCGGTAAATAAGTGGATAAGTCAAAATAGAACTCAGGGATCTTTCAAGCTGGCTCTTTACTAATGTTATTGTTTTGATACACAATGTATGGGAGGCAAGGACAATGGGTTAATGAGTGTATGTTAATGTGTGTGGGTTTCACTTTTTCATTCTTGACGCCGTTCTGCTCTTTGCTGTGGTTAGTGCTAAGAAGAGAAAGAAATGAACCCAGGAACAAGATCAGAGATCAAAATATCAGGATTTAGCACACCACTTCCTGTTGACAGAATCTCTAACTTCTTCCTTAAGTCTCATGAGTGTGAAGTTCTATTGTCTTAAGAGCAGGGCCCTATACCTTTCTCACTTTGGTTCCCAAATGACAGTCCATTGCTTGCTGCCAATTAGTGACAAAACTTTTACCATTCTGGGGGGCTCTCTGAAAAATGAGGACAATATAAGAAGTTTCTCATAAAATTTAATTTATTCAGTATAAGAGACCACATTTTATTCTGACACTGTCTACTTTTCTTTAGTGTTAAAATATCTTTTCTTTTGTGGACCGTTGATAGTTGATTTTTTTTTATTAAAAAAGCTTTTTTAATGTTTTATTTATTTTTGAGACAGAGAGAGACAGAGCATGAGTGGGGGAGGGGCAGAGAGCAAGGGAGACACAGAATCTGAAGCAGGCTCCAGGCTCTGAGCTGTCAGCACAGAGCCCCACGTGGGGCTCGAACCCACGAACTGTGAGATCATGACTTGAGCCGAAGTTGGACGCCTAACCAACTGAGCCACCCAGGCACTCCCGTTGATAGTTGATTTTTAAAAGCATTTTCACTTGGCAAACTTAAATTAGTGGAGATTCAATGTCTACCCCTCACCTTTTGAAAAGATTGCACAGATCTATGAAGTACAAAAGTTGGGAAATACTGATCTAGGCAGTTTTATTATTTAGTTGCAGTCCAATTATTTAGTTACAGTCCCAGGAAATTACCGGCAAGAGTCACATGAAAGATTTCTAAGATTACACAGGAAGAGTTTTGCAACATAAGAACTTCTTTTTTTTTTTTTTTCCAAAGTTTATTTATTTTTTGGGACAGAGAGAGACAGAGCATGAACGGGGGAGGGGCAGAGAGAGAGGGAGACACAGAATCGGAAACAGGCTCCGAGCCATCAGCCCAGAGCCTGACGCCGGGCTCGAACTCAGGGACCACGAGATCGTGACCTGGCTGAAGTCGGACGCTTAACCGACTGCGCCACCCAGGCGCCCCAAGAACTTCTAAACTTATAGGTAGGATAACTTTCTCTATAATGCTAAAATTCAGACTTGGATTTTATTTACAAACACCTTCGATGTCATGGGCATATTCATGGATTAATTACTCCGAGAAGCAGTTCTGAGCTCTGCAAGCCCTATGCTCCCAATTTTTGTCTTTTTCAAAAAGAGAAAGAAAATGTCTTCTGAAAACCATGGAAGAGAGGGGAACTGATTCTCATCGCGGGCCTTATGAAAAAGAATGGTTTGGGTAATCTTAGAAGAGGAATCAACAGTTACTGGGACCTAACATGACTGATCAATAAATAAATATTTCATATTAGAATTCCTCTACTGATTGGTGGAATGAATAAACACACTGATTTTGGATTTCAGTAAGGGATTTGACAAGGTCATTTTGATATTATTGTTGGCAAGATACAGAAATGTCAGATGATTAATATCAACTTGAAAGAAGGTTTCCTGAGGTATGTCTCTGATAGCTATATTGTAATTGTCTATTTACTGGTCTGCTCCCTAAATAGAATTTAGGTTCCTCTCTGAGGGCAGGAACCAAGTCATTTTACTGACCATTGTATTCTCAGTACCTTGAATAGCACCTGGCACATAGTAAGAACACTGTAAATATGTGGTGAATGAATGAATATCTTATGAAATGCCTTGCTTTTACACTTATAAAGCTATGAGAAGGTTCACTTAGATTCTTCCATGATGTGTTGCTAGGAGGAGGGAGTAGTGGACCCAATCTTAATAACATCAAATTTAACAGGGTTTCCATTTTGATACAAATAAAATATCTTACAAGCATAGGGAGAGTTGAGCCTTACCAGATGGTTTAAAAAAGACTTAGGAACTTTGCTTCTGTTAATGGCTGATAAGATAAACAGGATCAACTCTCTTGCTGAGAGCTTATCCAATAAAGCCAGATAAAATATAACACCTATCTCCTCAAAGCCATCAAAATACTGCTAGAAAACAGCTGATAACCTGAAATTCTATGTTCTTGAAGTGAAAACATCCTTCAAAAATGGATAATGAAGACATTTTCAGAAAAACAAAAACAAAGATTTCATCACTAGCACCTATACTAAAGAAAAGTGATCTCAGGGGCAAGTGTGGAGATATGGGAAGGAATGAGAAGCCGCAAAAGAGTAACTTCTTTGTTGGACAATATAAATGAATGTTGACTCTATAAAACAAATATAAAAACATCCTGTGGGATTACGACAACTATACCATATACATCCAGATGGTGGGGAGCGGTGTACAAGTGTTCAAAGGTCCTGGCATGAGGTATATACCAAGAAGGCAAAAATAACAAGTCATGTTGGTCTGTGAGAAGTCATTTAAGTAACTGTTAAAAGCATCACAAAGAGTGAACAACTGTCAAGGTAATGAAGGGGGAGCGTGGAAAAATAACATAATTCAAAGGAAGCCTAGAAAGTAGAAGAAAGGTAATGTAGAATAGAAGGGAGTAACAAAAGGTAAACAGTAAAACAAAAGATTTCAAGCTAAACATATCAATACTTATATTAAATGTAAAGGAACTAAGTTGTTTACTTAAAAGACAAAGATTGTTATACTGGAAAAGAAAAAAAAAAGTGCCTAGTACATGTTGCTTTGAAAAGACATTTCTGAAAGGTAAGAATACAGAACAATTGAAATCAGAGAGGTGGGAAAGACCTAACTGATATGCATGGAACAGTGGAACCAACCACAGAATATACATTCTTTCTAAGCACATGTGAACATTTATAGAAATCAACTGTGTGATGGGCCATAGAGTAAGACTCAAGATATTTCAAAGGACTGAAATCACACATAATGTGTTTTTCAACTTGAGTAATATGAAGCTAGAAAGTGCAATAATATATCACTAAAATTTCCCATATGAAATTATTAAATACAATTCTAAATAACCCATGTAACAAAGAACAAATCCTAGTGGAAATTATAAAATATTTTTCAGTGAACTAACTTGAATTATAATTTTTTAAAAGTAAAGTAAATAAATAAAACATTTTCCACTGAACAATAATGCAAATAATACATATCAAACATGGGGGATGCAGCTCAGACATACTTAAAAATATAGCATAGCCTGGGGTGCCTGGTTGACTCAGTTGGTTAAGTGTCTGACTTTAGCGTGGGTCACGATCTCATGGTTTGTGAGTTTGAGCCCTGCATCGAGCTCTCTGCTGTCAGCACAGAGCCTGCTTTGGATCCTCTGTCCTGCGTCCCCCCCCCCCCCCCCCGCCCTTCTATATCTCTCTCTCTTTCTCTCTCTCTCAAAAAAATAAACATTAAAAAAATATGTATATATAGTATAGCATATAGTTTAGAAAGAACAATGGTTTAAAAAAACATCCATCTACAGAAATTAGAAGAACTTAGGTGCCCTGTAATCCTATAAAATAAATAAGATATAGACCTATTTGGAATTAATGATAACTGTGCAGTTTAGACATCTTCTCCCCACACATGTCAATAACAGAACAACTTGATCTAGTCCCAACTTCGGGTTGTCTTCTCCTGGTGTTTTACCCTCTGACAGTATGAGACGGAGAATGAGATATATATTTGTACAATTCCAAATCCACACTTAAAACATTACTTATCATCTAAAAGTGTAAGAATCACAACAAAACTTGGGTTGCCAGCAAGACCACCCCGGTTACATTCACCAAAACGACATGTTCTTCAACTATTGCAACAACATGATTTTTTAAATGTTTGAACTTTGAACAATGTGGCTGCCTCAGGCACGTTGCACCATATTCTGCTGTGTATAAGATGCAGTTAAGAGAAATGAGGGCTATCAACCCAGAGAAAGAAGAAAGCAATCTTCAAATAGTTGAAAGAAGCAGGAACTAGATGTGGTCTATGTGACTCCAAGTGACAAAGAAAGGACAAGTACCACAGTCAAGCTCAGTCTAGAGGAGAACTTTCTTTTTTTTTTCTTTTTAAGTGTATTCATTTATTTTGAGAAAGGGACAACATGAGTGGGGGAGGGTCAGAGAGAGGGAGAGAGAGAATCCCAAGCAGCCTCCACACTTGTCAGCACAGAGCCCCATGCAGGGCTCGAACCCACGAACCACGAGACCATGACCTGAGCAGAAATCCAGAGTCAGACACTTAACCGACTGAACCACATGGGTGCCCTGAGGAGAACTGGAAAGTCAGACTTCAAAGGCTTTGCTGTGCCCGTCATCAGAGGTGTGCTGACCGTGGACAAGATGACCACTTAGTGGAGATGTTACAGACAGAGTCCAATGGGAAGTTACTTCTTCACATTCCCTTCTATACTCAAGAGCCACGGATTCTAAGAAAGTGTTCATTTTAGGATTCTCAGCAATGTTTCTGTTTGTTTGCTTGCTTTGGCCCAGGGTGGGAAATCCTCTCTTTTGGGTAAGATATCTTGTCTTCAGAAGGTGCCTTCCAAAAGGCACCTCTGTCGGTAGAAGGAAGCAGCACATTGACCTGTTGGCATCATTAGCAAGAATATAACTTTAAAAAAATTTTTTTTAAATATTTATTTATTTTTGAGAGACAGAGAGAGACAGCATGAGCAGGGGAGGGGCAGAGAGAGAAGGAGACACAGAATACAAAGCAGGCTCCAGGCTCTGAGCTGTCAGCCTAGAGCCCCATGTGGGGCTTGAACCCATGCACCGTAAGATCATGACCTGAGCCGAAGTCGGATGCTTAACCAACTGAGCCACCCAGGCACCCCAGCAAGAATACAACTTGATTCAAATGCCTCCTTCCCCTAGAAAAGCTAAGGATAAACTTGCAAAAAAAAGAGGGGGGGGGACACTTCCAAGCAAGGATGGCCTCAAGGACAGCTCTAAAACAAAATGAGGGGGACAAAAAGGAGATACAAATCAGCTCAGCCAGATGGAGGAAGTCCTCATTCAGAGGCAGAACAGCCCTCTGTTGGACTAGGACCCTGTGGTCCTCTGTGTTCCCAGTTGGCTAAAATCCTTCCTTTCCCCCGCCATCCAGCCCCACTAGTCACAGCTCCTGCAGCAGCTATATGCCAGGGTCAGGAACTGGATCCATATTACTCACTGCTGAATTCCTCCATGGCCGGTACAGAATGTGCCACCCAGAAGGCACTCTGTAGAGTTTTGCTCTTTCCTTATTCTTTCAATGAATGTAAATAAAGTACATGCAAAGGGACAGGCACTAGGCTAGGCATTTAGTGCACAGGGAATAAAACCCAAAAACCGGATTAGGCTCATGCCCTCATGAAGTTCATTCATGGTCTATCGGGGGAGACAGAACAATTAAAAAAAATTTTTTTTAATGTTTATTTATTTTTGAGAGAGAGAGAGAGAGAGAGAGAGGGAGAGAGAGAGGGAAGTGTGAGCGAGGGAGGGGCAAAGAGTGGGAGACACAGAATCTGAAACAGGCTCCAGGCTCTGAGCTGTCAGCACAGAGCCCGGCACGAAGCTTGAACTCACGGACTGTGAGATCATGACCTGAGCCGAAGTCGGATGCTTAGCCGACTGAGCCACCCAGGCGCCCCTGAGACAGAACAATTTAAAAAATAAACAGTCTGGGTTCAGAATTATGAATGGAGCTAACTGCAGGTAAGGGGTGAATATGGTGGTGACGGAAGATACTCAGGCTGGGAGGTGAGAAGTGACATTTAAGCGCGTGTCAGATGGATGGCAAGGGGACGTGCTGTGTGGCGAACTGGATGGAGAAATAAATGAGTGAGGAGAAGGCTGGCAGGAACCTCTCCTTCTGCCCAGGTGTAAAGGGCTAAGAGGCTGCGAGTGCGCCCAACAAAGAGAAGAGTGGCTATTAGTGCCACGTGCAATGCAAGATTCGTGTTGTTCACTTTTAAAAACAACCCTGGGGCTGGGTTCCCTTTCTTTAGAAGAGGAAACAGAGCTCATGGAAGGGCTAGGAAGTAACTGAGTCAGGATGTGAACTCCGTTCCATGAGGCTTTACAACTCACCCTCCTAGTATGTGTACCCCCTGCCCTGTCGGAGGGCAAGGAACATCCTTACCTAGAGTTCCATGTCATGGCAGCTTTGGCCCGCCCCTACGGAGCCCCAAGACTGAGCAGCTGAGAAGCCTTGGGGGCTGTTACCCAGAGAAGATTTGCTTCATCTCTGGTGGGCGTGCACATACCTGGAAACCCACCAGGGTGCTCAGTCCCAGCCCCAGTGTGGGAGCCATTGAGAAAGAGCCAAGGGCCCCAGCCAAGAGCCAAAACCAATCCTTCACTCTCACCTAGAAAGCTATCTGACATCACAGCTATCCTGACTGAATCCTCCTGGGCTGGTGAGGCCACGAGGCCCGGGGAGGCGCCCGCACCTGGGATGTGCACATGGCTGACGGAAGGGAGCTGGGTGTGTGGAAAGAAGGAGATCTCAGGTCCAGCCAAGGAATTCAGATCCTCACCCCACTGCTTCCTGGCCTGGAGCCAGCAACGTCTCCCCACCTCAGGTGTCTGTGTGGCTGGGAGGGCAGACAGGAGGTGCCGTTGCCCCACATAAGACCCCTGTAAGGGCTTTGTCACCACCCCACCCAGTTCCACCATACGATAAGGTCCACAAGTCATTGCTTCCCACCTGGTCCCCTTGTGCCTGGAGATAGCTCGGAGCCCAGGAGCGCTGCCTTCGCAATGAGCCAGGCTCATCTGAGATCAGAGACAATTTCCCCAACTCCCTGTCCCAAATTCTCTACCTCCATACAAGATAGACTCCTCCTGCCTCCCCCACGTCACCCGTGACTGGAGTCCTTGTCCTCCTCCTGGCCCCTCAGCACATGCTATATTCAGCCATAGTTGGGGATGAGTATATATTCCCCTGGGCACTTTATCCTACTCCTGAAGTTCTTCCTTTCTTGATAAAAAGCACGAATCGCCAGCATTTCTGGGCTTCCTTCTGGTGTGCCAGGCAGGATGAGCTAAGTGCCTTTACCTCGGTATTTTTATTATTTTACAGCTGAGAAGGGATCTATCGGGGTGGAGTCACCCACCCGACTCTCTACGTATTAAGTGCCAGGGCTCAGGTGAGATTTGAAAACAGGTAATCTGACCCCCCAAGTGAGATATTTTCGTATCCCTCTGGATATGCCAACACCCAGTCTTTTTCAGAATTCCGGCCTCCCAGCCAGGTGTCGAGCACACAGAAGACACGCCCCAAGCCCAACCCAGTGGTGGCACCCTCTGGGGCTGTCGGCATCGTTACTGGTGGTTGGTAGGGTGTCAGGGTTCCAGAGAGCTGGCTCTTGAGCCGGCGAGTCATGGTGCGGTCAGGTACCATTGCCCTTATAAAAGGAAAGTATCTCTCCCAGCTGCAATTTTCCTCTTTGCAAATGAGAATGGTAATACCCACCCTGAAGTGTTTTTATGAGGTTCAAACAAGGCTAAAACAGGGAGGGGCCAGTACATAATATACTGATTGCCTTTTATATTTTGCCTAAAGCAGGCAGTAGAGGGGCTCAGAGCCGCTGGAACAAGGCTGCCTGATGCCCCCACTTTGTGATCTTGAGCAAGTCTCTTGACCTTCTATGCCTCAGTGTCCTCTCTTGTAAAACCGCTACAAAACCAGAATCTACCTCGCAAGGAGATTACATTCCAAGAGACTGAGGGTACCGACTGCCGAGTCCCGAGTCCCAACACCTAGAGCAGAGCTCGGCAGAGGAAAGGATCTCAGTGAAGAATGAATGGATAAGTAGGCGAAGGAACGTGGCCCCTGGCACAAATAAATACCGATAGTGACCGTGGTGGTTGTATTAGCCTTGCTTTTATCTCTGCCTGGCATGCCTCCCCTCTGGCAAGACCAGCACATCGGCCAAGAATCTCTTCCTCTGGATTTTATATTCCTCTCCATTCAACACTTCAGCCTGTCGGAGATGGGAGATGGATGGCAAGAATGCCAACTCAGGACAGCCTTCCCCTTCCAGATCTTCCAGACCTCTCTGGTTGCCTGCGTTCACACACACACACACACACACACACACACACGCCCGAGTCAGAAAAAGAATTTGACAGTCACACCACCGGCTCCTGCCGGTGAAGAGTTTTTCTGTGAGCTAAAGGTCTTGTTATTCACTGTTCGGATTGGATTCTGTCAATTATTATCCACCTGGTTATCTCTCCAGAGGTCACGGAAAAGAAAAAAACGTGTGTGTGTGTTGTGGGTGAGTACGTCTACGTGTCATGTGTTGTTTCCATGTGTCAGGTGGCGTTGGGGGAGCTGCTGAATGGGAAGAGGTCTGGTATTTATAGGGATCGGCTCCCCGGTTTCAATGACCCACCAGGAAATACATGCCTGTGTGAGTGTGCTTAATCCGTGCTCATCGGAAGCGTGCCGGGGTTCCTTTCTCCCCCTCCCTCCTTGCCTCTCTGTTCATATATCCCAGGCTGCCTCCAGCCAGGCTTTGCCCACTTGTCTCGCTGGTCCTAAGCACACAAAGGTGCAGGGCGTTTCTGAGAATGAGCACCTTCTCTGAGACAGCATGGCTCTGCCTGGCTGTCCCCGCAGCGCTGGGAGGAATAGTTCTTTACAAACTCAAGAAGAGCCCGGGGCAGATGGGGAGGAAGGTGGTCTGCCTGGCTGGCCTCTGGGCAGGGGCTTACCTGCTCAGCCTGTCCCTCTTTTGGGGCTGGGTCCTCTTCCCCCTGTCCTGTTTCCTCATGTGTGCTTACTTATCTGGCCACGAGTTTTTACCTGTGGATCAAAAGGCGGTGCTGATCACAGGTAAGCGGACGGCACTGCAACTCTCACTCAGGGCAGGATCTGGCATTTGCCTCGCCTCAGCGTCACTTTTTCAAAGTAGGTTTCCAGATAAAATACTTGGCATGGAGTAAATGAAAGGGCATCCCCAAGTGTCTTTCACTACAGTGTTGTGGTTTGCTTTTTTCACGAGATGCTCTTGAAGGGGCCGGTGGTTAAGACGGACCGGGAAAGTGACATGAGCCTAAGCTGTGATTTCGCTCATTTCCCAGGCTAAATAGGCATCCGCAGACCAGCGGTGTTTCGTGTGTTTCGTTGTACACAGGAAAATTCCATAGGTTTCTTTAGGCTGAAACTGAACATTACTCTCAGATTAATGTTTGGCTGTGTTCTAGGCTCGGGCTCTTATTCCTTAGAATGTGCAAGAAACTTGCAATGTCAGCCTCTCCTTCTTCTTTTGTATTTTTTTTAAATGTTGAAGGGACTCTTACCTAGGTTGAAATTTTGCAGTTTGCCTGGCTGCTGTCAAGAAACTCGTGTCTCATCTGAGCCTTTTGTCTTCAAATCTGTCATTAGATGGCTAATGTTTCTTAATTGGACCAAGTTGGCAGTGTGTCCAGAAGGCAGTATCTTGTTAGTTCAGCTGCCAGCTTTTTCTTTTTTATTTTCTTTTGTGTTTCTTTTTCCACTGCAAGTGTGAGGCCAAATTAGATTCCTCTGTGCTGTAAAACTGGTTTGTTTGGTTGTGAAGTTAGAGCTCGGATGGGGCTTTAATTAGGATTACCCACGGATATCCTGACCCAGAAAGTCCTGCCAAGGTGAGGCATCCGCTGTGGAATCCCTTGCGGGGAGTTTATCACCTTGAGGCTGTGACCCGCTGGGATGAAGGCAAATTTGGGGTGTGCATGAAAGCCAATCAGGGAACTTCTCAATTTACTGAGAAATGGACTCAAAATGGTCCATTTTGCCTTTTACATGAACCCAGTAGTGAAATTCTCTCTTAAAATAAGATGTAAATTGGCACGTGTTGCAATTTTGGAGTGCTATGGAAAACAAGCTTCTTCAGTGGAAACAAACAAACAAAACAAACAAAGACCCCAAACAGATCGAAGGTAGAAAATACAGTTGGTCAATGGGACGTTTATCCACATGAATGTCTACTATCCCCTGGAATCATGCCTCTAGAAGACTGGATAGGTTTCCCACTCTTTCACTTGAATTTTCAGGGTTGGCTGGGTGAAAAGCTGTTATCATAGTCTAAAAGTCTCTGTTCTGTGTGTAGTGACAAGTACCCACGGTCTTCAGAATAATTCCAGGTTTGTATTTAGTGTACTTTCCCAGTTGTCTGAAAGAAGACAGAACCATTAAGCATGTTAAAAATAAATAAATAACAGTGATGCTGTGGTTGATGCTAATGGGACATTATCTCTTGGAAGTCTAAATATTCCTGGAAAATCCATTTCAGGAAGCAGGATTCCTCAGGCCGATAAATAAAAATACTAAACCTTAGGGACTCTGGCAAACTTCAAGGTAATGGAGAAAACAGGAATTTTCTCTTGCTTATTTATCTTATCAATGTTCTTTATCCTCTGCTTTCGAAGATGTAGGCATACAGAAATGTACAAGATACACATCCAAGTCAGTTAGCCTACATCAGCCATTGAAATGTCCTGACTTGTGTTTCATTGCGTGTAAAATGACTGATTCAATTAGGAACTCAAGCCCAGTGACTAATCTCTCCGTGAAATGCTTAGCAATTAGAAAGCTTAGAATTAAAAATGGAGCTATGTCCATTTAAGGGTGACTGAAATGTCCCCTTAAGAATTCTTTGTCCTTCTCATGAGGAATGCCATAGATTCAGTATAATTCGAGAGATGGTTTCAAGACCTTTGTACTAAGTGGAGAAATGTAAAATGAATTCATCTAGTAAGACCACAGCTCAGTAACAAATAAGTCGCCATGACTTGAAAGAATCTTTGTTTCGGGTTGGCTTATGTTACACATCGATGCACATTTTAGTGTGGTGGGGAGGGGGAGGAAGGAATGTGGCAGTGTGTATCAAAAGCCACACATTTTATTTCTTTATCTGATAATTCAAGATTTAGAAACTTCTCTTGAAGAAATAATCGGAAATATGGTAAAAGGGTAGGCACCAAACAAAACGGCATATTCACAAAGTTTACAATCATGAAATATCAAAGGCAGTAATAAGAATGGTGACAGGTTACGGTCCGTCCTCCGGGTGTTACAATGGACGAGCATTAAAGATGACGGGGCGCCCGGGTGGCACAGTCAGTTGAGCGTCCGACTTCAGCTCAGGTCTTGATCTCACAGTTTGTGAGTTTGAGCCCTGCGTCATGCTCTGTGCTGACAGCTTGGAGCCTGGAGCCTACTTCAGATTCTGTGTCTCCCTCTCTCTCTACCCCTCCCCTGCTCATACTCTGTCTCTCTTGCTCTCTCAAAAATGAATAAACTTTAAAAAAAAATAAAAAAAAAGATGAAAACCACAGGACTGTGTCACAGAATGGAAAACCAGGTTAACGGGAGCCCCAGGGGATCCAGGTGTTTGAATATATCTGTACCCACGGCACAGGGGTAGGAAAACACTGGAAGGAAATTGTGAATGGCTGGATTTGAGGACTTGGATTTGTTTTCCCCCTAGAATTCCTCCAATGCAGTTATATTCCTCATATAACGAAAACATTTTAAGAAGAGAGCACGTTAAAAGAATGAAGTCTATTTTAGTATATTATGGACCCAGAGATAGGAAAATTACAAGGAGAAGTTCAAATAAGTAACTTTTTTCTTTGAGTCCCTCATTTCATTTTGCTAAGACATTCAAACGTCTTTTGTTTCAGAGACATATAATTATAGTAAGAAATAAGCAAGCACAGAGCTTTTGAAATGTCATGTTTGTCTTCAAGGCATCTGAAGCCACAGTGGCCATTCAATTTTTTAAATGGTGGTGAAATTCGTGAGGAGCAGGCCCATAACGACTACAACAGCATCTCAGACACAACATAGTGGGGAAAATGTTGAAGTCCGATGGGCTTGGATTCGAATCCAGCATTTAGCTTGCCTTAGGCTGTGTTCTCCAGAAGCAGGGCTTGAGATGAGGATCTATGTGAAAGGGATTTATTGGGAGCATTTCCAAGGAATATTGGTCCTGGGGTATGGAAAATGGACGGAGAAGGGGAAGAAGCCAGGCTGTCCCCATTGGGGGCCAGGGAACTGTAGTCCCAATGCCCTCACACCGGTCAGTCATTAGTTAAGGATTGTCACCCCCGCCTCCAAGGTGGGGAGGAGGGGAGGCTTAAATTCCCACCACTTGTGGCTTTCCGGGGCCACCCACAGGCAAAGTGAGCTCTAGTATCTGGGGGCAACATGTTGCCTGCTGACAGTGAAGTGATCCATGGATTAGAGCTAACAAAAATGGCCAAGGGATCTAGAGTAGTGTGACATTACCTGTTACATACTTCTTAGTAGCTGTGTGACTGTTGGTATCCATCTTTGGGCTTTTGAACTTCTGTTTTCTCCTCTGTAGACTGGAAATGACTGTAGATAGACAGACAGACAGACACACACACACACACACACACACACACACACACACTTATAGATGGCATTAGTGGAGGAGAGAGAGGAAGAAGGAAAGGGGGAGGAGAAAAAAGAGGGAGGGAGGGGGGAGGTGATTTTGTGTATCAGGTGGTGAGGGGAAAGGTTTAAGTGTGGGGTTAGGTAGAACAAAGAGACAACAAAAAGAAAAAAGGAAAAGGCTGACACTGAAATGGAGAGAAGAAACATTCATTTGTTTGTTCAACAACATGAACTGAGTGTTCACTATGTGTTGTATATTGTCCAGAAGCAATGGGGGAAGAAAAATAAAGACCATGCAATTGTTATGTTGCCAAGTGATGGGATCAAAGTTCTCAGTTTCCCTTGACTTTTGACTCACATTCCCTGGATTCCTCCTCCTCCTCCTCCTGTGAGGTGGTGCCTTATCCTTCTCAGCCTACTCTTTGAAGTTGGTAGAAATGCAAAGGTAACTTTGGTTTTCTGCTCTCAGGCCTTTCATCCTGGCCCCTCCAGTCTCCCCCACCTACCTCCATTCAGTATCTACTGCGGGCAGGGAACACACCCAGAGGGCTTGGCAGTCTGATGGGAGAGATGTGGCCATACCTAACCTTGGCTGTGCAATGGAGCAGGGAAGTGTCTCAGAGGATTGCCGAGTGCCTGGAGCCCAGGGGTGGGCGCAGCTCCTGTGTCAGGAGGCTGGGGAAAGCTTGACAACAGACGGACCTCATTAGGGATTAAAAAGTAGCTTTCCGGAGGGAAAATAGGAAGGTTTTCCAGGCCAATTTGTTAAGCAGTTACTATAGAACACAACTAGCACTTGTTAAAACTTGTCGAGTTGGATAATTTTTAATTGGAATTTTCAAAACAGCGCACAATGGGGATGGAATGAAGGGCTGGAAGAAGGATCTGTTTTATGTAGAGGTCCTTATTTTATGCTCCAAACAAAGGGTCCTAGGTGGGTAGTGACCCCTTCTGGGACTTCCTAATTAGTCCAATTAAGGTTCTAAAATGGAATACAGTCAGTATCCTCTTGGGCTTTGGGCTTCTTTGGATTTAACATTAGATTACTAAAATGGATAAACATTGACAGTGGAACATGGGATTAAAAAATGGCATCTCTGTGCTCAGAGCTTCATATTTTATATTTGATTCTCACAACTCAAATAACTTACATCTTGCAAATAAGGACACTATGTGTCCAAAGTCACCATGACACTAAGTAGCAGAGGTAGGCTAAAACCAGATCAGACCCACCTGAACCAAAAACCATGCTCTTAACCACTATCATGACCAGTGTTATTAACTAGCCATGGTGTCCTGGGTATAAAATGTGTTCATTCAATCAGCAAGTAAATGTTGCAGATGCATTTTGCACACAAGATTCTGCTTGATGCAGAACTTGGCAGTTGAGTGTGGACGCAAGAGATGCCGAGGACAGAACATACAATGAAGGTACCATGGAGAGGGAGAGGGATGTTTGAAAAGGGTGATGATTTGAGAGACGCCACATGGTGAATTTGACTTCAGCTTTGATTTTGAGGGCAGTGAGGGGGCAGTGCAGGTGAAAAGCCACTGGCAGTTGGAAATGAAAAACTAGTCCTTGGTTGGGGTTAGAGAAGGAGACTGGGGAACATGAGCCATATAGCTATGGTTAATGCTGCAAGGGAAGAGGTCCCTGAGGTATATAGTAAGGAGTCAGTACAGTCAGCAGTGAGCCTATAATCCAGCCAGTCTACCGAATTTTTTAAAACGAGCACACATCCAGTTTTATCATTCAGTTTAAACCTTATGAGCCCTCTACAGAGAAGCATAAAAAGGTATTGCTAACTCAGGTAATGTTGTAAAAGTTGGAATGGTGATTTTATTGGCATTCTAAACTAAAAAATATTTTTTTAATTAAAAAGTTTTTTAATGTTTCATTTATTTTTGAGTGACAGAATCCACGGCGGGCTCCAGGCTCAGGGATGTCAGTAAGGAGTCCGACGTGGGGCTTGGACCTGTGAACCGTGAGATCATGACCTGAGGCTGAGTTGGACGCTTAACCCACTGAGCCACCCAGGGGCCCCTTGTTAGGCATTCTAGATGGCTTGTTTTGATTGATGGAATGGAAGTCTGTGCCCCCCACCCCCCAATGTATTGTAAGCTGTTTGAAGGCAGGAACCAGGTGTCTCTTATGACCATGTCCTTCTTTTCAGTCTCTGAGCACATTACTAGAACCAATACAACATCAACCAGTGAATGAGCCATCAGTGAACAAACCAAGCTGGTGTAATGCACTCCCCCTTTTGTGGTCATTGGCCAGATACAATGGCATTGTCCCAATCTGCCCACTTGCTTAGGCACTTCTTTTTGCTAGGGTCACCTGTGTAGAAAGGACAGAGTGACATGGCTGAGCTCTGGAGGACCCATTGTTCGGCAGTGACTTAATTGTTGGTTTGCTCCGGACAGGGCTTTGTGATGACTTGGTTCAGAGCATGGTCCTGTTTAGCTAGGATGTGGCACAGACAGAACATCCTCTGGCCCTGACCGGGCTCTTGAAACTGCTCTCCCCAGGGTCCCTGGTGTCCCAGTCACGAGAACGTGTTCTCCTCTAATCCTTTCCCCCTTCCTAACTTCTCTGGTTCCTGCCTTCCCGCCGACTCTGTCTGTCCTACCTCCTTCCCATTTCTATAGGTGCTTTTTTCCCCCTTATTGATGATTTCTTCGTAAATTCGTCTTCCTTGGTTTAGTCCCTAGATGCCAGCTGTCCCAGATTCCCAGATTCCCTACATTCCCCATTAGGATCCCTTTACACCTCACACTTTCCAGCAGTCTCCGTGAATGGCTCCCGTGCCACCTGTATTCGGGCAATGATCAGTCTCTGTGTCCTTCCCAGACTTGGTTCCTGCACTCTGCAGCTCATACCCACTCCTTCCTCAGTATCTCCTCCTGGGTGTCCAAGAGCCCACCTGTCCCCGACTACACTCGCAAACTATCCCTGAAATCCTGCCATCAGCCCAGCACTCCCTAATCTGTTGATGGTGCAATCACCACCCACCCATCTGCCCAAGTCAGAGAAGTCACAGCCACCTTTGAATCTTCCCATCAATCCACCCAAATCAGAAATCAGACTCATAACTGAGTCTCCTTGACTCTTTCTTTTCTTGCATCACCTCATCCAATGAGTCTTTTCTTCATCACTCAGTGACCTTTCACTGCCTTTGAATTTCTCCCTTCCTTACCATTCTACTGCCTCTCCCTGTGTTCAAAGCTTCTCAAGTGGGCTCTTAAACAGCATCTCTGTTGTTATCCCTGCCCCTCTTTTCTCTATCCTCATCCTGCAGCCAGAATCATGCCTTTCTAGAATACAAAGCTAACCAGTCCATGCTTCCCTGTTAAAATCCGTCTATTTCTCTATAAAGTCCAAATTTCTTGTGTGCAAAGGTTCTTGACGATGGAGGTCATATCATATGCTACCTCTCTACTCCCCAAGTTCTAAGGCAAGTTCTGGATACCTATTAGAGATTCTAAAAGTTGTAAGCTATCCAAGCACTGTACAAAAAAAAAATAAAAAAAGTACATTTAAGATAGGTCAAGAGTTGCCAGGGAGGTAAAACCTGAGGTTTTCAGAGGATTCCAGGTACAAACAAGTTCTTATTTGAAAAAAATGATCAAAGATTATCTTTGTCTACACCCTCAAGGCCATAGCTGCCTTGTCCATTTGTTTATGTCAGTACCTAGACCTTAATTGCTCTGCAGATTTCGGAATCCTCTGTTTATGCTCCTAAAGATGAACACTTTGTAGGTGGCATTCCTTTGCCCCATCATCCAACTTCTTGACTTCGGGGTTTGATGCTAGGCTCTCAGAGTCAGGAATTAGATTAGATCATAGGGTGTCCATATGTATGTGTGCGGACATGGTGTGGGAAAAATTTCTGAGGCAAGGCCAGAGGCATCAGGTTAATGGGTAGATGGTTCAGATAGTTCTGTTACACTGAGCCCGACAGAGATAAGCAGAGGACCTGGAATGAAAGAAATCAGTAAATCCAGGTCCCAAAGAAGACAAGATGGGAGCAAAGTAAGCAGGGAGCAATGATGGAGTGGAGTGGGGGAACATGTCCAGGTTGAATGATCCAGGGACCCCTGGGACTTTCATCCCAGCCACCATCGTTGTCACAAAGTGGCATCTCCTCTTTAACACAGGATTCACTACATGCAATACTCTGGTGCTCCCTGACTTCCTCACATCATGAGATTCTTCCTCTGTGCTCAGAAACGCCAACTCCCATTGACTTTGTGCCATAAACAGAACATTGGAAAGATAGGTATCCACTGGAAAACAATTCTAAAATTCAAGAAGAGAAGCCATTAGGAACCTTGTGTTGAATTCCCTTTGTGTGCAAAGGACTCAAGGTCCTGGGCCAGAGGCATGTTAATTTGAGTCAGTGCCCAACATTGTCTTAGACTGAATAGAAAGAACCTAAATTCTACTTTTATGGGTCAGAGGCCCTGATAGGTCAGTTGAAACACTGGAAAAGGACTGGGTTTCATTGAATTCTATTCTAAAGACTTATGTCTACTAAAGTCCTGAGGCCTACAGAGTCAAAACAAACCTGGGCATCATGAAGAAAGTGATTAGAAACAAAACCAAACTTATGTTTCTTTCTTAAAAGAGAGCCATAACATATGGGCACCTACAGGTCTGGTCACTGTCATTCGGGGTGGGAAGTAGGGTGCAGTGGTTAAGACTACACACTCAAGACCGTGACTGATCTGGCTATCAACTCATACCTTGCCACTAACTAGCTTTCTGAACTAAGGTAAGTGAGTTGACCCCTCTGAACTTCAGTTTCCTTATCTGTAAAACAGAACTAATCATAAGACTGATCTCACTGGGATTATTGCCAGGATGGAATGAAACAACACACATAAAGGACCATTTGTAGGTGGTGATTGGCACTGAGCCAAACAGGGCAGCCTCAGGGTGCTGATCAGATAGTCAGAGGATAAGGTTGCTAAAAGGGCCCCCCAACTCTGGAAAGAGAAGAAAGGGAGTGCGCATGATTGCAACAGGCCCTGGAATATGAGATAGGAATTCACTTCCTTAGAATCCTCCCTTCCAACACCCACACCTTTTCGCACTTACAGTTTGAGAGAAGTTGTAGAATGAGCCACAGGAAGCGTGTGTCCACACACAGATAGTAAACCAGTAAGTCATCTTAGGGGGACATCGTTATAGGACAACAGTGTAGTGGGTAGGGTTCCACTGCATCCTGTTGCCCAGGCAGGGTTTGGTCACATGCAAGGGGTCTCCCGTACCCCACTCCACTCATTACAGGTCAGTTGTGATTCTGGGGAGGCGGGGGGAGAGGGGGGAAGGGGGAAAAACCTCCTGCTCTGCCACTGTGAGGTTTACACAACCAATCACCTCCCAGTGCTCTTTTCAGGATCATCCCTTTCATCCAGTGAGGTTGTTTGAATAGTCCCAGTGATGGAAAGCCCACTACATTTTCAGGAAAACCATTCCACTCTTATACAATGCTAATAGTTATAAATATCTTCCTTCTAATGAGCCAAAATATGCCTCCTTGGAACATCCATCAATGCACTTAGTTCTGTCCTTGGAAGTCATGCAATCTAATTAAAACACTCTTTTGCATGATAGCTCTTGAAAAATGTGGAGACTGTATCATATCATAGCCAAATCTGCTTTGAACTAAATCTCATTCCTTTTACCATTCCTCCCATGACTGGGTTTCCAGAACTTTCATTATTCTCCTCAGCCTTCTCTGGACCACTTCCAGTTTGTTGACATTCCTTTGAGATGTTGACTCAGACTTCACATCATGTACCATCTTGGTCTCTGGGCAACAAACCAGATGGGAGCTAATGAGGTGAAGTGAAATCAGAATAAGGTTCTTCATCAGATGTTATTGCTTTGTTTAGCAGGGTCGGTCGGTAACAACCCCTTTTCCCAGCTGAATTCTGAAATGATTGGGCTAGAGGAGCAAGGCAGGTAGAGATGGAGACATTGGCTCTATTCCTGGAAAAAAAAAGCATTGGAAAAGTGTCTTGGATGTGTGATGCTCCATGCCCACTCAAGGCAGAGATGAAAAGTCTTAAACCTCGCCCACAGGGTAGGATGTGGATTAGACAGCTTTGCCAGCAGAGCTCAATATTATAGACATTTTGCCAGCCAGAAGGTCATGAGGAAGAGTGGAATGTTTCCATGTGACACTCTAGCCTCTGGAGTTCTCTCCTCTACTTCTCAGTCCTGATTGTTCTGAAGTGGTGAGTTTGCGAATTGCTCTGCATTGTGCTTTTGGCTCCTTGGCTAGAGAGAGAAGAGATCTTTGCATTGACTGATACATTCTTGTCCCGTTCTGTCAAACTCAGCAGATAATTTGCTCTACCTCTGCAGGGGAGAAGAGAGCAGGAGACAGGGGCCAGGAGTATCACACTGCTAGACATCTCTCCATATTGAAGGACGTATAGGAAGTGGAGAAGTGTTCCCCCTAAGTTTAGCCTCTGGAAACCAGCTCTCTGTATGGAGGATGCTGTTTCAAAACTGCAATTTGTGTGACAGAGGTCCAGGGAGGTTAGACTGCAAACTTAAATGGAGTCAATGGTCAGCTATTTGCCCACAACTTCCTCCCCCCAATGCCTCCACCTTCCCCCAACAAAAATACATATACAAAGCTTCACTCTTAAGATGCACAATATCTTTTTTTTAACATTTATTTATTTTTGAGAAAGAGAGAGAGAGAGAGAATGAGCAGGGGAGGGGCACAGTGGGAGACAGAGGATCCAAAGTGGGCTTTGCACTGTCATCAGAGAGCCTGATGTAGGGCTCAAACTCATGGACTGTGAGATGATGACCTGAGCCGAAGTCGGACGCTTAACCGACTGAGCCACCCAGGCGCCCCAAGATGCACAATATCTAAATGAGAGTATTAGACCATTCACTGATCTGGGCCCTTGAATAAGCTGCTTCACTTCTCTGTGGCAAATTTTCCTCATTTATAAAATATGAATCATGATTGGTACCTCTTCTCAGGATTAAATAAGATTATGATATATATATGCTGCATGGCACATAGTAGATGCTTCATGGAATATAATGACTTTTCCCTTTTCCTCATCTTGTCCTGTCTTATAATCCTCTTGGTAAGGAGACAAACAAAATAAGAGTTTGGTAGTTTTGCTTTCTGTACCATTCATGAATGCCACCTCACTGGCCTTGTTCAATGGTGCCCTACTCCTTTGTTCATTTGTGTTATGACCACTTGTTGACTGGCTAGTCCTCTTTTTGTGGTTAACTGGCTCCTGCAGGCCTGTCTAATCTGGGGTTTTGCCTACAGATGCTTTTCTTACAGGTGAGTAGGGCTTCTCTTATATTGAGACCCTTGGTTCTGTGTCATGTCTACCTGGGGTTCTTGCCCTGCTAAGCTCTGGCTTCATCTGAGAGTTCCCTATGTGACCACTTTGGCCTCTTGAATTTTCTCCCTTGATTTTTCTCAGCCTTGACCCTTCCTCTGAGTTGTCTTTTCAGTTTTTCTATTGGATAGAGAGTCTTTTGAGGGCATTGGGTTATGAAGATCTTGCGTTGGGCAAAATGTTCGGCAGCCACATGTTCTTCTGAGTCTCCATCCATGTATGAGACATGGTGGGGATTGCGGTGCTGAAAGTGATAAGGGTGTGTGACCCACCTGAGCTGTGGAGGGAGACACAGCTGCTTGTTTTCACAGTTCACGCTTCAATAACTGCTTGTTGATTGTCTATTGCATACACTTGATTTATATATTTGGGTTCTTTCAAGTCGGGGCATAAACATTTACAACTGTTAGTTCTTCTTGATGGATAGACCCCTTAATTATGATATAATGCCCTTCTTCATCTCTTGCTATAGTCTTTGGTTTAAAATCTCATTTGAGGGGCGCCTGGGTGGCGCAGTCGGTTAGGCGTCCGACTTCAGCCAGGTCACGATCTCGCGGTCCGTGAGTTCGAGCCCCGCGTCAGGCTCTGGGCTGATGGCTCAGAGCCTGGAGCCTGTTTCTGATTCTGTGTCTCCCTCTCTCTCTGCCCCTCCCCCGTTCATGCTCTGTCTCTCTCTCTGTCCCAAAAATAAATAAAACGTTGAAAAAAAAATTTTTTTAAATCTCATTTGAGGGGCGCCTGGGTGGTGCAGTCGGTTAAGCATCCGACTTCAGCCAGGTCACGATCTCGCGGTCCGTGAGTTCGAGCCCCGCGTCAGGCTCTGGGCTGATGGCTCAGAGCCTGGAGCCTGTTTCCGAATCTGTGTCTCCCTCTTTCTCTGCCCCTCCCCCATTCATGCTCTGTCTCTCTCTGTCCCAAAAATAAATAAAAACGTTGAGAAAAAAAATTAAAAAAAAATAAAAAATAAATAAAATCTCATTTGATATAAGTATGGCTGCTCCAGCTTTCTTTTGACATCTAGTAGCATGATAGATGGTTCTCCATCCCCTCACTTTCAATCTGCAGGGGTTCTCAGGTCTAACATGAGTCTCTTATAGACAGCATATAGATGGATCTTGGTTTTCTATCCATTCTGATACCCTATGTCTTTTGATAGGGGCATTTAGTCCATTAACATTCAGAGTGATTATTGAAAGATACGGATTTAGGGTCATTGTGTTATCTGTAGGTTTCATTCTTTCTCGTGCTTGTGGTGATGTCTCTGGTCCTTTGCAGGGTTCCACTCACAGAATCCCCCTTAGGATCTCCTGCAGGGCTGGTTTAGTGGTCATGAACTCCTTGACTTTTTGTTTGTCTGGGGAAAACCCTTATCTCTCCTTCTATTCTGAATGACAGCTTTGCTGGATAAGGGATTCTTGGCTGCAGATTTTTCCTATTCAGTACATAGACTATTTCTTCCCTGACAACTTTCAGTGGACAGGTCTGTTACTACCCTTATGTGTCTCCCTTGTAGGTTAAGACCTGTTTGTCCCTAGCTGCTTTCAGAATTCTCTCTTTACCTTTGTATTTTGTCAGTTTCACTATGATATGTCATGGTGTTGGCCTGTTTGTGTTGACTGTGAAGGGAGTTCTCTGTGCCTCCTGGTATTGGCACACCTGAGATACAATGGGTAGTAAGGACAGAAAAGGTCTCTGCTCTCATAAAGCTTAATTCTAGCAGAGGAAGACATAAAACAAACAAACTAATAACTAGATAAGGTAACATCAGCACGGCAAGACTTTGATGGCATGGGTAATTATTCTACTGGGCTACTAAGAGCTACCTTTTATTAGGGGCTCCTAATGCCAGGCACCGTGACTAGTATTTCTGTGCCTAATTTCATTTAATTCTCAAAAACACCATATAAGGTCATTTTGTTTAAATATGAAAAGCTTTAAGTATTCAAAAAGTAGTAGGAATATTGACAACATGCTCAGTAGGCGTATTCTAGAACAACCATAATCAAGGGATGGATGAGATAATTTCTGTTACTATCTATCCTATTACTGTTACCAATCCCATTTAGAGATGAAGAAATCGAGGCTTTCGAGGGATCACATAACTAAGGTCTATACCATAAAATAAGTCAGCAGCAGTGCTAGAATTCAAATGCAGGCTATTCTATTCCTATTGTAATTCAAGGGATGACACAAGCAGTGAAGGCAAGGGGTGACAGGTATGCCCCCTGAGGGAAAGGGGCCATGACTGCCAAATATTTCAGACATGTGAAGCTGCCCCAAGTATCTTTGGCTTCCACATTCAGACCCAGGGTCCTGCAGTAAAGCTGTCTTTCAGCAATAAAAAGAGGACTCTATCACCCAGAGAGGCTTGCCTTGGCAGCTCCAGAGAACCCTAAGAACTGAACAACCAGGAACTTCCCCAGAGCTTCTCTCTAGTAGCAAAGCTATTAGGTCTCCACTGAGAAGCCATTAGTGCCCTATGCAAAATGCCTTCTCATTGCTCTTGGAGTCAGTCAGCCATTGTTTTCCAAATATTCCCAGCTGTGCCCTGGGGCTGTCACTTGGCTACCTCTAGGTTATTACTTCAAACTTACCTTGTGTGTTGTTGAGTTTTACAATATTTTTGGTCGTGTAGGAAGGGGATGAGAATCCATTCACTCATTATTTCATGAATAATTCCTGAGCACTCTGTGTCAGGTAGTGGGAATACAGAGGCAAACAGCACACATTCATTACATTGAATAAACTTCCAGTGTAGTGGGGGAGACAGAAAGAAACCAGGATGTCACAAGGCAGTACGACATGTAAGAGTTCAGAGAAGTAGCAGAGTGAGAGGACAGAAGTCTACCCAAGAGTCTACAGCAGAGGCCATGGGTTTGGAGAACAATCAGTGAGTTACAGGGATTTTATGGTGGAAGATTCAGAGGACTTGTTGGCTCCTTGGATCTAGGTAGAGAAGAAGAGACTGTCCCACCCCTAATCTTCATCCAAGCCCTCTTGTAGTTCCTTTTGACCATCTTTCTGGCCAGATGGACTGTGAACTCCATGAAGGCAGCAATACATAAAGCATGGTGCTCACAACAGCCTCAAGGAATGAATTCATGAACCAATGAATGTAGAGAATAATTCCGAGGGTCTGAGAATGATTCTTACAACTAAGAGAAACAATGGCTCTTGAGACACTGAGGGGGAAGATGCTGACTTTGAAGAAAAGATAAAGCCTTTTGTTGGAGAAGTGGTAAACTTGAGATGCCAAGGTTGTATCCAGGCAGAGATGTCCGAGAGAAAGAAGGTTAAAATCCAAGAAGGAACTCATGACTGGAGATACAACTAGGTTAGCCTTCCACATAGGTGGGATAAATGAAGATCTGGAAGCTAAAATCACCCATGAGAGAAAAGTATAGATAGAGATTAGGACAGGGAGCTGGGCAGTGGAGTCCACCCAAATCTACAGGATAGGAGGTGGGAGGTAGACCTGCAATGTTGTAGGGTTCCAAGGAAGAGAAAGTTTCCAAGAGAAAGAGTTATAAACGACATTCAATATGGAGGAGAGACTGTAAGAGATGACAAGATATCTCTGGATTCAATGCCCTGGGAAGTACTGATTGAAAAGAAACGTTTCAGTAAAGGGTATGAGAAGGAGCCCCAGTGCAAGGACAATGAGGAGACAGTGTTAGTGGGCAACTGTGGAGTTTTGAGAACACTGGTGGGAAAAGCAAGGAGCAGGATGGGAGATTAGCTCTAGGGAACAGTAAGATCAAAAGAAGAAATTTGGTTTCAACCTTCTGCATGTTGCTGTCCAGTTCTCCCAGCACCATTTGTTAAAGAGACTGTCTTTTTTCCATTGGATATTCTTTCCTGCTTTGTCAAAGATTAGTTGGCCGTACTTTTGTGGGTCTAGTTCTGGGGTTTCTATTCTATTCCATTGGTCTATGTGTCTGTTTTTGTGCCAATACCATGCTGTCTTGATGATTACAGTTTTGTAGTAGAGGCTAAAGTCTGGGATTGTGATGCCTCCTGCTTTGGTCTTCTTCAAAATTACTTTGGCTATTCGGGGACTTTTGTGGTTCCATATGAATTTTAGGATTGCTTGTTCTAGCTTCAAGAAGAATGCTGGTGCAATTTTAATTGGGATTGCATTGAATGTGTAGATAGCTTTGGGTAGTATTGACATTTTGACAATATTTATTCTTCCAATCCATGAGCATGGAATGTTTTTCCATTTCTTTATATCTTCTTCAATTTCCTTCATAAGCTTTCTACAGTTTTCAGCATACAGATCTTTTACATCTTTGGTTAGATTTATTCCTAGGTATTTTATGCTTCTTGGTGCAATTGTGAATGGGATCAGTTTATTTGTCTTTCTGTTGCTTCATTATTAGTGTATAAGAATGCAACTGATTTTTGTACATTGATTTTGTATCCCGCAACTTTGCTGAATTCATGTATCAGTTCTAGCAGATTTTTGGTGGAGTCTATCGGATTTTCCATGTATAATATCATGTCATCTGCAAAAAGTGAAAGCTTGACTTCATCTTTGCCAATTTTGATGCCTTTGATTTCCTTTTGTTGTCTGATTGCTGATGCTAGCACTTCCAACACTATGTTAAACAACAGCAGTGAGAGTGGGCATCCCTGTCGTGTTCCTGATCTCAGGGAAAAAGCTCCCAGTTTTTCCCCATTGAGGATGATGTTAGCTGTGGGCTTTTCATAAATGGCTTTTATGATCTTTAAGTATGTTCCTTCTATCCCGACTTTCTCGAGGGTTTTTATTAAGAAAGGATGCTGAATTTTGCCAAATGCTTTTTCTGCATCGATTGACAGGATCATATGGTTCTTATCTTTTCTTTTATTAATGTGATGTATCACGTTGATTGATTTGCGAATGTTGAACCAGACCTGCCTCCCAGGAATGAATCCCATTTGATCATGGTGAATAATTCTTTTTATATGCTATTGAGTTCGATTTGCTAGTATTTTATTGAGAATTTTTGCATCCATATTCACCAGGGATATTGGCCTGTAGTTCTCTTTTTTTTTACTGGGTCTCTGTCTGGTTTAGGAATCAAAGTAATACTGGCTTCATAGAATGAGTCTGGAAGTTTTCCTTCCTTTCTAGTTTTTGGAATAGCTTGAGAAGGATAGGTATTATCTCTGCTTTAAACATCTGGTAGAACTCCCCTGGGAAGCCATCTGGTCCTGGACTCTTATTTGTTGGGAGATTTTTGATAATCGATTCAATTTCTTCGCTGGTTATGGGTCTGTTCAAGCTTTCTATTTCCTCCTGATTGAGTTTTGGAAGTGTGTGGGTGTTTAGGAATTTGTCCATTTCTTCCAGGTTGTCCAGTTTGTTGGCATATAGTTTTTCATAGTATTCCCTGATAATTGCTTGTATTTCTGAGGGATTGGTTGTAATAATTCCATTTTCATTCATGATTTTATCTATTTGGGTCATCTCCCTTTTCTTTTTGAGAAGCATGGCTAGAGGTTTATCAATTTTGTTTATTTTTTCAAAAAACAAACTCTTGGTTTCATTGATCTGCTCTACAGTTTTTTTTAGATTCTATATTGTTTATTTCTGCTCTGATCTTTATTCATTCTCTTCTGCTGGGTTTAGGGTGTCTTTGTTGTTCTGCTTCTACTTCCTTTAGGTGTTCTGTTAGATTTTGTATTTGGGATTTTTCTTGTTTCTTGAGATAGGCCTGGATTGCGATCTATTTTCCTCTCAGGACTGCCTTTGCTGCATCCCAAAGCATTTGGATTATTGTATTTTCATTTTTGTTTGTTGCCATATATTTTTTAATTTCTTCTCTAATTGCCTGGCTGACCCATTCAGTCATTCGTTAGTAGGGTGTTCTTTAACCTCCATGCTTTTGGAGGTTTTCCAGATTTTTTCCTGTGGTTGATTTCAAGCTTCATAGCATTGTGGTCTGAAAGTATGCATGGTATGATCTCTATTCTTGTATATTTATGAAGGGCTGTTTTGTGACCCAGTATGTGATCTATCTTGGAGAATGTTCCATATGCACTTGAGAAGAAAGTATATTCTGTTGCTTTGGGATGCAGAGTTCTAAATATATCTGTCAAGCCCATCTGATCCAATATATCATTCAGGGCCCTTGTTTCTATATTGACCGTGTGTCTAGATAATCTATCCATTGTTGTAAGTGGGGTGTTAAATTCCCCTGCAATTACCACATTCTTATGAATAAGGTTGCTTATGTTTGTGAGTAATTGTTTGGAGGGTGGGTGATGGGTATTGAGGAGAGCACCTGTAGGGATGAGCACTGGGTGTTGTATGGAAACCAATTTGACAACAAATTTCATATATTAAAAAAAAAAAAGAAATTTGGGGGATGGAGAAAATTGGGGGAGTGATTTTGGAGGACCCAAAGGAAGACCTCAGGGAAGAAGACAACAACAGTACCAAAAGGATTGTGGCAGTCGACAAAGTTAGGAGGCTGTTGTCCAAGGAATAAAGAAAAAGTAAAAGCCATGAGTATCTCAACTTTTGCTCTGGTTAGTTTACAAGACTAATATGTAAAACGATTGGTTAAAAAGGCAATTTACTTACATAGCAAATCTTCATAGTTTTTAATGCCTGTTACAGTTATAGGGTAGTTATGCGAAGAAAGTGAACTAAGGCATGCCAAATGCTTAACATGGCACCTGGCTACATATAGTACATACCCAGTGAATGCTTCTTAGGAAAATGGAGGAGACAAAAGACAATAAAGTAATCAGAGAAAGCATCACAGTGGAAATAATACCAACTATTTTGCGGGCTAGAACAGCTCATCTCCATGTTGGGCTGCTATCTCTCTATCCCTAACAAGTTAAATTAGATCTCTCCTATCGATGCCATTTTCATCAGTTTCATCAACCTTTAGGAGTGTTTGTTTAATATCTTCTTCCTCCCAAAACAGTAGTTTTCGACTGGGAGAAATTTGCTTCCTAGGGGACATTTTAGTGTTGTCTGAAGAGATTTTTGGTTGCCTTAACTCAGAGGCATGGGAACATGCTATTGGCATCTAGTGGGTAGAAGCCAGGGATGCTGCTACACAACATAGAGTGCACAGGTCAGCCCACCGCAGAGAACTGTTTGATCTCAGATGTCAATACTGCTGAGTTGAAACACTCTGCCCTATAGATCAGGGGCCATATCATTCTCATAAATCATGGGATCCCAAATGCCAACTACAGAGCAAGTTTCATGATGGACACCCAATAATAATAAAAGGAAACAGGGTCTGAACTGGAGCTTACAGAATAGACCAGGTTGGAATGTATTTTCTTCTGCTTTGAGTGCATAGTGGTAGACGGTACATGAAGTTATTTGGAAAGAAAGTTCACAAAGGAGACTGTAAATATTCTAACCCCAAAGGGAAAGAAGTGATAAACAGCCTCGGGGCTTCACCAGGAGACTGACATTGCTGTAAACAAGAGAGTCACAGAACAAAAGGTCTGGAACCGCAGGTAACACAAGAACACCCAAGACTATGAGCAGTTCATTGTTTTGACAGATAGAATTCAGTCAACCACTGAAGCAGCAGAGATAGAATTTTAAATAGACACAAAATAGAGAGCATTTCTTTGGTAACGCACAAAGGTGAGACTCTTCAGCCCACCATGGGCTGCCATGCACACAGAGAAGGCTCCACCGTGGGAGTCTGGTGAATGCCAACCATCACGGTGCATTAGAATCACCTTGAAAGCACCCTGATGTGTGGCTCAGTCAATTGAGCGTCAGACTTCAGCTTGGGTCATGATCTTACAGTCTGTGAGTTTGAGGCCCACATCGTTGGGCTCTGTGCTGACAGCTCACAGCCTGAAACCTGCTTCAGATTCTGTGTCTCCCTCTCTCTCTGCCTCTCTCTCTCTCTTAAAAATAAATAAACATTAAAAATAAATAAGGCATCCTGATGTTTGGGAACCAGCTCCCAGAGCTCAGGTTTACTTGCTCTAAGATGTGTGTCTTGAGCACTGATGTTTTTTCGAGCGTCCCCATCCCTGGTGAAGCTAAAGTATAGCTCTACGTTGAGAACGAACTACAGCTCAAAGCCTTATATAAGCAATTCCTTCAACACCTTATGTATCCAATTCCACTGAGGGTCTCAGAATTTACGTGTCTGAAACTGAGCTCTTGATTTGGGTCCCCTCCTACTTCGTGTTGCTGGTGAGCCGCACCAACCAGCACCCCGCTGAGACCAGAATCTCTGAGAGTCACTGTTAATCCCTGTTTTTCCTCCTTCTATCTCCAAATCCAATTCATTTCTGGCACTGTCACTGGCATTTTCAGAAGGCATCTTGACAGAGCCAGTGCTCTCCTTTTCCAAGGTCTCTGCGCCAGTCAAAGCTGCTGTCGTTTCTTCCTGGGATTCCACTCTTGCCCCTCCAATCCATTCTCTGAGAGGCAGCCAGAGAGCCCCTCTCTTATTTAAGACCCACCAAAGGCTTTCCACTGTAGGGAATACAAGCCCAAACTTCTGCCCAAGACCGGAAGCCCTGCATGATCTGGCCTCTCTCATACCATCCCTCTCTCCTGGACTCATCAGCTTGAAACATCAAGCTTTTCCTGGCATTATAGTCTTTGCTGTTTATTTCACCTGGAGTGCTTGGGTGGGGAGCCCCTTTACAGGGCTGGCTTCTTTCTTTTCATGTGTTAGCCTAAATCAGTCTCAGTCTTGGAACCATACACATTTTAGGCCAAAGAATTCTTTTTTTGCTGGGACTGTCCCGTGTATTGTAGAATGTTTAGAAGCATACATGGTCTCTACTCACTAGATGCTAGTAGCATCTCACTCCTCAGTTGTGACAACCAAAAATGTCTCCAGACATTGTCAGGTGTCAATGGGAACAAACTTTGAGTTTGTCAGGGAACAAACTTATTGGCTAGTTGAAACACTACTGGTTTAAATATTACCTTCTTCTTCTACTATTTTTAAATGTTTATTTATTTTGAGAGAGAGAGAGAGAGAGAGAGTGCTCAAGAGCAGGGAAGAGGCAAAGAGAGAGAGAGAGAGAGAGAGAGAGAGAGAGAGAGAGAGAGAATCCCAAGCAGGATCTGCACTGTCAGTGCAGAGCTCACCTTGGGGCCTAATTCCACAAATCCTGAGATCATGACCTGATTTGAAATCAAGACTCAGATATCTAATCGAATGAACCACCCAGGTGCCCCTAAATATTACCTTCTTGAGAAGGTGTTCCCTGGTGTCCAGGCTTTAAGCCTCCAGTTGGTATTCTCAATCTCCATATCTTATTTATACTTTTATAACATTTTCCTCATCTTGAAATTAAATATACACTTATTTATCTAGTAAGTGTCTAGTAACTATCTCAGCCAATGACCTCTGTAGAGTATAACCAGGAGTCAAGGTGTATCCAATGCTTTAATGACAGAACCATGGCTAGTCTGCGGAGACAATTCTTATGGGGCTTCTCCTTTATGACCAATCCCAAGTCCCTCCTTGGTGGGTCATGGTGCTGGAGAAGCCGAGGCTCTCATGTTGTAGGTCCATGCTCAGGTGGGAATTCTGGATTCTTGCAGAAAACTAGGAAGCTAGGCCAACATCTTCTTACCTCTCTGTTTCCTCCTTTTCCAGGCTTTGGCCAGAAAAGGTAATCTTCATGTCTTCAAAATGGTTCTAGCAAAGAGCTCTCATGAGTAGAGTTGACAATGAGTTCCAGCATACTGAAAGCATTAGTTCTCGCAGGAGGCACCCCTGTGAGGTATCCTATCTGCTCAGAAACCCCCTAGGCGAGGCTAGCCCTAGGGTGTCCACTTCCCTTGGAACTGACTCTTTCCACTTCCATCAGGCAAAGCTGGGCTGTGAATCTAGGTCTTGTCTGTCCCTCTATTTTCATCCTTAAAATCCATATTTCAGGGGAAAAGCATCCTTTCCCCCAGCCTGGGCAGGATTGGGCTGTCCACCCCCAAAAGAAACCCATAACCATTAGCAGATTACCCTATTCTTAAAATGTTAGTAATTCAGCCAACCTGACTTCTCAACCTCCCCTGACATACTGTTCCCCATCCCCACTCTACCTTGCCTCTTTGGGGAAATCTTTCTTTTTCCTTCCACACTGGTGTCTTTAGCAGGAAGGGAATACTATATGGCAGTGCTGTCCAATAGGAACATAATGCAAGCCACAGACCATATGTGGTAGAGAAGGGGTAGTACCCTCTAAAATGTCCTAGGGCTGCTGTAACAAAGGAGCACAAGCAACAGAACAGTGGGTTTAATTGTTTTATAGTTCTGAAGCCAGAAGTCCAAAATCAAGGTGTCAGCAGGGCTTCTTTCTATCTGAAGCCTCTAGAAGAGGATACTTCCTTGTCTCTTCCACCAGTTTCTAGTGGCCCCCAGTGATTTCTGGCTTGTGTTAACATCACCCCAATCTCTGCTTCTATCTTCCTATGGCCACCTTCCCTTCATGTCGACATCCAGATTTCCCTCTTCTTATAAGAACACCAGCCATATTGGATTAAGGGCTCACCTGACTTCACTATGACCTCATCTTAGCAAATTCCATCTGTAACTACCCCATGCTCAAATAAGGTCACATTTTGAGGCAGTGGAGAATAGGACTTCAACATATCTTTTGTGGGGGGAACACAATTAACTTATAACATCTCCCAAACCAAAGCAGGGTCCCATTTCCAGAAGAAGAGATGATGGAAAGGGAGTTGTGCTGGTTGTGGGTGAATCCATATCGCACCCTCCATTCCCCATTCATCTTCTGCTCTCAGTTCTCAATCCTGGAGGATGACTCCAGCTAATGGAGAGCATGGGACAGAGGCTGTAGGAAGGGAGAAGTGTGAACTCAGAGTACTCCCTCTGGCACCTCCCTGCAGAGTCACTGTTGGGCTGCCCAACTCCCTTGCCTAAGTTCACTGTTTACCTTTTTTAGATGCCAGCAACTCCCCTTCCAGTAATCCCCCCTTGTTCCTTTAGGCCTAGGAAAGGATATCCTAACTTTTTATGTGCCCAGGTGTACTCTAACCTTTCCCACACCCTTTACTGAATATTCTTGCAATCACCCAATTTGCCATTTCTTGGCTCTAGGGTGATTGCAAGACTGACTGATGCACCAGGAAAAAGAGCAGATGTCTACTACATTTCTAAGAATGTTCATTCTACTGCACCTTCCTCATTAAAGATACTTTACTAAATGACAGGTCTTGGTCATGACTTCTGGTTCTCAGTGTTCCTTTAGCAGGAACAGTTCCTTTAGTGCTGCATTGTCATAACTCTTTAATTAAAGGTTCTTTCTAAGAACTTGTTTACCTAACAGCAGAGGTACAGAAGTCAATGGAAGGAGCTCATAAAGCTCCGTGCAGATCAGGGAGTTAGTGTACCTGGACTGTAGGGAAAAGATGCCAAGCCAAAAAGTATTAACAGCAGGGGCAATTTGGAAAAGGCACACATGCCCCGGCTAAGATGAATACACCCCTTGTGTGGCGTTGACAGAGGAGTTAAGAGGTCACTGAAATCATTACCATTTTTCATTCTCCTGAGTTAAAGAAAACAATGACAGAGACTGCCAACTAAGACAATTACCAGCATAACCAATAAGAAGTTTACCAGGATTGGGAAATTCTGCAGTGCCAGCCATGAACTCTGAGCTCCCCACTAGATGTAAGCTCCTTGAGGGCAGAGACTGGGTCCATGTTGGTCACCATTCCATCCCAAGTACCAAGCCAAATGCAGGATAGAGAGAAACTGAGTGAATTAATAAGTGAGGCACTTTGGTTGGGGCTGGCTTCTGAAGATGTTCTAAATCAACTCTGAGACTGTGTGTAGAGAATTCTCTCCCATGTGTGTTGTTGCCCCTGGAGAGGAAGCTTCACCTCAGGTTGCTGCTAGATATGGAGAGTGCTCAATGGGCAGAGTACACAAGGGAGGTTCTAACCTAGAACACATAACTATAGATAGAAGTTTGCATTTTGATTTAAACAGCTGTTCCTAATACTCAAAGTGACTCAGGTATCATTGCAAGTCACTTTGTCCCATTAGTCTCCAAATATCATCTGCTTGAGTCCCTATCACATATGCCATGAGAGGCTCATTGGTGCCCTCACAACATGTTTGCAAATTCCCAAGCTCATTTTCCTTCAAATCATTTCTGACTGATTTTTAGTAAAGGTGATTTCTGGTTCCTTCCCTACTTTCAGCCAAAACATGTACATGTAAGAGCCCTTTTTCCCTACTTACTCTACACACACACACACACACACACACACACACACACACACACACAATACGTACAGATCAGCTGAAAGTAGTAAGCTTTCCAGAAAATTCAAGGGTCTTCTGTTACATCAGATTCTGTAGGTATTACACTGCCCTATTCTTTCCTGTATCTTAATTTTATTGAGCTGTAATTCACATACCATGAAATTCACCCTTTAAAATGTACAATCCAGTAGTTTTTAGTGTATTCATAAGGTAATGCAACCATCAACAGTATCTAATTCCAAATTTTCATCACCCCCAAAAGAAACCCATAACCATTAGCAGATTACCTTATTCTTAAAATGTCAGTAATTCGGCCAATCTGACTTTCAACCTCCCCTGATATACTGTTACCCATTCCCAGTCTACATTGCCTCTTTGGGGAAATCTTTCTTTTTCCTTCCACACTGGTGTCTTTAGTGGGAAGGGAATACTATATGGCAGTGCTGTCTAATAGGACCATAATGCAAGCCACAGGAGTTATTTTTTTTTAACTTTTTTTAATGTTTATTTCTGAGACAGAGAGAGACAGAGCATGAGTGGGGGAAGGGCAGAGAGAGGGGGAAACACAGAATCAGAAGCAGTCTCCAGGCTCTGAGCTGTCAGCACAGAGCTGGACGCGGGGCTCGAACTCACAAGCCATGAGATCATGACCTGAGCTGAAGTCGGATGCTCAACCGACTGAGCCACCCAGGTGCCCCAAGCCACAGAAGTTATTTAAAATTTTCTAGTAGTCGCATTTTAAAAAGTAAAAAAGGTAAAATTACTTTCAACTGTATATTTTATATAACACAATCTATCCAAAATGTTATATTTCAACACATAATCAGTATACAAGTTCATAATGGGGTATTTTTCACTGTACTAAATTTTTGATGATTTGTTTGTATGTTGCTTCCTTATGGAAGTCTTCCACAATCCGCCTCTTCCCTGCCACCTTGATTATTCATCACGACAATTGTTTCCCTTTGCATAGTTCCTTTAGTACCATTTACCACAATTCATGATTTTCTTTTTTACATCATGCACATACTACTGTCTGTATCCCACACTCGACTGCAAATTTTTGAGGATGATGCTATAGACTGAATTGTGATCCCCCTCAAAATTCATATGTTAAAGCCCTAACCCCCAATGAGGTGGTATTTGGAGGTGGGGCCTTTGGGAGGTAATTAGGTTTAGATGAGATCATGAAGGCAAGGCCTTGATGATAGGATCAATATCTTTATTAGAAGAAATACCAGAGGGTTCTCTCTCTCTCTCTCTCTCCATCTCTCTGCCATACAAGGATGTTGTGAGGCCAGCAAGATAGCTCTTACCAGAATGTGTCCAAGCTGGCACACTGGTCTCTAATTTCTGGCCTCAAGAACTGTGGAAGAATGGATTTCTGTTGTTTAAGCCACCCAGTCTTATGGCAGGATAGCCATAAGATGCAGATTGTCTCATAGCTGTAGTTTAGGCAATAAATGCTAAAGCTCAGTTCTCTTATCTGTGAAATAGGGATAAACAAATTGACACTAGAAGTCATTTATTCACTCAGCAGGTAGAGTGTCCAGGGCATGCCAGGCACTGTCCTAGGTGCTGGAGGTTAAACAGATCACGGAGCAAAGTTCTTGCCCTCACCAAGTTTGCATTCTATTGGGGGAAACAAATATCTAGAACTTAGTGGGCCAACACGTAAGACAATGTCAGGTAATGGTAGGAACAATGAAGAAAAATACCACGATGTCTTAGATGAGGTGGTTAGCACAGCATCCCAAATAGAAGTGCTCAATAAAGAGTAGCCTTTTATACTACTCTTATTATTTGAGGTGTGATTTGCTACAGTATCTAAAGTGATCCTTTTACAATGTAAGTTAGTTGAAATCATTTCTTTGTTCAAAAAAAATTTTTTTTTTTGTTCAAATGTTCTCATGACATCTCATCACACTTAGAATATAAACCACTGTCTTCACCATGATTTGCAGTGCCTTGGATCTGTTGACCATGGGGCTGGATGCTTCTTTTTTTGTGGCTGTCCTATGTGTTGTAGGATGTTAAGCAGCATCCTTAGACTCTATGCACTGGATGCCGGTAGCAACCACCCAACTGTGACAACCAAAAATGTCTCCAGATATCATTCGATGTCCCCTGGGGACAAAATCACCCCATTTGATAGCCTTGAGCTTACAGCTAGCTTGAACTACTGCTCTGATTTACTTCCCACTCTTCTCTTTTTACTTACCCTTCTCTGGCCAAAATGCCTTCCTTGTTCCTTCCCCAACACTCTGTCCCTGTCTGAGAGCCTTTGTCTCTGCTCTTTCCTCCGCCTGGTGCACCCTTCCCTGGAATATCTGTTCAACTGCTCCCTGCTCAGTGTAGCTTTGCCTGACTTCCATAAAGAATATGGCATTTTCCTCCCCAGTCACTATTCTGCTTCATAACACCCATCACCACTTGACACCATATGCATTTGTTTGTTTACTGAATATGCCCCATCTTCCTCTGCAATGTAAGTTCCACAGGATAGGGACTTGGATGGTTTTAGGTACTGCTGTACCCCCATGATCTAAATGAGTGTGTAGCACATAGCAGGCACTTAATGAATATATGTTGAAGGAATGAATTAATGCATGAGTGTATGACTCTTAGAAGGCTAGGAAAGAACGCACAGGATAGAAAAAGCAGGACATAGCTGAGATGATGAAGAAACCAGCCCAACTGGAATAAAAGTAGGTCTGAAAGTTGGGCTTGTTTGGGTGTGAACAAATTCAATTATTGTTGAAATCCAGGCTGCGTACTTGATCCATTACCTATCAGACAAGTAGGAGCCAGAGTAGTTTCATGAGTAAGAGAACACTGTGGTAAGGATGGAGTAGAGATTAGAAGCCTGAGTCCAACTGGAAAACAATTCAATGAAAGCCCGGATCCAACTAGAAATTAACATGATATTTTGTGTGTGGACAGAGGTGGCACATAGGTTTTCTCCCCTGTGCCATCTTTGCTTGGTTAGGAATGTTGGGGTGAGTAGGTTCTGAGGGTGAGAATGCTTTGATTTAACAATGTCCGTGGTGGTATTGGAAGGATGTGGCAGCAGAGGCATCAAGGGTCTGCCATCCCTGTTGGAAGAAACTACGTCAATGGCACTGATTGTTATTGAAACAGAAAAGAGGGGAGCCCCGGTGGCTCAGTCAGTTAAGTGCCTGACTTCCGCTCAGGTCATGATCTCTTGGTTCAGGAGTTTAAGCCCTGCGTTGGGCTCTGTGCCAACAGCTCAGAGCCTGGAGCCTGCTTTGGATTCTGTGTCTCCATCTTTCTCCGTCCCTCCCCAACTTGTGTGTGCATGCTCTCTCTCTCTCGCTCTTGTTCTTAAAAATAAACATTAAAATAAAAAAGAAACAGGAATCAGAGAAGTGTAAATCAGGGCTCTCTTGGATTTCCGCACGGTATTTTAGACAAATTTCGCAGGTAGTGTCTTGTATCATTATGTGTTAGGAGCTGCCAGATGAGAGTTGGGCTCTATGTTGGCAAGAGTGTCATCCTGTCAGTCAAGAAACACCTTCTCTGTGAAAGAGACCCAGAGAGACATTATTAAGGCAGCACTTTGAAGATGAAACTATAGATAATGATAGGGAGGAGGAACGAAGCCACCTCAAGATAATGAGGCAATTTAGCTATGTCTCTAGGTAGTTTTCCTTTCTTTGTGTTATGTTACTCTTAAGTAAATTTACTTTTTATGTGGTAGCGTGGGGTGTTTTTTATGTAGTTGCTTAACGTGTTTTTACAAGTGTAACTTTGCTTGTAACCTTCCTTGTGAAATATAGAGATGGAACCTTTAACAAAAAAATTCCACTAGCAAAACCACATGAGAACAGGAGAATGAGCAAAAGAATCCAGCCTCAAAAAAGATGAATGTATGATTCCCTTTATTTAAGGTAAAAATCAGGCACAACTGATCTATGCTGTTAGACATCAGAATAGTGGCAACCTTTGGGGTGGAGATGACTGGAAGGGGACACAGGGAGGTTTTGGTGAGCTGGTAATGTTCTGTTTCCTGATCTGGGTGCTAACTGCATGAATGGATTCACTCTGTGAAAATTCATCAAAGTGTACACATAAAAGTAAAAAAAAAAAAAAATACCTAAGAAATTTCCTCTATAATGTACATAGAAGATGGATAGTCTCAAAACAGTTATTGCCTTAAATAACTCCATCAGGTGAAACATACACTAGTTATTGATTTATAAAGATTGACCATATTCAGATGAAACATGATGAAGAGGAAAACAAAAAACAAAACAAAAACAAGTGTGTGCTGTAGAATCTTATGATTCTAACTGCACCTCTGCTCTTGTTAGTTGAATGATGGTGTAAACTTTATATTCTTTGAAGATTGGTTTCCTCTTCTTGAAAACAGGCATAAGAAGAGGGGTGCCTGAGTGCCCCAGTCGGTTAAGTGTCCAACCCTTGATTTCAGCTCAGGTCATGATCTCATGGTTTGTGGGTTCGAGCCCCACATCAGGCTCTGTGCTAACCTTGTGGAGCCCGCTTCGGATTCTCTGTATCCCTCTCTTTCTGCCCCTTCTCCATTTGCTCTCTCTCAAAAATAAACAGTTAAAAACAATAAAAAATAAAATATGAATAAAAAGATATACTTTTACAGAATCCAACTGAAAGAACGCCAAATGGCCAAAGTTGAAATAATGTGAGCAATAAAATGGTATTGGATTATCACCCAAGGTATAAAATGAATATCCATGAGCCCATAATGATATAAATAAATGATCAAATAAATTAATAAATGAGGGAGAAAAGACAAATCTCCCATGCAGAAAAATTCCAAGTAATTTACATAGATACTTCATTCTAAAAGAAGGGAAGATAGCTGCTTACTCCTTAAGTGTGAGCTATGCACAGACTTCCTTCCCGATGGCACAGTACAGAAAGGGAAAAGAGAGTAACTTTACAGTGAAGAAACCTGAGAACATTGCTTCGCTCAGGTCACCAAGGATAACATCAACAGTCACAAGTCCTGCTGATAGCGTACTCTTCATATGATGTGATGAAAGGCACTTTATCTCTGTGATCTCCTTCCCCAAACCCATAATCCTAGGCTAATCGTGAGAAAAACATCAGACAAATTCCAGGAAAGGGGTATCCTACAACACACCTGACCAGTACTCTTTAAAACCATCAAAGATACCAAAGACAAAAAAAGTCTGAGAAACTGCCACAGCCAAGAGAAACCTAAGGAGACAGGACCACTAAAAATGTAATGTGGTGTCCTGGATGGGAACAGAAGAAGGACATTAAGTAAAAAGTTAAGGAAATCTGAATAAATATGGAATTTAGTGAATTGTAATGTACCCATATCGTTTCATTAATTATAGAAAATGTCACATACTAATCTAAGATGTTAATGATGGGGGGAAACTGTATGCAGGGTATGTGGGAATTCTATACAGTCTTCCTTATTTTTCTACAAATCTAACTGTTCTAGAAAATTTAAATTATTTTCTTAAAAAGACTGACTTTAATCTTGAGATCTTAGGCATGAAATAAGATAACATATAAATATAAGGCTCTTGAACCTTTGGGACCTAGTTCCCTTAGACAGGCAAAATTCCTTAGGGCCTGCCTACCACACCCATTTCCGCACCAACTTTTTGTTTCCTCTATGCCCTAGGGGCAAAACAGATATTTATGGCAACCAGATCTTGATAGAATGCTGGGTTAAGAGCCATTTGCATACTCTAATTTCATACGTGAATACAAAATTTGAGAAGCCTCTAATAAGTGCATGTAAAACAAAAATGAATGGATGAAAATGGTCATTAAAAAAGGATCCGAATTTGGTGGGGGAGGGGGAGGGATCTGTTTGTGGCCCATCAGTGCATCACTGGCTATACTTAGAGAATTTATTTTTATTTTATTTATTATTATTTTTTTAGGAACAGAGAGAGAGAGAGCACAAGCAGGGGAGAGGGGCAGAGAGAGAGAGAGAGAGAATCTTAAGCAGGCTCTTGCTCACTATGGTGCTGTACATGGGGCTCAATCCCACGACCCTTGGATCATGACATGAGCCAAAATCAAGAGTTGGATGCTCACCTGACTAAGCCATCCAGGCACCCCTGGGAGATTTTTTAAAAGTTTTTTTTTTTTTTTAAGCTTATTTTGAGAGAGAGGCAGAGAGAGAAGGAGAGAGAGAATCACAAGCAGGCTCCACACTGCCAGCGTGGGGCCCGATGTGGGACTTGAACCCAGAAACTGTGAGATCATGACCTGAGCCAAAAGCAAGAGTTGGACGCTCAACTGACTGAGCCACCCAGGCGCCCCTTGGAGAATGTTTTTTTTTTTTTAATCATTGACTACCTATTGCATGTCATATATGGTGGTAGCATATGAATATGAGAAGAGTTGCCATGCATAAATCGTCACTTCATATTCCACTAAGGGAATTTTTTAAAAAGCAATTCAATCAACAAATATGATAATGTTCGAATTGAAGAAAACGACCAAAAGGCTGAGAAAAAGAATAATATGGTGTGGGATTAGGGATGGCAGAATGGTGTGGGTTGGCTCCCCTGGGAAGCAGACTCTGAGGCAGAGCGGAGCACGCGAGGCGTTTCTTAAGGAGCGTCCTAGAATGTGCACCTCCGGGGAGGAGAGAAGGAAGCAAGGTTCTCAGCCCCTTGGGGAGCTCTAGCACTGACATGACCCTTCAGATTTCTCCCAGGTTGGGCTGTGATGACCAGACCTGTGTTCATGCTTTTGCATGGATCAATTGTTGAATGGGGACCATACTGGGGAGGGTGGCTCTCTTTAGCTGAGACAATTGCTGGAGGAGCGGACTTCTTATTCTTCTTTTTTAAATGTTTATTTATTTTTGAGAGAGAGAGAGACAGAGAGAGAGACAGACAGAGCATGAGCAGGGGAGAGGCAGAGAGAGAGGGAGACACAGAATCTGAAGCAGGCTCCAGGCTCCAAGGTGTCAGCCCAGAGCCCGACACAGGGCTGGACCTCACGAACTGTGAGATCATGAGCTGAACCAAAGTCAGACGCTCAACGGACACTCAACTGACTGAGCCACCCAAGCGCCCCTCGAGGAGCTGACTTCTGAAGGATGTCTGCCAACAAAACTCTGTTTCTGGGGCAAGTTTTTCTTGAAGGGAATCTGGGTGGCACATCATAGGAACATCCACCAGAAGAGCGAGGGGACATCTACTTTAAACACAATAGTCAGGAAGGTCTCTCTGAGGTGGTGATATTTCAGCGAAGGCCGGGAGGATGAGAATGACCCAACAAGGCAAAAACAAAACGAAAAAGATGAGGAAGTATGACATGTGTGAAGGTCCTGAGGTAGGAAAACATGTAGTGTGGATACCTCAGATATGAGCCATCAGGCGCCAAGCTAATATTCTTTTTCTTCCCTGAGGTACATCTTTTCTAAGTTCCTGAAAACCAACTGCAGGTTCCCTCAGCTGCTTCATGTTTCCAGCTGTGTGCTGGGGTCAGCTTCTACCGGCTTTAGAGAGACCATTGTTGAATACTCAGAAATTTGGGGCGCTGATTGTTAAACCATCGACAGCTTCAAAGGTGTCTTAGCTCAGGCTGCTCTAAAAAGGCACCATAAACTGGGCAGCTAATAAACAAGAGAAATGTGGGGCGCCTGGCTGACTCAGTCAGTTGAGCGTCTGACTTCGGTTCGGGTCGTGATCTCACAGTTCACGGGTTCAAGCCCCGTGTCGGGCTCTGTGCTGAGACAGCTCAGAGCCTGGAGCCTGCTTTGGATTCTGTGTCTCCCTCTCTCTCTGCCCCTTCCCTGGCTTGTGCTTTGTCTGTCTCTCTCTCTCTCAAATAAATAAATAAATAAATAAATAAGTAAACATTAAAACAAAAATTTAAAAAACAAGAGAAACGCATTTCTCACAGTTCTGGCGCCCACGTAGTCAGGTTCCGGGGAATATCCTTTTCCAGGTCGCTGGCTGCTGATTCTCCTTGTATCGTCCCCTGCAAGAAAGTGAGCAGACTAGCTCTACAGTCCACAGACTAGCTTCTAAGAGCACTAATACCATCCAAGAGGTTCCAACCTCATGAGCTAATCACCTCTCGAAGGCCCCAGCTCCTAATTCCATCACGTTGGGATTAGGGTTTCAAAATATGAATGTTGAGGAATGTCGTTGCCTCTAAGCCTTTTGAGAGGACAGAACTGAAGAAAATGTGATGTTTGGAAAGGGTATTGATGCTTTTAATCCAAATTTAAGATGCCAGGGCTTTTACTGAATTACTTCGATGCTGAAAATCTTGGTTCCTAATGACATTAACATAATACTTCATTTGCTTTATTCTTTTCTTTTTTAAAGCTTATTTCTTTGTTATCTCTGCTCCCAACATGGGGCTCGAACTCAGGACCCCAGATCAAGAGTTGCATGCTCCACCCACTGAGCCAGCCAGGTGCCCCTTACTTGCTTTATTCTTGATATACATATGGCAGTTCAAAATAATCATAAATTACAATAATAATTATGGTAAGGCTAAGGAATACAGTTTAAAAATGTTGTCAGTCTTCACAATTCTAGTTAATAAATGCGAAAGAAGTGACAGAAGTAGAAGAATCATTTTGTGTGTGTGTGTACGTGTGTGTATGCGTGTGTGTGTTATCTTGAATGCAATAGTGAAGGAGGCAATGGTCATTAATGTAGGCTAAGCCTCATGTGAAAGTTTGACGGGGAACCTTGAATTATATGGTTGGGTTGCCAGCACCTGAATTTGCTGATCAATCACCATCATTAAAAGTGCAACACGACTCATGCTTGCCCTTGTGGGTGGTGCAAAAGAAGGCATCCAGCACCGCCTACGAGGCAGTCTTGGGGGGAGAAAAATAAACCTAAATCAACTTAAGCCTCTAGCTCTAACTTTACCAGAAATACAGAAGACGGAGGAACAAATTAAAGAACAGAATAAGGAAGCAGTTTGCCAAACTTAGAACGTGGGGTATTATTTAGAATAAATAATAATAATAATAATTAATAATAAATAATAATTATTTAGGATAAATGCCACGGTTTCCTCAACAAATAAATGGGATGAAAAGGGGAATAGAATTCTGTAGAAGAGATGACACTTGAGAGACATGAAGACCAAATGTGACGCGTGGAACTTGTTTGCACCTTGAGTCAAACCGACTGTAAAAAGACATTTTGGAAATGAACGGGGAAAGAGGAGTACATCCTAGGTATTAGATGACAGTGAACAAGAATTGTTGGGGCACTGGGGTGGCTCAGCTGGTTAAGCTACTCACTTTGGCTCAGGTTATGATCTCACAGTTTGTGGGTTCGGAGAATGACCCTGCTTTGGATGCTGTGTCTCGCTCTTTGCCCCTTCCCCACTCATGCTCCATCTGTCTCTCTCTCTCTCTCAAAAATAAATAAACATAAAAAAGGAATTGTTACTTTTTGCAAGCTTATAAAGACCATATAGTTATATTTGAAAAGTCCTTGCCTTTTGGTGGTGTATACTGACATAATTATAGGTTTATGGATAACATGATATTAAGGGTGGGATTTGCTTTAAAATGTAGGAGAAAAAGGGGTGCCTGGCTGGCTCAGTCAGAAAAGCGTGCGACTCTTGATCTCAAGGTCGTAAGTTCGAGCTCCATGTTGGGTGGAGAGATTACTTAAATAAATAAATAAATTTTTTTTTTTAAAAAATGCAGAGAAAAGGGGAAAACTATTGGGGGAGGAAATAAATAAAACAGAATATTGATAATTCTTGTAGATGGAAGATGGGTACATAGTCCATTATACAAGGTTTTCTTGTAGGGAATAGTTTTTTAAAAATTCAAATGGCAAGGAATGGCGAAAGGGACATGAATAAGCATTCCAGGCAGAATGTCTGATGTAATCAGATGTGGGTGAGGAGACACCAAGGATGTTCTAGGTATGGTTCCGTGTGGCATTCAGGATGCAAGCAGAAGGAGAGGGGGAGATAAACTTGGAAATGTAGATTGGAATCAGATGGTACAGCCTTTGCTGCTGAACCGAAGAACCTGAATTTTAGCTTGTGGTCAGTGGAAATGTCTAAGGCTGGAGGCAGAGGAAGGGTAGGCTCAGGGACAGAACTGGGCTCTGAGGTGCAGACATACGGCAGGGCAGGGGCTGGCAGGGGCTGGCAGGCTGGAGAGGAGGAGCAGCGAGTCCAGGAAACCAGTACAGAGTGGGGTGAAGAGAAAGGTGACGGTGCCCGATGCTTCCACGTAATCAGTGGGCGTTTTGTCATTAAGCAAATATTTACAGAGCAACTACAACATGCCAAGCGCTGTTTTGGGCACAGGAGGTAGAATCGTGGACTAGATAGCACCAGAGTCCCGGCCTGATGGAGGGGACCTAGTTCTTTCTCTCTCCTGCCAGTATTCTTCTCCGATGGCATATTTACTAAAGAAGGGATTTGGGGTTCCCTATAAATATTACCTATGGCCTATAGTTCCCAGAACTTTCTATTTATAACATTCACCACTCTGTATTGTAATAATTTACCTAATGTCTGTCTTCCTCCTAGCTAGAATTTCTCAACCTCAACACTACTGCTATTTGGAGCCAGACAACTTTTTGTGGTGGGGTTTGCCCTGTGAGCTACAGGATGTCAAGTAGCATCCCCACATCTACCCATTGGATCATCAGAGTTGTGACCAAAAAGAAAAAAAAAAAGAGCCTTGACATATTACCCAATATCCAGGGGAGCAAAGTCACCCTGGCTGAGATCCCCACCTTACATCAGTGTTTCTCAACCGTGACTGCAAATGGGAATCGCCTGGAGAGCTTTAGAAACTGTTGCCAGCATTTAGTGCCATCTCAGACCAACTAGATTAAGACTGTCTGGGCATGTGGCCTGGGCGCTGATTTTTTTAGAGTGTCCCAGGGATTTCAGTGGGACTCAGGATTAAGGCAGTAAGCACCATGAAGTTGGGGAGAGGTCTCTCTTTGATGGTGGTGTTTCTAGGACTTAGCCCAGGGATTCCCAGATGGATGATGCATGCACAAATGAATGAATGTGGAGATAGGAAGACACGTCCGAAGTTAAAAGTGGCATTTAGGGAAAGCCAGCGCCCTACCTCTTTTTATGGTCATGGATACCAACTGTTGGCTCATCTCTCCCTGTTTTCTTTCTTTATGAGAAGGTGGGTATTTAGTGGATTAGAGAAAAAAACCCAAAAAGCACTCTGCAAAGACACCCTTAGAGGAAATGGGTCCGGGAAGTCTTGGCTGAGTCCCCTAGTACTGTCAACAGGGAGTTTCCCCACCCTAATCTGGGTACTCAGCCAGAGTACCCAAGACTCAAAGAGGAGTCTTTCTAATGGTGTCTGGGCTTGGCCAAGGATTTCTGAAATTCTGATCATTTCAGCTGACCACACATCTTCCCCATCAGCGTGGGTTTCAGGGATGTCAGTACTGAGACTCATGTCCATTGTTTCTTAACTAGAATAACCTGAATAGATGTAATATGAAATTTTGGACAATTATGATGCCCTTTCCTACTGCACCCCAACCTTGGTGGCCATCTGATGGTAGGCTGACCTGGGTTGACCTGGATTTTTTCATCATGAGGTGCAGAAAAGGAGATATGGAGATGGCTGTCAAAATCTTAGGATGGAAGGCAAGGGGACTGAATGGAGGTGAGGATCAGGAGAAGGCACTGGTCTTGTGTAACTGGGAGGAGAGTGATGTCATTTAGGAGAATAAGGAATTCTAGAAGGTGAAGCCATAGGTGATGAGTTTGGGGTGGCCACAGGGGAAGTTCAGGACAGACATCAGGACTGGACTGTGGTCTGGGAGTCTAGCCCTTGCCCAAGCCCAGCAGAGTCACTTTTGCTTCTTTTGCAGCCAGTCTAGGAGCTGTTCCCTCATGCACCACTTGAGAACAAATTGTTGCATTTCCCCTTCTGGATGAGCAGGTGTAAGCAGTTGGTGCTGTTGCACGGATGATAGGAATCCATCCTCTGGGAAGAGAGGTGGCACCAGTGATGGAGACACTTCTCTGGCAGACAGCTCTCATTGGTGTCCCCACTTTGGGCATCCTCCCTGCCCATCTTCTGCCCAAGGTGCTCAAAGAGACAACGACTCATAGACGGAAAAGAACGTGCCTGAGAAAGAGCAAATCTGGGTTCAAAAGACAACTCTAGCATATCCCAGATGTGTGGCCTTGAACAAGTATTGAATGTTTTGGCATCTCAGTTGACCATCTTAAGAGAGGAATAGCAGGGGTGCTTGGGTGGCTCAGTCAGTTGAGCATCTGACTCTTGATTTTGGCACAGGTCAAGATCTCAAAGTTTTGTGAGTTCGAGCTCTATGTCGGACTCTGTGCTGGTGGAGCAGAGCCTGCTTGGGATTCTCCCTCTCTCTCTCTGCCCCTCCCCTGCTCATGCGGTCTCTGTTCCCTGTCTCTGTCTCTCTCAAAATAAATAAATAAACTTTAAAAAAAGATGGCAATAGCGTGGCATAATTATTCATAAAGATTCTATTTCAGGGAAAAAAATGCATTTATTTCCATTACAGAATGGACTTTTCCCGGGGCCACACCACCCAACAGTTACTACCTTGAGAATACCACTGGCAAAGGAGGTGGTGTTGGTGGTACAGTTGCAAGTATTTGCTCTTCCTGGGTTAAGAGCTGAGCCTTAAATGACCCTCAGGGAAGCCTTAAGTGCACTAGAGTTTTATTTTATTTATCTACCATTTTATCAACCCTAATATATTTTATAGGGAACAGGCAGTGACAACACGAGGGTGGCAATCTGATGGATTGCTTAAGTCTTAAGCAAGGGAGGAGCCAGTCATTTCCTCCTCAGTTTTGCACAGGTTTCAAGATAAGCATCTCTGGGCCCAGATGACTTTTGTAAGTGGGACAAAGTACATCAAGGGTCTTGGAGGCTCACAAGGCTACAGGAGTGGGGCAGGTATCATTAGGAATGCCGGGAGTGCATAGAGGAGGGCACTTGTTGGGATGAGCATTGGGTGTTGTGTGTTAGCCAATTTGACAATAAATTTTATTTAAAATAAATAAATAAACAAATAAGTAAGTAAATAAGTAAGTGAAAGAATGAATGAATAAATAAGTAAAAAGGAATTCTGGGAGTGGCACATGCCCACCATGGAGCCCTGCTCTGAGAGTATGACCCATGGCAGGGAGCATAGGGATCCTCAGTTTCAAGTCAGGGGTTCCTTGTTGGAATGCAGGCCTGCGGTTGGCTTATCTCCCGGTTAACCAAGAGAAACCATTGGCCTGGATTCTCAGGTGAACTCCCCTGATTCTAGGTGTTAGTTTAGATTTCTACAAAACGCCCCGTGCAAGCAAAACACATATCAGACCATGCTCTTATTGATACATAGCAGATCTTCAGTTTGTGTTTGTGCGTTCCACTGTTAGAAGTGAAATCCACTGTGAGAAAAACCCTCAATACCTCCGAAGATGCCTATACCCCTAAGAAGCCCTGCTTGTGGCTGCTGTTGGTCCAAGAGATCACTGATAACGGGAGGACTCGGAGGGGCTTTAGGGACAGGGTGTGGGAGAGATGGGACCACTGGCAGAAAGTAGAGCCGATGACCCAAGATAAGAACTGAGCTGACAATTCTTTTGGTTCCAGGAACTAGAAGCAGGCAATGAAAATAGTAGCAGGGTTGAAGAACACAGCTGCCATTTACTTAACAAACACCTGAATAGTAAATGCCATGTGCCAGGCCTTGTGCCAATTACTTTAATTAATCAAACCATTTTAATCCTTCTAACAACCCTAGGAAGCAGGGGCTAGTATCGCCCTACATTACAGATGAGGAAACTGAGGCACAGAGGGGTTGATGGGCCAAAGTCACATGAGTGACTTTGGTAAGTGGCAGAGCCAGGATTTGAACTCAAGTCTCCTAGCTCCAGAATCCAGGCTCAGACCATTTCTCCATGCTGCATTTGTTAAATTAATTAATTAATTAATTAATTTTTTATTAAAAATTTTTTTTATTGTTTTTTGAGAGAGAGAGACAGACAGACAGAGTACAAGCAGGGGAGGGGCAGAGAGAGAGGAAGTCACAGAATCTGAAGCAGGCTCCAGGCTCTGAGCTGTCAGCACGGAGCCCAACGCAGGGCTCGAACTCACGAAATGTGAGATCATGATCTGAGCAGAAGTTGGATGCTTAACTGACTGAGCCACCCAGGCATCCCTATTTTTAGTTTTTAAAGTTTATTTATTCTGAGAGAGACAGAGACAGTGCAAGTTGGGGAGGGGCAGGGATAGAGAGAGAGGGAGAGAGAGAATTCCAAGCAGGCTCCACACTGCCAGCACAGAGCCTGATGAGGGGTTTGAACCCATGAACCAGGAAATCATGACCTGAGCTGAAACCAAGAGTCAGAAGCTTAACTGACTCAGCCACCCAGGCATCCCTCTCTGTTGCATTTTAATAGGGAGAATTTCATCTCATTATGAAAAATAATGGTTTGTGGTGTTGAAGACAATGTAGAAATGTGTAAAAATGGTTTACCTAATATTAATTTAAAAATTAGTTGTCAAATTATATGTGTGCTATAACTGGAATTGTTAAAGAACAATGTGCAGAAAGAAGTCTAGAAGAAAAAACATGAAGCCTATAAAAGTTGTGCTACATTGGTAAGATAAATAGGGATTTCTTCTTTTACTTCCCCATTGTTGATTAAAAAAATTTTTTTTACATTTATTTATTTTTGAGAGACAGAGAGAGACAGAGCACAAGTTGGGGAAGGGCAGAGAGGAAAGGAGACACAGAATCCGAAGCAGGCTCCAGGCTCCGAGCTGTCAGCACAGAGCCCGATGTGGGGCTCGAACTCACCAACCGTGAGATCATGACCTGAGCCGAGGTCAGACACCTAACCGACTGAGCCACCCAGGCGCCCCCCCCGTTGTTGATCTTAAAGTTTCATTACTTGTAGGATGTTTGGATAATGACTAGAAATTTACAGGCTTACACATTCTTCCCTCTTCGTGCCTCTTTCTGAATGTAGCTTCCAAGGGGGGCACCTGCGTGGCACAGTCGGTTAAGCGTCCGACCTCGGCTCAGGTCATGATCTCACGGTCCGTGGGTTTGAGCCCTGCATCAGGCTCTGTGCTGACAGCTCGGAGCCTGGAGCCTGCTTCGGATTCTGTGTCTCCCTCTCTCTCCCTCTGTCTCTCTCTCTCTGTGCCCCTCCCCAGCTCGTGTTCTCTCCCTCAAAAATAAACGGACATTAAAAGAATTAAAGGAAAAAAAAAAAAAAAAAGACTTGAATGTCGCTTCCAAGGGACCAGCTTGTATCCAAGAGCACATGCAGTCTCACCTTTACAGGGTGGTGTGTTACATTCAAGGGACATGGTTCTAAAGAACTTCTGAACTTCACAACTTACCTAATTTAAGATTTGAACAAACATTGGACTGTTTCTGCTCACCAGCTAATCCAGCACTCTCGAGTAGCAATGGCACAAATCTAGTTTCCATGAGCCCACCAGCTTTGAGACTACACAATTGTTAACTCTTTTTAATTAAAGGGATTCATACTGTTTCCATTTTGCACATAAAGGGAGACTTTATCAATATTTTTAGAATGAATCCGTATTTCAAACTCACTCCTATCTTGCACAGATTTCGTTTAAATGCTCATTACTTGCTCCAAGTTGATATATTTCTAGGCTACTAGAGATAGAATGATCTCAAACGGCATAGCTTAAACCCAACTCCAGCATGTCATCCACCCTCTACCAGGGATGGATGTCCAACTCAACAAATGTTTTGTTGAGTACTTACTTTGAGTCAGGTACTATCAACGTGAGTGACAGGATTCTCTGTTCTGAAAGCATTCACATTCCAATGCCTTCTTAAATGCCCATTTAGTCAACACATGCTTTTTACTGACCATCTTCTTTGTGCTAAATCCTGGGTGCTAAAAGAATGGAATATTTTTAAAGATTTTATTTATTTATTTTAAGTAATCTCTACACCTGACGTGGGGATCGAACTCATGACCCTGAGATCAAAAGTCACGCGCTCTGCCAACTGAGCCAGCCAGGTGCTCCAAAGAATTGAATATTTTATATCCCAGCTGTTTAGATCCTGGACCCTGCTTGGGTTCCAACCTAACCCTGCCATGTCCCAGCTGAACGATTTAACTCTTTTTGTGTCTCAGTTTCCTCCTCTGCAACTGATGGTAGTAAAATGACTTACCTTCCAGAGTGGTTGGGAGCATGTAATGAGTTAGTATGTGAGAGGCTGGCAGGAACTTGGTGAACACGCAATCCATGCAGCGTGTGGTTATTTTCAGAGATTACCATTAGAGAGCCCTTATGAGACACTTGTCTTTTCCCCAAGGCCCCAGCCTTGTCTTGGGGTTTCCAGAGTACACAAGGATTCCCAACAGGGAGCGGCTTTCTTTCCCAAGGTGCCCTGACACTTGCATAGGCTCAGGGCTAGCATAGCCTGATCTTTAACACTGTAAATCACAAACGATGTCCTGGTTAGAGCCACGATACTGATAAGAGCTGCTTACAACATGTGGGGTCTTGTGTAAAGCATCTACTGTGTGTTACCTCCCAACATCAGCCTAGGAGGGAAGTACTGTCATAACCCCACTTCCCGGATGAAGAAAGAGAGGGTCCACACAACTACACAGAACATTCTCCAAAACTCACGTGTGGAAGACGCAGATTCAGGCAGCATGCATCTTAACTGAGATGTTGAATTGATCCTCACTAGACACAAATTCTTCGTCTGCCAATTTGTGCATGCAAAGGCCTGAAAATCAGGAAGGATAACAGCTTTATTTATTTTTTTAATCTATATAATTACTACTGGGAACAGGCACTGCTAAACACATCACAAATATTAACTGGTTTAGGTATCATTAGTAAGTCCACTTTACAGATGAGGAAATGGAGACACAGGGAAGTTAAATAACTTGACCAGGGTTGCATAGGTAGGGATGGTGGGACCAAGGCTCACACCCAGGCCTCTGTGCTGTGCCTTCTTACAGATAAGGATAAGCAGATGGCCTTCTATGAACTTTGGCTTTGTTAATTCACTGTCAAATAAAAACAAATCCTGATTTACTAAGGAGAGGTTTTATTTGAAAGGGTTATTGCAGGGGGATAGGACTGGCGTCGTATGGGGAATACTCTGACCATAGGTCTGCAAGTATCTCAAGGGTTGGACCAAAAACAGAATGTTGCTTTTAGAGGGGGAAGTAAACACGTGCAGATGGCTCCAGGTGAGGGACATTGCATGGGCAGGCAGGCTGTGACCAGACAGTAGATGAAAGGAGGTTTTCTCCTGAGACCAGCCTATTCTCGGGAGTGGCTGTCTACTGGCTCAGGCTGGGGGTGGGACAGGGCCCAGGGAAAGAAGAGAATCTGCACCAAAGGTTGGTTAACAAGCACTTTTTTCCAATGATTCGCTGGTGACAGGCCATTCAGCTAATTATTTATGAAGCAATGGAGGGCCTGGGTCTGGCCCTGTCACAGGTAAGCCAGGGGAGCATTCACGAGTGTTACCCAGGTCACAGGGGGAAGGTGACTTCTTTGCACTAAGCTGTCTCCTAAGAAACAAAGAGAGAGGGCGATTCTGTTTGCTGTTTTCCAGAATCACAGGGCCTGGCAAAGTTCAACACGCCATCACTCCATTTGCCTCCAGCACAGACACTCCTCCTTTTACCTCACTTGGCTTTGTTGTGCTTCGCAGACAATGAGATTTTTACAAACTGAAGGTTTGTGGCAACCCTGTGTTGAGCAAGTCTATTGACGCCATTTTTCCAACAGCATCTGCTCACTTCATGTCTGTGTGACACATTCTGGTAATTCTCACAGTATTCCGAACTTTTTCTTTACTATTATATTTGTGATGGTGACCTGTGATCAGTGATCTTTGACGTTACTATTGTCATTGTTTTGGGGAGCCACGAAGCGTGCCCATAGAAGATAGCAAACTTAATCAGCCCTTCCCTCGTCTCCCCCTGCCCTCGGGCCTCCCTGTTCCCTGAGACTCAGCAGTATTGAAATTAGGCCAGTTAGGAACCCTACGCTGGCCTCTAAGGGTGCAAGTGACAGGAAGAGTCCCTTGTCTCTCACTTTAAGTCAAAAGCTAGAAGTGACTACGCTCAGGGAGTAGGGCATGTTGAAAGCGGAGATAGTCCAGAGCCAGGGCTCTTGCATCATTTAGCCAAGCTGTGAGTGCAAAGGGAAAGTTCCCGAAGGAGATCAAAAGGGCTCCTCCAGCGGACACGCAAATGCGAAGAAAGCGAGAGGACTTACTGCTGATGAGAAGGTTTAAGCGGTCTGGATAGAAGAGGAAACATTCTCTTAAGCCAAAGCCTAATCCAGAGCAAAGTGCTAACTCTCTCCAGTTCCGTGGAGGCTGAGAGGCGAAGAAGCTGCACAAGAAAAGCTTGAAATTGGCAGATACTGGTTCGTGAGGCGCAAAGGAAAGAGGCTGTCGTCCTAACCTCAAAGTCCAAGGTGAAGCAGAAGGCGCTGTTGCAGAAGCTGCAGCAAAGTATTTAGACATAGTGAAAATGGCTACACTGACCAATAGATTTTCACTCAACAACAAGACGTTCAAAGCTAGAGAAGAGAAATCAACGCCTGGCTTCAGAGGTTCAAAGAAGGGGCTGATTCTCTTCGTAGGGGCTAATGTAGCTGGTGACTTTGAATTGAAGCCAGTGCTCACTCACCATTCTGGAAAGGCTTGAGCCCTTAAGAATTATGCTAAACCTGCTCTGCTTGTGCTCTATGAATGGAACAACAAAGCCTGGCCGACAGCACATCTGTTTGCCTAATATTTTAAGCCCAGTATTGAGACTCACTGCTCAGGGGGAAAAAAAAATTTTCTTTCAAAATATTAGTGCTCACTGACAATGCATCTAGTCACCCAAGGGTGCTGATGGGGGTGGTACAATGAGATGAATGTTGTCTTCGTGCCTGCTAACGTAACATCCATTCTGCAGCCCGTGGATAGAGAAGTAATTTTGAATTTCAAGTCTTATTATTTGAGAAATACATTTTGTAAGGCTAGAGATGCCATAAAAAGTGATTCCTCCGATGCATCTGGGCAAAGTCAATTGGAAACCTTCTGGAAAGGATTCACCATTCTGGATGCTGTTAAGGACATTTGTGATTCATGGCAAGAGGTGAAAATATCAGCATTAACAAGAGTCTGGAAGAAGTTGATTCCAACCCTTATCGATGGATGACTTTGAGGCTGTCCAGTGGAGGAAGTCACCACAGATGTAGTGGAAATAGCAGGAGAACCAGAATTAAAAGTGGAGCCTGGGACATCTGGGTGGCTCAATCGGTTGAGCGTCTAGCTTTGGCTCAGGTCATGATCTCGCCATTCGTGAGTTCGAGCCCCACTGCTGTCATCAGACTCACTGCTGTCAGTGCATAGCCCACTTTGGATCCTCTGTCTCCCCCTCTCTCTGCCCCTCCCTGGCTTGTGCTTTCTCTTTCTCTCAAAAATAAATAAACATTAAAAACAACACATGGAATCTGAAGGTGGGACTGAATTGCTGCCTTCTCATGATAAAACTTTTAATGCATGAGAAGTTGCATCTTATGGATGACCAAAGAAAGTAGTGGCCTTTGTGAAAGTGGTTTCCACTCCTGGCGAAGATGACTGAAATGACAAGAGAGGATTTAGCAGATAAACTGAGTTGTCAAAGCAGCAGCAGGATTTGAGAAGAATTAACTCCAATTTTGAAAAAAGATCTCCTGTGGGTAAAATGCTATCACACAACATCACATGAAACAGAGAAATCACTCTCTAAAGGAAGAGTCAATCGATGTGGCAAGCTTTACCGTTGTCTTAAGAAACTGCCACAGCCACCCCAACCTTCAGCAACCACCACTCCACTTGGTGAGCAGCCGTCAGCATCCAGGCAAGACCCTCCACCAGCAAAAAGCCCAGATGATGGTTAGCATTTTTTAGCAATAAAGTATTTCTTAAATATATTATTTTTAACATTTATTTATTTAATTTTGAGATGGAGAACGAGAGAGAGAGAGCGACCAGGGGAGTGACAGAGAGAGCGGGAGAGAGAGAATCCCAGGCAGGCTCCACGCTATCAGCACAGAGCCCGATGCGGGGCTTGAATCACTCATGAACTGTGAGATCATGACGTGAGCCGAAATCAAGAGTCGACACTTAACTGACTGAGCCACCCAGGTGCCCCAGCAATAAAGTATTCTTTAATTAAGGTATGTACATTGTTTTTTAGGCCTAATGCTGTTGTACATTTAATAGGCTACAGTATAGTGTAAACATAACTTTTATATATGCTGGGAAACCAAAACATTCATTTGACTTGCTTTATTGTGGCAGTCTGGAACTGAACCCGCAAAATCTCTGAAGTTTGCCTGTATCTTCCACATGCCAGGCTCTTCCTAGGAACTTTCTAGAGAGTTAGATCCTGGATTCACGAATCTAGTCAAAGTTACGACCTTCAGGAGGTGCGTGGCTGGCTCCATCCATCAGTAGAGCATGTGACTCTTGATCTCAGGGTCGTGAGTTCAAGCTACACATTGGGCATGGAGCCTACTTAATAAATTAAATTAAAAAAATTTTTTTTTCCAACGTTTATTTATTTTTGGGACAGAGAGAGACAGAGCATGAACAGGGGAGGAGCAGAGAGAGAGGGAGACACAGAATCGGAAACAGGCTCCAGGCTCTGAGCCATCAGCCCAGAGCCTGACACGGGGCTCGAACTCACGGACCACGAGATGGTGACCTGGCTGAAGTCAGACGCTTAACCGACTGCGCCACCCAGGCGCCCCTAAAATCTATGACCATTTTAAACGTGTCTATCTTTGACCCAGAAAGTCTCAGTGTCTGTCTTAGAGAACAAATACATACATTCAGAGACACATAAGTGATGTTCTTTCCAGCACTGTACATGAGAGCAAAAGAAGGAATTAACCTAAATGTCCATGAATAGGAAAATGATTATATAACTTTTGGTGCTTCTGATGGAATATGACACAGCAATTTTAAAAGATGGGGTAGAGCTATATCAACTGACATGGATATGCCTCCAAGATACTTTTTTTTTTTTTTTTAATATATGAAATTTATTGTCAAATTGGTTTCCATACAACACCCAGTGCTCATCCCAAAAGGTGCCCTCCTCAATACCCATCACCCACCCTCCCCTCCCTCCCACCCCCCATCAACCCTCAGTTTGTTCTCAGTTTTTAACAGTCTCTTATGCTTTGGCTCTCTCCCATTCTAATCTCTTTTTTTTTTTTTCTTTTTTCCTCCCCCTCCCCCATGGGTTCCTGTTAAGTTTCTCAGGCTCCACATAAGAGTGAAACCATATGGTATCTGTCTTTCTCTGTATGGCTTATTTCACTTAGCATCACACTCTCCAGTTCCATCCACGTTGCTACAAAAGGCCATATTTCATTTTTTCTCATTGCCACGTAGTATTCCATTGTGTATATAAACCACAATTTCTTTATCCATTCATCAGTTGATGGACATTTAGGCTCTTTCCATAATTTGGCTATTGTTGAGAGTGCTGCTATGAACATTGGGGTACAAGTGCCCCTATGCATCAGTACTCCTGTATCCCTTGGATAAATTCCTAGCAGTGCTATTGCTGGGTCATAGGGTAGGTCTATTTTTAATTTTCTGAGGAACCTCCACACTGCTTTCCAGAGCGGCTGCACCAATTTGCATTCCCACCAACAGTGCAAGAGGGTTCCCGTTTCTCCACATCCTCTCCAGCATCTAGAGTCTCCTGATTTGTTCATTTTGGCCACTCTGACTGGCGTGAGGTGATACCTGAGTGTGGTTTTGATTTGTATTTCCCTGATAAGGAGCGACGCTGAACATCTTTTCATGTGCCTGTTGGCCATCCGGATGTCTTCTTTAGAGAAGTGTCTATTCATGTTTTCTGCCCATTTCTTCACTGGGTTATTTGTTTTTCGGGTGTGGAGTTTGGTGAGCTCTTTATAGATTTTGGATACTAACCCTTTGTCCGATATGTCATTTGCAAATATCTTTTCCCATTCCGTTGGTTGCCTTTTAGTTTTGTTGGTTGTTTCCTTTGCTGTGCAGAAGCTTTAATCTTCATGAGGTCCCAGTAATTCACGTTTGCTTTTAATTCCCTTGCCTTTGGGGATGTGTCGAGTAAGAGATTGCTACGGCTGAGGTCAGAGAGGTCTTTTCCTGCTTTCTCCTCTAAGGTTTTGATGGTTTCCTGTCTCACATTCAGGTCCTTTATCCATTTTGAGTTTATTTTTGTGAATGGTGTGAGAAAGTGGTCTAGTTTCAACCTTCTGCATGTTGCTGTCCAGTTCTCCCAGCACCATTTGTTAAAGAGGCTGTCTTTTTTCCATTGGATGTTCTTTCCTGCTTTGTCGAAGATGAGTTGGCCATACGTTTGTGGGTCTAGTTCTGGGGTTTCTATTCTATTCCATTGGTCTATGTGTCTGTTTTTGTGCCAATACCATGCTGTCTTGATGATGACAGCTTTGTAGTAGAGGCTAAAGTCTGGGATTGTGATGCCTCCTGCTTTGGTCTTCTTCTTCAAAATTCCTTTGGCTATTCGGGGCCTTTTGTGGTTCCATATGAATTTTAGGATTGCTTGTTCTAGTTTCGAGAAGAATGCTGGTGCAATTTTGATTGGGATTGCATTGAATGTGTAGATAGCTTTGGGTAGTATTGACATTTTGACAATATTTATTTTTCCAATCCATGAGCAGGGAATGTCTTTCCATTTCTTTAAATCTTCTTCAATTTCCTTCATAAGTTTTCTATAGTTTTCAGTATACAGATCCTTTACATCTTTGGTTAGATTTATTCCTAGGTATTTTATGCTTCTTGGTGCAATTGTGAATGGGATCAGTTTCTTTATTTGTCTTTCTGTTGCTTCATTGTTAGTGTATAAGAATGCAACTGATTTCTGTACGTTGATTTTGTATCCTGCAACTTTGCTGAATTCATGTATCAATTCTAGCAGACTTTTGGTGGAGTCTATCGGATTTTCCATGTATAATATCATGTCATCTGCAAAAAGCGAAAGCTTGACTTCATCTTTGCCAATTTTGATGCCTTTGATTTCCTTTTGTTGTCTGATTGCTGATGCTAGAACTTCCAGCACTATGTTAAACAACAGCGGTGAGAGTGGGCATCCCTGTAGTGTTCCTGATCTCAGGGAAAAAGCTCTCAGTTTTTCCCCATTGAGGATGATGTTAGCTGTGGGCTTTTCATAAATGGCTTTTATGATCTTTAAGTATGTTCCTTCTAACCCGACTCTCTCAAGGGTTTTTATTAAGAAAGGGTGCTGGATTTTGTCAAAGGCCTTTTCTGCATCGATTGACAGGATCATATGGTTCTTCTCTTTTTTTTTGTTAATGTGATGTATCACGTTGATTGATTTGCGAATGTTGAACCAGCCCTGCATCCCAGGAATGAATCCCACTTGATCATGGTGAATAATTCTTTTTATATGCCGTTGAATTCGATTTGCTAGTATCTTATTGAGAATTTTTGCATCCATATTCATCAGGGATATTGGCCGGTAGTTCTCTTTTTTTACTGGGTCTCTGTCTGGTTTAGGAATCAAAGTAATACTGGCTTCATAGAATGAATCTGGAAGTTTTCCTTCCCTTTCTATTTCTTGGAATAGCTTGAGAAGGATAGGTATTATCTCTGCTTTAAACGTCTGGTAGAACTCCCCTGGGAAGCCATCTGGTCCTGGACTCTTATTTGTTGGGAGATTTTTGATAACCGATTCAATTTCTTCGCTGGTGATGGGTCTGTTCAAGCTTTCTATTTCCTCCTGATTGAGTTTTGGAAGAGTGTGGGTGTTCAGGAATTTGTCCATTTCTTCCAGGTTGTCCAATTTGTTGGCATATAATTTTTCATAGTATTCCCTGATAATTGTTTGTATCTCTGAGGGATTGATTGTAATAATTCCATTTTCATTCATGATTTTATCTATTTGGGTCATCTCCCTTTTCTTTTTGAGAAGCCTGGCTAGAGGTTTGTCAATTTTGTTTTTTTTTTCAAAAAACCAACTCTTGGTTTCGTTGATCTGCTCTACAGTTTTTTTAGACTCTATATTGTTTATTTCTGCTCTGATCTTTATTATTTCTCTTCTTCTGCTGGGTTTAGGCTGCCTTTGCTGTTCTTCTTCTATTTCCTTTAGGTGTGCTGTTAGATTTTCTATTTGGGATTTTTCTTGTTTCTTGAGATAGGCCTGGATTGCAATGTATTTTCCTCTCAGGACTGCCTTCGCTGCGTCCCAAAGCGTTTGGATTGTTGTATTTTCATTTTTGTTTGTTTCCATATATTTTTTAATTTCTTCTCTAATTGCCTGGTTGACCCACTCATTCGTTAGTAGGGTGTTCTTTAACCTCCATGCTTTTGGAGGTTTTCCAGACTTTTTTCTGTGGTTGATTTCAAGCTTCATAGCATTGTGGTCTGAAAGTATGCATGGTATAATTTCAATTCTGGTAAACTTATGAAGGGCTGTTTTGTGACCCAATATATGATCTATCTTGGAGAATGTTCCATGTGCACTCGAGAAGAAAGTATATTCTGTTGCTTTGGGATGCAGAGTTCTAAATTTATCTGTCAAGTCCATCTGATCCAATGTCTCATTCAGGGCCCTTGTTTCTTTATTGACCGTGTGTCTAGATGATCTATCCATTTCTGTAAGTGGGGTGTTAAAGTCCCCTGCAATTACCACATTCTTATCAATAAGGTTGCTTATGTTTATGAGTAGTTGTTTTATATATTTGGGGGCTCCGGTATTTGGCGCATAGACATTTATAATTGTTAGCTCTTCCTGATGGATAGACCCTGTAACTATTATATAGTGTCCTTCTTCATCTCTTGTTACAGCCTTTAATTTAAAGTCTAGTTTGTCTGATATAAGTATGGCTACTCCAGCTTTCTTTTGGCTTCCAGTAGCATGATAAATAGTTCTCCATCCCCTCACTCTCAATCTAAAGGTGTCCTCAGGTCTAAAATGAGTCTCTTGTAGACAGCAAATAGATGGGTCTTGTTTTTTTATCCATTCTGATACCCTATGTCTTTTGGTTGGCACATTTAATCCATTTACATTCAGTGTTATTATAGAAAGATACGGGTTTAGAGTCATTGTGATGTCTGTATGTTTTATGCTTGTAGTGATGTCTCTGGTACTTTGTCTCACAGGGTCCCCCTTAGGATCTCTTGTAGGGCTGGTTTAGTGGTGACAAATTCCTTCAGTTTTTGTTTGTTTGGGAAGACCTTTATCTCTCCTTCTATTCTAAATGACAGACTTGCTGGATAAAGGATTCTCGGCTGCATATTTTTTCTGTCTAGCACACTGAAAATTTCGTGCCAATTCTTTCTGGCCTGCCAAGTTTCAAAAGAGAGATCAGTCACGAGTCTTATAGGTCTCCCTTTATATGTGAGGGCACGTTTACCCCTTGCTGCTTTCAGAATTTTCTCTTTATCCTTGTATTTTGCCAGTTTCACTACGATATGTCGTGCAGAAGATCGATTCAAGTTACGTCTGAAGGGAGTTCTCTGTGCCTCTTGGATTTCAATGCCTTTTTCTTTCCCCAGTTCAGGGAAGTTCTCAGCTATTATTTCTTCAAGTACCCCTTCAGCACCTTTCCCTCTCTCTTCCTCCTCTGGGATACTAATTATGCGTATATTATTTCTTTTTAGTGTATCACTTAGTTCTCTAATTTTCCCCTCATACTCCTGGATTTTTTTTATCTCTCTTTTTCTCAGCTTCCTCTTTTTCCATAACTTTATCTTCTAGTTCACCTATTCTCTCCTCTGCCTCTTCAATCCGAGCTGTGGTGGTTTCCATTTTGTTTTGCATTTCATTTAAAGCGTTTTTCAGCTCCTCGTGACTGTTCCTTAGTCCCTTGATCTCTGTAGCAAGAGATTGTCTGCTGTCCTCTATACTGTTTTCAAGCCCGGCGATTAATTTTATGACTATTATTCTAAATTCGCTTTCTGTTATATTATTTAAATCCTTTTTGATCAGCTCATTAGCTGTTGTTATTTCCTGGAAATTCTTCTGAGGGGAATTCTTCCGCTTGGTCATTTTGGATAGTGCCTGGCATGGTGAGGACCTGCAGGGCACTTCCCCTGTGCTGTGGTGTATAACTGGAGTTGGTGGGCGAAGTCGCAGTCAGACCTGATGTCTGCCCCCGGCCCACCGCTGGGGCCACAGTCAGACTGGTGTGTGCCTTCTCTTCCCCTCTCCTAGGGGCGGGATTCACTGTGGGGTGGTGTGGCCTGTCTGGGCTACTTGCACACTGCCAGGCTTGTGATGCTGGGGATCTGGCGTATTAGCTGGGGTGGGTAGGCGAGGTGCACAGGGGCAGGAGGGGCAGGCTTAGCTCGCTTCTCCTTAGGTGATCCACTTCGGGAGGGGCCCTGTGGCAGCGGGAGGGAGTCAGATCTGCTGCCGGCGGTTTGGCTCCGCAGAAGCATAGAGTTGGGTGTTTGAGAGGAGCGAGGAAGTTCCCTGGCAGGAACTGGTTCTCTCTGGGATTTTGGCTGGGGGATGGGCGGGGGAGATGGCGCTGGCGAGCGCCTTTGTTCCCCACCAAGCTGAGCTCTGTCATCCGGGGGCTCAGCAGCTCTCCCTCCCTTTGTCCTCCAGCCTTCCCGCTTTCCAAGCAGAGCCGTTAACTTATGACCTCCCAGATGCTAAGTCGCGCTTGCTGTCGGAACACAGTCCGTCAGGCCCCTCCGCTTTTGCAAGCCAGACTCCGGGGCTCTGCTTGGCTGGTGAGCCGCCCCTCCGCCCCGGCTCCCTTCCGCCAGTCCGTGGAGCGCGCACCGCCTCACCGCCCTTCCTACCCTCTTCCGTGGGCCTCTCGTCTGCGCTTGGCTCCGGCGACTCCGTTCTGCTAATCCTCTGGCGGTTTTCTGGGTTATTTAGGCAGGTGTAGGTGGAATCTAAGTGATCAGCAGGACGCGCGGTGAGCCCAGCGTCCTCCTACGCCGCCATCTTCCCTCCGGTCCGCAATGCTGTTTTTAAAGGCATTACTTTTAAGCCCAAGATACTTTTTAAAAATGTTTTTAGGGGCGCCTGGGTGGCGCAGTCGGTTGAGCGTCCGACTTCAGCCAGGTCACGATCTCGCGGTCCGTGAGTTCGAGCCCCGCGTCGGGCTCTGGGCTGATGGCTCAGAGCCTGGAGCCTGTTTCCGATTCTGTGTCTCCCTCTCTCTCTGCCCCTCCCCCGTTCATGCTCTGTCTCTCTCTGTCCCAAAAATAAATAAACGTTGAAAAAAAAAATGTTTTTATTTATTTTTGAGAGACAGAGAGATACAGAGTGCTAACGGGGGAGGGGCAGAGAGAGGAAGACAGAATCCGAAGCAGGCTCCAGGCTCTGAGCTGTCAGCACAGAGCCCGACATGGGGCTCAAACCCACAAACCGTGAGATCGTGACCTGAGTCGAAGTGGACGCTCAACCGACTGAGCCACCCAGGCAGCACTCCAAGATGTTTTGTTAAGCAAAATGCTAATTCACCCATTTTGTCCAACCCACCACCCCCCGCCCCTCTGACAACCATCAGTTTGTTCTCTGTATTTATAGGTCTGATTCTGCCTTTTGTTTGTTTATTCATTTGTTTGGTTTTTTAGGTCTCACTTAGGAGTGAAATGACATGGTATTTGTCTTTCTTAGTATGACTGATTTCACTGGGCATCATACCTTCTAGGTCCATCCGTGTTGTCTCAAATGGCAGGATTTCATTCTTTTTTTAGGACTGTATAATATTCTTGTGTGTGTGTGTGTGTGTGTGTGTGTGTGTGTACAAAACACGTTTTCCTTATCCGTTAATCTATTGATGGACACTTAAGTAGCTTCCATTTCTTGGCTGTTATAAACAATGCTGCAATAAAAATAAGGATCCACGTATCCTTACAAAGTAGTGTTTTTGTTTTCTTTGGGTAAATACCCAATAGTGGAATTACTGCATCATATGGTATTTCTATTTTTAATGTTTTGAGCAACCTCCATACTGTTTTCCACAGTGGCTGCACCAACTTGCGTTCATGACAACAGTTCACAAGTGTTCCTTCTTCTCCACATCCTCGCCAACACTTGTTATTTCTTGTCATTTTGATTGTAGCCATTTTAACTGGTGTGAGAGGATATCTCATGGTGGTTTTGACTTGCATTTCCCTGGCACTTAGTGATACTGAACATCTTCTCATGTGTATGTTGGCCATTTGTATGTCTTCTTTGGGAAAATGTCTATTCAGTGCCTCGGCTCATTTTTGAATTAGATTGTTTGATTTTTTTTTTTTTTTTTTGGTGTTGAGTTTGTCCTTTCACTGTCTAATGGTGATCATCCTCTTCCTAGGGACAGTGACACTTCTGTTCAGATTCCAGGAAGGTTTTGTTAGCTTGGAAGTAAGTTGTCTTTTCCGATCACTGACACATTGATCCTTGAGTTAACTGTCAGCGTGCTCTCTGATTTCTCATATTTTCCGGTTCTTAGGTAGATGCCTGACTATAGCCCCTGACTGCTGACAAGAGGGATCTCTCAAGGTTTACAGGAAAGATCACCTGACCCAGCCAGTGTGAAGACTATGTCTCACCTTTAGAGTTCTGGAGGCATATTGACTGTTGGGTGTTTATTCTGCTGTGGCCCAACAGGTGATTTTATGTGCATGTTGCCTTCATTCAGACCTTCAGATATCTATCACTTGTGGGCATAAAACCATTTTTCAAGGGTCCATAATATCCTGCAGACTGGTTTGGATAAACTCCCACCTCAAAGTATGAGGGGCATTTTACATATTATTTGTCATCCATTTATTTCCATAAAGTGCTGCACTTAGAGCCTTCTATCTGGTTTCTGTTGCAACTATCCTTCTAGGGTTGATGTCTATTCAACAACTCGGGAGAAGGCCATCATGGGGGAAAAAGTTCTGAGGAGATGAGCAATGCAGGTGGCTATGAGCCATCATCTTTCATAACCTAGAAGGGACTGGGAAGCTTCTTGTTACTGACTTCTGTCCACAGGGACGCAGGATCTGACATTTTGTTACATCTCTAAAACCCAAAACCAACCCTAAGGTATTAGTTTGTAATGAATTATTCACTGAAGATTTTATGGAGTGATGGAAGCTACATCAAATATGACGCAGCAGAGATTAATAGAAAAATTTCCATGATGTGTCTTTATTTTCCCTCCTAAGTTATGTGGCCACCAGCCACTCCTGGACCATCCCTCCGCCAGAAGTTCCCCTTTCACTTAAGCCCCCACTCCAAATTTTACCTAACTTTTCTTCTTTTTATACAGAGAAATGCATCTGTTTTGGCTTGTCTGTGCATTTTTCCACTTAGCAGATAAAGAAACTTCCTCAAGTGCCACCCTCTCCAGAAAACGTGGACAATCATACCTAGCATGGAATGTTTTCCTCATTAAGTGACTTCTCCTGCCACCTGAGTCTGAGCCCACTTTGTCTTGCCTTCATCCCTTGCAGGTGGTGACTCTGGATTTGGCCATGCTCTGTCCAAATATCTGGATGAGCTTGGCTTCACGGTATTTGTCGGAGTTCTGAATGAAAAGGGACCAGGAGCAGAGGAACTGCGAAGAACCTGCTCCAAGCGCGTCTCCGTGCTCCAGATGGACATCACCAACCCGCAGCAGATAAAAGACGCCCACAGCAAAGTGGTGGAAAAGGTGCAGAACAGAGGTACTGCGACCCACCCCTCCTAGCAAGTGACCCACTCTGGTTCCAGCCTCGAATTACCACTGCCCTCTAGTCCATTCTGGCTGCTGACCACATCTGAGGGTGTGAGCACCTGTCACATGCCACAGCCTCTTGCAGACACAAAGATGGTATGAATGGGTCAGCAGTCCATCCTCACAGAACTTGAATTCTTGAACCCATTTGCCCAACATCTGCTTGGTCACCCTCCCATTACTTACCCTCATGCCCGTGCTTCCCGTTGCTTTCCTCCCACCAATATTAACATGTGTTGGACTTAAGAAAAAAAAAGTAACAATTACTGTCTTCCTTTAGTCACAGCCCTTTTTCTTCCCCTTCCTTCATGGCCAAGCTCTTTGGAACTCTGCTGTCCTGTTTTTAACTTGTTCACCTTCAAACCTGTCTTGGCTTACTGGTCTGGCTGAGCTAATAAGTGTCCTCCTGAACACCTAGCTGTTTATCTCTCTGCACTATTTTATCTTTTAATTAAAAAATTTTTAATCTTTATTTTTGAGAGACAAAGAGAACAAGCATGTGAGCAGGGGATGGGCAGAGAGAGAGAGAGAGAGAGAATTCCAAGCAGGCTCTGCACTGTCAGCATAGAGCCAGACGCAGGGCTCCAACCCACGAACCACGAGATCGTGACCTGGGCTGAAACCAAGAGTCAGAAACTTAACTGACTGAGCCACCCAGGCACCCCCCCCCCAACCTTTGTTTTTTTTTAATTTTAAGAATCCCTTTTACTTAACCCAGTATATCTACAACATTAATATTTCAATATGTAATCAATACAAAGGTTATTAGTGAAGTATTTCACATTTTTTTAACTAAATCTTTGAAATCTGGTGTGTATTTTATACTTACAGCTCAACTCAATTTAGAGGCTAAATTTTCAATGGTTAAAGTGAAATATAGTCCTACCAAAACCACAAAGCTGTATTTATTTTTATTTATTTAATTTAAATCCAAGTTAGTTAGCATAGAGCTGCAGTATTATAAATGTGCTGACCACCCTCCCTTGTCTTGGCTTTGAGATCTCCAGCTTTCCTATTGCTTCCCTAGTTCTCTGATTTGTTGTTGTTGTTGTTGTTGTTGTTGTTGTTGTTGTTTTTGCTTCTCCTGCCTGAACCCCTTCTTCCATCCCCCCATAGAATGTGAATGTTTCTGCGGGCTCCATCCACAAACCTCCCATTCCATGTTTCCTGGGCTAAGCTGTTCTGTCCCTGTGCTACTCAGCTGCATATTATAATCACCTGGTGAGTGTTCGAAAATACCCATGCTTGGGCCCAGGATGGCCTACATAAGTTGGAGGCCCCAGGGCAAAATTAAAATGATGTAAGGCCCCTTGTTTCAAAAATGATGAAGACTTTAAGATGATGCTAGCAGAGAATTGAAACAAGCAGGAAGATCAGAAGCACAGGGCCCTGTGTGACTGCACAGGTGGTACACCCATGATGCCCACCCAGCCTGGGAACCCTTCCCCTAACCAATCAGATGGGTGTCTACAGGCAAGGATTCAGCTGTCCTTCAATAAGGGGGCTGCTACTGTTGCTAGCCTGTTGCTACGAACGTCAGCGGCAAAGAGGATCCCACTCGGGGGTCCCAGGCCTCAGTATATTTGAAAGCTCCCTAGGTGATACTAAGGTTCTGCCAGAGCTGAGATACACTGAGATGTATGCCAGTCACTTCCAAGTGTATTACCAGTCTAGCCCCCTTCTCAACATCTCGACCTATATGTATATAAAACTGTCTGCCTGACATCCCGCCTCCCTTTGTTAACCCCTGACCTCATTATCTTTTCCCCTGTTGCCCGTCTGCAAATGTGCTTACCCTCCTTCATTCCACATCTCAGAAGTTGGCATTGGCACGAAGTCAGTCATCCGAGACAGCAGCCTGGGGGTCACTTAGACCTGCAGCTTGCCCTCAGCCCCTGAATCCTATTTGTCCCGAGCCCTTTAGTTCTACCTCCTAGATCTTCCTCAGCCCAGCCCTATTCTCTCATCTCCAGGCGGTGAGGCTTGGCAAGGCTTCACCTTCCACCTGGGCCCCCACGATCTTCCTTGCGATGGGGCTCCCTCCCCATTACTCTCCAAATGGGCAGTGATCTTTACAATGTGCGCCTTGTAACACCACCCATCTCTTATAGACCCTTGGACATACAGGGCCTCCGTGTCCTGGGTCTCTCCCATGAGCCAGGCCTGTGGGAGGTGTCTTGCTCAGTCTCACTGAATGGTTCAGTGGGTCTCTATCTGCCACGAAATACAATCTAAACCCCTTCACAAGAATTTGAAAGCTCTCAGGATAATGGCCGCTGACAAACCCTTCATCTGCAATACCTATTGGCCCACTCGGTAAATTCTGATCAGTTTCCAGAGTAGAATATGTGAAATGTGCCGTATCTTTGTACATGCAGCTTCCTCTTACCAAAATGTCCCTCTTGCCTCTACTCCCTTTTTCTAAGACTCTTGATTTGCCCAACTGCAGACTCTACTCCCACAGGAGGCCTGGCTCAAACCTAACATCTCGCGCATGATCTTCCTGTTGATCCAAGTGACACCATTCACTTTCTCTTCTGGACGCTCACTTGTTATACCTTGCACACACCTGCATTATTGATTATAAATATCTGTCCATCTCCTGCTCCTCACCACCAGGTTCCTTGAGAATCACAACCACGTTCCCAGGAGGATTCGTTCAGACACCAGTGGCACAAACCCAGGTTGAAATTGCTAACGTATAAAGGAATGTATGTGCGTCATTGAAATGACAGGTTAGCTTCAGGCATGTTGGATCCTTAAACAATGTCATCAGGGCTCAGTCTCTGTTTCTTACCCTGCTCTCTCCCTGGTTGGCTTCACGTTGGGGCTTTGCATGGAGGCCTCAAGCACTTGCAGCTTCTATCCTCTTTACTGCTGACATTTTCAGCATAAAAAGAGTAATATTATCTGCTTCGTTTGGCAGTTGAAGATGTAGTTATATAGGAAGCACTTAGAAGAGTGCCTGACATGAGGAAGGCATTCAGTATGGGCTCCTGTTTTCCATTCATTCAACACTAAGCACAGTCCCGGGCATATAATAAATATTCAGCAAACATCTAAGAAGTGAGAGGAGGAAAGAAAAATAGACTTTTTGTTATTAGGGATTAATTTTCAGCAAGTTTAGCAATGTGTGGTCGTTTTCTAGAAAAGTAGTCTTCCTGGCCTGCTCTTTTGTGCTCTTAGAGATTTGAGCTTGTCCCTCTTAAGAAAGGGACTTCATGGCGTCTTATTCAATAAGATATTCGATACAGACCCCTCTAGTGAGGCCCAGAGGGGCAGTATTAACCATACTGAAGGATAAAGCAATGGGCTATAGATATGGAAATACTACACCAGCATCCAGGGATGCTGAAGGGGTGTGGGGGAATACACTTCCCAATGAGCGAGCCCATGCTATTTTGTGGCCAGAATTCTGGAGAGCCACCCTCTTCTGAGGCAGAATTATCAATATGCCTTCTGTCCGCTTTCCTTGAGGTCTCTCTCAACCTCAGCCTCTCGACTCAAAGAGGAAGTGAAGTAGTGAAACACAGAATTTAAAATCACCAAGAAGGAGGTTTCCTGAAGAACCCTCTGGGACCTGTAGACAAACGAGAAAATGTCAGCTCCTGTAAGAGAGCTGTCACTGTGCTGTGTTCCTACACAGCACATTATTATATAAGTAAATATTACTTATTTTAAAGTTAATACGACCCATAGGTATAGTGGGCTTATCAGCCATCTTAAAATTCTATGGCAGGAGTTGGCAAACTATGGCCCTGTTCTGTTTTGTTTTCTGTTTTATTTTGAAAAAATTGTAGATTCATAGGAAGTTGCAAATAAATGTCAGGCAGAGCCTGCGTGTGTTTTGCCAAGCCTCTCCCAGTGTTAACATCTTACATAACTACAGTACAATATCAAAACCAGGAAATTGGCATTGGTGTAAGCCACAGAGCTTGTATTTCACCAGCTATACATATAAGCATGTGTGTGTGCACGCGCACACATGCGTGTGTAGCTTTGTACAAGAGCATCACAATCAAAACACAGAACTATTCCATCACCACCAGGCTCTCTCATGCCACGTTTTTAGAGCCATATTCTCATCTGTTACTCCTGGCGCTCGCAAATCTGTTCTCTCTCTAACTTTGTCATTGAAAGAACATTACATAGATCTGCCACCTGTTTTTGTACAGCCTCTGAGCTAAGGAAGGTTTTTATAGTTTTAAATGGTTGAACAAATCAGAAGAAGAAGATTATTTTGACAAATGAAAATGATACGGAATTCAAATGTCAATGTCCATAAATGCAGCTTTAGTGTGGCCCTGCTCCCATTCATTTACAGATGAAGTCTGCGTCTGCTCTTGCCCTTACCCTATAGCATAGCTGAAACGGTAGTGCTCACACAGAACTGTTCACTATCTGGCCTTTTTTAGAAAAAGTTTGGCGACCCCAATTCTAGTGCCTTCTCAAGCCGCTGCGTGTTGCCTGTCCAAGGTGTACATCAGGCTGAATGAATTCAGCAGAGGCGTCCCCTCCACCATCACCATCCTCATAATAGCTGTTGAGCTCTTACTACGTCAGGCATCATCTCAAGTAGGGCTCCCAATCACGACTGTGTATAAATATCAGACCCCCAGCTCAGGTGTGTGAGAAATGTAGCATTATTTTCTGCGACTCAACTCTGTATTTGAGCCATCTCTCTGCCATGTGGCAAAAACCATTTCAATTGGAACTTCACCTCGTTTCCCCAGGGTAGCATCTAAATTCCTGGGGAGGAGACATTTCTTCTTTGATTGTCAATGCTTCACGCTGACCCCTGCTGAGGCGTCCGACCATCTGTCCAGTCCTTGCACAAGTTGGCTGCCACTTACCTTCTTGATGCCATCCAAAAGGCACCATTAGGGCTGGACTTCCTGCCATTTGTGTCTCTGAGGCTCCTTCGACTTCTCTACGTAACACAGGTTCTCACACTTGAGATCACTTGGACGGTATGGTCTGTCACCAGAAGCTGAGCTTCAACAACAACTTCTGCTTGCTAGTTTCTGATCTAGCAGGGCTGAAGTGGGGTTCCAGAATCTGCATTTCTAACAAGTTCCCATTTGTGCTGGACCACATCTTGAGAGCCACTGTTGTAAACCAGGCTGAGGCTCAGGGAACTCAGAGAATAAACATACCCCAGGTTCTGTCACCTCTGTTTCTCCCAGGTAAAGAGGAACCAGGTCACTCACTTCTGCTATAGAGCCCACCTCCTAAAAGACATTTGGACTTTTTGGATTACCTCTTTCCCACCATTTAGGGCAGTGGTTCCCAAGCTTGCTTGTACATTGGAATCCCCAGGGGAATTTTTGAAACTATCAGTGTCAGGGCCCCTTCTCTTCCCTATCCCAGAATTTCTGATGTAATTGGCTGGCATGTGGCTGGACACTGGGGTTTTAAAAAGGGCTCCCCCCACCCCCAGGTGATCCTAAGGTGCAGTCAAGGTTGCAAACCACCACTTGGGAACAGGGCTTCTCCAAGTGTGGTCCAGACCTGCATCAGCCCCACCTGGGAGGTCGTTAGAAATGTAGATTCTCAAGCTCCATCCCAGACACCCCCAAATGGGATTCCCTGGAGGTGGGCCCAGCAGTCTGTTCGTACAAGCCCTCTGGGTGGTTCTGATGCAATCAATAGGATTAGGTTGGGTAGGGAAGGGACTAGGGCTCAGAGATTCTGCCATCTTTTTAGCTCTCGACACTTCTCTAGCTGTCTCATTTCCCTGGATCAGGGGATCTCTTCTAGTTTAGGGAAAAGGGAAGACAGGCTTCTCTATCATCCCGCATGGTCCTAAGGATCTTCTACTGTCTCTACACACTCCTTTGAGGGAGAAACATGAGGCAGGCCCTTATTACTATCCCCCTTGCTGCTGCTTCCCTCTGCGGATACAGCAAATATCTAGCTGCTTGGATGTAGGAAAGTGTTAGAAGGAGAAGGAAATACCTCCAAAAAACCATTGCTTAATATTGCAAATCTACTCACTACACAACCCCCCCTCCCCCGCCCCCACCCCAAAGGAGGTGGTTTTAGGTATTCAAGGAGACTGAGGTCTGAGTTTGAGTGATCTGCCTGGATCCTAAACCTGAAAGGGGACTTTTAGACTCTGGAGCTTTAAGTGTTAAAAATCCTCCTGCTCTCCAGCATCATGAGACATCAAACTCATTCCTTTCTGTCCTCAGGACTGTGGGCTGTGGTCAACAATGCTGGGATCATTGGCTTACCAGCGGACGGGGAGCTCATTCCTATGACTAACTACAAACAATGCATGGCCGTGAACTTCTTTGGGGCAGTGGAGGTCACAAAGGCATTTTTGCCTCTTCTTAGGAAATCCAAGGGGAGGCTGGTGAACATCAGCAGCATGGCAGGTGAGTTGGCCTTTCCCCACAAGGTTGTACGGTGCCTGTTGTGCAAGATGTGGCTTGTTGCATTCTTTGTGGACCAAAGAAGAAAGCAGGACAGGCTTCTGCAGGGCTGGGTGGAGATTAGTCAAATTGTATGTTTACCGTTCACCTTAATACAATAAAACCTTCCCTTTCAAATCCTTTCATGTACAAACGCTTACCTCTTACGTCATCTACTCATTACTGGGGATTTACGGTTTACATATCTTCATAACACATAAGCTTCCTAGATTTGGACAGGAAACCCGGCATACAGATACTGGTAATATGTTTTGAACTGGGCACATTCGTAAGATGAGTAGGCAAATGTCCCCACTGTTGGCACTGATGGAGCTCCACATCTCTGTTGGCTGCCCAATGGTGTTTTCCATAAGATCCTTCCCAATATTTGGCAATCTCAAGGCAGTTGGGTCAGGGTGTGACATTTGATGACTCACTTTTTTTCCATTTCAAAGAACAGATAGTCAACAACTTGAGTCCAGGGTTTAACAAACTCCCTTTCATAAACAAGCCCATGTATGTGTTATCACATCCTTTCTTCTAGGACAGGCATTTTCTTTCCTTTCCTTTCCTTCTCTTCTTTCCTTCTTCCTCTTTCTTTCTTTCTCTTTCTTTCCTTTCTTTCTTTCTTTCTTTCTTTCTTCTTTCTTTCTTTCTTTCTTTCTTTCTCTTTCTACCCCCCCCTCTCTTTTTTTTTTAAAGTAGGCTCCACACTCAGCTCAGAGCCCAACACAGGGGTTGAACTCATGACCCTGAGACTGAGACCGGAGCTGAGATCAAGAGCTCAACACTAAACCAACTGAGCCACCCAGGCGCCTAGAACAGTCATTTTCAAACTGGGGTTCCTTAGATCCTGACTTGGCTTTGGAAACGTCCATGGGGTTGTCTTTCGGGCCACTGCATGAGTAAAAGGGAAGCCAAGGGGGTGGGGGCTTGGACTTTAGGATCCTGCCTTCAAAGAGAGGAACACCACTACTCTTCACTGTTTTATCAGTTGGTTCCAAACAAGATTTTTTTTTTTTAAATGAAGGATCCACTAATTATTTTATTTCATTTATTTGGTTTTTGGGGTGAGGTTCTTTGTATAGACTAGGCAATTATCACTGTTCATCATATTTCCTTCCTACCTTTAACTCAGCAACTTCCTTGAACTTAACTACGTGAGTGTGGGTTACTAAGTTGGTGATTGGCCTGAGGAGAAAGGAAGCAAAGAAGGGAGGAAGAACAAGAAGGAGAGAGGGAGGAGAAAGAGAATGGGGAAAGAAAGAAAGGCTAAGGTGGTTAACAGAAATGAGTATTATATTTTAACTTGTATGAGAATCCTGAAATAGTTCCAATTTCTTGCTACCTCGCTAAGTGAACAAATCCTGGGAAAACACATTTGCAACATTTCAGCCTTATCTTTCTTCTGAACTTAGCCTTCAAAATTTTTACCTCTGTGGAAACCTCGCCTTTTTCAGCTCCCTGGCACAGCCTGGTACCTCTGAAAAATTCTCACACACTCCTTGCCTCGCTCATTAAACAAATATTTACTGAAATAACTGATCATTGCCTGCTTCTTGGCACACTTGACAAACTTTTCTCTTTTCTCTCTTTGCCTTCAACTTTGAGCAGCTCATTCATTAAGAAGACTGTACTTTAGTTATCGCTAATAGGCACACTACCTGCTATGGGCACAGGGTCTGGCATGTAGGATCTCAACTAATAAATGAAGAAATCCAAGTGTGAGAATGAATGAAAAATGGGTGGATGAATGAGGGAATGAAGAATTTACAATACAGAACATGCCTGTTCCTGCAACTTCAAGTTGGCTTCTAATGCTTTTTCTTTTTTATTTTATTTTTTTAACGTTTATTTTTGAGACAGAGAGAGACAGAGCATGAATGCAGGAGGGTCAGAGAGAGAGGGGGACACAGAATCTGAAACAGGCTCCAGGCTCTGAGCTGTCAGCACAGAGCCCGACGCGGGGCTTGAACTCACGGACGTGAGATCATGACCTGGGCTGAAGTCGGATGCTCAACCGACTGAGCCACCCAGGCGCCCCTGCTTTTTCTAAACCAAGGCTTCGTACTCTCTTCTGTTTCCATTGGAGGGACACTTGAGAGTTTAAAAAAATAAATCACAATACCTTCACTCTTATTCTTACGGTGGATGTGCAAATTCTTTACATCTAGCCTTACTATTTCCATTCTATCATCATCGCCAAGTCAACACATCTGAAACCAAAGTTGTCATCGGCAATTCAAAGTTTTCTCCCCTTCTTTTGGTTTTTCTCCTGGTCTTTAAAATTTCAGAGCTTTGAGATTTCTTTTCTTTTTTTTTTTTTTAAGTTTATTTATTTATTTTGAGAGAGAGAGAAAGAGAGCAGGAGAGGGGCAGAGAGAGAATTTCAAGCAGGCCCTGCACTGTTAGTACAGAGCCTGGTGTGGGGCTTGAACTCACAAACCATGAGATTATGCCCGGAGCCAAAATCAAGAGTCAGATGCTTAACCGACGGGCCTACCCAGATGTCCCTAAAATTTCTTTTATTTGTTTCTCCCTTTGCCTTTCCCTCCTTTCTCCCATCCAATCAGTCACCAAGATGTATGGAGTCTTACTTCATCACATTCAGCTTTAAATCCTTAAGTCCCAAAGAAACTCTAGAATGAAGTTCATCTGTAGGACACAGAAGACACCTGAGGTATTTTATAAAGTTGTTAAGGCAGTGGCAAGAAATCAAAACAGATGGCAAGCATATGTACCTTATAGGGCAGGTGTTTGTAAAAAGATAGGAGCAAAACTCTTAAATGATGCTTGTAGTTTCCTCCAGTGAGGAAGAGCAGAGAAATTCAGCAGAAAACAAAATAAGGAAATCCCTTGCATTTGGCTGACAAGAGTTTTACAAAACAATGGAAAATATTTTGAGCAGGGGGGTAAGGAGCTAGAATGTAACACAGGATCAGGAGAGTCAAAGCAAGTGTAAAACACAATATGTAACCAAACAATCCATTGAAATTAGCATCCAATGTGATGTCAATTTGATGTGTCTCTTGGCAAAGTTAATATAAAAGCAGTTTTGGAAAACGTGCTTATCTAGGAATTCCTTCCTGGTCTTTTTCTCATTTTGAAGTAGGAGTCATGGAGAGAGAGAGAGACAGGCAATCAGTCACTAATGAATGTTCTCCAAAGGAGCTCACTGTAGCCCTGGCCCATCAGGTTGTCATGAGCCTGGTATCCATGCCACCTTCTGCATGACAAGAATTTCACTGGGGTAGATTTATCATGGAAGTTTACATCAGCCAGGAGGGGCTGGGCTGGAATTGATAACTCTGTTCCAGTAATCCAGTGCAGCATAGCAAATAACCCCAAATAAAGTGTCTCAGGCTGGTATGAGTAGGTAACTAGTTTGGTGCGTAGGTGGATCAGTTAGGTAAGCATCCAACTTTGGCTCAGGTCATGATCTCATGGTTCGTGGCTTCAAGCCCCACGTCGATTTCTGTGCTGACAGCTCAGAGTCTGGAGCCTGCTTGGGATTCTGTGTCTCCCTCTCTCTCTCCGCCCCTCTCCTGCTTGCACTCTGTCTCTCTCTCTCTAAAAAATAAACAAATATTAAAAGAAAAGAAGAATAATCGTTCCTCAAATGCATGCACATCCTAATTCCTGGAACCTGGAATATGTGACTTTACCTGGCAAAGGTGCCTTGCAGGTATGATTGAGTAAAAGAGCTAGAAATGCCAAGATTATCCTGCATTATCTAGATGGTTCAGACACAAGAGTCCTTATAAGGGGGAAGCAGGAGAGTCACAGTCAGAGGTGGAGGAAGGGACCAGGAGCCAAGGAATGCAGGAGGCTTCTAGAAGTGGAAAAAGTCAGAGGAACTGATGATTCTCCCTTGGAGACTCCAGAGGAACACAGCCTTGTTGACACCTTCATTTTAGCCCAGTGAAACCTCTGACTTTCAAAACTGTAAGCTAATACATTTTTATTGTTTAAGCCACTAGGTTTGTGGGAATTTGCCGTTAGAAGCAGTAGGAAAGTACACCTGGGTTGATATCAGGTGAAATACCTCTGGGCCCATCCAGTCTCTTCAAAGATGGATGGAGGTCCATCGACACTTCTCCACTGCCTTTCCCACCCTAGCCGGGGAGAGGGGGCTGTGGTGGTGGTGAAGGGAGAGACTGTAGGGCTGACCTTCTAATACCCAACATAGGCTTTCCATTTCAAGGCTCACTCTGCCCCAGGCCTCCCAAGCACTCCTGGAGGAGATCTTTCATTAGTTTTAAGTCCCAGACAGATATCCTTCCTAGCAAGGCATTAATTCTTTTTTTTTTTTTGTTTAATTTCCACTTTATTTGGCCAATATGTTCAATTCCAATATTGCGGTAGAAACGCCTGAAGAACTGTCAACATTTCATTCAGTTGAAGCAACAAGGCACCAATTCTTGCCGCAGTGATAAGTGCACGTTTTACAATCCCAGTTTGGCTCTTTCTATATGTCAAACTTTAATTATTTCTGATTAACAACTTAGCACATGTACCTAATTTCCTATTCCAAACATTTTACTTTTCTCTGAACCTGAATACCCATTCCTTCCACCCTTCTGCAACCCAGGGCCCTGTGGACAGCTTTCACTCCTCATCCTTCATACCATGTTGAGTCAACACAGCATTTTATTGCATTCCCCCCAAAGCAAAGCCAAGTTCAGATTGGCTCAGATCTTCAGAACAGATTTCATTAAAGATTTTGTGCAAAGATGGAAGAAAGGACAATACCCTATACAACAAGACTCGTTTTAACGGAAACACTTAGAAATGCTCTGTTCTCCTTCCAAAGAATTTCAGCAGGCCGGAGCTCCCCCGCTCTCTCTTTCCTCCTAGTTTTTTTTTTTTTTTTTAATTTTTTTTTCAACGTTTATTTATTTTGGGACAGAGAGAGACAGAGCATGAACGGGGGGGGGGGGGGGGGGCAGAGAGAGAGGGAGACACAGAATCGTTAACAGGCTCCAGGCTCTGAGCCATCAGCCCAGAGCCTGACGCGGGGCTCGAACTCACGGACCGCGAGATCGTTACCTGGCTGAAGTCGGACGCTTAACCGACTGCGCCACCCAGGCGCCCCTTTCCTCCTAGTTTTAAGGTTCATCCATGTTGTAGCATGCATCAGAACTCCATTCCTATTTTTTTTATCTATTTATTTAGATTTTATTTTTAAGTAATGTCTATACCCAAGGTGGGGCTCTAAGTCACAACCCAGAGATGAAGAGTCTCATGCTCCTCTAACTGAGCCAGCCAGGCACAGGTTGCCCCTGAACTCCATTCCTTTCTAAAGCTGAGTAATTTCCCACTGTATGGGTAGACCATATTTTGTTTATCCATTTATGAGTTGATGGACATTGGGTTGTTCCCACTTTTTGCTATAGTGAGTAACATTGCATTGAACCTTCAAGTGTTTGTGTGCACACTGAAAACTCTGTGTGAGGGGCACCTGGGTGGCTCAGTCGGTTGGGCAGCCGACTTCGGCTCAGGTCATGATCTCACAACTTGTGGGTTCGAGCCCGGCGTCGGGCTCTGTGCTGACAGCTCAGAGCCTGAAGCCTGCTTTGGATTCTGTGTCTCCTTCTCTTTCTTTCTCTCTCTCACAAGAATAAACATTAAAAAAAATTTTTTTTTTTAAACAAACAATTGCATGTTTTTTGGGGCACCTGGCTGGCTCAGTCAGAAGAGCAAATGATTCTTGATCTCAAGGTCGTGAGTTCGAACCCCACCATGGGTGTGGAGCCTACTTAGAAACAATTTTTTGGGGGGCACCTGGGTGGCTCAGTCGGTTGGGCAGCTGACTTCAGCTCAGGTCATGATCTCGCAGTCCGTGAGTTCGAGCCCCGCGTTGGGCTCCGTGCTGACAGCTCAGAGCCTGGAGACTGTTTCGGATTCTGTGTCTCCCTCTCTCTGACCCTCCCCCGTTCATGCTCTGTCTCTCTCTGTCTCAAAAATAAATAAACGTTAAAAAAAAAAATTAAAAAAAAAAAAGAAAGAAAACTGTGTCAAAGTTAGCTGTATCACTTTCCACGACCTTGGGTAAGTAGGTTAAACTCTCTGCACTTTTGATTTTTTTTTTTATCTTCTAAAGAGGTGTTAACGAGGATAATAATTGAACCTACCTCACAGGATAGTTGTGACCTTTAGAACTAATTCAGTACCTTTAGAACTAATGTTAAAGTACTAAATTAGTACTAAAGTACTAAGTAGTACTAATTGAACCTACCTCACAGTATAGTTGTGACCTTTAGAACTAATTAAGTACCTTCAGAACTAATGTTAAAGTACTCAGAACAGTGCCTGGTATAGAGTAGATGGCCAATAAATATTAACGGCTGTTACAAAGCATTCATTATACTTCAAGCATTTGTTGGGTACTATCAGATCTGTGATCCCAAGAACCCTGCCAAGTATTAGTATCCCCATTTCGGAGTTGTGAAAACTGAGGTTCAGAAGAGTTATGTGACTGGCCCTCCAGTTAGAACTGGAATTTGAACTTTGGCTCCACTTTCTGATTCACCAAGCCACAGCCTCCCCTTTTGACTCAGCTGGTTCTCATGTGTTCCCACCATGCCAACCACAAGGCCAAGAGCCTTAAGAGCTTGTCCCAAAGCTGTCACCTCCACCATTTTCCTCTTCCTGTTAACCCCACTACCATGTGCTTACACCAACCTTACCCCCATTCCCAGGTGGGAATAAGGTCAACCTACATCTAGTGTTTATTTATATATTTTGAGAGAGAGAGAACAAGAGTGTGAGTGGGGGAGGGCAGAGAGGGGGAGGGGCAGAGAGACAGGGAGACAGAATCCCAAGCAGGTTCCATACTGTCAGCACAGAGCCTGACGCGGGGCTCAAACCCACGAACCATGAGATCATGACCTGAGCCAAAACTGAGAGTCAGATGCTTAACTGACTGGAGCCACTCAGGTGCCCCATTCTACATCTAAATCCATTCCTATGGATGGGAAGTTATAGGACTGGGGTAGGGAGGAAACACAGCTTCTTTAACATCTTTTCCAGGGGATCAGGGAAGAGTCCACCACGTGGTGAATACACCCTCCTCTCCCTCATCTCCCATCGCCAAAGAAAGAACAAGAAACAGAAGGGGTGCAAGAGATACCACATAGCTCTACAGATAGAATCAGGTTTCAAAAGGAAGAGGAAGCCAGACAAACTAGAATGGAGACAAACTACCCAGGTTTGGAAACTGTCTTTACCACCGACAACTTAGTGACCCAGAACAAAGTCCTGAACCTCTGGGCTGCAGCTTCCTCATGGGACTTTGGGGATAAGAATAACCACTTCTTCTGAGGGCCCTGCTAAGACAATGTGCAGGGACACGTGCTTAAGCAGCAGCCTCGCACCGGACAGGTGGCAGACTTGAGGGGCCTCTCTGAGGCTGGCCGTGGTTGTGCCTGTACATGGCTTTTTACCCTGACAGCCACTGGCATCGCCAGCCCTGACTGTGACACTGAGTTACCTTCCATCCGGCCCGCTGCCTGTCCCATCCAGTCCCACACACTGGCCCCCGGGGGCACATCACCCCCACAGGTCATTACTTCCACATCCGACCACACCTGCTCTAGGAGAAACCTAACCCTGTAATCGTGTTTATCATCCCTCTCACAGAAACAGAATAGCTCTTTAATCCCTGCAAGGCAGTTGGATAAATATTTAACCAAGTATTAGAGGAATTGGGAGGCAGCTCTGATTGATTGTACAAAGGGCAGTTGAAAAATCTTTGTTTGAGAGTTCTGAGAGCTTTTTGTGGCCAGTTTTGCCCTTAAATTGCAGAGTAAACAGTTGCAGGCTATGCTTGAAGAAGTACGGTTGAAAACAAACCTTATAAAACAACTCTGACCCCAGGGATGTTCAGCCAGTTGTGGTTTGCATCCTGCTCTTCTATTTACCTGTTGGGTAATTGCAGACAGGTCACCCCACTTTTCTACGAGTCTGAGTCGATTTTATCATCGGTCCACAACAGAGTGATGCAGCATGTTTCTTGGGTGATGCCTGAGTCTGGGGCAACATATCTCAGCCTCAAATTATTGGTATTTGAGGGGAGGCGAATTCTTTCTGTGTAGGACTGTCTGATGTCCCGCGGGATATTTAGCAGCGTCTGTGTTCTCGACCCAGTAGTTGCAAGCGGCACCCACCTCCGGTGATGACAACTCTTCAGATGTTGCCACATGGGGCGGGGGGAGGGCAGGAGGGGAGCATGTGTACATGTGTGCGTGAGTGCACACGTGTGCAAAATTGCCCCCAGTAGAGAACCTCTGGTCTTGGCTGTAGATTTCAATGCATTTGTGCGTTCTGAGTGCTTAGCCCAGCTACAGGTGCAGAGAAAGCACACTAGTAAAAGGGGGACCTCTCTACTGAGAGAAAGTAATAGTTGCCCACCCCATTGAGCTATTTAAAATGCATTAAGATTACTTTTCATCAAAGTAGGTGGCCCAAGAGGTTCTTACAAGTCGATAAATTATAGGTGTCCTGCAGAGTTCCAGCCTCGAGCAAGGTCATACTTAGTCCAGCAAAGTTGACTATGGGATCAATCCTGAACTTCTTGCCAGGTGCCTGCCTTAAGGAAACAGCTGCTCAGTGATGTGAGAGGAGGCCACAGCTGAGATTTGCTTCCCTAAAACTCTCACAAAATAACCAGGGTTAGTGTTGGGCAAGGGGAGGAGGTAGAACCAGACTCAGTGAACTTCTCTGTGCTGAGTTGTATTAGATGCTTACACATGCCTAAAATCTTAATTCTAAAGTGTGCAGGGTGCAGATATTAATTCCTTTTCTAGATCAAGTACACTAGCCTGGATCAACCAGCTGGTGAGTGTTGGAGTCAGGGTTGAAAACTGGGTTTGCTTCTTTGACTCCAAGTTCTACGTTCCTCTGACTTTTCCAGCCTGTCCAACAAGAATATATTAGACAAATGGGGCATTAAAAACACAGGCCCTAACTCGAGAAGATTTAAATGATGACCAGGAAATGTCAGCAATCTAAGGATGTTTCCTTCACCAACACTTCTCAGACACCAGTGTGTGTGTGTCTTGATTACCTGGAGATCTTATTAAAATGCAGAATTTGGGGCACCTGGGTGGCTCAGTGGGTTAAGACTTTGACTTCAGTTCAGGTCATGATCTCAAGGTTTGTGAGTTCGAGCTCCGCATCAGGCTTCATGCTGACAGTGCAGAGCCTGCTTGGGACCTTCTCTCTCCCCTTCCCCCTTTTGTGTGCAAGTGTGTGCGCGTGCTCTCTATCTCTCAAAATCTGTCACCAGTGACAGATTACCTCACTGGTGCTGATGAGAAAACCCTCGACTGACCCAGGTAAGACTACATGTCTGGAGGAAGTTGAAACTACAGTTGGTTTAGGTATTAAGCCTCCTGTTGGTGATGTGGCCTAGCATAAGCGACTCGATTTGGGGCCTATGGTTTTTCTTTTTGACGCCGTATAAAGGAGTGTCATCCTCGGGGCACCTGGGTGGCTCAGTCGGTTAAGTGTCTGACTTTGGCTCAGGTCATGATCTCGCGGTTCGTGAGTTCAAGCCCCGCATCGGGCTCTGTGCTGACAGCTCGGAGCCTGGAGCCTATTTCAGATTCTGTGTCTCCCTCTCTCTCTCTCTGACCCTCCCCCGTTCATGCTCTGTCTCAAAAATAAATAAACGTTAAAAAAAAATTTTAAAATAAATAAATAAAGGAGTGTCATCCTATACCCAGTTCTACTGTGGATTGTCCTATAATTCAACTTAATTCTGACAATATCTACCTGGAAAGAACATCAGATCCCAAAGGTTAAGGGCTCAGTCCTGTAAGACTGTCCCCCCACCCCCACTTCAGATGCCAGATTGTCACCTGTGCCTCTGGATCCACCAGCTGTAGAAGAGAGGTTCCAACGACCTTCTCCTTGGGTTCAATTAAGTTGCTAGGGCTGCTCACAGAACCCAGGAAACCTGTTTACTTACTAGATTACCAGTTTATTACACAGAACATTAAAGGCTATGCATCACCAGTTAGATGAAGAGATACATAGGACACATAGGACACAGCATAGGAAAAGGCCAGGGAGCCTCCATGCTCTCTGAATCTGTGTGTTACGTGTTCACCACCTGGAATCTTTCCAAACCTCCTCCTTGTAGGTATTTATGGAGGCTTCATTACCTAGGCACAATTAATTAAGTTTTCTGGCCATCGGTCTCCAGCCCCTAGCCAGGTAGCTGGGGGATTGGGAAAGGAGGGAAGGTTCTGCTCCTCTAATGGAGCTGTTGGTTCCTTCAGCAACCAGTCCCCACCTTTAGGCAAGCTCCTGTCACCTCGTTAACATAGCAAGACACTTTTGCTGCTGTCATCACTTAGGAAATTCCAAGCATTTTAGGAGCTTTGTGCTAGAAATGGGTCAAAGACCATATACATCTCTTATTATAAATCACAATATCACTTCCTTCCTATACAGCCTCAGGCTGAAAGGTTGCGATATTTCTGCCTGCTGCTGTCACTTGTAAAACCCTTTGTCTCCCATAATTCCCACGTACCCACTATATGCTAGTGTTAGGTAGAAAAGAGAGAATCTCCCTGTGTTGATCCGGGGGCACTGAAGAGTTTTTGAGGTCCTGTGTGACCTCAGAGGACATCGAGGCCGTTTGGCTGGTAGAACCTCAGGAAATGTTACGAACTTGTTGTGTATGCCACACCAAGAGAGGCAGGAAGAGTCCCTGTCTGAGGACACTTGGGAGAGAGAGAAGGTCTCTAGAATCCTGTAGACTCTAAAATTGTAATTTGAAGTCTCCCTTGGTTTTAGTCCATGACCAACAGTATCAACAGTATCAATGCTGAGTTTATTCACCTGTCAGGTAACAAAGTCATTGAATATTTCCCTGAGACAAACTGGGTAGAGGAACATGGAATCTTCTGGAGGGGGATGGGATGCTAGAGTCACGGTGGCTACCCTAAGGATAGAAATTTTGCAGTTAGGAAGGGGGAAGGAGTCCGTAGGTCTGTATGTGGTGGGTTAAAATAAGTCCCGTTGTTGACTGGGTATTAAGTCACCCCAGGTACTGAATCATTTATTAGAATTGGCTACTTAGAATCTGTTGTGGGGAAACCTAACATTCAACGTTAATGTGTCCTAAGCAAGTGTTGCACTGAGGGCAAAGTTTTACTTTCACATTACCCACATCTGTGAGGGGCGTTATGTGTGGGATGGGGTGGGAAAGAGGTATACTGTCACTTTAAATTTGGTTGCAACCTTGGCAGATGTTTCCAAAGCTCTAGCTTGTTCAGGAGGCTTTTCTTATTTTTTCAAGATTTCACATAAGCTAGGCCTTATTTTCTTGGCCTCCGATGCCAAACTTCAAAAAACTTAAATTTTTAGTTTCAGTTACAAAACTTTAGGAGACTTTATGGGCCTTTGTACAGCCAAAGACCTACTTGGGAGGTAAGTAAGGCTCCCTTGTTAAGCATGTCTTAAAGGGAGTTTGTATTTTGTAACTTTCACTTGGAAAGGATTATAGATTCACAGAAAGTTGCAGGAAGTGTACAAACAAGTCCTGTTTACGTCCCTAATAACATCTTGCATAGCAATAGTAAAATATCAAAGCCATGTGGGGCACCTGGGTGGCTCAGCCGGTTGAGCATCTGACTTTGGCTCAGGTCATGATCTCATGGTTCGTGAGTTTGGGCCCCACGTCAGGCTCTGTGCTGACAGCTCAGAGCCTGGAGCCTGCTTCAGATTCTGGGTCCCCTTCTCTCTCCGCCCCACCCCTGCTTGTGCTCTCTCTCTGTCTTTCAAAAATGAATACGCATTAAAAAAATTTTTTAAAATATCCAAGCCATGTAATGGACATTACTACGATGCACAGAATTACTGAGATTTCACCAGTTATATCTGCATTCGTTTATGTGTGTGCTCATAGGTCTGTGCAGATGTGTCACATATATAGCTTCCTGTAACTTCTAACACAATCAAGATACAGACTGTTCCATCACCATAGGATCTCCCAAGATAACCCTCTATGGCCACATCCACTCTCTCACTCCCATTCCCAACCCTGACAACCATGAATCTGCTCTCGTCCATCTCTATCACTTTATTTAAAGAATATTACATAAATGAAACCATTCAATATGCAAACTTTTGAGACTGGCTTTCACTACACGTAACTTGAAAGGAATATATTTTGACCGAGGTTTATACAGCTCACAAAAACTGCCGTCATCCAGCATAGCATTACAAAATTTCTTTAATTTCAGTCCCGAAACACAACATATCCCACCCCTCTGACATCTGTGAGATATAGATCAGGGATAAACACTGCCAGGTCCTTATCCAGCTTCTGAGATCATATGTGAACCTTCTATAGCCAAAACAGAAATCGTAGGTTTTTTTTTTTCCCCCAGATTGCAAGCTGTTATTAGCATTTACATGTCCAGAGGACATGGAAAATTTTCAGAGATATTCTTTAGAAGTGTTTAACAACGCTGTCTGCATATTAGAATCACCTGGGGGAGCTTTAAAACATTCCAGAGCCTGTGAACCACAAACCAATTAAATCACATGGGAGTGGGGACAGGAATAGATTTTTTTTTTAAAGCTCCCCAGGCAATTCTAACTGGCTACCAAGTATGAAAACTGTTCTAAAACAATTAGCTGCAAGAGACAGAGGTGCTCAAAACTTGGGGTCCTGGAAGTAAATCAGTTTCACCTGCGTAATTGGGGAACACCACAAAAGCTTAGGCTTTTTCCTCCTTGACAGACCTTGACCTCAGGGTGCTTCGTTAGCTCCCGAGGTGATTCTGATGCTCCCCAAAGTCTGAGAACCACTGACTCAGAGCACTGTCCTCACACTAAAATCACCTGCAGTGTTTTATTTAAATACTGATGGATGTTCAGATCCCACAGCCAGAATGTTTGTATTTCACTGCTCTAGAGTACAGCCTGGGCATTCTTTTTTGTTTTATTATGTTTTAATGTTCCCAAGGTGATTCTACTATGCCTACTGAGTTATGGAATTAAAAAAACAAAATTTAAAAACGAACACAAAGTATATATTCGTCTCTCTGGATTCATTTAATGTCAGCTAGTGGATGAGTATGTGAATTTCCAAGACGTATCCTCCTTGGAATTACATCAGTTCTCTGCACGGTCTTTAAGGCTGTAGCCCACATATACACCCAGGGTTGCACATCCCTTACCAGCTCTCCCGTACCCCGGTGGATAAGCCCGCTACTTTGGAAGTCAAGTTTCCTCTGTAGAAATGGAAATAAACTTACCAAGTTCGTGGCAACCTCTTGCCTTGCTGCCTTCTGGCAATAGGATTTTCACCTGAGGAGAGCAAAACCAGAAATTAAGAATCTAACTGGGCAACAGGTGCCTGGGTGGCTCAGTCGGTTAAGCGTCCGACTTAGGCTCAGGTCACTGTCTTGAGGTTCGTGAGTTTGAGCCCTGCATTGGGCTCTGTGCTGACAGCTCGGAGCCTGGAGCCTGCTTTGGATTCTGTGTCTCCCTCTCTTTCTCTTTCTCTCTCTCTGTCCCTTCCCCACTCGTACTCTGTGTGTCTCTCTAAAAAATAAACAAACATGGAACAAGTTATAAAAATCTAACTGGGCAGGCAATGAAGGGGTGCATAAGGCCAGGAAGCGAGAGTGCCCCGAGACCCTGTGTGGCTCTTGCACAGCAAGCTTTGCACATCTCCACTTACTTCATCTGATGCCCCCAGGAATCTCAGATACTAATTTGAAACATTAACAGCAGGGTTGCATCTATAACTTGAGCCTTCCAGGACTGCCATTTGGTAGGTCAGAAATGGTCTAACAATGTCAATTTCACAGAGTGCAACACCATACAAAACACAAATGTGTCTTAACTCTTTGGTCTGAAGTGTGTTTTCCGTTTAGGTTGATAACAGGTGATGTGACGAATTCTTACCACCTGCCATGCCGTCCATTACACAGTGCATCTCCATGATCGCACCTATTCAGAAATATGTGACCAAGACCCTAATGTAACAGTTCAAGGTTTAGTAGTCAAAAAAAAAATAATCACTTGGATTGGTTTTATTTATTTATTTATTTATTCATTTATTTATTTATTTTTAAGTAGGTTCCACGCCCAATGTGGGGCTCGAACTCAAGAGTCTCATGCCCTCCTGACGGAGCCAGCCAGTCTGGTTAGCAAGCAAGTCTAGGGTGGGTCCTAGGAATCCACTAAACAAGTGATGAAGGAGCCAGAGGCAATCTGATAGCAAAGCACAAGCTAACAGCCCACAAGCGACCCTCCCCCCACCAGGAGGGATCTATGTGACACTCCTCAGGCACTCCTGGCTGCCCAAGAGCAAAGGACAGGGAAAAACAAGCGGTTAACTGATAGAGACCACAGTCTTGCAAGACAAGAGTCTTCATTGCTTTGCAACGGTCTTAATGAGTTACAAGGAAAAAAGGCAATCTCTAGAAATCTATAGTCAATTTCCTGGAGCCCTAACATCACCCTCCCCTCCACTGGCGTGGGGAACAAAGAAGAAAATGTAGGTAAAATTTTATTTCCTTACAACCTGGAGCCCACTGACAAATATTCGAGATAGGCAGAGTAAAACATTCCTCCAAGAAACTCCCAACTGTCTTAATGTTAATGCCTTACTAAGGGAAAAATAACTTTAGCTCTACAATTCGCAAGGCCTCCAGGATCTTAAGAGTCCTCTTTATCATATGAAATTCCTTTTGGAAACTTCCCTTTTCCTTTATGCCCCCCTGCCCAGCTCCATAGTATATAATCAGTCACTCTTCACAACCCCAGTGTAGCTCTTTCTGCCTGCCCAAAGCTCCTGTCTCCATGCTTTAATAAAATCACCTTTTTGCACCAAAGACATCTCAAGAATTCTTTCTTGGCCTTCTGCTCGGGACCCCCACCAGCACTCCAAAACCACATCACAACTACTGTGGGAGATCCTGAAACAGGTGCACTTACTAATCTATGAAACACCAAACAAATGGAGCCTTTTGGGCTGTTGACATAATTGTGAAAACCTTGAGTAGCACTCTTGTATGGAGCTCACTTTGTGCCCGGCACTATTCTAATATATTGATATATTCAACCTTCACAACAGCTCTATGATGCATATACCATCATTATTATTAATTTACAGATTAAAAGGCAGAGGTACATAAACGTAAAGGGTGCTTGTGTGGTTCAGTCGGGTCGAACTTTCAGTTTCTGCTCAGGTCATCATCTCGCAGTTTAGTAAGCTTGAGCCCTGCATCGGGTTCTGTGCAGACAGTATGGACCCGGCTTGGGATTCTCTCTCTCCCTCTCTCTCTGCCCCTCCTGTAGTCAAGCTGTTTCGGTATCTCTCAAAATAAATAAATAAATAAACTTTAAAATAAAAAAAAAAAGAGGTAAATAAACATAAAATTTTATATACCTAATTTTAATAGGTTTTACTAATCAATGACAGAGCTGGGATTTGAACCTAGGCAGTGTTGGCTCAAAGATCAGCTCTTCACCGCTCCCCTCTGCTAACTGGCCTCGAAGCTGGCCAAGCTCCCCTCATCTATAAAATTGTGGAGAAGTGAGGATGGTCTAGCCCTGCAAACTGGGTTGCAAACTAGAACAAGTTGCTTTAACTGGCCTTTCTCGCCAGTAAATGGAAACGTTGGATCTGGAATTCTTAAAATTTTGTGAAACTAGAAATCACTTTTAAAAAGCATCAGCCGGTTATCTGAAGCAAGACAGGAACCTAAGTTTAATGTTTGATGCCAGATGCTGGATCGAAATTTCATCAGTTAAGCCTTAGGATTCTTTCTTTTCTTTCTTTCTTTTTTCTTTCTTTCTTTCTTTCTTTCTTTCTTTCTTTCTTTCTTTCTTTCTTTCTTTCTTTCTTTCTTTCTTTCTTTCTTTCTTTCTTCCTTCCTTCCTTCCTTCCTTCCTTCCTTCCTTCCTTCCTTCCTTCCTTCCTTCCTTCCTTTCTTCCTTCCTTCCTTCCTTCCTTTCTATTTTTCTTTAAAATTTATTTATTTTTGAGAGACAGAGAGAGACTGAGCATAAGTGGGGGAGGGCCAAAGGGGGGGGTGGAGACACAGAATACGAAGCAGGCTCTGAGCTGTCAGCACAGGGCCCGACGCGGGGCTCAAATCCACAGACCATGAGATCATGACCTGCCCGAAGTCGGAAGCTTAACCAATTGAGCCACTCAGGTGCCCCTATTTATTTGTTTTTAATGTTCATTTACTATATTTTGAGAGAGAGAGAGAGAGAGAGAGAGAGAGAGAGAGAGTACGAGTGGGGGAGAAGCAGAGAGAGAGAAAGGAGGAGAGAGAGAGAAAGAATTCCAAACAGGCTTCATGCTCAGTCCGACTTGGGGCTCGATCTCATAACTGTGAGATTGTGGCCTGAACGGAAATCAAGAGTCAGATGCTTAACCAACTGAGCCATACAGGTGCCCAGGATAAGTGACAGGGATGGACTTCACAGTAGCTAAAACAGAAGAGGGAAAAGGAATTTATTAGTTTACCAACTGACTAGATAGAACTGAGTTCTAAGATGGGATCATCCTAACTCTCCCCCATCTCCACTCCCTATTTCCCTCAACACCCCCACTTCCAACTCCTGCTCCCCTCTTCTTGCTCTGGTTTCCTTTGCTTACCTTCTCTGATGTGGTAGCAAAAGTGGCCTGGGGGTTCAAGTTTTCTACCATTGCATACTTACATAGCCTGGAATAAACAATAAGGCCATCTCCCTTCTGCCATCTACATCAGGACTCTGGCTCAACTGAGGTCACATGCTCAGCCCCAACCCAATCTCCAAGTCCAGGGAATGGGGTATTGGGACTGTCCAGTCTGCCCCTTTCAATGAGAAGGACAAAACCATTGATCGATAGCCTTCCCACAAAAGCAGGGAGGTAAGGATAAGTATTTCCCAAAAGGGAATTATGTGATCCAGACCAAAGCTTTAATAATCATGTAAGAATAAGGATGATAATCGGCATGAACTATTCTAGGTATCTCTACCTCAATCCCCTATGCTCTCCTCACTTCCCAGTTTTTTTGAGATATAATTGACACATAACATTGTACTAGTTTAAGGTGCACAATATCCTGATCTGATACATGTATATATTGCAGAATGATTACCACAAAAGGTTAGTTACCATCCATCACCTCACAGAGATACTATTTTTTTTCTTGTGATAAGAACCTTCAAGATTTACTCTCTTAGCAAATTTTCAAATATACAATACAGTATCATTAACTGTCATCACTATGCTGCACATTACATCCCTGGAACTTATATTTATGTTGTAACTAGAAGTTTGTACATTTTGACTGCCTTCACCCATTTCACCCCCACCCTCCACCTCTGGTAACCACCAACCTGTTCCCTATATCTATGAGTCTGGTTTTTGTAGATTCCACCTAAAAGGGAGATTACATACTATCTCTTTTTTCTTTCTGATTCATTTCACTTAGCATAATGCCCTCAAAGCCCTCAAGATCCTCAAGGTCTATCCATGTTGTTGCCAATGGCAGGATTTCCTTCCTTTTTAATGGTTGAATAATATTCTATTGCACATATGTACTACATTTTCTTTATCCATTCATCCTTCAATGGACACCTAGATTGTTTCCATGTCTTAGGCATTGTAAATAATGCTACGATAAACACAGGGGTGCAGATGCTGTGCTCTTTTTTAATTGAAATTTTTATGGAGATTATCATAGATTTAGCCAAAGTTTTAAGAAGGAATAGAGAGAGATCTTATGTACCTTTGACCTGGGTATATATGGTTAAATTTTTCCTAACTATAGTACAACATTATAAGTAGTATACTGATAATGATAATTTACCAGTTTTATGCAGATTTTCCCAATTATATCTGTACTTACATGTATTCATTTCCATACATTTTATCATCTCATTTTCCTTTTTTTAAAATGTGTTTTTAAATTTATTGTTGAAAGTGAGAGAGAGACAGACAGAACGTGAGTGAGGGAGAGGCAGAGACAGAGGGAGACACAGAATCTGAAGCAGGCTCCAAGCTGTCAGTACAAACACCAACACAGGACTCGAACCCATGAACTGCAAGATCATGACCTGAGCTGAAGTTGGATGCTTAACCGACGGAGCCACCCAGGCACCCCTCATTTTCCTTTTAATTGCATTGTATGACTTTCACATCATGGGTAGACAATCAAATTCAAGGCATGGTTTCATTAAATGACTAGAAATGGCCAATGTCTCTACTAAGATTGCTCTTTAACAAACCAGATCAAGGTCATCGCAGTCATGTTTTCCCTGTGTGCAGAAATGAGCTCAGTGTTTTATAGTGGTCTGGGAAGAGGTAGCTGAAAACCTATCAGACAACAGTTTGTTCTACCTACTACATATCATAAGGTGATGACTTAAGTATCTCTTAATAAATGATCTTCAATAAATGTTAGATGTGAGCATGAGCCATATTTTGTGGTCTCTGATACACTGAAAACTTTAACTTTTGGATAGAGGTAGGAATCAGGCCAAGAGAACTCAGGGCTAGGAAGATATTCTCCCATGGATGGAACAGGCCTGACCAGAGGAATAAGAGACTTTGGCAGGGAAGAGGAATCATTTGCAAAGTTCTGAAGTCAGAAGAACAAAGACAAGCACATGTGGAAAACTGGACCCATGTTTGGTTTGGTGAGAAATCACCAAAGGCTGGGAAAGCTGGTAGGACAGGGATGCCTGGAAAGGTAAGAGCAGGAAACGATGGAGGTCCTCCACCCATCCATAGACAGTTGTGCAAGTGTCCTGGGGGATTTAGGCAGAGAAAAATACCCATGAAGTCATCTTTGACATTTGCTGACATGTCCATGGTCTCTGGAAGCCAGGTGGTGGTGTTTTCCTCCTCCCTCCATTCCTTCCTTCTTTCCTTCTTTCCTTCCTTCCTTCTTTCCTCCCTCCCTTCCTTCCTCCCTTCCTCCCTTCCTTCCTTCTTCCTTCCTTCCTTCTTTCCTCCTCCATCCCTTGCTTCCTTCTTTCCTCCTTCCCTCCCTCTCTCCCTTCCTTCCTCCCTCCCTCCCTCCCTTCTTCCCTTCCTTCCTTCCTTTCTCCTTCCCTCCCTCCCTCTTTCCCTTCCCTACCCTTAAAAAATTGAGATATAATTGACATACAATAAACCGTTCATATTTAAAGTACACAATTTGAGGGGCGCCTGGGTGGCTCAGTTGGTTAAGCGGCCAACTTCCGCTCAGTCACGATCTCGCGATCCGTGAGTTCAAGCCCCACGTCGGGCTCTGTGCTGACAGCTCGGAGCCCGGAGCCTGTTTCGGATTCTGTGTCTCCCTCTCTCTCTGACCCTCCCCCGTTCATGCTCTGTCTCTCTCTGTCTCAAAAATAAATAAACGTTAAAAAAAATTAAAAAAAAAAAAGTACACAATTTGATAAATTTAGACATATGTATGCACCCAGGAAACCATCACCACAATCAAGATGGTAAACATGTCCTTCATCCCCGAAAATTTCCATGTCCTCCTTTCTAATCCTTCCCCCACCTGCTGCAGGTAACCACTGATCTATCTGTATCGCTATAGATTGGTTTGCATTTTCTAGAATTTTAAATATATGAATCATACAGCACGCACTGGTTTTTGTCTGGCTCTTTCATTCACCATAATTATTTTGAGACTCAACCATGCTGTTGTGTCTATCAACATTCCATTTTTTTAAGACTTTATTTTTGGGGTGCTTGGGTGACTCATGTGGTTAAACGTCCAACTCTCGATTTCGGATCAGGTCATCATCTCAGCGTCGTGAAATTGAGACCCACGCTCAATGTGGAACCTGCTTAATATTCTCTCCCTCTCTTTCTCTCTGTCTCTCTCTCTCTCCCTCTGCCCCTCCCCACTCTCTCTATTTGAACAACAGTACTTTTAAGTAATCTCTACACCTAACACGGGGCTCAAACTCACAACCCTGAGATCAAGAGCCCCATTCTCCACTGACTGAGCCAGCCAGGCACCTCTCAAGTTCATTCCTTTTAAGGCACTTAAAAAAAATTGTTTAAATGTTAATTTATTTTTGAGAGAGAGTGGGGAAGGGGGTGGGGGAGAGAGAGGGAGAGAGAGAGAATCCCAAGCATGCTCCACACCCATGAACTGTGAGATCATGACCTGAGTTGAAATCAAGAGTCAGATGCTTAACTGACTGGGCCACCCAGGCGCCCCCCTCTCAATGGACGCTGTAATGGCTGAGTGGTATTCCACTGTGTGGCTACATCCGAGCTTGCTTAGCCGTTTGTCCAGGGCTTGCTTTATTGACCAGGGAAACCTTTGCCAAAGCTGAGAGCCCTAATGTCCAGCCACCCTGGGTTCCCCATGAGGTCCCCTCAGTGCTATGCTCCCTCACCGTCTTCACCCCTACCCACTCTCAGCGTCCTCCAGGTAACGAATGCCAGGAACACATCTGCATTCCTTTTCCAAGGCTGCTGTAACAATTACAGGTGACTTACAACCAAAGAAACTTGTTCTGCCACGTTCTGGAGCCCAGAAGTCTGAAAGCAAGGTGTTGGCGGGTCCTCCTCCCTCTGAAGGCTCTAGGGGAGGATGCCTTTGTGACTCTCCTAGCTTGTGGGAGCTCCAGGCATTCCTTGGCTTGTGGCCGTATCACTTCAATCTCCGCCTCCATCTCCACATGGTCTGCTCCCCTGTTTTCCTGTGTCTCCTCCTTTTCTGTCTCTTACAAGAAAAGCTATTATTGAATTGAGGGCCCATCCTGATCCAGGATGGTCTCGTTTTGAGATCTGCACTTTAATTACACCTGCAGAGACCTTTATTCCAATTAGGGTCACTCCACTTCTCTGGCTTCCTTTCCTTCTGCTTTCCATAGCTCCTCCTGAACATCGGGTCCAATGATAGACCCAGTTTCAGGCTATTTCTCCCAGCTTCTGAGCTAAGTATGATCAAGTGCCATGAAGAGCATCTACCCAGCCCTAGAGTAAGCCCTTTCTCACTCCCTCATACAGAAATGTCCCATTGTTCCCCATGGTGTGCATTACCCTTTGTTGTGACAAGTATTAGACCCACTTTGTTCAACTACAGGTGCTGGAATGGGCTGACCAGTGCCCCTTCCCCAGGTATGTCCACCTGGAACCTCAGAATGGAGGTTGGCCAACCTGGAAGGTCAGAGGCTGGGACAGATCCTCTTTAACCCACCTCAATCACATTTAGCTTAGACGTTGGGACAGACTACCCTTTGTATGGCTTGTCATTGGACTGTGATGGAGCAGCCAGGGAAGCAGAAGCAAAGGAAGCCAGAGGGCAGTTGTGACCAAGAATATGCACTCATCTGGGTACAGAGGGCCCTTGTCTGCTGTGGCCACCACACATACAGGTTCCTAGCATGCAGTAGGTCCTGTTTAAATACTTAGTGGATGAACAGATAAGAACCTCAGACCTAATTTTTTTTCTCTCTCATTACTCCTGCAGGAGGGGTCCCAATGGAGAAGCTGGCAGCCTATAGCTCATCCAAGGCAGCTCTGACCATGTTTTCAGCAGTCATGAGACAAGAGCTTTCCAAATGGGGAGTTAAAGTCTCTGTCATCCAGCCTGGAGGCTTCAAAACAAGTAAGTGTCTCAGTCCAGGAGCCCCTCAGCATTCATCCTGGACGGGATTCTGAGGGTCCTTTGTTTTGACAGAGCTCAAACCAAACTCCTCAGTGGTTGGCCAAAGAGGAGTTGGGATTGGGGCGCCTGGGTGGCGCAGTCGGTTAAGCGTCCGACTTCAGCCAGGTCACGATCTCGCGGTCCGTGAGTTCGAGCCCCGCATCAGGCTCTGGGCTGATGGCTCAGAGCCTGGAGCCTGCTTCTGATTCTGTGTCTCCCTCTCTCTCTGCCCCTCCCCCCGTTCATGCTCTGTCTCTCTCTGTCCCCAAAAAAATAAATAAACGTTGAAAAAAAATTAAAAAAAAAAAAAAAAAAAAGAGGAGTTGGGATAGATGGGCCTCTTTTAATAATAAAAGGGCAGGGTGCCCGGGGAAGGGGGGGGGCGGTGCTCAGTCGGTTGGGTTTCTGACTTCGGCTCAGGTCATGGTCTCATAATTCGTGAGTTCAAGCCCCCGCATTGGGCTCTGTGCTGACAGCTCAGGCCTGGGGCCTGCTTCAGAGTCTGTGTCTTTCTCCCCCGTTCACACTCTGTCACTCTCTGTCTCAAAAATAAAAATAAACATTAAAAAAAATAATAAAAGGGCAAGTACCAGGTTCTTCAGCGTACAGTTGTTCCCCTGCATCGGTTCCACAAAGGAATTTAGTTTTGATGTCATATAGTTTTCTTTTTTTTAATTTTTTAAATGTTTTTATTCATTTTTGAGAGAGAGAGAGACAGAGACAGAGCATGAGTGGGGGAGGGGCAGAGAGAGAGGGAGAACAGAATCGGAAGCAGACTCCAGGCTCTGAGCCATCAGCACAGACCCCGACGCGGGGCTTGAACTCATGGACCACAAGAACATGACCTGAGCTGACATCAGGTGCTTAATTGACTGAGCCCCCCAGGAGCCCCTTTAAAGATTTTATTTCTAAATGATCTCTACATCCAATGCAGGGCTCAAACTTTCAACCTCTGAGACCAAGAGTTACATGCTGTACAGACTGAGCCAGCCCGGTGCTCCTTATTTTTATTTTTAAAATTAATTCATTTTTTTAAGATTTAAAAAAAATTTTTAAGTAATCTCGACACCCAATGTGGGGCTCCAACTCACAACCCTGAGCCCAAGAGTCGCATGCTCCACTGACTGAGCCAACCACACACCCCACCCCACACTCATTTTTTTTTAATTGAAAAATGTATACACACAGAGTTTAACAATTTACTTTAAAAACTCATGCACTTAACAGCCAGATCAAAAAATAAAGCATTGCCAGTGCCCAGAAGTGCCCATATGATCTCCATCCAGTCCTAGTCTTCCCCATCCTCAACATATAATCACTTTCTTATTTTTTGTAGCAATTGTTCATTTGCTTTTCTTTGCAGTGTTACATACATGCATGCATCACAAACAATAGGATTTGGCTTTACTGGTTATGGAACTTTGAATGGAATCAGCATGTATGTATTCTCGTGTCTGCTTTTCTCACTCAACATTGCTTTCACAGTTCATCTGTGTGGTTTGTACCTGCAGCTCACTCATTTTCAGTACTCTGTGAACATGCCACGATTTTTCTATCACTGATGGGATATTTGGGTCACCTTGGGACAATTATGAACAATTCAGCTATGAACCCTTTGGCACGTGACACTTTCGGTGCTGTACATGTATGTGATTTTTCCAGTGTCACATTCTCAGGAGTGGAATGACTAGTTCATGGGGTTTAATTGTCTTCAGCTTTCGTGGATAATACAAAACCATTTTAAAAAATATTATTCCAGGGGTGCCTGGCTCAGTTGGTTGAGCGTCCAACTCTTGTTTTCAGCTCAGGTTCATGATCTCAGGGTCATGAGATCAAGCCCCATGTTGGGCTCTGCACTGAGCACGGAGCCTGCTTAAGATTCTCTCTCTGTCTCTCTCTCTCTCTCTTGCTCTCTCTCTCTCTCTGCCTCTCTTCCCTGCTCATGCTCTCTAAAACAAACAAAACAACAAACAACAATAATAGTAATAAAATAAAATAAATATTAAAAAAATATTGTTCTAGAGGCACCTGACTAGCTCATTGAGAAGAGTATGTGACTTTTGATCTCGGGGTCTTGAGTTTGAGTCCCATGTTGGGTGTAGAGATTACTTAAATAAACAAAACTTTAAAAATTTTTTTTAAAAATATGGTTCCAATTTATACTCCTGTCCTTCCCATATAGGTCCTAATCTGTATGACAGCCCTGAGCGGTATGCTTAATTGACATCATTTGGCAGGTGTGTGGGGTGGGTGATACATACATGTGGGTATGCGACACACCTTGGTGATTGGCAATCTGAAAGCAGATCTCTAGGTGCAGTGCTCAGTCCTCTCTTTCTATGAGGCTGCCCTCAGTCTAAAGGTGATCCTGATGGCCTCTCTCAAGGCAAGAGGCCAGACAGTGGAAGGCTGAGGACTCAAGTTTGGAGAAGGATGCTCAAAGCTGGGGTGGGGTAGAGGGTGGGGGGCACAAGAAGAGGAATCTTCAGAGAGAAAAAGAGCTTCTGAAGACATTCAAGGAGACATACCATATTTTTCAGTTCCTGCAATAGAAATAGCTAAGATTTCATGATTAGCAGGTTTTGAGCACTTTACATACACAATTTCACTTAATCCTCACCTAGAAGGTAGGCATTGTAATGATGTGGTTTGAAGTGTTGGGGTTCAGAACCAAAGGTCATGAAAGAATTCTGAAAAAGAAAGTTTTCAGTGCAAAAAGGTGGTCTTATTAAAGCACTGGACCTGTGGGCAGAAAGAGCTGTACTCGGGTTGTGAGGAATGACTGATTATATACTTCGAAGTTAGGGAGGTAAGGACAAAGGAAGTATCCAAAAGTATTTTCATTTGTTAAAGACTTATAGGATCCTGGAGATCTGGCTATAGTCAAGCTAAGGTTGCTTTTGGCTTCTAGCAAAGTATTAACATTAAGATGGAGACTTCCAGGAGGAATGGGATACTCTGCCTGCCTAAAGTATTTTATTTGTCAATGGGCTGCAGGTTAGAAGGCAACTTAATTTTATGTACATTTCTTTTGCCTTGTTTTCCACATCATTCCCCCCTGAACAATTTTGACCCTTAAATCTTTAAGGTTGTTGAGGGTGGAAGGTCTTACCTTCTGTAACTTCTTCCTGCTGAGTAGGGGCATAGAGATGTCCCTACCTACGGGTCAACATTGGTCAGGTGGGGAATTTCTATATAGGAGTTACTAAAGGCCAAGGTAGCCAATCCAAGGTAGACAACATATATAAACCTCCTTGAGTAGAAAGGATCATTTATCAGCTGGAAGTTACGTCCGTGAAGGAGTCTTGGCACCAGGCAGGGAGACATCAGAGAAGACAAGAAAATAAGGTTCATATTATTTGGAGAAAGGGAAGCCTGAATAAAAGACTTTTGATAGTTGCCCAAAATGTTCCTCTAGTCCAGAAGTTTAACCAATCACTAAAGGAAAGAGACCGATAGTTTAATGTGCCAATTTGAGTATTTATAGCTTTTAGCAATCCTGCTACATGCTTGTGATATCTGGAATATATGCACAACATTCTGTTTTTATGATAGCACATGTTCCAGCCTGTGCAGTAGTTAAAATATCTAATGCCATTTGGAGAGCCATTTACGGCCTTAATTGTGTAGCAAGTGGCATTAGCCATCACCTGCTGTTTTGTTTAGCAAGCAGTCAGGTAATTAATAAGAGGTACCTTTATGGAAAAAAAAGAAAAATATAAGTTAATGGGTAGAGCAAATTATAAACCCAGTGTCTGAGTCCTGAGTGCTGCCAGGGAGAAGATTTTTAGATGTCAAGCTCTAAACATCCTCAGATAGAGTGGAAACAGGTGGCTGAATAGTATGGGTTTTTCTGGTTTGTAATTCAAATGTCTCTGCTGATCCTTTTGAATGGCCCATATAAATGGGGGAAAGGAAAATGAGAAAGAAATGTACAACCATCATTTTCATTTAAAGAGAAGTCTGAAGTCTTCCACAGGTTCACAAGAATAAGAAGGCACCCTTAGCTGGCACACTGGATTCCTATGAGGAATGTAGAGGGTTGTTGTTGTTGTTGTTTATTTTATTTTAGAGAGAGAGAGCACAAATTGGGGAGAGAGGCAGAGGGAGAAAGATGGAATCTTGAGCAGGCTTCATGCTCAACTCAGAGCCTGATGTGGGGCATGATCCCTTGACCCTGGAACCATGATATGAACCGAAATCAAGAGTTGGATGTTCAACCAACTGGCTGAGCCACTCAAATGCCCCAGGCAGATACAGATTTAATTTTTGAGTCCACGAGGAATGTCCTTCTAATTTTATGGCTGTGGAAGTATGACCCAGTAGGGGCCTTTTCATTTCAGAATTAAATCTCCTGCTGTATTAGACTTTCAATTCTTTAAATAAACCTTGTCTCCTGGGTTTATATGGAGTGGGTTGCTAGTAACTGTCAGATCAGGTTTAGGGAGGATATAGTTTGCATATTGATTTAAAGAGATTTATGAATTAAAACCTGGCCTCAAGTAAATAATTTCAATTTTTTTTTAACATTTATTTATTTTTGAGAGACAGAGACAGAGCACAAGTGGGAGAGGGGCAGAGAGAGGGAAACACAGAATCCAAAGCAGGCTCTAGGCTCTGAGCTGTCAGCACAGAACCTGACATGGGGCTTGAACCCACGAAAAGTGAATAATTTAATAAAACACTATAGTCTTTACCTACTGGTAGGTACCTATAGTGAGAAAAGGCTTTTCATATACAGTGGTTGGGGAAATCCATCCCATTTTCCAGTTGTTCAAATAATTGTATGCCCGTGGGTCTTGTTATTATCCCCACAGAATAACAAGCAAGATGGTCCTATACATGGGCTGTTTCTCTGAAGTTTACCTCCAGTTGTCCAGCATCAGTTTTTAGGGCTTTTAGGGAAAAGGCAGTTTTAGTTTTTAATGACTTTAAATCAAGAGAATGGAAGAAGATTGGAAACCTAACTCAGGGAGCGTCTTAGCCAAATATTTGAGGAAACCAGAAGAATTCAGCATCTAGTCTAGTTTATAATAAGTAGTATTAAAATTTAATATCTACGAAGATGTGTTATTGAAACCTAATTTTTCTCTGTAATTGCCCTCATTTCCAGAGATAGCCAAATAACTACTAATTCATTTGTAAAAACAAATCCAATTTTAACAAACTCGGCCTAATTACTTACACAAGCTCAGCAAGGATAGTGATTGATCATATGGATTTTTTTTTAAATTTTTTTTTCAACGTTTATCTATTTTTGGGACAGAGAGAGACAGAGCATGAACGGGGGAGGGGCAGAGAGAGAGGGAGACACAGAATCGGAAACAGGCTCCAGGCTCTGAGCCATCAGCCCAGAGCCCGACGCGGGGCTCGAACTCACGGACCGCGAGATCGTGACCTGGCTGAAGTCGGACGCTTAACTGACTGCGCCACCCAGGCGCTCCTCGTATGGATTTTTTAAAATCTGCTTTGTTGGAACATTTTATAAGGAATCTCTAGATTTGAACTTTTGTAACCTCTCTAGACCAGAAGCCAAGCCAAGTACTTGCCATCAGACATGCCTGCAATACCTGTAGATTTGGGTGAATTCCTCTTCATGAGGTCCCCATGCCAGGGGAAGTGACATTCTTTCCTCACGTGGTAAGGCTGCTGGGAACTCTGTAAGCAAGGCATCAGGCCAACATTTCCAAGGGGCTTTATTTCGCCACGTTTCATAAAGTCAACCCTAGTTCCTTAAAGCTGTTGGGTCATATCTGTCTATGCACGTCTCTTAAATAGGACATTCCAGCCAAAGCCTTGGCAAAATAACCAATATTTCCAATGGTGTCCTGTTACATAGTCTTATTGAACTTCTGCAAATAACTGTAGTTGCCATGAAGGAAAGAACCCTCACTGAGAGTTTTCGAATTTCAGAGGGTACAGGTAGGGAGAAAAGTTAAATGCTTTAATTTGTTCACCAATGAATACTTTATCACACTTCTGAAAGTCATGGATATCTTAAGAGAAAACTTCCTTAATCTGGAAGAGCAAACATTAGAGAGCCGGCAATGTTTCAAACAAGAGTCACAAAAACTAAAAACTACCATCATCTTCCTTAATTTACTTAAAGTTACTAATTCTTGTTCAGTTTGAATGCAGCTTTTTAGTTAGTTCTCGAAATTCTTACCAATTTTAGTTTTATGATTTTAAAGATCTCAAAAACCTGTATTTGTCCAAAGCCCTTTCTATGAGTCTCCTTGAAGATGAAACATGTTTTGCAAGAGAATAAGAACAAGAACTATAAATGACAAAAGACTCAACAATCGGAATGGTTAAAGATTTGATTAGAGTTCATTACAGCTGGCAAGGAAATCCAGTTATTTCTGTGACACAGAGCTCTTCAATAATTAGAATATTAAGTAATAGTCTTATACCAGAACATATTAAAACATATTAAAACTTTAGGAATTTCATCTCTGGAATAGTTATAGCATTTACCCAAACCATACCTAAGGCTTATTATTTGTTTAACAATGCTTCCAGAGTCACTTAACATACCAAAGAAAAAGGCCTAATTAGTCAAAAAGATTTCATTGACAGTTGAAATACTGGGAAGTGTGTTAAAAAACCTCAGAAAGTTATAAAGCACATGCCTAAATAAGACCACAGGTCATTACGAAATTTAACACTTAAGTATTAAAAAAAACTTTTTTAACGGTTATTTACTTTTGAGAGAGAGACAGAGTGCAAATGTGGGAGAGGAAGAGAGTGAAGGAGACATAGAACCCGAAGTGGGCTCCAGGCTCTGAGCTGTCAGCACGGAGCTTGATGTGGGGCCCAAACTCACGGACTGTGAGATCATTACCTGAGCCGAAGTTGGACACTTGACCGACTGAGCCACCCAAGCACCCCAAAACTTAATTATTTATTTAACCAAGGTGGCAATACGAGATTCCAAAGGCAAACGTGTCTGGTTATATAGTTGTTAGCAAAACTCAGCTCCTATAGTATTGAGAAGTTTTAACTGTGTAATCAAAGACCCGATAAAGACAAAACATAAAAGTTTTGATTTTCTGGACAGACAGAAGAGAAAAAATAGAAACATGTTGTTTACACTTTCTTATCAAGAGCAGATCAACAATCCAAGAAAACTTTGTCTTTTGAACAAAGAGAAAAGAAGAATTTCAACCTTATACCTATATACTTTTAAAATCCATTAATTTCAACCTGAGTCCTGACCACATATACAATTCCATTGCAAAGATTTCCCTCCATAAACCTTCTACAGTAACTTTTAAAATTCATAGTTGCTTCCCTTATTTCCATCAGTCTCAAAGACATTTAGCAGAAGAATTTTAACTCTTAGAAGCCCAAGTCTCCAGTGAAAACTACGTAGTAACCAATTGTGAACTGTTACACCAGAATTCTTTAGATGGCAAATTTATGAATCTATTAAGCACAAGACATGTTTTCCGACAGACCCAAATATTCTTAGTTTCTCTGCAATAGGAAGCCAAAAGCACAAACCTATTTTTAGTAATCAGTTCTTCAGCACTCCATACTATTTGGAAAAGCTTAGATGTCCAATGGATTCAATCCCATTTTATCATCCCAGCAAAACTTTATAAAGTTTCAGGTTACTAATGACTTTGAAAGCTATCTTAACAATTACCCAAGAAAACTTGGAGACAGACAAAATTAACCATCATTTTAAGTCATCTTTTTGCTGACAAATGCCAACAGAGATAACATGAGCTTATTTGACCTTCAGTAAACCTAGGTAGCATTAAAAGTTTCAATTAGTTTCAATACTGAATTGTGTTCCACCTGAGTCCACTTAAAAGTCAATCAATTTGTTCCCCATTGTTAATTTTTACCTGGGACACAAGTGGAGAAATCTGAAGTGGGCAGTGTAAGTCCAATGGGGGTCTCTGCCCTCCTTGACAGTGAGGGGAGGAGGAGGAACCAATGGCGCTGGAGGCACCCCAGATGCTACTGGAGCCAGTTGTGAAGGCTGTGCATGAAGGTGGTGCGGAAACAGGAGGAGGGGGAGGGGAAGGCAGAAGAGCCTTCCACTAAAGAGGAGGTCAGCAGTCCACGTCAGGCCAGAGAAGACCGGGAACTTCCTTGAAATTAAAGGCATTTTGGCAGCTGTTTGGGAATACTCCTTAAAGTCCCCAGCCCAAGATAGACTTACCAGAGACAGTTGGTTCCAATTATAGCCATTAGCCTGGGGAATGAAGGAGGGAGAAGCCCCCACATCTATTAGGAGGAGGAACAGAGAGAGAGTCAGTGTTTCTTTTGTCAGGGAGGGCCTGTGTTTCCTCCAGCAACCTGGGTTTATTCGGAGGAGGCTTATTGAGACAATTATCATCCAGTGTATCAGGAGGGGGTTTACTGGCCAAACACATTCTGTAAGAGGCTCTTAGGCAGGGTCCTCATTTAGGGCCGTGTGGGTCTGGACCTAGGGGTACTTCTATCCATTTCCCCGGTTTCCCACAGGAGAGATCTAACTTAGAGGTCACACTAAGGCCATGCAGTGTTACAGATCAGTCCTTTCTTAAATTTTGCAATCTGAATTGTTTCCAGGGGGTTAAAAGGCATTCCAAAGGAGAGTCCTTGGGAACTGAAGAGAGAAGATCCGTTATCAAAAATCCCCTCTGATTCCCAGGTGGCGTCCCACACAGTAAATGTCATAGGTCCCTGTTGTCAAAGCGACCCAAGGTGTCCCTTGAACAAAACTGCTATGATCACCACCCTGCTATAAAGTCCCTGTAGGAAGGATGCTAGCATCCCTCTGCTTCCTCATCAAATCCTACACTACAAACAGGTGCCAGTGAATGGACTAAAATACCCTACCTTGCTGTGAAGGCCTTGAAGAACCCACCGTTTTTAACCCATGGAAAACATTAGAAAGGTTTTGACAAGGGGAAATTACCCAATTCTGTAGTTTAAGTAGTTAGTAGAGGACTCTGATGGAAAACAGTAGAGATAGAAATCCATCATGGTCTAAGTGACATTCCAACACAAGTAATCGTTATAGCCAACTTCTCTAGGAAATGGTCCTAGTTGGGCTTTCATTGAATTGGGTACTGGTTTCAGCTGGCTCTGAGTGGAGTTCTCGCATCCAGAAGAGGCTAGACCAGGGGATCACTTTAGACCAATGAGAGGAAGCTTCACACAGGAGTCTTAAGATCAGCAGCTGTGCTAGTCATTAGGTGGCTGTCCTGTGCCCAAGACAGACAGACAACTTTGTATAAGGACAGGAATAAAGAAAAGGCCTCAAGTTGCTGAGTCTTATTACCGTTCCTGCCTGGGTACTAACTTCCAGCCCAAAGGTAGGCTTTCTCCTCCTGGTAGGGTAGCCATGGGCTAGAGGATCTCAGCCTGAGCAATCGACATGAAAATGTCCCAATAAGACCATACTCCTTGAAAAGCCCGGTAGGAGAGCAAAGGGAGGAGAGAGGAAGGACTCACCAAGTTTGCCCCGAGGCTCAGAGTCCAGGTGAAAAGACTCAAAGCCCCACGTCAGGGCCCCAAAATGATGTGGAAAATTGTTGAGGTTCAGAGCTGAAGGTCAAGAAAGCATTCTTGCGACATGTTTGGTGCAAAAAAGGTGGTTTTATTAAAGCACGGGACAGGACCCGTGGGCAAAAAGAGCTGCACTGAGGTTGTGAGGGGAGACTGATTATACACTTGGAAGTTGGGGAAGAAAAGACAAAGGAAGTTTCCAAAAGAATTTTCATGTGTTAAAGAAGACTTACAGGATCCTGGAGGCCTGGATGTTGGCAAGCCAAGGTTGTTTTTGCCTCTGGCAAAGCATTAACATCAACATTGAGAGTTTCTGGAGGAATAGTATATTTTGCCTGCCTGATGTATTTGTCAATGGGCTGCAGGTTATAAGGAAATTCAATTTTATGTACGTTTCTTTTGCCTTTGTTCCCCACATCAGTAATATTCCCATCCTGTAGGGAGAAAGCTGAGCCTCAGAGAAGTTGGGAAATTTCCCAAGTCACAGAGGTGGTATGAGTCAGAGATGGGATTTGGATCCAAGTGACCTCAACAATTTCATTGTGTACAGCCCCAAAGTGGCAGCTAGTGGGTGTCAAAAGTGGCAGATGAGTTGACAAACTTCTGGTGGCTTTGTCGCCAGTAAAGAGAGCCTTGAGGACTCTGCACAGGGTACTCACAAGAATGGTTAGAAAGTCCATGAGGTGTTTAGAGAGGAAGAGGAGAGGAAAAGGAATCCCTCACCTTGGAGAAAGCCGAGACAGGGAGAGGTAGCTGGAGGAACAATAGTTCACACAAACATGTTTTTCAAGACCCAGAAGCCTCGGGAGTAATTGTCAGGGTAATCATTTCTTTAAGTGTGGTATTGTGTTTCATGAAAAGTAATGAGCAATTGAAATCCTTTTGCATTTCGGTGGGTATAATTGGATTTCACTGGCTTACATTTCACAGTCAGGCTCCCCCACAGACCCAATATCCGATATCCAGGAGTCGCTCAAGCTGGTAAACTAAGGCTCATCCCCATAGCAATCCCAGAGCAATCCCACACTTTGCAGGAGGGAATGTGAGGTGCTGCATCCTTTGTGGAAAGTGATCTGGCAGTAGGTATTAAAATTCAGAATGCATGTGCCTTTTGACCACGCAGCCACACTGTAGGGGCTGCCTGCAGATGTAACACGCTAAAATACAAAAGGATGTATTATGCAAGACTGTTTATGGCAGCGTCACTGAAATGGTGAAATCTAGGAATGACTGGAAAGTCCTTTGATAGAGAAGTGGTTGCCTAAAAGCTGTTCAATGGGAAATTTCTGCTGCTCTGGTTTAAATCTATAGCCATTGACTTTTGGAGGCAGGTCTGTGATTTATTATTCAGCAAACAAACAAGCAAATCTTTGGAAATCCTGTATAGTATGATCCTTTGGACATTTTGTTCCTGGTAAAATAAGATTAAACCAAAGCCTTTTTTTTAAATAAAAAAAAATGTGTATTTATTTTTGAGAGAGAGAGAGAGAGAGAGAGAATGTGAGCGGGGGAAGGGCAGAGAGAGAGGAAGACACAGAATCTGAAGCAGCCTCCAGGCTCCAAGCTGTCAGCACACAGCCCCGTGGGGGGCTCGTACTCATGAACTGTGAGATCATGACCTGAGCCAAAGTCGGACGCTTAACTGACTGAGTCACCCAGGCACCCCCAAAGCCTTTTTTAAAAGTTTATTTATTTCTGACACAGAGAGAAAGAGAGAGAGAGAGAGATTGTTTGATTGATTGAGAGTGCAAGAGAGTAGGGGAGGGGCAGAGAGAGAGTGGGAGAGAGAATCCCAAGTAGGCTCTGCATTGTCAGCTCAGAGCCAAACGCAGGGCTCAAACTCAAACCGTGAGATCATTACCTGATCTGAAATCAAGAGTTGGACATTCAACTCACTGAGTCCCCCAAGCGGCCCTATGTGTGTACATGTTTGTATAAACAAGGAAGGAATGTAGAAAGACACACAAAACTCTAAGTTACCTTAGAAGAGATTAATTTTAAAAACATATACATTTCATTATTTACTTTATTTTACATAATGAACAGGCATTGCTATAATATTTTAAAGTAAATGTATATATAATTAAATTGTATATAAGCACCCATTGTTTCTATATCAAATATGTTTATATATCTAATTACATATAATTTATATGCTAAAATTTAAATGCATAAGTTATATATTGTTTAAAATTACATTTATTAAATAGATAGGATGATAGTTAACATTGTATTTTTAATTTTATACATAGAAGTTGGTATTGCTTCTATATTAAAAAATTATACATAAATGTATATACACATGTTCATACATATTATATATATTGTATGCATTATATTTTATATTGTATATAATAGTCATGAAAACAGATGTAATAGAATGTTTGTGGCAGCACTATTTGTAAGACCCCAAATTGGAAACAACCCAAATGCCCATCACAGTATAATGGATAATTTATGGCATATTTACACAATGGAAAACCACAACAATGAGAATGACCACACAATACATGGATGAATCTCAGAACGTAGTGTGTGATTCCATTTACATAATGTCCAATGCCAGGCAAAACTGCTCCATCCTGGTCACTGGGACAGAGGATCCTGGGAAGGGGTTTGGGAGTGGAGGCTCCGAGGCTGGCTTGTTTTCTCTTTCTGCTGCTGGTTACACAGGCTATTCAGCTTGTGGAAACCTAGACATGTGTGTACGTTTCCATATGAATGCTGCAAAGTGTATTACATACCATTATAAAGCTCATTTAAAAAAAAGCCATTTGGGAATGCCTGTCCTTCCCAACAGAAGCCAGTTCACAAGGGCCTGCTTCCCTGGTAGGGTCGGACACGTCCAGTCTGGCCTCCCCAGAATCTGAGCCTCCCTTCTTCTTGCATCACAGGTATCGCGGGCATGAGTGAAATGTGGAACAAGCTGGAGCAGGACATCCTGGACAACCTTACCCCCGAAGTGCTAGAGGACTATGGGCAGGACTATATCCTTGAGCAACGGGATTATCTCAAGTTCATCAGCAGGAGTACCAACACTGATATGTCCCCTGTGCTCCTGGACATCCGACATGCCGTGTCTGCTAAGAGCCCCTTTGCCTTTTACTCGCCAGGGCCGATGGCTTATCCAATGCTCTGCTTTGTTTCATTTAGTCCTACTGGCATATTTGATTATTTTAGCAAAAAGTTGCATCACTTTAGAGGGGGCATGCCCAAGGCGCTAACTAAGCAGGCCTAACTGAAGAACAAGGCATGTAGGCAAATATGTGAGGAGTGTTAGTCTTGGAATGAAAGGGAAACCTGAACTTCCCATTAAAGTTGTGGTTTCCTACCTTGTATTTCCTGTGAAGTCTGTTGCTTGAATAGGAATGAATGCTGAGAAGGCTGGTGGCTAGAAATGACCCCCATGACGAATGTGAATTGAGGGTCAGCCTGCTCTGCACACATACATTTCAGATATTCTCTCATCTAGTTCTCGTTAGAGAACCATGGTAGGTATCTTCACCCCTACTTAACAGGTAAGGGAATGAAGGATCAGAGAAGTTAAGTTGCCCATTCATTGTCACACAGCTAGCAAAAGGTAGTTCAAATTGAAATCCAAGCTGGATCCCACTGCCTGCCAGAAGAGGAAGACAAAGAGATGACAGAATAAATGAGATAGAGAAGGGAAAAAGAGGAAGAACTGGCAAGGGTCATAGTCAAATGGAGTTTTTCTCGCTGTGAATAGACAGCCTGCTGTAACTACTGTGTTCAAGGTACTGGTTCAAGTGTGTAATCAGTGCTCTGTGCACCTCCTCTCCCTTCCTCTGTCTGGAGCCCTGGAGAAAATAGGATGAGGTTTCCCATCTCAAGCAGGCCCCAGTGGCCTTTTGGCAGACCCAGGGCATGTGAATGGCTGATTTAGTGTCCATAGTAACTATCACTTTCACCTTCCTCTGAGCATCCCAGGCTGGAAAAGCCAGCATCATTACCTAGAGAAATCAGCCAAAGGGAGCAAGCTCAGATACTAAGAGAGGTGGGGGTCAAGTTCACCTGCAGGGGGCAAAAGGGGAGGAGCTGGTGAACAGAAGGGACATAAAAGGAACTAGAAAAAATAGCAGCTTGACATGAGGGAAGCAGAAGTCCAGACATTATTCATTGCAAACCTCTCTTTGTCCCGTTTTCTGTCTAGAATGTGAAGTTTCTTTCTCTATTTTCCAACCTCCTGGAGATTTTAGGAGGATAAACTCACAATGCTCTGCAATTTTCCCCCAAAATAAAATAATAAATAACAAGATAGTGAGATAAACAGTTATGAAATCATTAATCTGATAAATTTTTAATGGCTATTCATGCCTGGTAGTCATTGCTTTACAGCAGAGTAGAAAGAAAGGAAAAAATAAAAATCAAAGTTTAACTGATGATGTCCAAAATAGGCACTTTTTGGAGATGAGAGTCGTCAAGGCCCAAGCTTCCATTGGCTTGATTCGGATGTGGAGGGAGCAGAGGGTTTGTATAACCAGAGTTTGGAGGGGACCTAGGATTGTGTGTTTCACTAAAAGTCAGTGTTTTTTTCATAGTGATCCCTGAACCTCAGCATCAGCATCACCTGGGAACCTATTAGAAATGCAGATTCTCAGAAGCCAACCCAATCATATCTTAGGTTCCTATGGCTCCTGTAACAAATTATGGAAAACTTAGCAATTTGAAACAAAATACAATAAAACCTTGGATTGTCAGCAACTTGTTCTGTGAGTGTTCCACAAGGTGAGCAAACATTTGTAATAAATTTTAACTTGATAAATGAGCCATGTCTTGCAATATGAGTACTAAGTGATGCCAAATGTCACACGATCGCAACTGAGCCAGTATTTTCTTGAAATTTGCTTTGATATACAAGTGCTTTGGATTACAAGCATGTTTCCAGAACCAATCATGCTCAAAAACCAAGGTTTTACTGTGCGTTTACTATTTTACAGTTCTGGAGGTCAGAATTCTGAAATGGTTCTTCCAGGGCTAAAATCAAGTTGTCGGCAAACCTGTGTTCCTTCTGGACGCTCTAGGAGAGGATTCATTTGTTGTTTCTTCCAGCTTCCAAAGACCTCCCATATTCCTTTGCATCGTTCCAACCTCTGCTTCCATGGTCTAGTCTCCTCTGCCTCTGCCTTCCTATCATTAGGACGCTTGTGATGGCACTGGGCTCACACGTCATCCAGAATAATCTACTCATCTCAAGATCTTTAACTTAATCACATCTGCAAAATCTCTTTTGCCACATGAGGTCACATATGGTTCTGGGGAATTGTGTGCCCTTATCATTACTAGAGGCAATTATTCTACCGACCATAACTACTGAACCTGAAATTCTGGGGGTGGGCCCAGCAACTTGTACTGAGCCTTCCGGGTGGGGCACACCCATGTTTGAGAACCACTGCCCTAGGCCACAGAGTAAGCAGGCTGGGGGCTATGTGGTCAGGCCACAGAAGGAGGGGGAAAGCTCTTTGAAGACAGTGGGGGAGAGCTGGAGATACCAGGTTAAGACCTGAGTGTGGGACCTACTTTCTGTTCTGATGAAAATTCCATGAGCCATGGGGAGAAGGTGCTGGATAGAGATTGAGAGGGTCTGAGAATCCCAGATTGGAGAAGTTCCTAACTGGTTTCCCCCAGGAGGACCTTGGGATTACCTGGGATGGAAGTACAGTACAAGGTGGTCTATTTAGCTACAGAGAGACTGACAGCCGCTTCCCACTATTCCAATCTTGACTCCCTTGGGCCTGGGTGACAATGGGGAGGTCTGGAAAAGTCACTGAGGCTCCTGGAGACAGTAGGCAAAAGAGCTAAGAATGAGCATCAGGATGCCCATGGGGCCAGTGAGGGGCTGTTATGCCCAGAATTTGTGATCCCCAAAGACCACCAGGGAGCCGAGTCCGATGCAAAAGCAAAGAGCCTTTATTTGAGCTAGCTCGAGCTCAATCCCCTACCTGCACCGAGGCAGAGGTGAGATACCGGAGAGAGAGAGCGGGTTTCAAGAGCACAAAGGTTTTATAAGGATCATGGCCTTAGCCGATTGGCTGGGGAAGGGTCGTGGCCTCAGCCGATTGGCTGGGGAAGGATAGAACAATGGCTGCCAAGGTGTGGTCCCAGATCAGCTACTGAATCAGAAACTCTGGGGGTGGGGCTCAGCAATCTGTGTTTGAACAAGTCTTCCAGGAGATTCTGATGCACCTGAAGTTTAAGAACCACTGTGTCTGAGGGTCTCTAACATGTTTGATCTCAGTATATACAGAACGTTTCTCACTGGTCACCTATTAACCATTGGCTGTCAGACTTGCTGTGCTGTATAAATACCTAGCATCAAACACCATCCCCAGAGACTCTGATTTAATTGGTTTGGGGAGGGGTAAAATGCTCCCAGGTCATTTTAAGCCTGGACAGGGTTGAGGGCTCCTGCCTCTGGCCCCTACTTGAGAGAAGCTCTCCCTCTTCTACTCACACTTTCCATGCCTCTCACACTCCCCTTCCTCCCACCTTAGACTTCGGAAGAATGCATCAATCGGTAGCCTGCTTTCTTAGAAAACATAAGTTACTCAAGGGGAGGAGGAGTGGTCTGAGGTTTGAGCGGGAACTTCTTTCTGAGGCCAGGTCAGGGACATAGTTACTAGTCGGCCGGCCTAGGCCTGCTCTTTCAGGGCTGCTGTAGCAGAGGCCGCTGGATGGACAGCCTGGATGGGGCCAAAATGAGGATAAGAAATTCAATGGAGGCCAGTGAGTAAGTGATAATGCTGCCTCCCCAGTGCTGGACCAGCCTCTAGGAACCCAGATTCTGAGGACAAGAGAAGGAGAAGGGGGGAGAATTTCACATGCTACTGCACATTCATTGGGAAGACCATGTTTTAAACCAGCAGAGATTGTTACCTGAAAGTATCAATAAGCATTCAAACCTATTTCTTTTCTTTTCTTTCTTTCTTTCTTTCTTTCTTTCTTTCTTTCTTTCTTTCTTTCTTTCTTTCTTTCTTCCTCCCTCCCTCCCTCCCTCCCTCCCTCCCTCCCTCCCTTCCTTCCTTCCTTCAAGTAGGCTCCATGCCCAACATGGGCTTGAACTCATGACCCCAAGATCAAGAGTTGCACGCTCTACTGACTGAGCCAGCTGGGAGCCCCCAGACATATTTCATTTTTAGCACAATACCTGTAGTTTTTCAGAAAACAAGAGAGACAAGTATTACTTACAAAGTCTCTCCATGCCCTAGCTATGTTGGTATTCCTGGTTTACCACAAGAAACCACTTACAAGCTAATGGCAGAGGGAAGCCCCTAGTGCATCCACAGTTTGACCAGCATGATGAACAAAAAAGTGAGATTTAACAACAGGACTCTTGGCAAAAAGCATTTCATTCTCCCCGCCGTGCCCTTCTGCTCAAGGGCAGGGTACAAGGTACATTTAACACCTGGTCACATGATGTCACATGCAAATTGCATGCAAAACCTCACCTACTCCCCTTTCTCTGTTCCTTTTCTGTATTTCCCCAATGCTGGCAGCAGGAAAGTAGGTGATCCTTACAACACAGCCAGGATAAGAGGAAGGAATTAGGAAAATATCCTGTGAAAACATGATTTCTTTATTACACTGGGAGCTGATAAATGCCTAAATAAGCTTTACTATATTATTTGAATGGAACATTAAATTTCATCGGTTTCATTATACTGGTGATAAAGACCATGTTTTGGAAAGCTATTCTAGATGGTGTAATCCTGAGGAAGAATAATTCCATGCAAATAGCCCTGTGGGTTGTGGGACCTCCTGCCCAGTGAAAGTCCCCCAATCAGCTCATACATAGTGGTCCACTCAGGGGCTTGGGACACCTGTTCTGGCTTGGCTCAAAATAAAGTGTTTCTCTACCCACGTGTATTGTAACTCTGTATTTCCCTCCAGGATCTCAGGCTTGGGAATGACCATGGCAGGATTGGAAGGGTGTTTCTGAGACTGAGTTCAATACCCGGCTCAGAATTCCACAACAAGAGATAAGAATCAGGAGCGCCTGTGTGGCTGAGCATCTGACTCTTCATTTTGGCTCAGGTCATGATCTCAATGGCTTGTGAGATTGAACCCTGTGTTGGGCTCTGTGCTGACAGCATGGAGCCTGCTTGGGATTCTGTATCTCCCTCTCTCTGCCCCTTCCCCGCTTGCACTCTCTCTCTCTCTCTGAAAACAAATAAATTAAAAAAAAAAAAAGTTAAAAGAAAAAACATTTTTTTTTTCTATTAAAATTTCTTTTCGGGTTTTATCCCCGAAGTCTGTGAGTCTTATCCCTTTGAAATAAGGTGAAACAAAATGCTTGCTGAACTGCATGGTGCAACCAAATATTTCAGTTGATCACTGGCAGTCCTAAACTACTGGAACGATATTTGGCTAGGACAACAGTTTAAGGCACATTGTGTCCAGGGTGATAAGACATTCTGTCCTGGATTATCATAAAACTTATTTACCATATTGCAAAATATAGAATGACTAAAGTAAAAATCTCAGCTTACCATGGGAAACGGGAAGCTTAATAAGTAAACTCAAGGCTTTTGTCCCAAATTATTTCTTACATTCAGGTTATTCCATTCATGTTGAGGGAGTTCCAATGACCTGGTAATTGCCCTACAAATTTTAACTTTATTTAAACTCTACTTTCTGTTTTTCCTCCTATTTTCACACTAGATGATGATCCACTGACAGATATAATGTAATCTCTCTCGGTGTTGTCCAATATTCTCTCTCCTGACTATTCAAGGTGAATTCCATATACAGTAGGTCCTAACTTGAGACATACTATTCTTTGGTCTGGGTATGATTTCTAGGTAAGATTTAAATGTTTTCACAAAAAATTTTTCACTGATAAACACAAAATTCATACTATCATCTTGAAAACCCACAGTAGAGTAAAACAGCTCTGAAAAATCATAAGGGGTTGGGGTCCCTGGGTGGCTCAGTTCGCTGAGTGTACAACTTCCGCTCAGGTCATGATTTCATGGCATGTGAGTTCAAGCCCTGCTTCAGACTCTCTGCTGTTAGCATGGAGCCCTCTTTGGATCATCTATCTCCCTCTCTCTCTGCCCCTCCCCACTCACTTTCTCTCTCTCTCTCTGTCTCTAAAAAATAGACACTTGAAAAAAATCATAAGAAGTCTAGGCCAATACATGTCATTGCCTTTGTAATGTTGGATATTTTTGGGACACATGTGCTGCCCAGACTCTACTTACCTTCCTATTTGGAAGTCATTCCCCACATGTGACGTCTTGGTGGAAAGCAACGCTACAGAAGCCAGAAGATCTAAATCCTGCCTCTGCCCACATCTCAGCTTTTAGGATTTGGGCATAATGCATAAATGTTATGACCTTCCTAGGACATGGCATATGGAGGGTGGTGGTGGCAGTATCCCACAACGATAGTTGTTGTTACTGTTGCTTAGCCCTTTGGAGACATTTGGTCCCATTCATCAATTTTTCTTAAAAAAATTGTTTTTATTACATTTATTTATTTTTGAGAGACAGAGTGAGACAGAGTGTGAGCGGGGTAGGGGCAGAGAGAGAAGGAGACACAGAATCCGAAGCAGGCTCCAGGCTCTGAGCAAGCGTTCAGCACAGAGCCCGGCGCGGGGCTCGAACCCACAAACTGGGAGATCATAACCTGAGCTGAAGTTGGACACTTAACCGACTGAGCCACCCAGGCGCCCCACCAGTGATCAATTTTTCAATTCTGGTGCTCCAGGCTTTCCTTGAGTATGTGAAAACTCCCATTTTGTTTTTTAATTTCTTTAATGTTTATTTTGAGAGAGAGAGAGACAGTGTGTGTATGTGGGAGAGGGCAGAGAGAGAGGGAGAGAGAGAATCCCAAGCAGGTTCCTCATTTTCAGCATGCAGCCCAATGCAGAGCTTGATCCCATACACCATGAGATCATGACCTGAGCCGAAATCAAGAGTTGGATGCTTAACCTCATAACCTGAGACAAAATTAGGATTTGGATGCCTAACCAACTGAGTCATGCTGGCGCCCCTCCCATTTTGTTAAAAGACAGTCAGAACTCAGATTCTGTTGCTTGCAACCATGAGAATTCTAACTTACATCCTACTCCTCACCACAATGTTTTCTATTTAAAAAAAAAATTTTTTTTTTCAACGTTTATTTATTTTGGGGACAGAGAGAGACAGCGCATGAACGGGGGAGGGGCAGAGAGAGAGGGAGACACAGAATCGGAAGCAGGCTCCAGGCTCTGAGCCATCAGCCCAGAGCCCGACGCGGGGCTCGAACTCGCGGACCACGAGATCGTGACCTGGCTGAAGTCGGACGCTTAACCGACTGCGCCACCCAGGCGCCCCCCCCAAATTTTTTTTTTAATGTTTATTTTTGAGAGAGAGAGAGCGAGCAGGGAGGGGCAGAAAGAGGGAGACAGAGAACTCAAAGCAGGATCCAGGCTCTTAGCTGTCAGCACAGAGCCAGATGTGGGGCTCAAACCCACAAACCATGAGATCACGATCTGAGACAAAGTCAGACGCTTAACTGACTGAGCCACCCAGGCGCTCCCACTGTACTCCCTCTGCAGTGTTTTCCAAGACCCACTTCCAATACACATCTTCATGGGTTGTCAGGGTGAATGGCACCAAGAAGGATGTACCATTTACAAAGAGGGATGGCATGTACATTTCCCCCATACACCACATCAGTCGCTCCCTCCTCCTCTCCTGCTCTGTCTGGGGCTCTCTCCCACCTGCAGAACCGCAGCAGGATGAGGCCTCAGGTAGGTCCTGGATTCCCATCTCTTCTTTTTGGTTCCTGTTGAGAAATAGCTTTATAATCCCCAGCTGGAAAGCGTCAGGCTGTGATATAAGGGGTGAGATTTTGATGAGACCTGGGCAGGTTGGGAAGGATGAAAGGAAGAGGAAGTTGGAGGGGGCCCTTTTCCAGGGAGGGTTATACAAAGAGCTGGTGGCTCTACTTGTGTCTCTCTGCTTTAAGATGAAAGGACCACTCTCCCCTCCCCTTGCACAGTGATTTGCTTTTGTTTCATGTTTGGAATACTGGTTAATATGGCTTCAAATATGTCACTTTCTTGGTGCCTGAGTGGCCAGGTGGTATGCTGTGGGTATTTTGGATTCGCATAGGATTATGGGCTCTATGTGTCCCCTCAAATGTCTTCTGTTTTTATCCTAACCACCAATGTGATAGTATTAGGTGAAGCCTTTGGGAGGTAATTATCCCTTGTGATGGAAACTGTGCCCATCCGGGAAGAGTAGGGAGAGAGCTTACTTTTTTCTCTTGCCAATGAGAAGGTGGCCATCTGCAAACCATGAAGGAGACTTTCTCCAGACCAGATCTGCAAGCACCTTGATCTTGGACTTCTCAGGCTCAAGAACCATGAGAAATAAATGTTTGTCATTTGGTGGCTCAGCCTGAGCTATTTGTTATAGCAGCCCAAAGTGACTAAAACACACTGACTTGAGTTCAAACTGTGAGCCTGCTGTTAAACAGTTGAATGATCTTAAGCAAGCTGTTAAACTCCTCTGCATCTTAGGGTCAATTTTTTCTTTTTACTCTAGAAATAGGGGCAATGGTAATATTAATCTCATACAGTTGTTGTGATGATTAAATAGGATAATAATGCAAAGGATTTAGCCCGTGCCTGGCATTTAACAAGGGCCTATAAATGGAGTGATAGTGACTGTTTCCTCCTTGCCATGGGAGAGCATTTGCTATGGACAAAGTTCACACTCGTGTGTCCTTTCTTGCTGGAGGTCAGATGTTGGGAACACCATATGGCTCTGCATTTTTGCAGCCATAAGTTTCAGAACGTTCTGATCCAAACAGGGGATTTCACTGCCAATTGGCTAATGTTTGTTCCTTCCACAAGAACACAGCAAGTCTTTCATGGACAAACAATGAAGTTTATACCTCCCACTCTTCCTGATAAGAATCCCTGCTGCCTTCCCTTTTTTTTTTTTTTTTTTTTTTTTAAAGCTGATAATCATCTATGGCTTTCTATGTGCAGGAGCTCTGTTGAACAACTTACTTGGATTACCAAATAAATCCTCCCATTTACCCTGAAATATGTACTATTATCATCTCCTTTTTTTTAAGATTAAATAAAAATTTTTATTTAAAAATTTTTAAGTAATCTCTCCACCTGATGTGGGGGTCAAACTTACAACCCTGAGATCAAGAGTAACATGCTTCACCGACTGAGTCAGCCAAGGACTCCTATTATCTCCATTTATTGATAAGAAACTAGGCTCACTGGGGCACCTGCGTGGCTCAGTCGGTTGAGCATCCAACTTCGGCTCAGGCCATAATCTCATGGTTCGTGAGTTCAAGCCCCACATCTGGCTTGCTGCTGTCAGTGCAGAGCCCTTTTTGGATCCTCTGTCCCCCTCTCTCTGCCCCTCCCCTGCTTGTGCTCTCTCAAAAATAAATAAACATTAAAAGAAATAAAAGAAACTAAGGAACAAGGCTTACAAAGTGAGGTTGCCCAAAGTCACATTTCAAAGCTATTACGTAGTAGAACTGAGTTGTTTTTTTAAATTGTGGTAAAATATACAAAATATAAAATTTATCATTTTAACATTTTTAAGTGTACAATCCAGTGGTATTCAGTATTCACAATGTTTTGCAACCATCACTTCTATACATTTCCAGAAGTTTTCATCATCCCCAGGGTTGAACTTTTCAAGCTGAGTTTGTTCAACTTCTAGTGTGTGAAAGGAATGGTTGTGCAGTGGTTAAGAGCACAAATTCTTTCAGGGTTCCAATCTCAGTTCTGCCGTTGATGAACTATGAAGTTCTTGGAGAAGTTACTTGATTTTTCTAGCACCTCCATACTTTGATCTGTACACAGAGGTTGATTATCAATGGTACCTATCTCATAGAGTGGTTATAATATTAAATAACTTAATCCATTCCTGGAAATAATTTCCTTGGGAAATGGTAGGCATGCAATGAGTATTAGTTATTATTCCTCCATACTGCTAATTATAGGGCGCTGTAGTAATGACGGGTGGGGAGCTAGAACATGAGCATTGTGTGGAGAAGTGAAATTATATTGCTTCCTGACGTAATGCTGATGGGATTTCATCAGGTCACTAAAATCTTCTCTGATGTTGAAAGGCAACAGGCTCTCTCTCATCACTAGATAACCAGGTAGCCCGAACAGGACACAGCGTGGGCTCCCCTGCAGATGGAGAGCCTGGGAAGAGCTGGAGAATGCAAACCTGGGTAGGTACCTTCTTCAAAATCCTCTCCTCTGGTCTCCAGGGCAGGAGCGTAAGACTCGTGACTTCCATGCCACCCTCCACCTCCTTCCACAATGGCAAGGAATAGTTTTCAGAATATGTTAAAATGTCAGATAAATACCCAATGGACACACACCAAAGTTTTATTTAACTCATTAATGAGAGGGCCAGTGGAGAACCAGAGAGTAAATGAAAGCTCTGGCTTAGCCGCGAAGGAAGACTTAAATAAATACCATCTCTCACTGAAGGAAGGTGGGGGGGAGGAGCAAAGAAAATTTGAGGTCAAAGGGACCTATTTTAAAAAAAAAAATTTAGGGGCGCCTGGGTGGCTCGGTCGGTTAAGCGTCTGACTTCGGCTCAGGTCATGATCTCATGGTCCGTGAGTTCGAGCCCTGCGTCGGGCTCTGTGCTGACTGCTCAGAGCCTGGAGCCTGTTTCAGATTCTGTGTCTCCCTCTCTCTCTGCCCCTGCCCTGTTCATGCTCTGTCTCTCTCTGTCTCAAAAATAAATAAACGTTAAAAAAAATTAAAAAAAAAGAAAAATTTTAATGTTTATTTATTTTTGAGAGGTGGGGGGAGGCAGAGAGAGAGGGAGACATAGAATCCAAAGCAGGCTCCAGGCTCTGAGCTGTCAGCACAGAGCCCCCAACATGGGTCTCGAATTCACAGACCACAAAATCATGACCTGAGCTGAAGTTGGACGCTTAACCGAGCCACCCAGGCGCACTGCTATTTTTTTTTTTTTTCCATCCTAGATAGATATCCACTGGCTCTCCCTAAGTCAGGATTTCATAGACAAACTCCATCTCTTGAGAGCCTTTTATCTCATGTTGATGTGTTGTTTTGATTGCACTGGATGTACAGTTGTGTGTTGAGTGCGTGAGGAACTTGGAAGGGGATGGGAAATTTGTTTTTAGTTCTGGTAGGTGCTGATACTGCCCTTACAGAGGTGTATGGTCCATCCATCTAGTAAGCAGACCTGCTATAACCAAGAGAAATGGGAAGATTAGGACCTAGGAAGAGAAACAATCATCCTTCATTCATTCCAAGGCGTCCATCGTCACCTACAGTGTGTCAAGCTTCACTGAAGCTCATTGGAAGCTGTTGGGAAGTGTCTCCCCCACAAGGATCATGAGACTTTCTGGTGCTACTGTATAATGAGTTCCCTAAGTCAGCTATACCAGGGCCTATGTAACTCTTCCAAAGAAGGCATGTCCGTCTGTAGTAAGAGAGAAGTCGTAAGCAGTGTGTCCGTGTCCTTTGTTGAAATGTTCTTATAATTATGCAGTGTTTAAATTGTCAAAATTTCGGGGCGCCTGGGTGGCTCAGTCGGTTAAGCGTCGGACTTCAGCTCAGGTCACGATCCCGCGGTCCGCGGGTTCGAGCCCCGCGTCGGGCTCTTGGCTGATGGCTCAGAGCCTGGAGCCTGCTTCCGATTCTGTGTCTCCCTCTCTCTCTGCCCCTCCCCCATTCATGCTGTGTCTCTCTCTGTCTCAAAAATAAATAAAAAACGTTAAAAAAAAAATAAATTGTCAAAATTTCCTGCTTGAAAATTACACTTGACATTTATATTTCTAGGCAAAAGTGGGGAAAAGATCGTTCACCCATGTTGCAACTAATGTAAAAAGAACACCAATTCAGTGTTATTTTGGTATTTTATTTCTGTCCTCAGTGAAATAATAAGAGGGGACAGAACATTTTCCCTCTCAGGACAGCTGTGAATGGACAATTGAAGAAAAACACAAGGAAGCAGAGACTGGATACTGAGCAGGTAATGCCTAGCATCATGATTTGTATGCAGGAAAGGGAAAGTGGAAGATGTAACTGATCTCTGTATCTTGATGTCCTGTGACTTCTGCTTCATCGTTAATCAACAATGAAATTCCTGCCTTGCTGAGAGATGGGAGACAACTCCACTCTGGTAGATTCTGAAACAACAGCAATGGGTAAGCAGCTGTGGGAGGTAGGAGTGGATCCAAAGTAAAGAAGACAGCCTCTGTCTTCCCAGAAATCACTGTGTAGTAGACAGGAATATATCAAGACTTTCCCTGGAGTTATGAGGGTCAGTGATCACAAAGACATTGAAAATGAGAGAGGGGCACCCGGGTGGCTCAGCCAGTTGTGTGTCCAACTCTTGATTTTGGTTCAGGTCATGATCTCAGGGTTTATGGGATAAAGCCCCACGTTGGGCTCACACTGAATATGGAGTCTGCTTGAGATTCTGTCTCTCTCCCCCTCTGACCCCTCGCCCACTCATGTGCATGCACTCTCTCTAAAATAAATTTTTAAAAAAAGGGAAAAAAAAAGAAAATGAGTGTCAACATGAGGAATATCCTAACATCGAAAGCAAGATGATTAAAAAAATACTGTGCACATACTAATCAAAAGTAGCTTTTTTTTTTTTTTATTAGTAATAGTAGCTATGCTAATACCAGACAAATTAAACTCTAGGGGAAGAAGCATTTCATACATTATCTGTCCACGCATCCCAACTGGAGCCCAAACGTTTCTCCTCTGTGACTCCTGGGGGCTCTGACTTCTCTCACGTGCCCAGTCTACTTTGTTCACCCAACCCACACCGTGAACAGGAGGGAGTCGTGATTCAACCCCAAACCCTAGGTTTCCTCTCTCAGGTCTCACCCACTGCATTAGCAGCTCCTCCTTTTCAAGTTTCTCCTGAGCTCCTACCTTGTGTCAGGCATGGTGTGAGGCATGGGGGGAGTATCTGGGAACAGATGGATCCCTGTCGTCCTGGAAAGTAACAGTATAATGGGGGAGACAAACACGCAGCAAGTAAATGAATAGTTGTTTGATGCAAATGTGTGATCGGAGCTATTAAGTGTGAGTGTCCAGGGAGCTCCAAACACCTATTGCAAAGCGTTCTTGATTTTAGCTGTTTCCTATCAGGGCTCTAACCACCAAGCCAAGCACCACTGACTCTTATGAAAAGAAGCCCATAAAGGATACAACCCTTGACAGTGGGGCCCAGGAGATGGGAGAGGGTAACAGCTCTTCCCTGAATAACTGCCTGACATTTCAGGCTGCCCGAGTCACTCTAACTCAGATGTCTGCTGCTCCTAGACCCTCAAGAAGTGACTCTAATTCCTATCTGCCACCTGTTGGGGATACATGATGCTGCCCAGCTTGATCTCAAAGCCAGCATCGGTGTAGGGGCTCAGCACCCAGGTCCACAAGCCCTGGGCTGCAGGTATGTGCCTGTGTTCTGGCCTGAGGCAAGAAGCCAAGATCAGTTCCATCCAGGAATTGGTTTTGTAGTCCCAAGACGCAAGCCAGGTAGCAGAGGGCCAAGAAGGGGTGAGGGCATCTCTGACCAAAGCTGGGTGGATGATGGAACTTGGGCAGCAGGGGCTGTGACTGGTTTTACACTTTGCTGAACATGAGATAAGAGGCCTCTCTGAAAACCGGCTCATGCCTTTAGGCTGCCTTCTTTGAAGCCTACTCAGGGAAGCCTGTAGAACTTTGCCATCACCTTCTGGGACCTCAGGACCCTTAATCCAGTCAAAGCCGGTGTCCCTTCCTGTCATCCCCAGGCTAAGTTTCAGGGTGGATACTGGCCTCTATGGGGGCCTTTTATAAATTAGTAAACAATCTAACATTGGCTCCTAGATAGACACAGTCCCAAGAAGCCATAGCTTGTTGAAGGGACTGAAGGTTGGATGTCAGGACCCTATTACTGTCTTAGCAGGACATACTGTGAAATGCACAACCTGCATAGGCATGCATGGTAGCCTTGCCCAGCTTGATGCTCTCCAAGGACAGTTTCCAGCCATTCCTTCCTTAGAATGCATCCTGCAATGCCCCAGTTAGTATCAGACTCAAGAGGATGAGCAAGTGGCAGCTGGAGAAGACAATGCAGCAATCAGCTTTGACTCTACCTCCCTGTAAGGTCATCTGCTCTCAGGGCAGCAAAAATGATTTCAGATAGTGAACAGCAATTCATCAGGTAAGGAATAACTGCACAGACTCTGGTGAGACACCCAGAAGGCAGGACAAGCAAGTCTGGGGATTCTAAAGCCCAAACTAACAGCCAAGAGTGTTTGCTCTTACCTCTTGCCTTGCTACCCTCAACATCTTGCAAGAGGCAGCCTGGTGAGCATTTCCGGTAAAAAAGGACAAGGAGATGGGGATGGGAAGACAAGGTGAGAATGAGTGGAGCAAGGTGCTGGGGGTGCTTGGAGGGTATGGGGCAAACATCGAGGGGAAGGGGCTCAGTGAGGATAGAAGCGCGAGCGGGCATGGCGGCTGCAGGGGGTTGCAGAGCAGGGGGACAAGGACTTGTGGCCGGGCAACATTATACTCTTTGCAACTTGAAGTCAGCACAATCCAGAATGCTAAATGGGCTGAAGGTCTAGAGTGGTTATGGAGAACCTTTCTGAGGAGGAATCATTTGGGCTGAGAACAAATGTTGAAGAGGAATTACATGTGATCATTTCTAACAGAGATTTTAAAAATTGAGTGTTTTGTGTATGATGAACACACACACACACGCATATGGTTCAATGAATTTTGAGAAATGAACACATCTGTGTAGCCTGCACTAACGAGTGTAGGACTCAAGATTCACTTTCATCCATATGGGTGGATATCCCAACGTTCCCACACCATTTGTTGAAATGGCTTTACCTTCCCCACAGAATTGCTGTGACACCTTTGTAAGAAAATCATTGACCATATAGATACGGGTCTATTCCTGGACTCTCTTCTATTCCATTGATCTATTTTTCTAACCTGTGCCAATGCTATACAATTTTTCTTTCTTTTTAAAATATTTATTTATTTATTTATTTATTTATTTATTTATTTATTTTCACTGCTTTATTTTTTGAGAGAGGGAGAGAGAGAGACCGTAAGCAGGGGAGGGGCAGAGAGAGGGGGACAGAGGATCTGAAGCCGGCTCCATGCTGACAGGGTGATAGCAGCAAGCCTGATGTGGAGTTCAAACTCACGAACCATGAGATCACCACTGGAGCCGAAGTTGGCTGCTCAACTAACTGAACCACCCGGGAGTCCCTTTTTTTTTTTAATTTTTAAAAATTTTTATTGTTTATTTATTTATTTATTTGAGAGAGACAGAGAGAGAGAGAGAGGGAGAGAGAGAGAGAGTTCACATGAGTGGGGGAGGGGCCCAGCAAGTGAGGGAGAGAGAATCCCAAGCAGGCTCTGCACTGTCAATGCAGAGAGACTGACACAGGGCTCGATTCCACAAACTGTGAGATCATGGCCTGAACTGAATCCTAGAGTCAGATGCTTAACTGACTGAGCCACCCAGGTGCCCCTAGTTTTTATTTATTTTTCTTTTTTGCTTCTTATTGGACTGTTTTCTTTTTTTACCTGTTTTTAACAGGACTATATTCTATTTCAATTCCTTCGACGGTTACTTAAAATTTTATCATGTACACTTAATGTTCTATTAAAAACATAATATTTACATGAATTTGTATTTCTAGTTTTTTTCTCGAATAAGATAAGGATCTTAGCATAATTTAACTTTCCTAAAAATGTTGCCTTCCAATTTTTCACGCTATTTTTTTCTATAAAAACCAGATAATTAGACTTTTTCAATCAATGCATTTTTAAATTTTATAAATAATTACACAACTTACAATCAATGCATATTTATATTTTCTAATGAATTTTTGCTGATTTTTGTCCTCACAAATTCTTCTTGCATGACAACAACTTTGTCTTCATTTTCCTAAGTTCATTCCTTAATATTTCTTTCATGGATGGTCTGTGAAGAATAATAGCTCTTCATTTCTAGGTATGTGAAAAAAAATTTCAATCCAGAATTGTATACCTAAATGAATGTCATCAAGAGTGATTCCATTTCTTCTTCTTCTTTTTTTTTTTTTTTAATTTTTAAAATTTTTTGAGAAGGGGGAGAGGGGCAGAAGCAGAGGGAGAGAGACAATCTTGAGCAGGCTTCACATACAGTATAGAGCCTGACATGGGGTTTGATCTCATAACCATGAGATCATGACCTGAGCCAAAATCAAGAGTTGGATACTTAACCGACTGAGACACCCAGGTGCCCAAGTGTGATTCCATTTCTAAACTTGAGTTCAAAGTCTACCTCCCAGAGGATTCATCTTGTCCAGATCCTCACATGAACTACAGTTTTTTTTTGTGTGTGTGTTTTTGAAGACATTCTTTTTTTCTTTAGAGAAGTTTTAGGTTCACAGCAAAATTGAAGGAAAGGCACAGAGATTTCATATATGTCCCTCTTTTCCATATTTGCACAGTGTCTCCCTCTATCAACATTCTCCTCTAGAGGGGAATATTTTTCACAGTTGATGAACCTGCATTGACACATCATAATCACCTGAAGTCCACAGTTGACTTTAGGGTTCACTCTTGGTGTTGTACATTCTGTAGGTTTGGAAAATATCTAATGACATGTAGCTATCACTGTCATATCATACATTGTCTCTGCCCTAAAAATCTCCTGTGTCCCATCAATTTGTTCCTTGCCTCCTCCCCCAAACCACTGATCTTTTTATTGTCCCCATAGTTGTGCCTTTTCTAGATTGTAATATAGATGGAATACAGTATGTAGCCTTTCCAGGCTTTCCTTCTTACACTTAGAAATATGCATTTAAGTTTCCTCTATGTATTTTCATGGCGTCATTGCTCATTTCTTTTTAACGCTGGATAGTATTCCATTGTCTGGCTGTACCCCAGTTTATTTATCCATTCAACTACTGAGGGACACCTTGGCTACTTCCAAATTTTGGAAATTATGAATAAAATGCCTATAAACATCCACGTGGAGGTTTATATGTGGACATGTTTTCAACTCTTTCGGGTAAATACCAAGGAGTGTGATTGCTGGATCATACAGTAAGAGTATGTTTAATCTTAAAAAATTTTTTATTCTTTGAGTATACTGACACACAATGTTACGTTAGTTTCAGGTGTACAACATACTGATTCAACATCTCTATATGTTACCATATGCTCACCACAGGTGTAGCTACCATCTATCACCATACAACCCTATTACAATACAGAGTAAGTTTAATTTTATAAGAAGGTGCCAAGCCATCTTCCAAGGTGGCCATACCATTTTGCATTCCTGGGCCACATGGTTTTGATTTCTGCTTATTACTGAGGCTAAGTTCCCCTAGTGGCCACTGGAACATTTCACCTCTTGTTTTTAGGTTTGGCTATATGTTTTTAAACTTGGGGGAATATCCTGTATCTGTTTAGTCCTCCATCTTGAGCAGACATGTTTATAGAGTTGGGAACAAGCACCACGCAGGCAGAGAAAACAGCATGTACATAAACCCTACTTGGGGAAAAAGGAGAGGCAGAACTCATGAGGTGAGATCCAGCATCAGGTCCAGATTACACAGGGCCAGGATAAGGACTTTGGGGTTTATTCTCGGTGTAATGGGAAGCCATAGAAACATTTTCAACTCAAACATGATCAATTCCCAGATTTAAAAATTAATTTGGCATTTATTGCTGGCTTTCTTGTTCACTTTACTTATCCAGCTTCTGAGTGCCCTTGATTTTACTTTCATATACATATGTGTGCTTCCACAACCTCCAAGCATTTACATTTTGAGAATGCCTTGCACAATATAAATAAAAGTTTCCAGCACTAGTCTGCAAAAAGAAACCATATCAAAGCACTGCCTTAATTCTGGGTTACAGATTGCATGACTCATAGGAAGTGAAAATGTAATTTGCATTAGATTTGACCAAGTTTTGTTAAAGTCATTATTCCACAAATGCATTGTGAGCAAAAGAGGGAGATGGAGTAGGGAACCTACAGATTAAAAGAAATTTAAAGAAGTATCAACCAGTCACAATATATAGACTTATCTATCAGCCATCTAGCATCTATCAGCCATCTATCATCTATCAGCCATCTATCAATCATCTGTTTGTCTGCCTGCCTGTGTATCTATACCTACATCATCAGTAACACTTTAATTTTCAAATGCTGGTTCAGAGATGCTATCTTAGTTTGAGTTCCCCAGAAGCAGACCCTTGGATGAGGATTCAAGTGCAAGCAGTTTATTTTGGGGGTGCAGGAAAATCTTGTAGGGGAGTGAAGAGAAAGCAAAACAGCCAATAAGTTGCCTTATCAAGCAAGTCAGCACTGAGGACAACTGGAGCTAACGTTCTGGGAAAATTCTCCAAAATGGTGTTAAACACATACCTCACTTACTTCCACATGGTGCCTCCTAAGTGGTGATGGGGTGTCTTGATACTAACTCTGATCAGTGGTTAGTTGAGGCTGCTCCCGAAGGAAGCAAAGTCTGAACTCTCCAGCACAGTACTTCCGTGCTGTGCCCAGGCAGAATGCGGAAGGACATTTTCCTACAACTTTGGGAATGGTTTGGCACAGAGATATGGAACGTGCAGTTGGAAGCTGGCTGGGGCACCATGACATGAGGACTTGAGGGAAAGGGGCAGGGCCCAGTTTGCTCCTTATACCACTCGGACCTGCTTGTGCTCTGCATTAATTCCCTCCATCACGTCAATGCTTCTTCACGGTGGTGGCCAGTCACAGTGTACAGAATGAAAACTTTCAGTCGGAGGATTAGTGAAACTAATTATAGTCCTTGCTGCTGCAGTTGGGTCTGATGTTCTAATAAACATTCATTATTTCCCTCCTCCACCAACCGTTCTAGATTCCCCTCTCACTTGGCAGTGCTTCTGGTGATCTAGGTCGCTTTTCTAGCGAGGTAACAGAGACCTTCATCTCTGAAAATTGCAAACCTTTGCTTATCGTGCCCTTGTTGGGTAACAGTGCATGCAGTTCCCGTTTATGGTTTTCCAGGGACATGGAGGTACCATGAAGAGCCCCCAGTGAATTCCTGGGGTACCGTACATACTGCCTGTCCCCATTCTGCAGCAGCAACCTTAGAAGGATCTCGTGGGATAGTCCGTATGAATTACTCCTGCTGGTAGAGTGACTCTTTCCTTAGCCCGCTGGCATTATGCTGTACCTCACTCTTCTCCTGATGGTGTGAGATGACACGCCTACGCAATGAGACGGAGTGAGCAGAGGCATTGTGGTTTAGTATTAGGTTCCTACTGACCTTCTGACTACACGTCAGAAGGATCATCTGCTTCCAGACTGCTGACGACAACAGGTAACAGAGAAGGGGCACCACTGGACCTCTGTATAGACTACAATGATCTGTTTTACCTGCCGACAGCGTGTCAAACAAAAACCTATATGGTGAAGAATTGGTCCCAAACTTTTAAGGGAGCTATTTTTAGAATCTTCAACTTGAAGCTAATCTCTTCCTGGGCCCCTTCTCAGGAAGTTCAGTGAAGAAAGAGCTTTCCATTTTCCCTCCTCCCTCTCTTTCTTATGAAAGTATTTACTCTTCATCAAGGAAATGAAGAGTGAGTTTATACTGGAATTTTTATACTCAGAGTGGATTTAATATGAACTGGAGTTTTGAGAATAAGACAATTCTTTTTTTTTTTTTTAACTTTTTATTTTATCTTCAAGCCCAACGCAAAGCTCGAATTCACAACCTCAAGATCAAAAGTCACACGTTCCACCAACTGACCCAGTCGGGTGTCCCAAGACAGTACTAATTTTAATACTTTTAAGTATTAAAGCCAATAAACGTTTGGTGTGCATAATTCATATTCACGAGAGAGCTTCTCTTAGCTTCCTAATTATTAGTCATTCCACCTTTGGAATTATTGGTTATTTATTTTAGTGACTTTGTATGTTGGAATCACTTCATCTATGAGAAGCAAGCCCAGGGAGACTTCAGGCATTGCTTAGTTTTGCTCTTCTGTTCTCAGGTATAAACTTGGGCAACACTGAAATTGTGATTTGCAAATTGCTGTCAATTCATAAGTGCTGGAGGTTGTTTTGAAGCCCTCTGCTGTCATCCAACTCTTAGGCTCCAGCCTTTTTTTTCCCATTGAGGCTGCTGACCTAGTGGTCTCCTGCCCCATTCTTCCTGGAGGCCCTGGGGTACTTCTGCCACTTTTGGTAGAGACAACAGTAGCAACCACAGAATTGTGGATCAAGGGATCCAGGCCATAATCGGTGGAGAAATTTTTCTGAAAGAGGCTGCAGCGTTACCACAGTCCCCGTGTGAGGATGGGCCAGCCAGCAGCCCAACATTCTGGGATTATTTTCTTCCCAGAAAATTCCTCTCCAGAAATATCTACATTGTAATTTATCCCATTTACCAGATTTCTCCTGGCTAGGTCACAGAAACGTTGCCCCCCACCCCCACCCCAAACCTTGTCATCCAATTCACAAGGGTGGGGTGGGCAGGAGGGAATCACGGGTATTCAAGAAAAGCTTCTCAGCCACACTAGCAGCCAGAGAAATGCAGATAAGACAGAGATGCCACAAAGGTGCACGTGAAGATTGGCAAACGTTTTACAGCTGGTATTTGTTACATATTGCTACATAACGAACTACCCCCAAACGTAGTGACGGTGCCCTTAAAATTCTGGGAATCCCTCTTATAACAAAGCGGGTCTAGGAGACACCCTCCTGACCTCTTATGACACCTCAAAATCAGAAAATGGTCTCACAGCTATACCCTTGAGGGATTCCCTCAAAATTTATCCTGAGACCAAATTTTACTGACAACACTGCAGATTTGATCTTTGCAACTTCTTACTTGGAGAACCTTCTGCTTGCTAGAAAGACCAGCCTGGCTGTCAACATTTCTTTAAACTGTGCTGTAGAACTAATCAGTTCCTTCTGTCATTTATCTTGATCTTGTAATTCAACAGAGGCAGCCAGAAGCAGCCATCTGTCCCTTTTAACATTCTGCCTGGAACTTTCCTGGCCAGATCTTCCTAGATGTGGTGGGTCTTGGAGTTCATTTCTGGGAAGAACCAGCCTCAGATGCCTTGTATCTTACATTTGCCAGAAGTGAGTAGAATGTGGTACCTGGATTAAATAAGGGAGCAAGCGGTACATCAGAAACTGTTTTAGATTTAGGACCTGCTAGGGAAAATAGTGAATTCTACTTCATTACTCTTGAGGCTTGAAGATTGTGAGCTTGCAAACATATGCTTGCAGATAGAATTATCTTGCAAAAAACAATGTCGTATGCAAAATCTTTGAGGTGTCCAGTATTTGTCAGATGGACTCTGTGGAGAGTCACTAAAAATGTTTATGTGAGGTTGGGAAGCAGGAGAATATTTTCATTCAATTAACTATTATCTATTAAGCACCTATTTTTTTTATAAATCCCCACATGAAGAACGTGGGGTTGGAACCAAAGAGTGAGGCATAGTCCCTGCTTTCGAACTGGGTAAGATTTTATAGGATATGATTTAAAGGAGTATGTGATCACATATGGTTATTTCCCAAGTAAGCACTCATTAAATAATTGCTTTTTCGGGGCGCCTGGGTGTCTCCGTTGGTTAAACGTCTGACTTCAGCTCAGGTCATGATCTCAGTTTATGAGTTTGAGCCCTGCATTGGGCTTTCTGCTGTCAGCACAGAGCCTGCTTTGGATCCTGTGTCTCCCTTTCTCTCCGTCCCTCCCCCTCTTGCTCGATCTCAAAAAGAAGCATTTTTAAAAAAAAATGGTTTTTCAATTTTTTCTTGTTACCATATATCCATTCTTCCTTAATACAGAATCACTAATACCCAGAATATCCTATTTACGAAATAAATCATTCTTGTTGGAAACTGATGGTTAATGTGAATTTAACTCCTCTATCATCTGTAAAAAGGAAATTTATGAAAAAGGAAGTAACTTAAAATGTTGTAGTACAATGAGAGAGGGACTATGTATGGGTAGTACAGTATGATTCTGAAAGACACTGGAAAAAAGTATGGACTTATTCTGGGGTCAGGCTATTTTCTGCCTGTTTCCCAATTCCGTTCTTTTGCTTTCCCCTGCAGAGTGACATCAGACAAAGAGCACGGGCTTTGGGGTCAACAGATCTGCATTCAAATCCCAGATCTAGCACTTAAAAGCAGTGTGGCACTGAATGGGCTACTGTAATGTCTCCTGTTTCTTCATGGGTAAAGAAGAGATGATTCTTTACAATCCTAGCCCATAATTCAGTGCCCAGCCAAGTGTAAGAACTCACTATTTGTTCAACGGCACATCAGACCCAACTGCAGTTTTCTGGGCACGTGGCTGGCATCTAAGGACAGCCAGCCCCTTGGCAGTGCTGTCATGCTGGTTATTCATTTGGAGAACATTCACCAGAACTGCTTCTACCTTACTTTATTTTCCTCCAGGTAACATGTTAGTCCAACCATTATCAGCTCTCTTCTAGACTAAATACCTGATAGGATCTCCGATGCTCAAGCACGCATTTGTGCTTCACACTCTTGCTGTAGTTCAGGTTTTCTGTTATCATTGCATTCAGAATCTGGATGCCATGAATTACAGGTCTGTGGGCTGAACTGCAGACTTGTTCCTATGTTATTCTTCATTTCTGACTTGTGGCCATCCCCATGAGGTTTAAATGAAGACTCAGAGGTAGGAGCAGAGAGGTGTCAGGTTTGAGGACAGAATCCATTTGACATGGATGTTAATGTGATGAAGTGACCATCTGGTATAATGATCAGGGCAGAGGTCAGAGAGGGGGACGTGGGTGTGAGAGCCTGCTATGAATGGGAGAGAAGCCAGTGGAAGTCATAGTCTGCCAATATTTGTCAGATAATCCTATTTTATTACCTGAATGGTCTTGTTTGATCCTGTTACAGTTTTGCAACAGCACAGGGTTACCCCTGCCACTCACGGGCAGGCAGAGTTTTCTCCCATCCATACAATGCTGATGGAATAGACACCAGAGATACCAGCTCGAGATACCATTCAGATTAAATAAATACGCCTTAAGGAAAACACTGTGACTTTGTACAAGAGAATCTCCCTAGATTCTCCTAATTTTACAATTAACATCCTAAAACCCTGTGCATTTTCTTTCTTGGGGCCAGTGAAAACTCAAGGCCCCACAGAAAAGAAGCAAAATATGTCAATATGTTGGAAAAAAATCTCTAGGATACACAAGCCAGCTGTTGGTTTGGAAAGTGGTGTCCTCTCAGTGCCAATGACTTCTTTGTCCAAACAGAGCTTACCAGGGTATATTTACGGGTTAATGATTTTCATAATAATTAAAATAAAAAGTTGATGATTGCTTTTGACCCATACAAGACAAGTTCTTACAGTTCAACCTAACACATTACCATATTCTAAGTTAATGGCTGTTTTTTTCAACGTTTATTTATTTTTGGGACAGAGAGAGACAGAGCATGAACGGGGGAGGGGCAGAGAGAGAGGGAGACACAGAATCGGAAACAGGCTCCAGGCTCTGAGCCATCAGCCCAGAGCCCGACGCAGGGCTCGAACTCCCGGACCGCGAGATCGTGACCTGGCTGAAGTCGGACGTTTAACCGACTGCACCACCCGGGCGCCCCAATGGCTGTTTTTTTCAAGTTAGTATTTGGATTAAAGTTCCAATACTGAATTAGACTAAAATAATTAATTGAAAGCATAAGAGACAAGAAAAAGTATATGAAAACTTAATTTATTAGAGAATAATTTTTTTTTATTAAGTAAAAGCTTTAAACAAAAACCAGTAATTCCACAAACCAACAATGACTCGGTAGCATGCAAGTACTGTAGGCTGGAGAGGCACGTTTGCTCTTGATGAATCTATACATAATAAACCCTCATTATGTGTGATTCCAGAATATATGTATACATTGGCTTGGCATGATTCATAATTTAAAGTAAAATAGAAACATAAGGGCAACTTAAACACTGGTTTAATTTATACGTGCCAATTCAAGGTCAGTGACAAGAGAGCTCCATTAAAAAAAAAATCTGAAGTCACAAAGTCTTTAGGAAGCAGCCACATCCCTATGTACATTTGAAATTCGAAGGCTAAAAATCCATTCTTGATGAACACCATGAAGCAAAGGATGTATAACATCCACCACATATCTGTTTCAAAAATGGCATGTTTCCAAAATTATCCACCTCTTTACATGTAAACATCACAGTTTGAATAACTACAGAGAAGCCATCAGAATGAGTTCCACAATACACTAACCCTCATGAGGCACCCCTGAGCTCTGTCTTAAAGCATCCACTTCAATCCTGGGGCTTTAAGAACATCTTCTTTACTTTAACTGTTGGTTTTATGTGTCCATTTTCATCTTCTTCATAGTTGACCCGGTCTCTTTTTTTGGCAAACTTTTTTCCAATTGTCCCCACCAAGGTTTCATATCTGTTAAGACGGTATGCAGCACAAGTTTAATTAAATCCACAAACAAATAAGATAGGAATCAAGTCTTGTCAAGAATATCAAACTAAATATTCAGTGAATTATAACAAATATTCAATGATTATAAAAAAAATCAAAGCTGTGATCAAAATAAACGGATTTAAAATTTATAAACTTTTCTATGGATGATTAAATTCTTCACTGTGTTTTGTTTTTGCACTATCCTGAATAAACTGAGATGTATATTTTAAAATGTGTATTAGAAGCAGTACCCGTCATGAGCCCTCAACTGGCAGTGTGTGACAGGCATGAACCTGCCTGAGCCCAATCTAGAGAAAGGAGAAAGTCATCTTCCTGCTAGGGCACTCCAAGGAAGACAGTGGGGAAGAAGAGAACCCACGTGAGAGCCAAAGAATGCCGGACCCAGATTATAATGTGGTTCCAAGGTGACCGTTACCTTCTAGCCATTTCTTCATCTGATACATCGAGCTCCACTGTTTCACCTTCAACTTCCTCTGTTTTGTTCTTGGAGTTCATCTGAAGCATTAATTTCTGAAAAATGCAACAGCACTATCAGGGCTGGAACAGGCTTATTAAAGAAACTGGTATCAATTATATTTGAAGGTAGAGAAACAGAAGTCACAGAATCTACAGGAGTCACCAAAATTTATAGGGAATTCTCTGTAATACTTTACTCCACAATGTGCTAACAGAAGTCGGGTCTGAATGAAGAAAATAGTAAGACAAAAAGCGCCACTAGATTAGACTTCCTGCTAATAAGTTTAAATTGTATTTTAGATCATAAATCTTTTTTTTTTTTTTTTTTTGAAAGAGAGTGTGCACATGAGTGGTAGAGTAGGGTAGAAGGAGAGAGAGAGAATCTTAAGCAGGCTCCATGCTCAGTGTGGACGAAGCCTGATGTGGGGCTCAATCCCAGGACCCTGGGATCGTGCCCTGAGCTGAAATCAAGAGTCAGATGCTTAACAGACTGAGCCACCCAGGTGCCCTTGATCGTAAATCTTATTAGTTACTTATATCTAAAGCAGGCACACTGCCAACATGTTCTAGTGAGCAGGGGAAAGAAAAAAGCAAACTTTCAAATTTCCTCCAAAGGGGAATGAATGGAAGAATACTACACTCAAGAGTAATACTAAATGCAATCTTTAAAAATATTTTTTTAAGCTTATTAATTTACTTTGAGAGAAAGAGAGAGAGAGAGAGAGCGGATTCCAAGAAGGCCCCATGCTGTCAGCACAGGGATGGATGCAGGGCTCAAACTCATGAACCATGAGATCACGCCCTGAGCTGAAACTAAGAGCCAGATGCTTAACCAACTGAGCCACCCAGGTGCCCCTAAATGCAGTTTTTGGAGGGGGGGGGGCGGGCAGCACATTACTGGATGGAAGAACTGGGAGGCTGGCTCTGATATCCCCGGAAGGACCAGCTTCACTCTGGAACAAGAGGGTGGATAATGCATACATGATGTCCACGTGTCACGGATCTCTCCTCCATTCTTTTTCTCACATTAACCTTTTCTTGATAGTTACCCCCTGAGAAATTTTTTTTTTTTTTTAATGTACAATACCTTCTTTACAACAAAGGCAGGACAAGGAAGGGACAGCAGAAGAGAAACCAGATTCAGGTGCTTTTCCAACATTTATAGGACTGAAAAGAAAATAATCCTGGGAACAGAAGCTCTGTGAGGGCACAGACTTTGGTTCTCTGCTGCACTCCAATGCCTCAAGAGGGCTGATGAACCACAGGTACAGAATAAATATTTACCGAATAAATGAACTCCATGCTAGGTGCCAGTAAAGACACATGCAACATTAAAAATGTGTTCTAAGTACATCCCGCTTATAATGAAGTAAGTGCTCTCAAGTTGGTACCTTTTCATAACCAGGTGTATACTTAAATTTTCTCATGTTTCATAACAGCTCAGATCTGTAAGCCAAACAGTTCAAAACATTTTCCCAGAGAGAATGTATTCTGTGTTTCAGAGTACCAGTCCTGAAAGCCATTTTCTAAGAGGCTCCCACATCGGAACCCAAGGGCCAGGCCAGCTTCTTTTCTAACTGTACAAGACATACTGTGGAGTGCTTGCCTACCCCCAGCCCCAGTCCCTGGACATCGAACACTCATAATCTTTGCTTCCCCCGCCTCCCCCTTTACCCCACTGCCCTCTTTCTCTTCCTCTAAATCTTTAAGCAGGCCAAGGCAAGGAAATTACATATTAAAAACAAACACTTTTAGTGTTGATTTTGTGTAAGGTAAATATAACATCTTAATTATCATGCATCCTCAAAAAACGGAAAAAAAAGAAAACCTACAATCTGTGAATAAAGATTTAGCTAATCTGGCGATTAGCCTGGTGAACTCTGGTTCTTTTCAGGCATCCTTATAGAGTGGTTTTCAACCAGGGGTAGTTTTGTTCACCAAGGGACCTTTGCAATGCCTGGATACATTTTTGGTTGTCACAAGTGGGCCATGTGTGTGCACGTGCACACTACTGATATCTAGTGGGGAGAGGCCAGGGATGCTGCTAAACATCTCAAAATACACAGATAGCTACAAAGAATCATCTGGCTCCAGATGTCAGTGGTGGCAGGGCTGAGAAGCCCTGGCTTCACGTGATACTCATCAAACTAAAAATTTACATCATAAACCTCCATTTGGTTGGCCAAGTACCTGACACGATGGCTTCTGGTACATGTGCCAGAATGCTAATAAATATTTGTTAAATGCATGTCTGTGCTTCTCTACAAAACTGAGGCATGGAAATTCAAATCAACAGCTCATAAGGTGAATATTTACTTTTCAAACAAACTTTCCAAAGGATTCATTTAAAACTCTATTTACAAGCTCAGATTAAAACCTGTCCATTAAAAAGTCAAATTACTCGATTCTTAAGGAACGTTTTCCATTGGAAAAGATATGTTTCTAGATGCAAGAAAACAATTTTTCATAATAGCATCGCATGAATAAAACCTGGACGTTCTTGTAAAAGCCCGGAGTTGAGATTCTAACACTCATGGAAGCGCTGTCAGGGAGCGCGTGCTGCTGTATTAAATTATCTACTCAACTCCACCACAACGTGAGGCAGCAACACTGCAATTTCTTTAAATAGCTACAGCGGTATTTCAAGACTTGTTATTTTCTATACAATGAGAAGAAATGCTACCCAGTGGGAAAAAACCTAAACCCAATTATTAGCAGAAAGAATTCAATTGGAAAATTTTAAAATGGGAAGCAATTATATTTAATACCTCAACCTCAGGATTAAATCCTCTGAATGACATTCTTCCATAGAGAAGGTCTTCACATAACAAGAAGCTCTGCTCTTCTATTATGAAACACCTAAGCAGGAAAATAAGCCTGTGTTAATGGCATGTCTTCTTAGAACAAAGCACAGCAAATAAAAGTCAGGATTTCAAATGAAAAATCGATCTTCCGGTTCTTAGCAGAATCAAGTAAAAGTCAGGTAAGACTTCTATTTTTTTTTAAATTTTTTTAACATTTATGTATTTATTATTGAGAGACAGAGAGAGACATAGCGTGAACAGGGGAGGGGCAGAGAGAGAGGGAGACACAGAATCCTACACAGGCTCCAGGCTGTGAGCTGTCAGCACAGAGCCCGACGCGGGGCTCGAACCCACAAACCGCGAGATCAGGACCTGAGCCGAAGTTGGACGCTTAACTGACTGAGCCACCCAGGCACCCCAGTAAGGTAAGACTTCTAAAGTAGGGGTAGAAATAAAAACTGATGACCTTCGCCAGCAAAGCCATTAGAAGACAAGAGCTGGAGGCTGCAGGCACAGCCTTGCCTAAACACATTTAATTGGCATAAATACCTACACAACATAGAGACCTAGACTATTTATGATAAACCTGCATTTTCCGGGGGCATCTGGGTGGCTCAGCCGGTTGAGCGTCCGACTTCAGCCCAGGTCATGATCTCGCAGTCCGTGAGTTCAAGCCCCATGTCGGGCTCTGTGCTGACAGCTCGGAGCCCAGAGCCTGTTTCGGATTCTGTGTCTCCCTCTCTCTCTGACCCTCCCCTGTTCATGCTCTGTATCTCTCTGTCTCAAAAATAAACATTAAAAAAAAAAAACCCTGAATTTTCCAAATCTGAAGCAGTTTCCCTGATGTTTACATCCCCAACCCCACCAACTTCTTACTAAGTTCTGATTAAATACCCTGAAATCAGAGTCCTGGCCAGCTTTAAGAGAGCGTATTAGCTGGAGCTCTTAGCTGTAAACAACGACTGACTTGAGCAGAGAAGGAATTTATTGAAAGGATACCAGGTATCTCACACAATCTCTGGGATAGGTGGATGAGCAGGAATGGAAAATAGGCAGAAATAAAGGTAGCTAAGTCCTCAACCCCCAACTGAAACATGGTAAAATCTATCCTGGTAAAAATGCTGCTGCACCTCAGGGGGCTAATCTCTGGACAGCAGAGGGCACTGGGTGGCAACTTGTGTTGCCCTGGAAGGAGGATGCAGATGTGTTTCACACTCCAAAAGGGCTTCCTCTGAGTCACCAGTTTATTACCCCAGTCCCAGGTAAGCATATCTGACTACAGCCTGAAACCATAAAGGGATCAAATATAAAGAACACTGGGAAAGTAAATACCTGGCCATTTTGGCTTCTTTGGCGGAAAGCAGGCCCTCCTTGTCAAGATTCACTCACTTAGCCAACACCTATTAAGCCAAACTGTGTGCCAGGCAGTGTTCTAGAAGCTGGGGGGACAGCCATGAGTAAGTCTCTGCTCTCAAGGAGGTCACATTCGAGAGTGGTGCCAGATGATAAAGATTTATATTATACAGTGGAAAAAGATGAAGGTTCACTCCTGTCCTTAAGAGAGCAGCTGGTATCAAACTAGTCCTCTGACTTTAGCCAACGATAAAATAGGACCAAGTAGGAAACGAACAAGTCAAAGCACAGCGCTGTGATGCTTGAGAGAAAAAAAACAGATGAAGTAAGTTTTCTGACTAAAGGCAATGAATGCCCACCTTCTGACTGAAGGCAACATCTAGACTGTGGAGTGGGAGTTGGAGCCCAAACTAAGCCCGGTCTTACTGAAAGGAAAAGGGAAATTGAAGTTTGGGGATGAAGTATATGGGTCAAGAGACCAGAGATGGGGAGATATATAGAGGAATTCTGGGATCCTTTATGCAAAATTTTGCATATTTGTTTCCCTTGAATGTTTGGCCAAATACTAGACTGTACACATGCAGGTCAAGTCCAACAGTGTCAGGGGAAAAAAACAATTTCCAGGAGAAGAATTACCTGGTACATTAGTTTCCTAGGACTGCTATAAGAAATTACCACAAAATGGATGGGCTAAAGAAACAAGAAATTTATGCTCTCAATTCTGGAAGTCTGCAATCAGCCTCACTGGACCAAAATCAAGGTGTTGGCAGAGCCATCCATGCTCCCTCCAGAGACTGCAGAGAATTCATTCCTTCTTTCTCCAGCTTTCTTTTGACAGCCAGCAGTCTGTGGCTTATGATCACTGTAACCTCTGCCTTCTCTTCTGTCTCCCTTTTATAAAGATACACATGATTGCATTTAGGGCCCACCCAGAAAATCCAGGATAATCTCCCCATCTAGAGATCTTTAACTTAATCACACCAGTAAAGTCAACTTTGCCACATAAGCTAACATAGGTTCCAGGGACGAGGACGTGAATTTTATTTGGCGGGCCATTTTCTAGCTTACCATCCCTGAGAAAGAAAATTTACCCTAAAATTGTACGTTGAACAAATACAAGATTTGCACAAAGGAGGGAAATGTTTCAGTTGTGTCTATCTAGAGTGGGGGGACCAAGCTGAATATCCTGTGACATCGAAAAGAAAGGTCACCCTTCAGGAGTAGGACTCATCTAGCAAGACAGTCAAGGCCATAAAACCTACTCTAACAAAAACAGGGACCAAGCTGATTGGAATGTAAATCAATTGCCTAATGGAACAAATTCAACACTTTATTAAGGAAGGCAACAAATTCCAGGTACTCAACAATGTAATACATAATGTGAGGCCACAGTAAAAAGTTGCTAAACATGTAAAGAAGTAGGAAAATGTGACCCATCAACAGGAGAAAAACAAATAAATAGAAAAAAAGAGATGATGGAATTAGTACAAAAAGGACTTTAAAACAGTTATATTAAGTATGTTCAAGGATTTAAAGGAACACAGAAATGTAATGAAGACACAAATAAGGAACATGAATTAAAATATGAAAATTATGAAAACTTCTCAAATAGAAATTTTACAACAGAAAATACAGTATTTGATGTGAAAAATCAGAATTGTCCTCTATCTATTAAAGAAACTAAATTCATTATTATGAGAGAAAACTCCAGATCCAGATGGCTTCACTGGTGAATTTTATCAAAAATTTAAGGAAGAAACAATACCAATTTTACTCAAACTAAGAAATGAGAGAAGAAAGAAGGGACACTTCCAAACTCATGTTATGGCCCAAACTACAGGCATTGTAAGAAACCTACAGTGGAATATCCTTTATGAATATGAATGCAGAAATCATTATTAAAATATTGGCAAATTCAAAGAACTATATATACAAAACATATGAATACCAAGGGGTGATTTGTTTCAGAAACATAAGGTTGTTGTGAAACTGAAATCTCAAGATAATTCCCATGTTAACAGAGGAATGAAGAAAAACCGTATGATCAACTCATTAAAAAATCATTCGACAAAACACAACATCATTTACAAAAGTCTTCAGGAAACTAGGAAGAGAAAGGAAAATCTCTCATGCTGGTAAAGGACATTTAGGAAAACATACAGCATTTTATATACTTAACAGTAAAATAGTTAATACTTTCTCCCTAAGATCAGAAACAATGCAAGGATGTCCATTCTTATCATTGTACTGGAGATGCTAGCCAACAACAAAGGAAGAAAAGGAAATAAAAGTTTTAATTTTCTTCTCTGTAGATGACAACTGCATATGGAGATAATCTCAAGAAATCTACACAAAACCACTAGAGTTGGTGAATGAATTTAGCACAGTACAGAATACAAGATCTATATACAACATTTCTACGTACATAAATACAACAAACAATTTTGGGAAAAAGGCTATTTGCAATAGGAATTAAAAATATGAAATACATAGGGATATATTTAAGGATATATACACAAAACCTCTCCACTCCAAACTACTAGCAATTACTGATGGATATTAAATAATAGCTAAATAAATGGGTATATCATGTGTATGGACTGAAGAACACAATTTTGTTAAGATACCAATTTTCCTCAGATTGATTTACAGAATCAATGCAATGCCAATCAAAATCCTATTTTTTGGAGGAAGAAGGGAATCACGGAAAGAAATTAGTAAGCTGATTCTAATATTTATATGAGAATACAAAGGATGCAGACTAGCCAAAACAATCTTGAAAATAATAAAAGAAAACTTGCGCTGATTTTAAGACTTCGAGACTGCAAGATTCAAGATTGCAATCCATAGTAATCAAGCTGATAGGATAGAAAAACTTATGGTGCAAAAGAATTGAGTCCAGAAAAAGACCCATACTAATACAGCATATTGCTTTTGACCACAGCATCAAAACAATGAGTAAAGAAAAATATTTTCTTTAAATAAATGGTACTGGGACCATTGATTTTCTATAGAAAACCAAAACAAAAACAGACTTTGATTTCTACCTCACACCACACAAAATCACACACACATAAAAATCAAAGACAGATCATACATAAAAATGTAAAAGCTAAAATTACAAACATTCTACAAGCAAACATAGAAACTATATTTGCAAACTTGGTACAGGCAAAGATTCACTAGACAGGATGCAGAAAGAACTAACTATAAAAGGCAAAAAAATAAATGAAACAAAACAAAAGCTACTGTTCATCAAAGACAACATTAATAAATAGGCAAGCCCACAAACTGGGAGAAAATATTCCCAATACATACATCTGTTAAAGGATCTGTATTCAAAATATAAAGAACTCCTATCTCTACAGAAGTATGTAAGTTTTACCAAAAAAACAAAACCCTACATAATGATATGCATGCTGAAGTGTTCAGAGAGAAAATGTCTGCAACTTACTCTGAAATACACTAAAAATAAAATGGATTGACAGATGTATAGAGGGATGAATAAATATGTAATAGAAGATAGTAGAAAAAAATGTAACTATTTCATTTTTAAAAATGGGCAAAAGAACTGAATAGGGACTTCACAAAGGGAGATAAAGAAATGGCCAATAAGCACATAAGAGTTCTTTAACATCAGTCACCAGGAAAATGCAAATTAAAAAGCATAATGAGACACCACTAGAATGACAGAATAGGTAAAAAGAAAAAGATAACCTCAAATGTTGGCAGGACTGGAAAAATCAGAACTCTTACACTTCTTTAGTTAAAGTGTAAAATGGTGCAATCACTGTGGAACACGGTCTGAGAGTTTCTCATAAAGTTAAATATATATGCCAACCTTACAACCCAACAATTCCACCTTTACCGAAGACAAATTTTAAGCAGAAAGAGTTGGGGGTCCCCAGAAAAAGAAAGACAAAATCACAGCTTTCGTGATACCAGAGAAGTCATTCTAGGCCCCCAGCTATTTTGGGTGATCAATGCCCTACTTGCTCAAGCACACTTCTTCTAGCAGAACTTCCTAGGAGGTGTCAGAATTACAAAGAAATGCGAAATTCTCAGTAAAGATTTTAAAGGAACAAAGAGAAACCAAAAACACACACTCTACCAGGCCAGGAAATAGCCTAACTAGAGACAATAAACCACTTGTAAAACTCCCTGTGCTGTTTCAAAAGTAAGAAAGGCCCAGTATCAGGAGCCCAAGACCACCCATCCAGTTTATACTAGCTGTGGGAGCATGCCCATTAGTCCCTTCCCCTCTCCCGACAGTTCCCTTGGCCTCCCTACAGTGTTAGTCTCCACCCTCGGAGGAGCACAAGCTTCATTCACAAACATAGGATACATGTACAGGCATGTTTTCTAAGTACGCCTGCACTGCCTCATGTCTGCCTTTACATGCAATGACAAAGTTCCCCTTTCTGAATATTCATCCTAACCCTAAGTAAAAGAAACCCACTTGCCCCTACTTGGGAGAGTCATGGCTTTGGAGGTCATTCCCTGTGATCTCTTTACTTGCTGCAAATAAAGTCTGCTTTGGGGACAACTCCATCTGGTGTAGTCCTGATCTGTAACTCAGCAAGGAGCGAACTCACGTTAGTTGTAGTTTTGTCGTTTGGCTACAAAATGAAAATAGGACTCTATGCCAAGTTTGGAAGGCAATGAAGAAGAAAATGTGAAGACAGCTGGGGAAGAGCGGCTAGATAAAGGTCCTGAGAAGGCAGTGTTAAGTGACTTGTCTGAGAAACAGGGAGGAGGCCTCCGTGAGGGAGAAGGAGTGACAGAAGGGAATGCTGGTAGGAAGTCAGTATTATTTTCACATTGACAGTAAGATGTTGTTTTCTTCACTGTGTTGACCCTTACACACAGGGTGCAAAAGCAATTATGAGTAAAAGTTCACCTTAGCATGAATTAAAGTCGTGATACCATACTACACTAGTAGTCATTGCATTATTCACTGTTGGTTTTCAAAGTCTTTAAAAAGGGAAAGAAGCCAATAAGAATGTTCTTGATAAAACAGTAAAAAATTTATCTTCATTAATCTCAGTCTTCAACAATATTCTGCATACAAAATAGTAAATATATATTATATATGCACATATATATGTATATATAATACATAACATATATGTGTATATATATTATATATGCACATATATATGTATATATAATACATAACATATATGTGTATATATATATGTCACTTCAAAGGAACAACTGACAATACTTGTTGCCAGTAACAAAATTCAAGCTTTCAAGCAAAAATTAGAATTTTGAATAGCTTGTGTATGGCATCTTGGGTTTGATAGCTTCTCAATACTTAAAAGATTTTTCTGATGAAACCGATGGTAATATTAATGAATGTTTTTTGAAATCATACAATGAAATGAGTTAACATTTAGAAAATCTATACAACTCACCGAACTAGCAGTTTCCAAATGAGAAATGCATGATGTTATGAAATCATGCATGGATAAAAGGTCTATTCAAAATGTAAGGTAGACTAATGATTATGAAAAATTTATTGATGCTTTGAGACTCCATGCTGCAGTTAACTGTAAAGAAACTATTTATTGGGTTTTGGAGTAGCGTCGAAGAATTACCTGGAAAAGCTATTATAATACTCCTCTCTTTTCAATTACATCATCTGTGTGAGGGTGGATTTTCTTTATATCCCTCAACCAAACCAACAGACTACAATAGGTTGAATGCGAGGGTTAAGAGAAATCACCCAGAGAATCCACACATCTTCTATCATGCCAGACACTGAAAGATTTGCAAAAATGTAAAACAGTGCCATTCTTCTCACTAATTTTTTTTTATCTTGGAAAACAGTTATGTTTTCATGAAAAATATGTTATTTGTGCTAACATGTTAATGAGGCTACCTGTAGAGTGAGCATTTAAAAAATTTCATTTTAATTTCTTACACAGTAAATATCGACATGAAATAAACTACACAAATGGAATCTCTTCAGGGGTTCCAAATAATTTTACAAAATGTCAATGGTCCTTGAGCCCAAAACTTTGAGAACCTCTGTTCTTTGGGTTCCTCTCTACCTGGGTCTCTAGTCCAGCCAGCACCTCACCTCCTTCAGCACCTCCCATTCCCTGAGACAGCCTAAATTCAGGCACACATTCTCCTAAATTTTTGTTCAGCCTTTTCCACAAATGTGAGATTCCTTCTCAATTGCCTAATCTTGGTCCTTGGGCAGTGCAGCAGATAAAACCTCATCCATCTCTCAAATCAATTACCCCCCTCAGGAAAGCATCATAACTACTCTCACTTCAGACAAAAGAAAGAAGCAGGGGCCAGGAATGGATTCACAGCAGGACCACTGCTCCCTCAGAGGGCCTTTCCCAGGGGTTTCCATTAACACAACAGCTTTAATATAAAAAGGGACACAGATGTTATCTACAAGCATAGTTTCAATAATTAGGAAAATTAATAGAGTTAGCAAAAAATTAAATATTCTAAAACTTAACTATAAGCATTCTGTATTTTAATATCCTAATTTTTATTAATGAGGACCCATAATTTTATTTATTATTTTTTTAACGTTTATTTATTTTTGAGACAGAGAGAGACAGAGCATGAATGGGGGAGGGTCAGAGAGAGGGAGACACAGAATCGGAAACAGGCTCCGGGCTCTGAGCGGTCAGCACAGAGCCTGACGCGGGGCTCGAACTCACGGACTGCGAGATCATGACCTGAGCCGAAGTCAGCCGCTTAACCGACTGAGCCACCCAGGCGCCCCTATAATTTTACGGACTGCGAGATCATGACCTGAGCCGAAGTCAGCCGCTTAACCGACTGAACCACCCAGGCGCCCCTATAATTTTAGAGTCAAAACACATCCAGGATATTACTGATTTCATCTATTTTTATAGATGAAAAGTACTCAAAAAAACAGACTTGCCCTAAATCCACAAATAACATGCATGGCAAAGCAGGGGAAAAACACCCGGTAGGGAAACAATTCTCTATGGGTCTCTCCTGTGAATGAGGCGTTAATTGCCCTTTTGCTCTGGAACATCTTTTCAGGGATGTGTGTATAGTGAGTGGCTTTGAAAGGCAGAGCTACTGTCTTCCTTCAGAGCAAAGTGCAGACTTGCTTAATGTCCAGTATAATAATGTCTCTCTTGGGGCCAAGGGTAAGTTGGCTTGTATTCCAGTATCAAAGATAACAGGAGTCCTAAGTTCAGGACTTCTCAGCTGTGATGCAAAACTACTGTGGGTACCACAAACAGGTGGGCTTCACCACATCATCCCCCACGGGATCTGGGGAGCAAGCAGGAAATGACACAAAACAGATACCCACACTGTGTGTTGTGCTGTGAGCAATGAAGTCCTTGCGTCTGACCCAAGAGTCTTGTACCTTCCACCAGCATCCGTGAAACTGTGGCAAGCTAACCTGTTAGTTTACAGTATGATCTCAGCTCTCACAGTTCCTAACATTCATTAGGCCACAATATGCAACCACAAGAAGCATGGTAGCCAAATACATACTTTAAAGCAACATCCTGTGGCAAAAAAGCAATTAAACTGGCTATTCTCTGCACTGGGGTACATCCTTTGGAGAAAATCAATATGGCAAAAATACAGTGAAATCTCTGATCTGGTAAATTCTTCTAGGAATTTATACCAAGCATCTTCTGTCAGGTTCCCTGGAAAGAGACTCTGAGACAGAGTTGTGTGCAGAAGTATTACTGGCCGGTGCTGTTTGGGAGATGCCCCTCTACGGAAATAAGGACGGCAGGAGAAGGTGACCGGCAATGTGGTTACACTAAGGCCTCAGCCCTTACGAACAGCTCTGGACTTCGGAAGGTCCTGTGGTTGTTCTAAGTTGAAGCAAAGCAACCAGATCCTTAATCCGCTACACAGCTTAGGCATTGGCCAGGGGTATCCCTTAAGGGGAGGTGTGGACTGAATAGCCCTAAATGTCATCACTGAATTGTAGCGATATGGCTGACATTACAAATGGCATCCTCTAGACTTCTAGAGCAAAGTCCCCAATTCCACAGATAGCAGGGACCCTCTGGAGTAATTCAGATGATACCACCACGGAAGGATTCGCAAATACAAAAGAGCAAGAAGGAATGGGCGGATTCCATAACAATCAAGTATAAGGAAATACATGTGCCACCAGAGTTTACTGTGCTTTATAGGACTGACCTGCTGTGGTGAGTGCATCACATATATTATCTATTTACTTCTCATAAGGTATGATACTATTATCACACCCAATATACAAAGGACATAAGATGAGTTAAGTAACTTGCCTGAGGTCACAAGTAAGTAAGTGGCAGAGCTGGGCATCAAACACAGGTCTGCCCCTTTGCAGAGTCCATGCGCTTAATTAACCAATCCATTCCACTGGCTCCCTACTTGGGATAAAAATACACATCCTGAGGACATTCATCCATTTTCCTCTCCACATTTATTTCTCATTATCTTCCCCTACTCCGTATCTTGGGAGGCTGATATGAATGTTATACATGGAAGAGGTCCTTTGCAGTCTGGAACCAGGCTTCCTTCCTGTGGGACTACCTCAGACTGGCTGTGCCATCTTATGAGGGTAGCAGCTCTTGTAAGATGCACTCGCCACATGGCCTGTCTTCCGATTCAGTAACCACTCCCTCCCCTCGATCCTCTGGGCCTGGAGTGGAAATTATTCCCATCACACAAGCTATGATGAATGCACTGTCCCTGGTGGCTTCCCTGTGTCCTGCCCATACCTGTTACACTCTCCTCAAATTACCCAATTTGACAGTGTCATCTTTTCCTGACAACAACTTGACCCAATACACGCATCTATACACAAAACAGGTGCAGAATGATGGCAGAAGCTTATTATTTACCATTAGGGTCTGACTCTTTGTATCCCCTGCAAAATACGTATGTTGAAATCTTAACTCCCAAGATGATATTAGGAAGTGAGGCCTTTCAGAAGTGGCCAGAGGATGGGGCCCTCATAAATGGGATTAGCACCTTACAAAGGAGACTCCACAGAAACCCCTAGCCCCTTTCACCAGGTGAGGACATGGTGAGAAGGCACTAGCTATGAACCAAGGAAATGGCCATCACCAAAATATGACCACATCTTGATTATGGATTTCCAACATCCAGAAATGTGAGAAATAACATTTCTATTATTTATAAGCTACCCAGTCTATGGTGTTTTGTTATAATAGCTTGAAAGGATGGAGACATTTACCTCCTAGGAAAGGAACCTAAAGGTAATTTTTCTGGGAATAATATGCTGGGGGGATGGGGTGGGGGGGAAGAATACTGAAAACCGGATAGAAACCATCCTGCCTTTCAATAAAAGTAAGTAACAAAATATCTGGAATACTTTGTGTAAGTTTAGTCAAGGTATAAAATTAAATTACAGCTTCTTACCAGTAATGGTCCCTTCCTATGCCACCCTGCCCGCAAATCTGCACAGCCCCTGGCATTATCTTCCCCTCCTTCACTGCCATATTGCTTCCTGTGAGAAGCAGTGGAAAGAAGCAAACAGAGAAGCAAGCAGAAAAACAAAGTACCTTCCTTCCATATCTCCTGGGGGGGACATGCTTTCTGTCTTTAAAGAAGGACACCTAGCCTTCCAGAAAAGATCCAGAGAAGGTCAGCCAAATTAACAAGCAAATTTTAACATGTTAAAAATGAAAAAAATTATTAGGTAAAGAAAATAAAAACTTAAATGGCCTGAATCAGCAACATCTTCAATCATCGGACAAAGTTTAAATAAAACTACTGTCCCATAGAGCTTACTAAGGTTAAAAAAAAAAAGCAACTAGAAGAAATGAGAGTTTTAAGAAGAATTTAGATAAAATCAATGAATGATATGAATCTATCGCTCCTTCATTGAAAATTATTTATCAAGCACCAACTAGGAGGAACAATCTAGCATGTTATCCCAGCATTAGCCATGACCAGCTGGTGGGCTCTGGGCAAGCTATTCTCTCTTAAGCTTCAGATGCCTCAGCTATAAAAGGGATGGAATCAGAGTAGCCAGCTCCTAAGTCGGCTCTGAGGATTAAATAATTAAGAGATATAAAGTGCTTAGCTCAATTCCTGATACATGCTAGAGACTCAATAAATGTTAGCTAAGATGATTGGTATTAACAGCAGTAAAAATTAAAAAAAAATAAATAAAGGAAACAAACCTAAAACTCTTGAATTGCTTTTAAGAAGCTCAGCCTGATGAAGAACTCTATTACTCACACAGAACTGGAAAGCCCTAAAGTACACACCTTCAAACTTAATCTTCAAACTTAATATGACAGGGAGCACAGGGCCAGAGTCTTATAAAGGCGCCCCGGTTATTACCAGAGACAAGCGGGTTAGATTCATCTATTCAATATAGAAAAAGAATAATGTTATAAATGAGGGCCAGTAAAAATGTATAAATCCAAGTAGAACTTATATAGATTTAATAATTTTAGAAAACTATTTGCAAAGCTAACTCAAGAAACCGAACAGGTATTATTTTACAGGCTTTGTGTCACTGGAATGAAGATGTCATATTTGCAAGGATTTCCCTCTGAATGCCCAAAGCATCACTGATATAATTTCTAATAAACCTACTCCTTTTCTTTAAGCTCTGGCAAATCCAAATACCAGTGCTCTTCACTAATGATTTTCTTTTCTTCCTCTTCTAGTTGTCTCTTGGTCTCTGAGTCCAGTCCCCTTTGCATGAACTGTCAAAACAAAACAAAATCAGTGTCAGCAACTGGTTTTCCCAAGTTAGAGTGGAGGAAAACACAGATAACTTTATTCTTCCACATGCTTTCCCTCGTTTCTTCAAGAATCCCATCTCAGGGGTGAGGGTGGAGGTGGTGTGACCAAAGTAGCTTAGCTCTGCCCTAGACGGCATCACACCAGACTAGCAGGGAGCTGACTAGAGCACACAAAAAAGTATGTGGACTTCCTACAGAAGACTTCAGAAAGATCTTTACCACACTTTAGTTTGTCTAATTTAGTAAAACGAGCAATAAAAAACTGTATTCAATCAGTGCCCCTAAATATTTCAGTTTTACATAGTGGCCAGTGGGGAAAGGCTAAGACAAAAGACAGATCATGACAGGCAGGTGGAGACAGAAAGTGAGAGGGGCCAAAAGAAGGTGAGAGACTCAGTACTTTCTGAATCTCTCACCGACTCATGGAGCCCACTGGTCTTCATACCTGCTGATCTTAGTGTGGAATGGCCTTTCTCATGCTCCTCCACCTGCCCAACTCCTGGCCCTTCTGGTATAGGAAAAACTACTCCATCCTGTGAAATTATCTCTGATACCTGTAAGCAAAATCGGGATTTCTCTCCCAGATGCTTCATATGAGCCCTCAAATAGTCTCACCACATTTTAATTCCTTGAGCATCTGCCTCTTCTGGAGACCTTGAGGGCTGGGACTTTGTCTAGATTTTCTCCTTCCTCACTTTTAGCATGATGAATGATGCATAGTAGGGGCTCTGTAAACACAGACCAAAGCAAAGCTGTATCTATAAGCCTGCTCTTCACATATCTCTATCCTCTGAAAGGCTGCTCATCTCTACGGCTGCTCTTTATTCTAAAACGTGCAAAAGTACAATTCAAAATGGGCCAGTAGAGAAACCCACAGTCCAGCTGCTGGTCTCTTCCCACAACAACTACATTTCCTCAGGGGAACCAGTGAACACACTAAGAGGTTGATCACAGCAAAACGATAATGTATTAATAAGGGAAAAAAATAAATTTAGAAAACATCCAGGAGCCTCCACCTCTAGCAGTTAGGTTTAGACTTCCATTGGTTTCCACTTATCCCTATTTGTTTCTTTTGTCCAAGCTCTATATTACTTTTCCCTTCATTCCAACCTTCCCCCAAACATAAGCATTTTTAGGTATAAGGGCTTTGTCAATGAATGCTAAATGAAATGACGAAACTTGAAAAACATTTACAAATAAAATACAGTGATAACATCCAGTTCTGCTGAGGACGTAGTGAGGCTGAATCACTCATACTATTGCTGGTGAGAATATGAAATGGTACAGTCTCTGTGGAAAACAGCTTGACAGTTTCGTACCAAAGTAAACATGCACTTACCATATGACCCAGCAATTGCCCTCTTGGGCATTTTATCTCAGAGAAATGAAAACTTATGTTCACTCAAAACCTTATACAGGTATATTCACGGCAGCTCTACTTGTTAATAGCCAAGAACTGAAAACAACCAAAATATTCTTCAACAGGTGAATGGTTAAGTCCTAAGGTACTTCCAATGCATGCAATACTACTCAGTAATAAAAAAGGAAGGAACTATTGATATACTCAACAACTTAGATGGATCTCAAGCGAATAATACTGAGTGAAAAAAGCAAATCCCAAAAGGTTACATCTTGTATGATTCCATTTACATAACATTTTTGAAATAACATAACTAGAGAAATGGAAAACAGACTCATGGTTGCCAGAGCTTAGGGAAAGAAGAGACCGGGTTGGCTACAAAGGGACAGCTTCAGGGAATCTCATGGTAATGCAACAGTTTTGTATCTTGAATGTGGAAGTAATTACATAAATCTGCTCGTGATAAACTGTATGGAAATCTCTCCCTCTCTCTCTCTCTCTCTCTCTCTCTCTCACACACACACACACACACACACACACACACACACACACACACACACACGGAAAACAGTAAAATGAAATAGACTCTGTGGATTGTACCACTGTCAATTTCCTGGCTTTGTACCGTACTCTAGCGATATAAGACAGGGAACAGAAGAGTACAAAGGCTCTCCCTATACATTTTTTGCAACTTCCTGTGAATCCATCATTATTTTATTTACTTCATTTAAAAAAATTTTTTAACGTAAATTTTTGAGAGAGAGACACACAGAGTGCAAGCAGGGGAGGAGCAGAGAGAAAGGGAGACACAGAATCTGAAACAGGCTCTAGGCTCTGAGCTGTCAGCACAGAGCCTGATGCGGGCTTGAACCCACAAACTGTGAGATCATGACCAGAGCCGAAGTTGGACGCTCAACTGACTGAGCCAGCCAGGTGCCCCTTTCATAATTTTAAATAAATGTAAAAGAAATGCTTGCACTCTAAAGTGTTTTGTAGTCTTCCTTTCTCCTTTTACCTGTGTCTATAGCCTCACCACAGGAAAGAACTGGCAGTTTCTGGAATGCATATTCTGTGCTTCCCAGTCCTCTGTCTCCGCTACTCAACATCATGTTTCCATTGTCTACTCAGCAAAATATCAACTTGTAAAGTCCCAGAGCACATGTCCTTTGAGTCTTCCCTGACTGTGTTTAGCCAAGCTCTTCACCGACTTGTTCCCATAAAAGAGTACCTTTCCCTATGTCTAAAAGCCTTATAAACACTAGCTTATTGTTCATTTTGCTTCTTCTGTGTCTCCCAAAAGACTGAGATTCTGAATAGCAGATCATGTCTCTTATTATAACTAGGACTCTGGCTGCCCTTGGCACTCAGGAAGAGTTCAATAAAGGTTCTCTGAATGTAAGTCTGGACTTGCTTTATTTCTTCAGACTCTCTTTCCTGGGTGGTTCTCTTTAAACCCAGATGCCTCATTTCATCTTATATTCTTGGTAATACAACTCACCAATCCTGCCCAACTGCTTTTTTATCTCCTATTTTTAGTCAAGTAGTATTTATGGCATACAAAATAGCTATCTATATATGTGTGCTCTGTGCACATGGCAAGGCTAGAACACCCTGTGAATATAAAATCAAGCAACTCGATTTAGGTAGCAATCCAATTCTCCTGACTCCACAGCATCTAAGAACACTCTATAAAGCTTAGTGATTTCGGGGCGCCTGGGTGGCGCAGTCGGTTAAGCGTCCGACTTCAGCCAGGTCACGATCTCGCGGTCCGTGAGTTCGAGCCCCGCGTCGGGCTCTGGGCTGATGGCTCAGAGCCTGGAGCCTGTTTCCGATTCTGTGTCTCCCTCTCTCTCTGCCCCTCCCCCGTTCATGCTCTGTCTCTCTCTGTCCCAAAAATAAATAAACGTTGAAAAAAAAAAAAAAAATTAAAGCTTAGTGATTTGGCTTTACGCACAACAGAGGACCTAGAGCTGGTACCACAAACTATAGTCCTTAGGCTGGATGTCTGGTGGTGTAAATAAAGTTTTAGTGGGACAAAGATATGCTCATTTGGTTCTGAGTTGCAATGGCAGAGGTGGGTAGTTACAATAGTGAGTGGCCCAGAAGCCTAAAGTATTTTTCATCCGTCCCTTTACAGAAGTAGTTCAGCAACTCCTGTCTTAAGAGTCCAATAGAGCTAAAATGACACTGAGAACTGCCAACTATATCCTTCACTTTCTACTTCCCCCATCATCTCCAGCTCCTAACAGCTGACCAAGTCAGAGGATTTCAAGTACACCTGAAAACAACTGTATTAGTATTAAATCCTCAACTCTTTTATTCTTGCTCTATACTTTGCTCTGGCTGAACAGCTACACTGGATACAGCAACCTAATGCACCTGCTCCATTCATTCTTGTAGGAATGGATGTGCATTATACTCCACTCTGTGCATAGTATCTCCTGCTGTCCTGCCAAAAAGCTCTTTTTCATCAATGATTGAAGCTGATAACTCAACTAGAAAATATCTGTAACCTTCTCCCCCCTCTTCTTTGCTTCCAATGTCCTGTTGAGTCTTTCCCAACCACTAGGGTAGGGGTTGATACTTTTTTAAGGTAACTTCTTCCTTCCTAACTCTTGAGTCAGATCTTTGGTCAAAGTCTTACTCAGCGTATCTTCATTTGATGTACCTGCTTTGCCAATCCACTCCACTGCTCTGATTATAAACGAGAAGTCTAAGAAGACTCTGTTGGGTAAAAATTCAAAATTTGCTAATATGTATGAAAAAAGAACTTCAGAAATTATAAGTGATATGACTTACCCTCCACCCTCACTCATCCTATCCATCCCTAGTCATACCCTAGCTCAACCCATTCGAATCTGGCACATGCAACATTTACTCTTCAATCTTTCGAAACATTATTTATGCCTTGCTTCCTTTTTTCTGGAAATTACTGTTTAAGCATGATATCTAACACTGCGCAGTAGGGTTCAGAGACAAGCAGTATGGAATAGTAGTTATGAGCAGGGGATGTGGAGCCAGACTGCCTGGGTTTGGTCCTGTCTATACTACTTATTAGCTGTGTAACCTTAGGCAAGTTACTTACTTCTCTTTTTCAGTGCTTCAGCTATAATAGAGGAATAATAACTAAACCTACTTCACAGAATTATTATGTGGATTTCATGGGTTGATACATGCACTTAGAACAGTTGTCTGAACACAGAGCAGAAAGTATAAATCTTTGTTATTATTCAAGTTTGAAGGCCTGGTTGTTTCCCGTTTTAGTTCCTGTATTCATTTTATCTACACTTGTATTTTTTTTTTTTCTCTCTTCCACTTTGAAATCATGATTTAAAAAAAAAATTTTTTTTTTTTATATTGATTTATTTTTGACAGAGAGAGAGAGAGACACAGCGCATGAACGGGGGAGGGGCAGAGAGAGAGGGAGACACAGAATCTGAAACAGGCTCCAGGCTCTGAGCTGTCAGCACAGAGCCCCACGCCGGGCTCAAACTCACAGACGACGAGATCAAGACCTGAGCTGAAGTCAGACGCTCAACCGACTGAGCCACTCAGGGGCCCCTAAAATCATGTGATTGTTAAACTGATTCAATTTCGAATCTAAAATCAATTTCGCTTAAAGCTGACATTCACCCCAACTGTTATAATTCTCTCCATTCCCGCTGCCATTGCAACCAGATCATCAGAGCTTCTTGTTTGGTCTTTCCGACTGCAATTTTGTCCCTTGTCAGGTCTTTCTTTCACCAATGTAGTCTCTACAGGGCAGTTAAGGTAACTTTGAAAAGTAAGAAGCACAGCTAAGATACCGCTCCCCCTGCTCAAAAGCTTCCTCATCATGTTCACAAGATAAAGGGAAAAAATCCTTAATCTGGCCTAAAATTCTTCACGTTATGGCCACTGGCTACTTTTCCAGGCCCACATTTTGCTACTTGTCTTCCAAGCACATCGAGTTATTTTTAGTTCTTGGAAACCTCAACAGATGTTGTGGTCTGCGTCTCAGTCTTCTGAAGTCGCTTTCCCCTCGGTTTGTGCTGCCATGCCCCACCCTCCCACCGACCCTTCAGTCTCTTCCTAAGGGCCCGTTCCTGTCCAAGCGCAAGTAAGTTCCCAGGGCTCCCGGGGCTCTGAGCATCACCTCACTTAGTGCTGCGCCACCCTGCTTTCTTACGTCTCTGTCCTATCTGTCCGCGCGCTTTATGAGGGAAGCCGCCGGATTTATAACCTAATTCCCCGTGCCTAAGGCAGAGCCAGCGCTAAGTGAATGAATGAACGTCCGAACTGGAGGCCCTCCGTGGCCTCCCCAGTGGCCCCGCGCGCCCGCCACCTCGGCCCCGGCCGGGTCGCCAATCCCAGGCACCCCTGTCGCCCGGCCCGCCTCCCCGGCGTCCCCACACCTTCATGCGCAGCAGGTTCTTGGACAACTTCGTCTTGCGCTCCGCCGCCATGTTGGCTCCTGCTCCGGGCCGCGGGCCACCACCTGCCTCCGCCGCGCACGCGCACTGCTGCCTGCGTCGCGGCGCCGTCTTACGCAGCTCGCGTCGTCCCGCCCCGTGGTTCCGCCCCGTTTCTCGCGCTCCGGCGCGTCCCCGGAATCTCCGCGCGTCGCCTCAGGGAGCGCTCGCCTCACGGAGGAGCTCGGGGTAAGGACACGGCTAGCGGTGCCGGGGTGAGAGGGACTTGACACGGGGAAGGAGACGTCTGAGGGCCTGGAGGAGGCCCGAGCGCCGGCCGCTGCGGCTTCAGCCGGGCTCTTCGGAGCGGCCTGCGGCGGCCGGTGGCCGAATATCGCCGCTCTTCACGGACTCCGTCCTGCCGCGCGTCGCCGACTCAGTCGGGCCGGCGAGACCTTTGAGACGCTTGCCCCACCGTCCCGGCTGGACCGAGTCTATCACGTATACCACTTCCTCCCACGTTCACGGTCACCCCGTGCGGGGGCTGGGTAAACTGAGGCACGGGGAGACCGCCTAGCTGGCCCAGAGTCGGAGGGAGGGAGGGAGGCAGGCGTGTGCAGACCCCGCCCCCCACATCCGGCTTCGGCAACGCGTGGGAAACTGCGCGGGTGTGCGCGTCTTCGAACCCGAACGAACCTTCTGTGGAAGCACCGGGCGTGAAAGCGAAGGCGCGAGGACAGGGCGGCCACCTGTCTTAAAGGATTGGAGAGACGGTGGCCTCGGCGCTGGGTGGCCCGCCCGGGGCGAGCCCCACACCGTTCGCAGGTGCCGCGCGCTGGAACGCACCCGGCCTGACAATACCATTTCGGCGGGCAGCCCACGCGACGCCGGGTCCTCCGCGCTGGGTACTTTACGTGCGCGACTTCACCTAATCCTCACGAAGAAAATGTCGTCGTCGGGTCGGTAGGGAACGTGAGGCCCGGAGACGTTCAGGGACTTAACCAGAGTTCACACAGCCAGGAAGTGTTAGAGCCGAGATTCTGGAAACTGGGGGAAAAGAGGCCCCCCCCCTCCCCCTCCCCCCCGCAGGTTTTTTCAGCGGGGTCAGCAAAGCCATCCTAACATGGTAAGTGGTTACAGAAACTCAACCGTGACGAAGTGCGCGACTCTGGGCTACAGCCGTGGATGAAGACACAAGACCTCCCTTCCCTAGAGCCGCCCTGAGGGGGTGTGCCGCGGAAGGAAGAAAACGACGATGTGATGGCGTGACTTTGAGGGTTACTGTAGGTCAAGTGGCCCAGGATGGCTCTCGTCAGATGATAGTGCTATAAGGATTAAAAGTTGAGGAAAGCCTGTTCCGTGAAGAGTTGGAGATAGAGTGTTCTAAGAGGAGACCACAACAGTAAAGGTCCTGAAGTGAGAACAAGACAGGAGTTGTCGTAATTTACCCAGTGGAAACAGCAGAGGTAATCATGTTAGGGGTCGAATTGTGTCCCTCCAAAACTAATCAAGAGTTTGGTCTTGGAATGGGACTGCGTTTGGATATACAGGGCCTCTGAAGAGGCGATAAAGTTACCGTGCGGCCCTTAGGGTAGGTCGTAATCCAACCTGACCGGTGTCCCTGTTAGAAGAAATTTGGACACCCTAAGAGACCCCAGGGTTGCATGCGTCCGGAGGGAACACCGTGTGAGGACACAGAAGATGGCCATTTGCACACAAGGAGAATGGCCTCAGAGAAAATCACTTCTGCTGACGCCTTGGTCTTGAACTTCTAGCCTCCAAAACTGTGAGAAAATAAAGTTTTGTTTAAGCCACCCAGTCTGTACAACTTCATTGTAGTAGCTGGAGCAAACTCATAGGCCACATAATTAATGACATAACAATTGTGATAAGAACCCTGTAAGAAAAATATGGGGTTCATGAGAGTATGACAAAGGCACCTAAGCCTTCCTGGCCTGGTAAAGCAGAGACTCTTAAAGGTGTGATGTTAAAGTTGAGATCTGCAAGAGGAGGAGCTGGCCCCGGGGGAAAGCCTTCCAGTCCGTCTTAGTTTTGTGCTACCATCACTCCCACACATCCATGGAACACATTTGTGGGCCTGCTGACTACTGACTCCCATCTCGTTCATGTTTCCTTAGTGACCTATCTTGGGGTTACATATTCCAGGCCCCTTGGAGATGAACATACGTACCTTAGAAATGCCCACCAAGGCTGGGATGCTTGGGAGAGGCTTGTTTCGGCCTCCCATGAATCTCTTAAAGATAATATAACCTCTCCGCCCCACTTTTCAAAAAATGTTTATTTATTTATTTTGAGACAGAGCGAGCATATGTGTGTGCGGGGAGAGGCAGAGAGAATCCCAAGCAGGCTCCGTGCTAGGAGTGCAGAGCTCAAACTCCCCACCTGTGAGATCATGACCTGAGCTGAAATCATGAGTCAGACGCTTAACCGACTGAGCCACCCAGGCGCCCCTCTTTCTCTTTTTGATACAGGTGGTGCCAACAGATCCTCTTAAGGATTATCTGTCAGCTGTGTGCAAGCTGTTTGAGGTGCATTTGAACCCTTTCATGTCAGTACATTGCTCTTCGGCATGTCCCTTCCCTTTATAAATTCGGTAGACTAAGGTCTGGATTTTGCAGAGAATAACTGTGCAGCTGCTGTGGGTCATCTTCTGCCCGATTCCACCTTGTCAGTAAGTTACTTTGAATAAAACTCTGTGAACTGTATGAAGTGGCCTGCTTTGTTTTCCAGTCTCAAAGTGCCTTCTCGGTTTGGGGGGGTATACTTTACTGTCTCTCTTCCACCTTATAACGTTTCGCAGAACTGAAATTCTGTACCCATTAAACACTCTCCATTCCCTCCTCTCCTGTAACCACTATTGTATTTTTTATCTCTGATTTTGACTTCTGTTCAGAATTTTGAAAGTTCTTGAGAGCAGAGGTGAAGAAGTGACCCAGTCTCCTGTCTGCATCCAGGAAACAATGCTGACTCTGAACTAGATCTTGAAGAATGAGCACATGTCTTGACAGCTTAAGAGGAAAACAGTTCCTGGCAGAAATAAGAGCATATATACATCAGCTAAGGGTGCTAGGAGCTCCACACCTTCCCTATGGACTTCTGTTGCACACTGGATTCTGATTCATTTTCATAAAACATTGTCTTCATCATGCCGCTCTCCTGCTCCAAATTTTATAGTAACTGTTATTGTCTGAGAGATAAAGGTCAGATTCTTCAACCTGACACTCAAATTTCTACATTTTTATTTGACAGTGAAAATACATATAATTAAACTAGTCCCCAAAGTCTCTTCCCACCTATCAAAATGTAATGAGAAGTGATTTAAGAGTAATAGTGTAATTTTAACTTTGAATTAAACCACCTGACTGGGAAGGTAACCCCTGGATCGCTCTATGTTCCTAAGTTCTGGAATACAGAGGATAAGTCTCACACTCAGTATGTGTTAACCTGTTTTAGTTACAAACCTAAGGAAATGTCATTTTGGGGAAGAGATTTCTATAGGTCTTCACACAATTCTGAATCCTTTCATCATGGAATTTGTTTGAAGTGTGAAAACTTCTCATTTCTTCCAATTACTGGATCCATCAAGAAAAGGTCCCTTGTCTTTGCTCTTGTATGTAGCAGATATTATCTAAGGCTGTACAGCCCAATGTAGTAAGCCTACTTATATAGCTACTGAGCACTTGAAATGTGGCTGTTGTGACCGAGGAACTGAATATTTAATTTTAGTTAAATTTGAAAACTAACTGTAAAATATTTTCTCATTATACACATTTTATTGTTTTGGAAGGACTGCATTTCACTTTAACCTTGGAAAATTTAGTGTCCCAAGTTTAGGTGAGCTATACATGTAAAATACATGTTGTATTTCAAAGACTTGGAACAACAAGACAAAATGCAAAATATCTTAATGTTGTTTTTCAGATTGATGACATGTTGAAATAATAGTTTGGATGCTTTTGGTTTAAATAAAATCTAGCATTAAACTTAATTTCATTTGTTTCTTTTTTAATGAGGCTGTGATAAAATGTAAAATTACGTGGCTCACATTTCTCCCTCTCTGTTTCTCTATTTTTGTTTTTTTGTTTGTTTTGCATGTACCAAAAATTGATAATGGCTTATTAAATAAAATGGGAATTTAGCAGAATGATACTGGGTAGTCCCTAGAAGTAATAACAGCCTGAGAACAAGGCCAAGTTAAAAGGTCAGAAACTAGGGCAGCCCAAGGGTCTCAGAAGCAGGAATTAACTTAGTGCCCCCGCAAGAATGACAGACACCAACAGATTTCTCTGCTGTCAGGGCATTCAAGATGTCAAAGTCTAGGAGAGCGTCAAGGCCTCGTTTATAGTCCTTGCAGGACTATACAGAATGGAGGAGGGTAATTCTTTAAAGAAAATTTGGGTGCTGTAACCCGAAGAGATAATGTTTGTAACAGCCAAAACAGCAGTGTTAAGGACAAACACCTGTTTGAGGCAGGAAGGAAGAGGGTTCTATTGATGTAGCCCTGAAGGACAAAGAATTCAGTTGGGAAACTCACATCCAGCATCAAATCTACCCTTCCTCATGTGCTCCTTCTTACTGCTCACCTGTTTAATAATTAAGGTGTTTATTGGCCGCCTTTTATATGCAAATTGTGACTAGGTCAATGGGCCAAAAAAATCTCATTATTATAATACATCCTTTCTGTTCTTACATTTAGTTGCTTGCCAAGTCCTCTATCAATTACTTACTTGTGGTTATCTTGGTTAAATTAGAATTTACTGCTTAAAGTTACCTTATAAGACATCCAGGTAGGTAGTTCCTAAACATTGGTCAGATGGGGTTATAGAATGATCAGGAAAAATTACAACATTTCAAAACCAAAAATCATTCCTTATTCCTGGATGGTTCTAATGATCAGGCAGGTTTTGGAAACTGCTGAGTTAGACGAATCTCCTAACTGTGTATACCAAATTGCATCAACTCAGAATTCAGGTTTGTGAACTTTGCATTTAGCTTTCTTTTTATCGTGCCCTAGTCATCCTTTCTTTTCCATTGTTACGAACCTATCCCTGGACTTACTGGCTAAATCTTACTACTTTATGATTGTGTGATAGCCATAGACTCATATTTTTTCTACCTCCTGTCTTTTTCACTCTTTAACAAATATTTTTGAGCATCTGCTTTGCTCCTGGCCCTTTGGTTGGTTCTAGGGAAACCACTCCTCCCCTGAGGACATGCCACAGACAAGATACAGGTCCTTAATACTGAGAAAGATGGGTTATGGCAGGGAAACGAATCTGGATTTGAGAACCTTGGAGAGCCTTTCTTGTGGAAGTGACATCTAAGCTGAGACCTCAGAGCGGGTTAAGAATATGCCAGACAAACAAGGAAAAGGGCCAGGAGTGAAGGAGTGTTTCAGTCAGGTGGAAAGGGGTTTGAATGATGCTTATTGTGTAAGTGACAAGTCTGGAGAGGCAAGGGCCAGATGTCTAAAGATCATATGTTAATTTGGTAGAATTTTTAAAGATGCTGTGAAGCTAGTGTCTTAAGCAGGAGAATGACACTTCAAAATTGTACAATAGAGTTATGTCATTCTTGAGATCACTCTTGCTGAAAGTGGAGTAGGGAAATGGAAGTAAAAACAAAACAAGGCAGGGAGAAAGCCTGATCCTTAAGTCATCTCAAATATTCTCAAGATTATTACTAATTTCTTCTAGGTTAATTTCTTTAAGTAGTTAATCCTATTGATTTTAGTAAAGGCCAGTGGTCAAGGCTTCCTCTGTCTTCTAGCCTTGTCTAGCCTTGTCTTCTAGCCTTCTAGCCTTGTTTCCTAGCTTTTTAGCCTTGTCTTGTATACCTCAATTTAGTGTCTTCTAGCCAAACAGATCTAGACAGTGTGCCTATACACATTCCACATTTACCCACCGTGTAAATAGTCATACTGCCTTTTATTTCTGGAATGATGCCTGGAATGCCTTTCAACTTTTCAAATCTTGCCCATCTCTGAACCCAATTCAGATTTTGCCCTCCTCTTACATCAACTGAAAATGATGATTTCCTTTTTCTTTCCAAATGCTGATAGGGCTGTTTTATAGTTTCAGTTATTGTTACCTAACATGATTGCAGGTGCTGGGGGATAGTTCTGAGTTTTATAGTTACCTGAATCTTTCACAGCTTCAAGCAGTTAATATACTTAATAAATACTTATTGAATGAATAAGTGAAAAACTGCTCTTTAAAATAGGCGAAACAGCATTTTTAAAAAATATTCACATTCTTTAATGTGTAAGCCCCAGAATACCTAACCAATTATATCTAGCTGAATTGACATTAAAAAAATTTTTTTTTCATTTTGCAAAACAAAAAAATAATTGAAAGGCCAAGGATGTGGTAATGAAACCAGCTTATTTTCCTGTACTAATTCTATTCAAAATATTCTATTCAGTTAAAAGATACGATATCTTTGGAGTTTCTGTGGAAGTTTCCAAAGGAGCCAGTTGCCATGGGGATTATGAAGAGGAAAAAATTAAAAAAATATGACCAATTTATACAAATGAAACCAGTATGTCCAAACTTGGAAGACTTTTGTAAAGGACAGAAGAAGTTCTCAGAAAGAAAAAGAATGTGGAAATAAAATGTTAGGGGAACATGCTATGATTGTGGAAGTCAAGCCACAGCTAAGATGGGCATTTATTTTTCCCCAAGGGGAAATTGTGCGTTGACTAATAATAAGGAGGAACAAAGGAAAGGTCTTAAAGCAGAGGGCTGGAGAGACTAAATAGTCTTCTTTTTTACCCATGGCAGGTTCTTCTTCCTCATAAAAAAGAGAACTCTGGTTACAGGAGTCCAAGTCTGTAGTTGAAAAGGAGGCTGTTGGGAATTTGAACCAAACCAAATCATTGGCTCTCACTGTTTTATATCCCCTACCACTCTTAAGAATATGAGTCCTTTTTTATTTTACAAAAATAAAAAGCCCATTATTTTTTTTACAAGGATAGTTAATGTTTGTAGCCTTTCTGTTATTATTTGTAAATTTTGCAGACATTATAATGAGTTTTGCCTTTTGGAGGAATATTTCCTGTCACAACTTTAAAAGTAGAAAACAAGTACCTACTCTCCTACATTATTACCTGTTTGCTCTTGAGTATGCCTGAAAAATCGATGGCAGGCGCATTCAGCACTGTACCCTCACCTAGATGGCATTGGTTGATGGAGAGTGAATCCTTAATTCTGATGCTGCTTGTGAGTCTTTCTCTGGTGTTCTTGTCACAGTTGGAAATTCCTGGCCTAGAGGACATGAACAAGGCAGGGCAGGGGGTTTTGTTTCAAAAGTGAACAATTAAAAGAAAAAAATGAAGTTCTGTTTTTGAATCCCTTTAAAGTATAAAAGACGAGAACTATCAATGATGTTTGTGATAAAAAGGAAAAGAATTAGATATTAGATTCCTTTGATTAAAAAAACTCCATTAGTTTTCCAAATTACAATGTATTAAAAAAGTAATATATTTCACTGTAGCCAATACAGAAATACAGACATGTATTAAGAAAAAGTCACAGGGCACCTTGGTGGCTCAGTCGATTAAGTGTCCGACTTCAGCTCAGGTCATGTTCTCATGGTTCATGGGTTCAAGCCCCACATTGGGCTCTGTGCTGACAGCTCACAGCCTGGAGTCTGCTTCAGATTCTGTATTTCCCTTGCTCTCTGCCCCTCCCCTGCTCATATTCTGTCTCTTTCTGTCTCTCAAAAATAAATAAAAATGTTGAAAAAAGAAAAAAAAAAAAGCCTTAGCTACTTTACTCCCCCAACTCCCATTGCTCAGAGGCAAATTCGGTTACATCCTTTGGCTTTAAAAGTTGGCAATAAAAACAAAACAACAAAAAACCTTTAAAAAAAACTTTGTATCTTTTGAATTGTTTTAAGAAAGAGATGTGGTTTTGATAGTAAGAAGGCATTGCAAAGTGTTATAATCTCTTTTCTTTGTCAGATATGCTTGCAGCTGTTTGTTTCATTGTTTTTCTCAGTTTCTGGAGAAGATTTGGCCATGACCTACTACCACCATTGGGTGACAGCCTGAATTGGAACCCCTTAAGAAGTGAGTTCATCCTTGTCATTGGGTGATGTGCATTTCACCTTACAAATGATAACTTTGTACAGATGTTTTTAAATGAAGTGTTGAATAAAAATTTCCTCTTGTTTCGAACAAGAATGTGTGAGACAGAGAGCGAGAGAACACAGCAAAGGATATTCATAGTGACCAGATGTCTGGAAGAAAATCCTCTTTTCCATTAAGCCATTTTGCTCTTGCACATCTATTTGCAACAGCTCAAGAGCCACCAAACCCTCTTAACTCTGTGAGGATCAAATGAGATAACATATGTGAAAACACCTTACCAAATGCACAAAACTGTGTAGATGTGAAAGATGGTTATTCTTACAGCACAAATGCAGGCTGCTTTTATAGCCACTTTTATTGGCATGGTTGCTTTTTAAATGGAGTATTCTGTATGAATTAGCAAACACAAACTAAAATCTATATAAAATAAATTGCATGTCTCTATTTAAGTTCGTTTAAACCCAAATGTAAGATCTCATACTTCTGGGCTGGCAGGAATGAACTAAATTTATTAGTGCTGTCCTGTTTCAAATGTGCAAATGTTCAGGGTCTTAAATGCTGCTGCGAAGCATAGTTAAAAATCTCTCTGGTTACTGATCATTAGGTCTCACTGGACCCTATGGAGATGGCCATTGTTCAGCCAGCTTGGTGCTTTTTTGAATGTATGTATATATGTATGTATGTATTTAGAAAGAATGAATCCGAAGCAGGCTCCACGTTGTCAGCTCAGAGCCCAATGTGGGACTCAATTCCATGAACAGTGATATCATGACCTGAGCTGAAATCAAGACTCAAATGCTCAGCTGACTCAGCCACCCAGGCACCACCAGCTTGGTCCTTTTAGATTCTTCTTCACTGTTTCTAGTCCATGCTTGGTGCTCAAAAATCTTTGAAAGGACTGGGGGCCAAGTGTCAACCTCTCTGGGTGCACCACATAGACTTCCTTGCCTTTCTAGGTTCTGGGTCTCACTGGGCCTTTGGAACCGTGACCTCTTTCCAATATTGAGAAAACATTTCCTCTTTCCTTTTTCTGCCCTAGAAGTTACTTTGGCTATCCCATCCGCCTCCAGGCCACATAGATATACCTCTTTAGTCAGTGTCAGCTTTGACAAAAGTCTGGAAGAGCTGTAGAATCCATGCAACTTCTGCTCTTTGCCCTGTTAGATATTAAGGGCTTGGTTGCCTTCTTGGAAATGTTGTAGTGTGTCTAGAGTAAACACAAACTAAAAACTCAAAAAATTATTATGCTCCTCCAGCAAAATAAAGACTTTCTCTTGGCTTCAGCAGTGCTTGTATGTATCCTTGTGTCTGGGTGAGTAGAGCATACATTATCTTCTTGATTTCTTGATTCTACATAGAGTCTTAGAGGACTGTTTTCCTGTTTTCATTCAGTTGCAATAATTCCAATATAACAGAAAAAGGAGAACACTTCCTCATTAACTCTAAAAAGCAATAATTATAATATTTTATAATTTATACTTGTTGATAAATACCTCCCATAACATTAGTGAACATTGCTTCTCTGGGCTGGTTATTGTATTTGGATTTTTATAGTAACATTCAAACTACAAAGAAGCTGAGTTACTTTGTGTTTGTGCTGCTTAGGGGATAGGTATTAGGAATGATTAGTTTTGCTGATTAAATTATCTAATCAGAAATTAATTGCTGTGAATTGAATACATAGTTTGGCACTTAATACATTTTAAGGATAGAAAATGTTTTAAAGTTTTTTATTATGGAAAACTTCAAAAACGTTCAAAGGTACAGAGACTAGCCTAACATTCATGTACTCGCCAATCAGCTTTATTGTCAACTCATGGCCAATTTCGTTTTACTTATGTCCCCCTAATTTCCGTGTTTCCACCCCTCTTCCAATTATTTTGAAGTGAATTCTAGGCATCCTATAATTTATCTGTAAAAAATTCAGTAGGTATCTCTAAGTGGTAAGGATTTCAAAAAGAAAAAAACACACAGCATAATCGCAATACTGTCATCACTCTTAAAAGTTAATGATGAAAGAACACTTTATTCTTTTTTTATTTGTATTATTTGTTTTTCAAAATTTAATATTAAATTTTATGTCAACAGTAAGTCTAAACATATTAACGTATCCTGAAAGATATCCAGGATATGTTGGGAAGTGAAAGAGCAAGTAATAGAATAATTTTTATAACATGGTTCAATTTCTATTTTAAAAATTATATCTATTTTTGTTTAAGCAAAAATTAGAAACATACTTCAAGCCAAGAACTGTTGTTACCTTTTTTTATTTAAAAAACATTTTTTTGTGTTTATTTTTGAGAGAGAGAGCAAGCAAGCAGGGGATGGGCAGAGAGAGAGGGAGACCCAGAATCCAAAGCGGGCTCCAGGCTCTGAGCTGTCCGTACAGAGCCTGACACGGGAGTCAAACTCACAAACTGTGAGATCATGACCTGAGCTGATGTCGGATGCTTAACCAACTGAGCCACCCAGATGCCCCTGTTGTTACTTTTTAAAGTAAGAATAATCAGAGTTGGTATTGGGGATGAGAAAAGGGCTCTCACTTTTAACCTATTCTTAAGTGGTTTTTATTGTTAAAAAATGTGTATTAGTTTTGGAAGTAAATTTTGAAAAAATAACTTATGAAAGGAAAAACTTAAACAAATTAACATGAGAGACAGTTTCAGGTATGTCCTGTCCAGATACTGTCTCTCAAGTTGAATAATCTTACTCCTGGGTTAATAAGAGTAGCAGTTACCAGGCACATTCACAGGTCCTTCCAATCTGATTACTTATTTCTCACCATAACTCTTTGAGGTGAGCATTCCCATTTCACAGATGGAGACGCACAATCTAGAGCAGTTAACTAACCTGCCAGAAGTTTAGAAGAGGCTGACCAGGCTTAGGAACCTAGATCCTGGGGCTCCCCTGCCCATGCTTTCATTACTTCTATGAAACATTCCACTTCCCTTGGTTTTGAAGTTCTCACTTCACAGAATGAATTTTATTATTTCACTTCGTTCTGGTTTGACTCTTTTTTTAAAGTTCCATATTAGCTTTAACTGCTCTATTTTACTATAAACTCAATGCTCAGGCAAGGTAGAAGAGTAATACCTCTCATTTTCCGCCGTGTCCATAGAATCTGGCCCTGAAGGACTAAAGGGAGAAACAACACAAAAAGAACTTCATGCTTTTCTGGTTTAAGAAAAACATTTAAATGACAGGCAGATGGTTCTTGTCATTAGTGCCTTTCTGTGCAGTTCTCCAGCTGCCTAACCTTTCTTTCTTGGTGGAAAATGTCATAAAGCTCTTCTTAATTTATCTATTCTATAAACATAAGACAAAGAGATTACAAGTGTGTGAGAATAGAAATGCCCAGCACTTTTATTTGTAGTACATTCCAAATCATAAATGTAAACAAGCTGTAATTATCTTTTTAAAAAAGTTGTTATAGATTAGTTCCTTCATACTTAGCAAACTTGCTGTGTGCCCAAAAGAAAACTGTCTTTAACCCAAATACATTTGATCCTTACAAAATTTTGCTAAAATTATTCAAGTGATTATTTAAGGTGAGTAGTTTGAGATTTTCTACCCTTTGAACTCCTTTCCTGTAGCCATCCCATCAAGGGTCATAGGAACTCCAGAGTCTAGGTTGAGAAAATGCTCCTCACAAGACAGAGTCTTCCAGAACTTAGGCCACTTGATGTCTCTCTTTACACACAATGAAAAAGTATAGCAAGTAGGAACTACTTCACTGACAGCAGGAAGATACTGTCCAATCCTGCTTGTATTATAAAAATAAGATTACAGGGGCACTCAGGTGGCTCAGTTGGTTAAACGTCTGACTCTTGGTTTCGGCTCAGGCCATGATCTCACGGTTCATGGGATCAAGCCCCCCTTCAGGTTCTACTCTGACAGCGTGGAGCCTGCTTGGGATTCTCTCTTTCTCTCTCTCTGCCTCTCTCTCTTCCCCTCTCTTGCTCATGTTATCTCTATCTCTCTCAAAAAACAAAAACAAACCTAAAAATTCTGCCTTCCAGACAAGCTGAATTACAGGTCACTTTAGTGGATAGTTCACAGGGTTTTGAGAAATAAATTTAATATTGATTCTTCTGCAATGTGTAGCTGTACTCTGTGTCTCTGTGTCTGGGTTCCCCAAAGAGGATATTTGAGGAATCTCATAAGTACTAGTAATTATGTTTGGTGAGATGGTTTAAAATAATTCAGTTCTAACTCTTCTAGGAGGCTCTGACAGAGGAGAGAGTTTTTGCTCTAAGGGGGAAAGAATTTTCCACTGCCTAATGTCCAAAAATATTGTAGCATACTTTGGCAGATTTTTGGTTAATTTAGAAGCCATATGGTAGGAAACCCCACTAGCCTGCCTTCTAAATTAGGTCTCTCACCAGTGTCGGGGGCAGTTCATGAAGTTTGGTCTGATAAACTGCAACCTTGTTCCTCCAAGGAGTTGTATTTTCCTGTGACTTCTATACCATTGTTGGCTTTTTAGTTTTTTCTTCCTCTGGATCATCTTGCAGTTGATGTTAGTAGAAAGTGTCCAGACATGTGTTGTTGGTTGTATATGATAAATGTAACTTAATATAAATTATTTGGCAGAGAAGAATGTCTGTAAGGTCACAACTTTCTTGACACTTTAAGTGTTAGGGTTGGAAATTTTCTTAAAGATCTCTGCCCAACTCTCTAATTCATTAGGAAACTGGCTCTAACAAGGTCAAGAAATTACTGGCAATTGCAGGACTAGAGAGGTTGTATTGTACTATGGTTAAGTGCCTTGGCTCTGATGTCCCAGGGTCTGGGTTTGAATCCCGCCTCTGCCGCTTATGAACTATATGAGCTTGTGCAACTTACATCACCTCTCTGTGCCTCCATTTCCACATTTGAGAATGGGATGATCATAATACATAGTTTTCAGGGCTATTATGAGGATTAAATAAATGAATATGATTTAAACACTTGGCACAGTGCCTGGTACATAGTGAGTAGTGAATAAATGCTATTAGAATTAGAGCTCATGTTTCCTACCTCTCAGTTGATTGCTTTATAGTTGCACCACATTGTTTCTCCTGATATCCCTTAGAGTAAAATATTTTAATAGAGTTATTTCTCATTAGAGTTGATTAAATATTTCAGAACAGAACACATACTTAACGAATACCATCTTAACCATTTTTTTTTCCCATTTGAGAGATGGACATGTAATAAATGAAGAATTTGGAATGAAATGAAAAATTAAATGATGTATGTCTGAGTATATTCAGGTAGCCATTATATAATAAATTAGTTTTTAATACAGCTCTGATTCCTAATTTGCATAAACAATTGACCACTTTAGTGGCTCGTTAGATAAATTGAGCCCAACTAACCAATACAAATGTATCACAAATGCATATCTGGAATGTGAAACTTACTGGAAACTCATTGGAACTGAAATTTCCAGTAAGGGGAACCCTTGATTTTTTCAATAAAAGAGGAAATATCTATTCTGGGTTCATGTGGAAGGTATGGATTTAGCAATGATTTGTTCTTTGATTATAATCACTTAGTGCCTTTTAAAGAGATTTGCAGCTCTCTGTGAAGACCTACTGTTATAGCAACAGTGGCCAATCTTATATGCATGATACTGTCTACCAGTTACACTGTTAGTGCCAGCTGTATACATTAAGATGTGTGCCATGAGTTCAGCCCTATTGCTAGTCTTGTTAGGTAGTCACTTGAGGCTCTCTACTTCCCTGTCATTCTCACTAGCCTTTTTCTTCCTAGTAGAACCCTATTTTTTCTCAAATATTGGGTGGCCATGAGCTTTAGGGGAATTTGGGATTTCCCTCAGCCTTCAGGAGGAACTGAATCTTGAATAGTCCAAACCAGATATTCCAATTCTAATTATTACCCTTCCAGTGATTGATCTAGACAATTTTGGCCAATGAGAACTGGAGATAGTCTTTGAGGAGGACAGTGCTTCATGTAAAATTTATGTGTATAAGGAGACACTTCTGTCTCTGATTATTGTCATATTTATATACTGCCTGGAATTGCAGAAACCATCTTCGTACCCTGAGGAGGACCAGCCTCAGGGGACAAGCCGACATGCTTATAATTGACAGAGTGGACAGATGGAAAGGACCTGGGTCCTTCTTGATGTCTATGAATTACCAAGTGAACTCGCCCTGAAGCTGCTCTACCTCTAGACCTCTTATTTTCTAATATAACAAAAGACATTATTTAAGCCAATTTTACTCAGCTTTCTTTTTTCAACAGAAACATGCTAACTGATACAATGTAAAATCATGTAATTATAATTCTGGTCTCTTTATATTTTTTGATTGTAGTTGCCAAAATGAGCTGACGTCTGGAAATTGCTCAGTATGACCAGGCATAGCATGGGCCTTGTCCCATGGTTTCACTCGCCAATGTCCAGTCTCTTTAGAAGTGTAAGTATTTAAACTTCTATTAACCAACAACATTTCTTTATACCTTGAGTTAATGTTTTAGGTACAATTGTATAAATAGTAAATGATACGATTATTAATCTCACACGGTTCCATTTTTGTTGCAGTTTCTTTTTCCTCTTTTTAAAATTACTTATTTTGAGAGAGAGAGAGAGAGAGAGAGTGAGTGAGAGCAAGAGTTAAGAGTGCACACATGCACAAAAGAAGGGAAGGGGCAGAGGGAGAGGGAGAGAGAGAGAATCCTAAACAGGCACTGCGTTGTCAGCACAGAGTCTGATGTGGGGCTTGATCTCACTCACAAACAGTGATATCATGACTTGAGCTGAAATCAGGAGTCAGACACTTAACTCACTGAGCTGCCCAGGCACCCTTCTTTTTCTCTTTTAAGTTCTTTGGTTACCCTCAGTACACTGAAGGGGCACAGTACACTGGAGCACAGCCCACTGAAGGGGGCCAACATGAATGGAGGATCAGCTCAGTCAGAGCAAGCAATGCTGTCGACCTTTTGTGACCTTCACACAGCCATCTCCTTTGGGCTGACATACTGTTTTCCTAACAAAAATGCTAAATTTAGATGTCTTAAAAATGAACTTCCCTCCTTTTTTTAAAGTCTTGAGCACAGAATCGTGCAATAGCAGCTGAAATTTAGAAGACTGAACATATGTGAATTGGGATTCGTGTTGTGATAAATGAAACGAAAAATTAATTTGACGTATATTTCAGTTATATTTAATTTTTCTGCTAGGTGATTATTAAACATAGATGTTAATTCATGTAAATCACCAGGGTTACAGTTTATAGGTGCCTTATAAAATGAATGCAGTTGGATAATGATTAAGCCTATAGGGAGGTCTTACCACCATTAGAAAATCATTTTCGGGGCGCCTGGGTGGCTCAGTTGGTTAAGCATCTGACTTCGGCTCAGGTCACGATCTCGCGGTCCGTGAGTTGGAGCCCTGCGTCGGGTTCTGCGCTGACTGCTCAGAGCCTGGAGCCTGTTTCCGATTCTGTGTCTCCCTCTCTCTCTGCCCCTCCCCCGTTCATGCTCTGTCTCTCTCTGTCTCAAAAATAAATAAACGTTTAAAAAAAAAAAAAAAGAAAATCATTTTCAGTTAATTTCACTCCCGAATAAGTTGCTACCATCCCTGGCCTTACCAGGTACAGTTGCTGACATAATAGTATCTCCCTTGACTGTGAGCGTAATTCTTTGAATGTTGTGGTTTCATCAGATTTGTCATCGGACCTGTTAGGGACCAAAACATGAATGTAGAGGATGGGGGCTCAGTTAAGGGTGACACTAGGCAGTCAGGGATTTCCGTCTAAGCAAAGCAAACTGTGAATGAACTGAACAGATGGCCTGTTCAGAGAGACCCTTAGCAAAGTCCCCAGGTGAGTCCTTAGCCCTTGACATCTTACGTAGTGATCTCTTCATCAATTGGTAATAAATAAATAGACTGTGATCACTGTTTTTAATCAAAGAACTAAGACCTATTTTCTTTTCTGGTAGACAGGCTACATCTACATTGAGGAGGAAAATAAGAAATATCTACAAAAAGCTTTAAAAATACTCGTGTAATGCCTATTAATTTACAACACCTGCCTGCCAGCACTTTTTAGTTGATACATCTGTAGAGAGAGAATGGCAAGGAACCTGTTCTTTCCTGGTCCATATAAGACAGAACAAAGATGTAACAGGATGTTGCTATGTGTTTCTGATTTCTGCCCATAAACAAGTAAAACCTTTTTTAGGATTCTGTCTATTTGCTGCTTGCTTCCTCCAACTCATTCCTACAGAAACTCACCAGTAGGGGTGAAACTCCTTTCCACTCTCCACTCCCTAATTGAACAGTGCAAGTTTGGTATGATAAAAGAAAAAAAAAAATCTCACCTTTAGTCAGAATGCTGGAAGTGGTATGATTAATATTGAGATATTTTTGGCATTGGATTTTATAGGAAATAAAAAGTGCATGATATCCTTTTATGAGTCTCTATCTCCTGGCATCCTGAAATTTCCTCCCCATCACAATATAAAGAATTAAAGTACAGTTTTATGTTGGAGATAAGAAACCTCCCTAATTTTGGAGAATCCTTGGACAAGACCTACAAATTCTGTCTTTAATGGCCTTCATAAGGCCCGCAGCCCTCAGATTAATGTTGAGTCACTAGCTCTTTTGGGGAGTAAGAATGTGAATATTGGTGAAGCCACAATGGTTGTGTAGCTATTGTGCCAGACTCTATAAGCTTGATTGCTTTTATGTATCTTTTTTTTTTTAAGTTTATTTGTTTTGAGAGAGAGTGAGTGTGAGTGAGTGGTGTAGGGACAGAGAGAGAGAAAGAGAGAGAATCCCAAGCAGGCTCTGTGCTATCAGTGCTGAGCTGACCTGGGGCTCGATCTCATAACCGTGAGATCATGACTTGAGCTGGTATCAGTAGGTGGATGCTTAACCAACTGAGCCACCCAGGCACCCTGCTTTTATGTATCTAATAAAAAGTGAAATAATGAAGTCTTTTTGAAAATTGTTGTATGTTTCATTTGTATTAAGGAGTACCAAGAAAATTGTGTGTGTGTGTGTGTGTGTGTGTGTGTGTGAGAAAAATCATAGGGCAGAGTTGTGGTCACTTCGTCAGCCCCTCTGTCCTTTGGGAACAGCTCCTTCAAGTGCTGAAAAGTTGTTTTTTTTTTTTTTAAGTTTATTTATTTTGACAGAGAGCATGAAGGGGGAGGGGGGCGGTGGCGGGAGAGAGAGACAGAGAGAGAACCCCAAGCAGGTTCTGTGCTGCCAGTGCAGTACAGAGTCTGATGCAGGGCTCGATCCTGTGAACTGTGCAATCTTGACCTGAGCCAAAACCAAGAGTAGGATGCTTCACTAATTGAGCCACCCAGTCGCCCTGTCAGTGCTGAAAGCTTTTAAGTTCTGTTTCATTTTAATAAGGGAGGTGTAGTTCTAATGTAACACACACAGCCCTATCTAATTATATAATAGATCACATTTGTTTTGACATTTAAGGTATTCTTCACATGTTTTGCAAGCATTTTTTGGTCCAGTTTCTACCATATATTGTGAGTCCTTTGCATGAACATATTTTCTATATTCTAATTCTTTGTTTTCTTGTATGTGACACCCACTGCAGATTGCAGGGATTCAGTAAATCCTGGTAACTTGCCAGTTTTAGCTAGTAGATAAGATAGTTCTTTCAAGGTTACAAAAACTTTAGCAATTAACAGCAGAAGTGGTCTTAAGCTCTTTTCTTTCTTTTTTAATGAAGATATTTTTATAGGGGTATATTACAGACATACAACATTATATTAGTTTTAGGCATACAACATAATGATTTGATGTTTATACATATTGTAAAATAATCACAATAAGACTAGTTAATATCCATCACCATACATACTTATAGGGTTTTGGTTTTGTTTTGAGGGTTTTTGTTGTTGTTATGAGAACTTTTAAGATTTACTCTTTTTAGCATTTTAAAGTATGCAATACATTATTAAGTAGTATTATAGTCAGTATTTAAGCTCTTAAGGAATACATTTAGGGAAAGATGTGTATACATTTCTGTTGATTTGGTAGCATTCTTCCTATGATTTACACTTCTTAAAAACTTTTTTTTTCTGTTTAAACTTATTTTAGAGAGAGAGAGTGAAACAGGGGAAGGGCAGAGAGGGTGGGAGGGAGAGAGAGAGAGAGAGAGAGACAGAGAGAGAAGGAGAATCTTAAGCAGGCTCCACACTCAGCAGCTCAGCACAGAGCCTGACACAGGGCTGGATCCCATGACTCTGGGACATGAACTGAACCCAAATCAAAAGTCAGATGCTCAACTGACTGAGCCACCCAGGTGCCCTGATTTACACTTCTTAAAGAAAGTGATAGGGACACCTGAGTGGCTCAGTCTGTTAAGTGTCTGGCTCTTGATTTTGGCTCAGGTCATGATCTGGGGGCTCATGAGTTCCAGCCCCAGGGCTTGGGGCTGACAGCGTGGAAACTGCTTGGAATTCTGTCTCTCCCTCTCTCTGCCCCTCCCCAGCTCACGTGCTTTCTCTCTCTCTCAAAATAAATAAATAAACCTAAAAAAAATGGTTAAAAAAAGGTAACAATAGATATAATTTAAGTACTTTAGCTACTGTCATTGTCTAATCTATTAAGCACATAATTGCTCCGTGTATGCTTTTAAAAATACATCCCGTTTGACCATATCTTACTTCATATTTATTTTGTTTTTGAACAACCTTTCATTGTTAGTTCAAATGATAGTTTTCCTGCCCAGTCAAGTAGATGTTAAGTACAGGAGGGAGGCTGGGTCTCTGGAGTATCGAGATTTCTCTTTTCCGCTGGCTCCTTTGATCCATTGTTTGCCTTCTATCTCTAGAGTACCCACCTGACCCACAATTAGCATTTGGTAGCAACCGTGGGACCATAGTTTCAGAGATATTTAGCGACCCAAGGCTGCAGCTGAAGCAAGAAGTAAACACACCAAAAATAGATCTGCCTTGGTTAATGAAGATCACAGATGGAAATACTTTTTTTTTCTTTCCTGTGGACATGGTGGGATTTTAGAACCGATGCTATTAATCAATCTGTCCTAAAACAGAAACAGTTGCAAATATGTAATATAGAGTATCAGTGGAATAGAAAACAAACCTTTAACTAAGCCTGATTTTTTTTGAAGTTGGAAAATGTTGCCAGCCTGTTTTTTATGTAATTGAAAATGTTTAGAAGCTTTCCTGAAGAGTTGATTAATATATCGGAATCAAAAAAGGCAATTTTGGGTCTAATTTTGTTTGTTTACTGTGTAGTACAGGATTCTTGGCTTTGAAATTCTGCCATGCAGGGTGAAAAATGACTGTCAGTGTGAAACAAAGTAGTCTATTGAAAAGAACATTGTGTCTAATAGGGAACAGCTGATACCAGCCCAGTGCATGCTCTCTGGAATTACAATATCTCAATCAGTCTGATTGGTGCCTGTGGATAAAGGAGAGTCCATATTTGGCCAACTGTGGCAGGGGTTGGGGGTAGGGATGTAGTCTCCCCACCCACCCCCACCTCTTGCTGCGAGAATCCCACTATGGGCAGTTGATGGGGAGGCACTCTGGTCTAGGCTGGAGGAATTAGGATAGTTTGGGACCTTGAAAGGCTTCATAAACTGCAGTATCCCCACAAAGGTCGACATGACATTGTGAGGGATGGGTTGCATAGTTTCTGTAGGAGGGCCTGGAATTTTACTCTGGTCCCAGAAGCTTTTCTGAGGATGTCTTGATATTCTGAATCTGAATGAACTAAAATAGGTAGTTGTATTTTGGTACTTAGCTTTTGGAGGAAGAGGCTATGGTTCAAGAAAACTGCCAGAAAAATAATGAGTGAACTCTTAACTAAGAGTTTCTGCCTATTTGGTTAAAACAGCACTACTCAAAAAAAAAAAAAAAAAAAAAAAAAACCAAAACAAAAAAAACCCCAAAAAAACCAAAAACAAAACAAAATAAAAACCCAGGATTACTCAAAGAGACAAAAATGCCTGTCCTAGAGTGATTTTACATCCTTTCTCAGGCAAGTGCCAATTTCAAATATTTTCCCATTATTTCAATCATTGACATCTTGCAGAAACTCCATATTTTTGTGGCTAATAGTACTATGCTTGCTAGATGGTCTTTCAAACTCAAAAGCAACACAGAAGTGTTTTTTAGAATCTCAGGTCTTGGTTTGGGGTTCAGAAAATAAGGTCACTGTATGAGGTTGGACTGAAAATCAATCCACACCAAAGGGGTGTTTCTCATGCCTTTGGGTAGATACTAAAGTATCTGGGCCAGGTTGTCACATAACTGCTGCTTGAGTATCTCCCCTGATAGATTGGGAGCTCATAGCTCAGAAGGCATCTAATTATAAGTAAGTATTGCATCTGTAGCCAGACCTGTTTCCTATAACCTTACTCCTCAGGGGCAACAGAGAATGTCCTCCCTCTGGTTTTGTTGTGATGGTTCTTCAGATATGCGGGGAACTACTTTAACCCGCAACCTGCCCCCCCCCCCCCACTCCCCTACCAGTCAATCCTCTTTCAGACCAAGTTTCACCATGCCCTTTAATCTTTTCACTCATAACAAGATTATCACTATCCTAGGGCTTTAACACTACTTTGGCTGTGATTTTCCTGATCTGGCTTGTGCAGAGTAAAACTGGATTCCCACTCCCCTTTAAAAGACTCTGATAATGCAGTTCAACATATTTTTAGTTCATTTGACAACCATAGCTTAATGTGGGTTCATACTGAGCTTGTGATCCATTGATGCCTCTTGGTCTATTTCAAATAAATGACTGTTTCCTCCTGACCCTCACCCCCACTGCACCTCCACCATATGTACCTGGGCATTTGATTCTTAAAATTGGCATATGGGACTTTACCTTTATACGTACTATGTGTATTTATATTTTGAATTCTGACCTGCCATTCAAATCCATCAAATTCTTGTAAAATCTCGATTTTTCATCAAATGTGCTGTTTTTTTTTCTGCCAGCTGCAAATTTACGGAGCTTTTCCATGTCTTCATATGTGTATCATAGTATTGTAAAGAAGCATGCACTTTGTAGTGAGCCAGATCTTGGTTTTTAACCCAGCTTTGTGTACTTGATGCCTGATGTTGGCATGTTACTTAAACCCCCCAAGCCCAGTTTACTCCTATGAAAATGAAGAAGACAGTATTTTCTTTAGGTTTGTTGTGAGCATTTATAATAACACAAGTGTCTATCATGTAGTAGGTGATGGTGTTAGTAATAATAAATGTTTTATTGACATGGACTCAGAATCGATTCTCTTATTTTCTTTATCCTTATCTGGGTCAGAGTTAATATTTTGGATAGGGCCAAGGACAGGGTTGTGTAGCCTCTAGATACCATTCTCCATGTTGACATCCATTGATTGGACAAATATTATTGAGTGATACATATTTATTGAGCTCAACTATGTTTATGTACTATTCTAGTGATTAGGGTCACAGTGGCAAAAAAAAAAAAAAAAAAAAAATACGGTAAAGTCCCTGTCCTTATGAAGCTAGCATTCAAAAGGACAGGGCTACCACATAACGTAGGGACATCATTCACAGAGAATTTGTTGGCTGTGCAAGAGGAAGAAACAGACATACAGAGATACACACACACACATATGTATCATACATAGTATATATAATACAATATTTAGATAATGGTAAGAGCGAAAGTATATGTTATCAGAGAATGGCAAGAACTGTGTAGAAAGATAAAACAAGGGACTCAGAGTTTAATAGAGGGCAAATGCTATCTTATATCAGATAGGTTGGAAAAAACCTCTCTAAGAAGGCAACATTGGGGAGAGTCCTTGTGGAGGGAGGAAGTGAGCTATGCATGAAGGGAAAGGTTCTAGTCACAAGGGCATTGATTCATTAATTCAAGCGTTTTTGGTATGAATGGTCAACCAGGTATTTATTTCTTTAAACATACTGTCTTATCCACCAGGTCCCAAGAATATTAAGATATTTTTTTTCTAAATATGCTTGCCCTCATTCATATAAATGTCAGATGGGTCTGACATTGTTTGGGGGCTATGGGGAGGCACAGCATTTGTATTTCCTTGTCCATATGAAGGCCTCTCTGCCTCTGGTGTTTCTCTCTGAGTAAATGTGCAAGTTCATAAGGTGTAAAGCAAAGAGGACCCATCAGTCATCCCGATCCTCTGAATTGACCCTTGTGGTGCACAGGGTGATAGAAGCCTCATCCAGGTTGCTCTCACATCCCTAGCTATGGGTGCAGCACCCCACGTTCACCTGTCCTTATACCTGTGAAAAAGAGGCATGTAGGATCTTTATTATTTCCCCCCAGGGAATCCATCCTGGTTCCTCATGAGCACAACTTCCTTTTCTAAGGACTCATACATCATCTGTCTCACCATTTTAGAATATTACCATGTTTCACACTCAAGCTTGCACATCTATAGATCACAGAATAACACTTTTCTCTGCTCATTTTGAGAAAGTGGAATACTATTTTTCTAACCCCATTGCCCCCAGTACCTTTTCTCTTCTCTATGATTTCTTAAAGATTACTGACAGGGACTCTTAGATTACATCTGCAAAGTCTCTCCCACACTCTGGGATGTAATTTGTTTAGGCCTGGAGACTTGAACTCATTTAAAACAGCAAGATGGTCTCCTGCTATCACTTTAGTTATCTCATACTTCACTTTCTTCTAAACTACATTTATTCAGCCCTCCTGAGCTTAAAGATCACTCTCCTTGATACCAAAGATGGAAATACAACAGAAGTTGTGATCTATGACTTTCTCTTTGTTGTTTGTTAATGTTATATCATCTGTCCCAAGAAGTGAGTGTGTTTTTAAGGTTCATCTCTTTTACTTTGATTGTAGCTGATAAGGGGTGTGTGTGCTTCCAGGTTTGTGGATGAAAGCCTTAAGCGTGTTTCACATAGGCATATTTCACAAGAGGACATTGAGGGATTACCCTCCTATCATGTTATTTCAGCTTAATACTCCTGTGCACATTTTTCTCTTGTTAGTATGCAGTCGTAAGTGAGGGCTCGAGCCACAACCAAGGGCAAATCCTGGCTGTTGCACTTACTATAGCAGTGAGACCATGGACAGGTCCGTTAGCCTCTCAGCATCTGAGTTGCCTTGTCTGTAAAGTGGAGATAATAATGCTTACCTGATAGAATTTGAGCGTAAATGATTTAATACAAGGGGCTTAGAGTAGTATCTGGCACACCTTCACCATCATCATTTCTAATGTATTCCCATCATCTTTCAAATATATTTTAAAAATTCTGATCTAATCAGAGAGTTCCTCATGAACCACAGTTTGTCCTGTGGTTAGGGCACGTTCAATCCAATTTTTCATATGTTGTATCTCTTTGTGTACCCCATGTCAAACAGTGAGAATTGGTATAGACAATGATGATGTGAGGCTCTCAAAGACCACGAATTAACAAAGAAAGATGAAATTACATTTAGTGTACTTATGGCAGGAGCAAAATAAATGGACGCATTTTTATAAAGACTCCGATTTGAGTCTGGTTTGAAATAAAAAAGAACTTTCTTCTCAATCAGAGAATCCAAGTAGCCAGTGCACCCATTTCCAAGCCTTCTGGCTTAGTTTGAATGATAAAGGAAGACTTATCCCAGATGAGGCCAAACAAATCTGTAATACCTCATTGGAATTGTAAAATATTATTTCATAGCAGTGTGAAAAGGTAAATTTGCAATCACCAAGGGAACCCTGAGCCTCTCAGATCTTTGGACCATATTAGGGCCTTTGGAATCTTTGATAGAAACTGGTTGGTTGCTGTATGGGAGGATTCTTTATCCTCCTGCCTTTATGTTTTCAAAATGGATTTTCTTTGGCACGACAACCGTTGCATTCTTGGCCTTCTCTGATTGGAGAAAGAACTAACATACTTAGGCTTTTCTTCCTTGGAGCTCTCCTTTCTACAGGATACTGACTCCTGGTAGAAACTTATAGAAGCAGCCACTGCTTGGGTGGGGGAGGTCCTACAGTAGTGTAGTGATGACTATGATTGGTGGGTCAATCTGCCTAACTGAGAAGCAGTATTAGCAAGTCTTTTCTGTCCAGACCTCAAGCCAAATTCTCTAATTAGTTTTATCAGTAATAATAATAAAGCTGACACTTTGATTTCTGTTTGTCTCCTCTGTCTTGTTTCTCAAGAGATTCTTAAGAAGAGGCAAGAGGGATGTTATTTATTGATTCTTTCATATCTCAAACAATGCAAACAGTAAGAGTGAAGGTAAGCAATATTCGTTAGCTCCCTTCTTTACATGTAACCAAGGTGTGAGCCAAAACAGTCTTTTTTTTTAATTTTTTTAATGTTTATTTTTGAGACAGAGAAAGACAGAGCATGAGCGGAAGAGAGTAGAGAGAGAGAGGGAGACACAGAATCCGAAGCAGGCTCCAGGCTCCGAGCTGGTAGCCAGAGCCCGATGCGGGGCTCAAACTCACAAACTGCGAGATCATGACCTGAGCCGAAGTCGGACACCCAACTGACTGAGCCACCCAGGTGCCCCTGAACCAAGACAGTCTTTAGGCAACCTGTACAAAAATTATCTGATTGACTTCCCCCTAGGTAAATCTGCCCTTATTTCTGTCTTTCATTGGGGTCAAACAAATAAATAAATCTGGAAACTCATGATGGAAAAAGAGCTATTGGCAGCAACTAGGTGGAGGGAAAAGCTAGAAGGAATTGATTGGAAAATGACTCTCAGGATTGGGGCGGACCTCCTGTTATTTAGAATAGAAAGTAGCAGAGTGTCAGTGCCCTGGGGCCAACAGGAAGTTTGAGCAAGATCAAGAGCACAGGTAATAAAGGTGCAGAGAAGCTAGGATGAGAAATTTCTTAAAATTGTTGTCTTGTACAACAGTCCATGCTGTTCCTAGATATGTTTATAGTTCCCCCTTAACAGCTGCATACCACATTTTATTCTTGCTGAGCCAGAGAGAGCTATGGAGTCAACTAGAAGGTAGAAAGAAAGCAAAATGTGGCCTGGATGTATAGGAGATGAGACATAGATATAGATGTTGAGAACCCCAAAAGTAGAACCAGGTTTAGAAACTGGTTAATGAGCACAATTGGAACAGATTAGCTAGAAGAGAAGATGTGCCAGGCAGGACCTTCCAGGAGTAGAAGGAAATGAGCAAAGGAGAAATTAGAGTTCTCAAGCTGAAGAGCCAAGGAGAACTCTGGGGAACCACAAAGTTAATACCAGGAAAGCTTGAAGATAGTAAGTACTCTTTGGGATTCGGATGGAAGATTGGTTTTCCAAGGGACCAAATACCAGAGTGGACTCTAAATCCAAAATTCGTGAAATACTTACTCATCGATTGCTCTGTGACTGTCACAGTACTGGGCACTCGTGAATGAACAGTAGGCAATATGACCTACTCTTTTTCCTTTTTTTTGACTCACTTCTTGCTTTTTTTATTTTTGAGAGAAAGTGCATGAGTGGGAGGGAGGGGCAGAAGGAGAGAGAGAATCTTAAGCAGGCTCCATACGGAGTATGGAGCCCGACGTGGGGCTCAGTCCCTTGACCCTGGGATCATTACCTGAGCTGAAATCAAGAATTGGTCTCTCAACCCACTGAGCCACCCAGGCTCCCCTGTGATATGCCCTACTCTTGCTCACATGGGGCTTACAATCTAAGGGGAGGTAGAGCCAATTAAAAAGAAAAAGTGGCAGGTGCTACCTGGTGCAGGGCGCCATGGCAATACAGAGGCTGTACCTGACCTAGCAGCTGGGAGTTCCATCTAAACTGAGACCTTCCTGAAGGACAAGTCAGAGGTAGGCAATCAAGGAAGAGCATTCCAAGCAAAGTGGGTAGGATGTGACAGGGCCTTGGGGTGGCCAAGAAAGAATTAGGCATTCAGAAACCTGCAGGTGGGTTGAAATCAACCACTCCAAGTGCTTTTTTTTTCTTTAATGTTTTTTTATTTTGAGAGTGAGAGAGTGAGCACAAGCCGGGAGAGAGGGAGGAAGGAAGAGAGAGAGAGAGAGAGAGAGAGAGGGAATCCCAAGCAGGCTCTGTGCTGTCAGCCCTAAGCCTGACGAGGGGCTCAATCCCATGAACCATGAAATCATGACCTGAGCTGAAACCAAGAGTCGGAGGCTTAACCAACTCAGTCAACAAGGTGCCCTCAGGTACTTTTTGTAGATAATCACTTTGCCTGGAGTTTGAATCTGAAGAAAAGATGAAAATGGGCCTTAGCAAGGTCACCAGGTAGAAAATGTCCCTTGGTGTCTGTTCCTTGGGGTGCCAGCAATAGAGCAATAAAAAGTAGCCTTGAGAGGGGCCCAGGTGAGTGGAATGGGTGCTGTGAGGTTCTCTGGAAGCCGAGGCAATGGGCAGGGCGGGGGGGCACCATGCTGCCAGATGCAGAAGAAAAGAAGAATACTGCCTAGGAAAGTGGACCTTGTGCATAGCCAGGAGGAAGAAAAAGACAATTTAGTTTTATATGTTACATTTTAATAATAGTCATTTGTAACTGCATAATGAAATTTGTGAACAAAAGTTCATTTCCAGAAGAATAATCTCTAACTGATATGCAATGCCTCAGTAGGATTTGGCCAGGTTTTAATTTTAGCTTGAATAAATAATGTAAGATACTAGGCTGGGTGAGATAAAAGGAAATCTTCGTACTTTCATCTCTCCATGATGGAAATAATAACTACTTTATTTCAAAACAAGTTTCCAATTAGTTTCTGTGAAATATTATTATCCCCTTTTTCCAGATACTGTAGCTCATTTTGAAACTTAATTTTGATAATATATAAACATTTTTTAAACTTACTCTACAGGAATGACAGTTATATTTGGAGAGAGGAACGCTGTTGGGCTGGAACTATATTATTTGGGACCGTTCTAAATAATAGTAAAAATAACAAAAGAGAATTAGTCAAAATGTAATCTCTTTCATGACTATTCATGACCTGGCATGGATTTCTCTTTAGACCATATCCTTTAAGGTTGTTCCATGGACTTTTTTCTTCAAGACTAGTAACATGTCACTTAAGGTTATATACTCTCTTGTCCCCTTTTAAAAAGCTAATATTATTTAAATAATCAATGAGCTCATTCAGTAAACACCTGAGTACTAACTGTGTGCCAGACCCTGGGCCAGGTGCTGGGGCTTATGTAGTGAATCTGGTAAATATGACATTTGCCTTTGTGGTGCTTACTCTAGGGCTACCTGAGAAATTCTGAGGACACTGTGGGGGAGAGGTCTTATAGAAATAAAGACCCACGTTTTAATTTGTATTTTAAGTCAGGACCTAACCATTATCAATGAATCATTCCAGATGGGTAAACTGAGGCACAGATTATTCGGGCTCAACCTGTTAGTAATAAAGCGGTGACTTCAGTTGAAAAGTTGGTCCCCTGTTGAGTCCTTCACTCCCTAGGCCCCATGAGCTCACTTTCCTACAATTGCCGTGTACTGTTCACTCTGTTTTTCTTCCCTCAATGTAGAAAGGCAGACTGGTGACACTATTTTTCAGATGAAGAAAACAAGGCAGGGGGAGTTTTACCCAAGGCCACTTATCACTTTTATGGAGGAGCCAGCATCACAACTCCTACCCTTTGAGTTTCCAGGCCGTTGCCTAGCTACCAAACCTCCCTGCCTCTTCCACTGCACAGCAGCCGAGCAGGCGCTTAATAATCATAATTGATGGTGCTGGCTAAAAGGGAGAGCTCAGAGTGATTCTGGGGAGTTTGTTTTTACATACCAATGAATTTTCTTCTTCTTGTGGTCAATAACCTATACCCATTTGTTTTAGATAGCATCCCTGTCTTAGTCCACAATGAAGCTTTCTTATCTACACTGATGATTTCTCTTTTCTCTCTTTCTCAACTATTCTTTCTGGGGGAATCTAGTTGCTGTTTACAGGTATCACACATTTTAAAGAAATATTTGTCTTAAAACAAAACAAAACAAAACAAAACAAAACAAAAAACAATGTCTGGCTTCCCACAGAAGAGCCTCGCTATAGCAGTTTTAAGGAATAGAATGCAGTTCAGTGAAAGTTAAATAAATTCCACCAGAAAGTAACACTTCTTAAAGTATTAGCTCCAATAGTTATTTAACTATGTTAAAAATATTTGAGCACCTGTTTGTTCCAGATACCATCGTGAATATAAAAGATAACTTTGTTTATCCTTTCAGTGATGATTTATTGAGTGCCGGACATGTGCAAAATACCATGCATATGCTGGGGATTCTGTACTTGTCCTTATGTTGCAGATAGTCCAGGGAGGAGAGTCAGACAGTCTGAGAGGATCACATGAGTAGACGATTGCAACTTTCACATGTGCCTCAAAGAAGGAGCACATGATGCTGTGAGTGCCCATGATGGTGGCTTTAGCAGTCAGGGAAGTGGTACTCCAGTTGAGCTGTGATGAATAAGCAGAGGGAACTAGACAAATAGGGAAGGAAAGAGCATTCCAGGCAGAGGAAACACATTCAAAGGCCCTGTGGTGGGTGAGAACATGTGGAGTCCAGGAACTGTAAGACTAGCATGGTTTGAGTAAAATAAGAGGTTGAGAGGAAGCTGGAAAGGCAGGTAGAGGCCAGACTGTGCATGGTATCAGATGCTTGTACTGTGTTACCTCATGGCCTCAGCCTGCTTTCAGCCAAGGCTATGTGGATCGTGCCATGCAAGCTCCCACCAATTCTGTGCTGACCTCATTCCAAGTGTGCCTGGGGCTTCGCTGGTCCCCAGGCCTACTTCCCTTATAGGAGACCACTGGCAGTCACATGTGAGCAAGTCTCAAGTGCCAGGGAATTAGCACCTACAGGCACCCCCCCCCCCCCCCCCCGCCCCAGCCATTGGTGGATGAAAGCCTATAGGTGAATGCTTCTCCCCTTTGTCTCTGGGGGCAATTCTGAAATGCATTCCCCACACTCCCTCAGAAGTTCCCTTTGGATTGATCACAGCTGCTCACAGGGTGGTCCACTTGCTCATTCATTTCCTCCCTTTCCCTAAACCATGACTCCTGTTCCTTGGGGTCACTTCCCAAATGAAAAAGCACAGGCAAGCTTTTGTGTTCTGTTGTTTGGGTGGGGGGGGGGGGGGAGCCAGAGAAAGATGCCATGTGAAGGAACTTGGAATTTTGTCTTTGTCTTAAAAGCTGTGGAAAATGATTGTTTTAACAGGATGGTGAATTAGCACTTTTGCACTTCAAAGAGATCATTTTGGCTGCAGTGTGGAAAATGGATTGGAGGAAGGCCAGGGTAGGTGAGGGTGGAATAGTTCATGCACTGTAATAGTCTAGGCAAACATAGTTGGAACAATAAAGATGGAGAGAAATAGATTTCAAAAATATTTAGGGCCCCTGATTGACAGGACTTGGTGACAGATTGGCTATGGCAAGTGAAGGAGAAGGAGGTATTTGAAATGACTCCTAGGTGTCTGACTTTCTTAGCTGAATGGATGATGATGTGCTTCCCTCAGATGGGAGACTCTGGAAGGTCAGGTGTAGGCGAGGGAGTACTAGTACTAGTTAAGGTTTTGTATGAACCTAATAGAAGCTGGCTTAAACAAAAGGGGGATTAGTTGGCTAACAGAAATGGGAAAAAAAAAAAAAGGTAGACTGGCTTTAGGCAGGACTTGTTTAGGGACCAAACAATGTGACAAGGATCAGTCTCTCAGCTTTGCTTCCCTTGGGTACCTTTGGCTGCTTAGGGGGGAAGCAAGATGACCACATTCTCATATGACCAGGTACAGGAAGAGGGCTTTTCTCTCCAGGAGCCAGCTAAAGCATCATGGTGACTCATTTGCTCTGATTGGATTATATGCCCACAGGCCAAGAGACACCCTGTTTAGGGGGATAGGATATGTGGATTGGTGTAATCACTGCTTACCCCTGGTTGTGGATGAGGGTGGGGTCAGTCTCATGGAAACTCATTTGGCCCAGAGTGGGAGGGCTGAAGTCCTTGAAGGAGTCCTGAAGTCCCCTGCTGTTAAGAAGGGGAAAATTGGTGCTAGGAAAGTAACCAACAGTTCTCAATACCACGGAGAAAGTTCCTGAGTTTTGTTCTGAACATGTGTTTGAGGTACCTTTAAAGATCTTCTAAAGACAATGGATGCAGGGAGTTAATTCAGAGGAGAGTTCTGGGATGGATGTAGCTTGGGAATAATTTGCATAAAAGTATCCCTGAAACTGAGGGAATGGATAAAATTAACTAGGAGAGGAATACATACTGAGAGGAGAAGAGGACCACGGACCAGAGATCAAGTGTGAAAGCATTCCAACATTGAGTTGGAATTCTCCTAGGTCAAGGGTAATTAATCTGAAAATAAGGAATAAACAAAGAGGTAGGAAGAAATCTTGGAGCACTGACTTATTTAATAAATAATGAATGTGACACATAATAGCTGCCTCCTTGGAATTCACAGTCCAGTAACCAGACTTGAGTTCAACATTGATGTAGAGAGAACTTCAATTTCCACAAGTTAACAGTTGTATTAGAGGCTTAAACCCCCAGCACATCCAGTGGGAGCACAGAGAAGAGAATGGCTAATTGTTCTTGGGAGGGTAAAGGGATCACGTGAGAATCTTAAGAGATGAACAAGATTTTGCCATTTGGAGAAGGAAAAAGTTCAGGTCCAAGTTCAACTTACATAGAAGAGTCGGGAAGGAATCAGAAGTAAGGGATGACAACCAAAGCCATGAGAAATTTAGGAAATAGGCAAGGACCTAGTAAATCTGTTGGCTAAGGAGGAAAAGCTGGGGGTATCATTTGGTTATGTTTTGGGATGGCTACTTATCTGTGAGCTTCACTGTATCACTCTATCACTGCAAAACCCAACTTTACTGGCTTTTATCCTGGACTGGCTGGTTGGTTGACATATTAATGTTGGTTTTGTTTGTTTGTTTGCTTGGCATTAGAAAGACTCTAAATCTAAAAGGTTTTTATAGTGGATTTTGACTAATTGCTTTCTATTCCAAAGTGAAGACAGAAATAAATGATTACCTTTCAACAAAGGCAATTTCACTTAAATATTAGGAAGTGTTTTCTTATCAGTGAATTTATTTTACTTGTCTGCATCAGCCTTACAACTTATAGACTCAGTCAACGATCATAACAGCCAAAGAAAGGAGGCTGTACAATAAACAAACAAACAGAAAACCAAATAAATAAAATCGGTAAGTTGACTGGGGATGGAAGAGTTAAGAAAATTACATATGGAGCAGTAACCATAACATTTCCAACTAACTAAGGCATGTTTCTGAAGGAAGTATGATTTAGGGATCTGATTAGCCAGAAGAGCTTGGGGATGGGGCACGCTTTCCAGGCATTTCAGGCAGAGGGTAGCTGTGACAGGCACAATAATGCTCTCAAAGATGTCCACATCCTTATTCCTAGAAACTGTGAATATATTACCTTACATGGCAAGGAACAATTCAGGTTGCAGATGACATTAAGCTTGTTAATCAGCTGACTTGAAGAGAGGGAGATTGTTCTGGATTATTCTGGTGGGTCTCATTTAAATTTTTTTTTTTTTAATTTTTTTTTTTTCAACGTTTATTTATTTTTGGGACAGAGAGAGACAGAGCATGAACGGGGGAGGGGCAGAGAGAGAGGGAGACACAGAATCTGAAACAGGCTCCAGGCTCTGAGCTATCAGCACAGAGCCCGACGCGGGGCTCGAACTCACGGACCGCGAGATCGTGACCTGGCTGAAGTCGGACGCTTAACCGACTGCGCCACCCAGGCGCCCCTAAATTTTTTTTTTTAACATTCATTCATTTTTGAGAGACAGACAGACAGAGTATGAGCCGGGGAGGGGCAGAGAGAGAGGGAGACACGGAATCTGAAGCAGACTCCAGGCTGTGAGCTGTCAGCAGAGAGCTCCACGCAGGGCTCGATCTCATGGACTGCGAGATCATAACCTGAGCCGAAGTCAGACGCTCAACCAACTGAGCTACCCAGGTGTTCCGTGGTGGGTCTCATTTTAAATCATAAGGATCCTTTAAAGTAGAGGAAGGCAGAAGAGGAAGTCAGAGAAAGATGTGAAGATGCTTTGCTGCTGGTTTTGAAGTTGGAGGTAGGGGCCATGAACAAAGGAATGCAGGCAGCCTCTAGAAGCTGGGAAAAGGCAAGGAAGCACATTCTCCTCTGGAGTCTCCAGAAAGGAGGGTTCTAACTCTGCTAACATCTCAACTGTAGCCCAGTAAGAGCCATTTTGGACTTCTGAGCTACAGAACTGTAAGATAATACACTTGTGTATTTTTTAAAATTTTGGTTTTAAAACTTTATTTGATTATGAAAAAAATGTGCATTGCAAGAATTAAAATCATTTGAACAACAATAACAACAACAAATGGCACTCTGATTAAACTATATTTTACAGCCTGCAGGATACCTTGGGCCAGCTTGGTTTTCACTAGAGATTTCTCTGCCAGCCTGCCACCCACCCCCCCACCCCTCCCAGCTTCTTTCTTCACCAACATGCAAGTTCTTTTCCTTCCTTGTCAGCCAGAGAGGCCCATTGGAGAGGCAAGTTCAGCCTTCCTTGCCAGTAGTTCTTTGACTTGAAAAGGGGGCAGCACAGTCATTTAAACTGGATCCAACCTCTTGGCTTCTTACAAAGTTAAACAGCTCAAAGAAAGAAGATAAGAAGACAATGCTTGTGGAACAGACAGTATGTATTGGCTTGCACGCCTCATTACAATTCACCTGCTGTTGGCTCCCATTCAGTGGTTTCTTCTGAAGGCAGTGGATTTTTCTCTTGCATTTTATCTTCTTCAGTTTCTATGTATCGAATTTCTCAATCTCAGCCATATGGGGTTTGTCAGACATAGTTGTAGAGGAAGCTGAGTGAGACATGTGAGCTGGCAAAGTCCGATCTGTGCAGTGGCCACTGAGTCTGAATTTGTATGGTTTTAAGCCAAGTGGCTGAAATAGTCTAATGGATGAAAGACATAGAGTTGGTTTGCTTCTGGAATAGACAGAAGCCAGTTGGCAATAGGGGAGGCCATGCACTCAAGATGTTATTATTACCTCTCTTTGATTAATTAAAAAAAAATTTTTAATTTGGGATAATTTCAGACTTTTAGAAAAGTTACAAAAATAGTGTAAAGAATGCTTGTGTATCCTTCACATAACTACCTAAATTATAACAATTTAACATATTTGCTTTATAATTTTCTCTCTCTACATAAATAAATATATACATGAAACATATAACTACAATGTATAGTATATAAATATAGTAAATATTCTCTCTAATATTTCACTGTGTGGATATTTTATATTATGTATTATATATAATTTATTGAACTGTTTGAGTAAATTGAAGATATGGTGTCCCTCTCTTCCCCAAATACTTCAATGTGTGATTCCTGAAAAATATAACCACTGTACAGTGAGCAAAATCAATAAATTAAAAATGACACAGCATTATTAGGTGATGTAAAAGCCTATTTAAGTGTTGCCAATTGCCTCATTCATGTCTTTACAACAAAGAGAATATTTGTTTTTCAGATCCAGGATCTAACCCAGGATCATGTGTTGCATTTGGATCTCATATTGTTTGTCTCCTTCAGTCTGGAGCAGTAATTCAGGTTCTCTCTGTTTCTCATGATTTCCACATTTTTAAAGAGTACAGCCAATCATTTTGTAGACTGTCCCTCAGTATGGGTTATGTAATGGTCTTTTGTGATTAAGATTCAGGTTATGCTTTTTGGCAGGAGCTTTCAGCATTGGTACTGTGTCCTTCTCTGTGCATGATATCAGGAGGTACTTGCTGAAGATAATATTGCCAGCTTCACTGTAAAGTTACTATCATTCTCTTTATATTTAATAAGTGTCTTGGGGAGGTATTTTGAGACAATACAAGTATGTTGTTTCTCATTAATACTTTCACTTGCTCATTTTAGCATCCATGATTCTTGTCTGAAACAAGTAATTCTATGGTGGCTGCCATTTAGAGATTCTCCAATTATTTAAACTTTAAATCTATGAGTCTAACAGGTGGGATTTTTTTATTTTTTTATTTTTTTAATTTATATCCAAGTTAGTTAGCATATAGTACAACAATGATTTCAGGAGTAGCCCGTGTATTTAGCCCATCCCCCTTCCCATAACCCCTCCAGTAATAAGAGGTGGGATTTTTAAAACATAACCCCAATACCTTCATCTCATCTAAAACCAAATGAACAATAATTCATTAATTTCCCAATTATCTTACAAATTTTAAAAGCTCTTTATTTTGAGATAATTTTAGACTTACAGAAGGATTTCAAAAGCAGTGTAGAGGGTTTCTATATGCCAGTAATTTTCTGTTAAATCTGTACATCACATTTGGAAGAATTGACAATTTAATAATACTGAGTCTTCTAGTCTATAAATGTGATTATTTGGATCTGCACACATTCTGTTATATATTATAACATGAATGACATATATAGAACTAAATTTCATTTTTGGAGTGCTACTAAAAATGGTATTTAAAAAAAATTGAATTCTAATTTGTCACTGCAAGTGTGCAGAATTGACTTTGTATCCTGCAGAGGTGCCAAACTCATATACAAGCTCTAAGAGATATGTCTGGTGTATATTTTGGGATTTTCTATATAGACCATCATGTCATATGTGAATGGAGATGATTTTCTTTCTTCCTCTCCAATTTGTAAGCCTTTGATTTCCTTTTGTTGTTTTATTGCACTGGCTAGAATATGCCCAGTATGATGCATTCAGTATGGTGTTGAATAGGAGTGGTGAGAGAGGACATTCCTGGTTTGATCTAAATGGGAAAGCATTGAGTTTTGGGCCAATTGGTTGTCCTGAGACCTCATTTTCCAATGGGTTTGAAAAAAAAATTGCATTTGAAGATTTGTAGTTTCTGGCATTTTAAGAATATATTTTTTAAGTTTATTTATTTTGAGAGAGAGAGAGAGAGGCAGAGAGAGGGAGAGATGGAGAATCCCAAGCAAGCTCCACACTATCAGCACAGAGCTCAACATGGGGCTTGAACTCACAAACCTCAAGATCATGATCTGAGCCAAAATCAGTAGTCAAATGCTCAACTGACTGAGCCACCCAGGTGCCCTTGGCTTTTTCCTTTTTGGTTGTACTAAGTGTGGGACTGATGTTCATTCTAGCTGTCTATATCCCCAAGTGGAAACTGGAGGCTCCACACGTTTTTTTCTCACAACTGTTTGTTTGAGTCAGAATCCAAATGAGATGTATATAACCTAATGTTGATATGTTCCTTAAGTCTCTTTTGATGTATATTTTGTTCTTCTTTTCCTGTCTATTTGTTCTTCTTGCTATTTTTTTTCTGTTATTGTTGTCAAAGACACTGGGTTGTCTATTTTATAATGTTTCCCATAGTCTGAATTTTGCTGATTACATCCCCGTGGTATGGCTTAATATAGTCCTCTGCCCACTGTTTTCCCTGTAAATTGGTAGTTAGATCTTGAGGCTTTATCAGAATCGGGTTTGTTTTTCCTTGAAAATTCATAATCTGGGTATTTCTTGTGTGTGTGTGTGTGTGTGTATGATTTATCAGCTATTGATGTTAGCTGCCCACCTCTCTATATTAGGGCTTTCAAAATGCCTTTCTTTTGGGGTACCTGGGTGGCTCAGTCGGTTGGGCGTCTGGCTTTGGCTCAGGTGATGATCTCGTGGTCTGTGAGTTCGAGTCCTGTGTCAGACTCTGTGCTGACAGCTCAGGGCTTGGAGCCTGCTTCAACTTCTGTGTCTCCCTCTCTCTCTCCCTCTCCCCTGCCCACACTCTGTGTCACTCTCTCAATAATAAAGAAACATTAAAAAATAAATAAAATAAAATTCCTTTCTTTTACTGTAATGAAGATTATAGTAAAAATTTGTAATGAAGTTGAAGAAAATGGGGCTCAGAAAGGTTAAGTGACTTTCCTAAGTCAGCATGTCCAGTTAGTAAAAGTTGTAGCCTGGAACCTGTGTTTTGGGAATGCAAGCCCTATATGCTTTCTATAAGCATATTGCCTTTCCAGACATTGCATTATTAAGCAGTAGGAAGATCACTTTTCCATCCTGAGGTACATGAGGCATATTCATGTCTTTTAGAAGATTGAATTCTCTTTTGCTTAGAGGCATAGGACCATACCAAATGATTATTCAAAAAAATATTCCCCTCAAGTTCTGGGTTACATCCCTTTTTATGGATACAATTAATTTTTTTTTTCATGCTAGTTCTAGTGTCTGGAATGGTGTCTAAACTCCACTCTGAATCCTGAGCACATTTGGGCTTCTGCTTGCTACTCCAGTGCTACAGAAGAAAAGACAACATGAACAGATGTAGATTAAGTACTACAAAGCAATTTGTTTCTTTTTTATACTGCATTCAAGACTTGCTACTAAAATTTCTCCTCCACTTGGAAAGAGAGAGGGGGGAGGAAGGAGAGAGGGAAGGGATAATGTTGCAGTTGGTTTTTATCTACCACCTAAATTTTTCATGAGTTTGTATCTAAGGTGATATAGCATCTCTCTTTGGGGGGCAGGCAATTCCATGAATTATTGGCTAGTGTTTTGTGGAGACAACTGAGAAAAAGACATTTTTAACTCTGTAAAAATAGATTTTTCATGTTCAAATCAACCAAGGACAGACATCTATCTTGACCTGAGCATTCACTTTTCAACACAAGTGGATGTACGCAGATACCCATCCTGTATCATCTGATGCATGACTGTGATGTTCCTGAGCTTATTTTCCTAAAGAGGACATGAGCTTCCCATCCTGCAAGTATTTCCTGGTATCACTGTATTATTAAATCTATAATAATAGGGATTATTATTGAAATAACTTTCAGTCTATTTCAAATCCAATTTTTGAATTAAGGAAGGATGAACTTGGCTTTGCCTTTTAACCACAGGGTTCTGGGAATTCCTAAGCAGAGGGAAGGCTCCACCTCCTCTGCTTTCTCCTACACAGACTCAGAAACTCTTCGGTGAGGATGGACTTTTTGGCCTATATTAAACATTTTGCTCTGTGTTGGGACAAATGGAAGTATTGGGATCATGATGGGCATAGGAGAAAATGGAGCAGAAACCCAAAGAACATACCTAACTTTGGAAACAGTGTTAAGAGTCCATTGCAAGGACCACAGTGAACAGATATAAAAGTAGGAGTTAAATTTAGCTCCCTACAACTTTTGGAATATTAAGGTAATATGGAGTTGTAGTGATTATCTGGTTCAATCCATTTTGGGGAGTTGACTTACCTAAAGTCACAAAATTGCCACCGGCCAAACAGACATTGAAGTTTTGTTCTCTTGAGCTGTTCCTTGAACTTCTCTTCCTTCAGCATCTGAATTCAGAAAACCTGGGCATGGGGTCTGGCCCTCTTGTTAACTTCATCTGTGATCTTGTGCAAATCACTCATTGTCACTGAAACTCATTTTCCCCATCTGAAAACTGTGGATAATGATACCTTTCAGGCTGTAGTTGACTAAATGGATTTGGAAGCCCTTTGTAGAAGTAAAGCACGTAGAGGAGTTAGTAGAGCTGTGGAATCAAGCTGACTCTAGTTGGATCCACTCATATTCCTTAGGAAATTTCATGCTGTATCTAGACTTCTTCCTGAACACCTTGGGTGTGAATTCAAAGCCCATTAACATGCCATGCAATAAGAGGTGGTCAGCCACTTCACCTCAGTAACATCATCCCCAAGAACCCACTTATAGTCTGGAAGGAATCTGACTCTTGGGAGTTGCTGTAAAGATTATGTGGGCATCCTTTAGCATCTTCTTTCTGCTGTGAAAAAATATATATAGTTAATAGATTTCACTACTGTCTATAGGAGTGTTCACTAGGGATCTTTGGAAAGAGTAATCTTCACATTTAGAAGTATTTTCTCATTATGGATAATGGGATGATGAGGTGAAAAATGATCTTGGCTACTTAGGATTCTAAAAAGCCTTCGGACTGAATAATGTTTGGTGAATTAGACATAATGAAAGCAAAGAAATAACTCATTTACTACAAGGTCCACTTAGTTATTTAATCACTTTTACTGTCATACAAATATGCATTCCCATGCAAAGTGGTGAAAAAGTTAGTAATGGCATAAAATGCAGTTGTATAATGACAGCTCTCTTATATAAAGGGAGAGCTTCATTCTGGACAGTTCTGTGATTGAGCCAAGACTCCTTGTGGCATGGACCTTGTAGAGGAGCAGTGATTGGAATCCCTCACCTTGTCCCTAGATTATTATACATTGTTGAACAGAGAGGCATAAAATTGGCAAGTTAGACCTGGATTTTGTTTGTGCTGAAATGAGATCATTAGCGTGAAAATACTTTGGGAGAATACTGGCGGAATATGGAGTTACTATTACCTTAAATTTTTAGAAAATATAGGCCAAAGAAGGGAATGGATGCTCTTAGCCACATATTCTGAAAATATTACCAGAAAAACCAGTCCTCGAGTTATGACAGGCATCAAAATGCCCCATTTGGATTCTGGTGTCACCTGAAATTATTAGCAAAAAGCACAATTTGCCAAATCGTGTTACAGACGCTGAGTGTGCAGGAACTCGGTGATGTGGGGCGGCCAGTGCAGAGAGGAGCGATTAGAGGGAGCTACACAAATCTTAAGGAACGGGAGAAATTTAAGTAGGGGGAACAGGAAGGCACATTCCAGGCCTGTAGTGGCTGGAAATCTGTGAATGGTTCTAACAGCTGGGCCGATGCTAGTGTTGTACCCTTGTCCTTCTTCTGGGTCCCCAGAGTTTCTAATAATGAGTCAATTTGGAGACCTTGCTCAAAGATGAGCACAAGTGTAGTTGTGACACAGAGGATGGCAGCACTGGATGGTGAAACTTTTCTCCCCTCTCAGTCTCATTAAACTGTAAAGCAAGTATTCTCTCCTTTAAGAGAGTTGCAGTAATTGCCATCATCCTCCTGGCTCAGCTCTGCTTCATATCAAGAGCTGTGACAGACAGAGTATCTGTTAGAGCTCTACTGTCCAACAGAAACTCATGCAAGCCACGTACGTAAGCCACGTGTGCAAGCTACATATGCAATTTAAGTTTTCTAGTAGCCACATTAAAAAAGTAGAAACAAATCTGATGAAGTTATTTTCATATATGTTTTATTTGACATCATATATGTCATCAGTATAAGAAATTATTAATGAGACAATTTATATTCTTTGTTTTCAAAACTAGTCTTCAAAATCTGAGTATATTTTACTTTCTTAGCACATCTCAATTTGGACTAGCCAGATTCTAAGAGCTCAGCAGCCACATGTGGCTTTTGGCTGCTATATTGGACACCACAGGATTTTCTTCTCCCTTTGAGATGTGGCTCTGCCTGAGTTCAATTCTGTATTTGAGGATATATTTCCAAAGTATCTGGGTGGGGTGGGGGCATCTGTCCATAGCTAATGACACATCCCACATCAGCTCCATGTGATCTAAAAAGTTAAAATATTTACCAGTATAATTTGTATGTTGTTGTAGAATCTGGGTCTGGAGTTCTCTCTTGTCCAGCAAGAGCGGGACACAGGATTAAACATGTGAGAGAGGCTAATGTCTGGGAGGAGACAAGAGCCCCGAGTAAGGGTCCTTGCTTCCTTATTATTAGGATCAGAAGGCTTACAAGTGAGATGGGAGTACATAGAGAGACAGTGAAATCGGGAACATTAACTCATGGGCATGGGGCAAAGGGGGTTTTGGAGATATGCTGTGTTAGGGGTTTGGGTCAATACAAAACAAGATTCTGGTGCTGGGTGGAAGGATATTTACAGCAAACATGAGATCCCACCTAAACTGGCCTAGGGGACAAGAAAGACAAAGCATGCTACCTTAGGGTCAACAAGGCATCTTTCTTTTGCTAATTAGCTCCTCTCTGGGCAACATCACCCTGCTGCAGTCTATAGCCCTGTTTACCTAATTTGGTCCTTTCTTCCTGCGAAAGCAGCTTTCTGCTATTGTCCTATACCTTTGTCCTATACTGGGGGCCTTTTCCCCCTTTACCTAATTTTACTTACCTAATCTTGTTTACCCAAATTTGGGTGTGCTCATCCTATGGCTTTATCATCTTTATGCCTTATTAGCCCATCAGTGCAGGCTCAGGGAATTCCTAAGCTTATTCCCCAAGGTATGTATGTTAGTTTTCTTAATTTTGAACAGAAAAAAAAATCACAAAAGAAACATTTGGTAATCTACCACCATCACAATATAAAACTTATAAGTAATGAAAAAGTCAAAATTATTATTAAAAGAAGGAAACAGATTGAAGGAGATATTTGCATTTATTATGAGAGAGGTTTTAATGAATACCTACAACATATAAAAAACCTTGGGGCGCCTGGGTGGCGCAGTCGGTTAAGCGTCCGACTTCAGCCAGGTCACGATCTCGCGGTCCGTGAGTTCGAGCCCCGCGTCAGGCTCTGGGCTGATGGCTCGGAGCCTGGAGCCTGTTTCCGATTCTGTGTCTCCCTCTCTCTCTGCACCTCCCCCATTCATGCTCTGTCTCTCTCTGTCCCAAAAATAAATAAACGTTGAAAAAAAAAATTAAAAAAAAAAAAACCTCATTCACATATAAAGAATAAAATTAATACCTCATTTGATTTATGGGATATAATTTATAGAAGAGAAAAAAGAGAAAATGAAAGCATTCAATTTGTTTATTCCTTAAAGAAATGAAAACCAAACTATCATTAAAACAAGGTAATTTTTTATACTTATGAGTGAAACTGTTATGGAACCAGGCTGGAACTCTGGTGGAAAAACCAAGCGGCACTTGGAGATCTTGGTGGATCAGAGATTTATTTAACACTGGCAGACTCAGAGGAGACTGTTTCTCCAAAGATCTGATCCCCAAATGAAGAGGGGAAGGGTAATTTATAGCTGTCAGCTTCCATATCTGTGGCGGGTTTTCGTGTGGGCAACAAACAGGGCAAGAAGAACCCCGTAAGAGGGGTCTCCAAGCTAGAGACCAGAGCTTGTTTTAGTCCTATTGGCCATCTTATGGTGTAAAACTTTTTTCATTTTTCCCAACATTCCCCCCTTTGATGCCTTTTTTAAAAAATCTTTTACTAGGCCATCACTTTTTAGCTCTAGGGGTTGGTACCTCGGAGGGCTAAGAAACGTGCTGCAGTTTAGCGAGCAGCAGTGTTTTCGATAAAACGTACCAGGGTATGTAATATACAGGGGCCAATGGTCACAAGTAAAATTATGGAACAGAGGGGCCCTGCCAGGTCGGGGAGCCAGGATGCCCAAGTCTGTGAGATCCCATCCTCTCCATTGACTGATATTTTCCTGTTGTCTACATTGAATTCTTTCCTTGAGTTCTTTAACCTTAGTTGTAACTATTCCTGACTGGCTTATGAAATAGCAACATTCCTCCCCCAGAAAGATACAAGTCCCTTCTTTTTCTGAAGTCAGGAGGTCGAGGGCTCCCCTATTTTGGAGGGACACTGCTGCCAGGGAGTTTATTTGGCTTTGTCAGGTTACCAGGGAGTCTGCCATCTGTTCCATGGCCAGTTTGTTGGTGCAGTCTCTATTAGCCCGACAGCAAGAAGCAAGATCAGGACGATGACACCAGTAAGGGGCAAGGGCTGGCAGAGTTGCCTCCGAACCCCAGGTCTTGGTCCACATGTTGATTCCTCAAGCTTCTGCCGTGCACAGGCCAGCCAGCTTCTGGGGTGTGGCTGGAGCAGGGCTGGAGGTCTCAGGGGATAGTGTCTTTTTGAGGGTCAGTTTAAGCGGGTTGACTGGATCTGGATCACTTCGCCACGTTGAGGGTTCCTCTGAGTTGGCTTTCTTAGCTCTGGAGTGATGGACCCATGGGGTGATACCTGAAACTGAATCCTCTATTTGGTTGTTTGTCTGTAAAGTCAACCTCCAAGTCTTCAAAAGGGGCAGGTTTCTGGTAACTGTCAGATCAGGTTTAGGGAAGATATGGTTTGCATATTTAGAGATCCATCCTGTTTTCCAGTTGTTTAAATAGTCATATGCCCATGGGGTCTTATTATTATTCCCACAGAATAATAAGCAGAGAAGATTGTCTGTACATAAAATACTGTGACAATTTTTCTGAAGTTTACCTCAAGTTGTCTAGTGTAGGCAAACAACAAACATTTAAAGACAATCAGAACTAGGATTTAACATCCATAACGGTGCATTGTTGAAACACAGTTTTTCTCTTTAAAACCCCCCTTTCCAGAGATAGCCAAATTGAGACCAATGCATTTGTGGAACAAGTGCAGTCTTAACAAACCTGGCCTAATTATTTACATAAGCTCAGCAAGAATAGCGATTGATCATGAGGATCTTTGAAAGTTTGCTTTGCTGGAACCTTTTATAAAGAATCTCTGGGTTGAACTTTTAGTAGCGTCTCCAGGCCAGAAGCCAGGCCAAATACTTGCCATCAGACAGGCCTGTAATACCTGTAGAATTGGGCAAATTCCTCTTTATGAGATCCCCACGATATCCTGAGGTTCCTGACCGGCCAGGAAATGAGCTTCTTTACTTACCTGGTGAGGCTGGTGACAACTCTGTAAGCAAGGTATCAGGCCAACATTTCCAAGGGGCTTTATGTCTCCATGTTTCATAAAGCCAGCCTTAGTTCCTTAAAGCTGTCTGGTCATCTGAGTCCATGAATGCCATCCTCAAATATGACATTCCAGTCAAAGCCTTGGTAACATAACCAGTATTTCCAACGATGATGACCTGTTATAAGGTGAACAGATTCTTACTGAACTTATGCAAACAATTGTAATTGCCATGAAAGAAGGAAAGAATACTCACTGAGAGTTTTTGAATTTCAGGGGAGTTATGTAGAGAGAAAAGATAAATGCTTCAGTTTGTAAATGAATACTTTATGATATTTTTGTATATCATAGGTATCTTAAGAGAAAGTTTCCTTAATCTGGAAGGGCAAACATTAGAGAACCAGCAATATTTTCAACAAGAATCACAAAACTATAATCTTCCTCAGTTCATTTAATCCCATGTTCCTAATTCTTGTTCAATTTGAATGCAGCTTTTTAGTTCTGGAAATTCTTACCCATTTTAGTATTAATCTTAAAGATGTCAAAAACTTGTATTTGTCCCCAAAGTCCTTTGTATAAATCTCCTCGAAGAAGAAACACGTTTTGTGAGAGAATAAGAACAATTATAAATGACAAAATCTCAGGAATAGACATTGTTAAAGATCTGATGAGAGTTCATGATGATGCAATTGACAAAGAAATTTGGTTATTTCTGTCACACATAACACTTCAAGTAATCAGAATATTAAGTGATGACCTTATACCAAAACATTAAAGCTTTAGGAATTGCATATATATTTGGGCAGTTACAGCATTTACCTGTGCAATACAACCTAAGGTTTACCATTGTACGACAGTGCCTTTCCAAGTAACTTAGCATCCCAAATAAAAGGGCCTAATTGATCAGAAAGACTTCATTTGCCATTTATATCCTGGGAAGTTTATTAAAACCTTAAGAAGTTATAAGTTCATCCTAAATAGGATTACAGGTTATTACAAATCTTTTTAATTATTTTTTTTTTCAACGTTTATTTATTTTTGGGACAGAGAGAGACAGAGCATGAACGGGGGAGGGGCAGAGAGAGAGGGAGACACAGAATCGGAAACAGGCTCCAGGCTCTGAGCCATCAGCCCAGAGCCCGACGCGGGGCTCAAACTCACAGACCGCGAGATCGTGACCTGGCTGAAGTCAGACGCTTAACCGACTGCGCCACCCAGGCGCCCCAGGTTATTACAAATCTTAAAATTTTATTTATTCAACCAAGGTGGCAATAAAAGATCCCAAAGGTGAATGTATAGCATTATATAGTTCTTACCAAAACCTAGCTCCTTTAACATTGAGAAGTTTTAACTAAGTGATCAAAGACCTGATGAAGATGAAACCTAAAACTTTGGTTTTCCTGGAAGACAGACCTTTGTTTTCATTGTCTTATCAAGAGCAGATTAACAGTCCAAGAAAATTTTATCATTTGAGCAGAGAAAAAGCAGAATTTCAACCTATTATCAGTGTACTTTTGAAATTCCATTCATCTCAACCTTAGTCCATCCTGAGCACACACAAAATTCCTTTCCAAAGATTTCCCTTCATGAACCTTCTGCAACTTTCCTTTGCCTTCACACTTTGCCCCAAAGGCATTTCTCTCCAAATAACCAGTCTCATTTAGGACAAGATTACTTTCTTCTATCCTCAACAAAAATGTATTTCCATTCCTTGTGTCTTTCTTATATACCTCCTACTTTCCTACATACAGGGTTGCTTTCCTTATTTCCATCAGTCTTAAGTACACTTAGCAGAATTTTAACTCTTAGGAAACCTTTGTCTCCAATTGAGGACTTAGTAACCAACTGAGAGGTGTTTACACCAGAATTTTTTTAGATGGTAAATTCATGAACCAATTAGGTACAAAGTGTGTTTTCCAATAGGTCCAAATAGCCTTAATTTCTCTGCAATAAGAAGTTAAAAACACAAACCTGTGTTCAGTAATCAAAGTGTTAGCAATTTATTTGGAGCAATTTAATTTCTATTTGGAAAAGATAGCCAAGTGGGTGCACTTTACTCCTTGACCTTGAGGATGGGAGGAGGAGCCAATGAATGGTGCCTGAGGCACTGAGGAGGGTATAGGAACCAGTTATGTAGACCACTCCCAAGTTGATGCAGAAACAGCAGAGGGAGGGGAAGGCAGAAAAGGCAAGGTGCCAGGAGAAGGCAGAGAAGGAAAACCTAATTCAAAACCTTAACTCAGACAGAGGAACAGGCCCCGTGTTTTTTCTCCACCAAAGTGGAAATACGGAGTCCACATCAGGCCAGAGAAGACTGGGAATTTCCTCTAAACAAATGGAGTTTCAGCAGCTGCTTGGGAACATTCCTTAAAGTCCCCATCCCAAGGTAGACTAACCACAGTTGGCTCCGATTGTAGCTGTTTACCTGGGAAATGAGGGAGAATCCCTCACATCTATTAGGGGTAGAGGAACAGGAAGAAAGAGTCAGTGTCCCCTTCAGTCTGATTCTATCTCAGCCAGACAAATAAGGTCCCCTTCTTGAGGTTCCTCCTGATATCAGCTGGGTTTCTGGGCCTTTCCCTGGTTGGGACATTTATTCTTTTAATGTCCTTTCTCCTTGCAGTAGGCTCACTGACCCCTTGCTAAGGAGGTTCTGGGCCTCCTCCCTTTTGGTGGCTAGACCTTCCGTCCTTTTGTTGTGGCTCTCTTGTGCCTCTGGAGCAAACAGGGTGTAAGCCTCCCATAGCCTCTCATAATAATCCCTGGGAAAATCCCCTTGTTGCTGGGCCTGTTCGTGGGCTTCTCAGCCCCTGCTCTGATTCCCCCAGAGGAGAGCCTCTTGGTACCGGCAGATGTGGACCGGCATCTGCAGAGCACCTGCGCCTGGCTGAGGGTACAGTCTGACTGCTAGTCCTTGTGGGGAAGGGTTCTCTGGGTCTGGGAGGGCAGGAGAGATGGGCAGCACGTCAGGGGCTGGAGGAGAGACAGCTGGGGGAGGAGTTTCAAGCTCAGGGGCAGTGGGGAGGGAGCCCAGTGAGTCACAAGGTGGTGGAAAGATGGGATCTTCCTCTGGTTTCTTGCAAACACTAGGGGAGTGGTGGGTTGCTCCTTTGGCTCCCTGGGTGAGTCTCTGGATAAAGCAGCTAAAACCTTTGCCTGGCTCTGTTTACTATGGATGAATCGCACCTAAGGCGGAGGATTTCGGGCAATTTCAAGCCAGGAGTCGATATGTGGAAATTGATCAGGGTGACCTAGGTCTCTGGAGACAACATGCCAGATGCTGTGGACCATTGGGACATCCAAAATTCCCTCAGAGAGCCCTCCTACACTAAAAGTGGGCCGTTCTAACTCACATAGGGTCCTTAATGTGCCAGGGGTTATCTTAATTCCATAGTCTCCCCAAAACCCCTTCTTTCCTCTGTCCTGACCCCATAATGTTCCCGTGAGGCAGAGTTGCAAAGACAGACAGAGGGATGGGGTGCCCCCTCTAATGAGGAGACCGGTCAGATGCCTGTCTGGCCGTGTCCCGAAGGAACCTAGGTGACGCTTAGCCATAGCAGTTTCAGCTTTGTGCCTTATGATAGGAAACTATTCCAGTGCCACCATAGGCTGTGTGCCATTCACCACGGAATTGCAGACAGGTCCACTCAGACTCCATGGGCTTTTGGGGACCTTAAGGGTGCCCGCCCATGGAGCCACAGAATCAATCTCAGCAGGCAAACTAGACTGAGTTGCACATTCACACTCACATACACACCAGAGGTTATTACATTCCCTCCCGCAGAATTCCTACCTGTGAGGCCTCTGAAGTCTTGGGGAGTGATCAGGTCCCCCTTCCACTCTTGCCAGTGGGCCTGACTAGACTGGGCCCAGCCTTACTGGTTCTGATGTTGGGTCCAGGTCATCACCTGCCAAGTCTCCTCAAGTCCGATGGGAACAGCAGAGTGGGGCTGGCCCGAGGCAACCGAGCAGGAAACTGTGGAAATTCAGGCAGGGCACACCTTCTCTCTTGAGATCCATCATTCTGTCACCGCCTTGATGTTCTCCCAAACTGGTGGCAACAATTGGCCAGAGGGGTTGGGTTTGCCGGTCAGGGAACCAAATATATTACGGAAACAGGCTGGAATGCTGGCAGAAAAGCCAAGCGGCACTCGGAGATCTTGGTGGATTGGAGGTTTATTTAACACTGTTGAGCTCAGAGGAGACCGTTTCTCCAAAGATCTGAGCGTCGAATGCAAGTGAGAAGGGTAATTTATAGTTGTCAGCTTCCGTATCTGTGGCGGGTTTTCATGTGCGTGGCAAACAGGGCAAGAAGAACCTGGAAGAGGGGTCTCCAAGCTAGAGACCAGAGCTTGTTTTAGTGCCATCAGCTATCTTATGATGTAAAACTTTATTCATTTTCCCAGCAAGACAGAAATGATAGTGCCCATTGCTGAGAAAATTATAGTGAAAAGAGTACATTGGTAAAATCCTTTCGAAATGCAGTATGACACAATGGAACTAGAACCTTAAAACTATTCTTTTCATCTCACCTGTAATTCCATTCCTGGGTATATATCCTAAGGAAATAATCCATCAGAAGAAAAGAAAGTATATGTTTCAGAATGTTTATTTCCACTCATCTATAATAGTGGAAAATTGGGGGGTAAGTAAGCAAACGATACTAGATCACCTTAACCTATAATTATGTAGCCATTAAAGTGGTAATTATGAAGATTACGCAGAAAAATGTCTAAGGCATATTAAGTGGAAAAGAAGAATGTAAAATCTCAAAGAACATTTTGGTCATAACAACATTAAACTATGTCTGTGGATAAAGACCAGAAGGGAGTATATGAAAAATGAAAAAAAAAAACTATGTAAAAGGTGGAGGGATTATGAGTGATTTGGTGTCTTTGTTTTATAAATTCCAAAAGAGTGGATTGAGATAGTAGGGAAGGAGCATATACATCTATCTCTTCTCCTATCCAAAGCCTTATGAAATATAAGAAATATGAGCAAAGATATTAAATGTATAGTCACCCCTGAAAACATGAAGGAGCATGAAATGAACTAAGGTAATCTGTGGACTTTGGGTGATTATGATGTTCAATGTAGGTTCATCCATGGTAAAAAATGTAATATTCTGGTGAGTGGTGTTGATAACGGGGGAGGCTGTGCATGTGTGGAGGCAGGGGCCATATGAGAAATCTGTGTGCCTGCCTCTAAGTTTTACTGTAAACCTAAAAGCACTGTAAGAAAATTAAGTCTTAAAAAAAATGAAGCATAGCTGTGTATTTAAAAAAAATTTTTTTTTTAATGTTTTATTTTATCTTTGAGATCGAGAGAGACAGAGCATGAACGGGGGAGGGTCAGAGAGAGAGGGAAACACAGCATCCGAGGCAGGCTCCAGGCTCTCAGCTGTCAGCACAGAGCCTGATGCGGGGCTCGAATTCACAGACCATGAGATCATGACCTGAGCTGAAGTCTGAAGCTCAACCCACTGAGCCACCCAAGCACCCTGAAGCACAGCTGTGTATTTAGACATGGGCCTGTCTGTAGGTTGGTGTCCCTAAAGTGATGAGAGCCAGCCTGATCCCCTTCGTGGGAAGAAAGTGTTCATATATGTATATAAATCCTTGTAAAAATGATACAAAGGGAGAACAGAAAGGGATCATGTTTTAAATCATGTAATTTTGGATGTTTGACTCTTCTGCAGCATGAATATATCCCCATGTTAATTATGCAATACAAATTGAAATGAGAAAAGAAATGACAACATTTTTACTAATTTGTTATCTTTTTTACTATTACGAATATAAAGTGATACTTTTCCATCTATAATGAAAAATGGAAATTGAGAAACCCTGAGGGTGCCTGGATATGTTCCTCTACAAAAGGCATCTTTGGATATTGGCTCAGATTTCCAAATACATCGGGCTAGTTTTGGGGAGCATGGACTCCAAAGTGGTTTCTTACATCTGTCAGGGACTTCCTCACTGGCTCCCCAACCCTAGGTGAGAGCTCAGGGACCTTCCTTTTCCAGGCCCAGGCTGGTGGTTGGCTGCATTTGCTCAAAGGCAGGCTGATGTCCTAATCAGACTGCTTTGCCTGTAGCACTGGCATTTCAGAAACAGTGACAACTGAGGAGAAAGTGGAAGATAAGCACCGTATCACTGGCCAGAATGGGCCTTCCTATTCCTCAGATTAAATTGAAACATATGCCCAATTGTGAATTTTAAACAGTGTTATCAGGGTGTTTGACAGCTCATCCAGGAATATAGTATGGTTCTGTTGAGGAGGCAGAAGCTAGAATCCAAATCTCAAAATTTCCCTTTATACATTGGTAAGTGAGAGGCTATAGGTATAGCTTCCATAGACCTCAGATTCTTGTGTGTGAGTGTTGCAGGCCATGCCTACATGTGTGTGCATGCACACGCACATTCAGATGTGTACATGCGTGTGCATGTGTGTGCATGTGTGTGTTACAGCCCCAGTCTAAAATATTTTATGCTATTTTCCTTAGGAAAATATTCCCATGAAAATACTACCCAAAGATACAATTTTGGCATTCAAGCCACATTCCCAAGGCAGTGCTGGGCAGGATAGAAGGGTGGTGGGCAGGCGTGCTGGAAATAGTGTAGGGAGCACAGTCTGATGGTAGTTATGCTGTTTAATGATTTAGAATTTCCATTCTAACTGCATCATCTGTCTATCCATCCACTCAGCAAGGATATTTGTTAAAGAAAAAAGCCACAAAGATATACAGTAAGTAGATTATTAAATGTAGAAAACAGTTTAAGTATCAAATCTTCATGGAATTACTTTTGAAAATGGTTCCTTTCCAAGAATCTTTTAAAGTTTAATTTTAACACAATTTTTAAATAACTGATGTATTTATGGCCATAATTTTGTGTTCTTGTAAGGAGTAGCTCGTATCAAGATGTTGCCAGCTTGTACATCCTGTGCAAGATGTGTGGGGCTGAGACAACTGTCAAAGAAGGGGTGTATATGTGCGTGTGTGTGGTTGTGTTTATGTGTATGTAGCTGTGTGTGTGTGGTTGTGGTTGAGTGTGTGTATGGATGTGGTTTTGTGTGTGTGGTGTGTTCGTATGTGTGTGGTTGTGGTTGTGTGTGTGTTGTGTGTATGTGTGGTGTTGTGAGTGTGTGTGTGTGTGTGTGTGTGTGTGTGTGTGTGTAGTGAGGATAGGAAAGGCCAGGATTAGATGAAGAGCCACAGTGAGAGCCCCTATTTTTTTCTTCTTTCCTCTTCTCCCTTTCTTCTTTTCCTCTCTTTTCCTCATTACTTCTGCCTTCTCTTTTTCCTTCCCCATTTTACTGTATCTTCCTTTTTCATATCTACTGTTCTTTTCCTTTTCCCTGTCATCTCTTTTGTACACAGTTATCAGATTTTTTTTTTACTGTTTTATGCTTTAAATTTTTTCAATGTTTATTTTTGAGAGACAGAAGAGTGAGAGGGGGAGGGGCAGAGAGAAAAGGAAGACACAGAATCTGAAGTAGGGTCCAGGCTCTGAGCTGTCAGCACAGAGCCTGACACGGGGCTTGAACTCATGAACTGTGATATCATGACCAGCGCTGAAGTTGGATGCTTTATCGACTTAGCCACCCAGGTGCCCCTGAACAGGTTTTAATTGGCAGCTAGAATGACCCATTGCCTAAAAGTCACTAACTGAATGTCAAACCGAAACATTATAAGGCTGTCTAAACTGATCAAAACAAAGATTTCATTATATCTTAATGTTTGCTCCTCTCTCCAAGGAGAATGGTGCCCTGGGGGGTTATGATGGTTGTTCAGAAGAAAGAAAAAACAAATTGAGCTCAGATTATTAAATTTTCTGACCATCAGCTTTTTATGTTAACGGGGAGAGTAATAGTATCTCCCTCATAGGTACTCATACTATTGTGAACACAAAATAAGAAACGAGGTAGGCAAAAAATGCTATCTAAATATTAGTTATGATTCAGTGCTCAGAAGGGGCAGAGGTCATGGTTCTTGGAAGTAAAACCTTGGAAGGTTTTACTCTAAGTTTCATGTTTATGTTTCTAATTTATGGCTTGTTTGCAGCAGCCATGGATATCCATTGAATTGATGAAACCTTGGTATGTTTACTGAAAACTTTCTGAGAGGATAGTAAGATATTCATTAAAAAATTTAAATGTCCATGGTATTATCTTCAAAGAGTCCCATGAACTGTTTCTTGAGGAAAGCCCATGCATAATTATTCATCTTTGCATTTCTGTCACAGTGCCTGGTTCAAGGTTTACACTCAGTAAATACTTAACAGCATGACTGGGTGGATCTAGAACTCCACTTGTGGGAGAGGATGGTGATCTAGACCATTATTAAACAGCTAATACCTGGGAATTGAGCACGAAGGGTCCAGAATACTCAAAATGATCCTTCATCTTTGTAAAGTTGAGCAGAAGCCATAGGTAGAAGCAGGTTTTGGAGTGGCTTGCCTTTCATCTTTAGTGTCTATAAACTCTCAGACTTTCAGGGCTTTTGGGTTCTTCAAACCTGGCTTTTGGGGGTACCTCACATACCCAGTCCTAAATCCTTCTTGTTGTACTTTCTTTCTCTTCTTATTTCCATTCCTAACCTCTCCATCCACAGTTTCTCCTCTTCCCAGGGACTGATTTCTTTTCCTTGGCTTCTACAGCAGCTTGTCAACCATCCAGTTCCATTTGGCTCCACTCTAGAATGCGTGGTGGGGGTAGTGGCAATGGTGGCAGCTTTTGGTCCCAACAAGTAGGCCGTTTATATTGCTAGTGTTAATCTCCTCCAGACGTGGCCACCTCTTCATTATGATGCTAATAGAGTCTCTGTCACATCTTCCATGTGGAGTTGTATTACCAAATCCTACTTCTCGTACCCAAGCTTAACATGGGCTATGCCCTAGAAGGAGGATAAAGTTGGGATTGGGCTGAAGAGAAGGAAAAGACCATCCCAACACAAATGAATGAGCGCACTAACATTTTAGTACAGAGAATATTCACTGAGGATCTAAAATTTTGTTCCTTGTACACAGACCACCAGAGCTCATTATTTTCAGTGGAAGCTGAAGTTGCCGGTGCCATTGGGGTTGAAAGAAAGATCTTTTCTGGAAGCTGAAAGTAAAGAGAATGAACCAGAGCAACTGAGAGTGAGTTGTGTGTGAGAGCAGGCAGAGTCCAGGCTCATTGGTCAGTAGTGAAGGGGTCAGAGAGCATTACTCATTGGAAGAAGTGAAAGGGAGAGGCTGGTGTATGGTGCTGATGGCCAGCAGCTGAATTCCCTGATAAAAACTTTTCTTCCTCAAAAGCTGTCCCATGAGCAGCACAAATGGGGTCCTAGCTCCATCACTGCATGGCTTTGGAACCTTAGGCAAGTATCTTGAGCTCTCTGAATCTGAATTTCTTGACCATAAAATGGGGTGATAGTAATAGATAATATCTGCTCTGCCTATTTCATAGGATTGTTGCAGCATAAAAAAGGACAAAAATAAATGACCCAAAATGTTAATCAAGTGCTTGTTTTAGGTGAACCAACAGGTCTCACATAGAATAGGAATTATGAGCCAAAAGCCAGAATTACCACTCATTTGTAGGTCCCTGTGCCAATGTATATATTTTTTTCCTTTATTGGAAACTTAATCAGTATATTTGAAAATCCTATTCATTGGAAGTCACTTCAATCCAGAATTGAGCCAATATGTTTTGTAATTAATATAGATACAAAGCAAAGCTAGATTTTTAAAATATTTAACTTGACTTTATCAAATTGATACTATATCAGATTCAGGTCTCAGACATTAGCTTGTGATGAAGTATCCTTTTCAGACACTCACTGTTATCTATGTCAGTGCTTTTAATAATCTCTTACAAGTGCAGCCAGAGTAGGCTCATCTCTCAGGATGTCTGCCCTCTTTAGTGTGGGCCCTGGCCATTAAGGCTTAGGAAGCTCGGCTGTGACACAGTCACATTCTACCCATTTATTGCTGTCCTTGCCTGTCAGCCTTCTGACAGGGGTGGGTTTGTCACTCTATGAGCTGGCTCCTCAACTGACATTTAGCCATAGTGGCTTACACTGGTCTTCAGACACCTAGAATCTGGCCTAATTAACAAGGCCACCCACACCCCTCCCATCTCCTCCCCAGGAGCCTCCCACAAAGACCAACTTTGGAGTGAGTTTAGTGCTAAATTCTTAGCTCGGAAACCTGGCTTTTGGTTTTGGCTCCTTGTTATGCAGGGAGGGGACTTAGCGTTAAGGAGATGAAAACAAATCTGACTGTTTGGGAAGATGAGATCCAGAGTTGCTGGGCCCAGAGACAGAGTCAGGTATGGGCAGGGGGCCTGTCAGGGGAACCTGAGTAGGAAGGGGAGGAAGTGGACGTGGCGGTGGTTATAGCAGGGTTTTAGTGGTGGGCAAAGCAGATAAATGCAATTACCGTAAACTCGTAAATGTGGCCGTTCTCACCGCAGACTTGTGATCCACAAATGGAGGGGTGTCCAGGAGACAGGAGAGTGTGCTGGTTCCATCAGTAATATGTGACTTGATAAGGCTCCTTAGAGTCAAGCTCAAATGGATTGATAGTGAAATACAATCTTATTGGTAATAAAAGGAACCTGGCCATTATTGAGATGTATGCTTAATGATCAGTTAAACCTTATGATGATGTACTTAATTCTGATTTGAGAGAGGATATTTCGCCAGGGTATGAAAGAACGTATGAATATATCAAAGTGCTTATTTTCCCTCTTTTGGTTTTGGGGATAAGAGGACATTGCATTCAAGTTGAAAAATACCCCTGTACTCATGTTGTTGAAAAGAAAGGGCTATTTCATTGCTATGGATGGGGTTGGATGGAGTCTGTATCCTCAAATAGAAGAACTAAGGCAGTCAACAGCATAAAACAGATAGATACAGGTAAAATATAGTTAGCTCTCAACTGTCTGTGTGTGGCTTACATTTTTGTAAGTTAACCTATGGCAAATGCATGCAAATCTCTCATGGCTGATTGCAGATATGCACAGAATGGAATGCAAAGTTGTTGGTAAGTTAGAGTAAGCCAAATGCAAAAGATGCAAAATTCATAATGAAAACATCTGGTTACTAATAAATCCATTCTTTATTCAACAAATATTAAAGAGTACTTCCTGTGTATCACATACTGGAAAAAACATACAGACTCTCAACTCGTGGAATGGACCCTCGGGTGCAGTGGAGATGACCCTACAGCAAAGAGTGATCAAGGAAGATAGTATCCAATAGTGAGACAGTGCCAGTGATTCTCAAAGGGTGGTCCTAGATTAACAGCATCAATGTAACATGGACGCTCGTTTGAAATGCAAATTCTCACAGTGCTCAGATCCACTGGAGACCAACCGAATCAGGAACTCTGGGGGAGTAGTCTAGGAATTTGTGTTTTAACAAGTTCTACAAGTCATTCTGATTGTCAAGGTTGAGAACCATGGCCCTGTCCACAGAAGTAACATTGCCAAATGTAGTTGAGAGTGCTCAGGTATTTCATTTGGATTGGGTGCTGAGGGAAGAGCTGACATTTAAGTCAAGATCTGAACGTCAGGAAGACCCATCCCTGGTTCCAGACAGAGGACAGAGACCCTATGTTGGGGATGTACATGGCATATTTGAGGAGCAGAAAGGTTGATATGGCCAGAGCATAGCAGTCAAGGGGGAGAGGGGTTCAACTATGGCCAGAAGTATAGGCCAGGCTCAGATGGTGGTGGACAGGGCTTCTCAGGTTTAATGGGCATATGAATCACCAAGGGATTCTGCTAAAGTGAGGATTCTGGTTCAGTAGCTCTGTGGGTGAGGATTGAGACTGCATTTTAGCAGCCTGCATAATGCTTCTGCTGCCGGTCCACGGGCCACACTTGTGGTAGCAAGGGTGTAGAGTTGTGCAATTGCAAAATGCAGTCCAATACCAAAGCTCTGTGGGTATGTGTATGGTGGGTTTGGGTTTATTTAAGTTTTCTCCTGGCTTATCAAGCTTTGACATACACTGAGGCATTGTTCAGTGAGGGGAAGGTTGATTGGATCAGGTTGTAATTGGGACACTTGGAAAGTTTTTGCAACTAATTTAAAAATAGAGGGTATAGTTTAGTGCTTAGTGGCAGAATCTGGGTAGGTGTGGCTTGTCTGGACCTCAAGAGGGACAAAGGAAGGTTTGGTTCCTTCAAAACACAGCTGTGTCATCCTCTCCCACTCAGGTGCTGTGCTTTTGGAATTCTTAAGCTGACCAATGGCGACTTCTCTTTATGCTGACTTTTGTTCAGGGTTTTTCTCCCTGCTCAACTCCTGCCTCAGTGGCCTTTGGACTATCTAATCCTTACCTTTCTCCCAAGTCTTAGCTTCCCATTAGTGGTCCAAATTGTGCAGATATTTAGTTTGCCCTCCATCCATTAGCTCCTTCTTTAGTACCAAGACCTTGAGATTTGCTGAGGGACATTCCCTCATGAGCCCAAGGCTGAGGACCTTCAGGTGAAGCCCTGTGCCCCAAAACTCTATCCACTCAAATTATGTTGGACCCACTGTGGGGACCTCTTGTGTTTCCTAGCCTCATCCTATGTCCCTGCCAGATTCAGCGTCCTACCTGTGCATCCCAGGGCATCTGACAATGATGTGTCCCTGATTGTTGTTGCCACTGGGGTTGTCCCCCTGTCCCTGCCACATGGTCTTTCCCATGGGCAATCTTGCCCTGGAAACTTTCTTCCTGGGAGTTAATTTTTTGCTCCTTTGCTCTCTGCTGCCCTCTACTGGGTCTCAGGAGCCAGAGCCCTTCACCTTGCTCTACCTTGGAGCTCTTTTGTTGTGGGTACTAAGTACCCAGCAAAGTCCTCTTCCCACATTCGTTCTTTACTTTTCCTGCTCAGCAAACACTAGTGAGGATGTCCTATGTGCCTGGAACTGTACAAGGCTCTGGGACACAAAGGTGGACAAACAGCCCCTGTATCTTAGGACCTCATTGTCTAGAGTTAAGACAGAAAGATAAATGACAATTGGAACATGGCTTGAGAAGGGCCAGATGAGAGAAAGGCACAAGAGGGATAGAGCTGGGAGGAAAGAAACCTTTGCATTGCTTGGGGAATGAAAGGCTTCAGTGGAATTCGGGATTTGAGTGGGGTATTAAGGGATGGTCAGTAGTGGGCAGGTTGCTGGGGTCTCAGATTGATAGATTAGGAGGGATAGAAAGGATACTAGAAATTACATTTTGGCTTACTTGATAATGAGCCATCCAGAGTGTTAGAGGACAGTGTCATAGATCATTTAAATTCATATTATCTTTGCCTTGAGGTTTAAGCACTAGGGTCTTTTTATAATCCTGCTGCCTTATATTTAAGCATATAAAAAGACACACACAAAAAGAAGCACCAGGGTTTTCCTGTTTAAAATTAGGCCCAAACCCCACAAACAACCAAACAATCGAATAAATAATACACCCACAGAAAACCAAAGCAATAAAAATCTCTTAAAGAAAGAAATAGGTTTCCATGAATTTCTATATTTTTTGAAGAGAGAGATTGTATGCTTAGTTTCTCCTAAAAGCTGAGGAATAGTTTCACTTTTATATTATATGAATTTCTGTGATATATATGAAATAAGAACAGTAAATACATTATCCTCAGAAAGATGTTTTGTTCCTGTTGCTGGTGAAAAAAATTAGCTCACTAACACTTCCCCCCCCCTCCCCCAATTATGCTATTCTTTCACTGGAGCGCTGCTCATCAAGATAACTGACAGCTTCAATTGTTATTTGTAAAAATGTTGACATTCAGGCTGGGCATCTTGCCTGCAAAATGGTACAGGCTGAGGATGAATAGTAAGTTAAGGAGCCTGCCTACCTCTCCTCCTCTCCCAGTGCCCTTAGCAGGAGGTACAGTAAACAGCATCTGGCTTAGTAATGTAAATGGGGAGGCATTGGAACTTCAAGGAAGATGAAGTTGTTACATCCTTATCTGGATAAAAGTTGAAAACGGAGAATTCTCAGGTCACTGGTTTTTGGAGCTCATGTCTCCTCATCAAGCATGGTCCTTGACTTACCTCTTTTTATGTCCCTGGTTCCTCTCATAGGATCTGGCTCATGGTAGGTGTTTTTTTAGAATGTTAGTATAATTGGGTTGAATTTTAGTGCCCTTTGGACAGAAGAACCATGTTTATGTCTTCCTAGTTGGTAGCAGTCCTAGAAAAGAGTTTGCTTTGCTGAATATTCCATGGCACACACATAGACTTGTCACAGGAACTATGGAGGGGCCTTGTTTCTTTATACTCACTCATTATGTTCCCTTTTCTGAATTTTTTTTTATTAAATTTTTTTTAACGTTTATTTATTTTTGAGACAGAGAGAGACAGAGTATGAACGGGGGAGGGTCAGAGAGACGGAGACACAGAATCTGAAACAGGCTCCAGGCTCTGAGCTGTCAGCACAGAGCCCGACGCGGGGCTCGAACTCACGGACCATGAGATCATGACCTGAGCCGAAGTAGGCAGTAGGCCGCTTAACTGACTGAACCACCCAGGCGCACCTCCCTTTTCTGAACATTCAGGTTGCCCCCGGTCCTTGACACAATCTTTCTCGTATGATTCAGAAAGCCACTAACAGCCTTTGCCAGTCCTTCCTTAGGATTCATCTCTTTCCTGAAATATTTCATGAGTAACTGAGCTGTGACAACAAAGAGGAGACAGATAGGTGTCAAGACAAACCATAGAAAAGTCTATTTCTCCTGGAGTATGAGTGCCCAGTGAAAGAAGTGTGACAAGAATTGAAGAGAAGACTCTTACGGAAAATCTGTACCCTAACTAGAAGGATAAAATAAATAAGTCTGAGGGATTGAGCTCACTACTCAAAGAGCCTCTTACACTTTTACAGTCATAGAATATGGGACTCGAGAGTCTTTAATAATCCAGTATTGAAAATTTGTGTTTTTTATGCATGGCATATTTGTATTGTTCAGAAAAAGATATTCTGATTTACTGAGGCTTAAAGAGAATAGGGTTTTCTTTATTTTTTACCAAAGAAGTCTGGTAGTATTGGTTAAGTGGCTCAAATATATCAAGACCTATCATCACTGCAGTTTTCCTGGACTTTCTTTGTTGCCTCTTTCTTCACAGTTGAAAGAAAGCTGCCATTGTGCTAGACCTCATGGTTGTATTCAGGGCAGGAAGAGGGGGTGGGAATGGTATTGCATGTTTGTGCCTTTTATAGGAAAGCAAAATTCTTCCAGAAGTTCTTCACATGCTTCCTTTTATATCTCTTTAGCCAGAACTGGACACATAGGGCCTCCCCTAGTCATAAGAGGAGCGGATAAAGTGGAGACTGGATCCAGTGCTGTCGTTGACAACACTGAGGGGCTGTTAGCAAGAAGGAGTTGGAGGTGTAGTCAGCGACAGCATCTATCACAGATGGAGAAGCATATCAGTACTCAACACTGGTGGACAGAATATTTTTAAGAATACCTCACTATTCACATGACTCAAGCAAATTAATGCTAGGCTGTTATTGCCAATTATCATGCCCAATGGTTTGGCAGAATATAAAACAGATATGGGTTACCTGTTTTTGACCAGTCTGGGTACCTGCAAGTGGCTCTGATAGTCAGGTAAGGTTATCCTAGTGAGGTTTATTTGCATTATGAGACACAATATGCATTTTTGTGTGTTGTAATTCTATTACCTAGTGGTACTGAGCTTATATAATAGGCTCTTGGCGTTTGTCCTGAGACTTTGAAGAACCATCTCAGATTTATGAAAAACACTAGTGAACGAAAAACTAACATCAAAATGCAGGCTCTGGCTCATTCACCACCTAAATGAGTTATCCTCCACACACTAGCTCACAGTGGGGGTGATTCAAATTAGTGCCTTAGCAAAATTACAAATTGCTATGTGTCATGGTCATCCAGGATCTCTCACAAATCATCAAAACCATGAATGTTAAATTTGCAGGTGGAATAATGCCTACTCTGCATTCTTCAAAATGCTTTCATATCATCAGTGACATACAACATAATGTCAAGTTTTAGGTATTTAAGAAAATATTGAGGGGCACCTGTGTGGCTCAATCAGTTAAGTGTCTCTTAATTTTGGCTCAGGTCATGATCTCGAGGTTTGTGAGCACCATGTTGGGCTCTGTAATGACAGTGTGGAGCTTGCATGGGATTCTCTCTCTCCCTCTCTGTCTTCCCCGTCCACTCTCCCACACCATGTGCCCACTCTCTCTCTCTCTCAAAATAAATAAATAAGCATTAAAAAAAGAAAATACAGAAATGGCTACCATTTTACTATTTTCATTTATTAAGAAGTGATAAGAGGCAATTGTCCTCTTCTAACTGTGTCCTCAGATATTGTTCCATCTGACAGATGACCAGGTAGAAGTTTGAGCTTCCTTTGTCTTAACAGGCTTGACTCTGTCCAGGTAGGGCAGTTGGGAGCCAGGGTCCTGCTTAACATAAATGACCATAGGATAGCTGGGTTTAGGCCTTAACAGAAGGGATGGTAGCCTGGAGGTAAAAGCGAAGCAGAGTAAGTGGGGTTATCTAGCTCTGAAGAAAAAGAGATGGTCAACATCAAGGAAAGGGCTGGGAATTGGGCCCAGGATTCTCCCTTCCACCTTTCTCTCTGTGCTATCCCATTGTCCCTCTCAGACTTTCTTCTTTTGTGTTTACTTTTATTTTTTAAAAATGTTTATTTTTGAGAGAGACAGACAGACAGACAGACAGACAACACAAGCAAGGGAGGGGCAGAGAGAGGGAGACACAGAATCCAAAGTGGGCTCCAGGATCTGAGCTGTCAGCACAGAGCCTGACAGAGGGCTTGAACTCACAAACCGTGAGATTGGACACCTAACTGACTGAGCCAACAAGGCATCCCTTCTTTTTTGTTTTTTAAACACCTCCCCTCATGGATGGCATTCTGGAAAAAGGAGTATGCTAGGGTGCCTGGGTACATATATCCATACTCACCCATACTCAGACTATACCTATCTATGTGTGTCTGTTGGTATTAGGCCAACAAAATTGCCAATATAATTATACTTACAAAAATGGCAAGTATATCAAAATATAACTGGTATTGTAATCACCAATTTTATTGTCTGAGATATACAGCAGCTCTACAGGAGTGGAAGTCCATATGTTAATTTAGGCATTCCCTTGGTTTTATACACAATGTTCTCTGGAAAACTTGTAGGCAGTGAAATGTATAAGGCTTTAAATAAGATTACGTGTCTGTTTTGTTACCAGAGAACTAAAAAATATTCTAACATCTCTAATCACACCTTGCCTTTTAGGCATTGTCATCATTGATTCATACATTTTGTACATGTTCTTTCATTTTGTTATTTCCCTTCAGAACATAGCACAAGGTTGACCAGCTTGAAGTCAATGAGCATCTGATTGAGGCTAATGACTTATCACTTTCCGCAGGCCTAATGATTTCTCTCTTTGTCTCAGTTGCATTGAGTTAATAAGACCTCTGCTTCTTATCACGGTATCAGCACTTTCATTGTTCTTTTCTCTGCTCGTTTTTGTAACCCAATAAGGAAAAAAATGCAATAAAATATTCATATAATTGTACAAACATTGCTTTATCTTCAGAAATGGGATGCATCTGGGCAGCAGTGCTGCTGTGAAATAGCCAACCAAGTAGAGATGCAAAAAATTTCTTGTTTGTGGAGTTAAATCAATAAAGTATCAATGCATGGATTGCTTAGAAGTTGGATACATGGAAATGACACACACCTATCACAGTTTTATAGTTGGCCCTCAGGCATATATTGTGTGTCCGAAGCTGGGACCAGGAACCAGTACTCCAAACTAATGTTCTTTAATTTATTCAGCAAATTATTTATTGAACACCTGCTATTATATGCAAGATGCTGTTCTAGGTGGTAATACTCTGTTCCATGTGATCCTGAACTAGAGTCTTTAGTGACAGTCCTCTGATTCTAACTTGAGTTTCATCCTTGTAACCCCTCTAATTAGCTCTTTGTCTTTGTGTCTGATGTTTTCTACTCTGGTGCTGCTTTTGAAAGAAATTTTTGCTTGCAACATGTACCCACTTAGATTTTTCTGTTCTCTAGGAGTGGAAGCCAGGCCATATCAGACTTTCAGCATCTCCATTAATGTGGTCGCATTGCTCTGCAGTGTAGACAGGGAGCCTTGGAAGAATCTCTGTTGAGTAATGATGATAAATGTTTGCAGCCCCTATAATCAAGCATTAAAATGTAGCACTCTCAAGTGATAACCAAATGGCAAGAGAAATTCTTTCCTGTTGTTCTACCTCTAGTCTCAACATTGTTTGGTCCGGTAGGAAAGAAACTTTCATGAAGTGGCATGGAAAATGAGTTTGCTCTGTAAATGAGTCACAGGTTGTGTTCTTAGAAGTAGGCACCGAGGTAGAGCTTAGTGTGAAGGATGTTTATTAGAAATCAACACCTATGGAAGGGAGGAGGAGGAAGCAAGGTTGGGTAGAGGGAAAAGTTGAACTGTGATATAGTGTCACAGGCTGGGATAAACTATTTACAAAATATATATCTGATAAATGACTTGTAGCCAAAATATACAGAGAATTCTTAAAGCTAAACAATAAGAAAACAAAAAACCAAATTAAAAAATCTAAACAATCACCTCACTAAGTAAGCGTATGAAAGTAAGTAAGTAAAGATAGTAAGGAAGCATATCAAAAGATGCTAAAACATCATTTGTCATTAGGGAACTGCAAATTAAAAGAACAGTGAGATACCACTGCATACCTACAAACATGGAAAAAGAAAGAAAGAAGGAAAGAGAGAGAGAGAGAGAAAGCAAGAAAACAAGCAAGAAAGAAATTAAGAATAAAAAAATCCTGATAGTACCAGTTGCTGGTAAGTATTCAAAGAAAGAAAAAGCCCTCATTTATTTCAGGTGAGAATGCAGAATGGTACTGTCACTTTGGAAGACAGGCTGTGAGTTTCTCACAAAGTTAAGCATAGTCTTCCCATCTACTCTGGGGATACACTCCTAGTTATCTCTCCAACTGATTTGAAACCTATGTCTACACAAAAGCCTGCTTATGAATTAAAAAAATTTTTTTAATGTTTATTTATTTTTGAGACAGAGAGAGACAGAGCATGAACGGGGGAGGGTCAGAGAGAGAGGAGACACAGGATCTGAAGCAGGCTCCAGGCTCTGAGCTGTCAGCACAGAGCCCGACGCAGGGCTCGAACTCACAGACTGTGAGATCATGACCTGAGCCAAAGTTGGAAGCTCAACCGACTGAGCCACCCAGGCGCCCCCTGCTTATGAATTTTTATAGCAGCTTTATTCACAATTGCCCCAAACTGAAAACAACATGAATATCCTTCTGTAGTTGAACGGAGAGACCTTGGTGCGTCCATTCAGTGGACTATTATTCAGTGATAAAATGAAACAAGCTACCCAGACACAAAAAGACCTGAATCCATCTTAAATGCATATTGTTAAGCAAAGAAAGCCAGTCTAAAAAGGGCATATGTTGTTTGATTTCAATTAAATGACATTTTGGAAAAAGTAAAGCTATAAGGACAATAAAAAGGTAAGTGGTTGCCAAGGGTCTGGGGAGATGGGAGTGTAGGTTGAGTAGGTGAAGCAGAGGAGATTTTTTAGGACAATGGAATTATTCTCTATAATATTGTAATTGTGACAAATGACATTATATATTTGTCAAAACCCGTTGAACTTTACCATAGAGAATGAATCTTCGTGTATGAAGATTAAAATCATGTAGGAAGTCAAGAGGAATCCCAGGATGTAACGCAGACTGTGACAAAACAGTCTAACTGTATTGCGAATATATGAAGCAGCTTCACCGAAGGAGGGGTGGGGAGGAAAGGAGCTGACCTAAGAAACTTCAGAAATGAGTGGAATCTGTAAAACTAAGGGCAAAAGAAGCTTTACGTAAGCATTTTATTCTAGTTGATAAAGTTGTGTCTCATGGGAGCCTGGGTTAATGAGTCTGATAATGCTATACATCTCTACTGCAATTGAACAATTAGGTAGATGGATGGCGGGTGGTAGGAGCCAGGTTTCTTGATATTGGACTACAAGTTTACAAATAAACAAAAGGAGGAGGTGGCTAGAATGATCTATATGGTAGGGAATTAGAGTTGGAGATATCAGTATGAACTCATGTTTAGCCTAACATAAATATGGATAGTCACATATAGACATATTTATAGAGATGTGTATATACCTGAGTTAGTGTCCACACATACATTTCCTTGCTTGTTTGGTTACCTGAGAGGGCCTAGCAGCAGCCCTTTCCCAGCCAATAGTAATGAGCAGATCTGGTATCTAGATCATGGTTTTTAATACCATTCTCCGATTACAAGAAATCAGATGTTCTAAGACTAAAGGCAGGAAATATACCAGATGAGCCTGGAGCATCTCGTGATACTAGAAAGTAAGAAAGTGCTAAACAGACAAACAATCCCCCCCTCATAGCGATGGGGATATGTCAAAGGGACATAGAAATCCCAAGCAGAGGAGCTTCCAATGGCCAAAGCTGGACCAATTTGATCAAGAAAATAGTACTGGATTACAACCCAAGGTATAAAATCAATATCTGTGTGTTCATACTGATGCAAATAAATGATTAAATAAATAAGTAAATGGGGGGAAAGAATACAGAAATATCCTATGCAAATGAAATTCAAATAATTGATGTGGATAATATCCCTTTAAGGATGTGGAAATAACTCTTGATTCCCATAGTGTAGGTTATGCATTGTGACTTTTTCCCAAAATAAAGTATGGAGAAGGTGGGACGGGGGGCAGTAACTTTGCAGTCAGAAATCTGACAAATACAACCTTAGTCAGATGATTAAAGCCGAAATCAACAGTATAACTGGCATTGTGTGTAGACTAGACTTGATAGGACGTGATGACAATAGCACTTAACCTCTGGGGTCTTCCTCCTCCAAACCCATAACCCTGGTCTTTTCATGAGAAAAATATCAGAATGATTGTAAGTTTGGGACATTGTACCAAGGAAACCTGACTAGCACTCCTCAAAACCATCAAAGTCATCAAAAACAAGGATATTATGAGAAACTGTCACAGCCCAGAGGAGCCTAGAGAGACATGACCACTAAATGTAATGTGGTGTCCTGGATGGCAATGTGATGTCCTGGAACAGCAAAAGGACATCAGGTCATCTGAATAGAGTACGCACTTTAGTAACAATGTATGTATATTGGTTCATTAATTGTGATAATGTGCCATATTAATGGAGGATGTTAGTAATAGGGGAAACTGTGAGGTTTATGGGAACTCTATACTATTTTGGAATTTTTCTGTAGATCTAAAACCGTTCTAAAATATAAAAGTTTATTGTCAATTAAAAAATGCAGGGCACGCATTGTGGTGGGGACGGGGATGTGTAAGACATGACCCTGTCCTTAAAGAGCTAAAGTTTGCGAGTCCACAGGAGTGTGAAAATATAGTTTAGTGTTCCAGTCGGGAAACAGATGCATAATCAGAAGGCTTTGTAAACCTGGAGTTTTATTTTTATTTTATTTTATTTTATTTTATTTTATTTTATTTTGTTTTGTTTTGTTTTGTTTGGTTTTGTTTTATTTTATTTTATTTTATTTTATTTTATTTTGTTTTGTTTATTTATGAAACCTGGGGTTTTAGATTAATTGTCTGAAGACATCTATTCCACATCCTCTGAAATAGCCAATGTTCTTTCTAAAATTTCTGTGAATACCAGGTTTGGGGTGGCAATGACCTTCCTGTTTCTAGGTCTAGTTTTCTGTTGTGGATGAGATCATGGGCTTTCTTCTCCAGCTGATGTCATGTGGGTCAGGAGCGAACGGTCAAGAAAGAATTCATGAGATATTTTTCAGCGCAAAAAGGTGTTTTTTATTAAAGCACGGGGACTGGACCTTTGGGCAGAACATTGCTGTACAGGGATTTGTGAGGAGGGATTGATTACACACTTAAAATATTTTTTTAATGTTTATTTATTTTTGAGAGAGAGAGAGGCAGAGACAGAGGGAGACACAGAATCTGAAGCAGGCTCCAGGCTCTGAGCTGTCTGCACAGAGCCTGATGTGGGTCTCGAACTCATGAACTGTGATCATGACCTGAGCCAAAGTCAGACGCTCAACCAACTGAGCCACCCAGATGCCCCCATAACCCTTTTATTTTAGAATAGATTTACAAAACATGATGAAGATAGTAGTTTTACATATACAACTGACTGAGCCACCCAGGCGGCCCTGATTACACACTTTTAGGTTGGGGTAGGGGGGTAGAGACAAAGGAAATTTTCCAAACCATATGTTTTCCAAACCATATGGTTTCCAAACCATATGTTAAAGAAGACTTACTTGGGGATCCTTGAGATCTGCATGTTGTCAAGCTAAGATTGCTTTTTGCCTCCAGCAGCATTTACATTAAGGCGCTTGTGAGTTCCTTGAGGAAAGGCATACTCTTCCTGTCTCCAGTCTTTGTCGATGGGGTGCAAGTTGTAAGGAAATTTAATTTTATCTACATTTCTTTTGCCTTTGTTCTCCCCATCACTGCTGCTGTTCTCTTTGCTTAGATCTGTGCTGTGGTGCTGTTTCCTTCTGCCTGTTTTCTTCTTTTTTGCCCACCCACATGTGTTGTCAGACTTTATTGAAGATTGAAGATATGGAAGATGTTTACATGTCTTAAAGACAAAAAAAAGAAAAATACAGATTTGATACCCTGTTTGTAAGACTTCCTTGGCCGCTCCACTATTGGGAACTTCTCAGTGGTGTTCCTAGTTTGCAGACTCAAGCTTCTTGCCTTATCTGATCTTCCCTCTCTTATCCATTACTCTGGATCATTTCTTCTGCAGCAAAGTTTACGTCTCTTTTTATGTCTTGTCCTTATAAGGCAGGTTTGCGAAATCACCTTTTCTACCCCAAAGCAGACTAGAAAAGTATGTTTCTTAATAAAGACAAGTTCTTCTAAAAAGCAAACAAATGATAAAATAAAAAACAAAATAAGGTCAGGTAAAGTGAAATAAAGAGTAAAGTGTGAAAGTAAAATAAAATAAAATGAAATATAAAATGAAATCTCAGGTGCCAACTGTTAAAAATAGTAATTTCTTGATACTGCTGAATCAGGTCAGAGAACACATTGAGTATCTTCAAAAAGGAGGGAGGCTTGTTAAGCAGGTATAGGAGAATACTATCTGCGTCAGTTGCAGGACATAAATTGGGATGGTTGCAGCTGGACACTGGGAAGAGGGGATCTGTAGTCTCTCCCTTGTCTTCTCTCTGCCTTTCTGTAAGGAAGTGCCTGTTTCCTTCTCTCCTCAGAGTTCTTGGACAACTCATCTGCTTTCATTTGTTCCATAGCAGCACCCCGAAATAGCAGCCTAGTTCATTAGTGCTGCCTGATGTTTCAGTTCAACTCTTCCTTGCTGTTTGGCTCAGTTTAGTCAGAATTTTCCTGATGTCTCATCAATCAGCTTTTGCTAGGGGAACAGAGTCCGCTTCACCACGGCCATGCCCAGAGGTGCTCACAAATGCTGGTTGTTATCACTGTTATTGAGGTTATTATTTATAGAATTGTTTAGAGCTTCCCTCAGCCAGCCACAGCCATACTCTACAGCGATTGTGTAAGAGTCTGTACTTTCATACATTCTTCTTCCTTCTCTTCTGACTCCTTTATCCTGAATTGATGAAGAGGGTCCATATTTCCTCAAGTGTCTATCTCAGTTGGGAGAAAGGTCAGGGAGTATAGTAATCATGACTCTTTTTGTTGCAAGCTATAAAAACCCAAATTCAACTAGCTTAAGCAGAAGAGGGAATGGACGGTAGAGTAGTTTCAAGATCAAAGGACAAGCTAAGGGATTCGGGGCACCTTGACAAAACATTTATGTATGTCTCTCCATTTCCCACCTTCTTTTCTTTGGCTGCTCTTTGCAGGCGGGTCCTTGCTTAAAGTCCCAGAATTTCATCCTCCTACTTCAGCCACCCTAGCAGGAAAGAGTCTGTTTTTATGTCATGTCTGTGAAGCAGTACCAGGGAAGAGCTCTGGGCAGCCCACCTCGGGTCACACGCTCTCTCTCCTTGGATCAGCCACTGTTGCCAGGGGTTCGGGGACTTGTGATTGGCCAGGTGTAGCCGCCATGCATCTCTTAAGGCAGTGGTTTAGGGCACTATGACTGATGGCATCAGAATGGCAGAAGGTGATACAGGGCAGACAAGTCAGCCTATGTCCACTTCTAAAAGGATGCTACTTTTTCATGCCGGGATAATGAGTTTAAATAGATTTCTGGAAAGACACTGGGAATAGAGGAGGTAAGGGAGTCTGACAGGTAGAAGCCTTCCTTCATCAGGACCGCTTAGCCTGTGCGCCTTTCTCAGAAGCAGGAGAAAGCAAAACTCACCTCGGCATGATGGATCATGTGATTTGGAGGGTATGAGGTCCAGATAAACTAGCTTGGGAATACCTCCAGGGATCAGTAGAGACTCTCACTGGGGTATGGGGTCTCACCTGGACCCGGAACATCAGCAGGGATGAATGTGGTATCTTCTGTGTGCTTTCCACTGAAGCCTCTGTGCAAGAGGCTCCTCATTCTGAACTGGTCTGGAATCTCTCAGCTGGCCATGACTGCTAGTACTCTCATCCTGGGCTTTCACAAGTCTGAATAAAGAGTTTGAAAAGGTCTTTATTTTTCTCCTGCCTGAGAGGTTGGAGGCCCCACTTCCTGGGGGCCATTCCTAGTTCTGAATAAGAAAGTGGTTAAAGTGGTAGCATATGAGAGTCTTTTTTCTTCTTATTAATGGTTGCAGCAGATTATAAAATGAAACCCAGCAGGCTTGGAAGGGCTTGCATCCATTTCAAAAGCACCAGTACATTCAGAGGCCAAAGAAATCTTTTGAGAGTGCACTGTAAAGAGTGTTGTCAGTAGTATTTGTCACTGTAAGCCCTGGCAGGGATTCTGGAACAAGCCGATGCCATTTCATTTTCAGTTCCAATCACAGTCTAGTGGAGTTGAGTCAGAGGCCAGCTGGGGTCTCTTCTTAGGCTCAGGAGAAAGCTGCATAGGACTCATTCAGAAAACATTTGTGGAGGGCTTTCTTGTGCAGTACCAGCACCAGGGCCCTCCAGGCTGCACATCCCTGCCCTCGGGGAGCTCACAGTCTAACCAATAGGAATTTGTCAGTCACACACAACTATAGTTTAGGATTGAATAGGAATAGAACCCCGAGGGAGGTAAAAACCAATGACTTGACCCTGAGGAGGGAGACATTTTCTTTAACCAGGTAAAGAAGGGCAGGTGGTAAAGTAGGGCGTAGGGAAGGGAAGGATCATACTTTTGTCACTGGGGATTTCTCCTTGGAGTTCAAAGAGAAACATCAGAAAAAAATATCAGAAGTCTAATTGCCAGATCTTAGAGTACTTAAGTGATTTCATGATATTTCCCGAGTAGACAATGAAACATCCCAAGATTGGCTTAAAGCAAGGCATTTTGAAAGAGTTATATATGAATTAAAATACCTTTCTCATTATTGTAGTATTTCACAATACTTTCCAAATCCAGACTTCTTTCTTCTTTCTCCATAAGTCCCATTCACTTAAGAAATGGGAAGACTGGCAAGAGGAGTGAACCTGTCAATAAAATCTTTGTCCCCAGTTAGTAGAGATTAACCCGAGATCTCTTCCAATAATCTTACCTTCTTGTGACATATAGATTCCACTCATGAGCCCTGAAAAGTTTCCAGATAGAGCGAGGCTAGAGTTGCCAGATGAAATATAGGACACACAGTTAAATTTGAATTTCAGATAAACAGATAAACAATGGGTAATTTTCTTGTATGAGTATGTCCTGGCTCAGTCCAGGCTTGTTTGGTATCTTGGCACTAAATGAATAGTGTGGTTTCTTTTCCTTATCTAGCTTTATTAGATAGCATCATTATCAATGTCACATGCTTGTCACAAATCCAACCACCCTTGTCCCTGTCCTAGCTCCTCATAGTGTAATAGAAGGGGGACTCAAGGCAGAGCAGGGGAAAGGCACTGGCTGAGCATATATGCTAACAAGAAGTTAATCTTGGGAGCATTAAAGGTCTGATTGCCATTCTAAACTCCATCCCAGGTTTGGATCTTGTCTTCTACTGTCCACAGTATTCAGGGAACCACCTTCACCCCAGACGTGTGCACAAGGAGAACAGAATGATTGAGCAGAATTTGGGTTGGAGGCGGAGCTTCCGGGAAGTGGAACCCAGGGGAGAGTGAATGAGGAGGTTAACAGGATGAACTGAAATGAGGCTGAGCATAAGGCAGTGAGTCCTCTCAGCTGGGCATGAGTGGTTGGCCCCGTGAGGGGGATGCCCTGAAAGTATAGAATCAAGGGCCCACAAGTACTGAAGCCACTGGGGCCATGTTGATAAAAGCAGTACTTCTTGAACTTTAATGTACATACAAATTACCTGGGGATCTTGTTAAAGTGGAGATTCTGATTCAGCAGGTCTGGGTGGGTCCTAAGATTCTGCATTCCTAATAAGCTCCCAAGTGATGCTGATACTGCTAGAACATGGTTCACATTTTGAGTGGTGTTAAAGAGAAATTGCACTGGACACTTGTTAAAAATGGCAAGGAAGACTTTATTCAATAGGGGAGAGAGGTTGAATTCAATGTTGAATTCAGCAGGCGCAGATGGGGATTTATAGCCTCCAGGCAGAGTGAGGGAGAGGATGGAAAATTACTAAAAGGAACTTGATTGGGTATCAGGGGGGATTCTTGCTCAACTGGCTTAGCAGGATTTGTGCTAAAACCACCAGGCTTTTTGCTTAACAATAGATTGTCAAATTGTGAACATTCTCCCCTCCCCTCCTGCCAGGATCATGCATTGCTGATGTTTTATAAACATTGAGACAAAATTCAGTACCTCAAAGTCTTTCCAAAGAAGGGGGCCCAGTGCATGCAGTGATTTGCCCATTCAGCAACAGGGGGCTCACTTCAAGGTCATCTTATCTCAGGGGCTTAGCCACAGCATCTCTTCAAGGCCATGATGGGCAGAGGCTCTACTCTTTTAACCATACTGAGAGCCTTTCCCATTATCTTTCTCTGTAACTTTTCCTTTTGTGGCCAACAGCCCCTGAAAACCATCTAAGGACTCCCCAGGAGTGCCTACAGCCTGTTCTTGGAGGAGAGATGTCCACCTATAGGGGAGATGTGGGCAGAGGAACAGGTTCAGGGGTTCTGTTTCTTCTCAGATCTAGGACCTGAGAAGACTTCAGGAGAGAATGTAGAATTAAGGAGGGTCCAATCCCTAGGGTCTGGGGTCGACTTCCTCTTATGCTACCCCACCTGCTTCATCCCATGCCACTTTACATAGCCCAAAAGCCTTCTCTGACCTTTTCCTTTTCTGTATTTGCTCAGCATTTGTTTCTTCCCTTTATTTACAACTTTGTTGCTTCATTGCTTTTAAAAATGGAAGCCAGTGATTTTCTTCCTTGTGAGGCAGAGGGACATGTGAAAGGAAAAAGCCCCAGGACTTGGAGCCTGGCAACTAAGATCCTTCTTCCCCACCACTGCTTTCCTTGAAGATATGGATATGAGCAGTGGTAAAAGTAAGAGAGATCACTTTCAGATGACTTCTCCATTGATCTTGGGCAACTCGTCAGTTACCTTTGGCTCCGTCTTCCATATTTAAAAAATGAGGGTAGAAATCACTCTTCTTTGCCCATATTAAATAAATGGATAGGGAGGTGTTGTGTGGAGTATAAGTTGCAAATCACACATTGGTTACTTTTGCTACTAGGAGCAGTATTATAAGGAGAGAACACATTTTAAGAAGTTTTTTCTTCAAATGAATAAGACAAAGCCGTGGTGAAAACACGGTGTAAAGTTTATACAGCAAAAAGTATGCTTCCTTCTCACCGTAAGTTCTTTCTCAGAATAATAGCTACTTTTAACCAGTTTCATATGTTTTCTTCCAAAAATATTCCCTGCACATATAAGCATCTGCATATATGTGTGCATGTATATGTTTATATATGTAAATTTGTACATACTTATTTTTAAACAAATGATACCGTACTTCTCCGTCTTTCTATTAACTGTTTTGTGATTATTCCATATCACCATGTTAGATCTTCCTCATTCTCTGTCACAGCTACACATTATTTGATTGCACATCATCATATACTAATTACAATTTATTTAACCTTACTTCCAGTGATGGACATTTAATTTATTTCCAGTGACAGGGTATTTCAAGTTATGCTGCAACGGCCATCCTGAACATTGGTGTATCTGTACAAGTAGAACTGTTTCACAGTGTATCAGAAGCAGAGTATCTGGCTCCAAGCATATGAACACTCTCCATTTTAGTAGAAATCACCAAATTGCCCTCTGGAGAAATGTCAACAGTGCAATTGCACCAACCCAGTTTTTCCGTATACCTCTACCAATACTGTGAATCAGTCTGTGCTAATATGAATTTATAATGCTATCTCATTGTTAGTTTAATTTTGTGCTGCTGTAATTTTGAGTGAGCTTGAACATCTATCTGTCCATAGGCTTAAACACCATATATCTGTGCACAGCTTGAGTATGCTCTTTTTCCATTTGAAAAAGCACATATTAAGAGGGCTGGCCCAGATTGGCCTGGCTCAGCAGGGCCACTCTCCCCAGGGCGTATCTGGGGCTGTCTCAGCTCCTCTAGCTCCCGTGTCTCTGTTTGCTGCATCTGGATGGTGCTTGGGCAGTCACAGAAGCCCTGGGCTGTGAATCTGCACCAGTGCATCCATCCGTTTGCCCCCGATAAGCGAAAGCTGACTGTACAGTTCTGTATTTATTTATGGCTTTTCTTCCAGCCACAAGAAGTATTTTATTCCTCTTCACACGATTCCTGAGAGCTGGTGTGAAGCCAGTGTCTTCTCAGTTTTACAGTACAGCAAATGGAGATGTGAAGACATGTAATTGGCTGTCCGAGCACCTAGTGGGACAACTGCCAAGTCTATAAGATGTTTGGCTGTGCCACTGGGTGGAGCACTGTACTAGGTGTGTAGAGATAGGGACTTTCTGCTTCCAGTTTTAGTGTGGATTTCTTGAGAGACTGGGCAGAACGCATTCCATCTGTCAGGTCATCAGACCACAGCGAAGTCCTGACGCCTGTGGAGAGAGGGGGAAGGAAGGAGGATTGGGTAGGAAGAGCCTCAGCTAATAGAGTAAATCTGGGAACGCCTCAGCTGTGCAGATGGCGAAATCCAGAGTGGAGATTGCCCACTGGAGGATCGTCTCAGTCAGAAATTGTTGGGCCCTGACACCCCTGTGTGTGCAGTCATTGGCTAGGAGCTGCTCCGGCAGACATTGACTGGCCTCGGCTTGAATCCTAGGCCGAGGATTAGGCTTAGGGTGCCTCTTAAGACTCTGCATTTGGAGGCTTTCAGCTACCTGCACTCCTCATGGCAGACTCTCCCTTGCACGAGCTCTGAGCAATAGACCTCCATGGCTGCGAGGGCCAGTTTGGGTGGTTTCGGTCAGAACTGGGGGTGTTATTCTGGGCCCCTCCAAAAGCTTTGCAGGTCTGGAGACATAATTATTCCAGGATTAAGCAATAATTACACTCAACTCCTTCCTATATTTCTGTATTTCTCCTAAAATTGCTGGAGGTAATCTGTTCTTACTGTGGAATGTTTAAAAATATATTTCCTCAATCGTATATAGAATCTGCATAGTTTGGGACTCATCTGGACACAAGGGAGGGGCCAAGTACCAAAACAATGAGAAAATCCCATATTCTTAGGTGTTTGTGGGAAGAGGGATACAATATGTCCAGATATCATAAGAGGAAAGAGGCACATGGAATTTTCAGTGGCAACCCTTCTTATTTGAGTTTTCTCAGGACTCTGAAGGTCCATATAGCAGTGGACCTTTGGTGCCCCATATCTCATGCCTGCTTCTGATTTTAGCCATTGCTCTGGAGGACAGTTCTCTGGAAGCTCAGATTCACCTGGCAGCATCATACCTGAAGCATACAGGTACAGAGTTGCTTTTTGTGTTCTGCCCTCACGTTCTTTCTGAGCTGTTGGAGTCTCCTTGGGTCCTGGAAATGTCAGGGGGCTGATGTGTCTGAGGTCAATCTCAACCAACAGGGGATGACAGTCTGTGGATGAATTCCCCAGGCCTTTGTCTTTCAGGTGGACAGTTCAGGGAGGCACTCTGTACTCATTTCTGGAGCTCCCAGGAAATGGAACCCCTTTGGCCAATAACTGGACCCCCAGTTATGCACCCTTATTTGGTCTTTTCCTCCTTGCCTATCTTACTTTCCTTGGTTCCTTCCTTCCTTCAGTCACCTGGAATTGCCTCCAAAAGAAAGTACCTACACCTACTCTGTCTCAGTCTCTGCTTTCAGGGGAACCCAAACAGGGTTCACAGGCCACACAACTCTGAAAAGTGGGTCCTAATAACTTAGGCAGCTATTGGAATCTTTCTGTGATCTTGTGAGTGAAGAGGTAGGGAACTTCTTTCTGCTGATGCCCTCTTTATATATCTGTTAAATGGTATGGTGGGTTATGGTACCTTGTTTGGAGTGGCCTGAAATCTTAGGGTGGTTAGTGCAAAGAAACAAAGGAGATTTGGGCAAGAACATATGATTCCCAGGTGACCACCACATATGAGGCAGCCTAGATACTCTTGACTCCCTGCCTCTAAACTCATATTCTCTTCACTTGGCTTTTCTTTAGTAAGTCCCAGCCTGGGACCATTTCCTCCTCAATAGATTCCTTATAAAACTCAGAGTCTGAACTATGGAACTACTGTAAGCTTCAAGGTTGTATTGTTCTGAGTAGTTGCTGGGTACCCTCAGATCTCTTGATTCTTTGCTATGTGCTTACACTTGTGGTCAATCTACATTTTGGCTTTTATTTAGGTCTCCCTGGTTCTGTCTTTGGCAAGTTCAAATATAATCCAACCATTAAGGCTTACTTAAAATAATTTTTTAAATATTTTAAAAATTATTTGAGAGAGAGAGAGGGAGAGAGAGACAGAGACAGAGAGACAGAGAGAGAGAGAGAAAGAGATAAAGAGAGAGAGAGAGAAACAATGAGCAGGGGAGGGGCAGAGAGAGAGGGAGACACAGGATCCAAAGCAGGCTCCAGGCTCGGAGCTGTCAGCATAGAGCCTGACGCGGGGCTCAAACCCACAAACTGCGAGATCATGACTCGAGCCAAAGTTGGATGCTCAAATTACTGAGCATCCAATTATGTCCAGGTGCCTGTAAGTTTTTTTTTAATTTAAAAAATTGTTGTGGGGCGCCTGGGTGGCGCAGTCGGTTAAGCGTCCGACTTCAGCCAGGTCACGATCTCGCTGTCCGTGGGTTCGTGCCCCGCGTCGGGCTCTGGGCTGATGGCTCAGAGCCTGGAGCCTGCTTCTGATTCTGTGTCTCCCTCTCTCTCTGCCCCTCCCCCGTTCATGCTCTGTCTCTCTCTGTCCCAAAAATAAATAAACGTTGAAAAAAAAAATTGTTGTAAAATATGCTTAACATAAAATTTACTATCTTAACTATTTTTCAGTGTACAGTTTAGTGGCATGAAGTACATTCACATTGTTGTGCTACCATGACCACTATCTATCCACAGAACTCTTTTCATCTTGTAAAACTGAAGTTCGATACTCATTGCACAACATCTACCCATTTCCTCCTTCCCCCACACCTTGGCAGGCACCATTCTACTTCCTGTTTCTATGAATCTGACTACTCTGGGTACCACATATAAGTGGAATCCAACAGTATTCATCTTTTTGAGGCTGGCTTATTTCACTTGGCATCATGTTCTGAAAGTTCATTGATGTTGTAGCATGTATCAGAATTTCTTTTCTTTTTATGGATGAATCATGTTCTGTTGTAAGTGTATACAACATTTTGTTTTATCCATTCATCCATCGATGAACACCTGGGTTGCATCCCTCTTTTGGCTGTTGTGAATAAAGCTGTTATGAACATGGATGAATAAGGCGTATTTTGATACCCCTTCCTTAAGAAGTCTCCCCTTATGCTTTTCTGTCCTTGCTAGATGGTGAGCAGTGATGTGGCAGTGTCTCATGCATCCTTATATCCCATTGATAGAGAACCTAGGAAATACTGGGCACTTAAATCTATGGTTGTTGAATTCCTTGATTCCCATGCATTATATCCCCCAAAGATTCTGAACCTCCATAGCAGCTTGCTATGCAGCAGCTCCAGCTTGCTGCCTGGTTCTCACCTTCCTCCAGCGTCTGCAGCCATCTTGATATCTGTTAAATCAATGAGTGCTCCTGGACTCAGTATCTCTTGCTGCCCTCTGCAATCAACTTCTACCTAACCTCCTGGCCCTGACCTGGAAATTATGGCTTAGACTTAGAGTTAGGCTCTCTTGTTGAATCATCTTCCTCTACTGACAATAAGGAACAGGATTGTGAGGGGGTTAAATGAAGTGGTGTGTATAAAGCACCTAGCAGAGGACTTGGCTCATGCAAGTGCCCAGTAAATAGTGATCATTATTGTTAAGCATAGCATTCTTTATTATATACAATATATGTTATATGCATATACATATATATGTATATACAGAATAATCTTTTTCTTATATTCTTCAAAAAATCACTTAAGGCTTTCAATTATGATAATTGAAAGTTATTTGTATAGGTGCATCTGGGTGACTCAGTTGGTTGAGTGTCCGACTTTGGCTCAGGTCACAATCTCATGGTTTGTAAGTTCGAGCCCCACATAGGGCTCCCTGCTGTCAGTGCAGAGCTGGCTTTGGATCCTCTGTATGCGCTCCCACCCCCTGCCAATCTCTGTCCCTCCCTGGCTCATGCACACATGCACTCTCTCTCAAAAATAAATAAAAAACAAAAAATAACACACACACACACACACACACACATTACATATATAAAAGAATTACTGAAATAGGACCAAAAAATCAAGAGTAATGTTTGGAGTCAGGGAGATTGTAATATCAGAATCCTAGGTTAAGGATAGTTGTGGTACCTAAGCCTCAGATTGAGCCCTGACCCTGTAGCTGCACCAGAGAGAGCATGAGAGACCTGAATTTGTTGCCACATCAGGTCCAATTCCTTTCCCTGAGGAGGTGGGAACAACACTCTATTCTATAACTCTCCTTGAGTTCTCTTCTGACTGGCTATACATATGGTAACAGAAAAACTGGACCACTACAGCACAGGTTTGGACCAATATTTTGTACATGGACCAAAAAACAAAAACAAAACAAAACAGAGAAGAAAAAAGAAATAAGAAACACCTTAATTATCTCTTACTTTCATATTTCAGGGAACAGAAGAAAGAAGATAGCCCCCTCTGTCTGAGTAATGAGTGCTAGCGGGGGACCTGATCACTTCTTCCAGTGTTTGCTGAAGAGAATGGAGTAGGGCAAGGGGGAAAGGATCACAAAGGACGTGTTTGCGTCTCTATTTCATACTTGTTGGAAAGGACCTCTCCTTTCTTATTGGATAGAATAAGGGAAATAGCCCCCTTTTGGATCAGAGTATAACTGTTTTCTTTGCAATGCTCACAGCACTTAGGGGAGTTCTCGGGCAAAAGAGTTACGAGAATGGTAAAAAGAATGTATGCATGAGCAGGTAACGCTGTCCGGGGTCCTAGGGCCTCAGAGCTGATGCAGGCTTTGCAGTCTAATTGGCTGGATTACTCTCCTTGATCACTTATATCAATACTTAGTTCAGGCATTTATCTTCCCAATGTGTTTTCCTATGAAGTGTTGCTAAAGTTTGAAGTTGTATCTGGTGTGAGCACATTGAGCAGTTTGTATCACTGAGGATGTCAGAATACGTCTACTCTCCCTACTCAATAAATATCACTTAAAGCATGCCTCAGGGCCCTTTCACTGCTACAGACTGAATTGTGTCCCCCAGAATTCATATATTAAGGCCCTAACCCCCAGCACGACTGTGTTTGCAGATAGAGCCAAAGCGAGGTAATTAAGGTTAAATGAGGTTGTAAGAATAGGGCCCTGATCTGATAGTAGTGTCCTTGTAGGAATAGACACCAGAGTGCTGCCCTCACCCTCTCCCTCTTCCTTTCCCACCCCCTCTTCCTCTCTATCTTCCTCTCCCTCTCTCTGTCCATCTCTCTCTCTCTACCATGTTAGGACACAGTGAGAAGATGGCTGTCTGCAAGCCAGGAAGAGAGCTCTCACCAGAAACCAGGTCAGCTGGCACTTTGATCTTGGACTTCCCAGCCTCTAGAACTGAGAGAAATAAATTTCTGTTGTACAAGATGTCTAGTCTATGGCATTTTGTTACGGTAGCCTGAGCACAGTAATATGCACACTTGTGTACTCAACCCAGGGACCAGGAGAATCACACCATCACTGCTACCACCTCCAAGATCACCTGTGCAATCCTACATGTCTTATATGTTCTGCTTCTGTCATGATCATCCTCGCCCAGCTTCATCTACTTAGAGCCATAGCCCACCTCTGTGATGTGAGGGCCTCTGCCAGAAAAGGAGGAGCTCACTCCCAGTGAAGGGAGCCTGTTGGCCTATCCTGCACGGGCATCTCTAGGTCTGCTCATAGGGGAGAAGGGGCCCTTGATTCTGTTCACACAGCCTCCTCCGTGTATTGTGGCTTCTGGGACATCAGTTTAAAATATACTACTAGTTTCTCATATTTCTTTTTTTTTAATTAATTTATTTTTTAGCGAGAGTGCGTGAGAGCAGAGGAGAGGGGCAAAAGGGGAGGGACAAGGGGAGAGAGAGAGAGAGAGAGAGAATCTTAAGCAGGCTCCATACTCAGTGTGGAGCCCAGTGCAGGGCTCGATCCTATGACCCTGGGATCATGACCTCAGCTGAAAACAAGAGTTGGAGGCTCAACCAACTGAGCCACCCAGGTGCCCAAGTTTCTCAAACTTCTATATAGGAGTTCCTAAGGACAGGGGAGGAAATAAGTACCTCTGGGCATTCCAGAGTTGTAGCTAAAGTGTCTTTTGTAAACCTGGAATTCTTGGGGAGCCTCTTTTATCTTAAAAACATTCTTGGCGTTTTGCCTTATACCTCATAATATTTTTCTGTTAATTTTTTTTTTTTTTTTTGGTATTTTAAGACCAACTTTTTTTTTTTTTTTAATATATGAAATTTATTGTCAAATTGGTTTCCATACAACACCCAGTGCTCATCCCAAAAGGTGTCCTCCTCAATACCCACCACCCACCCTCCCCTCCCTCCCACCCCCATCAACCCTCAGTTTGTTCTCAGTTTTTAACAGTCTCTTATGCTTTGGCTCTCTCCCACTCTAACCTCTTTTTTTTTTTTTTTTTTTTTCTTTTTTCCTCCCCCTCCCCCATGGGTTCCTGTCAAGTTTCTCAGGATCCACATAAGAGTGAAACCATATGGTATCTGTCTTTCTCTGTATGGCTTATTTCACTTAGCATCACACTCTCCAGTTCCATCCACGTTGCTACAAAAGGCCATATTTCATTTTTTCTCATTGCCACGTAGTATTCCATTGTGTATATAAACCACAATTTCTTTATCCATTCATCAGTTGATGGACATTTAGGCTCTTTCCATAATTTGGCTATTGTTGAGAGTGCTGCTATGAACATTGGGGTACAAGTGCCCCTATGCATCAGTACTCCTGTATCCCTTGGATAAATTCCTAGCAGTGCTATTGCTGGATCATAGGGTAGGTCTATTTTTAATTTTCTGAGGAACCTCCACCCTGCTTTCCAGAGCGGCTGCACCAATTTGCATTCCCACCAACAGTGCAAGAGGGTTCCCGTTTCTCCACATCCTCTCCAGCATCTAGAGTCTCCTGATTTGTTCATTTTGGCCACTCTGACTGGCGTGAGGTGATACCTGAGTGTGGTTTTGATTTGTATTTCCCTGATAAGGAGCGACGCTGAACATCTTTTCATGTGCCTGTTGGCCATCTGGATGTCTTCTTTAGAGAAGTGTCTATTCATGTTTTCTGCCCATTTCTTCACTGGGTTATTTGTTTTTCGGGTGTGGAGTTTGGTGAGCTCTTTATAGATTTTGGATACTAGCCCTTTGTCCGATATGTCATTTGCAAATATCTTTTCCCATTCCGTTGGTTGCCTTTTAGTTTTGTTGGTTGTTTCCTTTGCTGTGCAGAAGCTTTTTATCTTCATAAGGTCCCAGTAATTCACTTTTGCTTTTAATTCCCTTGCCTTTGGTGATGTGTCGAGTAAGAGATTGCTGCGGCTGAGGTCAGCGAAGTCTTTTCCTGCTTTCTCCTCTAAGGTTTTGATGGTTTCCTGTCTCACATTCAGGTCCTTAATCCATTTTGAGTTTATTTTTGTGAATGGTGTGAGAAAGTGGTCTAGTTTCAACCTTCTGCATGTTGCTGTCCAGTTCTCCCAGCACCATTTGTTAAAGAGGCTGTCTTTTTTCCATTGGATGTTCTTTCCTGCTTTGTCAAAGATGAGTTGGCCATACGTTTGTGGGTCTAGTTCTGGGGTTTCTATTCTATTCCATTGGTCTATGTGTCTGTTTTTGTGCCAATACCATGCTGTCTTGATGATGACAGCTTTGTAGTAGAGGCTAAAGTCTGGGATTGTGATGCCTCCTGCTTTGGTCTTCTTCTTCAAAATTCCTTTGGCTATTCGGGGCCTTTTGTGGTTCCATATGAATTTTAGGATTGCTTGTTCTAGTTTCGAGAAGAATGCTGGTGCAATTTTGTTTGGGATTGCATTGAATGTGTAGATAGCTTTGGGTAGTATTGACATTTTGACAATATTTATTCTTCCAATCCATGAGCAGGGAATTTGTTTCCATTTCTTTAAATCTTCTTCAATTACCTTCATAAGCTTTCTATAGTTTTCAGCATACAGATCCTTTACATCTTTGGTTAGATTTATTCCTAGGTATTTTATGCTTCTTGGTGCAATTGTGAATGGGATCAGTTTCTTTATTTGTCTTTCTGTTGCTTCATTGTTAGTGTATAAGAATGCAACTGATTTCTGTACATTGATTTTGTATCCTGCAACTTTGCTGAATTCATGTATCAATTCTAGCAGACTTTTGGTGGAGTCTATCGGATTTTCCATGTATAATATCATGTCATCTGCAAAAAGTGAAAGCTTGATTTCATCTTTGCCAATTTTGATGCCTTTGATTTCCTTTTGTTGTCTGATTGCTGATGCTATAACTTCCAGCACTATGTTAAACAACAGCGGTGAGAGTGGGCATCCCTGTCGTGTTCCTGATCTCAGGAAAAAAGCTCTCAGTTTTTCCCCGTTGAGGATGATGTTAGCTGTGGGCTTTTCATAAATGGCTTTTATGATCTTTAAGTATGTTCCTTCTATCCCGACTTTCTCAAGTGTTTTTATTAAGAAAGGGTGCTGGATTTTGTCAAAGGCCTTTTCTGCATCGATTGACAGGATCATATGGTTCTTCTCTTTTTTTTTTGTTAATGTGATGTATCACATTGATTGATTTGCGAATGTTGAACCAGCCCTGCATCCCAGGAATGAATCCCACTTGATCATGGTGGATAATTCTTTTTATATGCCGTTGAATTCGATTTGCTAGTATCTTATTGAGAATTTTTGCATCCATATTCATCAGGGATATTGGCCGGTAGTTCTCTTTTTTTACTGGGTCTTTGTCTGGTTTAGGAATCAAAGTAATACTGGCTTCATAGAATGAGTCTGGAAGTTTTCCTTCCCTTTCTGTTTCTTGGAATAGCTTGAGAAGGATAGGTATTATCTCTGCTTTAAACGTCTGGTAGAACTCCCCTGGGAAGCCATCTGGTCCTGGACTCTTATTTGTTGGGAGATTTTTGATAACCGATTCAATTTCTTCGCTGGTTATGGGTCTGTTCAAGCTTTCTATTTCCTCCTGATTGAGTTTTGGAAGAGTGTGGGTGTTCAGGAATTTGTCCATTTCTTCCAGGTTGTTCAATTTGTTGGCATATAATTTTTCATAGTATTCCCTGATAATCGTTTGTATCTCTGAGGGATTGGTTGTAATAATTCCATTTTCATTCATGATTTTATCTATTTGGGTCATCTCCCTTTTCTTTTTGAGAAGCCTGGCTAGAGGTTTGTCAATTTTGTTTATTTTTTCAAAAAACCAACTCTTGGTTTCGTTGATCTGCTCTACAGTTTTTTTAGACTCTATATTGTTTATTTCTGCTCTGATCTTTATTATTTCTCTTCTTCTGCTGGGTTTAGGCTGCCTTTGCTGTTCCTCTTCTATTTCCTTTAGGTGTGCTGTTAGATTTTGTATTTGGGATTTTTCTTGTTTCTTGAGATAGGCCTGGATTGCAATGTATTTTCCTCTCAGGACTGCCTTCGCTGCATCCCAAAGCGTTTGGATTGTTGTATTTTCATTTTCGTTTGTTTCCATATATTTTTTAATTTATTCTCTAATTGCCTGGTTGACCCACTCATTTGTTAGTAGGGTGTTCTTTAACCTCCATGCTTTTGGAGGTTTTCCAGACTTTTTTCTGTGGTTGATTTCAAGCTTCATAGCATTGTGGTCTGAAAGTACGCATGGTTTAATTTCAATTCTGGTAAACTTATGAAGGGCTGTTTTGTGACCCAGTATATGATCTATCTTGGAGAATGTTCCATGTGCACTCGAGAAGAAAGTATATTCTGTTGCTTTGGGATGCAGAGTTCTAAATATATCTGTCAAGTCCATCTGATCCAATGTCTCATTCAGGGCCCTTGTTTCTTTATTGACCGTGTGTCTAGATGATCTATCCATTTCTGTAAGTGGGGTGTTAAAGTCCCCTGCAATTACCACATTCTTATCAATAAGGTTGCTTATGTTTATGAGTAGTTGTTTTATATATTTGGGGGCCCCGGTATTTGGCGCATAGACATTTATAATTGTTAGCTCTTCCTGATGGATAGACCCTGTAACTATTATATAATGTCCTTCTTCATCTCTTGTTACAGCCTTTAATTTAAAGTCTAGTTTGTCTGATATAAGTATGGCTACTCCAGCTTTCTTTTGGCTTCCAGTAGCATGATAAATAGTTCTCCATCCCCTCACTCTCAATCTAAAGGTGTCCTCAGGTCTAAAATGAGTCTCTTGTAGACAGCAAATAGATGGGTCTTGTTTTTTTATCCATTCTGATACCCTATGTCTTTTGGTTGGCACATTTAATCCATTTACATTCAGTGTTATTATAGAAAGATACGGGGTTAGAGTCATTGTGATGTCTGTATGTTTTATGCTTGTAGTGATGTCTCTGGTACTTTGTCTCACAGGGTCCCCCTTAGGATCTCTTGTAGGGCTGGTTTAGTGGTGACAAATTCCTTCAGTTTTTGTTTGTTTGGGAAGACCTTTATCTCTCCTTCTATTCTAAATGACAGACTTGCTGGATAAAGGATTCTCGGCTGCATATTTTTTCTGTCTAGCACACTGAAAATCTCGTGCCAATTCTTTCTGGCCTGCCAAGTTTCAAAAGAGAGATCCGTCACGAGTCTTATAGGTCTCCCTTTATATGTGAGGGCACGTTTACCCCTTGCTGCTTTCAGAATTTTCTCTTTATCCTTGTATTTTGCCAGTTTCACTATGATATGTCGTGCAGAAGATCGATTCAAGTTATGTCTGAAGGGAGTTCTCTGTGCCTCTTGGATTTCAATGCCTTTTTCCTTCCCCAGTTCAAGGAAGTTCTCAGCTATTATTTCTTCAAGTACCCCTTCAGCACCTTTCCCTCTCTCTTCCTCTTCTGGGATACCAATTATGCGTATATTATTTCTTTTTAGCGTATCACTTAGTTCTCTAATTTTCCCCTCATACACCTGGATTTTTTTATCTCTCTTTTTCTCAGCTTCCTCTTTTTCCATAACTTTATCTTCTAGTTCACCTATTCTCTCCTCTGCCTCTTCAATCCGAGCCGTGGTGGTTTCCATTTTGTTTTGCATTTCATTTAAAGCGTTTTTCAGCTCCTCGTGACTGTTCCTTAGTCCCTTGATCTCTGTAGCAAGAGATTCTCTGCTGTCCTCTATACTGTTTTCAAGCCCGGCGATTAATTTTATGACTCTTATTCTAAATTCACTTTCTGTTATATTATTTAAATCCTTTTTGATCAGCTCATTAGCTGTTGTTATTTCCTGGAGATTCTTCTGAGGGGAATTCTTCCGCTTGGTCATTTTGGATAGTCCCTGGCGTGGTGAGGACCTGCAGGGCACTTCCCCTGTGCTGTGGTGTATAACTGGAGTTGGTGGGCGAAGTCGCAGTCAGACCTGATGTCTGCCCCCGGCCCACCGCTGGGGCCACAGTCAGACTGGTGTGTGCCTTCTCTTCCCCTCTCCTAGGGGCGGGATTCACTGTGGGGTGGTGTGGCCCGTCTGGGCTACTTGCACACTGCCAGGCTTGTGATGCTGGGGATCTGGCGTATTAGCTGGGGTGGGTAGGCAAGGTGCACAGGGGCAGGAGGGGCAGGCTTAGCTCGCTTCTCCTTAGGTGATCCACTTCAGGAGGGGCCCTGTGGCAGCGGGAGGGAGTCAGATCCGCTGCCGGAGGTTTGGCTCCTCCGCAGAAGCACAGAGTTGGGTGTTTGCGCGGAGCAAGGAAGTTCCCTGGCAGGAACTGGTTCTCTTTGGGATTTTGGCTGGGGGATGGGCGGGGGAGATGGCGCTGGCGAGCGCCTTTGTTCCCCACCAAACTGAGCTCTGTCGTCCGGGGGCTCAGCAGCTCTCCCTCCCTTTGTCCTCCAGCCTTCCCGCTTTCCGAGCAGAGCTGTTAACTTATGACCTCCCAGACGCTAAGTCGCGCTTGCTGTCGGAACACAGTCCGTCAGGCCCCTCCGCTTTTGCAAGCCAGACTCCGGGGCTCTGCTTGGCCGGCGAGCCGCCCCTCCGCCCCGGCTCCCTCCCGCCAGTCCGTGGAGCATGCACCGCCTCGCCGCCCTTCCTACCCTCTTCCGTGGGCCTCTCATCTGCGCTTGGCTCTGGCGACTCCGTTCTGCTAATCCTCTGGCAGTTTTCTGGGTTATTTAGGCAGGTGTTAGGTGGAATCTAAGTGATCAGCAGGACGCGCGGTGAGCCCAGCGTCCTCCTACGCCGCCATCTTCCAAGACCCTATTTTTCTGTTAATTTTAATGTTCCATGTTACCTCAATCAAGTGTGAATATGTGTGTGTGCAGTGTAGAATTGGTATTCATGGGATTCACATATCTTGGCATATCTTAAGAGCCCTGGGGTCATATGCATGACTCAGTCTGAGAAATACGATTTTGTGTAATTGTTAGAAGGGACATTACTTTCTTATAAGCTTGGTAGAATAAGGCAACATCAGCCTTATATATATCATAGTTGCTGTAAATGTCTATGGTGTACTAGACATTGTGCTATTTAATATTGTGGCCACCTGTAGGGGCAGAATGGACTTGCACCCAAAATTTGGTTTGGATGTTGGTTGATGACAATACACACACCAAGAGGGATAAAAGGATTTATTATTTATGTAATGAAGAATTCTGGAGTGAGCTGGGCAGGTGTCTCAAGCTGATCCGAAAATGGCTTGTGAGAGCAAGGAGAGGAGACTAATTTGGGGTTTTTATTGTGGTTGTTGGGTGGGGCCTCGGTGAGGGGTACCAAAGGAGGTAGTGCCTGGGTTTGCTATCAGCTTGCCTAGAGGTGAGGCAGCAGGGAAAGAGGGAGGGTGAGCTTATGTCAGCAGTCAAACATCAAGAACAGAGCCTATTAGAGTTTGATGTCTGTTATCTTACTGAATCATTATCACACACCATGAGGGGGGTTCCATGGTGATTCATATTTTACAGGTGAGGAATTGTAAAGGTTCTGTACAGGTTCAGAAGTGTTAAGTGACTTGCACAAGGTCACAAAGCTAGTATACAGTGCTGAATTTAGGCCCAGGTCACTCAGATGTAGGTCTGTGCTCTTAGCTACTACCTACCCATCAATCATAATACCTGACATAACTTGCTTCTCATTTCAGGCTTTTTGGGATATGTAGATCTATGTTCTTCCCTCATCCAACAGTGAGCTCCAGAAGAGGAGGGACCAAGTCTGTTTCACCTCTGTGACTCTCTTGGCCCCACTGTGTTCTATAATGGTAGCTCAGTAGCACATGTTAAATTGAATTATAACATTATCCCTGAGGAAAAAGAGAAACATCCAGCTAAAAGAAATTATTAAGAGTATCAATGGCCACCTTTAAAATTTTTTAATTTTAAGTTTTAATTTTTTTTAATTTTAGAGGTGGGGGTGGAAAACGGAGAGAGAGAGAGAGAGAGAGAGAGAGACTGAGAATCCCAAGCAGCTCCACACTCAGTGTGAAGCTCCACCTGGGGCTTAATCCCACTATCCTGGGATCATTACCTCAGCTGAAATCAAGAGGTGGACACTCAACCAACTGAGCCACCAGGAAGCCCTCAGTGGCCACTTTTTTAACGAGCACTAACCATGTGCCACGGTTCACACAGTACCTCCAATGACCTTGCACAGTTAGTGGATTGCTGCTGACTTAGATGGAGAATAAAACTTAAGAAAGATAAATCTGGAAATCTGCATTTTGGCTTACACATCAGTTGCATAAATAAAACTTGGGATGGGGGTGCCTGGGTGGCTCAGTCGGTTAAGCGTCCGACTTCGGCTCAGGTCATGATCTCATGGTCCGTGAGTTCAAGCCCCGAGTCAGGCTCTGTGCTGACTGCTCAGAGCCTGGAGCCTGTTTCAGATTCTGTGTCTCCCTCTCTTCTCTCTCTGACCCTCCCCCATTCATGCTCTGTCTCTCTCTGTCTCAAAAATAAATAAACGTTAAAAAAAATTAAAACAAAAACAAACAAACAAAAAAACAACAACTGGGGGTGGACCAGCTGAAGAGCAGTTTCTGTTACAAAGAACTCTAAAACACTATTGACTTGACTGCTTACTAGGTCAGACCAGCCGTGCAGTGTGGCTGGTTCCTTAGAAGTACACGCATTCTCCAGCTGAATTGATGGAAATTCAGTGTTTGGAGCAAGTGGGTAATAGTCCATTGAATTCTGTACTGGATCTTCAGAATACTATATGTGATTATGGACTGTAAGTTTTAAGAGGGATATTCGTAGCCTGAAATTTATGCAGAGAAGGCCCCAGAGAGGAGAAACCCTGGGATCTTTGCCGCCCAGGGCCTGGCTAGAGAGGCTGGGCTGCATTTGGCCCAAATGAGAGGAGACTCAGTGGGATGGGAATGACTTGGTAACATTTGGAAGCTTTTAGCTAAGCTCCACCAGGGATGGGCTCTGTCCACTTTACACATGTATCCCTAGCACTCATGAGATACCTTGTACAAAAGTACAGATTTGATGTTAAATGAATGAAGGGTTGAGTCACCTAATGGGTATTCTGGCTGATTCATTTGGTTACAAGGAACAGAGAGATGCTTACGTTGCACTTAAGCGTTGTTCAAGGCAAGAAGGCTTTACTGGAAAGACACCGGACAGCACTGTCTAGTGGCATTCTCTGTGACGACGGGAATGTTCTTCATCTGTGCTGTCCAGTATGGGAGCCGTTAGCCACACATGACTACTGAGCACTTGAAATGTGTCAGTGAAACTGACTTTTCCATTTTAATCAATTTAAATTTACATTTAAGTAGCTAATGGCTACTGCATGGACAGGGCAGATATAGATTTCAAAGGTAGGATCTGAAGGGTGGTTCTGGATTATGGGTGTCTCTAGGTGATGGCTTCTCTCAGACGTACATGCTCTGCCCTACCTTTCTCCATCTCCATATCTCTCTGCTTGTGCTTTGTTCCCTTCTCTCTTGTGAGAGTTTTGCTTCCTCGAAACCTGAATTTGCCCTCGGCCATCCTCGCTACTCCTGTTCACACCATTAGTATCCACACAGGAAGCAACTCGCAACTTCCTTCGTGTGTCTTAGTCCCAGCTCCTGAAAGAGAAGGAAAGAATCTGACTGGTCCAGCTCATCTTTATAGAGCATCTTCATCAGCTACCTTTGGGTGAGGTGCCTGGTTGAATCAGTTATTGCTAGGGATAAGGGGCGAGTCCTGCAATATGAACACAGTTCTCTAAGTAGTAGGACTGTGGGTGAGCAGATTCCCTTAGAATGGTTTGGGGGGAGTGTGTAGGCAGAGCAAACAGTGATCGGCCCTTGCTAGTAGAGACAGAGCTTTTGTGGGTCTCCAGAGGGTGGTGGAGTTTATAAGAAGGTAGATTGCCACTTACTCTCTGCAGAAGCACTTTCCCGTCTGGCAGCTTCAAGGATATTGAGTATCCTGGCTACTCTCTCAGTGCTCAGATTATGCTCCTCGTCTTCCTGTATGTGTGCCTCTCATGTGCCCAGCTGAGCCCTGGATTTTGGGGTCACGCTTGGCTTCTACCATTAGCCAGGTAGTGATCATGGTCAAGCAGCTTAACTTCTCTGTGCCTCAGTTTTGTTTTGTTTTGTTTTTAATCTGCAAATAGAAATTGTATTACCTACTGCATAGGGTCCTGGAGGCTTAAGTGATATAAATGATATTATATTATTTTGCTGAATGTTCACAAGTTTTTAGAACAGCACTGCCACATAATAAACATGTATTACCTTTTAAGAGGATGGGAACTCTAGTTGTTGTTCTGGATTTTATACAGAGTTTTCTCCTACAGCTGCTTGGTTTTGTTGACACAGGGTTCACATATCTCACAAGGTAACATCTTTCTCTATGATATGTTATTTCCTGTTATTTTTGAGGTTGTGATCCCTTCTTTCATTACTTCCATCCTTGTTTTCTTCCTTCCTTCCTTCCTTCCTTCCTTCCTTCCTTCCTTCCTTCCTTCCTTCCTCCCTCCCTCCCTCCCTCCCTCCCTCCCTTACTTTCCTCTCTTCTTTCCTTCCCTCCTTCCCTCCTCCCCTTCCTTCCTTCCCTCCTTCCCTCCTCCCCTTCCTTCCTTCCTCCCTCCTTCCCTCCCTTCCTTCTCTCCTTCCTTCCTCCCTCCCTCCCTTCTTTCCTCTTTTTGTAACAGTTTTCTTCGCATATAAATCACATGCTATACAATTAACTCAAAGTGTATAATTCATATTGTTTTGATTACTTTAGCTTTGTAGTATATCTTGAGATGTGGAACTGTGATACCTCTAGCTTTGTATTTCCTTTTTCAAATTTTTTAAATTAAAAAAAATATTTATTTAAATTCAGGTTAGGTAACATACAGTGTAGTATTGGTTTCAGGAGTAGAACCCAGTGATTTATCACTTACATATAACACCCAGTGCTCATTTCTTTCTCAAGGTGAAGGGGAGAGGGAGATACAGGCTTCCAGTTATGGAATGAATAAGTCACAGGAATAGAAGGCACAGCATAAGGAATATAGTCAGTAATAGTGTTGTATGGTGACAGATGGTAGCTGCACTGGTGAGCATAGCATGTTTACACTTGTTGAATCACTATGTTGTACACCTGAAACTAATGTAACATGTGGCCATTACACTAAAAAAAAAAGGGTACAATCCAATGGATTTAAGTATATTGACAGGGTTTTGCATTACATCACCATAATTTTGGAACAATTCTGTCTAAAAAGAAGTCTCATACCCATTAGAAATCTGCTCTTCATATTATGGACTGAATGTTTATTTTTCCCTCCATAGTCATACATTGAAGCCCTAATTACCAGTGTGATGGTTTTTGGAGGTGAGGCCTTTGGGAGGTTATTAGGTTTAGATAAGGTCATGAGGGTGGAACCACCATGATGGGATCAGTGTCCTTATAAGAGAAAGATAGTAGAGCTTGCTCTCTTTCTGTGTTTGCAGACACCAAGGAAGGTCATGTGAAGACATAAGCAGGAAGAGGGTCCTCACTAAGAACTAGACCATGCTGGCACCTGATCTTGGACCTCCAGCCGCTAGAACTGTGAGAAATCGATGTCTGTTGTTTAAGCTACCCAGTAGATGGTATTTTTGTTATAGTCACCCAAACCAACTGACTCCCCACCCGCCAATCCTCCACCCCTAGTACCTGGTATCTGTTAATCTACTTTCTGACTCTATGGATTTGCCTATTTTGGACAATTCCATGTAAATGTGGTCATCATGTGTGGACTTTGTGACTGGTTTCGTAGCATGATGTTTTTAAGTGTCATCCATGTTGTGGCATGGATCAGTACTTCATTCCTCTTAATTGCTGAATAATATTCCGTTTGTGGATTTATCACCAGCTGTTTATCCATTCATCAGTTGATGGGCATTTGGGTTGTTTCCACCTTTTTGCTATTGTGAGTAGTGCTGCTCTGAATGTCTGTGTACAAGTATTTGTTTGAACATCTGTTTTCAACTCCTTTGGGAAGATACCTGGGAGACGAATTGCTGGGTCATATTGTAACTCTATGTTTAATATTTTGAGGAGCTGCCAGACTGTTTTCCACAGTGGCTGCCCCATTTTACATTCCCACCAGCAGTGCCCCCGTTGTTTCTTTGATTTATCATTACCTCTACCTGCCATCTGACTTGTGAACAGGGACCTCATAGTCTATTACTGATATATGTTATTTAAAAAGTGAAGTAAAGTGAAACCTAGTTTTCTTTGAAAAATTCCTGGCACATATTGAGATAATTGCATTTTATCAAAGAAACAAAACAAAATAAAACAAAACTAAAGAAAGATTTGGTGGAGAGGCAGCAAACATTAGCGATTACTCTTAGGCTCACCTAGACTATAAACTCCTTGCCGTCAACGCCTAAGCTTTGTTTCTCTATGTTTCCTTCATGGGATTTAGCAAGGGGTTGGGATAAATGTGCATTTATCATTCTTCCATTTGTTCATTTAATACTTCACCTAGGGTTATTGTGTATGCCTATATAGTGGTGTGCAATGAAAAAAAGAGAAAAGTCATTTAAATGCTGTAGTTGGCCCACCATTTACTCAATGAAGGTGGACCCACAGGCAGTAGATGCACTCAAGCCTGAAACAGTGAATGCAGGTTTGAAACCCGTGGAAATTATTTACGAATAATTTTAAGGGCTTGTCACCCTTTGACAAAAGAGGGTAGATACATGATTCAGGTAGCCAGCTAAGTGGGTGCTGATGGCTTTGCTGACAATGAAATGGAGGAATTAGTTGAGGGCCAAGAGAATCTTGAGCAAGGCGGCGTGAGAGAACTGATAGGCTTGTTCTCAGAAGACAGTGGTGGGGGGTTTAAGGATTTTAAAGAGCAAGTCTGACTTTTTATCATTTTGTCCTTATCCTGCTAATAGCCCCGTGCTCCCTTCAAGGAGATGTTGGAACCTGGCAGAAAGTCATAGAAGATAAAATCCCTACTTTGGGGGCCTTAGGGTCTAGTGTGGAAGGCAACAAGGTCACCTAGCAATTGCAAAGCCACATGAAGAAGGAAAAGATAGGGGTATGCACAGGGTTGGGAGTAATGCAGGGTAGGGAGCACCTGAAGGGGAGGTCAGGTGTCTGAATTTCCTAGGGCTGTCATAACCGATTTCCACAAACTGGGGGGCTTCAAGCAACATAATTCATTTTCTCATAGTTCTAGAGGCCAGAAGTCTGAAATCAAGGTGCTGGCGGGGATTATGCTCCCTCTGAAGGCTCTAGAGGGGGTCTTTATTGCCTCTTCTGGTTTCTGGTGGCCGTAGGCATTCCTTGACTTGTGGTATTTTGTATCATTCCAACCTCTGCCCCTGCCTTCACCTGGACCCTTCTCCTCCTCCCGGTGTCTGTCCTCTGTCTGTCTCTAAGGACACTTGCCATTGGATTTAGGGCCCATTCACATAATCCATCCATCTGTGAGACCTTTTTTCCAAATAAGGCCTCATTCACAGGTTCTGGGGATTAGCATGTGAACATATCCTTTGCGGTCCCATCATTCAACTTACTACATCAGGGAAGGCTCCCTGTATGCAGTAAAACAGTTGAGCTAAATCTTGATGGAATTAGATGGGTGAAAGGGCAGAGAAAGTTTCAGAAAGAGGGGAATAGGGAGTGAGCATGTACAAAGGTCCTGTTGGAAGAGATTCTATGGTCATTCACAGGTACTGTGATACACTTGGAGTGTAGTTGGTGTATGTGTGGGCACACTGTGGAGTGAGGAGAAGGGAGTAAAATTTTGGGCAACAGAAGTAGGCAAGGTCCAGGTCTTAGGGGGTGTGGGATGACATGATAAGGAGAGAATACAGAAACTACTAAAGAACTTTAAACAGGGAGGTGATATGAGCTGATTGGAATTTTAGAAAGACCACCCTGGGCTCTGTGGAGGGTGGGATGCAGTGAGGCTGGTGGCAGAGAAACTAGTTAGTAAAACTTCTGCTTAGTAAATGCACTTTGTCTTGAATCTGCCCTTGCCTTACTTTTATTTTCCTACATTAACTCATGATTTTTGCTGGGCTGTTGGATGCAATTTAACATGCTAAGCCAATCTATTTACTTGTAATGCTCATCGCTAATAGGAAACAAGATGCTGGCCTCACAAGGGAAGCTGGCTCGGCTCAGTTAGCAAAGTCCTTTGCATTGATGATGAAAGATGGTAAATAGATTGAGCAGGTTGATGGTGTCAGTTCCAATTTGTTGAGCCACTGAATCATGTTGTCAACAATTAGCATCTACAAAATATGAACACACATACATCACCCTTTCGGTAAAAGAATGAGGAACTCTGGCTCTTGCTCTGAATTTGCCACAAAATTCTCCCTTATCATTGCTTTGTAGTTGCTGCTGAACTAAAGTCTGAGTGACTTAAGAATATTTACTGAGCTCCTTCTGGGTATCAAGTACTGTGTGAGATGTCCAGAATGTAGCAGGGAGGGAAGTCAACAGCCTGGGCTCTAGGGAGCTCATGGTCTAGAGAGGAACAGACAAGCAGACAATGTTGAGGCACTGGGGGTTGGTAAATTCTGTGCTGGTGGAAAGTGGGGGTGCTATATATCACCTAAACATCCCACAGTAGGGGCAAAAAAAAAAAAAAAAAAAAAAAAAAGAGGTGTGCAAAGGCCCTCTCCATCTCAGCTCCATGCTACAGTGCTCAACGGAGCTGGTTATCTCATTCAGTGGTGAGAATGCACCAGTTCTTAGTGGCAGCCCTGGGTTCAGAGCTCCTTTTCTGGTGATTCCTTAGGTGTTCTCTCAGTGCTCTACCTCCACATCCTCTCCTACTGTCCACTCCCCCAGCCCGAGAGGTCTCTTGCAGAGTGGCAGTGCATTTCTCAAGGTCCATTCATTCATTTGTTCTTTCAGCAAAAACATACTGGCTACTAACTGCTTGTGATGCTCTGTGCCAGGTAGTGGGGATACTACACATCCAAATTCTATAGGAGTCCGGCCTTGAAGATGCTGACATTCCTATCAGCCACTCAAAGCAAGGATAGTCTGTGGAGGGGTAGTGATAAGGCAGGGTGGGTGACATTTCACTGGCAAAAGGCATTGCTGTCCCTTGGAAGGGGCTTTGGCTGGTTTGGCGGTGTTGGGAAAAGCAGGGCAGGAGGAGAAAACACCAGAGATGCACTTTGAAGGGTTTGAATAGGTGGAGGTGGGTGGTGCTCACCTGATCTGATTCTTGGTTTGCCCCAACCCATGCTAGCATGAGATCTTGGGCAAAGGCCCTCACTCACCTGCCTGAGCCCCAGTTTCTTCCTTGGTGAGCTGGGATATGAAATGCTCCACCTCCCTACTGATGCTGTGGAGACTCAGTGGAGACAGGGCCCAGCATAGAGTAAGCACTCAATTAATACCAGCTGCTGTTGCTGTGAACTAGTCCTTGTGAGAGAAGGGCCTTTCTTGACACTGTTTGCTTTTGAAAGGGCACCTAGGACCATATATTAATGAGATTGGAATGGAGGGTTTGGTTGACTATTTCTCTTAAGTTGTAAAGTTGCCCTGTAGCAAGAATGGGGGAAAGGTGAGCCAATTCCATGTCTAGAGCCCTGTTAAAGGTACTTTATTTTTTCCTGGCTCTCGGGCTAGGTTTTCTGCCTGTTATTATGAAAACATGGCCTGGAATGTCTGTAGCCAAGAGGTCTGGAGCCCATGGGAACTGTCAAAACTGGGATTGGAACATAAATATGAAATGACAGGCAGCTTCATGTGCTGTTATTAAACTTCACAGCTAGAATTTTTGAAAGCAAATTATCATGTAAAAATATTCTTGTTATGTTAAACTGGAAATGAAAATAACTTATTTATTTGCTTAGATCAAATCGTTGGAAGCAAAGTTAGGCTGTATTTTTTTTTCCTGCCAAATGCTTTGATGCGTCCCTTTAACCAATGGTTTAAATATGAATATTAGTTAAGTTGCATCAACCACAGTGGGGTTATCAACCTCCTAAGGATTGTATCTTTTCATATGGTTCAGTGAATAGAGATTTAGAATAGGAGTCAGGGGCTTTAATGTTTTTGGCATTCAACCAGGAGAAAACTTAGCTCATCGGTAGTACGGGTAAGCTGTAGATGATTGAGAAATGGGCTTATTTATGGGAATTTAGGCTTGCCCATTATGTACATAGGAGCATGTGTGGGTGTTACTAGGGTCCAGGACTCACCTTGATGGCCACCAGATGTCACTGTTGAGTCACAGAAGCACAGCCAGAGGGGCTGAGCATCCTTCCAGGGGAAGACTTTCAGGAAAACTTTATCTGGCCAAACAGCTCATTCTTTTTACTTATTTATTTAAAAAAAAATATCTGTCAAGATCAGGAGTCCAGGGCAAACTTAACTGAATTCAGGAGAGTACTTAAAAGTATGGAAGAAAATTAGGGCAGTGGGAAAATAAACACAATATTTGCTCTTCTGTATTCTGGAGATTGTCCTTGTCATTCAATCACTTTTGCATGCCTGGTCTCCCCCCATTCCCAGCCCAGAACTAGGCAATAAATGCACTGAACTGGCTAGACTTGCAAAGTCACAGAATGTCAGAGCATGAAGGGCTCTTAAGGGTCATCTAGCAAATGTCTCAATTCAAGTAGAGGGACACCAAGAGAGGAATGAATCACCAAAGGTCACAGTTAACTCTAAATTGAGAATCTCTCAAAAGGCAAATGAAGGTATAGGACATTGGTTTTCAAAAGTGTGGTATCTGGGCCAGTAGTATTACTAAGAGGTGGGGACTTGTCAAAAAAGCAGATTCTTGGGTGCCTGGGTGGCTTGGTTGGTTAGACATCTGGCTTCCGCTCAGGTCACCATCTCACAGTTCATGAGTTCGAGCCCTGCATCAGGTTCTGTGCCAACAGCTTGGAGCCTGGAGCCTGCTTCACATTCTGTGTTTCCCTCACTCTCGGCCTCTCCCTCACTTGTGCTCTGTCTCTCAAAAATAAATAAACATTAAAAAAATTTAAAAAAAGAAAAGGAGATTCTTGATTCTACCCCTGATCTATTGAGTCAGAAAGCTTAGGTTAGGGCTCAAGCAATGTTTTTTTGTTTTTGTTTTTGTTTTTGTTTTTGTTTTCTTGTTTTTTTTTTTTTTTTTTTTTTTGACAAGTCCTCCATAGGATCCTGATTCGACTGAAGCATAAGATCTACTGTCAACAGGAATAGGGGGACTCTAGTTCCCACTTTCTTCTGCTACAACCATCTCCTTGGGTGCTGAACTGTGAGGGCAGTCAATTATCAGCTTCTAGTTGGAACTTGACCTCATCTACATAATCCCTGAGAGTTAAATGTATTATCATGAAAAAATTAATCTGAATAACAACGACCAGTGTAGGATTTTGAAATTCTCTACCCCTAAGCAAATTTTTGCCCAGACATTCAAATCTTGGGGGTGTATATATGATTTGTTTTACAAAGCTCTTAGTATTTTCGTTGGTGTCTCACTTTTCTTTCTCAATTCTAGGAGAGAGAGGTTAGTGTTATGGAGCATTTATGTGCCAGGTGCTTCCACATCTTCTTGGAGTTTTCATGAGAAATCCTGGAGAGGACAGTTTGACCAGTGCCTTATTTTTTATAGGCAAGAGATGTCCAAGGTCACACTAGTGAGGAAGTGTGTACACAGGAAAGATTTCAATGGCTCTGCTTCAAGTTAATGGAGCTTTATTTCCCTCCCAGGCTCTCTTTGCATTTTAAATGGGTCTTCAAGCCCCAGAAGGGAGCCAAGCTCGAATTCCAGATAACACTACCTGGATCTGAGGACAGAGATTTCTAGGGGGTAGGAGACATAAAAGAAGAGAGCCCCCGTGATGTCCTACATGGTGCTTTTCCGGAAGACAACCCGCTTTCTGTGCTTGAAAAATGGTTAGATCCTGGTTGAGTCTCCCACGGAGAGGAATATTCTGTAGCTTCCACCGTTGCTTCATGGTGTCATTTTCCAGATATGTTCAGGGCTGCTCCCTCTTCTTTGCCATGTGTTCTTCTGGGTTTAACCTCAGGCTAGGTTAATCAAAGATATCCTCTGCCGGACAAGGTTAGACTGGCTTCTTTGCAATTTCTACTGTTCTCCTATTTTCCCTTGTTTGTATACAGGGGAAGAATGCTTGCTTTATCTATTTTTGCTGCTGTAGTTCTTAGGAAAAGCCAGATCCAAGCAATGATTTGGTGTGCAGTAAGCAACTACTACTTAACCCTTGTCTTGCCTTTTCAAGGTCTACTTTCTTGTTTCTTACAATAGGGAGCTGCAGAGGGGTTGCGATGAAGTCATGGAGGTTAAAGGTAAAGGCACGCTAATCCCTTCCAGCCTCTACTGCCATTAGCGTTTCCTCCCTAGAAGACACATCTCATAGAGTTTGAGAACATTTATGTTGTTTTATGCTTCATCTCAGTTTTAGGCTTTCCTCCTTCTTTCTATGCTATTTCTTTGTGATACAAGACTTAATTCTGCTTTTTCATTTTTGAGCAAGAATTTCATTTCCCTTTATGTTTAGGCACCCACTCAGCCTAACTTATCAGTGTGGTTTATTCTGCTGGGAGAACTCAGTGCTCCTGAGAACATTGTTCCCTTTGCCTTTTTCTCATTAGTTATTCTTTAAGTGTGGGCTTTGGAGTCACGCATTCCTGTTTTGAATCTCTGCTTTGCTTCTTACTGGTTTGTGCGAACTTAGGTGAGGAGCTTCAGACCCGTCTGAGTCTCACCAGAATTGAGCCGGCTCAGGAATACAGGTTCAGACCACTGGGCCATCAGGTCCTGGTGATGCTTCAGAGTTGCTGCCAGGAGTTGTGTGGGCAAGACAGGAAGGACAGGCTCACATTGTTCCCAGGATGCTGGCTCTGCGGGGCCCAGGCCGTTTTCTCTGGGGTGCATCGGAAGTGATGGTAACCAAGCTCAGGCATACTGCCGCCCCCAGGGTGAGGCTGTTCGTGGCCCAGCCATTTCCTTCCTCTCTAGTTCTTCAGCACAGATCCTGTTAAGTCCCCTCCCACTCCTCCCACCCCTCTCCATCTATCTCTTTCTTCAGAAGTTCTTGGACTTGGGACCCCAATGGACAGGGAAAGTAGCTGGTTAGACTCCATACAGCTCATGTGTTGTGCTGTGCTCCGTAAAAATGCTTGATCTTTTGGTCCTTCAAGTTGGGTCCTAACAGAATCAACCTGAAAACACGTAAAGAATATACATTTATTGCGGGGCGCCTGGGTGGCTCAGTCGGTTAAGCGTCCGACTTCGGCTCAGGTCATGATCTCACAGTTCGTGAGTTCGAGCCCCGCTTTGGGCTCTGTGCTAACAGCTCAGAGCCTGGAGCCTGCTTCACATTCTTTGTCTCCGTCTCTCTCTGCCCCTTCCCTGCTCATCCTGTGTCTCTCTCTGTCTCAAAAATAAATAAACATTAAAAAAAAATTAAAAAAAAAAAAGAATATACATTTATTCCAAGATCCTTTCAGTTGGAAAGCCCTGCAAGTTGAAAACACCATGTTGGGTCTTGCTGTTTTTCTTATCAGCCTGTGCATTTGAGTGGAGGCAGTCACCTTAGTGCATTTGTCCTACTGTTCCTTGTCCTTAGTGGCAGGTGCTTAACAAACACCAAATGAATGGCTGATTAATGTAAAGACCTGGATTCTGGCCTTGACTTATGTGGTTTTGGTCAAGTCACTCAATTTTCTGGGTCCATTTTGTAGATGGTTGACAATTATCCCTGAGTTTTAGATCAAACTCTCCAGGAGGAGCCTCTGACATGCTGATTCCAGTGACTTATTAAGGAAGTGCCCCTGCCTAGGATGGGGGTGGGGAGCAGTAGAGGAAGGGGAGGAAGCAGAGCAAAGGTGTGATCATAGGCAAAGTCTTGCAGCTCCAGGCTGATGCTGCAAGGAAACTCTGAGGTGTAGGTTTATTCTAGTCCTGTCTGAGACAGAGGGGCTGGACCTTCATATTCCTGCACCTCTGTGACTAGCTGAGGACTGGGGTAGGAAGGGGGAATATAAATTAGCAGACACTTCTAGCTCTCTACTCACCTGGGCAAAGCCATCTCCAATGGCTTGAGGGAAGTTTTCCAAAACAGCTGTGAAGTCTTTGTGTAAGAGAGTAAGAGAAGAAGGGTGGGGTGCTGACATTATGGCTATATCATATCTACCTCATCTGCATTTCTGACACATTGGTATCAGATGAGAAAATATGTGGAAATGCTTGGAAACAGTAATGTTCCATTCCAAAGTAAATGGTGGTTTTTATATTCAATAAATTGTTTAAAAAAAAAAAAAAAGAGTCTCATGCATCCAGAAGACCCAGAAAAAGGATGTTCATGTTAATCGCACATTCTGGTTCATAAAGCGTCGCCCTTAGATAAAATTTCACGTCCTTTGAGAACTGGTAATCCAATGCCAGTTTTCAAAGAATTGTAATTTAAATTAACACTACAACTACAGGCAAGACAATTTAATCTCTGTTTGATGCTTCAGAAGGCATTTCCCAATCTTGTAAGGCCTCAGGGTCGTGATTATCATTGCACAGTAGACAGACACAACTGCAGTTAACAGACTGGGTAGGGGAGCGGGGAAATGGCATCTCCTCTCTGTTTTATTATGGGAGAGGTGCTGGCTGTCACTGTATTTACAAATGGATAAACGTTGGAGTGCTGACAATTTTTTGGGCCCAAAGCTTTGATTTTCCTTTAATTATTTGGCTGAGATGGGCCAAGACGGGGACTCTTACCTGACTTAATTAGATAATCTCAACTATAAAGGCACAGACTCTGTGATGTGGGGAAATGGGATTTTGCTTAGCAGTTTCTCACCATGTCTCTAACAGAAGCCTCAGGGTAGCTGTGCTCTAACACACACATTGCTTCCTATATCACACAATGGTTATATTTGAGTCGCCATTTTCATTGTTATTTTACATCATATAGGGAAACAATATATTTCCCTAGGCCTAGGGTGGCTAAGGTGGGGTTTTCCTTAATGGACTCTTCTCTGAACTTGTCCATTGCCAAATTTGACTGTAGCTGTTCAAAATACCCTTCCTTTGCACTACCAGCCTTTTTGAAACCGCATTATTGATGCATTTTTGAGATCCTGCCACATCTCCTGTATTAAGACAGGCATATATGGGGATGTAAGAAAAATGTAAGACCCCTGCATTTGGGGAACATATGAAGAGGAAAAGAGAAGAAGTCTTATTTAGAACCACTTAGAAATGGGAGTCAGAGAAGGAGCAAGAAAAGGGAAAACCCAATATTGAGCCCATTAATGGTCATGAAGATGAGGGATACTTCTGCAGAATATTCCAAGATTTCTTGAACTTTTGTAATTGCCCTGTGTTTGTTGTTTTCATTATTTTCTTTTCCTTTCCTTGTCATGAGTGGCTGGCAGTAAAACCAATGCATTAACTGAATTGTTCATGAGACATTTTTCATACACTTTCTGTGAGCCAGGTACTGTGCTGGGCTCTGAGGCTGTGGTGATAACCCAGACCTGACCTTGTCTTCAATTCCCTGAGGAAGTTAGAGTTGGGGGTGGGAGTGGATACATCAATACTCAAGGACAGTAAGCCTAGACCATCAGGGGGGAAAAACCAAGGGCTATGCAAACATAGAGGAGGGGGTCAAATGGAAGAGGGTGAGAGGTGACTGTCTTAACACAACACCTCTAGTGGTGCAGACCCCAGCCCTGGAAAAGGAGGGAATAGCAGGGCCAGCTGACTTCTAGAGGCACCTGGTAATGTCCCATGGGCAGAAACATAGTTCTGGCTGTTGCCTGGGAGAGAACCAGTACATTTGCTTGTAGAAAGTTCTGGTGAAATTATGTGACTTAAAGAGGTGGTGCAATTCTAGGGAGAGACAGAATATACAAATGGACAGTGGTAATGGCCAGACCACATATACAAATAGAATCCTACTACAGTCTCTGTAGCAGTTGGCCCCAAACAGCCAGTACTTGATTAATGACTCCAGCTTCCCTAATTTTGCCCCTGTTTTCAATTGAGGACCACACAAAGTCAAATCTGCTCTCCTACCCAATTGCATAGGATGCCCCTGCTTCATTTACACACCCAATAGCATTCCCAGGCCATCAGCCTCCAATCAGAGCATGGCCAAAGTCTTCCCATTTTTCACTATAAAGGTTTTCTACTCCCCTGCCTTTGAGTCTCTGCAAAGGCAAGTGATGGTGGCTGACTCCCCGGCTATAGGAAGCGCTGCTTGGTTCTGGTCTGAGTGCTCTTTGTTTATTTCTACAGTTTTTGATAAAGGGCATATCAAAGCCCATACTCAAGTGCTGACACCCAGTAACCACTCAGTAAATGTTCTCTCCTGTTGGGGCACCCCCACCTTCCCAGAGATACGCCTAAAAAGCTCCCTCTGCTCTTCCAAGTTGTCAACCACTCTGGATGGAGGTGGAACGGACCTTTATTCCACCTGAGGGGCCCAGAAACGGCAGCCCTGAGGGCCCCAGAAAGTTTGATGGGACAGCAGGTGAACAGCATTGGCAGGGAAAGGACCACGCTCCAGTTCCATGCACGACAGCTCAAAGACACCTTCGAGAGCTGCACAGAGAAGACCAAGGAGGGGAAAGGGATGCCATTCAAAGGTGGAAATCTGGTTCCACGTCTACAGTGTTTTCACCTCCTCCAAGTATGCTTTGTGATAATAAAGTTTCCAATAAGCTATGTACAAATCACCGACTTCTGTAAATCGGGTCCTACTTCCCCCATGATTTACACTTTCATTTAAGTGCTGATTTATCATCATTTCTTCCCCTGGCAACCATCCTTACGACTTGCCTCTTAGTTCTAGCCTCCCTGGCAGATAATTAATGAGCTCTTAATACGGCTTATGGGCACCAGAGGGAACGCACTATTTAAAGACGCCTTTCAGGGATTTTTTTTTTTTTTTTCAGTAAAGTGAAGAATCCCTTTGTCAAGCAAAAAAACCCCACATCACATACATTTGGCAAATGTTACCCTTTTGAACTTGTGGACTGTTCAAAGGCAGTTCAAGAAGTTTGCTTGAATTGGGACATGTCAGTCTAGAGGTTTAGCTCCCCACCCATCTTTACAAGTATTCAGGGTGGGAAAGAGCATCTTATTAAACCTTTCTACTAACAAATTGATATTGTTTTCTTCCCTTGTTAAAAAATATTTATTGAACACTTACTGTGTGCTAGGCCCCATGCCAGGCACTGGAGATATAATGGTGAGGAAGACACACATGGCATTTCTGTTTGTGCTGCTGCCCACAGCCTGTTGAGGGAGACAGATAGTGAGCAAATAATTATTTCACTGCACTTTTGAGAGGTGCTACCAAGAGGCCAAAGTGGGAGGCTGATGAAGCCTGAGCTGGTTTGGGGAGGGAGGGAGGTGGCCGGGGAGTTGATAGTTAAACCGAGCTTCAAGGGTGCATTAGAATGAACCAGGGACAGGGCATTGCAGGTCAGAACAAAATGTGCAAAGGTTCTGAAGAGAGAAAGATCCCAGAGAGTGGGAGACGATAAGCCTGTACAATAAACGTGGGCACCATGGTGACAGTTCTTGTGGACTAAGAGTTTTGAATTGGATCCTTAGAGCAATGGAGAAATTATTAACAGTTCCAGGCAGGGAAGTGACACACTCAGAAGTACCTTTCGGAGAATTTTGTCTCCATTGTGGGGAATGGATTGGAGGAGATAAGGAAGGAATCAGGAGGACCTGTCAGGAGCCCAAATCCTCTGTCCAGGATATAAGAGGTGGTGCTCAGTGGTTGTTTTCATCAAGCACAACCTGTAGGAGAACTCGTAGTGAGGGTTGGGGGTTTAACCCAGTCATAGAAGGGAGGAGAGATGCAGTCTAAGAACAATCAGCAGACTGCCTCGTCTCATTCCAGCCCCCAGCTCCACCCCGGGGTGGTCCCGGCTTCCCTAAGGCAGGCACAGATGCACACATCACCGACAGCCTGCCTACATGTCCACCATGCAGGCTTTAGAGAGAGGGCTTTCCTCAAGGGCTCTGACTTCGAACTGGGATCAGGATGATGGTCTCTGTATGTGGGTTTGATAAGGAGGATCTTCCTGATACAATCCCCAATCTTCAGGGGAGTATTTAAATATTTAAATGTTTATCTTCGTGGCCCCTCTTATCAGACAGCAGCTGGAAGTTCTCAAATGTCAGTGGGCAAAGGAGTCCTTTGCGGGGGCGGGGGGGGGGCGGAGAAACTTCCTCAAAAGGCAGGTTCTTGGACCTTACTTCCAGGTATTCTGTTTCTTGTCTGTGGCTTTGGAATATGCATTTATTTTTTTTCTTTAAAAATTAGAAAAATATTTATTTTTGACAGAGAGAGAAAGAGAGAGAACAAGGAAGGGGCAGGGAGAGAGGGAGATACAGATTCCAAAGCAGGCTCCAGGCTCTGAGCTGTCAACACGGAGCCCGATGTGGGGCTTGACCTCACAAACTGTGAGATCATGACCTGAGCTGAAGTTAGATGCTTAACTGACTGAGCCACCCAGGTGCTCTGGGAATCTACATTTCTTAATAGGCTCTACACATCCCCTCCCCATCATTTCTAACTCGGATGGTCTTTAAATCACTTTGAAATTCTGGTGACTACTGTCCAGTGGCTTAGGCCTCCAGGACACCATCTTGCCTGAGCTCAGCAAAACATGGTCTCTCTTTCCAGGTAGTCACTGACATTTCAGACGTTCAGGTTGGGATTATTGAATTGGGGGATGGCTTGGGAGGCAAGACTGAATCCTTCTGCTCCCCCAAATTGCCTAAATCTGAGATTCATCCAAATGGTTTATCAACCTGCCCATTATTCTCCAGAGGTTCTGATTCAGTGTGTGGCCAGACCACCAGGAAGCTCGTGACTTCAGCAGGTGCCTCAGGAAATCCTTATGATTGGCAGGTCGGAGATCTTAGTTCTAGAGGCTCATGGATAGCTCTGGCTCTCAGGGCCCACTGACAGTCTCAGATACTCTCTGGGGGCCTCTAGGATCCCCGAGGGTCCTCAGTTTCCTTGGTTTTGAGAATTTTGCTGGACCCTTGGTGGGGTCTGATACATCTTCTGGCTTTGCAGCCAAGCCCAGGGAAGAACCAGTGGGGGCAGCCATTTCTGGGTCACGATACCAGCTGAAATACATCACCCACTGCTGAGGGCCATCCTAACAACAGTTTCTGAAGCCTGGGAAGTGAGTAGTTTCATATATATGTATGTATATATGTATGTATGTGGGCTGCTGGGTGTGTATATATATGTACATATACATACATACATACATATATGTATACATATACATATGTATATACATATATACATACATATGTAAATGTATATATATGTATACATACGTATACACATATATACATACATATATATACACACACACACATACACACAGTGGAGGCTGGCAAATCTGAAATCTCTGCAGGGTTGTCAGACTGCATACTCTTGGGCAGCAGCTATGGTGGGCTCCCTAGGTGGGATTTCTTTTTCCTCTGATAAACTTCAGTTTTGCTCTTAAAGCTGTTCAACTGATTGGATTATGTCTGTGCCCTGATTACTGAGGATCATCTCTTTTACCCAAAGTCTAAGCAATTGCAGATTTTAAGCATATGTACAAAATACCTTTGCAGCAACATCTAGACTAGGGTTTAATTGAATAACTAGAGCCTGGCCAAGTTGACACATAAAACCAACCATCATAAGGGAACTTGCAATGAGGACCACATTCTGGGTGGAGACTGGTGTTTTGGGAAGGGGGGGGGGCAGGTTAGAAGGAAAGTGGAACATGTGAGTAGGGTGTCTTGGGCAGAGTATTGGTGGACCTGGGTGGTCCAGAACTAAGTGGAGCTTCCTGTTAATGGCTGGCAGCCCAGGGATGAGTGGATGACCATGGCCAGCAGGGAAGCAGGCAGGGATTGACAACTGTAATCCTAGGATTCTCCTTCTTTATTCATAATTCCATTGGTTATATTAATGGTCATGTTAGGCTAGGGTGATGTTGGCCTGGTTCTCTCTTATCCAGGGATGGTAAGTCCCATCTTGATCTTTGCCCTGCCTTAGGGATTGGTATAGAGTGTTCTAGTAAAGATTAAAAGGGAGAGTGTTGACAGGTAACCTTTTATTTGTGGGTGAAGCTCTCTGAAAAGCCCAGATATCCGAAGGACATATAAACAGCAGAAAAAGTGAGAAATGAAAAAACTTTTATTCTCCAACTCAGGAGAGTGGACCTGAACTTAAAGTTTCATGTGGGCTGCTGGGTGTGGAGTACTTGCCCTGCACCAGGAACTCTGCTAAGCAGTTTGGTTACCCTTTCCCATTTAATATTCACAACAACTGTCTGATGTAGGTGTGATGATTTCTTCCGTATAGAGAAAGGGAAACTGAAGTCCTGAGAGGCTAAGAAACTTCCCCAAGGTCGTGTGGTCACTACATGGCAGATCTGGGATGCAAACCCATGTTGGTCTGATCTAGAGGCTCTCCTCCTGTCTTACTTCATCTAAAACCTAGAAGAGCCAAAGCTTCAGAAACGTCCTGAAGACAACCGAAAGGAGCCTTTCACTACCATATGGGGGAAAGAGGAAAGACTGCTCGGGGGACATTTTAAAAGATGAGAGATAAAGCAGAGGTACTTGATTGTTGTTTGAATTCTGATTTATCTACCAGGGAGAATGATCTTGCTATGGGAAAAAAGCAGAATAAAGGGGAAAGAGTCAGGGCTCCATGTAGGTGTGAAGGCAGGAAGCCAGCAAGGTTCATAGACATGAGCTCAAGTCTGCAGGCTTAGATGAAATTCAACGTGCAAGTCTGTTGGAGCTTGGAAGCATAAAATCTATGCGGCTGCTTGCTACGTAGGATACAGAGATGCTACTTTTTAACCTTTCCCTTCCCTTTGGTCTGGTATCTGCTCCTTCTCAAGATATTTGACACTTACATGGGTACATGCATCTATTCCTTGAGAGCCCTTTGGCACAACCCGGTCTGCTTACTTTTTTCTATATGACAAATGCCTTACATAGCAACATGGTAGACATTCTTTAAATGTTTGTTTCTTGAAGAGAAAAAGGAGAGGTGATTGAAGACTTGATATAGACAGATTTTGAAGTTTTCAAAGGAGGAGGAAGGTTGCTTTATATGCTACCAGCCAATGAACTTGACCCTAGTGAATGGTAAATGCCAGACCGGATCGAATCATTAGACAGATGGGTCATGAGATGCTGGAAAAGGAAGCTGGGATCATTGGGAACCAGAATGGGTTCACCAAGAACTGGTCACATTGAACCAACTCTGATTCCTTTTATGATCAGATTACTGTACTTTTGTAACAGCCTGGAGGCATGAAGTGTTTGATACCCAGCAAGGCAGCTGGCATAATATTTTATGAATCTCCCAGAGGCAACAGGGTGAAGCAGGTTGGGTTAGTTAACAGGTTGATTTATAACTGAGTGTTTAACTGTGTATGAAGATCTTCTACTAATGTCAATTTTTTTTTTTTTTTTTTTTGGGGAGGGGGAAAAAGGAAGTTTCTCCACCAGCACGTTGCAGGGCTCTCTTTTCATTATCTTGTTTGAATTTATCAATGGCTGAGATACAGTTATAGTGGGAAAACCTGTAACATTTCCAAATAATTCAAACCTGGAAGGATAGGTCTTACATATATTGGATAATAGAGTAAGGATTCCATATCATGTTGACAGACCAACATGATGGGCTGAAACTAAAAGATGAATAGGAATAAATTTACAGCCGAGACTGGACCTTGAAGAGTAATTTGCAGAGGTACAAGATACCACAGCCCCAGCTTAACAGCAGCACACAGTCAATTAGAGTTGATTCTGTGACGTGGTGGAGAAAAAGCTCTATGCCTAAGCTGAATTAATAGAAACATAGAATTCAGATCAAGGGAGATTATAGTCCCCCGTCTCCTGAATTTATCAGACCACAGCCATTCAATAAAACATTTAAGTACCTCCCTATATCAAGGTCTTAGCTGGGCACTTGTTAAATAAATTGGTGTGAGTTACAAGGAATTCCTACCTCCTGGCAGAAAAGTTATCAGAAAGTGCCAGCTGGGCACTCAGCAGGCACCATACAAATGCCAGGGTTCACAATATTGCCCAAGCCCTTATTTATAGCTTGTGAGGTCAACTGGCCTTTTATTCTTTCACCATTTCTAATCCCAAAGCCCATCTTACAAGTAAATGGACTTAACTTGTTTTGCTTTGCTTTTTTTTTTTTTTTTTAATTAGTCAGCCTTCTTTTAATGGCTCATTTGATAACATGAGGGCTCTGTGTCTGTTCCTGTTTATCCTTTTGTCTCTTTTCTCCTTGGATGTTGGTGTCACTCTCCTAATGTAGAGAGCTTGTTCCATATTTTGTGGGAAATGGTTAGAAGGAGCTCAAGATTACCTTATTCTTACAGCTCATAGTTTTAAAGCAAGAGAGAGACCTCCTGGTCTTATACATGTCAGAGAAAACTGATTAGCCTGACTTAGGTCATATGGTCACTCTGAAATGGCCACTTCTGAGTGTTCACCCCTATAAAGGTGGTAAGGTGTGTGTGTGTTAGTGTGGCAGGTTCTTTGACAAGTAATTTTGGTTCCATGTAAACCACGTGGAATTTTGCACAGGAAAGAGCAGAGGTTCTATATCCAGAGAAATGGGGAAAGTATTCCAGGAAGACAAATATGTCCATAATTCTTCCTGAGGAGATGACTAGGGTATGGGGAGGAAGAGGAAGAAGAATGATGGTCCCTTCATCTTGAAATGTGCTAATCGGCTCCTGAATTAAAGGGGGGAAAATGGCTGTGGTTCCTTTAGATCAAGCATTGTATATTTTTTCATGTTTATTTTTGAGAGAGAGCGGCAGAGAGAACATGCGTGAGAGCCAGTGGGGGGAGGAGCAGGGAGAAAGAGAGGCGGGTAGAGGATCCCAAGCAGGCTCTGTGCTGACAGCAGAGAGCCTGATGACATGGGGACCAAAGTGGGGCTCAAACTCACAAACCCTGAGATCATGACCTGAGCTAAAGTCAGACGTTTAACTGACTGAGCCACCCAAGCTCCCCTGATCAAGCTTTATTTTAAGACCAGAGCTGACACGGCTTTGGATTCAGGCTGAGATTTTCTGCAGCTTTTTCCTTGCTCGAGTTGGGGGTTTGTACTCTCCACCTCTCTTTTCCTGTTGTTTGGATATGTGAGGGAACGTCCTGGGGAGGCCGGACATCCTCAGGTGAAAAATCCTCATGAGGAACCCAGTAACCATGCTCTGGTAATTTGTGAGGAAGTCCTGGGTCTGTTATGCATGTGGTCCAGAGAGAAGTGGGAGACGGCACTCTCACGTTCAGCTCAGCTCTGTTTCTGTCTCTGTGCACCGTGACCGATAATTTTGTAGGCTCCTGTGCCTCACTTTTCCATGGCTAACAGACAAGCCAGAGGGCCTGTTGTGGGGTTATGTACTCCCTGTGAACGGAAGGGAGTGTGGGTTTCTGGCTGTAGAGAATCTGATGCTCACAGTAATTTGCACACCAGGGTCTCTGGGGCCCTTCCAAGCCGTCACATCCTCTGCCTCTTGATTACCTGGGCTGATAAGGGAGCACTGTGTGGGCACCCCACAAAGTCGTTTATCTTGATGTCACCTGTTTTGGCTGTGGACTTCACTCTAGGGCTCCAGAGTCATTTTGCAGAAACTATTCAATTCTAATGATGTTTATCGTGACTGATATTAGAATGAGTGAGTTCTGTAAGTGCTGTCCAGCCAGCTGGCCTGTGGTTGAAAATTATTTGGTATCAGAAAATTGGCCTTCCTTGGAAAGGTCACTGCAGATTATACACAAAATAAGTGAGCCACGGGAGATCTGGCGTGATTATTTGTACTCAAGTTTAGGTCCACAAATGCCATCTTTTTATTTATTTTTCCTGCTTCCTTGAAAAGCTGTTCATCATTTGCCTTTGCATTTATCTATGAGATATTAGGAGTGAAAATCCACTGCAATTTATCTACTATAAATTCTAAGCACCCATCATGCCTCATTGCCCGCAACCTGAGAAGAAAGGTATACAGTCAGGTATTTTCATATTTTTTACCTTAATATAGACTTTACATGTAGATATATAATATTCATAGATTCATATAAGTGCATAAAATATATTCAGGGATGTATTAACATAGATGCATTTAAAAATATACTGTGTATATGCAATATATATTTATGGCATATATTTTATTTTCTTGCAGCCCTATGAGATAGATATCAGTATCCTCATTTTTATAAATGAAGAAACAGAAGAAATTAGGTAACTTTCCCAAGATCACAGTGTCAGTAAGGGTTCTTAGATGCAAACAATAGAAACCAATCCTGATTAATTTCAGCAGAAAATAAAATATCAAAGTTGTATTGGGCAGTTCACAGCAGCTCCTGGACAGCTGGGGATACGGGTCTAGGGACCATGCAGCCAGGAATGACACTACCAAAGACCCACTCCTGCTACCCAAGGCCCAAACCCAGAGATGTGTCCTACTCGCAGAGTAGCAGGAAAGGAGAGAGCCTTGGTCACTGTGGTCTCAGTAAGACACATGAAGCTGAAAGTTGAGGCTGCTGCCTTCGTTAGAATGGCTGTCTCAGGCTCTGTTTCTTTGGCAGACCTGCTTCTGTTTCCAGGTTTGGGTGTGTGAGTGGGATTGGAGGCTTTTTTTTTTTTTTTGAAAGGAAAATAACATTTATAAATGGAAAAAAAACTGGGTCTCATAAACTAATTCAGAAACTTGGGGAAGTTCAAGGTTATTATGCTATGAATTGTTAGAGAGCCACTGTACTGTAGCTAACAATAAAAAAGGGCAAATAATATTGGCTGGGGGTGGGGACTGTGAGGGTTTTGGGCTTGTGACAAAGTGGAGGGTCACAGGGCGTCCTTGCTGAAAACAGATCCATGAAGTAACCACTTCAATGTTTTTGATTTTTTCGACCACGCAGGTAATGCATGAACGTTAAAAAACAAAAAACAAAAAACAAAACTTAAACATTATGAGTAAGTCTTAAGTTGCCTTGACCGTTGCCGGCAACCCCTAAGGAATTCATCCATATGAGGAGCTATCACTCTTCTTGGTGTAGATCCTTTTAAACCTTTGTGTATGTGTCTTTACCCTAAGCTTCTTATCTTGGACAGTGGGTAGTATTGATTATTGTGTGTGTTTCCTTCAGCACCGTGTCTTAGAGACTTCTCCATCTTGGGACATACAGATTTATCTTGTGGTTTGTGTACTGCGTTGTATTTCATTATATGATCGCATACGGCAGCTCACTCTGACAGTCCCCTATTGATGTATATCTAGGACATCTGTGGTGTTTTGCTTTCACCATCCATGTTCTGGTGAACATCCTTGAACGTGTCTCTTTGTGGACTCTGTGCTTCTCCAGGGTGGCTATGAAAAGTGAAATTGCTGAGTCACGGGGGATGCACCTTTAAATGTTAATAGATCCTGGCAAATTGCCCTCGAAAGCTCCTGTACGAAATTATGCTCCCACTTGCAGTTTTGAGAGAACCATTTCCTCGCATCAATGACATTAGCTAACTTCTTAATTTTTGCCCATGCGAAGTGCTTTTTAATTTGCAAGTCCCTGAACACTGGAAATGATCAACATCTTTTTGTGTATTTGTTGGCTTCTTGTATTTTCTCTTTTGTGTACACTCTATTCCTATTCTTCCTCATCAGTATCCTAGTGTATTTCACTTGTAGACTCCTGAGGGTAGGAATGGTCTCTCTTGTCCCTTGTTTTGTCTCCCATGCCCAGCATAGTGTGTCATGAAATGACTGCCCAAATACTTATTGACATGATCCAAGTAAGTCATCATAACCTTTAACCTAAGCATCATAACTTTGTGCTGTTTTTCAAAAACACAGTCTGAAATCTCCTTCTCAGGAGAGAGCATTAAAGCAGAGTATTAGGCCTTTTATAGAAAAATCAGACCCCAGTCACTTTTGCTAATAGACAGTTGCCCTAGAACATGAAGTCAAAAGACCTCTAGGCACCTTAGAATTCATTCAAGCTCATGTGGGACTAAGATGGCCCTGCAGAGTACTTATTCTGACCATCACTTTTGTCTGATCAAGACTACCCATACATCAACAAAATGTGTCCCCTAACTATGTACTTTTTTGAGAGGTGGTTACTAACATTTGGAAACTAAAATACTTGAAGTACATGTCCAGAATCCTGGATTTCCTTGAAAAACGGCAGACCCAGGGACAGTGGGAATTTTAGAAGAGGGAGTCCTCTCCAGTTTACCATACTTCCTGACTCTTTGGCTTCTGAAGACATTTGAATCTTGGGGTGCCTGGGTGGCTCAGTCGGTTAAGCTTCTGACTTCAGCTCAGGTCATGATCTCACGGCTTATGAGTTCAAGCCCTGCTTTGGGCTCTGTTCTGACAGCTCAGAGCCTGGAGCCTGCTTCGGATTCTGTGTCCCTCTCTCTCTTTGCCCCTCACCCACTCGTGCTCTGTATTTCTCCCTCTTAAGAATAAATAAAACATTAAAAAAATTAAAAAATGTGAAGACATTTGAATCTGGTATACAATACAGTTAGAAATAAAAGTAACCTTTTTTTTTTTTTTTTTTTTTTTTAAAAAAGGACAGAAAACCCAAACTACAAAGCAGTGTGGGATGAGTACCAGCTAGGTGATGCTATATAGACTTTCCAAAGAATTCTGGAAGAAGAAAGGGCCTGGAAGGCTGGGGTAGTCACAACAGATATATTGTGAATTAACTGGGCCTTGAAGGGTGGGCAGACCTTGCTGGGTCAGGAGAGGGTAAAAGTGAAGGAAGGTGAGGAGTAGCAGTGTTAGTGGAGGTTCAAGTAATACTGAGGAGGCTGTTGTAGAGAGTGTGTGCATTTCCTTGACCTGAAATTCACAAAGACCAGGAGCATTCCTATTGTTCAGGATGGCCTTGAAGCCTGCAAAGTTGAATGGGAAATTTTGTTGGCATTTTCTCCCCTGGAAGTAGGATCCAGTGTTTCCAGCAGATTCTTAACAGACCTCATGAGCCCCCACATGGCAAGAATGACTTGTACAGGGAGATATAGAGGGATAATGTTAGGAATGTGATTTGGGGACAGTCTGTAGAGGGCTTTGGCTTCCCAGTAAAGAGTCTTGATCCTGTAGGTGACCGGGAGTCTATGAATGTTACTTAGATGATTTCAGTGACACACGGTGTTCAGAATAGCGACCACTTATTACTACTTTTTATGTTCCTCACACTATGCTGAGCTTTTTTTTTTTTTTTAATTGAGTTGAAATTCACATAGGATCAAATTAGTCATTTTAAAACATACAATTCTGGGGGCACCTGGGTGGCTCAGTCGGTTGAGCGTCCGAAGGTCATGATCTCATGGTTCGTGGGTTCAAGCCCCATGTCAGGCTCTGCGCTGACAGCTCAGATCCTGGAGCTAGCTTTGGATTCTTTGTCTCCCTCTCTCTCTGCCCCTCCCCCACTCACACTCTGTCTCTCAAAAATGAATAAACACGAAAATAAATGTACAATTCTGTGGCATTTAGTACACCCACCACCTCAGTCTAGTCCCAAGAGTTTTCATCAGCCTACAAGGAAACCCCATAACCATTAAGCAGTCACTCCCTATTCCCTCCTCCCCCCCAGCCCCACTAGTCTTCTTCTGTTTCTATAGATTTATCAGTCCTGGATATTTCATATAAATGGAATCATACAGTTTATAGACTTGTGTGCCTGGCTTCTGTTACTCAGTGTGACTCTTTTGAGGTTCCTCCATATTGTAGCATGCATCAGCACTTCATTCCTTTTTATGGCTGATGCAATATTCCGTTGTATAGATGTGCCACATTTTGTTTATCCATTCATCCCTGTCATCCATTGATGGCCATTAGGGCTTTCTGCACCCTTTGGTTATTGTGAATGGAGCTGCTATGAACATTCATGTATGAGTATCTGAGTACTTGTTTTTAATTCTTTTGTGTAGAAGTAGCATTTCTGATTCATATGGTAATTTTACTTTTAATTTTTTGAGGCTTTGCTGATCTGTATCTTTTCTCCTTCTTAATCTTCTCACCAACCAGTGAGGAAGGGCTGTCATTACCCCTTAGAGATAAGAAATTGGAGGCAAGAAGACTGAGACACAGAGAAGTTAAGTGGCTCTCCTAAGGTTGCATAGCTGGTAAGTGGCAGGGTTGGGATTTAAGCCCAGGACTGGGTCTGATTTCAGAATGCAAGCCCTTATCCATATGCAGCCCTGACTCTCCTACAGCACCTAAGGAGGGTGGTATCATGCATCAAGAAATGGATTTGTTTTCTCGGTCAGAGAACTGTTAATTGAAAGAAAAATTTTATTCTTGCTGCAGGAATTTACCTTTTGTCAAAGCTACAAAGCCACCTACCGTCACTTAAACTGAACAAGAGTTTTACCATCAAAGGGAAAATGAACACAGTCTCTGTGGGCGCTTTTCTGCTCACTTGTGCAGGCAGACATTGTTGCCACCTGGAGGGAGAAGAGACACTTACTCTCCCAGCCTTTCCCCCTTTCAGTGCCCTTGTGGCCATGCCTTTAGTCTCTAATCACCTCCAAGCCTTTTGCCCCTTGAGGACTGGTGATTTCAATTACAGTGGAACTCTCAAACAGCGTGTCTGAGTGGGAAGTCGCACAAATGTCTGAGTTTTCGTTTCATGCAGGACGATCCTACTGTTTGCCAGGGAGAACCCAGGATAAGTGGTGTTCGTTAGGATTAATACCCATTGAATGGAAATGTAAATTTGATCACAGATAGCCCTGTTTTTAATGTGCATATATTTATTTTTGAGAGAGAGAGAGAGAGAGAGAGTGAGTGCACAAGCAGGGGCGGGGGACAGAAAGAGAGGGAGCCACAGGATCCAAAGCAGGCTCCAGGCTCTGAGCTGTCGTCACAGAGCCTGATGTGGGGCTCAAACCCATGAATCATGAGATCATGACCTGAGCCGAGGTCGGACACTCAACCAATGGAGCCACCCAGGCGCTCCACAGATAGGCCTTTTTTTTTTTTTTTTTTTTAAAGTTTATTTATTTATTTTGAGAGACAGCGAGAGAGTGTGTGAGTGAGTAGTGGAGGGAGAGACAGAGGGAGAGACAGAGAATCCCAAGCACAGAGCCTGATACAGGGATCAAATTCATGAACTATGAGATTAGGACCTGACCAAAATCAGGCGTCGGACGCTTAACCAACTGAGCCACCCATGTGGCCCACACATAGCCCTTTTTGAAACGAGACCCCAGGGTGACTGAGAAGTAAGACAGGAGCAAACAGAGGCTCTACTGGGCTCATCACAACTGAGACCTGGTAAATGCTGAAAAGTGAAATTGATCTTCTGAGACACACGGTTGCTAGAAAGTGCCAGCATCACTGTGGGGGCAGACAGGCAGCAAAATTTCTGTTGTATCTCCTACCCTACAAATACTTAACAGCCTAGCTGTATCCTCAGGTGCTCCCATCTTGTTCTAAAGGGGCATCTTTTTTCAGCCTACCCGAGGGGGAGAGTCACTTCAGACACCTGAGTATGTTAATAGCTGGCTGCCAACCAAGATGTGTGATATTGAAGCACAAAATTACATTTCTAAATAACTCCTTAAACCCTTTTGGTATACTGCAATCTGTTGTATATCTCATAAATAAAAGCCTTTGGAATGTACCTTGATTTATGTTTCTATGTGTGTGTCTTGATTTGTACTTAGCCATTAAGTTGGGCAGCTTTCATTTGGTCCTCTAGACCCACCAGTGAATTCTTTTGCCCTCTAGTTTCTCACTGGCTTTGGCCAATGGGAGGTGCCTGCAGGAGATTGGAGGGAAGGAAGGACAAAATGGAGTTGAGCACATTTGAATTCCTAATTCATGTCCTGATGGGACACAGGTCAGTAGTAGTTATGTTTCTCTGTGGTGGCCTGCAGCTCCTATCAAGTGGCCCTCTCACATATCTATAGATATTATTGAGTTCTGGTTACCCTTCCTCCACTTGTTGTCCCTTCAGTATTAGGGGGTGGTATCAGCTTCCCACTTTTTGCTAGCTCTGGAGGGTCTGTGTTCCTTGTGGGTTTTCTTCAGCTAGCCCACAGCTCTATAAAGAGTCCATATAAACTCTCTCTCACCCTCTTCAGCATCCCATCTGTTTCCTGCCATGACATTTTCCAGGACTCAATACCCAGTATTTCCTGTCCCTATGGCAAGTATCTGATAGTTGACAGGATGAGGTAAGAATTCCAAGGCTGGAACAGAATACAGGTCGACTAAGCATCAACCTATGGCACCATTATCTTTGCCTAATGGGACCGGACCAGAGAATAGGAGATCTGAGAACAGGAGAACAGAAGGCTGAAGAACTTGGTCAGGAAATGGAAGCAGCAGAGGAAACTGGAAGAGAAGTTGCCTAGAAGTTGCATGCAGAATAGAAGAAATAAAAGTAACATTCTGACCAGAGTTATTACTGTGTAGTGACTTGGGCCATTGGGTGAGATGGTCTATGGGTTTCAGCCAAGCACACTCAGTTCACTTTAATACATGCCCTGTTGCTAGAGGAACTTTTCCCTTTCCTTAGCATACCTCGAGAAGGGGCACCTTCCATTTCCCACCTCTTCTTTCCAGGATTTGAGCTCCTTGCAGGTTCCTGGAATGACCCAGATCATTTCTTGCTTCTGTCCTTTCTCAAATAGTCCCCATTTGATAGCTTTTCTACCATGGTAATTCTTAGTCTTTCTTTAAGACCCAGTCAACTATGATAATTGTTAGTCATTCTCTAGATGGCCTGAAAGGCTTGGGAAGTCTGATGGAGATACACTTCTGGGCCCCCACAGAATCATCCTAGTCTTCTCCCACATTCCCCCACTGCTGGGACATGAAATCTGTCCAATAGGATTTTGGTTCCACTTACTTGTGCAAGAAGTAGTTTAGTAATTGTGATTAGCGGAAAGAACATTAAAAATTCAAACATTTTGGAGATCTTTGGGAATAGTGGGATTAAAAAAAAGTCTACTGATACTTTGAGATTGGGAAAGGGGCCCCCAGCAGTTCCGAAAAATTCTATTTCAGAAGGTGAAGACATACACTTCTAAGTATGAAACCAGACTCCTATACATTAAATAAGATGGAATACATCAACAGTGGGTTCAAAGGGAAGCAAAATCCCTTAAGATTGAGGGGAAGAAGTCTTAGGGTAAGAGGGCATTTTCATCATGGTTCACTAAGCTTCTTGCCCTAGGAGGGCCCAGATAAATATGTGTGAAGAGAACTACATAGATCTGTTTGTCGTGGTGTATGTTGGAAATCCTCAAGAGCACTCCCAGGCTTCGTGATTAGCTAGGAGGATTCATGAACTCAGCATATAATCATACTGATTTACTACAGGAAAAGGTTACAAAGCAAAATAAGCATAGGGTAAAGGTGCATGGGCCAAAGAAACCAGGCATTAGCTTCCCAGAGTCCTCTCCAGTGGAGTCATACAGGGTGTGCTTAATCCCCCCAGCTCTGAGTTGTGACAGCATGTGAAATCTTGTCTGACAGGGAAGTTCATCAGAGACTCAGTGCCCAGGATTTTTATTGGGGGTTGTCGCATTGGCACCCTCTGCCTGGCATATGCCCAGATTCCAGACTTGCAGAAGGAAAATGGGTATTCATTATAACTGATATTGTTTTCACAGTTTAGGCACAGTGAGCCCTCTTCTCAATGCTGGGAATGGTAGGAGCCCTCTCCAAATCCAAGTTTGCAGATGCCAGCCAAGGGCCAGCCTTGCAGGCAGGTCTTTCTACGGATAGTAGTCCTCAATTCTGCTGTTTGCTTTTTTTTTTCCCCCCACGTGATGTCACGTGGATTACCCCTGGTTAAAGTAGTCATCTTTGGAGTTCCCCAGCAAGTACATTTTCCTTCTCCTTAGATCCCATGAAGAATTGGAACTTCCTGGAATATCAGTTCAGATTTCTTTTTCCACATTTCTCAACCTCAAAGGCACTGCTAACAGTTGGCTTTGATTAAGTTGCTACCCACAGCCCCCTTCTCCTTTGCATCCCATCCTGAGGGGCTTAAGTCCAAGTTCCCAAGGGCCATCACTACTTCATATAAGACTCATCTCTCAAAGTTTTTCCAGGGGTTAAATCCTATGTCACAGGAGGGTTTCCCTTCAAATCAACTCCCTTTTATACCCAAAGCTTTCTATTTTGCCCCTATTCACTAAGCATCCTAGTCATCCTCTCATGGTTTTTGCCCAGTCATATTAACCAGGTTCCTGTGACTATGATGGCATGTGTTTCTCTCTCTCTAGCAGGCCCAACACTTGCTCATTGGGTTAGGTTGAGAGTCAACCCTTGGTGTTGGTCTGATAGCCAGCAGAGAAGGTGGGAGCATCGTTTTGTCAGGCACCTGTCCCATTAGAGGTTTTGCTTATTCTTCAAACAAGGGAAGGGGACTGTCTTCCAACAAGAGGGAGGAAGACACTTCAGCAGGACCAGAGGGTTAAGGGTAATCAAGTGCATCTTCCCAGATATCCCCACCCCAAGTCTCCGAGTCGCACTCCTTCCTGTCAGGGTCCTGACTTTGGTGTAGGAATCCAGCCTTCTCTGAAGTTCTGGAGGTACAGTTAAGTCCTGTGTATCTTCTTCAGCTCTTTTATTTCATGCTGAAGAAGATCACGGTTTCTTTAAATACCGCCAAGGGAAGCTATCTGACACAATTTGCTCTAAATTGTTGAATGACTGCCCTGAGGCTGTCATTTTTTCTCTTCAATGCATTCATGGTATTTAGCAAAAACCACCTAAATTCACAATCCTGATTATTACTGTATATCTTATACCTCTCCAACAGTAGAAATGTTGCAGAAAACAGTGCATTCACTTCCACCTATAGCTTGTCTTAGGTGAAAGTCTTAGCAATTGCACTGTGGCCATATGTCAGGGGTGGATGATGCTTCACCTCTCACCAGGGATCGACTCCTTATTGTCAATCAGCGACCCAACTCTAGAATCCCTTCCTGTGAGTCTGGTTCTCAAGAGTTCTCCTCATACCAACTCTCTTAGGTCAGTGTAGGAGGCAGAATAATAGCCCCAAAGATGTCCATGTCCTAATCCCCCAAATCTGCAAGTATGTTACCTGACACAGGAAAGGGGATTTTGCCAATGTGATGAAGTGAAGGGTCTTAACATGGGGAGATTAGCCAGGGTTATCCCAGGTGGGTCCAATGTATTTATAAGAGTCATTATAAGAGGGATGCAGGAGGGGTCAGAGTCAGAGAAGGTGATGTGACAGTGGAAGAAAAGTTTGCAGTGATGTGGGGCCAGGAGTCAGAGAATACAGGTGACTTCTAGATATTGGAAAAGGCAAGGAATGGGTTGTCCCCGAGAGTCTGCAGGGGGACATAGCCCTACCAACATGTTAATGTAGCTCAGTAAGATCTGGGTCAGATTTCTGACCTCTAGAACTGTAAGATAATACATTTGCATTGCTTTAGCTGCCAGCTTTGTGGTAATTTGTTACAACAGTGATAGGAAATGGATATAGTTGAGTTCCCTAGAAGCAGAGCCAGAGTCAGGGATTTGGGTACACATGATTTATTGAGAGAATGCTCTCAGGAGACCCCTGTAAGAGAGTGAGAAGACAAGATGAAAAGGATTGCTAAGCCAGGGTGTGGCCCTGATTAAAATCTAGCCTTGGCCTGATTCATGTTGGTGCTGTGGGCATAAGGTACACTGAAGCATTATTCTCTCTTGAGGCAAGGAGGCTGCCCTTTGATTCTGGTTTCAGGCAGTCATTGGCAGCCCCTGGGTTGGTGATGGTGGTGGGGTTGGGGGGCAGCATGTACCCTCCTAGATGACATGACTCCTGTCAGCAGAGCCTTTCTCTGAGAAGAGAGACACCTGTGACCTGTTGGCAGCCAACATTCACAGCAGCTGGGGACTGGGTACACGGTCCCCATCATGGATACCCTTGTACCGATCAGAACTTGAACACTCCAGTGATACCATCTGATATGCCAGACCAGAGGGGGGAAAAAGTACATAATCATTGGTGGCTTTCCTAGCCTGATTGCTTTGGTCTCCAAATGTGGACTCAATCTTTCATAAAAGCAGCAATGTGAATTCAGCTGCCTAGTAACCAGTTACTTGGTGGGTTTGCAGAATTCAGCTATTTTACTGAATTCTTCCAACTTCTGTTTTAATTTATCCAAGCAACCTTGGCTTGCCCTGGTTGATTGGTGGTCTTGCAGTTAGCATTAGGCCACTGGCATGATCATATCTGAGTGAGAAGCCTCTTGAACTGATTGACTTGCCTGGGAATTTTTGGCTGGTCTGGGACCTCCAAGGGGGCAGCGCTGGTCCTTGAATACTAATTGTTGGTCTGTCACATGATTTGATCAACACAGGAAGCGGGACACCAGTAGACAGTCTCCAGTGGAGATAGGATTTCAGCCTTAATTATTTTACCCCTTGACGGCACAAGGAATGCATCCAAACTGATGGAAAATGGGATTCTTCACTGAGCCGCATCGTGCCCCAGATCCGTAATTTGATACAAAAGCTTCACACAAATTGAAATTAAAATGAATTTTAGATGCTTCCTCCCATCAAAGCAGTTTGCACCAGCAGGCTTCTCTCTTTCATGGGTTTGCTATAGAAATAGGAGAAACCCGGTGACTTTACTGTTAGTTACTGTGGAAGTAACACAGTCTCCCTGCTTGTCAACTGCAGGCAAGGAAATGAAATAAAATGAAAACCAATTGGAGGTCTAATTATCCTTTTCAAAATGACTTCATCCTGTAGAGTGGCCCACTGAATACATAAAAGACACCTTTCTTTGCCTTTCTTCTTTTCCCTTGGGGTGTTTGGGGCCACACTAACAGAGGGGTCATACTGGGATTCAGGAAATGAGGCGCTCAGTGTTTGAGTCTCACTTACCTGCTTGATAGCACTTACAGAGGGAGTGGCTTTCTGCCAAGCATTGTTGAAGCACTCCTCAGATAGAGACACATTTATTTCTCATAATGACTCGATGAGGTAAGTACTGATATTATTGCTATATTAGAGAAACTAAGGAACAGAGAGGTGAAGTGATTTGCTCAAAGTCACACAGCTAGTAAGAAGCACCAGAATTGGAATTTGAACCTGGATAGTCTGGCTCCAAGTTCAGGATCTTAATACATTGTGTTTTTCCTTGTTGTACCAAATCTGGTCAGAGTTTGGTTTTCATAAAGAAAGCAAAAGCAAATCTCCCATATATCCCATCTCGTGACAGCCTCATGGTAGGGCAGGCCTTTGGTCACAGAAGGGCCAGGAGTGCAGATCAAGGTGTGTTTACAGCATATCCCAAGGGTCATCCTTGAATATGAAGCGCCCCCCCACCCCGCCATATTCTTATTCACACAAGGGTCATATTATGCATACTATTCTGCTCTAGCTTCTTTCTTTTAATATGTCAACTTGGAGTTAACCTCTTTCTTGCTTACATTTGCCTGGTGTTTACCATGTACACTATCCATAATTTAACCAGAGTGCTGTTCCCAGATATTAGATTGTTCACAGTTTTCTGTCAGTAAGAGCATCGATGTGATGAATATCTGTATGTAGCCAGGTTTGGTTTTGTAAGTTTATTCCTTGGGCAGATTCCTAGCTGCAGGATTGCTGGGATGAACGACATGCACAGTTTTAATAGTGATGGCTCCTGCCTCATTGCTCTCCAGACAGGTTGCTCCTCTAATCCATATTGTCCCCCAAAGTGGATGGAAAATACCTGTTTCTTCACACCCTTGCCAGGGTTGTATATCAGAAAGCACACATCTATGTGATAAGTGAGGAATGCTATCTTATTGTTGTTTTGATTAATTATGAGCACTGCTAAGCATCTCTTCATTGCTTATTGGCTAGCTATATTTGTTTTTCTGTGAACTGTTTCCTTGAATGCTTTGTCCTTTTTTTCCCCCCAGTTGAGTTCTTTATCTTTTTCTTAGTGATTTGTAGGTACCTCCTTCTTTTCTTAAAGCCTTGGAGGGCTCTAGCTCTTTAGTTTATAGCTGGCCTTGTACGCTCGCCTGGAAAGACTTTGGTTGGAACTAACTTTCCTCTTTCTTTTCCTTTGCTTTTCTCCCCTTTAATCTTTATTTCCGAGTACAGTGCTATGCACCCTGTGGACACAATAAACATGTGCTGATTGACTGTTTTATTTATCTGATTTTTATGGCTTCTTTCCTCTGAAGAGCTCCACAGACTTTATAGTCATTAACTCGATAACCCTCAAAGCACTCTAGTGTGGCAGCTGTAATTACTGTCGGGGTTTTTGAGATGGTGAAACAGAAGAGCCAAGATTCTCCAGAATTATTCTTTGAGGGCCTCAGGAGGGGTCCTTGAGTGGGGGGAGTTCAGCCCCTCCACAAGCTCTGGACCAAAAGAGTATATAAAAGGGTCCTAGTCAGAATGACTGCAGATTGATGGGTGGATGATCGTTGGGTCGACAACAATTTCTCCAAGCCTCCTCCTCTAACTGTTCTCAGAGTGAAGTAAGAACGAACAGCAGTTATGTGTGCCTGGTTCACATCCTAGTGCCTCGTCAACAACTGTGTGGTTATGGGCAATAATGGTAACTGCTGTTTACTGGGCTCTTAGGTATGCTAGACTATATGCCAAACATTTTTCATGCACTGCCTCACTTGGCCCTCAGAACAATTCCGTGACATGCCAAAAGGTTAAGTAACTGGCCAGTAGTACATGGAACTAACTGTTGATGTTTGTAGTGAGCTGGATGGTGACCCCTGAAAGATATGTTGGCGTCCTCATCCCCAGAACTTGCGAATGTGACCTTATGTGGAAAAAGAATCTTTTCAGATATAATCAAGTTAAGGATCTCGAGATGAGATTACCCTGGAATATGTAGATGAACCTTAAATACAATCACAAGTGTCCTTGTAAGAAACATATAGACACAAACAAAAAGAAGGCCATACAAAGACAGAGGCAGAGGTAGGAGAGATGTAGCCACAAGCCAAGGAACATCTGGAGCCACCAGAAGATGGAAGAGATAAGGAAGAATCCTCCCCGAGGGATTTCAGAGGGAACATGGTCTTGCTGACACCTTGATCGTGGACTTGTAACATCCAGAATGGTGAGGATAATTTTCTGTTGTTTTAAGCACCTCCCCACCCCCACACCCAGTTTGTGGCAATTTGTTACAGCAGCCACAGGAAACTCCTACAGTGTTGAGATGGGACCACGGCAGGTTGGATTCCAAGTCTGCCCCCTCAGCTGTGATGCTGTCTGGTGGGCTTGTGGCTGAATCTCTCTGTGTTTGTTTCCTAACCTGTAATTGGGGACAGTGCTTGTGCTATTGTGAGGAATAAGTGACATGATGTATATCATAGGTAGAGAACAGGGCTCACCAGATACTGGCTCTTGTTGTTCCTAGCATCGTCATTTTTATACACCCTAGGAATGGCTATTTGTGTGCAAACCTCAGTCAGGGACAGACTCTGCCTATGGCCAATGCTGGTCCCTTAGTCAGGGTATGCTTGGGAATCTTTGGCTAGATAAGTCACTGTTCTGGATATTTGGTAGTTGAATAAATACCCTTGGGACATAAGTCTGTCTGCTGGTATTTTGTTTTGTGGTTACTTATGAATTGGCTATTTTCATGCTTTCTGTGCATCTCCTTTTGTTTTATTTTCCTTACTAACAATACTTATTGTTAACTTACCTTTTTATACTTATTATTAACTTAGAGTAAACCATACTTCAACTTCCCAAGAGCACTCCCAAGTCTGGTGATTCATATGGAGGACTCATAGGACTCAGGATATAGTTGGACCCATGGCTAAGACTTACAGAGTGAAAAGGCACAAAGAAAATCAGCAAAGGAAAAAAAGCGCATGGGGAAAAGTCTGGAGGAAAACAGACATAAGCTTCTAAGAAGCTCCCAGTGGAGTTACACATGATGTGCTTGATTCCCCCAACAATGAGTTTTGACAACATGGCCCTTTGCAAGGTTGTCTACTCTGGAAGATTGTTCGAGAACCAGTGTCCCTGGGTTTCACTGGGGGCTGGTCACGTAGGGACCTTCTGCCTAGCATGTACCCAAATTCCAGACTCCCAGAAAAAAAAAAAAGATATTGAGCATGAACCACATTGTTTGTACAAATCGTTTACGTACAGTAGGCACCTCTGTAAATTTTGGAATGGGGGGCGGGGGGAGACCTGAGATCCAAGTTCCCACATGCCAACAAAGGGCCAACCTCGCAAGCAGAGCTTTCTGAGAAGAGTGGTCTCAAGCCTGCCATGTTTGTTTTCCGCACAGTGTACAGTAAAAGTTCATCGTTTCTAGGCATTATGTTATTTAATATCTTACAGGATCGAGGGCATTATTATTCATAATTTAGAGATGAAGCACCTGAGGTTTCAGGAGTTTAAGGACCTCACCCCAAATCATCACTAGTAGATCGGAGCACAGGCACATTGGAAGGTAACCACTGTGCAACAAGCCATTCACTTTACAGAAAGGGGCATTAGGGAGGAGAGAAGTTCTGAGTGACTCTAACAGAGAGCATGTACGCTTAGTTATGCCATAGCAATCCCCATATCTCAATGACTTGTAAGAACTCATTTTAGTTTGTACTCAAGCCTCAAGTCTATTGCCATTCAGCCTGGGGTGTCGTTCTGTATTGTCCTCACTCTGGGACCCAGCTATTGGAGCAGCCGCTGCTGCCAGTCATTGGGATAGGAGGAAAGGCCAGGTACAGACTGTGCTCTGGCTCTTAAAACTTCCATCCTGAAGTGTGATGTGTGTCACGTTCATTGGCCAACACCAGCCACATGGTCTTACCTCGCTTCTTGAGGGGGTGGGGAAGTGCGATCCTAATAGGAATATTCATTGAACAGCACCAAGGGCTGCACAGTAGCCAGAAAACATCAGCTTCTGGTTATTGCACCTTCCTTTCCTCAGAACCCTCTGCTGAGCTCCCATGCCCTCTCCTGATGTAGGTACTACTGGAAATCTGGTCCCAGTGACCCTAGAGGGTGTCTCTAGAGCCTACTGGCAATGTCATGTGTCTGCTTACTTTGCCCATAGACAGCAGACCCCATGCTAGAATTTATAATGATTAGTATCTTTGGGGCTTCTCCTTTACTAAGCCTCTGCCTCACCCCTTTCCTTTGCCAGCAAGCCCAAACCATCTGAAGACTGGAGCTGGAAAGAAACCTCCGGGCTCGATCAGGATTTTTGAATCCCTGCCAAATGTTGCCTAGACATCTAAAACTCTGGGTTCCTTAAAAAAGAATTCCAGGGGTATATTTATTAGCAAGCATGAATTTCGACAGATTTTCATGTTCCTCTCTCTTGGCAGGAAATGCAGGGATCTCCTGCCAGTTTCTGACAGCCTTGTCGCTAGGTGTTAAGTGAAAAACATCATCAGCCTGGTCTATTGATAGGTTCAAGTGACAGTGTATGTTGCCAATCTCAGCCAAGAATCACTTCTGACAATTTTCCTCTCCATCGCTGTGCTTGGGTGGGAACATCCCATCACCCCCCCCCCCCTTCCTCAGGACTTTACACTGTAACCATATTAAGGCTGCATATGTCTGCATGGCTGTAAGCAGTAGGTTTGTGGAGGAATTAAGCGGGGCATATGGCTTCCGGCGGGTTGCCTGGATCACCCAAGTGTCACCCCGCCCTGTGCCAAGCAGTGCTGTTGAAGCTGCTGTGCCTGGTGCTCTCGAAAAGAGTTTCGGCCAAACTTGTTGATTAGTGCTCACTGAGGCTGCCAAAAGTGCTCTGCCTGCTTGGTGAGGCTGGCCCCTTTTGTGGACAGACCTTTCCCTGCCCTCTCCCACTGCCTCGGGATGGCAGTCACTGCTGGTCTTCCGGAGACACTCCCTTCCCCTTGCAACTCTGCTCCCTCTTGCTCCCTCCAATCCATTCTCCACCAAGAAGTCAGAATGATGTTTTCAGAATACAAAGCTGATCGTGGCCACAATTATAAGAGTAGTAGCAGCAGCAGTAATAGTAATAATAGTAATAATGGTAATAAAACTTCTCGAGATTCTCATTGATGCTAACTGAAAATACTAAAATTCTTTTTTTTAAAAAATGTTTTTGAAGTTTATTCATTTTTGAGAAAGAGTGTGAGAGGGGGAGGGGCAGAGAGAGAGGGAGACACAGACTCTGAAGCAGGCTCCAGGCTCTGAGCTGTCAGCACAGAGCCTGACGCGGGGCTGGAACTCATGAACTGTAAGGTCATGACCTGAGCTGAAGTCCGACGCTCAACCGACTGAGCCACCTAGAAGCCCTAAAACCAAAATTTTTAACATGGCCTCCAGGGTCCTGCCTGCCCCCTGCCCTCCTTTCCTGCCTCATCTACAGTGAAGCTTCTGTGTGCTCTCCATAGTCAGGTCACACCAGCCTTCTTTAGGTTCCAGTAAGGACCATGCCTGTGTCTTTTAAGGGGCCTTGCACATGCCTCTTCCTTTACCCCCACCCAGTCTCTTCCTCCTGGTTCAGTGGCTCCCAACCTTGGCTGCACATTAGAATTGCCTGGGGTGCCTGGAGAGGGTTTCTTAAAATAGCAATGCTTGGGACCACCACCAAAGACATGAATTTTCCTTGGTCTGGAGAGAAGCCTGGTAATCAGCATTGTAAGATGCCACAGGTGATTCTAATATGCCCCCAAGATGCCATAGGCGATTCTAATATGCCCCAACCCTGGCTTGGTTAATTGCTGTGCAGCCACTGGGGTCTCTGCTCCATGGTGCTTTCTTCAAGGAAGCCTTCCCTGATATCCCTGATTAGGTCGGAATATTCCTGTTTTACACTACTGAAGAATGATTTACCTACCCTCCTTCATGGTACTTAAGAGTCTGAATTTTACACTTATTTGTGGGATAATTGGATTAATATCTCTCTCGGTGTACTTTAAGCTTCATGTGGGTTATGGTTATCTATTATTTTGCTCACTATTGTAAATCCAGTGCTGTCAATAGTGACTAATGCCTGATAGGGGGTTGATAAATAATGGTAAAATAAATGAATGAATTTTAGGGCACTTCCAAAATCTTTAGGGTGTCCCAAGTAATCCAATTTAGGTTTTAGGACTATCAAGTAGGTGTTTGATATTGCTTCTGGCCAGGGACTTCTGTGGTTAGTTGTGAGAATCCCAGCCATTCTTTTTAGTGACCAAGAACAGTAACAGGGATAGGGTGGCTCGGAAAGTGCGAAGTCATATGGAGTACAAGTGAGTGGGCTGGTATGATGGTCAGATCCTATAGGGCAGAGGTAGAGGTGAAGCAGGTACACATGGCAGGAATGTTCTGGCTGTAAAGACATGCCTTTCCATGAACAGCCCATGAAGCAGGTGTCTAGTAAATTCAATATTCTTACCCACAACAGTATGCTTGTACTATCTCTGGAAAGGAAACAGGCATTCAAACTGGACAGATGAGAACAAATGTGGTTTAGGAGGAATCAACACTTAAAGATGGGTGAGGATATATTAAGAGAATGTGGAGAATCTTTGGATGAATTCAGAGGTCACAAGTCCACACGAATCACATGCCAGAGGAGACATGGGTAGGGGTAGGAGAGCAGCTAGATATCTGTAGAGGAAAAGTCTTTTGATTTTCCAAAAAGGGAAACATGGTAGAATCTTGACATTGCAATTAAGACCTTGCAGAAGAGATCTGGAAAAACTACAGAAGGATTTAAGTGCAGGTTATGATCATTAGAAAAGAGAGCATTAAGCACCAGACTAGCATAGGTTTGCTGAGACCCAGTCTTGTTGAAGTGACATTAATTCAGCTTATGGTAAGGTTATTAGATGGAAAGATCATGTTGAAAATATGTATGTGTCATATTTTGATTTCAGTGAGGCATTAGGTAAATGTTTCCTCTGACATCTTTTTTCAGGTAAGGTAGAAATTAGTTGAATTTGTAATTGACTAAACTACTGTACCAAAGAGTACCTCACTGTGGAAGGAGACATCCTAGCATTGCACTGACTTCTAAATTTGTTCCTGTATCTTCCTCTCTCCCTTCTCTCTCTACAGATTTCCCTTGCACATTCTCTCCCCAGTACCTTCTCTCTGTGTGTGACTGATTCTCAGCTCTGTGTCTCCTAACCATTTTTCTCCAAAGCTACCGAACCAACCTTCCCAGCTGGAAATCCTGTTTATTTCAAACTTATTAGCCAAAATGGAACTCATTATCTCTCTTACTCCTCACTCCAAATTTCAGTCCTATATTTTATTTATAGGAACTGGGAAATGAAGAATTTACTCTGCAATCAGGCATTGGGATCTTTCTTATCTTTGGGCCGTAGCTTCTTTTCTTTTTTATTTTTGTTTCCAAGTAGAACGAGGAGAGGTTAGACACCATCATTGTCATCACCACCCCTGTCACCATCACCACTAACATCACCCTTACCTCCACTACCACCACGTCCCCCACCACCTCGACCACCTCCACCTCCAACACCATCATCACCTCCACACCACCATCACCACTGCTGCCATCACTGACTTCAACACCATCACCACTGACAACATTGAAACAGGTTTTTTCATACCTAGAGAACACACAGATTAAAATGGAGACATAACACATTACCAATGTTTTCTGCCATGGAATCCCCACAACCTAATAAGGTAGGGACTACCCTTATTACCACTTCACATTTGAGAAAGTCTTGTCACAGAGAAGTTACGTCTCCAGCCTGAGATCATACAGCTAACAAATTCAGAGCCAGGATTCATATCATCTTCAGACAGTTTACCTGCAGAGCCCTTATTCTTTTTTTTTTTTTTTTTTTTTTAACGTTTATTTATTTTTGAGACAGGGAGAGACAGAGCATGAACGGGGGAGGGTCAGAGAGAGAGGGAGACACAGAATCCGAAACAGCAGAGCCCTTATTCTTAACCATCCCTCCCCACAGAAACAGCTCACAGATGAAGCTTTACTAATTCCCCAAAGGATTTTTAAATTTTGTGGCTCTAAATACAATGTGTCACCATTGGTTGTGTAATTCATTGTTTCTTTGACTAGACTTTGAGCTTTTTTTTTCTCAGTGTTTATTTATTTTTGATTGACAGAGAGCAACAGAGCATGAGCAAGGGAGGGGCAGGGAGAGGGGAGGGGCAGGGAGAGAGGGAAGCAAGGAATCCAAAGCAGGCTCCATGCTCTGAGCCATCAGCACAGAGCCTTACATGGGGCTCAAACTCATGAACTATGAAATCATCACCTGAGATGAAGTGGGACGTTTAACTGACTGAGCCACCCAGGCACCCCCAGACTTTGAGCTTTTTAAGGGCAGGGATTTTCCCCTTATTTATCTTTCTACCTTTGGGGCCTAGCACTGTGTTTAGTTAGCATAGAAGTGGATGCTGGCAAGAGTATTTCTTTATTGTTAAGTGGTTTGGATTTTATCAGGGTTCTTTCGCAGGGTTCTTTTGCAACAGAATTGCCTGGGAAATTTAGAACTTGTTTTAAACGTATTTTAAGGCTTCATGCAGACCACCTGAATCAGTCTCTGGGCGTGGGGTCAGGTAATCTGTATTTTAAATACATTCTCCAGTGATTTTTATATTCTCTTCTTTGAAACCCATTGTGGCCTCTTTTAGGGCTGATATTCTGTGATGCTGATTTTTCATTTTGTTCACACAGGACAGCAAAAGATGCCATGGAAAAAAAGGTTCTGGGAATATATTTCTAAGAGCACTTGATTTCCGGGATTCTATATTCAGCTGTATTGTTTTTGTTGTAAGTTTCCTCAAATCTTTTGTGGAAAGAGCCAAGGTGTATAAATCAATGTGAATTAATAAAATTAAGCTGTACTGTTTCCCTAAGTCATCAGACAATAGAAACTTCAATAACGCTGCTGCCCTGGTGGCTGCTAAAACTCTGACCTCCGTTGACCAGAAGGCATTTCTAGCAGAGGCAAGATGGCATGGCAGGGATGGGAGTTTTTTTAAGTTCCAGGAGTCAAGCCATGTAAAGTGAATTACTTCCCTACTTTGTGTTGTCTTCCTGGAATTTTCAGATGTGAGATTGGCCTCGTAGAAAAATCCAGAAGTCAGAAAAAAAAGCAGAAGTCAGCAGGCCTGAGCTTACATTTTGTTTGGTCAAGTTGGTTACCTTTTTCTGAGTTCATCTCCCTATCAGAGAAATGGTTGAAAAAGCCTCTTTGGGATTTTTAAGGACTGAGAACAAGGAAAGACCCTGTCCCATTCTTGGCACATAGTTGGGACTTGTACCGTGGGTATTGTCTTCTTCCTCCTTTTATATTATTTAAAAATTATGATCATCATAATTCTAATTATTTTGACTCCTTTCCCCCAGTAGGAGGGATGAAATAATTGAATCTTTATTACTGATGCTCTTGGAACCTGACAGGCAGCATGATGACTAGTTAAGACTTGTGTTAGTTTCTAAAGTTAATAGTCCATCTCCCAGAACTGTCCTCAAGGAAGCTCCAACAATGCATTGTCTATATGATATATAACCTGTATTTTTAGCCATAGTCTTTGAAATATACCTGTGAGGTAGATTGCAAAAATGACCACAATATATCCCTTGTGATATGACTTTGTGATTCTTTCCATCAAGAAGTGATACCAGGAATTTCCCATCTGTGGGAATTCTGGGAATTTGGGCTGGTCTGTGACTTGCTTTGGCCTATATAGTGTTGTGGGAGTGATAGCATGCCAGTTGCAAGCCTGGGCCTTGCATTCTTGAAAACTTGTCATGGCCCCGTGGTGAGAAGGATGGCCAGCATGGCCAAATAGATAAGAGATGTGTGGCTCAGTCACCTCTGAAATCCTTCCAATGGCTAGTGAACTACCAGATACGTGAGTGAGGCCATCACCAGGCCTGCTGGTCACCAGACAAGCTGCCAGCTCGCCACAGACTTGGTTCCCTTCTCTGACTTCTTTTAAAAAACAAACAAAGTTTTTTTTAATGTTTATTTATTTGTGACAGAGAGAGAGACACAGCATGAGCGGGGGAGGGGCAGAGAGAGAGGGAGACCCAGAATCCGAAGCAGGCTCCAAGCTCTGAGCTGTCAGCACAGAGCCCGACTCAGGGCTTGAACTCACAGACCGTGAGATCATGACCTGAGCCAAAGTCAGACACTCAACCGACTGAGCCACCCAGATGCCCCCCTTCTCTGACTTCTTGATGCTATATGAAAATCTGAATCATGGATGAGTTATGTTAATCCCATGATCTTACCATTTTGCAGTCATTTACCCGTAATGCAGATATGCACATGCTGGGAACATACATGGTTAAGAGGCCCATAGGTTCTGCTTTTAGTCTCAGACACTGTGAGCTAACATCAGTTTTTCATTACTCGTTCATTCTTCAGGTTTCTACTATGTATTAACCAAAGTATTGGGTGCCACATTACCTCTAAAACTCTATTTCCTCCATGAGTTGTTAAATTGGATCTTGTTGACTTGCTTTTGCATCATGACCCTCTTAGCTAACAGGGTAGGGTGTTAGGATAAAGTATTGCTTAATTCCAGGCAGGTTTCTAACTTGCCTGAAGATTGTGATACAAACTCTGGGAAAAGACATCCTAAAAAATACAAGAGAGGGAAGCACCAGCTCATGGTCTCATCATATCCCACTCACAGTGGCTTCTCTGAGTGTTTATCCTGCCTGACCTGTTCGAGAGGAATCTTTCAGGCAGATTAAATCATGCCTGATGAACTTCTGAATCTGAAACCCAGTACAAAACATCTCTCTAGTCATTCAGCTCTGAGCTAGTTCTGTGGACACATGTGTTGGGTTACTTATCTCATGAGTAACTGCACCATGAAGCTACACCCTATTACAACCTGTCCCACAGTAGCTGGGATCACAACCCAGAAAGGGTATCTGAGATGTTTCATACGTTATCCACAAGAAACTTTTGTGGCACATATCTTTTCTGCCATTTGTGGTTGGCAATAGCCAGGCCAAAACAACCTGGATTGACTACCAGGTAAATAATGGGGTGGATGCTTCTAGGAGCTTAGGTGCTCTTTTATATTTTACTGCACTGTAAATCAGGAGGCAGATGAAGACCGCATCTTATTGGAGGATTTAGTGCACCTTGGAGCACCAGCCTTGAGTCAGCCTGAGTGCTGATGGGCAGGGCATGAGGATTGTCCAATACAGCAAGGGCAGGTTAAATAAGCACGGTTTTGTTTAAGACCTTTCTCTCATGGGAATAACTGTGTGCAAAACTTTCCCTTTAAAATTTATTCAAAAAAGACCCATTCATGCTCTCATACCCTCTTGAATGAATAGTTGCAAAGGATTTTTAACAAGTCTCTGATTCTTTTTTTAAAAAAGTTAATGTATTTATTTTGAGAGAGAGAGCAGGTGCAAGCAGGGAAGGGGCAGAGAGAGAGAGAGAGAGAGAGAGAGGGAGAGGGAGGATCCCAAGTAGGACTCCAACTCACAAACTGCAAGATCATGACCTGAGCTGAGATCAAGAACTGGACGCTTAATCTACTGAGCCACCCAGGCACCCCAGCAGGTCTCTGATTTTATTCCCACCCTGCACTGCCTTCAATCTATTCTCTACATAGCTTCTGGAGACTTAGATCAGAAAATATTGCCCCCTGCTCCAAAACTTCCAATGTCAGATAAATTTAAACTCCTTATGAGACCCTACATGACCTGGCTCCTATTTCTCCTTTTGACCATATTTTCTCAGCTTCCCATCAGCCCCTGTGTTGTAACCACCTGGTATTCTTACTGGTCTTTCAACCTGCCAAGCTGCAGCGCCTTTGCACTGCTTGCTGTGCCCTCTGTCTGGGATACTCTTTTCCTCAGCCTTTAGTGTGGCATGTCTCCACACTTCATTCAGATCTTGGGTAGTGTGTCTTCTCTTCAGAGACCTCTTTCATCTTCATTATATCCAAAATAACTCTTGCCTTCCTACTGTTGTCCTCATATAAATCCTTTCCTCCCCATAGTACTCATCACTGCTTGGAATCCTATTACATTATTTTCTGTTTCCTTGTATATCGCCTATCTCCCCCACTCAAACATAAACTCCATGAAATCAGGGGCTCCACCTGTCTTGTCTGCTACTGCAGCTACAGCATCTTGAATATGGCCAAGCTCATAGTAGGCCCTCAGTTAAGGAATGGGTCAGTGAATCAATTCTGATAGCACTGTAGTGAAATATAGAGATAGGTTTAATTCATTTACAGGGTGTTATGAAAACTTGTTGAGTAAAGGTCAAACCTATATTGAATCTGAAAGGAAAATTCGTTCATTCATTCACTCACTCACTGATTTAACAACTATGTGTCAAGGCCCTTCTATGTGTTGGCACTGAGGTTACACAATCAGGAGAGACAAGTCCTTGTGCTTTTGGAGATTATATCTTAGCTACTCTTGATTAAACAAAAACAATGTGCCATGAGCTTTGCCAAGTGCTTTCTGTATAATAGCATCATGTATGTGGTGGGGGTCGGTGGGGTGGAGAAAGCAGCCCAGGCAGAAGGAAAAGCATGGGTGTGTTAGTTCTCTAGGGCTGCCAGAACAAACTACTACAAATGTAATGACTTAGAACAGTAGAAATGTACTCTCTCACAGATCTGGAGACTGACTAGAAGTCCAAAGTCAAGGTGTCGGCAGGGCCATCCTTCCTCCTGAGACTCTAGGGCAGAATTCTCCTGCCAGCTTCCACCTTCTGGTGGATCTTGATGTTCCTTGGCTGGTGGTAACATCACTCCAATCTCTGTGTCTAGCCTTTCCCCCTGTGTCTTTCCTTTGTGTGTATCTCTCTTTTCTTCAATGAAGACACTAGTCATTGAATTTAGGGCCCACCTTAAACCCAACATGATCTCATCTAGAGATTCTTAACGAATCTGTGAAGATACTGTTTCCAAACAGGATCACATTCACAGGTACTGGGGGTTAGGACTTGGGCATACCTTTTGAGGGAACACTGTTCACCCCACTGTAGTGAGTAGACACCTTGAGTATAGAAAGAACATCATGGAGTACATGGGATGCTGAATCCAGTGACCTGGGAGGACAGGGTGATGGGTCAACCAGGGCTCCCTGGGGAAGCTCATTAACTAATGGGCAAGCAGTCATGTGGTGCGCTGCACTCAGAGGCTGCACACTTGGGTTGGTGCTCTGCTGTCTCTGTCCTGAAGTCCCAGGAGGCCACGCTTTCCATTCCAGAACTTGCTTTGAACACAGAAGGAGTGCAGAGGTGTTCTAAGGATCATGAGTGACCAAGGAGCCCTGTCACATCCTTTCTTTCTGACTCATGTTACTTCCCTATATCAGGCAACCACTACACTGAAAATGATGGTATAGAAAGGAGAGGAAAGGCTTGTGCAACCCATAGTTCTTTCTCCTTCCAGTCCCTGCGTATTCACAGTAAGCCAGAGGCAGAGTGCTGGTAGAAAGTGTGCTTATCGTGAAGTGAAATAAAACCAGTTGAGTTGGTTTGGTGCAGTATTTCCACAGTTATGGTGAGAATGAAATTGAAATGAAATTCCATGCACAAGCTATGGAATACGAATTGTATAATTTTTGCAAATCTACATATGAGTTTAAACGCTCCCACATTTGGCACCGCACAATACAAAGATGAATGGTAAAATTCATGCTAATAATTTAAAATTTTAATTTTTCTTTACTTAGAATGATGTTAAATAGCATATAAAAAGCACCACGACAAATTGAGAGAAAGATCATGGAAGAAAGGAAAGAGCTTTATATTTTCGTGCCATTAGCAACCTGGTTTTCTGCTTTTTGAGCAAGAGGCCCACCTTTCATTTCATTTTGCACTGGGTCCTGCAAATTATATGTCTGGCCCTGCAATGACAATTGTTGGGCAGAACCCTATAAGTCCCTGAAGTCTATTGCCTCTGGAGCCCTTGCTCTGCTAGGCTGTGACTGTTCTGTCTCCAGCTTCACTGAAGATCAGTGCTTGCTTCCTGTTTTCTTTCCCACTCCTGTCTCTGCTGTTCTGATGATTTTAAAGAAGGTTCTGCTCTTCCCCCACTTCTGTCCTGTTCCCTTCCCCCACACTTCTCCCAACACCTCTGGCATTTCAGGAATACAAGCAAACCATCAAGAAACTCCCCACAACGGCTGGCCTCTGGTGTCCTGCAGTGAGTGTTACCTTTGTACAACCACAGGCAGGGACTGCCACCTCTCAGCAGGATGCATTGTCTCAAAATTTGAGGGGAAGTTGTCAAAATAGGTCTCAGCCTCCAGAACCTCTCCGTCGGTAGGGCAGCAGTGGGCAATCTCACCCTCGCTTTCTGAAAAGAGGATTGTTTCTTCAGCCAAGCCAACTGATGAGAACGGCACACACTGCCCACCGGAGAGCTGGCTGTGACCCCAGCTAGTTCTGTAACTATTGTTCGTCATCCCACCAGACAGGCTCTTCCCTCCCCAGCTCTTCAAACGCTGAAAGCTCTGGGCAGCAATTTCAGCATGATTGAGAAATTGTGAAGGGTAGGCTGTTCTTTTCTGAGTGCAGATGATGGGGGGGGGGGCGGGGGAGTCAGGTGTAGACACGTGTGCTTGGAAAGGAGCGTTCTCGGACCAGGGCACACTTCCATTCCACGGGGTGAGGGGAGGTGGTGGCTACACTGGACAGCCTCCCAGGCCTTCCCCCTGATAGAGATGTGTGACGACTCAAAACGCTGCTCAGGGCTCGGTGAATCGGTGGCGTTTTCTGGCTTTTGTTCTTGTTCCCATTGACTGGTTCCAGTTTGGGTCCTTGCCAAGCCCTGGCTGGGAATCGGGCTTTCAGTGCTATTGTATTGGCAAGCACGGCTTTTACTAGTTAAATAGTATGTGGAAGAGAAGGCTAATATTTGTGGAACACAACTTCATCCTGACTGCAGGGCCTTCCTGGGTGCTGCATAAATGCTGAATCGATGCAGGACTGGCTGAACTTGCCCTGTGATCCTGTGTCAGGCCCTGTGTGGCTCACCTCAGTTCATTCTCCGGGGGCAACCATGTCACGTGAGGATTATGACCCCTGTTTTGTAGCAGGAAGCTGAGGCTTACCGAGAGAAGGCAGTTAATTCAAAATCATGTAATGAGAGAAAGCAGAGTTGAAGTGTCCACCCAGGCCTTTGCCCTTCTATATCATGAGTTCTTTCAACGGTGCTCCATTGTCAGATCCCAAATAGCAGATCTTTTTTCCTTCTTTCCCCCTCTCTCCCTCCTTTCTTGCCTCTTGACTTCCTTTCTGTCACCTTCTCTCTTCCTTTCATCCCTCTATCCATTCAGCCATATATCTGCCCGCCCTTCCTTCCTTCCTTCCTTCCTTCCTTCCTTCCTTCCTTCCTTCATCATGCACTTTTCCAAAAAAGACGCTGAAGGGGCGCCTGGGTGCCTCAGTCGGTTAAGCTCCTGACTCTTGATTTCGGCTCAGGTCATGATCTCATGGTTCATGAGTTTGAGCTCTGCATCAGGCTCTGTGGTGACAGAGTGGAGCCTGCTTGGGATTCTCTCTCTCCCTCTCTCTACCCCTTCCCCATGTTCTCTCTCTCTCTCTCTCTCTCAAAATAAACTTAAAAACAACAACAACAAAGAAGCTGAAGTACCGATTTCTCATTCTACAACTTAGGGACCTTCTGAATCTAGTCCTGGTGAGAATTATCCTTTGCTTCAAAATCTCTATAATATATCCAGACCGATTTCCTCGTTGTTTCCTGAATAGTCTTACTCCTCCCTCCTTCCCCATCATATTCTTTCTTGGCCATTACCACACCCATCTTCTGGTATTCTAGCTCACGGTGATTTGTCATTCCTGTCACAAATGGAGGCTGACATTTGTAGAACACTTGCTTTGTACCAGTTACTGTGACAAGCCCATCACTCATATTTACTTAAAGTTTCCCCAATCTGAGGAGAAGGGTGCAACTGTTGTGTGTGTATTACTGAAGGAGGGAAGTGAGGTCTGGTATGTTGTTGGGGGGAGTAACCTACTGAAGGAACATGGGTGGTGAGGTGGTTGTGTGACTTTTCATTGATCATGTCTTCTGTTGCTACATTTCTTGAGATAGTGCTTTTGAGACAGCCAACTGTTTCACATGGATATGTCTTATTTCTGAAGAAGATGATGTGTGTTTTGAGGATAGGCATTACATCTTATAATTCTGCATGTGTTTCCCAGAGTTAAAAGTGTATTTGCTGAGCACACAGTGCCCCCTAACATGATATAAAACACCCAGAAGTCCACGTGCCTCATTAAGCTACTGGAAAATGTCATTTGGATACTTAGATAACAAATGGAAACATTTTGAATTATAGGAATGTGGAACTAGAAGAGAGATTTTGGAAAACAACAAACAAACAAAAAAACAGCCCAAGTGTATCAGCTGAGGTAAAGCTAGCTTTTGTAACACACAACACAACTTCAGATTGGACGGTGCCAAATACGCAGTTAGTATTTATTTTTGGCCCTTGTCAGTGAGCCTTCCTGGCTGGCAGAGGGCTCTCCTCCAAGAGGTGACCTGGGGCTCCAGGCTTCTTTTATCTTGTGGCTCCACTATTTTCCACAGGAGTTCTTGAAGATTATGGTGTTTGTCTACATCAATCCAGAGAGGGGAGAAAGGAGGATGGAAACTTCCACGTGGGCGCTGTTGGACAGGCCGGCCCCGGACACGGTGCCCATCATGGCCACACGCATCCCATGGCTGGGACTCCCATATGTCACGGCTCCCTCCGAGAGGGTGGGGAAGGTGGAATGTGTCTTCATGAACCAGGGACGAGGTTTGCTGATCTTTTTGCAACCGTCTTTGTGTCAGGTCTGCCTAATACATGTGTTCTGGTAACTCCTGTGGGTTGGGACTCGTTTGCAGTGAGGTGTAGAGAGGGATTCTGAGGCCGAATCAATGCTTAGAAAGAAAGGGTATGAGAGTTCATTGGTTTTGTGTACCAGGTTTGAGGATGGGGGAAGGGCCACACACCTGTCGCTTCTTGCTGTCTCTGATTCTAGTTTGAGTTCCTCATTTTACCTCACTAATGTATTTATCCTACATATATGGGACGTTATAGCCAGGTGTTGGGGACACAGAGATGGGTAAGTCATGGGATCCACCTGCGTGGAGGCTAGGTGGCTCAGGAGAGAGAATTTATGAGGAGTGTGGTCTCTGGGGCAAAGGGATGAGGACAGAGTCCTGTGGGAACACAGAGGAAGGGACCAAGGAGGAGAAGACTGTCCAGGAGTCAGAGACCTGCTCAGGGTCATACTGTGACTGTGCAGCAGGTGCAGGACAAGAACTCCAGGAGTCTTTATCTATAACACGGGAGACAGCCAGCTGCCTCCCCAGATTGGTGGGAGTAACGCACACACAGCTCACTGTAGCATCCGTCACAGTGTCAGCACTAGGCACACATGTGCTGCTGTTGCTATGCTTGGTCACGAGATTCAGTCTGTCTGCACCCAGCAAATGTGAACTGTTCAAGAGCCTCCTATGTGCTTTGTTCACTTCTCAACAGACAGTTACTGTGCATAGCTACTGTGTGCCAGGCACTGTTCTGGGAACTGGGAGTAAATCAGTGCCCCAAACAGACACAAATCCCACCTTTGCTGAACTTGCACTCTGGTGTGGGGAAACAGATCATTCATAAGATACATAAGTGAGTCAGAGAGGCCATGAGCAGGTGGTGGGTGCTAGGAAAATGGCACCTGGTAAGAAGGGTTGGGCATGACTAGCATGGGGAGTGGTGGCAATGAAATAAATTTTAAAAAGGGGGGAGGGTCAGAGAAGGCTCCACTGCTAAGGTGACACTGGAGCTGATTCCTGTATATTTGCAGGACTTGATTATGTCCTCAGAATCTCCCAAGGTAGATCGAATCATCCCCATTTTGCAGATGAGGGCAGTGAGGCTAGTAGAGGCAAAGCAGCCTGGCCAAGCTCAGCTGAGGGCTGGGATTCAAACCAGGCATCCATTCAGGCTGAGAAGGAAGCAGGTGGAAGCGGGTGTGAGTCCATGGTTGGTGGCCTGGTCTGGAGTGTAGGGCTGGATCAGGCAGCGGATTCCAATGGTATCTTTCTTCCGTCCTGTCCTTAATCACACTGTGTTCCCGTGCAGTTTCTTTACTTTTGCACACCACCTCTCTAGATGCAATGAATAATATTTGGAGCTGCAAACCAGAGAGCATTTAGTGGTCACGAAGGCTTGATAAAATGTGTACATGGTTTTAAATATTCCATTGTAATGCATGGTAAGGCTCGGTTAAAAATGAGAGCATGTAAAAGCTTGCCGGGTTTGATTGATGATACACCATCAATATTGATGGCCACGAGCACATTGGGAAGTTGGGATGCTGTATTTCTGCTGTGTCCTGCTAGCATCCAAGTCTGTAGGGATGATATATCGTGTAAAAGCCTGGGTATCACGCTGCTGTTACACTGACATTAAGTAATGATAATGGGGCTCAGCCTTAGTTTGAAGTAAAATCAGTTTTGAGTGAAACATGAGCTCACAGAGCCTGTGCTGGTGGGGAGGGGCTGTTCCCAGGGTCGTTTTTGCCCTGGGGCCTTTCATAACCATGAGTCGTTAGCCACCCCTGCATTTGGGGCTGCTCAGAGGCAGGAGACCAGGGGAAATGCTTGCCCTGCCCGGAGACATCACTCCATGAAATGTTGGAGGCAGAGACTGGGGGGATGTGTCTGCAAGCCAACCACAGACTGCTGGCAATACCAGAAGCTGGGAGAGGCAAGGGAGGATCCTTCCCTGGAGCCCGCAGAGGGGTTGGGTCTATGCCAGCACCTAATTTTAGGCTTCTGATATCCAGAGATGTGAAAGGAACAATTTCTGTTGTTTTAAACCATCCAGTTTGTGGCAATTTGTTATACTAGCCTTAGGAAACTAATAGAAACACTTTAGCTGTGTGACCTTGGGCAAGTTACGGAAACGTTGTATGCCTGTTTCTTCATCTGCAAAATGGGATGGTTATAGTTCCTGTTTCATAGGGCATTGTGAAGATTAAGTGAGGAAATCCATGTGGGGAATGCAGAACTGTGCCTGCCATATAATAAATACCCATTAAATTTTGTTATTGTTCCTGCCATTCTCTTTCCATTATTATTATTATTATTATTATTATTATTATTGTTATTATTATTTATTGAGAGAGAAATAGAGAGCTAGAGAGCAGAGGAGGGAGAGGGGAAGAGAGAGGGAATCTTTTTCTTTCCTTTTTTTTTGAAATTTATTTTATTTTGAGAGACAGAGAACACGAGCAAGGGAGGGGCAGAGAGAGAGAGAGAGAGTCCTAAGCAGACTCTGCACTGTCAGCCCAGAGCCCAATGTGGGACTCAAATTCATGAACCATGAGATCATGACCTGAATCAGACGTTTAACCGACTGAACCACCCAGCCTCCCGAGAGAGAAAAATCCTAAGTAGAGCTTGTCTCGGGGCTTGATCTCACAACCGCGAGGTCATGACCTAAGCCGAAATCAAGTCGGACACTCAACCAAATGAGCCATCCAGGTGCCCCTCTTTCCTTTATCATTTAGTGATTCCACCTCTGTTAGCTCATTACACATGAGCTATAATTTCTTTTTCTAAACTGCCCTCAGAGCAATGTGGTCTAATATTATCCTCATTCTACAGATGCAGAATGGCTCAGGGAGATGATTTTATTTTCCAGGGACACACAGCTGACCTGTGGGAGAGTTGGGCTTAGAACTCAGAATGCTATGAGTTCAAATGTAGAGTTCTTTCTACTAACAGTGACATCCATGTGCAAAGCAAGCACTGTACTAAGACTTAACATGCATTCTTTCTAAATTTTTACAGTAATCCTATCAGGTAGGTTTCATTATTATCCCATTTGACAGATAAAAGGACAGAGACTCAGAGGGATTTAGGAAGTGTCCCCAAATCACATGGGTAACAAGTGGTACAGTCAGTGTTGTTACCTGTGATAGGCCAAATTATGGACCCACAGATAGCCAGGGCCTAATCCCTGGAATCTGAGAATGTTAATTTATATGGCAAAAGGGACTTTGCAGATGTGATTAAGGATCTTGAGCTGGAAAGGTTTCCTTGGGTCTCTGGAAGGGGACCGTAAATGTAATCAATTGTGTCTTAAAAAATTTTTTTAATGTTTATTTATTTTTGAGAGAGAGAGAGAGAGAGAGAGAGAGAGAGCGCACGCGTGCGTGCATGGTGGGAGGGGCAGAGAAAGAAGGAGATACAGAATCCGAAGTAGGTTCCAGGTTCTGAGCTGTTAGCACAGAGCCGGACGTGGGGTTCAGACTCACAAACTGTGAGATCACGACCTGAGCCAAAGTCGCAGGCTTAACCTACTGAGCCACCCAGGCACCCCATTAGCGTCTTTAGAAGAGGGAGATTTGACTGCAGGAGAGAAATGGTGTGATGGCAACAGAGGCAGCGAGATTTGAAGTTGTTGTGTGCTGTTGGCTTTGAAGATAGAGCAAGAGACTCTGAGCTGAGAAATGCAAGGAGGCAGCTCTCAAAGCTGCACACTGCAAGGAAATGAAGTTTCTTTAGACCCTCTGTAACGACTGTGGCCCAACAGCTTGGTTTTGGCCCGGCGGGACTTATTTTGGATTTCTGGCCCCCAGAACTGTAGGAGATAGCTGTGTTCTTTTGAGCCACTAGGTTTACTGTAATTTGTTACAGCAACAAGGCGAAATGCATACCTTATGTACCTTTCTGACTCTAGATCTGTTTGTTAACTTCTACACCTCCATTCAACATTGGTCCTCAGTAAACTCCTGGCTTTGATGTGTCTGCATTAGTGCCACTGGAATTGACAGCTGGCATGTAGATTTCAGGCGGGGACCACCTGGGCTGCTCCTTCAGTGTCACTACAAGTGACAGTCTGAGGGGTCAGTGTTTTTCGCTACTGGTGGCAGAGCCCACAGAGGGGTCTGCATCCTCTAAGCACTATTAATGGATCTGGCTGCTGGTCCCAAATTTTTCTTCTTCCTCCCCAGGAAGCCATGGCCCTCACCAGCAGCCTCTGTCTTAAACCAGGCTAGTATTGTAACCAGATGGGGTACTAAAGAAGTTCAGGTTTAGAGCTATGGACCAGGTGACCCTCAATGTTGGTTTCTAGCTCGTACCTTGTTTCTTGGGAAGGTAGCATGATGCAATAGAAGGGACTTGATCTTCAGAGTTGGACCTGGGATCAAATCCCTGCCCTGCTGTTGATTGCCTGGTGGCCTGGGGGAAGTCATTTAATATCTCTATGCCTTCACTTCCTCAGCTGCAAGATAAGAATAACCAGCCTACCGTGTGAGATTTTAAGAAACACAAAGAGAGAGGGGCATTTGGCACATGATTAATTGGGGGAAGGTAGTGCCTTCCTCTTCTCTATATTTACTTTGTCTCCTGTTATGGAACCTGGGGACCTATCTTTGACCTTCTGGGTTGCAGCCCTGACTCCTGACTCTACTCCTTAATTGGGTTTTTCCTAGATAGGTAGCCTGCCTTGCTTGGTCTGGAACTCACATTCAGGTCATGAGCAGACCCCTTGCTTGCTGACATCAGCAATGCATGGTGCTGCTTTCTCTACCTTTTGTGGCTGTTGGGGTCCTTTCTGGAATTCTCCTTTGCCCATCCGCCCAGAGCCTCTCCTATGTATTAACTGGGAATTTTTAGCAGCAAGAAACAAAAGCTCTAACTTGGCTAGTTTGAAAAGTAGATAAGATTTCTTATTTTCCATAATTAGAAATCCTGGATGGGTGAAAAACCCAGGTTTTTTCCTATCATTTTTCTTTGACAATCTTTGCATAATGACTTAACCTTTCAGCCTTGCCTTTCCCTTGGCAGCAAAATGATCCAAGTACCACATCCAAATATGAATATTCTGCGGAAGAGAGGCCTGCTCTCCCTTCCTTTCCTCCTTCCTTCCCTCCTCCCTTTCTTTCCTTCTTTCCTGCCTTTATTTCTCCCTCCCTCTCTTCCTTCCCCTCCTTTCTTCCTTTCCTTCCTCTCCTTCGGTCTCTTCTTTCCTTTCTGGGTGAAAGAAAACCTTTCCCAGATGCTCTCCCAAGCCCTCCTGTCAAGTCTCATTGACCAGCGTTGTGTCACTGGCAGAGGAAATGGAGCACTGTGATTGGCTTAGACCATGCATAATTTCCTTCCTGGGAGGAGAACTGGGGTCCTCCTCTCTTGAGGCACATGGCCAAGTAAAGAGGGAGCAGCTACCTGAGCAAAATTGGAGCTTTTTCAGGAAGGGTGAATGGCTGTTGGGTAGGCAGCCAACAGTGTTTGCGATTCTTGGCATGTGCTTGGATTTCCCCCTATGCATCAGAAGTTCTGCCTAATCTCAAATTCAGAGATGGAGATCACAGCACTCACCCACCGTAAGCGCTAACTTGAATTGACCAGTAGCGAATACTTGGAATACGATGTTGAGGATTCTGCCCACATCTGGACTCAGTGAGAAAGACAGCCATGATTGATTAACAATGTCTGCCAGGGGTGTGTGTCTGTCGGGGTGGGTACTTAGCAGGAAAAGTTTCTTCCTTTAAAAAAAAATTGTTTTTAAGTCCTAGGCTTTGTCTTCCTAGACTGTTGTACTTCCCGAGGACTCCTTGTGATTCTAGTTTTTAGAAACCGTGTTTATATATTTCACAGGCAAATGTGTTGCAGAAATTGATGGGCCATTTATAAACAGGATCTTTGTCTCTCTGACTCCTGTCAGCCCTTTCTCAGAGCTCCTGAGAAGGGGCCGCAGGTCTCTGGCTTCCTCTTCATTGAATTCAGGCAGGATTCAGTAGCAAGCTGAAAATCTAGGGAAGCTGCCCTGCGTTGTTCATGACATGAGTGCAAGGCTGGTGATGCAGAGGTGGAAGATGTGACAGGAACAGCTCAGAGTGTTCAACTTCAAAAGAGGTACCTGAAGCCCATCTTTCTTGTGCAGAGACGTCTTTCCCACTAAAGGCAAATTTGTATGCACTTGTAATTCTGCAATTCTGGGTCAGCCAAATGAGGAGTATTTTAATTTTAAAATCTTAGCCAATTATCAAGAGGGTAGCTTTCTTCTGGGTATCAACGGCACCATCTCTGTAACAGCCTTTGCTTCCCTCCTCTCTGCTTATCTTTGGAGACTAGCCGAGCCCAGCTGCCTCATAGATGCGATCTCCCCAGGCATACTAATAATGGGGATTTTTTTTCCAGAGCAAGTTTTCATTATTTTGGGTTTTTGTCTGTTTGTCACATGTCTGACTAATTTCTCTTTGTTTTTGAAACAAAGGGTGGCTCTAGGAAAATGGAATTTCGGTGATACATTTATGTTGTTTTTGAATTCCTCCTTCCTCTTCCCTTTCTCTCTGTATAGTAAATGAAAAGTAGTTTTTTTTTTTTTCAGGTTATGTTTGACAAATCTCTGGACACAGTCAGATAATTTTGCATTTCTAGACTCAGTGAACCACATGACAAAAGTTAATTAAACTGGCTGGGATAGGAGTATCTGCTGGTAGATCAGGAAAGCTGTCACATTTCTCTGAATAATCACAACCAACTTAGACACCTCAATACTCCTTGTTGTTGCTTAATAAATACACCACTTGGTACTTAGACGTACCTATAAGCCACTGTTGTCTTAAATTGCCATTAAAATCATTAAATTATTTTATATATGCATCAACTCATTGCTGTTTCTTTCTCCCTCCAAACCTTAGTCTGAAAAACTCCCCATGTACCCAGTCCATATATTGATGGTTATATTGTGTATCTAGAGAGTGATCGTGTCTTACTAACCACTTTGCCTTGGGATAGGTCCAGGCATTATTGTTTAGAATCTGTGCATATGATTCTGTCACGCAGCCAGTCCGAGAACCTCTAACATGAGAATCCTACCGTGTAGCATTCTGGATGGGCTGCGCTGTGCTACAGTAACAGTTGTTTAAGTCTCTCTGACCTAACACAATGCAGGGTGACTTGTTGATCTTTCATGTCTGTGGTGGGTTGGCTGAGGGCTCTGCTCTGCGTTTCCTGCCCTCTCATGCTGATGGGGCTCACAGTCTGGAGCATCACCTGTGGCCATGGCGTGGAGAAACGAACATAGCAAGTGATGTCAGCACCTGCCTCATCTATTGTGCTAGTACACACCTATAAAGTATGTGGCACATTACTATTTATTAAACACTCACTGTTATTATTATTGTTATTCTAATAACCTTTCATATGTTGGCATGATTAAAGGGTACAACAAGGGAATGGGGGGTTTCACAATCTTTGCAGACTTTAAGCATTAGACTAGTTTTTATCCTGGTTAATTATATTATTCATCTTCTTTGAATTGAGGGTCTTAGTCTAATTGAACTTTAGAAGTGCCCTCTGTCCCCACCCCCACCCCTGCCCCATCAATCACTTAAAAAAATCTAAACCCCAGGGCAGTAATGAAACTGCCTGATGGTTCGAGAAAAAAAAAATCACAGACAAGTTTTTCAAGCATGCCACATCAACCCCAGGTGACTTCCCTGATGAGTATGTCATTGATGGAGGTACAGAATTTAAGCCAAATAGATTTGAGATCTGAAATTGGACCCTTGGAACAAGCTTTCTGTACATCTGTGTCTCTGACAGCCCCCAGGGTAGATGTGCATCTGGGAAGCAGCAGCAGTTTCTGCACTGTGTATTTGTGCTGAGAGGCTGGTGCTAGACAGCATTTGTAAATAGGAGAGGAAGCACGCAGGGTCACAGCATGGAGATGTGCATGGTCAGGTGGTTAGCCTAAAGAGGTGGCTGTCCTTTTTCAGAGCTTCTGTGTTCAGTTCAGAGATACATTTGTGACCATGCTCCCCGGGAGGTAGGCAACTACTCACCTGTATCCAGCCCAGCCCTTGTGGCAGGGGGTCCTAGCTTTAGCACGGGTCTGAGCCATTTGCCCAATAGTTAGTGGAGATGTGGTGTAATTTGGCCCAGACAAGCAGAGTAACTTCAGCATAAGAGAAATAATTATCTCATAAGTAAGTAAATCCATTCTAATAATTGAATAGGACTCCAAGAGGGAACCTTCACGATCCTACTAAGGAAACTTTTTACAAAGAGCAAGTCTAAGGTTGCTGATGGAGAATGCCAATTTGTGAATACGCCTGGCCCCAAACTAGGCCTGTACATCACTGTTAGCTCTGATTAGGGCTGTGCTGAAAAATGAGGTGAGCAGGTGCAAACTGTGTAGAGTCCAAGGCCTGTGACTTGGGGACAATGAACATCATAATTGCACGTACTTACCGAGCACTTGCTCCCTACCAGGCCTATTTTACATGTACTAATTCATTTGTTGCTCATCTTAGGTCAGTACTGTTAATGTCCTCATTTTCCAGGTGAGGAAGGAAGGCACAGAGAGGCAAGGCCACTTGCCTGTGTTCTTAGGATGAGAAATTGGCTGAGGATGCCCTCAGGAATTCTGACCAGAACACACAGACTCTTTGCTACCATGTGGTTAAGTGATGATGTGGCAAATATGGACACACATTGAAATGAGCAGTAAGGGGCACACAGGCAGTTGTAGTCAAGGCCTTAGTTATGAGGAGCAGAAACCCTGACTAGGAAAGGGGAGGGAAATAGATTATAAGGTGAGACTCTCATGAATGTCTAGGGCAGGGAAAGCAGCTGAGCCATGGGGCAGTTGGAACGGTTTTCCTCTTTTGCCCCTCTTGGGTCACAGGTTGGAGCTTGTGGAGCAGATGTCTGCCTCCCTTTCTGTGCCTGCTGGATTCTTTCTGGGGGCCAGCTCTCTCAGCCTCTTCACTTCTCCCTGTGGCTTTCAGTGGAGCTCACTGCAGGTCTGGTTCTACACACCTCTTAGACCCAGAGTCTCCTCCACTGACAACGGGGCTGCCAATTAAGTCAAGAGGGAGAACCTGATTGGCTCAACCCAGCCAATGGACTGGCTTCTCTTGAGTCAGGTGACTATCATCCTCCAACTTCTATAAACATCTAGATGGTGAGGGGGAGGTCTGAGAGTAGAGGTTCCTAAACTTTTCATTTAAAAATATTTTTTCTAAATGTTTCTGTATTTTTGAGAAAGAGAGAGAGCGAGCATGAGCAGGGGGGTGGGGGGCAGAGGAGGAGCAGAGAGAGAGAGAGAGAGAGAGAGAGGGAGATACAGAATTCATGGCAGGTTCCAGGTTCTGAGCTGTCAGCACAGAGCCCGACATGGGGCTTGAATTCACCAACTGCAAGATCATTACCTGAGCTGAAGTCTGACGCTTAACTGACTGAGCTACCCGCCCCCCCGCCTGCCCTGCCCTCCCCACTCCCCCCCACCGCCCCCCACCCCATAATTTTTTTTTAAAGCAAGAAAGCCTTGGTGAAACCTGTAGACCTCTCCTCTGAATAACGTTTTTAAATGCATAAAAATATATGTTGGATTACCAAGGCAGCCAATTCTATTAAATTACAATGATCAAAATACTAAATAAAACAAAATTTGCAATGTGCTTTTAAAAATATATACTGATGAGATATAGCAGCAAGTCTCATAACAACTATAATTTTGAAGAACCGTAAAAGATATTTTGACATGCCTGCAAAGCCTGGTGATATAAAAATATCTGTGACTTGTTCTGGTGACAAACTCACAGGCACTGTTAATACAGCTCTGGTCTGTTGCCCGTGTTCCTTATTGAGGGAGACGCTAAATTTTAGTGAGAAGATACTGAAAACAAGGATGTAAAGCTTTTTTCCTATCCCAAGTTTGTAGACCCCTGAATCCTGTTCACAGACTCCTTTGCTTACTCTGTTGCAGTATTTCTCAAAGCACTAGGCTACCTGCATCAGAATAAATGGGGGGCAGGTGACAGGTGGGGTGGTGGACATCAGTAAATGTTCCTTCTTGAAGATTCAGGTTTTGAAAAACTGTAATAACAGCCTCACTTTTGCTGCTGTCCTGATTGTGTATCTTACACTAAATTTTGAGACCACTGATGTAAATAATTCAAAATGTCTTACTGTCATTCTTTTTTTTGTCCCGAAGTGTATTCACTTATTTTGAGAGAGAGATAGAGAGTGAGAGAGCAAGCGAGAAAGTGGAGGAGGGGCAGAGAGAGAAGGACAGAGAGACTCCCAAGCTGCGAGTGTAGAGCCTAATGTTGGGCTTGATCCCAGGAACCATGGGATCATGACCTGAGCCAAAATCAAGAGTTGCACACTTAACTGAGCCACCCAGGCACCCTGGTTCTTTTAAACCATAAAGTGGATTTGGAGTATGAGTTAACTCAGTCACATAGAAGTAAAATATGCAAACATAGCTTTGGAAATGTTTAGAAATAACCTAATGATGCTGAATGTGGGCAGTTTCAAATGCTTTCTTCCAAGATGACATTTGGTTCTTTGAGCTTAAGAGTATCTCTGCAATGGGTGGAGGCGAATTGAATTATGTGATGCTGCAAAGCACATATTTTTCTGAGAGAATTCTCAAGCCCGCTGCCCACTAGAGTGAGGACCTGGCTCATTTGCATGTCGACTGGAGGCCAAAGCAAAGGTTGACGTGTCGTATGAGCTGAAAAGGGCACAGGAGGACGCAGTTCCAGCCCCAGAGCATCCGGAAAGAAGAGGCTGAGCCATTCTTACTCATCTGTGGGGTGCAGGGCCTTGCTGCTTGTGGCTGGAGGCAGAATGCAGGTCAAGGGCAGCCAGCGTCTGGGTAGACAGAATGAGCTCAGAGTTATTGGGTTGAAGACACCAGAAGTCTGCCGAGGTGAACTAGCAGCAGGAAGTGGAGAGAGGAGGAGCCCTCTCTGTGAAGTGGAGTATTGGCCAAGAACAGGGGCAGCTGATACACCCATAATGGGGAGAGCATCCTGGGCTTCTTACAAAAGGATGCTTTCCTCACTCCTGTGGCTTTAGGTCTGAGAATACCGTGGAACTTCCTGCTTTGGACTCAGACTCCATCAGTGATGTCTAGGACATGGGACCTCTCTTCTGGTCACAGGAGATTTTGCACCTGGCAAGGAGAGCATCTGGGGGGAAGTAGACGTTTAATAGGTAGGGAAATTACCCTACTGTCAGTTTTCCTCTCTTGATGCCAGTAGCAGCATAGCACAGTGGGTGACAGCATGGGCTCTATGCCACTTATCAGCTAGATCATCTTAGGTACTCATCTTTCTGTGCCTCCATTTACCCATGTGTACAATGGACATTATAATAACAAGAGTACCTCTTCATAGGACTGTTAGGAGGTTTGAGCCAAGTGACGCATGTAAAGTGCTCAGGATTGGTGCCTGCTGTGTTGTAAGCAGTATACACTAATATGTATGTGTGCATACGTACATATATGTTTTGTTAAAGAAGGAATGTTGGCATTATTTCAACAACCTCATTAATTAATTTGATGAACTATTGATTTGTTAACACACTCAGCAGAGTTCTGGACCCAGGTTTGAGGTCCCTGCTCCACCCTATTTTGTTAACTGTGTTTGACTCTGGCTTTACTGCTTTTGAATCCTTGGGCAGTCTTGAGCTTTCTGAGCTCCTTCTTGGAAAAGCCGGAAGGAACATGTAGAAGGTCATCTGGCCCAATGATGGCCTCATTGACCTAAAGGAGACTGGATTCCTCTCAAGGAGTTAGAGTCTGGCTATAAACTCATCTTTTATTTAAAGTTTATTTATTTATTTTGAGAGAGAGAGAGAGAAAGAGAGAGAGAATCCCAAGCAGGCTCCACACTGTCAGTGCAGAGCCCAGAGTGGGGCTCCATCCCACAAACCGTGAGATCATGACCTGAGCTGAAATCAAGGATCGGATGCTTAACTGACTGAGCCACCCAGGTGCTCCTATAACTTTATCTTTTAATTCCCTTCTTTAAATATGAAACAAATAAATTCTCTATGGAATGGTATAGAGTTTGTGTTATTTTCCAGGTTATTTTTAATGTATTTATTCCTGGCAAAACTATTTGGAGAGAAAAACATTGAGGAACTGATAAATGGAAAGATTGTGAGTAAGTGGAAGAGTAAAATGATAAAGGGATATTGTTTGTATTTTATTTTATTTTTAAATTATTTCTAATGTTTATTTTTAAGAGAGAGAGATAGAGTGCAAGTGTAGGAGGGGTAGAGAGAGAGGGCGACACAGAATCAGAAGCAGGCTCTAGGCTCTGAGCTATCAGCGCAGAGCCCAACGCGGGGCTTGAATTCAGAAACCGTAAGATCATGACTTGAGCCAAAGTCAGACGCTTAACCGACTGAGCCACCCAGGTGTCCCAGAGTTTGTATTTTAAAACAAGATTTCTAAAACTCAAGTCTCATGATGATCACAGTAATAATAGTAGCTTGTGTTGTTTGAGCACTTACTCTCTGCCAGGCCTTGTGTCAGGAGCTTTGTGTATAGCATGTAATGTAATCCCAGGGAGTCATATGCTTTTATTTTAAATATGAGGAAATTCAGAAGCTAAACCAGATTATGTGGTTTGCCTAAAGTCACACAGCTGGCAAGGAGCAGAAGTGACATTTGACCTCAAGTAGTTAAGCTCTGGAATATTTGCTCCTAGCCCCTATACTTCTGTTTCTTGCTAGTCTAACATTCCATATAGCCTACCAAGAATCTCATCTGGTTTCGCCTTCAACCACCACAGGGATAGGTGGCTTATTGTGTTCAGTGAAACTCATTCCATTGTGAACATAGTTACTTTGGTGGAGAATTCTTTGCTCTTTGAACTGGCATTACCTTCAAAGGTAAACCAAATGACCCAACAATCCTAGGTATATACACAGGAAAATTGAAATCTTATGTCTAAAAAAATATATATATTAGTGAGTGTTCATGGCAGCATTATTCATAATAGCCAGAATCTGGAAATATCGCAAGTATTCACCAACTGATAAATGGTTAAAAAATATGATCTGTTCATACAATGGAATTTTTTTTTTTTTTCAACGTTTATTTATTTTGGGGACAGAGAGAGACAGAGCATGAACGGGGGAGGGGCAGAGAGAGAGGGAGACACAGAATCTGAAACAGGCTCCAGGCTCTGAGCCATCAGTCCAGAGCCCGACGCGGGGCTCGAACTCACGGACAGCGAGATCGTGACCTGGCTGAAGTCGGACGCTCAACCGACTGTGCCACCCAGGCGCCCCATATACAATGGAATTTTATTCAGCCATATAAAAGAACGAAATAGTGGTACACACCACGGAATGGATGAATACTGAACAGATCATGCTGAGTGACAGAAGCTAGCACAAAAGACCATATGTTATATGATTCCATTTAATTTTTTTTTAAATGATTATTTATTTTTGAGAGACAGAGTGCGAGCAGGGGAGGGGCAAAGAGAGAGGCCAGGAGACACAGAATCCCAAGCAGGCTCCCTGCTGTCAGCACAGAGCCCAATAAGGGGCTTGAACCCACACACTGTGAGGTCATGACCTCAGCTGAAATCAGACACTTAACCAACTGAGCCACCGAGGTGCCCCTATATGATTCCATTTATATGAAATGCCCATAATAGGCAAGTCATAGAGACAGAAAGTAGATTAGTGATTTCCAAGAGTTGTGATGAGGGAGGAATGGGGCGTGACTGCTAGTGGGCACAGGGTTTCTTTTTGGGGTGGTTAAAATGTTCTGGGTTTAGATAGTGGTGATAGTCATACAACCTTTTGAATATCATAAAAATCATTCAATTGTATACTTTAAAATGGTCAATTTTATGATATATGAATTATAACACAAAAATTATTTAGGAAAGAAAATAGTTTTTTATTTCTGATTCAAAAAATAATGATTAAACCAAACAAATCTATAGATATTTGAAGCCGACCAGTTTGTATTTATTGAAGATTTTCTTCTCCAAGTAAAAGAGCTCTGATTTCTTTAGCCATCTGTCTTATTTTGATTCCTGGTTTGAACTGATTTCTTTGCTAAATACCCCAGGTTGACAGTGCTATTTTTATGATATCCCTTTCCAAATCAAAACACCATTTCAAGTGGAGACTCATGGGGTTACAGTAGAATAAAACCTGCCTCTCCCTCCCTGAAGTCATTATATGATTACCCCACATTGTTGGTATTCATGGGTTGAACATTCTCAATTTTGATTGATTGCAGTCCGTGATTCATTATTTTCTTTTCTGAGAAACATTAAAAAGTAGATTCTGTTGTTCTTTTGGAAAAGGTAATTTGAGTGCTTAATTAAAACTGAAAAACATTTTTTAAAAAGAACAAATTGTTACATTTTTTGTAGATTGCAAAAGAAAAAAAAAGCTGCAATCCTCAACTCTTTCATGACCCATGCCATTGCTGTGGCTTTGCAGCATCTTCCTTCAAGAGGTAAAGTTTCTATTACCATCTCTTGAATTTGGGTTGGTCTTACAACTTGTTTGGCCAGTAGTATGTGGCAAATATGACAGTGTGCCAGTGTTGAGCATATCCTTAAGACCTTCATGCTTTGGCTAGGTGTGCTGTTTTGCTGTCATGAGAACTCGAGCTTGCCTGCTGGGAATGAGATATGGGTCACCGAGGTGCCCACATTGTGCAGCTTATACTCAGCACACTGAAGTGAATCCTCCAATCTGCCCAGTACCTGGCTACAGATGCTTGAGAGCCTAGCCGAGTCCAGAAAAACCACCCAGCTGAGCTCAGACCTAATTGCCAACCCATAGACATGTGAACTAAGCACGGTGTTGTTTTAATCTACTAGTTTTGGGGAAGGTTTGTTACGTAACAAAACCTAAATGAGGTGTTGCATCCTTGGCTGGGATATAGGAAAATGTGAGAGACCCTCAACCCAACAACACAACCACAAGTCACTAGGCAAACAAGAGCAATACAGTCATACTTTTCTTTTCTTTTTAATGTGTATTTATTTTTGAGAGAGAGACAGCATGAATGGGGAAGGGGCAGAGAGAGAGAACCACACAGAATTGGAAGCAGGCTCCAGGCTCTGAGCTGTCAGCACAGAGCCGGATGCAGGGCTCTACCCCATGAACAGAGCCCATCATGGAGCTTGAACCCATGAATGGTGAGATCTGAGCTGAAGTCAGATGCTTAACTAACTAAGCCACCTAGGTGCCACAGTCATACTTTTCTTTCAAACTATCAAAGAGCCCTGGAGGCAAAGAAATGTAAAGGGACTTAACTTTAGAGGGAGGAGCCATTCCTAGAAACAGTGTTTAACATACAATAGAAAATTAGAGGACCTGCAAAAGATAGAAAAGTGTGGTTAATTACTCAAAGGGAGGCAACTCAGATATAATTTTCAGGTAACAACTTAAAAATAACGATCTAGTGCAAATGTTTAAAAAATGAGTCTATTAAAAATCTGTAGAAATGAATCATTTTAACAAATGAATAAAATGGGACCTATAAAAAAAGAACATGATGGAAACCCTTGAATTGAAAAAATGCTATATTGGTAATAAAATCTTCATGTAAACTGAGGCAACAAGAGAATTACAAAAAAAAAAAAAAAAAAAAAGATAATTTAACAGAACTACTCAGAGAACATGTAGGATAAATTAAAACAACAACATTTTCCTAAGACATTGTAGTCAAATTGACAAAAATGAATGTTAAAGAGGAAATACTGAGATCAAAAAAAAAATACATGTGCATTAGACACATGGGAACAGTGCAAGAATTAAAGCTGATTCCTTCTCAGAAGCAGTGGAGACCAGAAGATGCTGGAATGGTATCTTTAAAGGGCTGAAATAAAAACAACAACTCTCAATATAGAATCCTGTATCCTGAGTAAATATGCTTTAAAAATGAAGGCAAAATGAAGACATTTTCAAGTGAGGGAAAGCTGGATGAATTTGTTGCCAGCAGAACCTCACTGTAAGAAATGCTAAAGAAAGTTCTTCAAGCTGAAGGGAAATGATACAAGATGGGAACTCAGGTCTACAGTAAATACTGAAGAGTGTGGGAAAGGGTAAATAAATATGAATAGATATGAAGGGAAACTGAAAATCCAATTTTTAGGAAAAATTTTTAATGCATACTAAATATGTAGCTGAGCTTTAAAAGACTACCGACTGAAGCGAATGTTACAGCCATGTGTTGTGAGGTCTATAATACAGGTGAGAGAAAAAGATAGGTGAATATTGGCACAAAGGTGGGCAGGGATAAGCGGAATTAGGCTATCAGTAGTACTCCATTGTTAATGAAGTTCTAGAGTATTATTTTAGGCTAGACTGTAATACATTAATACATGGCATAAACTCTAGAGCTGTTCTGTTCAATACAGTACCTACCAGCCACATGTGGCTACTAAGCACTTGAAATATGGTTAGTGAAGCTGAGGAAATGAATTTGTAATTTTAATTATTAAAATTTGAACGAAAAACTGAAGTGGCATACATATTCTTCTATGAAATACCATTTTATTGCTCTTGTAGAACTACCTTTCACTTTCACTGTTGTGATATGGTATAGGGATAAGATTCACATCAGATTTCAAAGACTTAATGTGAATGTAATTTTAGAATGAAAACTATGAATATTTTTTTAAATTTTTAAAATGTTCATTTATTTTTGAGAGAGAGACAGAGACAGAGACAGAGCACAAGTGGGGGAGGAGCAGAGAGGGAGACACAGAATCAGAAGCAGACTCCAGGCTCTGAGCTGTCAGCACAGAACCCATTGTGGGGCTCCAACCCACAAACAGTGAGATCATGACCTGAGCCGAAGTTGGCTGCCTAACCGACTGAACCATCCAGGTGCCCCTCAATATTTTTAGTTATTACATGTTTAAGTGACAATATTTTGGGGACATTGGATTAAATAAAATATATTGTTAATTTCACCTTTAAAAATTTTGTTAATGTGACAACTAGAAAATTGAGATATTCTGTAAGTATTACATGTATGGCTTACATTATATTTTTCAAGTTTATTATTTTTTTTGAGAGAGAGAGTGTGTGTGCCTGCATGAGTGGGGGAGGGGCAGAGAGAGAGAGAGGGAGAGAGAGAATCTCAAGCAGGCTCTGTGCTGTCAGTGCAGAGCCCCACATGGGGCTCTATCCCATGAACCATGAAATCATGAAGCTTAGCTGAAATCAAGAGTCAGACACTTAACCAGCTGAGCCACCCAGGTGCCCCTACATTGAATTTCTATTAAACAGTGCTATTCTGTAGAAATTACTAAAAATATATGAGAGTGATACAGCTCAAAAGTCAAATAAAAGACTCTTTGCAATACCAAAAAGTACCCAGTTTACCCAAATTAATCGAAGAAAAGAGGAAAAAAGGAACAGATGAAATAAATGGAGTAAATGGAAAACAACTAGCAAAATGATGGACTTAAGCATAACCTTACCAACAATCGCATTAAGTGTAAATGAACAAGATGCGTCATGTCCACAGCAGAGTTGTCAGATTAGATAAATATGTAAGACCTAACTATATGCCATTTGTGAAAGATTTTAAATATAAAGACAGATTGAAGGCAAAAGGATGGGCGAAGATACACCAGGTTAACATTAAGTTTAAGAAAGCAGATGTGGCTATGTAAATATTAGACAAAGTAGATGTCAAGACAGAAGAGTATTAACAGAGATAAAGAAGGATATTTTACATTAATTAAATTGTCAGTTTTTCAGGAATACTCAACAGTCTAATATGTGTATGCCTCTATTAAAAAAGCTTTAATATATAGAAAACAAAAAATGACATAAGTGATAAACGGAAAAATCCACAATCATACTGGGATATTTTATTACTGTTCTTTTAGTAATTCGTAGAAAAATAGAATAAATTAAATGCATACATGTGGTAATAGAAGTGATGTAGAATGAATAAGGATGGAATTTGCAAATTAGGATATTCTCAAAAGTCGTCAGCCAATATCCCTAAAAAATTCCAAGGACCTATTCTGTTAATATGAATAAAGGTTTCTTTTCTTTTCTTTTCCTTTCTTTTCTTTTCTTTTCTTTTCTCTCTTCTCTTCTTTTCTTTTCTTTTTTTTTTTGCTATTGTTATAGCTACGTATTGATTTTAAAATAATACAATCAGCTAATAGTTCTAATTTCTTTTCCTATGTGCATATTTACATAAATTATATTGGGGAAGATAGTTTGGAGACAGCCAGTGTTATCATTACTATTAGCAATTTGGATTATACTTTTCCTAACTATTATAATACAGATATCTAGAAATAATTTGTAAGCATAATTCCTTAATATTGTTTTAAAATTTTATAGGGTATCTTAGAGGTCTTTTAATGTCAGTATATAAAGATGTGTGTTATTCTTTTAAACTCTTACCTAGTGTTTCCCAGTATGAATGTTTTATACTCTATTTAGCAATTCATCTGTGACTGCACCATTAGGCTATTTCCAGATTTTCACAATAACAAACAGTGTTGCAACAAAAATCCATTTCTCATTTTTCCCAGGTATGTGAGTTTTTCCCTAGGGTTGATACTCAGCAACATGGAGGGATATATGCATTTTAAAGTTTCTTAAATACACCCAAAATTTTCACAAAACTGTTAACAGTTTGCCCTTCTACAAATAGAACATAAGAATAACATTTGCATTTTCCTGATCATTTACTGAATTTGAACATTCTTTCATGAATTGATGGATCATGTGAACACCGTGTTCTATCTAGGAATTACTTGTCCTATCTTTTGCCCAGTTTTTATTTGGTCTGCTTGCCTTTTTCTTATTCATTTGTGAGAAAATTTTAAAATATGTATATTTAGATAATAATCCTTTGTTACGTGTGTGGCAAATATTTTCTCCTTGCCTGTCTCTTGCCCTTGCTTATCAGAAATTGTTTTTAGTGGTGTCTTTATTACCTTGTGTCTTTTACCTTTCTCTTTCCATGACTGCTTACAGATATTTCTTGTGTCCACATGTGGGTTTCTTTGGGCATCTCCTTGCTTCTTTGGATGGTGTGCTAGGGGCAAATTTTGGCTGACTTGAGTTAGCATTTCTGTAGTAAGTGATATTTTATTTTTATTTTTATTTTTAAGTTTATGTATTTATTTTGGGAGAGAGTGTATACAGGTTGGGCAGGGGCAGAGAGAGAGGGACAGAGAGAGACTCCCAAGCAGGCCTCCCACTGCCAGCACAGAGCCCTGATGCAGGGCTTGAACCAACAAACTCTGAGATCATCACCTTAGCTGAAGTTGGATGTTAAACCAGCTGAGCCACCCAGACGCCCCAGAACGTAATATTTTAATCAGAACAATTAGCTTGGCTCAGTCCTGGTGACCTCTGCTGTTTGCTGGCTGGTTGGTAACATCTGCTATTGAATAAGGTGGCTGCGGACCCCCTTCCCTGCTCTGGCAGGGATGGATGAGTGTCATCTCAGCCCCGCGAGGCATGCTGAAGCAATAGCGGTTGCTTCTGGCTGCATGGTGTGGGCCACTTGGCTCCCTCACTCACTAGAGACTGGGTTTTTTGGAGCATGTCCTACCCTAAATGGATCCTTTCAGCAGAAAGTGCCTGGCAGGACTTGAAATCTTGGGATGGCGTTTTGGCTTTTGGCAGAAGACTGAATAATGAGGCCTTAAGACTTAGTGGTCTTCTTGCAAACATTTTCAAACTGGGGCCTGTTTGGCACTGCGTGCACACACAAAACAACTGTTTGTTCAAGCAGGAAGCTGGGAAATGTGACAGGATCTCAAATATGTCACTGTTCAAGTTCTCAGGTGTTTCGTGAACACCTTCTCACGACAAAAGCGCAGGCAACCCAGGATTGGTGAAGTCTCCGTCTTCAATCCTGCCCCTCTCTCAAGAGGTAACCACCGATACAAGTTGGGTTTCATCTCCCCAGGCGCGCAAGAGGTACTCTTTAACCAGTGCCCGCATTGTACCTATTGCTCTATAGCTTCATTTCCCCCACTTCTTGATTCACTTGCCCTTCCATAAGTGACAGATCTTTCTGTGCCTCATATCTGCCCCCTGCCTCCAAAGAGATGAGTTTAATTAGGGAGCAGACCAGTGACAGTGTCACGTACTGTAGTGTGCTCAGTGTGCAGGGGAGGCGAGGACATATAACCTTGAGCTGAGGGGAGAAGAGAGCAGTGAGGCCATCCCGGAGCAACCAGCTGACATCCCAGGTGACTCCTGATAGATGTGTAGGAAGTGAATGTGGAAGGCTGGTAATGAACCCACATGAGATATCCAGGTCCTAACCTCCTGGAACCTGAGGATGTTACCTTATGTGGCAAAAGGGGCTTGCGGATGTGATTAAGATAAGGATTTTGAATTGAGGAGATTTTCCTGGATTATCTAGATGGGCCCTAGATGCAAGCACAAGTGTCCTTATAAGAAGGAGGCACGGGGAGATCAGACAGAAGAAGAAGGCTATTGGAGCAACAAGGCAAAATGCTATGCTATTTTGGAGATGGAAGAAGTGACCAGGGGCCAAGGAATGCAAGGAATATAGCTCTAGAAGCTGGGAAAGGCAACCAAATAGATTCTCCCTTATAGCCTCTGGAGGGAGCATGGCCCTGCCGATTCAGTCCAGTGAAACCAGCTGGGGCTTCTGGCCTCCAGAACTGTAAGAAAAGACAGTGTCTTGTTTTTAGCCACAAAGTTTGTATTTATTTGTTAGTGGCAAAAGGAAACTAATGCAGTAACCAAGTAGAGAAACACGTTAGGAAGAGAGAACAGCTTGTAAGCTTTCTGGCAAGAGAGCAAGATCCACTCTCTAAGACATGTTGGAGAAAAGTGGAGGGATGAATCAGTACAGAGAATTGAGACTGGAAAAGTTAAGTAGGGGACAGATCATACAGGACCTGCAAGGCACATTCTGGAGGTTGATTTTTATATAGAAGAAAATAGGGAGCCAGAGAAGGCTTTTGAGTAGGGGACAAGCAGATTTTAGTGTTGAGATCACCACTTGACTCTCTTCCTTGTTATCGGACTTTGGTTGCCTAGATAACAACTTAGTTTTCTTACTGTTTTATTCTCATTACACTCAACGTTCTTCCCTCCCATCCCAAACTACCCTGGAAGGAGCTGAGCCCTCTCCTCAGATGAAACTACACAACCATATCTTCAAGGCTGCAGGCTGATAATTTCTTCTGGGGCTTCTCAGGGGGTGTTTGGTTACTGCAGGAAAAGGGGCCTCACTTGAGCTGGGCTGTGGCTCAGAGCAGACTAGACGCAGGAAACAGAGTTGAAAGCCCTTTACTTCGTCTCAACCAGACCCAGTGATGTCTTGGGGCCAGCTGCTAATGGAGGACAAGGGGGTAGAGAGGCTAGTCCCTGTTCCCAAGTCCTGAAGTGTGGCAATCTATCACTGGTGCTCAGATTCCTTTTCAGGGCCGAGGTCATTAATAGAAAAAACACTTCAGATATCCTGGTTCTGTAAGGATTGCAGTATTCCCTGCAGCAAATTTCTAAATCTCTATAATGATTAAAGCAGACAGTCACCAAACCACTCAGTAAGGGAGAAAATAAAGATAGCCTTCAGGGTTAGGTAAAGGAACAAAAGTACACCTGAGCAGGAGGCCTGTCAGGAGACAGGAAGTTTTTCTCTTCTCTCTTTAACAGTGGCTGTTGACTGGCAGAAACAAGACTGCGGGAGATAGAGAGTGTCTATTACTGGGAGCTGCTATCTCCAAAGGAGAGCAGTTGAAATGAGCAAACAGGGCTGTCACTGGGATGAAGGGGTCCATAGGCTTCCCGTGCCTTCTAGCTTCTCCATCTTATTTTGCTTTGTCTGATGTACAAGGCATTAAGAGCAGCATTGAATAAGCATCAGCTTCCAGACCAGACAGCAACAACCCACTAGCTATGATTGCTGTTTATTATGACTGTGTTGGACACAGATTGATTTTGCCCATTCGGGGTCCCTTGTCTATTTCCTTTGGTAATGGCACATTGATTTTTCTTGGGGAGCCAACCCTTCCCCACTCCCAGTGTGTGCGGTTTGGGTGGTTGGCCTCACCACCTCTAGATCTCACTGTGGGCTTGAAACTGAAACAAGGCCATTAGGATATGCTGTCCCTCAGGCCTAGAGAACGGTTCAGGGATGGGCAGGTGACTTGAAGTGATCCACCTAAGACCATCCTGAGTTTCCTCTGTAACTATTGGGAAACTTGCGCAGGAGTTACTGAAAGTATAGGCTGTGAATCTGGAGCGGCTGGCAGCCGTCTTGCCCCAACACGGAGAGAGCATGGCTGAGAATACAACAAGATCCTGGAAAGATGAACCAAGAAGTTAGAGAATCTAGAGGAGTTCATCTGCGCACCTAGATCCAGCTGCGCCTACAGCTGATGTTCCCAATAACCCCCATGTTGTTTAAACTAGTTTCAGTTGAGTTTCTATTCCTTGCAATCGAAAGAGACTAATTTCGCATTTATTTTCACATCATTATAATTAATAGCTTTCATTTATTGAGAAGTTACTATGTTGCAGCCTGCACTAAGCGCTTTTGTTTAAGAAAGGGTAATTTAGGGAATGTCATAACACGGAGGAGCTCTAGGACCATCTAGCCGAGGGGTTCCTACCCAGGATCCATTGACTCACGGAGAGTCCCTGCTTATTTCAGAGAGCTTTTTAGAGTCTGGCTTTTATGCAGAATCTTGAGCACTGAATTTTTTCCTGGCAAGAGGGTCTATAACTCTGATCCAATCCTCACATAGTTTGTGGTCCTAGATCCTCTTCTTTACATCACACGGAATCTTTCCTTTTGTCATGGGAAGATTGGATTCCAGTCCTTATTCCTCCACTGAATGAGTTTGGGGATATTGACTTGCTACTTCTTGAAATGCAGCGTGAGGATGTTTGGAACTGGATTTATGGTTCTCATGAAACTTTTACAAATGTAGAAGAAGGTGCTTTAAGTCTGTTTCTCCTTTTTGGTGGCTGCTTTGGGGTTTGCCCCTGATACCAGCTCCCATTCCCAACTTCTTTGAGACTCAGTTTCCTCCCACACAAAAAAAGAGATGTTTAAAAGTGTTGCCCTGTGTGCTTTACGGGGCGATAAGCTGAGGGCAGGACAGTACTGGTCTCCTGGCCCCGCCTCTGCTTGCATTCTTCCATGCAAGGTGTTTGCTGCTTTCAGGCTGGTTGCAGCTTCTAGTCTGGGGTGCCTGCCTGCTTGCATTCCATGTTCCCAGTAGCATCACTGATATCCTGGACTGGCTTGTGTACATGAGAGCCTGTTCATTAAGTTACCGTATATAGTTCTTCTTAACAAACACATAAAGGAAACATTCAGAATGTCGCTTGCAGAGCAAATGAACAAAAATAGATGGGCCATCTGATACAGAGAGAGATCTTCTCGTAGCTGGTGGATTTTATGTCCCCTAACACAAGGCTAAGTCCTCCAGAACGAGTTCGTTCACTAGTGCACTTATTCACTCACTCATTTGTGTGAATATTGAGGAACAACTCTGTGCCCAGCACTGGGCTGAGAAGATGGGGGGGGTGTGAGTGCGAGCAGTGCCAGATTCCTACCCTCAGGGGGCTCATGTCCCAGTGATGGGACAGAGACACCCAAACAAATAATTGCAGCCCAACGCAGTGGGCGATAAGACAGGTGTTAGGAAAGTATGGTGTGAAGACAGAAGAGGAAAGCGACTAAGTTCTAGGGTGATGTGTGGGAAGGCTTCAGAGAGGAGGGGACATTTGATCTAGGTTTTGAAAGATGAGGAAGAGTTTGCCAGGCAGAAGAGGCAGGAAATTTCCACTGGGAAAGAGGAGGCTTCTCTGTGGATTGTGGTCCTGTGAAGGAGCAGAGTCTTGCTGGGCTGGGTGCTTGTGGTGATGTGGGGATGTACACAGGGACATTTGGGAGATGGCCAGGCGCTGCTGGCCAGGGGCTGTGGCATGGCTGCTTAGGAGTGGTTCCTGCCTTCTGCAGGCCCGTGACAGGTTTTTGTTTTTGTTTTTTGTTTTCTCCCAAGCAGGCAAGTGGTGTGATTAAATGTTTTAAGGGAAAGGAAAGAGGAAATATTGGATGTCCAAGTAAAAGAGAATAAAGGAAGGAATCCACTATTCGAAAAGCAGTGAATCCCAACTCAGGCTGCACATTAAATCACCAGGGGACCTTTAAAAAAGACCCATGTCTGATCCCTCTTGTTGCCAGTTGAATCAGTTTCTGGGGGTGGGGTCTAAGTATCTTTTTTGTTTGTTTTGGTTTTGTTTTCTTAAGTTTCCTAAGTGATTATATGATTATATACATTAAAAAAATATATAAAATTATATATATAAATATATAAAATATATTATTATATAAAATATATATACAAAAGGAATTATATATATAATATAACATATGTATATATATATCTTTTTTTTTTTTTTGTGAGAGAGAGAGAGAGAGAGAGAGAGCTTGAGCACATGAGAGGGGCAGCAGGAGAGAGAGAGAGAATCTTAAGCAGGCTCCACACTCAGGGTGAGCCACACATGGGACTCAATGTCATGACTGACCGTGAGATCATGAGCTGAGCCAAAATCAAGAGTTGAATACTTGCGGGGCCTGGGTGGCTCCGTCGATTAAGCGTCTGACTTCAGCTCAGGTCATGATCTCACAGTTCGTGGGTTCAAGCTCCGCATCAGGCTCTGTGCTGATAGCTCAGAGCCAGGATCCTGCTTGGGATTCTGAGTCTCCCTCTCTCTTCCCCTCCCTGGCTTGCTGTCTCTCTCTTTCTCTCTCAAGAATAAACATTAAAAAAAAAAAAAAAGAGTTGGACACTTAACCAACTGAGCCCAGAGGCCCCTCCAAACTGATTCTAATGAGCAGCCCAGGTTTGAGAACTACCGCATTAGGGTTTCTTGGATACACTCAAGTATGTTGAGCACAGAGTATGAGGAAGGCAACACAGGCCAGAGATTGTGATTGAATAGGGCTGTAATCTACTTTTTATTTTTACTTTTTAAATTTTTATTTAAATTCTAGTTTAGTTAAAATACAGTGCGATATTGGTTTCAGGAGCAGAATTCAGTGATACATCACTTACATACAACACTCAGTGCTCATCCTGATAAGTGCCCTCCTTAATCCCCATTACCCATCTAGAAACATTTTTAAAAGATTTTTTACCTATCTATCTATCTATCTATCTATCTAAGTTTATTTATTTATTTTAAGAGTGATTATGAGTACGAGTGAGGTGGAGGCAGAGAGAGAGGGAGAGAGAATCCTAAGCAGGCTCCACAGTGCCAGCCCAGAGCCTGATGTGGGGCTCAATCCTACAAACTGTGAGTTCATGACCTGAATCGAAATCAAGAGTCGGACACATAACCTACTGAGCCACGCAGGGGCTCCTTTAAGATTTTATTTGTAAGTAATCACTGCACACAACTTGGGGCTTGAACTTACAACCCTGAGATCAAGAGTCACATGCTCTAGTGACCGAAACGGCCAGGTGCCCGAGTAGGGCTGTAATAAAAATAAATAAATAAACTTAATTTTAGAATAGTTTTAGATTTACAGAAACATTGCAAAGATAGTGCAGAGATTTCCCATATACCCTAAGCCCAGTTTCCCCTATTACTAATATTTTACATTTGTCACAATTAATTAACCAATATTAATATATTCTTATTAATAAAGTCCATACTTTATTCCAATTACCTTATTTTTTAGCTAATGGCCTTTTTCTGTCCTAGGATTCCATCCAGGATATTATATTACATTTACTTGTCATGTCCCTTTGGCTGCTGCAGTTTCTTAGATTTCTCTTGTTTTTGATAACTTCACAGTTTTTAAGAGTACCAGTAAGGTATTTTATGGACTTAAGATTGTCTGATGTTTCTCATGGACTGTGATTATGGGTTTTTTTTTTTTTTTTTAAACCACAGGGGTAGGTGGCGTTCTCATCACGTAGTATCAGTAGGTATACTATCAACATGACTTATCACTTTGATGATGACCTTGATCATGTGGCTGATGTCATATTTGTACACTCTAGAAAGAAGTCACTGTGCACAGCCCACACTGAAAGAGTGAAGAATTAAGTTCCCTCTCCTTGAGGGTAGAATATCTACATAAATTATTTGGAATTTTTCTTTATGAGAGTGTTTTCTATTTCCTTCCTTCCTTCCTCCCTCCCTCTCCTTCTCCCTCCTTCCTTCTTTTCTTTATTCCTTCCTTCCTTCCTTCCTTCTTTCCCTCGATATGGACACATGGTTATACACGTTATACCTTTGGGTCCTATCCAATACTACTTTATTTTCTTGCTCAAATTGTTTCAGTTTTGGCCATTGGGAGTGCCTTTGGTTGATTCTCTATTTGACACATCTACATCATTGTGGGCTACCCCCCCTCCAGTACTTCCTTACTTTCTTGCACCCTCTGTAGCTCAGGGCTCATCAGTATATGCCTATGTTCTAGAATCAGCCCTGGTTCCTTGAATTGGACAATGATATTAGAAACCAACATTTGAGTACTAGTTTCTTTGCTCATTGCTCCTGGGGTGTTTTGCTTCTAATAAGCCTGTATTTTGTAAATTTTAATGGTTAAATCAATTTTATTGGAGCACCTGGGTGGCTCAGTAGGCTAAGCATCAGGCTCTTGGTTTTGGCTCAGGTCATGATCTCACAGTTTGTGGGATTGAGCTCTGCATGAGGCTCTGTGCTGCAGTGGGGCACCTGCTTGGGATTCTCTCTCTCCCTCTCTCTCTGTCCCTCCCTCACTTGCACCATCTCTGTCTCTCTCAAAATAAATAAATCAACCTTTTAAAAAAGTTATAAATAATTTTACTGAGGTATACTTTACATAAAATAAAATGCTCCCACTTTAAGTGTACACTTTGATAAGTTTGGACAAATTTATATACCCATAAGCTCCTACAAGTAGAATTGCCACCACTCCAATCAAGGTTGAGAACATTCCCACATTTTTGTGCCATTTCCCCTTCACTCTCCACTCCCTTCTCTCCCTGCCCTGTCACGGTAGAGTAAATTTGTCTTTTCTAGAGTTTCATGTAAGTGGAAACATACAGTATGTACTTTTGTGTCTGGTTTCTTTGCCTTACCGTAACATTTTTGAGATTCATACATGTTATACTTATCAATCGCTCACTGTATTGATTGCTGAATAAAATTCCAATGTGTGGAGATACCAATTTAGATTATTCATTCACCAGTTAATGGACATTTGGGTTGTTTCTAGGTTTTGGTTACTACGAATAAATATAACTACATTTCAACTAGCATTCCCCTATGATTCTGATGTTGACGGTATGAAGAACCCTAGTGAGAATAATTTTAATGTTATTTTGAAAGAGAGTCCCTTCTGGTATCTCTCATTTTATCATTCTTGTGTAACATGTTTAGGGTAGTTTGGATTCTTAAACCCTGATCACAAATTGAGAAGATAATAGCTTTTGTCTTCTGTTAACTCATCTGTGATTTAGGTGATCTCATCAGACCTTTCCCTGGGCCTGAGGCTCTCCAGTCTAAGATGTTTCTCAGCCTTTGAAATTGGTCTTATGTCCTTCAAGCTTCTTGAGCTCTCTCTGTGACTCTGCTTCTAAATTCTCCAGCCAGCCTGAGGATTTCCTTTGTATTTTCTCTCTCTCTCTCTCTTTTTTTTTTTCTCCTGTTCTCTGTGAAAGAAATCATGTCAAGCCAAAGTTATGTTTTCTTTTCCTAAAGCAGTGGGCATATAATCCCCTTTTGTGGCTCATGTTTTATTACTAAGCTCAGTGGAAAAATAAACCACATTTACTTTTTGATGTTAAAGAACAGAAACTTACAAGAGCAACAGAATATTATTGAATTCCCATCTTATTCATCATCCATCTTGTTTTCTCATTTAGCTTCTCTGTTGCTCCCCACAATCCCTTACCACTTCTGTACATTAATATTGTATCAGCTGTGATAAAACATAACCCCCAAGTTTCCAAGTTTTATTTCTCACTCCTGTCAAACTCCAGTGCAAGTTTTCTGGTTGAACAACTTTCTCCCAAGTGGTGATTCGGGAGCTCAGACTTCTGTCTTATGATTCTGCTGTCTTCAACAGGTGACTCTTAAGTTGCCATGGGAGTCCTTTCTATTCAAGACCACCCAGAAGGGACAGAAGCATGGAGAGCATCTCCTGTTGGAAGTTCTCATGGGCCAAGCTTAGAAGCAGCTCACATCACTTCTGCCCAGGATCTGTGGGCCAGACTCCGTTCCATGGCCACATAGCTGCAGAGGAGGCCCAAGAGAAAAAGGGAACCCAGGCCACCATCATGGTGATGCTTCTTTCCTTCTTTTCTTAGCCTTAGGGCTTCCACTGGGCACATGTGCAACACAGGGCAGGGGTGCTAAACATTTTCTTGAGTCTTTTGTCAGCTTTCACTGTCAGCCTTTGCCTCTGGGTTCCTTGAGGGGAAGTTTTACTGCACAGTAAGTTTCACCGGAGTAAAAATCTTGTCTCCCTTTACCCCACGTTACATTACTAGTACATAGCATAGTTTCTGGCATTGCATGGGTGCTCAATAAATATTTATCGAATGGATTTTTCTAAAATGAATTTTTGAGTTGAAGTTTTATCTTGGCTGGGTGCCCCTGGAGTGTGTGCAGGCCACCAGCAGGTGGCAGTGTGGTTTGAAGTGTGCACACAGAAGCAGGGAGGTAAGAGAACTGCCTGGTGGCCCAGCTCCTGCCCGATCTTGGGTGCCAGGTCTGGGGTGGAAACGGGGTGAGTGCAATAGAGTAATAATTACTGGGTGTTTACCATGTGCTGGGGCCATACATAAAACTGTGCTATATTGACCCTGTTAATTCTCCCAAGAACCACATGCAGTTGGATGGGTTGCTGTCTGTATTTTGTAGATGAGGATACTGATTCACAGAGTGGTTAACTTAATCAAAGATCATGAAGCTAGAAAGGAGCAGAGTCAGGATTTGGATGCAGGCAGCCTGACTAGGGAGTCTCTACTCCTAACCATCAGGCCAAATTGTCCAGAAGGCAGTTAGGTCTTAGGGCTCAAGGAAATTCTCACCTTGGGGAGGAGCTAGTCAATGTGCAGGTCAAGGGAGCCCTTTTAGGTGTTAAAGGCCAAGCAGGGGACTGGGGAGCACTCGGTTAGGGGCCCTGCCATACTCAGGCTCCTCCTTACTGGGAGTGGTATGGCAAGGGTTGCTGAGAGGGAGGGCAGAGCCTCCAGGGTGGTTTGGCACCAGCTACTATAAGAACAGTGGATGCCAGGCAGGGACAGACTCACAGATGTGGCCATGAAAGACTAGAGTTGAGAACATGCTAGAAATTCTCAAGAGGGGATTTCAGCTCTATTAAAGCGCTGACTCACAATTTCCAAATGACATCTGGCAGAAATCTGGGCTTTTAGGAGACACCTGGGTAGCCTGTGGTATTGATGGGGAGAGAAAGCAGGGGAGGGTCCTGGGTCCTCCTCTCAATATCATCTGATACAAAGCTACAGTTACCTCTTTTATGTATTGGGGTTCCATGTAGGAGTTTGTTTACTTTTCTTTTTAAGTCTCTGTTTTGGTAACCATCCAGCTAAATGGCTCCTAGAATCCTCCTTTTGAACTTGAAGTGGAAATGGTATTAGAAGCCTGCTGACCTAAAGTTGGAGTGTGTATCGTGGGCTGACTAGAGAGTCCACTTAGATGGCTTAGGATGAGGCCTTTGCACCTGCTCTTTCCACCCTCACCGCCCTTGCCCTGTCCCACCGTCCTCCTCATACATCACGCAGAAGAGAAATGGCCGTGATGGACCCAGCCAGGGGGAAATGTGAGCAGCAGCTCAGAAACCCTCTGTTTTGGACCATGCAGTCTTGTTTCCATCCTAGCCTGAGCCCCACACAGGCCCAGCTCAAGAGCATGCCCGGCTCATTATCTGAAAGAAATGGCCTGAGTGGTGGCCTGTGGAGAGTGAGGAGGAAAAAGAGAAATAGTAACATTGATTTATTTGGGACAGAAAGATCCACAGACTGGGGAAACAGGGAGAGAGCAATCATAAAGCTGGCTCGGTTTTGCAACCTGCCGGGGGCAGAGACCATCACAGTGCATGGTAGAGAAGGCAGACGAGGTGGACACAGGGAGAGTGGTCCCTTCCTCCTCATCACAGAACAATAAAGCTGGAAGTCAAAGATGAAATAGATGGGCTTAGAGCCCCTAGGACCTTGGCTAATGGCAGGCCTAGCGTCTACCTTGTGATAGGCTGCCTGCATTTGTATTGATGTGTTCTCTGCAGCTACTCTGTAGGAACTGTTTGATAACAAAGGCTTGGAAGGGCAGACAGGCTTTTCTTTCCACGTCAGCCCCACTGCTCAGCTATAGCTGTCAGCTTAGCCGCTGCCAAGAGGCCCACCTTGCCTGCTTCTCCTGTGGGGCTACAGGGGCCTCAAAGGGCAGAACCCTCCAGCTGGGTGACTCCTGGGTGGCATCTGTCTCTGGGATCAGGGTCTTCTTCGGACAGCTCTGGGACGCTGCAGGCCCAGTCTGTGGGGTCTGAGAGGTCACATGAAGGAGGTTCCTCATAACCAGGTCTATTTGGGGACTCAGGAACCCCATGGCCCATTTCATCACCTACCGATTCTGCAAATTGCTGCAAATCAGAATAGGGAGAAGCACTTTTATTTTTTTTCTTTAAGGGTTGGAGAGGATTTTACTGCATAAATTGAAGCATCTCCCCAGGTGGTACTTTCTCTGGGGCTGAAGGACATGCAGGAATTGTAGGAACTTTGCTTCCCCAATAGTTCAGAAGTACAGGAGGTGGCAGAAAACCAGCACCCACTTGGAAGAGTCTAAAATATTTTTCACTGAAAACCTTGTGCCTGGAGTTAGGTGTTCAAGACATATTCAATGACGTGGCCGAAGAGTTGATACACACACCTGGGCTGCTCTTGTCCCATGAGACTGGGGCCCTGGGAGCAACATGACTAAAATATCTGGGTGTGGGTGCATGCGAGTATGGGGTCACCAGATCTGTTCTTAGTTCTGGATTACCATGATATGCTAGGGCGCAATTGCTTCCCCTGATCCTGGAACCCTGGAGCCCTGATCATCCTTCCCACGTGTTTGTTGACCATTTTCTACCTTGATTGGGGTTGGAGGGAAACACTTGCAGCCTAGAGGTGGTGGTTAATGGTCACTAGAACACCTGGATTCCCAGTCTAGCTCTGGCTTTCAAGCTGTAGAAGCTTGGAGATGTTCCTCAGCTGCTTGATAGCTCAGTTTCCTTATCTGTCAAGAGCAAATGATAACGGTCATACCCTGGACATTTCCCTTTTGTCCCTCGCTATTCATTCTCCTTCCTTCTCCATCCTTCTTTGTGTGGAAGAGTTTGACTTATGTGGGCTGCGTCAATGGGCTTCCTTGTTCTGTGGAGTCTGAATGGTTAATGGGACTTGTAAGCAGGAAACTGGAGAAAGGGAATTTATTCCCCAACCTCCCTGCTTTATGGGTCCCTGTGAGTTGGTCTCATCCTCTTTCTTACTTAGGGTGGCTTCCTCCAGGGGCTGGTACCTACTCCTCCCCTTGCAAGTTCTTTCAGACCCAGGGAAGTGATAGCTTCCTGCTGATGCCAGCTTTGGGGTACCACACCAGTGCCTGCTGGTCCCTGGGACACTGCCTACACCTTTGTAAATGGCCTTTTATGAAGCTCTCCTCAATCACCTCGTTTGAATGTGCCGTCTGCATCCTGCCAGGACCCTACAGGAACCTCTTATGATGATAACATTTTCTAGAGTGGCCACGATAACTAAGTGAGCTCATATGTGAAAAGCTTAAAATGGTGCCCAGTGCATAGGGTGGGCTTGTTAAATTTTAGCTGCTGCATGAGTCTTAATTCTTCTTATGTTGTTATGCTATCTCTGAGTAACAGAAGCATGTCAGATCATGGGCTCTTGATTTCATGGCCATTTGGCTATTCTATCATGTGTTTTTTTTTTTTTTTTTTTTTTTTTATCAAAGTTTACTTAGTTTGAGAGAGAGAGAGTAAATGGGGGAGAGGCAGAGAGAGAATCTCAAGGAGCCTCCAGACTGTCAGCTGAGAGCCCCACATGGGGTCTGAATCCACGAACTGTGAGATCATGACCTGAGCTGAAATCAAGAGTCCTTAAGTGACTCTTAGCTGAGCCACCCAGGTGTCCCTTGTATCATGTTTCTGACCGTCACGTGTTCTTCCCCTCTGAGGTGTGGTGTGGGTTGATGGGTGGGTTAGCTAGTGCCGCTTCTGAGCTCACCAGTCTCCTTCTCACACTGTGCTCGACTATAGCCTCCTTCCAGGGTTCTCTTGAGCCCTATGTCATGGCTCAACTCCAGAGGTCTAAACACAGACATGGGGAGCATAACCTGTTTGTAGTGGTGTTTGTTCTGTCACACAAAGCTGAAGGGTGTGTGGTTGGACAACCATCCCCACTTTCTAGTTTTAGAAACTTTCCATCATCCAAAGATATCCCTCATGCCTGTTTGAAGTCACTTCTTCTTTCCCCCAACTCCCCAGTGCCCTGGCAGGCACAGATCGAGTTTCTGTATCTGTAGATTTTCCTTTTTGGACATTTCATATAAATGGAATTAAACAATACATGGCCTTTTGTGTCTGTCTTCTTCCACTTAGCATAATGTTTTCGAGATCTATTTATGTTGTAACATGTCATCAGTACTTCATTCCTTTTTATTACCGAATAATATTCCATGGTATGGATATATCACATTTTATGTTTCCATCTCCTGTGGTTGAGCATTTCAATTGTTTCCATTTTTTTGGTTATTATGACTAATGCTGCTATGAACAGCTGCATATATCACATAGGCTATTTGTTGATTACTTGATTTGTGTCCTGAGAATTTAAGCTTTGTGAAAGCCAAGTTTGTTCTATATCATATATAACAATATATCAATATATATACAATTAGTATATATGTGTACAATGAATATACATATACATATATATATATATATAATATATATATAATGACATGACTAATTGTGTTTGGCATTAGTAGCTTGGAAATCCATATTGGTAGAGAATACTTCTCAAGGGCAACGTGGATGCTCTCTCTGTGTCACTTGAGGGGTGGGGTCAGGCAATCTGCATTTTAGCAAGCTTTCCAGGTGATTCTGAGCACCCTGATGTTGGAGAAACCCTGAGCCTTCTGCCTCTTCGAAAAGCCTGCCTGTGGGTGGTAAAATGAGGAGAAGTACCTCATTTATTCCTGCCCAAACATTTTACTCTTACCACTTTGTTTATGAGAAAAATGGAATTGCATTCCTCTCCCACCGATTGTCCCATGTGGGACATCTCTGTCTGGGTCAGCTTGAGGTTGAAGCATTTTCTTAAAGTAATTCCAGTTTTCTTCTTTTGCCCTGTGTGCCAACTCTCTCACAACTCATCTGAGAGGTACAGGTTTTCCTTTGTTGGGGGAGGGGGATGCAGGACGCTTGAAGAGGCAAATAAAGAGGGAGGTTCAGATCCACAGATGTGACCATAGGGAGCCATAGAGCCTTGGAGAGGGTAAGCAGCAGGTTGGGTGTGTGAGGACCAGCAGTCTGCGTGAGCAGGAAGGGGCTAACAGGTACCCCTGTAGAGTCATTGCGAGGCAGCACTTCCATATTTCAACACACAGGCAGGCTCGTAACTCTCTCTTGTCTTGTATTGAGCCAGACACTGTTAGTTTGCTTTTCAACTGTGCAGAGATGTACACGGCTGTCTTTTCTGGAGGAAGCTGCTGCTGGTTTTTAGAGGAAAGGTTTGGTCTTTACTTTGATCTGACTTCTGAAAGAATAAGGCATATTATTTTTTACAGCAAAGGAGACTTCTAAGAACTTTGAGTATTTAAATTTGAAGTCTCCCCTCAGCATGTGAAAGCAATATTAGTGTCAGTTAGGTGTAATGGATGAATAGTTAATGTAACAAGAGACAAAAAAAATCTGAAAAAGATCCATATCCAAATGAAAACCATGTTTGAGCTAAACTACTGCCTTTTTGCTACTTATTTTTTATTTGATAATGAGCATTAACTACATATGGGCACTGAGAGGCTCTGTAGGTTAAATAAGGCATATGTCTCCCTGAAAATGCATGTAAATTCAGAGGAGTGCTTAGTCCTTTTCTCTCCTTCAGGATCCTGAAATAGAATGGGGAAGACCGGCATGCATCTACGTGTGTATTATACAAAGTAGAATAAAATGCCATTTCCCCCTTTATAGCTCATATTGTGTGTCCTCCTCTATTCACACTCACATCGCATTGTAATAATATACTTTCTTAAAATTTATATATTATTTATCAAGTACCTTACTCTGTGTCCGGCACTGTATTAAGCTCTTCACAGAACATATTTCAGGTGACCCTAACTGCAGTCCTATGAAGTAGGAACTACCGTTAGTCCTATTTTACAGATGAGGCTCAGAGAGAAGGATCATGCACTTGTCCAGGGTCATGCACTTAGCATGTGGCAGAGGCTGACTGTGCTTGACTCCAAAGCTGACTGTCTTTAGTCACTAGATTCCAGCAGTTCTCAAGTTGTGGTGCATGGAACTGGGGTTTGGGGGGAGGGGGGTTCCCTTGAGATGCTTTCAGAAGTAGCCCATGAAGTCAAAATTTTTTCATAATAATATCAATTCATAATTTGTCTTGATATTTGTACTGTTGGAGTAAAAGCAGTGGTGATGCATTAACTCCTTGATCCAGTATGTTCCAAATGCCCAATGTATGATGTAACAAAGTCATGCACCGGTAGAGATCCATTCAAAGTTTATTTTTTGTGTTTTTAATGGAATGGTTTTAGGCAATACACTGAACTCCCCTGGCCTTATGTATCCCAGCTAGAAAGTGCTAGAACAAAAGCATCTACCTGTAGGGTTGCCTGCAGGATTAAAGGACGCGGAGCAGGTAGGGGGAGAGCACATGGCCTGACACAGTGTATGAGCTCAAGAACTGTTCCTCATCATTGGGGCTGCACTTCGATCAGCATCGCGTCCTGGGCACTTTCTGAGCGCCACGCCCTGGAGCCTTTGCCAGGGTTCAGTGGGACAGGCACCGTGAGGCCCACTTCACAGATGAGAAAACTGGGCTTTGGAAGTAGGGAATCATGATACAGATGTAGACCTATGGGGTTTATCTTTTGTCTCTGCACCCTACCACACGGTGGGCTCCCTCTTTTGTTTTACGCAGTACTGTTTGTGATTTAATAATTGACTGTGGCCTAAGGAACTTGAGAGCCAGAGGAAGGCTGCTTTTTATTTTGCCATTAAGAACCCATCTCATAGCACTGAAGACCCAACAAGATCGTGTGTGAAAAGACTATGCAGAATTGAACGCACTCTTCAAAATATTTGTTGTTTTTTTATTTGTGTAGGCCCCATCATGTTCCAGAAAGGGATGTGAAGTAGCCTATTAGCTGTCATTAGGGTGATGATGATTAATGATTATAATAACAAGACAGGCGTAATTGGTTCAAATTGTGCCTTTTGAAATGGCCTCCATGGAGGCCAAGCGGTGGGGAGGGAGGCAGCAGCCTCTGCCTCAGGGAGCTGAAAAGATGGGCCTAATTGGTTAAAAGCAGCTTTGCTAATTGCTTTGGCAAGAGCCTGAGAGAAAGCTCTGGTATGATTATCCATGAACCGGGGTCCCTCGAAGGCCTGTGATTTCAGGCTAGATCTGTTCCTCAAAACACAAGCAGAAAAGAGAACAGATGTTCAGCCACTTGACAGAGATTTAATAAGACACTTAGAAAAATTACCATGTTCACTTTGCCCCTCCTGACCTCTGGGCTGGAAGCCGGAAGAAGGCCTGTTTCGGGTGGCTGATGTTCTGAGCTGGGACCGAAAGGGGCATGTGCTATATACTTTTCCATTTATCTGAGATCCTGCTGTTTTCTGCCCCACCCCCTCCGTCCAAAGGGTTTTCAGTGGTCGGAGGAGAAGGAAGACGCTTGATTATAAGCAACAGATGTGCTCTAAATTTCTTTTGAGGGTAGGTAGGCTGTGACTGAGTTATTGAAATATTCTATTTGGGGTACCAAGGAGTAATGTCAAGCCAGCTCATAGCTCAGTGTGGTAAATCTCCGTGGCATGAGTGGGGCCATTCAGGAGGGACCGAAGCCCAAAGATAAGATTTTTCGGAAAAGAAATTCCCCTTGTAAACGGTGTTAGTCACAGCACAGGGACTGGCAGTTAGAGTGTACTGTGGGACTCTGCTCCAGTCGGAGGAGGCCAGGGAGGCCTCCAGTAGCTATAGGAAGTCGAGAGTGACCACCTAGCTTCAAAGCTGACTGAACAATTCATTGGTTATATACTCATGCAAATCACCTCACCTAACCTGAGCCTCAGTATCCTCAGTTCTAAACTCATCCTCTAAGGGCAAGGACATGGGCAGAGTTTATAAGGAAGGCAAGCTGAAGGTGGGCAGGGGGATTTGTGTGTTTCCAGCAGATGCTTGGGATGGTGACCAGTGGTTCAAGGTGTTCTAGGCTAATTCATTTACAAGTCCATGCAGATCTGTGCCCCCGCTTTGGGCCAGGTGCTGTGCTAAGTGTGGGAAATTCATAGTGGAGAGCCAGAAGTACAGCCTGTATTCTCCTGGAGCTTACAGTTTAGAGGGGGAGATGTTGTAGAGATGTTCTTCCAAAAACCTAACGAAGATATAAAAATAAATTGTGTTAATTGCTGGGAAAGAACAGGGCTGGGAGTAGCTATGAGGGGCCAGCTATAATGGGGCCTCTGAGCTAGTTGGGAGGAAGTGGAGGCCAAGGAAGGCATGTGCTGAACAAGGGGCATTTGAATGGAGAGCTAAAGGAGGAGAAGGAGTTGATCGGATTGGGATGCGGTGGAGTGGAGGCAGATGTGCAGGAGTGCGTGGGCTGATCTGAGGTGTGTGCCCTCATCTCTGAGTGTGCGGTACTGTTCCTCCATGTCCATGGCAGGGGGGTTGCCTCCTCTCCAGCCCCCCAAAAGATAACCAGTCTGTCTGCTCCAGTTCTGTGGAGCATGAGCCCACAGACATGTGTATGTTGGTCCACAAAGTGTTTTCATGTTTTTATTTTGTTTTGTTTTTGGAAGTGTTGCCACCATATATCTTTGGGAAAGTCACATAGAATTTTGGAGTCCCAATTTCTCTTGGAAAACCAGAAGGTCTGGCAATACTGGCTTTCGTCTCTTCATGACAACGCCCAAGAGTTGCTGTGTAGCAGCTTTTGAATGCAAAATACAAACACCCCATAGGCCCCTTCTCTTTGGACACTTCTTTCCTGGCCCTTGCAGATGCTTGAGTTTGAGACCCCTGATCTCTGCTCTGCTGAAGATGGTCAAATGGGACCAACAGTAACATACCTTGTTGGTTCTTCCGAGGAGATTGTTTCAAATTAATGTCCTGACACCCAATTTTTACCTTCCTTCCTGGGAATCTCTCCATGGAAGGATTCTCTTCAAATGGGAGACACCTGGATGGCTGTTAAGTGGCTTTCCTTTATTCTACCTCTTTCTCCTTTCCATATCTTTAAAAAATAGCAACGGAACCCTTTTGGCAAAGAGTATCTTATGCAATGGGGTGCCTGGGTGGCTCAGTCGGTTAAGCATCCGACTTCGGCTCAGGTCATGATCTCACTGTTCATGAGTTCGAACCCCGCGTTGGGCTCTGTGCTGACAGCTCAGAGCCTGGAGCCTGCTTCAGATTCTGTGTCTCCCTCTCTCTCTGCCCCTCCCCTGCTCTCACTCTGTCTATCTTTCTCAAAAATAAATAAACATTAAAAATTTTTTTTTAAAAGAGTGTCTTATGCAAAACCCCAGCGTAAGATACAGATCAAAGCAAGTTTGCTCAAACTGAACTTGGTGTGTCTACCCTGGAACACTGGCTGCTTGACTTTCTCTCATTCTCCTCCCCAGGGTAGCTCTGGGGCATCTCTAGGGACACCCAGGCTTCCCCAGAATACAGTTGAGAACCCCTACTTAAATGCTGAGGGAGAGGCTGCTGCCTGTTGGAAAACCAGGGCATAGAGATAAAAAAAAAAAAATACAAGACAAAGGTACTGTTGGTTCCTCAGCTTGTAATTTGGAGCCAGCCTGAAATTGGACGACATGTAAAAGGCAAATCTCGATCTCTATTCACCTATCTTCCCCAGACCCAGACCCCCCACAGCAGGGATTTCCAGACAGCTCAGGTAGCAGCTGGTGAATATTAGAGTCACCGCTGCAAGGTACAAGGTCTGCTTTGTGACTTTGTGACTTGCAGGGGACCTGGAACCGCACCCTCCTCAGGAGTGTGTGAAGTGTGTGACTTTCTGTGGTATGCAGTATGGAAAAGCAGTCACTGTCCTGCTGCAGCTTTGAAGCAGAGGCTGGCTCTCCTTTGCCTGGAGAGATGCTGGTACACAGAACTCTGTGACTGGAGCTTTGGCCGCACTCTGCAGGAAGTGCCCTGAGTATTGCCAGCAACGAGAGGGAGGTTTCTGAGCTTCCTCAGCTCAGCCCAGCAGCTGTACTGTCACGTTATTACAGATGCTTGTCACTGAAGCATCACTGTCTGCAACCTTGACATGCACCGTTTCAGATTCATTTTTCAAAATTGGTTTGAAAGCCCAGGGCCCGTCCCATCCATTAGGGGAACTCCTCTGTGACAGCTGCTAGGGGTGAGGAAGGTGGCGGAGAACTGCATGTGCCCTGCTGGTTCCCAGGAGACATGTGCAGAAAGACACAGGCTGGCGCTGGGGTAAAGCCTCAACGGAGGTTTGCGGGCAGTTTCTTCTTTCCCAGAGAAGGGCATCATGCTTCTCCAGGGCTGCTTGGCCCCTACCTGCAGACCCCCACAAGGACCAGCTTCTTCAGATCTGATTCTTCATCTCTCCATGCTGTATGCTCTTAGGCAAGCTTCTCGGCTTCTTTGGGTTTCTGTCTCCTCATCTCTATAAAGAAACAATATAATCTATCTCACAACCTCATCTACAGAATAGAAGTCATATTACCCACCTCACAATCTCATCTGTTTGATAGAAACCATAAACCCACCTCTCAATATCAGCTGTATAATAGAAATAATAATACCCTAAATACCCAATTTTGTTGTGAGAATTAGAAATAATACACCTAAAATGCCAAGCAGTCCATTTATTTATTAAAAATTTTTAAATGGGGGCGCCTGGGTGGCTCAGTCGGTTAAGCGTCCGACTTCAGCTCAGGTCATGATCTCACGGTCCGTGAGTTCGAGCCCCACATCGGGCTCTGTGCTGACAGCTCAGAGCCTGGATCCTGCTTCAGATTCTGTGCCTCCCTCTCTCTCTGCCCCTCCCCCGTTCATGCTCTGTCTCTCTCTGTCTCAAAAATAAATAAACATTAAAAAAAAATTAAAAAAAATTTTTTAAAAATGTTTATTTATTTTGAGAGAGAAAGAGAGAGAGCACAAGGAGGGGAGGGGCAAAGAGAGAGGGAGAGAAGGAGATTCCCAAGCAGGCTCTGCGCTGTCAGTTTGGAGCTGGATGCAGGGCTTGAACTCACACACCATGAGATCATGACCTGAGCTGAAATCAAGAGTCAGAGGCTTGACTGACTAAGCCAACCAGGTGCCCCCAAGCAAGACGTTTAATACATAATAGGGACAGGAACTCTTAGCTTTCTAGAGACTGGAAGCTTCACATTGTTGAGCCTCCAGGTATGTTTAATAAAATGAAGAAATTTCAAAGTTGTTACAAAAGTGCTACATTTTAAATGTTTACTTTGAACAGATGAATGCCTTTAATAAGCATACAAGAATAGAAGGACCATGTAAATCGCCTCATTCAGGGTGACCTCAAAAGTGTAAATCCATGCTCTTAAAGAGATGGGGTCTGGGCCAAATGTGCCACCCCCCCCATGTCCATTAATAAAGTAGGCCCTTAATAAATGATAGTCATGATGGCATGATACAATGATATTACATCTATCCCTTGAGATTATAAACAATGTTTTGTCTCCATCTGCCTATAATTCAGGTGAGTCTTTCTCAGCTTTAAAGCACTTTCTAGTGGCCCAGCGGTCTGTGCTGGGGGAAGCTGGGTGGGGCAGGCTCTAGCTTTTGGCTGCTGCTGAGAGCTTCTGTGCCCCGAATGGGACCCACATGTGTGGCTGTGGAATTTTTTTGTACTGAGTGATACAGGTTGACCCACAGACCAGATTCAGTTTGTGCTCTAGAGGGTGGGATGGTTTGGGGTAAGGAAATTCCTGCTGCCTACAAAATGGCCGGGGGGCTAGATGGGGTCAGGGTGAGAGTCTTTCAGCTGTTGCCTTGGCAACAGGGCAACTCCCTCAGGGACATCCAGCCACATTTCAGGTAATGGCCTTGCTATAAAACAGCCTTCTCCTTACCTGAACTAGTAATACTATGCTTTTGCCATTAGTGAATGTGCGCATGCCTTTTTGAGGAGAAGGGACTTAACATTCTTGGATTTTGCTGAGTTAGAATATCCAAATCTCCAAATACTGACCCTAAAGGAGGAGTCAGTGTCTTATCACAGACCTAGGAGAACATAAAAGCACCTCCTTGTTCTTATGCAATGGCCAGAGTCTGTCCTGAGCCAGGCTGGAAAAAACAACTGTTCCAAAGACAACAGGGCTACCCTGACTTGTGAATTCTCAGACCTCCTGAAGTTTGGGAATCAACCCTCATTGCCAGAGGCTGGTGGTCATCCTTCTAAACTAAAAGTGAGAATTGTAATTTGGCTAATATTTGGATACTCATGAGGATAACAGGGATGGGTCATTCATTCATTTATGAGAAAGAGTGTGAGCAGGGGAGAGGAGGGTAGAGGGAGAGAGAGAATCTTAAGCAGGCTGCAGCATGGAGCCCGATGTGGAGCTTGATCCCATGACCCTGGGATCATGACCTGAACCGAAATCAGAAGTCAAATTTTCAATGGACTGAGCCACCCAGATGCCCCTGGGATGGGGTATTTTAAAATGGAGGCCTCCTGAGAAAATCCAGGACCCATGACCACATGTAGAAGTGAGTGCTCAGAGCCTGTCTATCTGATGTTTGGGCTACCAGCAAAGAGTATGCTTTTTAAGAGTTAATTTTGGGACCACTCAGTACTTTGTAATCACTCCTTGGACACATCTAGAATTTACCGTTATAATCAAATGGAACTTACTACAAAGTTAATTTGAGATTATATTTAGTGATACGCTTTAGCATTGTTGTAGTGAGTGGTAATTAGGAATAAAATGAGAAACAATTCCCATAAAAGATTGTGATTAGCATTGATTATGCAGATGACCTGAGCTTTTCTACTAGCACCTTGTTGCTTCTTCCTTCTCACTAATTAGCATGAGTTTTGCCTTCTCCCTTGCTCTGAAACACAGATTCTAGTTCTAATTCCATGCCCAGGTTCCCTTGCCCTGTCACTCCCCACCAGTGGCTCTAGATTGAGGATCAGAATATTACTTTTGATGCCCATCTGGCCAGACCCCTCTTTGGTTTCCTACTTCTAGAATGCTTTAAGTTCTCCTCTCTGCCCCTCGTAGCTCTGGGTGGCAGATACAGAGCAGGGAAGACTTCCATGGGAAGGCAGCCAGTGATCCTGGTGTTGGTGAGGGGTGAGAGGTGTCCTGAGACCAAGTCTGGGGGAGGAGAGGTTAGATTAGGGGAGGAAGAGCAGCAGCCATCAGCTGAGGGGCTTCCTGCAGAAAACATCAAGTGCGGGGTGCCTGGGTGGCTCAGTCAGTTGGGCGACCGACTTTGGCTCAGGTCATGATCTCGCAGTCTGTGAGTTCGAGCCCCGCATTGGGCTCTGTGCTGACAGCTCAGAGCCTGGAGCCTGTTTCAGCTTCTGTGTCTCCCTCTCTCTCTGACCCTCCCCCGTTCATGCTCTGTCTCTCTCTGTCTCAAAAATAAATAAACGTAAAAAAAAAAAAAAGAAAAAAAAAAAAAAGAAAACATCAAGTGCATAGTCTCTTCACCATGCCATTCACAGTCCAGGCCAGTTAGGGATGCAGCATCAGCTAACAGCCCTATATCCCTCTGTCTGCAAGCCTCTCCACTTCTTATTTTGTACAGCCTGGAAATCTCAACTGGAGACAGGCATTACATTGAATGCTCAGGGAGCTCAGACTTATGCTCTGAAAACTGAGATTGTCCACATGCTGATGTGAAGAGTTTTAGGCTCCAGGCTGATTGCCACATCAGCTCCTTGTGCTTTTGGGTCAAGGTGAGGGCTAGAGAGCAGAGGAGTGCTGAGTGTCTGAAGGGGTAGGGGGAGTTAGGGTGGGGGATGCTGAGTGGAGGAGTGAGCCAGAAGGAAGAGGCCTGAAGGTAGTGAAGACAGAATGCTGAAGTCTGCAGATTTTATCCCGCAAGGATGCCAATGTGCTGTGTTTGCCTTGTCCAGCTTCACCACTGAGCAACTATAACTGAGGCCAGGCCCTTGGGCTGCCTGTACGGCTCTCCCAGGCTATAGTGTCTTTCTGGAAAGCAGTTCTGGCCCCTTCTGTCTGACATGGGTAGTGAAAAGGTTTGGGGTGGAGTCAGTGGGAGTAGGTGGTATGATTCCTCTACCTCAGAGGTAAGAAGCAACCAGCACTGGAACACTGCTCCCATCTATCCTTTAGATCTGTCTTCCACTTTAGGGGCACTTGGGTGCCTTAGTCAGTTGAACATCCAACTTCGGCTCAGGTCATGATCTGACAGTTGGTGAGTTCGAGCCCCGCGTGGGGCTCTGTGCTGATAGCTCAGAGCCTGGAACCTCCTTCAGATTCTGCGACTCCCTCTCTCTGTCTCTGCCCCTCCCCTGCTCGCTCTCTCTTTCTGTCTCTCAAAACTAAATAAGAATGTTAAAAAAACAATTTTAAATCTGTCTTGCACTTGAGCTCTGAAAATGCAAATGAGATCACACAGTGCCCAGAGAGGACCATCTGATGGTTTGTTGCTTTCCCAGTCCTATTAGAATCAAATCATAGCTCCTTCTTTCAAAATGCTGTCTGATCTGGTCCTTGCTTGTCTTTTGATGTCATCTGCTGTCCACCACTTCATTTGTCCACGCATCCGTCCTTCCTTCCACTCACTCATCCATGCATGCATCCATCCATCCATCTGCTTTGACTCAGACACAGTTGCTTTCTTGCTATGCCTTAAGTGCCTTTAGTTCATTCCTTCTCTGCATTGCTGTTCCTTCTGTCAGAATACTCTTTTCCTCATACCCACACAGCTCACTTGTTCTCTTCCTTTATCTGGCTCTCACTTCTAATGTCACTTTCTTCAAGAGAACTCTCCCGCATCATCCAGGATTGTGCCTGGAAGAGGGTCTTGGGGGGCTTCTAAAGTATGGTCTTCCATTTCTTGATATGAATGCTTGTAACATTTTTGTGTTCAGCATGTTAACATTCAGTCAACCATAAACTAATACACTTCTCTGTGTGTGTGTGTGTGTGTGTGTGTGTGTGTGTTATGCTTCAACAGAAACATAATTCCCCTCACGCCCATCTCATTCTTCTTACTTTTGCTTTATTTTTCTTCATGGTCCTTATCAATGCCTGACACTGTCTTAAGTCCTTGTTTGCATTGTCTGTCATTCCCACACCATGTGTAAATTACATGAGGCTAGAGGCTCAATCTAGTTTCCTGTTTTATACCCAGTGCTTAGCCAAGTGGCTGGCATTGTAGGAGGAAACCAATCATTGTTGAATGAATGCATGAGTAACTTGTTGGATACCTTAAGCAACTAGAAGGTATAACAGAATCTGGGAGCAGGCCATCTCACTCATCTGGCACTTTAAGTTATAAGGGTCTGAGACAGGCTTTAGCTTCCAGCAGATCTCTTCTTTCCTCTTGGAACCTTCTGTCCCCATCCGACCTGCAATCCTGACTTCGTGACTCAGAGCCTTGTTCCTTTCCTCTAGTTGCCTCTCAGTCCACTGGTCTCTTATGTGAACCTTTTCATCAAGGACTGAGCTTAGAGCATCCATGGCACCCTAGGTCAGTTGCCAAATAATAAAATGTCTTGGCCAATGGGTCATTCCCCCGAAACTCATATTCATCCACAGTGAATGCAGTGAGTAAGAATACCAGCTTTGAGGTCCAGAAACCTGGGTTTTTTTTTTAAGTTTATTTTATTTTGAGAGAGAGAGAGAGAGAGCATGAGCAGAGGGGCAGAGAAGGAGAGAGAGAATCCCAAGCAAGCTCCACGCTGTCAGCACGGAGCCCAATGTGGGGCTTGAACTAACTGTGAGATCATGACCTGAGCCAAAATCAAGAGTCGGTCGCTTAACCAACTGAGCCACCCAGGCACCCCCAGAAACCTGGGTTTTAATCTTATTTCTATCTTTTCCTAACCATGTGATCTTAGACAATATACTTAGCCAGCTGGGCCTCAGTTCCTCATTTGGATAATAGGACTGGTTATTGTACCTAAATTCTGGGTTTGTTCTGAGGATCAAGTGAGGTGTTGTGCATCAAGCCCTTGGCACGCTTTTTGACATTCCAGTAACTGTTAAGAATGTTTGGCATTCCTAGGCATTTAGTCACTGTTAGTTACCACAATGTTATTATTGATATCTGTGTCCCTCTTATGATGTTATGATGCCAAATCTCTTTCTACTTTTTACCTTTAGAGTTCACCACTGGGTCCCTCACGATGCATCTGTCTTCACGTGAAGTCTATGTTGAGAAATGAACTTCTAATTTTTTGTCTTGTATCTTAAAACATCATTGTTTGAAGATACTTGGGAAACCATAAAGGCTTTATTGATGTACTTGCGCATTCAGAGACTTGTCTTTGTGCATTAGTTTCTCTTGGACACAGTGTGATAGAACAGGACTGCTGTGGACATTGGTTGGAGTGACAGCGAGTGATCACTGAACTTTTCAAAGACTCAGTTTCCTCATTTGGGGAATAGGGTAGCAGCAAGCCCACCTACAGGATGATTTCGTGTCTTTGAAGGTGGTAGATATGGAATCACTTGCACAAAATATGGCAGAAATTCAAATGTCCCCTCAATCCCCCTTCTTCTCCATTTCATTTGTGATTTACTTATATCTATATAACTTAACCTATACATCTATTTAATTATATCTCATGTCTCTTATCCAAATTTTTTCTAAATACTTTTTTTTTTTTTACTAGCTGTAGAGAAATTTCTTTAAAAAGTTTTTCTGCCTTGTCCACTGGACTTTTTATCAGTTTTGTCCTGAGGACCATGGAGGAGGCCTACTGGGATGGACAGCTCTGTGCAGGTTCTGTGCTGGGCCTGAGCTGCTCTGCATATACGTTCTCCTGTTGTTTGGTGGTGTCCCCATTCCCTTAAGCTCTAGGTTTTCCACACACAGCGCATTGGGCCATAGTAATCGTAGCAGTTGATTGATTTTAAACCACGGGCCTCCCAATGCTCAGAAAATGTCCAGTAAGCACTGGTTGACTGACTTCCCAGTTAGAGGAATTCCTGTGTCTGGAAGGCAACAGGATAAGGGCCTGCTATTTTTTTTTTTTTAATTTTTTTTTTCAACGTTTATTTATTTTTGGGACAGAGAGAGACAGAGCATGAACGGGGGAGGGTCAGAGAGAGAGGGAGACACAGAATCGGAAACAGGCTCCAGGCTCTGAGCCATCAGCCCACAGCCTGACGTGGGGCTCGAACTCACGGACCGCGAGATCGTGACCTGGCTGAAGTCAGACACTTAACCGACTGCGCCACTCAGGCGCCCAAGGGCCTGCTATTTTTTAGAAGACCACCCACTGGGGCCAGATAAGACCTCTACATCTGTGGACGCTTCACTTGTTTGTCTGGTGTCGTATCCCTTTGGCCTGACCCCGTTTCCCTCATCTCTGTAGGTCTGTGGTCCCACTGGATACCAATCACCATAGCTGTGGTCATTGTTATCTCTTCTGATGCCCCAAAAGCCTCCTTAAGAGTTGGCTGATTCAGTTAGAGAAATCCAAGTATCAAGAAAGGAAGAACAAATTAGTTTGTTTTTGTCTTGCTTATCTGTCTAGAGAAAGCATCTCTGCTCTTTCAAATGTCTGATAAATGGACTTGATTATCCTTCACGCAAACACGTGGTTGAACGGTGGGGGTTGTGGGTTGTTGGAGAGTCTGCTGTCTGACAGCAAATCCTTCTCTTTGCGGTTCTCTTCTCAGTCTTGATGACAGCAAGTTTTCCGAGACACAAAACCTCTAAGTTTATGTTTGAGAAACATGGTGAAGGTTTCTCCTCTCTGCTCCCCTTGAAGAGGTGGCCTGTGTGGAAGTTGAAGTGTCTGAGGAGAGGTGGTAATGACTGGGATTGGGGATCAGCAGAGTAGTCCTGTGGCGTCAGTTTGTTACTAACAGGGTTGTTGATTTGTCAACTTGATTTTTCTATTCACTTCTTCCTCATTCAGCTGATAGACATTAAACTCACAGCATAGTGGGCTCTGGGTGAGTTCTCTGGGGCCATATTTCTTGGGTTTGTATCCTGGCTTTTCGTTTAGCAGCTATGAGGCCTCTGAAAAGTTATTTAATCTCCCTGTGCCTCGGTTTCCTCATTTATAAAATGGGGTTAATAAAAGGATCTGTCTCATAGGGATTTTTTCTGAGGGTTAAGTGAATTAATATTTCTGTATGTTAACTGAGTCATTTCTGGCACCTGTGGGTGCAGTTTAAGTATTTGCTGATGTGTTAATACTGTAAATTGGCCACATGGCTAGGTAGCAACATAGGGCAGGGCCCTTCCCTCACAGAGTGTGCCTCCCTTTTGGAGATGAGCTGTCCCAGTGCAATATTTACAAGAAGTGCAAGGAAACAGACATGCAGGGTGCAGTGAGAGTGAATTCAGTTGCTCTGGCCCACTTGGCACATGTCCTGGAAGTTGTCCCTGGGAGGTGACATTTGTGCTGGGCTTTAGGAGGCTAGGGGACAGCCTCAAGAGGGTGGAAGTAAGCCAGTGTGGCTGGAGTGCAGACAGAGTGGGGTGGGGAAGGCCCAGAGCTGAGAAGGCAGGTAGATCATCAGATAGAAATTCTTCCTTAGGAATTCTCAACTTTCAGTGAATTTCAGAATTGCCTGGAGAAGCTGCTTAAAAATGCAGAACCTCTGAAGGTTCTGATTCAGATGATCTGGGGTGGAGGTCTTCATTTTAACAAGAATCTTGGGGTGGTTGACATAGCAGCTTCATAGACACAGTGAGACCATGTTAAAGATATGTGTTCCTATCTTAATCTGTATTGAATTGGGGAACCACTGAAGAAGTTCTTTAAAAAAAATTTATTTTTAATGTTTATTTATTTTTGAGGAAAGAGAGACCGAACATGAGTGGGGAAGGGGCAGAGAGAGAGGGAGACACAAGAATCTGAAGCAGGCTCCAGGCTCTGAGCTGTCAGTACAGAGCCTGATGCAGGGCTCTGACTCATGGGCTGTGAGATCATGACCTGAGCTGAAGTCGGACGCTTAACAGACTGAGCCCCCCAGGTCCACCAAGAAGTTCTTTGATATAATTGTGGCATAATTTCCATCTGGGTCACCTCCACATTTTGAGATTCTGTAGGTTTTAGCAATAGCTAAATAATAGTTATATAACCATCAGCCTGTCACAGTCAAGATACAGAATATTTACATCAGCCCCAAAGTACCCTTGTGTCCTTTTTATAGTCAAGCCCTTCTTCCTCTCCCAGTCCCTGGCAGCCACGCATCAGTTTTTTTTTCCATAGACTTTGCCCTGAGTGTCATATGAATGGAATCATACAGCTTGTAGCCTTTTGTGTCTGGCCTCTTTCACTTAGCATGATGCTTTTGCCATCAATCCATGTTATTGCATGTGTCATAGTGTATTTCTTTTTATTTATGAATATGAAATTGTGTGTATCACAGTTTGTTTATCCATTCAACAGTTGATGGACATTTAGTTATTTGTAGTTGTTAGAAATTGTGAATACATCTGATATAAACATTCTTATACAGGTATTTGTGTAGACATGTTTTTATTTCTCTTGCACAAATATCTAATAGTGGAATTGTTGTATCATATAGGAAGCACATGATTAATTTTTAAGAAATTGCTAAGCTGTCTTCCAAAGTGGCTTTGCATTCCCACTAGTGATGAGTGAGAAATGCTATTAGTTTATATCTTTATCAGCACATGGTATTGTCAGTTAAAAACATCTTTTGTAGTGGCACGCCTGGGTAGTCGGTTGAGCGTTGGATTTTGGCTCAGGTCATGATCTCACAGTTTGTGGGTTTAGAGCCATGTTGGGCTCTGTGCTGACAGCTCAGAGCCTGCAGCCTGCTTCAGATTCTGTGTCTACCTCTCTCTCTGCCCCTCCCCTGTTCACGTTCTGTCTCTGTCTCTCAAAAATAAACTTCAAAAAAAAAAAAAAAAACACCACACCTTTTGTAGCTATTTATTGTGATTTGAATTTGGAGTTTCTCAGTTGCTAATGACATTGAGCATCTTTTCACGTATTTATTTATCACGCATTCATAGTTCTTCTTTCGTGAAGTGTTTGTTAATGCATTTTGACCGTTTCAAAAAGACTGTATTGTTTTATTCTTACTGAATTTTGAGAGTTCTTTAAGTATTCTAGCTACAAGTCCTTTATCAGTGGTATAGTTTGCAAATATTTCCTCCCAGTCTATGACTTATCTCTTCATTTTATTAATAACATCTTTCAGAGAGCAGAAGTTTTAAACTTTATAAAGTCCAATTTATCATTTTTTTTCTTTTATGGTTCATGGTTTTTTGTTTTATTTAAGAAATCTTTGCCTAACCCAAGGTTGTAGAAATTTTTCTTTTATGAGTTTTATGGTTTTAGGTTCTAAATTTAGGTCAATGATCCATTTACATTTACACCTATGATCTAACTTGAGGTGTGGCATGGGTCGTGATTCTTACCAGTGTACCTTTATTAAAAAAATCAGTTGACCACATATATTTGGGTCTATTTTGGGAATGATGTTCTATTTCATTAACCCATATGCCCATATTTTCACCAATGCCATAATGTCAGGGTTGGCCAACTATGGCCTATTGGCCAAATCTATGCTTCTACCTGTTTTTGTAAATAAAGTTTTATTAGAACACAGTCACAATCATATATTTATATATCCTCTATGGCTGCTTTTCCTCTATTGTAGTTGTGACAGAAACTATATGGCCTGCAAAGCCTAAAATATTTCTATGTGGCCTTTTACAGAAAATCTCTGTTAATCTCTGCTATAATGTCTTACTTACTCTAAATGTATAGTAATTCTGAAAATCAGGTTGTGTGAGTTATCCAACTTTGTTCTTTTTCCAAATTATTTTGGTTTTTCTACATTCTTGCTTTTTCCTTTCATATAACTTTTAGAACTAACTTGCCAATTTTTAACAAAAACCTGGTGGGAATTTGATTAAGATTGCATTGAATCTTTAGATCAATTTGGAGAGAAATAAAAATATCAAATCTTCTGTACTACACATAGTATATCTTTCCATTTATTATTATTATTTTTTATTTCTCTCATTAATGTTTTGTAGTGTTCAGGATACAAGTCTAATGCTTATTATGTTAGCTTTCTCCCTAAGTATTTCATAATTTTGGTTGTTATTGAAAATGGTGCATTAAAAAATTCAATTTCCCAATTGTTCATTGCTGGTGTATAGAAATACAATTGAGTTTTACACATTGATCTTGTTTCCTGTGACCTTGCTAAACTCACAAATACATGCTACTGGCATTTTTTGTAGATTCTTTGTGATTTTCTACTTCATCATGACATGTATAAAAAATTACAGTTTTCTTTTATTCCAATATGTATGCTTTTTATTTTTTATTTTTCCATATTGTACTGTCTAGGACATCAAATATAGTATTGAATGGAGTGGTAAGAGTGGACATCTTTGCTTTGTTCCTAATTTAGGGGGAAACTAAAGTGTTTTAAACAGGATCTGGTATCATCTGATTTCAATTTTATATAGCAGCAGCCAGGCTCATGTGATCGTTCTTACCTTTTCAAAGGGATGATACTGTGCATGTATATAGCCTGTATCAGTTAGCTTTCCTCGTAATAATGCTGTATAACAAATAACCACGATAGCTCAGTGGCATACACATCAATAGACATTTAGTTTTTGCTCCGTATCTATGGGTTAGTTGGAGCTTAGCTGCTCTAGGCTGAGCTAGGCTCCAGGCTGTGTGCTGGGTTAAGTTTATGCTGCATGATTTTCATCCTCCTTGGACTGTGTCTGCCAAGGGCAGGGTTTTCTTTTGTGTAGTGCAAGAGAGGAAGAGGGAAAGCCCTGCTGTGAAGTATGTTTCAAACCTCTGCTGATATTATGTCTTTTAAGATCCCATTAGCCAAAGCAAGTCATATGACCAAGCCTTAGGTCAAGTGGAGAGATGCATTCTTTTCCCACTGTGAGACTATGGTAGAGAGGTGGATGAATAATGTGATTCCAGGGTAGCAAATAACTGGGGTCAGTAATTCCATCATCACATCTCTTAAATGAGGGAACAGTCAAACTGCATGTGGCAGACAACCTATGAGTACTTCAAGGGCTGGGAGACTGCCTTATGTCTCTTTGTATCCATTTGAATAGCATAAAATGCCTGCATCATCATAAGCGCTTAATACATTTTTGTTGAATGAACGACTAGAATTTGTTAGTTGTTCACAAGCTAGCTTATTTTCTATTGCTGGTCAAGAGATTCTTGGTCCAACATTAACTTTACTTCTCATTTGTGTTTATACATCATTCTCAATGGGCTCCAGAAAACTACTTTTCTTTTTTTTTATGTTTATTTATTTTGAGAGAGAGAGTGTGTGCAGGAGAGGGCCAGAGGGAAAGAGAGAAGGGGGGGGGGAGAGAGAGAGAGAGTGAGTGAGAGAGACCTAAGCAGGTTCTGTGCTGTCTGCACAGAGCCTGATGTGGGGCTCAATCCCACAAACTATGAGATCATGACCTGAGCTGAAATCAAGAGTTGGACAGTTAACCAGCTGAACCACTCAGGTGCCTCCAGAAAACTACTTTTCAGTAACAGTAGAAAGGATAGGAAAAAATAACACCTTTGTGTCTGAGGAAAGGCTGTTCTCATTGGAAAATGCCTGGAAAGAGCCCGGAGAAAATAAGGACACCGGGTTTGTGTTCTGGTTCCATTCGTTAGCTGTGTAATGGGAATCACTTTATGTAATTTTATCTGTAAAATGTAAAAATTCTTCGTGAATACTTTGCTCTGCCCACCTAACAGGACTTTGTGATGGTGTCTATGAAATATATGGATGCATCTATATGATACATGTGAAATGACAGCATATATGAAATCATAAAGAGCTGTAACTAGGAAAGGCTGCAAACTCTAGGGAATTGCTATTCTGATGCTAACTGGTGACAGGGTTGATGGGGAGACATTCTCAGCTCTGAGAACAGCAACGCTCTGAGGTTCTGATGGTTTAAGGGAGGAGCCTCAGAGCTTTCAATCCTCTTTTTATAAAATCACAGCCTTTCATTTCACCACCCCTTACTTAACAGGCGCCTTGGTTTCCCTTTCTCCTCAGGGAAACTTCCACCTCCCTTTCTATCCTCACGTCACCTTTCCTTGGTCCCCTTCTCACCCTCTGTGCTTTACCCACATGAGCTTCTTTCCTCAAATATGCCACATGCTCGGTCTCATCTCTCAGGCTGGGCATATGCTGCTGCTTCTGCCTGAAATATGCTCCCCCACCCCCAAGCATTGCTCAATCCCACTCACCTTTCAGATCTCAGCTCTGCCAGCAAATGTTCCCTGTTCCCTGCATCTAAGTCAGTCACCCTTTTATGAGTGCCTACACATCCTGTGTAAACGTATTCTGTTTAATACCACCCTTGTGCAGTACTGCTAAGTGCTGTTTGTCTATGAAATATGTTCTAAAGCCATTTATATAAATTATAAAATATTTCAATATGAAAAACCCATTACATTACTGCCTGTGTGTGTGTGTCTGTGTTTCTTCTTCATCATGTCCTGCAACTTTCTTTTTAAAGTTTATTTATTTTGAGAGAGAGAGAGAGAGAGAGAGAGAATGAATGTGCATGCACACACATGTTGGGGAGGGGCAGAGAAAGAGGGAGACAGAGAATTACAAGCAGGCTCTCCACTCAGCACAGAGCCCAATGTAAGGCTCAGTCACGCAACCATGATATCATGACTAAAGCATGATATCAGGAGTCGGATGCTCAACCACCTGAGCCACCCAGGTGCCCCTATTGTGTCCTGCGTCTTAATGTCTTTCTTTCAGCCCCTGAGAGCTGGGGCTGGGCAGACTCGTCTATATACCCTTGACCAGTGAATATCAGTGTACGCTTTTGGAGTGTTCTCCTCCGTTGAGCACCTGCAGTATGGTCCTGAAGTGAGTGTGTTTGGCAACATATGCTATTTCCTCTGCAAGAGACTTTCTTCTTGCCATGTATACTTTGAGTCCTGGAAAACAGTTCTGACTCCAGTCACTGAGGCCAAGTATGACAGTGATGATGCTGCACTTGGTCCAGATGACCCAAGGAAGAGTATTTCATTGGAGGCATTGACAATACCTGGAGTTCATGATAAGGTAAACAGAGGGCAGAGACCCAGAAGATGCTGTGGGAAGGCAGAAAGGCCTCTGACATTATGGTATCATGGTAAAAACTTGGGAGGATTGTCTAACGATAGCTTGAGAGCAGCCGTTGGAAGAAATTATGGGTGGGTGGCAAGTCATAATGTAGAAAATTTGAAGACCACTTGCCATGTACAATGACAGGCCACCCATCCAAATAAACTTCGGTATAAGGACTCAAGATGGTGCCAATGTAGGGGCCACTTCCATTTCAGGAATACATTTCTCCATGCTAAATGGATACCAGTGTGCATCTATAATGGCACCAAGTGCGTTGTAAAGAATCAGTTCTTTGTTTACTCTTCTCACTCCCTCTTACCACTGGATTATAAGCTCTGTGTGGGCAAACCTCTTGTCTGTTTTATTTACCACTGCAGTGAATACTGTGGTCTACCATCTATTTCCCCCTTCAGGAATTAAGCATTCATTTCCTGGCTACTGATGTGTTTGTTGCTTTCTGATGGCTCACGGCAGAGCTCTCCCCTCGGCATTGTCCTGCTATAGAGAACTGCTTTGTTCTAGATTATGCCCCTTCTCTGCGACCAGCTGATGTTCAGTGAGTTTTAGACTGTGGTGGTGGTGGTGGGGGAGAGGTTTACAAAGGCCTGCTTGCCTTGCCTCAATCTAAGACAACTCTGAAGGACCTGCCAGTCCTACAGCTCCCATGTGATTGACTAAGGTCATTCTGGAACTGTATCATGGTGCAAATTCTGTGTCTAATCTAGCTCCTTCTACTCCCTCATAGGGGTTGTTCCTGAGGGTGCTCCCTAATAAGCTTCCTGAATGCAATTCTTTGTCTCAGCATCTATTTCCCAGGAAATCCCCCAGTGCTTGACTCCTTTCCAGCCTTGCACGGACAGTAGATAGATCCTCCATTTCATACATGATAAAGTGGAGGTTTGGTGCACTTCAGTGACTTTTCGAAGACCAGCCAGGTGCTACATGCTGAACTGGGAAAACACTTATTGCAAAGAGTTGATGGCTTAAATGAGAATGTATGTAAGTAACCATGAAGGATAGGTTCTTATTAAATGCTGGTGTTCTTTTTCTAAAGGGTTAGGGCTAGCCCTGCAGAGCTGGAGGAAAAAGGAAGGCAGTGTACAGAGAATCATGGTTTGTACTACCCTGTGATGAAACACACTCGGGGACTGGTTTCTACCCTTGCCCCAACTCGAAGATTCAGCCTCTTTATCCCTACTTACCTGGTCTATCTCCCTTTCAATAGCCTAACTTCATAGAAAGGACCCTTCTTTGCAATCATAGTTGGTATAAGGAGACATTAGCCTATAAATTAACTACTCCATAAAGACTCCTATTTCCGTGTACTAGGATACTTTTTGCTGTTGTTGTTAGAAAACATTTTGACCACACACTGAGATGATTATCACTGTAATTGTACTATAATCCCATCTGAGGAAACTATCTAGAAAATTAACTGATGACTGTTCACCTACCCACACGGAAGAGACTCACATTAGTCAAATCAGAACAAAGGAACAGTAGCCTTATTCACAAAGAGAGATTCTCCTTCTACCACACAGCTTTTTCTGTGGGTATATAGTGTGATTGTAGGGTCTAGAGGCATCCACCTAATATACACAAGGAATGTTTGCAAATTGATAACAAATGGCTAGTCATTTTCTCCAGAGATTTTTGGTGTAGGTGGTTTATGAGTTATTTCTCTTTTGGCATTTTGGATATAAGGGCAAAAAAAAAAAAAAAAGATATTAGGATGATAAGGAATTAAAGGCAACACATTATTCACTTAATGTTAACTTATAAATTCAAGGGATCTGAGTTTGGGGACCATTGTGTTGTGTCATCCTGGAAAATCTTTTGAATTCATCAGATTAGGCTAGGCTATGCTGTAGTAACAAACATACCACTCAAATTGGGTCATACGAGGCTATGATGTGGTAACAAGCCCCTCAAATATCCATGGGTTTATAGTCACTTACAGGAAGTACTGTGCTTGACTAAGTTCTCTTCATACTAGTTCTCTTTCAATTTATGATTCAGGGGTCCAAGTGGTTCTGTCCTAGGGCTCTTTTTTCTTGACATGTGGATGCTCGCATCACTGTACCAGGGGAAAAGGAAGCTGGGAGAACCTCCATCCATTCTTTTAAGCTTTGACCCTGAAGGGATACATGTTTTTTTCTGCTCACAATCCATTGGCCAGAACTAATTTCATGGCCTTGCCTGCTGAAAGGAGGCTGGGAAATGTCAGGCCATAACTAGGTCTCAGTTTTTGTATCTTCAAACTAATCTATTAAATAATGAATGCCTTAAAGAAATAGTACATGCCTTTTAGGTTTAGTCATTGTGCTAAACTCTGGCTGATGTGGTGGGCAAGATGCACATAATCTCTGCCTTCACAGAACCTCTGTTTTGAGGGGAGGTCAGATGTGCAAGCACTGACAATAAAGTGCAGTGATGCCCCAGCAGGGGAAACTGAGGGTACAATAGTCATTTACTGCTCCAAGTACCATATCTGGATTAAGGATAGTGTCTTCTGGAGGAAGTGTTATCTTAGCTGAAATCTGAAGGACAACTGAATGTTAACCAGCAAGTGGAATCTTTAAAGCAGAACAATTGCCTTTGTGAAGGCCTGAAAAATGGGAGAATATCTTCCCAGGGTGTTGGGAAGTTTCCATGATATAATATATATTTAAAGTATTTTGCAAACCTTTAAGTATTATACGTGCTTGGAAGGTTTACTTACTAATTAGCGCTTTGAGCAGAAATGTTAGTATAATGGCTACCACCGGAGAGAATCAGCCTTGTGGATGTGGAAGAAATGGCAGTCATGGGTTGAACCCAGGCATTCAGACTCATGAGCCCAAGTTCTTTTTTTTTTTAATTTTTTTTTTCAACGTTTATTTATTTTTGGGACAGAGAGAGACAGAGCATGAACGGGGGAGGGGCAGAGAGAGAGGGAGACACAGAATCGGAAACAGGCTCCAGGCTCTGAGCCATCAGCCCAGAGCCCGACGCGGGGCTCGAACTCACGGACCGCGAGATCGTGACCTGGATGAAGTGGGACGCTTAACCGACTGCGCCACCCAGGCGCCCCGAGCCCAAGTTCTTAAGTACAAAGCAACATTACCTGTTTAGAAAGCAAGTTCAAATGCAAGTATAAAACACATTATTGTAGGGATAACTATTAACTTGATCCAACTTATACTTTTATAGAAGAGTAGATGATATACAGCTTCTGATAATTCATTTTTAGTAGCAGATTGCTATGTTTTGATTATTTATGAATCAGGCTGAAAGCAATGAGGAGGGGAACTGCAGTGAAATCTAGAAGACTAGACTGGACCACCTGTCTATTTGTCCATAGCCAAGCCAGGGACAGGGGAGTGTTTTCTTTAGGCCTAGTGCATCATGTCTCCCATGTCCAGAAATCATCCCTATTTCTATCAGATCCTGTCATGCATCTGCCAGTTCATAGGTGAAACAAACATCCCTGCTGCCCTCCTGCCCCAACCCATTTGAGGACCTCAGGGAAGTAGCAGCCAAGGGGTGAAGAAGGTAGGAAGTAGGAAGGAATGGATGAAGAAAAGTCTTTTGTACCAAGGATAAATTGGTTCTCTTTGAAAAACCCTGGCCTGTCAATTTTCTGCTCCTCCCAACTCATTTTGCCTCCATTGTTATGCGGGGACTAAAATATTCATTTCATGAAGAAATTGTCAAACTTTAGTGCTTTGAGATAATTGATGCATTTCATCAGCTCACCAAATTGAGAGAACGACTCAACAGAGGTCTGCCATCAGGCAGTCTCAGCCGAGAATTCTTTCATCAGAGTCACGCGAAGATCTTCCTTGGAGATGCGGGTAAATGGCCCAGTAATCGGGAGACATTGGAGAAAGCACACTCCCAGAACAAGACAGGGAACAAAAGGCTTTCCTGGCCAGGAAACGCTCTCACAGGGGACTTGTTGGTCCCAGACTCTGCCTCTGATTGGAAATGTAATCACTTGGCTATGTTTAGCTGTGTCCAGTAAGGGGCCATTGGCGGCAATGCTCCACTAACTAGAAATCTCTTCTGCAATCAAATTAAACATGGCCACAGCTTCCTTGTGATTCATGCCGGTTATTCCAGAGACATTTTATTGCAGAAATGCTTTTTAAACATTAATTATGCTGCACATAATATGACCCAGATAAAATATGGGCGTATTATGACTTGTCTGTGGCATCGGGGTGTGCTGTTTAATCCCTAGCAAGGGCTTTTAGGAAGAAGATGGGTCAGACCTTTTGTTTTGGATTTTCATTCCTGGGGCATTCTAGGTCTGCTCTCCAAATGTGGCTGCAAAAAGATTTGGGTTTTTATTGCTCACCCTGAATTAGCCTTGTCCTTTTCCCACACTCCCAAGTCTCTAGGAGGGACCACCAAGAGCCCTCAAATTTCCTGGGAAGACCCGGAGATTGACTTGGGAACCTATGCTTTAACAACCCTCTGCCTATGCCAGGCACAGCCATCCTGTCTCCTGAAATGTTGACACTGGTGCTGATTGGCTGCTGCCTGTGCTTCACCATTTGTTAAATATTGTCAGTACCACACCTGGAGGTATGCATCATCCTCATTTCTCACGTACAGAAACTGAAGCTCTGAAAACATATGTTACTTGGCCAATATCTCACTGTTATAAGCAGCAGAGCTGGATTTCTTTTTGTCTATTTCTTTTTGTCTCTGTGATGTTTCCCCAGTGTTTTTCAAACTTCTATCTAAAGCACTGGATGGGGCGCCTGGGTGATCAGTCAGTTAAGCGTCCGACTTTGGCTCAGGTCATGATCTCATGGTTTGTGAGTTTGAGCCCCACGTCGGGCTCTGTGCTGACAGCTCGGAGCCTGGAGCCTGCTTCAGATTCTGTGTCTCCTTCTCTCTCTGCCCCTCCCCAACTTGTGCTCTGTCTCTCAAAAAAAAAAAAAAAAAAAAAATGTAAAGCACTGGAAATCTTTCTTTAAAAACAATCTTTTTACTTTTTTTAAGTTTTTATTTAAGTTCCAGTTAGTTAACATACAGTTAACTACAGTGTAGTATCAGTTTCAGGTGTATAATCTTATGTGAAAGTTTGGAGAAGGAGCTGCCCAGGATGCAGTGGGGGTGGGGGTGCAGAGCCTTGCAGGCAGTGCCCCTTCCCATCATTTGCTCTGGTTTTTCCCAGGTGCTTGTCTGGAACCTCTGAGTGTAAAGATGACTGTCCTCTCTCCTGGAGGGCCGGGAGACAAATGAGTCCGTCTTCTGCTGGTTGTTTGTTTGTGGAGCCCATCCTTGGTCCCAGCACTCCCTTATGTTCAGAGGAAATAGCTGTGGCCCAAATTGATAACACTCCCTGCTCCTTGGAGCTTGCCTTTTCCCTGAGCAAATGGAGACAAAAACAAAGTGAGTGAAAACAGTGTACTCTACATTAGATGGCATAAGCACTGTGGACTTAAAGCCAAACAGGACTGGGAGATGAGGCCTATGGGAGTGTCAGTGGAACAGTTTTCAACAAGATGACCAGTAAAGGCCACATTGGAAAGATGACATTTGAGCGAAGGGGGTAGGCTATCTGGGAAGGGCAGTACCCAGCTGTGGGATGAGCAAGGGGGATGGCCAGTGAGGTGAGGTGTTGAGGAAGGAGCCAAGAGGCCTGAATCCCAGTGGGATGGGGAGCAGAGTGGGAGGGCAGGCAAGCGAGGTAACAGGGCAGGTGTGAAAGACCGCGTGGGCCATTGAGGGTCCCAAGTGAGGTAAGGAGCCATTGGAGAGTTTGGACTTGGAAGGAGGCCCAATGTGGCTCACATCTCACAGGGTGTTTCCCTTATCTCTGTGGAGGACAGGCTGAAGTTGGTATAGAATGAGTCCTGGCAAAAGTCAGACTTCCCTTGAGGATGTCTTGGGGGCATGTAGCACCTTATGTCAGACCCCTTTCGACATCCCTGCTATCTTTGGAGCCTACCTCAGTTTTTTTTTTTTTAATATGAAATTTATTGTCAAATTGGTTTCCATACAACACCCAGTGCTCATCCCAACATGGGCCCTCCTCAATGCCCATCACCCACTTTCCCCTCCCTCCCACCCCCCATCAACCCTCAGTTTATTCTCAGTTTTTAAGAATCTCTTATGGTTTGCCTCCTTCCCTCTCTGTACCTTTTTTTTCCCCTTCCCCTCTCTCATGGTCTTCTGTTAAGTTTCTTAGGATCCACATAAGAGTGAAAACATATGGTATCTGTCTTTCTCTGTATGACTTATTTCACTTAGCATAACACTCTCCAGCTTCATCCACGTTGCTACAAAAGGTCATATTTCATTCTTTCTCATTGCCACGTAGTACTCCATTGTGTATATAAACCACAATTTCTTTATCCATTCATCAGTTGATGGACATTTAGGCTCTTTCCATAATTTGAACCTACCTCAGTTTGAAACTGTGAGGTTGAAGGGAAAAATGAAAGTGCGTGTGTGTGTGTGTGTGTGTATGTGCACACACACTCATGAATGAATGTGTGAGAGTATGAGTGTGTGAGTGTGTATGTGTGTGAGTGTGAAGTGGGTGTTTAGGGAAATGGGGGAGTGCAAACTTGCTGCCCAGGACAGGATCACGTATGTGGCAGCCCGCTCTGGCCAAGTGCTGTAAACGGGTGGTGGAGGTCAGTGGAGGGACTGCACGACACAGGGAATCGTGAGCCAGCTCAGCCTGAGCTCTGTTTTCTGGTGGTTGTCCCAGCCTCCTTCTCCATCTGACTGCATCTGCTTCCAGGTCAACTCTCTGATTCCCCCGAGTGAGGGGTGTGGGTCATTCTCTCATGGTTTACCTTGGCTGTATCTCATGGTGAGCTTCCTGTTTTGAACCATCTTGAACTGTAATGAGGTGTTCCTGTCACATCTATGATATGGTGGACTTCTAGAGGGGCTCAGCCATGCCTTGTCCATTTTGGAACTCAGGTGCTCAGCCAGTGCCTGAGACTTGGCAGGAGCTCTCAGTATTAATAAGACTAATGGGGGTCTTTCTTCTTTTTATGAATATTCCCATCAGAAGTGTGTCTTCCATGGCCCAAAGCTTTATTGTTCCCACCAAATAGATTTTTCTTTAAAGCTTTCTTAATGATCAATTACTAACCAGTTGTTCTTATCAATTTGCCTGGTCAGTCTGAGTTGATTGTAAATTTAGATGGTGGAAAGAGACTGCTTTGTGGGCCAGTAATTGGGCTTTCTTAATAGCGACATTGGATCTGAGCTGAGTGGTAGTGAAACAGAAGATGGTCATTGCCTAGGCCTGGTCTGGGCCTTAGATGATAGTGTCTGATAGATGGGGAGACTGTCTAATGCTCAGGACCAAATAAATGCTATGGGAGAGCTAGATAAATGTCCCTAAAGAGGAACTGCAAAAAAAGGCGTTTATTTATCATAGATTTAGGAGAGGAAACATTATGACCTTGGGGAGGCAGGGTGATGAAATGGTCTGGTGGCAGGTACAGCTTTGGTCATCTCAGGCTGTAACTCTGGCAAATTCTCACTGGCCCTTCCCGAGTGGCATCTGGGAGTCCTGTGGGATCATTTGGGCTGTGGGTTTCTGCAGTGTCTGTGCATTGCCTCGGGAGCCATTTGGAAGAAGGATGCTCTGTGTACATGACACAGCACAGAGGATGGTCCCCATGTGACTCACAATGGAATCTGAAGCACTGGAGGAATTGGATTAGCAAGATTCAAGGCTGGAGAGAAATTGGGTCACATGCTTTCCTAGGAAGTCGGAAATCAAGCTGTCTGGCTCAGGCAGAGTGGATGTGTGGATGGGCCACATAGGGAGGTGATTGTCATGTCTGTAGGTCAGCGGCTATCCCAGGGTAGGTAGCAGTGATGTTGGAAGGGAGTGGGTTGTAGTCAAGAGATTCATGTTCAAATTCTGCCACTGCCACCTACTTGCTACCTGTTATGGGAACATGCATGTTTTGAAGATCCCCAATATCTCAGAACATGACTGTATTTGGAGATAGGGCCTTTAAAGATGTAATTAAGGTAAAATGGGGTCATATGGGGGGCTCTCATCCAATCTGACTGGTGTCCTAATGAGAAGAGGAGACTGGGACCCAGACATGCATGGAGGGAAGATTATGTGAAGACGTAGGGAGAAGAAGGCCATCTGTAATCCAAGGAGAGAAGCCTGGAAGAGATCCTTCCCCCACAGCCCTCAGAAAGAACCAACTCCACCAACATCTTGATCTTGAACTTCTAGGCTCCAGAACTGTGAGAAAGGAAGTTTCTGTTGTTGATGCCCTGTGGTACTTCGTTATGGTAGCCATAGCAAACAAATAAATTACTTAAATGAGCATGGATAAGTTGTTTCACTTCTCTGGGCTTCAGTTTTCCATCTGTAAAATGAGTCACTCATCTGAGAGCACCTGATGAAATAACGTATCAACTATTCTCTGTAGATGGGAAGTGTTGAAGAAATTATTGGCTATGATTGACAGTTTTCCTCAAGATTGCATCATTTACTCATCACTCATTCTGTAAATATTGAGTGCCTATAATGTGCCAGACACTGTTCTCATGGCTGACGTTACAGGTGCAGAAAATAAAGACAAAAATATCTCTGACTTCCTGGAACTTTGCATTACAGGGGTTACTGGTGGGAGGTGGGAGAGTAAGAAACAATGGACAACACAAGTACAACACATGGTAAACAAGAAAAGGATGAATGTGATGTAGAAAATAAAATCAGAGAAAGGGACAGGGAGAGCTGGTTTTGGAGTGGTCAAGAGTTTTAAAATAGTGTGGTTGTATGAGCCTTCCTGAGAAAGGGAAATTAGGGCAAAGACAGGAAGTAAAAGTGAGCAAGCCAGGTGGACATCTGGGAGAAGAGTGTTCTGCAAACAGAGACTAGCACGTGCCAAGTCCCTGGGGCCCAGAGAAAGTTTCAGGTACTTGTAACCCATAAAGCCCTGATTTAGATTGTCTGGAGGGTGTTGAGTATTTTGGCAGGTGTGTGATAAACACCTTTCTTTATAGTATGTGTTAACCCATATGGTCATTATCAAGGATGGTACTGAAACCTGATATAGAGGATTGGTTTAGAGAGACTATCTTATTGTTTGTTGGGGGAGGGGATTCAGAGGAGTGGAACAAGCTGAGACAGTCCGTAGCAGTTAGTAGACTTCCTCTTTGAGGCATGCAACTCCTACAATCGGGTGGTAAATAGCATCTCTCAGGGCCTGAGAAGCAAAAGAGCAGATGGTCCAGGTGACCTGGGGAGCCTATAACAGAGATAGGATTTGAATGTTAAAAGAAAGAGGTGAGGGGCACCTGGGTGGCTCAGTTGGTTAAACCTCCCAACTCTTTCCATTTTGGCTCAGGTCATGATCTAATGGTTCCTGCGATTGAGCCCCATGTTGGGCTCCGTGCTGACAGCGCGGAACCTGCTTGGGATTCTCTCTCTTTCTCTCTCTGCTCCTCCTCGCCTCTATCAAAATAAATATGTAAAAATTTTTAAAAAATAAAAGAAAGAGGAGAGTCTGTATAATTTCATAAGCTCAGTGAGAATCCTCTTCTAATTGAGTCCTCTGGAGGAAATCACAGCCTTATGTACAAACTATAAATCATAGAGAAGTATGAAGTAAAAGAAAATAAAAGTCACCCCCAGGTACTGGCCCAGGTTGGTGTTTTAATAAACGTTAGACGGTGGAAAGAGTGACTGTTGAGTGAGAATTGCAACACTGAAAGAAAGAATGAACTGCTACCATGCTGGTATGTTTCTACTATTTTTCCCCATCTGTTATCTTTTTTAAAAACTTTTTATCTGTATTTAATATCCTGATTTTTTTACTCTCAAAAATAAAACAAGCACTTCTTTTTGTTATTATAAACTTTCCATAAATACTGTAACATTATGTTTCATAATCTATTGATGCATCCATCCAGTATTAGCCTGCTACTCATGTTTCTCATTATAAATAAGACTGTGTAGAACATCTTTGTACATGAATTTTTCTTTTTCTTTTTTATTTCCTCTTCCAACATTCTTAGGATTATTTTCCTGGAATCAATTTCTAGGCGTAGAATAGAATTACTTTAGTAAAGGGTACAATTTCTTCAGGGCTGTCAAAATCAATGTGAATCATCTTTATTTTATTCTCTATTGGATCACTTCTTTTGCTGAGTTTTGTTTCTCCTGTAAATTGGAAAAGCTTTCTTTCCATCTTTATCCAAGATGCTACTAAACACATTGAGCACAGCAGGTTCAAGGGTGTGATTTACTCCAGTTTGAAAGTTCTTTATGTTTGAAAATTCCAATTCTGTGAATTATAATACTGTCTTCCTTCATGTTAATTTAAAATTTTGTCTAATTATCTTGCTTAAAGGGAGTTGCCCGAGAATAGCCTTTGATGCCTAAGTGTGCAGCCTATGTTTTCCTAGTAGTGAGAATTTCTAAGCTTGATGTAGTTAAAGATAGATGTAAAAAAGCATTTAGCACTGGTATCAGATTTATTTAGTTTTAATTGTTTTATGTGAGTTGAATTGGTATGACTAGATTTGTGATGTTCTTTGCAAAATTCATTCCTTTTTTAGCAGGGCACATTTCACAAGATAATCTTGAAATGGCTAGACATCCTTATCTTTTTTAATGGTTTTTAACTCCTATTAGCTATAATGGGATTTCCACAAATAAATTGCTGCATTTTGTTGAAAGATAGATACTAGCACCCAGCTGACCGTCCCCCAAGCACGGGGGGTTTTGATCCTACTCACACACATGCCATTTTTCTTTCCTCAATGCAGTACAATTTTAAAAACTCCGTTAAAGAGCAGGAACATATTTACTAGACAACGATGTGATTCTGGTTTTTGAAGGCTGACAATGTGCTTCCATCAGTGCATTTGGCTGCCTGGGAAAAACAATTCTTTAAAAGCTCCCAATAAATGACATAAATAAACCAGTGAGGAGCCAGGGGCCTGCTCAGACTCTGCTGAATTATATGTCCCTGTGACAAACTATTGTTTGAGGACAATGACAAACATTTCAGACCATCTATGGAAGTCACTGGGGGGACTTTCTTTCTCTCTAATAGCCCCTGAAGGCTTTCTGGCTAATAGTGTGTATAATGAGTCCAGTTTTCCAGCCCCTGAGAGGAGAGGCTGGGTTGCTTTCGTATGCGCAGGGAAGGCCTCTGAAATTTCAGCAGTGGCAAAATTTGGTCTTTTGTAAGGGAGGCACACAACCTCCTCAGCCGGGGAAGCTGAGGAGAGAGGGAGAAAAGGTGAGGGTCATAGGACAAGATGCCAATGTAGGGCTTCACATCTGGGGCCCAAGTCAGGATCAGCTCTCAGGTTTACTCAGAGCATCACAGCCAGAGAACGGAGGGCCAGTCCAGTGCCAAGATACTAACTCAGGTTTGGAAGAGGCTTGGCAGATGCTGATGGCTAGGGGACACTCTAGTCACCTTCCCTTCCTTGTCCTCCCCACCCTCCATCACAGGCTCTCTATATGGGAGTCTCTACGTCACTGAGATGAGATTCCAGATCTCCATTTTAATAAACCTCAAACCCCTCAGGCGATTCTGTGGCACACTCAAGCTGGACAGCCCCTGGTTGGGTTCGGGCCTGCCCAGGGCTGGGAAGGTGGCATCTATTCCCATGTCTGCATGGATCGCTGAACTAGGAATTGGGAGGCCAGAATCGTAGTGCTGGATTCCAATATTTGTTTGTGGAACTTCGACATGCCACTGTTCCAAGTCTTGGTCCATTTATTTGTGAAGTCAGGGTATGGACCTGTGGCTCACAACTCTGGTTGCACGTTGGAATCACCAAGGAAGCTCTGAGGAAATGGAAAAGCCCGCGCCCCCTACAAGCTCTGTGAATTGGAACATCTACCTGCAGGTGGAAGCTGGGCATCTATAGATTTATTCCAGCCTGAGGCTCAGAGAAGTAAAGGCATTTGGCCAAATTCTTCCTAAATAATTATTTATACAGTTGGGCTTGAATTGAGGCTTTCCTGTGCCCTGGAAGAGCACCTCATCATCATCAACAATAAAAGATGAATCATCAGTGCAGGTCAAGTTGGCAGCCTCAGATCTGGGCTTCCAGTAGAAAGACGTAACAGAGGGTTGGAACACTATCCTGTTGGTTTGGTTACATAGGATTGGGATCTCAGCATTGGGGCCACAGGGCATGAAGAAATTTGTGGATGGGTGGAAGAGGAACTAAGGGAATTTAACCCAGTTCTAGGACACGCACTGAGGTAGTAGCAACAACTCAAATCACAGTGTCCTGGAAAGTATGGAGAATTCAGTCTTCAAGGTTGGTGACCATCCTCGTGGTGTCTAAGTAGGGGTCTCACAGTGAACCAGCAGGAGGCTTGAAGATGAATCAGGATAATCCCTGTGTCATGATCTTTCTAGTTTTTCCAGCTAGGGTGAAGGCCAAGGTCTAGGCCAAGAAAGAGGAGGGCCTCAACCAAGGAAACTGGGATTCAGGAAGAGGCTGCCAACTCCAGGGGAGCTCTAGAACAGTACTTCTTAAAGGGTGAGCCTCAGATCAGCAGCGTCAGAATCACCTGGTGAATCATTATACATGCAAGTTCTACTGAATCAGAAGCTCTGAGGGGTGGATCCTGCAACGTGTGATGCAAAGAGCCCTCCAGATGATTCTGATGTACACTGAAGGCTGAGGCCCACTGGTGTAGAGTTTTTGTAAGGAGCAAAGGCAAAGAAAATGTCTTGGGGGAACATATGGTACAATGGGCCCGTCATAACTAATCACTGACTTAGAGACACAGGAGGAAACTTGCATCCCCTTGTTGGATATGGGCCTCTATTGCTATGATGAGGATTATCAGGGCCCCCAGATGACCAGAGCTGGGCACATCAGGGACTACTAGAGGCAGGGGAGGAGATGCCAATGTCCATGGATACACCTGGAGATACTCAGGTGGTACCTCCTCCCTCAGCGCTAGGGCTGAATTCTGCTCACCACACCCTCTGCTTCCCTTGCTGAGTGCTGCTGGGTCCAAGTGAGAATAAAGTCAAATATTTTTGAAAAGTTCTGTGTCCAGCCATATTCAGATGATACTTAGGCCACACAGATAACATCTTCCTCACGGTCAATAAAAGTGATGCACAGCAGACTGTGGAGTTATTCAACACAGTTTTCAAAGATCTCTTTTATTGCCTGTGTATAAAAGCATGCAGAGACTCCTTTTTTTTTTCTGAGAGGGCAGCAATGATACACTGATTTGGTAGAAATAAATGATGGACATGTTGTATCAGGCACAGTGGGTCCTCCATTCATGTGAATTATTTTGCTGCATAAAAAAACCCATAAGTGAACAGGCTTAAAACAGGCACAACCTCATGTCTGTGAACACCACATGGAAGAAACCTTCACTGCTTTTTTCTAATATGATTGTGATGGCTACTTTTATGTGTCAACTTGACTGAGCTAAGGGATGCCCAGAAAGCTGGTAAAACATTATTTCTGGGTGTATCTGTGAGGGTGTTTCTGGAAGAGGTTAGCATTTGAATCAGTAGACTAAGTAATAAAGATTGCCCTTACAAATGTGGAAGGGCATCATCCAGTTAGTTGAGGGCTTGAGTAGAACAAAAAGATGGAGAAAAGCTGAATTAACTCTCTCTCCTGAAGCTGAGACATTTATCTTCTTCTGCCTCAGGACATTGGCACTCCCGACTCTTGGACATTTGAACTCAGACTGGGACTTATACCATGGCCCTCCGATGATCAGGCCTTTGGACTCAGGCTTAACTACACCGCGGATTTTCCTGGTTCTCCAGCTTGCAGATGGCAGATTGTGGGACCTCACAGCCTCCATGACCATGTGAGCCAGTTGGTATTATTAATCTCTTTTATGTACATCTATGTATATCGTATTGGTTCTATTTCTCTGGAAAACCCCAATACAATGATAATGGATGTACTTGAAGTAGTAATGTTTGAGCAGTAGTTACTGGCATTGAAAGCCCCCATTATAGAGACATGGTCCAAACTGACCACTTGAGAAGGAAATAAGTAATTCTTAAGCTGTCTGTGGTTATTGGATATATTCAAGGGGGATGCCTCCAATTGAAACCACACCCTTGTCTTTGCCTCCAGAAGGTGGAGATATGCGTTTTGGCTTAAGCCAGGATGTTACTAAAATTTTTGTTTAGTTTGAGTGTAAGCAGACATATTTCTAGATCTTTGTGGCTTGATGGAACATTACTTTCTTTAACTCACCTTGACATGGTGTACAGAGTTTGACTTTCTTGTATATTTTTGGTGGGAACTAGACATGTGAAAACAGCCTCTACTGTGCAACTGAATTTCCTGCACCCGGGAAATTCTAACGTAGATATAACCACCTCCCTGCGGTGAGGAGACTGCAGAACCACAGCCTCTGGAGATGCCTGGAATTATTTTTTAACTTTCTGTTATGAAAATGTTCAAGTTCAGACAGAAAATGACAGAATAGTGCAATGAAGCCCCATGTAATCATCACCCACCTTCAACAGTCTTCAACAGAAGTGTGTTTTCTGTACCTCCATCCACTTCTCTCCAGTTCTCTCACCATGACTGATTTATTTTGAAGCAAATCTCAACTATCATGTCATTTCATCCACATATATGTCAGTATGTATTTCTAAAAGACAAGAATTCTTTAAAAAAGCATAATCACAATACCATTATCACATGTAAAAAAATGACAGTATCTACTTATTAGCATCAAATATCCAGTGTTTACTTCCCTGATTGCATCATAAGTGGTATTTTTATTGTTGGTTTGCATGAATGAGGATACAATACTTAGCATCCTTCGTCTTCTGTTTGGGCTCAGAAATCCTAAATAAATTCTGAGGGGCCGAGGCTGTTGTGTCATCCCTCCGTAGCCCAGTGATTGGCCCAGCAAGCACATCGTCTGCCAAATTCTGGCAGCAGAAGCCAGAGGGGCAGGTGGTAGAAAAATCACATGAACGTAGGTTGCCAGGATCCCAGCTTGGGTCTAAGCTGTGTTCATTGTAAAATCTGGACATGATTTCAGCACTGGTGGGGAAAGGCCACCATGGAGTCTACCTGATGAGAAGCTAAGGATTCACTTGGGCAAAGGCTGAGATGAAGGATGAAAGAGTTGCTCCAAAGAATAGGTCCCAGGGTGGGGCTGGCTATCCTTGGCTGTCATCCATTGCCAGTAGATCCTACTTACCTCCTGGAAGCATGCAGTGTGTGTGACCCAGTTCACATTCTGGAAGAATGCAGTGTGATGGCTCTGGGTTTGAAGGCTGGTGATAATAGGTACCTACTAGTCAGGTGCTTTCCTTACCCAAGGTCAGGGGCTCACTAAGATCCCCATGGGACTTTGAGAATTCAAGTTGCTGGCACTGCGAAAGCAAGGCAAAGTAGCTGATGAATTTGATTAAAGCCCATGGTCTATGAGTGGAGTATCAGATTATTTTGGGATACAATTATTGGCATCCCTGTCTCCTTTAAAGGAAGGTAGGGGAGAACTCACCTATTTATCCTTCTGTTCATTTATCCATCTGGTTATCCATCCATCCCCTTTCTGTTCTCTCTACTTTGTGGTTCTCCTCAATAAGCAGACAAGTTCTTTCCATGTGGCTAGGGACAATGGCTGTTGATAGCCCTAGATTATTCATACTAACACAAAGGGAATTTCTCTCTTACATCATCTGTATGTCAATTCCAGTGAGGAAATGCCACTGGTCTTTTTGGAATCACATGCCCTCAGTTACTGTGTTCAGTAAAACAGGATACTCCAGTAGGTAAGCTTATATCAGGCACCCACCCTGTGGCCAGAGGAGAAGGGAAAAAGAGGGGAATATCTAGGGCAGGAAAAACAAACTCACTAATAAACTACAATATCTATCACACTCTGGATTCAGCAAATACCAGCCCGTTTCTTCATCCTTACTTGCACAAACCATCCCTACGTCGGGGTAAGTATCACCTTGCATCCCTCTCCTCTGTACCTGTCCCCATTTCTCCATGTAGGATTTGTAACAGTGTCATCAGGACAGAGAGGAGTGAGGAGGTGGGCTGGTGGGATGGCTTGTGTGTGAAGGAGTAGAGAGAAGTCAGAAGAGGAGAAAGCAGACTTCTGGTTCTCCTGTGTGTGTGAGCGTGCCTGCGCGCACCCACCCACACACAAACACACCTGCACGCACAGGCACATTCATGTGGATTAGCTGATCAATGCTTTATTTAAAAAAAAAAACAAACTCTGAAGTTGAGGGTAGTTTTGTGATGACTGATAGGACTCTGAACACCATCCCTTGTTCCAGGAAACTCACAAGGGGGGTAATTTGGCACTTGGTCAACAATTCCTGAGAGATTTTAAAAACAAAATAAGAGTGTTTGCAACTTTCTTTACAAGTCTTTCTAAATCTGAAGAAACAAGCCCAATTGTTAACTAATAGCCAATAATAGATTGGTTTACAGAGGATGCAATAATAATCTGTATATTTGGTATATTTATGTTCATTCTATAAGTATTATTTGTCTGTTTTTAGTTATCCAGAGGAGTTCATAATTGATCTTTTCTTTTAAAGATATTTGTTAATTTCTGATGCTCATCATTGGTCAGGAACCCTTATCCCTTTACAAAAGTGAGTCCAAGGGAAAAAGAGTACTTTTATGCAATGATCTACTTAAAAACAACATTCAAGAGCATTCTGTAGCAAACAATTGGGAACTGCTGGTACTCTTTAGATTCTAATATAAACATGGTCAAAAAGTCTGGGCATGAGTTAGAAACGACTGAATATTAAAAATGCAAATGGAACAGCTGAACTCAAGGGAAATGCTTCATAAGCAGACAAAAGTACCATCAAAAATGCTGTAGTGGTGTTATGAAATTTTAATTCATGATCAGAAAATTTTCTCGCAAGTCCCAATACTTCTTTCCAATATATCTTTCAAATTATAGTGGGACCCGGTGGGTAACTTTTTAAATATCCCTCAAATTGCAAGTAGATGAACATTTGGCCCAAATACTTTAAAATTCTTACTCTGGCTAAGCTTGGGGATTCAGTAGGAAGAGTTACATCAGCACAGACCAGCCCTGCCTCTTATATCTTACATCTTCTAGCAACCAGAATGTGTTTCAGGCACGCATTTTGGAGTTATGTTTAACAATCCCGAGACATCATCTCTATTCAGCCTCACAGCCTCCGGTGGAGACGAAGAGAATATTAAATAATCGAGAGGGCCTGCCATGAAATCTTGCAGCTCTTGAGTGAAGCTCGGCATCAGGGTGACTGCTTTTTAAAAAAATATTATGTTTGCATTTTGTTTCAGAAATAATATGCTTTAAGCTCTTAAAATGAGCATTACTGGGTGCTCAAGGTCAGGCACAACCTTGAGTGTTAATGGAGTGTTAAAAGAAACCGGTTTAAGGTAAATTCCATTGGTCTTACACTGAAAAAATTTATTTAGGTGCGACTGAGCTTGCAAGCTCAGGTAAATCATCCACACTTGACAGCGGTGTGGAAAGAAAGCGGAAACAAGTAGAAAGCCAGTGTTTTGAGGTTCGCAAAGGGCTTGAGGTATGGTGTGACTAGAGGTCTGTTGGATGTCTTAGCTTTCTATGGCTGTGTAACAAATGACCACAAGTTTAGCAGCTTAAACAATTCCTGTTTGTTAGCCCACAGTTCTGTAGGTTAGATGTCCAGTACATCATGCCTAACTTCTCTGCTCAGGCCTCACTTAGCTGAAGTCAGGGTGATCGTTGGACTGAGTTCTCACCTGAAGGCTCTAGGGATGAATCCACTTCCAGTCGCATCACTGTTGTTGTTGGCAGAATTCAGTTCCTTGTGGTTGCAGGGTTGAGGTTCCCATTTTGTTGCTGACTGTCATCTTGGGCCCACATTCCTAGACCCATGGGCCCCTCCATCTTCAAGTCAGCAATGGCACGTCAAATTCTTCTTGTGCTTTATTTTATTTTATTTTATTTTATTTTATTTTATTTTGTTAATGTTTATTTATTTTTGAGAGGGAAAGACAGAGCACAATTGGGGGAGGGGCAGAGAGAAAGAAGGAGACAGAATTCGAAGCAGGGTCCAGGCTCTGAGCTGTCAGCCTGACGTGGGCCTTAAACCCATGAACCACAAGATGATGACATGAGCCAAAGTTGGATACTTAACCACCTGAGCCACCCAGGCACCCCTCTTCTTGTGCTTTGAAATCTCGATCTCCTCTGTTGTTGACCTTTAGACCCAGATTTATTATTTAAAAAAAATGTTTTTTAATGTTTATTTATTTTTGAGACAGAGACAGAACATGAACAGGGGAGGGTCAGAGAGAGAGGGAGACACAGAATCCGAAACAGGCTTCAGGCTCCGAGCTGTCAGCACAGAGCCTGATGTGGGGCTCGAACCCACAGACCGCAAGATCATGACCTGGGCCGAAGTCAGACGCTCAACCGACTGAGCCACCCAGGCGCTCCTAGACCCAGATTTAAAGGGCTCCTGTGATTAGGTCAGGCCCACTCAGGTAATCTCCCTGTCTTAAAGTTAATTGGTTTGGGATGTAATTATATCTGTAAAATCTCTTTATAACATAAATAATTATGGCAGTAATATCATATTCACAGTCCTAGGTTATACAGGGTATGCATACCAGGGGATAGGACCTTGAGGGGCATCTCAGACTCTTTCTACCACCGTGGTGTTTGTTGAGACCCACACCCTGCAGCCAGTGGCACTGCCTCTTAGAAGACTGAACTTCTGATGAGTCTGTTGGAAGGAGGGGGACAAAGGAATAATGATTCAGGCGGGGGTGGGGGTTACCTAGAAACCACATGTGCCTTTTATCGGGTCTGCTTCCTAATGTAGCAGGCACCTTATTATGTCCTTCTTAAGACCTCAAAGAGTAACATGAACTATCTAGAAATCTTGATAAGTGAATACATGAACCTAGCTGGAGATGCAGGAAAGAGGCTGGCCTCCTCTTGTGCCACCACTGGGAATCCATGAAAATTGGGAAAATATGTCATTTAATTGGATACAGTTTTGTGGGCACTGCCTGGTCAATTGGCTATCAGATCCAGGACAGTCCCACTCACCCCTCAGCCAGGCACCTTGTGCACAGTCATGTGCAGTGTCCCTGTGTAGACTCTGGGTCCAATACAAGTGGGCCTGGGCCTGGGCCTGTGTGGGTCTGGGCAGTAGACACAGAATTTTGTTGCATCTAGAGAGGGAGAACTATAAACACTATCAATTTACACAGCAAAGGGCAAAGGGCATAGAGAAGAGCTTCTTACCTCAGCACCATTGACCTTTGGAGCCAGACAGTCCTTTGTGGTAGGGGCTGTCCTGTGCATTGTAGGATGTTAGCAACACCTCTGACCTCAGTAGCATGCCCCCTAAATTGTGACAACCAAAAATGTTTCCAGACGTGGTAAAATATCCCATCGGGGGCAAAATCACTCTCAGTAGAGAATGGCCATAGATGTATAAATTCTAGAACATAGGAAATCCCTCTAATATCCCATGGAAGCTTTCTGTCTTTTAGGACTGGAAGTGAGGAATGTAAATATTGTAGAAACCACAAGCAGTTATGTGACTGTAGGGCAGAATGTATGAGAGAGTGAGACAGAGAGAGAGAGAGAGTGATCTCTTTGCTGAAGTCCTGATCAAGTGGCATCTGAATACTGGACGTCAGTGCTGGTAGTCAGTGCTTTTCCTGAGCTTTTAAATTACATGAGCCAATATATATATACATTATATATATAAGCCAATATATATATACATTATATATATATTATAATATAAGATTATATTATATCTTATACATATCATATATATTATAATCTTATAATATAAGATTATATTATATTATATCAGTTTATTATTAGATTATTACTAGATTATATTATATATAATATATATGTATGTATGTATATATATGTATGTATGTGTGTATATATATATATATATGTATATAAAACTTAAGCCAATTTATGCCATTACTTTGGCTTTCTGTCACTCATACCTAAAGAGTCCTACTTGACACAAGGGGCATTGCAGAGAGAGTGAAAAGGATTAATAATTAAGACACAACAGGGCCTTGTCATGTCCTTCATGCATGGGAGGCTGGTTGGGGTCAGGTGGTCAAAGGGCCTTGTATGCCATCCTGAGAGATTGGAACCAACACCGCAGAGGGTTGGTAGAATAAAGCCATTCAGCATTCCTGAAACTCTGAGTTTGGCTTTTATAGCCAGAAGGTATTGGAAAGCCCCCCCATTCTCATTGTCTTAGATGTTTCACTTCCATTGTAGTAAAATAATGGAACTGGTATTAGGAATGAAAATCCATAAACATCAAGAAGAATATGGATCCATGACCCATAAAGCTGATTTATTAAGAAAAATTTGCCGAGAAAATTTGATTGGTTTTATTGATGGAATGGCTAGAGTAGAAGATGAAAGGGTTGCAGTAGAAGTCATAGATCTTACTTCAGTAATGCAGCTGATATATTATTTCACAAAATTTTGCTTGACAAATTAATTCAAATTGGGTTGGCGGGGAGCTGTCTGCACAGATTGAGAGCTGGACGAAGATTCAGAAAGCGAGGTTATGACAAACAGTCATGGATGGAGATACTATGAGCTGCCTGATGTGCTCCTGGAAGGGTGATCTGGCTCTGGCTTCACTGAATCTCTTAATTCCCTATTGAGAAGAAGGGATCTTTTGAGAAGAAGGTGTAAATACAGAATGGTCAGCCTTAGCTGATGGGGTCACTTACTGGATGGGCAGGGAAGGTCACTAGGAATTGAGTGACGTGGAGGAGGAATTGGACAGACTGAGCCTACTTAGGTTGAAGCTTCATGGGGAATGTCAGCAAGCCGCGCTTACGGTGGGGCTGCTGAAGAAGCTGGGGATCTTGGCTGGAGTGGTCAGAGTGTGGACCATGATTATGATGATGATTATGTCTCTGTGTCAGATGTCATCTGTGTCCAGATGTAAAAGCGCAAATCCAAATGCCTATAATAGGGCCAGGTGGAGAGATGACAGAAAGAATGTTTGACCCATGCAGCAATGAAAATAAATGTAATTTGTCAACCTCAGTGAGTCTCCCAACCATGATGTTGAGTAAAGTTAGCTGGACCCAAAAGAAGAAATTCGGTAAGAGTTCATGTCTATACAGCTGTCCAAACTATGTGCTTAGAGGTACATACATACACAGTAAAAATAAAGTGAAAAGTAAGAATATGATTATCCCAAAGGTCAGCATGGGGGTGACCTTGGAGGGAGGTCGAGATTGTGATTGGAAGGACAGATAGGTCTTCTGGGGTGCTATGTTCCACTCCTTGACCTGGGACTTGATTACATAGATGTTGGCTTTCTAATTGCTGTTTAAACTGTGGTGCATTTTATGCACTTTCCTGAATATATGACGTATTCTACAATGAAAAAAGGAAAGAAAAAAGAGTTCAGGAACCCTCCAAAGGCAGCAGCCGCTGGTTAGTTCCAACGCACGGCCATGTGACAATGGGGTCAGTGGTGTCAGATCAAACTTTTCAAAGAAGTAAGATACATGAATTTTTTTAAAAAATGTGAAATAAACTTGTAACTAATTCCAAAATTATTTAGACATCGTGTAAGCCGACAATGTGGACCAGATAAAATAGGTCTAAAGGCAAGACTGAGCCCATGACTGCCAGGTTATGACTTTTGTCTCAAAAGTCAAAGATGGAGGGAAGGAGAATATTTTTATCTGGCTGTATTTATCAGCTTTGTTTGCACTGATTTTTTTCTGAGGAACTTTATGATAATTGCTAAGGCAGTAGTGGGTCCTAACTAAGCACTTCCCAAACATGTCAGTCTTTCTACTTGCAACTATTCTATTTTAGCTGGCATTCAGAGAGTTTAAGAATTTTTCACAGTATTAGACAGCTAGTAAGTGGGAGGGCCAATATTTGAACCTAGGCTGATTTGATGGCACAGCCTGTGCCTTTTACTGATTTTGCGGGGGCTGTGAGTAGGCCGCAAACCTGGTGCCTCTTTTCTAGCCCTCTGCTCTGGCAGACATCATTAATGCATCAGTGCTCTTTCCTGCTATGTGGAGACCCGTCTCCTGTGTGCTTCACCCCAGCACTCCAGGAACCCATTCATAATTGATTGGACTTGGTGACTTAGATGAGATGCATTTACTCTTCTGACGTCACGGACTACTTCTCCTGTGATTCAGGGTCAGGATGGACAGTTCCTAAATGGTGCTGTTAGCTCAAGTAATGTCTGTTACAGCCTGGTTCTTCAATAAAGAACTGGTCAACCTGTTGCTCTCTCACAGACCTGGATTATTTTTCCTGCTGTTGACATTGGTCCCGTCGCATCTGCTCCAGAACCAGGATGCTGGCTATGGGCTCTCCAGAGACTGACATGTCCTCAGTGCAGAGAAATCACCTTGAAAGCTGCTCCTCTCACTGTACTTTGAAAGAAGAGCATTATCAAAGGTGACTAAATGGGGTGTTAAATGATCTTTAGAAAAAGGGAAGGACAATGATGTACGTGACATCAGGTTAGTGCGGAAAGGAGAAAGGTGATAATGATACATCCATCTCCTGTATCCTGGTTAGAGACGGACCCAACCACAGGGCCTGCTCCGAGAAACTGCAGACCACTGGGTTCTGGTGGAGCCTGAGGGAACACATGGCCCACCACCCTCATTTCACAAATGAGGGCCAGGGGTGTAATGTGATTCATCCAAGGAGCAAGGATGCTCTTTCCTTCACGCCTGGCCACTCTCGCCATGATAAGAACAAAATGGAGGGCAGTCGTTAAGAGAACTAGTCTTGAGTTTACATCCTGACTCTGTTACGTTCTAGCTGTGTGACTTTGGTTTCTTAACCTGTCGTCTATAAGATGCACATAATAGCAGGACATATTTTATAGAGCTGTAGGGATTATAGGAAGAAATGCAGGTGAAAGTATGTATGTCTGATGCCTGGTGTGAAGCAAGGACTCAAAGGATATCAAAGGATATACACATGTATACACATTTATATATTTACATAAAACCCTCACATCTAATATTCTGGCAGGTAATATGCTGTAAGACCTGTATTTCTAAGGGCTTCAATAGTTAAAATTGACTCTTACTTTATGAGGTTGGATTTATATGGCCATTTCAGTTCTGGCATGTGATCGTAGAAGGACAGCACTGTATCTTTTATAAGGAAATATTGTGTACGTGTTGCTGTGAGAGGCCCCTTGGCCCTGTGCTGGCACCGTTGGCTAAGACATAATGCTTCTTAGTATCAGAATGGCGAATATAAGTGACAGTTTTCCTGCATTGGGCATCTTTTAATAATAGTTGAAAGTTATTTGAAATCAGGTCTTTATAAAGAGAAAAGAAAGCTTCATTTAGAACAAAACAGATATGGGGTGCCTGGGTGGCTCAGTTGGTTAAGTGTCTGACTTCTGCTCGGGTCATGATCTTGCAATTTGAGTTTGAGCCCCGCGTCGGGCTCTGTGCTGACAGCTCGGAGCCTGGAGCCTGCTTCCGATTCTGTGTCCTGTCTCTTGGCCCCTCCCATGCTCATGCTCTGTCTCTCTCTCTGTCTCTCAATAATAAATAAATGTTAAACAAAAATGGAACAAAACAGATACTATTCATAGAAGAAAATGAACTATGTCCTGATGACTATCTGGGGTCTTTCTTGGACAGCCATGGCCATATTGGTCCTAGTGGTGGGAGTGACTGAGCCTAGGCTTGTTAAGGATGGGGCAGTTAGGTAATTACTTACCTGTTGGGAGGAGCTGAGCATCCCAGGGTGGAGTCAGGATCCAGAGCTGAGCAGGCTATTTGAATGAGGGTCAAGGAGAAAGCAGAAGCCAGATGTGAGGCTTTGGGAAGAGACAGGGATTCCAGGGAAGGTGCAGGTCACAGAGCTTCCCATGGCCTGTGGGGTTGCTATCCAAGTTGTCACTGTTTGGTTGTTGTTGTTGGCCTTTCCCAGGAGGAAAGCATGTGTGTTTGGGGGTAGAGGTGGGAAGTCAGGGAGAGAAGGCTGCTGTTAAGGGAACTGAGTCAGTTCAGGCAACAAAGACAGATGAATAGATGGAAATACACATAATAAATATATACTATTTAGGCAATAGGGAAGTAAAATAGGTAAGGTGATACAATAAGCAATGATATATAAGTGACAGGTATAGACAACATACAAGTGATAGATTGGATAGATGGATAACAGATAAGTGGTAATAGAGACTAGCTAAATAGTTAATAGAGTGATGGTTGGTGCATTGGTTTTCTGTTGTTGCTGTAACATGTTACCACAAACCTAGTGGCTTAAAACAGCACAGATTTTCATCTCATAGTTCTATAGGTCAGAAATCTGAGCAGCTAGATTGGTTTCTCTGATCTCAGTTTCATGTGTCCAAAGTCAAGGCATCAGCCAGGCCTGTTGTCCCTTTCTGGAGGCTCTGAGATGAATCTCCTTCCAAGCTCATTCAGATTGTTGCTCGAATTCAGTTCCTCCTAGTTATAAGACCAAGGTTCCCAGGGAGCAAGGGAACAAGTAAGGGAGTAAGTCTCTCTTACTCTTGGAATGTCTCCTGCTTCCCACTTCTGTCTCATTTCTTCTACTTCCTCTTCTGCTTTAAAGGCACACCTGATTATGTCAGGCCCACCAGGATGATCCAGAATAACCTCCCTATTTTAAAGGCAGCTGATTAGAACCTTAATTATATCTTCAAATTCCCTTTATAGCAGTAACTAGGTTTGTGTTTGTCCTATAACTAGGCTGTAGGAATCTTGGGGGACATCTTTATAATTTTGCCTATGACAGTTGGATGGATGCGTGAATGCATGGATAAATAGATAGCTAGATAAGCAGGCTATTGATAGGTAATAAATGGATGGGTAGCTAGCTAGAAAATGGATAGGTAGATATGTGAACAGATGGAAGTATAACATTGATAAGTTAGGTGAATACCAGTTCATGTCTGTTATATAATTACCAATGCTTCCACGAATAGAGTTTGGGTAGAGTTCTTATCCAGGAGTGAGCATGATGATGCCATCAAGGTCTGGATCTGATATTTCCTTTTTCATGATCCTATATTTATGACTTACTTATATGGCCACCACTTACCACATCCTGGTCTTGTGACACTTTATAATTGAAGCTGATATCAGAGTTGGATAGATTTTTTAGTGTTTGTAAGTAATTATCCTATTTTCCATCTCTGCTTATTTATTCTTTTTTAAAAAATGTTTGTTTACTTATCTTTTGAGACAAACACAGAAAGAGAGCATGAGTTTGGGAGGGACAGAGAGAGAGAGGGAGACAGAGAATCCCAAGCAGGTTCCACACTGTCAGCATAGAGCCCAGTGTGGGACTCGAACTCACAACTGTGAGATCATAACCTGAGCCAAAATCAAGAGTTGGATGCTTAACCGACTGAGCCACCCAGGCGCCCCACTGCTTATTTATTCTTGATCCACTCAAAAACATTTACTGAGCAACTACTTTGTGCCAGGCACTGTGAGACATACTAGTGATACAATATATAAGGCAGCTCTCACAAAGCCTATAGTCTAGGGGGAGAAACTGAGAAGTAAACTGGCAATACTGATCTCAGGCAACAGGTCCGACCAGAAGGAGAAATACAAGGTGAAACTCATCAGATGGGCACATAGCCTAGACTTTGGGAGTCTGGGAAACTTTGTAGAAAAAGCAACATCTAATCTGAAACCCCAAGAATGCATAGGGATTAGTCATATAAAGGAAGCGGCTGCCTTGAACACCAGAATCTCATCAACTCTAATTCAGTTGCGCTGGTTATTTCTGTTCCTAATTGCTACTGCACAGATCTGTGCATACACTGCACATTTAGAATGTGTTGGTACTTTCAAATGCAAATGTGTTCTACAAAAATGTCCTTTGCTTGTACAACTCAGCAAAAGTTCTCTGTGACTTTGGTGGTGGTGTGGGTTTTGAGGATTTTATTTTTAATTTAATTTTATTTTTTGCTCCAAGTGGGGAAAGAATTCAGTGTTTGTCAGACTAGGGGCTGCCTGGATAATTCTTTCCCATTACTAAGAGGGTTTTGGGCTCTGTGTGCCATTGCTGTATTCCCCAAGTACAGAGGCTGCTCTTTAAAGCTCTATTTGTAGAAAAAAATGCTGAGGCCACAGAGGTTTTTGTTTAGTTCTTCTCTGCTCCTTAAATATGGGGTCACACTGTGGGGGATAGAGCTGAAGGGTCTAGCAAATAAAGAACTGGGGATTCAAGCTCTCATTCCTTCTCTGTCCTGCCCGTCAAACTCTGGTTTCTGATCGTCGCCTACCTGACCACAACATTCCAGTCAGAACTCCAGTGGTGTCCAGGGAAAAGTGGATCCTGAGAAAGGAGCTGAGATCATGGGAAATCATCTTCCCCCTCCCAGTGTTGTGTGACCTGATGGGTGATACAGGTTCTTGGAATTAACAGTGTGTGAGCTTGTATAAGCCCCTCGCCTCTCTGCACTTCCGTGCCCTAATTCTTAACTCAAGGAAAAGAGTGGAATCAAGGGGTGGCATGTCGCCCTGGGTCAGAGCATCAATTTTACAGTATTTGAATCACAGCCTCACCCCTGACTGGCTGTGTAGCCTTAGGCATGTTACATAACCCTTGTGAACCTCAGTTTCCTCATGTATAAAATGGAGGCAATATTACGCTTTCTAGCACTCAGAGGAACAATGCACATCAAGTAATTAGCCTAGTGCTTGCTAAAAGCCTCTCGGTTTTAATTATTGTCAAATGTTTTACATGGCTCTGATTCCCTAATACAGCCACTTGCTTTAAACACACACACACACACACACACACACACACACACACACACACACACCATGATCTTGATTTATTGACCATGAAGAAATAGTGAGCTGTGGAAAAATGTGATGCATAAAGTGGTGTTAAGAGAAGTTAATAATAAGCAAACAGAAGAGTGTATTTTAGAGGTTTAATTTTTGATCTTATTAACCCACTCTGGAAATTAAAGGTAGATATGGATGTGACATTATTTGATTTTGACAGTGGATTTTAAAATAGGGAGACGTTTCAAAGGCATACTTTCAAATTGTTGTTGAAACGGAATTTAGACTATCAAAATTCTGCCTGTGTGTGCCTTTGTAAAAAATATATTTATGGATAGATAAGCTTTATTCCAATGTCTGCATAAATATGAGTTGATGTTGAACAATAAAAGGTTTCTACAAAGGGCTAACATTTGTTTATTAAACAACAGAACTTAGTCCTGTCCTTCAGTTTGTCTCTGAATTCAGTTGATTGACACCTCATTATTAGTAATCCACTGTCAGAAATCATTTTCACCACATAAAGAATCTGCAGGCTTTGGGTGGCACTTAACCACTTCCCACCCGTGTATGTTTTTATATTAGCAATGAAGTATTGATAGTTTTAGAATGGAGACTAAAATATGTCTGTAGGAAATGATTACAGATGTTGGCAGTGCTGAAAAAGGTGGCAGTTTTTGAAGAGAGAAAGCTTAGTTTTTAGGAGGGTGGCAACCAAGCATGCGGACACCTGAAGGAGTGTCTCTCAAGAAAGAGGTTAAGGAGAGGCTAGAAATATGATTGATGGAAGAGTGGAAGCGAGAACAGGTGAGATGGTGGCATTAGCCTTGAAGAGAAATTAGAGGCTTTTCTTCTTTGAAACAAAAGTAGAGAAAGTAAGGATGGTGTAAACGTGCAGAAGGAGGAAATTGGGGAATGGACGTCCCATTCCTGGATGAATTGAGGTGAGAATTTGGATGTGATTGGCCAAGGATTGGAAAAGGGCAGTCAAGTTTGTTAGTCATTGGAAACAAACAAAGAAACAAAAATGTGGGAAACTAGAGATGATGAATAGAGTCTTAAATTTATTCTTCTAACTATTATTTATTATTTATGTTATGCTGGGAGCTAGAGATAAAGCCGTGAATAAAACAGAGGGTCCCTGATCTCATGGAGCCTGTTAAAGGAAGCTGGTATGTTTAGCCTGAAAATGCAAAGACCAGAGAGAATGCCAAAGATATATCCATATATTTGAAGAGGTGCCAAGCATGTATTGGGAAGAAGTCCTGCCTGTTCTATGTGTACCAAAACAGATCTAAGACCAGTAGGTACAATTTATAGGAAGCAAGATCTTGACTCAAAATAAGTGAGAAATGGGTGCCGTTGGAGGGAGGGAGTCGCCTGTCATTCTGAAGATATTCAAACAGAGAACAGGTAGCCATTGGCCATGATTAATAGAGATGGTTTGAGTGTTAGAAGGCAAGTTGCAGTTGATGAGCTTTTAAGACACCTTACAACTCTGTGAGTCTGTGAATCACTGGGTGTCATCGCACGATGTCACTTTCAGAAGTTATTGCATAGATTGTCATCCTGCTTGAACTGTTGTCACTGTGCATTTACTTTATTTTAAGGGATGGGAGGAACCTGGTAGAAGGTACAAGTCTATTTCCTTTAAAGTAACTACTCTTCTATTTTCTTGTGATTAAGACATTTATTTAAAACCAGGCTTGCTAGTAAAAAGGCATATAATCACTGGTTCTCTTCAGCCCCTGTCATGACAGATTAGCATTAATAATTTAGAGAACAGCAGCATTAAAAGTAATTACAAACTGTCAGAAAGATACAAGAAATATGACATAGTTCATAGCTTCTTTTCAGACCTCAAATATTATTTGAGGGGAAAAATAATTACATTTTCCTGTTCATTTCCTAATACAAATAACTTAGGAAATCTCATAATTCTTGAAATTTGCAATTAATTCATTGAAAAACTAATGTCAGTTTGAAAAAAAGGCCTCTTTGGTCACAAATTTCCACTGTGGAATGATTCCTTAGGGCATATTCCCAATTTCCTTGTCAAGGCTCATTTTAAATGCATTAACATAGCAACATGAATAAATCAACTAGCATTTAAAAATATAAATTGTCTAAACTTCCTTTAATTGTGCACGCATTTAGCTTTTTCTTCTTTGTCTATCTAAATACTACAATCTCTTGATTTAGATGCAACTCCATACAAATCTAAGATATCAGAATCTAGTAAAATTCTTCCCTGTGAACTTTTGTCCAACCCAAGCCTTTTTTGTTCTATCTGTCCTATCCATTGCCACATCTCATATGAAAAACGAGAAGGGTGTTAGTATTAATTTCTTAATAAAATTTATAAGTCCTCTTCCACACCTCTTCTTTCTACAATCCTTTCTTCTTCATGGCATGTACATTTACCCTGAGAAGAAAAAAGACAGAGTGGACACTGTCACTCTGTGCTTCTTTATTATTCTAGACATAGAAGGGAATTTGAGTACCATTCACTTAGAACCTAGACGCTAAGACACATATCTTGTGGTAGTCATGTCACTTTATGTTTTGTTGTTTTGTAAAAACAGAAAACTCTTAGTAAAAATAGTTGTTAGGATATCAGTGGAGCAGTTTGACCTCAGGAACAGAGTGCATGTGGCCAACAGATCCAAACATATTGGAATGAGTTGTTGCATTGATGTCCATGATCTTTTTACCCTTAGAGTACCTGGCATATTGCCAGGAGACAACAAATGTCAGGAAACGGCCAAGGATGTCACATGGAAAATGAGGGAGGGAGAAAAGAAAGAATACGACTGCATTCTTAATATTTGTTGGCTCAAAAAGTCACCATTTTATAGGACATATTCTTTAAAAAAATTTTTTTTAATGTTAATTTATTTTTGAGAGAGAGAGAGAGCATGAACAGGAGAGGGGCAGAGAGAGAGGGAGACACAGAATCAGAAGCAGGCTCCAGGCTCTGGGCTGTCAGCACAGAGCCCGACGCAAGGCTTGAACCCACAGACCGTGAGATCATGACCTGAGCTGAAGTCAGACACTCAACCGGCTGAGCCACCCAGGCGCCCCAGGACATATTCTTTAGGTAGAAGGTCATATGGGTTAGTTTACATGCTATCTTGTGAAATACTGGTTTAGATTAGTTTTATTTGTATCAAATTATTAGAAGCTTAATTGGGTTAATATTCTTTTGAAAAAGAGAGCTAATTTGACTCCTCAGTGTGTACCATAACCTGCACATATGCTCTTATTCTTATCTGTTCCCTTTGTCTCTTCCATGATAACCTGTACTCTTTGGGAAAGTTACTTTTCATACAATGGTTTATAATGATGTGGATGCATTAGATTACTTGGGGATAAGACTTTATACTACAGCCTTTTTATAAAAAGTCCTGTATTGACAGAGATGCATATACACATATATTTTTTTAATTTACATCCAAATTAGTTAGCATATAGTGCAACAAAGATTTCGGGAGTAGATTCCTTAATGCCCCTTACCCATTTAGCCCACCCCCCCTCCCACAACCCCTCCAGCAACCCTCTGTTCTGCATATTTAAGAGCCTCTTATGTTTTGTCCCCCTCCCTGTTTTTATATTATTTTTGCTTCTCTTCCCTTCTGTTCATCAGTTTTGTATCCTAAAGTCCTCATATGAGTGAAGTCATATGATATTTGTCTTTCTCTGACTGACTGATTTCGCTTAGCATAATACCCTCCAGTTCCATCCATGTAGTTGCAGATGGCAAGATTTCATTCTTTTTGATTGCTGAGTAATACTCCATTGTATAGATGCATATATTTTGAGATAAAAATTATGTTACCCTCTTTAAAAAATTTTTTTTAATGTTTTATTTATTTTTGAGACAGAGAGAGAGCACGAGCAGGGGAGGGGCAGAGAGAGGGAGACACAGAATGCAAAGCAGGCTCCAGGTTCTGAGCTGTCCCAGAGCCCATCACGGGGCTCGAACCCACAAACTGTAAGATCATGACCTGAGCTGAAGTTGGACGCTTAACCAACTGAGCCACCCAGGCACCCCATGTTACCCTCTTTAACAACTGATATAACACAGCTCCCTATGAGGAAAGCCTTTAAAAATACTCTTTAATGTTTGCTTATGATACAGGTCATTCATACTCACCATAGAACAGTTAGGATAAAGAAAACCAGATGATCACAAAGAAGAAAATGAAAATTCACTATCCAGTGGTAATAACTATTATCAAGTTGTGTTTGGCCTTCTAAAATTTTTTCATGCACTTATATCTTTTAAAACAGTGAATCATATTGTACAGGCTCTTTGGGACCAGCTTTGTTCTTTCAACACTGTATAATGGATGTCTTCCCTTATTGACAAACACGCAACTTTATCTCTGTTTCTAATGACTACTTAATTTAAGCCATTGTTCTTTAAGCATGCCCTATCATTGGAAATTCAGATAATTTCTACTCTGTTGCCATTAAAGAATTCTGCGATGGACATCCTTATAGTTCTCCCCATTCCTGCCTCTGCATTCATTTAAGACACTCTCAGACATCCAGGTCTGTCAGGGAGTAACTGCCATCCCAGACAGAAATAGAGTCAAATCCAATTCTTAGTGCTGTGTGGGCAGGGTCTGACCAAAGGAAAAAGTGAACCAGAAGGATGAAGCTGTGGGCCAAGGAGAGTCTTCATCATATTTTACTCTTTCTGCTGAACATCTTCTCCTTCTGTTAATTCTGTATTAATAATGGTGGCCATCTACATAATCCTTTCCCTAAGAAAGTCATGGATTTCCTCAGCCATAGTTATTGGAGTGGACATTACATTTACCCTGAAGGGCAGTTGACCTTCTTAAAAAACAAAACTATCTGTCTGTCTATCTATCTATCTATCTGTCATCCAACTATCTATCACCTATTTTATCCATCTATCTGTATGTCTGTCTAGCTGAAATTTGTAAATAAAGCCAAAAGAACCCACCATGTCCTTTCTTCTTTTTCTTGGTGCAGAATTTTATTTTTTTCAGCTTTATTGAGAAATAATTGACATATAAAATTATAAGATGTTTATTTATTTATTTTACATGTTTATTTTTATTTTTGAGACTGAGAGAGACAGAGCGTGAGTAGGGGAGGGGCAGAGAGGGAGGGAGTTAGAATCTGAAGCAGGCTCCAGGCTCTCAGCTGTCAGCACAGAGCCTGATGTGGGGCTCAAACTCAGGAACCAGGAGATCATGACCTGAGCCGAGGTCTGAGGCTTAATTGACTGAGCCACCCAGGCGCCCTCATACTGTAAGATATTTAAATCACTGTGATGATTTTACATTTGCATATCCTTTCAATGTCATGCTAGAATACTCAGTAGCAAGCCCACCTAAAGTTTATTTGACTATTTAAGGCAGGGGTCAGCAAATTTTTTCTATAGAAAACCAGGTGACAAATATTTTAGGCTCTGCAAGCCATATGGTCTTTGTCACAATTAATCAATTTTGCTGTTGTATTGGAAGCAGCCACAGACAGTGCATAAACAAATGTGACTATATTTCAATAAAACTTTATTTACAAAAACATGAGACAGACCAGAATGGCCCATATGCCTTAGTTTGATGTGTCCCTGCTCCTGGGGAATGTAATTTTGTTTGACTTACTATTTACTAATAACTGACAAGGTACAAACTGTTTTTGTCTGATAGAGATGCAAACGATTTATGTGCAATAGAAAGAAATAACCCCAGTGGTTATGCTTTTATTGCCTTGTAGGACACTAGCTAGTTTAGAATCTGATTTAGCAAACTTCACCCAGCAGTCCCCCTCCTCTGTGTATCGATTTCTGTATCCAGCTTTGTCATCCTGCTGGTTCTCTCACTGATAAGTTAAATAAAACTTTGGCATATGCCCATTGTTTATATGGGAATCATGTTATTAACTTTTTGAAAATTGTACTTCGACAGCCTGACAGCCCTCAAGAAAAAGAACTTTGTAAGCAGCACGACCTTCAAAGGTCAGCTCAACCTTGCATCTGCTGTTTTCTGCCAACAGATCTGTCTGGCTTTCTGTTTGTCTCTCCCTTGCTGTGACCAGATTACTTACTGTCCCTGTGGCCTCACCTTTTGTCCCTAAGAAGCTCCACTTTTTGAGGACAGGTCATCCTCATCGACAGAGGGATAGTCTTGTTTCTAAACATTTGTGACAGTTCTGCTAAGTACATGCTGTGGCTGGTGGGATAGTTCCATTAGCAACTCGCTTAGGAAGAGTAACACATTTAGCTAGATTATTAAAAAAAAAGTCTTCACACTTTTTCCTGTTCCAATTTCATCCTGAAAACAGAACCAAGCCTGTTAATACCCTTAGGGTTTGGCAGAGAGCCTTGTATTCAAGGGTCACACTGCAGCATACTGCCTTAGGGGTTCACTGTCACCTCCAGTGACCAAGCATCTATGCTCAACATCCCCTTCTTGCCCAGAGCTTTGCCATGTTTTTTTTTTCCCTTTTTAATAAGCTGTTTTGTGGTTACTGAATACAGGATGTGATTCTCCACTCTTTCCCTGCAGCATCTCATTTGATTCCCCCCTGCCACGGCCGTCCCAGCTACCCTATGAGGCTACCACTGTTTGTGTTATAACCACTACCTTCCACCTGCTGCTGTCTACCACTGAGAGAGATCTGAGAATTCAAAAAAGGCTAGTAACTTGCTCAAGGTCACATGGCCAGTAAATGGTAGAGCTAGGGTTTTGATCTAGTTCTGTCTACCCCCAAAACTCAAGCCCTTAGTCTGTATTGTATGGTCTCCCCAACTTCCCTCTCCTAGATCAGCTGCCTGGGCATGTCCTCAGATCAGACCTAGTTTCATTCTTGGGCCTTTATGATGATGACAGATAAGATTATGCTAATACTAAAATTTATTTCTTCTTTTTCTTTTTTAAAAATCAATACTTTAGTTGTTTTTTTTTTTTTATAGTTTTAGGTTCACAGCAAAATCAAAGGAAAATTACAGAGGTTTTTCATATACTCCTTGCCCCCAAACATGCATAGCATTTCCTATTATCAATATCACCCACCAGATTGGACTGATTACAGTTGATGAACCTACAGTGATCCATCATAATCACCCAAAGTCCATAGTTACATCATAGTTCACTCTCAGTGTTGTACATTCTGTGGGTCTGGACAAATGTATAATGACATGTATCTATCATTATGATATCATACTAGAGTAGTTTTACTGCCCTAATCATCCCTCCCTCTCCTCTAATCTCTGGAAACTACTGATTTTTTTACTGTCTCCACAATTTTATCTTTTTCATAATGTGATACAGTTGGAATCATAAGCATGTAGCCTTATCAGATTGGCTTCTTTCACTTAGTAATATGTATTTAAGGTTCTTCTCTGTCTTCTTATGGCTTAATAATACATTTCTTTTTTTTGTTTTTATGTTTTGTTTATGGAAGTAATGTCTGCACCCCATGTGGGGCTTGGACCCACGACTCTGAGATCAGGAGTGCACACTCTTCCAACTGAGCCAGACAGATGGCCCTGAATTTCTTTTTAGTGATGAATAATATTCCATTGTTTGGATGTACCACAGACCACAGTTTATTTATCCATTCACCTACTAAAGGACATTTTGCTTGCTTCCAAATTTTGGGAAATAGGAAGACAGCTACTGCAAATACCCGTGTGCAGGTTTTTGTGTGGGCATAAGTTTTCAACTTCTTTGGGTAAATACCAAGGACTACACTGGCTGGATTGCACGGTAAGAGTGTGTTTAGTTTTGTAAGAATCCACCAGACTGTCTTCTGAAGTGGCTGTGCCATGTTACGTTCCCACCAGCAGTGAATGAGAATTCCTGTTGCTTCCCATCTTGCCAGCATTTGGTGTTGTCAGTGTTCTGGATTTGAGCCATCCTAATAGGTCTATAGGGATATCTCATTGTTGTTTTAACTTGTGTTTCCCTGGTGGCATATCACATGGAGCATCTTTTCATGTAATTATTAGCATCTACATATCTTCTTTGGAGTGGTGTCTGTTAAGGTCCTTCGTCCATTTTTAGTTTGGGTTGTTTGTTTTTTTTACTGTGTAATTTTCAGAGTTCTTTGTATACTTTGGATGAGTCATTTACCAGATAGGTGTTTTTCTTTTTATTTATTTATATTTTTAAAATGTTTATTTATTTATTTACTTTGAGAAGTGAGGGGCAGAGGGAGAGGGAGAGAGAGAATCCCAAGCAGCTCCATGCTGCCAGTGCAGAGTTCGATGAAGGGCTCCATCCCATGAAACAGTTGGACACTTAACTGATTGAGCCACCCAGATGGCCCCAGATGTGTATTTTTAAAATATTTTTTTCCCCAGTCTGTATCTTATCTTCTCATTCCCTTGACACTGGTTTTTGGTTTTGTTTTTTTTACAGAGCAGAAGTTTTTAATTTTAGTGAAGTCCACCTTATTATTTATTTTATGGATTGAGCATTTGATGTTATACATAAAAAGTCATCACTATACTAAAGTCCTCTATATTTTCTCCTATGTTATCTAATAGGAGTTTATTTTTTCCAATTACATTTAGGTCTGTGGTCCATTTTGGGCCAATGTTTGTGAAGGGTATAAGGTCTGTGTCTAGATTCATTTTTCTACCTGTGGATGCTCAGTTGTTCCAGCATGATTTGTTGAAGAGACTATCTTTTTTCCATTGAATTGCTTTTGCTCCTTGGCTCCTATATTCTGTTCCACTGATCTATTTGTCTGTTCTTTTACCAGTGCCACACTGTCTTGATGACTGTAGCTTTAAATTAAGTCTTGAAGCCAGATAGTGTCAGTCCTGCAACATGTTCTTCTACAATATCATGTTGGCTATTCTGAGTCTCTTGCCTCTGCATATAAACATCTGCAAAATTACCTGCTAAGATTTCAATTTGGATTGCATTGAATATAGATCAAGTTGGGAGGAACGGTCATCTTGCCAATTTTGATGCTTCCTATCCATTTATATGGGATATCTCCTTATTTATTTAGTTCTTTTTTGACTTCTTTCATCAGGGGTTTGTAGTTTTCCTCATATAGACTTTATACATATTTCATTCAATTTATACCTAAGTGTTTCATTTCTGGGTGCTAATGTAAATGATACTGTTTTTAGTTTCAGATTCTACTTGTTCATTGTTAGTGTATAGGAAAGGAGCTGACATTTGTATATTAACCTTGTGTCACACAACCTCGCTGTAATCACTGATTAGTTTTAACTTTTCTTGTGAATTATTTTGGGTTTCCTATAAAGGTGATCATGTCATCTGAGAACAAAGACAGTTTTATTTCTTCCTTCTCAATCCATATACTTTTAATTTCTTTTTCTTGTCCTATTGGACTAGGTAGAACTTCCAGAATAATGTTGAAAAGGAATGTTGAGAGAGGACATACTTGCTTTGTAACTGATCTTAGTGGCAAAGCTTTGAGTTTCTCACCATTGGATATGACATTAGTTATATTTTTATAACTATCCTTTATCAAGTTGAGGAAGTTCCTCTCTTTCTAGTGTGTGGACAGTTTTTATCATGAAAGAGTATCAAATTTAGTTAAATGCTTTTTTCTGTGTATTGATATGATGATGTGATTTTTCTTTTTTAGTCTCTTGGTGTAATGGATTACATTAATTGACTTCCAAATGTTGAATCAGCCTTGCTTACCTGAGATAAATACCACTTGGTCATGATGCATTCTCCTTTTTATACATTGTTGGATTTGATTTACTCACATTTTGTTGAGGATTTTTGCATCTGTGTTTATGAGACATAATGGTCTGTTTATTTTTTCTTATAATTTATTCCTTTGCCTGGTTTTAGTATCAAGGTAAAGCTGGCCTCATAGAATGTGTTAGGAGATAATCCTTCTGCATATATATTCTGAAAGAGATTATAGACACTTTGTATAATTTCTTCTTTAGATTTTGTTAGAAGTCACTAGTAAACCCATTTGGGCTTGATGCTTTCTTTTCATTTTGCTTTAATTTTTGTGTGTAGAGCTAGGTAGGGGTTGAGGTGTGTGTGTGTGTGTGTGTGTACAATGTGTGTGTATATATATGTACATGTGTATGTATATACAAATACATGTATATTTGTATGATTTTTCTAGCATCAGTTTGTTGAAAAGACTATTCTTTCTCAACAAACAAACAAACACGAAGACTATTCTCCATTAAATCACCTTTGAATCTTTGTAAAAACTCAATTGTCCACACATGTGTATTTCTGGGCTCTCTATTCTTTTACATTTGTCTTTTTGTCTACCTGTTCACTGGTACCATACTGTCTTGATTGTTTTCTACAAGTAGTCTCACAGTTGTAGTGTGAATCTTCCCAAGTGTTTCTTCCCATTCACAGTTATTTTGGTTATTCTGAGTCTTCTGCATTTCTAAATAAATTTTAGAACCAGATGGTGAATTTCTAAAAAAAAATATCTGCTGGGATTTTTATTAAGAATGGTTTGAATCTACATATCCATTTGCGAAGAAAATTTTACATATTAACAGTGTTGAGTCTTTTGATACATAAGCATGGTATCTCTCCATTTACGTAGGCTTTTAATATTTCTGAACAATGTTTTGTAGTTTTCAGCATACATGTCCTGCACGTTTTGGTCAGTTTATCTCTATGTATTTCATAATTTTGATGGTATTGTAAATAGTATTGTTGTTTAATTTTAAATTCTGATTATTTGTTACTAGTATGTAATACAGTTTTTAAATATATTGATCTTATATCCTTAATCATTCCCAAACTCTTGGATTAGTTTCAGAAATTTTTTTGTATATCATATGAGAATTTTTCTTTTTACATAGTTGATCGTGTCACTGGTGAATAGGGGTAGCATTACTTCAGTCTCAATGTTTTTATTTATTTATTATTATTATTTTTTGGCCTTATTTCACTGGCTGTAACCCCAGGACAATGTTTAATAGAAATGGTGAGATTGTATATTCTTGCTTATTCCTGATTTTAGAGGTAAAATATTTAGCTCTTCACCATTAAGAGTTATGTTAGCTACATTATTTTTGTAGATATCCTTATCTGATTGAGGAGTTCTGTTCTTAGTTTGTTGAGATTTTTTTTAAAAAATCAGAATTAAATGGTGGATTTTGTTGAACGCTTTTTGTGAATCAATTGAAATTATTAAATGGCTAAGTTTTAAAATTTTCTATCATTAATTACTTTGATTTTCTTTTTTCTTTTCATTTTTTTTTTTCAACATTTATTTATTTTTGGGACAGAGAGAGACAGAGCATGAACAGGGGAGGGGCAGAGAGAGAGGGAGACACAGAATCAGAAACAGGCTCCAGGCTCTGAGCCATCAGCCCAGAGCCTGACACGGGGCTCAAACTCACGGAGAGCGAGATCGTGACCTGGCTGAAGTCGGATGCTTAACCAACTGCGCCACCCAGGCGCCCCTGATTTTCAAATGTTAAATCAAACTTCTGTTCCTGGGATAATCTCACTTGGTCATGATGTATTATTATTTTATACATTGTTGGATTCAATGTGCTCATATGTTGTTACTATTTTTTTCATCTATATTCATGAGAGACACTGGCCTGTGGTTTTCTTTTTTTTTTTTCCTTTTTCTTTTGCAGTGCTTCTCTTTCTCTTTTGAAGCAGAGTAAAGGGCCTCATAGAATTAGTTCAGAAGTATTCCCTTCTCTTCAATTCTCTGGAAAAGTTTGCCTAGAATTGGGATTATTATTCCCTTAAATGTTTGGTAGCAGTTCCTTTGCAACCACCTGAACCTGGAGTTTTCTTTGTGGGAGTTTTTAACAACTAATCTGTTTGTTGTTTTGCTATTTAGGTAATCTAGCTCTTCTTGAGTAAACTTGGAAAGTTTGTGCCTTTTGAGTCATTGGTCCATTTTGTCTAAGTTGTCAAATCTATTGGCATAAATTGTTTACAATATTTTCTTATTATCCTTTGGCTATATGTAGAATCTTTAGTGATGTCACCTGTTTTATTTCTAATATTGGAAATTTGTGTCTTTCTTTTTTTCCTGATGGCTAGATTTTTTTTTTTTTTTCAATGTTACTGAGCTTCTCAAGGAACCAAGTTTTGGTCTTATTGTTTTTCTGTGTTGTTTTCTAATTCACTGATTTCCATGCTGATGTTTATTTCCTTCCTTTTGCTTACTTTGGGTTTTATTTGCTCCTCTTTTTCTAGTTTTTGTGGTGGAAGTTGAAGTCGTTGATTTGAGACCTTTGTGTTTTTCTCATATAAGCATTTTAGTGTTATAAATTTTCCTATAAGTACTGCTCTAGCTACATTTAGCAAATTTTGAATAAATTGTGTTTTCATTTTCATTGAATTGAAAATACTGTTGGTTTCTTCTTGACTCATTATTTAGATTTTTTTTAGTTTTTTTTATTTTGAGGTGGGGAGGGGCAGAACGGGAGAGAGAAAATCCCAAGCAACGTGGGGCTAAAACCCATGAACTGTGAGATCATGACTAGAGCTGAAATCAAGAGATGGACCCTTAACTGACGGACCCACCCTGGCGCCCTGACTCTTGGATTATTTAGCAGTGTGTTACTTAGTTTCCAAATATCTAGAAGATTTTCGACATCTCTTTCCGTTCTTAATTTGTAATTTAATCCCACTGTGGGCAGAGAACACACATTATATGACTTGAATCCTTGTAAATTTGTTGAGACTTATTTTTTGGCCTTTAATATGAGCTGTTTTTATATATATTACATGTACATCTGAAAAGAATGTTTACTGTTGATAAGTGTTACAGTAATGTTACTTAGATTAAGTTGGTTGAGTGTTGTCTAAGCTTTTTTTCTTTTTTCTTTTTACTGATTTTCTGTGGTTTATCGATAATTAAAAGAGGAGTATTGAAATCTTTGACAAAAATGACACTTTATATATTTCTCATGGAAGTTTCCATCACTTCTGGATTTACTTGGTTTAGGTATGTGATATTCCTGATGAATTGACTTCTATCATCTGAAGTGGCTATATTTAATTTTGGTGAAGTTTTTTTTTAAACTTTGTCTGATATTAATATAGCCTCCTCATTTTTAAAAAAGATTTTATTTTTAAGTAATCTCTACACCCAACATGGAGCTTAGATTCAAAACCTTGAAATCAAGAGTCACATGCTTTTCTGACTGAGAGCCAGGTGTCCCTAGCCTCTTCCTTTTAATCTCAAATAGTATTAGCATGATATATATCTTTTCATCAATTTACCTTTAATTTTTATATTTAATATGAGTTTCTTGCAGGCAGCATGTAAGGGTATTACTTTTTTTGTATCTAACTTGACAATTTGATTTTTAATTGAGGGATTTAGGTTATTTACATATAATTTGAGTATTGTGCTTGGGCTTACATACATATATTTGGGCTACATCCTTTTCTTTGTTTTCTGTTGTCTCCTTTTAAATCCTTTTTTACTATTTTTCCACTTTGTTTTTGGATTAATTTTCCTGATTCCATTTTTTGTCCTTTGTTGGTTTATTAGCTATAACTTTTCATTGTGTTATTTTAGTGGTTGCTTCAGGGTTTAAAACTTTACATATATGTGCTTATATATGTATGTATGTGTATGTGTGTGAATACTTTAAGCAGTTGTTTTAATAAATATTTAAGTGATAAAATTAAGTGGTGAGAAAAAAATTATTGTATTTATACAGGCAGTTAAAATTTCTGAATCCAGGTTTATATCTGGAATAATTTTTTTCTTCATAAATGACCTTTTAATAATTTTTGAGTTACGAGTCTGCCGTTATAAATTCTTTCACGTTGTCGTGTGTCTGAAAAAGTATTTGGCTTAAATTTTTTTTTTATTTGATTGTGGTTGTCACACAATGTTACATTAGTTTCAGACGTACAACATAGTGATTCATCAGGTTTATACATGATGCTATGCTCACCACAAGTGTAGCCACCATCTGTTACCATACAATGCTATTATCATATCATTGACAATATTTCTTATGCTGTGCCTTTTATATCTGTGACTGATTCATCCCATAGCTAGAAGCCTGTATCTCCCTCTCCTCTTTACTCATTTTGCCCATCCTCGTAACCCCCTTCCCTCTGGCAGTTATCAGTTTGTTCTCTGTATTTACAGATGTGATTCTGATTTTTATTTGTCTATTCATTTTTTTTTTTAGATTCCTTTTATAGGTGATATAATATAGTATTTGTCTTTCCCACACTGATTCATTTCACTTAGTGTAATACCCTCTAGGCCCATCCATGTTTTCTCAAATGTCGTGAGCCCATTCATTTTTTTAAGATTATTTATTTATTTTGAGAAAGAGAGAGCACAAGTGGGGGGAGGGGCAGAGACAGGGTGAATCAGAATCCCAAGCATGCTCCCCACCATCAATGCTGAGCCCCACACCTGAGCCAATATCAAGAGTCAGATGCTTAACCGGCTGAGCCACCCATGTGCCTCCCATGGTACTCCATCGTGGCCAGAAACAGAAATCAAACCAAGATACTATTCAGTTAAAGGAAGCTATACTAACAAATATATCTGGTAGTATGCATAAACTAGACTGTCTCAGACAAACTGGGATGTGTGGTTACTCTGTATGTATAAAGTACCTAACCTGAATTAATTCAATTAGTTTAAATAGTAACTCTTTGGAATAGGTGATAGCAGTTAGCTTCATCCACCCATGAGATAACGTGAGGTGGGTAGATGTTAACTCAGATTCCACAGGCAAGTTGTAAGTGGTGTAGCAGGGATTTGAACCCAAGAACACTGCTCCTGAGCCCAGGCTGATTGGCACTTGTCACCATCACTACTGTCAACACACCTTGGGAAGGTTAGAATTAGATGATGTTACCTACAAGACCCAGTTTCCAGTAGACCCTGCATCAGCGCTGGGCCCTGGGAGCCTTCTGAGGTCCAGATCTTTTTTTGTTTCCTTCTTTATTGATTTCATGGAATCTCTGAGCTCTGTTCCCCTCTCACCTCTTCCATCCAGTGTGGTTTGCTTATTTCTCCTGCCAGTTAACCTGAGGACTGGGACTCAGCCTAGTGTCTCCATGCTCCTCTGACCTCAAAACTGGCATCTCCTGCTGAATCCTGATCAAACCACGGCAGGATGTGCTGTGCTTATTGAGTTTTGTATCTGTCCTTGGGGTGCTGGTTCCCTTGAACCTATTGGCTACCTGGCCAACCAGCTCTGCCTCACTCACCCTCTCTATCAATCTCTCTGTTGTCCTCCTGTCCCCTCATGCATCATACATATTATGACACCAATTATATCTCATAGACAGACTACTATAGTAGTCCCCTGAGAGATAAGGCCACCTTAGCATTGAACACACTCATGAAACTAAACTCCCCATTTGCATTCAGTCCTGTCTCTTCCATCAGTCCACCAGCTGGGGGGAAAAAGCCACATCAAGCAGGCCGATTTAAAGCAGCACACTGATTATACAAGTTTAAGCACTTTTCCTCCAAGTTTCCCCTTCCCTCCTTCCCATCATTCAGCTCTCCTCCTCTCTCCCTGCCCATCACTGTCTCTGGAGGCCACCCACAGTGGTCTCTTCTTTGTTTCCCTATCTCTAGTCGGCCAAGGATATGCCTTTGTTCCCTTATCTTGCCTTGTTCAGGAATGTTATCTGTGTGGAGGCCTAATTTGTTTCATCACCTCCTTCACCTCCCCAAGACCTTCACTCCACTGCTTTCTTACAAAGGTCAACTCTAGTCCCCTCTCTCAGGAATTTGCTCCTTATCTATGTAGCAAGGATGCATTTTATTCCCCAACACCATGGGGCAAGACATGGCACATTCCCGTAGTTGTGTAAATCAAGTTTAATCTGCAGTAGCAGAAAATTCAATCTTTGTCCTTACCTGAGATTCTTCTACTTCCTACCTCATACAGTCCAGCAGAGGCTCAGGAAGTCTTTGCAGGGCAGCATTTCCAAGGAAGGGTCCACTTGCCTTGGCCTACACGGGTCACCACTTACAGGCTCATTTTTCCAGCCTTGAAGTTCACTTGAAGGGAAAACCCTGAGGTTTCCATGCCAAGCTTGGGCATGGCTCTGCGGTTCTTGGGGCTAAAGCTTCCACTGTTCAGTCACGACCCCAGCCACCAACAGCCACCAGGTGTGGACCAGCTCATGTGGGAACTGCAAAGGACTTTGTGCTTGTTGTCTTGCTGAATAAATATTTACCTGTCTTCAAATCAAGTTTCCTGAAAAAGCCCAAGCATCTAACTTTCCCTTCTGTCTGTATAGTATAACCTACTGTAACATTTCTCAGAGAGGCAAGGCTTTTGGAAAAAAATAGCTAGGAAGGACATTTTCTTCTCTGCCTGGCAGACCTGCTGTTTTTTGTTTTTTTGTTTTTTTTAAGCTCTGGCCCACTAAAGCACAACCAAGGCAACATTATACAAAGAAGGGACTACCTTTCTGAGTCTGCAAGAGAAAACTAACCTACAGTAGGGAAGACAAAACACACATTTATATCTTTATATTCTGGTTCCTGTTACTTGTTAGCTACATGACCTTGGGCAGGTCTGATTTTCTTTATCTATAAACTTGGGATTATAAAAACTCTGCCTTCCTACTTCTTAGGGTTGTTTTTGAGAATTTAATTAATGGAGGTATAAATGTGTAGGGCAGTGCTGTAAAGTGTTAGCCATTGTTACTATTTGCTAATTATACTGCTTGTGAGATTTTCTGTGCTGTCCATTTTCTGCAAGCCATCACATTTTATTCAAAGTCAGCACTTAAGGTGAATACCTTGTATAGCCCAAATTACCTCCAAATTCCCCTGGAGACTAGCCCTCATATTTTCTGATAAGTCAACCCAGCCGGTTTTCCTGCTAGCACTAAATCCAATTGTGTTTTTGTGGGTTGAGCTCCAGATAAACGCATTGCTTACAGATTTATACTTCCCTCTCACAGTCAATCTGGAGCAGGCATTCATTTATTGAAAAATGGTAGGATAATCTACACTGCTTAATTTTGCCCTCTTTCTCTGTGCTGAGTGCATATGGTTGAATTCACATAAGTTAAACACCAATAAACTCTAAATCCAAGGCTGCCTGACGTCCATCCTGTCCTAAGCACAGACAGGTAAGAAGCTGAAGTCCCTTTCTATTTCAGGGGCGGTCATGATAACATTTGCCAGGCAGGGCAGAAATGAGAAGTTCAAAGAGTCATCCTTCAATACCCTCATGATGCTCAAAGGCAGGTGATTTGCTCCTCCATTGGAATCTTCACTGGGGCCTCATCTCTCCCTTGTCACAATATTTAGTGAAATCTTTGGGTGGTTTACACTAGGCATGAAGTGGTGTGTATTAAGCTTCACTATGGTATGTTCTTCATCGTTGGTAGAGAGTGTACAAGGGTTATACAACTGTATGTTACTGTTGAGCCTAACCTGTAATTTCTGCTCGTATCAGGGTAGACTCTTCTTTTTTTAAAATATGTATTTATTTTGAGAAAGAGAGAGAGTGAGAGGCAGGCAGGCAGAGAGAGAGAGATAGAGAGAGAGGGAGAGAGAGAGAAGCAGGCAGGCAGAGAGAGAGAGAGAGGAAACCTAAGCAGGCTCCATGCTATCAGCACCCTATGTGGGGCTTGAACTCATGAGCCAAAACCGAGTCAGACGCTTGACCAACTGAGCTACCCAGGTGCCCCAAAAATAGACTCTTCTAAAGGGGTTGATGTAGGCAAATATTAGCCACATACACTTGAATGGAGGGAAAAATAAAAACTGAGATAACAATCCACTGGATCAGGCACCCAGAGATTTTTGGTTTCTCCTGCCTTGGTCATTAATTCACCATGTTGTCTCTGGTGAGTCCTTTTTCCTTCCTGAGACACAGTTTTCTCACCTGTGAGATGAGGGAGTTGCACATGATGACTTCCCAGCTCTACTGTCCTATATTCTGTGACTCCACTTAATTAGTATTAGCTATTCTTTGAAGCCTCCCTATGATAGAAAAGACTTTGGGGAATGGACCAGAGAATGTTAATTGTTTCTTGGGAAAAGTCACTCACTGTAGGCAGCATGGTAGTTTCAGTTTCCCTTGGGGAACCACTCCTGCTCTGATTTTTGTTTATGTAATTGGGTGAGGCTCAGTTCACCACTCAGCTGCAAGGTTTATTCCAAGCCTCTTACCACAATGATTTGTTCATGCATAGGCATGTGACCACTATGATCCAATGAGAGACACTCCTGGAAATTTTGATGGGGCAGTTAGAAAAGAGATGCTCTCTTTTCTCTGATACTAATAAATGGTTAAGCCTGTAGGTGGTGGTGGCCATCTTTGACATAACATAGAGATACCTTGCAGGAAAATGATGCTGACCAGAGGTGCACACAAATACAGAGACAGAAAGACAGAAACACACAGAGATACAGAGTTAGTATCCTGCTGACATGTTGAATCCCTTGATCCTGCGCCCCTTTCCCCTAGACTTTACAGTTACAAGAGCCACTAAATAGTCTTTTTGCTTAAATCATTTTGAGTTAGGATTCTGTTGATTGTCTCCAAATGGCAGTGGACTGAGGCTTGGGAGTGAAGAGAAGTGGGGGGTGTGATTTCAGATCCCAGAGTGTTGTCTGCAAGAGGGAAAGAACTCACAATATGCCAAGCACTGTGCTATGTTATGCTTTTCATTTTTTTCCATTTCATTTCATAACTCTATGTAGATGGTGCTATTTTTATTATCCCCATTTTGCAGAAGAGGAAACTGCAGTTCAGATCAAGGACTTGCCTGAGGTCATACAGCAGGTGGCAGAGTTGAAGTATAAATTCTTGGTCTCTAGAGCTTGAGCTCTTGACTACTGAACAAAAATTCCCCGAGCAATTTTTCTTTCCTAATTCTCTGCCTAGCTTAGCACTAAACCGTGGTGGAGTTTTAAAGTGAGTCTAGGCTGGCTGGACTCCAGCACATGAGCAAGTGAGTTACAGGAGATAAGTAGATGGAGAAGGTCTCTCAGGGGGTGAGTGATAGGGTTAAAATAAAAGCGTGGAAAATAATTACCCCCCTCATGCTCCACCCCCTCACATTCAGGTAGTTCTATTTTAACATTCTAAAGACCAAGAAGGAAAAAGAAGGAAAAAAAATATATCCAAAGAAATTAATTTTTTTTAAAAATAGAAACCATTTTTTGCAACTTTGACAAAATTGTGATCTATACACACAGTTTTGAATTGTTAAATAATTTAGCAATAAATTTTGAAATGAGAATATATTACATATAACCACATCAACATTTTATGAAGCACATTGCAATTTATTTGTTATCAGTGCAGTGTGTTTCGGCATATCTGTTTGTGATAGTCAAATATATCATTTTAATATTTCTTTTCACATGCAATATACATGAACCTACAGGATGTTGAGGCTGCCTCTAAGAATTTCTAATATTTCTTTTTTCCTTTTGTTTTCCTCCCCACCTCTCCACAGTGCTTCATGCTTCATTTACTGTGCATTTATTCTTATATAGTCTCCTCCATTTGACTGTAAAGGAAAGGTCCATGAAGGGAAGGGCATGACTGAACATTAGCTCTTGTATATCCATGGTGTGTGGCATATAGAAGGCATTCAATAAAGTTAGTTAAGTGAATACATTATATAATAGTTCAGTTTATTTCAGTTGTAAGTAGTAACAAAGTATGGCTAGGTAATCTTTAAACTAACCTTACTAATTGAAGTTAGCATCTATCCAGACAATTGTATAATTTATAAATATGCAGGTTGATGAGGCGTCTGGGTAGCTCAGTCGGTTAAGCATCTGACTTCAGCTCAGGTCATGATCTCTCCATTGGTGAGTTCGAGCCCCACATTGGGCTCTGTGCTGACAGCTCAGGCCTAGAGCCTGCTTTAGATTCTGTGTTTCCCTCTTTTCTCTGCCCCAGCCCTGCTCTGGCTCTGTCTCTCAAAAGTGAATAAACATTAAAATTTTTTTAAAAAAAATATGCAGTTTGATGGATTATCACAAACACACTGATAGAACCATCACTGAGACAAAAAATTAACTCATTACTAGCTTCCTAACAGCCCCTTACTTATCTCCTCCAGATGACCACTGTTTTGACTTTTACTTCATGAATCAATTTTGTCTGTTTTTGAACCTAATATAATTGAAATAATTTGGTATATTTTTTCATGTTTGGCTTTTCCTTTTTCCCATTATCATTCTTTTTGGGAAATTTATCTATATAGTTCAGTGTAGCAAGAATTCATTCCCTTTTATTATACAGAATTCTCTTTTAAGTATATACCATAATTTACTTCTATATTCTGCTATTGATGGACTTTGGGTGGTTTCCAGTTTTTTTTCCCCTATTATGCATAATGCCACTATGAACATTTTTGTACATTTATTTTTTGTGCACATAGGCACTCATGTATGCTGGGCTTATACCTAGGATTAAAATTTTGGGGTCGCTGGGCATGCATATTTTCAGCTTTCAGTAGATCCTGCCAGACAGCTTTCAAAGTAGTTATACCAATTTTTATTGTCAGTAGACAGCAGAGGACCACCAGGAATACCCCTGTAGGCAAACAAAATTAGGTTCACGGATTTGTTGCAACAAATGGGAGAAGGTACACCCTAGGGGTTATGAATGTCTCAGGAAACAAGTGTTGTAGTCAGGGTACAAGAGCACCTGTCTCCAGGGGTCCCAAATGTGGTGTGGCCACTCAAAGCTGACAAAATCCAAAGGCAGAGAGACAAGTGGTGGATAGGTAAGAAAGGGATTTATTTCAGTAAGACCAACAATGGGAAGACAGTAGACTAGCGGCTCAAAGACTGTCTCCAAAGTGTCAAAAATACTTCCAGGTTTAGGTAAGGAAAATGTGGGGCAAAGGTGGGTGGATACATGCAGGTGGACATTAAAGGTCAAATCCATCATTGTCTTGGAATCAGTCTCCACTGGGGTCTTGTGGGCTCTGGGAAGTCTTTATCGCTTAAGGAGGCAGCTTCTGTTCCCATCAGGGGATGGTTTGCCCACAGGGTCTTTCACCAGAGCCAAGAGACAAGCTGGAAACAAGAGCTCCAACTAGCGAGATGGAGGTCAAAATGGAGGCAGCCAAAGTCCTGTTTCAAGAGGAGTGAGGACATAGGAACTTGGAACTTGTTCTGGCTGCCGTGGCTGCACACCAGACCCCCCCAGTCTAAGGGGTGTGAAAACATCACTGCTTTATTATGCGCACAAATTCTGTGGAGCAGGAATCTGAAGTAGGCTCAGCAGGGCTAGTCCTTCTCCGCTCCACTGTATCTGGGGCCTCATCAGGGAAGGCTTGAAAACCAGAGGTGACTCCGTGGCTAGGGTCATCTGCAGGCTTGCTCGCACACATGTCTGCAGGTTGATGCTGGCTGCTGGCTGGGTCTGGGGCTTTCACTTGGGACATCTTGCATGACCTCTCCATGTGGTCATTCCACATGACCCAGGGGAGATTCCTCACAGCATGATGGCTGGTTCCAGAAACACGCCTCTCAGAAGCAGTTGGAAACCATTTTACCTTTGTGACTGATCCTTGTGGAAATAATAGAATATACATACAGGTCTCTGTCCTGGTTCCCGACACAGAACTTCTAAAACCCTTGTAATTTCCTAGGTAATAAGAGCACTAGGAATATTTTTGGTTCTAATGTTTGGTTTTTCAAACAGGTTCCTAACACGTAGCTCCTAAATTTCTTGAAATTTCCTGGGTGATAGGAGTGTCTTTTGTTCTAATGAGGCAATGCTTGATGGGCTCCTGGGTGGGTGCTGTCAGCAGAAAGACCAAGTCATATTAGAAGTTTGGAAATTTCAGCCTCTATTCCTTGGAAGGGGAGAAGGTCTGGAAATTGAGTTAATGATCAACCATGCCTATGTGATGAAGGCTCCATAAAAATTCCCAAAGCATAGGGATGTGGGGAGCTTTGGGTCACCAAACAGGTGGAGATGCTGGGAGAGTGGTGCTCTTGGAGAGAGCGTAGAAGCTCTGTGCCCCTTCCCACATGCTTTGCCCTATGTATCTCTTCCATCTGGATGTTCATCTGTATCTTTTATCATTTTCTTTTATAATAAACTGGTGAACATATTTCCCCGAGTTCTGTGAACCATTCTAGTAAATTGTGGAACCCAATGAAAGGGTTGTGGGAACCTTGATTTATAGCCAGTCAGAAGTGTAGGTGACAATGTGAGAGAAATGTCATCTAAAGTGTGTGTGTGTGTGTGTGTGTGTGTGTGTGTGTGTGTGAGAGAGAGAGAGAGAGAGAGAGAGAGAGAGAGAGGGAGAGAGAAAGAGAGTGTGTGTGTGTGTGTGTGTGGTGGGGCAGTCCTGTGGAATTGAGCCCTTAACTTGTGGAATCTGATGGCAAGTCCGGGTAGATAGTGTCAGAACTGAATTGAATTGTAGGACACGCAGCTGATGTCCCAGAGATTTGCTTGATGGGGAAAACCCCACACACATTTGGTGGCCAGAAGTGTCAGAAGTGAAGGAGTATGTGTCAATAGTAAAGGAGAAACACGGGAGGTGTGTTTTTAGCTACACAATTGTGATCACACACCATCTTTTCCACCACAGTTACAGGCCTATTGAGGTTCAAGGGAAGGGGATTTAGTCTCTGCCACTCAGTTGGAGGGATGTCAAGGTCATTTAACAAAAAGGGTGTGTGGGATAGGATGAGTTGTCGTGGTTAGGTTTGGAAAACCTAATCTGCCACAAATCCTAAAGCCATCACATACGTCTGTGTGTTTCTGGAAATTCCTTAAGCCTTTCTGTATCTTAGTTTTATCAGCTATAAGATGGAGAAAATAAATAGCTTCTTCAAGGACTTTATAAACAGGTAAATGTGGTAGATACTACTGACCTATAGTCTCTAGAGCTGCAAGGCTGTGGATATTCCCTAGTTGCTTGGTTTATGCTACCTCCTGCTTTCCTCGCTGGTCTGTGAGCTACACAGAGCAACATTCTGTGCTGAGGACAACATCTGGTACCTAGTTGGGCCTTAACTATCTGTTGAAGGAATAAACAGGTGATCCCCAACTTTTCTTGCCTTCTCATTGTGCTGACATAAAATCCAAACTCAACGTTCTCACCTGCATGTCTGGCCCCCGACTCCTGTAACCCAATCCACCATCATGCTTTCTCTTGCTTATCTCCCTCTATCCATATTGCTCTTTCTGACTCACTGACTGTGTTGCCTTTCCTTACGTTACTCCCATCTTTTTGGAAGAGTTCCCTTTCCTTGTTGCCTTTCTTCCTTTCCCTAATTAATGTCTCATCTTTGGGTCTTCACTTAAATGCCTGTCTTCCTAAAAAATCTTCTCTTGGCTTCCCAGACTAGACTACATCTTGAGGTATCCAGTAGTCTCCTTTTTGGCAAAGCTCTCATTTCAATTGAGATCAAGTAGTTATTTGTGTGAGGTCTATCTTCCCCCATTAGACTATAGGCTCTTCTCCATTATGGTATCATCCAGGCCTAGCCCAAGAACTGACTCATGGTAGGAGCTCAGCAATAGTGGTTGAATGAATGTTGAGACAGTGCCTTAAATTTGTTTAATACAATATTTGAAGAACCAGAATGCCCACTTGTTTACATGGGCCAGAGGGATGAGAACATTTTTATCAATGGTATGTTTTAACTTTGTCTATATACCCAGTTTTGGGTAGGCACAGACATAGGTCCTACCTGATCCTGCTCACCATTAACTCCCTGACCTCATCTCCTGCTTCTCTACCCAGATCCACCCTGCTCTAGCTACATACACTACTTCCTTTTCCTCGAATTATCTTTCCTTAGATATCCTCATGGCATGCACACCTCCCAGGTCATTGTCTAAATGTAATTTTTTAATGAGGACTCCCAATGCCATATTTTAGAAACTGCATACTTCACCCCCAGAAATCTCTATCCACCGTTATTTTTCTCCATTCCAATCCTTACCGTCAGACATAATATGTGTATGTGTACTGTCTATCTCCTCCTAATAGAACATGAATTCCATGAGGATGGGAGTTTTTATTTGTTTTGTTTCCTACTGTATACCAGCTACCCAGTGAATATCTCTCTGTTGATTAAAGGAAGGAAGGAAAGAAGGAAGGAATGAAGGAAGGAAGGAAGGAAGGGAGGAAGGAAGGAAGGAAGGAAGGGATGCAACCATACTGGTCATGTGTTACTGATCTAATGTGGAACTCAAGATCTGATGTGGGGTTTATGGATATCACTTGGAAGCTCTTGTAGGACATTAATCAGGATTATATTCTGAGATTGAAGCCCTAATGTCAACATATAATGTTTCTGAACAACTGGAAAAGAAGAGATGGCTTCTAGGCTACAAGATTTCTCAGCAATCTGATTGAATGAATAAGCACATTTAGTAAAAAAAAAACCCAAAAAACCAAAAAAACAAAAAACAAAAACATGTTGGTCGAAGGGATTTTAATGTGTTCACAAGAGCAGCGAGAAAGGATGGTCTTGGAGGCAGTTTTTGGTACTGCACATATAGACTCTGCCCTGGGGGAAAAGGGCATTCCCAGCCACCTAGAAGAATTCTACTCCCATTGGCAAGGGCATCCCTTATGGAGATGATGAGGAAGTACTCAGTTGACTTTGTTCCATTGGCAAGGCCATCTTCAGAGTGCATGGGCTCTATCAGGTTATCTCATGTGATGCTCTTACAGATCCAGTGCCTTTTGATTCCATTAAACTTTCAGATAAAATAGATTTGCCTCCTCCTCACACATTCGGCTCTATGAAGAGACTGGATTAATTGGGAGAACTTTTAAAAGTTCTTATGCCAGTCATTTATCATTTTGCATTAATAAGTTGACATTTCAGTTTTATAACAAGTCCCATGAGCTTCAGTAATATGATTCCATATCTGAAGAAGGAACTGATCCTTCTGTGTTAGAAAAGTCAGCTTTCTGAGCCCCTAAGACTGAGGGATCAGCCCTTGGAGACTAGTAAATTTACCAAGGGAATAAATTCCACTTTGTGAGGCCTTTTGAGGCTTAGACTACTGGCCTGTTTTTTTGGTGGTTGACCCACATCTGCATTTGAGAGACTGTGTTAATGTTTCTAGAAGTTTCTTCTGTGTGGACCATCTGACTTCCATCTGTAGTCTTACCAGATGCCCTTGCTTGTGAGCTAATGCTCATTTGAGTGTTTTAGGTCTTAGTCTTAGGGATCATCAGGCATGTAACACTCTTTGTAGATGTGCCTTTGGGAAGCTCTAAGATGCTTAGGCCTTGGGTTGACTGCTTCTCCTGACTCAGTGATCCTTATGTAATATTTTTAATTTGTCCTTTGACCACTTTATATTTAGATTTCTAATTTACTTATCAGATGCAAAGCTATAGTAAAAAAAAAAAGTCTTATGTTAGTTATAGTCTAAACTGGAAACTGTGTGATTAAGCTGCCATTTTTAATTATCAATGCCCATGGAAAGTATGGCTCCTCATTCTGTTCTCACTTTTTCTTCAAATCAGCTTTATACTGGAGATTTCTTCTTATTTCACAGCTGGGAATTCTAGGATTTTTTTTTCTTTTTCTTTTCTTTCTGCATATTTTCTATATAATAAGATCTGGTCCTGATACCTTGCTGCATGGCCCAGATAGGGAAAAGGGAGAGAGATAATCAAATTCTACAATATTGGGTGATAAGAACCATCAAGTGCTACAATATTTGGGTGTTAAGAGCCCAGAAATGCCCTTAATAGACTGCTTAGGGAAGGTAGAAATCTTGTTCAGTAAGTAGGCTCAGTGGGGGAACTCAGCCTCCCAAGATACATAACTACCATTTGGGGACTGTTAACACTTGAAGTCATTTTATTTATTTGTTTTTTAGATAGGGAGAGAGGGCAAAAGTGAGTGAGGGGCAGAGAGAGAGAGAGAGAGAGGGAGAGAGAGAGAGAGAGAGAGAGAGAGAGAGAGAGAGAGAGAGAGACGTGGAGACGTGGGGCTTGCTTGGGGCTCCTGTTTTTACCTGATGCAGGGCTGGAGCTCACCTGCAGTGGTGCACAACCTCACCTGAAGCAGGGCTTGTGCTTACCCAACGTGGGACTTGAACTCACCGACTGTGAGATCATGACCTGAGCTGAAGTCAGATGCTTAATGACTGAACCATCCTGGAGTCTAACACTTGATGTCATTTTAATTTTTTTTTTTAACGTTTATTTATTTTTGAGACAGAGAGAGACAGAGCATGAACAGGGGAGGGGCAGAGAGAGAGGGAGACACAGAATCTGAAACAGGCTGCAGGCTCTGAGCGGTCAGCACAGAGCCCGACGCGGGGCTCGAACTCACAGGCCGTGAGATCATGACTTGAGCCGAAGTCGGACGCCTAACCGACCAAGCCACCCAGGCGCCCCTTGATGTCATTTTAAAGGTTGTTCAATAAGAAGGTGCACCTACCATATCTATACACACAATTAAGAAATTTTTTTTAATGTTTGTTTATTTTTGAGAGAGAGAGAGAGACAGAGTGTGAGCAGGGGAGGGGCAGAGCGAGAGGGAGACACAGAATCTGAAGCAGGCTCCAGGCTCTGAGCTATCAGCACAGAGCCTGATGTGAGGCCTGATCCCATGAGCCATGAGATCATGACCTGAGCCCAAGTCAGATGCTTAACCGACTGAGACACCCAGGTGCCCCCACACAATTTTTAAGGCAGGCATAGGGAGGGTTAAGTTTTATTTAATAGTCCACCTAGAAAGCAAAGAGTTAAATGGTGTATCATTTCAAATGCATTCAGCTGCAAGTAACAAAATGCCTAATGATTAGCAGCTTAAATAATAAAGGTAGCTAAAAATATCACATAATAAGTTTAGCAGCTCAATGAGGTCAGAGTGGGGTTCAGTGTTTCTAAGATTATTTTTGGCCTTTACTTCATGGGGAAAAAATGGTTGCCACTGCTCCAAGCATCAATCTCTCCATTCCAAGCAGAAAGGAAGGGAAGCAAAGACTTTTTCCCCTGAGGTTCTATTGTTTTGTCAGCAAAGAGAAGCTTCCCAGCAGACTTATTCTGATGTCTCATTGGACAGAACTTGGTTACATGCCCAAACGTAAGCCAATGGCTGGCAAAGAGGGAAGGAATTACCATGGTAGTTTAGACCAACCTGAAACTCAGAAGGGGCCTGATTCCTTTCATGAGATGAAGTTTCTACTGTTTTCAATAATAAAGGGGTTACTAGCTGAGTGGGTGGAAATGAAAATGTATTCCATAAGTATATTTTGATTAATTGTATGAATGAATTAAAAAAATTATCCTTAAATGTGTAGGAATAAATGTCAAAGAAATTCTTCGTAGGGGAGGAGGGAAGAGGAGACAGTGGGTGGGGTGGATGCTGGGATGGGCAGGTATCCAGGTAAAAGTTCAGCACAAATTGTCCTGTCTCTAGGAAACCCTGTTGTGTTTCCTCCAGGTAGCCTGCATCTGCGGTATAAAATACATGGAAACTTCAGCCACTATGAGCCACATAGTGTAACTGTCACTTGTCACAGATGACTGCCCCTTGCCGGCTTGCAGTCCAAAGCTGAACCACCCAGTAAAGCTACTGCCTGTTGTTCTATGAGATGTTGTGGAAGCATGGAACACCAACTTCGAAAATCCCCATGACTCCATCCAGGGAGGCACCCTGCAGACAAATGCGATGTCCAGGGAGTACGAGGCTGAAACAATTTCTGTCGAGTTAAACTAGAACATTAAGTGCTGAGTGGAATTTGGCAGAAGGGAGAAACAATCACATTTTCTGAAAGAACATGAAAAGCCATAGTTATCGGATAAGCCAGGGAAAAAATGAAATTACGTAGGTATGAAGAGGAGTGTTTGCCTCAAGTGGCTGAAAAATACAGACCTCGTAGATGGGATAGGGTTACTCTGGAGGCAGAGTGATGTTAGCAATAAAGGCAGATGATGAAGAAAGGGAGGCATGGCCAATGTACAGAAATTTGGTTCAGTCGTCTATTCCGTGGAAGTGCTTGACAACATCTTTAAAACGGAGGTGTTGGTGTGAGAATCTGCTGAGAGGTTCCTTCTCTGAGTCTGGAGCCATTTCTAAAGGAGCTGAATAAAATGTAGCAATTAATTGAGACACATTGTATGTAAAATTAGTGTAATGCCAGAAGGAAGGAGTCACGTCTGCAGCCTGGTGGAAAGAGCATTGTTTAGGGAGCATCGACATTGTACTGCGAGCATGGTACATTCATTATCTCATTTAATTTTTACAATCACCATCTGAAGCAGGTGCTTTTATTATCTCCATTTGTCAGGTCAAAAGGGTTGTAGTTTCAAAGTCTTAAATGGTGAGTGGAAAGGTCAGGATGTAGACACAAACTGAATCCAAAAATCTGTGTTCCTAACCTCTGCTCTGTACTGTCAGCTGAAATTAAAAATACTGAAGTGACACAAAGAAGTTAGAACTCTGATTGGATGAACTGAATACAAGGGTTTGTGTGTTCCCCAGAAGTAAAATGATGTGGATTTAGTGACAGATTGCAGCTTAAACTGGCTCAACCAAAAAAAAAAAAAAAAAAGAATGCATTGACTCCTGGGATAGGCTGCACAGTGGCATCTCCAAAGTGTCCACATCTGATTCCCCAGAACCTATGTAGATGTCACCTCCAATGGCAAAAGGAGCTTTGCAGTTCTGATTAAACTAAGGATTTTGAGATGAGAGATTATTTTCGATCATCTGCGTGATCCCAGTGTAATCACCAGGGTCCTTCTAAGGGAAATACGGAGATTTCACTGCAGAAGTAGGAAATGTGAGGATGGAAGCAGAAGGGTAGAGGCATGTGAGAAACTTGCCACAAACCTAGGAATTCAGGTGGCCTCCAGAAGCTAGAAAAGGCAAGAAAATGGATTCTCCCCTGAAGCTTCTGGAAGGAACACAGTGCTGCCAACACCTTGATTTGACTTCTGATCTCCAGAACTGTAAAAGAGTAAATACGTATGTGTTGCTTTCAGTCACCAAATTTGTGGTGATCTATGACAGCAGCCATAGGACAATAACTCAACTCCTATACCTAAAAAAGTCCAGGGCAATGCTGGCTTCAGGCATGGCTAGGTCCAGGTGCTCTAACAAAGTGGCCATCAAGCTGTTCCTCATCATACTTTAGCTGTATTTTCTTCTGTGATAGACTTGTTCACAGGCAGACTTTCCCTGAGTTGGGGCCCTTCAGTAGCTTACAGGCTTCCACTTTGCCTCTTTAGCAATCCTGGTAGGCCAAAGAACACTCTTTTCCAAATAATATCAGCAAATGTTCCTAGAGTGACATGTAGGGGCCTGGCTTTAATCTGAATCCAACACCTTGATTCTGATTGGCTAGGCTTGGGTCACTGACCCTCCCTTGGTGAGGGAAGCCGGGGAGGGGAGGGGGCATGGTGTGGGGTGGAGGGGGCGGGGAGAGATCAAAGTCAGGGACTCACCAGGTGGAGGGTGCTTTCCAAAGTGCTGTAAGTAAGTGCCTAGGACAGGATGCGGCAGGTGCACTGGGACATGGGCTTTTGCTGTTTTTAAGGAAAACTCGTAGTAGAAATGGAGGTTTGTCTCTGACCTGCAGAGACAGTTAAAACACACACACACACAAAGCTCCTAAAGGAAATCAATTACAGATCACAGTTATGGGGTGAATCCAGGGACTTAGCTGAGATTGACGACAGGCAGGTGTGACAAGAAGAGGAAGTCGAGAGATAGCTAGCAAAGGAGGAAGAAGGTTCTGGGATTTCCGTGTCAGTATATGGTCCTGAGGAGGGAGGACCACTTGCTTGTTGGACGAGAGAAAGACGGCTGTGAGGGGGATGTCTTTGGTTACCTTCTAGCTGATGGCCCCCCCTTGTCTCTAGCTCCTGCATGGCTGGGCCCTGGTTGCTGAAAAGGGACTTTTCAGAGCAAATCTTCACACCCTGACAAGCTCTGTCTGCCTTGTAAGTCTTTACACACACCAAGAGACCCTGACAGAGAGCTCTGGTCTCTGAGACGACTGTCAGATTGGGGCTAAGATTGGCAGTGCTCACCTTCTAGGCGGCCACTCCTTACCCTCGCATTTATCTTTGAAAATGACCATGACTGTAATTAACAATACCGCACATTTAATAACTCTTTTTTTTTTTAATTTTTTTTTCAACCTTTTTTATTTATTTTTGGGACAGAGAGAGACAGAGCATGAACGGGGGAGGATCAGAGAGAGAGGGAGACACAGAATCGGAAACAGGCTCCAGGCTCTGAGCCATCAGCCCAGAGCCCGACGCGGGGCTCGAACTCACGGACAGCGAGATCGTGACCTGGCTGAAGTCGGACGCTCAACCGACTGCGCCACCCAGGCGCCCCAATACCGCACATTTAAAAGTTGGTTCCCATCATAAGAAAAAGTTTGTAACTACGTGGGGTGGTGAGATTGATGTTAACTCACCGTATTGCAGTGATCATTTTGCAATATGTACACATACTGAATTGTTAGGCTGTACACCTTAAACTAATTCAGTGTTGTATGTCAACTACACCTCCATAAAACTGGGGTAGAAATGAGCCAGGAGACAGGTGATATCATTGGTGCTATGACAGCTAAACTCTGAAGTCAGTTGATTGAGAGTACGGTTCAAACTGCTTTTTCTCTACATGACTCCCAGGGAGAGCCTCAGATACCTGTTTCTTTCATTCTTGCCCTGGGTAAGGGTTCATCTCTTTTGGTGCTTATGTAACTGGACAGGATGGACACTAAAGCCCTTAGCTTTCATATCTAGGTGAGTTTTCCTGATTCTTTAAAAACACAAGCCAGATCATGTCGTTCTTTGTTCAGAGCTATCTGATGGCCTTTTATCTTTCTCACAGTCAAGCCAAGCCCTAACAAGGCTCATGCTTGGTCTTATTCTGTCCCCCCTCACCAGCTGCCCTTGACTCTCTGGCTTTCTCACTTTCTACTCTTGCCCTCACTCACTCCACAGCAGCCACCAGGCCTCCTCGCTTACTGATTTTATTGTCTGTCTGCCCTGGCCCCCACCATGTGGCCAGCTTCATAAGCTCAGGACCATTTTTCCTGTTCTACTTGCTGCCCCTGGAGAAATATCTACGCATAGTAGGTACTCAGTAACTATCGTCTGAATTGAGTTGGTGCATTAACTCGTGAACGTGTGCATGCATTCATTTCTGCAACATTTAGAATGTGCACAAAGTGCCAGCTAGTGAAGAGGAGCTGCTGTGAGCAAGACAAGCTCCACATGGTCTGGGCCTCCAGTAGCTCATACCCTAGTGAGAAGAGCAGGCAAGCCAACAATAGCAATGCAGTGTGGTAATTACCACGAGGTTGTGTAAACCCCGGGTGCGAAGGGAGCCTGGGGAGAGGGGAGACCAGCCAGGGGGGCTGAGGGTCCTTCCTGTTTCCGCACATGTGATCCCATCTGCAGACCCAACATGTAATTAATTGCTAGTTCGTGTTTATTTCCTGTTGGAACTGCCTCCAGGTGTGTGTGCCTCTGTTATGAATGAATGCATTCCAAATCCAGCACGTTTCCCGGCTCCCATGTTCAGTGTTAACTCCTGTGCCATTTAGTCTCCACTTAACTGGGTTTGCTGGTGGAAGATTGCGGTTTCCTCTCTGTGATGAGGAGAGAAGGAAAACTGGAGACCACTGCTGCCTCTTGATTCCAAGGAACAGGAGCAGAGAGATGCCGGAGGCACTTCTAACCGCCAGTCCAGCACAGGTGATTGGCTCAGGTGGGGCAGGGACGCCACATTCCAGCTTCCGCCTCTGATCTCCACCCTTGTTCTCCCCCTAGTCACCCTCTTCCTGTTATTCAAGCCTCAATTTAAATGCCACCTCCTGCCTGGAGTGGGGGTGGGGGTGCCTGGGTGGCTCAGTCAGTCAAGTGGCCGACTTCAGCTCAGGTCGTGATGTCACAGTTAGTGAGTTCAAGCCCCACATCGGGCTCTGTGCTGACAGAGCCTGGAGGCTGCTTCGGATTCTGTGTTTCCCCTCTCTCTTTCTGTCCCTTCCCCACTCACGCTGTCTCTCTTGCTCGCTCAAAAATAAATAACCAAAAAACAAAAAAAAATTTAAATGCCACCTCCTCAGAAAGGCAGCCCCTGACCACCCCATCTAACATTGTCACCTTCCTGGTCCTCCGAATACATTTTCTTCAGATCACTAGCTACCGTTTGAACACATCCTGTTTTCTGTCTGTCTCCCTTATGAGAAAGTCAAGTTCTCTATGGACAGGAGCCATTTCTGTCCTGTTTGTGGCTGTGTCCCCCATACACATGGTAGGTGCTCCATAAATACTGGACAAACAGTTGATAGCGGAACACTTCAGCTACAGCATCATGAAATCTTGAAATTTATAGGACTAAAAGGAGCCAGTACTGTTTGTTTTTTTTGCTTGTTTGTTTGTTTGCTCCTGAGAAGGGCGAGGCCCAGGAAAGGAAGCAGCTCCACTCAAGCAACCCCAGAAGAAGAATACAGGCTGACACCCTGTACTATAAGCCTGTGGGTCTCTACTGAGAAGGCTGCTGACAAGGGTTGTGTCTCCAAAGCCTTCCGGAGCCACAGCTCCTGGGCTGGTCCCGGCAGAGGCTCCCAGGGGTGCCCTCTAGTGGCAGCTCTGTGATAGACACTCAGCTGTCCCAAGCTCCCCGGAGTCCATGAGGAGAGTTGATGGGACACACCCTTCTCCTTCAGACTCACTCAGTTGGCTCCTTCTGGGGGCTTGTTACAGATTCCACCGGGGCCATGGTTGGCAAACACCAAAACCACAATTAATTCCAAAAATGACCATCAACAGTGATCAATAGTCCTTTTAGAGCCAAAAACGAATTTTGAGTACTAAATCACCTCATCCTGTATTTTGCTCACTGCTCTTGTGTGTGCTGTTTCAAGAGCTGCTCAGATATTTTAGCCCTGTATTCTTTTTTTAAATGTATTTTGTTTAAATTGAGATATAACCTTCACAAAATAGATGGCAGACATTTAAAATGTGCAGCTCACTATTTTTTTTTTTTTTCATATGTGTGCATTTAGAGAACCACCACTCTGATCCAGACATTTCCACCCCAGATACAGACATTTCCACCCCAGAGGGCAGGCTTGTGTGTACTCTCTCACAGATGATATGCTCCCCCCACCCCGGCCCCCGCACCACCAAATGTAACCACCATTTCCACTCTCATAATTTCATAGATTAGTTTTGCCTTTTCTTGCATTTTTATATAAATATCACTATTCAGTGCTATTTTTTAATAGCTGGATATTTTCAGTCAATATTTTGACTATGCCATTGAATAGTTTATTTTTCTCCATTGCTGTGCACTGTTACATAGTATGAACACATTGCAGTTTCCTTATTCATTCTACATTTAGGACACTTAGCTTGCTTTCAGTTTTTGTCAATTATGAATAATACCACTCAGAACATTTTCATACACGTATTTTCACGGACTAAGCACTCACGTAGACTGTGTCTATGCCCAGGAGAGGAATTGCTAACGTATTTAGTTTTAATAAATATTACCAGACATTTTCCCGAAGGGATCATACCCATTGACCCTGCCATCCACAGTGAAGGAGAGTTCCAGTTCTCATATACCTCTGCCAACTCTTGGTATTGTTCATGCTTTTGAATTTAACCATCTGGTACCTCAGCGTGATTGCATCATGCATTTCCCTCGTGGCATATTTCATTGTTTTCTTACCCCTGCATTCTGAACAACTACACATTCCTTGTCCAGAGCTTGCACACTCCCAGAGTTTACAAACTGCCTTTAAACTCTTTTGACCTTTTCCATGAACTTTTCTCTGTCTCCCCTGGAATGCAGTATCATCACCATCTATGTAAGAATGTAGACTGGAAACCTTGACTCTCTTTCTCCTTTACTACCTGTACACATACGATCGCTAAGTCCTAACGCCCCTATTTCTAAAAATATGCCCTGAATTGTTTGCTTCTTTTCATTCCTGTTGTGATCATCCCAGCTCAGTTTTGTCATTTTTTTGGTCCCTACTAGCAGAACATTGCCCTTATTATTCTCTTAGCTGAAGAATGGGCCCCGTCTATCTGAGAAAGTGTCCTCTTTGACTTAGCATGTAACACACCTGGAATCATAGACAATAATAACAGCAATGGTGACTGCTAACATTTTTATTTTTTTTAAATAGTTATTTATTTATTTATGTTTATTTATTTTTGAGAGAGAGGGAGAGACAAAGTGTGAGCAGGGGAGGGGCAGAGAGAAAGAGGGAGACACAGAATCTGAAGTAGGCTCCAGGCTCTGAGCTCTCAGCACAGAGCCTGATGCCGGGCTCGAACCCACAAACCACGAGATCATGACTTGAGCCAAAGTCGGACACTTAACTGACTGAGCCACCCAGGTGCCCCAACTGCTAACATTTTTAGAATGTTCAGTGTCTCGCAGGACTTTTAAAGGTTCTGGTTTACTTGTTACAATATCCCTGTGTCCTCTTGCTACCCTTCCCCCTCCCTCCCCCCAGTTTCAGATGAGGGAAACAAACTTACAGAGGTTAGGTAACTGGAGTGAGGGCATGACAGGGTTGAGCTGGGGTTGGAAACCAGAGAGTCTGTCTGTACAGCAGACTGCTTAGCTACTCTATTATAGTTGCCAACAATGTTTAATCGAAAGTTACAAGCTCCTATTTAATAAACAGATTTTGCTTTTCTGCACAATTATAGTTTGGGGATTTACAGTAATGTAACTGGGATTGAGGGAGTTCTGACAGCTGCCATCTTGGCTCGAGAGGCACTCTCTTACACTTGAAAATACAGTGGTATCCAGGCCAATATTCAGGTTTGAGCCTCTCCAGAGTCAGCTAGTTTCCCATGGAGGAAAACCATTGATGACAGCAATGAATCACAGGGGAACTAGGTCAAGGAGTGTGCATGCATCCCTGAAAACCATCTCCACTATCAGAGACCTGACTCATACTGTAGGCACTGCTGATAATAGGGCTCCAGTGCTCTCTTCACATGTGAAGATGGCCTTCTGTATATAACCACGGAGATGAGTATTTCTAGAGCCAGCAGTCTCAACAATAGGTGCAGTAGAATTGGGTACCATTCCTTCTGTATAGGTTCAAAATGGGGCTCAAAGCAGTCAACAAGCAATGTGACAGTTCCTGGGAGTCCCAGGGGAACTTTCCCTTAGCATCCTGGGTTCTTATGGGGCTTCATAAAGGATGCAGGGATTTCATCCTCTTTAAATTAAACCTTCAGGACCTAGCCCTCTGGTATGATAACCCACCAGGGATTAAATGCAAAAATAAGGTTTATTGAGCAATTACAAAGTCTCAAGCACTGGGCTGAGCACTTTGTTGCCACAAGCTTATTTACAACTCACAATAACCTTATGAAAGAGTTACTTTTATGATGTCCATTTTGCAGATTGGGTTTCTGAGACCCAGACAGGTTAACTAATGAGTCCCTAGGCGAGTGCTTCTCAGAATTTTACGGGTTTATGAATCACCAGGGGATCTGGTTGAAATGCAGATTTTGATCTCGTGGGGCGGGTTAGGGCCTGAGATTCTGCGTTTCAAATAAGCTCCCAGGTGATGCCTAGGCTGCTGGTTAGGGGACAGCACTGAGAGCTGGTAAATGGTGGAGTTGAGATTCTCTTATAGGCAGCAGGACTCTGGGGCTTTGTCTCTTCATCACCATGCTCTCTTGTTTCCTCTTGCAGCTCTTTAACACGTTAAGACCCATGAGTTCTCCCTTCCTGTCTATACCCCTGTCTCAGTAGCCTATTTGCTCTTCTGCTCACCTCCTGCCCCTCCCCTTCCCCACACATCCACAAGGCATATTCTGTCGTGTGCTTTTCTGGTTTCTCCTCAAATGTCTCCTCCCCAGGGAGGATACTATCTGAAATAGCTCCCCTTCCCTCTGCAGCAACCTGATGCCTCTCTCCTGTAATCCTCTTGTAAGCTTCTTCATAGCATTTATCACTCCAGATAGAATGTGAAATATACGTATGGTTTATTGTACATTGTCTATCTCCATCACTAGAATAAGAATGTAAGGTCCATGAGGACAGGACTTCGTCAACTTTGATCACTATTTTATCTTTAGCATCTAGAACAGTATTTGTAACATAGTGAAGCTCAATAATTGTTTGTGAGATAAATGAATGAGAGAATGAATGAATGAATGAGTGAATGCTCTAACTTCCTAATACATAGTAAAAACAGAAGCACCTAACATTTACTGAGCATATTCAATGCCGGAAAACATGCCATGCACTTTACCCAGATAGTGTCATTTGATTCTTGTAAAAACTCCTAGGGCTGTTTTATTTTCCACAATTTTCAGAAGAGGAAACTGAGGCTCAGGGAGGTCTACTGATGTGCCCGAGGTCACATGGCTCTTAAAGGACAGAATTCGACTTTTCACCTAGATCTAACTCTCCTAAAGTCACCAAGAAGTCACTCTACTGGGTATGTGACCTCACCATTGTTTCCATGGAAACAGATCATGCAGATAACTCAGCTGAAAATCACCTGGATGGGAACATTGAGCTTAGAGAGTGGGACCCCATGCTGGAATCACAGATATTTAAACAAGCTAGAAAAAAATCAGTTGCCTGGCTTAGTAAATTCATCCTTATTTTCTTCATTTTTTATTTTCATCCTATAAGCCTCCTCCTGGCCAGGAAAAATGATTCCACTTGATGTTTGCTTTTAATTTTACAAAAATGACCTCTGCTATGTGGAAGGATGTATTTTGCCATCAAGAATGTGCATGTTTAACCCCAGTATGGCAGGTCATACTACTTCTTACAGCAGGCATGTTATCTCAGAGTGGAAGGAGAGAATGGGGAGACTGGATTGCATTTTGTACTCGGTGCCCTCAGCAATTTCTGGTGCATTGTAAACAGTTAAATAGGAATAACCTCTTCCTAATCTTGGAAGCAGGTTAATGGGTTTATTTAATCACTGACAAAAGAGTGTATTATCTAGGTGGAAGGGAGAACAGACAGAGGTGTGTGATCAGCTAGAATGGCAGAGGCCCGGGATTGAGGCTCTGGGCTTCTCCATGGCTTGACAATGATCCTGAAAATCACACTTTAAAGGGGAGAGCCACATACCCTCTCTTGCCAGTGATCAGAGATGTTCTCTTGCACATAAACAAGTCTGTGATTTTTCAGAAGCTGGGTCAGTCCTGGGTCCCCCCAAGTTCTGCGAGTGTCACCACTTGGCTTAAGAAACTGGGGATCACCAAGGCTTTTCAAAGTATTGTTTTCTTTCTTTTCCTTTTTAAAAAATTTTTAATGTTTATTTATTTTTGAGGGACAGAGAGAGACAGAGAATGAGCAGGGAAGGGACAGAGAGAGGGGGAGACACAGACTCTGAAGCAGGCTCCAGGCTCTAAGCCATCAGCACAGAGCCCAACATGGAACTCGAACTCACAAACCTTGAAATCATGACCTGAGCCAAAGTCAGTTGTTTAACAGACAGCCACCCAGGAGTCCCAAGGTATTGGTTTTTTTTCAAAGGAAGGAACCCAAGTTAAGGACTGTGGAGGTTCCTGCAAGAAGCCAGGAGAAGCACAGCTACAGGGCTCAAGGACGCATGTGGTTGTATTCTTGGAGGTCTTTGCATTTGAATTGTGTGGGAAATGGAGGTTGACTCTATTGAGAATGGGTAGATGTTTGAATCAATTAATGAAGTTTATAATACTAGTGGTAGTAAGCACAAAGGCAGTAACAGCATCAAAAATCATGTTGAGCTTCCCACCTTTCGGTAGTCCCTTTACCTCCACAGGGCCCCCAGTAGGTATAGGACCAAGGTGCCTCATTTATTAAGAGTCTTTAGCTCCATTCCCTGGCCATGTAAGTTGGTTAGGATTCCAGAAGGATACAGATAATGTATTCAAATTAATTTGAGGAGTATTTAGTGAGGGGAAAATATGTGGGTGGGGTATAGGGACGCCAGAGGGATAGTGCTAATGTTCAAGGGTTAGCAACAGCCAGGCTATTAAAACCGTTGGTCCTGAAGGGACAAGAAGAGGGAATTGTTACTAAAACCTGAGAATCCTGCAAAGAGGATCTCTCTGAATGAAGCTGTTGACCTTTGGTAGAGGGATGAAGCCAGCCCCAGCTGACTATGAAGGGAGGGAGTCCTGGCCCCATCCACTCCCTTCCCCTAGTGTCCTGCTGTGGCTCCCCATTGGTCGCCCCTAGGCAGAAGCCAAAGTCAAGGAAGGACATGAATGCAATCCTCACAGGGCAGAGGAAAGGCAGCCAGGGCTTGACAGCGGATCTGCAGGGGCCAGTGGAAAAGAACCAGAAAGCTGAGGGTGACTGGGCCAGCATGGACTCCTCACCAGAATCAGCTCAATCAGGTCTCTTCCGCAGGAATTTAGAGCCAGGGCTGAGGGTCAGCTGGCAAGTGAGGTTGGGTGACTGGGAATTACTATGATTGTAGTATATTCAGGAACTATATTGGGTGATCCACAGTCTATTGTGTGGACAGCAAAACAGAGACAGCCAGTGCTCAGAGAGGGAAGGAGGATGGAAGTGTGCAGAAAGAGGCACAACCAAGAGATGGAGAATGGATACCACCCGGGATCCTGCTTGTGGTGTCTTTCTGAAGACTGTCTACGCATAACTGTCCCCTTTTGCCTAAGCGGCTTTAGTGGGATTCTGATTTCCTGATTAAAATAAATAACCATGATCTTGGAGCATTTACTATGAACCAGGAAATAGGCTAAGTTATTTATTTATTTATTTATTTATTTATTTATTTATTTATTTATTTATTTAGTAGGGGCTCAAACTCATGACCCTGAGATCGAGACCTGAGCTGCTGAGATCAAGAGAGGGATGCTCAACCAACTGAGGCTCTTTGGCGCCCCAGGCTAAGTTCTTTATAAACATTATCTGATTTCAAACAATTCTATATGATGCTTCTTTTCCAGAAGTGCAAACGGGGCCTTGGGAAGGTTAAATAGCTTGCTCAAGGTTACACAACAGGAACAAGGCTGAACTGGGACTCAATCCCAGGTCTGTATGACTGTAAATCCCAGACTCCTGACTGCTTCTGTCCCCTTTGATGAGAAGAGTCTTCACTGTCCTTCAGGTTGGCTTCAGGATGTCAGTGGGACATCACTGTGGTGCTGTGATTGACCCGGGAGCACTCATATTCATCTGTCAGCCCTTCACACTTCCCTCACCCTCTCCTCTTACACTCTGAGCCCTTGAGCTGTAGGGGCTGGTTATCAATCTTTGCTGCACCCCCAGACCCGCTCTCTGCCTTCTTCTACTCTGTGCCAGTCCCAGGAGTCTGACTCCTGTGGGCTTCCTCTGGCTTCCACTGGGGTTCAGCCACTGGGGCAATGGCAGGGGTCAGAGGGATGGAGGAGAGAGAGGGGGGTATTTCTTCACCTGCACCCTCTGTGCTCTGGCTCCTAGTAGGCTCTTGTAGCAGGATTTCCTGCCTGTGTCCCTCCAGTGCTGATGCTGCTAATGCTGCTCTCTGGTACCTGATCATCCCTTCCCAGTCCCCATAACCCTGCCCTTACCTGTAAACAGGCCCTTCTTTAAATTCTTTTCAGGATCTAGATGTGTCTTCTCTTTCCTGAGGGACCTTGTGCTGTAAACCGTGTTCCTTCCTGTCTTCGTGAATGTCCAATCATGTGGTCAGGAGTGCTGGTCTAAAATACGGAAGCCCAGTACCTCAAGGCCACTCCACTGGCACACTGACCCTGCAGTTGCAAACCCAGCAACTCTTGTGGCTCATGACAGCCAGGCCTGTGCCCTGGGTCCCGAGCATTAGGCCTGCAGGGCCATCAGTGATTCTGGCTCAGGACATGCTGGGAGGGGCTTTCCTTCTGTAGTGCTCCTTAATAATGCACATGACAGCCATCAGGAAATTTCAAGAAACTCAGTGACAGCTCCCTGGATAGCTGTGTCATTATAGTAATAATTTGAATCAATAGTGTAGTAAAGCTGCCATACATTTATTTCACCCAAGAGATTAAGGGAACAATTATATAAACATTCTTTAGGAAAAAAACTAAACACCCCAGATGCAAAGGGAGACTGTGTGCTTGTCCCTAACCAAATGCTCTTCCTTTAATACATTTATTTTTTGCTGCTTTGTTACCAGACCCTGAATTCCCACACTCAAAAGGAATCAACATACAAATTTGCTGCACTTTATCTTCCAGCCAGGGAACTTACAGTGTGTGTGTGTGTGTGTGTGTGTGTGTGTGTATCTGCGTGTTTTGTCAACATCCCAGAATGCACAGTGCCAACCTCACCACCATGTACATGGCAGAAACTCACTAAGGGCTTGTGAACAGTGGCTGCAAGAGTTACTGTCTAAAAGAATCACAGTGGCCTGGCTTCCGAGCACAGTGGTTTCTCCTGGTGATGAGGCTCTCCTTTCTGCCTTCCCCTTTCAGTATACTGGACCACAAACACCACCGTAATATGTTTGAAACTTCCATGGTGACAGTTTTATCTTCACATTGGTCTGAGGGAGCTGCAGCTGGGAACATCGCAGGCGCTGGAAACAGCATTAACTTTCGGAGGCTAGATTTTCCTTTCTCCGTACTATCTAGAGGATTCTCCAGTGTTCATCTGGTAGTTTGAACTTGGCCATAATTATAGTCTTATTATCCTCTCCAGCTTTACTTATCTCATTATCTCCTCCCTCCTGTGTTAGAGGTCAGTAGAACATCCCTTTTATTAGCCACTTAATCCTTCTATCTAGTAGTTCAACCATGATGGATCCACTTAAGGTCCTTCTTTGTAGTTAACTTTGCTGACCTTTGCGATTCCACCCTCCCTCACCCCCTGAGCCTTTTCACTGGGCACAAGCAGCCTGGTTTTCTAGATCAGAAGTTTATTATCATGAATGTTATTGTAAGGAAGTCAAGTTTCATCATTGGTGAATGAGCACTGCCTTATTTTTATGCTCCTTTCCCCCCTGTACTTTTTCTGAAGGTTGGCTCTTCTCTCTTTGCATATTTGTTTTTGAACTGTTCTAAACATTTGGTAACAGAAGGGCTAAGACTGATGTCTAAAAATCCACTTTCATAGGAAAGAGTGGGACCTCATGGCCAGTCATAGATAGATTGGAAGAGCCTTGTTAAAGTGTGTGTGTGTGTGTGTGTGTGTGTGAGAAAGAGAGAGAGAGGGAGAGAGAGAGACAGAAGGGGGAAGGGAGGGAGAGGGAGAGACCGAGATGAGACACAGGTGTGACTGTGAATAGTCCATTTTATTGATTCGTTCAACAAATAATTATTGGGCATCTCTTCAATATTGACTGATAAGGGCACTAAATCATCCCAGATCATCATTTCTGACTACTCCTAACCCTGTACAACCTTTCCCAGGAGAATATGCTCACAATCTGTCTTTGTTTTTAACTTCTATCTCAATAATAAATTTGCAGTGTATACACTGTTGTGGAACAAACCCCAACATTTTTGTTTTGTCTATTTTACAATTTACAAAGTTGCCTTTATAGCTTTTTGATAGTTCTGTCCTATTTCCAACCACCACTGTTGGAAATTCCCCGCCTGAGAGTATCGTTGTGGGGGCAGGTAAGACAAATATTGTGGCTCTAAGAGACGTTTAGGGCTCAAGGGGTATCGCTGGCATCTGTGGAGCATACCCTGGTGGCGGCGGTGGTGGTGGTGGATTTGGGGGTGCAGAGGCACTGAGAGCATTTGGGAGATTAAGATCTCTGTGAACGAACAAAGAATTATTCTGGAGTTATGGTCAGATACTGTCCTACTAAGCGAAATTCACAAGAGATGCACTCATCACCCTAGTTGAGGCTAGTCCACCCCACCAAGGAGGTTTGGGAGAAGTGAGATTGTGGTTTCTCCTGGGCATACTGCTGAACTAGTGCTCCCAGCTTCCCCTGTGCGTAGTTAACAGGGTTATTAGGGAGAGTGGCTATCCCCCCTGAGGCTGACAAAGACACCCCCGCCAGTGGCAGCATCAATATCGCAGACGCACTCAGCTGCATAGGTTACTGGAACCTCAGGCCACTGGGTTCTTCACTTGGTTCTAAGTGACAGCCTGGGCACACATCAGAACCCCCTGGAGGGCGTGCAAAACAGAGTGCCTGGCCTCAGCCCCAGAGTCCCCATTCAGTGGGTCAGGGGTGTGGCTTGAGAGTTTGCTCTCCTAACAAATTCCTGGTCCTGCGGCTGCTGGCTCCAGGACCAGACTTTGAGAATTGCTGGCATGTATTTACCCTGTTCTCCTCTTCCTTCTTTGGTGGCTCCAGAAGGTTAATTTCCTTGTGAGCTAGGGAGATAGCCAGAAGGGTATGCCTTTGGTTGGGGAAGTTTTCTTTTTCTTTTCTTTTTTTTTTAATGTTTATTTTTGACAGAGAGAGAGAGAGCGCGAGAGCATGAGTGGGGGAGGGGCAGAGAGAGGGAAACACAGAATCTGAAGCAGGCTTCGGGTTCTGAGCTGTCGGCACAGAGCCTGATGTGGGGCTTGAACTCACAGACCTCCAAATCATGACCTGAGCCGAAGTCGGATGCTCAACCGAACCACCCAGGTGCCCTGGAAGTTTTATTTTTCTTAACTGTAATTATTTAAAACCTAAGAAAATTCTACTGAACACCACTGTGCCAACTCCCCTTTTACCAAATGTTAACAGTTTTCCTGATCCCTAACTAAAGCTATTGCTTATGTAGGTGATTTGCATGGCATAACTTACTACTTACTTACTTCTAAGACAACTGTAGGAGAGACGTTTTCTTGCTGACCCCTATTGCAGAGGAAGAGATTAAGGCCCATAGAGGTTTACAGCTGCTTGCCAGAGGGCCCACAGCTAGCAAGCAGGATCCTCGATTTGAGCTCAGGGAACCTGTTTTCAGGGAATCCGTGCCCTTCACCAACACAGTAATCTACCCACAGAGATTTAAGAGCTTTCTTTCTCTTTTTAAAATTTTTTTTAAAGGTGAAACATTAGAGATTCAGTCCAAATCCTGTCTGTACCCTATCCCTGACCTCAGTTCCACTTATACAGGCATTGACTCTCCTACAGTTGGTTGAATTCAGGGGGAAAGTTTTTAGAGTCTCATTTGGGTCCTTTGTGGAATTGTCTTGCCATTGCCTGCGAGTCTGGTCATTTTTTCCTCCGGCCACAGAGCAAATGGCCAAACTTTGGTTCTAAGCCTTTAACAGCTCATTTCTCACCCACAGAGACGTTTTCAGGTGTCCTAGAGAATGTGGCCAGCCTCCTGCCCAAGTCTCGGTTCCGTTCCTCTCGGGTGGTCTCTGCAAACCCCAGCCACTGTCATCCATTTCTCCCCACTGGCTGGTTCCATTCCACCGTTCTGGCCGGAGTGTGCTGCCCGACTGCCTCATCCTTGCACGTGGCCTCTCCCCTGGTCTTTTCCACCCGGTGCTTTGCTCATTCATTTACTAACATTTATTGAGCACCTGCTGTGTGCCAGGTACTCTCATTGGCCCCTGGAGATGCAGCAGTGGGGGCCAGATGCACAAATCCCTGCCTTTCTGAGTGCTTATAATCTACTCCCCCTTGGTTCTCTCTCCCCTGCTGTTGATCAGGTTTTTTTCCCCAAGATCTGTGCTCTGCAGTCTAAACATTAGCCTGTTGTCCTCCCACAACCGGCTTCAGAATCAGACCCTGGTTCTTGTATCCTGCTTCCACTTCTCCAGAAAGACACTCAGGGTATCAATTCCTCTTTGAGCATGAGGGCAGGCATGAACTTCAGACATTGTATAAACCTGAGGATTTCAAATTTGGTACCTACTTAGGACAACCTTGTCTTGAAGCAAAACTGTAGGAAGTCTGAGCTGCTCGGGTATAAGCCAGGCAGGACAGCTGGGAGCTCTCTGCCTGGCTCATCTTTTTTTGTGGTGATGCCCAAGGCTCTGGCATGACACAAAACACAGTTTAACAACCACGCCTGCACAAGTCGCCTGCCCACTGAAATTGACATCCTAGGTATACCACCCCACCCCCACCCCGGCGACCCTGGCCAGTTTTCCGAGGCCACTGTCTCAGCCTGCATTTAATTGATTTTTGCTCCCGTTGACCGACATCCTGGGCTGCTGGTTTTGTCATTGTGTTCTTTTGTTATTGTTGTTGTACTTGTCAGGACTTATTTACTTTGAGGAAAAAAGGCTCAACCCACGTACTATGAGAAATTGGCTCTGACGTGTATTTCTATTCCTTTTCCAGAGAAGTTTCCTTATACATTTTCTCAAAGTGTCATTAAACTCTAATAGGCTTCCCCCCAGAACTCCCCCCGCCCAAGACTGACTTAACCAAGCATTTTCTGAAAACAAGGTGACTCTTATTTAAGGATTCTGAATGCATTCCAGTTCTTGGCAGTCTTAAGCACACAGCTGAATGCGTGCTAAGTCTAGCATGGATAATTACACCAGCTGTGACCTTTTAGAAACATGTATTTGGACTAAAGCAGTGTTTAGTCACTTTTGATTGACTTAGGTTTTACCTAGTTTATGTTTGGTAAACTTCAAATATTTGCTCCCGTATAAGCTGGTTAAACTTCTCAAGAGGAGCGCCGTGTGTGGCCTGCTGGGTGGGACAGCCTCTCTGTCATGTCAGTGACACAGCAGACCGCGTGTGCTTTTGCACTTGTGTGTGCACACCCATGTGTGTGCACACGATTAGAGGCAGGTGGAGTGGAGGATGACATTTGGAAGTAATGTAGCCTGATGCTGCCACGGATGGGGCATGATGTCCAGAAGGGCACTGGCTGTCTGGAGACAGACTTGAGCTGTTACTGCTTTAAAGACAGTTTGCAGCTGCCCAAGAGGCAGGGGAGGGTTGTCAGAGAGGACCTGCTCTCCCATTTGTGCTCGCTAGCCTCGAGTGATCTCGGACAACCCTGACAAATTCTCTGAGCCTCAACATTTCCATCTGCAAAATGGGAGTGATGTGACACCCTACCGCCTCCATGTGCTGTTGAAGAATTAGGGATTCTGCAGATTCCCTGCTGCACACAGTTGGAATTCTTTTTTTTTTTTTTTTTTTTTTTTCAACGTTTATTTATTTTTGGGACAGAGAGAGAGACAGAGCATGAATGGGGGAGGGGCAGAGAGAGGGAGACACAGAATCAGAAACAGGCTCCAGGCTCTGAGCCATCAGCCCAGAGCCCGACGCGGGGCTCGAACTCACGGACCGCGAGATCGTGACCTGGCTGAAGTCGGACGCTTAACCGACTGCGCCACCCAGGCGCCCCCACAGTTGGAATTCAATAATGGTATAAAACCTCCATACTTGGGTTTTTTGACACCTGCTCATCTTTCTGTAGAAACTCTGATTTGGGCATTCTTCTTTAAAAATTTTTTAAGGGGCGCCTTAAGCCGGTTAAGCGTCCGACTTCAGCCAGGTCACGATCTCGCGGTCCGTGAGTTCCAGCCCCGCGTCAGGCTCTGGGCTGATGGCTCAGAGCCTGGAGCCTGTTTCCGATTCTGTGTCTCCCTCTCTCTCTGCCCCTCCCCCATTCATGCTCTGTCTCTCTCTGTCCCAAAAATAAATAAAAACGTTGAAAAAAAAATTAAAAAAAAATTTTTTTAAGAAAACGTTTATTTCTTTATTTTGAGAGAGAGAGAGAGAAAGAGAGAGAGAGATAGAGAGCAAGCTGGGGAGTGCAGGGAGAGGAAGAGAGAGAGAATCCCGGGCAGGCTGTGCATCATCAGCGTGGAGCCCGATGCAGGGCTAGAACTCGTGAAATGTGAGATCGTGACCTGAGCTGAAATCAGGAGTGGGAGGCTTAACCCACCGAGCTCCCCTTGTGCCTCTGGGCATTCCTCTTCTGCAACACTCCCTACTCTTGATTGCTTGGTGTAGACTGCAGAAGGTGCCAGAATTCTGCCCACATCCCCTTGCCCTCACCATCCCCGTGGAAGCCCTTTTGTCTTCTAACTGCCCCAAACCGCATCTTCCCTCCCTGGATTTCCCTGGCCACCGGAACCCACTCCACAGACTGGCAATCTTGAGGAACTCACATCCTCCTCACCTCCTATGCCAGGGACAGTTCTCCCCCAGTGGCGGATGGGACCTGGTCTACACACCCCAGCCTCCTTAGCTCTCAGTGTGGTGAGGCACGTGTTCTACAACGAATGCCAGAGTTTCCTGAAGGGAATAGCTTCAGTGGCCTGCAGTGTAGCTGGCTTGAAAACATTCCCTTTATTGCTTCTTGAGCGTCTTCACGACAGGGTAGCTGGCATCCAGAAGATCCAAGAGAGCAAGGTGGAAGAAGCATTGTCTTCTCAGCCCTGTGTGTTTCCTGTGGCCGCCATAGCAAATGGCTAAAAATTTGGTGATTTAAACAACACACATCTATTCTCTTACAGCTCTCTAGGTCAGAAGTCCAAAATCAATTTCGCTGGGCTAAAAGCAAGGTGTCAGCTGGGCTGTGTTCCCTCCAGAGGCTCGAGCGGAGATTCGTTTACAGATTCTTGAGATCATCCTCATTCCTCAGATCACAGCTGCATCATATCACCTTCTTTCTCTTTGTTGGTCAGATCCTCGCTGCCCTGCTCTTACAGGGTCCAGCGGTTACTGAGGACCTATCTGAATAGTCCAGGAAAATCTCCCCATGTGGAGATCCTTAATCACATCTGTAAAGTCCCTTTTGACATTTAAGGTAATGTTCAGAGGTTCCAGGGGTTAGGATGTGGACATTACTCAGCTGACCACAACCTACCCTCGGGTTATCTCCTGTCACCTCCTCCTCCTCCTAGTGACTTAGAAATGAGTCACTAGGTCCAGCACATAGTCAAAGGAGGGGAATTAGGGTCCTCTTTTTGAAGGGAAGACTATAGACATATTTTGAAACCACAAATTTGAATGACCCCAACTAAGACATCCTGGCACAAGCAAACATATACCCCAGTTTCTCATCCTTTCTCTTCCCCAAAGTTCAGTTGCTAAGTGACCTGAAGTCTTGCACTGGCCTTCCTGCTCTCTCTCTGAGCTGAGTGGGTTATACCCCAACCTAAGGACACTCAGGGTATCTCATTCTCAGCTGCCCTTCCTGGGACAGAGTGCTCATAAGGACACCAAAGTCAAAACAATCTTAAACTCCGCTGTCTGTTGCCTCTTTTGCCTTTGTGTGGGGGGGTCATGATTCATATGGTTGAAAAATAATTTCCTATATAAAGACTGGAGGCAGCAGGAGAAAAAACAAAGACTGGAATTTTATGTTATCTGCCACTCTTTACTCCTTTGTGTTAATCAGTCGGTATTTATTGAGAGCATACTATGTACCAGGTGCTGGGACAGCTGACACAGAGTGATGAGCATGCGGGCATGGGGCGTGCTTCCAGTCCCAGGTGACTTCAGACAGTGACACAATGACCCCCCCAGGTGCAATGTGACCACAAGTGCCCCCCTTTCCCTCCCTCTTCCCCTCCTTTTCCCTTTCTTTTTCTTCTTCCTTTGTGGTCCAAAAGCATTGGGATTTTCACAAGTAGCCAGGAAAGGGGCCACTAGTATGCTTTTACTATTGGTACTATAAGGCCAACCCCATTTTAACAAGGGCCCTACAGCCCCAATTCCTGAAAAGCAGACAGATTGAGAAGCTGATCGCAGATGAGGGAGGTGTAAGGCGACCCTGCCATGGAATACATTTGGGCAGTTCCATTTGGAGCCACAACAGGAACTGACCTCCCGTGGTCTCAGAACTGACAAAATCCTAGGGCCCCAAAGAGACCATGCAGATGAACATCTTTGGGCCATTAACTCGGTTTTGTCAGATGCTTCAGATTAGGGAAGAAGCCAGTCTGCCTGCTGGGTTTGGCTATCAGCCTTGATGAGGATCTTCAAGTCAGCAACCCCCGGCAGCAAGAGTTGCCCCAGACAAACCTTTGTGGCATCCACTGTCAGCCTGTTTTTGCCTCTGCTCAGGCCTGTTCCTGGCTTGGGTGTCTCATGCTGATCCTGCTTGCAACTTTTTTTATAACAGCTTTATTGAGATATAGTTCACATACTATACAATTTACCAATTTCAAGTGTACAGTTCAATCCTTTTTTCTTGATTTCTTCACAAAATGGTACAACCATCCCCACAATTAATTTTGGAAAATTTTTATCCCGCTTAAAAGGAATCCCCTACCCTTAGCTATCACCCCCTAATACTCTTATCCTCCCCTTCAGCACAAAGGAACAACTAATGTAGTTTTGGTCTCTGTGGATTTTCCTGTTTAGACATTTCATATACACGGAATCATACAATATGTGGTCTTTTCTGTTGACTTCTTTTTCTTAGCATAATGTTCTCAAGGTTCATCCGCGTTACAGCATTTTTCAGTACTTCATTCCTTTTTATGGCTGAGTAATATTCCATTTCATGGATACACCAGATTTTATTTGTCCATTTATTCGTTGATGGAAATTTGAGTTGTTTCTACCTATTGGTTATTATGGATAATGCTACTATGAATATTTATGTATGTGTTTTTCTGTGGGCACATGTTTTCATTTCTCTGACAGTGGACCTGCTGGGTCATATGGTAGCCATATTCACTTTTCTAAGGAACTGAAAGACTGTTTTCCAAAGTGACTGCACCAAAGTGGAATTTTGCAATCCCATCAGCAGTGTAGGAGAGTTCCAGTTCATCCACACCCTTGTCAACACTTTTTGTTGTCTGTCTTTTTGGGTATAGCCATCCTAGTGGGTGTCGAATGGTATCTCACTGTGGCCTGCTTGGAATTCAACATCTCTTGAAGGTTGATTTTTCCATGTTGGCGGTGCTCATGTCTCCTTTGGTACCATCTCCCTGCATCTTGCCCCGTGTCTAGCTCATGGTAGATTCTCAGGCACCATGTGGATTTTCCATATTTGCTATTCACAGTGACACACATCTCCTGCTCCACAAACAAGACTTTTCGTATTCTATCCATGATCTCCTTTTACCATGTGAATACTCACCCTAACCCTTAGCTCTACATTTCTGTCCAAGGATGGCCATTTTTCCCTTGGAATTCATGCTAACTCAGTTTCTTAGGAGAGAATCTACTTCAGATGCCTGGAATGCACCACAAATGCCCAATAAAGTAGCTGATGTTAGTTCTCCCAGCCCAGTATCTGGCCCAGAGGTGCTTCCTTCTGAGAAATGCTTCCTTCCTTCTCCTTGCCTTATGTATTAGTTTCCTATGGCTGCTGTCACAAATTACCACAAACCTGGTGGCTTAAAACAACACAGATTTATTTCTTGAGAGTTGTGTAGGTCAGAAATCCAAGAAAGGTCTCAGTGGGCTAAAATCAAGTTGTGAGCAGGGCTGTGTTCCTTTCGGGGGAAAGAGTCTAAGGGAAAGAATCCATTTGTTTGTTTGTTTGTTTTTTTCCTTTTTCCTCTGTCTAGAAGACACCCATTCCTTGATGCTTAGTGACTACCTTCATGTTCAAAGCCAGCAACATTACATTTCTCAGAACCTGCTTTGTCACATCTCTGACTCTCCTGCCTCTTTCCTGAACTAACCCTTTCTTTCTTTCTTTTTATTTTAGAGAGAGAGAGCATGAGTTGTGGAGGGTCAGTGGGAGAGAGAGAAAAAGAGAATCTTAAACAGTCAGCTCCACAGTCAGCTCAGCACAGAACCAAATGTGGGGCTCAATCCCACGACCCTGGGATCATGACCTGAGCCGAAATCAAGAGTCAGATGCTCAACCTACTGAGCCTTCCAGGTGCCCCTCCTGCGTGTACTTTTAGGGATCCTTGTGATTACATTGGGCCCCTCTGGACAGTCAAGGATAATCTCTTATTTTAAGGTCAAGTGATTAACAATCTTAATTCCATTTGCAACCTTCCTTGTCCTTTGGAAGGTAGCAACATATTCACAGGCTCTAAGGATTCCCATGTGGACATCTGTGGGAGCCATTAGCCTGCCTAGCGCACCTTGGTTTCATTCTTCCCTCTCACTTTTTACCCTCCTTGCCTTCCTTTGCTCTCTCTCCCTTGCCTCTCACTTGCTCCTACCACATTTTAATAGGGGAAGAAGTCGAGCAGACTGTCACTTTACCAAGCAGGCAATGCTGGCAGGTCAATAGCAGTTCTGGGGTCATTACTGAAATGCCAAAGGCAGTGGAAGCTGTCTGTCAAAATCGGCCTTGTAACTTGTAGGTCTTTCAGAGTGTATTTTTAAATGGAACGTTAACTCCACGAAGCTCATGTTTTTCGAGAATATTATGAATTTGCAAATCTCAGAATGCAATTCTTTCATCCTTTAATCAGAACCATTCAAAAGGCAAGTTATTCAGGCTTTGTGCACAAGGAGGATAAATTGCTGGGTGGCGCAGTTGCATCTTGGAGCCGCGAGGAAAACCGGGAGGGAAGTCCTTCCGTCCTGTGACCTTCACTTCAGCCTGTGAGTGAAGGCTCGCGCCGTGACATGGAAGGAAGGGGTGTCAGGGCTGTAATTGGCTTAAACCTTGAGAAAGATAAACCTGGAAGGTGAACGGGAGGGAAAGAAAAGGAAGCAATGGAATCACAAAGCAATCTACACTTTCTTTTTCCTTTTTTTTTCTATGAATACATTTGCAGGATGACAGATGAAAACAGTCTTATTCATTCAACACATCTTTCCTTGGGTGTGTGCATTTTGCAAGAGAAACATTATGCAATCGGTGTGAAGCAGGAAAATTATAAGACAAAGAAACAGAGGGCGGTACCTTTTCTGCCACTGAGCTAATACTGACGTAATCACGCCCTAGGCACCACAAGGTGGCAAGGGCACGCTGAGGTCGTCTGTGGTGGGCGGTTCGCACCCATCTCCTGTGCCTCCTGCACTCAGCTCCGTCTCCGGACCGGGTAGTGTTGGCGGTGCTTAGTGCCCTGCTTCCTACTGCAAGAGACGAGGCAGCGTGATTCTGAGCCAGCAGAGGATGTGCCCGGGCTGGTCAGTCAGGACTGAATGGGGCCAGATGAAGGGATAGTTGGAACTCACTGGCCACAGCCGCAGCAGAGCCTGGTAGCGCCCTGGTGGCATCCAGTCAGGCTGCTTTGCCAAAAGGTGCTACCTCTTGGTCCTCTAAGACTGACTTGGCTCACGCCTGTTTTCCAAGTTGGGTTTTCTGTCTTCTCATCGTGTGAACCCAGTTTTCTTCTCTAAATTGCTTCTCCGCTTAACATCGCAAAATTTGTTTTTTTGTTGCTTGTGACTCCGAGCCCTGGTGGATCACACTGTTTGTTAGCCGGGAGAAAATGAGCTTAGTGGCTGCAGACTGTAAACATGCAGGAAGTCGGGACACTAGGGCTTAGGGACCAGCGTTTCCCTCCACCAGGAGGGATCTTCCCTTGCTCTTCCTGGACATTCGGGTGCTTGTTAAATGCCACCATCTCAGAGAGGATTTCTACAGCCAGCCTGCTCAAGCCACCCACCCTCTTGCTCTCTACCAAGCAAGTCTGCAGCCCTGGAGATACATTGGAGCAACCTGAGAGCTATAAAAATACTAGTGTCCAGGTCCTACCCACCATGGATTCTGATTTAATCTGGTGGTCGGCTGGCTCACCTGGATTTTACGTACCACCCTAGATGATTCTAACGTGCAGTTGAGGTAGAGAATCCCTCACCTATCACAGCACCCTGTCTGGATTCTCTGCAAGGCGCTTACCCTCTCACGCGTACATTTTCTACTTTTCGGATTTGAATACTGGTTGTCTTCCTGCACCATGACGTCATGAGCTCAGTGGGAACAAAAGCTTTCTTTTGTTCACGTGCTTTGTAGTAAATAATACAACAAATACCGAATGAATGAGTCAACAGCACAAACATTTCTTTCCTTTTCTCGGCTTGTTGCCTTCCAGTGTGCTCAGATTTGCTTTGGGTGGTACCTGAGCATTCTGTCTCCATCTCCCTCCCTTCTGGGTTTTCGTGTCGACTCTCAGCCTGGGATCCGTCCCTGCCATTGCTGCATGGACTTGGAGGCTTGGACACAGACATTCCAAGCCTCATCTTGGGAGGGAGGGCAGTCATGGAACTTTACATTTCTCAGGTGAGGCAGGGCAGCGGAGGGGCTTAGCTTTTCCACCCTTCAGTGAAGGATTAACAGAACAGCACACTCTCTCTCTGAGGAGGCTTGTTTCTTCCTGTCTGGGTATAGGGGTCAATTGTGTGGGCTTGACCCAAACTGCCTGTGTTTAAACTTTGGCTCTGCCTCCTTGAAGCTCTGTGCCCTTGGGCAAGTGACCTCACCTCTTTGTGCCTAATTTTCTCCATGGGTAAAATGGGGGCATTAATAATGAACCTTATTTCACAAGGCTGTTTGTATGAGATGAATTTACTGTTTTGATAGCCTAACTTAAGTGCTGTGCATTGTGCTAAAAGAGTCACCAGCCCTGAAGTTAAGCAGGAGTGTATATGCAGCAGTTGGGGGGGGGGTGCAATGCAGTAAAGGGGTGTGGAGCGACTGTGATGGTCAGCTTACTGAGTGACCACTGGGAGGTGGGCCTAAGGCTAAGTGTTTTCCTTGGAACTTCGTATTAAATTTTCACAACCGCATAAGCCAGGCACTATGATTATCTCCAATTTTGTAGATTTATGAGCCAGAATCCAAACCCTAACAGGTCTGCTTGACTCCAGAACCCAAGGTGAGTTATTGCTGCGAGGGCCTGAATTAAACAGCATTGTGTGGTGAACTCAGGGTGGGGCGTGGGCTGAACTGGAGGAAGGATGTGAGGAGCTGGGATGGATGTGGGCAGACTTCCCGTCGAAGGCGTTTTGAGTGGTAACCTCAAGCAAGCAGGAGGCCAGCAAGGACATTGCAGGCGTCCATAACTGTGCCCACCGAGGGGGAGGTGGGTGTGAGCCAGAAGAGGAGGCTGCTTCATTAGCGGCTCTCTACCTTGCCGGGGATGCGCTGCTGGCGGAGTGTATGCAAAACCTCCCCTGCGAATTTCCACCTTCCTTCCTGGCTTATTCTCTCCTATCTGAGGGCTTTCCCCGCCCCCCGCCCTCCATATTCTCCCTTCCTTTCTGCCCCACTCCTCCTCCAGTCTGATGATAGAACAGTCGATGTATTCATCCTAACATCCAAGGGATATTACATATATCGAGGGCCTGCTTTGGGCCAGGCAGTTGCTACAGGCAGGACAGTGAGAACACTCTCATTTCAGTACTCACCACCCCCTCAGCTCCCCCCAGCTGCAGGTGCCTTGGTCACAGAGAGCCCCCAGCATACCCCTGCCAGTCTCCGTGTGCTTCCCTGGGTGAGCCTCCAGTTCCACATCAGAAACTCAGCTGGGGACCAGGAAAATGCACAAAGGAAAAAATCACAAGCTGCAGGTAGACTCATGCCAGTTTTCCTCCCAAGACCCCCTTCAGACCCATTATTAGATGAAACTATGGGCCACAGGGAGCCTGTGTCTTCAAATGCTGCCCAATTTCCTCAGAAGTGTGCCTAGCCACCCGGGATTAGGTAGGTGGGACTACGGATCAGAAAATGATTGTTTCTCCTCTCTCAAGGAAACATCCCACCGCGTGTTTTTCTCCAAGAGAAAACTCTTGCTTTGCATTCTGTTCTAGGGCAGGCTGACTCTTTCTGGAAACCACCCACTTGCGTGGATTTTTGCCATAATCCTCACGTAAAAGCCCCCTCCCCGTAGCCCATGAGTAGCCAGATGTTTCCAAAGTGGGAATCTAGCCGTGGAATCCCTGTCTCCACTCTGGCAAAAAGCTTCTCAGGGCTCCTAGAAGGAGCAAGGAGGTCAGCACCTTGCACCTGCAGGGCCTCATGGTTGGCCCTGCTTCAGTCTGGTCTGATTTACACCTCCCTCTTCTGCTGGGAAGCACTTTCTTCTCCTTTGTTCATCCCATCATTCACTCTTTCAGCTCTGCAGTTGGTTCCCAGCTTAGTTCCTGAATCCCTTTACCACAGGCTCACATCGAATTTACCCCAGCTGTGATTTCACCTGTATTAGTGTGGCCCTTTCGTTAATATCTGTGTCTCCTGTGAGCACAGTCGGAGTCGGGAGCTCTTGTCTCATTTTTCCTCCCCGCTAGGAGAGAATTCTAGACTTACGGCTGTTTCCCAACATTCATTTGTCTATCCTACCCTAATAACTGAGCCTTGAATTCTCTCAGAGCAGCAACATGCTCAGTTGAAAGACCGTGTTTCTCAGCCTCTCTTGCACTGAAATGCCGCCAGGTGAGAGAAAGTTATGGATATAAAGGATTGTATGAAACACATGGGAAGACTGTCAGATGGAATGTGACATCATCAGCGAAGGTACTTTTGACCTTCTTCTCATTGCTTGGGATGTGGAGATGATGGCTGGAACTTGAGCAGCCACTGTTAGACCATGAGGTAAAGCTGTAGCTTGGCGGAACATCAAGATAGAAGGAGGCTATACTCCTGATAACCATCAGAGTCCCCATACCAACTCTGGACTACCTGATTTCAGGCTTCTTTTGTTTTACCTTAAAATATCATTTTTGTTGATTCTTTCCCATATAAGATTTGTTCAAATTATATGTATTTGAAGTGGTAAGATCACAGCTACAGAATAAGCCATCCTGTAAGAAATCCATTTATAAAACTCATAAACACTGTTTTCTCTTTTATATATTGTATTATGTACTTTCTCTTTTAAAGGGCATACAAAAGGTAAACTTAACAATACTTCGTCTTCTCCCAATTTTGGAGAAATACTTCCTAATTCAAAATCCTGTACCCGATAAGAAAAAAAAAGTTCCCACAAATTGACAATTATCTCCTGACTTCTCTCTTTTTAAATTAATTTATTTATTTATGTAAAAAATTTATTATTTTGTAATTTAAAACTGAGTTAATATAGAGGGTAATAAAGATTTCAGGAATAGCATTTAGTGACTCATCATTTCTACATTAATACCCAGTGCTCATCCCAACAAGTGCCCTCCTTAATGCCCCTTGCCCATTTAGCCCCTCCTCCCCCCCAACAACCCACCAGCAACTCTCAGTTTGTTCTCTGTATTTAAGAGTCTCTTACGGTTTGTCTCCCTTTCTGTTTCTATCTTATTTTATTTTTGCTTCCCTTCCCCTATGCTCATCTGTTTTGTTCCTTAGATTCCACATATGAGTTAAGTCATATTTGTCTTTCTCTGCCTGACCTATTTCGCTTAGCATCACTCTAGTTCCATCCACATTGTTGCAAATGGCAGGACTTCATTCTTTTTGATCACTGAGTAATATTCCATTATATATATACCACATCTTCATTCATCAGTCGGTGGACATTTGGGCTGTTTCCATACTTTGGCTTTTGTCGATAGCACTGCTATAAATATTGGGGTCCCTGTGTCCCTGTGGATCAGCATTTTTGTAACATTTGGATAAATACCTAGTAGGGCAATTGTTGGTTCTTAGGGTAGTTCTATTTTTAATTTTTTGACGAACCGCCATACTGTTTTCCAGGGTGGCTGCCCTAGTTTGTATTCCCACCAGCAGTGCAAAAGGGATCCCCTTTCTCTGCATCCTTGGCAACATCTGTTGTTTCCCGAGCTGTGAATTTTAGTCATTCTGACAGGTGTGAGATGATATCTCATTGTGGTTTTGATTTGTATTTCCCTGATGATGAGTGATGTTGAGCATCTTTTCTTGTGTCTGTTAGCCATCTGGATGTCTTTTTTGAAAAAGTGTCCGTTCATATCCCCTGACTTCTCTTTTAAAGCATCTCCCCTCAGGTTTCTCCTCCCATAAACACCAGTTGCCCTGCACACGCTTGGTTATTACTTTTCCCAAAAAGGCAAAGCTTTAACTACTACAATTTTATGTACAGATCTACTCTTAAAACAGAAACGAAAACAAGAACCACGACAAAACACAACCACAAAATGCATTCTCAAAAATCACAAACCAGATAGAAGATACTCTGGCAGTGTTTACAAATTAATCGCTGTTCTCATAGAAAGTTGTTATGTAATGAAAATGTAATTAAATCCATGCAGTTAAATCCATCTCCCTACAGAGTGTGTCCACATAAACTCAAACCTGATGCTGGTGGACTGCTTGCGTGTTGCCATTTACTCGTTAATGTCATCATTCCCAACTGGTAACTTCTGGCCATTTCATACCTGAGCTGTAATAGTAGCAAGTCAGCGGTACAGGAAACCTGCATGCGCGATGCTGGGAGAAACACGCCTGTGCTACTGTAACTCCGTTTGTGTACCAGCTGAGATGCTGAAAATAAAATGACAAATCAAGTAGAACGTGGGATGGAGCATCTACTTAATGGACATTTGTCAAGCCCTTTACTGGAGAAATTGTGTGCATGAAGGCACTTTTATGATGTATTAGTATTCCTTTCATTTTCAAATATAAAATATAAATATGGCTTTATGTTACCAAAAGACATAGTAAGAAAGTAAAAACAAAACAGTTACTAGCCTAGCCAGGCAAATTTGTTCGTTAGATTTTGGAAAAAGTCTGCTTTCTGCAGCTGGCAAAGAGAGTTACACAAAGCTGGAAGTGGAGGCTGCTAACCAGATGAGATCAGTATGGGAAATGGGGAAATGCTTGGTGTAAATGTTTCCCGCACAGAAAACAACCCCACGGTGCATTTCCAGGAGGCGCTTAACACAAAGGTCCTGCTCCCTCTTCTACCCCAACACTTCATCTTGGAGCTGGGCATCCATATTGTGTACGAAGTCCAGGATGTGTGAGAGGCAGCGGATGGCAAAGGGGGCTGATGAAGATAAGAGAATCTGTATGCGTGGGCTTCTCCCCAAACATCTGCCCACGTACACCTGCACAGCTTGACATGCTGATGTCACCGTGCCGAGCCCACCACCACTTCGCCTGTAGTGGAAATCTGTGTAGTAAGCTGCTGGGGCTGTCTTTCTTTTCCTTCCTTCCTTCCTTCCTTCCTTCCTTCCTTCCTTCCTTCCTTCTCTATTTCTCTCTCTCTTTCTCTCTCTCTCTCTCTCTCTCTCTCTCTCTCTCTCTCTCTCTTCCTTTCTATTTCTTTCTCCACCAGGGGGTATTTTCAGTTGATTAAATACATATTAGTCAAGGGCTCACTATGTGCCTGGCTCTGTGTCAGACACACAGCATTTCAATGTAACTTTTCCTTTGGAGTTTCTTTTTTATGAAATCCTCTCCATTCCCACAGTCCTTAGCATCCGGGGAATGGATCTTGAGGTACTAGGAAGCTGAACCAGACACATTCCCAGTGAGAGGTGGCGTGGCCATTCTCACCTCTCAATGGAAAAGTTGTGCTTGGGTATTCCCTATAGGATTTGCAGCTGGCACAAAGCCTCTAAATTGAGATGCCTTCTTGAAGAGTATACTGTAAGGTACCCTGGCCTGATGTTGCTTCATCTTCCAGGTGCTGATTTCTCTTGGCCAAACATACTTCACAGATGAATGGGAAAGAATATGGGCTAGGACTCTTGCAGTACCCAACCCAGTTTCAGTTTCTCATCCTACCAGTCTCTCATCTGCCCCCATCCTGAGAAGTGGTCCCCAGAGTGCAGTATCATATGATCCTTTTCCCAGGCACAGGTTCCTGAGAAGCTCAAGGATGGTTCCAAGAAGCTCAAGCTCCTACAGAGAAAGGAGAAAGATGAAACAAGGCTTCTTGCTGAGGCTACAAAACTTAGATCACACAGGCTTAGACACTCTGGTGGGTGGAGGTTCTTTCACCCTCACCAGGGCCTCTGCTTAACTACTCAGAACTAGCAAAACTGTCTGAAGTAAGCAAATAAATTAAAATGGTGATGCATGCCACAGGAATGCTTAAATGGCAGTGAAAGAAAAAAAGAAAGAAAGGGAAAAAAAAGAAAGAAAAATTTAAACAATTTATGAAGAAATCCTAAGTAGGCATTTGCTATGAATATGCTATAACTTAGAAATACATTGGGAGCAGGGAGCAGAGTGGTTCAGGGAGACACGAAAATCCACAACAGGTTAAGTTAGAACTTTACATTTCTTGTGGATTTGCAGCAAATGTTTGAAAACAGTTTTTTATACTAGAGTCTTTGGAGATTCTCTTGACCTCCTAATGTTACAGATGGTACACAGCTTAAAATGAATCATGGCAGTAACATAATAAAAACAGTTGATCCTTGTTATTTGCAGATTCTCTATTTCTGAATCTGCCTACTTGCTGAAATTTATTTGTAATCTCCAAATCAATACTTGTGGCACGTTCGTGGTTATTTGCATACATGGGCAAAGCAGTAGAAAATTTTGTCTGATATACACGTTTCCAGCTGAGGTGGGGTGGAGGGAGTGTCTGTATTGTTTCAGCTCTCATCCTGCAAACAACTGTCCTTCTTGCCATGTTTTAGTGCATTTTTGTGCTTTTTTGGGAGGTGATCTTGCTATTTAAAATGGCCCACAAGTGCTAAATTACTGTCTAGTGTTCATAAGTGCGAGAAGGCTATGATGTGCCATATGCAGAAAATATGTGTGCTAGATAAGTTTCCTTCAGGCATGGGTTATAGTGCCTTTAGTCATGCATTTGATGTGAATGAATCAGTAATGTATGATAAATAATGTGTCTTTAAATAGAGATGCACATAAAATAAGGTTCTGGTTTGATTGGTTGGTGAAAATATCATGGCCAGGGCTTAGAGGATCCTAATTTCGTATTTCCCCAGGAGCATGGCTCAGTATTTGCTAGTTCGATATTTATTGTGATGCTATTGAACATAAGTACCGTGGATAATGAGAATCAACTGTACTCCTAAAAAAAAAAGTTACAGAAATGCATTTCATATTTTTGCTGCAAATTTGTGTTTCCTGCAGTTCCATTGCATGTTAGCAGACCACAAACACATAGTTCCTGCTGACAAGATGTGGCTGGAATTGCCATTAGGAAGGTTGGTGCCGTTCCATATCCCAACCGTCAGACATAGCCAGCCAGCTCAGGGCAGAGGAGAGTGTGTGTGTGAGACGTGGGGTTGCTCATTTTTCACTCGCTGAGATGTCCATGAGATCTGGGAGCCTGGGAGAAAAGTAAGGCTTTCCCAAAGGAGCCTACAGCTATACAGTTAGACTTAAAAAAATTTTTTTTCATTAAATGTTAACTTTGTTCTTAAGTTTGTAGTTTACTTCAAGGTAATATCTTGGAGGAAGAAGGAATAACACTGCCTTACAGATGACCTGTATCACTTTGTAAGGAGGAGCCACACCAGGCATAATCTACTGTATGCCAAGTCCTCCACCAATCAGAGCATTTCCAGATGATAAGTATGAAATCTCAGAAATATGGACTCCTTTTATGCTCCACAAAGGATCTAAATGAGAACAGAGCTGGAGTAGAGACCAGAGACTTTTTCTGAAGATGGCACATACTCTCATCTTGTGGGGCAACTGTCATTGATTGGTAGTCATTACAGGGGAAAATGTGTTCTGAAGGAATCTGGGGCCAAATCCAGGCTCAGTGGTACATCGTGGTGACGTGATTAATTAGCCATGTTCACTGTGGGTGAGGAGGCCAGTAGCACACGTGTTATAATTTGCCTTCTGTAAGTTAAAGCAGTAGAGTGTCAGCAGAAGAACCTCTCTCGTTAGATCAGAATAGGACTGGGTCTGGATTGGTGATCTTTCTCAATGCCGCGCTTAGCATGTTGCCTCATATAGAGTAGACGCTAAGTAAGCAGTTGCTAAGTGCAGGTAAGTGCTTACACACCCTTGAGTGTGGAGGGGCATGGAGAGAAGGATGGGGAATTTTTCAAGCCTATGAGGGAGAGCTGGTACAGTCGTTTGAGGTCACTAAGTCTTCCAGTTTGGCTTGAAATCCTGCCCCAAGGGTCATAGCCTCCCCTACCTTCACCTCAGGCCATTTAAAAATGTGAAGTGTTGCAGTGTCATCAGCACCACCCTTGAAGAACAGCCTGAGCTGCTGGAGGCCATAGAGACTCAGCAGGACTCGAGCTTGGGAATGGATTTTCTGATTTTCTTTTGAGTGCTTTAAACTACAGCTACCCGTGTAGAAAGAGTCACTACATAAGTCTTCTCTGATTGATTTGTGTCCCTTTCAGGATCTTGTTTGTTAATGTAACTGGCTTGCCTCGTAGGGGGTACATTAAGGCTGAACAGAGCCAGCTCATCTGTCCCTCCTTGGGGGCCCTGTAGAGCAGAGGGTCATACCCACCGTTTGTCTTCATGATCTGCTCACGAGCCACACAGAAGGAACACATGTCTGAACAGCATGGGGACAGGCTCTCAAAGGGTGTCTGTGGAACACAGCAGAACCCAGGGGCTAGTAGTGGAAGGAAGGCCCTTTTCTCTCTGCCCTTCAAATGGAATCTAAGCAATGGTTTCCGGTATGATGCACAAGGTGATCTACAGAATTTTGTTTTAGATTACTTTTTTAAAATTTCATCTTTTTTATGTTGTGTATATATTTTATAATATGCATGTCATATTACTCTAGAGTTAATATAACTCTATTATATTAACTATATATATATAACTGTATATATTCACAGTCATATATATCTGTATCTCTATATATGTCTATATCTATATCTATATGTATATCTATATGAAGGACCACTTCTTACTCCTCCCACTAAGTATAGCACAAATCTTTGGACATTATCCATAAAGGAAACATAAGTATATTCTGGAAAGTGGAGAGGAGAAAGACCAGTTTTGAGACCCAAGACACAGCAATAAGTTCCTTGAGGTTTCATTTTGCCTTATATATCCTGGACTAGATTCTAGAGAAGGTAGTAAACCTGGAAATGCTAATGGGTTCAGACAAAGAAACAAGTCTATGAGAAAAGTCCTCTCTCTCCAAAGACCAGGAAAGGGGCAGTGTAGTAAGACAGACCATCCAAACACCATGAGAAAAACCTATGACACTTACCCCCAGCCCCATCAGCAAAGGCCAAGCAGAGAGTTGAGATGTCCGCTTTCACCAAAGGGAATGAATAATAATGAGATGAGGTACCCCTCACTTACCAGCCGTGATGTGGTGTCAGTGGAGGCCTAATGGGGAGCCTGGAGTCCCACCCTTCAGCTGTAACGAGGCATCCCTCCCCACCAGATGGAGGCTCAATGGGGAACTGGACTTTCATCATCACCTGGCAGTACTGAGGTGGCACGAGTCAGAGGAGGGCTGCTAAAAAGCAAGACGTAAAGAAGAACCAGAGTCTCTTGATATAATAGAAAAATGTTCAAGATACAAGTGGAAATCACCCATCCTACCTGGAAGCAGGAAAATCTCCATGTGAATGAGAAAAGACAATTGACAGATGCCTATGTCTGGATGACACAGATGTTGGAATTATCTGACAAGGATTTTAAAGCGGCTAACATCAAAATGCCTCAGTGAACAATTATGAACATCCTTGGAACAAATGAAAAAAAAAAAAAAAAAAGGAAAGTTCAGCAAAGAAAGAGAATGTTTCAGAAAGAAAAGAAGTTATAAGGGAGAATCAAATTGAAATTTCCAGAACTGAAATGTATAATTGAATTTACAACAACCCGCCCCCCCCTCACCCCCAGTGGATAGGCTGGACAGCAGAATGGTGAGAACAGAGTAAAGAAATCAGTGAATGTGAAGATAGAACAATAAAAATTACTCAGTCTGAACACAAAGTGAAAATAGACTTTAAAAAAATGAACAAAATCCTGGAGATTATAATAAAAGGTCATGTTGGTCACAGAAGGCCAGGAGAAAGGTGGAGCTGAAAAAGGACTTGTAAAAATAATGGCTAAAAATTTCCCAAATTTGGTAAAAGACCTAAACCTCAGATTCAAGGAGCTGAGCAAACTCCAAGTAGAATAATCCCAAGAAATCCACATGAAGACACGTCATAGTGAAACTTCTGAAAACTGAAGACAAAGAAACATTCTTGATAATAGCCAGGAAGAAACCGTACCATACCCAGAGGGGAAAGGCAATTTGGATGACAGTAGACTTCTTATCAGGAAGTAGGGAGGCCAGAAAGAAATGGCACAATATTTTTCAAATGCTGAAAGAAAAGATATGTCAAGGGGCACCTGGGTGGCGCAGTCGGTTAAGTGTCCGACTTCAGCCAGGTCACGATCTCGCGGTCCGTGAGTTCGAGCCCCGCGTCGGGCTCTGGGCTGATGGCTCAGAGCCTGGAGCCTGTTTCCGATTCTGTGTCTCCCTCTCTCTCTGCCCCTGCCCCGTTCATGCTCTGTCTCTCTCTGTCCCAAAAATAAATAAACATTGAAAAAAAAATTAAAAAAAAAAAGAAAAGAAAAGATATGTCAACCCAGAAATATATATCCAGTGAAAACATCCCTCAGGAATGAAGGAGCAATGAAGACATTCTAAGATGAAGGAAAACTAAGAGACCTTCTGTCACCAGCTGACCTACCTTATAAGAATGGTGAGATGGAATTTTCCTAAGCAGAGAAGAAATGATAAAAGAAGAAATTGTGTACAAAAATGCTCAGGTATTCTTTTTCAACATTACTTGGGCTATTCGGGGTCTTTTCCAGTTCCACACAAATTTTAGAATTGTTTGTTCTAGCTCTGTGAAGAATTCTGGTGTTATTTTGATAGGGATTGCATTGAATGTGTAGATTGCTTTGTGTGGTATAGACATTTTAACAGTATTTTTTCTTCCAATACATGAGCATGGAATGTTTTTCCATGTTGTTGTGTCTTCTTCCATTTGTTTCATAAGCTTGCTATGGTTTTCAGCGTATGGATATTTTACCTCTTTGGTTAGGTTTACTCCTAGGTATCTTATGGGTTTTGGTACAATTATAAATGGTATCAATTCCTTAATTTCTCTTTCTGTTGTTTCATTATTGGTGTATAGAAATGCAACCGATTTCTGTATGTTGATTTTATATCCTGTGCCTTTGCTGAATTCATGTATCAGTTCTAGAAGTTTTTTGGTGGAGTCCTTCAGGTTTTCCCTGTAGAGCATCATGTTGTCTGCGAAGAGTGAAAGTTTGACTTCTTCCTTGCCAGTTTTTATGCCTTTTATTTCTTTTTGTTGTCTGATTGCTGAGGCTGGGACTTCCGGGACTCTGTTGAACCAGTGTTGAGAGTAGATATCCCTGTTGTGTTCCTGACTTTCGGGGGAAAGCTCTCAGTTTTTCCCCATTGAAGATGATAATAGCTGTGGGTCTTTCATATATGGCCTTTATGATGTTGAGGTATGTTCCTTCTATCCCTACTTTCTTGAGGGTTTTTATTAAGAAAGGATGCTGTATTTTGTCAAATGCTTTTGCTGCATCTATTGCGAAGAACATATGGTTCTTATCCTTTCTTTTATTAATGTGTTGTATCATGTTGATTGATTTGTGGGTATTGAACCACCCCTGCAGCCCAGGAATAAATCCCACTTGATCATGGTGAATAGTTTTTTTAATGCATTATTGTATTCAATTTGCTAGTATCTTGTTGAGGCTTTTTGCATTCATGTTCATCAGGGAAATTGGTCTGTAATTCTCCTTTTTAGTGGAGTTTTTGTCTGGTTTGGGAATCAAGGTAACGCTGGCCTCATAGAATGACTTTCGAAGTTTTCCTTCCATTTCTATCAACAATAGCCAAGTTATAGAAAGATCCCAAATGTCCATCGACTGATGAATGGATAAAGAAGATGTGGTGTGTACACACACAGACACACACACACAATGAAATATTACTTAACGATCAAAAAAGAATGAAATCTTGCCATTTGCAACAAGGTGGTTGGAATTAGAATGTATTATGCTAAGAGGAATAAGTCAGAGAAAGACAAATACGTGGTTTCACTCATGTGGAATTTAAGAAATAGAACAGATGAACATAGGGGAAAGAAGCAAAAATAAAATAAAATAAAAACAGAAGGAGACAAACTACAAGAGACTCTAAATACAGAGAGCAAAGTGAGGGTTGCTGGAGGGGAGATGGGGGGGTGGTGGGCTAAATGGGCAAGGGGCATTAAGGAAGGAACTTGTGATGAGCACTAGGTATTGTATGTAAGTGATGAATCACTAAATTCTACTCCTGAAATCAATACTACAGTATATGTTAACTAACTTGAATTTAAATAAATAAAAAAGAAAAAAAATGTTCAGGTAACCCAGGTGAAGGCAGGAAAAAGGAAACAGAAATGAAAAACAGAAGGAACAAATAGAAAACAAAAAATTAAATGGCAGAACTTAAGCCCTAACATATCACTAAATGCATTGAATTTCATCGTCTAAATGCATTAATTAGAAAATCCAGAGATCGATAGTGGGTAAAAAAGAAAAAAACATGATACAACTGCATGCCACCCATAAGAACCTACTTCAAATGCAACACTACAGACAGGAAAAGTAAAGGATGAAAATAAGAAAATGGTATGTCAGTAATCAAAACAAACCAGAGCAGGAGTGGCTATCTTAACATCAGATCAAAGGGGCTTCAGAGCAAAGAAAATTACCAAGGACAGAGAGAGACCTTGCATAATGTAAAAGGGTTAATCTACAAAGAAGATGTAGTAATCTTAAATATGTATGCATTTAACAACAGCGCCACAAAACATGGAAAACAAAACTTGATAAAACTAAAAGGAGAAATAGACAAATCCACAATTGTAGTTGGAGATTTCAACATCTCTGTCTTTAACAATTGATAGAACAGTGAGAAAATCAGCAGAGGATACAGAAGAACCCAGTACCGTCAACTGACAGGGTCTAGTTAGCTTAGAACACTCTATCCAACAACAGCAGAATCCAGATGCTTTTCAAGTACCCAGGGCACAATCACCAAGACAGAGCATCCAGGGCCACAAAACAAACCTCAAGAAATTCAAAAGGTTTGAAATCACACAACAGGAATCCTCTGACCATGTGGAATCGAAATTGAAATCAGTAACAGAAGGATAATGGGAAAAACTCCAAACATGTGGAAACTAAACAGTGCAGTTCTAAATAATCCATGGGTCAAAGAGGAAGTCTCAAGGGAAATACAATTATATTTTGAGCTGAATGAAAATAAGAAAATAAAGCACTATAAAAATTTCGTGTATAATTATAGTGTAAAATATGAAGAAGAGGTTCAGAAAACCATCGTGACATCTAACTAGTGTTTGCTTCTCCAGACAAAAGGAACACTGCTGGAAGAGGATGACAGAGAAAATGCCAGGGCACCAAATGCCAAGTCCTGTCTGTCTTTCCTGGGCACACACCATACTCTGCCCCCAGCTCTCTTTCCTGGGGTATTTCCTGGTTGCAGCATGAAACAAAAGATACATTCGAGTTAGCATCATCCAAGGGAGTTTAATGAAATGGCTATTGATAAAGGTGAGGGTGGGGCTTAGGAAAACCTCAAGGGATATTACAGGGCTCTGCCACTAAGGACAGTAGGGCTGTTACTAATCTGAGGCCTGAAGGGGCAAGTGCAAGCAGAGTTAAAGAGCCTGGAGACAAGGAGGGGTGTAGAGAGAACCACCTAGACAGAGCTGTGACCATCTGTCAAGTGACTCAGTACTCTCAAGGTGACCCGAAGGGGCAGGAAGCTGGAGAAGCAAACCTCCCTCTCCTTTTCCTTCCTTTGATCTCCTGCCTAGGTACCCACTGACCAAACTCAACTGCAGGCCAGAGTCTCTCAAGAGGAGATCCATACAGATCCATACAGATCAGCCTCCCAGGGCTAAAAGCAAGGTCGAGAAAATTAGATCAAAGATTTTTTGAGGTTGGAGTAAACGGGAAACTATCTGGGTGGCAGCGGGACTCAGAGACTGGGTGACAGCGTGGCCAAAAGGAGCCACCCAACCCTCAGTTGATTCTGATGTGAGAAAGAAACCTTTGCTTTGTTAACCCTCTGTGATCTGGGGATGTTTGTTAAAGCAGCCGATGTTAATTATCTTGACCAATGCGCCTAATAAAAGCCTGGGCCTCAAATTCTGTGTGGAGTCGCATATTAAATGCACAATCCAGCACTCAGCGTAATTAAAAAGCGATTCCAATAGTTACTTGTGTCTCTTGAAAAACACTGGTGGGGACACAATTCATAATTTCAGTAACTCCTCCTGAAATCTGTTTTGTCTCCAGGACAATCCTTCTTTGCCCACATGCTGTCATCTATCCACCCTCAGAAACTCCACCCAACTCCCGCTCTATGTAGGATTTGTCCTTCCCTCCAGCCCTTTATAATATCGGTCATTTACCTTCTGTCTCCGCCTTCCCCGTCACCCCTTTAGTCTCTCTTTTATCTCAGAAGATCCCTGAATCTGGTTGCCTAATATGGAGGGATGTGTAAAATTAAGGTAGGGAAATAGGAGAATCCAGGGATATGTTTAAAACACAGGCCGTGTGCTTGTGGCGGGCTGGCCACCCTGGGATTTGGTCTCTGAGACAGAGCTGACATGTGGCATGTTTATTAGGGAGCAAGCTTGGGATCAACTCCTGTGGAAGGGAGAGGGCAGAAGCAGGAATGGCAGAGGGAAGGCCTCGCTGTGACATAGGAGCTCTGGCGCCTATACGGCCATCTAGAGTTTTCCTGCTTTTGCCAGAATGGCTCGGCCTTTATACCCTTGCCTCCATCTGACATTGATGTGTGACTTTGGGTGAGGTAATTCCTGAGAGGGCTGACAGCTGAAGGCTGCCTGCTGACAGCTCTCTCAGGAGCCAGAACAACGAATCTTGCCTTGCAGGGAGACCTGGGCATCTGGTCTTGTGTTTGTCACTGTGCAGAGGGTCTGTGCCCGTGTGAGAGGTGGGCTGCAGCTCTGCCGTTTCTGTGGTCATTACTCATGTACAGAGGTTGCTGTCATTCCCTTTAAGCTCTTTACGCCTTCTGTGCAATGCCCCGAGGCCCTTATTCCACGTTACATTTGCCGCTTCCTTGAAGAACTGTATCAAAATTCTTTTCTTCCAAGAGCCCTTGATGTCTGACTCTTCAGCCTCTCCCTGACCCGGTGCTTCTGGGGCTGGTGGATGGGAGCCACAGCCCCAGAAGGTTCTCCCTGGGCTCTCTGAGTTGCAGGGTTATAGAGAAGTGTCTAGCTGCCCTTTCTGTAATGCATTGATTTCTTATTATAATTACAGAACAGGGTAATTACTGTAGTCATTGCAAGGGCTTGTTTACGGCTCTGTCCATCCTGATTGTTAGTTTCAGACAGTACTCTGGGTCTGTGGATAACTTGCTGGCCTTCCAAGCTGATTCTTTTCCCTGATTGTATATAATTAGGGCCCGGCAGCAATAGCCTTTTAATTTCTCTTTTCCCATTGAGCCTGATTTTTCAATTCTTGTGATGCCCCACCAGCCTTGTGTAAACTTGGGAGTAAAGCCCTGATATGCAGAAGGAGGAAGGGAATACGTAGTATAGTGCCCTGGGGCATGCCTCTGCTGTGATTGGGAACCCAGCTCAGATGTGTACTGCCTGTATGAAGTTGGGCCTGTTTCTTAGCCCCTATACACCTTAGTTTCCTCATTTGTACAATATGGATAGATAACACCTCCTGAATACAGTTGTGGTGAGGAGAGAATCTCATGTTATGTGCTTAGCACCATGCCTGATACCTGAGCAGTGTCTGTTGTATGGTTGTCATTGCTGCTAGTTCTACTTGTTCCTTTGAGAAAAGTGAAGCTCAGATTGCAGTCGGCAATTCTGATCGGCTGACAGTAGCTTCTGCACACCTGTTCCTTCACTAAGTGTCTTTGAGTATCTCCCCTCCGCCCCACCTCTAGTTGTGATATTGTAGTGAAACCCCACAACCATTGTAATTCCAACACCAACTGCAATTTTCCAATAAGCTAAGCCCTTGGTTCAGTTTGGTTGTCCTTCTTGCCGATGCCAACACTCATCAGCTCTGGACCTTCTGAGTCTTCCAAATAACTGGTCTCTGAGGGGAACAATGCAGACTCAGGCAAAAGGTGGTAAATTATACAAGGGAGTTGTTTTTAGAAAGTTGCCAATATTGACTGAATGGCTGTCTCCACCTCTTCAGCCTTATTTCTTATCACCAGGTTCCTTGAACTCTACGCTTCAACTATTGCATATCCCCAACATTCCATGCTCAAAACCTAGGAGCATATGTGAAGGCTGTTTTCCACTGTCTGTAAATCTCTTTTAATTTCCTTGTCTTCACTTGGCTGATTTCTATATCCACCACACTGCTCAGGTCTTCCCTTGCTTAACCCCCTTCTCCAAGATTGCCAAGTCTTCAGATTTCTATGGAAAACAGTAATATCTCATCATTATCCATTCAGTCTTGTTATTGTTGGTCCTGCTGCTTTTTAAAGCATCTCTTTCAAATGTCAGCATTACAACTTAGACAGGGGTCATCCAGGACTCATGGGTATGAAGAGAAAAGAGAGTACTCTTTCCCTGTTGGCTAAAGGTTTGATTATAGACCTCTGTGCTCCATAGTTTTGTGTATCAGCTCTATATGTATAGAACATAAGTTCTGTCCATTCACCTATCCATCCATCTAATAATAATATGCTAATTGAGTGATACAAACCTGAACCAGGGCAAAAGTGAATCCCTGCCTTCAATGAACTCAGAGCCAAACATAAGAGGTAAAGTATATGTACAAAAATTATAGAGTGAAGCAAATCAGTCGGTATCGTATGATCAAGGTTTTATGGAAAAACAAAATAGCTTTTCTATTGGGAGTATTGGCAAAAGGAATCTTTAGTAGAGAATATGGTACTTTAGCTTGACCTGGAAGGAAGGGTAGGATTTCAGTGAAGATGAATTCTTCTAGGCAAAAGAAGAATTAGGGGTAATGGCACCAGAATAATATTGGGACATTTCATGCATCCACATGTAGCTTAAAGTATTCAGAAGTGAGGCTGGAGAGCTGGTTATCACAATGAAGGGGAAAGCTAGAGCAGAAGCGTAGATTACTTTTGGTAGCAGATGGAACTATTGAAAGGTTCTGATGTCAGAGTGACATCAGCAGAGCTGTGCTTCCGGCAGATTTAGTTGGCAATGTTATGCAAAATTTATTTTAGGGAGATGCCAGAAGTAGCCTAGACATTCTAGGGCAGAGAGTGAGATGTCTGGCTGGATCAACCTGTTGGCAGTTGGCTGTGTCAGAGAGATGTGTCTGAGGGTGTTCAAGAAGCCACACGCATATGACTTAGATGTTGGGACTTAAGGAGGTTTTGAATGCGAGTAAACAGGGAGGTGGTAAGATTCTGACAGAGCAGCCAGTTTGGGAGAAAGACATTGAGCTTTACTTTAGAGAAAGGAATTAGAAGTGTCAGCAAGAGCGTTTAGATGGAGGATTCCAGCTGCAGTGGAAACTGGGCTGGAGCACAGGGGCATTCGTCAGAGCTGGTGCCAGAGTTCAGACTAATTGCTTTAACAGTCTGTAGCGAAGAACAGGAGAAAGATGGAAAGCTGATGGTTCTGTTCTTTGGTGTGCAGACTTCTTTATCTTTAGAGGGTCCCACTAGCTAGCTAACAGCTTTCTTGGCCTGAAGACAAAGTAAAACAATTGCCTCAATAGAGTGATTGAGGCATCTAGAAACATCCAGTGTGGAATAGCTTCCCTCCATCATGAGGCTAGAACATGGATTCAAGGTGTTTGCTGTGCTAATCACAGATCACTTCTTCTGATCAACCACTTGGTGTGCGGCAGCCTTCTTCCTCTCCTCCTGCCCCCAGGAAAGATGATGAAGAACCAGAGTGTTATTTCAAAGCACATCTCTTATAGGAGCCCCACAGGGAAACAGACTTGCCAGAGCTGTGTGACAACCCCAAGGTAGGGACGTCAGATGAAAGCCAGACTAAGTCTTGAGGCATATAGGAGTCATAGATCACTCCATTTTCTCTGGAGACTGGATGAGACCATTGTCCCTGAGTCCTTGGGAGTTTACGGTTTTGTATTAAATCGAAGTGTTTCCTTTTGATGAAGTATTTTATGATGGGTATTGTAAATTACTCTAAGGAAACTTTTAGTCAGCAAGAATTTATGACAATGATAAATTTGGGCTATGTCTTTATAAGTGTCTATATGAATGAACACTTTCAAAATTTCCCCAGGTTCTAGTCAAAGATAGAGCCTATTGGTGATTATTTTTGTACTTTCCACGTCTCAAGTGACTTCTTTTATTAAGATTCCCAAGAATAAGACTTATGATTTATCCTGATGACATATTAACAGCCAGTCATACCAAATACATTTTTCTTTCTTATGTACCAGAAAGTATATTCTTGCTGTCAGCCTTTGGGGTACAATGAATTTCAAAAAGTTCTCTGGTGTTTTTCCTCAACATTGAACATTTCTTAGCTTTGCAAGTTATCAAAATAGTTTGAGGGTCTGGAGAGAGAAAGAAACAGAAATGAAGATAGATGGTGTCTTATCAATAAGACATAGGAAAAGATGAAAGTCATCCTGTGGCTTTCATTTATGAAATGATTGAATTGGGTCAATATTATGGTGAATCCTATTACAGGATAAGAAGGAATACCCCTCCAAATTGCACTCAGCCAAAATCGGTTGGTTCAGTGACCACACTTAAATATTACCAATATGAAAGAGAACTCATATTTTGCATTAAAAGTTGCTTTCAGGATGGTGTCATTTGGTAAAGAAACACATAAAATTATTTGAATTTCACAGGGTCCTTTATTGTTTACCTCTTATGCTCTGCTTCTTAGATGTCTTTACAGCAGAAAAAGCAATCAAATCACTGGCCACTTGAGATTTTCCCAAGAGTAGATGAGTCATTCATGACTCATTAGAGGAGGGAAGCATCTTTCATCTGTTGCAAAAGGAAACAAAACAAAACAAAACAAAAAACCAAACCCTTTCTTCTTTCATATAGCATAATTTGTCTTCATCCTTTGTATGCAAGGCCTCACATTTGAATTCAGAGGTCTTAAGAGCAAGTTAAAAATATACAATATGTCCTTTGGGTATTTTGTAAGTACCATCTCTATACAACTAGCTAAGAATTTCCATGTCTCTGTCAGATATCACTTTGACCTTGAAATTTTAATTTGGGTTCTTATAAATAGAAGCCAAAAATACATGAGGGCAAAAAGATAAATACTGAAACAACAGGATTTATGTATTTAGTATCTCCTTGACACTTCTGTTCTAAAGCGAATGTCCCCCCTAAGAAGGGAGGAAAAAGGACATAATGTAGAAATGCAAAAATGTGCAGTGGAATTTGGATTTACTCTCACATCTTTTGATGTGCTCATTACTAGACTGTTGATCTCTGTAGAAGAAGGTCCTAGGATTTGTGCACTGAAAAGGAGTTCTGGGGCAAGTTCTTGCCATATAATTTCTGCTCTATTGATATTTGATGAATAAATCAGCTTATCAAAATATATTTGAGCGGGTCAGAGTTTAAATTATATACTTTTTTTCTGAATATAATACACACATGAATAAGTAGATAATGGAATATATGAGCTACTCTTCTTTCAGAATGTCCAGGAGACTATAGACACTTGGCTGCTTTTCCAAGGAAACTGGCAGATGCTACTGGGTCTTCAGAATCACTGCAGTGGGCTAGAGGTTCTAGAACTCATTTGAATGAACTAGAACTGCTTTGAAAGCTATAGAGTTCATCTTTTTTAGGACATTGTGTTGAATGTTGAATAGGCATTGATTGTTCATTTATTTATCTGTCACTTTTTAGTTCTACTCATTCAACAGCTTTGGCACTGAGTTGGTGCTTCTTCAAGATTGTTCACTGGGTGTCTGGGTGGCTCAGTTGGTTAAGGGTCTGACATAGGCTCAGGTCATGATTTTGTGGTTCGTGAATTCGGGCCCTGCGTCGGGCTCTGTGCTGACAGCTCAGAGCCTGGGACCTGCTTTGGATTCTGTGTCTTCCTTTCCCTCTGCACCTCCCTGCTTACACTCTGTCTCTGTCTCTCAAAAATAAATAAAACACTAAGAAAAAAAAAAAAAAAAAGGATTGCTCACTGAATAAGTTTGCTCATTTGCTGCCCAGCTGGTACCTTCCCACAAACCTCTTTCTTCCTTACTGCTATAACACACATGGCATCTCACCCATTTTAGACCAGTGGTGAGGTGAGCTGGTGTGTGTATGTGTGTGTGTGTGTGTGTGTGTGTGTGTGTGTGTGTGTGTAGAGTGGACTGGGTGTCAGTAACAGTGGGTGTGGGGCACTGATGTGATGTGGTGGGTTTCTTGTGAAAGCTTTAATGCAAACTCAATGCAAGGATGGCCTTGGGAAACAAAACAGATAACGCGGCCAAATCCAACTCCAGGCTTGGAGTCCAAAATCAGAGTATTAAACAAATATCACGTGGAGTCTAAATGACCCCTGACAATCCTTTGAACTGCTCATAAAGTTCTACATATGGCACCTTCTTCAAACACATGGGGCCAACTTGATGTTTCCCACAGGTGATCCCTACCCAGTGCTCCCCAGGGGCGCGTGTGCTCTCTTTCCCACTATGATAGGGGAAGATAGGATTCCATAGACAGAGAGGGAAAGATTAGGGCCTGAGGTCCCTGGGTGGGGAAAAACACCTATTTTGGAACAATGCTGGGAGTGTCTGACCACAGCAAACACCCTCAGGCATAAGGTTCATCTTCAAGGACTCCACCTACTCCCTCTCAGGTTTCCCCTCAGGAATTTGACAGAAGACCACCCCTCATACAATGGAAACTAGCCAATCATGAATGGACACCCAGCACCTCGAGATAATCAAGCCAGTAAGGATAGAACCTGAGAAGGAACAAGGGGGAAGGGGAGGGGGAGGCCAACCAGAACCTGATAAAACAAGCACCCTTACCTGTAGTCCTCTGGCATTCACTTTCCAATATTCTCTGTAAAGGGACCTTTCCTACTCTTCTTCCTTTCTGATCTTATACTCTAATAAACTTTTGCCTGCTGCTCATTTTGTATCCACCTCTTCATTCTTCAAAGCGGCAAGACAACAAATCCTGGGTATTGTAAAAAAAAAAAAAAAATCCTGCAACACCACCACACTTTGTCTCCTCCATTCCCCCATTCTCTCTCTGTTCTCTCCTTCCTCCTTGGTCAGGTTCATATATTTCGGTTACATGAATTAACTCTAGGATGCTAGACTCTGGGAACTAGGCTGTCAAATCCAGAAATACTCAGAAAAGCATAAGAAACAGTTAATGAGCAGCGGGCCTCAAAACAGGGTTAGGAAGACGGATAGAGTGTTTGACCTGATGTGGAAGAACGTGGAGGGATGGCAGATCCAGGTGGTATTCTTTCTAACATGTCTGGTCACTGGCCCACTTCAGCTTAGGTCATGATCTCACAGTTCGTGAGTTTGAGCCTCACCTCAGGCTGGGCTCACTCCATCAGCACAGTAGAGCCTGCTTCAGATCCTCTGTCCCCCCTCCCTCTCTGCCCCTACCCTGCTCAGGCTCGCTCTCTCTCTCTCTCCCTCTCTCTCAAAAATAAATAAACATTAAAAAAAGGATTTAGCATAGCTTAAGATTCTTTTTACAATTCTCAATGACATAAGTTAAGTCACCACTTTGAAAACAAAAAAGCACTTTTAAGACATACTACCTGAGAATGCAAGTGATTTGCTATGTAGATATTTTGAAAATAATTTCCAGTACAACTTAACAACAATAATAATAGCAAAAAATGTTAGAAATGAGAAAAGGATAAATCTATCATCTTAATATAACAATTCTTGTCATTATTACATATTCCCTCCTCCCTCCTTCCTCCCTTTCTCCCTTCTTCCCTCCTCTCTCTCTTCCTCCCTCCTTCCTTCCTTCCCTCCCTTCTTCCCTCTCTTACTTTCTCCTCTATCTCTTCTTCACTTCCCTTCCCTTCCTTTCCCTTCCCTTCCCTTCCCTTCCCTTCCCCCCCTTTCCCTCCTTCTCCCCTCCCCCCTTCCTTCCTTCCTTCCTTCCTTCCTTCACATATTTATTTTGTGTCTACTCTTCCCAGATACTCTTTTAGGCCCTGGGGATTTGATATCACAAAACAAAGATTTCTGCCCTCCTGGAGCTTACAGATATTAAACAAAAGACATAAAAATAAGTAAATTAAATAGTATGTTGGATTCTTTCAATTTTACTGGACAGAATAAAAGGTCGGCCAGGGTATGGGGTATGACAGTGCACAGAGGTGGGGATAAGGGGCAGGTAATGGTAGTAAGGCAATGGTTAGGGCAGGTAACCTGTGAGCCAAGCCTTCAAAGAGGAGAGGGCGGTCCCCACGCATATGGATGAAGGAAGAGCAAAAAGAACCACAACCACAAAAGCCTTGAGCTAGGAGCTTGCCCCGAAAGTTTGAGAAGTAACAAAGAGGCCTGTGTAGCTGGAACAGAATGAGTGAGGGAGGAGGATATAGGAAATGAGCTCAGAAAGATAAGATGGGGCCCTATCCCGTAGGACTTTGAGGGTGTCACCCCTCTGCTCAAGTGGCGTGGAACTGAGAAGTTGCAGGAACTGACTTAGAGTTTTAAGGCATCCCTCTGGCTGTTCTGTGGAAGATAAAGATGAAAGAAGGTCGATGGTGGCAGCAGGGACACCAGTTGGGAAGCCACTATAGTGATGGAGGCAGGAGATGACAGCTGCTGTGCCAAGGTGGAGCTGTGGTCCATACCCACCTGTTCTGTATGGTCCTAAACATAATGCACTGACTTCCTAATGAAGCCTGTGTGCATAGCATTGAAAAATAGCAACTTAGGTGTCAGTCCTCCCTTACCCCTCCTGTCACAGGCCATTCAGTTGATAATGGGAGTCAGAGTTTGGGTGGAAGCATGTCTTGGGCAGTTTTGCTCATCCATTTCCTAGCGTTGGCTGAAAGAGAATATCTATACATTTATCAAATTTCTTCTGATGAACGTATTAATGAATCATTAGTGTCATTGTTTGCTGCTTCAAGGATTACATGCTTTGTCCACTTACCTTGGCGGAATCTGGTAAACTAAATGTGTTTGAGATTATGAGATTCTTTTCTGCCTAATTTATTTTATAAACTGCAAATGTAAATCACGCAGCTCTCACATGCAATTTCAGTTGAGAGGGTAACAGCGACTTCGCCGTAATTGAGACATTCTCACTTGGGGGGGGTGCCTGCAGAACCACTGAGTTGGAATGCCATTTCATTTTTTTTTTAGAGATGTTTTTAGTTTTAAAAATAATTTCCAAAGTGTCATTTTTGTAATTCTAATTTCAATTTATGGCCTAAACATTGCAATGAGCTTTGGGGGGTAGTACAGCTTGCTTTGGATCTCTGTCTGCTAATGTTTCTATTACTGCATCCATGGTAAAACAAGAACATTTAAAAAAAAAAACTTATGACATAAGCACTTTCTGTGTCCTATCATGGGGCACTAAACCCTGCAGGGAAGCTTGTTGTTGTTTTAGGGAGTGATCTTGTGGTGATAGTGGTAGTTTCACAGCTTTTCCATGGCAAGCAGAACAAAATAGGGCTCTGTGGATCCTGACTAGGAAATGCTAGAACTGGAAGGAATCTTAAAGATGGCCCAGAGACACCCGCATATTTCGTAGATGAAATCTGAGGCTCAGGCTAGTGAAGGAACCTGACAAAGAGCTGGTACTTGTGTTTTCTGATCTTACTAAAGTATGGATTATATCACACCCTGTGATAGTCTCTATCTGGCCATGTAAGGTGAGTGACATCTAGGTAAATGTAATTCTTTTGGGATTTCATTATGAATTTATAATTTATTACCGTGTATTTTATCTTTGCTGCGGTATTCCGTTGAAAGGCTAATTCTTTAGGTTTGATAGGACACATTCAGCTTGAAAAAGACAAAAGAGACCAGCTTTAGAGCAACTTTTCTCTCCCTATAGTTAGGACCCTAGACAAATGATGAGCAAAATCATTTTCTCAAAGAGAAGATGCTCAGCTTTGTCTTCCTGAAGCTGAAGTGAGATGCTGTGTCTTGCTGTGCACTGTCATCCTGTAGAGATTGACGATCCTCCCTGCTAGGGAGCCACAGACTTACAATTCACCAGGAGCAGAGAGCGTCACGCCCCTCTGCAATAGACAGTAATGACGGTAATGAAATAAGGCTGCAGCTCGGACCACAGAAAAACATCACTGTTGTCAACGGAGGTGTAAACAACCTAATTCATGGTCATGCCAACAGATACCTAAGGGCAATCGTGCATAATGGAATGAACCCAGAGTTGCCCCCTCCCCCAATGGGGTGCAAATTCTGGTGCTGCTGTGTTCTCTAGGGGGTGTTGGACAAGATGTTGGGCCTCTGTTAACCTCATTTGTGAAATGTGAATGGTAGTGCAGGCCTTGTCGAGTGAAAAGGCACTTGGGTGCAGAGTCTGACAGAGGAGCTCTGTATGACGTCCCATGGGACCATGTGGGGCCTGCTCCGGAGAGGGCTTCCTTGGCCTGGCACCTCTCAACCTCTGGTAGATAGTGCAGCAGTGAGGTCTGTGTGGGGCTGTGGACCCTGCTCAGGGCACTAGCACCTCTTCCAGAATGAAGGGGACCAGGTGTCTGCTCTCTCAATCATTGTGTTTTAGAAATACTGAGTTTTACCAGCCACTGATCTGGGTGTGGAGCTCTGCTGGCAACTAAAATCAGAATTCCTGATAAATTAATCCTGTGGTCCCTCAAGGTGAGGCTACCCCCATTGTCCATACCGCCCTGGTGATTAGCGTATTAGGCAGTGTTCAGAATGGCCCCTGACTTTTTCTTTTGTGAGTTTTTCCAGAAGTAAATGGACTTCTGCCTCTGATTTCTGAGTGGATCCCAATAGCAGGGATCTGGTTACCTGTATGCCTTTTCTTTGGGTGAAGGAGGCATTGCTACACTGTGTAGCATCCCCGTAGCCTAGGGGATGCTGTAACCAGCCACCCTGATTCCCTGGAGGATTGCTGGAGCTCTGCTGACACACAGCCCTTGACATCACCAGCTGTAGGAATTCTGTCCTCCGAAGAGCCTCACTTGGCCCACAGTGGCCCACATCCAATGACTGGCTGATGAAGCAAGTGTACTGGTCTCTCATATCATCGTGGGACACCTGTCAAGAACCATCCTGGCTTCACAGCTCCCCATGGGATCAGCCAAGGCTTTTGTTGAGCATTTCAGCTCTCTTGCTCCCCGCATCCAATCCAGTCCTGCTTCCATCCTGTCCCTTGCATGGGTGGCAATTCTGTGAGCACTGCCTAAGAAGCCTGCTGTATGCACATATCCTTTTCAAAGCCAGCTTCCCAGAGACCTTGATCTATGACAGTCATGATTTCTGTATAAATGGGGTATATACGTATGTGCATCAAGTTTTCATTGCTCTGTACCTTTAACATCTGCTCCTGAAAATGACCCCACTCTGACATTGCATCTTGCCTTGTATATTCTCTTCATTCCACAGATTCTCATTACTCTTATCCTTTTCAGAATTTACTGGCCACTGAATTTTTTTTAATGTTTATTTATTTTTGAGAGAGAGAACGCGACAGAGCGTGAACAGGTGGGGGGAGCAGAGAGACAGGGAGACACAGAATCTGAAGCAGACTCCATGTTCTGAGCTGTCAGCGCAGAGCCCGATGCAGGGCTCAAACGCATGAACCGTGAGATCATGACCTGAGCCAATGTCGGATGCCTAACCAACTGAGCTACCCAGGTGCCCTGTACCGGCCACTGAATTTTAAATTATATCACCTTTTGGGAATGATCTGTGTGTGCAGGTGCAGGAGTGAAGGGTGGGGGAGTAGGGCTGGTGCCCAGACTGGGCATTTCAACACTCTGTGGGACAAAACTTTGCACTTCAGATGGACAGCTTCAAAGAAGTAAATGTTTTCTTCCCTTTTCGTCTTTAACCCCTTGGCAACTAATAGAGTAGGTTTCTAATGATTAACCATTTTCAAGGATTCAAAAGCCCAACCAAGTCAAAAGTGAATTTTATTTTTATTTATTTATTTTTGTGTGTGTGTGTGTATGTGTGAATTTTGTTTTAAAAGAACAGTCTGAAGTTCTGTCAGCGTGTTGGCTGTGTTTTGCTTTGGATGGTGGAGTTGTAGGTCATCTATTTCTGACTGTTACTGTTTGTGTCCCCCCAAATTTTTAGACAAAGAACATGTATTACTTTTGTAAATGAAAATAAAATATTTTAAAGAAAATCCCCTTACTATGTCCTGTGCATAGTAAGCTGCCCCTGGCAGCTATGGTAAGAAAGCCCTAGATGCTTCTGACCTCTCTGAAATGAACATCCTGACTGAACCTGATGGTAGGACTTGAGGGCTTTTTGGTCAAGGCAGAAGGAACCACTATAGAATGGGGTATGTGTCATGCTATAGCTTGTAATCTCAGAACACTGACTGTTTTCAGCACAGATTACAGAAAAGATGTGAGCATCGAAGGCAGGCTCGGCTGGGAAATTTCATCTCTGTTTACAGATGTTCATTAACATAACAAAACATTAGTGAATGTTTAGCCTGTACCCTTGTCTGTTCTAAGCAGAGACTGAATGAAAATATGTCAGAAGTAAGCCAACTAGACTAGAAAGGCATTTTCATACAGAAAAAAGAAAGATGTGAAATATACGGTCACCAAAGAAGGCCACCATGTTTTATTTTGTAATTATGAAAATTTGTCTCTTTTGACAGGTGAAATGAATTTAGGCACTCAGGCATGGGGAGAAAGTTGAATTGTCTTAAAATTAAATCAAAGTAAAAATGAAAAATACAAATGGGTATTTCATATTTGCTAACATAGGAGTCATCTTTTAGATCTGACATTTTGAAGCAATCCCTGAGAAACTTGATAGCTCATACCTCTGAGTAAATTATGGTCCCGAGCAGTGTGGAAATAATTGAGAATGTTTGTTGTTTTTAAATAAATGTAATAAATCTGGAATGGCGTTAGTAGGCTATAGTATAGAGAGTACCGTTTTATACCCTGAGATGTGTAACGTGCTGAGATCTGCATCACAGGGAGCTCATTTGTGTAGACACAGTGGAAGTGGCAGGGCCTGGACCCTTACACATGTACATTTAGAGAGCAGTGTGGAGTTGACCAAAGAGGAGAGCCGTCCAACAAACATATCACGTCTGGCTCCACCATGTCCTAGAGGTGTGGCCCAGGGCAAGCCCTTTCCTTCCAAAAAGGGGAATGCTGATGAAACCGGGCCTTCCAGGGACACAGGGAAGATCGATAAGCGCTTCTTCCATCATTGCTGTTACCATGGGTGTGAAAACACCTTCAACCACAGTGCCTGGCTGTGAGAAGGGCCTTGGTGAATAGTAGTCAAAAATTAATCTGAACACTTTTCATCATCTGTGTGTGTGTTTACTGTGTGTGCTTTGTGTGCATGTGTGCAATTTGTGTGTGTGTGTGTAGTTTGTGTATGTGTACCTTGTATACATGTGCTTTGTATGTGTATGTTTGCACTTTGCATGTATTCATTGTGTGTGTATGTATGTGAATGAATATAATTTATGTGTCTGTGTGTGCTGTGTGTGTGTACTCTCTTATGTGAATGTGCGTGTGTGTGTGTGTGTGTGTGTGTGTGTGTGTGTGTACTTTGCTTTGGGCATCTTTGAGGAATTAGCCACCCAGGTGCCCCAGCACTGAATCATTCTTTTTTTTTTTTAATGTTTATTTAATTTTGAGACAGAGAGAGACAGAGCAGGAGTGAGGGAGGGGCAGAGAGAGAGGGAGACACAGAATCTGAAGCAGGCTTCGGGCTCTGAGCTGTGAGCACAGAGCCCTATGTGGAGCTCAAACCCACGAACAGTGAGATCATGACCTGAGCCGAAGTCGGCCGCTTAACTGACTGAGCCACCCAGGCACCCCAGCACTGAATCATTCTTATACCCCCACAAGCCTGCAGACCCACTGTGGAGAGCTCAAGAAATGGTGCTTTGGTTTTCAAATCTGCTACTGAACTGGCTGTCTCACTTTCTGTGTATCCTTAAGTACATGTGAGTACACTATATATATACTTAAGTATTCACATATAGTATTATTTTTTTAAGCGTGGGTACTTTTCAGTCACAGCCCAGTGAAGTTTTGGGTATCTTATGTCACTTAAGAATGAATGAGCCTACAAAATGGTGTCTTGTGGGCAAGTAATGAGGTTAGACGTCTTGAATTTTTGGTTAATTCCATGGTATAGGGTGATTTATTCAAGACAAAGAGACCCTTTGGCCAAATGTGAGTAAAGGGGATTCATGATAAGAAGGTAGGAGTATGAGACTAAAAGGAGAAAACTGGGTGTAAGTCCTGTCCATCCCTGCCTGTCTCTCTCCTTCCTCCTTTTCTCCCCTTCTCTCTGGGGGGAAATGTGGTCTCTTGGCTTTGCACCTGTGCCCCAACCATCTGACTGTTCAGATTTTCACCTTGAGCTGGATCTTTCTGCTTTCTTGGTGCACATGGGTGCCAAAATGGCCACTCATCTTGCCCTCCCCTGACACCATTGTTCCTTGTTCTCATCCATTTTTGTCCTTCCCAGAAGTTCCACTCTCCACACCTACCTCGTGTATCTGTGTGTTTGCTGGTGTGTTATTTATCTTCCCCACTGGACCTGCTCTTCCTAAGAGTTAGTGCTAGATCTGTTTGGTTACTCAGCCTCAGGGCCTCCCGTGGTGCCTGGCATGCAGCAGTTGCTAAATAACTATCTGCTAAGTGAATGGATGGATCAACAGCAGCCTGAGACCTATACCCTACATCACCCCGTGATCATCTCTCGTTGTTACCCAGTCAGCATTCCTGTCGCCTTTTCCCCCCTAAATCACCCCCACACACACACTGTACCCCATTTTCCTTTGGCTCCAGGCCCAGCTAATCAGCATATTCCATCCACAATAACCAATAGGGTTGGGCTTGGGACCCACACTGATCCAGTGAGGTTTAACTCTAGCTTTTCCTGGAACTGTTAGGAAAAGGGTGGCTAAGTTGTAAGTCTGTGTTTCCAGGCTTCTGACATCTATTTTGCTGCTTAAGGATGAAGTTGACACAGGGGAAAGCATATGTAAAAGGCAGAGAGAAACCAAATCCTGATGAAATTGTTTGAGCCCATGGAACCAGTCTTACCTGCACCGGTTGCCTCCAGACTTTTCTGTTGCATGAGCCAAAGCATTCCTCTGTCTTCTCCCCAGCTTTTTCTTTTTCGTAAGCCCAGCAGATTGGAACCCAGGCTGTTCTAAATCCCAACAGTTTTTGTCCTGAATTCACATGATGGCAAGGCAAGCATTCCCTAAGACAGGCAGCTGAGCCCAAAGATTCCTTGGGATGAGCTGGGGCCCGGCCCAAGTTTCTGAGAACCTTGTGGGACGTCTGCCAAGTGCCTGGTAGAGAGAACTGCTGGGACAGGTTTTTATTTTGTTCAAATAATGTTACTAAGAAAAATTTTTTAAAATGTTTGAGCTCAGCTCATGTTACTTTCAGCCAGAGCAGCCTGACTGCAAATGCCTTCCAGGGAGGAGTTTACTCAGGGCCAACTGCGCTGGTCATGATGTATGCCAGTATTTTTGTGAGGCATCCACCCTGGTCCTGGCAGCTGTGGTCAGAAGGCCAGCCTCGCGTGACCTGTCCCGTGCTCAACGGGAAAATGGAAGAGTTTCCTTCCAGGAGGTGTGAGAGGGGAGCACAAAGGGCAGAAGAAATGACAGGCTTTCCTCATACACCTGGCAGCATCAGTTATGAGTCTGTGTTGAGGCTGAGCGGGAGGTGCAGGAAGGCGTGGTGACATCTATGGGCACATGTAAGGGATTTGGGTTGAGCTCTCAGGGAGATCCTGGAAGGGCCCTGTGGAGGTGTGGGGGCAGGAAAGGGGGAAACTGATGGCTGGGCCCCTCCAGCTTCCTGCAGGGTAAAACAGGTGGTACATCTTCCCACAGCAGAGGACTCTGACATCTTTCCTTTGCCCTGTTTCTCTCTTGGTGTTTCCAAGTCTTTGGTGCATTCGACAGTTTCTTTTGTGTGACCCCTAACTTGGGCTCCATGCATGGGTAACCCAGCATCACTAACCCCTAACCGAGGCCCTGGTTTTCTCCTTCTGGATTTCACTTACAGAGAAGATAAGTGTCCCTGCAGCACATTGCTGAAAATAGGGCCTCCCTTGGGGTGGCACCGAGCCCAAGGGTCTGAGAGCTTGGAGAGTGGGCCCTGTCTGCTAAGGGTCCGATAGGGAGCACTGCTTGGGAGGTGTGAGGTGGGGAGAGGTCTCTCACAGGTCATTGGAGCTTTTGTGTGAAAGATTGAAAGGACTCCTGTGCCAGGGGAGACTGAGACACATTGGAAGGGTGTAGAACTGGGAGAGACCACAGCCAGCCAGAGGCCCCACTGCCCTTCCAGAGGACAACAGAAGGAGGGAAATGCAAGCTTTGATGACTGGTATCCTGTTGGAAGCCAAGCCCTGCCCCTACCTGCTCACTGTACCACTGGGGCCCATCCTCTAATGTCTCTTTAACTCAGTTTCCTTCTCTGTAGGTAAAATTGGGGCAAGAAGATGTTTCTGGCAGGCCTTTTGTAATTATTAGATGAGAAAAAGCATGTAAAATGTTATGTGGGGCCCCTGGCAGACAGGATGGGCTTCCCTGCTCTTTTTATTTCTTTCTCTGCTTTCTTTGCATTCAGAATTTCTTTGAATTCTGAATTCTTTGCATTCTCTGCATTCTTTGCATTTGAGCCCAGGATGTTTGTACCTGGGCTCAGTGGTGCCCAGGAAGACCATCTTTCTTTTTTTTTTTTTTTTGTACTTGGTACAGTGCCTAACTAATGGCAAGTGCTTAGTATGCATTTGAGCTCCTTTTTTTCCTGGGCTCAGTACATTTCTATTGAACATGGGTTTTCCACTGTGATCTCCGTTAGGCACAATTGATGCGTCAGGGATGAGGCAGATGTTGTACCCCTACCCTCAGGATTTGTGCAGTTTAGTCAATGCTGGGAGCTGCCCCTTGCTCGTTTCTGTCTTGGGTCATGCCCTCTTTCTCCTCCCAGCTTCACTATGACATAGGTGTTATTCTCCCTGCTTTACAGAAAAGCAGCTGTGACTCAGGGCAATGTGAGCACTTGGATGTCTGAGGGGAGAAGACAGAGGGGACCCTGGCATGAGAGAGGACTCCGAGACCCTTATCTGTGAGCAGAATCTGGCGCCTCTCGTGTAGGCTAGGGCAGCCTTGAACTTCTCAGACTGAGGGGAGAGGATAGTATGGATCACTGAGGTGACTGAGCTCTCTTTTCTGATTCTGGTGTGTGTGTGAGTGAGATGAAGACAGACAGACACACACACACACACACACACACACACACACACACACACACGAGAGAGAGAGAGAGAAATGGGCAGAGAGAGACACACAGAGAGACACAAAGGGACAGAGGTGGACAGAGATAGAGCTACAGAGGGAGACAGGGCGTAGAGCTGTGTCTGGTTCTGGTGGATCCCAGGGGAAGCACTTCCTAAGCTGCACATGGTTGCGGAAGCTGAGGCCTCTGCTCACTAGAAGAAAAGCTACGAACAACCATTAGGTCAGGAAGGCCCTCCAGGTCCCCACTGAGGGTGCCTGGGGTTCCCCAGCAGAGGATGCTCAGCTGGGCTGGGGAGGGCCTGAGCCGCTGTCACCAGCCCAGCAGGGGGCAGTGCAGGTGGCTGCATGGAAGCTGGGCTGGGTACTGCCAGGTGGACACTTAACCAGGCACCTGAGGGTCTGCGGGACTTGGCATGAATGGCATGTTTTGAGTAGCTGCTATCTAAGAGGCAACTTCGGGTGAATGATCTCGGCTTACCTCATTTCATCGAAAGGCAAAATATAATAACTGTTGCAGGCCCAGGCAGACAGACCTGGGTTTGTACCCTGACTGCTACTTAATAACTATGTGACTTTGGCTCCCTAAACCTCAGTTTCTTTATCTGAAGAATGAGGACAGTGGTTTGGCCGTTAACTAAATGCAGTAGGGGCTGTGACGTGCTTAGCACAGTCAGGCCCTGGGCGTGCGCTGTGTAAGTGCTGGCCCTGCCCAAGCCCCTTGTCAGTGGGGGCATCATGATCCCTCTACTGCGAGCGGGGGCATTGTTGTCCCCCCACCGTGAGAGTGGGCATTGTTGTCCTCCCCCCCCCCCACCGTGAGGGGTGGCGTCATGATCCCCTGCATCATGAGCGGGGACATTGTTGTCCCCTCCACCATGAGGGGCGGCATTGTGATCCTGCCCACTGTGAGCGGGGGCATTGTGATCCCCCCCTCCATGAGTGAGGGCATTGTTGTCTCCCCCACCATAAGGGGCGGCATTGTGATCCCTGCACCGTGATGGGGGGCATTGTGATTCCCCCCACCATGAGCAGGGACACTGTTGTCCCCCCCACCGTGAATGGGGGGGCATCATGATCCCCACTGTCACTGGTGAGGAAACAGAGGCTCAGAGGGCTTTGATATTTACTACACTTCTGGGGAGGGGGTCTCACAGCTCCTGGGGGGATGCCAGAATCTAGAGCCTTCTCATCTGACTCCAAAGCCCTTTCCATGATGGATTATTGATTTTTCTTCTCTTTTAATAACACTGGTTTGTTGTACAGAGTTGCCTGAGAGTTTGCAAGTTAGGGAGTCCGTGGCAGCTTGCTGTAGTGCTCTGGGGCACTGTCATTACCTTCTTGAGTTTTGGGGAATGTCTTTCACACTAACAGCAATGCCCCTCTCCCCACCAGGACCCTGGTGTCCTGGAAAGCACCACTGTCAGACATAGAGTGACATTTCTGTTTTATAAAAACATGTTTTAAAATTAGACTAACAAAGTATGCATGTGTTAAAAAAAAACAAGCAGAAAAAGAGGGTACAAAGTCAAAACAGAGTGTCTCTTCTAGTTCAGACTCTTGGGTTCCTCTTCTGGGGCAACCATGATTGTGGCCGTTTCCTCGTTTTAAATTTTTCAAATTTCTCTACTCATTTGCACGTATTTGTGTGTTTGTGTGTGTCTACATATCCTTCGTTAATAACAATGGGTGCTTACTATAACACACACACACACACACACACACACACACACACACACACAGCCTGTGCCCTTTTGTGCCTCTCAAAGAATTCTCTTGAGACTATTCTACCTCAACTCCATTACGTGTAGCTCATTCTTTCTTCATCTCATTAGGTGCATTAGGTCTAGTTTATTCTTTTCTCATGGTTCTTTCATGTTCTGCAATATGGACATACCGATTTATTTACTCTTTATTGTCGGATCACCTCAGTTTTTGCTATTTTGCATTGAACGTATTTAGACAAATGGCATTGAACACATTTGAGAACACACATGTAGGATGAAATCCTGGAAGAGGAATCCTCATTGAAAGGTAGGTGTATTTATAGCTGTCTCAGATTTGCAAAGTGCCTGCCACAGATGTTGAACCTGCAGAGTGGGAAGACGCTCACTGTTACCGCCCCACAGTCACCTCTGTGTCTGAACAAACTTGGTGATATCCATTAATCAAACAGGTGACAAATGGAATCTCGTTGTTGTTTTGATGTGCATTTCTTTAATATTGAGTGAGGTTGTGTTATGCTTTTATTAAGTGCCTTAGCTATTAACTGATAATTAAACCGGTACATTAATTGGCTGTAATTGTGTCTGTATAATTTGTTGAAACAGTTTTGCTGAGTCCTAGCCCAAATAGACTAAAGCAGGTAGGATGTGGGATGAGTGATGGCTTTCTTATAACTTAATTCACCAGTTCAGTTAGAAAGGATGAACTGCATTTCTTTCAAGGCAGGCTGTATATACCTTGCTTTTATTTATTTATTTATTTTTAATTTTTTTTTTAAATTTTTTTTTCAACGTTTTTTATTTATTTTTGGGACAGAGAGAGACAGAGCATGAACGGGGGAGGGGCAGAGAGAGAGGGAGACACAGAATCCGAAACAGGCTCCAGGCTCTGAGCCATCAGCCCAGAGCCTGACGCGGGGCTCGAACTCACGGACCGCGAGATCGTGACCTGGCTGAAGTCGGACGCTTAACCGACTGCGCCACCCAGGCGCCCCTATACCTTGCTTTTAGAGCAGGAGTTGGCAAACTTGCTTTTAAAGGGGACAGATAGTAATTATTTTAGGCATTGTGGGCCGGATGGTCTCTCCCAGAACTTCTCAACTTTGCTACTGAAGTGCAAAAACAGCCAGAGACAACATGTAAATAAATAGGTATGGCTGCATCCCAATACAATTTTATTTAAAACAACAAAGTCTTTGGGCTGTATTTGGCCTGTGGGTTGTGGTTTTCAAAACCTCATTCTACACTGTACACGAGTGAGTGTCTGGAGACAAGATTAGCACCTCAACTTGAAGGTTTCAGTGGCCTGGGTCTGATATATCCCAAACCCTTTGGTTACACGTGTTAATAGGCAATGTACCTGAAGAAACGGATAAATACAAGTCTATGCAGGCACTTGGGCATTCCAGACACCAGGCCTTGGGACCACGTCACCCCGAGAGCAAATGAGGCTGGGAGTTTGAAGTTTTCCCACTTGCATGCATAATTTGTGGTCTTAATTTTCAATGTAACATCTCCTTACCCTGAATACACAGTACGTGATTGAATCTACCACGCACTGGCCACTCTTACGGCATGGACAAGGCTAAAACTGTTGTTTATATAGTAAAAAAATAGTCGGGCTACTCCCGAGGATCACACAGAACTTCTCAGGAAGGGGACTCAGGGCCGAGGGAGGCAGTCCTGGTATTCTGAGGGTGAAGGCTGCGGAGGCTGTGTGGTGTAAGTGGGGGTTTGGAGGAGGCAGGAAGCAGAGGCAGGGGCTAAGCAGAGAGTGGCCGCCTGGGCAGGGGCCAAGTCGAGCCCGGGGTCCCAGGAGAAACCAGACTTGAGGAGACCTTAAATGGGGCCTTGGGTTAAATGTGTTGTGAGCACATATGATTTGAATGAGGTCTCTGATTCATTTGTCTGCTTTGTTGCCTGTGGACCCGTCCCACAGCAGTGCCTGGAACATTAGGGGGCTTAGTTCATGTTTGTTGGATTAATGAATGAATGAATGAATGAATGAATGAATGAATGAAGGTAATGAATACTGCAAAAATGACTTTTTACACTCATTGTGACAATTTTACATTTACATCAAGTCATGTGAACAGTACCTGTCATGTTAAAAGTGTACAAAGTATGATGGCTGTTAATGTTAGCAGCTGTTATTCACAGTGGATTTCCAAGGCCAATACAGATAATCATACTGATGGCCACAGCTGTTTGCTGATGAGGTATACTCTACAGGTTCTAGTTCTGAGCACTTTCAATGAATTCCTTCCTTTAATTTCTACCATCCGTTAGGTACCGCACAATGACTACCGCCGTGATTCCATTTTACAGATGAGAAAACGGAGTCACAGAGATATTCATTAATTTATGTGAAACTTCCCAGCTAGATGTAAAGTGAAAACATACCTCTGGTATTTGGAGCAGTGGTTCTCAAACTCCAGGGAGCATCAGACTACCCTGGAGGGTGTGTTAAATCACACATTGCTGGCTGGGCCCCACTCCTAGAGGTTTTATTCAGTTGGTCTGGGGAAAGGCCCAAGAATCTGCATTTCTAACAGATTCCCCTTTGATGCTGATATTGCTTTCCTCAGGCTATACTTTGATAAATGCTGATTAAGAGCATTTTGTGACTGTTAAAAAATAAATGGTGGTCCCAGGGAAGGCCTATTTACAATTTAGTTTATTTCTGGCTCTTCTTGACCTGCCCCCCCCCCCCCCCCAGAACCTTTTCATTCCCTTAGTGGTGCTGCTCTTTTTTCGTCACCCTTCCCCACCTCTAGGGCTCTGGCCAATTCAGCCAGTGTGGTCACAAACCGAACCCCAGGAGACAGACATGGGGTGGCTTGCAGAAGTGATATGTCTTCTCTCTGGGAAGTACCGAAGGGTTGAGTTCCAAGGTCCAGGCTCCATTTCGGACAGGATGTCCCCAAGTTTTACTGCAGGTGGCTGGAGTGTGCTTGGGCGCTGCCTGAAACACAAGCACGAACAGCTCTTCTCTAGTTTTAGTGTCTTACCCCTCGCAAGTGCTAAATTACCCCATAAACAAAATACATCTGGTGTTTGACTCATGGAAAATATTTCTCTACGGTTGAAAAGAAGTGTGTGGACAGTCTGACTCCATTAATTTCCACTGGAGTGACTCTGAACCATCTGCTCAGGCTCTGCTGCAGGGGGGAGGCGAGGGGGCCGGGCCACGCGACAGTCAGTCTGGAAAGTGCAGCGTCGGCTCCACGGAGCTGTGGGTAGGTGCCCATGTCACTAGTGTCCCTCATAGGCTGGAGGAGGCTTCCCGATGCTGCTGTATGCACTCTGGACATGTGGCACGCTCTGGTCCTGGTAGAGATGGCCTGGACCCCAGTGCCTGCTTCTCCCTGATTGGGGATCCACTGGGTGTGCCACCGTGGCCAGGATCTGTGATGTCTGCAAGGCCAAGTACAGCAGATACTTCCTGGTACTCCAGGCAGCTCTTCCAGGGTAGTTCTGGGCTCTCCCTTCAAGGTCCACAGGAAGTGAGAGGGGATTCCTCTGGGCACTTCTGGGCCTTAGCTATTTGGAGACGACAAGATCTTGGTGGCAAAGAGGCCACCCTCCTATGCCACAGGGGCCACTAGGAGCAGGTAAGCCTATGAAGTGGCACAGATTTAGGTTCATACCTGATTTCCCCTCACCAACATCATGTGCCTTTGCCAAGTTATTCTTAACCTCTCTGACTTTTGTCTCATCATCTTTAAAATAGACACTTTTTATAGCATAACCATAGCAAGGGTGATCAGTTGTGTATCAGGTCACTTGAACAGTGCCTGGCATGTAGAAGGTGCTGGAAGAATGATGGCTGTTAATATTATCAGTATATATTCTATGATGCTCCATGATGACTGCCCTCACTACCTGTCTTTCCCCACAATCCGATTGTGCATGCGTAGTGTAATCACCTCTCCTTGAGTGAGGGCAAAATCACTAAACATGATGATGGCTTATGACTTTGAGTTAATCCAGAAGTAGATTATCTAGGTGGGCCTGAATTAATTGGGCAAGTTCTTAAATGCGACTGGACGTTTCCTGAAGCCAGAGTGGCTGAAATGTGAGAGGGTCAACGGAGGGAGTCGCATGGCAAGGACCTGACAGCTACCTCTAGTTGCCAGGAGTGATCCACAGCCAATAGCCAGCAAGACATCAGGGAGTCAGTTGTACATCCACAGGGAAATGAATTCTGCTCATAACCTGAGGGAGCTTGGAAGCAGTCTTTCCCCAGTCAAGCCGTCAGATGAGAACACAGCCTAGCTGATATCTTATTTTCAGTTTTGTGGGACCTTGAGTGGAGGACCCAGTTAAAACATGTCCAGCTCCTGACCCACAGAAACTGTGAAGTAAGCAATATGTTTTGGGTTAAACCACTTAATTTGTAGTAATAAAAATAATAATAGAGAATGAGCCCAAAATAATAACATCCGCCTCAGAGAAAGATTATGAGAAATAAATGCAATAATGTGTATAGAGCATGCAAGGCAGCTGAATGGTAGATACTTTTTAAAAAATGTTTGTTTGTTTTTGAGAGAGAGATAAAGCATGAGTGGGGGAGGGACAGAGAGAGAGGGAGACACAGAATCTGAAGCAGGCTTCAGGCTCTGGGCTGTCAGCACGGAGCCCAGCTTGGGGCTTCAACTCATGAACCATGACATCATGACCTGAGCAAAGTTGGACGCTCAACCGACTGAGCCACCCAGGTGCCCCTGCGTGATAGGTACTTGATAGCAGTACCCCTGGGTTTCAGATCATCTCTTCAGCAAGGAAGTGGTCCAGCTCTTCCTCCCCCATCAGGAGCATATTCTTACCTCAACCCCCAGCCTGTTAGCTGGGATCTTGCTGAGCTCCTGCTCATCCCCTTAGGTGTTGGCTCATGTCTTGCTGTGGCCTCAGTGCCCACCACTGCCCATGGGGAGCCTGAGCGTTGAGCACTGTCAGTGTCACCTGTTTCACCCTGTATTTTTGCTAGAAGCATTTTTTTCCATCCATTCTTATAAGGCTGGCTCGTCTTTTAGTTGTCAGCTCAGATGTCACCACCTCTTAAAAGCTTTTTCTGACCATTTAGTTGGGCTTTTCTTCCTCCCTCACCCTTCTTGGAGTCCTTGTTCATTTGCTTCACAGCACTTTCTCAATTCTCCTGTTGGTTTTGTTCACTGCTGATCTTGGTGTCAGGGGCTCAGTCCACACATATGTGCAACGTGCCTGTATGCATGTGTGAGGAGCACCACCGCACCCGGCCCATACTGACCTCCGACCCTCGTCACATTGCCTGAGGCCCCTGTCCTCACCCCTCTGGGCACACCAGTTGATTCTCAAGAAACTTCGTGTGGGATTGCCCTGTGTCCAGGCAGCTGGCTTTCTTCATCTCAGTTCTTCTCCAAGCCTTCTTTGTGTAGCTGAGTCCTGTTCCCCAGCCTTCCACCACTCCTCTGTTGTAGTCTAAATACAGCCAGGTACTTACATACATTTCAGGGGGACACAAGTCTAGGACCCTGGGTGATGGAAAGCAACAAATGAGGCTCTGCTATGATACCGATAAGCTATTCAAAGCTAAGCTCTACTGTTGACATCAGCAATAGGATATTTCCCTGAGCCTCAGTTTCCTCACCTATAAAATGGGACATTTATATCCCCATGAAAGAGTGGTTGTGAGAGGGATGTGAGATATGGATAGAGCATATGTAGCTCAGGCCTGGAACTTGGAAGATGTTCCAGCATATTAGCATTCTCCCCAGCTACCCCTTTCCAGCTCTAAAAGTAGAAATCTTCTACAGCAAGAAAAGACCAAGTGCAGCGCAGAGTGAGTGACAGGTGAAGAAAGACAACTGATGGTGGGACCAGGATGTGGAGACTTGGGTCAATGTCCTGGGAGTCCCAGGCAGTGGGACAGGTCTGGTCCACACTCTGCTTTGCACTTCCTCAGGCAGGATTCTCCTTCCTGTGGAGCACATTATCACCCAATGGGACCATTTCCGTATTCATCCAAAGCTCCTGATTAGAGGCTCATGAATATTCCAATTCTTGTCTCCCCTTATTTGCCTGACTATTAGCATTCTGTCTTTAGGCTTATTTTGCGGTTTTTCTCTCTTGCACATTTGTTCAGTGATTCACGCTTCATCGTCCGATGTGACCGGTTTCAAGACAATCCCAACTATTGCCAGTTCTCGGAAAGGCTGGGTCTCCTCCCTGCCCTGGCTGCCAGCTTTCCCTTGCTCTTTCCGCTCCCAAAGATGGGTGGGTGGTAGAACAGCCTGCAGAGTGCCACTTTGGGAACTTGCTTCTGCATTTTTAAAATTCATATTGATAACAATAATTCAGTATGTGTGTCTATCGCTTCAGATTTTACAAAGGGATTTCATATCATTCTGTGTTACAGTCTGGCTTTCTGCAAATGCAAAATGCTGACGTTCTTTTCTGTATGGGGCCATGTCTCTTTTCCTTCTGAATATTTAACAACAAGATTTGAACAAAACAGAATCTGTGTTAAAGCCCAGCTGTACAATCATTTCTCACAATGGCACAATGTGGAAGAGGATTTGTCCTACTCTCTCCCTGTGTTGGTTGGGGCTTTGTTTGAAGTTTGTTCGTCTCTGTGGGAGATACAGAATGTATTAGTTTCCTATGGCTGCTGTAACAAATTACCACAGACTTGGTGGCTTAGAAAAACACAAATTTACTCTCTTATTGTTCCGGAAGTCAGAGGTCTAAAATGGGTCAGCAGGACCGTGTTCCTTCTGGAGATTCTAAGGTAAAATCTGTTTCCTTTTCAGCTTCTAAAAGTGACCTGCATTTCTTGGCTCACAGCCCCTTTCTCCATCTTCAAAGCCAGCATCTTCAAATCTTCATCTCTCTGTCTGACTTCAGCTTCTATTGTCTCATTTTCTCTGACTCTGACTCTCTCTCTTATGACGATCTTGTAATGACACTGGGTGCATCCAAATAATCCCAGATAATCTCCCTATTTTAAGATGCTTAGTTTAATCATATCTTCAAAGTCCCCTTTGCCATGTAAGATAACATGATCACAGGAGGTTAGGACCTGAATACCTTTGGGTAGCTGTTGTACCTGCCTCACTATCTTTCTGGGTTGGTCCCAAAACCCAGGTGGCTCGAGACCAACACCTCCTTGCTTGTCAAGCAAGTGTGGACTACTCCTAACAGCTGCCATGAATTTCTTGGCTGCAGGATCAGTGTTTCCATTGGATACACAGAAGGCTTGTGGTGGTGAGTTCGGCAAGCGCAACTTCCTAGCCAGATAGATATCTGTGTGCCCAAAGCATCTTCCTTAAATACAATACCAATTTGATCTATACAATCACCTCTGAACTAAGAGTTACCACCTCCAGTTAAAGCTAAGGTGAAGAGAAGTTAAATAATGTGCTGCCCATCTCTTACACAATATGGTGCATGGGTGCTGGTGCCAGATGGGCCTGGATTCAAATCCAGGTCTGACTTTGTTACTTTGTGCATGTTGTCTCACCTCTCCGAGCCTCAGTTTATTCATCTGTAAGTATGTATTGTGTAGTTGTGAGTATTAAGTGAACTAAGGCTTATAAAATGCTTAATATAGAATCTGGATCAATGGCTGTTAGCTGTTTCCTGTAATTATTGTTACCATTAGGGTTATCACTATTTCTGAGAAATGCATTTCTGTGCTTGCTGAACGTTGTTGTAATAAAACTATTGAAGTTGCTGTTATTATTGCTATAGACTAGGGGCATGCACAGAGATGATTCCCTAAGATTTCTAACCCCTAAATTTCCCTAAAACTTGGAAGGTCTAATTGAGCATATCCTATACACCACAGCACAGGCAGAGTGCCTTGGGCACGTGATCTCATTTGATCCCCAAACCAAAGGCAGGAGCTACATACAACCACTGCCTTTATTTTACATATGCAGAAAATGAGGCTGGGGGAAGTGAAGTGACTTGTCCAGCATAATACTGATGCTCATGGATAAAATTAGAACCCCCTGGGTCTGCCAGAGCCTCGACTCCTAATCCTAGGCCCTCTGCCTTGCTGAGTCGGTCCCTGGTGGACATGATAGGCTGTGCTATCCTCTCGGATCTCTGATGGTAGATGCACCCTGCAGCTTGGAGGCCTGAAAGAGCTCAGGAAGGCTGAGAGCCAGCCGTCAGTTAGAGCTCTTTGGGATGCCACTGTCTCAGGCAGAAATCAGTGCTTGACTCAATCCCAGTCTCACTGGGCTCCTGTCCCACAGAACAATGGGAACAATGGGCCCCCCGGGGCATTTTCTCACACCTGCCCACAGCTGTTTCCTCTTAGGCGTCCTTCTTGATTGCCAAAAAAACACTTACATTGAGACTGATGTTAATGCCAAAGCACAGGATCAACTGGGGGAATTTTCCTTAGGATAGAAAATGTCCAATTTCCAAAGTTCTGGCTGGAGCACAAGGAAGTGTTGACTTCAGTCCTTCTGGGAGTCGCTGCTGTGCATACCAACAGGGTTCCTGCCCTGTGCGGAGACAACCCAGACTTCTAATGGGGTGTTTGTCAACAGGAGGATCTATGTGGGGCCTGTGGAGGTCTTGAATACTGTATAAAATCTGCACGTTAAGGTTGATTAAAATCCTAAGTGCATTATACAACTGGAGGAAAAGGCTCTTGAGTCTCTGATCATTGACAGTCATTGATCTTCAAGGACTTTTGTCCTCACACTGTGCCCCCAAGACAATGAATTATGGGGCCATTGGATTTATGGGGAGACCAGCATGAACACAGGAACTCATAGGAACATCTCCATGCCACTTCATATAGAAAGGGAATGTGCATCGTATATTGGATCCTCATAGAGCCAACAAGGAAGAGAAAACACTCAGAATTTGTTTCTTTTGCTACTTTTTCCTAGACAGAAATCTCAGAGCAAGCAAGGAGTGAGAGGCCAGTTACTAGCATGTCAAGATGATGTTCTGAGCTTCATCATGGCCCATGTGTTTGATTGTCAAGGTTTCTAATGTCATCAGTGCATTAGGAATCACTGACCTCTAAGCTGGCCTGTGGGAAACAGACCTATGAGCCTGGATTTCCTGGAAGAGTGGTGTTTGGGGGAACACCAAGCAGGGGTGTGGTCGCATTAGGAAACCACTCACAGGAAGGCCTTGATAAAGGCAGATGCCAGGATATCCAGACTCCAGGGAGAAAATTTGACCCTACCCAGGACACTGTCTATCTTATGTCTGTCCCACCATTGTGTTTTAGAAGCTTAAAATAACTCCTTATCTGGTTTCACAGCTTTACAGATGGAGAAGAATTTTGCTTCAGGATGAATCATACCCCAAGTTTCACCCATACCTGATGCAGATGAGATTTAGATGAGGTCTTGGACATAGAGCTGATGCTGGAATGAATTAAGAATTTGGGGAATACTGGGATAGGGTGAATGTATTTTGCATGTGACAAAGACATGAATTTGGGGAAGCAGAGGATAGAGTGTTATGAGTTAAGATTGTGTCTGCTTCTAAATTTACATGTTGAAATCCTAACCCCTGAGACCTCACAGTATGACCTTGTTTGCAGACAGGGTCTTTACAGAGGTAATCAGATTAAAGTGAGATCATAGGGTGGGCCCCCTGACCCTGTGAGCCCTGACCCAACGTGACTGGTGTCCTTATAAAAAGGGGAAATTCAGATACAGAAAAGCTGAACACAGGGAGAATGCCAGGTGAAGGAAAGGTAAAGATTGGAGTGATGTTTCTATGAGCCAAGAAATGCCAAAGAATGCCAGCAAACCTCCAGAAGCTGGGGGAGGCCTGGAGCAGACTGTGAGGACCCAGCCTCAGAAGGAGCCGGCCCTGACAATACCTTGATCTTGGACCTCCAGCCTGAGACAATACATTTCTGTTGTTTAAGCCACTCAGTTTGTGGTACTCTGTTATGACGGCCCTAGCAAATTTTGCTGTGTTAGCTGAGGGATTCCTTTGTTCAAATACATTTGATGAGAAGTCCATTATGTAAAGCAGACAAAAGCTCTGGGTGAAGTGGGGTTTGGTTTGAAAGTCACTGACTCCTTAGGAATAGTAAACGATGCTGACATAATAACCTGGCAGCAACAACTGGCGGAGCTGCAGAAGCTGCAGGAAGCACTGTGTGGAGGAGGATTCAGATTCAGAGGCTTTGCTTAGCCTCAAGAGCAAGGCGTGCAGTGATTGATTAGTGATGTCTGTTAAAGGCATGGTAGTAGGGGGGCAGTAGTGAGTAAGACCCGCGTTCCATCCCTGGAGCGGCCGAACTCCCTCATTTGGCAAAGAACAAGTCCTGCAGCCTAAAGAGAGGAAATGACTGGCTCAAAGCCACACACTGCCTCTAGAGTCAGATGGGATGGGTGACATTTCAAGCCTGGTTTCTATAGGCATGAGATTTACTCTCTGTCCATAGATTCACCCTGAATCACTGGAGAGCACATGCCACCCATTCAGGGAAGTCTGTATTTCCAAGATCTTTTGACCTAGAGCTGAGGTCTACACCTGTTTTTATTCTTCTCTCTCTGCTGGGTGTGTTGTTAGAACACCCTTTGCTCCCAGATCTCTCAGTATTGAGCCTTTTCTGTAGTTATGTCTATTCCTTCCCCTCCAGGAGGCAGGGGCTCTAGACTAGTGGTTATCAATCAGGGGTAATTTAGCAGCCAGGGTACACTGCCCACCCTCCCCCCCCCCCCCCCCCGGGGATGATTGGGCACATCTTTGGCTGTCACAACTGAGGGAGGGTGCTGTGGCCTAGTGGGTCAAGGTCATGGATGCTGCTGAAAACCTACAGTGCACAAGATAGCCCCCCCACGGCAAAGAGTGATATACCTTCAAATGTCATGTGCCGAAGTCAAGAAACTTTGCTTTAGAGTTGTGCTCTTGCTCCTCATGCTTCTAGAAGTTCCCTGGGAGTTGTCTTCTCCCCCTCCCAGAGCCACACTTCCTAGAGCCTCTGTGGAAATCCCCAGCCCATGTTGGCTTAGAGTAGGAGAAGTTCTGCTGAGGGTGGCTGGGAGTGTCCTGCCAGGGTCCTGATCGCACTTCCCTAATGAGTGTCACTAAGCCCCAGAACCTTGGAGGAACAGGTTCTGGTGAAGGGAACAGCAGGGGACTTTAAGGACAAGCTGCTCTCCTGAAAGTTGTTTTGTGGATTCTGCTTCTCTCCCAATGGAGTCATTGCCATGGTGACAGTTTGCATCAGCCCCTGGGGGTTGGGTTTTGAGTTTCTCTCACTGGGCAAGATGCTGGAATGATACCGTCTAACGTGTGGACTTGTGTAATAGAGGAGGAATTTTGTTACCCCTTCTGACTCTAGTCTATAGGGTTTCTTGTTTCTATTTCTAGAGAATAAAACTTACTTTTTATAATATCATGCAATTTTAGAAACAGGTTCTTAGTAGCTCCAGTTATGGGCTGTTCTAGATGGTATTGATGGTACCATCAAGTCTGATGGTATTGAACTGAAATTGTCTGTTTATGTATCTGTTGTCTGGACAGACAACAGATTGGACAAGAGTTCCTTGAAGTCAGGGACCAGGTTTTGTTCACTGCTCTGTCTCAGTGTCCAGCATTATGCCTTGTGCAGGAAGCCCCAGCCTAGGTTTGTTGAATTAAGGAATGAAGGCATTAGATTGGATGTGAGCTGAAGCCCAAACTTTGTTTCTGTGCATGCGTCTGTGTGTGTGTGTGTGTGTGTGTGTGTGTGTGTGTGTGTGTGTGTGTGTATTGAGTCACAAGAACAGTAACTGTCACATAGTAGGTGTTCCATAAATAGTCATCAAATTAATTGTTGAGTGTTGCTGCCGCCTCAGTGTTTGTGCTTAGCATTTAACATATAGTAACTCACTTAAACCTCACACAACCCCAAGAAGTGGGTACTATTCTCTCCACTTTGCAACTAGGGTCCTAGAGGTTTAATAACTTGATCAAAGTCACACAGCTAAGGAGTGGCAGAGCTGACCTGAGTCTTGATCTGGTGCTAAAATCTGAGCTTATAGGTGCAACATCGTCACTTTGGATGTCAAGGAAGGACATTTGAGGCCTGTCTTTTTCCATGGCACCATAGAAAGCTTCTGCATAAGAGATGAGCCTGATGAAATCAACAGTTGGAAAGAGGCCTCAGGGAATAGTGGTAGATATGGGAAGTTAGTGCACATCAGGGGGAGAGTCATCTAGACCAGAACAAAAGGAAGGCACTGAGAGGGAATGGCTTGAAGGAAAGACAGGTTTCAAGGATATACATTGGCCTGGGGGCTGGGGGATGCGGAAAAATGAAAGTATTTTGGAAAAAAAATAGCAAAGTTAGGAGATGTGGGTGTAGAAATAACAAGCTACGCTGATTTTATTTTGGAGCATGTTGAGTTTGAGGCTGCTAAGGAACATGTAGAGGGAGATGTATAAAAGGTGGCAAATCACTTTCAATAATAAATGGGTAGAAATCCATTAAAAGTAACATAAGTTTAAAGAAGCATATGTTAGCTTATATAGCTGGAAAGGATTAGGTGCTGCCTTCAGGCATGATTGGATCCAGGGGCTCCATGAAGGTGTCAGGGTTCCACTCCTTTCCATCTCCAGAGCAGACAGGTATCATGGTCACCAGACATCCCAAACTTATATCCTGGCATCTTAACAACTCAAGGGAGAGAGAAGGAGGAGGAGAAGGAAGATGAGAAGGAGGGAGAGATGGGAAGGGAGAGAGAGAGAGAGAGAGAGAGAGCGAGTGAGCTTCGTTGGCTCTGTCAACAGCTTCCAGACTGTCAGGCCTCTGGCAATCAGTATCAGCCACTGAGGTAGAAGAGGTAGGGGTCTGTCTACTGACAGCCCTCCAGAGATGGGTTAGCCCTTCAGCATCCACCGTAATGAGGAAGTTAGTGTTTAGTACTCATTCTGCAAGAAGCACCCTAGAAAGTGGATCATTCGGAAGGCAGGATCAGAGGAGATGGTCTAGTTTATGACTTTTTAAAAGGCACTTCCCAGCTGTTTCTTAAGTCCTTTCTTGGCTTTCCCATGGGTCTCTAGTTCGCAGGTGCTTCTCCGTAGTAAGGAATGCCCTTAAGAAGCGGAGCCTGTGCCCTTAGTACAGGTAACTAAGAGTCGATGTATAGAAAAAGGCAGCAGCCCCTTTGCAGTTTTATTGCTTGTTTTGTTCACAGTTACCTGCAATATGGCAGGGCTGCAGATGGATGGAAATATGCTTCTGTGTAACACATTTACAGCAGGGGAGAAACGCCCCCCAAAACACAACTGCTCAACGCCAAAAGCAGTCTTCGCATTTCCTAATCTGTGTTGCTTTCTGAATACAAAGAGACAGATGATTATTGCAGTAATGGACAATTGAGCTGTGGTCAGACGCTCAAGAGGTACTTTAAACTGTTGGTCATAAATATAAAAGCAGAGTATTATGATTCACAGGAGAGGAAGATGAAAGCAAGACCCTGGTAACGGAGTCTGAGAGCTTGGAGCTGGGATTCAAAACTGGGGAAATGTAGGTCTTTAAAGCAAAAAAAAAAGGGGGGGCTGATCTGGGCTGGGTTGAACCTGAATTCTCTGGGGATGTGTGATGGGACGTGGAGATGCCTCCCCACCAGAGTCCCCCTTGCGAAAGGCTTGTGGTGGTCAGCAGATGGCCCTTCAAGGATTGCTTCAGCTGGGGTACCCACAGGCAGTGAGAGATTGAGGGGGCATGGGGCAAACTGAGTAGTGCCCACCACAAGGCATCCACATTCAAAATCTGTGAATCTGTTACCTGACATGGCACAGGTGACTTTGCAGATATGACAGGACTTTAGATGGATGATCCAGATGGACCCTAAATGCAACCACAAGGGCCCTTGTAAGAGGTAGACAGGAGCATCAGAGTCCAAGAAAGAGATAGGATGATGGAAACAGAGAGATAGAAGTAATGTGATATCAGGAGCAGGGGTTGGAAGGATGCCTTTTGAAGATGGAGGTATGGCCACACGCTAAGGAATGCAGGTATCTTTAGAAGCTGAAAACAGATTTCCCCCTAGTGCTTCCAGAAGAAAGGCAGCTGTGCCAACACCTTCAGTTTAGCCCCATAAGACCCATATGCATATGCATAAGGAAATGCATACAGGCTATAAGGGCCCCGCCTTCCTAGCTCAAGACAGGACAATGTCACAGGCAGACTCTTCTAGCTCCAGAGTGCCTTGTTGCCTTGTAGGTTGAGCCAGGGCTATGGCTGGCTTCCTCTCTGCTACTCCGACTTCTTGCTCCTCCCTTCCACAGGTGTTGATGCCAAGGATACTCCCAAGGTCATAATATATATGCTGACCGCCAAACACTGTCACCAAGTCTGTCTCCTGGGGAGCCTGTGCTGTGTTGACAGGAAGTGTTCCATTCTGATCCAGAACCCGAGCACTGGGTCAGCCTGTCCTGGTTTAACTTGGTAGCCATGAGTGTGTTACCTTGTCTCTTCAAGGCTCAATCTCCTGGACTATAGAATGAGGATAAAAACTCCTACATAGAGGCTTGTAGTGGAGATTGACTGAGACCCCACATGTGTACCATGTGGTACCGGGTGTAGCTTGATGTGAGTTCTTAATACCATTCTTGGTGAGGTTGATGATGGTACATTTGATGCTGGTCGATGTTGTTGTTGGTGGCAATGATGGTGAGGGCAGAAACAGTGACTTGAGAACTCCAGGGGCTTGTGGACAGGTTTGTGGCTTCTAAAAGACAATCTATGTAGAAAGTTCATGGTTGTTCAGATATTAGTGCTCAGGAGGGCCAGGGAGAAAAGTATGGAGAAAAGACCTTTACAGGCTGATTTTCCATATCTGCCCCTATCTTGTCTGACTCTAGAGACTTATAGGTTCTGGGTTGGATTCTGGATTCCATGCTAGAATCCAGATACACACTGAATACCAGTTTCCAGGCTGGGCATTGGCCAGTCTTGAAGCTGTTTCCTGGAGTTCATTGTGGTCTTAGTTTCTAGGACTTGACTTTGCTATTCCAGGGCCCAGTTTCTGAGACTGTCTGTGCTAAGAGACAAATTGGGGACTATGTTGAGGCTGGGGGCATTGCAGACCATGTACTACCTTCCCTGAAAACAGGGGTCATGTGAGCACCATATAAAAAGAGACGATAGGAATAACTTTGAAAGGATTATCTGAGTTTAAATGACACTTTTGTTTTTACATGAAAAGGAGCACAAACTATATTCATGGATTTCACTATACATCTACCCCCCAACACACACACACACACACACACACACACACACACACACACACACACCCCTAATAGCCCCTTGAAGACTATAAAAAAATGACTCCCCTGCTTTTGTTTCTGGCCTTGGCTAGTTGAGCCTGCCAAGAATCACAGTCTGCAGGCAAGTTACTAAGGATGCTCCAAACAAGAGTTGCCACAAAAGTGCCAGAGGACCCAAACTTGGACTTAATGTATAGTTTGCAAGTCCTCAGAGTGGAGCTGGCCAAACAATTCCAACTAAATTAAACTCCACACGCTTCTCCTGGGCTGGGCCTGTGGGTGCTAAGCCCCAGCTGTCAGCCCAGCCTCACAGCTGAAGATAAATCACTGCAGAAAATGGACTATAATGAAAACACTGACAGACCCTTCAAAGTAATGGAGCTCGGGGGTCTCCCTTTCGTTACATTCTCTATATTATGTAATTACTGCCTTGAAAATAGCCTTTTCTTCATTCTTGAGATGTGTGTCCTGGCTTTGGAACCGAGGCCACCGAGCTGGAAGATGCCTTCATGCTTGGGACTGTGGGTATGTTGGGCTCAGCCTGGATCAGACCTATTGTTAACAATTGCAGCAATTTCCTGTTTCCCAGAGGCTGGAATTGGCCGTGTCTAATCACTAGAATCATTGCACAGGAGGCCGGACAGTGCAAACAGGTCAGACACCCCTCCCATCTGCAACTGAGTTGTTTATACCCCAATACATGGATTTTATGCTACTTTCCTGTTCTGTAAGAAGGGGTGTGACTGAAAAAACAACAACTTCCCAAGGATGGGAAGTGGTCGGGGCCCTGGTGTGTGGGGCACTCCGTACCCTAGGGCATAGGCACAGCAGATACTGGGTTAAGGTACAGCTGGGATTCTCCTTTAAGACTTGTAAGTCCTCAAGAAGTTTTGGGCTGCTGCCTCTTTCTCACATGCCTCTGGCTTTCCTAACTACTCCAGTCTCTGCAAGCATCTAAATTCACAAGAGGGCTTCCTATTGGAAACAAGTAAAAATGTGTCCCTGAGAAAGTAATGTATTGAGAATCTTTCAAAAGACAACCCTCTTCAAGCTGATTTAAGTTAAAAGGGGAAATGTATTGGATTACATACATATGAACTCCATCCAACTTCAGGCATGGTTGGGTCAAGAAGGCCAAATGTGTCCTAGGATGACTGCTTTCCTCCACTTCATGCTGGCTTCATGCCTACATGGTGGCCCTTGGAAGTTCCAGGGTGATATGCTCTCAATTCCAGAATCAGTGGGGTAAAACCACTGTATTCCCAGTGGTTCTAACATGTTTCAGAACTGAAGCCCACTGAATTGATGGGCCATGGATACTTCCCTGAATCAATTGCTGTGGCCAATGAGATGCAGTAAACTGCCTGGGCAGGCATGGGGCCATGCCTATTCCAGAACCATTTGCTGTGGTAAGGAAGATCTATGCTCTGAGTGGCCATGTCTGGGCCATACCTCCTTCAGAATAAATGGGGGAGTCAGCCCACTTTGGGACATGGATGGGGTTAGGAAGTGTAGTGCCAGGGAAATAGGGTACAGTTACTTAGAGAACTGGAGATTGGGTGCTAGGCAGGCAGAGGTAAAACTTGCTCCCTAGACATGACACCAGTCTATAGAAGGAGCTGGGTAAGTATTTGGATGATTTTTCTCCCCAAGCAGTTAGTCACTCTCAGTAATCGACATGACCTTGGTACTTCCCAGATTCTCTGGGCTACTTTACCTTAGTCAATCCCCTGCCTACTACATGCTCATTGATGAGCATGGTCTACTGTGGGCCATGGAATATGGCTTCCTAGAAGATGGAAGGGGCCAGAAGGTGAAAACTCTAAGGGTGGGGACTTGGCAACCCCCAAGGTAAACTTTGATGAGTAGAAAATGAGAAACATTTGGAAGCAACTGGACACAGGTGTTTCTGAACTCCATGAACTCCTTCCCATAAAATTCTTCTAGAAAACTCTTGGGTCCCAAGTGAACACATCTGCTTAGAGACCTGTGTAGCAGATTCTGATTGCTGCTGTAGCAAATTACCACCAATGTAGTGTCTTAAAGCAACACAGATGTATTCCCATACAGATCTGGAGGTCATAAGTATAAAATGAGTTGTTGGCAAGGCTCCGTTCCTTCTGGAAGCTCTGAGAATAATCCATTCCTTTCCTTTGTTAGCTTCTTGAGGCTGCCTGCATTCCTTGGCTCATGGCCCCATGTCCCTTTTCCTTCTGCACTTCTGTTGCTGTGTGTCCTTCTCTGGCCCAGACCCTCCTGCCCCTCTCATAGGGACTCTTGTGATTACATTGGATCCATCTAGGTAATCCATGGCAGTCTGCCCATCACAAGATCATTAACTTAATCATAGTTTTGGAATCACTTTTGCTCTGTCAGATCACATCCACAGGTTCTGGGGATTATGATGAGGGCCATTATTCAGCTGAGCACAGCCTGTGATAGCTGTTTGAGGCTCATGGTGAAACTCTGGCCGGCATAGGCCTGCATTGCTTCATATTTTCCTTTCCTCACTTTGTTTTTCTTCCTCACACTTGCCTCTCAGCTTGCACTTGCCAAAGAATCTTTTCTTTGATCCTTGCTCCAGGCTCTGCTTTCAGAAAGACCAAGATGAAGGAAGCTTCAAAGTACTCACGTGGTGCCTTGTACATCCCTCTCTTGCAGAACATCACGCTCTGCATGGCCACTTGTCTATTTGCATGTGTGGATGAGGAGTCACATGCAAAACGGAGCTGTGTCTTTCCCATCTATATCCTCAGCCCAGAGATGGGTCTGGTAGGTTCTTGGATCCTTGAATGAGTGAATGGATGAATTGGTCTTTCAACTTCCCCAGAATTCTTGGTTTAAAGCATACTTGCTCTGGAAATGTGTATACTGTCATTCGTCACAGTGCTTGGTGTGTGTATGCATCCTTCATGCTTCAGTGGATTTTATCACACATGTTTGTGCTCAAAAGCAGAGTCATAAAAGAGAACTAGGTGAGTAAATGTTTTTTAAAGATCTAGGATAAGGATCTGGCTCTGCCCTTCCTGACTGTATGACCTTGGATTAGTCACTTTACCTCTTTGTACTCAAGTTTCCATGTCTATGAAATAATACTAATGATTAAATTCATCCTATAGAGTTGATTAAATGATTAATTCTGATGATATATGGAAAGAAAGAATTTAAGACAACTCATTTGTAGTTTCTGATTTTAAGCATTTATAAATCCATAGCACCTACATTTCATAAAGACTTTATGAGTATCCATTTCTTCAGTGATATTCTCCAGATGCTGCTCAATAGACTTTTTTGCTTGGCTGACTGACCCCATCCATAACCTTTCCTTTATGCCACCTTCTAGCTACGGGTAGCCTTGTGCCACTGTTCTGGACAATTAGATATAAGCCCAAACCTGTTTGTTAGGGCTTTTAAGAAAGCTTTTCTATTCCTTATTGAGTCAGATTCAGTTGGAAAAGACCATCAGCTTTTACCTCTCTCTTTTCTTCCTGTGTCCTGTAGAGAAGATGCCTGGAGTTACTGCAGCCACTTTGTAACATGAGGCAATGAACATAAGAAAAAAAAAAGAGAGAATCTCATAGAATCCTGCCCTTGCTTGATAGTGACCCATGAACCAACACTGGACACCTTCTGCCTCTAGGCTTTATTTGTGCCTTTTCAAAGATACCAGAAATTTGACGAAAGCGATAGGAAATGTAAAAGGAGCCAAAATGAGAAGAAAGGAAAAAAAATAGTAGAAGAGGTCTTCATCTGTCTTCACATTTTAAGGAATTATAGAAAGGAAAGAAGGGTTCAGAATCAAAACAAACCCATACCTATCTCCAGTAGACTGGAAGACTTGAAATCAGTGAACGTGTATGTTCGGTGTCGTGTGTACCTGGCTTTGTGCCTGGTATAGTAGGTGTTTGTTGAAAAAAAACAAAGGGATCTTTCCTTCTACCTCTTTTAACTTTGTCCAGGCTTATCTGGCTCATCAGAGCAGTTGTGATGACAGTTGTTTGATAGGTTTCCAAACAATGTACTATTTCAGTACAGCACACGGTCTTAGGGGTCCAGGCCGGCGGTCAGACGGCTGAACCCAACTGGCCAGACCTGTGTTAGCAAAACTTACACATTTCCTCTGAATATTTAAGAGGAAGGGGTTTTCACATACTTGCTCCAATATGTGATTCTCCTTGGAGGATTCTGAATGAGGGGTCACATTTAAGGTGGGTAGGAGAACCACCCCCAGTAAAAGTCCTGGCCTCTGTCCCAAAGATCATATAACCTAGTGGGGGGCATTTGCATGCCAACATTTGCAGGATGCTACCTGAGCTTCCATCCTGGACACGAGGTGCAGCTACCAGCACCTCACCTGTACCACAAAGCCCCTCCTTCCTGTGCACCACCCTCCCCCGCCCACCAAAGGCAGGGACGGGGTCCTGCTGGCCTTGGGATGTCTCATTCCATGGTACTAACCAACTACCTGATTCATGACTGGGGTACACAGCCAATCTGTTGAAAAGAAGACCAACCCTTGGACATTTATCTATAATCTCTTAGAGGGGAGAAGCAAAAGCAAGAGAACGTGTTCTGGAGTAATTTATTTTGTTCCCTGGCATTGATGAAAGGGATAAAAATAAATCAGTGTTTCTACTCAACCGATTTGAAGGACAAGCCAAAATCACACCATTAAAAATTAACATGTAAAACAGATTGTACATTACTAGGGATGAGTTCAGACCCAAAGTGGAATAATTGGCCAAATGAATCTACAGAATATTGGGTATGACAAATTCACTCTCGTTTCCAGTGGTTAAGAAATAAGACAGATTATCTTCATTTCGGCCAGGAAGGTTTGAAGAAACAGCCCAGCATAACTTATCTGTTAATGGAAGAACTAGGAAAGTCATTACGGTCAGAACTGTGGGGTCTTCTGGAGCACCAAATTCATCACTAGGCACGGTCTACCATGTCCTATGAAATTCGTGTCAAAATTACCAGATTGATTCTCTTCTTGGAGCCGCCCAAACCCTAGGTTAGAAAATTAAACCGTTTGTTAAGTTTTTAATGGCCAAGCAACTCAGTGCCCATTATATCATCTATTGATACCATCTATAGGTGGATATTTATCTAACCCACCCACCCATCCACCCACCCATCCATCCCTCCATTCATACATCCAGCATTTGTGCAGCACCTGCCCGTGCTGGCCCTGTGCTGAGGCAAATGATACCATGATGGATTAGACAGAAAATTTGCTTTCAGATAAATTAGTCCAGTACATGGCCTTAGAGAGGGGCTTCTCAATCTCCACATCATTAACATTTTGAGTTGGATAAATCCTTTGTTGTAAGGGCTATTGTGTGCATGATAAGATACTTAGCAGTGTGCCTGCTTCTACCCACCAAATTCCAGTAGCACCTGCCCCTCCAGTTACAATTACCAAAAATGTCTCTGGACATTGGCAAATGTACCCAGATGGGGCTGGCAGAATTGCCCCGAGTTGAGAAGCGTTGCTTTAGAGCCAGATCCTGACTTCTATTCTTGTCTTATCCTTTTACGAGTTGTTTATGTAACTAATTGCTACTGAACTTTTCCTTATTTTCTGCACCTAACAGTTTCCAGCACAGAATAGATACGTGATGAATGTTTGCAGGTCAAGTGAGTGAGTGAGTGATTGAATGAATGAATGGCATATATTTGTAAGAGCAGCCCTTCCTAGGGAGCTGACAGGCTGTTAGAAGGACCTTGAGTGTTGGCCGTACACAATGCTAAGCAAGCACTGTATTCAATCAAAATATGCTTAAGCTAAGTAGGAAAAAAAAATCTACTTATGGGGTGTTTAGTTGTGTAGGCCTGACAGATAACTGAGCGGCTGGATTTTTCAGTTTCAACAGATTGGTTTGCCATTCTGTAGCCACAATAACAGAGCAAAGTAACAATCATGTCTATGTTTAATTTTCTGAAGAGTGTTGCATTGCAGAGGCTCACAGTCTGGCCAATTAAATGTGGCCGATTGGCACTCCCACACAAGTTTGGGGGGCATTTAAAATAGCTCTCTGCAAAAGAAAAAAATCCAAGCCACAGAGAAATTTGTAACTCTCCCAAGATTTCGTACTTCAAAAGCAGACTTGTGATGGTAAAATTGTTCTGGGTGACAGAGACTAAACAAGCCATCCATTTTGAGTGTGTTAGTGTCAAACTGGGTGTTGCCTCTGTGGCTGGTGATCATGTCTATTGGTGTAATTGGATCATTTTTTATATTCAAGGAAATCATCAAGCTTCCATTCGTGGGGCTCAGGTTATGGGGCTCTTGACCATGTTAGCCATTCAGAGGGAGCCATGAGCGTCACTTACCAAGTTTTCTTTACTTTCTAAGGCTTAAGTGAGGGGTAGCTAATAGGAATGGAGAAAGGCTCTCCTAATTCTTTCATTCTCAAGTCTACCAGACACAATTCTTACAGATCCATGTGCGGAAGGCTGGAGTGGTTCTCTAATTCCACAATAATGCCAATTAACAAACAACCGTGAAGCATCATTGATACGTGGCAATAACACTTGTTTAGCCTAGAAATCTGTAGTGTTTAGCTGATCTTGGCTGGACTCAGCTGATTTTGGGGTTCACGTACATATAAGGTTGGCTGCGGGTTGGCTAATTAGCTCTGCTGGTCTTAGCTGGGCTTGCTCACCTGTCTAGAGGTTGGATGGCTGTTGACTGATCTAGTATGGTCTTTGCTGGAATAAACGAGATGACTTTGAGCCTCCAGGGGGTTCGTTGGAAAACACGCTTCTGACGGTGGCAATGGCAGAGGTACAGGTGGTTGCATCGTGCTTGCTCATCTCCCATTTACCAAAGTGCGTCATGTGGCTGAGCCCAGAGTTAAGAAATCAGGCAGAATGCTTTTCCCAGAGTAACAGGGCCCTGGAAAGTTACATACGTGGTCAACGGTGTGGGTGTCAGGAGGTGTGTCTAATTATAATTGATTTAATGCATCGATATACCATAAAGGCTAAAAGAAACTCCATCAGGTATTGGGGCTTGACGATCAAGTTAAATTTGAACAAGAAAGACCCTTACAGAATGTTCAGTGAAAGATGAAGAGGGAAGGGGGAGATTCATGACTTGGGGCTGCCTCAGCCACCACTGCTGCTTGAGTTCTATTTTATCTAGGTAGGAGGAGTTTCTTCACACTGGACAAGAAAGGACAGCACAAATATGGAAAAGAGATAATTCGTGGGAAGGCAGGTGTCTTCTTATGGAGTCCAGATGTATCATCCCTGGGGAATTACATCCCAGCCCAATGAAAGACTTAACCACAGAACCGCTGATGGTGAATGTGAGGCGTCATGGAAACATGAGAGAGGCTTCCAAAGAAGGCAGTTGGTTTCAAATGGCTGACCCTTGACCTTTGAAAGGAATATCTCCCTAAGACATTTGCAAATTTCTCAATTGACAAATAACACTGGAATATACGATACCTGTCTAAAATGCAGTTAGAATAACTAAAAATGCAGGATATTAATGGCTTTATACACACAGTGCTAAAGTAATTTCTGAAATGATTAAAATGAGTTTCTCTCAAATCATGGTTGTACCTAGTGTCACATACTTCTTACTTACATGCTCTCACAATAGTATTTATGTATTCAACAGCAAGAATGGAAGCTAATGTTTATTTGTTTGCTTTTCTCTGTCTGGTATTGAGCTACGCCATTTATGTGCGTGGTTGCATTTTATTCTCACAGCAATCTCGTGACACGGGAGTCGTTATTACCATTACATAGATGAGAAAACGGAAGCAAGCCCAGAGAATTGTGTCCAAAGCTTGTACCCACGTCTGTCTGATGACTGCTTATGCCTTTGATCCTCTCACATTCACTGCTTCTAGAAAAAGATGAGTTTTGGGGCGCCTGGGTGGCTTGGTCGGTTAAGCGTCCGACTTCGGCTCAGGTCACGATCTCACGGTCCGTGAGTTCGAGCCCCGCGTCGGGCTCTGTGCAGACAGCTCAGAACCTGGAGCCTGTTTCCGATTCTGTGTCTCCCTCTCTCTCTGCCCCTCCCCTGTTCATGCTCTGTCTCTCTCTGTCTCAAAAATAAATAAACGTTAAAAAAAATTAAAAAAAAAAAAAAGAAAGAAAAAGATGAGTTTTTATAGGGTGAAAAAGAAGTAGAATTCCAACCCCAAACTCCAGCAGTGTAAGTAGAAGATTGGGAAACCCTAGCTTTTCAGCAACTGATGTGAGTAAATATCTCAGAACTTCTGTTGACCACGGGTTCGATAGGAGTTGACTGAGAGAGGGTGCTGTCTAGAACACAGAAGTGAGCCTTGATTCCTTTGTGGGATATACGCGGCTCTGTCCACTTGATGCGCCATTAAGGGCACCTGATTTTATTCAGTGGTGATTATTAGATTGATTGATCGGTTAGCTGCACCTGTAGCTTTTGTTTTCTAGTGGGCACATTTTAAAGTCATTGACAGTTTGGAGTGTGTCCACTGAAGGAGAGTCAGGAGGGTAAGAGAGTTTTGTGAAGCCACAATATGTGAGAAAGGATTAAAAATGGGGCCTGTCCACCCAGAGGACTCAGGGGTGACAAGGGTAACTTTCTGAAAGCACTTGAAGGGATTCCATATGGCAGAAGACACAGTCTTACTTACTTCCACCTGGAAGTCGTGGGTAACGGGAAGTGAACTGGTTTGAGACGCAGCAATCTCTGTGACTCTGGAGGAGTGCAGACAGAAGTGTCTGCTGCCCTGAGTGGTCCTGCTCCCCACATTCACTTCCAAAATGATTATTTCAGTACTTATGGCCAGATGTACTTCCTTGTGTGCTCAGCCACTAGGATACGATCGTTACCGTTAGGAAGTTGGTACTTTTGCTTATGAAATGATGGGTGAAAATAGTATTGTAAAGGGGGAAAGTTTATCCCCTCTCTCCTCGTGTTTCCCTTCATTTGTGTGACACTCCCGGGCTCTTTCTGCTCCTTTGCTCCCTCCACCCCACTGAAGGGGTGAGAGAGGAGAGACTTATGTGCTCTGTAATTGAAGAATAATGCCTTTAACTTTCTCAGCTCAGCATTGCCCTTTTTTTCTTTTGGGAGTGAGCTAGCCACAGAAAGCGTAATTTCTCCATTCTTTTCCAGGCACAGAACACCCTGTGCATGCCCTCATGTTGGGATGCTGCCTCAGTTCAGTGTTGCCATTACCGTGCGGATAAATCTGTCATTTCTTCAGGTTCAGTACTCAGGATCATGTTTTCTCTCACCTTAAGTGACGTCTTCCAGTTAAGGTTTATTTGGGAATAAAGAGGCTCTGGTGGCTTCCCTCTGTCACTCGTTCATCTTATGTCTCGGTTAGTTCGGAACTCAGGAAAAGAAGGTGCTCCTGAGTAGCCCCTGAACAACCCGGCCACTGTGAGACAGAATACACGACATCAGGGTTCCGTGGATTTGGTGTCTCTTCTCTGGGTCTCAGTGCATTCCTCACACTGTCTCCTCTGCATGTGCCAACAATATCTCTGCTGTCATCAGCCCCAGTTTACAGATGAGAGAGCTCAGGCCTGATCAAGTTAGGCAGGAAGAAAGCACATTTCGGTCCATGTCTGCTTGAGCATCAAGTCAAACTCTCCGTTGTTACACAGGGAACAGACAGGTTTCCAGTGATGGATGATCCTGGCAATCAGGAAAGGGAATGACTCTCAGGGGTATTGAGGAGGCGACAGCTGCACTGGCCATTAGGTGGCCAGAGTGGCTGATGGAGGAAGAGACAGGGGTGTGGACTTTCCAAGGATATAAGCAAGAAGCAGTATTCTCTCCCAAGAGTGACGGCAGTAGGAATGCTGTCATTATTGTCCTTGTCACCTTCTTCATTTTCATTGGAAAGCCAGCATTTATTGACCTTTTACTCCATACCAGACTGCTCCAAGCACTTTACCTGTTATCCTGTATAATTTGTAAACATTTATTTATTTATTTTGAGGGGGGAGGGGCAGAGTGAGAGGGGGAGAGAGAATTCCAAGCAGGCTCTGTGCTGTCAGAGCAGAGCCCAATGGGGGGCTTGATCCCATGAACCGTGAGATCATGACCTGCGCCGAGATCAAGAGTCGGACGCTCAGCTGACTGAGCCACCCAGGTGCCCCCTGTATGGTTTTGAATGACTTTGCTGACATAGGATTGTCATTCAATAAACCACACATATTTAAAGTGTACAATTTGACAAGTTTTGACATATGAATACAGCCATGAAATCATCACCACAGTCAAGATAATGAACATATCCATTATCCCAAAAGGTTTCTGTAGGTCCCGTTCTAAACTTTCCCTCATTCCTTTCTTCCCTAGCCTCCAGTTCTATCCCCAAGCAACCCACCGGTGTGCTTTCTGTCACTAAATTTGCGTTTTCCAGAATGTTATGCAAATAAAATCACACAGTATGTAGTTTTGTTTTGTCATTTGACTTCTTTCACTTATATTATATTGAGATTCATCCACACTGTGATGTGTATCAACATTTTATTCCTTTTTGTTGCTGAATAGTATTCCATTATGTGAATAGAACACAATTTGTTTATCCCTTCACATGTTGGTGGGTTTTTGGATTGTCTCCAGAACATCTGTGTACAAGTCTGTGTGCGCAGTTACTTTCATTTCATAGCCCATGTTTAATCCTCACAACAAATGAATAGCATAGTACTGTTACAGTTCCTATTTTGCAGATGGGCAGCTGAGGTCCACCAAGGTCCTGTGGTGAATGACCTTGCCCAAGGCCAGGGGCTAATTGGTCGCAGGGCTAGCATTTGAGGCCAGATTTGTCTGACAACCCCACGCTCAAAGTCCCCATGCAATACTGTACCCCCATGCTGAGAGAAATGCCTTCACTTGGAAAAATGAAGACGTTTAATTTTTGGCTATAAGAATGTATTTCTCAGCCTATCTCTGCTCCCTGTCATGGTTATCCAGATCAGCCGCTCCATCCAGACTCTCAGAGGGCAAGATGAACATTCCTACTGAGTTTTTTAGTTTACCTATCAACAAGAGATAAGAAAATCCTACCAGAGGCCAGGACCTTTTCTTGTCAAGAGTATGAGATTATATCTTCATTTATGGAGTAACTTTTGGACCCTGAAAATGAGAGTGAAAAAAAAAAAGCAGAAGAAACAAAGAGAGTGCACACATCTTTGTGCATGTTCACAGTCTAAGAGCTGGGAATTTTGTGGATGAAATTAATCCATCAAGAGAGATCAGCTACAGAATTATGGGTAAAAGTCTTCAGAGGTTGAATTGTTGCTGCTCCCCTGGGCTCCCAAGCAAGCATTTTGAGGAAGCCCTGCCCACATTTCCCGTGTGCAACTGCTCTGAACCTTTTTCCTGTGCTCTCTCCTCATTCCGATTCTCCACCTGATTGATTCACTTATGTGTTCAGCAGCTATTTTGTGCAAGGTGGCAGTATGAGAGAAGAGGTTCCACATGGTGCCTGCAGCAAGGAACTTACAGGCTGTGGGGGAGGAGTGACAGGAAGCAGGTTCTTTGCAGGGCAGGGTGACAGCTGCTGCTGATAGAAGGGTACCCGAAGGGCACTGTGGAAATGCGGAGCAGAGACAAACTGAGAGAACCAGAGGAGACTTCCTAGAGGAGGTGGCATTTAATTGTTTAGTATTTTTCTTTTGTTCATATTTTTCAAAACGCACATGCCTATTATTATAAGTGATATAGCCAGTGGGCTGGTAAATATTTGACAAGAAGTTGTCTGGGAAAAAAATATGTACATATGTACATATATACATACACTTACCCTAAGTGTTATGATATAAAGACCATGTAACATACAGTTTACAAATAACAATATAATATACAGTATTCTATAAATTCCATGTGTATGGCCAATTGACTTTTCACAGAATGCTTTCACTGATGTTTTGCCAAACTCTTGTATCCTTAGCCAACGTATGGGTGTAGTTAATGAGGTGCGCTTCTGACGTGAACGCTGGTTAATATTTTCATTTAGGTTAACAAAGAAATAAGGCAATGTTATAATTTTATTTAAGGCAAGAATTAAACAATGAAAGCATGTCAGAACTTCACTCCTTCATCAGTGATGTTAGGCATATGATGTTAAATTAGACAATAATTTTTGATAACTTGAAGAACATTTTCTCAATGTTTTGTGCTGTTCACAGTAACAGACACACCCACTCTTAAGTTTAATCTGCATTATTAACATTTTCTCTGTCATTTTTACAAATGTGGGTAATTATCAAAACCCTAAACCAAGACTTTTCTCATATTATTTGCCAATTTCTGTGCTGTAAATAAATACTCCTACAGTGGCTGATTTCAGACTGCCAGTGTGATGTCACTGGACATGGTGACATCAGAGGCAAATAGGTTCAGGAGTGTAGATAATGGTAAAAATAATAAAATAAGGAGTGATGAATATTGTCTGTGATCTAAAATATAATTTATTTCATTGTAAGTTTATTTTAATTTTTAATAATGGCTAGGTTTAGTGACTGTCTTGCAAAATTCCTGAGTATTTAACAATTCAGTGGGGGCACACTACCAGGTACAGCCATAAAGGGTAATCATCTGCCCCCCACCAACCCAATCCTCCCTTCCCTTTGTCCTCCCGTCCTGTTCCCTTGAAGGTGTGTGTGTTGGTTTCCACACCCTTCTCTTTACACCAACAAAAACAAATGCAAGCACATTAACAACAAAAACATCTGAACACACTACACATATACATGGGGCTTGTTTAAAAATGTTTTGTTTAGGGGCACCTGGGTGGCTCAGTTGGCTAAGCATCTGACTCGGTTTTGGCTCAGGTCATGTGATCTCTCAGTTCATGGGTTTGCTGACAGCAAAGAGCCTGCTTGGGATTCTCTCTCCCTCTGGCTCCGTCCCTCCCCCCCTCATGCTTGCTCTCTGTCTCTCTCAAAATAAAAAAGTAAACATTAAAAAATGTTGTGTCTGTTAAACATGGTTTTACAATATGCATGCTACCTTGGATCGTGCAGCCTATAATAGTTGTAATCTCAACAGTTGTTCTAAATACTATTCTTCATTTATGTGGCTGCATAGCATAATACGATATTTCATGGTATGAAGGTACTGTAATGTAATATATATCTCCTACTGATGGGCATAAGTATTTTCAGTATTTTCTTCTTCTCTGAACAATGCTATAATAAGTAAATGTCCTTGAACATCTATCTTTAGATACTGAAGATTTTATTTTTATAGGACAGAATCATAAGAATGGGTTTTCTGGGTTGAAGGGTATGTGTATTTTTAATTTTAATAGATATATCCAGATGGTTTCCAGAAACACTTCAAATTTTACTGGCAATAAGTGAGAGAACTTTTCTATCATCTCCACCAGCAGTAAGTCTTTACCTCTTTCTAATTTTTGCCTGGGACATGACTGTAAAGTAATAAGTTACTATAATTTGCATTTCTCTATCAGTGAGCTTGAATATCTTTTCATATGTTTATTGGCAGTTTGGGTTTGCTCTTCCGTGAATTGCCTATTCACACCCTTTGTTAATTTTTCCTGTGGGATTGTTTCTGTTTGTCACTTTGTAAGAGCTCTTTGTATAGCGTGGGTATTAACCTTTGCGTCATCTGTACTGAAAATGTTTTCTCAGGTCTTTGACTCTCTGTTAACTTGTAAACTGTTACCTTTAATTTTGTTTAGATAGTCTATGGTTTATAGTTATAATACATGCTTTGTAGTTAATGTTTCTGTAGAATAAACACATACCCTGTGTATTTCCTTTAAAACATCAGGTTCCTCTTTTGGATATGAAGTAGAAGAGCTTCTAGACTATCAATATACATGTTCTCACATTGTTTTTGATGTAACACTTTATTTTATTTTTATTACATTTTTTAAAATATTTGTTCATTTTTGAGAGAGAGAGACAGAGCGCAAACAGGGGTAGGGCGGAGAGAGAAGGGGACACAGAATCCAAAGCAGGCTCTACTCTCTGAGCTGTCAGCATGGAGCCCAAAGCGGGGCTCAAACTCACAAACCGCGAGATCATGACTTGAGCTGAAGTTGGATGCTTAACCTATTGAACCACCCAGGCGCCCCTTGTATAACATTTTAAATCTACACCTTTCTTTAATCCATGTAAATTTATTTTTTATATGGCATCAGGTAATAGTCCAACTCTACATTATTTTAATTCAATAGCCAGTTGTACATGTCCATTTATAGATAAACCATCCTTTTCTCATTGGATGGAGATGCCTCTTTTGCCATATTTAAAAATCTTATATTTATGGGGATCTATTTCTAGATCCTCTCTTCTTTCCTCTTGATTAATTTTTCTATTCTTATGCCAATTTTATGTTGATTTCTTTAGAGCGGCTTTATAGTGTATTTTGGTGTCTGGTAAAGCATATCTCCCCCATAGTTAGTCTTCGTGTGTGTATGTATATAAATTTTAGTATTCTTGAGCATTTTTTCACTTATATGAACTGAATATTATTTTACCTTCAAGGAAAAGGAAAGAAAAATGCTACTCATGTTTTAATAGGAGTATCGTTAAAAATTATATATTTATATGTATAACTTTGACACTTTTATCGTAGTAGAGCTCCCTAATGAAGAACCTAGTTTCTCTTTCCATTTGTTCAAAATCTGTTTTATGTCATCTAATAAGATTTTACAGTTTAATTCATATAGGTCCTATGGCTTTCTTGTTAAGCTATTTTTTTCACTGTTGTAATTTTTTTTTTTTTTTTTTTTTACTGTTTCCAACTTTAGGTACTTATTTCTAGCGTATAAAGAATGTATTACCCCTTAATTCTTATTATATCTTTGAAACTTATTAAGTACTCTTATTAATTATATAATTAAAAATTAGCTTATGTAGGCAGTCTAGACATGCAATCAAACTATCAGCCAAAAAAAAAAAAAAAAAAAAAAGGACAGTTTTATGCCTTCTTCTCTGGTTTTAGCTTCATTATTTAATATTCTTACCTTATTGCATTGGCTAGACCCATTGAGATCATGCTGACCAATTTATTAGTGGTGGTTCGTGTTTCTGTCCAGGTTCAGATTTTTATGGGAATTTTTTCTTTTAAAATTTGTCATTAGTTTCTGTTAAAAAGTATTCATCATAGTTAAGTGTTTCCTTTTTATTTCTATTTTACCTAGAGTTTGTGTTAGAAATGGCTGCAAAAGTTTATCTAATGCCTTTTCAGCCTGTGTAAATATGATCATAGAGTTTTCCCCTTTTATTGTTAATACAATGCATTGTGGGAATAAATTCTTTTACACTATGAGTTGAGTCTCTAAGGATGAAGAGGAGTCTCCTTGGAAAGAAGGAAAAGAGCATGTCAGACAAAGTGGGGGCTGGAACTATTAACTAAGGGAAAGCAAAGAAGTTAGTTAGGGTTAGCGCTAGACCTAAAACAAGGCTCCCCAGGATCTGAGAGGCAGGCAGCATGCCCCGTCAAGTGAGCACAGCCCCCCGGGATCTGAGAGGCAGGCAGCCTGCCCCACCAGGTGAGCGCGTGAGGATGTAAGGATGCTCAGGCTGTAAGGCTGCAAGTTCCCAGGACCCAAGGTGGCCGTTGCATATGTCAGGGTGGTGGTCAATGCGAGTACTTTCTTCTGGACGCAGAGCAGGATGCCACAACAGGTCCAGAACTGGATAAGAGATCATTAATGGATCAGTTATGGAGAAGCAGGAAATGCTCTAATGCCAGGTTCGAACGAAACATTCTCGCCAGAAAAACACAAGCCCGTAGGTGCAGAAAGCGGACGGTTCTTTGGCCACTAAGGACAGAAAAACATGCCTAGTTTTAGTGTCAAGGAGATGGGCTAGATGTCAAAGATGTAATCAGGTGAAAGACGGAAGTTGTTTCTTATAGGGGAACCTTTTAAACCAGGCAGTCTTTGTGGGCAGACATTGCCTTTTAACTATTTTCAGTGCTCAGCAGAGAACATCCTGCAGAGAAAGTGTTGAATAAATGCTTGATGAAGGTGATGAACGCGGCTTGGATCACAGGGAGAAGGAGAGGAACCAGAGAGTGAAGACTCCTGATCCTAAAAGATTAGAATCTGAAGAAACTTTGGAAATTTATTTCTTCATTCATTTATTTAATATTTCATATTTATTTGGCCCCTCGTCTGTGCCAGCATCTAGGCCCTGGGAATACAATGCCAAACAGGGTGGGTGAGGTTCCTGCCTTCATGAATCTTTTTATTTGAGAACGAGGTGATTACTAAAATAAACATATTAGACAGCTACAGGCTGCACGAAGTGCTCTAAAGCAGTGCTTCTCAAACTTTTATGTCCATATGGTGACCTGGGGAACCCTGTTAAAATGCAAATTCTGATTCAGCAGGTTGGGGTGAAGTCAAGATTTTGCATTGCTAACAGGTTCCCAGGTGATGACACTGCTCCTAATCTGGGGGGAACACACTTTGAGGACTGGTAAGAGTAGGCGGGTACAGATAGAGAGTGACAAGTGAGGGGAGCACTTTAGAGACATGGTGGTCAGCAGAGTGGGGGTACAGGTAGAGAGTGACAAGTGAGGGGGGGTGTTTTAGACATATGGTGGTCAGCAGAGGTCTCTCTGCCGAGATGCTTTGGAGCAGAGTTCTGAAGGAGCCTTTGGACACTCAGGCTGGGCCAGAAATCCTACCACAAACTCCCAGAGTGGTAGAGGTGAGTGGTGGGGCCCACTGTCGTCCTGGGCAGAGGGCCTGAGGACAGAGACGATCATGAGTGCTTGAGGATAGTGATGTCGAGGGGAGACGGGCTTGTTCTGGAAGTGATGTGCTCATGTGCTCTGGGCCAGTGGGAGACTGGGCCAGTGGAGGTGCTTGGAAGTCAAGCTGGGGATAGTGTTCACCAGACAAACAAGCTCAAGGAATGCAAAGCTGTATCTCAGTCAGACTCAGAGGTAGAGGGATTCGATAAGAGTGAAATTCTCATCATAGTTAAAAATATTACACACACGCACAATTGTATCCACACCATGCAATACAATAGTGAGTGAAACCAGACATTGTCCTCTCATGGCACTAGTGGGTTAGCAGTTAATGAGAAACTATTACCGTGATGTGGGTATGGCAAGGAGGAGGTTGCAGCTGGAAGAAGACTCAACTTCGCGGGGGGAACAGCCTCCAAGAGAGAGGAGCGCTGGAAGTGTCATCTGAAAACAGGGCCTGAGGTTGCCAGATCATGCAGATGGGAAGGAGTGTCCAGGGAGAAGTCCCTCAAAGAAGCAGAGACTCTGGGAGCCCTGAGGATGGGGTGGGCACCGTTCAAGATGATGCTGGTGAGGTTGGCAGGGACCAGTCCATGCAGAGCCCCAGCAGCCCCTCAAAGGCTCTACTTATAACGCTGGTGTTAGGGGTGCTTGGCTGGCTAATTTGCAGAGCATGTGACTCTTGATCTTGGCGTCATGAGTTTGAGCCCCACATTGGTTATAGAGTTTATTTAAAAACATAACATAACATAACATAACATAACATAACATAACATAACATAACATAACATAACATGTAATGCTGGTGTTGGTAGTGGGGCAGGTGTCCACTTACTGGCTGTCTCTGTTGTCCCTAGCTCTTAATGTCTACAACTGGCTGCCCTTTGGGAAATATGGCCCAACTCATTGGACATGCCAATCCTGGCAGCCTGGTTAGAGTGGGAACCCTGTAGGAAGCAGATTTGGCTCTGGGCCTTGATTGCTTGGGTGATGTGGAAATGATTTTCTTTGGAGGGGCTGGGGGCAGAGTCATCCACCATTAGCTGTAACCGAGGTGCACACATCTGCCTGCATCATTGTTGCTGTAGTTTGAAGGGCTGGCTGCAGGATAGGGGTGAGCCAGCCCCTCTGTGACTTCTCTACTTCTTATGCAAATAGAGCCAAATTTACTGCTGTCTTTACACAATCTCATTTTGAATGCCACAATAAGGAAGACTTTGCTACCAATGCTCACTTTACACAGAGCTGAAATTTGCTCAATAATAAGGGCGTTCAACCTTCATTAAGTATGTATCATGCAGCAGGTGCAATGCAGTAAACTTTTCATCAGGAATTCGCTCCTTTTGTCTTCCAAGCAATGCCATGAAATGGGAAAAGGGGAAGACAAAGGGAGAGTCAAAATAAACACGTGTTTGGCTTCAGTCAACAACAAAAATTTCATTCAACAAATATATATGAGGCGCCCCTGCCATGTGCACGGTGAAGCTGACAGCACTGGGGAGATATCGGACAAAAAGCCCTGTTGTCGCTGGTCTTGCATTCTAGTTAGGAGAAAGAGGTTATAGATCAAAGAAAGAAGCAAAACAGAAGCTATTTCAGATGGTGGTAAGTGCTAACAAAGGCAAAACAGGGAGAGGGAGAGGTAGGAGGGTTTGCAGTTGGCACAGACAGAGAAAGCCTCTGTGAGACTGAGGCCACTGAGCCAAAGTTGACAGTGGGTGGTGGTGAGCAAAGGCCTGAAGTGAGACCCCCACCTTGTGTCCAAGAGTGTGGCTGGGTAGAGCAAGGGAGGGAGATAGGGTTGAAGTTAGAGGGGTGGGGTCGTCCTTGGAAACCTTGGGGAGGGCAAGCTTTGGCTTTTACTCAGAGCAAGGTGAAAGGCACTGCGGGTTGTGAACAGAGGGGAGATGATACTGGCATCATTTTAAAGGTATGCTGTGGCTGCTCTATAGGATGAACATCTTAAGGGAACAGGGTTGAGAATAGACATTATGGGCAACACCTAACTTCCACTTTCCTCCACCCTCTAATGTGCTCACGCTCCATCTGTCAAGATTCTCTGGAGCTCGCGAGAGAGCAAGTTCAGAAATAAAAACAGGTACCAGACCAGGATTGGTGGGGGCTCCTCCCCTCCCAGCATGGGCTCCCTTCAGGCTCCCGGTGTATACACACCTGGGGCGTGTTGATAATGCTCTTGATTATCTTTGTTCTCCCAGCCTCCTTTGAGTCTGTAGAGTTTTCTATTTGCATACTTTCCCTGAGCTTTTTATGATTATCTTCCCATCTTTACGGTTTGTGCCATTATTTAAATGAGTGTGAGGTAGATGCAGAAATGCCAGCTGGATGAGCGTGCTCTATCAGTGGGGTGAGGAAGGTCGTGTGTGGAGCCATGGGCCTGCCATTCTGTGGTACTTGTGTCCCTACACAGATCCCGGCTGCCCCCTGTGCAAGCCCTGCGGCCCCGTGACTTCCAACTCGTGGATGCATGGGAACCTTAAGGGGAACATAGAACCAATGGGCACAATGTCCACGTGACCTCCGGTTGGGAATTAATTTGTGGATGTACTGATTTTTTTTTTCCATTGGCTTAAAAAAGACTCCATGAAATAGCTGGGTTTCATTCTCCTCTCTGCCTTCCAAATTTGGCCTCTCAGAGTTGTTTTGTTTGCTTTGTTTTAAATGCACAGAGATGATGTATTCATCAAATGCCTGGCATTGTACCAGGTACTTTGTCACTGTGTCCAGTCCTCACAACGACTCTAGAGATAGGAATTATTGTCTCTACATATCAGAAAGAAGAAATTCAGATGCATGGAAGTGAAGAAAACCCCATTGCCAAAATTTACAAAACAGCTAAGTGCAGGAGGTAGGGTTCAAACTGTGGTCTGGCCTATTCCCAAGTCCGTGGCCTGTTCTCTATCTCCTCCTTTGGCAGGGGAGGGGGAGGCAAGGTTGGTCATGTACCGGAGGGAGCCAAGGCTGTACCCTGATTTTCCCAACTTGTGTTGGGGGGGAGGTGGCGGCCTTCTGAAGTTTCCACAGGCAGGCAGGGACAGTGTTCTGCTAAATGAAAGAATCAGGATCACCAAGATCTCAGCGGACTGGAAAGAGAAGTTGAATCTAGCACAGTGATATTTAAATTTAGTAAATGTAAGATCTGGCCCTGGGGTGCAATAAAATGTCAGGTGCCATCCTTGCCTCAGGAGGCCCATATTCATGTGGGCAGAAAGAAGCAAAATTAAGTCAACAGGAATAAGTAGTAATCTATTGATGCATTCTGGGAAGGGGACATGCCTGTCTGGTGGTGAGATGGTGTCAGACAGAGGAGGATCATTTAGCTCATCCTGGACTTCTGTTAATTGTGAAGGTCAGTGCATGGTAGTGGCTTCCAAAGCCAGGGCTTCAAGAGAAGGGATAGAGGGCAGAAGTTTGCCTAATAGTTTAAGAGGGAGTTATTCATTATTTCATTTAACGCATATTTATTGTGCACTAAATGGCAGGTACTGTTCTAAGCACTAGTGATAGATTGTCCCCCCTGGAGTTTATATTCTAATGTAAAATAGAGACAATACACAAACGCTCAAAGCAAATTTACATGTGATTTTGGGAGATAAGTACTAGGAAGTACTTAACATTACTTAAGTACTCAATATTATAGGAAGTACTTAAATAGTAAATATTAAATAAGACTAGGGGATAGAAGGTGATGGGGGCTCACTCTGTGGGCACATAATACTTGAGCAGACACCTGAATGAAGAGATGAACAAGTGTGAGAATATATGGAGAATAATATCTTGGCAGCAAGTGCAAAGGCCCTGGGGCAGAAAATGAGTTAGGGGTATTCTAGGTCTAACACAACGACTTTGTCACCGAAGTGAAGTGAACAAGACAAAGTTGGGGGATGAGTCTGGGGAGCAGGCACGGTGGATCCTGTGGGGCCAGTGGGCATGGAAGGAATTTTGGATTTTATCGGAATCGAGAGGGGGAGACATTGGAAGACTATTGAGCAGGACAGTGCCATGGTCTAATTGGAGCTCACGCTTCTGCTGAGTGGCATGCGTTCTAGGGATGAGGAGACCAATTGTCAGGAGGTAGTGGAGAGAGGGGCTTGGACTACAGGGTGAACTGACACTAGCACTCCTAAACTCCCACCCTGTGTCTCACACACCCAGGATTCACTGGGGACACAAGCTGCTGTATTGGGACCTTTAGGGCTCTGGGGCTGAATGTCCTTTCAAGAACAACTTTCTTGGCCAAGAGGGATTTCAGGCTCTTGGCTGTAGTGACATGTTGGTGTCAGCTTGTGTCGTGCTGATTATTTATAGCATCACTCACCTCACACATAGTTTTAGAATTAGACCCAGTCAAAACAGGTTTGTTTTTTGTCCCCTGAAGTTCAAGTGTGCATGCTTTCTGCTAAGTTGCCATTGGTTTTGCTTCCCCCGCCAACCTGCCGCTATCACAGGGCTCCCCGACCCCCCAGCTCAGAATGAGGACACCTCGAGTGTGTGCAGCAGTCCCTGAAGAGTATCCTGCACGAGACTCCACATTCGTGGTGCCACGCTGCTCTGCTGCGAGCTTGGCCTCCTTGTCACACCCTTGCCTCACGATGAAATCCTGTTTTCTTTGCTGGAAAATGGAGCTCTGCCCTGGAGTCTGCTGATGTCCCAGGGTAAGGGGCAAGGACTTCCCCTTTCTGCACAGCACACCCTCCCCCCACAAGTTCCTGCTGATCCAGCCAGTGTTCTCCATGCAGAGGTGAGGGATGGCCCTTCCCTCCAACCCTCTGCCTCATCCTTTTCTTTCTGTCTTGTGCAGGAGCACAGCTGATTGCTGAGTCCAAGGAGGAGGTGGGCACCATGCCGTGCCTTTCTCAGTCCCCTGACTCTCCAACAGGTGCATCCATCCTTCATTCAGGAGGCTAACAGCCCTTCCTGCACGTCAGTTCATAACAAGTGATGCCTGGGGACTAACTGGAATGCCCAGCCTCTGTGTGTTATTTTCACTTAGTTTTACCCGAAACCTCCCAGCTCAGTGTCTCTCTTTGGAGCCATTCATTTGGAGTTAAACTCAGACCATTCAGTATTATTGATTATTTTTTTATAAGTCCCTAACTAGACTACAAACACCTAGAAGGCAGGATCTGTGTCTTATCCATCTTTGTATCCCCCAGAGAGCTCAGCACGGTGACTTATTTATGGTGGGTGTTCGGTAAGTATATGCTGATTGACTGGCTGTTATGCCAGCCCCGGTAGCTGAAGGGCTTCAGTGAGGGTCTGTGCAGGGACTGAGTATTTGTCTCTCTGCCTATTCAGCTGTAACAATAGATCAAGGCAACACTTCAATTATCCTTCACTTTCATTCCCAAATTCTCTTCTGCGTTTGTTCTATTGAAAATGCCTGCTGACGGAGAGTGAGATGCTGCGAGAGGCGGAAGGCTTTCAGAGCCTTAGGAAAGCCGTGTAGCTGGAAGGACATATTTCAATGAAGCTATTTCCACCAAGGCTAATATTGTGCTTCAATATGTCAGGCTCTAGTGAGCTCATCAACAATGTTTGCCTTTAATTTTACCATGGGTATCCAGTCATATGTTACTTGTTGTGTTTCTGTGTAGCTCCATTTTATCAAAGGGATCTTAGGGCTTTCGTTGTCTTTGGAAAGTTGCTTTAAGATGGACGTTCATGTATATCCAGCCCATTTAATTATCTCCTTCATCACGTTCCCTCGGTCATCTGTTAAAGGATAAATTGTTCATATACTCATTAGAAATTAGAATTTTTGTGATTGATGGAGGAATGAAGTTGCATATTGGGTTGTATTGTGGGGAATCGTCTGCCTGATTTCTCCCTGGGAGAACCCTTGGCTTTTCCCCCAAAGAGCACGTGGTCAAGGCCCAGGGAGCCTGTGGGGGCTGTAACTTGCAGGGGAGAACCTGCAGAGAGGATTCTATACAACTTTGTAAAAGGCTTTCTCTGGAATGTGTTTAAGAATCACCTGGGGGATAGACTCTGGTGCCCCACCCACTCTTAATTAATTAAATAAAAATCTCTTCGTTGGGGCTTGCATTCTGGCATTGTTATAGTTTTGAAGGTGAGTCCAACGTGCAGCCAGAAGAGAAAATTACTGACCTTGACCAGTGGTTCTCAACCAAGGACGATTTTTTCCCAAGAGACATTTGGCAATGTCTGGAGGCATTTTTGATAGCTATTTTGATTGTTAGGGGTCTGCCCCTGGCATCTAGTGGGTTGAGGCCAAGAATGCTGCTAAACAGCTTATAATGCCTAGGCAGCCTCATCACAAAGAACAATCCGGTGCAAAATGTCAACAGTGCTGAGGTTGAAGACCCCTTCCCCCAGAACATTAGAAAAGCAAATCCTTACACAGTTATTTGAATGTAGATATTTTTGTAATTACATTATCTCACATATATCTAATGCATTATGGCTCCCAAAGCAGTTTTTTTTAAATGTTTATTTATTGGGGCGCCTGGGTGGCGCAGTCGGTTAAGCGTCCGACTTCAGCCAGGTCACGATCTCGCGGTCCGTGAGTTCGAGCCCCGCGTCAGGCTCTGGGCTGATGGCTCAGAGCCTGGAGCCTGTTTCCGATTCTGTGTCTCCCTCTCTCTCTGCCCCTCCCCCGTTCATGCCGTGTCTCTCTCTGTCCCAAAAATAAATAAACGTTGAAAAAAAATTTTTTTTAATGTTTATTTATTTTTGAGAGAGAGAGAGACAGACAGACAGACAGGTGCGCGCGCGCGCGCACACACACACACACACACACACACACACACACACACACACAGGCTGTGAGTGGGGAGGGGCACAGAATTTGAAGCAGGCTCCAAGATCTGAACTGTCAGCACAGAGCCCGCCACGGGGGCTCGAACCCACAAACTGTGAGATCATGACCTGAGCCGAAGTCGGACGCTTAACCGACTGAGTCACCCGGGCCCACCTCCCAAAGCAATTTTACACACTGAATTTTATCTTCACCAGGACCCTACAAGGGAAATGTTATGGCCATCTTGATTTTACAAATCAGGAGACCGAGGCTGGGGACAGCAGATGACTTCCCCAAGACCACAAGGTCTTCCAATTCCTCAGTTAAGTCTCTTTTCGCTAGTGGAAATGTCAGATGTGTGCACAGACATCTTCCTTGCCCCATGCCCTACTCAAGGCAAATATTGTAACTAGCCAGTCATTATTCCCACTGAACCCAAGTGCAGTCTCAGACTCAGAGTCCTTCTCAACACAGCATTCCAAGAAGCCCCGAGTGATCTGGGTTGGCATAGAAGCTTGTTTGTCACATAGTCTCTCCAACCCAAACACCATGCCTCTCCCTGAATTAGACGGTCTTGTTGAATGAGACATGAAGGAGAGTACTTGAGAATAGGAGCATCCTTGAATGTCTGCAGGTGTTCAGACAATCTGTTTGGGAAGTTGCAATGTTAGCAACATGTACTCCTGCCTGAGCCTATGAAGAAGCTACAGTCTCCCTAACCCTTAGATTTCTTTATAACTTTATTAGCCTGCTTGGCTCTCACCATATGCCACTAATTATTATACAAAGGAAGTGTGCACAGTTGTATTCTATTTGGTACAAACTAAATATTTTGCCTTCTTCTTGAGTTTGCTAGGATCTCCCTCTTAAGCCTGAAACATGAGCTCATTATGAGAACATGTTGAATGATGATTCACAAAGCAGGCAGGACAGGAGTTGGTGTGCACTCAGTTTGCAGAGTGAGGAAGCTAGCCCCAGCAGCCCCTGCTTCGACCCCAGATATAACGAACTGCAGCATGCACAATTAAATGCTCAAAGCGGATGGGAGAGCTGTGGTGTGAGGGATGCAAGCAGGGAGAGAAAAGCAGGCACGAGTAGAGACTAACTTCTCCATCTCCCAGGGAGGCAGTTGATGGAGAAGAGGCAGGCAGCTCAGTGCACCATGTGGCCCTATCACTGGGAAACAGAAGCGCAAAGCAGGGCACTGAACGGCTGCTTATTGAGGCGTGTGCCACCAGCTTCAAAGAGTTGGATGAGTCTTTTCAGAATGACCCAGGTTCTGGGTCACCCACAGGTGTCTGTGGCTTCAGTCTCCAGCATCAAACATGGAGACCTCATCTTATAAATCAGGTGCGGAGGTGGGTTGAACCTCACTGGTGTCATTTTGTGTCTTTGGCTCTTGCCACGGGGCTTCCTGGCACACAGGTCTGAAGGCACTCCATTGTGAGGCTGTACAGATGTTGTGCCGCTGTCTGCTTCCATCACGGGAAGGGCAGGGAGTCAGGGCGTTGTCTCCTCTTGCGTATGCTGCAGCCACGGTGCAGAGGCAGTGTTCAGGCGGCTCTCGGTAACAGGACAACACACAGCTTCCCCATCTTTCACCAGGAACGTGGCAACGGACTTCCCACGAATGGTACCTGCTGCTGCCCTAGAGTTCTGGTGCCCACCCTGGCTGCTCCTCGGAGCCATGTAGGGAGTGGACTCCACAGACGTTTCTGTCTTCTTCTGCGGGGCTGGAATCTCCCAGGGTCAAGGACTTCCGTCTGTGTTGTTTACAGCTTCGTCTGCAGAGTCTCCATCAGTGCCTGGCACTCCACATTTGACCTATCAGCTACCACGTGTCAGACCTTGCCATGACTTTTCAAAGACATCCCCTACAGTCATGGTTGAGTAGCCCCTCTACAGTGTTGTTGTTCTTACTTTTATGGATGAGGAAATGGAGGCTGAGAGATAATCTGCAGAATGTTATACATCTAGTAACTTTCAGAGCTGAGACATGTGTACCCAGTCAAACTCCCCGAAAATCGTAATCTCTCTGGACTCTGGTGAGTGTGAATGAGCTCGTACCTTTCTCCATTACAGTAGACCAGTCATTTTAATTTTAGGAAGCTGAATGGTTAAGAAAATGCAAGAATCCCCATGATTTGGCATTCTTGAAAACAGCATTTCTGAAACTATGTTCTTGCAACAGGCAACATCTGGGTTGTTAAAAGGCATTCCATCAAATATCTTAAAAATATAGGATTTTAAGCAACAAAGAATTGGGGGATTACCATCTTTTGACACCTTCTTTGGTGGGATCACAATTTCGTATTAGCATAACAAAGGCTCTGAGCAATACTGCATTGAAGAAGTTTCTGTTTAAATTTAACCTTCTGGTTATTTTTTTAAAGTTTATTTATCTATTTTTTGAGAAAGAGATAAAGCAGGAGTGGGGAAGGGGCAGAGAGAGAGGAGAGAGAGAATCCCAGGCAGGCTCTGCACTGACAGTGAGGAGAACCATGGGGGGCTGGAGGCCACAAACTTTGGGGTCATGACCTGAGCCCAGGTCGGATGCTCAACTGACTGAGCCACCCAGGAACCCTGAAGAACTTTCTGTTTAATGCAGAATTTGCAAAATCTGTGCCTTCAGAACGTCTCCTTTTTTTCTCCAGTAGCACCAAGACCCTGGTGCCCCATTTATGACAATATTGTGATCTGGAGATGGTCTGGCATGTACTATGGTATCAGTCTAGTAAAAATAGAAAGCTCAACAAAATGCAGATCGACTCATGTTAGCAAGCAGATGTTCCAGTGGCAAATCTGACCTTGATTGATAAGTTGGAATTGATTCAACACCCTTAGAAACAAGACTAAAAAAACTGAGAGATTGAACTAATATAGAATTTTCACTGAAGACATGAAGAGTGTTGAGAATCTCAATTCATTTCAAGCTAACTAATATTAGCTTCTATTCCACAGAAAGAATCATTCATTCCACAGTGATTTTTTTGAGCCCTGTTCGATGCCAGGCTCTTTGAGCACTCAAAAGACAAGATTAAATGAGATAGGCATGATACTGATTATCACAGGGGCGACAGGTGAGGGTCTTTTCCCTCAGGTGGTTCTGGGGGATAGTGAGGAAACAGCTACTATTCTGTCCCTACTCATATCCAGTTCACATGTCTATCTTTCCTTCAACCAGTCCTGCATTAATCTATCCATTCATTGATTTATTCAAGAAATCTTCACTGAGCACCTATGGCATACAGGCACTGTAGGTATAACAGTGAATGATACAGATAAAAATTTATTCCCTAGAGAAGCTCTCCCCGAGTGGAGCTTTTATTCTGATTATTCTAGGTTTATTTAAAGGAGTGCCATAACTTTCAGATCACCTTTCTAAACGGCAAGCCAGGACTCTGTAATTTGTTCAGGATCTTCAATCTCGTCTACTGATCTAAACCTTCCCCGTGTGTGACATCCCATTGTGTCCCTGGGCCCTACTGATTCCTTTTACATTATTTGCACTGCGTATTTGCACTGCATTTCTTGGCCTTTCAGGGTTAACCCCCCCTTCCCACTCCTGGATGACTCATTTTTTCCCGTCCTGCAACCTTTACAGAGATGTTCTAGACACCAAGCTCCAGGGACTGTGCAGGGCTCCAATGATGGGCAGGACAGGGTCTTGGCTCTTGTATTAGTCAGAGTTGTCTATAGAAACAGAATCAAAAGGATACATATGTGCCTCCACAAAGAGATTTATTATAAAGGATTGGATTTCACAGTTGTGGAGGCGGAGAAGTCCCAGAGCTGGCCATCTGAAAGCAGGGGGTATAGTTCCAGTTGAAATCCAAAGGCCTGAGGCCCACAGGAGCCACTGTCTGAAGGCAGGGGAAGGTGGATGTTCTGGCTCAAGAGGAGAGAGCGAATCTGTCATTCCTCTGACTTTTTGTTCTGTTTGTCCCCTCAGTAGATTGGATGGTACCCCCTGCAGTGGTGAGGGCAGATCTTTTTTACTCAGTGTGCTGATTCAAATGCCAATCTCTTCTGGAAACACCCCTACAGACATATCCAGAAATCATGTTTTACCACCGTTCCTTAGCCCAGTGGACACACAAATTTAACCATCCCAGTTCTCAGGGAGCACAGAGTGTTGAGGGAGAGACACACGTATGATACAGGGAACTGGGTGATGAAAATCAGCACAGGGAGCGAGCACAGCAGCAGTCTGGGCTTCCCAGAGGTGCTCACACCTTCTCTGAACTTGAAGGACGGGTTGGCTGTGGTATGAAAGGACAGGAGGGCGGCTTGAGAGGGAAGAGGACGTCTTGCAGGTTGAAGGAGCTGAATGAGCCAACACTGAAGGAGAAGGTGGGAGTGGACAAGGAGGCAGGGGTGAGCGCAGGGCTCACCCCCTTTCGGTCTCTCAGTATGTGTTGGCTGCTGCTTTCTCCCCAGCACTGAGCTCAACTCCAGGATGAAGCTGGTGACTAGAACCGCTGGGTTGCTCACAGTCAGATGAAGGGGGCAGGCAACAAGCAAGGGACAGATCTAAACCTTGTGCTCTGAAACACAAGAACGTGATTTATGGCAGAGGAAGGCAGGCAGCTGGCACACTACAGGTGACCTTAGAGCTGAGATCTGAAGATTGAGAAGGAGCTGAGGAAGAGAGTGGTGGGGGTTGGGGGAAGGTGGTCCAGGCACAGGGAACGGTAGGTGTGAGGGCGCTGAGCGGCGATGGACCGAAGTGACTGTTTAAGGAGCTGGGAGAAGTGGGTTTGTGCTGACAGTGTGGTGAGCAAAGAGGAGAGGGCAGGGGGGCCAGGTCGCGCTGTGCACTGGTGCCTTCGTGAGGAGTCGGGACATGGTCATGAAGGAGAAGGAATGGTGCTGGAGGGATCCAATCATATGTGCATTTCAGAGGATAGTAATAACAGTAATAACAGTCGTAGTAGCAGGGTAGGTGATATTAAAAGAATTACTGACAATTGCTTTGGGTGTGAAAATGGCAAGGTAGTTAAACAAATAGTCCTTGTCAGCTAGAGGTTCATAACCAAACTATTTTTGGGTGAAATTATACAGAGTTTGATTTAATACGGTCTAGAAAAATAAGTGAGGGAAGAGATAAAACAAGGTTGGCAAAATGATAATTGCTGAAGCTGGATAAAGGGGTATATGTGTTCATCAAAGTATTCTCTCTACATTTTGGGTGTTTGAAATTTTCCACAATAAAACCATTTTAAGATGTGTGCAAAAAATGCAGAAAGTGCTCAATAAATGGGGAATCAATAATAATAACAGTTGCTTTTTATTGAGCAACTACTGTATGGCAGTTTTTGAGTGAATTGCTTTATTATGTATATCAGCTCAAGGGTCTCCATGCTTTCTAAATTGTACACCCCACAAACAAAGAATAATTTTAATCACATATCACCAACATAATTACATTTGATTAGTTACTTACACACTGCCAAATGGTGCTTTCTAAGTACCTTATAAAACATGCACAAAACAAGAAATTTTAAAAGGATGAAATTAACTTGGAATAAATACATTTAATGTCTTGCTAATTGTGGAGACTTTATACTATCATTAGTTAATATCTCCAGGCATAAGTTACACATAGAGAAAAAATTGTCATTAACGATAGTCTTGTAAATCCATATTCCAAATCATCTTATGATCATTTCATCTGGATGGGTTGGGTAGGGGACAGCATTCTGTCCCCTTGGATTATGTCATCATCTTGTTTCTTGTGTGGTGGCCCATGAAGGATGCCAATGTAAGTGGAATAAAGGTGCGCTCTGCCATTTTCTGGTTGCTCACTTATACTTATCTTGTTAGTATTTTTTTTAAAATAGATTCTTAGCAGGAATGTTTTTAAGTCCTTTGTCCCTTCTGTGAGTTTGTCCACTGAAAGGCTGGTTATTATAATCCCTAAATCCATTTACCCAAGTGCACATAAATTGCCCCATAAGGCAGTTTGCTAAAAGCAAATGAACGTATGTGAGGGTGTCACCAGCCATTCAGCCTTGTAGAAGAAAGAACAGAGCTGACGCGTGTCACGTGCGCATGTCAAATGTCTGCACGTACATTAAATATTAGTGAATTTTAATGAATTTTAGTGAAAATTAGCTGAATTTCCTCTTTTGTTTTGAGGAGAATGAAGTAAGTGAGAGATCACCGGTCTGATCCTTTCTTCTCACACCCCGCCTTAGAGTGCGCACACTTCAGAGACCTCTGCATCTGTCAGGAGTTCTCACCATGACCCTATACGGCAGACTTTACCATCCTCCGCTTTGCAGGTGATTAAGCTCAGCCCAGGCAGCATAGACGAGTTGCCTGAGGGACACAGCTGTTTGGAGGCAGAGCAGGATTAGAACGCAGGGACGCCGGACTCAGAGTTCCTCATTTCATAATAGAAGTGCTAGTTGCTAGTCCTTAGCACTGGCCATGGGCCAGGCACTGGTCCACTTGGGCACCACGGTACCGTGTCATCCAGGACAGAAGGTCAGCCAAGCAAAGAAACTTCCCAACACACAGGCTGGTCTGTCTGACTGTAGAGCTCCCCTGTTTGCATATGAGTCCCTTTTCACTACCACGTGACATGGGCAAATGACTTCCTCTCTCCAGGTCTCAGTTTCCTTATCTTTAAAATGGGCCAATAGGAACACCCACGTCATAGAACTTTTGAAAGATCTGGATGACACAGTGGATGGAAACAGGAGTATTATCTATCATTATTATCGTTCTGTGGACTTGAGGTGATGACGTAGAATAGACTTCAGTGAAAGAGTCAGAGTTACTCTCAAATATCAATATATGCTGGAATGAATGAGTGTATGAATGAGTTGCCCCAGTGTTTCCTGCATGTCCTCAAACACATTCTGTGGCTGGATTCTGGTGTTTCGTGTCCCCCGTGGTGAAGCTGCCAGAGGCCCCGTGCTCTCTTTCATGGGGTCATGGTGATTTCTGTTGCCTCGCCTGAATCTTGTCCAACCATGTCGGCAGAGGCTATAGCCCAACCTTTCTCCTCCTGCCACAGGGATTAAAAATCAGGCTCATCCATTCTTACTACTGAGTCAGGAAACCTGGAGAGAAAAAAGCCAGCATGGACATTGCTTCGAAATTTATGTGACAGGGACACAAATAATATCTTGCATTCTGAGAGCAGAGACAGACCTGGAATTTCTGCAAAGGTTTTCCAACCCACAACATATTTTAACACCATTTTTGAGCTCTGCAGCAGAATGGCTATCTCTAGATGTTGGAGCATAGCTGTTAAAAAAAAAAAAAAAAAAAAAAAAAAAGTTTGATCTACTCTTCAGATCCAAGTATGCTCCAGATTAAAAAGGGAGAAAATTTTTAGGTGGCTCATTTGAAGGAAGGGTCATCTGTTCAGAGGTCACAGGGTAACAGCAATGCCCACTGAAGCGGAACCTTGAGAAGGCTGTGGTTTACTGAACATTCACAATGTGCCTCACACTGTGCCGGCCAAGCGTTTTTATTATCTCATTGAAACCTTGTAAGATTGTTACTGATATCACACAGAATCCCAAAAGGAAACAGATTATCAAATTAGGATTATTTGAAGAGGGGTTATTTGAAAGGGGGAGACTCTTTCCAAAGGTGCAGCGAGGTACAAAGGAACCCCAAGAACAAGTGTGGCCCCCTGGGGCCCTGGGGCCAGGATAAGCAGGGCTGCTACCGCTCTTGGCCAAGAGATGAGCATAGGCAGCAGCTGCCAGGTCCTAGAAGGACCAAGCCTGCCTCGAGTGGGGCAGGGGTCTACTGGGGAGGGACACAGCCAACCTAAGGCAACCCCTTTGACTAGGGGACGGACAGCCTGACCTACTCTCCTCTCTTTTGATTCCTGCTAGGGGCTCCTATTGGCCAACTCCAAATAGAAGCCAGAGGGGCAGAGAACCTGTTGGTGTCATCCAGGGTTCCTCAGCCTCTACACTATTGATATTTAGGGTTGGATAAATCTTTGTTAAGGAATCCTCCTTTGCTCTGTAGGATGCGTAACAGCATCCCTGGCTTCTACTCACTAAATGCCAATAGCATCTTCCTTAGCTGTGGTACCAGAAATGTCTCTGTATTTCCATGTGTCCCTTGAGGTGGCACCAACTGGTACTGTCCATATCGGTTGGCCTCCCAGGCAGAGAGGAGGATGCAGATGTATAGAGAGTAGATCTGGAGAAAATATCCAAGAGAGAACTTAACTTCAGTCTAATTTCACTGCCAAGGAAACTGAGTCTCAACCAAACTAATTAACTTCTTGAAACACACACAGATTGCAAGTGTAGAAACCAGTCTGCAAACCTAGATCTGTTTGATCCCAATGCCAGAACTTACAATCACAAGTTTTATTCCATATTCACAAATGGGAAGTGTCCCAGAGAAAGAAAATGGAGCTTTGGAAATGGAGCCCTTAGAAATTCTGGGGGGAGTTGGAATGCTAGCATTTTGGGGCACTTGCATTCTGGATCTGGAGTGCATGTTAGCTCATATTGCAGACCTCTCAACGAGAGGGGATCATTAGACGCATAAGGACTTTGGGCATTTTGGAAGCAGCCTTTTAATTATTGTGGGGCGCCTGGGTGGCTCCATCGGTTAAGTGTTCAACTCTTGGTTTCAGCTCAGGTCATGATCTTACAGTTAGTGAGTTCAAGCCCCACATTGGGCTCTGTGCTGACATTGTGGAATCTGCTTGGGGTTCTTTCTCTCCTTCTGTGCCTGCCCCCTCCCCCCAAAGAAATAAACAAACTTTAAAAACTAATGCAAGTATTACTTTTTGTAAAGGAGGAGCAAGAAAGAAGGAGCCTGGGTGGGTCATATCTCTATCCACTGTCAGTTGAGGTCATCCCGCGTCACATTCCAGCCCTGTGGGGCAGACTGCTAGGGGCTGCCCAGCCATGTCACTTTGTAAAAACCATCTTAACCATTTTTAATTGTATAGTTCAGTAGCATTAAGTGTATTTCAAGAGGTGGAATCAACCCAAATGTCCATCAATGAATTAATGGATAAACACAAGGCAGTATGCACACACAGTGGAATATTACTCAGCCTTAAGAAGGAAAGAAATTCTGTCACATGCTGCAACATGGACGGACCTTGGGGACATGACTGAGGGAAATAAGCCAGTCACAAAAACACAAATGACTGTATGGTTCCAGCCACATCAGACTGGGTTGACATGATGCACACTACCACCAGGGCCAGCCCATTAAATCTCTTCGTGCATTATCGTCCATTCTCTCTCTCTCTCGGCTGCTGGTCAAATGTAGCAGATCCAGAGAACCGCTAGATGGAAGAAGTCTGGTTCCTGAGTCAGTGTGTGCAAGGTTGCCTCTCAGACACCCAAGTGCGTTTTAACTGAATGGGGAAAAAAAGCTTATAGTACATTGATCCCCTCCTACTCTCCCTCCCCAGTGTCCCTAGAGTTCTCAAGCATTTTGTGATTCCTCACACCTTGGTCAGTGAACGCTTCTGAGGAAAACCCAACCAGGAGACAATATCTGTCTTTGCAGTTTCATTTCCTTAAAAGAGGTTCATGAAATTCGTAAGTGACATGTACATTATCAAAAGAGTTCGTTCTGAAAAATTCGCCTGTGATCTAATAAGTGATTTTAGCAAATGGAATATTAAGCAAAACACAAGTATTTGTGGTTGTTTGTAACCCGACAACAAAGTCCCTCAGACATTAAAGAGTATATCAACATCTGATAGTAAAACTCTTAATCCATTTTCTAGAAACAGCTCAAATGTTAGGGTTTCGTAGAATCCTCTAGGGTGAATTAGCTGTTTATTCCTCTCTGCTCTCACAGCACTTGAGTCATATTTTTGTAATAGCACAGACCATGTTGTACTGTAATTGATTTGTTTACATAATATGTGTCTCCAGGATTATATTCATAGTTCCTCAAAGGCAAAGACTAAACCTCATTTGCCTTTGTCATCCCCACACCCTGATCTGGCCCTGCCACATCCTTGACTGGAATATTTGGTTGTTGAAAAAATGAATGAAAATGAATAAAGGGACATCTTTCTTGTCCAGTAGATTATATCATGTGTCCTTAAGGACTGAGGCTATTTTATTTATCATTAAAAACACTCCAGCACTGTGCATAGATCCTAGTACACAGTTGGGGATTGTTGCTAAAAGCTAAGCAAGTAAGTGAATGAATGAATGAATGAATGAATGAATGGGTGAATAAATAATGAGGGAAGCATATGGCCAACCACAGGTTATTTTTGAGTGATTGTCAAATCCAGTTTTTCCTTCATTGTGTTGGTAGCTTATCACCTAGTTTTGTTGTTTATGATGTTTTGTTAATCAAAGAACAATGTACTTTTAGGCATTAACTTACATCACATTAATTTGGGCTGATAGTTTTAGCTTCTCCACCTAATTTTAAGTCTTGACTTGGTCATTCATCATGTTGGATGTTTTTTCCTAGCTTTGTATCACTTATAAATGTAGTCAGCCTATTCTCATATCGCTGACTCTTTGCCAGTTAGGCTCATGGCACACTTAGGGGGATAGTCATTCAACTATCTAGACTGGGGACTAGCAAACTATTGCCCATGGGCCAAATTCGGCCTACAGCTATTTTTGTGAATGAAGTTTTATTGGAACACAGCCACACTTATTACGTATTGTCTGTGGCTGCTTTCACACAACAACGGCAAAATTGGGTAGTTTGACAAACACTATATGGCAGCAAAGTTTAAAATATTTATTGCCTAGCCGTTTATAGGAAAGGTTTGCTGATCTTTGGTCCAGGTGATTAAATCCAACAAGTGAACCCACATTGCATATCTTAGGGGTGAAGTCTAAAGGGGGCCCTTGTCTTGTGCCCTGCTGAAATCAAGATACTCTGTGCTTTGCTATAGTTTTCCTGTGATGTCACAGTCACATTATCAAGGAAGGAAATGCAGTAATGTGGTACATACACATCCCGGTGAACCAACATAATTCCTAGTGATCACCTCATTAGGAGTACAGTGCTCACCGAACAGACACCTACTCACTGTTTTTGGAATTCTATCTCTGTGGTAATGAGTTTGGGGCTACTTATCCTGTGCTAGAAGAGACTTGAAGTACATAGGGAGTGAATCTCTTTGCCTCTCCTTTGTGGCCATTCCCACAAAGGAAACCTCTGAGATGCTACATCAAGCTAACAACTGGCTTTATCTCTATGGATCACATTTTCCTCATCCGCAAGATATTATTTTTCGGAGTTAATAAGATGATCAAAGGAGAAAGTGGATGGATATGAACAACAGTATAATTGCCTTCATCTATCGAGTACTTTTTTTGCCAGGCACTGTGCTGAGTGTTTTTACATGCATCATCCCCTTTAATCCTCATAAAACCTAGTGAACATTGCCCCCATTTTACAGACCAGACAGAGAGATTAAGGCATACCATTCATTCATTCAGCAGGTTATTTCTTTCTCAGTACAGTGTGCCAGGTACTATTCTAGCCACTTGGGATACATCTTTGGACAAAATCAACAAACACTTTTGCCCTGGCATGTGCAGTGGGTCGGTATACTCAGTAAGCAGCACACTGCACATAATAATAAACTTGTTTAGTACAATAAAAGATGGTCAGTCCTCTGGTAAAAGAAAGCTTAGAACAGGGAAAGGGAGATTGAAAGTGCTGGGTGGTGGAGGGGAGAGAGGGGAGGACATTTAAATAGGGTGGTCAGGGCAGTGTCATTTAGAAGGTGACAGTGTGAACCAAGACTTGAAGGAAACAAGAATGTTAGCTTCATGCCCATCTGGAAGAAGGGCACACTCAAGGTCACTAAGTTAGGTTTACGGCTCAACCAGGATTCCCGCTCAGCTCTATTGGACTCCAGAGCCCAAACTTGTAACAACCAGGGTCAGTGAACGTTAGTTCTCTTGTCAGCGCTCACAGAACATATGCTGTGCATGCCTGGTCTTTCCTTTGGCTGTTGCCCTACATTAATTCTGGGCTTTACCCTTCCCCAGAGCATTTGTCCAGGTCGATGTGGGTGTCACATCTCTGTCTCTCTCTGATCACGTGCTCTGCCTTTGTCACTGGGCCTTCAAAGACTGGATGTTTTCAGAGGGTCACGGTGGTACTTTTCTGGCTTCACCTTTTTTCTTTCTCACTGGAGCATTTTGGCATTTCGTCTTTATACTCTCTCTTTAGAATCTTTCATCTGTTTTTTTTTTTTTTTTTTTAATTTTTAATGTTTATTTTTGACGGGGGGTGGGGAGAGCTTGAGCCGGGGAGGGGCAGAGAGAGAGGGAGACACAGAATCCGAAGCAGGCTCCAGGCTCCGAGCTGTCAGCACAGAGCCCGACGCGGGGCTCGAACTCACGGACTGAGAGATCATGACCTGAGCCGAAGTCGGCCGCTTAACCGACTGAGCCACCCTGGCGCCCCAAGATAGGGCAAGAATCTTTCATCTGTTTCAAGTCATGGAACTATTGGCCTATGAAACTCCATGCCCGTGTTTCTCTGTGTCAAGCGGACAGCCATACTTTTATCTTCTCTGTAGCTGTCATAGTTTGCACTAATAGCCAGTGCCACTCTCTGTCACTTGCAGCCACAGAACCCTGATATCAGTTGAAAACAAAATCTATTTCCAAGAATCCAGGATTTGTGCCTGCCAGTGCTGGTTCTTCTTCTCCTTCTTCTTCTTCTTCTTCTTTTTTTTTTAAATATGATTAAGCACCTCAGGCAAACAGAGTTACTTTGCTGAGGCTTCTGCTACTTCACAACTAACTCATCTTTCTTCCTTTACGCAGGCTAAGCCCTCAGTCTCAGGTCACCTCATTGCTTCGTCAGCCCTAAAAGGATGAAACGGTGCCCAGTGCAGTGACTTACCAGACCCTCTATTTTTAGCCAGGTTCCCGGCAGATGCCTGGATAGTACAAGCCTCCCTTAATTACTATAACTTGTCTGGGCTGTTTCTGAGCTCTGCAAAATAGACGTTGAAAGTAGAACCCACCTCATGAGGTTGTCGTGAAGATCAAATGCAGAAAGCGTGCACAAAAATAGCACAGTGCCTGGCGTGCGGCGGTGATTTGGTGTGTCAGCTCTTACTATGGGAGGGGGGGAGAGGCACTTTACTTGCAGTGGAGAGAGGGAGAGCCCCGGGCGACAGGCCTGTGCCTCAGCCTAACTCACCGGCTTCGTGCTCAGGGGTGCTAACTCACCCTCCCTGTGTGTCAGTACCCCGTGATCTAAAGCTGGAATTGTAGTATCAGTGTCCGCATTCAATGAGATAAAAGGTATAAAAATGCATCAGATTATATGTATAAAAACACTGACCTAATATCTAAGTATTAAATGAGATGAAATGTACACAATGTGAACAGTAATATGTAAAGTACTGGAATAATATTATCACTTTTAATTATTGAGTGAGGTAAAATGTATAAAATAAAAATCCTGTAATAACAATATCAATTTGAGTATTAAGTGAGATGTGTATAAAACTAATGTCAATCAGATCAATAGAATATTAAGGAGATTAATGTATATAAAGGGTCAAGTATCTGGTCAGGCACTTAGTAGGCATTTGAGAAAGGATGGGTACCAATGTTACTGTCGTTTGTATCACCGGCATTATCTTACCATCAACATCCTCTTGGTTAGACTGCATTGCTCTCAAGGTCGTCCTTTGCTATAAAACTCTTCTTCTTGGTGGTACAGAGTGAGTGTTTAATAGTAACAGTTCTGATCATACATCATTATCCCCTAGGCATATATTTACTATTTTCAGATTGCCTTTTCTTCAACTTTCTCGTGAGCTCTCATTTGAAAGTGGTTCTGAACACAAATTGGCAGTCAAATTGGGATTTTACAGACTTTATCTCCATCCGTATTTTCATACCAGAAGGCTAAATATGATCTTTGAGGAATTCCAGAGTTCTCAAAAGGAATAATTTGCTCCAAAGAAATAGGTCATATAGAAGGAGAAGGGGAGTGAGTATTATATATCAAGAAGCTATGTGGGATGACAAAAACTTCCTATGTGGAAAGTCAAGAACCAGTCATATAGAATAGAGCAGATTATAATTCTGCTCCAACTCAGAATTAAATGAGACAAAAACTATATGCAAGTGACACCGTGAGGGTTTCCCATCCACAAGCTGTGACTGTACCATATGAATGCTTTTCACTGGATTATGCTTGGGGTCCCAAATGTGTGAGTTTTTCATTTTACGGTATGGAGTGAGCAAGAGTATCCTGCAGTTGTTTGCCGAGAAAAATTGTCATTCATCATTATCACCGAGCCATGACTGTGTGTTGAGTATCTTCCACTGTCCCTCCAGGTCCGTTCTGCTCCTTTCTTCTGCTCATGCCCCCAGTGGCTCATTTGTATGGACTCCATCCATGGGGCTCCTTGGACTTCTGGCTTCTGGTTGGGTTGGCCAACTTAGGGCCAGGAGAGCCCTAAGAAGGAATTAAAAGGATGAAGTTGCCTCAGTATGGCTTCTGTCCTTTGACTGAAGGTCACATGTATTGTAGGGGTCACCTTTTCTCCATGACTCTCCCCTATTGGACCAGGAGTTTTTGAAATGGAGTTAGACCCTAAACTCTGTGAGGACAGACATGACCTGCCTGTCCTTTGCTTACCATTATACCCTAACAGCATGGCTGGCCCCAAAGAGACACTCAGATAATATATTTTGATTGAATTAATGCATTGGAGATTCCCTCATTAAACTGAATGCTTGGAAAAACCACCATCTAAACCTACCTTTTTGCAAAAAGAAGCCACACTCTCTCTGAGCAGTGGTTCTTAGAAATAAAAGCTCTTAAAATTCCCATCCACAAGCTGTGACTGCATCGTATTAGTGCTTTCCACTGGATTGTGTTTGGGGTCCCAGCTGTTTGAATCTTTTATTTTACAGCATTTACTTTTCTGTGAGATTCCAATTAATTGAATTGGGAAAAGCTGTAAGCTTGTGACAGAGGAAATATCTCTCTGACAAAACCCACATGCCGTGGAGTCTAAGATTACTGTCTCTTCTTTGTTTAGATCCATAACAAGTTTGACTGATTTTCTGTTTTAATATGTTAGGCTGAGTAGCTAGAAATGTTGATATCATACTTATATAGACCAGAGTAGGTATTTGGGGGAAACCCTCCTAGGTGGCGTATCAAAGGAGTGTCCCTAGATCAAGGGACAGGATGGGAATCCCAGGGATGCCTGCTCTTACATTTCAGGTCATTTTTTTCCCTGGAATTTGAAAATTCATTTTCTCTGTCATCTTCTCTCCTCCAAGTGTCAATCGTTGTTTTCAGCAACAACACTCAATTCCACAGTCCTTATAATTACGCCTCCCCCTTACCCCTGTACTTCTTGAACACCAGAAATACTGCCTGAGGTGGTATACCCTAGTCTACCTGTAGGCTGTTCCAGCTCATTCCAGGTAAAAGTCTTTGCATTTGAATTATGCCCACACATCAGGGACAGCTGGTGTTCTACAGAGCTCGAACAGTGGGAATCTTTTTTTTTTTTTAATTTTTAAGTGTTTATTTTTGAGAGAAAGAGAGACAATGTGCAAGTGGGAGAGGGGCAGAGAGAGAGGGAGACACAGAGTCTAAAGCAGTCTCCAGGCTCTGAGCTGTTAACACAGAGCCTGACGCAGGGTTCAAACCCATGAACCTTGAGATCATGACCTGATCTGAAGTCGGAGGCTTAACCGACTGAGCCAGTCAGGCGCCCCTCATGATGGGAATCTTTTTTGCTCAACAGCCAGTAAAGGGTTCAGCATTGAACTCTCATTTTCCCAGGACCACTCCTGTTTGCCAGCTGCCTTAGGTTTGGTTTCCTGGAGGTCAGGTCAGATCAGAGATTCATTTACACATGTGATTTGCTGAGGACTGATCTTAAGAAAAAAAGCCTGTGAAGGAGTAAGGGACTGCAGGATAAGGAAGGGAAAAGAGCTGATCAAGGACTCAGCCTTTGCAAGATCCATGGGGGCAAACACCAGACAGATCCTAGTTGAGGGACGTTCTACAAAATACCTGATAGTTCTCCTCAAAACTGTCAAGACGATCAAAAACAAAGAAAGTCTGAGAAACTATCACAGCCGAGGAGAGCCTAGGGAGACTTGATGACTACGTATAATATGGGATCCTGGATGAGAAAAAGGAAATTAGGTAAAACCAAAGAAATCTGAAGAAAAAGTGTGGACATTGGTTAATAACCATATATCAATATTGATTCAGTGATTATGACAAATGGATCATGCTAATGGGAGGTGTCGATAACAGGCTAACCTAGATGTAAGATATATGGGAACCCCACACATGGGAAGTATAGCATATTTTATTATCTGCAAACTTTCTGTAAATCAAAAACTACTTTAAAATAAAAAGTTCAGGCTGCCTGGGTGGCTCAGTCGGTTGAGTGTCTGACTTTTGGTTTCAGCTCAGGTCATGATCCCAGGGTTGTGGGATCGATCCCCATTCGCGCTGTGTTGGGTGTGGTGCCTACTTAAGATTCTCTCTCTCTCCCTCTGTCCCTCTCCCCCTTCCTGCTCTCTCTGTCTCTAAAATAAATGAATAAATGAATGAGTGAATAAATAAATAAATAAATAAATAAATAAATAAATAAATAAAAAAGTTTATTATTAGGAAAAAAATAAAGTGTTCATGGGAAAATTGGTATGAGAGTGGGGGAAACAGGGTAGGGCAGGGAAACAGCTACTCCAGGGTTAGATTTCAGCCTCAGTCTGATCCCTCATGGCAGGTCTGGAGGTGAATTACACAGCACTGTCCTGCACAGAGTCTGGGTCATCGGACTTTGATACTCCTGCACCAGTCGTAGACTGCAGCTGCCCCAGGCATGCTTCGCACCCAGGCACTCCTGGCTCTCTCGGATCCTTTAGGTGAAGTGGCTCCAGAAGAACACGGTGGCCTTCTGCAGGACATGGGATGAAAGGAGCAAAGCTAGTCAAAGTGGGAGATGGACACACCAAATTGATTAAGGGAATCCAAGGAGATTTAGACAGCACTCTTTTCATGTCCGCTGAGGAGTACAGCGAGAACTACTAGCTGTCTACAGTTGTGGTGCAAAACCAGGTTTGATGCCTGGACTGTCTGGCCCCGTGATTGCTCCATGACACTACTCTGTAGTGTGCTATCCTGAAGGCTTTCGGAATTTCACCAGGCTATGAAATTGGGAAATACATTTAATGATTTCCTGCATCCCGAGGTGCAGGGAGATAGCAGAAGACATGTGAACCATCTCCTGGACATCCCTGGACAGGAGACCTGAGCTATTCCTGCACAGAAATCTCTGAATGGCTCACATGTCTGGGAGGAAAGACATTCTTAGATATTTATTGAACAGATGCACCTTTTTAGCAAAAGAGGCAGTGGGTCTTAGCTAATGGTCTCTTAACTGGCCACTGACTCTTTAAGCTGGGGAGAAACAGAGGGCTGGTGGGATTTAGCAATAATCATAGTCAGGAAACACCTTTAACAAAAGGTAAGCCGTGCCCATAAATGTCTGTTTCTCACATTACCCCCAATTCCAAAGGTTCACATCTGTACCATTAAACAATTGCCAAGTGACAGCTCCAGGGACACGGGGCTGCCAGAGGAATCACTGCTAATGCAGGTTTTATAATCTCCATTTATGTAACATAATTGGCTTAAGACTGTTGCTGAGAAGGAAAGAAGCCTGATGGTGTTTAGTGTGGGAAAACTTTTCTCTAGAAGCAAACTACAGGATAACAGAATGGAGATGGCCATCCCTAATTATCTGCTATTATGAACCTGGAGGAAAAATTATTACAAAAATGCCTCCTGACCGCGCCAGGGTAAGGCACAGAAATCAGGGCTGCTGTTAATGGAATTTATTGTCTCTAGTTTCTCATCTCTCTGAATCATGCTTCTGCTGCTTCTTTGTTGTTATTTTGCCAAGAGTCCTGAGTGCTCTCTTTGTTATTATTTGTGGGTGAGCTTCAGCAACACAATGTTGCTATAACAGTTAACCCTGAAATCTCAGAGGCTTAAAACAATGAAGGCTTAGTTCTCTCTTGTGACATGCCTTCTCATATCTTTCCTGTTATGTTGTTTGGAGCACATGGCCTCTTAGGGGAGAGAAGGATATTGAGGCACGCTGAGTCTTAATTGCCTCAATCTTGGAGCCACGTGGCACTTCCGCTCAGAAATCTTTGGCCACATCTAGTCACACGGCTTCAACCTACCTGCAGAGGAAGGTGGGAAATGTGAAGGAGCACAGGGCTCTTTGGTGAGCATTCTGTGCCCAGTCTTTCTTGATCATATCTTTATTTGTAATCTATTGTGTGTGGGTTTTAAAAATATATTTTATTTTTTTAGAGCAGTTTTAGATTTGTAGCAAAATTAAGAGGAATGTACAGAGATTACCCATATGTCCTCTGCTCCCTGACATGCATAGCCTTCCCCATTATCAATGTCTCACACCGGAGTGGTACATTTGTTACAATGAATGAAACTACATTGACATAGCATAATCACCCAAAGTCCGTAGTTTACATTGTGGGTTGCTCTTTGTGTTATAACCCAGATCCTGTGCATTTGGACAATTGTGTAATGACAGATATCATTCATTATGGCATCATACCCAGTATTTCCACGACTGTGAGATTCTTCTGTGCTTGGCCTATTCATCCCTCTCCCACATTAACTCCTGACAACCACTGATCTTTTTACTGTCTCCATAGTTTTGCCTTTTCCAGAGTGTCATAGAGTTGGAATCACACAGTATGAGTAGCCTTTTCAAATTGACGTCTTCTGCTTAGTAATATCCATTTAAGTTCTGTCATGTCTTTTCATGACTCTATTGTGTTTTGAAGACAATAAAGAAGTATGAGGTAGAGGCTGGTGTAATAAGGCCAATTCATAACTTTTGAGGCTATTTAAATTTAAGGGTGAATTAAAAGTTCAGTTATTTACTTACACTAGCCACATTTTTAATGTTCAACGGCACACATGACTGGTGACTATCTTATTGGACAGCACAGAATGGAACATTTCCCTCATTGTAGACTTTCCAAGAGTATTCTAAATTGTTCCAGAGCATTCTAGCGTATTCCAGAACAAATGACTGATTACCAGACTGTGAGCCTAAGAGGTTTGTAGGGGTTCACTCAAGCCTCTGACTTAGGCCTCCTTTGGTGAAAATCAGCCCCATGTGCTGCAATGATTTTAAAGCTGTGTTAGGCAGAGATCTACTCTGATTTTAGCTATATTGCAGGCTTCTGTGTAAGATTTAGCTGAAACAATAGACTCGTGGCTGAGAAAAGTTTGAAAACCACCAGATTCATGTAAAAAGGCCTGGGGGCAGAGATAGCGGAGTTCAAATCTTTGTCTTTCCCGTTTATGTGCTTTGAGATCTTTGATGAGTTAACTGATCCCCAGAGTCACAGACTTACCACCTCCGATGACTGAGATGGAAATACCCACTCATAATGTTGTTATGAAGGTGACAGGAGGCAGCATGCAAATAGGCTGTCATGGGATCTGGTGCTTTTAAGTAAGGGCTTCAGAAACGACAGGCACTCTCAGAGTCATCATTTTAATCCTGTCACCTTCATCAATAATTTAGAAAAAAACTAACTGTGGATGATTTGAAACTAGAGAAGGGTCTTAAAGAGGTTGAAATGGTGGACTTAGTTTACAAAAGGAAATTTAGTAGGGATAAAATAACATCTCACTTTGGAGTCCAGGGATGTGAGCAGATAAGACTAAAATTGGGAGATTACATGGTCTGATGGCAGCATGTCGAAGGATAGTAATTTCATTTTTGTTCAACCTTATAACAGGGCTGTATTCAGAAATGTGCATGTCCCGTACTTATTTGTCCTGGCAGACTATGTATTTGTGAGGCTTTAGGTCTTGTTATTTTAGAGAGGTCAAGATGAACTAGAGTAATTTGCTTCTTTCAATAAATATTTACTGAGTATCTCCTGTGTTACAGGTACTTGAGCTACAAGGACAAACACAAAGAGATTGGCCATTGATCTCTGAGAGCTCATAGTCTAGGGAAGGGGGGAGATACTAAGTAGACACCCAAAATGAATATAAAATTAAAACTTCATTACGTGCCAGGAAGGAGCAGTTCATGGTGTCCAAAGAAACTTTATTGGGAGAACCTCCCTTCTGTTCAGGGAGACTAGGGAAAGTTTCCTTGGGATTGAAGATTGATCTAAGACCTAGGAGGAATAAAAGTGAGTTGGGTGAAAGAGGGGAGTGTTACAGGAAAAAGGATAGCATTTGTAAAGTGTGGGATGACCAGGAAGGAGGAACATTGGTTGCAGAGAGGAAGGCTCTTGATGATGCAGGACACATTTTGGGACATAAGGTTGACAAAGGGAGACAAGGACCAGACCATAGAGGGTCATGTAGGCTGTGTATGATTTAGATCTTTATTCTGGAAGCAATGGGAAGCTCTTGAAGGGTTTTAGATAAGGGAGTAGTCTGGCTGTATTTGCCCTTTGAGAAGATTACTCTGGCTGTAGTGTAGAGAGTGGATTAGAAGTGGGAAAAAAGTAGATTTCACCATTTGACTTTGAACAGTTTTCTCCTACTACCAGTAAATAAAAGAGCCTGCTTTACTCCACTTCAAAAGCTCAGAGCGTGATCATAAAGCTTTGACCTAAAATTATATTTTTTGTTTTATTTAGCAATTTTTTTAAATTGGAGAAATGGAATCATTTTTGTTTATTTGGACATTTACATTTCTTTTGTAATTTAGCTTTTTGTGACTTGGAATTTTAAAAATTTGCCTTAAGAATTTTTATTACAGATTTATATGTGCTTTCAATGTATTGAGGCACTATCAATTTGTTATATTTTTGAAACTTATTGAAGTGTAAGTAACGTACGTACAAATACATGCATACACACACAAATACACTTTGTGTGGGTTTTAAAACATTTTCCCCATGTTTTGTTACTTTTAAAAGTTAAAAAATGCTTTAATTTTTATAAATACAAATATATTTTCCCTTGCTGTTTTTTCATCACTTTCATACTTAGGTACTTTGAGCAAAATCAGCTAATTTTTCACTTTTTAAAAACTTAGAAATGTGTCCTATGTATACATTTAACTCTTTGTTCCACCAGGAACTTATTCAATGGACTAGAACCCCAGAAAAATATTTAAAACTATTTTAGAGGGGGTGCCTGGGTGGCTAAGTTGGTTAAGCATCTGACTTCGTCTCGGGTCATGATCTCATGGCTCGTGAGTTCAAGCCCCGCATCAGGCTCTGTGCTGACAGCTCAGAGCCTGGAACCTGCTTCAGATTCTGTGTCTCCCTCTCTCTCTGCCCCTCCCCGACTCACACTCTCTCACTCCCTCAAGAATAAATAAACATTAAAAAAAATTCTAAAAAAAAATTATTTTAGATATTATGTACTCTTATCTAATTTCTGATTTTAGGAGGAATGTTGCATGTTTCACCATTAAATATAATGAAAGTTGATTTAAACTGGTTTTTGTGTCATGTTAAGTCAATTTTCTTTTATTCTTAATGTGCTAAGTTTTTTTTTTGGTTTTAATTATGACTAGGTTACATTTTATTGACTTTTTTTGTATCTATCTTTAAAATTTACCTATTGATATGATGAGTTGTATATTTCCTATTATTAAACCATACTTGCCCCCAAAGAGTAAACTACGTTTGGTTGTAGCACATGTTTCTTCTCTTGATTTATTTATGCATTCATTTAATCAGTGCTCATTAAATGCCTCCTACATGCCCAGCACTCGTTGGGCAAGGGGGCAAGGGCCCAGCAGTGGGTAGAAAAGGACCCTGACCCCGTGAGGTTTCCAGTCTAGGAGACAGTAAACATATATGCAGATAAATGCGAAGAAAAGCATAACACAATGAGTAAACAGCAAAGGGGACGCACTATTTTAGCTCCTCAGGTAAGGCATTTCCAAGACAATGACCTGAGTGGTGAGAGGGAGAGAACCCTGCTTCATCATCCCTCCAGAGCCTCTCAGCCCTCTCAGGCATGCCCCTGATTTAGTTTCCACGTTGTTGCTTCTGTTTTTCCCTGCCTCTGAGGAGGACCTAGTTTCTGTTGCTGAATGTCTGGATTTCCGATGAGCTTTAGTAGAGAGCTCTCGGTGTGCGTGTTTCTATCCTCTCTGGTTTTTCCTGTGGCTCTATGCTTTGCCCATTAAAAAAAAATTTTTTTTTTGCAATGTTTATTTATTTTTGAGAGAGAGAGAGAGAGACAGAGCATGAGCAGGGGAGGGGCAGAGAGAGAGGGAGACACAGAATCCAAAGCAGGCTCCAGGCTCCAGGCTCCAAGCTGTCAGCACAGAGCCCGATGCGGGGCTCGAACTCACAGACCGTGAGATCATGACCCGAGCTGAAGTCGGACGCTCCACCAACTGAGCCACCCCAGAGCCCCTGCTTTGCCTGTTTCTTAAAGAACATAATATCTAGAGACATGTTCTTCCTTTTCCCTATGCCCATTATCTCTTCAAGTTTGTTCATTTTATCCCTCATTCATTCAGTCATTTTTCTATTGATGTGCTCACCCTATTTTTTGTTGGTGGCCTCTTTGCTCTGGGCAGGGTACTGCTATGGTACTGTTAGCACTTTCCTGGAGGGTGAGGGGTGTCTTGTCAACAGACTGAGCAGAACTGCCCTAGGGGTCCCTTCTGGGCCCATGTGGGGTTGCTTTTCTTTCTGATCAGATCTCAATGCCCTGCACATGCACAAGCTCATGTTTCATGCTTAACAGCCAGGTAAACTCTTCCGTGCATGCCTACTGGAGTGAGGGAAGGGTCTTTCTTACCCCAACCTGGTTTCTCCGGCACAGTTTACAGTGTATACTGTGGACATGAGAGCCCGCATTGCTAATAAGAGAGTTTTCCCTTAGGTAGCCAAGCATTTCAGAATCAAAGCTAATTCTTGCCAAAGCATATGTCACTGTTACTGTCTTAGACTGAATGGAGATAAAGAGGAGTCATTGATGCAGAGAGAAGGGACCTCCTGTGATCCCAGTTCTGGGTATCTCAGAAGGATGCTCCTGGGCATTGTCTTCTATTTCTTTCCTGGCCACTGTAGAAAAAAAGGGGAAGAAGTGAATTTTAATGGTGTGAGTGGCTGACACATTTCCTACTTTCTTTGGGGGCATTCATGCTATTGTGAATTAAAGGGTAGGACATATGGTATATATTCCAAGAATGTGCTTTTCTATCAATCCCTATCGTCAATGCAGTTAGGAAAAATTCCTCTTGGATTTTTGTCATGGGTTTTTTCTGCTAGGACCAGATGCAGTCTGTTGTTCATATCTTCAAGCACTTTTAATAAAAATTTGGAAAGAGGCAGGCATACCAGGCACAGGTGTTCTGTCTCTATGTTCACCCAGAAGTGTCCCTAAGAAAGGTTTCTAATAGTTCTGAAGATTGAATATGCTGTCTTTATGAGAATGTATTTCTGGCCTCTGGAGCTCCTCAGACACGAGCTGGGTCATCACTTGGCTGTGATGCTGAAGTGGTGATTCCAAATATTTTGAGTCAGAAAAATAAGTAGGTTTTACCTTGTGGACTCAATCTGATGGATAGTTACCGGCCATCTGGGCTCAATGGGAATGGTGTCACGATCCATTAGCAAGGTCTGTCCTGGGCATGGAGAGTAGGGAGAATAGAGGCACACACACCATGCCTATGTCATTCCTGGAAAAGGAATTGAACGAGCAGATCTATAATGCGCTTCAAGCACTAATGATTCCAAGAGGAATGTCTTCCGTATTCCTATCAGATTAATTATGGGAACACGATGAACAATATTAGAGCAGTGCTTCTGGAAGGATCTGGAAGTTAAGTATCACAGGAGTTTCAAAGTGGACTAGTTTAGAGATGATGAGCTTGTAAATTCACATTGGTATTATTTCTAGAAAGTCAGCCACCTGTGGGGTCTATGGTTTTCTTGATTCTGTTTGCTTGTCATTGAATCATTGGCTCGTATTGGCTGATTAATATATGTATTTGTCACTTATTGAGCATTTACTTTGTGGCATGCTCTGTAATAGATCTTCTAGGTAAAGATGGATCAGAGGATGAACAATTCCTAACTTTACAGCTTCCTGAGAAATTGGGTCACCTTGAGGGTTGGCATTGAAACCGTTGGGCTATATGCAGATTTTAGGATTTAGCCTCCAGCAAAGCCATTGCTTTTTAACTCTGGGTTTTTGTTGGAACACGGTCAGGAACTGTCTGGTAGAGGAAAAGAGGCTACAGCAGGGTTTAAGTACCCTTACTTTTCCTAACTATTGAGTCATAGATGTAGCAACACTGAATTCACAATGCTTTCAGTTCCTGTTGATAGATAAGGAGTGTTTTCTTCTCAAATTATGGACAAGATATCTTCCATGAGGTGTAGCATGATGATTAACAGGTGTGGGCTTTGGCATCTGAAGTTGGCTCAAATCCCAGGTCTGTCACTAGTTGGTAACTTGAAGCAAGTCACTTGACCTCTTTGAGTCTGTTTCCTTATCTGTGAAATGGAGAGGACAATAGGACCTGCCCAGGTAGAGTTGAAGATTAAAAAAGATAATGCATGTGAAGCATTTAGCACCATGGAGCTGGACTACAGTGATCACTCTAACATGGGTATGTGTGTGTGTGTTTGTGTGTGTGTGTGTTAGATAGTAAAACCTTGGTTCCATGTAGGAGTCCATTTCACTCTGCAGCCACTCTTTACTTCAGAATTTTATTAATCTGTGAGTTTGAGAACAGGAAGGAATAAAGGTAACAACTGTAATCTTATGACCTGCCCCTGTCCAGATACCATACTCAAACTTATTCTAAACCTGCCGTTTCTTCAAGTGTGCTGTTCATTTCCGAATGTATTAATAGTGCCCTCTGCTGCCCACAGCATGGCAGCTTAACGAGAGCTCCTGGGGCAGACGGGTGGGATCTGGGTCTGAGCACCTGCCTCTTCCTTGTCTCCCTTTCATCCCCAGACACATTTTCCTCCTAGTTCACAGCTCCATTTTCTCGACTGCTTTTCCAGCTAAGCTCTGAGTCATCAATTTCAACCTTTAATTCAAGTTTGTGCCTGGACCTGAACCAAACCATAGATAGATACCCATAAAGGTTGTGCAGATGAGGATATACGGTTCTCTTGCTTTTGATCTGCAGCAGGCTGAGATTGGTTCCACGGTGGCAGAAGCCAAGTCTATTTTCTTGTGTTACAACGCAGGACTCAAGTCATGCCCAGAGCTGGCTGAGCGATTATCTAAATCGGAGCTGCGTGCAATGTGCCTCGCCATGTTTATCGACTGACTTCACAGCCAAGTGCAGTCAAAGCCTCCATAGGATGGTCTCTAAATCTGATCACTTTGTCTTTTGTGGTGGTGTGGGGGTGTGGAGAAGTTAGATAGAAGGAGGAGCAAGGGCTCCTGATAAATTGAGGTTCCATTTGACCTCCACCCCATTTAGACCTTTTAGTATAATTATAACTCCTCTCATGGGAATGAACTGTGGAGACATTGGTGAGGAAATGGTCAGTACACGGGAAATCCTTGTACATCACGCCTAGTAAAGTGCAGGCTAGCCACAGGGAGATGGGGGAAATGTGAGGCAGTGGTTTGCTTCTGCAGTGGAGTGTGTTTTTTGAGTAGCAAGACAAGAGGTTGAAATGGATTTGCCCTGCACCAGCCATACTCTCTGTCCCCACATCCTGGCCCGTGTCAGCGATTGGGGGGGGCGGGTGCCTAGGATGGCACAGGCTGGGTCTCCTGAGTGAAAACTCTAATTAATTTCTATCACATCAGAACTGGAGATCTTGGCATCCCTAAATCTCGTATCCCAAACACCAGATCTAACCATCCAAGCTAAAGAGAAACACAAATCTGCAACACTGTATATGATTTTCACACCTAGAATGTTCCATTTGCTTCCACATGGCCATACAACATACTACAGCACAGCAGTTATGAGCACAAGCTTTGGAATCAGGTTGTCCTGGGTTTGAATCTCAGACATGCTACTCACTAGCTGTGCAACTTTGGATAGTTTGCCTCTTGATTTCCTTATCCCCATCCATCAGAGGTATTCTGAGAATGAAAGTTGGTAGTGCATGCAGACACTTTGCACAATGCCCAACATAATTAGTGCTGGCTGCTATTTCAGGGATGGTGTCATGGTGGGAAGCAGCTGGCCCACCTGTTTCAGAAGGAACCAAGCAATGAGCCCAAGAAAGCTACAGAGCTGAGTTACTATCCTCACTTGCTGCCCCTCAAACAGCTTGTTCATCTGTACATTTCTTTTTAATTTTTTTAACGTTTATTTATTTTTGAGAGAGACAGAGTGTGAATAAGGAGGGGCAGAGAGAGAGGGAGACACAGAATCTGAAGCACACTCTAGGCTCTGAGCTGTCAACACAGAGCCTGATGCAGGACTCGAACTCACGAACCGTGAGATTATGACCTGAGCCAAAGTTGGACGTTTAACCAACTGAGCCACCCAGCCATCCCTCATCTGTATATTTCTTTTCAGTCCTCAGGGCTTTCCACATCTCATTCCATTAGGCAAGTATCAGACATGGAACTTTTCTTAGATCTTTATAGTATCTACATTGCAAAATATTTTTAAGGACTAAATACACTGTTAGCACTTACATGTATATAACTCTAGGGAACTTAAATAGGATTATCAACTGCTTATCATGCCAAGTAAGGACATTCAAAGACAAATGAACACCACCATCTACTCTCACCACCATTTCATAGGGGAAATTAAAATTATATTCAGCATTGGGGAGTTTTCATGTCTCTTTAATTTGGATGGTTATCTCCAGTGTTTAAGGTGCCTGCTACTGGGACTCCAGGAGCCCCCCCTTCTGATGTGGTAGAGGTTCGAGTTTTTGCCCAAGAGACAGGCTATACCAGCTGGGGCATTTACTCCTACTGATATTGGTTGCAATGGTTATATAGAGACTGTGGATGGAACGTTGTAAAGATTGCCCTCTATACTGCTTAAATTTACCTCTGTGGCAAAACTGAAAATATCATTTGGTGAAAGTCTGATATCCAGCCAGCTCTTGGGAATTGTTGGGCTAAAGGGGAGGAGTCCCTCACCTTTCAGAACAACTCAGTGTTCCCCACTGACCTCCTCCAAGAGAGTGGAATAGGAGGATAAAGAGAGGCCATCCGCTGCTCTTCTGAAGGTCACCTCTGGCAGATTTCCTTTCAAAAATTGCTCAAGGTTCACACAAGGGGTGGGATGGAGATATGTGGGCTTAAGCCAAGCAATTTGAGGTGATTTGAGGAGATTAACAGGTTTATGTGTTCTTCACTGTGGTGAATAAGCAAACGGTGTGCTGTCCCCAGACACCAGCACCAATTAGTTCACTCCCTGAGGACATCCCAGACTTGCCAAAGTCTGGTCTTAGGTAGAACGGACACATGAACCTCTGGAAAGAGGTTATCTTCATGCCTTTATTTGGGAGGGAAGAGAGCTGGGGAGCTCAGCTGTTACTTATTTTTTAACAGAACAGGAGAGAGAGGTCCCCTCCCTGCAGTAAAGGTGTGTGTATATTAGTGTGACAGCACCTGGTTAGAAGAGGTGGGGGACAACCTACCAGCCTCATGAGGGGGTGGGTTTCCAGTCACCTCAGAGCATGATAATCCTTTCTCATGGAGACCTAGAAGAAATAAAACTAGGCCCTTGAGCCACTAGCTAATTGCTTGTGTGACCTTCAAAAATCACGGCGGGACCTGAAGCAAGAAAGACATGGTTAGAATCCTGGTTGTGCCACTTCCAAGTCGTGTGGTCTGGGACAGATGGCACACCTTCACTGATCTATCTCCATCTTCTTTGTCACTGTCCTGTTCGGTGCCATAGCCAACAGCCACATGTAGGTGTCGAGCCCCTGAAACGTGGCTGGTGTGACCCAAGATGTGCCACAAGTGTAAAGCCCCCACTAGATGACAAACACTCAGTATTGAAAACAGAATGTAAACTATTTCAGCAAGGATTTTTACATTGATTACGTGTTGGCAGGTTGAAATTGATTACATTTTGGATATATTGGGTTAGATAAAAAGTATTGTTAAGAGTTAATTTCACCTGCTTCTTTTTACCTTTTCTTTTTTTTAATTTGGCCACTAGAAAATTTATTTACCTCTGTGGTTTAAATATAAAATTCAAGGTGTCCATTGTTCTATTTGACAGCTTTATTCTATAGAATTAGGAGCAGTAGAACGGAATGGGGGGAGAGGGCAACTTCAAGGAAAGCCTTACCATGCTCCAGATGCTATACCCTGACCTTAAACCTCCCTGCAGCCCAATATGGTGGCTACCATATTTATTTTACTATTTTATAGTTGAGGCTCCCAGAGAAGAAATTATTTGCTCAGAGACAGTTAATAAGTGCCAGATGATGATTTGAACCCAAGTGTTTGGATTCAGCAGCCCCATGGCTTACTATTAATTATTGCCTTTGCTGCAGTCAGGATTGCTCAGTCATGTCTACCTTGCAGACAATCATTTTAAGGATTAAATATATCGGGGCGCCTGGGTGGCGCAGACGGTTAAGCGCCCGACTTCAGCCAGGTCACGATCTCGCGGTCCGTGAGTTCGAGCCCCACGTCGGGCTCTGGGCTGATGGCTCAGAGCCTGGAGCCTGCTTCCGATTCTGTGTCTCCCTCTCTCTCTGCCCCTCCCCCGTTCATGCTCTGTCTCTCTCTGTCCCCAAAATAAATAAAAGTTGAAAAAAAAATTAAAAAAAAAAAAGATTAAATATAATGGTGTGGGTCAGCCCTTAGTTTAGGGCTCAACACTTAGTAAGAGCTCCAGAAATGATAGCTGCTATTAATGTTAAAATAGTAAGAAAAAGGAGGATGGGAGGGGAAGGGAGGGGAGGGGAGGCAAGGGGAGGGGAGGGGAGGGAAGGGGGTCATGCTGTCATCATCACCACCACCATTAGGTGCTGGTGCTATCTTGGGCACTTTAAGTACATTATGTAATTTAATGCTCATAGCAAGCCTGGCCAATGTTCACCCATCCTTTCAGTCTCTAATTTTTGCTGGTATGGGTGTAATGTCTTCCTGGCCCTGAAGCACTCACTTGCACTTCACGGACCTTGCTTGTGGTCTGTTGGGTGGGTAGGAAGCTTGAGTTGGCAAAGAAGGGTGCTGGCAAGGTGTGGTAGCCACTGAGCATGCTAAGAGGGTGGACAGGGTTTGGGTTTTATAAGAGGAGTGGAAGCTCTATTTTTAGCATCTGATTCACCCAGGGAAATTTGGAGCACTGTCCCCAGCATTCAGAAGTTGTGCATAGTAAGGAATGTATGAGCAGTTGTTGAAGACATCAGTGAGGGTGGGGAAGGAAACAAATATCATGGAGCCTCACTAATAGAGATCATAATTCTAAACTAGTCGAATGCCAATAGGAATGGAAGAGTGATATTTTCCTTTAAGGAATTCCAGAAACTATTTCATACAACTGGCCTTGCCCCAAAAAGAAGAGGAAACACAGTGTACTTTAATTGGACTAAATAAAGATCAAGCTTAAGTGGGTTGTGAGGCAATTGCACTAACACAAAAGCCTTGAAATGAGAGAGATGTGAAGGTAGTGTGTGTTTACCAGGGGCTTGGAAACTTCCAGCTACAGAATTTATACCCAATCCTGTCCCTGATCAAGGGACACAGGGTACAAAGCTGGTAGGTAAGCCATTCTTGATGCTCTCTGTCTATTGTCAACTCATGCAAGACCAGGACAGCCTCCCCCCACCCTCCAGAGGCCATGAGCAGGTGGCAAGGGTCAGCATTTGTGCATCATATTTCATGGCAGGCCCAGTTCTAGCTGGATGTTTGCTATGTGGTCCCTCCTTGAACCCTCACTCTAAACCTCTAAAGTATTTATTTTTGTCCCTTATTTTATGGGTGACATGGTATTATTCTGCCAGGGCATTTAATTACAACTTGGCAGAACAGAATTCTAAACCAGGTCGATCTGACTCCCAGCATCTTGCTGATTCTACCACATCATGTGGCCTTTCCTTTCAATCCCATGGTCATGACCAGAGATTTCTCTACCTACATTAATCCCACGAAAGAGGTCTTGCTGCCATGACCTCTCAGAGTACAGAACTGACTGACTCAGTTCAGTCCACATCCCTTAAAAGTCAGAGTGGAAGGTGGGGAGTAGGGAATTGATCTTTTGTTAAATACAACTAGTACTTGTTTGGAAATCAAATGAAATGAAATGAGATGAAATGATATAACATGACATGACAGAAAAGAAAAGAAAAAAAAAAGAAACAGAAAGGAAAAAGAAGGTTCTGAAAAAGAACCATGAGTGGCTCAATGCATTCTATAAAATGAAGTTAGGTGGTTCTCAATAAATTCATACATGACTTCGTGTGTGTGTGTGTATGTGTATGTATTTATGTAAGTATACATGTACGTATGTGTGTAGATAATGGATAATTGGGTCCTTAAATTTTTTCAGTGTATCGATTATTTTTTATGAAACCTAACTGTCCCATTATAGCCTGTGAAAAATCCAGTAATTGCCCCTTGCCTTTTAAAAAATAAAATAATTAATTGATATGATTTAAATTGTTCAAGTAACAAGAGAATACATTCTAATCATCAGAAATCAAGGCAATTGCCCAATTGTGAACACCCCCATTCACTTGTTTCCTGTGGCTTCCAAGCCATCTCCCCTTTCCAGAGGTGTTCTCTGTGATCAGCTCAGGGTAAATCTTTGTAGCCTTTTTTTCCCCTATCATGTTCATGTATAGGAACATATAGAAATATGTGATTTCTTTCTTGTATTGAAAATGGGGCCCTGTAGTGTGTATTATTCTGCAACTTCTGTTATCACGGGTTGTGTCTTCTTTTTCCTTGGTGGCTATATACTACCTCAGGGTACGAAGGTACCAAAATTCATTAACCATCCTCTACCGATACACATTTAGAAGGTTTCTTGTTTCTCGCTGTTACGAAGGCAATTGTTTATTCTTTTATTCTAGGGAATGCTTGAGGTTTTACAGTCAATATATGGCTAAGTAAATATTTAAGATTTTATGTTGACATTTTGCTATCAAGTTCAGAACTTTTATTATGCCATTCACCTCTTGCATTATATAATATGTATTCTCACTTTCTAAGTTTTAGTTTACAAGGCCACAGCTATAAATGTTGGTTGTCTTTTCTAGACCATACGTCTTCAGTTTCCATAGCTAAGAGCCAGTAAACAGTCACGATGACCCTGTCTTGGATATTTGAGTGATGGTTAGGGATGCATAAACTGGAGAAAATAGAGAAGTGGCATGTTAGAGATTCAAGAATTCAAATCCTGCCCCTCCCTCCCTGCAGACCCTTATTCAACTGAAAATAGACATGAAGAACCAGGTGATTATCCAGTGAGACCTCAGATGCGTTAATGAGCAAGGCCAGTGACAAACCCTTCAAATTGATTAACTGTGCTGGAGAGCGTAGCTTGGACCTGACATCAAAATGGGTGTTTTTGCAGACAAGCCCTAAATCTAACCTTAGACCTATCTGAAGTGAGTCCAGGGTTTCAGCAATCTTCCTAGTAAGTTCCCATCCAGCAGAGGGTTTCCAGCTGCTTAATAACCCGTCACTGGTGAGGAGATAGAGTTATGCTGCCTGCTTATCTATCCTTAGTAGGTGGCCCAAAGATGTCATACCTTCCCCAATCTCCACAGAAATATCATGGAGCCTCACTAATAGAGATCATAATTCTAAACTAGTGACCCTCCCATAAGAATGAATGAGTGAGGAGGTGTAAAAGGGAGGGACAGAAGAACTCCAGTCCTTCTCTCTCCTGGGGAGTGGCGTAGGGGTGCCCTCATGGAAACACACAAGGAGGGGACATGATCTGTCCTGCTAGGTATTCCTTAACATGACAGATTTTCCACACAAAAAAAATTTGATGTTAATTTTTATTTACTGTTACAAACAGAATGTTTACAGGGTTGAATAGTGTGACCCACAAAAAGATAGGACCATATCCCAATATTCATTCCCTGTGAATGTTACCTTCTTTGGAAAAGAGTCTTTACAAATAGAGTTCAACCCTGGATTAGCCAGATGGGTCCGGAATCCAATGACAAGTGACCTTAGATAGAGGATACAGAGGAGAAGGCCATATGAAGTAGGAGGCAGAGATGAGAGGGATGTGGCCACAGACTAAGGAACATCTGGATCCCCAGAGGCTGAAAGACATGAGTAAGGATTCTCCCCAAGAGCCTTCAGAGAGAGCACAGCCCTGCTGACACCTGATTTCAGACTTCTGGCTTCCAGAACTATGAGAGAATAAATTTCTGTTGTTTTAGGCCAGTTTGTAGTTATTATACCCTAGGAAATTAATACATTTAGCATAAGAATGAAATAAGGAAGTAGTATTCTCGTCCAAGGCAGAATATCTAGATAAGTCTGGTTCCCTTTGCTCTAAACTCACCTGTTTCCTATCACTATTTAGAGCAGTCATTGTTTTTCATGACCCATTTATAATTTTCTTTCACCTAGAAGCCCTTCACTGGAGTTTATTCGTGGTCCTGCCTGCTGATGTCTCGCTTCAGCTTGTGCCAGGAGGCAGGCAAGGTTCTCATGAGCAGCACTCTGCTGTTCACCAGCTCTTCCAGGGGGATCTGACTTTTCTACACCACCATTTTTTTGGTTGCCTGTCACTCTAACTTCCAGCTCAAACTCTCTTTTGGTTACACCTTGGTTAAAGCAAAATAAGAAGATGACAAAGGCTCTTTCTGTCTGCTGGTGGCCCAAGTCCTCCAAGCCAAGTTCCTCTATTTAGTAGGGATTTGCTTGGGAAGCTTTTATCACTATATGTCAACTCATTCAGTTCTTAGTTCGAACTGGATGAAACTTAGTTTCAATCACATTGGCCCCTCTGTCATTGTACCAAATAGCTTTACTAAGAACAGCCTTCTTCAGCATCTTTACCTTTTTCGATCCTTTGTGACCAATCAGTGCTTTAAAAATGATTCAAATCCTTTACTTTCTTGTAGGAAATATATTAGACAACAAATTGGACAAAACAGGACCATTGGGAATAGTTGTTCTTCCAATGTTCAGCTCATCAAACTTGTTGCCAGGCCATTGGCAATCCTAAAACTATTGGGGGAGATAATAGGCAGAGACTCCTTAAGGGTAGTTCTTCCCAAGCAGCAAGGACTCCTTCAAGGAGCATTCTTAGAGTGGCTGGTAGTGCCAGCTTCATGGATGTGCCACTGCTAGAGTCCCATGTGCTCAGTGCAGTGCTCTGCTGGTGCTGTCTTGAAACTGTGGATAATCTCTGAATAAGTGGTCACACATTTTCATTTTGCACTAGGACCTGTAAATTATGTAGATGGTCCTGGAGGCTAGCATGGGCCTGGGACAGCTGAAGTCCTTCCTTAGCAAACTACCTCCTTCATTGTCCAGTACACCATCTGTCTGTTGTTTGTTTTCCTTTTTGCTACGTGATGCCACCTGGAAGACTTCAGGAAGCAATGCTCTAAGTTCTGCATATGGCATCAAGAAGTGGTTCTCAACTGGGGTGATTTTGCGCCCCTGTGCTTCCCCCCTCTCTAGAAATATTTGGCAACATCTGGAGACATTTTCCATTGCCACAACTGGGGGGTTGAGGCCAGGGGTGCTGGTAAACATTTTATAGTGCTCAGAACAACCCCCACCACAAAGTATTATCTGGCCCCAAATGTCAATAGTGCTGAGGTTGGGAAATCCTGGGCTAGAGGCCGGCCACTCAAAGAAGACCCTTCTACCAGCAGCCTCAGAAAACACCCAGGAGCTTGTTGGAAATTCATAATCTCAGGCTACATCCAGAGCTAGTTGAGTCATAACTGGCCTTTTGACAAGAACTTCAGGCGACTCATACACCCATCAAAGTTTGAGAGGTACTGGCCCAGAGCAAAACTGATCTGGTTTATGCTTAAGTGTCTGCAAGGATTCCAATTGGGGTGCTATCCTTTGGAGTGAAAGATCCCAAGTTTGGATCAAATAGGGAGAGTATGGCTAGGGAAAGAAAACCTAGAAACTAGCCTAGTACAGAGCAACAGGTCTAGAAGGCAAGGCAGGAGAGGAAATAGGGGAGAGTCCCCAGGAGGAACAGGGAGGACAGAGGACAGGAGGGACTGTGAGGTGAGGAGTAGGATGGTACCTGTGGATCCTCAGATCATGAAGTCCTAGGGATAACTTGAATCCACCTTGCATGTAGCTGGTTGTGCAAGGTGGGTGAACACACGCATTTGTGACCATCAGAGGCCACTCTGTGTCAAGTGGTGTGTCAGCTGGACTTGGGACATGGGTCCTACTCAAGTCCGCCTGTGTTAGTTTGCTTGGCTCTCATAACAAAGTACCAAGACTGGGGTATAAACAACAGAAATTTATTTTCTCATCTTTCTGTGGTCTAGAAGTTCAAGGTCAAGGTATCAGCAGGGTCGGTTTCTTCTGAGGCCTCCCTCCTTGGCTTGGCAATGGCAGTCCTCTCCCTTAGTCTTCACATGGTTTTCCCTCTGTTTGTCTGTATCCTAATCCCCTTTTCTTATAAGGACACCAGTCATATTGGATTAGGGCCCAACCATATGATCTGATTTTAACTTAATCACCCCTTTAAAGGCCCTGTCTCCAAATAAGGTCACGTTCTGCGGTGGGGGTTAGGACTTCAATATATGAATTTGAGGTGGGGGCTCAATTCGGCCCACTGACCTGTGCTCCTTCAGCATCAAGGGCTCCCAGTCATCTCCACTGGGCTCTCTTAGCCACCAACTTTGGGTCTTTTCCCCCATGACCCTCCCTATTGAGACTTGAGGTTCACTAGCTCCTGGGGAGCCCAACACCCTATTGAATATTAAACATATGGGCTCTGAGCTCTTAAAAACAATGTGACTTGTGATCTAAGACTCTGCTCTTCTTCCCAGAAGGCATTTCCTTCCCTCTATTGGTATACCACATGATATTGAGGTCCTCTAAGTTAACCAGGGCAATTATTAGTAAATGGTTACAGCATGACTGCCTCAAGGTTTTGATAGATAGGTCAAAAGAATATGAATGCAAATGCATTTTTAAAGCACACTGCAGCTATTGTTGGGTATAATGGAAAGTCATTAGGCATATTAGCTGCTGATTTCATAATCAAGTGCTAACATTTTCTGGATGCTAACCTAAGTAACAGGAGATATTGGCCATTTGCAAAACATGTTTAAACAAAAAAGATCCAGAGACAAGAAGTGCCTCTCATCTTAATTATTATTATTATTTTTTTGCATCATAAAAACCTCTCGAACAATGCTTTGGCAAAGCATAATGGATATGGAGCAGCTGTAGAAAACATCTCACTTCTTTTGTTTGGAAACAACGTTTTACAGTTGGAAAGAAAATTTCTGTCCAGCTGATTTTATTCCAAGGAGAGGGTGAATCTGAGGGAGCAGTCTCTGCTGTCTGAGGCATATCTCTCTGTGTCCATCAAGCACTGGTAAAACTTTAGAGGGAATGGTTTGAAATTGTGCTTGTTTTTTTGTCAGCGTTGCTTCTTCAAGGTCTCTGGGTGGCCGCTGAGTCTACAGGGGCGGGTGGCCTGGTGAGCATCATGTCCAGTCTTTTATTACCAAGGAGTATACTTTCCTGTTTTCATGAGTGGAGGGGGAACTTCTGTTCTCTTTTCCTGGGCTGTTCATAAGCCATCAGCATCGACCCAGACTTATTTTTCTGGGTGGCTAAAGTAATATTACTGATCGGTCCAAACATCACATTGGGAGCAGAACTACTCTAGTGTCTGAGCTGATCATACTCAAGCAGGAAGTACATCTTATGTTTAGAAGTTTGCAGATGTGAATCCATGGCCAGTGGGCCTAGCAATGGTCAACATAACTATGGATCCTCTGAGACACAGCATTCCCTGTCTGTGTTGATACCCTTCAGGGGACAAGCACCTGTCTTTACCCTGTATCAGTTAGCGGTTGCCAGGAGCAAAGCATCCCAAAATTCAGCAGCTTAAACAACAATCATATACTACTTCTCATGAATAATTGGTAAGTGGGTGGGGCTGCCGATACAGGTCAGGTATAGCTGATCTGGGTTGAGCTCACTAATATATCTGTGGCCATTTAGCAGTTCTGCTTGAGGCTAGTTAGTCTAGATGATCTTTGTTGGGATCAGTTTTTTTCTCCCAAGTGTCTCTCCCATTTCTCCTTTGGGTGAACCCTGGGCACATTCTTATGGTGATGGTATGGGTCCAAGAGAGGAAACAGAATTGCTCAAGTACTTCAGGCTTCTGGCCCCATTAGGCAAGCAAGTTACAAGAGAATAAGAGGCTCTACTAAAGATTTAGATCAAGAACACGTGGGAAATTAGGGTCTCAATGCAATCAATATAGGCACAACCTCCTATTCTGAGGACTATCCACTGACCATATTCAGTTACCCAGTCTAACTGAGGTCCAACTGGCCTGAGTCAAAGTAAGTGATTGATATTGCTCTGCTCATTTTCCCCTCCCTTTTCTGGAGGAATGAGACCTTACCCTTTGTGTGCTAATGAATAGGGTCATGAAACCATGGGCCCCTCAGGGGAACTGGCCAACATTGCATTCTCCATGCCTCACACATGGTGGGGACTCAATGCATGATACAATGGAAAAAAACCAGACAATTCTGCATTCCCAAGTTACAGCTTAAAGTTGATTTCATCATTGCCCCAAATCTTCCAGAAAGTGTGGATATTTGCTTCAGTCACACCTGTGTTCCTTTGCTTGCCTTACTTGAGAAACAGCTGTGTGTGGGTGAACTGGAGAGAACTGAATTGTCAACCAGCAGGCATCTGAGCAGTAGACATGTCTCAAGATAAGGCGCCCTTTGGTTATCTTCATCAAGGTGAGAGAGGATTGGGCTTCTTGGTCCACAAATTCAATTTACTCATTCTCTCAGGGAGCATTAGATCTGGGAAGGCTTGGTAGGTGTTTTTTTCCACTTGCTCAAACTCTGTTTATCCCTCAAAATTTTTGCCTAACTGTTCTCTCTCTCTCTCTTTTGAAATGTTCATTTGAGAGTGGGGGGAGGGGTAGAAGGAGAGGGAGAGAGGATCCCAAGAAGGCTCTGTGTTGTCAGTGCACAGCCCTAGGTGGGGCCTGATCTCAGGAACTGTGAGATCGTGACCTGAGCTGAGATCAAGAGTCAGACACTTAACTGACTGAGCCATCCAGGCGCCCTGTAACTGTTCTCTTTTCTATTAAATCTTCCTTGAAAAGTTATAATTAGCTAAACCCTTTGTGTATGACCCATTTCACTTGTGCAGTAGGCTTTTTATTCTTCTTTCATTCATCTGTTCACCAAATATGTAGTGAATGCTTTCTATGTGCCAGACACAGCTTAGGCAAGGAGTAAAGACCTTTAAACAAAGGCAAAGGCCCTACTCTCATGGAGCTTACATTTGGAGGGGAGCATCCCATAATGAATAAATAATCAAATAAGTGTATACTGTAGCAGATGAGAAGAAAAAAAACAAGATTGAATAAGGGACAGACAATGGTGTGTGTGTGTGTGTGTGTATGTCTGGGGTCTGTGTTAGACAGTTGGTCAGAGAAGCCCTTTCTATATGTTGCATGTAGACAAAGACATGAACTACATGTGGGAGTGGGCTACATGGACATTTATGGGAGAGATTCCTAGGGAGAAGGTTAAGCATGTGGTACAGGCTTGGCTTTTTTGAGGAACAGCAAGGAAGCCAGTGGGGTTTGACTGAGCAGAGAGAGAGAGTGATACGGCATGATATCAGAGAGATAGGAAGGCTCCTAATTGTATCAGGCCTTGTAGGCCAGGGAAACAACTTTAATTTTGTTCTAAGTGGGATAGAAAGCGTGGCCCCCAAAGTTGACCATGTCCTAACCTCCAGAACCTGTGAGTATGTTACTTTACATGGCATAAGAGACTTTGTAGAGGTGATTAAGACAAGAATCTGGAGATAGGGAGATGATTCTAGGTTATCAGGGTGGGCACAATGTAATCATAAGGGTCCTTATAAGAGGAAGGTAAGAGGGTCAGAGTCAGAGAAGGAAAACAGAAGCAGAGGCTGAGGTAATGTAAGGCCATGAGTCTAGGCATGAGGGTGCCTCTAGAATCTAGAAATGGCAAGGAACAGATTCTCCCTTGGAGCCTCCAGGAAGGAACCAACCCTGCTTACACCTTGATTTTAACCTATAAGACAATTTAAACCTCTGACCTCCAAAGCTGTAAGGTAATTAATTTGTGTTGCTTTAAGCCACTAAGTTTGTGGTAATTTTTTATAGCAGGAAGTCACTAGAGGGTTTTGCTGAGAACTATAATATGGCTTGACTTACATTTAAAAAAAATTACTGGCTGATTATACGGAGGATGGAATGAGGAAGGCCAAATAGAAGAGTTTGCAAGAGTCCAGAGAAGAGATAATGATCTAGTGGCAGTGGTAGAGATAAGTGATAGAATCTCCATGTGTTTTGAAAAAGATAACATAGGACTTAGTATGTAAGAGGTTGGTTGAAGGGGCTGAGGGGGTAGAGAAGCATGGGTGACTCCCAGACTCTTGACTTAAGTCCCTGGAAAAGATGAAAATGTTATTTACTGACAATGGCTGGAGGAAAATCAGTTTTGGAGGTTTTGTGTCTATATGTGGGATGTGGGGGAGAGTGGATCATGAATTCCATTTGGACATATTATATTTGAAATGTCTATAAACCATCAAAGTGAAGGTGTCAAATAGGCAGTTGATTTTTTTAAATGAACTTGGAGCTCAGGGGAGCCTCCTGGGCTAGAGGTCTAAATGTGAGAGTTGGCAGTGAAAAGATGATGCTTAAAGCCATGGGGACGGATGAGATTATCTAGGAAAAAAGTGCAGATTTAGGAGAGCATCAGTGGAGGTGGGGAAGTGGCAGCATTCCAGGTAGAACTTCCCAATTCCCAAGATTCCCTCTTGTCTGGAACTCAGGATGGGAAAGAGAGCGCAGCTAGAATTTTGGGGTGGGGAGTCAACAATAAGGAGATTTTTTTAGTTACCCATTGCACTCCATGATGTAGAACATGACTGGACCCAAACTGATATTCACAAGCATTTATTCATAATGGAAAGATATGATGCTTTCTTAAATAGATAAATAAAACCACATATTTAAACAAAAGTAGCAATTATATCATCATGTGTACTGTGATACCCTTTGGCTGAGTATGCCCATGAAAGTGCTTTAATATGAGTTCATGGAATAAATAATGATTGTAAGAAAAGGGTAAATACTTGGGGGAAACAGAAGGAAGTGTACTATGTGGAGGGCAAGATGGCTTCCCAGATTGATTTATTTGCTCTTGTTGACTGTTTTTATGCTATAAATCTCAGTTGAAGAATCTTGCTGTATCAAAAATGAGGGCCCAGAAACCCCACACAAGAATACAATGGCTCACCAGGGAAGGCATTTAACTAACCTAAATGCTGCTTCCCTTCCCTGAAGAAATCTCCTCCATCTGTGCTGGAGTCGTTATCTCTGCCTTCCTTGGAAAGGAGGAAATTTGCACTATCAAAAACAGGATTTGTGTGGCCAACCTGACTTCAGAGATATTAAATGATAAACTTTCCAAATGAAGAACAGCATGAACTCAAAGTTCCCACTCCAATTGCTGGGCAAATGAAGATGGTTGGAGTCACATGCAAAACTGTCGGTGGGAAGAACAGTTTCTTGATACTCGGCCCAATGACAATGCTCTGACAAGAGCTCTATTTCAAAGACCTGGTCCAATATTAGGACCTCTAAGAAACTCATGATAGTTGTTGTCCATTCTGCTATATTCTTGCCATATGGAGAGTGTATCGGTTAGCTGTCGTACCCATAATGCCTTATAACAAGCCACACCCAAACTTTGTGGCATGTAACAGTAAGTATTTATTTCTTGGCCATAGCTGTGGGGCAGCTGGGGTTGGTGTTGACTCCATGTATTTTCATTCTTGGGACCAGGGTGAAGGGTTGGCAAGCTATCTGGAAGGAGGTCTTCTCATGGTAGATGTTGGAAGCTCTAAGAGGGGTGAGTGGAATGACACAGTATCTCTTGAGACCTAAGTTCAAAAGTAGTGCACTGTGGTTTCCACCTGTATTTCATTGGCCAAAGCAAGTAATATGGCCAAGTTCAGTGTCAGTGGGGCAGAGAAATATACTCCTCCTATGAAGGCTGGGGAGAGGAAACAAATATTTATTAAATGATAGGCTAATCTATACAGGAAGGGATACTAATGTTTCTGGTTTCTTGGAAGGGAAATCTGAAACACAGTGAGACCTGATACAATGTCTGTGCAATAGTTCTCAGTTGAACTTAGAGAAAAAAATTTGTATTGATTACCAAAATTGTCACTCCCAAGGCTATTTTTGCATCTCCATGTAGATGGTCACCAGACATAGTTATTTCAGAATAACCAGAGTGACTCTGCTACTATCTGTGAAATGCCTGGATGGCACTGACCACATGGGGTTGATCAGGATGACCTTCCGGTCGTTTGGATGATTGCTCATGATTAGATTGCACGGCACAATTTTGAATATTTTCTCTTTACAAAATCAGTGAGTTAAAACCCTTGTTCCTGGGAGTTCAAACCATAACCATATTATGGCTTGAAACTGTGGCAACATGGCACCCATCATCGATCGTTCAAAGATCGATTCATATTTTCCCAGCTGTCAAGATAGCTGAGAGTCCAGCAGTGGTGTCATCTCAAAGCCAGTCTGGTTTGGCCAGCTTGCCCAAAATAATGAGGGTATATGTTACCTCAAGTCCTCAAAGCAAAGACTGAGGATGCCTTTGAGAGTTTCTCAAAACCTGGTCTTTGACACTGGATTCCTCTTTATTTCTTCATCCTTAAGAAAAGCTAAAGTCATCATTTCCCACCTCTCTTTGATGTCATGTGTTGGCTGTGCTACTCCTTCAGGAAAGGACATGCCCCACATTATTTTTCCTGCCATCTGTGTGGGCTTGGAATCTAAAGACAGGCCAAGAGAGAAGAAGGAATTGGCTAGCAGTCACATGACTACGATGAATTCCAGAACACAAGGGTTCAGTAGTGCCTTTCCACACAGAATCCCTCCAGAGCCCTGAGGACAAAGTCTCCAAGAATGGACCTGGCCTCTTGAGAAGAAGCGCTTTAATTGTTCAGTTTTGTTCATCGAATGTGTTCACCAAAGCTCATTTCCTTTTTCTCCTGAGCACACAGATATTTCCCAGGCTTCTCTGTAGCTCCAGGGGGTCATGTGACTGAGTTCTAGGCAATGGAATGTGGGCTGCTGTGATCTGCACCCACCCCCAGGCCTGCTTGATGACGACCTCTCGTGTCCTTCCCACACTCACTTCCCTTTTAGCAGCTGGATGTCCCCTTGCCAGGCAGCATGGCGGCTGCAGGTAAAAGATGCAGAGCTGCCCTCCAACCAGAACACCTACTGTGACCTGTTATCTGAAGAAAAAATAAACTTCCATTTGGTTGAGCCACTGGTATTTTGGGGTTTATTTGTTAGATGATAAATGTAACACTCATTAAAATGTGCTTTTTTTTCCCATATTTTTAGTCTTATAATAAAAGTTTCTTGCTTTCCCATGCCTCCAAGGCCTTGCTTGGACATGATGGACCAATTGAGAACTCAAGCATATCTTTCCCATCTCTAAGGCCGGGTGATGGCCCCTAGTATTGAGCCTTATGTTTTGTTGATGATGAGGCTGATGACAACTACCATTTACTGAGGACTTACTATGAGCCAGGAATTATTGAGGACTTACTATGTGCCAGGAATTTTATACACTTTATCCCATTTTAACCTCAAAGATCCACTGACATGGATCTTTATCCATGTCCATTTTGCTTTTGAGGAAATCTGGGGTCAGAGTAGATAAGTCATGTGCCTAAGAGGTCACAGGTAGAAACATGGGGAAGTCAGAAATGGAGCCCAGGTTAGGGAACTCAAGAGCTTAGGTGCTATTCTTATAGCTGCGGTGAGTTCCCAGCCAAGCAGATCATTTACCCTATGGGCAGATCTTTTTCCAGGCAGCTGTGGACTCCCACCTCTGATGGCCATCTCTGGTAACCAGTGGCTTTTTTCACTCCTGAGTGAACAAGCTCTCTATGCACAGCTCAGCCCTGGCCCATCTCCAACTCACCTGAGATCCAAACAGAAAGATGCTCCCTGTGCTCCATGCTGCAACACTGTTCCTCTTCACCGCCTCTGTTTGAAGACAGGCTTCCGTGAGCCAGCCCTTTCATTAAAAAACCACAGCCTGCCCTTTTGCTCACCCACACTGGGAGGCCATGGCCACAGGAGAATCTCTCCTGTTCTCCCTAATGATGGAGGGACTGATGACCCATTGCACTGCTTTCCAGATTGCTGGAGCCCGAGCAGCAGGAAAAATGCCATCAAGGCTACCACGTCAAAGCGTGGACTTTCTGGAACAATGATGAATGAGCTTAAAGAGGCCTGTGCGTACTCTCCCAGCATAACAAGGTACTGGCTCTCAGACTCCCGCCAAGAGGGGCATAGATACTGCCCTGCTGGAATCAGGCCTCCTTTTTCTTTCTCTGGCAGAGGTCTGAGCTCCTGTCACTATCACTCAACCTTTGTGTCAGTTTCCAGGAAACAGTTAAAGGCGACTGAGAGAACCACCGAGGCCCTGGGAAGTGACTTGGGGTGAGAGGGCAGGGTGGCAGAGAGCACAGAGCAGGGCTTCTGACCAGCTGAGCCTGGACTTCTCAGAATTCCCCAAGGTGACCATGGTCTGAGCCTGGAGCTGATCCTATAGTTATAATCGAGGCGGTGTATGGAGTAGTGGTCAGAATGTTTGCTCCATCACTTCCTAATTGCTGAACCATAAATTAATTTTGTAATCTCTGCAAGACTCAGCTTTATTATATGTACAATGGAGATATTAGAACAAATAGCACCCCAAAATGTGAAGACCTATGCAATAGGCAGAGACATTGCTTAGCAAGAGCATTGGCTTTTATGACATCCGTCTAGGCAACTACCTCCTAAGTAAAGTTTGGTTGATCACCAATATAACAATATTTTTTGGGAAAATATGAGGGCATTGGAATAAAATTATGGAGAAGTCCACTGGTGTTCCTGTGGTCATGCTCTGGGATTCAGAGAGGCAAGAGTAACTCTGAGCTGCCACCCTTGTTTGTCTGTGCCGGTGAGTCTGTCTGGAGCTGAAGGGTGAAGAAGTGACAGGGTGATGTGTTTTTCCTACATGAGTGATCAGCTGGCCCCATTCAGCCTCAGCCACCTGTGTCCATGTGCCTCGCCTCCAGAGGTAGCATCTTTCTAAGATGGGAAAGCCTGGATAGTGTATTACTATAGCAGAGAGAGAGAGACAACGGACAGGGGAAGGCTGACCACGAAGGCGATGGGGAGATTACATGGTTCCTTAGATCCTGAGAGGGGGAAGCGACCAGAATCTATGGGAGTATCAGAAGGACTGACCTTGGCTATGAGGGAGGACTCCCCTTTCATTGCAAGAACACTTATAAGGCCCTGTCCCAGGTGGTCTAGTCTCATGATGAGAATGGATTTTTAAAAGTCTAAAGCACAGAGAGAAATTCTAATCTGTTTTTACGTTCTCAGCCAATTAAGGGGGCTTTAGTTTGGGTTTCCACAGAAGCAGATCCCGAGACTAGGATGTGAGTGCAAGAATTTTATTTGGGAAATGATCCTAAGAATTCCAGTAGGTGGGTAGGGAAGAGGGATGGGTGTGGTAAACTGAAAATAAGGAGCCAACAGATTTCCATGTCCTAATCCCTGGAAGCTGTGATGGTAAGTTATATGGCAGAATCATTGCAGATATGATTGCTAAAGATTTTGAGGTGGGCAGATGATCCTGGATCATCTGGGTGGGCCTTAAATGCAATCGCATGAGTCCTTATAAGAAGGAGGCACAGGGAGCTTTGATGTGCACAGAGAAGAAGGCAGTGTGAGCGCAAATCCAGGAATCTCAGCAGGCACCAGAAGCTGGACCGAGTCTCTCCTAGAGTCTCTGGGGAGAGCAAGGCCCTGCTGACACCTTCATCTTGGACTTCTGGACTCCAGAGCAGTAATAGAATTAATTTCTGTTGTTTTAACTCACCAAGTTTATGATAATTTGTTATGGCAGACCTAGGAAAGTCATTCAGTAGGGAAGGGAGGACGTTATTCAGGGTGTGTTAATCAACTGGTTTTCTCTGTGGGCAACTGGGATCCTCTTGGAGCTCTGAGGCCACACCTCCCAGTTGCACGGAAACTGGAGTATTTTGTCATGAAGTCTTTGGTCAGTGTTTGGTGGCTGCTCTTGAGGACGTCAACTCCCTGGCACTGCTGGCCTGCTCAGGAATGTGGTTTCCACCAGAGGATGCCACCCTGCAGAGTAGCTGCTATGGTTTTCTGTCGTAAACATTTTCCAGTAGGCTTGGAGTGGTGATGATTGATCATAGGGACTGCCCTGGAGGTCACAATGGACCCTACCCACGCATATAATCCAGGTCTGCTGTGATTAAACTGATTTTTTTCTCCTGGTGTCTGAAACCCCCATGCACCCAGAAACCTCTTACTGTCCTAGCCCAGGACTTCCTCTCTCACCAACAGCACCCTGTTCTGCCATGTCTGTTACCTGAAAGTGCCATCTGAGTCAGGAGAGGGGAGAGCTGGTGAATTCCTGCAAGTGAATCATTTTGGTGCCATCACAATTACAGTAAGAAGCAAAAAGAGAAATGGATTTGGACATCTGGTTGTAGAAATGAGTTTCCTCCCTGCCAGCCCTAATTATGGGAGAGAACATCATCTGGGCGTTCTGGTGGCCCGTGCTCTCCCCCTGCCATTTCTGCTCTAGAGTGTATTTCTCTGGATTTCAGGTGCGTTTAGGTGACAAACTGAGGACATCCAGGAATATTAATTACCTATGTAGGGTGCTTTACAGGTTACAACTCAGTTTTAGAATCAATGTTTTAGTTACTTCTGAAGATGAGAGGCTGAGAATGGTATTGTAGCCATATTAGCCCCTTTTAGCTGCTAACCATTATTAATCATGGATCGTCATCAACCGAATCCTTTTTATGACCGAGAAAACTGAAGCTTTATGGCCTTGCTACTCAAGTGTGATCTGTAGACCAGCACCATCGACATCATGTGGGAGCCTGCTAGAAATGCAGAGCCCTAGCACTGCTCCCTCAGCTCTCCACTCCCTGCTGCCCCAAGACCCACTGAAACTGCATGTTGACCCAATTCCCCGGTAGCTCATTGAACTTTGAGAGGTGCTGACTTATTCATCCTAACTCAGCCTTGGCCCTCTCCCATGGCTCTGTCCACCTGGGGTCTTCTCTGCAGACATGAGGTGAGCGAATGGAGTGGCTAGAAGCAGACACCTCTATCTTTTTTTTTTTTTTTTTTTTTTTTAATTTTTTTAACGTTTATTTATTTTTGAGACAGAGAGAGACAGAGCATGAACGGGGGAGGGGCAGAGAGACAGGGAGACACAGAATCTGAAACAGGCTCCAGGCTCTGAGCAGTCAGCACAGAGCCCGACGCGGGGCTTGAACTCACAGACCGCGAGATCATGACCTGAGCCGAAGTCGGACGCTTAACCGACTGAGCCACCCAGGTGCCCCAGACACCTCTATCTTTAAGAGGTCTCTTTTGGGGGATGCCCTGGAATGATCCAGCAGGCAGGTCTCTGTGACCTTCCCACTTTCTTTTTCTCCATGTTGGTCAAAGAGGCCTTTTAGTTTTTATTTTTTATTGTTTTTACTGTTGGTCTCCAATTGCCAGAACTCTGTAACTGTGTATTAAAAGGTGGGAAGTTGCCACTTGGTATTGTGGGGGTGGGGAAGGATAAAGCCATTTCTAATTTATACTGGGGTGGCAAGAATGTAGGGTCATTTCAGTAAGCTGCTTGCTCTGGCCATCTCCCCTTGCCCTTTTCCCCTCTGTCCTGACTCTCTGAGGGTAAGAGGACTGTGTTTTGCTTTGCTTACATTTGGAAACCCCTTACTACCCCTGCTGGCCCCCTGCTCTGGTGGTGCCTGTCAGATTTTTGCTCCCTCAACCTTCTCAGGCTCCACATAATCCCCTGTGTTTTTCCCATAAGCTCTTTTGAATTCACTTGCTCATGTAACAGCGCAGAGAAGAGCTGTGTTGTTATGCCAGAGCCAGCTTCTCCCATGAGCCTTTGTCACACAAATAAAATAGATGTTTGCCTTTGTTCCTTGTGCCCCACTTTTTTACTCTCCCTGGCACAGGCTTTTAACAGAGTTTATTAGAAATGGAAAAGAAAGCCTCTAACGGCAGCAAAGGGTGCCTGTGCATTCTTCTGATTCTAGCTCCTGCTTTCCCTGATGCCTGTGTTTTCCATAATGCATGTCACAGGGGGGTGGGGAGAGCAGTGGGGACTGATGAGTGCAAACCATATTGCATTTAGATCTTGGGAGCTTGCAAGGGGTGCTACTACCTGAGATCCTGTGCCAGGAGAGGAGAAAGCACTTTTTTTACTGTCCTGCCGCATCCTCCACCTCGTCCGGAGGGAGGGCAGGGCGTTTCTGTGATAGGGCAGAGGAGTCCCAGTAAGTAAGCGCTTGGAGTCCCGATACTTGGATGACTGGTTCAGGCTTTGCCACCAACATGCTGTGAAACCATGGCCACGTGACTGAAGCTTTCTGGGCTATGGTTTCCTTCTGTGTAGGGTGAACCTATGAGCTTGTTCTTCTCGGTTTGTGACACTGCACAACTACGTGGGTTAAGATATTCTTCCTTGGATTAATGAAGGTATATATAGCTCCCTTCACTTACTCCATGGGTCCTACCATGGGTTGCTTTCCCATGGGACTTCAAGGAGCAAGGCTGACCTGCTTGAATGGCTAATATGCAGACATGCAAACACTTGGTAAACTGGAGTGCTGCGCCCAAGTACAGTATTGTCATTGCCATTATCCTTAGGTCTGCTGGAGTAGCAGCAGGCCTCTCATGGGGTGTTGAGAAGGAAAGAATGAAAGAAGCTGTGAAGGGTTTTCTGTGGGTCTGGTGAGAAGCTATTGATGGGAGATCTAAGGTAGATTATGTGGGAAGGGAAGACCCAGGAAAGTGACAGGTGGTCAGAAAGTAGGGCCAACAGGGTTCAGGAGATAATGATTGTCTTAGTCTGTTCAGGCTGCTGTAACAAAATACCACAGACTGAGCGGCTTGGAAACAATAGAAATGTATTCTTCACACCTCTATAAGTCTGAAATCAGGGTTGTGGCATGGTGGGGTGAGGGCCCTTTTCAGTTGCAGACTGTGTTGTGACCTCCCTCACACGCTAGAAGTGGTAAGAGAGCTGTGCAGGATTTCTTTTATAAGGACACTAATCCCACTCATGGGATCCACCATCATGACCTCATCATGATGACCTCCTGCTAAGGAGGGTATTCAGGTTTAACATATGACTTTTGGATGGATCACAAACATTATAACCATAGCAATGATGGTGAAATGCTTGGCATCCTTATTATGCTTTCAGTTTGGATTCACCCCTGCTCCCTCATCTCTGAGCCTAAAAATCTGCCCTAACCATTTTGGTCACCAGTAAGATCATCACTTTCTTTCTTTCTTCCTCTTCTTTTTTTTTTTTTTTTTTTAATTTTATTGTTTGAATTTACATCCAAATTAGTTAGCATATAGTGTAACAATGATTTCAGGAGTAGATTCCTTAATGCCGCTTACCCATTTAGCCCACCCCCCATCCCCCATCCCACAACCCCTCCAGTAACCCTCTGTTTGTTCTCTATATTTAAGAGTCTCTTATGTTTTGTCCCCCTCTTTGTTTTTATATTATTTTTGCTTTCCTTCCCTTGTGTTCATCTGTTCTGTGTCTTTAAGTCCTCATGTGAGTAAAGTCATATGACATTTGTCTTTCTCTGACTGACTAATTTCACTTAGCATAATACCCTCTAGTTCCATCCACGTAGTTGCAAATGGCAAGATTTCATTCTTTCTGATTGACGAGTAATACTCCATTGTATATATATACCACATCTTCTTTATCCATTCATCCATCGATGGACATTTGGGCTCTTTCCATGCTTTAGCTATTGTTGATAGCACTGACATAAACGTTGGGGTGCATGTGTCCCTTCGAAACAGCATACCTTTATCCTTTGGATAAATACCTAGTGGTGCAATTGCTGGGTTGTAGGGTAGTTCTATTTTTAGTTTTTTGAGGAGCCTCCATATTGCTTTCCAGAGTGGCTGCACCAGTTTGCATTCCCACCAGCAGTTCAAAAGAGATCCTCTTTCTCCACATCCTCGCCAACATCTGTTATTGCCTGAGTTGTTAATGTGAGCCATTCTGACAGGTGTAGGGTGGTATCTCATTGTGGTTTTGATTTGGATTTCCCCACTGATGAGTGACGTTGACCATTTTTTCATGTGTCGGTTGTCCATCTGGATGTCTTCTTTGGAGGAGTGTCTACTCAAGTCTTTTGCCCATTTCTTCACTGGATTATTTGTTTTTTGGGTGTTGAATTTGATAAGTTCTTTATAGATTTTGGATACTAACCCTTTATCTGATATGTTGTTTGCAAATATCTTCTCCCATTCTGTCAGTTGCCTTTTATTTTTGCTGATTGTTTCCTTCACTGTGCAGAAGCTTTTAATTTTGATGAGGTCCCAGTAGTTCATTTTTGCTTTTGTTTCTCTTGCCTCCAGAGATGTGTTACATAAGAAGTTTCTGCAGCCAAGATCAAAGAAGTTTTTGCCTGCTTTCTCATCGAGGGTTTTGATGGCTTCCTGTTTTACATTTAGGTCTTTCATCCATTTTCAGTTTATTTTTGTGTGTGGTGTAAGAAAGTGGTCCAGGTTAATTCTTCTGCATGTCGCTGTCCCGTTTTCCCAGGACCGCTTGCTGAAGAGACTGTCTTTACTCCATTGGATATTCTTTCCTGCTTTGTCAAAGATTAGTTGGCCGTATGTTTGTGGGTCCATTTCTGGGTTCTCTATTCTGTTCCATTGATCTGAGTGTCTGTTCTTATGCTAGTACCATACTGTCTTGATGAAGACCATTACTTTCTTTGAAAACATATTCTGCATCTATTAATATAGTCTAGAATTGCAGTGGCTATTCTTTGGTCTGTTTTTGTAAATCATGTTTAACTTCAGACCATCTGAGCTTATGGTCAACCAGTGCAGTCCTATCTTTTTTTCTCATAAGCTGATGCCAATGTGGCTTTCAATGGTTTTTCTATCTGTCTATCTATCTATCTATCTATCTATCTATCTATCATCTATCTATCATCATTTTAAGAGATTTACTCTAGTAAATAATGATATTTAGAAATTTAAAATGTTGGCAGCTTAAACAGGCATGCTGGGTAAAGGTCCAGCAAGGTGGACACATCCTTTGTAGGGGCATCCAGAGACTAAAATGGGATTGGTGCTATGGTGACCAGAGCAGAGAGGCAAGGAAAGGGTCAGATGGTAAATGTTAGTCACCATGACCTAAGGAAGCCCAAGCAGCCCTGTGAAGAGGCCCAAGTGAGGAAGTACTGGGCGCCCAGCCAAAGTCAGCACCAATTTGCCAGGCACATGAAGCAGCCACTTTGAAAGAAGATTCTCCAACCCTAGTCATGCCTTAGAAGACTGTAGTCCTGATCCATCTCTGGTCCCCAATAGAGATCTTCAAGTCAGACTTGCCCAGCTAAGCTGCTCCAGAATTCCTGACTGATAGAAGCTGTGCATAATAATAAATGTTTGCTGTTGGTTGAAGCTACTGTTTTGGAGCAGTGATAGGTAAATAATACAGTGGGTACAAGCTTGGGGTCAGAGAGAGATGAAGGTCAAAGCTAGAGAAGGCAATTTTAATTTCTAATTATGAAGTACAAGTTTTTGCAAAAAATACTGATTTTCTTTCCTACCTACCTTCCTTCCTTCCTTCCTTCCTTCCTTCCTTCCTCCCTCCCTCCCTCCCTCCCTTCCTCCCTCCTTTCCTTCCTCTTTCTTCCCTTTTCTTCCCTTCCTCTTTTCTTTCTTTCTTTCTTTCTTTCTTTCTTTCTTTCTTTCTTTCTTTCTTTCTTTCTTTTTCTTTCCTTCCTTCAATTTCTTTCTTCTTTCTTTCTTTCTTCTCTTTTCTTTTAGCAAAACTTTGTTGTTTATGAGCACTGCATTGTAGAAAAAGAGGGAAGTACTCACCACTTAGAGATCTGGGACTATCACACAACAGATCCTTGGTACATTAAGGTATAGGCTTAAATATCCACATATAGATCCAAAGACCCATGTGGACACTGCCTTGTGGTTGACAGGACAGGAAGTAGCTTGCTTATAACATTTGTTGGGGAGGATGAAGCCTCATGATGCTCAACAGAGGAGAGGAATGTGGTCCTTCCCATAAGTCAGAAGGCTTCAGAAAGGCTTTATGAGAAGCATATAGATAACATATCTTTAAGAGAAGTCACTGTATTTGTCCAGTGAAACATGTAGGTGTCTGAATGGGTTCTAATGCTTTTCAAAGAGAGTAACACTTTGAAGATCTGTAAAGGGGTCATGGTGTGGGTTGAGTGGAGTAAAACACTCTGGTTCTCTCGTTAGTTGAGATTTTTCAAATTTGGAATATGTGATGTGAAGTTCAGTTGACTGTGCACTGTCAAAAGCATGAGGACAGAAATAAAAGCCAGACCATAAGAATCAGGAGCTGGGCAGAGCTGTAGTGGCTGGGGCCCAGGTGAGGGCTGGGGGCCAAGTGAGAAGGACTTGACAGTTGTTTCAAACATGGCTGCTCAGATATTTTTAGAGGAAGCCTCTGTGACTGGGATGAGCAATTCTCTGCTCCATCTGGAATTCTCAGGACTTATTTTTCAAAGTTCTGGAAATAATAGGGCTCTGTTAGTGTTTCCCTTCTACAGGGGTATACAGAGCAATCCACTGACCGGGCTAGGATGGGGCCACAGTTGTCAGGCACTGAGAAGGCTGGCCTTTGCCTTGGGAGATCCACACCACAGAGGCAGCCTGGTGTGGGTTTTCAGTTTCCTTCAGCGCAAGCACGCATGTACGTGCCTGTGCAATCCAGATGGTGTGTGCAGACTGCTTGGAGGGTAACCATCACAGCTGATGACACTTAGAATTACTGATATTTTCAAGACATTAAACCATGTTATATTTTCCATAAGATGGGCCTCTCGATAGCATATAGTTTTTTAATTTAAAATAAAATGCAACCAATTGAGGAAATTACGGAATTTTAAAAAGGAAATAATGCCTTCATCCAATAACTCAAAAATATGGGTGATTTTTATGTCTCCCATGGACAAAAAATAAAATGGACCACAAGAGAGTTATGGCCCTAGTGGGGAATGATTTGGTTGCAAGTGCCAATGTCCCACTTGAAACAAAACAAGAAGACCAAAAGAAAAAATTAACCTGTTGCTCATCTGAAATGCAAATTTAACTGAGCAGCTTGTGTTTTTTCTGGCAACCCTGCCCAAAGACTGTCCTTCTCCATGGGTGCTGTCATGGAGAAGGACTTGGGAAGATTTAAACCGAGTCTCAGACTATGCTTGTGTCCATATTCTGTTTGTTTTTTTGTGATCCGTTTTCATGTTTAGTAGAAGCAACCTGGCATGATGAAAAAGCAGAGAACCTGGCTTTGAGGTCTGAATCTGTCACTTAGGAATAGGGTGGTGGTGGGGGGCAGGTCATTTGGTTCCTCTGTTTCCTCATCTAGAAACCTTGGACAGTCATGCCTATTTCAGAACATTGCTCGGGGGAATACGTTTATGCAGGCAAAATTAGCAGGTTACCAGGCACGGAGCAGGTTCTTGGCAACTCTGCATACTTCCTTCCCTTTTCTCCTCATCATGTGAACAGAAACACCAGTATCTAGTATTATTTATGGAATAGCTATAATTGTTTATGTACCAGGTATAGGATGAGGTGTTGTACGAACATTGCCTCATTTAACTCAAGAAGCAATCATGTGAGCTGTTTCCATTCCCAATTTATTGAGGATGAAACTGGGGCTCAGGTTGGTACAAGAGTGGGCCAGGGACCCAAGGCTTCTAAATGACAGAAGTGGGATGTCAACCAGGCCTGTGGGTGTCAAGAATGCTTGCTTTCCGATTCCACTCAGAGGCCTTCCGTTGTGCGCATAAAGCACACATCCCATTGGGTCGCCCTCCGTCCTGCGCATAAAGCACACATCCCATTGGGTGGCCCTCCATCCTGCGCATAAAGCACACATCCCATTGGGTGGCCGTCCTGCGCATAAAACACACATCCAATTAGGTGGCGTGGGAAGCGTTTGCAGCGTTGGCTCCATCATCCGCCCAAGTATGGTGGAAGTGGCAAACCACTCATTTCACTGACATGTGTTCCGTGTTCATTGGTCACAGGCTTTCTTCCGAGCACTGAGGAAGAAGAGATGATCTGGACCAAGACCTCCTGCACAGAGTTTCCTTCCCAGTTAGGAAATAGACACAAGGAAGACATGGCATCATACCACGGTATGCGGTGTAAAGAAATTTAAACAGAGAATGACAGGTGTGACTTGAGCCTAGGGAGTAAACGAGATTTTAAGTAAGGATGTGCATGGAAAGCTTCTCTGAGGAGGTGACATGGGAGCCAAGACCTGAAGAAAGCGCAAGAGGGTGGGGGCAGAAGGGGTAGTAAGTGTAAGCACTGGGACAAGAGCGAGCCCCGGGGGGTGATGGAGCCCAGGAGCGAAGCCTGCGTGAAGCATTCTGGGTGGAGGAGGGAGGTGGGAGATGAGGTCAGACCCTAGCAAGGGGCTGGGGATTCATTCCTCAGTGTTGGAAGATGTGCATTCGCAGGGGGTTGTTCTGCTTGTGACCCACAGCGCCAGCCACAGCTCCCGGAGAAAGGCCCCCTGTCTCCGAGGAGCAGCCGCGCCTGCACAGGGAAACCAATCACACCATTTATCACCCCAGTTTGAAAAGTAATTGCAGACATATGTGTAAAGGGCAGGGCAATCTTTTCTGCCAATTATGTGCCCTGCTATTAGGCGATTAGAAGCTGGTAAAGTCACAGTGTGAGGGATTAGCAGTACAATCCCCTTTCTCAGCACCTCTGCATTTCTGTTTCTCTCAAGGCTGCTTCTTCCCTCCCTAGGTGCTGGTCTCAGCTTGACCAGGTGCCTTCCCCCAATTATGTCCCCTAAACACTCTTGTCTTGGGCTATAAAAGGGAAAAAGTCTGCAAGAGACCCTTATAAAACTGCAGTTGAAAAACAAGGCTAAGTCTGCCTGGCTACGAGATTGCAAGCTTGTATTTACAGCAATATTCGCGAAGACTGTTTGGTCCTGAGTATTTCCAAAGCTGCTTATCAAGCAGACGGTGCTGGTCCGTACTGCACTTTTGTGCACGTGCCACCCTTATTGTTTATTTGGCTTTCATGCCCGTGCACATCTGCCCATTTCTTTCAGCCTTTTGTTCACTAATCCACCTGTCCTTCATTCTTCAAGCCAGTGTTGAATTAAACACCTATTTGCTGCCTGGCAAAGTCCAGTGGTTAAGAGCTTCAGGGTAGGGGCACTTGGGTGGCTCAGTCTGTTAAGCATCCGACTTCGGCTCAGGTCTGATCTCACGGTTCATGAGTTTGAGCCCCCTGTGGGGCTCTGTGCTGACAGCTCAGAGACTGGAGCTCGCTTTGGATTCTGTGTCTCCCTCTCTCTCTGACCCTCCCCCACTGGCACGTTCTCTCTCTCTCTCTCTCAAAAATAAATGAACATTAAAAAATATTTTTAAGAGCTTTAGGGGGGCTCCTGGGTGGCTTCGGCTCAGGCTATGATCTCGCGGTCTGTGAGTTCGAGCCCCGTGTCGGGCCCTGTGCTGACAGCTCAGAGCCTGGAGCCTACTTCGGATTCTGTGTCTCCCTCTCTCTCTCTGCCCCTCCCCTGCTCACGCTCTGTCTCTCTCACTCTCAAAAATGAATAAATGTTAAAAAAAAAAAAAAAAAGAGCTTCAGGGTCAAACAGTCCTGAATTCAAATCCCAACTCAGGTCCTCTAGTTATTTTTAGAGTCATTTTTTTTTCATCTGACAAAAGGAAATGGTGGCAGGATGGAACTCTCAGCCCTTTTAACCCTCTTCATGCACCCTCATGCTCAGCCCTAGCAGGGAGGAGACTTTTAGCCTAGAACCCTATCCAGTTGTGGTGTGATAGGTCAAGAGCTGTGAGAAGATACTGCCTGGTTTGCAGGGGCCTTGGCCTAGAGGTGGGATCTAATGGCAGGGCAGCTCTCCTGGATGTGGGGCAGGGAGGAGGATGGGCCTCTAGGAAGTGGATGGAGCTGGAAGCCTGAGAGGAAAGAACGGCGTGGGGGGCAGAGGAAGAAGGGAGCAAAAGCAAGAAAAGGGGCCTTCCAAATATGTGTCTAAATGAGTCTAGACCAGCTGAGCTATCCTGTACTGAGACTACTGCGTACCTTGGTTGGGTAAGGGAGTAACTTCAGGGGTCAAGTCCTGGCTCTGCCTCTTGTTAGGTGCAGAAGCCTGGGCAAGGCATCTGACCTCTCTGTGCCTCACTGTCTCTTCCATGAGTAGGACTTCCCGCCTAGGGTGGCTGGAAGGGTTTAATGAGTACATACAGGCAAAATGCTTAGAATGATAACCAGCAAAGAATAATCATGAACTAAATGTTAGCAATTATGGAATTCTAAGTCTTCCTGTGTGCTGTTTCTTCTGGTCTTTCCCATGTTTCACCAGAACACTTGTCACCATCTTATTCACATTTTTATTTGTTTTTTTTTATTGCCCCCTGCACCCCCCTCCACTGAAACAAGGATTTTTGTCTGTTTTGTTCACTACTGTATTCCTGTCTGTACTTCCTGGGACAATGCTTGGCACAGGAAAGGGGCACAATCAATACTTCTTTAATGATTGAGTGAATGAATGGAAAAGTGAAAGAATGAATAAGCTATTATCCTGTGGACTCTAATTGTATTCTTGATTAGCTCTGAGTGGTAATGGGTTGGCCACCCAACCTTTCAGATACTATGAGAATTGTGATGGTATTTAATGATGGTAATAGTGACATCTACTTTCTGAGGATTGAGGAGCATAATATCTGTAAGATAACCAGTGTATGTGCCCTATGATGTTACTTGTTAGTGACACCAGTGTTTTGTGTGGTGCACTGCCTCCCCACCGGCCCCCCCCCCACCGCCAAAGACAGCAGGGTGCCGACCAAAGTTTCTGCCCATGGTGAAGAATCCATGACCCATGTAACTGAGAGATGGGGGGATCCAACCAAGCCTATACCATCTGGTGTTTTGAATCTCTTTCTATTGAGGGCAGTGAAACCATGTGGCCAGGCCCTAGGGCAATAGCCCCCTGGTGGTGGCTCTCTGGAATCAGCGAGAATTGTACCATCTTGTGGCAGGCTACCACTGTTCATATACACTCAGTCTCACAGGGGAGAGACTTGACTGAGATAGAAATATTTGGAGACTTTAGTTCAGTGAACAGCCCCATAAAATGTGAAGGTACCCATTTCTGCCACCCAGGGGCTGATTCCAAACCCAAACCCAAAATAGTGATCATTCTCTTCTCCTTCTTAAACTGCTGGGTGGTATGTGGGGTTCTTGAGTTCTGATTACATAGAACAGGAGGCTGGGAAGGGATCTGTGGATCATTAGTGTTAGACGCTCATAAGAGAGGCCAGTATGGATTTTACATGAGTCAAGTCATTTAATTTGTACAGCAATCTCTGATGTAGAAACTATCAGCAGCACTTTTTACTGAAGGGGCATCTGAGACTCAAGAGAGGAGTGAACAGTTCTACAAGGTTAGGGGCAGGTCTGTTGTTCTGTTAACAAACAAAGAGAGACAGTAAGGCAAGCTGGTCAGGAGTTTAAGTTCTATCGGGGAGGGGGTCTGGATTCAAGCCCTTTCTCTACTACTTGTATTCCTTAGATGACTCATTTAACTCTGTTAAAATTGTCACTAATATTGAACAATTAGACACATGAAAGATTTTAAACCAGTGAGTTATCACTATTATCAATGGAAGTTAGCTATTACTTAATTATGATCATAAATATTTAAATCATAAAACATATTTCAAATAAATAGTAAAATAGTATTTTTTTAACCCAGTGGTGATGGGTTCCGTAGCTTGCCAAAGCCTGTTCTAGTAAGTGGCAGAGTGGAATTTAAGCCTAGGCTTTCTGACTCCAAAGGTTGTGCTTATTAACAAGAAAGGAAACCAAGGCTTCAAGAATACTGATCCATTCTCCATCATGGCACAAATAGGCCATGGAGAGGGCCTAGGACTCAGGTGCTTGGGCTCCTGGAGCTGGCTTTCTCCTCTTACACCCCAGGGTAGGTTTGCCTATCATTGGTCACCAGTAAAAGGGGATAATCATATTTCATATTAAGCTGGCTAAGATTTAATGAGAAGAACTTGTAAAGGTTCCTGGCATGTAAAAAACATCACAGCTCATATGATTATTTATCAATGCATAGGTATTATTTTGAAGTCCAATGTGTACTTGGCACTGGGATTATTAAGGATATAGATGAGAGTAAGACTTGGTTCTTCACCTAAAGGAGCTGGCAGTCCATTGAGGGGCTCCAGTAAGTGAATAATGGCATGTACTAAGTACAGTTAACCCAGCCTAGGTGGATTGGGGCAACTTCCTGGATGAAGTGGTGTTTGAGGTGGTTGATCCTTAATGATGAGCTATGACTCACCAAGTGGACCTAGGCCTGCAGGAGAGAAATCCAGGATATCAACATGTGCAAAGGTTCTATGGAATGAAGTAGCCTTACATGCGGTGGGGTGCGTGGTAGAATGTTCTGTATCATGGCATCTGAGCTTTGGTGGGGAAGATAAAGCAGAGCAGCTGTGTAGAATCTTTATGTATGGCATTGAATGCCAAGTTAGGGATTTAGACTTTAGCTTAGAGGCAATCGGGAACCACTGAAGTGTGTGTGTGTGTGTGTGTGTGTGTGTGTGTGTGTGTGTGTAGATAGATAGATAGATAGATAGATAGATAGATAGGAACAGATACAGGAACAAAGACAAGACACAAACTTGCCGTTATTCACTGCTGAGTAAAATAATGCCTACATCATAGTAGATACTTGATACTTATTGCTTGAATTAAAAATTGTTCTGGAAACAATATGGTAGTCAGACTAGAAAGTTAGAGGAGACTGGCAATCTAGAAAGGAATTAGCTAGCTTGATTCCAGAAAAACAGTTTTTTTTAAAAAAAACATTGTATCTTGCTGCTTGTTATCAAAATAATTGCTGAATGAGTGAATGAAGAAATAGTTGTCCTACTCTATTTTCTTGGTTAAGAGAGGGACAGTTTATGGGTATGGAAGTCATGTTAGCTGAGAGAAATAAAGTAGGTAAGTCCAGAAATAAGTAACCATTTAGCCCTCAAAGAATACTAACGGGGTAATGAATATCTTTTGGGAATATGCTGAGACCTGTCTCTTTACCCATAAGGCTCTGTGACAAGCAACAAGAATTCTTTGTCCTCTCTCTTGACATTCTGTGGTCTTCAGAGTCTCCTGGGGACAAAAAGTGAATCAATAGATTCATTACGTGGACAAGAACCTGGCAGTTTGAAAAGGCTTTAGATGAATTCCTGATGTGTCAAGTAAGAGAAAATATGTTGAAAATATTCTACCTCGTCTTGCTCAGGTGTGCCCTGTCTCACCGCAGCCTCTCTTGACTCATCTTGGGAGAACTGAGTCCTTAGTTCACCCAGAGCATGCCCCATAGCCCATACGAGCTTGGTCTTGGAAAAGAGTATAGACTGTAGTTTAGGTGGCTCACCCACAGGGCCCCAGGGCCCTTTGTCTTGTTTTATACAACACAAGGTGTTAAGTGTGCACCCTTAATCTTGGCCATATTTTTGTACAGTGGCTCCCTGGCAGTGTCTTGTCATTGTTAACCATCAGATTACTACTTGATATTTTTACCGAGATTATTGCATCTAGAGAGCCACCAGTCCTCTACCTTCATTGGCCATAAGATCATCTGTTCATTCATTTCTTAAAAAAAAAAAAAAAGAAAGAAATGGAATATCGAGTGCCTCTCATGGGTCAGGCATGGTTCTAGGTCCTGGAGTACGATGACCAATAAACAGATATTTAGTTACCATCATGAAACTCCTATTCTAGTGAGAGAAATGAACCTAGAAAGAAGCAAACAATAAATAAAATAGGGACAGGTGATAGAAAATACCATGAAGGAAAGAAGTCAGGAAATGAGCTAATGAAGGATGAGCTGGTGAGGGCCGCTCTTCTTCTGAAGAGCTGACATACGAACAGATTCCAGGGGGATGAGAATGGTAGGGAAGTGGAGGAAAGAGCATTCCAGACAGAGTGAGTAGAATGTGCAAAGGCCCTGGGTAGGGAAGAGCTTGACACAGAGAGTGAGGAGGAGAGCAGAGATGGAATGAATCTGGAGAGGTAGGCAGGAGATAGCTTTGCAAGTTCTCATGAGCTGTGGCGAATTTCCCTTTTCTGTCATGTTCCAGGAGATAATTTTATGATTCAAGACATGCTTGCTTTTGAGTTTTATACAGTAGAACCAGGGGCAGTGTAGACACTTAACATTCTTATGTGGAGTGTTGGGACTGAACAGGGACACTTAGCAAGATAACACTTCACTGCTCTAGGAGATGGATGTCGATACTAGAGGTATATTGTTGGATAGTTTGTCTTGCTACAGTGAATGTAAGTATGACAGACACCAGGCATGCAGGGCTAAGCTGGACCTCTCCTATGTACCTGATGCATCCCACTCATATCTATAGAATTTCTCCTTGGTGCCAGGCAGTGTGTGGGCAAGTGGGATCCAAGGGGGAGAAAGACAGACATCCTCCTGACCTCCTGGAAACTACACACTTACCATCTTAATCCCATAAATGCTGAGCTCAAGAAACAAAAGATCTTGGATTTGTCTTCTCTGGCTCTCATTTGGTTAAATTCTGGCAGCTGTCACACATTCAGAATCATTAAAATGTAGTTTTCTGTGCTTAACTTGCTTCCACAGATTAACTTTCCCAAACTCATTATGGTGGCCCGACCTTGGACTATTTATAAAAGACCATGGAAACTATTAACTGGGTGGGTTGCTTTTCATAAGAGCAGGACAATTTTATCTACTAGAGGCATTGGCAGATTTGGATTACATTGTAAATAAATTTATCCACTACAAACATTCACGGATCTGCCTTGCATTGTAAATAAATTTTCCCAAGTAATTGTTAAGTGATGGCCTCACAATTATGCTAGCATAAGAAAAACAACCAGAGCAAGATTCAGTAACTTTGCAATAAATATTCTAAAAGGAACCTAGGCATTTGCAAGGAGCCAGCCGGCTTGGATTAGGTAGGTGTAAGGAGAGGACTGTTTGGTGAGTTGAGTAATTATTAAGGGCTTGGATTTGTGGTCAACATTAAACGTCAGTCATGCCCATGTAAATGTCTATGCTAGATTTACATATTCAGCTTCCATCCGATTCCCTGAGCTATACATAGTCCTAAGAAGGGAGTTCATTTATGTATCAGTCAGCTATTTCTGGATAACAAACAATCACAACAATATCAGTAGCACAACACCAAGCATTAGTTCCTTTGGAGCCGTGGGTTGATTGGGGTTTGGCTAATCTAGGCTAGACTCTGCTTCTCACTGCAGATCTGTGGATGGGTGGGGTGGCTCAGCTTCACGTTTCTCATCCTCCTTATACCACAGAGAAGACATGTTGTTTTCATGGAGATGTCAGAGTTGTAAAACAGAAACATGTGAGACGCTGTAAGACCTAGGCTCAGAACTGTCTGCTGTTGCCCTCACTGCATTCTGTTAGCCAAAACAAGCCACATGGTGAAGCCCAAAGTCAAAGGTGAGGAAGTTCACTCCACCATCAGTGAGGTAAGGATTAGATGCACGGAGGGCTGAATAATTTGAACTCAAAGTTACTGTCTTGTACTTTAATCAGCTTTCCTTCATCTATTTATTATAAGATGTACAAACTCATGTGCCAGACACTGGTAGGCGACAGGAGAGATTGCCACGAAATATACCGCATCACTCACTGGTTAGAAATCTAAGAAAAAGAGTTCCTGCTCTGGTTATATTTTCTATGGTTTGTGGAGTAGTCTTCCAAGAAGTCTCTCTTCCTTAGGTATGGCCCTCAATGTAATCCATCCTCCAATGTAGCCAGAATGAGCTTCCTAAAATGTAAACCAGACATTGACCCTTCCCTGTTTGAATAGTTTGCACGATTCTCCTTTGTCCTTAGGATAAAGCTCAACCTCTGGATGTTGACATTTAAGGTGATCCTAATCTGGGCCCCCAAACTGCCCAGAATTGTCTTCTGCTTTCCAGGGTCCCTAGTCCCTCCTCCATGTGTCTTAACTTCCTTATTTTCCCTTTGTCATAGCTCCAGCCTTCCCTGGTTGGGATTACAGACAGGCAGGAAGTGGGTGTTGGTGACATGGTGTCATTGTAAGAGATCTTACTAAAAGCACACCAAGGGGCACCTGGGTGGTTCAGTCAGTTGAGTGTCCAACTGGGTTCAGGTCACAATCTCACGCTTCATGAGATCAAGCCCTGCGTTAGGCTCCATGCTGTCAGTGCCTACTTAGGACTCTTTCTCTCCCCCTCTTTCTGTGCCTCCCCCACTCTCATTCACTCTCTCTCTCTCCCCTCTGTCTGTCAAAATAAATAAATAAGCATTGAAAAAAAATTTGAAAAAAGAAAAGTAAAAGCACACCAAGCATTATCTGTCAGTTATAAATAATGTCCCTTCACCTGCCTGCACGTGCACATGTGCGCGCACACACACACACACACACACACACAGACACACACACACACAGACACAGACACAGACACACTCACACACACAGACACAGACACACACACACACACACACACACAGACACTGCCATTTGCAACTTTGCCTAGATGGGATTATAAATAATAAACTTCAAATTCAGTTAGAAGGAGGTGTTGAATTTCAGGTACCTTGTTGCTACTATTTATATTTAGTTTCTTATCAACAGATACAAAAAGTCAACTTCTTTCAAGTAAAGATCCATGATGGTTTTTGACATACAATGGAAACCAATCACAGTGGACCCCTTGCCTCTTTGTAAACACATCCTGATCCCCCATAGCTCTGGTTCCCTTGACTCCCAGCAGCTCCTGTAACAGACTGTAATAGAATGATGTCTTTCTTCCCATGAGTCATATTTTCTGAAGGACACAAACCATGCGTTTTCATTTCTCTGTTGCCTAGCTCAGTGGCTAATATGCCATAGGCACTTTCTGAATGTTTCTTGAATGAATGAATGAATGAACATATGTAAGTGAGTAGTGGAGAATTCTCTAGAGTAGTGGTTCTCAAACTATGCAGATAAAGAGTTTGTACAACACAGGTTGCTAGACCTCACCCCTGAGCTTCTAAATCAGTAGGTCTGGGAGGAGACCTGAGAATGTTCAGTTTTAACAAGTCCCAGGTGTGCTGACACTCCTGGTCCAGGGGGACACTTTGAAAACCACTGCTCTACCAAAGTGATGTGGAGAGGATTCTCAGTGTAGAAATAACCCCAGTAACTAATTTTGGGTAAGGGAGACACCTAGAGGGGGGTTTTAATGGCTACTAGTTCAAAGGATAAATCTGGTGTCTGAAGTCCCAATTTTGCTACTAAGGAGGGATTGAAGTCCTAAATACAGGGAAACCATCGAAGTGAGATGGTCTAAAGTCATTCCTGATTTTATTTCTGTGCGAGAGTGGAAGTCATGATGGTATTAATTGTATTCACGGAGGACACTGTATTAATACAGTACCCCAAAAGCTAAAGGAGTGTTTTCTATCTTATTCTTAGTTGTCTGGGCTCTTCATCCTTTGAGGAAAAGTCAGAAGGAGTCACACCTTCTAACCAAAGATTCTTCACCAAAGATCTCTAAGCACCTACATGCTCACACTATAGCCTCTGTGGAATGTTCCTTACTTTGCCTAATCCTGGTCTAGACTATTGTAAGAAGACCTTGCCTTGTTGTAGGATGAATTGGATGGCCACATGGGAGCGGAGACTGTCAAAGTTATAGGATACTTTCTGCAAGGAAGGATTGAACTGTCAACATCAGGAAGTATTTCTGGTAGGGAAGTATATGTAGGGGGTGGGTTTCCCATCAGCATCACACATTGTTTAGTTCAGAAGCCACTTAATTTATCTTCTCAGCAAAAGTCATTTGGGCACCTACTGTAAACCAGTGTTCTAGAAGCTGAGCATACAGAAGCAAAAAGACAGACTTACCTGCATTTCAGAGAGATAGACAACAAACAAATGTAATTATTGGTTAGGTTTCGCTATATAACTAATCACCTCCAAATTTAGAGCAATTATTTGTTTTTACTTCACATACCTATAGGTTGAATGACCTGGGTAGGGCTCTGCCGGGCACCTCTGGGTTCATGGAGGTCATTTCTCTCCTACAACCAATGAGATAACCCATGAATGTTCCTCTGAAGGCATTTCCTTTGAATGTTCCTAGTGACGGCAAGCTGAAACACACAGGGCCTCTTGGGGCCTGGGTTTATAAACGGCACATCGTCACTTCTGCCTCGTTCCATTGGCCACATCAAATTCATGTGGCGAAACCCAGGGGTGAAAGGTGTAGATGCAGGTTGGAGTGAAGAACTGAGCAAAGTGACCACTTATGGTATAATAGTAAGCAACACAAAGGGCCATGAAGAAACATAAAACAAGTTCATGGCTCAAGAACAATCCCGGACACTACTTTTGGGTGACCAGGTATCATGGGATGGTGTATTGTCATAATCTTTAGTGGTTTTAGCGGGCGATCCCATTGGGAGGGATGTAGCTTCAGCCTTACACTATTGTTCTGCTGTGCAGTGTGGGCTTCCCTCCTTTCTGTCCAAATATATCTTAATTATCAAGGGCTCCTGGCATAGCCGATAACTGTTGTGTCGTATAAGGGCATCTATCTGGTTTATCCTTGTTCTGTGCAAATGCCTCATTACAGCAGCATATTCAGAGGGTACCCAAACTTGAGTAAAGCATCTCTTCTGGAAGATACGTCAGTTACCCCCTTGCCATACACCCACGTCCATGTGCTTGTACACATAATACCCAACCAGTGCGCGCGCGCGCACACACACACACACACACACACACACACACACGGCCTCCTTCACACAGCCAGAAATGATGCCTTCATCCATGTCAGTCAAAGAGAGACAAGAATTTTAATCCCTGGCTTCTCAGGATACAGCTCCTGGATGTTGGATTATTTCATCAGACCCCAGGTTCTGGGGTCTGCATTTGGACACAAAGCCTGGGCTTCTTGGAGGGGGGTGCTGGCCTAGGGGGAGGTAAAGCAGGGGTTATGAGGGGGTGGTTTCCAGCTTCAGTACTCACTTGCTACCATCAGTGCATCCGTCGGCCAAAAGAATCCCATTAGGGAGTTGAAGGGAAAACAATGCAAAACCAACAAAAATGAATTTATTCTTCAGAGACCTTTTACCACCAGAGTGAAATGAGTTTTCTCCTGTCTTTGTTGGACAAAACCTGACATCCTGTGTTTGGTTAAATGCATATTCTCTGAGAGTAGAGGGGAGTAGGGGATTGAGGGGAAAGGTAGCATGCACTTTTACAGCAATCCTTGGAGTGCTATTATATTATCATTCCCATTTTATTGATGAATAAACTGAGCCTGGGGGAGTAAAAGCAACTTGCCCAATGTAAGTAGAGTCTGGAGTTCCCAGTCCAGGTCTCATTTTGCAGACAAATCTTTTCCACCTTCCTAGCCTTCATGGGTTTCTAACGGTGAGCCTTAAGGCCAAAGAAGACTCTTGAAGTTAACTCCTCTTGACCCTTAAAATACAAGCTGTGGGGACTGAAATATGAAGGGATGGGAGTGGCCCTTTGGGCATGCTCACTTGGAATCAGGTGTGGTTGGCTGGAGCCACTCTGCCTGCTGGTAGAACAACTCAGGACAAAAGCCCAGGACCTTCGTGAATGCCTGACAGGTCCTGGCTGGAGATGGAGTCAGCAGATTCTCACAAATCTGCATCTACCTTCACTGGTATCATCAGGTGCATGTGGTCATCTGCAATCTGGGAATCACAGCCTCCGGTTACCTGTTGTGGGTCAACACATTCATTTTCTATGTAGATGATGAAGCTGAGGTCAGACTGGAAGATTGCCCTTGGCCGAACCAAGCTCTCTCACGTAAGGTTATTCTGTTCTTGGGGAACAGCCAACAACGGACCCACTGGAGCACAAAGACACAGCCCCCGACTCTCTTAGGGTCGTCTCTGAGTGGAAGGCCTCCCTAGCCTCAGAATTCCCCTGGGACTGGCTGAGGCCAGTGGCTGATAGCCACTGATAGCCAGTGGCTAAGGCCACTGCAATCCCCCCTGCCGATCTTGTTTTCCTTCCTTTTGCAGTTGTTGTTCCTGAGGACACTCCTGAGCAAGTCATCTGCACAGATTTCCATCTCAGCCCCTATTCTGGGGAAACCAACCTGTCTCACCCTGGCGATTAAATGCTCCAGCCTTGGAGTGGCACCTGTCACTTCTGCTCACAGCTTATTGGCTAGAATGGGTCACACAGCCCCATGCTGACCACAGGGGGGCGGGCAAGTGCAGCCTTGCACACCCTCCCCTTAGGACTGCTTCCCCAACCTAGGGACTGCTTGTGGAAACATGGCTGGATCATTTCTGCCATCTTTATCCCTTATAGTGGTTTATCATCTCCCAAGCTGTCCTCTGCTCTCTGTCTGCCTTTGTGTCTGCTGAATCCATGGGCTTAGCTCAGCTGGTCCATGACTGACAAGATGGCTCCTGCTGTGGCATGGAGAAAAAACCAGGGTATTTCAGGATGCCTTGATGTGAAGGCTGCCTGACTCCAAAATATCCCATTTTACTTTACCAGTAGGCAAGTTGGGTGTAGGTTTCCACATGCATGAATTCCAAGCTGGGACAATCATATCTATCAAACACTGTGACTGCAAGTCTCAAGGGCTCAGGATCAGTGCCTACTTAGGCAAGAGGACAGTGGAAAGTTGAAGAGACCGGAAGAAGCATCAAGAGGCACCCTTCCTGGGCTTTTCTGGAGGTTGTTTGGCCAACATTGGCATCTGATGGGCCAGCTCCAGCTAACGCAGCCAGGAGGCCCCCAGCAGTCACCTTGGGGCCATGTGAGGCAATCTTGTGACTCAACAGCTGGCAATGAAGGAATTTTACAAAGTGCATCGGTTTACATTTATTGAGTAGTTATTTTGTCACTGAATCCTTGCCACCACCTTATAAGTTCATATGATTTATATTTTCATTTCACCAGTGGACATTTCACCAGTGTGTTTAGAGGCACAGAGGGTTTGAGTAACTTACTCATTGGTAGCAGGGCTGGGGGTTAAGCCTAGGCAGTGTGGCTCTAGACTCATTGTCCCACTCCTTCCTCTGCCACTTAGACTGATTAAATCTAGACATCTATTTAACAGGCAGTAATGACCGTCTTCATGTTTTAGGCCCTGTGCTGGATGCTGGGAATGCACCCCAATCTATTGGATCTCCGCATGGTCCATGGCTCTGTGTCCTGTTCTATCAGATATCACATAATACATTTATTCTAGGATTTAGCTCTAGGAGGAAATTTTGCCAGTGGATATTTGTATACTTTTTTGTAAAATAAGAACTATGTAATTTACATGTTTCTTATTGCTTTGGGCACCAGGAAGCTCAGATCCAAATCAGAGCAAATATATTAAAATTTAGGTTTAGCATTTCAGGTTTTTGAATTTTTCCTCCCAGTCTAGATTTTTAATTTTGGTTGCATCAGTTCTATTGCAGAAATTTCCTTTATTTTAAAATAACTTACATCATTTTTAGAAGGAGGCTGCATGGAAATGACAAAGTGAGATCTTTACTGCATAGTCTTAGATTCTTACTGGGAAAGGCAGACCTATATATTCCTCTGACCCTCATTCCCATAGCACCCCACTTATAAAATTCCTTGAGCAGTGGCCATGACTATCCCCCATTCCCTGGGGATAGGTAGGAGCTTCTGAAAAATCACATCCATATAGGGAAAAAAAAGTTTCCTTAAATCATGGCTCTAACTTTGGTGCCAGATGCACATTTGTGGAGTAGGCAGCCAGTCAGATTCTCACCTGAGCAGTTAATAAAATCTATTGCCCCTTGATGGATTTTTTTTTCTGCAAGCTAGAATTGATCTGTCATATTTGTGATTTGTGAGATGGCAAGGAAACACCAAACACCATCATGACTTGGGCCACAGTTGGAAAAAAAAAGAAAAAAAAAAAAAAGAAAGGGGGGAAAAATCCACCGCCAAGTCTTTCCAGGCGTGGAGAGGGCTGGAACTGCTGGGGTCATTTTATTTGATTTATTGGAAATAAAGTGGATCTTATTAACATTTTAATAAAGAGAATCTTTTTGCACTGGGCTGGAAGTGTTCGCCAGTCCCCGGTGCAATTCCATTCTCTGCAAAAGTGGATTCGGCTGGCGTTGCCCAGCGTGATTTGTGAGGCTGGGCCCCAACAGTCCAAAAAGGCAAAAAGGGCTGCCTCCTCCGAGGGGCTCGCTCTGTGCGAGGTGCTCGCCCTGTATCTGCCATGCAAAACGAGGGAGCTTTATGAAGGAATCCGTCTTGTAAAGCCATTGGTCCTGGTCATCAGCCTCTACCCAATGCTTTCGTGATGCTGCCGCTGATCTATTTGGGAAGTTGGCTGGCTGGTGAGGCAGAGCCTCTCCTCAAAGCCTGGCTCCCACGGAAAATATGCTCAGTGCAGCCAAGTGCATGAATGAAAACGCCGCCGGGCGCTTCTAGTCGGGCAAAATGCAGCCGAGAACTCCGCTCCTCCTGTGCGTTCTCCTGTCCCAGGTAGGGAAGAGGGGCAGCCGGGCGCGCCCCGCGCCCCGTTTCTGCATTCCGATCGTCTGGCGCCGGCAGGAAGAGGGGGCTTTCGCGGGTCTGGGGACTGTGGGGCGCGGCGGCGAAGAAAGCCTGGGGCTCGAAGGGAGGTCATTCCCAGCCCCAGAGATCCTCGGGGCGCGGGGGAGGGGGGGGCGGCGGTTTCCCACTCCGGGGTGTGTGTGTGTGTGTGTGTGTGTGTGTGTGTGTGTGTGTGTACGTTCAGGGGAGGAGGAGAGAGCTCCCGAGTCCCCCCCTTTTCTTTTCCGCAAGCAGGGGCGACATTCTCGCCTACATCAAGTGGGGTAACTTTGATTCGCCTCCTCCTCCGGTGGCTCATGCATTGGAGAAAGACTCAGTTGGAGGCGACTCCAGCGAGTCGTGGTTTCCCCAGCGCAGCGCCGAACAGGGGGAAGCGCAGCTCGGGTCCGGATTGCGGGCTGCCGGGCTGGAGAGGCCGGCCTGGCATCGCCGACTTCCCGGGGCGCCCGGGCCCCCTCGCCCAGCCCCGCGGCGCGCAGGAAGGCGCCTCCCGCCAGCCCAGCGCTGCAGCCCGGCTGCTGCTGTCGCTCAAAGGCGCCGACTCTGGCCGCGCCCGCATCGGGGTTCTTTTCCTCCCCGACCTCGGGCCCAGAGCGCGTCCTCCCCCGCCCCCCCGCCAGGACGCAGGCCCCAGCCCCCCGCGCCCCCTTTGTGCAGCCAGCTGGAGCCCCGGCTCGGAGCCCCGACTGCCGCCTCTGCTGCCTTCCCGGGCGGGCGCGGAGCGCAGAGAAAAGTTCAAGCCTTGCCCACCAGGGCTGCAGCTGCCTGTTAACCCTCGGAGCGCTGAGGCGCGAGGGAAGGACCGGGGATCCGGGAGAAGGCGGGGGGTGCGGTGCGACCGAGACGTGATTGTCCAGCTGCCGCCTCTGGATCTCCAAGATCTCGGGAAGTTTGTGTGCAGGAAAGCATACTCCGAGGAGGAGGCCCGACCGGAGGTGCGGGCCGCTGAGGGGCACGCCCAGCCCTGTTCTGGGGCCTGTGGTTTCTGAGAGAGCAAGGCTACTCCGTCCCCGAGGCTTCCCTTGAAGCCCGTGGGACTCGGGATGAGCTGGCAGCCTACAAGTGGGTGGGTAAGATCAAGGCAGGGCCAGGCAGAGAGGAGGGAAGGAGACAGAGAGTGCTTTCGGGTGCTAGGAATGGGCGTTGAGTTCCTGGCCAGGACTCTTGGGTGCCAGGGGCCTGGGCACATGTGTGAGTGTGTGGGAGCCAGGGAGGGCGAGGCAGGCAGGATCCCAGGCGAGGGCTGGCTGGGATGTGGGGGTGCAGGGCATGGAAGGGAGGCCACTGCTGGATCCATGTTGGGGTTAGACTTTGGAAAGGGGCCAGTGTCCCAGGAACGCAGTGACCATGTAAATGACTTAAAGTGGGGGCTAGTAGGTGGATGCTGGTGTCTGGGGACCGGGTAAGGTGCCTGGCTACGGAGCCCCTCCCCCACCCATGCTTTCCGTCTTCCCTGGATACACAGCCCCCATTCAGAACTGCCCAATTACACTCCTTTCCTAACAGGGCCTTGCTGCCTGATTCTCTTGGGAGGGGGGGGGGTGGTGTCCCTGTAACCTCAAGTCCTGCCACAAATCTTATGTCTATCTGTGGACCAGTTTTCCAGACTTTCTTGACTCCAATGGTCCCTGAGGCTGTATGTATGTACATATATCCCTATTTAGCAGGACGGTTCAGAGGATGCTTCTGATTCAGACAGGTCCTCTCTGCCATATGCTACTGGTACCACCTTGGGCACGTTGTTGAACATCTCTGGGCTTTCTGATTCTCCACTGTAAAATAATCTCTCCGCCTTCCTGGGATCGCCAGGCAGATTGATTGCATTCAACAGGATGTCCTAGGTAATGCATTTACCATGAAGCCTGGCACACTGGAACTGTTGGTGTCTGGGAGCACTTCCCTCCCACCCTGCCTTTCCCTAGGGCTTTACAGTCCTTTTCTCTCTCAGCGTGCTGGGACCTCAGTCAGGGTCGCAGGGCTGGCCCAAAGTTATGCCTCCTTTTGAGCAAGACAGACCATGCGGCAGCACCCAGCAATCCCTGTGCACTAGGGGCTCCTCACAGGATACCTTTTGCAAAGCAACTGGTGTCTTCTCCTGCAGGGCCCAGCCAGCACAGGTGGGTTCTGCAGGCTGTGAGCTCACTCAGTTCCTAAGTGTGGGGCAGCAGAGGTGTTACCAGGAATCGAATCGCCTGCTCTCAGAGGCTTGTTTCTGTCTTACATTATTACCCGTAATCAGAGCAACCGTCCACATTAGGACGCTAAGTGATATCCTGGTTGCAACAGCACCTTGCAGAGAAATCATTTTGGTGTAATTCATTTCATGGGCAAGAGGTTCCAGGCCACAGCTCCGTGTGCCATAGGGAAAAGCGGGGAAAGTCTTAGAGCCTTTGAGTCCACCAGCGAAAACAGAACTTTCTTGAGGCAGAGAGAAAACATACGGAAGGGAAAAACAATGTAATAAAGCAAATTAGTCACTCGGTCCTAAGTGGTGTTCAGGCAAGCATGTATGTGTTTTTCCATCACAGTTGTAATATTCTGGGTCTGGCTTTGGAAGCCATCAATCTCTGTAAGTTTATTGGCTAGGCTGCTCTTTTAGGCATTTTGGAAAGGGGAAGAGGAATTCTAAGCAACAATGGCTGGAAGCTGGCAAAATTGAGAGACAGTGGCCTCTCTTCTCCCCTGGGGTGTTTTGGGAAAGGCTGTCCCAGAAGTGGCCTCTGGCATTTGGCTATGATAAATAATGAGTGTGAAACAAATCAAGGGAGGCATGACATAGAAATTCCACTGTAAATATGATTCCCCGCCCCCCTATTTGGGTATGGCTTACAAATAGCCAAAAGTTCTAACAATGAATGAGTAATCCCCCAAGAATTAGAATTTTAGGGAGTGGTTCAGGTTTGGAGAGCAGTCACTTGGGAGTGACTAAAAACGTTCCACAGAGTTCTGAGATGTTGATTTAAAATGGGGCTCTTTCTTGGAGGCAGCATCTTGATTTTCAGGATTCTAAATGAGATCCTGTGTGTTTTGTACCCCCAGAACATCATATATTGTAGTTTAAGGGCAGTGTTTATTTGCAGAACCTTTCTGATGAGGAGAAAAGATTATGGGAGTAGCAGAGGGCACCCCCAGCCCTGACGTGGGGTCCACATGTGACAACCCATAAGATTTGAAACACACTGGGGAAAGAGACGTAAGTGGTGAGAAGAGTCAAAGTGGTAGAGTTCAGATGGCTGAACAATTTTTTTAGCAAGTTCCCGAGGAGATTTAATAAACTGCAAGGCTGAATATGTGATCTGGAGTTTATGTAATGCCACAGTCTATATTAAAAGCCCAACAGTCATCTTAGCTAATCTCTTCTGCTCTGCTTCCCTCCCTTCTCTCCTTTGCTATCTTTAGCCCTTGGGTTTTCCATTAAATAAAATCTAATTCCTTCTAGAAGTGTCTCCTATGTGTTATAGTAAAATTGCCTCACAAACCAATGTACCCAATAAGTGCAGTGTCTAGAAGGGCTGGCATTTGCCTGTGTGCATTGAATCTCAGTTGGAAGTTTACTGTTTCAGCAAAACTACGGGTAGGCTCTTGAGAATATCCTTCTTTTCTTTCCCTCCTTCCAGAAAGACTGTTGCTTGGGAGAATCCAGTTTATTTCCGTTCAGTGGAAGGGAAGGAAAATGCCAAGCTATGGATTCAGTGACAGTCATATCGTCGAAATAGTCAACAGTGTTTCCTATTTCTTTGTGCCTGTGTCCATCTCTGTGTGTTTTGATCTTGTTTTAATACCTGTTGAAAAATTTCTCCAGAAGAGGGCTCCATCCACAGCATTACAAAATTCTGAATCTACAGCTGCTATATTTTAAAGAACCTCAGCATAGTCGCTCTATCAACACACTACTATTCTTATTCCCAATTATTTTCTGGAAGCTACCCCAATGAGAAATTCTCCCATTTTGCACTCAGTACCTTTCCTCCTTTATTCCCTACTATAGTTGCTTCTGTTCCATCTTATTCTTCAACTACGTTTCCCCTCTGAGTATTAGAGCAGGGAACATTTCAAAGACCTTTGTAGACAATGCAATATGAAATGTGAGGAAGTTCTGAAATTTCCTGGCATTTGATTTCATTTGGACCTGGTTTTTCTCTTTAGGCAGCCAAAAGGCAGGCACAGTTACCCCACTAGGTAACTACCCAGAAGAATGACTCATGAGCCGGATTCACTCACCCTCCGGCACCAGTTGAAAAGGAGAGGGAAATATGTCTGTCATCCAATTACAATAATCAGTTGGGCAGAATCAAATCAAGTGACCAGTGGTTTTGGCATTGTTTCCACTTAGCTGCGGGCAAGGTGCCCACACGCCTGAGAGAATCGGAGCCTCCTGAAGGTTGCTGCCAATACAGTTCCCCGCAGCCTGTCTCCTCTGTAGCTACCTGGGGATCCCCTGGCTCCTCCTCCCTGAGCAGACAGGACAGATGATGATGGGCTGGACTGTAGGATCCCCTTCACTAGGCACTATGTAGTGGCTTAGAGTAGAAAGCAGATGCTCTAAGGGCAGGCCAGAGAAGAGAAGAAATGGCGTTTCAAACTTGAAACACAGACTGAGGTAGGGTTCGTGTTGGTGAATGGGTCACCCTTTGGCCCAGCAGGTTGAACCTCGAGACACCTGCCTGGCTGTACTAAAGCTCACACATCCCAATTCTGCAACTCTGGCTTCTGGGCAAAGCAGCCACAGGCAAAATGTAGGTTATGGATGTGTTTTGTTGAGCCCAAATGTTTTGAAAAGTTGGAAATCGTACATTAAAAAAAAATCCAGGTCTCCTGTATTTCTTAAAATGTCAGAAGGTCAGGGAAACTGAGAGCTGCCCTCCCACTTGGCCACACTTCACTAGAGGGGAGTTACTACTGCCCCCTTTAGGCGGGACATGCCTCTGTAATTTGCCACAGTCCCCACCAGCCCCTAGTACTCACCCACTGGTTGTACCTGCTTATTTTGCCCCATAGCCATTCGTGTTGGGAACTTCCGCTTTCACACATTTTGAGACTTAATCGCATTGATGCGGTGTGTGTGTGTGTGTGTGTGTGTGTGTGTGTGTGTGTGATAGGCTATTTGGAAAGGAAGGGACATGCCTCTTTTTGATCACTGTGATTGAACTAGATTGACACTTGCTTTGGAAGAACAAAGGGGACTGCACCTCCTTCCTGAGAACATTCCTACCATCAGTGCCGTTGGGTGACTGGGGGTACCCAGAACACCAGGACACCCAGATCATCGCTCCATGGGTAATAGTTACACCCAGAGAAGTGATGCACCGCAGCTTTGAGTCAGTCAGGGTGTGGGTACAGCGGAGTGTTGGTACAGCCCAAACATTGCTCTGCATCAACAGTCCCAGGGCTCTGGGAGTATGGATGGCATGTAGGACCCAGTGCGCTGTTAGACCAGGAAGCATCTGTGCCCTTGGAGTACAGTGACTTTCTGGGCATTGTCATTCCAACAGAGTTGCTCACCCACAGTATGCGTGTCTTCAGAACATCACAATAACTTATTGTACTCAGCCCTGCAGGGGACTCTGGGAGCACCGAGCCAGCTCTCAGAGCATTTGTAACTTCAAGGTAACGTTAGTTCCAGAGCTTTGTTGCCTAAAGTACTTTTATACACAGGACATTGTTACCCCTACCACCAACTGGAGTTTGTATGATGTTTTTATAACTGTTTTTAATACTTAACACCCACTATAGTCTACCCATAGTGTTAATGCTGTAATTGATGTCCTCTGGCTCCATAAATACTAGACTAATCTGTCCACCCATCCTATCCCAAGAGGTAAGCCTCAGATAACTTGTTTTCCTTAGCCTCAGACCTCAAAGATCAGGGTAAATATAACTATACATATACAAAAAAAAAAAAAAAAGGTGATTGTTTTTCCTCCGTCAGTTGCCAAGAGAAGTCAAATTCCTGAAAATTAGCATTAGGAATAGGCACGTTTTGACATGTCATGTCTCATTTCAAAGGCCTCAGCAGGCGTCACCCAATCTGCTACAGAAGCACAAAGCCCCTGTGTCTCCCAGCTGAGTGGAGGCCGGGCTGGGGTGCAGGGCCGCAGCTGTTCGGCCGAGAGCAGCCCCTGCCACATGCCTGGGCAGGGCCAGGAAGTGAGCTCAGCCTCTGGAGGAGCCCAGGGACCCAGCAAGGAATGTGGCAGACTCCATCCCTGCCTTCTGCGGCCCCCGGGCCAAAGTCTCTCTCCTCTGGGGGTGGCAGGGAACCGCTTCTCCACGAGCTGCCTGACGCGGTGCCTGCAAGTGCCTGGAGCTTGGGCCTGTGTGGTAATCTCCCTCTTAGCAGGAGTAGGGCCTGCAGAAGTTTGCCAGACCCTGCCCGCGGAACCCGTGGATGGCTCAGGCCATACGGGCTCTGCCTTCAACTGCCATGTGCTGCTGGGCATCTGGGATCATCTAACTCAGGGGTTGCAAAGGGCAGCCTGTGGGCTAATTCTTGCCTGCAGCCTGTTTTTATAAATAGTTTTATTGGAACATAGCCATGCCCATTCATTTATAGAATTGTCTATGGCCGAGCGTGTGCTATAACAACAGAGTTGACACCATATGGCCACAAAGCCTAAAATATTTACTATTTGGCCCTTTACAGAACAAGTTTGCTGACTCCTGTTCTGACTCAAAATGACAGCCAGAGGGACTGTAGGGAACTTTCTCAAGGGGCAGGGAGCCATTAGGGTTTCAGTCATCAGGGACTGTCCCCTCCAAGCCCCAAGCACTCAAACAACTTGACTTTAAGGAGATTTACCTGGGACGGAGTGGATCAGTAAGTATCTGTGATATCCACAGGGGACCTACTGTGTGTTCAGGTTATGACTCCTGGTAAGGCCGACTCAGTCTCTGCTCTCTTGGGGTTCAGGCCTCGAGAGAGCCCTGGGCAGTGGAGATCAAGGTCAATTACTGAATAATTCCAAGCAGAGAAACTGCTATGACCGAAGAAGACACAGTTGTGTGAAGTTGTGCTGTTCTATCCCGTGTGCTGGTCTGTGCCTCGTCTTTCTCCCCCACTAAAATATAAGGTCCATTAGAGCGCATGCTGTTGTCTGATTGGTTTACTTCTGCATCCCTAGGGCCTAGGACAGTGCTGGTGTACAGCAGGCCCTCAGCAAACGTGAATGAATGAATGAATGAATGAATGAATGAATGAATGAATATAAGAAAGGCATCAGATCCAGATGAAGGACCTGGGAGGCTTCCCTGATAGCCTGATGCTTGATCACAGTCTGGAGGAGTAGTGAGCCTTGCAGACAGGGGAATGCCAGAAGGTGTGGGCAGGGAAAAGCATTCCAGGCAGAAGGCACAGCCTGGGGGAAGTCTCTGTGCGGGAGGAAATAACCATGATAGGAGGAGCAGCCGGGTGGTGCCAGAGCCCCTGGGATTTGGCAGCCACCACAGGGATTTTGGTGTTTGTCCTGGAGCAGTGGGAAGCCATTGCAACTAATAAGGGGAGGGTGTGGTGTGCCAAGGTCATATTTTCACTTTGGAAAGGTCACCCTGGCTGTAGTGTGGGGAATGGATCGACACCGGGTGCGAACGGAAGTGAGAAGCCAGTCCAGGCCTGAGGTCGCAGGAGTAACAGTGCAGGAGAGAGGAAACAGACGCACCACTCAGAGCATCCAAGAGACATTTAGGGCAGAACCTGGCAGGGCTCGGTCCCTGGGTTCGCAGGTGGCAGAGCACGGGCCAGGGAGGGGTGAAGTAGCGAGCTTGAGTTCTGACTCTTTCAGTTGGCAGGAAGCTGCCAATTGCCCAAAGAGGGAAGCCAGGTGTTTGACATCATAAGCAGGGTCTGAGGGCCGTTTCCATGGGGCTGTTAGCCAGCCTGCACCAATGCTCCTTGGGAGAGGCATCCCGGGCCCCCATGACACCCATGCTCATGGATCCAGTCCGTGTTCGCACCTGGGACGGGCACTGTGGGGGCCTGGAAGTGCCCTTGTCTAGAGAGACTGATGCGTCGCCTCTATAATTAACCAATCTCTGAGGCTTTTCATGCAAAAGATATTTGGGAGAAACATTGCCAAGCCCTTTAATCGTTTCTTGAACATTCAATCAGCAGCACTAGAAATATTTCTTACATGAAGCAAATAATGATCTACTACTTTCGGCAATCACTTTCCGAATGCTAACAAGTCTTCATTTCTGCATGTTGGATGTGGCCTTGGTGACTCTTCTGTTTCCAGATGCGGTAGAATCTTCAGCTGGGTGCTGGGGAGTAGTATGCTGGTAAATGTTTAAAAACTGGCTCTCTCTCTCCCTCAAAAAAAAAAAAAAAAAAAAAAAAAGAGCACAGCTATGTTATCCTCCAAAGATGAGGGATACACAGGTGTCTGCTCCTTAAGTATTTATTGAGGAATTTAGGGAATTCGTAGGGAAACAGGATGGGCCTGGAACCTGTTCTCAGGGGGCTTGCTACCTACAGAGGGCAACCGCAAGAAAATAAATAGCTGAAATAATACGAATTTGATAATTGTTACAATAGGAGACAATAGAGACTAAAACAGCTCAAAGGGGTGGTTGCTGTGACCTCCCTCCCATCCTCCCATTTTGCCCTCCCTCCCCCACCACTTGCACCCATGTTTTCTTCTTTCTTCCCATAATTATTAAAATCTACCAGGGGCAGGGACGCCTGGGGGGCTCAGTTGGTTAAGCTCCGGTCATGGTTTCGCCGTTTGTGAGTTTGAGCCCCGCGTGCATCTGGCTCTGTGCTGACAGCTCAGAGCCTGGAGCCTGCTTTGGATATTGTGTCTCCCCGTCTGTCTGCCCCTCCCCTGCTCATGCTCTGTTCTCTTTCTCTCAAAAATAAATAAACATTAAAAAATTAAAAAAAAAAAAACCTACCAGGTGCCAAGAATGCTGCTGATTTGGGGATGCAGAGGTGAATACAACACCTGGTCCTGAATAGGGCCCGTGCTGGAGGTGACTCAGGGCCCATGGTCTGCTAGGACTCAGAGGAACGAGCGTCTCAGCTTGCTTCAGAGAGTTAGGAAGACTTCTGAGATTTTAAGAAGTGAGTTTGAATCCTGGCTGTCTGCGTGCTGTGTGACCTCAGATGAGTTACTTTATTTCCCTCCTCTTCTGTTTCCTCCTGCGTCTGGACAAGGAGAGGGAGTAGGTGTAACTGCCCAGCAGGGTTCCGGTTAAGTCCACGTATGCTCATGACCCCATCCGGTAGCTGACAAATGCTCTATGGATGCTAAAGGAATGTTGGTGTATTAACTTGCACATACTGTGCTCCAGGGGAGCTTGTGGCTTGCAGGCACCACGGGGCCTTGGCCTTGATCATCTGAGTAACCTAGAGGGGAAGAACATGCTTGTGTATTTAAAATGCATGGGCATTAAAAAATAAATAAATAATGTTTGCTTTCTAGAGAAGGATTTGCCAGTTCCCATATTAGTAGCTCCCCAAAGATGGCTCCCCTTGGGATTTCATGCCTCATAAAATCACTTGATCTGGTGGGATCTTATCTACTAGATGTATCTTCTTAGCAGCTGTTTCCCTGGAGGCTTTTTCAGGGCACTGTGTGTGTGTGTGTGTGTGTGTGTGTGTGTACATGTGAGCACCGTGAGCACTTATGATTATGATTTAAAATATATCAAAATACCTGTAGCAAATTTACTGTACAATTTATTGCTATGTGCTGGTTGCATACATTAGCTCAAATCTTTATTACAAGCCTTAGGGACAACTATTCTTAACCCATTTTATATATGATGAAAAGAAGTGCAGAGTGGTTGAGTCATTTGCCTAAGGCCACACAGCCCCTAGGAATGCAGACCAGGGATTGGGCCCATGCATTTCTGATTCTTGTGCATATGAGTTTTCCTCCATATTTCACTCATGTATGAAAGCTTCCTCCCTTATCCCCCCAAAGGTTGTAAGACTTTTCTTCCTTGACTATTTTGTTTTCTGGCTCTCCTGGAGTTAAAATGGCTACTTGTAGTGACCCCATTTTTGAATTCCTGGTCTCTAAAAGTGGGCCTGGGACCTGGGCCTCCTGTCTGGGTTAATGATTGCAACCTTCAGAACTGGGTTAGCCCAGGATCAGTTATGTTGTCACTGAGTCCTTGCTGTTGACCAGGGACCACCACCCATCCACACTGCATGCTTTGCTCAGCGAGAATGGCTGTCTTGCTAAGAATAGCCACACAGATGCTGGGACTGAGCCAGGGTGTGGTTCCTCTGTGGCCTCCAGCGCAGGTAAATTCTCCCATGGTAAATTTGCTGGCTGTTTCCTGTCTGCTGCTAAGCTCTGAGGCTGGATGGCATTCCTCCCCAAGGATGCTGAGGGGCTCCAGTGTTCCCTGAGCGCCACTGACTACAACAACATTTTCCCCAATCCATAGGAAAATGAGAAATATACAGCCTGCAGCTATATTGAAACACACAGATCTATGGTGCATTGCAACTGAACTGAATCTAACCTGAAGTGTAGTTCTGTTTTACCAGAAGCGTTTTCTTTTTTCCTTTTAATTCAGTTTAAGTGCCTTTAGTCAGGGTAGCCATTGATTCAGTGAACATTTGCTGAGCGCCTATTATGTACCTGGCACTGTCTTCTGTACTGGTGGCATAGCAGAGGGGCTCACAGGGCCCCTGTGCAGGTGGGTGGACACATTCTCACCCTGCCCCAGCCCTCACCACTCCACATGGTGGCCTTGCATTGCTGCCTCTCTCAGGACGTTTGGATCTGTGCACCCCAATGTGTACATCTCATGTTTCAGTCATTTAACAAGTATTAGCTGATCAGCCACTGTGTCGCAGCATGATGCTTTACACTGGGTTAGCAACAGTGGTTAAGAAAGACGGGATTGCCTGCCTTCACAGAGTCTACCTTCCAATGGCGGAGAGAGGCAGTAAACCAGAAAAATAAGTAAATATAATAATTTTGGATAGTGATAGTGCTGTAAAACAATTGCATTTGGATAGTCAGTTGCTCTGAGTTTATCCACAGCCCTCCCTTGGGATGGAAAGTTCATTGTTCTGATGTGATGACCTTTTTAGTTTCAGGGATGAAATGTCCTATTGTTTGTAAATGAAGTTAGCTAACTACTGCCTATCACAGTTTATCTTCAATTTATGATGGTAAATAGAGTGGTAAAGTGTTGTTGCCAAACCTTTGTCCATTCTCTATTTTTTGTTTTTCTTGAAATTTTGCTTTTGGGAATCTAAAGATACGGCAACCGAAGATTTGCACTACAGGTGGGTAATCTCTTTCTGCAAAGAATAAAATATATATCTATAGAATAAAAATATGTCTCTCTTGCAGCTACTCAACACTATCCATGTAGTGTGAAAACAGTTACATACAGTATGTAAACAAATGGGCAGGGCTGTATTTCAATAAAACTTTATTTACAAAAACAGGCAGAGCTGGATTTGGCCCTCAGGCTGTAGTTTGCCAACTTCTGATCAAATCCATTAGCCGCCTTACTGGTTGGTTAAACTGGGATAGGGTCAAGGCCAAGGAGAGAGACGAGACATTTTCTTTGGCCTGTTGTTACCATGAGAACTGTGGCAGTTCTTTAGGGACACAGTATCACTTGATTATTCCACGTTAGCTTTGTTCAAGGTAAAGATTAACCATGAAACATCATTCTCAGACCAGCTCTAAACTATCTAATAATTTAGCTTTTGTAGTAATTATCTGGACTACAATTCTTAAGGCTTCCTTGCCACCCAAAAGTATATTGATGTTAAACACTGTATCTTAGGTTGTGTTCCCCCAAACAGTGACGGAGATACAGGCTTGGATGCAGGGAGCTAATCTGAGAGATGATCCTGAGGCACAGAAGTGAGGAACACGAAACAAGAAAGAAGGAGGGCCAATAAAGAACGTGTCATTGAGCTGGTTATGGTCATGAGCAACTAGGGCTCCTTACTGCCGGGGCCCCTCAGCACTGTGTGAAACTTGCTTCAGAATGATCCCTTTGTAGGATGGGAGGCTGGGGTGAATATCCACTATCCCAGTCTTCCATTGGTCAAGGGTGGCCCCTGGCACCATTAATTTCTCTGTGTTTCCCCACTGAACCTTTGTGGCTCTGGAGGAGCAACCATGGTTTTGGAAGAGTCCTGAGTGGAAAAGTAGAGAGGTGTGGCATGGACTTAGACTGGCAGTATATGTCCTAGGTAGGGCATGAGTATGTAACAGATTTCAGTTGCCTCCCTTACACATTACTGAAAACTTCCTTAGTAGAGCCAATGATAAAGGAAAGGGTCATAGTTGTTTTTTGTTTTTGTTTTTTGTTTTTTTTTTAAACCTGCTGAGTTTGGTTTAGTACCTACCTGCAGGTACTCTCTTTCCCACTAGATGGTACCAGTATGCCAAAGCCCTGGAATGCTACCTTAGGGCCTCATCATTGACATGGATGTATTCCCACTACTTATGAACAATTAAAGGATAAGCATGTTGAGATTGGAGGAACAGACTACAGATATTTGGGGGACAGAAGGTGGCAGGGAAGTGGAGGTTGTCTAAACAGTTACCCTCATTCATTCATTCACTCATTCAGCAACAAATCTTATTGCCCACCCACTAAGTACTTCAACGCTTTTCTCGGGATTGGGAATACAGATAAAAGCAGTGTACACGAAGTCCCTAAGTCCCTAAGCTGGTTGGGGGAGAGATAATAGAAAACGAACCCATAGATGCATGATGTCTGTCATGTGTTGAGTGCTGTGGAGAACAAAGTCCGTGAAGGGATGGACAGGGCAGGGAGAGCACAGCCCCTCTGGTGTCTGTCTGCCTGTCTTGTCAGCTAGTAGGGTGAAAGATTATTTCCATCTGTTTCCTAAACCCCATTCTGCCTCTCACCAACCTCTTGCGATTATGCTTATGTGGTTTATTTTCACAACGAGACTGTGAGCTTGTGGAGGGCAGAAGTCGTGCTTGGCCAACTGGAACCTGCTGCAGCCCACGTCAACCAACTGCTTGTTGGTTGATTTCATTTGTTGGGATTCATTCTGGATTGTTATTGTTGTGGACACACAATAGAGTCACACTTTACTCAGGGGTTAGAGTATTTTAGAATATAAAGTCTAGGTTTAAGGCAAACACAGAGTTGTCATTAACCTTGAAATATCTTAAGTTGCCCACTAAATTGCAGTGTGTGTGGTTTTGTGTATGCATCCCTGTACTGTAATCAATATGTAACAATGTATAATGGAAGCCATAACGTACAGTGCATAATAAAGAATATAGGCAAGATATAATTTTATGGAATTTAATTGCAGTACTTAAATTGTTCTTTTTCCTTCTCTTTTTGGTGGAAGAGCTGGATTTCCATTAGTTAAATGTGCATATGATAAGCCTTCATTGTATTCATTCAAGCTGGTTTCTTAATCATACGATTCCCAGCAGGCTGTGTACTGGGGAGGGCAAGAGCTGTGTTCTCTGTGCTCTGTTCATCTTTGGGTTCCCACCACCGGTCACATGGTTTGGGGCAGAGGAGCAGCATATTAGTCATAACAGTAGTAGCAGCAGTAATGGGGATTCACATCTAAGCAGTGCTTACTCGGAGCTAGGCCCTGTGTGAGTGCTTTCGATGTATTAATTAGCGCATTTAGTCCTCCTAAAGACTCTTTGGTGTATCTACTATGATTTTAATTCCATTTCACAGATGGGGACATTCCAGGAGAACTGGGTAAAGGTCACACAGCTTTTGAGCTCTGGGGCTGACATTCAAACTTGAGCAGTCCTGGACACAAAAGGCCATATATATTGTATGATTCCGTGAAATGGGAAGAATTGTTCAGAACAGGCAAATCCATAGAGACAGAGGGCAAGAGCAGTGGTTGCCTAAGACCCGGGGTGGGAGGAGCAGGGAATGGGAAGTGGGATTTCTTTTTGGGGGGTGATGGAAGTGTTCTGGAATGATATAGTGGTGATGGTTGCACAAGTCTGTGAGCCTACTAAAACTACAGAATTGTATACGTTAACAGGTTCAACTTTATACAATGTGGATTATGTTTCAGTAAAGTTGTTGTTAGGGGCTCCTGGGTGGCTCAGTCGGTTAAGCTTCCAACTTCGGCTCAGGTCATGACCTTATGGTTCGTGAGTTTGAGCCCTGCATCAGGCTCGCTGCTGTCAGCACAGAGCCCACTACATATCTTCTGTCCCCCACTCTCTGCCCCATCCCCCCTTGTGCTGTCTCTCTTTCTCTCTCAAAAATAAATAAGCATTAAAAAAAAAAAATAAAGCTGTTGTTAAACAGAAAAGCAAGCAAACCTCAGGCAGTCCAACCTTAGGGCTCTTGTGTGGCCACCCCTGACCCTTTCCTGCTCAACAAGTGCCTGTGACATTCTACTGTCTTTACCTGCATTAACCCTGCTATTCCTCAATAGGTGCCTATCATCCACTTCATTTCAGAGATCAGAAAACCAACGCAGACATATACTGAGGAACTTGGGGCTGGCAGTTCTGGGCCTGAAGTATACCAGTTTTCACACGTTTCATTTTTCATTTTATTTTTTCAATGTTTATTTACTTTTAAGAGAGAGAGAGAGACAGAGAGAGTATGAGTGGGGGAAGGGCAGAGAGAGGGGGAGGCACAGAATCTGAAGCAGGCTCCAGGCTCTGAGCTGTCAGCACAGAGCCTAACATGGGGCTCAAACTCACAGACCACGGGATCATGACCTGAGCCGAAGTCGGCCGCTTAACTGACTGAGCCACTCAGGCACCCCTCACACATTTTATTAATTAAAAACAACCCTGGTAAACCAAAGCTGCAGGCAACTTGGCCCATCAGAAATAAAGCAATGTTTTGCAGATTTGCAAAGTGGATTAAGGTCCCTCTCTGCTAACTGGTCATTCTTCCTCCCTGGCCCAGGCCGGTCTGGTGTAGAGTACTGGCACTAAGGCCCAGAAACTTTAGGGTCTTAGTGTGTGTTAGTGAGGCTGATTTCTAAAAGTAATAAACATAAGTGGCCCAGGAAAGGGGAGAATAGGGGGAGGGGGAGAGAGCTAATTGACATGCTAAGTGTCATTGTATTCAAGTTGACACCAGATTGCTGAAAGGATTTATCCAAATTAACAAGAATGTTTGGCACCCCTTGGCAGGTTCAGTTGAAGACTTCATGGCCTGGCAATGAGAAGGCATCTGGGGTCTAAGGCAGGGGAAGGAGCTCTTTGATCCTACACTTGGCACTCAGCACCTCCAAATCCAGGCCCCCACCCCACCGAAAACATTCCCCCATCAGCACCTGCCACCCCCACCAGATGTCTCTTGATTCCCAAGCTTCCTAAACATGAAATATATTCCTCTCTGTCTTCACTCTTGTGTTGATGATTTGTATTTCTCTTTCATGTTTAAAATGCAGAGGGATGAAGTCATTAGGGGAGCACTGTGCAGCAGGAATGGGCAGCAGGGCTTGCCCCTGGATCAGTCCCAGGATGCCTATTTTGTGCTCCTGGAGGGTGTGGATTTATAAAGACAAAGCTGAGGGACTGTAAATGTCTTCCCGAATCTCTAGTCTGGAGGAGTAGCTGCAATTTGGGCTGGAACAGGAGCTGGGATTGAAAGGGTTCTGGCTGAGATCTGGTTTCCCAGGTGGCTGGCCTCCGGGTGGCAGGGACTCTGCTGGGCCCCCTGGATTCCTTAAGCTTTCCCAAGTAACAACAGGTGACTATACAAAACCACATGCGTCTATGATTTTCCAATGTACTGTTTTGTATTCTGAAGAGGTACTGCTTCCAAAAGAGGTTATTAATAAGGGTTCTGGGAAAAAATAAAATATTGCCTGACCTAATATTTTGGGAAACTCTGGACTTACCCACAGAAATGAAACAGGTTGTGTTTTGTTTTCCACAACTGAATGTCTCTGAGGCTTTAGTGAGCATTTGAGGCTCAAAGAGGGGCTCCCTAAGGCTGCATTTCCAATGCTGTTGCTAAATTCCCAGGGGTAAGGGAACTCTTGCATAGAGTATGTCACTAGATAGTGATGCACAGGCTACATATGGGAAACAAATTGTGGACTCTGGGGTCTCCGAGTTTGGGCCTTCACCATCAGGACCAGCAGTGTCAGCATCACCTGGGAGCTTATTAATGCAATCGTCCACCCAGCATCTACTTATCCAGAGCTTCTGGGGTAGATCCTGCAATCTGTATCTTCACACAGATGCCCTCCAGGGGATTCTGATGTTCCCTCAAGTTTGGAAACTGCTGCTCCAGTGGGTTTTGTGGGGAGAGAGACCTTCCTGATGTCGTGCTGGGTGAAGGAGGGAAACATTTGCCAGGCTCCTCTGAAGAAAGTGGAGATTACAAAATGCAGACCACAGAGATATGGGAGTGGAGGCTGAAGGTTCTGCTCTATCCCATTATGGCCACGGGGTGTTTACTTCTGGGAGACCCTAAGCTGTGCTCACAGAATGCCTTCAGGGACAGCTGTGGTCCACACAGACAGTCCAGAAGACCTGGCATGATGACAGAAGAGGCATCTGGGAAGTCTGTGTAGGAGTGGCAAAACTCATCTTAGGTTTTTATCTGGGATTCTTTAAAAAAAAGATTAATAGGAGAAAAGCCAGCAGCTTATTAATATGTATACCACATATATACATAGTAGATACCCAGGGAAAACATGAGTAACTTGCAGAGTTGGCTTGGAACTCCAGCTTAGATACCATCTTAAGCTAAAGACAAGAAAGAGAAAGGTGTGGGGAGGCCAGTTGTGAGGATGTAATGGGATTGAAAACTAGAATGAGGTTTGTGACGCAGGGTTAAGTCAGTGCCTTCTCCATTGATAAGGATCTGAAGTTGTCTATAGGGGATAGTATCTGTTCTTCTTGGTGGAAAGGGGAGGAGGGACAGCTTTGTAAATTCATGTCCTGTTTTTAGGCAAATAGGAGGAAGTCAGTAAGGTTTTCTTTTATCTGCTTCTTCTCAGTTGCCTTCAGATCAAAATAATCCTTATGACAAAGTGGCATGTTTAGGGTGGCATATTCTTCTATCCTTCATCTGACTTAGCAGCCGCCTACTATGTGTGCATAGTATGTAGTGTGTGTATGTATGTATATACATACACATATACACACAGATGTATACATATATACATATATAACATGCATACACATATAATAGATATACACAAACACACATATATAACACATTCATATAAATACATGTATATGTTACATATATACACATATAGTACCTACCAAGACCTAGTCACTGTTGGCAGCTACTAAATTCTAGGCTCTACTCTTTGAATTAAGTTTTCTAAGGTGAATCAGACAGATCCAGAAGCTGCATTTGCTGATCTTGTAGAGATTACAGACCCGAGGGGAGAATGACAGACAGTGACACCGTGGGGTCTGTGAGAAGAGCTAAGTCTACAGCTCTTGGATTTTGAAGACCATCCAGGATAATTCTTTGTGTGCCATTATAAATCTTTGCTGATATTTCTGATATTTCCCATGATTCTTACTTGTGAAATATATTCTAAATGAGTTGTTCTCAAATAGGGGCATTTGTGCCTCCCAGGGGACATATGGTAATGCCTGGAGACAAGTTTGCTGTTCACAACTGGAGAGAAGGTGCTATTGGCACTTGGTAGGTAGAAGCCAGGGATGATGTTTAGTATCCTACATTACACAGGATGGCCCCCACCTCAAAGAATTATCCCAACCCAAACGTCAATAGTATGAGGGTGAGGAACCTGGTCTAAGTATAGTGCTTCATACTCCCCCATCACACATGGGAAGATTTGTCTCTACTCCATCCCATTCTAGAAGCCACACCCTGAAGGTGGGTTTGTGGAAAGAAAACTAGCAGCAAGCCACTGTAAATGTGTAATTTTTCAAAAGGTCAAACCACGACTCTCTGATAAATATAAACATTAATTCATTAATTTGTGAGGGAACCAATAAGATGCTACGATGGTTTCAAAGGGCATTTGAGAAGCTAGGGTATTTATGAGCAATTTGGCAAAGAAATGTTAGAGTGAGAAATTATGTTAGTTTCTACTGGATGAAAACCCACAAGTAACTGGAAGCTTCACTAATTCTGAGGCTTTCCATCAAGATTAAATAAGGAGTTGAACTAAGAACATGTTTCTAGGCATCTACTGGTGACCCTTGTCCCTCATTGATTTTCAAAGGATTTCCATCCATCATTGTGGCCTTGTTTACAAGCTTTGGATAATTTTTTTCTGATTCCTCAAACATGGTTTTTAATTTACTAGTGCTGCCTTACTTGAATTAGTTGTGAAATATGGGGCAAAGAAATGGAAATCAGTTGAGGTCTAGGAGATGGTGGAAGGAGAGAGTCTAGTAGGTCAAGATGGCTGTACAGATGCTACCTGTTAACTGCCTTCAATGAGGCATGCACTGTGCCATATGCTTTCACTTAACTCTATTAGGTGAGACTTGCAATTGTCCACATCTACCGATGAGGAAACTGTGTCAGAGGGAGAGTCAGAATGTCAGTAGCAGACATGTGCAGAGTAAGACTGAAAGTGTGTGGGGTCAAGACCAAACAGGGGAGAGATGAAAGGAAGGGGAGCTGTTACAAGCTTGAGGGAAGCATGAGTCCAATTAGAGGCAGAAATACTCATAGCATATTCAGGGGGCAACAAGGAGGCTGTTCTGGGTGACAGTAAATGTGAACACGGTGTGAAATTGGATCAGTGCTAAGGGATGACACTATTAATAGTATCCATGTTATTTTAGCCAAAGGATCTCACTATTGCTACAGGGCAGTTCCTGGCAGTAACCCATGGTGGTTAAGAGCCCAGGCCTTGGGGGAAGCTGGAATTGCACTTTGGACCTCAGCTCTGCCCCTGGAGGGCTGTGTGGCCATGGGCAAATTGCTTAACATCTCTGTGCCTCAGTTATCAGATCTATTTAATGAGGGCCACGATACCTACCTGATACACCTGGGATGGGGACTCAAGACAACTCTGTAAAATCTTGGCTGAGCAAATGATAGACCCTTGGAAAATGGCAGTTGGTTCTTTAAGGAGGTGAATAGGCAGGATTAGGCAGATGATGGTTGTTAGCCATTGGTCTGTTCAGTGTCACAGTCTCAGTCTGAGTTCCCTCCAAAGCAGATTCTGAAAGGAGGGTTTGAATGCAATTAATTCACCTGGAAGGTGGTCCAGAGAAAACTGGAGGGGGTGGGGAAGTGAGGCAGGGAAAGGAGGGCGGCCATATGAAGTGTCTTCTATTTAGCCAGTTGCTACTGTGGCTGCTTGGACCTTAATTCCCCTGTGGACCCTTGGGAGCCAGTGTGGAGTATTTCAGAGTTATCCCACCTGAGGGGCATGGGATCTCTAGACTTTATGTCACAGATCCGGGTGGGCGTTGTTTTGGAGCTGCCCCAGGTGGCATTGATATTGGGCACTACTGGACTTCTGGGTATGGACTCTGGTCCCAGAGAAAGCCATCAGCAAAGACGTGTGGCATTTTTCACTTGGATGTGGGGCCAGCCCTCTAATGGAAAGGCCAGAGGGGTATGTGCTTGGAGGTAGGTGGGAAGCCCTCAGCATCTTCTGTAGTTGGTATCAAAAGGCAAAGAAGCAGTAATGCTGTCTGGGCCAGTGATCTACATCTGAGAAGTTAAAGGAACACAGCTAGGTATAGAGAAAGATATACAGAAATACTTGTCTGCATTGTATGTGATAGCCCAAATTGGAAACGATAACAATAGTCAACATCTATTGAGTGTTTGCCGTGTGCCTGGCTCACCTAAGTGCTCAGCAAATAAGCTAAATTCTAGCAAATGACAACTGGTTAAGTGACTCAATGGAATATTACATAGGCATTGAAGAGGGCAGTTATAAAGACAGCAATGGAATGGAGAAATCGCCTAAGTGAGAAATGAATACGGAACAGGAGATTCTGTGTGGAGTAGGGTTCCTAATAAACAAACAAACAAAGACTCTGTATATGGGAAAGAGGGATGAAGTCTGTAAGGAAATTTATCAAAAATTTTGTTCATGTAATGGGTTTGTGAGTGATTTCTTTCCCTCTAGTTTACAAATCTCCACTGATGTGCATGTATTACATTTATAATGAAGAAATAGAGTCAATTCAAAAAAGTGAAAAAAGAAGAAAATAACTTCTAAGACATAGGTTGTGGAGATCCAGCAGAGGTTTTGAGGAAGGGAATGGAAAATGATATTTCAGAAAAATTAACCCGTGGGTGGTGTGGAAGATGGCCTGGATGGGGGAAGACCCAAAGTAAGAAGTTCAGTTTGTGAATGTATAAAGGCCACAGAGAGTGTGGAAAGGAAACCAATTTTAGAGGCTTGGTAGTTAATGGGATGATGGGGAAGAAGTGGAAAAAATGCCAGAAATGATCCTAAGATTTTACTTTAAGAGAGTTTTATCAGTGATTCTGAGTGATACAGGGATTACTCTGACATCATTTCCCCTGCCTACAGTTGCACTGTGTGGTGTGTGATAGCAACCAATTTGAGTATATGCCACTAGTAAAACATAATGCAATTTCATCTAAGAAAGAAAATTAGCAATGAAACAACAAACATACATTGGGCACCTCTTTGAGACAGGTTTCTTTACATCTACTGTCTCATTTAAACCTAACGGCAATCCTATAAGTTATGTTCTTAATGTTTCTGTTTTACAAGTGGGGTAATAGAACATCAGAGAGGTAAAGGGATTTACCCAAGGTCACAGAGATTCTGAGTTCAGATAATCGTTATTATCTTATGTACATGTGTATATATGGGTAGATGGATGGATGGATGGATGGGTGGGTAGATGGATGGATGGATGGGTGGGTAGATTGGTGGGTGGGTAGATGCATGGAAGGATGATGGATGGATGGATTGGTAACCACATAATGGGGGAGAAATGTAGGGTACTAAAATGTCAGGGTAGAAAAAAGGGAATTTCAAGAAGAAAGTTGCAGTTATCTTAGAAGGTAAAGAAGGAAGGAACTTGGTGAAAGTGCTAGATTCTGGAGGAAGAAGGTGTGGTCACTAGTTCTTTTTATGAGGACCATTCTGGTCAAGTAATGGGAAGTTGCATGAGGGGCTCAGGGGCCAGGACATTGTGATAGAAATCTATGGAATGAGAGGCCAGATCATGTAGGAGCTCAAAAACAGGCACAAGCCTAAGGGATGGATGCAATAATAGGAAAGAGGGGTGATGTAAGGGAGCAAAGGGAAAGATAGGGGAGTGGAAGGAGAAATGGAAAAAGTAAGAGATCACTGGTTAAGAACAAGGACACCAGACAGTCTGGGCTTGGCTGTCAGCTGTACTGCCTGTGACCTTAGCAAACCCCATAACCCTGTTTGCCTCAGTCCCCTCATTTGTAAAATGGGGAGGCTATCTATCTCATGGGCTTCTTAGGAGGATGAACTAAAGCATGTAATGTGCTTAACACAGTGTCTGGCATGCTGTAAATCCAAACCAGGCATGGATCCGGATGCCTTAATGGTCACAATAAATGCCACTTCCTGGGAAAGAGCCCCAAGTTGTAGATCAAGAAACTGGGACTCATTCTCTTAAAGAATGTGGCCCAAGATGGTATACCTGGAGCCCCTTGAACTGCCCAGGACAGCAAGAGGTCCACTGTCTTTTCCTTTAGGAGAAAATAGATTTTACACAAGATCTTAGACCATATGTGCTTTTTTCTTTTTTTTTTTTTTTTAGTTGGAAACTAACTTTCTGCAATTTATAATGAGGCATATTGGGGTGCGTATTCCTGTTATTTTATTTTATTTTTACCAAACCATTAATAAATAGAGGCTGCTCATTAAAGCAAAGTTGGAGGAGTTTTGGAGGCATGGGAGACTGGCTAGGGGAGGAGGAAAGTAGTGAAGCACTTGGAAGATTCGGGGGGCGGATGAAGATCCATCAGACCCCTAGCAAGCACCGTGAACTCAGTGCCCTTTCTCCATTCCAGAAACTTTTATGCTCATATAATTGATGCTTGGAGAAGTCTGCCCACTGCAGTCTCGGCATGAGGAATCTTGAAAGCCTTATTAACCCAGCCACTTAGCCTTTATAAGTGCAACCCCTACCCTGGCTATTTTGGCTCAGGATTAGCTGAGCCCCCAAAAGTTCCACTGTTGGGAATGAGGACGTTCAATTTAATGCCTTTCTCTGGTCGGTTCTCCTCCCCAGTCCCCCTGCCTCTCCAGCTCTGGCAGTTGGCAAGCTGCGTCAATGCTCAGCCTGTGCGTTCCTGCCCTTTGTGATCCTGTAACCTGCCAAGGAAATGTTCTCTCTGAGGCTGAGCCACTGGAGAAATTGCATGCCCAGGATTGATTTTGCATAGTGTAAAAATCAATCCGCACATCGGGCAGTAGAGGCACCCTCTAAGGCTCCAGTCTGCAAGAGAACTAGTTCAGGCTGGTTGGAGGCCCAGTGGGGCAGGGCAGCAAGCAGATTAAGTCAGAAAGTAAAAAAATAAAATACATAGAAAAAAAAAAGATAAAATTGAGGGGTATGCTTCATCTAGCTAGAATGCTTTCTTTCTTTCCGTGTTAATAGGCCTTATCTGGCACAGCTGGCCTCTACCTGTTGCGTAGTTTTGGGGGAAGAAGGAACTTGTGGTCTAAAGAGCACCTCCCGTTAGACACATACTACTGAAGGCAGGTGGGCCCCAGGGGGACACTGTCTGCTTGACATAGTCTCTCCAACGACAGAACTTGAATTTGCTTGGGTGGGGAGACTGAGAACAATCATTTTTGTGTGTGTGCTCCAATAATCATTGTTTACTTAAATTCCACTCTAATAATTAAGTTAAAGTAATGAACATTTATGGACCAACATCTATGTGTCAGGTACTCTGCCGGGTGCTTGTGTACAAGCTGTGGCCCCCCGGAGGACTGAACGACAGTCCATGAAGAGGCGAACTCCTCAGCTGTGAAATGAGATGAATCAGAGTTTGCCTCTTCATGGATTGTCGCTCAGCCCTCTGGGGGCCACAGATGACACTTTGCAGTGAAGGAAACAGCATCAGGGGCCTGTCTCCTTCAGGGACTAATTGGAAGAATCTAGGTCTTCTGATTCTATAGTGTTGCAATTTTATCGGGAGAGAGAGGTGGTGTGTATGCATTAAATTCCTTCTATGTGCCAGAATTTATTGTTCATTGTCTCCGTCTTTAGTCAGGAGGGTGTTGTTTCCCCACTTTACAGATTTGGAGACTGAGGCTCAGAGAGGGGAAGGCATTCAACAAAGCCACACGGGTAGTTGTAGGGGTAGAGCTGGGCTTATGGCTACCCATTCTGTCTTGAGGGTTTTCTTTGCTCTCAGTGCCTTGTCATGGCCATGCCTTCAAAAAGGAAAGTCATGTGATTTCCCAGCAGGCACAATGAGAGGGTGATTCTGGCCTTGGATCTTAGGATTCAGGATGGGTTATTGGTATTAACATTTGAACTGGCTGCTGTAAACGTGATCCTGGCCTGCAGGGAAGATCAGACATGACCGAGAATTCAGGAAGGACCAGCTCTAATTTGGGTCCTTTCATCTTGAAGGATACAAGTTCCAGTTTGCAATTTGAAAGCAACAACGCGTTGCTGCCTTCCTTCTGCCAGTCACAGTCATCAAAGCAAAGTTCTCAGAACATGCTAACGTCATAACACTTTCTAAGGAGATCATTGTTCTGAGCAAGGCTCGGGTTCTGGGAAGGGAGGATCAAATTGTAGTGTTGGACCTCCATTTTTCTGGAGTCTTGTGCTTTGGGAAAGCATTATTGGTTTGTCATTCTGGGCTGTCACCAGTGACACCTCCAGGCTCTGAAAGGTTACAGGAAAATAACAGACCCTCTGGCAGTTTCTAGCAGGTTCTATTTCTCACCTGGGCCAGGATTGTGCATGTGCTTTTTATTCATGACAAGATGAGAAAGGCTTGGTTAAATAAGGATCAGCTGCTCTTTATACGTCTTCTTTCCTGATTGATAGCATCAGAAAGCCATTCATCTGGTTTGAAGATAGACAGGTGGTTCCGTCACTATGCTGTGAGCTTTTGAAGTTTGCTCTGTGATGTGATTACAGGACATACTTAGCTTGTGCTCCAGGGGGTAAAGTTGACCTTTGATCCTACTCCTCATTTAAAAATCACAGATCTTGGAAAATGAACCAATCTAGGAAGATGCTGGAAGCTGCATTTGCTGCTGAAGTTGGCTGTCGAACCAATTTAACTGGCCTGCTTTACCTAGAATTCTGATTCTTCTGATTAAAACTGATGACCTTTAGAGCCTTTTTTTCCCTCAGCAAACTCTAGAGGACATCTGGTCTTTTGTGAGTTCCAATGGGAATCCCAGAATCATGGTGCTGCTGTGGGTTCCACATGCGGAAAGTGTGCTTAACACGGCATCGATCAGAAAAAAGTCAAGAGCATTGTCCAGATTGAGGGTGCATGTTCTTTATCCTTCTCATTCATTCATTCATTCATTCATTCGTTCACTCCTACATTCATTCCACATTTATAGAGTACTGATCATGTGCCAGTTCTGAGATGAGAGCTGGTGATAAGGAGGTAATCAAATTTTAATTTCTGATCCCAGGATATTATAACTCAGAAGGTGAAACAGACAAGATTGCCACCTTTGTCAAGGCAAGATGAAAGGGGCTGGGAGTAAGACCACTTTGGAAAACTGTTTGATTTTGGCTTTGGTACATACCACCAGACAGTTTTCCAAAGTGGTTATAAAGTAGGCAGGAGGGGGGCTTCCGAGAACCTGACAGTGTTTTATTTTTTGACCTCGGTGCTGGTTGCATGGCCCCTTGTGGTAAATACTGAGCTGTGTACTGAGGCTTTTGCACACTTTCTGTAATGCGTTGGTTTAATGTAAATGAAAAATAAAGAAGTAAGGTGTTAGCAGCCGCAGGCTCTCTGGGAGCACAGAGGAGAGACTGGCCTTGCTTGGGAGAGGAGAGAAGAGAGAGAGAGATACTGAGGAAGACTTTCTGGTGGACACGGTGTTTGAACTGGGCCCTGAAGGATCAACAGGAAGTAGGCAGTCAGAAAGCAGCATGGCAGTGCTTACACAAAACCCTCAGTGGGAAGGAAGGCATAGCATTGAGGGGCTGGCAGCTGGGGCTGAGGGGGGCACTGGACTGCTTCACAGACACCATGTCCTGAAGGCAGTGGGAGCCATGAGGGATTTTTAAGCAGTAGAGTGACTCTGTGCAGTCTGGGTTTTCCTTTGCCCCAGTCCCAGAGAGGAAGGCTGAAGACCCCATTGAAGGCACTGAGGGAGCAGAGGAGGAGACAGATCAGACATCAGAAGACATCGTGAAATCAGTGAGGCATGTGAATAAAGTCGAGGCGGGGGTCAGGGAAGCAATGGGGATCTCAGAAAGCTTCTTTTCCAGCCCGATTTCTGGTGAGAACTACTTGAGCCTGAGCGTTGATTTCCCTTATTACATAAAAGCATGAAGGTCCTTATTAGTCATTCCAGAAACATCTATTTCGTGCCCACGATGTGCCAGGCAGTGTGGGAGGCTCTGAAGCTACGGTGACAGAAGACACCAGTCTTGCCCCCAAGGAGCCACCTGTAGAGTGTGGGGCGACGGTGGGGCTGATTCTCTCTGCCTTCAACCTCAGATGGTATGTTTGAGATTACATGGCGGTGCTAGTTTCTTATTCCATTCAAGGTCGGTTCCCTGGCCCTTGCAGCGTCAGTGATAGGGCATTCCCCAAATCCCTTGCAGAAAGGATCATTCTTTCCCCTTGAGTAGATTTGAGCCAAGCATATAATATTGCGTGAATGTTTGAAAACTTCTCCTGGTTCTCAGAATGCAATTCTGACAGTGCTGAAGGCTGCCAATTAAATGAAGATTTAGATAAAGGCTGTGTGGGAGAGGGAACGTAATATTCTTAAACCTAATAATGGTTTCCTTCTGTCTTTTTGAAGCTCTCAAATAATCCTGATTGACTGGCTCTCTGCTTTGGGCATTCCCATTTACTGGACAATTTAATAACATTTAAAATGTTTGACAACCTTTATTTGGGGGCAGACATCCCCAGGGGAGCAGGCTGTGGGTAAGGATATGAATGCCGCGCAGTTAAAAAGAGGAACCAGGGTTTAAATAGGTTCTTTTTACATTCAGAACAAGTCCCCTGCATGCTGCTTATCAGGGGTCACAGAAGGGGTGAGAACAGACTCTCAGATTGTAATGTTAGACATGTGAAATGTGTAGAGACTGCCATGTGCCTTACCTTGAGCTAAGTGCTTTCCTCATATCACCTCATTTACTCCTCAGGGCAGCAGTGAGGTGAGTTCTCTGACAGTACCCATTATGCAGATGAGGCAGCTGAGGCCCATGGCCCTGCAACTAATAATTCATGGGACTGATAGTTCTCCAGCTTGGGCTCATTCTCTTGGCTCTGGAGTATAGGGTGGGCTCCAGGGATTGGAGAGGGGGTTCAGAAAGAAATTCAAGACAATTCCCCTCCCTTTCCCATTGTATCAGGGAATTCATCCATTCGTACATTCATTTATTCAACACATTTATTGAGTTCCAGGTATGGTGAGCACTAAGAAAACAGCAATGGACACAGCCAGGTCCCTGCTTCGTAGAGCTTTTGTTTTAGTGGTTGAAGCAAACAGTAAAGAAGGCCCATTAGTCATAAATGCTGCACAAACACCAAGACACCATGAGCGATAAAGTGTGATGAGGGTGCTTCCTTCAACAGTGTGGAAACTGAGGCCCAGAGTGGGCAAGGTCACCCACATAGGAAGGAGTGGAAACAGGATGCCTTAAGGTAACAGCTCACCACTCAAGGGCTTTACATTTTAGCTAGCATTTAGTGGGCACCTGCTTTGTGCCAGGGTCTTGACAAGGTTCTAAGATGCCCAAGATGCCTAGACACACCCCTTAGACCCTGGCACATCTCCAGGCCAGCAGGGGAGACAGAGAATTAAGCAGAGAGTTAATGTGCAGAATGGCAAATGCTGGGCTGGTGGGATGAGCTCTGATTTTGATTTGGGAGTACAGAGAAAGAGCATCTGGCCCAGTGAGGGTGGGGCAGCCAAAAGGTGATATCTGAGCACCATACTGGCACCATATTGGAGATAGTCAAACAAAGCTGGGAGTGTGGGGATGGAAAGGGGGATTCTAAGCAGAGAAATCAGTGGTTCACAGGTATAGGGCGGAGGGAGAATGTCAGCCGGCTCAGCATGGCTGGAGAGAGGGACGCAGGAGTGCACCTGGTTGCATTTGAATGGTGTGTGTGTGTGTGTGTGTGTGTGTGTGTGTGTGTGTGTGTGTGAGATGGTGATGAGATAGGAGGCTGGAGAGGGAGGTAGGGTTGCTCCTAGTTGCTTTCATTTTTTTCAATTTTCAAATAGACTGTATTTTTAACAGCAGTTTTAGGTTCATAGTAAAGTTGAATGGAAGGTGCAGAGATGTCACAGATACCTCTTGCCCCCACATACACATAGCCTCCTCCACTATCAAAATCCTGCACCACAGTGGTACGTTTGTTACAACTGATGAATCTACACCGACACATCCTTATCATTCAAAGCCCATAGTTTACATTAGGATTCACTCTTAGTGTTGTACTTGCTGTGGATTTGAACTGTGTATAATGGCATGTATTTGGCGTCATAGTATCATATAGACTATCATCTGACTACCCAAAAACCTATGTTCTGCTTTTTTATCCCTCTCTCCTCCCTACCCCCTAACAACCACTAATGCTTTTACCATCTCCATAGTTTAGCCTTTTCTAGAAAGTCATATATAGTTGACCCTTGAACAGTATAGGAGTTAGGAGCACTGAACCCCTGCAAGTCAGAAATCTGCATATAACTTTTGATTCCCTCCAAATGTAAATGCTAATAACCTACCATTGACTGGAAGGAGGCCTTACTGATGACATAAACAATTGATTAACACATTTTTTTGTATGTTATAGGTAGTATATGTGGCGTTCTTATAATAAAGTGAGCTAGAGAAAAGAAACTGTTCTCAAGAAAATCATGAGGAAGATAAAATGCATTCATAGTACTATGCTGTATTTATGGAAATAGTCTGCATATAAGTGGACCTGTATAGTTCAAACCCATGATGTTTAAGTTGTTGCCAAACGTAATTGGAATTATAGTTGTTCACGCTGGCTTCTTTACTTAGTAAAGTGCATCTTAGATTCTCCCATGCCTTTTCATGACTTAGTAACTCCTTTCTTTTTATTGCTGAATATATTCCATTGTATGGAGGTACCACAGTTTATTTATCCTTCCACCTACTGAAGGACATCTTGCTTGCTTTCAGGCTTTGGCAACTATGAATAAAGCTGTTATAAATACTTGTGTGCAGGTTTTTGGGTAGACATAAGTTTTCAACTCCTTTGAGTAAATAAATACCAAGAAGAACAATTACCGCATCATATAGTATGTTTACTTTTGTAAGAAGCCACCAAATTGTCTTCCAAAGTGGCTGCACCATTTTGGATTCTCACCAGCAGTGAATGAGAGTTCCTGTTACTTCATATACTCATCAGCATTTAGTGTTGTCAGTGTTTTAGATCTTGGTCATTCTCATAGGTGTGTAGTGAGTGGTATGTCATTGTTTTAATTTTCAGTTTCCTAATGATGTAGAATGTTGAGCATATTTCCATATGCTTATTTGCTATCTGTATATCTTCTCTGGTGAGATTTCTGTCAATGTCTTTGGTCAATTTTTTAGTTGTGTGTTTTCTTATTACTGAGTTTTAAAAGTTTTTTTTGTATATTTTGGATATGCCTTTTGCAAATGTTTTCTCTCAGTGTATAGATTGTTTTCTCATTTTCATAAGAGTGCCTTTTGTAGAGCACAAGTTTTCAATTTTAATAAAGTTTAGCTTATCAATTCTTTCTTTCTTGGATCATGCCTTTGCTGTTCGATCTAGAAAGTCTTTGCCATACCTGAGGCCATCTAAGTTTTCGACTATGTTATTTTCCAGAAGTTATCTAGTTTTATGTTTCACATTTAGGCCTCTGATCCATTTTGAGTTAATTTTTGTGGATTATGTAAAGTCAGTGTCTAGACTTTTTTTTTTTTTAATGAGGATATAGAGTTGTTTTAGCTGTATAGTCTTTGTTCCAAAGACTGTCTTTGCTCCATTGTATTGCCTTTGCTTCTTTTTTTTAAAAAAGTGTTTGTTTATTTATTTATTTTGAGAGAGAGAGAGTGTGTGTGTGTGAGTGTGCAAGTGGGGGAGGGGTAGAGAGAGAGAGACAGACAGACAGACAGAGAGTCCCAGGCAGGCTCTGTGCTGTCACTGCAGAGCCTCATGCATGTGGACTCCATCTCATGAATTGCAAGATCATGACCTGAGCCAAAATCAAGTGTGGGACACCTAAACTACTGAGCCACCCAGGCACCCATATTGCCTCTGCTTCTTTTTCAAAGATTAGCTGACTATATTTATGTGACTCTGTATTCTATTCTAGTCATTTTTTCACCAAAGCACACTGTCTTTATTATTATAGTTTTAGAATTAAGTTGAGTTGTGTCAGTTCTCTGACTTTACTGTGGTGGCTATTCTGGGGGTTTTGTCTCTCCATATAAACTTTAGAGTAAGTTTGTTGATATCCGCAAGATAACTTTCCAGGATTTTGATAGGGATTGTGTTCACTCCACAGGTCAAGTCGGGAAGAACTGACATATTGCCAATATTGAGGCTTCCTATTCACAAACATGAAATAGGTCCCCATTTGTTGAATTCTTTGATTTCTCTCAAAAGAGTTTTATAATTTTCCTCAAATAGATTTTGTGCATATTATGTTCAATATCTACCTAACTATTTAATTTTGGGAGGTTGCTAATGTAAATGGTATTATGTTTTCAATTTCAAATTTCTCTTATTTATTGCTGGTATTAAGGAAACTGATTTTTTAAATTTATATTCATATAGTTAGTTAACATATAGTGTAGTCTTGGCTTCAGGAGTAGAACCCAGTGATTCATCTCTTACGTATGACACTCAGTGCTCATCCCCAAAAGTGCCCTCCTTAATGCCATCACCCATGTAACCCATCCCCCTACCTACCTCCCCTCCAGCAACCTCAGTTTGTTCTCTATATTTAAGAGTCTCTTATGGGTTGCCGCCCTCTCTGTTTTATTTTATTTTTCCTTCCCTTTCCCTATGTTCATCTGTTGTGTTTCTCCAATTCCACATATGAGTGAAATATGATATCTGTCCTTCTCTGACTGATTTATTTCACTTAGCATAATTCCTTTTAGTTCCATCCATGTTGTTGAAAATGGCAAGGAAAGTGATTGACTTGTGTATATTAATATTGTCTTCTGGAAAGTGGGTATAATTACTTATTATTTTCAGAAGTTTTACTGATTCCTTCAGATTTTGTACATAGACATTCGTGTTATCAGAGAACTAAGACAGTTTTATTTCTTCCTTCCCAATCAGCATACCTCTTATTTTATTTTCTTGTCTTATTGCATTAACTAGGACTTCCTCTGCAATGTTGAAAAGGAGTGGTGAGAGGGAACCTTGTTGCCTTGTACCTGATTTTAGCAGGAAAGTTTTGAGTTTCTTACCATTAAATATGATGTTAGCTGTAGAATTTTTGTAGATGTAATTTTTCAAGTTAAGTTCCCCTTTATTCCTATGCTGCTGAGAGTTTTTATTATGAATAGATGTTGGATTTTGCCAAGTGCCTTTTGTGGACCTACTTATATAATCGTGTGATTTTTTTTTTGTTTTCTAGCTTGTTTATATGATGGATTACATTAATGGATTTAAGAATGTTAAACCAGCCTTGCATACCTGGGATAAATTACATCTTCATTGCATTTTAATATCCTTTTTTCTTTCTGTATCTGTCTCAAGAAAGAGTATAGCCCATGGTTTAAGACTGGAGTCAGGTTGCCTGAATTTAAATTATACCTCTATTGCTTATTAAGTGTGTGGACTTGCGTAAGTTATTTAACTTCTTAGCGCCTCAACTTCCACATCTATTAACTAATATAAAATAGTACTGATCCCAAAGGGTGATTGTGAGATTGTGAATATTAAATTATACCTGAAGAGCTTAGGACTCTACCTGGTACATGGTGGATGTCATGATGGTGTGCCATGCTTATTTCTCTCCATTTAAACGTATTCTAGGTGAGTTCTGTTTCTCTTTGCTTTCCCAGTGCCTATTAAAAAATAGAAAAATAGATCCTCAGCAAAAAAAAGCACTATAGAATAAGTGTATATTTTTCGCACGTGTGTGTGTGTGTGTGTGTGTGTGTGATGAGGAGTCTGTAATTGTACTTCAGTTATACGCTTGATATTCAGATAAATTAGCCCCATAGATGAATTTTCTTGGATTTATCTGATCATAGCCCCTAAACATTTTCCATTGTCTTATGGTGACTTTAATCTCTTTCTGGTCATCATTCTGGATTATTCATAGTAGCTGCAAACAGGGAGCCTACCAGTGAGGTTCAATAGGTATTATTATCCCTATTTTATACAAAATTATGCCATGAGGAAAAAACAATACATAGTTGTTGATAGTTCCCAAGGATTGATACAACTTTTTCAAAGATTTAGCATCATCTGCGTTCCGCATTTAGAAGGTATAACTTGTCTATTTGACCCTGGTCCTGCTACTCTCTCTCCATTTTTATTGTGTTGGAATCAGAACACTCAGTATTACCCCAAAGGTAGAAACGCATCATTCATAAACAGATACAAGATGGGTGATAGCAATGGAAAGATGGTCTTGGCATTGAGGAGGAAATGCCAGAAGCAAGGCTACAGAAGCAGTGTGCCAGCTGAGCTCATGCGCCATTTGTGAGCATTTGTACAAAATTATTATTTTTTCATTTTTTATTTTAAAATGTATTTATTTTGAGAGAGAGAGAGAGAGGGTGTGTTAGTGGGAGGGGCAGAGAGAGAGAGAGGGAGAGAGAGAGAATCCCAAGCAGGCTCTGGACTGTCGGCACAGAGCCTGATGCAGGGCTTGAAGTCACTAACCATGAGATTATGACCCAAGCTGAAACCCAAAGTCGGATGCTCAACCGACTGAGCCACCCAGATGCCCCTCTACAAAATTATTAAAAATGGCAGTGTGTATCCACTCCCATGTAGAAATTGGTACAAAAATTATGTATAAAAATGTACATTTCAGATAAGGAAAGAGTATATCATAGCTGTTGCAAACACACAAAAACCATATGTATGAACACAAACTCCCTTATAGGAAATTTCCTTAAATAAATAATCCTCCCTCCTCCCCCAAAAAACCCACTGTGTCCATAGGAGCTCACCCCAGGGCTGGTACTGTGTGAGGCACTGGGAACACAACAATGAGTGAGATGGACTTGAGGACTCATGAAACTCATGAAAATGTCATTACAAAATGGGAAAATCTGAACATTAGTACAAGGTTTCTCCACCGTGGCACCGTTGCCATTTGGACCAGATGATTCTGTGTGGTGGGTGCTATCTTGTGCAAAGTGGGATGTCTAGAAGCATCCCTGCCCTTGACCCACTAAACCTGCTCCCTCCACCTGTGACCACCAAAAATGTCTACAGATATTGTCAAGTGTCCCCTGGTGGGGGATACAAAATCATTCCATATTGAGACCTTTGCTTTAAGAAAATGGTTATGAAGTGATGGAACATCCATTCCATAGAAAACAAAAACAGCAGCACCTGGGCGGCTCGGTTGAGCATCTGACTCTTAATTTCGGCTCAGGTCATGATCTCACACTTTGTGAGATTGAGCCCTGAGTTGGACTCTGCACTAACAGTGAGGATTCTGCTTGGCATTCTCTCTCTCTCTCTCTCTCTCTCTCTCTCTCTCTCTCTCTCTCTTCCCCTCCCCCAGTGGTGCTCTCTGTTTCTCTCAAAATAAATAAACTAAAAAGAAAAAAAAGAAAAAACTCTTTAACAACAGAAAAAATAAAACTAAAATGGTAACTGGGAAAATCGATGGAAAAATGATGTTGGTTTTTTTAATCTGTTTAATTTTTTTGTTTATTTATTTTTGAGAGACAGAGCACGAGTGGGGGAGGGGCAGAGAGAGGGAGAGAGAATTTCAAGCAGGCTCCAGGCTCTGAGCCATCAGCACAGAGCCTGATGTAGGGCTTCAACACATGAATCGTGAGATTGTGACCTGAGCCAAAGTTGGATGCTTCACCGACTGCATACCTAGAACCCAGGTGCCCCAGTGATGTTAATTTTTAAAAGCAGAAAGAATGACTTCATTTACTCTATAGGTTGCATCCAGCTTGGCTGAGGTTCTAGGTTCAGAGGAAGCTGTTGAGAAAAGGAGGAGAGAAAAATGGTGGCTGGAGTCCAGGGAACCTCAATGAACTGAGTATACTGGTTTACCTAGGATTCAGAACCCAAAGGTAAACACAGGTCAGTCAGGTACAAGTAAAGCAGTCAAATCTGGGAGCGTGGAAATGGAGTGTCAAAAGTGAGTTAAGCCAAGGCAGACAAACGTGGGTCTATCAGGGGTGATATGTAAACTGTTTTGCAACAAAATATGGCAGAGGGACCACCAGTCGTAACAGTCCTGTGCTGAAACCATCCAGTCTGGGCATTCCTGTGCCTGCAAGGGTCAGGGGGAAATCCTACAGGTGAGAGAATACCCATTGACCAGAGTCAGTCCATCTAGCCATGGTCCAACAGGGGCACAGGGGTAATTTTAGATCAAGACCTGGAAAAACGTAAACAGTCAGAGGCCAGGGATGATGTGGAAGAAATAAGGCCTAGTGCCCAGGGAGAAAATCCGTTGGAGGGTTGAGTTATGCTGAATCCCATATACTGTGTACCTGGAACCAAAGACAACAGAGCAGCCTCAGACATAAATTATGTATACGCATGAACAAAGACAGAAAGGGAGCACAGAAAAATGAAAACACTTTGATTTGTAGGGCTTGAATTCAGCATCGTAGGTGATTTTTTTTTTTCCTTCCTTTATTTAGAGGTCTGTTGATGCTGCTACAATTTTGTTCTGGCAATAAAAGTAAAATATATGTGGATGTTAACAAAGATGAGAAGAGCCTTTGGAAGCCTATAACTGGTTAGAATTTAATATTCATTAGGTTTAAGAAAATCTATTAAGTTCATTGAAGAAGTCATAAAGGCAAACCAAATACCCACCTTCTTCCCTCCCAGGAACATGGCAGTGGCCCCTTCAAAGCAGGCCTGGTCTCTGTGAAGGAAGGGGTCACCGAGTAGGTGATGATTGCCCAAGGGCCACTGTGATGTTTCATGCCGGAGGGATACAGCTGTCCATTTCCTCTGCCTCCTCTCATCCTGCTCCAGTAACAGCTCATTGTTCATGCTGACCCAGAGAGGTTGGCCTCAAGCTCTCCCCTCCCCATGTTGTAGGGAGAGATAGTCCTGAGGACACACGCATCATCCATCGTAACAGATTAGCTCTGATCACAGCCTAATTACGTGAAGTGCAGCCAAACCCCTTATTTATGCTTTTCTGGGACGGGCAGGAACAGATAGGAATGGGAAATTGAGGGACATTAAGAAACAGACTAAAATATAGCTTGTCATGCTTTAATATGAGCACTATTAATGATGCATTATTGCAAGCACTGAGTAAAGAGGTTGTCGCCAGCTCATTTATGCCAGGCAGCCAGCAGACCTTTCTTCCCAAGAGGGGGGTTAGTGCAGGTACCTCCTTGGTGAAAGCCTGGCTATCAGCAACAGCACCTTGTGGAAGGCCAGCCTGTTGGGTTGCCGCAGGGCAACTGTGCAACTCCAAAAAGGATGCTAAATGCATATAGGAAGCTCTGTGCCTTGAGGCTACTTTACAGCAAATATATTGGCACATCTGCCTTTTATTCTATTAGAAATGAATGCAAATTGTAGAAACCTGGCTTATTATTAATAGAGAACACCAAGTGTTGGGGGAAACCTCAATTAGGGAATAATGAGCTAGCACTCAGATATTCACACACATACAGATGTGTATCCCATCAGAATATCTAATGGAAACAATTTAGGAAAAAGCTAATGTATGCCCTTCAATTAGGGGACTCATTAAATCTATATTGTCCAATACAGCAGCTACTAGCCACATGTGACTAGTTATGTTTAAATTTTAATTAATCAAATTAAAGAAAATTAAAAATTAACAATTCAGCCCCTCAGTCTCCTGAGGCCCATTTCAAGTGTTCAGTGCCTCCTGTGGCTAATGGCTACCGCATTATTATTTTTTTTTTTTCAACGTTTATTTATTTTTGGGACAGAGAGAGACAGAGCATGAACGGGGGAGGGGCAGAGAGAGAGGGAGACACAGAATCGGAAACAGGCTCCAGGCTCTGAGCCATCAGCCCAGAGCCCGACGCGGGGCTTGAACTCACGGACCGCGAGATCGTGACCTGGCTGAAGTCGGACGCTTAATCGACTGCGCCACCCAGGCGCCCCGGCTACCGCATTATACAGTGCAAGATATAGGACATCTCTATCATCATGGGGACATCTGTTTAACCGGGTTAAATAAATGATGATGCATCCATATAACAGACTCTGCATATTCTCAGATGAACAAGGTAGACACAGAACTTCTAACACGAAGAAGTCTCCTTTGTTTGTTACCTGGAAACAAGTTAGAAAACTTTATATTAATTTTACTTAATAAAACAAATGCAGTGTGCTCACACACACACGTGTACACACATACTTTTTGTATTGCTGTAGGAAAAATAGTCGAAGGGCATTCACCAAATTGTTAGCAGTAGTTGTCTTGAGAAGGAAGTAGATGTTTACTTTGTATTTTCTCGAAACACTTACGTACTGTCTGAATACACTTCAATGAGAGTGTATTACTTCTGTACTTAAAAAGAGATTCATTTGATGAGAACTAATGAGGAAAATTGAGAAACAATTGAGGGCGTTTTCTTTCTCTGGGTCTTTAGTTGTGAAAGCCTGGCTAATGAGGCCACCTGGGTGACCAGACGACTGGATGGCATGTTAGAGAGGGCCATCATGGGAGGGGAAGGGGGCTGGTTCAGAGCAAATCTGTCCCTGCTGCTCTCAAGACACACCCATAGGTGTGCCCTCCTTGTCTTGAATCTTCTGTTCTGGTACAGAGACAAAAGCACCTTATAATCATTTCTGAGCACCTCTTGTTAATCTGAGAGAGTCAGTAGAACTCTCTGCTACCCTCTGCTATGGGATAAAGCAGAGAAACACTGGCCTAAATGTCCAATAGCATTCGGGAGGCATGTGCCACCACCAGCCCACGTCAGCAGCTCCTCTGCCCTGTAGGAAGGGAACAAAAAAACCTGTCTTTTCAGGCTGGTGTCAAAGAATGAAAATCCTGAGTATGTGGGTGAGTGAAGTGCCCTTATCCATCGTATCCTAGAGAACCTACCTCTCTGCTGGCTTTTGTTCTAAGAGAATAAAGCCCAGGAGTGGAGAAGAAATACTTCCTTTTTTAGTTTCCCTTCAGAAATTAATCTCTGTCCTTCAGCATCACAGACCTTCTACTTTGGGGTGCAAGTCACGTGAACTCTTAGGACAGTTCTAGATCCACTTGTGCTCCTATAGCTGTAGGTCATTAGGCAGAGTTCCTTGACTTTGAAACTCAGTCTTATTCTGGGGAAAACAGGATATTACCAGCCCCTAACTTCGGGCGGTTACTCAAAGTCAAAGGGAGAAGAAGGGTGGGCACCTTAGGTCTGGCACAAGGCAAGTGCTACATTAATGTTAGCTTCCGTTGACATTAGTATTGCTTCTTGTCGAGCAACCCTGCCAAACCATTTGCCGTTACCTGTTCTTGTGGCCATTTCTCTTCTCCCCAGAAGGAAGGATTGCTGTCAGAGGGCAAGAGTGTCCTACTGCATGATATAATTTTTTTTTAATCTCCCTGGTCTGTGACAGTGATCTATGCTAGCTAACTGATAAAGTCAGGATGAGAGCCTGGTGCCTGAGGGTAAGAGCCGAGTGATGTCCAGTGGAAGCTGCCAGCCAGTGAGCCCAGCACAGTCCTGGGGTCCTGTTAATGCAGTAGGTGGGTAAGAGGAGTCAGCTATGACTTTAAAGCATAACTTTCCTGGGGAGAAGGCTGGAAGTCTTACCATCTTGATGACAGGGAGAAGAGATCCAAATTTTTCCTGCATATTTCATTAAAACAGCCTCACTTTCTATGGGAGATTTTTTTTAAGTCCCCCCCCCCCCCCCCCCCCCCCCCCCCCCGCCAAAGAGAAGGAAATCTTGTTTATCTTTGTCTATTGAGTGTACTTACAACTGCACCGGGCTTGTTTAGTCCATGAAAAGGAGGATTTATTTTTACCTAGTGACAGATTATTATTGAAACAGTAACAACAACATTACTCATATTTTTTTGATAATGTATGGTATAGAAAGTAGGTTAAAGTATTTTATACACATATATGTGTGCATGTATATGTGTGTATGTGTATGTATGTATGTAGCTGTGTGTGTGTGTATATATATACATACATACAAGCACAGAGTTGATCTTCATTACTTGAAGATTCTGTATTTGTGAATTTGCCTATTCACTAAAATGTATTTATAACCCCCAAATCAACACTCACAGTTCTCTTGTGGTCCTTTGCAGACAGGCACAGTGTAACCAAAAATCTGAACTATCATGCGTGTTCCAAGCTCCAAGAGGTGAAACTCTGCCTTTCTGGTTTCATTTTCATGGTGCAAACAAGTGTCATTTTGCTGATATTCAGTGCCATTTTTTTTTTGCACATTTTTTGCTCTGTGTTGGCAATTTTTCTGTTTAAAATGGCCCACGAGTATAATGTGGAAGTGCTGTCTGGTGTCCCTAAGTGCAGACGGCTGTGTTTTCAAGAAAATGTGTGTTAGACAAGCTTCATTCAGGCATGTGTTACAGTGTTTGTTGACTACGGGTTCAATGTTAATGCGTGAACAATATATATTAAATGAGCTGTCTTTAAATAGAAACGCATATAAAAAAAGGTTATATATTGATTGAATGGCAGAAATGTTGTGACCAGAGACTTGTAGGAACATGACCTTGTTTCCACCAGGAGCCCTGGTTTACTATTTGCTAATTGAGTGCTCATAGTGACTTTATAGAACATAACTACCATAAATGAGAACCAATTGTGTATACAAATCTCCTTAAATCCTCCCAGAGCTGTATGGCAGGAGTAGAGTAGGGAGCTTCAGTTCCTGGACTCTGGGCCACAGTCACCATGTCCTTGTCTGCCTATAGCCATTATACACTTGGTTTTGCCAAGGCCCTTAGCTTCTGGAGACCCTGCAGTGGGGAGCTGGGGTGTGTTTGTCCTTAGGTGTCTTTCTGTCTTTCTAGGCTCCTGCAATCAGCCACATATTAGGGGAATAGATGGCTTATCATTTGTTGTACCAATTATGCCACAGACAAAACCTTTTTGTGTACATTAAATAGTAGAGTCACTTTAGTAAGGCAGCGAGTCCCCCCTTTGAAGGCAAGGTCTCTCTGGATCACAGCACAGCAAGGCCGCAACCAGCCCTCCCACTCAAATGGATGGATGGCCACACATTGCATTTATTGCTTCTGTAAAGAGAGCTAAACTTGAAGACTCAGTGGGTGCCTCGAGCTGACCTCACACTCTCTATGGAGTGGGCAGTGTGCTGTGAGGGACAGCACAGGCATCAAAGATTGACCCAGCATGTCTAGGAATCTGGGCTCTATCATGTAACAATGACAACAATAACAAACGTTCGCTTTTTTTTTTTTTTTTTTTTTTTTACCATTTACTATAACCCAGGCACCATGATAAGTGAGGCATGTGAATGAACTTCAATTATCTGTTGTGCACATCACAACAACATGAGGCTGGTCCTGCTAATACTCCCATTTTGCTGATGAGAAAAGTAAAGCTTAGAGAGGAGAAATTGTGTGTCCCAGATCACACAGATGGAAAGCAGTGAGGCCATATTGAAGTTAGGTTGTTCAACCCCAGAGCTAGCCTGCCTTCCGACCACACCCATGATGCTATTCCACATCCTTGAGGATCAGAGTCTTTGTCAAGATGGCTGATGATTCCCGTGGAGAACCTATATAAAATGCATTGTGTTGGCCCTGTCACTGAGTTAAGTTCAGTAACAGGTCCTGGTCCTCTTGCCCTGAGGCCAACTCTGAGCATTCTGGGGTTTCCTCTAAACTGGGAGAGGAGTCAGCTGTTCCTTCTGGGAATGGAATGGCTGCACCTGTACCTTTAGAAGTGATGTCATACCAACTAATTGATGTTGTCTCACGTACTAGTAGAGAAATGAGAGTCAGATGTTGAATTTAGGAGGTCAGCCTTCAGTCACTGCTTTAGCTGGGTACCCCACAGAGCAGAGGGCTTATGTGTTCATACTGTGTTAGGGAAGATAATTACAGAGAGTAAGGGTGAAGGAGCAGGGTGGTGAAGCAGGGAAGGAGGGTGAAGCAGGGTGAGGATGTGCTCACCTGACTGGACACCTCCAAGTGCAACTGACAAGTTTGCCCCTGAGAAGCCTGCCTCCTGGAGTTGAGGGGTGGGAGGAGCAAAAGTGTATCTACTCTCTTATCTGCCATTGGCCAAATGTTTGCCCAAGGGACTTTCCTTCTCTTGCACGTTTGGGTTGTGCATGTGTGGATGACGTGTCCCTATAGAGTCAAGAAGGAAGCCCTACGGCAGGAGGTGAGAGGCTCATAGGCCAGCAGATGCTGAGTGTTGTCACCTATTTGTCTCAGAGCCAGAGCTGGAGCAAGGGAGGGCAGGAGGCTCTACAACAGTGCATACCCAGTGTCTGAGACAGTCAGGAAATTATAGTCACCCTCACACCCCCATCCACGTTCCCACAGCTCATTCCTGCTTACTGCATCCTGGGCTTTTCCATACCTCTGCCCTGCCATGGCAGGCATTCACAACTGTGTGGTTAAGGAGCCTTTTCAATCTTTTTATGCTCTACTTTCAAAGCTGTCTCAAAATGAGATAAGTTAAAGCCTAATACAGTTTTTCAGAAACACCTGTATTTGTCTGGCTGACCTAATATTAACACAGGTCCTCGTCTCTACTTGAATGTTACTCTGTGTATTGCTACATCATTACCAGGGCTGCGCTCTGAGTCTTTAGAGCTCATCTGTGTGCCCGATGCCATGAATACCAAATAGTTATTGTAGGATGGCTCACACCCTGCAGGGGAGACAGCACTAGGTTACCTAGTGGCTTTACGAAGACTCATGAGAGGCAGCATGCAAATCATGGGCTTGTGGCTTCCTACTTCAACTGCTCTGCTGAATCCTGGCACCTATGATTTTGGTTGTTTGCTCTGTCTCATGGGCCCTGGTCACAAGGTGAATGATGCTGTCCAGCTGGGAGAGCAGAGTTGACAAGAACTGCTAACCCCAGGGAGCTGTCAGACCCACAGATAATTAAAGGGTGTCTAGGACACACTGCCAAGTCTATTATTAGGTCTAGGGACTTGACTTCATTCCACAAAGGACAGAAGAAGTTGACAGTGAATCATTCAGGGTTGTACAGGCATAGGCGACATGATCCTTGGCCTAAAGCTACAACTAAGGACAGCCATTTGGGCAGTGTTTTTGCCTTAAGTAGGACTCTGGACTATGCACTTCAGTGTCCTGTGGCATGGTATGAAAAATGAAGAGATTTAGGGGACCTGCCTCTGACCTACAGATTCAGAATTCCTTGGGGGTGGGGCCCAGGCATCTGTATTTTAACAAGCTTCCCAAGTGGTTCTGGGGCACGCTAAAGTTTGGGAACCACTGCCCTAGGTGTCATCAGCAAAACGGGCCTCGTGGGGAACTCTAAGCTGTGTCATGGTCCAGTGCAGTGTCTGCGAGAGCACAGGGAAAGCCAAAGAGTGGCTCCACCAAAGGGGTTATGAGCCCTCGCGTTCATGTCAGACTGTACTTCTGTGAACCTTTAGCAAGTTCCAGAATTTCTGTGAATGCAAGCTTCCCCCTGTGGAAAGTAGAGGTGACAACAGGGACTATTACTAGGGGTAATCCTCCTAGGGGTTGGAGGATTAAACGATTCGGTGCTCATGGCATTCTCAGCACATTGGCGTCCTTCTGGCCGTGTTTGTTATTCCTCTCATTACCACCTGCATCAAAGGGGCTAGATCAGCTGGACCCACAGGCCATGGGTGAGCCTCAAATCTGAGAAAATCAAGACTCAGGCTTGAATAATGCCTCCCGAGGGCGTGTCAGGAAACCCACTGCAGACCAATGTTTGGTCACCTTTCAGTGATGCCATTCCTCTCTGATAGACTTTGGTGCAGGGTCACACATGGGGAGAGCGGGTTGGAGAAAACTGAGTCTCAGATGCAAGGACTGCCTTCTCAGACACCCAGTATAAGGCATATGGGCTCTGTCCTGCCTCTCAAGCCCAATAGATCATACTACCCCATCAAGTACCTGAGAAAGGCACACACGGATAAGATAGATCTTATCCGTGACCGTATTAATAAAGTCTACAGAGAAAATAGTGGGTCTTTTAGGACCTACCCATTGAGCCTTTTATTTTAAGTGACACATTCTAGTACTAGCATAATTGTAATTCTGATAACATTACTTGTAATACTGTCTCCAGTCCTCAGAATTAATTTGACTGGAAAAATTCCAGAAGGACTTAAATGTTTCTCATTAAAAGCATTATAGATAACTTATTAGACATTGTAACTAATTGTAATATTGCCCAATGTAAAGCCACCCAATTAAGATGCTGTTTCTTTTCTTGTGATGAGTTGGCAAACCTTTTCCATATGAGTATGCCCTCTAGAATCTAGATCAATTAAGCATATATAATTGGACTGAACCATTCACTCCCCTATCATCACTCTCTCTAGTGAGATATGTCCCAGCTGGGTTGGTAGGCTTGCAAAGACAAATGTCCCGAACTCTAGTTAGGGAGGTGACAAATGGATCTCTGTAAGCAGCTTAAGTGCTAACTATTTCTCCTGGCCCCTTTGGCAGACTTGTATTCTGTTTTCTCAGTATGGAGAATGTCTTGCGATTTGTATGTTTTCCCTTAAAAAACAAAAAAAAGAGAAGTGATTATGTGCCCTTCATTCCTGACTTACCTTAAGGAACAAATACACGGATTGGAAAGCAGCCCCTGTGGGGTTGTTGCTGCTGGTATCTGGATTTGAGGCTCTGCTTGGGTTTCTTGAGTCCCTGAGTTATACGGGACTTCTGGCTAGACTGACCTCTTCCTGTGCCTGGGAATTAAAGCAGGGATGTTCCAATTGCCAGCAAGGCATTTGACCTCATGCTGAATCGCAAATGGTTCCCTAACCAGAACATTTGAAAGTCATCTGGAGAGATCAGGAAATAACCAGAAGCTTTTGTAGGAGCTTTAGAACAATGGCTGCTGTGGTCTGTTAAAAGAGGGAACAGCTTAGAGCTACTCTTCCCTCTTCCTTCTCTCTACTTTCCCCTAATGGATTCTCCTCTAGGCACATATGAGTGTGAAATGAGGAAAAAAAAAAACCACTTGAAACAAAATAGAAGCAACAGTGACTCTAGAGTCAATGAAAAATTCACATCTACAGGGAAGCATGAACTTCCAGGTTGTGTAACTGTGTACTGCCCAGGTCTGCTGTCCCTGGACGCGACAGGGCAGAGAGGGTTGTCACAGGGGGATGTGCTTCCCACAGAGTTTCAGAATGGGCCAGACGACATTTGCGGTGTTTAGAGTGTACAGACTGACATATTATTTGGGGTAGTCGGGTATGAAACTTAAAGACACATCCCTAGATTTCCCTTTAATAAATCATCTCTTGTAGTCATTTTCCATCAACGGGCAATTCAGTAAAAGTTGGAATTGAGCATAATGTTGCATATCATTTCAGAACATCTGGTCCTAATATGTTGTAACAGCTGTTTAGTACCTGAGATATAAACAAAACATTTTTCCTATAGCTGTTACTGTTTATCCTCTTGGAGGCGCAGGATCATTGAGGTAAGTTGGCTTCCCAGTATCTCCTAACACAGATAATAGTAGCAGGAACAATATCAACAATGCAGTGATGATTCTCATGTTTTGTTTTACTATGTGCCAGACACTGTGCTAAGCACATTTTATATAGATCTCATTAAATCTTCACATCTGCCTTTTAGACGTGTTTAAATGAAGAAAAAGAAAAAAGTCATAATGCTAGAGATGGGCTCTCCTGAAAGTTGAACCTAAGTCTGCTTAACACCAAAGCTAATGTTCTTTTACTATTACAATAAACCGTTTCTAAGTAAAGTAAATGAGAATAGAACACTACTGTGTAAGTAATAAATGACGAAGACAACAGAAGAGAATCCAGACGGATTTTTTATGGTTTTATTTCAGAATACAAGACTGATTTTTGACACTATATTGTGTTGTGTACAGTGTCACCAGGTGGCGGTATTGTACCTTGGTCACATGAGCCAATCAACGAGCCCTGTTCTTTTCCTACTATTTAAGATGGTAAGCTCCTGAGCAAAGCCACATCTATAAACATGCCATTAGAAAGCTTCAATCAAAATTTTTAAGGTAAAAATTTAAAGAAAATAATTATACCTATATGCTCACTATCAACACAGACAGATCTTTAAAGCAAAGTTCTTAAAAATAGTTTTAAGATACATAGTTATTTATTTTTATTTTTTTATCACTAACCCTTATCTGTTATTCAAATAGCATAGTCTACCCATAATCTTATACTTAGGGTTTGATAAAAATACTAATATTCAAGAACTCAAGAGAAATATTAACTTAATACCCAAGCTTCTCCAGAACTCAATTTCTCAGATCCATATTTGAGTTTCTAAAGATTTTAGTTGTTTACCTTCTAGGTTTTCTTAGGGCTTCCTTTCCATTCATGACCTATTGCTTTCTACAAGAAGAGATACACCAGGGGGCAGACATGTCCAAGAGTAAGGGAAAGAGAAAGTTACACACCCGAGAAGTGCCCCATCCTATGAACATCCTTTACACTGTGCCTCACTGAAGAAGGAGGAATTTCTTCAGATAACGCCCTGCCTCGCCCCGTCACTGCCACTCATTTTGGAAAGCATAGCTTCGTTTCCAGGATGCTTCCAGGGATCATCCCTATTTTCTCTTTGGCACTCTCCCCCCCTTGCTTTTCAGTGCTTAAGCTAAGAGCTAAGACTTGAGGTGGGAAGATGTGTGGTCAGATTCTAACTCTGTAACTTTCTAGTTGTGTGAGTTTGGGAAAATTACTTAAGCTTTTGAGCTTTATTTTTCTCATCTGCAAAATAGGGAAAAAAATAGGACGAGTAGCAGTAACTACCCCATGAGCCTCTTGCAAGGATCAACTGAGATTATGTACAAACGATTTGGCAGAGTGTGATGCTAATCATTAACCCTCCTCCATAAATGACAGCTACTGTTACCATGCAGTTGACTCCTACTTCTATCTCTCTATTCTGATTTCTCTCCTAAGTTCCTATCACCTTACACTCAGTACATCAGTAGGCTATGACCACCCCTCAAGTTAGTTTTAGTCCCTCCAAACCGTCATATTTCCATCATTGATATTAATGTTTCCTAACTATGATATTTCCATCTTTGATTTTAATGTTCTTGAAATCACTCAGAGTCAAAATGCCCTGTAACATTCTTCACTATTTTATCCTTCAGTTGTCCCCAATCTTTTTGTCGTACATTGTTCCGCCCACTTTCCTACTCACACCTGTGGATAATCAGCCGCTAACTCCCATCATTTCCTTTTTTATCTGCCTCTTATAAGCCTTGGTTCCATTCTCTCCGATATAGTGCTTCCATTGAATTACCCGTCCTCACTGATTTGCTATTTTACATAGAATTCCTTGTGACTTTCTTGGTAGGTGGGGATATCATGTTTCACTTAAGAAAGGAACCATATTTTCACTGTCTGTGTCCTCCCTTAGTGCCCTGTAAAGTACTGGCCCCAAGGAGGAATTTGGTAGATGTATGTGGTTGATTAATTTCCAAGGTCCTGCCATTGTTCCTACTCACAGTCATTTCTTCCTTTGTCCTGTTATTCATTCAACAATTCCCTCATTCTGTTATTCAGTAAACACTCACTGGGCTTTATGTTCTTGCAGGAGTTGAGAATAGTAATATAACAGTTCTCTTTAGGAGCTCACTAGCAGGAAAGAAGAGTATCTCTAAGGAAAGAGCCTTGGGAATTAAAATTTTTGGTGCAACAAACGTTTACTGAGCACTCAATGTAACTCAGACACTTCACTGGGCTCTGGGTTTTTCAGTAGTAAACAAGATAGACACAGCCCTGGTGGAACGCACGACCTAGCAGAGGAGATGGTATTAGATAAGTAAGTCTGGGAGTCGTGAAGATTATGACAGAGTGAATACAGTAGCACAGCAAAAAGGTTTTTATCCTGAGTTGGGAAATGTCTCTTGACGAGATTGTATTTAACCTAAAGTTGAAGAATTGAGTATAAAGAGCTGAGCAGGGTGTGTGTCAGGGGCAGGAGGAGGAGTGTTGACATTAGAGTGGATTGAGGGAGGTTTCACAGAGATGACACTGGCACGGGTTGTTAACATATGCATAGAAGCTCAGTCATCAGTGTGGGAACATTAGCAACTCCAAATCCCCTGAAATTGAGAGACCTCTTAAGCTCTGTCCACATCTGGCAACGTTCTCTTTCATGCATCTCTAGTATGTACATTGGTTTAGTGTGGTAATGGAGTCCACAGAATGAAAGTTTTCTTTTTTCTTCAAAATTTTTAAAGGTGTACTCCAGGGCTCAAGGGTTAATTATGTTGGTTCTTCTGTTTGTGTTTTTCTTCTCCTTTAAGAACAACAGGCTTTTGAGTGGGGTGCCTGGGTGGCTCAGTCGGTTAAGCATCCGACTTTGGCTCAGGTCATGATATCACAGTTGTGAATGCGAGCCCCATGTTGGGCTCTGTGCCAACAGCTCAGAGCCTGGAGCCTGCTTCAGATTCTGTGTCTCCCTCTCTCTCTCTGCCCCTCCACCACTCATGCTCTGTCTCTCACCCTCTCTCAAAAATAAAAATAAACATTAAGAATAAAAAAGAACATGCTTTTGAAGGTGCAGTCTTAAAATCTTTATCATTAGAATTGCAAGCAGGCTTTCACATGCAATGGGAGAGGAATTAGCGGGAAATTCCACCCAAGTTCAATTAACCTTGAACCCTTATGGTGGCATTGTGGCCATCTTGTATCAGTTGAGAGAATTACCATCTTGATTGGCAGGATTGACAGATTAAATTTCACTCTTCTAAATTGTCTTTAGAGAGATCCCTTCCTTCAAATCAGACTAGAGATTGCACTATACCTACCATTGTAATTGGATCATTTGTTTTTCGCATCTGATTAAAGGTATTGGAAATGAACAGGATGTCTACGCAAATGCAGGGGCATAAAAAGTATTAGCAATTTTCCAAATAGTCAGGGAAATTTCCTTTTACCTCTGTCTCTACTATGTCAGAGTTGAAATCCTCAGTTAACTGCAGCAGGGGCCAAGTACCCAGACATGAAGATATCTTGATTCTTGTATTCCTAATTCTGCCTCAGAGAAGTCCTTGGATCAGACACACAAAACCAGAGGGGAGCTCTCATCAGGGATTACATAGATGGTGGATATTTAAATTTGCAAAACATTATCAAGAAATATGAGACATGTCAGCCATCTCCTGTGCTAACATTTTTTCAAAGTGAATTATTTTGTGGATGTTTGAGGTGGGGGAATACTGGAGAGAAAAAAAGACAGGAGGAACCAAATTATTTATAATTATGATATGTATGTGTTGGCGGGACGGGGGCTGCCTTCTGAGGCGCAAGTGGATGACAAAGAATAAGTTATCTCTTTATAGATAGAACATGGCAATAATTGCATAGTTTCTGGCTTCAAAAAGTCATAATCTATTAATTTGATGGATATCCAAAAGCCATAATCTGTCAATCAGGTGTCAGAAGAAAGAGTGTCTCAGAGCTTTGAAGCATGACATTTAGAATACTGCTGGATACCTTTATTTTTATTCTGATAGCAATAGGGAGAAAGGATTCGAATGTTCTCAGCACAGTTAGGGAATGAATATCTTTTAGCTGTCTTAACAATTTTGCAACTTAAAAGTGGTATTGGGTCAGTATGCTGTATTGAAAAAGTGTAAGAGTCACACTGCAGTGAATTAGAGAGAGATGATTTTGTCCTAAGATTTTGTTGACACACCTGTTGTGGTATTGCTTCCTTGGTTTAAATGTGAACAGAACCTGAGATTTTATTTCCTCACAAATTCTTGTGACCAATCTATTATTTCTATATACTGGGTGGATATGTCCTTGAAACTTACTAATGGTCACTGAGGAAAATGCTCTAGTCTATCAGTGGAGTATCAGATTGATGGACAGAATAAATGGAAAATGTCGCACACATGGAAAAATAGAGTTTTTCCAGAACCCAGTAAGCTTGCTAGTACCAGTGAACAAAGACCGTGTCCTCCTTTGATAGGAAGAGAAGAATTTAATGCCTCAACCCCTTGCCGTTCCAGCATATATTTCAAAACTGAACGGAGTGGTGTTTGCTAAAGGAGTTCCTTTAGTTTAAGATGCTCTTCTAGATACTTCAGAAGTTTTATGCAAAAATATTTCTGGTGCAGAGGTCACCAAACCCATTGGGTTTGCTTTCCTGCTCGCGGCAAGCATGGCAAAGGAACATTCTGTGTTCCCTTCCTGCCTTTCCTTCCGAGGCCCAGCTAAAGTTCAAGCTGAAGACGGAATTACCCTGCATATCCCGTTTAGCCTTCGTGGCCCCTGTCTTTAACACAAACACCTCGTTTAAGAGACAGAGAGTGGGAAGGTCATCAGCGTTCAGAAGCCAAGGTAAAGGGGTATTGTTCTTCCTGCAGAGCTATTCTGAACCTAGACCGTGTCTTCGGGAGACCAGAGCAGCTATAGGAAGCAGACTGGCTCTTCTCTCTCTCCCCATGAACCAGCTTCCCTGGGGGTTTGCCCAAACATACTCACCATAGTATTATTCTAAGGACAGGGAAGGAAGGATGGAGGTGAGATTTATTAACACTCCATCTGTGCCCCACAGCATTCTAGGTGCTTTGTCTATGAAAATTTATTTTATTTCCACAATGATCTCATCCATGTTCATGGTTTAATTTCATCCACCTGACCACTAATGACTCACATATTTAGCCCTTCAATTTAGTCATCTCTGGACTCCAGGGCTGTATACCCAACAACCAAGTTGATATTCTTCTTTCCTGTCTCAAAGGCATATCAGACTTAACATTTCCCAACCCAACACATGGTTTTTACTCCCAGACATCGCTGCTTTCTACTGTGCTCTACCATAATCCATGGTACCACCATCCATCCAGTTTTGTGCTTCCCTCATTTCCAAATTTAAATCCTATTTCCTGTCTATATTGGGAACCCATCCACTTCTTTCCATCTGCAATGCCAGCACTCTAATCTGAGATACCTCCGTTCTGTGTCTTGAATACCAATATGGCCTCACAGCTGGTCTCCCCTTCGTCGCTTTTACCTTTCTCCAATCTGCTCTTTTCTCCTTAGCCACAGTGATCTTTGCTTTGATATGATGTATCCAATCATATCACTCCTCTGCTTAAAGTTCTTCAATGGTTTCCCATTGCTTTGAGGATTAAATAAAAAACAAACCCTTGACATGAGCTACATGGCCTTGCATAGATGCACTTACCAATACCTACTGCTCTAATCTCTTCTCATACAACTCTGCACTTTGAACTCCAGCCACACCAGTCTTTGGTTGCCGAGATCGTCATATACCAAGGCCTTTATACATACTGCTTTCTCTACCAAGAATCTACCTTTAGTTTATCCCTGAGCCTTTTGCCTGGCATAGACTTTCATCCTTCTGATCCCAGCTCTTTTGTCAGTCTAGATGAGACACCTCTCTGTGCTCTCCTCCACTGCCATAAACCTTTCTCCACTGTCCATGATGGCAATTTATTCATGTTGAATATGTGATTAGTGTTTATCTCCCCTTGACTCAAAGCTATACAAGGACTTTTTTCTTTAAACGTTTATTTATTCATTTTGCGGTGGGGGGGGGGGGGTGGCGCACAGAGATAGAGTGAGTGAGAGAGTCCCAAGCCGGCTCCGGCTGTCAGCGCAGAGCCCAACACAGGGCTTGATCTCATGAACCATGAGATCATGACCTGAGCCAAAATCAAGAGTCGGACTCTTAACCAACTGAGCCACCTAGGCGTTGCCCCCCCCCCCCCCCCCCCACCAAGGGCTTTTTAAAAAACTCATCATTGAATCCCCACTGTTGAGCACAGTGGTTGGCACCTTGTAGGTAATTAATAAATAATGACTAAATTAATGAATGCATGGGTGAACTAGATAGAATTAGACCCTTTTAACAGATTAAGACATCAAGGCTCACTCTAAGTAAGAGTTTAGAAGTACCAGATGCAGGATTCAGACGCAGGGTCACAAAACCTAGGACACTGCAATATCTATAGTAGTACTGACAGATTTTGTTTTTAAGGATCCTCTAATCACAGTATAGTAACACACTGTTTTTTGTTTTAAGGCTCTACCTTTTTTTCTTTGCATGTACACAGAATATTTTGAGGGTAGGAACTGGAATCTCTAGTTGGAACAAGGCATTTCCTCCTCTTTCCGCTGTCTTGATGTTTTCAGAGTGTCCTGCCTGGTTGAGCCTTTCTTCCAGTGCCTAATCAAACTAACCCAGGTGAACTTGGCCGCTGACCTTGCTTTCACAAATTTGCCGTCTCAGAATGATTGATGTCTGCTTGGTCCCTGTTGGAAAGGTGGCTGCAAATATGATCCAGGAAATCTATAGTCGCAAATCTAGCATAATTTTAACGAGTCGTGATCAGAATAGTAAGAAGCCCTGCATGGAAGCCTTTGCATGAAAATTACTCATCTTCTGTCATCATTGCCCTTTACATTGGCTTCTCCAAGTCCCCATGTGAGGTATCCAGCTCCAGAAACCTCTGAATGTTGTGACTAAACACACTTGTATTGCATAGATGGTTCATGGATGAGTGGATGCATGGATGGATGGGTGGATGCTTTAGATCATAATTTCATGTCAATATAGTTCACAGATCTAGAACCAGAAAGAAGATGGGGTGAAACTAAAGATTACCTCTATTAATGCTGGCTTACAATGCAGTGCATGGTATACAGAAACGATTTGTCTGAGAGCTCAATTTTCACTTATGTGATTGTCTCAGCTATAGTGCTTTTTGCAAGGTGTGAGAATTTCCTGTTTACTTATCTGCTCGCAATCTAGAATGTTCATTCCTTGAGGGCCAGGACTAGGTTATGTTTAGGGTCTTATTCCCGGAGGCTTGCGTAATCCTGGCCGGTCCTAGGTGCTCAAAAGTTTTCTTGAATGAAACATGGCCTTCTCACAACGACGGTGAAGCATATTGTAAGCACAAGTGACTTGTCAGGAGGGTGAATCTCTGCATTGTTTTAATGAGAAATATTTGAATCTCTAGGGTCGAGGGCACACGCCCACGCCTGTGTGATGGACAGCCTGGTCTGCTCTTAAGGACTGCAAACATTAAGGAAATAGCAATGTGTGTAATCCTCTCCTTGAAGATCCTGGCCACCCTGAGGAGTCCAGCTCTTAGGCAAGGAGAGCCTATTATTCACAACCAATGTTTACTAAACAAAACAACTCTTTCATCATCCCTGACTTAGCTTGAACTGACCCCAGAAAGCAAAGCCTAATGTGAGGGATTGTGTGATTCCAGGAAATAGGATGGGAACTTGGGGAGAGTGTGACAGGGAAGGAGGGATGGTCCCTTCAAGGGAGCAGATGCAGACAGAGAGTGGAAAACTGAGACACATTCCTCCCAGGACCCTCTGAGAAGAGCCACAGAATAAAAATGTCTGTCTCTAGGAAACAGTTATCTCTAGAAGCCCTATTGGTCAGGGTTCGTCCACGGGATGTCAGCTCCCTCTGATTCCCTGGCTGTGCTAGCACGAGTGACCCCATGGGTTCCTGCAGGCATTCCAGTCCAAAGTGTCTGAGGAACCCCAGGGCAGAATGCAGGAGTGAGAGGAGCATCTGAACCCTGTGCCGTCTGATCACACCTGCAGGAAGCTGGTGTCACGGTCATGGGTGGGAAGTGTGTGGAGTAGGGCTCAAGGAGTGGTCAGCTCAGTCTACTAGTTTAGATATGGACTTTAAAGGTCATTTATGAGGATCCTTATCCTACTAGAATGGGCTTATAAGCTTGAAAGGTTAATACCTGGTAGGATGCCTTAGAGAAACTGAGGCAGAAGATAGTCCTGGGGGTACAATCAGCACAGTGTGGTAGATATGGACCCAGTCTTTTGTATCAAACATTCCTGGTTTTGAATTCTCCCTCTGCTGCTTCACAGAGTGAACTTGAAAACATGATTTAGTCTGTTTAGGTTATAGGTTTGCCATGATACTAATGGCAACCTCATACTGTTTAAGTTGTGGATCTTTTATCAGGAGGATGTATTCCTATGTTGCTGTCATAACTGGATATAATAAAATGATGTTTGAATGGATCTGAAATAGATTTGCAACAGGTTTTTATTTTTTTTAAATTTTTTTTTCAACGTTTATTTATTTTTGGGACAGAGAGAGACAGAGCATGAACGGGGGAGGGGCAGAGAGAGAGGGAGACACAGAATCGGAAACAGGCTCCAGGCTCCGAGCCATCAGCCCAGAGCCTTATGCGGGGCTCGAACTCACGGACCGCGAGATCGTGACCTGGCTGAAGTCGGACGCTTAACCGACTGCGCCACCCAGGCGCCCCTGCAACAGGTTTTTAAAAAGGAACCACAACTTGTTGGGTTGATAAGACCATCACATGATGTATGCTTATACGGCCATTATCCCAGAGGAAACCTTCAGTACATGGTGGTCTTCTTGCTGGTGATGAAGAAGAAGAGGAGGGGGAAGGAAGGCCACCAGAGTAGGCACAGGAGGAAGGAGTACTCCCGGGGTCTTTGGAAGGGAAGACCAAGGGTCTGTGGGAACTTGCTGGTCCCTACCTTCCCCATTCCCTCATCTGGCAAGGAGAACTGGTGTTAGTGTACTTCCTAGCGACAGCCATCACTGGCTCAGAACCTGGGAAGAACGTGGGCCAGCAGAGAGGACTCAAAGATAGTGCATGAGAAGGTGATATAGACCAGGAGAGGGGAATGTGAGGCCAGGACTAATGGGGGTTAACACAGCAGCTGACATTTTCTGAGCACTTCTAATGCGTGGTTCTGTTCTGAGAACTTTCTGCTTATCATCTGTTAGTCACAGATCGTCTAAGCACCGTAATTTACATTTTACACATCACGACTCTGTGGCTTGGAGAGAATAGGTAATTTGCCCCAAGTCACAGTGCCAGGAGGGGCAAAGCTGAGAACTGAAGCCAGGAAACGTGATCCCAGAATCTACGTATGAAATTGCCCCCTTGCATTGCCTGCTGTAGCAATTGCTTCTGGTTCACACCTGGCCTGGGAAGTGGGGATAACACAGGGACACAGAGCATTTCTCAGGCCCTAAGTTACGAATATGCACTATGACATATGCTTCAGTAATTGAGTAAAATGTTGATGAGTTACTCTATGATTGATTACTATTGTATTTGTCAGGGTCCCAGCAGGAAGGAGAGTCACACACACACTGGAATAACTTGAAGAAAACCGAATAGACTATTTACGGAGGTGTGGGAAGATTTGGGGACAACTACTGAAGGACAGGGCAGCACTTGAGAGCCATGACCTGAAAGTGCAGGGAGAGAGGGGCCACAGAACCCGGAGGGAGCACTCAGTGTCGGGAGACCTGGTCTTCCTAGAGGGACACAGCCAGGGAGGGAACCAGAGGAGGGGGTGCCTTAACCACACCCGCTCCTATCTGATGTCCTGCTGGTAACTTCCACTAGTCAAATCTGAAAGGAAGCCAGATGAGAGAGCTAGGGGAGAAAACAGCCCCTAGAGGCCAGGGTCTTGGAGCACAAAGGGGGATGGAGACAAGTTGATCTGATATGGTGAACGGGTGCACCCAACACTATTGCCAACCTGCAAATCTATATCCTGGGAGGTATCTGTGGTGTTCAGAGAGGGAGTATTATCCTTCCAGTGGAATACTCTTCACCCAGAAAAAAGAACGAAGCGCTGGCATGCACTTCAACTTGGGTGGACGTTGACAACATGATGCTGAATGACAGAAGACAGCCATGAGAGGCCACCTGTTGCATGATTCTGGAGATGTCCAGAACTGACAAACACAGGGAGACAGGAAGATTAGGCTCACCAGGGCTTGAGAGAGGAAGGAATGGAGAGTAGCTGCTAATAGGTACTGGGTTTCCTTTTGGGGTGGTGGGGATGTTCTGGAACTAGACAGTGGTGATGGCTGTGTAGCACTGTGAATGTGGTAAATGTCACTAACAGTGAATTTGATGTTATGCATTTTTTACTACAATGAAATAAACCGATAGATGAGAGGGAACTTCCTTCTCACGATTTGTCTTTTGTTCACTCTCTGGGCAGACACCAGAACGCACCTGACACTTTCTTGCTAGAAGGTTGGTGGGAGAGGCATGCTCTCTGTCAGTGGCCCAGCTTCCCACTCCGGTGCCTGCTACTGTCCACACACACAGCGGTGCCAGGGAATCGCCAGCTCCTAGGAGGCCAGCCAAGCACTGGGTGGAGTCAGTAAACACCAGCCTTCCTGTCCCACATGTGGGGTCTCAGGGAGGCGTGCGCCCCACACCTGTTCCTGGAGGCCCCCCCCGCAGGCCTCCAGGTGGCTGCAGTAGTTGACTGACAGCAGCATCATTCTACTCCCCCTTCTCCTTCGCGTCTCACTTTCCCGCTTACCTGCCTGTGCGCCCACATCTCCCGGATCAGCTGCAGCTCTCAAGTGCTGTCTGAGGATTTATAACAACTATAAAATAATAATAGATAACATGTATTGAATTCTTTTTATTAAAATATGTATGGGAAGAGACTGGCTTGTGTTCATTTTGCCTCTCCTCTTCCCATGATAAGGCTGTCTTTATGTATGAGGTGAACTCCCATCACTGGTTCTTAGATGTGCGTGTTAGCAGAAGCCCCCAGGGAGAGTAGCAAAAGTGCAGCTTCCCAGGCTCTGCCCTCAAATATGCCGATTCAGTAAGTCCAGATGCAGGGTCTTGGAATGTGCGTTTATCAAGCTCTTCAGATTTTTTTAAAGTTTATTTATTATTGAGAGAGGGGCGGAGGAGAGAAACAGAGAAAACATGCAGGGGAGGGGTAGAGAGAGAAGGAGACCTAGGATGTGAAGCCAGCTTGAAGGGCTCAAACTCACAAATCCTTGAGATCGTGACCTGGGTTGAAGTCTGATGTTCAACCTACTGAGCCACCCAGGCGCCCCAGCTCTTCAGATTATTCCTGTGCAGGATAGAGGAGGAACAGTCTCTATGGAGAAACTCTGGACAGTGGTATCATGCAGACTGACAGGGGAGGCCATGTGATGCAGGTATCCACAAACACCTGCTCAAATCCCCCAAATTCTGCAGGGAGAAATACCCCACTATACATTTACTTCCTCTTCAGCTGGTGGAGTCCACATCCACATCCACGTATGGAGGTTCGTTTCGGTATTTAATAATCATTAAGTAAAGAGAGAGTGAAATATCTACACTGTGTAATTACATAAAACATGCTTCTGGCAATATTTGCCCCCTTGGAAATTCAAATTGGAAGTCTCTAAGGAGCAAGGTTGTATTCTTGGAGGTGGACACAAAGTAATTGAGCTTAGCTAATGGAGATAATTAATTAGGAAATGGTTGTGCTTGCTTCTAAGAAAAATATTGGAAGGATCTCCCAGAAGGCCTAGCCCTCTCTGCCCTTGCTATTTTCAGAAGTCAATGACACCTAGGGAGACTGGTATTTCCTCTGAGTCATGGCCTGGCCACACTCAGGATTTGAGGGGACAGAACGCAAATAGCTTGGCCCAACCCTGAGGGTGTCTGGGCTCTACCTTCAGGAAACTACCCCATTCAGCCTGGGGTTGGGGTCCCATTCCTCCACTTATCAGCCTCTGAACTGAGCCAAGTTAGTCAACTTCCACAGGGCGTAGTGTTCTCATCTTAAAACCAGGAGTTATAATCGTAACAACACAAATGGGTACCAGCAAGACAACACTCTCTCTCTCTCTCTTTCAGCAGAGGGTCTTGTTTTCCTGTATCTGGGTTACCTGTTTGACCCTTTTTGCCCAAGTTGGGTCTGCCTGAGCCTAGCATTCTGGCGTGATCTTTCTAGCTTGTCTGTTTGTCACCTCCCCTTCCTGCCCCTCTCTGTTTCCAAAGGCCAGCCCATTCTTGCCTAATATGCCAGGCTTTCTGGGCCTATTCCTGCTGCTGCCACATGACAGTGGCATGAATCTTCCAGCCCAGCCCTACATTTTGTCATCCCTGTGGTAGGGAATGATAACACAGTGGTAAGAGGTTGCATTCAGACCCCCTAGCTTCCTCTTCCCTAATCATATCACACCAGGATGGGCCAGGACAACAAGTCATCTTTGGAAATATGGTTGGACCAGAAGAATCAGCAGCTCTCAAGGGGCAGGAGAATAAGGGGGCAAGTCATAGAGGTCATGGGCAAGGCGTGTGAGCCATCATGGATGGAAGAATGCATTCATCATCTGGGCAAAACCTCATTTGTCTTGCTCACCATGCTGTCTATACCGTCTAGCTCAGTTGGTAATTGTGCCATGAGAGAGAAGCTGACATCCGAGCCAAAGAGGCAGAGACTTGACCTGGAGGATGTTTTTCCTTTCTGGTGTGGCAAACATTACATTACATGTTATTAGGATATGCTACAGTAAGGCTTCTGTTTTCTATGTTGATGAAAATGCAAGCTTTTTTATTCTGTTATAGAACTAATAGAATCATAGCACATTTATCCTTGACTTTTCTGTCCTCTTATTAGATCCACTCTGGGAAGTTGGGTGGGATGTGTCTTTCCCCCATCTACCCTTTCCCATTTATACTGGAGCAATCGAAACCAGCAATGGAAAATTAATGAATAGCCAAGATCCATGTGGGAAGACTGAGGAGAAGTCCCTTGGGGGAGTGAGGGACTCAAGCCTATTTAGGGGAAAAGGTCTAATAAGGGGAAAATACCCAGGTTCTGGTACCTACAGACATCTCTTGGTGTCCAGGATTAGAAGGCAGGTTGAATAAACATAGATCCAGGATTCAGAACAAAAGGGTGGTGGTGAGAGTGTACCATGGAGTCTGATGTAAGCATTCCTGCCACTTATCCCATTGGGGCCAGATAGGATTGTCTCTGGGTCATCGGTCCCTTAGCTATAATGATGCGTCTCTATCTGGGATAGCAACCAATTTTCATTTTGTGAGTCAGCTGTCATGTAGAGGCTGCCTAGATCTCTGTACTTCTGAAGCTCATCAGGAAGGTGTGCTGCAGTTGATGAGTGATGTCTGCCACAGGCATAGGTGTAGAAGTTTCATCATGTGTACCACATGCTCACCATCTCAGGTTAATGTATATGCAATGAAGTCAAGACTTGGGGAGTTGCCTCAGTATATAAGGACTCTTCCCAAAATATTTCCTTGAAAAATACAGATCCTCCAGATCGGTCCTATCTGGAGTCTAATTTGGTTATAGAAAACAGAACTATTTGTAATTGTTTTTGACCCCTTTTCCAAATTATTAGTGCTTTGGCATAAAAGGGAAAGGCAGAGAAGATGCACCACTTTGGGGATTACCCTTTACAAACATGACTTTTAGGTGCACCATGAACCTGAACTCAGAGCCAGACCTCAGTCCCTGACTTAAGTTCTGCTTTTCTAAGGCCATAGCCTCCTTCTCAGAGTTGAGGAGGATAAGAGTAGAAGACAAATAACTTGTGTGTTCTTTGAGAAAAAAAAAAATCACATTTAAAAAGCAGCTTGACAGTGGCTAAATTCAACTGTTTATCATGTAATATACTGGAGTCTGGCAAATTTAGCTGAGCTGGGTGAAACTTAAGACAAAGGGTACATCACCTATTACAAAGAAACATGTGTGTTTTGTGTGTTTACCCAGCAAACTTGTAAGTAATTTAGAGCACAGCCATTGGCAGGCAAGTTCTATTTTGGAGCAATGATCCAATGAAAGAAAAAAGCCTCCGTTTTATTGAAAGACTATGAGATCATGTCTACACCGTAAAAAGTGACACCTGGGTCAAGAACTGTTAGTAACTGACAAAGATATGTTTGCACATGTATAAATGTGTGTGTGCATTTGCATGTGCATGTCCCTCTGTGTACATATGTGTGTGCAGGGACAGGTCCTGGTGTGTGAGCTTTTGTATATGAAACAGGCTTCTCAGGCTGTAAGGAGGCCAGTGGGTATTCAGCCAGGCTTGGCTTAGGCAAGCCGTAGCTTTGGTTGTGTGATTTTATGCTCAGTTCTTGGGTTCTATGAAGAAGTTTGACCATTTCTAGAATTCTAGAATGTTTACCATGTAGGTAAACATTTCAGAGTTCTTCAAACAGAACCTTAGTTTTATATACAAACAAGCTTTAAAAATTTTTTAAACTTATTTATTTATTTTGAGAGAGACAGAGAGAGTGAGAAGGGGAGGGGTCAAGAGGGAGGAAGAGAGAGAAAATCCCAAGCGGGCTCCACACTGCCAGTGCAGAGCCCAGCATGGGGCTTGAGCCCATGAACTGCGAGATCATGACCTGAGCTGAAACCAAGAGTCAGATGCTCAACCGACAGAACCACCCAGGTCCCCAACAAACTTTTTGATGAGTGTTTTTCAGGCACACCTCTTGTGAATGGTCCCCACTTAGATATCATGGTGCCCTGTGGGAGTCAGGTCATGACAAACAAGCCTGGTGCCTTTGCAGAGAGGGCTGAGTAATAAGGTGGAAAGAGCATATCTCTCTTCCATGTTATCCTTAATGAATGAGAGTTAGCATTTTCCTGCTCACTGCAAAAGGAAATGATAATGACCCTAGGCCCCCCCTTTCCATACCCTTCTCAGAGATTCGGGTAATGCATAATTAACTTAATCATCAGCGTTGAGGGTTATCATTTGCCAAGAACATGTGTTTGGTGTATGTGGGTCCTGGAGAGAGTGACCGTGGAATTTCTGGTTCAAATCAGGATCCCCTTAACAGCAAAGGGAGCTGCTATTAATAATTATACTGAGGCAGTTACACTCAGCTCGAACCTTCCTGGGAAAAGTGCGACATGTACTCACCTTAGCTGGGAAAGATCTTGGAGCTTTTCCCTGCCAGTCCTGCAGAGGACACTGAGAGGAACAGAATAAACAGATCGCTGGATTCCTCAGGATTGACTCACTTATAAATGCAGAGAATCTTAGCACATATTTGGGTATTAGCTTCACTTATGCTGCTGGTTACTGGGTGGGCAGAGATTATGGGAGGAGGCCTGAGGAATGCAGGCTTCCCATCCGTTTTTCCCAGAAGTGGCAGTATGATGTGTGGATCAGAGAATGGTCTGGGAATCAACCAGACGTGTCATTTACTTGCTGAGGGACCCTGGGCAGAGCTTCAGTTTTTCAGATCTAAAAGTAAGAACATTTGTTCCCTCAAGTGATGATTATGATTCCACGTGGTGACCTGTGGGAAAGATCCCAGCACCCAGCACACTTTTCCTCCTTGTAGTGAAGACCCAGAATGTCACTGATGCCCTGGGGAAAACAGACTGACTGAGAAGTGCGGTAACAAATGGGAGTTTATTTTAGTAATTATTTCAAATACTGGCCGTATCTCTGGACCATAACTGCCCCACATTTGGAACGATTCAGGACAGACAATTTCTTGTTCAAACTACACCAAGACATTTCCTCCCTGGATCCCACTTATGGAGAGAAGCTACCAGGGGATTCTCTATTTTTCATCAAAGGGTTAGAAATGGGAGCTCAATATTAATAAGTTCTTGCTTAATTAGATGAAGACATCATGTACGGGGAAGGCTGCAACTATTTTCCCTTCACACGTGTAGGGATCTGCTTCAAAGATTGTGCAGCTGGGGAGAGAGAGGAGGGGACCTGGCTTTTATATATTATAGTGTCAGGGGTGCCGGTCAGCAGGCAGGCCGGGTCCCCTCTCAGGATAGGTCCTTGCTTTAAAGCTGATGCCAGGGAGAAGTCAGCACCCCCGGACAGCATGAAGCAAGGGGTGTAAAGGAGAAAGCAAGGTTTGGCAGAAAAAGTAACCAAATCCCTTAGCCTTTGGGGCCTGTGCCGTGAGACTTTATTGTACTTTATTCCAAACTTATGAGAAAAACCAAGTGGTATAAGCAGGGGGCCAAGCGTACTGGTCTGTGGAGGATAAAGAGATCATTTACAATATGGTTGCTTTCTCTTTTGGTCTCACTCCATCAAAACTGTGCATTTTAAACTGGTGGCCCGATGGGGGCCTCTGTTCAAACTGGCCATCTTCAGGGCAGAAGCAGAGCCAGGACCAGTGGTCATGGGTGCTGAGCGTTGGGCAGCCTGACAGGCATCCCCTAGACACACGTGCCTGGGATGGGGTTGATATTCACCTGTTCATCGCAACACTGCAGCATTGCAACGAGGGATGTGGGCCCTCAGTGATTGCAGACCTGTATCATAGAAATGGTCCAGGTGCATAAATGAGACCAGTATTTGTGGCTTTGGCTTTCCGTGGAGTCGTGCATAACTGGGGCTTCTGCCTGGAATCTTTAGAGTGCATAACCGCAGCCAGTCGCTTGGCTCTGGCTTCATGTAGACAAGCCAAGGGTCCTCTTGTCCAACACGGGTGCCACCTATCAGTAACTACTACCTGCAGGCTGTGTTCTGGATCTGCTGCTGGGCTCCACACCTATCTGGGAACATCTGTTCCTTAAAACCAAGCACTTGAACACACAAATGTCCTAAGTGAAGATGAACCATGTAACTTAACGCACGTTTTTTAAACCTCTCTGAGCTTCTGCCTTTTAACCTGTAAAAGGGACCCACGATCACAGGGATGTTTGTGTACAGAATTAAATAACAACTAACTAAATAACTAAATCATTAAATAACCGTCAGAAATCCAGCATTGGTCTTTATTACTACTGCAGACTCTGAAGTTCATCAAAGGAGAGTCTGTGTTTTCTTGGTTGCACTTCCTGAGCTGGGCATCTGGTGGTGATTCACAAATATGTATTGAATGAAACATCAATCATGACAACATAGTTTAAAGACTAATAATTAAAACATCATTCATTGGATGTGAGTGTCTTGTAAACCATTTTGAGATGTTGCTGTCAGTGTCTGCAAGAGGAAAATAAGGATTCAAGGATAATTCAAGTGAGTCTTCCCCAATTATTTGCTTTATTTTTTATATGTTTGCAATATTTACAATAAAAAAAATACAGTGGGGACACCTGGGTGGCTAAGTCAGTTTAGCATCTGACTTTAGCTCAGGTCACGATCTCACAGTTTGTGGGTTCAAGCCCCGCATCAGGCTCTGTGCCGACAGCTTGCTCAGAGCCTGCAGCCTGCTTCAGATTCTACGTCTCCTTCTTGCTGTCTGCCCCCACCCCAATCATGCTCTGTCTCTCTCTGTCTCTCAAAAATAAATAAATGTTAAAAACATTTTTTTTAAAATACAGTGAAATATCCTAAGAAGACTGGAGAGGCCAGGGTGGTGGTTTGATAACCAAACAACTGAAGGAAAAGGGACCAGGATGAACACTCGGCCATTTGCTTCTTGGAGAAGGGAAGCCTGTGTCTGCACCAAGATGAGAGGGAGCGAGGGCTGTGGCCCAGCCTCCCTGACATGGTCAGTGCCTGAGAACACACAGGGTCAGGCACCACTCTCAGTGGTGCTCTCACTCACCAGCACACCTGGATTTTTATCCTTTTGGGATTGTATGCTTTGGCTTAAGAACTGGGTCAGCCATCTTCCTCACCTGCTAGGTGTATGTGCATAAAGAGAATAATGTGCATAAAGTAATGGGTGCGTCCTAGTAGGCTTTATATATTTAGTTAGGTTTATTCCTCTAACGTGTCTACACACAAACATTTTTTTTTAAAGATAAAACCAGTGTGTTAAACTGTTCAGCTGCCATTACCTGGTAGGTTTGAAAGAATATCTGAATTAGAGATGGGCTCACACAGGTTCCAATGAGAATGGCTTTTCTGCGGGTGTGAATCACTGCTATTAAAAATTTATTTCAAGAATAAATTGTTGGCTAGCTATCCCATCCATCCACTCTCCTAGAAAGCCTATTTCATCACTTTGGTTCATTTCTATGACAATCAGTCATATCAGTTTAGTAGTCTCCTTCTACATAGTGTTGGTTGCTTTATTTGTTTTCAAAGCTCTTCAGAAATGAATCTTGGAATTAGAATGTATCTTTGAGGCCACCTGGTGTAAAGTACGATGGATCACAGAAGTGACTTCTGTCACTTCCTTGTCACAGTCTCATTTGCTCTACTCTTGAAGATGGTTGTCTCGGCTGTTACTACAAACGAGTGTGGTGGATGCCTTAATATTTAACATACGCCAAGATTGAGGATGTGCACAGCCCCTCCCATTTCTATAAGCTCTGTAATGGAACTCCTGTCCTTGGAGCACCATGCCTCACAATTAACATGCTGGACAGTCTGGGCTGTCTGTTCCAAAGAGCAGACAAGCCACAGCTGAAGCAAACACAATGTCTGAAAAAGAGACGATAATGTCTCCTGTCCCAGTGTCTCCCCTGACTAAGAACCGATCAGCCCCTGGGTGGGGTTGGGGGAGTACATATGCAGAGGAACAGTGCAGAACCAGTGGGTGTTCACCATGTAGGCTTCCAACAAGTTTTGGAGATGTGTCCACCTTAAAGTGTTCTTGTTTTTTTATTTTTTTATTTTTTTTAATTTTTTTTTTTCAACGTTTATTTATTTTTGGGACAGAGAGAGACAGAGCATGAACGGGGTAGGGGCAGAGAGAGAGGGAGACACAGAATCGGAAACAGGCTCCAGGCTCTGAGCCATCAGCCCAGAGCCCGACGCGGGGCTCGAACTCACGGACCGCGAGATCGTGACCTGGCTGAAGTCGGACGCTTAACCGACTGTGCCACCCAGGCGCCCCATAAAGTGTTCTTGTTTTTTAATATTTAGTTGGTATTTTAAGATTTCGTTATAGATGAGGAATTTGGCTTAGACACAAGAATAACACATAAAAACCCCCCAAATTAAAAAAAAAAATTAACATCTAAGAATAGTGTTCCCTGTGGAATGATACTAGGCCTGGTTTTCCAGATCATTTATAGATTCATCTAAAATATTCTAGAATGAAAATACATGGTGCCCCAACATAGCCTCCTGGGTAGAATTCAGCTCATGGAATCTATCCCAAGAGCCTTTCACACAGATAGCTGTTTTGTCCACAGTGATAATCCAGAGCCAATGTGTTATGGAAGCCGAAATGCCCACCACCATTTAGGAATAAGGAAAAGAAATGTCTGTCCATGGCTCAGCATTCTTATGCCTGTCCAAACCTGCAATGTGCTTGGGTGTGGCACACTGTGTCCACAGAGCTAGGGGTACTGGCTGACTGAAGCTGGCCCCAACTATGGTCACTGACTTCCCTGTACCTTCATGTCACGTCATGGGTCATCTGACAGGAGCAGAGTCAGGAATGAGGGGCAGTGGCTTAGTTGCATGTGGCAAATAAAGAATCATCTACTTGGAAAGGTGAAGGCTGAGAAGCCAGGTTTTTTTTTCCCTTAATGTTTACTTATTTTTGAGAGAGAGAGAGAGAGAGAGACGGAGGGAAAGAATCCCGAGCAGCCTCCACGCTGTCAGTGCAGAGCCTGACGAAGGGCTCAATTCCATGATTGTGAGGTCATGATCTGAGCTGAATTTAAGAGTCAGATGCTTAACTGACTGAACCCTCAGGCGCCCCAACCCAATTTCTATAAAGACACATAAAGAGTAGAAGGAGAGTTAGTGAGGGAGATGTAAGGGAGAGTGGGGGCTTTGGATCCATTTATGTAGTGACCCCTGGCCAGGCACTGTGTTGGGCCTTGAGCATAAAACAGTCAACCAAACACACAAGGTCTGACTGTCATGGAGCTGGGGAAGAGAGAACAAAGCATTTACTTTGCACACACTCTTACAGAATTTACTATGCGCCAGGTGCCCCCCAAAATAATTTACAAATAAAACGTTACAGTGCTGTATATGGGAGGTCAAATGAAATCTAATGCAGTAACACAAAGCATAATAAAAAATCCAGAGGACAAAACTGAAGCACAGAAGATTCAGTTACTTGCTTAAGGCCACACAATGGGCAAGGAGTGGAGCTATTCGCAGATTGTGAAAAGTATTAATGAAGGGCAATGAGCATGCTTTATGTAGATCAGTGGTTCTCAAAATTCAACATGTATCAGAATCTTTGGTTATAAGCCAGGTTGCTGGCAGCACCCACATCATTTCTGGTTCAAGAGGCCTGAGAATTTGCATTTCTAACAGGTTCCCAGAGGATGCTGCTGCTGCTGGGGCCTTGTCACCTGGGGCCCCACTTTGAGGAACACTACTCCAGGAGGTGTGGAAGATCCTGCCATACTCTGCCCAGATCCCTTTTCAGGCTCCAACCACCCATTTCCTTAACTGCAGGAATCTTGTCTGCTGACAGTTCATGGCTACATCTCTTGGTCATTGCTCTCAGTCATTGCCTTATTCAGGGCTAAGCTCTTGTCATGGGTGTGGGGTTGGGGGGCAGCTTATGGCCCATGACCCAGGTTCTTGCCTTGGTTTAAGACAACCCTGGAGGGCCGTCAGGTCAGAGCTCCCTGTTAGATACCCAGAGGCTTCAGGCGCCATCTCATTGTGGCTTTCTTGTCCCTTTCCCCAGCCCCACGTTCCTCCCCTCCTTATTAGATATCTCCAGGGAATAGTTATCAAAATCCTTCTGCATGCAGCTCTCTGTCTTAGAGCTGGTTTCCATGATGGAGAGGGCTGACAGAATGGCCTGCTGAGGCCCTGACCCTCAGGCAAGTTCTTGATGGGATCCTGTGGAGAATCCATGCCCATGCAGAAGAAAGAAAAATGCAAAAACCCCAGGGCTGAAAAGGGCCAGGGGCTCCTGGACAGCCAGTGCCAATGATCCAGGGCAGAGTTGCAGGGCAGGCCAGAGAGGCCAGAGGGAGGCGGCTCCTGCAGGGTTTAGGGGATAAGGTTTGTTCCCATGCAATGGGAAGCCATCAGCAAGTTTGGACAAGGGATGTGACAACATCTGTTTGATTGTTTAGAAAGGGTTTCTTTGCCCATGGGGAAGGTGGTTATAGGCGGGCAGGTGGCTGAATAATGGCCCCCAGCATGACCGGGTCCTCCTAATTCCTAGAAACTATAAATACTACTTTATATGGTAAAAGAGATTTCACAGATGTGATTTTTTTCACAATGGGGAGATTATCCTGGATTATCCAGGTGGTCCCACATAATCATAAGGATCCTTATGAGAGGGAAGCAGGAGACCAGAGTTGGAGAAGCAGATATGATGATAGAAGCAGAGGTTCCAGTTGATGTGGCCACAATGCAACAGATCTGAGAAGTTTCTAGAAGCTGAAATAGACAGGAACAGATCCTCCCCTGGAGACTCCAGAAGAAATCAGCCCTGCGAACCCCTTGGTTTTAGCCCTGTAAGACTGGCTTTGGACTTCTGACCTCCAGAACTATAAAAAAAATTGTGTTGTTTTAAATTTGTGGTAATTTTCAGCAACATGGGAAGATACAAGGGGTCAGGTGCAGAGGTGAATGATGATTAAGGCCCAGAATGAGTGCAGGCAAGCTCTACACTTGTAGGCACCCATCTCAGCATTGATGATGGAACATAAAGGGGAGTGAATCTTCCTGTATTGAACACTCTGCAAGGATGTCCAAGCAGACAACTATATAAACATACCAACATGCAGGCCCACATCAAAAAGATCTTTGCTGTCAATAACTCATTAATGAAGGCTGCTTTGCACACTGCCATGTGTTAAAAGGCGTAATTACATTCCAATATTTATTTGAGTTACTGCCATTTTCGGCATATTTCATGGAAAGGCAGGAGTAGGAAAAGACATTTGTTTTGTGGTATCGATCTGAGGTGCTGCCACTAAGCCTCCACTAGGATTTCACGGAACTCTTGGATTCTGCCATCCCTGAATAGTCTTATTTAGTTTCTTGGTTCAAACTCCTCATCTCTAATACTCAGGAACACAGCAAGGTATAGGGAGAACCTGGATTGAAACACTGGAATTTATTTACTAAGGACATGGCCCTGAGCAAGTAATTTAAACAAACTCTGAATGTCAACTTCCACATCTGGGTAAAAATAAAAATAAAATTAATCATACACTTACACAATATAATCATAAAAATTCAGTGCCTGGTACTTAATAGGTGCTTCCCTCCAATTAATCTATTCATACGTACATAGAGCTGTTTATGTAGAAAAGTTATGTGACGACTACCAGTTATGGCTACTTTTATAGAAAATGTCTCAGCCTTCCGCCTTACAATAAAAAATAGTGTTTGACTCCAAGCAGATTAGATTGAACAGAGTTATTTGAACTACTTATAATAAAATGTGACAGGCAGACTTTGGTATTTTGCTGCCCCAAGTTTTTTATGGACTGTTCACTCTCATTGCAACATTCAGCACTTTTTTCTGTGTCAGTGTGATAGACAATATTCATATTCTTCTTGGGTAATTGCCTTTTTAGCTGAATCAATGGCTTGCAGGCATGAAAAGGAGGCTGTTTTATCTCAACTTTATTTATCCTATGATTATATTAAGACTATTAAACTGAATCTCCCCTCCCCCGCCTCCTCCCAGGCCCATTCTCAACCTTCTCCCCAAACCTCTCAATACTTAGCTCTTCTGTGAATTTTCCCACTGCCATGCCCCACATTCCACAAATATTTCTGTTCTTTGGAAGAATTTCATATTTAAATAAGGGCCTGCTGCATGAGTGAACTAGTAGTATTATTCATTTCTTCGCTCATTCATTAAAAAAATATCCTTTGAGGGTTTACAGTGAGCATGCCCTGGGGATACAAGAGGGAGAGGGGAAAGGTGCCATTACCTATGTGTGTACAGGATGTACAGCTAGGGTATGTTCTAGAAAGGAGAAGTTCCTATAAGGCAGGGGTCTTGGGTATTCTTAGTGAGCATGATAGATACTGATAACTGAGTAATCAGGGAGGGAAGTGTTCTCTGATGAGGTTCTCAAGCGTTCTCTTGAGCTAAGATTGGATAGGAAAACACATGAATGTTCACGTGTGTATGTAGAAGGGGTGTGTGGAGAATGAGATAGTTAAGTATCCCAAGGCAGAGGGAACAGCACGTGCAAAGTCCTTGTGGCTGAAGGAGGTGTTGTGTGTTCTTAGAACTGGAAACACCTCAGTAGGCTGGAGCTTGAAGGGGCACTGGCAGGCAGGTCCAGACCCCGGGGGGCCTGTAGACCATGTTGTACACTCCAGACCCCGTGCGCCAGGGGAGCGGGGAGTCCGTGAAGGGTAGTCAGGGAAGTGGCACTTTTAGAAAAGGACTTGTCTTTCTCTAAGATCTCTCCAATTGGAGGGTAGGGAGTGGATTGGAGAAAACTAGCTTGGGGCTATTGTAATATTCAGGTAAGATGGAGGTTTGGCCTTGGGTGACCACAGTAGATATGGAAGGAGGTAGATGGCATTTTGAGTCACTCAGGAGGTAAATACCACATGACACGGTGATGGATGAAATATGGAAGGTGCAGGAGATACGGGCATTAGAATCACTTCTCCATTTTGGACTTGCCTCGTTGAATGGCTGCTGTAGCCCATCATTCAGCTGTTAGACAGCAATGGAAAAAAACCCGACTTGTGGGATGGAGAGTAGATTTCTCAAGTATATGGCCTTAGCTCCCCAGAGTGCTGAGACTTCAGAAATCAAGGCTGAAGTGGTTAGGACCGTGTTGTGTGAGCATAGGTTTTATGATTTTTATTTTGCTGCACTTTATCAGAGACCTGCCAGTTAAAGAGCAGGCTGTTCCCCATCAGTCTGTAACCAAATGTGCCATGGCAGCCATTATAGATTATCCAAACAACAGGCATGTTGGTCTCGCAGAGGTATTTGATATATGCTTTCTCTTCCCTTGTTGCTGGAGAAGCTGAAGCGGTATCTTCTTCCTTTTTATTTGCCATAGACTCTACCCCTTCCTAAATGTGTGTTAGCAGTGTTTGCTTTCTTATAACCTGTATAATATCCCAACATCCTCAATGCTTTTAGTGTCTGCTTAGTGTTTTGGGGTCCTCTGAATCAATGAATTCAGGCAAACAGTCTTCATGTATCTCACAAGTTGGGTCAGACTGAGTTGTAGTGGCTGCCTGGTATATGTAGGAAAGAAGATTCTGGAGCCTTAGCTGGGCTTACTGGAAAAGAGTTCTGTGATTGATTGGTGATGTCTGTCATGGGCTTAAGAGGAGGAATGGTGCATATGAGCCATTGACTGAAATTTAAAAAAAAATTTATACATATTTTTTAAAAGAGAGAGAGAGAGAGAGGGAGAAAGAGAAAGAGAGAGAGAGAGAGAGAGAGAGAGAGAGAGAGAACAGGGGAGGGGGAGGGGCTGAGAGAGAAGGAGACAGAGAATCCAATGTGGGGCTCAAACTGCACCACCAGATCATGACCTGAGCTGATGTAAGTCGCTCAACCAACTGAGCCACCCAGGCTCCCCTGAGCCATTCATTTTTATTTTCTCTTTTAGTCTTTCTCAGTTGCTAGCATACTTCTGTAATCTGTCAATACATCAAACATTTACAGTTCCCTCAACTTTTCCTCAGTGCGTTGTTCTTTGGATGAGGGCGCAATACTACGCACGCAGCCTGACAGAATTTAGCTGAGTAACTTTTGGATTTATGAGAGAGTACATTTAATTTTTAACAGATTATATACAAGATATTGGGTGACATTAAACACAGAGTTAAATCAACCATAACCCAGTTAAGGCAGCCTTGCAGATAAATGTCCCAGATCTACTAGCCTGCCAAATATATTTTTTATCTACACACATTTGACAATTCTTTCCACAACACTAAGCCTTTCTAACACTTCTCTGGGAGTTTCTTCCCTCCCCCTCAAACCTGAAATACAGGTGACATCTACTCTCTGTGAAAGAGTTTGGATCGACAGGGGAAAACTCATCGGTTTGTGATTGTCCTTTGGTGATGACAGAACCTTTTGAAACTCTGATGAAATTTCCGAACTGCTCTCTACTCAGAAAAGAAGTGATGTAATCATTTACAAAACATTCTGCGTACAGTCTGTTGTGTTGAATTTGAGATTGATTCCTTCCATTTGCATCACGGAGTACAAAAAATATTTACTGAAGAACAAGTGTCACTCATTCCAGATTTTTTTTCAGATAGAAAATCAAGGGCTTTTGTTCTAAAAAATATTAGAAAACATAAACTATGCAAGTTAAACAAAAAGTAAACCTTAATTCTGTTCAAAAGTAAAAATTAATGGGAATACTGTTGTTTCTCAAATGTAAGGAAACTTAGTACTCGTGAGATCTTTAACATGGTAACAGGAATATCATCTTTAACATCTAGTCAATTTCTGCACTTCTGGATTTGATAGCAACATATGTGTAAAAACATACCCATTCATGCAGGTGGTTGCAATAAAATGAGAACTCCCATAGCCACTTTGCCAGAGAACTGTAGGCTGCTGTGAAGGAAAGCAGGCTTTCCCATTCATGTCCTATTGTTATTTCTTTGTTATCAGGTCAATTAGGTCAGCTATGGCTGGTTTCAACCACTTGATGCTATCTATGTGTACTAATTATCTATTGTTGCATAAAAATTCCCCCGAAACCCAGTGGCTTAAAACATATTTATTATCTTTTGAACAGCTTCTGCTTCAGAAGCTAGGTGGTTCTTATTCAGAGTCTTTCATAACATTAGCGTCATAATCAGTTGCGGCTGCAGTCTCATCTGAAGACTTGAGTGAAGCTAGGAGATCTGCTTCCATGGTGCCTTCAGATGACTTTTGGCAGGAAGCCTCACCTCCTTACCACCTAGCTTTCCCACAGGACTGCTAGTGTGTCTACACAACATGGAAACTGGCCTTCCAGAGTGAGATATTCAGAGATGAAGCCCAGAGCAAGGAAGGAACCAGAATGTCTTTTATGTCCTAATCTTGGATGTCACACACCATCACTTTTACCACATTCTATTCATTAGAAGCAAATCACTAAGTCCAACACCACATGTAAGGGGAAAGAAATTAAGTCCCACTTCTTGAGGAAGAAGTTTCAAAGAATTTGTGGACATTTTAATGCCACCACACTATTTCATCAAAAACAAATTGTACATTCATGTTTCAGTTCTAAGGTGGTTCAAGCAAAGTTAACTCTCAGAACAGTTCATCCATGCTTCCAGGTGCTGGAGACAGAGACATTTCCCTGCAGAGAACATGATGAGACTTTATCTCTCTCACTCTAGATTGTCCTCCAATACCATTTCACTACCTTTAAAGGGGCCGAGGCATTTTTGGTGTGTGTGTGTGTGTGTGTGTGTGTGTGTGTGTGTGTGTTTGAATTTTTCATGCTAAACATAGCCAAAATGGTTTTGAATATACAGAATCTGTATTTGCACAACTGAGAATAGGTTATAATAAATTATGGAGCTACATTATCTGCTGGCACTCCACCACTGCTGATGAACAAGAAATGACTGGAAGTCATGACCTTCCCCACAGACATGCTCCTTGAGATGAGGGCTGTATGCCGGTGTTAGCACAGCTCTTGCCACATAGGAGCTATAGAGAAATGCTTTTGAATGAATGAATGAATGAATGAATGAACGAAGTTCATGGAGTTCAGCTTGGACAGGCAGGTTTTACCCAGTGATGCAGGACGGGTAATACCATGTCCAGCATCTAGAAGAACGGTGCATGGGTAGGAATGAGAGCTCTCCACGCCATCTCTGCCCTCCTGAGCGTTCTCTGCCAGGTGTGGAGGGTCCATGGATTTCAAACATATGTTTGAATCCAGAAGCAAAGATAGGAACTTGTAGGGATAACTTTCTCTTTGTGAACACTAAGAATTCTAGCGAGAGGACTCTTGTCTTCTTGGGCATCCTGTGTAAGTGGTGGTGGAAAGGAGGGAAGGAAGAAAGCACATACAAAATCTTGGTAGCATACCAGAGGTCAAATTTATTGCGCATGCATACAGGGTCATCTGTTAGGTAGGTGGCTCTGCTGGTCTTGGCTGGGCTTGCTCACATGTCTGGGAGTCAGCTGCCTGTTGACTGATCTCTGCTGGCCTCAGCTGTGATGACTGAGGTGACGTGGCTTTGCCCCATGATACTCCTGTCTTGTACCAGAGTAGCTCAGGCATGTTCCAGAGTAATGGCTGAGGCACAAGAGGGAGTTATCTCAATCCTACTGGTTGTTTTCAAGCCTGTTTGGCAAGCATTCCATTGGCCAAGCATGGGGCCAGGGTCAAAGTGGAAGGGCACTGAATAGTTACATAGCACAGGGAGTGGTGAAGCACTGGGGCCATTTTTGTGATCTACTGCATGAAGACAAGAAATAGGTTTTCTTTTTTAAGACAGGGATCCACAAATATTTTCTGTAAAGGTATAGATAGTAAATAATTTAGGTTCTGTAGGTTAACTGTTGGCTCTGCTACATATTCTTTTTTTTCTGCTACATATTCTTGTCCCCTTTTCTTTTCTTCTTCTTCCTTTTTTTTTTCAGTTTCTTCTGCTTTTTCTTTTAATAATCCTTTAAAAATGTAAAAAGACTTCCTACCTTTAGGCTGCACAAAAAATAGGCTGCAGGACAGGTTTGATCTATGGGCCATAGTTTGCCAACCATTCGATTAAGAGGAAAGAAAATTTTCATAGTACTAATAATTTATCATGTTCTATTACAAAACCCATTCACATCTGTTGTTTTATTTGATCCTCGTGACACTCTGGCTGTTGAAGGTAGATATTACTAATATCTTCCCTTTTCATATGGGGAGAGATGTGAAATGACTTTAAGAAACAGGGGTGGGGGTATGGCGGGGACTGAAAGAGCCACTGACATTTACCTAAGTTGCCCTGTTGAAAACAGCTGCTCGTGTCCACTGCATCCGGGGACTACACTTTAGGAGGACCACTTTCATAAGGGGAGTGGTCTGCTCCACCCTCCTGAGAACACACATTGTGCAGGTAGAAGGGAAACCATCCAAACATGTTAATTTCTACCCACTAACAGATTGAGATGAGGCTGATTTCAAGGGTTCAGAAGGTGAGGCAATTGATTCCCAGGTCCCGGTCTCCACTTCATAGCATATGTGATGTGTTTCTTAGCTCTGCCTTCCAGAGAGGTTTCCTCTAGCCTCAGAATCTCTTACAAATGGTGATTGAGAGAATGTGTTGAGAACAAGTTTTTGTGGGGTGCCTGGGTGGCTCGGTCGGTTAAGCATCTGATTTTGGCTCAGGTCATGATCATGTGGTTTGTGAGTTTGAGCCGGGAATCAGACTCTGTGCTGACAGTTCAGAGCCTGCAGCCTGCTTCAGGTTCTGTGTTTCTCTCTCTCTCTGCCCCTCCCCTGCTCATGCTGTCTGTCTCTCTCGAAGAATATGCATTAACAAAAGTAAAAACACATCTCTGTGGTGATTAGAGCAATTTTTTAAATACAAAATGTTGATCATTATGCACATTTTGTGTCTTTATACTTAATACGTTTTGTGTCTTTATACAAATACAGCTTTTAGTGTTTTTCTTTTTCCTACCCATAACCCTAAATAATTTCATAGAACAAACATAGCAGAATATTAACATATTCTCTTATCTATGCCAAGTGTCATTTAACTGTTGGCAAATAATATCCAGTGTAGTAAATAATAGAACAGTAAATAATATAGCTTGTGCAGGCCCATAGAGGTGGTACTAACTCAATATCTCAATAGTCCTCTGGAAAAGGGAAATAAAATGAATCATCCAATTAGTTGCCTGGGCACTTGCCTGCAAGTTGTCAGACAGAAAGTTGTGTTCACTTTTTCCAAATTGACTAACACTGGCTTACTCTAGAAGTTGGCTTACTTTAGAAGGATAGCCTTTTCTAGGGTTACCCAAAGTATACTTTATGGATATTAGTTCCTCAGGATGTTGGCAGTGTTATGCAATCAAAGATACGTATGGCTGAACAGATTGGGGGACACTTAGGTTAAACAAAATGAAATTATTTTTTTTTCCTTCAGGACTTCTCAGAGACTTTAATATGTAAATTCACATCCTGAATTTCCTAGAAGGGAGAGTGCGCAGCAGTTTGCAAATCATGGAACCCTTTTGTTCACAGAACATCTCATGAGAGAATATTCTTCTGTAGGACAAGCTGAGAATCACTATCACAAGTGAAATGTCCCCAACACTTTGTGCCAGAAATCCCTGAAGCACCCCACCAATGAAGATTTGCAGTGAATAAGTGGACGTTAATTTGTTCTTTCAAATATTCAACTCAAACTTCATTGTTTTTTAAAAAACTTTTTTAAAACTTTTATTCAGTTTTTGAGACAGAGAGAGACAGGGCATGAGCAAGGGAGAGACAGAGAGAGAAGGAGACCCAGAATCTGAAGTAGGCTCCAGGCTCTAAGCTGTCAGCACAGAGCCCAATATGGGTCTCGAACTCACAAACTGAGAGTTCATGACCTGAGCCGAAGTTGGCCGCTTAACCGACTGAGCCACCCAGGCGCCCCGCAAATTTCAGTGTTTTAAGGAAGCTGTCATTATAAAAATCAGAACTAGTAATTGAGGATTGTCTGTGTATATATCCCTAGGAATTAAGAATGGAAGATTGTGGGTTAAACTTAATCATTTCTCAGATTCTGAGATATTAAGTCCTGTCCTAGAATTCTGCAAGCAACTAGAGAAAGCAGCTGTCAGAACAGCACATCTTCTCATCTTGTTTTGAGTCTCCCTACTCTTTGCCCTCGTGCAAGATTTCACTGACGGTGTTGCAGATAGGATACATTTTAATTGCTTTCTGGTACGACTTCCCAACACATCACGCCTTATTTTCTCCATATGTAATGATTATCCATAACGATCACTATTCAGAACACTAATCCGATCTCTAAAACTACAATAAGAGGCAAAATGGTTTGCTTCTCCTTAGGGTCGCAGGGTTGTGTGTGTTTGTTTTTCCTTCACTGAGTATTCCAAGGACGAGTGCAGTGTTATTCCCAACGGTACTGGACATCTCCAACTTCCTGTGTTGGGAGCAGCCCAGCCCCGCTTTTTAGCTTTACCGTGACTCAGTTCCTCTTCCTGTTTTTTTCCCTCGCCCCAGCTAATAGTGTTAACATCCCCTCAGCCTCCAAAGTTAGAAAGTTCTGGGTAATTTTTTATTTCTTCCTCTTCATGACCATCTACTAGTTGCCAAATCCTGTTGACTCTACCTCTGAAATATTTCTCAAGTCCACATATCCATTTCCTTCTCCTGGGTGTCTCCCCAGTTCAATGTCCTATTTTTCTTAGATACACCACGTGGTCCCTTTGTCAATATCTCTCCCCCATCCAGTGGATGCTTCCATCATGATTACTAATACCCTTAACGTTTCTGAATGCTTATTATTATTCTCCCCTGACTGTTTCACATGCATTGTCATCCAGTCTTTGCGATGGCCCTCTGGGGTGTGTGTTGTTGTAATCCACATTTTAAAAATGAAAACAAAACAAAACAAACAGCTGAAGCACAGACTAGTTATGTAATAAACCCAAAGTCATACACCTAATATAGGTATGTATCTGCAGTTTGAATCTGGATGGTTCTGCCCAGATACCTAAGCTGTTACTCACTATATTATGAACCCTGACAACATATGGACCTCATGAAAAACAACTCTGAGTAGGGGAGCCCTCATGTCAAAAATCTTCACTGGCTCCTCCTTTCCTGTAAAATAATATTAAGACTTTAAATTGGTGCATATATTTTGCCTGAAAGTGTTTTTACTTTGCATCCATTTTTTTAAGCGTTTATTTATTTTTGAGAGAGAGACAGAGAGAAGAGAAGGGGCAGAGAGAGGGGGAGACACAGAGTCTGAATCAGGCTCCAGGCTCTGAGCTGTCAGCACAGAGCTCAACATAGGGCTTGAACCCACGAACTATGAGATCATGACCTGAGCCGAAGTCAGACGCTTAACCAACTGAGCCACCCAGATATCCCTGCATCCATTTTTTTAAAACTAAATTAAGTTTTATGTTCAATAAAATGCACCCATTAAGAATATATTTCTATGAGTTTTGACAAATTTATTCACCCATGTAACCACAACACAGTCAAGATATAGAATATTTTTATCACCCTCAAAGTCCCTTGTTCCCCTTCCCAGACTATACCCACAGAAGCCCCTGGCCTCAGCCAACCACTGATTAGCTTTCTGTTGCTATAGATTAGATTCATTTTTCTAAAATTTCATCTAAATGGGGTCATAGAATATTTTGTGTCGCTTTCCTCAGGGCAATGTTTTCTGAGATTCATCTCTATTGTTGCGTGTATCAGTGGTTTATTCCTTTTGTTACTGAGTAGGATTTTTATGAAGAGACCACATTCTGTTTGTCCATTCACCTGTTGATGGACATTGGGCTGTTTTCAGTGTTTGGCTTTCATGGATAAAGTGCTGTGAACATCCATGAATGAGTGTTTGTGTGGTCATGTGCTTCGTGTGCTAGATTCATTAGGGCTTTCGGTTACAAATGACAGCAGTCTACCGCAAACTAACTCAGGAGGAAAAGAAAGGTGGTTTATTAGTTTCCACCAGTGGAAAACTCAAAGTTGACCTGGTTTTCATTATGGCTGGATCTTGACAGTTATCTTTAGAAGAATGCCTTATTCCTACTCTCTCAGCAACTCTTCCCTCCTGGTCAGGCCCATTCTAAGGAAGTCTCTCTCTCACAGTGACAGAGTGGCTTCCAGCAGCAGCCTGAGGCTACAATCCACACCCTCAGCAGTTCCACAGAGACTTCTCTTTCCCCAACAACATTCCATACAAATCTTTGAACTAAATTTCATTGTCTCTCATTAGGTCACCCGTCTATTCTTTAATTGCTATGAACAAGGGAATGGGATGCTCTGATTGGCCAGGTTTTAGTCTCATACCTTCTTCTGAAACCAGAGATGGTGAGTGGTCAGTTCCAGGCAGCCACGTAGACTGTGATTGCCTTGATGGGGTGGCTCCCCAAAGAAATTAGGGTGCTGTTATCGGAAGCAGGGTCATGGAGGAGTGGCTGGTAAACCAAATGATCGTTGCTCATAGTGCTCGAAAGTTTCTGTCACCCCATTCTACCAACCATTCCCACCTGGCTTTCTGTTCCTGAATGCTAAAAACCAGGTTCTCTGGCTGCTGTAAATGACTCATTCCCCAGTGAGTGCTGCAGTTTTCTTCTGCCTGCTCTGGTGCATGCTTTGCTGGTGTTTTCCTTGCAACATGCTCTGTGGTTATGGCAAGCTCACTCAACCCAGCCCAGTTCGAATGCCTTCCCCTTGAGAAAGCCTTCCTAAACTTGCCCCTGCCTGAACTAGTCTCAGGGCTCATTATCTGTGCTCTGTCATGGTTCTAACCATGAAATGTCTAATCATAGACGTGGTTTCCTCTGATCCCCTCCTCCCCTACCAGACATGGACAGCATGACAGCAGTTCACGGTCTTGCTCATCTTTGTGCTCTCCAGAGCCCAAACCCAGTGCTTTCTACACAGCGTAAGCGCCACAAGACTTATTGATTGATTCTGGACTTGCTATCCATTAAGAAAAGTTAATGGAGGTTTTCTGATTCCCAGGAGATGACCAGCTTTAGAGTTGTATCAGTCAAATTTCTAAGCACAAATAAAGGCTTCATTTGGATTTTACTATCTCTCACTCAAAGAATATTTAAAAAATAGTTTTACTACATTCTCCCCTCCAATTTTATTCATTTAACTTTTTGAATGTTTATTTTTGAGAGAGAGAGAGAGAGAGCGAGAGCGCACAAGTGAGGGAGGAACAGAGGGAGAGGGAGACACGGAGTCCCAAGCAGGCTCCAGGCTTGGAGCTTTCACCACAGAACATGATGTGGGGCTCGAACTCACGAACCGTGAGATCATGACCTGAGCTCAAGTCAGATGCTCAACCGACTGAGCCACCCAGGCACCCCTCTCCCCTCCATTTTTAACAATAGGTAAGCATTGCAGAAAATTTGCCATTATAAAAGTATAAAGATGATGATAAGCTTCTTCCTAGCTTAGGGCCATTCCACGTGTTATTTCCTCTGCCTGGAAGGCTCCAGCCCGTCTACCTTCACCTACCTTGTTCTTTATCAGTCAGATCTCTGCAAGAACTTCACTTTCACTTTAGAACTTGCCTTGCCTCTCAGTTTTCTTTATAGCATTTATCCTGAGAAAAACATAACCTCCAACGTTGATTTATGTATTGCTGTCTCTGGACTAAAATGTAAGCTCTGTGTTGTTAGGGACCTTGTTTTGGCTTTGTCACGGTGTATCCCCATTCCTGGAAGAGTGGTTGGTTAACACATAGTCGGTGCTCCGTAAGTATTTATGGCATCAGTTAATGAATGCTAGTATACATACAGAGGTAGCCATTTCTTACATTTTTTTTTGTTTCCTTCCACTTACGTGAACACTTATGCAGGCAGATATGTGCGTGTATATGTATTTTATGTTCATGTGTGTGTACCCAGTACACCATAAGTTATATGTAGCACAGTTCAGGACTGCCACACACCCTGCTGGTGTCCCATTCATGTTCACTCCTCGCATACTATTCCTTAGGGCAGCTTCTCACTGCAAACCCTGGAGCTGCTCTGCCCGAGCCTTGCCCAGCTGCAGGGGCATTCTTAGCCTGCATGCAGTGCTGGGGAGCTCACACTCCAGGAGCACCCTCAACCAGGGACAGACAGGGGCTGGAGAATAACTCCCCCAGCTCCTTCGCCCCTCTGGAGGTGCATCTCTGGGCTGCGTTCTATACGGTTTCTCAGGGTCTCCAATGGGATTAGTGATAGACTGACAGAGCTTTATAGGCTCCTTCCTCACCCGGTGTCACTTCTCACCTCCATGATCGCTGCTTCCTGCAGTCACCTGCTAAGTAAGCCACTTGCACTGGCCGATGAAGTCGGCAGGTTTGCTGCCTGAGACCAGGGAAAACTGTAAAGTCTGTTTGTAAACAACGAGAAAATGGCCTTTGCTCCACCCAGACCCCAGCTGTTAGCTTCTGCCCCTCTTCTTCGATGGCCCTGCACTGAGGAGGTGGGCGCCCATTTATGGCAGTGCGTAATTTCTTCTTTGGGAAGTCAGCTGCAGAGAGTGCTGTCGGTGCTCCCCCGACACAGAGTGTAGTCCCGACCAGCACCAGTGGCCTCAGAAATTCCCGAGCATCCATGTTATAGATTGTCTGCATTCAACGTCACTTTTATGTGTTTCCAATTTCTATTTTCAAGACATTTCATTTTTCTTCTTTCTTTTTCGCCCCAGCCCCTCCTTCACAACAGCACCAAAAAATAACCCACCACACTACCACAGCTATAAAAAAGGCTTTGAAAAGGCGGGCAGTGTGGCCTAAATGTTCCTAAACTCTAAAACTGCAAGTCATAGACCAATAAAACGGTGGAGGTAGGGGTGGCCTGGGAGCTCTTAGCCCCCTGGAAGCAGCCTTCAGGCCACAGCAGGCTGTGGGGGCCACAACGCCTCTAGCGTGATTTGAACATGTAGATTGGGGCATCTGTCTTGCTTAGTGTGAGTTTGAATTATAGATGTTGCTGAATGAAACATCAGGGCTGTGTCCACGAGGACTGCTCTGGCGCTCTCCTCTGCTAATTTTCAGACAGTATTGTTCAATTTTTTTTTTTAATTTTTTTTTTCAACGTTTTATTTTATTTTTGGGACAGAGAGAGACAGAGCATGAACGGGGGAGGGGCAGAGAGAGAGGGAGACACAGAATCAGAAACAGGCTCCAGGCTCCGAGCCATCAGCCCAGAGCCTGACGCGGGGCTCGAACTCACGGACCGCGAGATCGTGACCTGGCTGAAGTCGGACGCTTAACCGACTGCGCCACCCAGGCGCCCCTTGTTCAATTTTATCTAAGCATTACTTTCACATTTTGGGTAGGTGCTCTATTCGTTCATTCATTCATTCATTCATTTATTCATTCTTTTATTCATTCATTCCACACTGATAGTGACTACAAGAGTGTCTAAGGCCCATTCTTTATTCCCAAAGATCTGAAAATCTGACTTAGGGAGGCAGACAAGCAACTTAGTAACCAAAGTGCCTTACGGTTGGTGCTGTCCCAGTGTGGGGCCTGAGTAGAATTATTTAGAAACACGTACTGCAGAGTCAGTCATGCCTGGGTTCCTCATCCTGGGCTGACGGATCCAGGAAGGTATGCCAGAGGAGGAAGCAGGGCTCAGCTTTCAAATAGCCCTAGCTCTTTAGTCTGTGCTTTGTATTAAGTTGACTGAATTTACTTAACCTCCTTGAGCCTCAGTCTGCTGATCTGCTAAATGGTTAGAGTAATATCTACATCATGGATTGCACAAAATAAATGAGATTGTGCCAGAACTGTGCTCAGCAGTGTTTATAGCATACGGTAGCAACTTAATGAATGCTTATTAATTTTAGCAATTAAAAAAAGCACAGGATATTGGGAGATGCCCAATATGAACTGGGAAGTCACGTAAAGATTTGCTGGATGAGGTGATGCTTGCTGGATCATGAGGAAAGTGAATGACAGTGCACTGCTGGCCAGACAGGCAAATAAATGGTTTCTTTTTTTTATTCTCGTGGACACCATTGAGACCCACCATATACCTGTGTCAAAACCTGCAATTTATCAGAAATAAAGCTGGGGATAGTAACAATCTTGCTGGCCACAAAGGCAGTAGGACCCAGGCAAATAAGCCTCTTCCTGGCCATTATTTCATGATGGGTTGTCAAGTATGTATCAGCCCCAAGGAGGGCAACTGTATTTCTGGGGGTCCCAACAAGCAGGTGAGATACCCATTGTGTTTTTATTTTAGATTTGATTTACTCCCTCCTTCTCTCCAGCAAGGGGATGTTTGGAGATGTAACAATTAGAATTCAATATGCTAATACAATGTCTCATTAGCAGAGCCATACAATCGCCTCTAGTGGTACATGTGTGAAGCAATGTGAATTCCCAGAAATTAGCTCTGCTTCCTGCTGTCCCCATCTGAATCTTTCTTCAACTACTTTGTGATCGTGAAGAGTCAGGCTCATTTTAGCAGTGGGAATTTCACTGGGCTGGTGATCCCCAAACTCATTCAAAATATTAATACATTTTCCTCTCCCTTAATTTTTTTTGGGGGGTGGTTTGGTAGGGACATATTTCATGACACATGTCTGCTTCTTCCTTGCAAATATTTCATTCAAACTTAGTCTTCAAGTGTTCAAATTTTAAATACTTTAAAAAAATCAGTCATAGTCTAAGAGGATTAAGAAGCTCTGTTTATGTCAGTCTTACATAATTCTGGAAAGAAGATATACTTGCTTGTGCTTTTCATTTTGTTTATGATTCTGCAAGGTATCATCCTTTCCCTGCCAAGTGAATTCTGCCTGCATTAGGAACGTGTAGATGCTTTTCAACAGATTTTGTTCATCTGGTGTATTATTTAATGGATTCAATGGTGTTTTCCTTTGTTGGCTGCAGCTTTAAATACAGGTCAGGTGTCTAGTTCATACTCGTGTTATCTTTCCTCTTTCCTTACCTCTTTTTTCTCCCACCCTTCTTTACCTTTCTCTCTCCCCGTCCTTTCTTATTTCTCTCCCTCCCTCCTTCCATCCACAAACGTTTATCCAACACTATTATATACCAGGCCCCTTTTGAAGGACTGGAGACAGACTGGTAAACAAGGCAGGTGTAATTCCTTGTAACATGATGGGGAAGACCGGTGATAAACAGTTAACTAGGTAAGATCAATTCCCACTAAGTGTTGTGAATAAACAGAGAGATGTGATGGGAAGTAACTTGGAGGCAGCTGTGTGGTCATGGAAGGCTAGGAAGGAGCCAGCCGGTAAGCCCTGGAGCAGAAAGAAACCTGTGAGTGCCCGGTAGTTAATAAGGAGAAGGAGCGGGGAGGAGGTGGAGTGCTATATGGGAGTCAGATCATGCAATGTCGTGGTTGGGATTTACAATTGGAGATGATGCTTGATCTTCCATGAATTAGGTACATGAGCGGACCACATTTTCCAAATCAAATCTTCCTGTGTTTTGTCTATTGCACCTCCACCTCCATTCCAAAGTTAGAAAATTTGCAGTTGGTTTGATGTTTAGTGAGTCTCCTTTTATCAGGAGGAAAAGATGCTTAATTCAGAGAGTGTAGCAGTAACCTCAGATGGGAGGACTGGAGTGTGTACCATCCACGGTTCAGCAGGAAAATAGCTTTGGTCACAGGCAGTTGCTTTGCTTCCTAAAGCATAAACTTGGAGGTGCAATAATTTAGTCAAGTAGTTGATTTAGTTGTATCCAGCTTAACTAATTAACACCAATTCCGTGCTTGATTTTTTTTCCCCATTATCTGAACAAAAGCAATCTCTAATGAGGTGTGCATATGGGGCCAGCTGACTTACTTTGTTGTAGGGAATAGGTGGGTGTGGAGATGATATTCAACATTTTTAACAACTAGTACAAATAGGCACTGACCAGTCACAGTGAGTAGTGGTGTACGGGTACCCCCAGGCTACTTGGGAGAGCAAGGAGTAAGACGTCCTCCAAACACGTAGGAATGACAGGAGAACATTTTGTCCCTCCCAACAGCCCTGAAAGTCTTAACTCCTTCCAGCGTCCACTCAGAAGTCTGGAGTCCAAAGTCTCTTTGACATACCATCCGAATCAGTTACGGGTGAGACTCAAGATATGATTCATTTTGAGGCAAATTCTTCTCCAGCTGTGAACCTGTGAAATCAAATTATATGACCCAAAATACAGTGATGGCACAGGTACAGGATAGACATTTCCCCTTCAAAAGGGAGACGTAGGAAAGAAGGAAGGGGTGACTGGTTTCAAGCAAGACCAAAATCCAATTCCTTTATACCTCCTGGTTTGAAATAATCTTCTTTGATGAGATGCTCTGCCCTCCAGGCCCTCTGGGGTGGAGGTCCCACCTTCCAGACACACCTGGCAGGGTCCTGCCTGCAAGGCTCTGGGTGGCCCCACTCCAGTATGTCTGGAAGGCAAGGGGTGGCCACCTTGCTATTTGTTGTTTAGGAAGAAGAGGCAGAACTAACAGACGGAAAATCATAGGCAGACAGATTGCAGGTCAACAAAGAAAGGTGTAACACATAGATCTTCCCAAGAAAGGAATGGGTTTGAGAGAACTAGAAGTGTTTTGTCACTAGAAAGGCTCCAGATAAGGCTGTGAGGTTGGATAACCTATAAGGGTTGCCCCAAAGTCAGCACTGTCTTCTGAGTCTCAGGGTAGACTGAAAAAGACTGCTCTTAAAAAAAAGTTTGTAGGGGCGCCTGGGTGGCGCAGTCGGTTAAGCGTCCGACTTCAGCCAGGTCACGATCTCGCGGTCCGTGAGTTCGAGCCCTGCGTCAGGCTCTGGGCTGATGGCTCAGAGCCTGGAGCCTGTTTCCAATTCTGTCTCCCTCTCTCTCTGCCCCTCCCCCGTTCATGCTCTGTCTCTCTCTGTCCCAAAAATAAATAAACGTTGAAAAAAAAAAAAAAGTAATAAAAAAAAAGTTTGTATAGGGGCGCCTGGGTGGTGCAGTCGGTTGAGCGTCCGACTTCATCCAGGTCACGATCTCGCGGTCCGTGAGTTCGAGCCCCGCGTCGGGCTCTGGGCTGATGGCTCAGAACCTGGAGCCTGTTTCCGATTCTGTGTCTCCCTCTCTCTCTGCCCCTCCCCCGTTCATGCTCTGTCTCTCTTTGTCCCAAAAATAAATAAACGTTGAAAAAAAAATAAAAAAAAAAGTTTGTATAGATATAAATATATTAACAATATTTAAATATATCTATAATATAAAAAAGTATATTTATATATAAGCAAACATAAATATATACACAAACTTTAAATATATTTATATATTTGACATATTGAATATTTTATATTCGTATACATAATATTTATATGTTCATATAAGTATATAAATGCCTATATATATATATATATATATATATATATATATATATAAGTATATACCTTTAAAATTAAACAATCCTATTCTAAGTGTGCATGAAAGAACAGTTTGATTTGGTGTATCTTATAAATTGTCACCTGCTTTTTTTCTTAGTCCAACATTAAAAAACAAACAAACAAACAAACAAACAAACCCAAGGCTGGTGCATAAATAAGGGTGAGGAAGAAGCTAGTCATCTAACCTCCTCCCGTCTAGTATCCGTGTTAGGGCATGTTGCAGCTGAGGGTCTGAGCAAGTCCCCTGCACTGCACTGTGTCTAAACATCCCTGGCAATTTCCACTTCCCTCTCCAAGTCTTCTAATAGGAATCGATGTGAAAGAGCAGCGTGTCAGTGATTGCAGAGTGGAGGTTCTAATTATGATCATCAAGGGCATACAGTTTACAAGATCTTTCAGCTTTATCACAGACTTCATTTTCTCTTGCCGTTTGGACAGCCCCTGTCGTCTCTTCCCAAAAGGATAGAATCTTAGGTCCCCAAATGATCTTGGATGCCCCCAATCCCACAGTGTTTAAACCATATTTTACAGAGGTCTAGTATTGAAAGAGGCACTTGGGCCCTAAAATGGGCAAAGCACAAGAGCAACAGAGTGAGGAAAATAGCTGGGACCCCAGCCTTGATTGCCAACTTCAACCAGGGTAATTTTGGTTTTATATATTCGAGACATTACAGTTCAAGAGGAGATTCCAAAAAAGTCAAGGGCTCTACAAAGAGTTTAGAATTCCAATATAAACCTACTTTCTCATTGTACAGACAAGGAAACTGAGGTTCAGAGACCTTGTGGGGGTTCTCCCCACGTCAGCCATTCTGTCGGTTGGTAAAGCTGGATTCGGATCCAGTAATACAGTCTCTGGCTATGGCTCCTTCCACCATTTGTTGCTGTTGGTGAGTGAGACACAGCAACGTACTCTCCAATTCAGGCACTGAGAAAATCCCCATGGCGATCATGATGATAGATAATGCTTATGAGTTCCTACTACATGGCCAGTGTCTCAAGGACATTATCTTCTTTAATCCTCACAGTAGTGCTCTGTGGTAGGAGTTTTTATTAATCCCATTTTACAGTTGGCGAAATGAAGTTCAAAGAAGCTTATCACTTGCTGGACATCATCACTCAGCTTCTAGGCAGCAGATGTTGGGTTTGAACCCAGAGGCCTCAGCACGAACCATTTGGCTCTCCTGCCTTCCTACACTCATACTTCTCATGGAGGACAGACACTATCAGATTATTTCATTGAAGCTTACCATATTTATATATACACATGTATATATTTTACCAGCATAGCACTCTCCAGCAACCTTTTCATTATCGAATGTTCCACTTTTGTAATGTATGCCATTATGTAGTATGACCTTGATGGAGATAATAACCCTTCTTGTAGCAAAATGGTCAATCTTCATTAATTTTTAGTCATTAGTTGTAGGCTGGTATAATTTAGAGAAACTCTAAATTATAGAATACATTTTATTTTATTGCTTTTGAACACATACCTTAACAAAAAAATGATGTAAGAATGCTCCCTTCTGGGACTCACTTCAGTGATTGTTATTAGCATTGATACTACTTATATGTAAATGAAAGGAAAGCTTAATATGAGCACTTTGCTTGTTCTTGTCCATTCTAACGAATCCTGCCCAATAACCTATGAAAACAGCCTTATTATCTCTTGCCAGGCCTACTGTGATGGCCTCTAGGCTCATTGCCCTGATTCCCCCCAACAGATCTTCCCTGTGTAACTTTATTAATGACTACTGAGAAATTCAGTATTAACGCACACTGTGTATCATGATCCACACCCAAACCTGCATCAGTGTTTAATTCCTCTGCATCTTTTCCCATTCTTCCACCTAAAGCCCTGGCTACGTGACTGGCTCCCTGGTCTCCCAGATTCTTAGCTGTTTCTGCAGGCTTGGCTGGGGTTATCCCCAGCAAGTACTCGCTTTTCCAAGTTTACTCCCCCTCCAGGAAGTCTTCCCGGGTTCCAGCACTTAACTATCATCAGTATGTCTTGTGAATTCCCCATGGCTTTGCTTCTCCTTGGGGGCTACCCTGACATTCAGCTTCTTGCAGATTTCCTCTGCTATACTCTGAGCTCCCTGAGGGCAGCTGTCTGTACACTTCTGTACTTAGTAAATGCTTACAGAGTGAATAGGATTGTGGGGAGGGCTCTGTGTGTGTGTGTGTGTGTGTGTGTGTGTGTGTGTGTGTGTTTGTGTGTGTGTGTATAGGGAAGGCAAAAGATGCTTGGCAAGAAAAGGGAGTCAGGGGAGAGCTTAACCGACTGAGCCACCCAGGTACCTCCAAAAACATATTTTTTTTTAAAAAAAAATTAAATATAGAAAGCATAGGTTCAAATCTCACCAAGTGACAATTAGCTAATGTCTTTAAGACTTCTGCAAAATGGGGGAAACCATAGTTTGTCTTTCACAGGGCTATTCAAGAATTAAGTGACATTTTATGTTTGAAGTGCCAAGGTGAGGGCCAGGGGGCAGAATGCCTGCTCACTCCATGTTCCTGTGATAATTACGATTAGTGGCATTAGTATTCAAACCATATTGTTATTTTTTCCCCACCATTAGAAGCGTTTCCTCATTTCCGTGTCCAGGCTCGGAGCCCAGGGCTTGGAAGGATCAGGCGGTTCTCAGATTCGTTCACGTCTTGTTGATTGAAAAGAAGACTGATCACAGAGTAAGTTAGGAGGTCGAACCTGTGGGAAGAATAATCCAGCCTTCAAGCGATGTGTCCAGAGCAAGGAAACACCTCTCTAGCCTCTGGCCAACCTCAGCTCCTCATCCTGAGGGGCACATTCTGTCCAGCATCTTCCCGTCCAGATGACAGAGCCCCTGGTGGTCCCTCCTGGCATCTGACCCTAGTTGAGGAATTAAAGAAGCGATGGTCCTGGAATCTGTCATCGAACAAGGCACCTTGCAAGCCCCCTGCTTGTGGCAACGGACAAAGAAAAACTGCCTTAATCTCATGCTTAGCTGGAAGTGATTTTTAGTGGGTGGTGTTTGGACTCATTAAAACAGACTTGGCATATCCATAACTTGTATTACCCAGCAACAACGAATCCTTCAGAAATCTGAGCTGGCAACTAACGATTTTAAAACTATCAGTAGCCCTCCCCACTGCCCACTCCCCCTGCCAAGTGGTTGAGATTCCAGGCTGGCTGGGTGTTTGCTTATTTACATAATTAATCTTGTATGAAGTCTTTATATGTCCCTCCTCAGCCCTCTCTTTTCCAGGATAAATAACCCCCAATTCCTCCATCCATAAGCCCCAATTTTACAACCTTTTAATCATTTTTGTGACTCCCTCCTGGATCTTCTTTGGGCCCTCTTTAAGCCTTATCTAAATTGAACAGACATACTACACAGGCAATTAGGAGAGCTGAATCCATTAGAACCTGGAACTGTCTTAGCCCCGGTTTGGATCTGACACTCCCTCTGTCTTTATAAGGGTCAAATGGAGGAGTCTCATCACCTTTCCCCCTGACAAATGGGCTCGGGATAGGCTGCTGGTTTCAATGTCTCACAAGATGTTCTACCAAGGCCTGGAAAAGCCAGTTCCCATAAAGGCAGGAACTGAAAGGACATGCCTGAGCCCAGGAGGAAAGTCTTCCCCAGGAGGGTTTCACGCATGTGGTTTCAACGCATGAAGAGGGCAGGGGTCTACTGGTGGCTGGAGAGAGAGGGGTGAACAGCAACTTTGAACCCCAGGCTCCTGGGATACTGGAAGAGACCAGACACTCTCTGAGAGCTTTTGCACTCCCCCCAGGCAGTCCTGCTGCTCTGTGTCCTGTGATCTTGAATCTGACCTTCCCTGGAAGGCCTGTTAATCTGACTTCAGGCTGAGCCAAAGAACTGAGCCGCTGGCAGAGTGTGGAGAGGCTAACCCTTGTGTTTTCAACACTAAGTAGCAGCCAACTCATGGCTCAGCTACTAACAAACAACCCATAAAAGGCGTCTGGTAGGGGACGCGAGCTAAGGAAGAGAGGGCATTTCTGGCGTTCTTGGATCGGAGATTTTTTTCTAGACGGGAATATTTTGAAAGCGGAAGAAAAAGGGACACGGGCTGACTGAGATTGTAGCTTGCCATTTTGCAAAGACAAAAGCCCGTCATTGGCACTTCGTGAGGCACATCAGTGTCCTCTTGTGGTTCTAATCTCTTCTGCAGTGCATTTTCCCGCTTCCACAGCATGGCCTGATATTTCCCAGGGATTCATCTGACAGGGTGCCAGCAGCAGGATGTATATTTGAGCAAGGATTAGCAAATATAGACATTCCTGTTTTGCTACCATGCCAACAATTTCAAGGTGAAACCCCCACCCATCCAGCAATCCAGCTGCTGATTTGGTGAGGGAGATTATTGTTCTGTGCACAAATCAAATGCAATCCTTTGGGGCTTTTCTTAGGCAGCATCCCACGTAGCTCTGGTCTGAAGATCAATAAAGCAGAACGTACTTCTCATTACATGTTAATAATGTGCAAGCAGAAAGCAGAGCAGGGAGCGAGGCCTGACTTTGTTGTAAGAAGTGCAGAAGGGTGCTGACGCTGGCTGGGCAACTCACTGGCAGCCACACGGGACTTTGGGCCCGTGGGTCCTTTGCAACGTGAGGAACTTCCCGTGATACTTGTGACATCTTGAGAAAAGCCATATCCCAGCTCAGAGGGCTTCATAATGCTAACAGGGCATTCACAGTGTGGGTTAATGACAATTAATAACTGCGAGAGCATGGCTGTTACACTTCAGAAATGCATGTAGCGAGGGCCCTAAGTTCCCAGTGCTGCCTGAGCCAGACCTTTAGGTGACTTTGGAGTTTAGACATAGCAGAAAGGGTTTGTATTAGTGTCTTAGAGCTCCTAGATTAAAGGATCACAAACTGGGTGGCTTAAGGTAACAGAAATTTGTTGTTTCACAGTTCTGGAGATAGTCTGAAAACAGGATGTCAGCAAGTCTTTGCTCCCTCCGAAGTCTCTCGGGGAGAATCTGCCCCATGCCTCTCTCCTAGCTTCTGGCTTTGCTGGAAATCCTTGGCATTCCTGGACTTGTAGACGTCACTTCAACCTCTTCCTCCATCATTACATAGAGTTTTCCTCTGTGTGTCTCTGTCTCTTCTTATGAGGACACTGGTCCTGGTGGGTTAGCTCTCCCCTCCCCCACAAATGACTTCATCTTAGCTTGAGGACATCCGCAGAGATCTATTTCCACATTCACAGGTCCTGGGGGCTAAGACTTCAGCACATCATTTTGGGGGAACGTAATTCAGCCCTTAACACACATGGATGCAGATGTTGTTGGTTCAGCCTCAGGTACAAGGATTTGAGAGGAGCCAGAAGCATCAAGAAATAGGGAAGCTGCTTTTATGGGTGTATTACTTTCCTCTGGCTGCTGTAACAGATTACCATAAACGCGGTGGCTTAAAACAACACACGTTTATTCTCTTACAGTTCTGGAGGCCAAAATCAGTTTCACTGGGCCAGAGTCAAGGTGTTGACAGGCTCAAGAGGAGAATACATTCCTTGACTCTCCCAGCTTCTGGTGGCTGTTGGGATTCCTTGATTTTTGCCACATCATTGCAATCTCTGTCTCTGTGGTCACGTGGCCTCTCTTCTTCTGTGTCAAATCTCCTCTGGCCTCCTCCTTATAAGAATATTTGTAATTGCATATAGTGCCCACATAGATAATTCAGGATAATCTCATCACAAAATCATTAATTTAATCATCCCTACAAAGTTGTTGCCACCTGAGTTAACATTTACAGGTTCCAGGGATGATCTCTTTGGGGGCTGTTAATTCAGCCCAGTAGCATAGGGACTTGCCATTTAGTGGGGGAGACAGCCAGGCATCAGATAATCCCCCCCCCCCAAATGCATGTGTAATGACTCAAGATGAGTTCCTTCCCTGAAAGAAAAACACAGGGCCTTGCAGATGTTGTCAAATGAGACCTGACTTAGCCTGTGTCCCCAGAGAAGCTATTTCAGTCAGATTTGTGTGTATGCTGTTTCTTCAGGAGGTGATCCCAGGGAACACTGGTGGGGGAATGGGGACGTGAGACAGGGATGAGAAGGCAGCCAACAAAGGGACTATTATTAAGTCGGCTAGCTACTCCTGTGGGCAATTGCAGCTGAGCCCACGAGAGACTCTGGGAGACTGAGCACGTGTCACAGTTATCCCCACCAATGAGTGAGTACTTGTCACCGCCTCCTCCTCTGCCATTGGTGGAGGGCAGCTTCTGCAGGTATCTCTAGTAAGCAGCCCCTGCGGGATAGAGGTGAGTGTTGAGGGGATTCACCCCTGGCAGCTTTGTTCTGGAAGGCTTCCCTGAACGTGTGACTTCCAGAAGTGCACCCGGAGTATCAGCAGGAGGTACCTAGAAATGGGGACGAGAGGAAGGAGGCGGTGCTAAGAGAGGAAACGAAAAGTGCCAAAGCCCTGAGGTGGGCAGGGGATGGTCTAGTTACTGATGTGAAAGGGGTTCAGATGGGACAGCCTCTCACCCTGGTGTGAGAGTTGGCAGGTATACCCTGGTGTGGCCACATCCGGGGGGTATGGCTAGTTTTTGTTTTTGAATACAGTAAAACCTTGGATTATGAGTAAGTTGTTCGGCAAGTGTTCTGCAAGACAGGCAAGCATTTCTAATAAATTTTAACTTGATAAATGAATGGTGTCTTGCAGTATAAGTAGCATGGGATGCCAAACATCACATGATCCCAACTGAGCCCATGGTTCTATAAGTTCACTTTGACATACAAGTGAATCACTTTGGATTACAGGCGTGTTTCTGGAATGAATTGTGCTCACAAACCAAGGTTTTACTGTATTTGGAGTACCTTCCAGGCTGTGGTCAATGTCTCTTTTACTGGGGGACCGTGAAAAGTAAATCAGATATTACATGGGACAGCTGTTTGCAATTTGTGAAGTCCTATGTGAAGGTTGTTGCTGGTTTGCTGCTGGGGAGGTTTCACGGTGAAATCTGATAAGATGGAAAGATTTGAGCCCTGGCTCCTACTCTCCAGGGTCCCGTGAGCAGAACACTCTTAAGTTGCTGTCATTAGATTGTGATATAATTTTGGCCTGAGGCTTTCTGGGATAGATGGTTTGGAGAGACCCTGTTACTGAGAGTTAAAAGTCCACATTTTCCTTGGAGTCTGAAAGTCCTGGGTTCAAGATCCGGCTTCACCATTCACTACTGAGTGGTCTCAGATAGTCCCTTTGAACCTCTCTAAGCCTCAGTTTTCTCATCTGTAGCTCACAGGTTGCCAGAGGCGTGAATACTGTGTTGGATGCAGAGTGGATACTAGTGGTTTCTCTTTTTTAAGCATTTGATTAAATACAAGCTTTACTGTATTTATTGTAAGGGCTTTTGTTTATACTGGCCAGCTTTTTGCGAACAGTTGTTTGAATCCATTACAATGAGTGGCAAACGCTGTGAGTCATTGATTTGTCTTAAACAGTAGTTTGGAAAGTCAGTGTCTGGGCCCCATTGGCTCTCCCAGACGTGTTATCAGTACAGCAGTCTGGTGTAGGGGAACCAGTTTGAAATCAGGCTTCTGAACCAGCTCCTATACTTATAACAGGTGTGATGTTGACCAAGTGAAGCTCTTTGCCCCTCTGTGGTAAATAAAAGGTCCCACCTCTCAGGGTTGAAGTGGGAACTCAGTAGATTAACGCAGGCAAAACCATTATTTCAATGCTAGAGTGTCATAGGGCCTCAGCAAATATGAGCTAATAAAGTTGCTGGCATATGAGCTCCATGGGGGTAAGGCCTTGGCCTGACTGATTCACAGCTGGGGCTCCTGTGCCAGAAACAAGGTATGGTGAGTAGTAGGTGCTCAATAAATATTTATTGACTGAATGAATGAATGAATGAGGTTTCCTAGAGGTACCATTGAGAACCTGCATTTTTAAGCTCTTTCCATATGATTATGGGATGCAGCCATGATTGAGAACTATTGGCACAAAACATTCATTTTCTAGATGATGGAATTGCAGCCAGGATGCTGTGTAATTCACCCCAAGAGCGCTTGGTTAATTTACTTAACAAACAGTCATTCCTTCCTCTTATTTAACAAATATTCATTAGATACTTATGATGTTGCTGGTGGTACTTAAACCCCAGGTTCTACCAAAAAGAATAAGGGCTTTCCTCGGCTGTTGATAAGCTCATGGTGTGGTAGAGGGTTCGGATATATAAACAAATGCATACATTACTGTGTGCCATGGTATGATATTTACACACATCGTGTGCTCAAGGAATACAGATAAAGGGACATTGATTCTGCAGTGGGGCCAGTGGAGGCCACCTGGGAAAACTGTATTTAAGATGACTGGGGAATAGGGCAGTAGGGGGTTCTCAGGCAGCTAAGAGGGAGAGATAGAAGGCACAGGATGAGCATAGGCACACAGAAGACCATGGAAGCAGTGAATCTTCCCATGAGGCTAGAGCAGAGGGCCAGAGCTCCTGAGATGGCTTGTATACGCTGGGAGAAGCTCCAGCTGGAAGTAACAGGGTCAAAGGCCAGGAGTCGGCAAAGAGACTGGTAAGTTTGAAGAATGAAAAACTAAACCATGTACATTTGAAGAAGAGTGGCAAGAAATGCAGTCTGATGGATAGACAGGGGCCAGATCATCTGGTGTTTGTAGGCCAAGACAAAGAGTTCTAAATAGAATGGAAGCCATTGGTAATTTTATGAAGGGGACATTCAATGAGTTAAATTCTAGGGTCGCTCTTGTTACTGTGATGGAGGAGAGAGGGCATGTCTACATATGCAGTGGAGAGGCATCAGGAGCCTGCGAATGTAGCCCAGGTGGGAAATGGCAGGTAGGCTACTTAGTTGATGGTACTGGAAATGGAAGGAAATCCATGCATCACGATGCGCTTTCATAAGAATAGTAGTGCAGTGAGGGAGTGCCAAGCGCTTGAGTTCTGTACCCCTATCCTCTCCACTTCTCCATCAGACAGACCACACTGTGACTGGGCGCATCACAGGGCAGGGGCATGGACTCAAGGAAGAATTCTTGGTTTGAATTGAAGCCCACCAGAGCATATATAGAATAAAAATAATCTACATGTTATTTCAATTTGATTCAGCAAGCACTTTGAAACCCATTTTTGTCAGTGCCCTCTCAATTTTGAGCGTGTAATGCCCAACTCAAGATGGAGAATGCATAGTTTACTTAACAGAAATAGTCTGGGGTGTTGATCTTCGGGAACAACTGAATACAGGAGCTCAAATATCATCATACAGAATCAGTTTCTTTCCATCTGTTCGCTCTGTTGTCTTTGGTGACTTCACTCTTAGACAAGATCTCCCCATAATGTACCAAATGGCTACTGGTAGGCCCGGATCTGGAGCTCACAGTTTCACAACCCAGTAGAAAGAGAGCTGTTGTACCCCTACTGTCCTTGCAGAGGGCTGACCATGATTCTCCCAGCCGGGGTCCCGTGAACATCCCCGATCCAGGCACAATGCCAGATGGACTGCTGAGATTGACCAGGCCAGGGTCACACTTCCAGCTCTAGTGCTGGATACAGAGTCTCCCCTTAATTTCATAGACTAACTGTGAGAGTGAGGTGATTTCCCTAAGGCAAGCTGGGCACTGCTGCATGAGGCTGAGAGATGGTAGGTAGACCAGAAGGACAGATGTCTACCACTAGCACCTGCCATCGTGTGCAAGGCTCTGCTCAGCAATCTTGTGAGGGAGTCAAAGATGAATAATTCAGTCCCTGGCCTCCAGATGCTTGCAGGGTACCAGGGATGCAGATGCATACATAAGCCTCTATAATATGAGCCTGCCTGTGATAAGTGCCCTGAGTTGATGGCATATCCGGCACCATAAAGCTCTGACTGCTTATTCAATTGGCACCTGGGGCTTGGCACATGTTTCCTCACATTTCTATTTTAAAAGTCAATAAATCGTTTCTGGTACCTTGACTGGAAATTAAATCTGGGTGTTTTTCCTTCCCCTGATTATGGGGTTGATGTCCAAAGTTGACTCCCAGCAGCAGCCCTGGGTCAAACTGACCCATCCTCTGGAAATCATGGTGTAGCTGGCAGTGCAGGTATAAAGGGAGAACAGGTGGACCTGATGGGGAAGGAGGGCTCCACATGAGCAGTTACCCACAGGGAGCAGTCGGAGACCCCAGTTCAAGCCAGATAACCACCACAGTAAATCTTAGATATGTGTGTGGAGGCAGACACTCTACTGCTCCCCACCACGGTGTATCATCCACAATACTAAGCTATTCCTTAGCTTCTCATAGGTATTTACTTTTCCACTCAACACATGTTTAGTGAACCATGTGGTGGAGACTGGCTAGTTATCCACCAGCTTGTTTCCTTCTTTCTCCAGGGCACACAACCAGGTTACACTGCAGTCTCCCTTAGGCCAGCTTCTGGCCAGTGGCGTGCTGGTCAACATAAGGGCAAGCCTTACTTCTGTAGAACCTCCTGTGTAGCCATCCATGCGCATTTGCTCTATTGTCCTATCTGCCAGCTGGAGGCAGAGGATCCAGTGGGAGACAGCAGAGCCACAAGATGGAAGGAGGCTTAGATGACTACAGGGAGTCACCAAATCCCTTCTTCCCATCCCCAAATAAAAAGATCTACACAGATCGTGTCATGGATGAGAGCTGAATCTTCATAGTGTTCACATGTTGAAATCGTGGTTTGTTTTTAATTGTTGTTCTCGTTGCTGTGTTTTTGCTTTAGAATCTAGCCTATGTTGACTGATCGAAGAGTTACCAAATACAAGAAACTACAATGTGCTCTGGACTCTTTGTTAAGCAAAGTGGGCATGGGTCTTACCTCGATGGGGTTCTCAGTCTTACCTGTCATTTTATTTCTTCTCATCTCTTCTCCCTGCCTTCTTGTCATCATCAACAAATAATGCAAAAAACAAGAATCCCAAAATAATGGATGAATGGCCAGCAAAGTCAACTGCTGGGCTGAGTTTTGGAAATGAACATCTTGCTTATGTGCAGCTCACAGCCTCATCCTGTAATCTTTCAATTGCGAATTCTTCAATTGTGCAGATTAAAAATCTTCTTTATTATATTAAAAAAAAAAAACCTTGTTCTTCTCATTTTCTCTCTCTAAACCAGTCCTTCTAATCAGCTAGAATTGCATCCATCCAATCCTCTATTAATTCATGCATGCATCCATCTATCCATTCATCTATTCTTTCTACCTAGTTTAAAATTTTTTTTAATGTTTTATTTATTTATTTATTTTAAAAAATTTTTTTAACGTTTATTTATTTTTGAGACAGAGACAGAGCATGAACGGGGGAGGGGCAGAGAGAGAGGGAGACACAGAATCGGAAGCAGGCTCCAGGCTCTGAGCCATCAGCCCAGAGCCTGACGCGGGGCTCGAACTCATGGACCGCGAGATCGTGACCTGGCTGAAGTCGGACGCTTAACCGACTGCGCCACCCAGGCGCCCCTATTTATTTTTAAGACAGAGAGAGACAGATCATGAGTGGGGATGGGGCAGAGAGAGAGGGAGACTCAGAATCTGAAGCAGGCTCCAAGCTCCAAGCTGTCATCACAGAGCCCGACGCAGGGTTCGAACTCAAGAACTGTGAGATCACGACCTGAGCCGAAGTTGGATGCTCAACCGACTGAGCCACCTGGGCGCCCCTCTACCTAGTTTTATTAATAATAGTTGTCTTGTGTTAAGTGCTCATTTGCCAGGTGCTACACCAAGATATTGACATGATAGTCCTTTTTAATCCAAATGACAGTCCTACATTAGGAGGTCCTGAGACCTAACTTATGTAAAGCTATAGAACTAGTAAGTGAGGAGGGAAGGTATGAACATATGTGTCTTTGATAGAGTCTAGATTCTTAGTCACTCTGCGGTCCTTAATTCCACTGTTTATCAGGGTGCTCTGAAGTGTTGTGTCTGGTGGAGGGTTCACACAGAATAGATGCTGTGAAGGAGTTTGTACCTATGTGTGTGTGTGTGTTTGTGCATGCACGTGTGTTCATATACATGTTATTGTGTGAATATGGTTGGAGGAGACTGCCATATAAATTGGAAATACAGTTGGAAAGGTGCCATGAAAAGCAGCCAAAAGAATCAAGGAGCCCTGCCGGAGATGGGAAAGTATCTTGATGATCCACGGTGAAGAGAAGCCCTGGGGCTCTAGACAACAGAGGGAGGCAGTGAAGGAGAAGCGGGGATTAAAAGTGTGCACTCTGGAGTCAGTCTGATCTTACACCCTCAACCTTCCAGCTGGGAGTGGGGGTGGTCTAAGGACAGGTCACCCCATCTCTGCAGCTCAGTTTCCCCATCTATACAAGTGGGCTAATATAGGTCATACCTAAAGGGTGTGATTAAATGAGATAGCATTGTAAAGATTAAATGAAATAGCATTATAAGGATTAATTGAGATAACACACTTTGAACAGATCTGGGACATAGTAAATTCTCAGTAAATAATAGCTTCAATGATGATGATGATTTGGGATTGGAAGCAATAGAATAAATGCTCTTCCCCTTTCCTTCTTCACAAATAGTACACATGTGTCCCTATCCCCATATTCAGTATTGTTTTCCAAGCTCTGAATTATCCTACCTCTGACACCAACCAGCTGTGTGAACCCAGGCAGAGCATATAATCTGTATTGGCCTGCTTGCTTTCTTTTCTTTTCTTTTCTTTTCTTTTCTTTTCTTTTCTTTTCTTTTCTTTTCTTTTCTTTTCTTTTCTTTTCTTTTCTTTTCTTTTCTTTTCTTTTCTTTTCTTTTCTTTTCTTTTCTTTTCTTTTCTTTTCTTTTCTTTTCTTTTCTTTTCTTTTCTTTTCTTTTCTTTTCTTTTCTTTCTTTCTTTCTTTCTTTCTTTCTTTCTTTCTTTCTTTCTTTCCTTCCTTCCTTCCTTCCTTCCTTCCTTCCTTCCTTCCTTCCTTCCTTCAGGGGTGTGGACTAGTAGTAGGCTCTGGAGCTAGAACTGCCTGGAGTCACATATTAGCTCCTTCATTTATCAGCCATGTGCCCTTGGGCAAGTAATTCAACTCCTCAAGGCCTCAGTTTTGTCTTCTGCAAAATGGAAATGAAAATAGCAACCATCTCATTGCAAGTCCTAGGGAATGACGAAGTTGATGATCCACGCAGCTGTCAGCCTAGTTCCTGGCACATGGTCATCTCTCAATGAATGCTAGCTATTCTCACTATAAAATTAAGAGGTCCCTTCAACTTTACTTGGTGGGTTTTCTTCATGTGTTTTACCTCTGTTTTTACTGTGGATAATTGTACTCAGTGCCCCAGGCGGTGCATTCCCGATTTGTAAACTAATTTTGACACAATCTCCATTCCAGTTGGCTCTCTGAGAAATGTTCCTCTTTAATGAATATGATAGCGGGACTCACTCATTACCAGGTTATTTTAGGCAAGAGTGATTTTTAACTCGTTACCCAGATAATTATTGCAGTTCTCTAGCTGCCTTTCTGGGCACAGACTTAATAAGCTCTGAGGATATGTGGCAGTGCTTTTCTTGGCTGAGATAAGAGAATTATTGAAGCTCTCAGGTGAAAGTGTGAAGTCTTAGCTGTGCAGAGAGTGGCTGTGCCAGCCAAGCAGCCTCTGACAAGAGAGGGGCTCAGCTCCTTTGGGAACCAATGTGAGATTTCATTAATCATGGGACATTTCCAGTGGGCCTGAAGATGTCAGTTTTGTTTATGGGCAAGGTGTCCATAAATGCATGGGGGAACGGACTTTGTGCACAGAGGGGTACATAGTAAATTACACACAGATGGAAACCAGGACCAACCTAATTTACCTGTGGGTCCCTCCAGTGCTAGGGGTCTGCACACTGGTTGCCTATATCCTGTAGTGGTTTGGAGTAAGGATCCAGACTTTTTCTGTACAATAATTTTTTTAATAAATATTTTAGCTTTTGTGGGCCATCAGATTTCTCGTTCGGCTGCTCAATTCTGCTGATAGAGCATGAAAACAGCAAAGGTCAATATATAAATGAATGATGTGTCTGTATTCTAATAAAACTCTACTTGTGGACACTGAACTCTAATTTCATATAATTTTCATAGGCCACAATCTACTGTTTTTATTTTGATATTTTTCACCAATTAAAAATGGAAAAACCATGTTTTCCTTAAAACACTTACAAAAACAGGTGGTGGACTGGACCTTGCCAATAGACCCTCGTTTGCTGACTCGTGTATAAGCCCTGCTCCTTCCGTTATTTGCTGTGTGACTTTGGGCATGTTCCTCAGCTGCTCTGTGCTTCAGTTTCCTCATTTTCAAAGTAGGAAAACTAGTTCTAGCATTCTTTAAAGTGGCAGGGGAGATGAAGAGTTAATGGAGGTAAAATGCTTAAGATGATGATGCCTGGTGCATAGCATGCCCATAGAAACGTTAGCTCCTTTTACCATCTCACTGAATCCCCACACTGTGGAGGACGTGGTGTTATTATCCACATTTCCAGGTGATGGGGATGCTAAGTCCTTTGTCCAAGGCCAGAGTTAGACCGAGACTTACTTATGCAAGGTATTGGCAGCCTATTCTTGATTACTAACAAGGCGGAAATCAGTGTTGCTACAAAACTGGTTTTGTTCTCGTTACACGAAAGCTTCCAGCGTTCCCCATCCATCTGAATTCCACGATGGCTCTCCAAGGCCGGCCTTTGATCGAGGGACAGGGCAGTGGAAAGTGGTTGTAAGACAAGCGCATCATCACGGGGAAGGAGTGGCAGAGCCGTGGTTGATGCATTTTTTCATTTTCTTCCCATTTTTCTTCTTTTTTGGCCACACTCTGGAGTTTACATTTGGGACATCCCTGTCAGGTTTGCAAATTGGTCGAGGTTACACCTGCAGGATGCACATTTATCCTCCCCCATACCATGATTCTTTTCTCCCTAATGCACCAAATTAGAAGATTGGCCGATTTTCATTTCCCCTAAAAAGTAAAATTTCAGCTTAAATCACAAACGTCTATGGTGCACTTAGCAGCCACAACAGCTTCTAACAGGCAGCCCTTCCTCCTTATTCCCTCTCTCCCCGCGAATAATCAGGTCTCTTGTGATTTAGAAATGCATTAGCTCCACTTAGAGTTAAGGGTCAACTTTGACTTCTGGGGAAGTTACCCCAAATTTAAATGGTAAGAATCCATCCCATTTAGAGCGTGATGTATTCGCTCCTCTCCCTCCTTGCTCATATACTTTACGGAAGGATAAGCAATCTGAGAAGGTGTCCGAGTAGATTCTGGAAGGGTGTAAATTACTGGGACAAAAATCACATGTGGCTGCTGGCTGGCAAGCTCTGCGTGCTCCTACATGGCCAGCTTCTGAAGTTCTTCCTCTCTGAAGACAGGTGCCCCCAAGCTACAGGAGTCCACTCCCCAGCAGAGGAGGGACTCCAGACCTACCCCAGCCATGTTTGGTCTCATGTCCCCAGCATTTGAACAGACCTAACATTCTGTGTCATGAAACCCTTCACGCATGTTTTGGAGACAGCCCTGTCTCTCCCCCTGACTGAGAGGAAAGGTTAGAATCCTTCCCACATATCCCAGGTTCACCCCTCATTACTCTAGTCCCTGGAGTAAGTTGCTTATTGTGTACTGTCTCCTTCCTCTATAAAACTGGGAGGTCACATGAATACCTTCCCTCACAGGGTTGTTGTGAGAATGAGTATTTGTAAAATGCTTGCAATGGTGCTTGACACGTAAAATCACTTTGGGAGTGTTGGCTGGGATTAAACACACTAGATAATAGGAGCTGGCAGAGATCAAGCTACATCCCAGCTATCACCCTTCAATGGCATCCCGTTTTTTATAGGATAAACCCTAATCTCCTGAATCTGGTTTACAAAGCCTTGCTTAGCTCACCTGCTTGCCCTTTTTCCGTCTATCCATCTGTGCCCTGCAGCCACACAGAACGGGTTTCAGCTGGTTTAGGGCACCAACGGGCTGCAGCCAGCTCACACCGGCCCCGGAGACTGAACTGTTAGAGCTTCAGGAGTTTGGCACATGGGCTATTAAATAGAGCTATCATTAAAAATTAAATTACAGGAGCACCCGGGCGGCTCAGTCAGTTAAGTGTCTGACTCTTCATTTGGGCCCAGGTCATGATTCACAGTTTGTGAGTTCGAGCCCTGCATCGGTCTCTGTGCTGGTAGTGTGAGCTTGCTTGGGATTCTTTCTCTCTCTCTCCCTCTCTCTCTCTCTCTCTCGATAAATAAATCAACTTAAAAAATTAAATTCCAAAGCCTGTAATTAAGTTGTAAGTAAAAACAAGGTAACTTATCACTTGCTCATTATTCTACTACATTTTAGTATTTGTTGTGTTTGGGGGCTTTTCAGGTCTGATGTGTGTGTGTGGTGAGCCCTATGGGATGATGTTCTGCTACTCTACATCTCTTCCCAGCTCTTCGTTCAGTGATAATCACGCTGGTGGCTGGAAATCTGCCAAGGCGGGGACGTTTACACCACAGGAATTGGCAAGCTGTACAAATCAGGGCTTGATTTATTGTTTGGTTGATGATCTGGAATAGCTGTGGACAAAGGGCTGTAAAGGGCTAGATACTAAGTATCTTAGGCTTTGTGGGCACTAAACCCTCTGTTGTACTTAGCTCTGTGGCTATAGAGCAAAAACAGCCATAGAAGATGCATACATGAATGAGCTTGGCTGTGCTTTGGCAAAACCTTATTTCCCAAGATAGGCAGCAGGCTCATCATTTGCTGGCCTCTAGTCTGGACTTAGAAAAGTGATGGGGAGGGGCACCTCGGTGGCTCAGTCGGTTACGCATCTGGCTCTTGACTTCCGCTCAGGTCAGGATCTCACGGTTTGTGGGTTTGAGTCCTGCCCTGGGCTCTGCCCTGATAGTGCAGAGCCTGCTTGGGATTCTCTCTCTTCCTCTCTCTCAGCGTCTTCCCTGCTTGCTCTCTCTCAAAATAAATAAAAACAAACTTAAAAAAATGATGGAGAAAGTGTCAACAATACCAAATAAATTAAAAAAAAAAACACGTTTCGTCATTTATGCATAGCCCCACCCCCCTCAAACCCGAAGACCTATTCTTCCAGCATTTGAAAACTGTTCCATGATTCAGCACAGAAGCTGAATCGACGAGTGCAGTTCAGACTTGAGTCTTTCATTGCTTTCCTTTGATCTTGTTTACTTAAAGGAAAACATCAGCCAATGTTGGGATGGGAACTATACTCATTCATCAGTTCTGATCATAGGTTGGCTACAGAGAGGAGGTTGTCACAAATACACACAAGTTCTGTCAGAATCAATTGGCTACGTGTGGAATTTACAAGAGAGAGTATTGTACATTTTGTTATTGTTTGAAAATTATGTGTTACTTATCTTACACATCAGTAACATGTATGATAAACTTATGTTGGCATAGATATGCATATATTATTTTGTGTGGAGAGCCAGTTAACTTTACCAGCACACCATGGTTTGGAGAGGACAGGTTCTTTCCAGCCCCCAGGACTTTGTTCGGTCCTTCCACTGGAAATAGCTCTGATTTGTTCTTTACTTTGCCTGTCTTAACTCCTACTTGGCCTTTAGTTCAGAGCTTAACCATGACTTTTTTTTTTTTTAATTTTTTTTTTTTTTCAACGTTTATTTATTTTTGGGACAGAGAGAGACAGAGCATGAACGGGGGAGGGGCAGAGAGAGAGGGAGACACAGAGTCGGAAACAGGCTCCAGGCTCTGAGCCATCAGCCCAGAGCCCGACGCGGGGCTCGAACTCACGGACCGCGAGATCGTGACCTGGCTGAAGTCGGACGCTTAACCGACTGCGCCACCCAGGCGCCCCAACCATGACTTTTTAAAAAAAGGCTTCCTGGGGCGCCTGGGTGGCTCAGTCAGTTGAGCGTCCGACTTCAGCTCAGGTCACAATCTCGCTGTCCGTGAGTTCGAGCCCCGCGTCGGGCTCTGGGCTGATGGCTCGGAGCCTGGAGCCTGCTTCCGATTCTGTGTCTCCCTCTCTCTCTGTCCCTCCTCCGTTCATGCTCTGTCTCTCTCTGTCTCAAAAAAAATAAATAAACATTAAAAAAAAAATTAAAAAAAAAAAAGACTTCCTGATTCCCCCAAGACCAAGTGAGTTCACTCCACTGTGCACATTTTTTCTTGCAACACTTGCCTTAATTATAGTTAAGTGATGAATTTTTTGGTGGGTTATTCTCTTTCACCAAAAGAATGCAAATATCTCCAGCTAAAAATGACCCATTTCTTTATCATTGTGTCTTTGGAGCCCAACCCAGTTTCTTGAAAATAGTGGGTACTGAATATATCTGTAGCTCAACTGAGGGGAAAAACAAAAACAAAAACGGGCTCTTAAGAATTTCAGCATCAACTCCATCCCACCCAAGTTAAGTATAAATTCAGTAAGTTAAGTAATAAATGGCTATCACTCTACTATAACACATTTGAAACTGTCTGGAGGCCCTAGTCATTGTTCAAATCGATGCCCACTTTCTGTAGGTATAGTAATTATTTCTCATATTGTTATTGACTGTCTCTTTAAATTCCAGCCAGGACAAATCTATTTCTCAAGCTGTTGTAAATGATGTGAAGAGGAAGGTGAATGGAATGGAATGAGGATTGTTTAAAAGAAATTTCTCCTCCCCCACCCTGGTCAAGAAATGAGTGGTCATTGGCCACCAAACCATCCCAAGTTAAAGCTAGAAGCATTTTTCGTCCCATTTACTAGTGACTGCACTCATCCAAGTGCTGATTTCCAAAGACTTATATAATGCTGACTGACAGCACATACTTTCAGATACACCAGGATTCTATTTACTTGCTTTGGATTTCTGGTTTCATGGAGAAATGGTGTCAGGTAGCTAAGGATAAGCTAAGAGTCTGGGATCCTGTTTTGGAGGAAGAATCGTGTTGGGAGCATGGGGGGAGCACCCATAGGGAATTTAAATTTAAGTTTAGTGTCCCAGAGGGAGGAATGGAGGCGAAGCTCTCCTAGGCAGCATTGTCTCCGTGTCTTTTTCTGCTTTCCCTACATAAAGCAAATCTAAGCACGTAACCAGGTGTATTCCACAGGTATGTTCTACAGTGCATGGGCAATTGTTTCTATCAACTGTGATAAAGTCTTCAAGAATAGCACAGAGAAATTTACATCTCCACATGCTCAGCCAGTGGAAGGACATGTGGAGAGTGACGCCCCTGGTCCTCCCCAGTGTGTCACTGCTTATTTGGAGGCCAGGCACACAAATTTATCAGACCATCAGTGGGCACAGAGTGAGCACTAATAAACAGTCATTGTAATTCTTTTGTTTTTCTTATTAGAATCTCTTTTAGCTATACGGAAAAAAAAAGTCATGTATATGTGAGGTTTGATTAAAGGCATCTGATGACCCAGTCTGTAAACATGATCTTTGTATGGTCCTGATAGGATGCTGACCAAGGGCAAGAGCTAGTGATCCAGCTGATTATAGCTCCCATGTACGGAGTGGTTTCTGGATGACAGAAAGGAGTGTTTCTCACAGTCGTGATCATATGATATGTTCAATGCTGTGACTTGAAACTGAGTCTTACATGTGAGGAAACTGAGGCTTAGGCTATACACACACACACAAGGTCATAAACTAGTAGGTAACTCACCTGGGGTTTAAAACTCAGGGATCTTGCTGATCCCTTTTGGCTTCTACTTTTAATCACTTTGCTCTACTGGGATATAAAAGGTAAAAGAAACCTCTTAGAACTTGCGAAGAACAGATACCCATACACGCATACCAAAAACTGGAGGAAATCTTGAATTACCTAATTGTTTATCACTTTTTCATTCATTAAACAAATGTTTACTTAGTGTTTATCTTGTACTAGTCAGTGTTAAGGGCCTCAAGGCAGACAAAATCCCCACTTTGACTGATCTTCACTTCTTAATGAGGAAGGTGGAGGGTAAACAGAGCAATAAATAAAATAGAGTATGTCAGATACACTAAGTGCCATAGAAAAAATACAAGATGGGAAAGAGGCAAGCAGTATTGGGGGTTGGAATTTCAAGAGTGGTCAAAGAAAGAAACATTTGCGTCAGGACGGGAAGGAAGTGAGGAAGCCAGCCATGTGACAATCTAGGGGAGAGGTCCATGAACCAGTCTATGGACCAAGTCCTGCCCACCACCTATTTTTATAAATAAGGTTCATTGGAACAAAGATGGATACCCATTAGTTTTTATATGGTCTGTGACTGTTTTCATGCTAAAATGGCAGAGTTGAGTAGTTGACACAGAGATTTTGTGGCCTGCAAAGCCTTAAGTATTTACTATTTGGCCCTTTACAGAAGTTGTCTACCTCTGATCAAGGCCAAGAGTTTTCTAGGCAGAGGATACCAAGAGCAAATGCAAAAGTCTGGTGATGGGAGTGTGCCCCACGTGTTTGAGAAAGTGGGTGTGGCTAGAGCAGAGTGAGCAATGGGGTGAGTTGGAGGAAATAAAGTCAGAGAGTGGAAGGCCCATCCTGGGGGGCCTTGTGGGTCATTGTAAGACCTCTGAAGACAGTGGAAAGAGAGGGATGGTTCTGAGTAGGGGGGAGTCATGATTATACTTATAGTTACCAGGATGACTCAGGCTGTTTGTGATACACAGCCTGTCACAAGTTGGGGAAACAACCTGGAATTTAGCGTGCAGGATGTTTCTGACCCCTCAGGGTCAACTGCTGTGGAAAGGAGGGGCAGGAAGCCAGAGTGGGCAGAAGGAGAGGTCCAGCTATGATGCAGCCTAACAACAGCCTTAGCCAATCATATAAGAACTTCAGAATTTGTCCCTATTCGGCCTGAGTTGGCCAGGCTGTTATGCTTTGGTGTCGATCAGTCATTGAACATAAGTTGTTCAATGGCGATGACAATGACAATGAAGGAGCCTGACCTAGGCAATGACTGAAGGGCTGACAGCTGAGGACTCTTTGCTGACTATACTCCCAGAAGCTGGGACAGTGGGACCTCCATTTAAATTAGGATCTTGGTGGCACATTGTAGTGTCCACTGCATAGAGGATATGGGGAGCAAGAGATAAAACAAGATTAGTAAGTTGGCTACTCAGTAATCTGAGACCTGAAGGTGGCTTGAGCCAGGACGACAGCAGGCAAATTCTGAATATTTTCAGAAGTTAGATCCTTCATATATATTCTTCATGCCTTAAGATCATCTTAGAGAAGTAAAGTAAAGGGGACTAAGTAAAGGGAAAATCTCTAAGGATGTAGTCCAAGTCATAAAGTCTATGAATTTAATCATTATTGTCTATGGTTGGTCTTTGGTTCAGTTTAACCTGGGATCATATTTTTTTTTTTTTTTTTTTTTTTTATCCAGGATGTATAGTCAAAGTGTGATGCTCCGATGATCTCCATGGGATAGAACTTGTCACGGGAGACAGGGCAAGCAAGTCCTTGTCACATGGCCGGGTCTGTCCCAGCAGTGACTATACTATTCATAGACTGGCCAACAGGAATATCGTATTGCTAAACTTGGCATGAAACAATACAGTTATTTATGCACCTTCATGGCATAGAGTATTACCTTGGATTTGAGATTCTGCTAGGGCTACACGGGTGGGCAAATCAACAAATTGTATTCCATCATGTATCTCCAATCTGACAGAGCACTGTGTATAATGGGAAGAGTGAGCTCGTAGATTTTAGCACATATATTGCAGCGTGATGTGGTGTGACACGATGTCTATGAACCATGTGGGGTGAAATGGAAGGTTTAAATGGATTCCAATTTCATTATCCCACTGTGATCAGAGGAAAGCCGAGACTGAAATGTCACCACCCAATAAAGCACTTTATCAAATTCCCTCCCTGTTCTGCCAAAGAAAGCTATCTGCTGGGTAGCCTGTTTAGCAAGTTGCATTTTTCACTCAGGTGCCCAGCCAGCCAATGGAGTCTAGCAGACTTTGCTTACAGTGTGTGTGGCTTGGCTATTTATGAGATTGACAATATGAGAAAAACCAGATTCTGCATTCCCTCGGCTGAGTGAGAGGCTACTCGGCTCATCTGAATTCGCTGAGCTGGTCAGGCTAGCCCTGGAAAATTTGCAGGAGTGAAATGAGAGCCAATGGGAGTTATTTATAAAAAATCTAAATTGCACAGGAAATTAATTCCCTTGAGTTTCCAAACCAGTCAGTGAGCCCCACTGTGCCTCTGTTGTCGACGTCCCTTCCTCGTTTAGGGCTGGTGGAAGTCCGTTTGTTGACTTGTTTTTTTCCTCTTTAGACTGACAGTAGATGGAGGAACACCCAGGGTGGAATGGGCACACGAGAGGGAGTGATTAACTTGATCCTGGGGGTTGAAGAAAGCTTCCTCAAAGAAGCAAATGCCTAAGGTTAGGCCCCAAATAATGGCCTAAACAAAACTAATCGAGCTAATGGCCTCGATAAACAGAACATCGCAGTACACAGTGCCATGTGCAAAAGCCCATGTGTCGCTCTGCATCATATTCCAGTGCCTGGTAGTAGTAGGAACCCATTACGTGTTTGTTGAATTAAAGTCCCTGGCGTCGTATTATTTTTCTCTCAACTCATTGCCTTCCATTCAAGTCTTCTTTAGTTAATCCTCTACTAATATTATTGTTTTGTCATCTCTCGCCCCAACAAAGTTTTAGAAAAATGATGCTGTGCCGTCACTACCTCCATCTCTTTATGACGCACTCGCCCTTTTGCCCCTTTGAGCAATTTGATGTGATATCCACCGGCATCACTTTAGGAGAAGGGCTCTTGTGATGGTCATCCCAGACCTCCATGATGCCTGGTCCAGTGGCCACTTTCAGGCTCTTTGTCCTCAACCCTTTTATTGTGGTGTTGTCAGTTGGTTCCCAACTTTCTGTCCCTCTTATGTTAGCATCGGTTTAAAGTATCCTGTCATAGTTTTATTTAGGAGATAATGTCTAAATCTCTATATTCATCCCTGAATACTAGAATAGTTTTTCTTGGGTGCTGAGCATCTGGATATCCCAAAGGCATACAAACTCAGCATGTCAAGAACCAAACTTATTCTGATTTTTAATTTGTGTTTAAAGTTACTGCCACTCACTGAATCATCTAGGCTGAGGCCAAAGGGTCAAGATGGAGCTTTCTCTCACTCTTCCCCCTTTGATACCCTCCATGTTGACCTGTGGCCATATCTTGTCAACTCACCCATTTCTTTATTTCTCTTGCTTGCCTTTCCATGCCATTTCCATTTCACTGCCCCCCCCCCCCACCCGCCACACACACACCCCGTTGTGTGATACCACAGGGTCTGTGTTACCTTCCGCTGGACAAAAGAAATACAACCACAGAAATATGTTTCCTTATTGTGGAAGGGGACTGGTGATACGATGTCTATTTCAAAATGATCTTACTAGGGGTGCCTGGGTGGCTTAGTCATTTAAGCATCCAACTTCAGCTCAGGTCATGATCTCACGTTCTGTGGGTTCGAGCCCTGCATCAGGCTCTGTGCTGACAGCTCAGAGCCTGGAGTCTGCTTTGTATTCTGTGTCTCCCTTGCTCTCTGCCCCTCCCCCGCCCATGCTCTGTCTCTCCCTCTCTCTCAAAAATAAACATAAAAAATGATTTTACTGTTAATCAAGGATATAAACAGTGTCCCAGAGAATGCCCCATAAATCTTGCATTTCATTCTTAAGCAATATATTCCAATGCAGAAAGGGGCCACAGATGGTAGGAATTTAAGGGCGGCTTCCCAAATTTCTTGTTTGATTCCTGAGCTCTGCCCCCAGATTGCAGAGATTTAATCCTGCAGAACCTGTTCCGGGTTCCACAGAGAGCACCTTCCCACCACCTCCCCACCACTCTTCTCCTTCTCTTCCTCCATGAACTTTACATTCTTTCACTGCATTATTTTTCTTTTTTAAAAAAACAAGTTAATTGAGATATAATCAATATACAAAACACTGCACATCTTTAATGTATAAAATTGGATGTGCTGTATATATGCATATACCCATGAAACCATCATGACAGTCAAGGTTAACATACCTCCATCACCTCCAAAATTTCCTCATGCCCCTCCCCCGTTTCTTGAGGAAGAGTCCTTGACATGAGATCTACCCTTTTAACAATTTTTAAAAAGTGTTTGATATGTTCGAACGTATTCATCTTGTGTAGCCACCCACTTAGGACGCGTCGACCAGATTCTATGTGAATCTATCCTTCAGGATGGCTCAGAGTTGTCACGACTCTATTGGAGTCTCTTGGTAGAATCTGATGGGTGTTTCATGGTGAAAGGTGTACATGTATCTACAAAATAATCAGTCTTTTCCTCGGAGAAAATAAACCTGCGTCTCCAGTATCTTATGCTAAAACAGAGTCTGACCTCTCACCTGACCTGAGTTACATCACAGAGAACCCCTCAGTTTTTGTTGACATCAGATTCCAGGAAAGTGAAGGTGTGGGCAACCACCTCACACAAAAAATCCCCTGGTCGGAGTCCTCACCTCATCTCTCTCTCATTCTAATCCATTCGCTTGACAAAAGGGTGCTTTTAACTCATCATCCTTTTGGTCTAAAACTTTCAGTGGCTCCCAAGCTGTTTCCAAATTCCTTAGCCAGGAATTATGTGAAATTATCAAAGAAGCAGTTAGAAAAATATGTTTATTATCCTACCTTTTGGAAACAAAGCTTCACCAGTCTCCATTCCTAGAAGCTATGCACTACCATTTAGGGTATGATTGCCACCTACAATCATTCTGCAATTGCCCTAACTGCATACAATTTTATTGCTTTCAGTAAATGTGATTTAACTATTAGCTATTCCTAACTAGGTGTGATTTAACTATTACACTTCTGGTAATCTTGTAAATCAGGAAGCAAAGTCCTTTTCAGACAATGTGCCTGATTGGTGGGTTTAGGAAAGCTGTCCATCCTGCTTCAAGAAAAAGATATAATTCCTACCAAAATTGTGCTGGATGTCCCAGCCCCAAAGAGACAGGTCTCATCTATAAAGGGAAGGAGTTACCTACTAAGAACTCTTATTTCATTTCACATTTAGAGGCCTTTTAAATCAATGAATCTGCTCTCCCTCAGACTTTTTCTTTGTTTTTTTGTTTTTGTTTTTTTTTTAGTTTATTTTTTATTTTGAGAGAGAGAAGGGAATGGGTAGAGAGAGAGGAGAGATAGAATCCTAAGCAGGCTCCTCAGCGGGCTCAGTCTCACCAACCATGAGATCATGACTTGAGGTGAAATTGAGAGTTGGATACTTAACCAGCTGAGCCACCCACGTGCCCTGGCTACAGACCTTTTAAAGTTTCATCATGAAATACACTTTGTTTCCCTAAATTAAAGAGTAAAAGAAAGTGAAGTAACAGTTTATAAAGGAAAGAAATCATTTAAGCTTAACTTATATTCCCTGTTTAAGTAACGAAGAAGATTCCAATTATTTATTTAAAAAAATGTTGGAAGAGAAAGTACCTGTAATTACTTAAAATAATTTAAATCTTGGTTCAATCCTATTTCAAAAAACCTTCGCCTTTGTAAAAGAAAAGGGAAAGGCAGTGACATTCAGACTTTTGTCAGCCTTTTCAAAATATTAACAAGTTTTAAAAAAAAGCTCGTTCTGAATTGTGAGGTAAACATATGACACCTGTAATATTTACCTAAATAGTGTTCATTCAGAATGGAATATTGTTTAATCTCTTTTAACTTTCAAAGAACCTTTCTTTTCTCTGAAAGAACACTTGAACTTCTCACATTTGCTATATGTGAAAAATATGTCAAACGCACAGATTCTATGTCTTCTGATATTCTAAACTAATTATTCCTTAATTTGCATGTAAAGGCAAATTACAACCTGATAGGCCATTTCCCTAGCAATCCTTTCTTTGTCTTAATGAACAGAACGAGGAGGCCTATTGCCTGGTTTAAAAGCCTCCATACCACACAACAAATTGCTGCTTATCTATAACATTATCAGAAAGAGACCACTAAGATGCAAATATTCTTATTTATAGCAGGGACCTGAGCTCGTGTCTGTCCATTTAGTGTTTTATTATAATGCATGTCAGCCCAGCAGAATCAATAGTCAATTGATTTCTTATGTTCAACTTTAATTCTGCATGGAAATTTATCAGCAACTTCTAGCTGATGAGATGATGTCCTGCAGTTGGAAGGACTGGGCTACATTTAATTATTACAGACCTCCAATTGCATTATCCCATTTTCCAGATAATGCACAGGGTATTGTTCAATCCATGTTCTTTAGATGTGTCTTTAACAAAGATGGGCTGTATCTAGAAATTAAAAGAGTAGAAGCTGTTGCCATCATAAGGCTATATAACAAACCAGGCTAAAACTCAGTGCCTTACAGACTTCAGGTCAGCTGACAGGTTGGCTGATCTAGGCTGGCTTAGCGGAGGTTGGCTCCAAACTGTGGGTTTTATTCAGGTCTGTTCCAGGTGTGTCTATTCTTCTGGAAAAGTGGGATCCCTGGGGCACGTCTTTTCCTGGTGGAGGCTGACAGTTCCCAGACTGGCATGTAGAAACACAGGGCACTTCTTGGAGAACAGACAGAAATTGGCATATGATCACTGCTACCCACTGGCCAAAGAACATCATTTGGGAAAAAAAATAATGCTTTCTGTCACCTCTCTTGTGTTTTAGGATATTTTTTAAAGGAATGATTATTCAAAAGGGCACTCTGCTTCATGCCTGTATCTTTTAGAGTAAATATATCCATCACTCTATTTTGAATAGTGCAAGCTAAAAGTATCTTGCATTATCTTTGCCCTGATTGTCTCATTACCAAAATGACCTCAGATCTTCCTTTCCCTCTGCTTTCTAAAACCCAAACTTATCATGTCCATTCTCTGCTCAAAATCACATCAGTGAGTCCAACCCTTGGCTGGCTTTATAATATCCTTCCTAATAGGTTCATTTTCTCGTCCATCGGTCTCTGCTGGGACTCCCTCTTTCCTCTTCCACCTGCCTGGTGAATTCTTGCTCATTTATCAGAGCCCAGCTGAAAGTACAACTTCTGTATATCCTTCACTGCATATTCTCCCCCGGAGAGTTTTCTCCTTCCTTATTTGTGGTTTCCTAGCATGTTATACCTACTTCCGTATAGCACTTACAATAATAGATTGGAATTAGTCATACACATGTCTATTTTTCTACTAGCCTGCAAAATCCTTGAAGATGGGGGTCCATGTCTTACTAATTTCTTATCCTTGGTACTTATCTCTGTGCTTGTACCATGGTAGACTTCAGATAAGGCGGTTGTACCAAACTGATGGAGATTTTCTTTTCTTTTCTTTTCTTTCCTTTTTAATGTTTATTTGTTTTTGAGAGAGACAGAGACAGAATGGTAGTGGGTTAGGGGCAGAGAGAGAGGAAGACACAGAATCCTAAGCAGGCCCCAGGCTCCAAGCTGTCAGCACAGAGCCCGATGTGGGGCTGGAACTCAGAGTTGTGAGATCATGACCTGAGCTGAAGTCAGATGCTCAACCGACTGAGCCACCCAGGTGCCTCAAGATGGAGATTTTCTAAATGACTTTTAAAAAAAGAATTAAAAATGGCCCATGGCACAAGTAGGTATGTTCAACCTCACTAATGATTAAACTATAAGAAACAAATGAAAGTATAAGAGATGCCATTTTTACTTTTCATATTGGCAATTATGTTTTTAAAAAGCTAAAACATGCTGTGTAGGAATATGGATATCTGGAATTGCCTATGGGAGTCTTAATGACAACTTTCAGCAATTTTTGTCATTATGTTTCAAGATACCTGAATATATTCATATGTGTTGACCTGGAAATCTGATTTCACATGATTCATCAAAGGGAAATAGAGATGTGAAAAAATTTCATATAGGGTCATTGATGGAAGCATCATTCATAATAGGAAGAATAGAAACACTAAATTTCTAAGATGGGATGGATTAAATAAAGGTGTAGATAGAAAATTGGGTAAGAAAGTCTGAGACTGTTAAGAGGGATGGCTAATAAAATGGGGGAATTGTTTACTAGATATTTTCCAAAAGATAAATTAGGTTCTAAAACAGTGTTCAGATCATACTGTCTGTATGATGCCAATTTTGTAAACTATAGAGGACTACTGATACTTGTATCCTATCAGAGCAAAAAAGTGAACTTGAAGGAAATACAGCAAAACATTAATAGTGGTTACATGCAGGTGTAGTGATCACAGGGTGACCTTAATTTATTTTTACACTTTTGTCCAAGTTCTCAAATTTTCCATAATGACTGCACATAATATTTATAGTAAATGAAAAGATCTAAACTATTTTTTCTTAACATATGATACAGTAACTTGTATTGTTAAGTGGGCTCGGGAGCACTCTAAACTATCGATAAAAAGTAGCACTTACCTTTATATGTGAGTTCTGGTAGTTTTGAGCCTTCACATTTGTTTATTTATAGAATGGCTTCCATTTTTCTTCTGTAATTAACTAAGCCCTGAAATGAATTATCTAAACAAAATTCTTACTATAAATGTGAACTCCTGTTTTCACTAATGTAATTGTACCTGAGTGAGAGTGACAGCAACAAGGAATATAAAAGAAGATAAAGTGGAAATATGATGTATATTTTCCCTCTGCATAATTGTAACTTAGAAGAATGCATGCTTCCAGCAGAAAAGTAATTTAAATTATATCACAACAAATGCCATATTTTAAAATAGAAACTATCCATCATGCACTGAGTAAAACTGGTAGCAACCTGTAAGTCTTGAGAATATACTGAAAATTCCTCCATGGGTCCATTAAAAATAAATTGATTGGTTTAATTCCAGCACATGCTGAAATAAAGTATAAAGGACATAATATAATTTTAAGTGCATACATTTACTAATTACACATTTAGAAAAAATATGTAAGATAATCAGTAACCATTACAGTTTTTTTTCTTGTAGATATATTGAAAGCTGTGCAATGTAAACAGAATAGTGTAATAAGTACCATGTATCCATCACCTATACCATTTTTTTTCTTTCTTTTTTTGGCATCATCTCTCTTTGGGGATGATTTTAAAAATCTAAAACTTAATACTGAATTCTTGTTGGCTTCATCTCGAGGGAAAAACTAGTTTTGAACAAGTGAACCTTTTAATATTTGGAGACTAGTACTAATACATATTTTGAAGGCATTATTTGGAGCGTCTTGAAACACATGCACTAGCAAGGGCATTAAAGTTTTTTATCTAGACAAAGAATGGACACATCTTTAAATTCACCTTCACACTTTCAAATGCAAGCCCAAACACTCAGCATTCTTTTGCTTGGTCAGCATAACAGGTGTGAATGTGGAGAAGAGATCAGGCATTGCTTTCCCACCCATCATTAATGTTATGTTCATTTTGCTTTCCAAATTTCTTCTCTGAATCTTTTACATAAAAGAATCATACCATATGTTTCTTTTTCAAAATAAAAAAAATTGTTGATTTTGTAAACATGACATACTTAGACTGTAAAATTGTGTGGGTTTTGTTTGTTTGTTTGTTTTTTAAGTTTGGAATGGTTAATTTGCTTCATCCAGCATGTATTAGGCACCTACTATTGCCAGGTCCTGTTCTAGACTTTGGAGAAGTGTGAACCTGTTTGATAAGAGATCTTGTATGTATGTATGTATGTATGTATGTATGTGTTTATTTATTTTTTTATAATGTTTATTTATTTTGGGGGAGAGAGAGAGAGACAGAGGGCAAGCAGGTTTGGGGCAGGGAGAGAGGAGGAGACACAAAATCTGAAGCAGGCTTCAGGCTCTGAGCTGTCAGCACAGAGCCCAACGCGGGGTTGGAACTTGGAAACGGTGAGACCATGACCTGAGCCGAAGTTGGCACTTAACTAACTGACTAAGCCACCCAGGTGTCCCAGGGATCCCATTTTTAAAGCCCAAAGTTTTCTCCAGTTATTTATTACTGGGGAGATAAGAGAAGCCTTCACTGAGGAAATCTTGAATTTAGTTTACTTCCCTTGATCGCTGAAGCCTGTTTTCCCTCCAGCTCAGCTAGCAGAGTTAGGGTGGTGCCCTCTTCCAGCTTCTTTAAAGAATGTCCAGCCACATCCTCAGAAGTGGTTGGAATGATACCAGAAAGCAAAGCAAAAGGATAATGGTTTGGGGAGGAATTATAGTAAACTCTGAAAAATGGTGCCTAGCTGAGGTTCTTATGTTCTCCCCCTTGTGGTCATTTTTTGCAGTTTGAGTGAACCAAAATGTGCATTACCTATGGGTAGTGAGCAGTCGCTTGAATTGGGGACAGCTTCCTCTGGTTCCTCGTAGTTTTTGGAACCCAGGAGGGGATTTTGCAAACCCAATTGGTCCAGTTGCTCTATCTATGGCTCACACCTGTCTCTTTTCAGACATAAGTCTCTGGACTGCTTCAGGATATCATGTCCTTTCTTCCTTCAACCTCCCTGTCCTCTACCCTTCAAGCTCTAACTTAACACAGTTGAAACAAAGATCCCCCTTCTCACGATTCCTGGATCAACTGTAGTGCCTTTGATCTTTTTGAGCACTTACCATGTTCTAGGCCCTGCAGTCACTGCTCTTACATGTTTTCCCATTTAAGCCCACTACTTATTTCATGGACTAGATGCATTTATATCCTTGAGGTACAGACAAGGAAACTGAGGCACAGATAATTGTGATCACTTGCCCCTAAAATGGCAGCTTGGCAGTGACACCCAATTGTGTCAGTCTAATCCCTGTGGCTGCCACATGGGGCTGTCTCTCCCAAGACACATAAATAGCGGTATGGCTCAGGGGCAGCATCCATAGTCATTATTTTCTTGTGCAGAGAGTGATGAATTTTGAAAGGCTATAATTGTGGCAGAAATGCAGTCTAGTGGCAGAGCAACAAAGGATTAGAGCCCAGATTCAAACTTGGATTCTCTATAGTCTACACATTAATCTACCACACTTTAAAAGCTCTGTGAAACAAAAGGATGTGGTTTGATCAGACTCAGTCAGTCATGTGGGTGGGACAATGCCCTTCTAAAGATAACAGCTTTGGTTCATGGGGATTTGGGAAGAGATTCAAGCTTCAGTAGCATTTCCTGCCTTAACACATTATTAAAGATATAATTTATAACTCAGGACTGGTTTTGATTTTTTTTTTTTGAACATGATTTTTCTCCCTTAGTAAAGTACTATAAAATCAGTAATAAAGACATTACAGAAAACCTAGAAAGGAAAATAGAAGCTAAGACTATCCATAATCCTGCCATCTTGATTATCATATTTTTTGTACATTTTTTAGAATTTTTTGCATGATCATCATCATAGAATACATATAATTTTTAATCTTCTTTTTTTAGATGTAAGTATTTTCCCATGTTTTCACACCTCCTCATAGATGTGACTTTTCATGTGCTATATAATTGAATTAATAACCATAATTTATGGTTCCATTTCCATATTACGAAGTACTTAGCTTTTTCTTTTATTCCCTCTAGTTTGAGGCTGCAAGGATCAAATTTGGTCTTCAGTCATTCTACTTCCAGAGATGATTTTCTGGAAATAAGACTACCAAGTCACTAAGTTCAAATATTTTTGTGGCTTAATGAATACAAATTGTCAATTGTTTTCCAAAACTATTGACATATTTGGTAAGATTGCCTATATAGCCATTTACAAGTTTAAGTAAAGTAACATTAGCCACTACTGCTTTTAAACATAAGTGCTAACCTAATAGACAAAAAATATATATTTGTAAAGACTTTCCTAATCATTCTCAAATAGAGAGGATGGTCTTTTTATGTCTTCTTCTAAGTCTAGGTAAACCTGGAGTTACTTGCATCATGGAAAGCATAGTGTGCCTGTTATTGGTAGAGAAATAGACTCATGAGTTTAGGATTCTTTTCAGGCCAGCCACTTTATTTTTTTTTCAATATATGAAGTTTATTGTCAAATTGGTTTCCATACAACACCCAGTGCTCATCCCAAAAGGTGCCCTCCTCAATACCCATCACCCACCCTCCCCTCCCTCCCACCCCCCATCAACCCTCAGTGTGTTCTCAGTTTTTAAGAGTCTGTTACGCTTTGGCTCTCTTCCACTCTAACCTCTTTTTTTTCCTTCCCCTCCCCCATGGGTTTCTGTTAAGTTTCTCAGGATACACATGAGAGTGAAACCATATGGTATCTGTCTTTCTCTGTATGGCTTATTTCACTTAGCATAACACTGTCCAGTTCCATCCATGTTGCTACAAAGGGCCATATTTCATTCTTTCTCATTTCAGGCCAGCCACTTTCAATGTGAACGAAGAAGTGAATCAAAGGTATTTTTTCCCATTTGAAAGAAGAGTGTTATTGCTTTAGAAGAAATACAGTTTGTTTTTGGCTTTTACCATTAATTGTTAATTTCATTTATGAGTGAAGCTATCCCATCAAAAATATGTCATTTATTGTATACGTAAACTATATCTTCTTTATCCATTCATCAGTTGATGGACATTTAGGGTCTTTCCATAATTTGTCTATTGTTGAAAGTGCTGCTATAAACACTGGGGTATATGTGCCCCTATGCGTCAGCACTCCTGTATCCCTTGGGCAAATTCTTAGTAGTGCTCTTGCTGGGTCATAGGGTAGTTCTCTTTTCAATTTTTTGAGGAACCTCCACACTCTTTTCCAGAGTGGCTGCACCAGTTTGCATTCCCACCAACAGTGCAAGAGGGTTCCCGTTTTTCCACAGCCTCACTAGCATCTGTAGTCTCCTGATTTGTTCATTTTAGCCACTCTGACTGGCGTGAGGTGGTATCTGAGTGTGGTTTTGATTTGTATTTCCCTGATGAGGAGTGACATTGAGCATCTTTTCATGTGCCTGTTGGCCATCTGGATGTCTTCTTTGGAAAAGTGTCTATTTATGTCTTCTGCCCATTTCTTCACTGGATTATTTGTTTTTTTGGGTGTTGAGTTTGGTAAGTTCTTTATAGATTTTGGATACTAGCCCTTTATCCAATATGTCATTTGCAAATATCTTTTCCCATTCCATTGGTTGCCTTTTAGTTTTGTTGATTGTTTCCTTTGCAGTGCAAAAAGCTTTTTATCTTGATATAAGGTCCTAGTAGGTCATTTTTGCTTTTAATTCCCTTGCCATTGGAGATGTGTTGAGTAAGAAATTGCTGCGACTGAGGTCAAAGAAGTTTCTGCCTGCTTTCTCCTCTAGGGTTTTGAAAATTTGGAATACTACCTGGCAAAGAGAAAAAATGAAATCATGCCTTTTGTAGCAATGTGGATGGAATGGAGGGTATTATGCTAAGTGAAATAAGTCAGTCAGAGAAGGACAGATATCATATGTTTTCACTCATATGTGGAACTTGAGAAACTTAACAGAGGACCATGAGGGAAGGGAAGGGGGAAAAATAGTTACAAACAGAGAGGGAGGGAGGCAAACCACAAGAGACTCTTAAATACAGAGAACAAACTGAGGGTGGATGGGGGTTGGGGGAGAGGGGAAAATGGGTGATGGGCATTGAGGAAGGCACTTGCTGGGATCAGAACTAGGTGTTGTATGTAAGCCAATTTGACAATAAATTATATTTAAATAAATAAATAAAATAAAACAAAATAAAATAAAATTCCAAAAAAATTATTTAAAATGCTGAGAGACATACTAGAGGAAATTATTTCATTTAAAATCTTTGTAAGTGAATTGTGTGTGTGTGTGTGTGTGTGTGTATAAAATCTCATTTTTCTAAGATCCCCCCCCCCAAAATTCCAAACTTGGTTTTGTAAGATTTTTACTTTGAAGAATGGTTCAACTTGCATAGAAGTTGCAAGAGTGGTACAATGATCTGAGGTATTCCCAATTGCTTTGTGTTTTTATTTTGTATAATCTAGACTTTGGTGACTGCTTATAACAAGTTAACTCCCTGCAATATTAAAATAATTATTAGGGACCAGTTATATGATTACAACAGCCCTATCACCTGCATTTTTGTATCCCTGATAGTGGAAATTGATATGTAAATAGTAGATACTCATTATATGTTGTTACATTAACTTAGTTCTCTATGCCAGGCATTTTCCAATAGAATGTGATTGACCCAAAAAGGTAGAAAATGTGCTCCCTCCATGGAAAGAGTTTATTTCCAGTGGGGCTGTTTAATCAGAATGAAATGTTGTGCCATGGATAACTGCCTTGACCAAAGAGATGGGTTCTTTTACCATGGGGAGCAAGCTGGTTCTCAGACCAGCAACATCAGCATCACCTGGCAACTGGTTAAAAATGCAGACTTTCAGGGCACCTGGTCGCTCAGCCCATTAAGCATCTGAGTCTTGATCTCAGGTCAGGTCTTGATCTCAGGGTTGTGGGTTCAAGCCTCTCACTGGGCTCTGCACTGGGTGTGAAGCCTACTTAGAAAAAAAAAAAAAAAAAGACAGACTCTCAGACCCTACCTGAAGCCTAAAATTCATGAGTCTGCCTTTAGCAAGATGCTCAGGTGATTTGTATGCACTTTCATATTTGAGGAATGTTTGTTCAGGTAGGTTTGGTTTCTTCTTATATACCCTTTGGGTATAAAGGATTTTTTTTCATATATTGGGAGACTTATTTTTTAGTGTAGTGGTTCTCAAAGTATGGTTCCCAGAGCATCAGCATCAGCATTACCTGGGGCTTGTTAGAAATGCAGATTCTTGTGTCCCATCCCAAACCTTCTGAATTGGAAACCCTGGAGTGGCATGCTCTCATTTAGCAAGTTCTTCAGGTAATTCTGATGATCGGAGTTTGAGAATCACTGTTTGATACTAACTAGACCTGAATTAGTTGTTTGAATTGAAAGCTCAGAGGCTTTGAAACCATTTACACATTAGTGTCCCTAAAGATGTTTTCCAAAAAAATGTCTAGATGATGCAAATGTTTTGAATTATGTCAACTCTCAGGATTTAGGAATAGCATAATATTGGTATTCCAAAGACAAAATTGTAATGATCTTTCCCACTTGTTTTTCTCCGAATAAGTGAAAAAAGACTATATTCACAACAGCAAGCCATGTGTTTATACCAGGCAACATTTCTCTTTTTAAAAACTAAGGCATGACTTCACAAAGTCGAGAATACCTGAAAAAGTGTGGGCTCAAGTTGAAGAAATACATTTCACATGACTTTTCCTTTATTTTGCAAATGCAGAAAAATCCATCTATATGTCCTTTGTGGGTCCAGAATTTTCTGCTCTGTTCTCTGTGTTCCAGTGTCCCCTATCTGAGAGAGCAGCTGGTTTGTAATATATGATTCACTGGCTTTAAGTGTCATAGCTGGGGGCTCTACTAAGGCCTTTGATGCTTCTCCCTGGTGTGACGTACAACTACTAGGAAACGAGACTGGATCCATAAACCCCCGCAGGAAATTAGTCTCATGACCGCAACCAAATTCATGTTCCCATCCAGAAGACGGCTTCAGCTGCGATTGCACATGGCAGTTAATTTACTAAGCAGAGTGTGTTTTGCTTGGTATTGGCTTTTATTCTGACTTCCAGGACAAGATGATCGCCTGTGTCCTTAATTGTGTGTGCAATTTGACAGTTAAAATGGGCTTTGAGTAATCTCTGGGCAGTGCCATCAGCAAAGAGGAAATTCTTCTCTGAGTTGCACTTTGAATCCATGTGACAGAGATCAGTTTCTCCTCGTCGTCGTCGTCGTCGTCCTCCTCCTCCTCCTCGGACTGTGACTTCAGTATGAGTCAGCAAGGTGATTTGTATTCATCAACTCTAAACTCTGTTAATAATTGTGCACTGTATGAAAGTGAGGCATGTGAGTCCCTCTGTGCTTGCCACAGGTCAGAATCTACCTAGAGAATTAGGGCTTATCTACAAGCCTAAGTGTAACAGATGGTCCTCTCTATGGGGTCAAGATGGTGGGAGACGTGTGAGCTAGACTACAGCTACTTTTTTGTTTGCCCAGCACCTTCTCCTTCCTGCTAATGACCATTTCAGACAATTCTGCTTGAACTTTCAAATGTGTGTCTCTGTCATCCCAACAGATACCTACACAAAGCTGACCAATCAGATCTCTAATTGTCTGGGCTAGGTGATTTGTCTAGAGACACATTTATGACACACATAGGGCAGTTGAGAGTTCTTTGGGGGATGTAATTTGAATGTTGCAGAGTTGGCTATTTTCACTCCACAGAAATAATTAGTTCCAAAGCCTAGGTGAGCCTGGCACTATAGGATCCAACTTTCTTCCACGTGGATGCAACGAGTTGGATAAGGAGCCCCACAGAGACAAGATATGGAGAGAGAATAAAAAGAGAGAATAAAAAGAGAGAAGGAGTGTTCGGATTCTTGGATCCAGTTGTACCTAAAGTTTGTCCCTAGGAATTCCTGGTTACATGTGCCAGTACCTTCTCCATTTGCTTAAACAAGTACAAGTTTATATTACATTCAAAGAGGCTTAACTCAGGAAGCCCAGAAATCCCCTGTATGAGGAATTGTTTAGAGACTGAGTTAACCTTCACTGAGAGAAATGAGGCTTGATGGTGGCAGGGGTGGAGCAGGAAAACTCACTTCAAATGTGTCCAGGTTCAGAATGTGGAGGAAGGGGTTCATTTGTTCTTAACCCTTCTGGGAAGCAGGACCGAGCGAGATCATGGCTGAGCAAGGGCAGAAGCAAGGGCGGGACAGACATACAGATCTCAGCTTCATGAAGCCCAGGTGTCCACTCCAATTCTGCCACTGTCCAACTTTGCTCAAGTCAGTTAACTTTTCAGAGACTAAATTTCTTCTTTTATGAAACAGTCATGATACTCTCTACCTTATCTTTCTGTGTCAAGCAAAAGTGCTATAATAAATATTTATTGAGTATCTAATATATGTCAAGCCCTGTAATAGGGATTATGGGCCCAGGGAGGAACAAGGAAGACAAAAATCCATGCCCTTGTGGGGCCTTGAGTCTATAGGTGTTGGCAGTGAGATGGATTATTAATGAATGCCACAGTCATGCCTGTGAATGTAGAGCTGTCACCATGATGAGGGTAAAGGAGAAGTATGGAGGTTGTGACAGCCTGTTGGGGGCGGGGACAACTGCCCAGTCAGGGGCCATGGAGAAATAAGTCACACCTGAGCTGAGGCCTGAAGGGTCAGGAGGAGTTTAAGGGCCAGGGAAATGTTCTGGAAAAGGGAATAGCATGTGCCAAGTTGCTGTGACATGAAGAGATACAAGGAATCCAGAATGGTTGAGCTGGAGTTCCTGGGGAGAGCCTGGTATAGATGGGGTTGGAGAGGTAGGTGGGCAACAGATCATGAAAATCTTTGGAGGCCGAATCAGGGGGTTTGTGTCCAGTTAAAAAGAAATGGAAAGCCAAAGGAAGCATTAAGTAGAGGGGGGTATGTTTGTATTATTCTGGTGACTGGTAGAGAACAGGTTGAAGTGGGGGGATGGGGCAAAGGAGATGCGGGAGTATGTGTTATTCGAGAAATATTTATAAGATTACATCGAAAAGCATAGACATTCCACACATGCATCAACAGCACCATGGTGATGATGACAATGGCTGCTTTTCACCTGAGAACTTTATGTTGATAAGTCATTTACTTCTCAAAACAATGCTCTGAGATAGGAGCTATGTTATAGATCAGGAAACTCAGCCTAAGTTTGTAAACTGCTTAAAGTCATATACAAAATAGAAAAACTGGGACTAGAGACCAGGATGATGCAGTTGCTGTAAATAAGAGCCTCTATTCTTGAACCTCCTTAAAATTAATATTTTAATTATTTGCATAGTCCACTCGACCAGATCATTTTTTCTTCCCTTCTCTCTCTCCATCTCTTCCTTCCCAACTTCTCTCTCTCTCTCTCCCTCCCTCCATTCCTTCTTTCATTTTTGCCATCACCTAACAGACAGCCAGACCCATCAAAAGTGCTCAATGGTATATTTTGCAACGACTGATTGAAAGAATGAGTGTGTGCTGAAGTAAGGACTCCCTGTCCCTAGAAATATGGAACTGAAGGCTAGCAGGCTTCTCTTCAGGCGTTCTGAGGAGAGTGCCCTGGCTTGGCTCAAAGATCAGATTAAGAATCCTCAACAACCTTTCACTACTAACAGTCCTTGGGGGTACTCCACCAAAAGGAGACTCTCTTTCTGATTACCTGTGTGTGATTACTGGATGGCGGAAGTTAAGCTGAGTGAGTGGAGTCTACCTCCAAAGGCAGCACTGCTCGAGGGGGCAGTGGTAAACAGAAATCAGGAGGCAGATGGTTATAGAGCAGGGGTGTGTGTCTGTGGCCAGAAATAAGAATATCTTTATTGCTGAATAAGGAAACAAGCCAGGTGCTGATCTAAATGAGCAGAAGTTTCCTGAACAGTCAGGAAGGATGTCTGGTCTTTAATTTGTTTTTTGAAAAGCCAACCTCAGAGAGTTGGACTTGAGTATTTGTCTCACCCAGCCTCCATCTTGATCATGTGGTTCACTGCCCACTCTCTCTTTCTTGGGGAGCCTGTGGTTATTCCACTTGTGAAGCCATGGAAGAGATTCTTCTCCTCTTGCTCACCCCTTCATGTCTGAGTGTTACCAGACTAATGATCTGACATAGGACTAAAGAAGGCTCCAGGGACTTGCTGGAAAGTGGAGTTCAGTTATGGTTACAGTTGTCTTAAGAATGTCTTCAGATGGAAAAGGAAGGCCTTAAACAGTAGTACTTCTGAGTTTTTTACAACAAAAGGAGAAACATGTCTCAAAGAATGCTTCCAGCAGATCAGGATTGAACAGAACAGTAAGAAGAAATTCTCTAAGTCTACTTGAAGCTTGTTAACATTGCAAGAGACGGACTTAAGCTGCCTCCTTTTCCCCAAAGCACAGGCAAAGATTTTGATGTTCACTTTTCTGTTATGGTTGAGTGCATTCTTTTGGCAAACACTAATTGAGTACTTTTAATCCTAGAATTGGTCACTTAAACAAGTATCTTCAAATATTCCTCATTTAGATGCGTAAGTCTCGAACCATAACAGTGATGGAATGAGAGATAGCCCGTGGTGATTTGCAAAGGTAATGGCCTGGTACTCAGCCAACTCAACTGGACTTTTCTCCTCTTCCCCTCTTCCTGAGCATATTTCTTGTTTGTTGCTTAATCGTATCTGACCTTCAACCTGTGCTGTTACATACAAAGCCAGGTGTGTACCAACTGGTGTCACCACGACAGATAAAAGAAGTTCACTGTGAGGAATGGCTTTATGGGTATATGGCATGTGCAATTGCATAGGTCCGCGTGCTCAGAAGGGGGCCCCATGTTTGGGGTTAATGCTTTGTGGTCACCATCTCAAAATTCTTAGTAGATTTTTTTCTTTGTCTTTTTGTTTTGTAAATGAAATCCAATAGGACAGTGGAGCATGATCTGGGGCTTGGGGCCTCGTTTTACCACCAGCCCCACTTCCCACTGCCTCCTCATCACCCTGAGAGGAGTTCTTGGCTACCTGCTCCCTGAGGTGTCTAAGTCCTGATTTGTAGCCCAGGTACCACTTCAGCACCTCACTCCCACCATTGAGCTCTGGGGCAGGGAGGTTCACTGAGGCATATGCGCCCTAGGGCAGAGCTCCAGGCACCCTGGAGGTTAATACTCACCCCATGAATATCCTGTGCCTGAGGGAGCACAACAGGTTCAGAGAGAGACTGTAGGAAAAAAAGGAGAAAGTTTGCTTGTGTTTTGAAAGAGAGACCCCACATTTTCATTTTGTGCCTAGCCTTGCAAATTATATGGCTGTCCCTGGTTATTATAACCCTTTATGTTTATCAGCACAAGAATCCTTGAGTAGATGAGAAATGTGGATCTGCCATGAGTATGAGAAATCATTCTCTAGTCTAAATGCATAGAAACTGGCCCCTGGGCCAGCATGGCTCTCAGCTGGCATGCTTATTGATTGTATCTGTCTTCCAGAAAGATACTGGCTAAAGCACTATCAAATAATGACCACATCTAACCATCTGAATATTCCTCTAAAAATTCTGCTGCCAAATTTGGCAAAAACAAGATGATGGCTGGCTGAAATTAACAGAATGTCCCCCAAAGCAGCAGGATGGGAAACAAGTGTGTTATTTACAGTATAAACTAACAAGGCAGGCCTATGACAATTGATACATGCCCCTCCTCTCCACCAGATCTCTTCTCATTATGTAAATAGGATGGCCTGAGGTGAGAGAACAATGAATAGAATAATAAGTAGAAATGTAATGGAGCTAATAGTGTATTTCTCAGGACTGTCAACTTCTGTTCAAAGATCCTGGCGATGAAGGATAGAAAGTCAAGTGTAGAAAAGAAATCTTTCTCTGTTCCTGCTTTGGTGTGCTGCCTCTTCCCTCCACCCCTCCCTTACCCCCCACACCCCTTGTGTCTAGAACAATTTCCTCTGCAATCCTTCACTTTCTAAATGACTTAGCCCAGAGTCTTGTATGGATACATGCACATTTCTTGATTGGTTAATGCAAGACTAAACTGATGTGAGCCCTAACTCTATAAGATCTGATGTGAAAATGTCATTTGAAAATGTCCAATTCTCAGTCATTGGTTATTCATTTGAAAGTAGCAAATGTTGGGGTGCCTGGGTGGCTCAGTCAGTTAAGCGTCCAACTCTTGATTTCGGTTCAGGTCGTGATACTACTGTTCGTGGGTTCAAGCCCAGAGTCAGGCTCTGTAATGACAGTACAGAGCCTGCTTGGGATTCTCTCTCCCTCTCTCTCTGTCCCTCCCCGACTCCTGTGTGCACTCTCTCAAAATAAATAAACTTAAAAAAAGTAGCAAATGTTTACTTAAATTTAAGGAAAACAGGATTCCTGGGAGGACACAGGCAGGAAGTTCAGCTGGGCCTTCCAAAGGACCTGGGAGGCCGAATAGTGGGACGCAGGGAGATGGGCATCTCTCTCCAGAGATGTCGAAGTCCTAATTTGTAGCATTTGCTCTTTTCCACGCTAAGTACTTCCGCCATGGCTGATTTCAAATGACCAACATGGCATCACTGAAGGCGGAGTTGAGAAGAGATGAGTAATTCACCCCATTAGATAGAATTTCTTCCACATAGATAGAACAGACGTAAGTCACCTTAAGAGCCTACATCATGGTAAAGTATAGTAAAATAATTAATAAATGACATATTTTGATTGTTGTCTTTGCTTTTAAGATAATTTATTAAACTAGGATCATATAATTTATTTTTGTTAACATCTATGTTTATTTGTAACAACTGGTCCACGAAATTCGTGATTATTTACCAGTGAACTCTTGGGAATGGTATATTCTGTCTTCCATACATCATTGTTTCTTCGTTATGGGGTCAGGGGAGCAGCCTTTGTGAGCAGAAGGCAAAATCAGAAGACGCTATGGGCGTTGAAGGAAAAGACTGGCAGAAGACACAAATACCTGGAAGTTCCAGTTCAGCCTCCCCACAGATACTTTATTTTGACATAATTCAACATTAATACCTCCCTATCAAAAAAAAAAAAAAATTCAGGTCTTTTCTAGTCCTTGTTTTCCTTTTACTTCTTTAAACATCTCTTATCTGGCATTTGGTCCTATCTTTGGACATCATTTAACCTCTCTCTGATGACAACACCCAAATTTAAGAATTTTCTACTATTTCCATGCTGAGGTATAGACCTGTATATTGAATTAGTTCTTATATACCGCTGCATGTGGACCCTTCACTCTCAAGGCATCCAAATTCAAGGCATCCAAAACAATCCTTCTCTTCCTCCAAAAACAGTCTTTGTAATCAAATGACCTTTCCTCTAAAGGTAGGAATAGACTTTGAGTCTAATGCCAGTTTTGTCACCTTGGGCAAGATTGATTCTTTCTGATCTCAGTTTTGCCATCTGATAAATGGGCTTGACTTTGATTACTGGTCTTTAAGACACATTATACAGCTTCTGTGAGTCCACCTCAGAAGCTATCCAAGCATCAAGAGAAGAGGGGCTCTGGTGGAGTCCCGGGCACCTCATTCTCCTTTCAACCAGGAACATTCCTCTTTCATGCTGTTCGTATGTTGAAGTTTCATGAACTGTTTCTTTTATGAAACCGTTATTCAGGAAATGTTGTGAATCATTGAATTAGATGACCTCTTAAGTCCTCTCCAGGTCTAAGTATTCCATGATTTTTCAGTTCACACTTAAGCTTCTGGTGGCTTCAAGCTAATGGGATGGCAGCTCAAGATTGTAGGTCTGTCTGTTGCTGTCTATAGTTCGAGGCATGGGGAGAGGGGTGTGAACCGCCTCAACACTGATCATCAGCTATGGTAACTTTAATGCCTCCTTTTGATTCTCATTTAGCATTCTGCAAAACCCTTTTATGTCCATTTCTGCCCCAGGGTTCTAAAACCTAAATTGTAACATTCCGTGCTCCTTCTTGCTTATCGTTCTCAAATACAAATGGATGCTTAATTGATAATCCTTGCTGAATGATGAACAAATGATTGTTGAATGAATGATTGGATGAAGATTGCCAGGGAAGATTACCTCTTTTGAGTTAATCTCAGTTGCCACATTAAAGAAGCGTGTTGTTGAATTGGCTTTTCTAACCAGCTTCCTACTTTCTGGAAAAGAGGTAAATTTCTTGTGGAATTGTTTCAGGTTCCTGAGAATTGCCATGGAAGATACATTTTGCTTTCACCAGTTCGGAGCATTATCATACAGAGACAAGGCTTTTGCACAAAGGGAGGCAGTAAGCTATTCCCTATTCAGGGTTGCTGGATCAATATTGTTATCATTTTCTTTATTTATTAATTTATTTAGATTTCTAAGCATCTCCACCTTTTCTTGTGTGGGTGATATGGCAAAATGAAAAACAGCTTCCACAGACCTTTGCTATCTAGACTCTCAATAATGATCTCTAAAAGCCAACTCATTTTATTTGCATCCTTTTATTAATAATACAAAAAAAACCCCCAAACCTCCACTACTGCTCGTCACAGTCAGTGGGCACTTCATGAGCCAAAAGTGCATAGGAGGTATTTTTGTTTCATTATTGGGTTTCTGTAACTGAAATTATGTTGTGAGAGCAATCATGTATTTTAAGGAGAAACTCAAACTGATGTGGTAGTTTCAAAGTCCTCATTACTATAATCATGGAAAATAAATTCGTTCGAAGTGGTGTTTGTGTGTGTGTGTGTGTGTGTGTGTGTGTGTACATATAAATACACAAGCGTGCACCTATGTTGGCATGGACAGACCTGATACCATATATGCAGGCATTCTCTTTGTTTCAAATCCAGTTGGTCCTGTTGGGACCATACAAACCATTAGCCACTGGCTGCAACTCTCCTGCATCTTCCCCATTTCTCTGATGCTTGAGGCTTACCTACAAGGCCTCCAGGGGATGTGGCCTTTACATTCAGCCCCAAATGATGGCTCATGGGGACAGAGCATTTACAAGCCTTCCTTCAGACCCTCTAGTTTGATGGCAGTGATTGCATTAAGAGAAAACCAGGGAATAACAAAGAAAACCGCTTAAGCAAGTTATGTTTGGGAAGATTAGAGAAGGGAGTGCACAGAAGGATTAATTTGAAGTCTCCAAGGAAGCAATCTTGTTCAAATAATAGTTTTTCTTGTAACCATATTTTCTCAGGTTGGTTATTTCTTTTATTTTAAAAAAAATTTTTTTTTTCAACGTTTATTTATTTTTGGGACAGAGAGAGACAGAGCATGAACGGGGGAGGGGCAGAGAGAGAGGGAGACACAGAATCGGAAACAGGCTCCAGGCTCCGAGCCATCAGCCCAGAGCCCGACGCAGGGCTCGAACTCACGGACCGCGAGATCGTGACCTGGCTGAAGTCGGACGCTTAACCGACTGCGCCACCCAGGCGCCCCGCAGGTTGGTTATTTCTGATGGGGTCTCCAATTTTCTGAAATCTTTTAAAACTTAGATACTAGCTTCTTTCCTTCAATTGCCTTATTCCTATTTTTTTCATCCTGGTGCAACATCTATTTGTTTATTCAGTCCATTGTTCATTCACTCATTCATTCAACTGACATTTACTGGTAATTACTATGAATACACTCTCTGACTTCAAGATGTGGGGGCAAAAGCAAACCAAACCCAAGCCACACTCACTGGGACTCCATTGTGGCAGGGTTGACTCTTAGGGGGTATGGGCATTATATGGCCCTAGTGGGTGTTTAGGCATTGGTTCTGATTCAATGCCTTGTTAAATGTACTGCATGCCAAAATCATGGTGAGTCATGGTTAGTGGCATGAGTACAATGAAGAAAACACGGAATTGCAGCTGAAGCTCAGAGATGGGCTAGGAAGACTTTACGAGAGTGTTTTTGGTGGGGAAAGCCAGTTGACTTGAGCCAAGGCAGTCAAGCAAGTGACGTTTTCAAATTTAACTATGTCCATGAACTTAGTTTAAAATGTTCAATACTTAGAGGCAGCTGGGTGGCTCAGTTGGTTGAGTGTCTGACTCTTGATTTTGGCTCAGGTCATGAACTCAGGGTTGCAGGATTGAGCCCTGCATTGGGCTCCATGCTGAGTGTGAAGCCTGCTTGAGATTCTTTCTCTCTCAATCTCTGCCCTTCTTCCCTGCTTGCATGTGCTCCCTCTGTATAAAATAATGAAATGTTCAATATTTAAGTTCTGTCAAGGAAAGGTTTTCTATGTGGCAGCTTGTGAAGGTTGCATACTTTAATTTGTTGCTAGGGTAGCTTGTCCAGGAACTTATTGGTTAGGTGTAAAAGTACTGCTTCTACAATTAGTTACAGCCCTGACTACTCCCCCCATCCCCCCCCCACAAATGGGAGAAAGAGGAGAAGACTATATGCTTCCATGAAGGGCAAGTGAAAACTTATATCTTTCTGATAGGGAGACAAGTAATGATTCATGTATTTGGACCATCTAGTAATAATAGCCATCATTTGTTGATGTCTTACCACAAACCAGGTGCCATGTTTGGTCCTTCCCATGTACTGTCTCCTTTAACCTGCCTGGTAACCAACATGATTGGGCACTGTAGGTAGGTGAGCAATTACTTGCCCCCAAAGATCCTGCTCTTGTGAGCTCCTGTTAGAACAGAAAATTATCTCATGTTCAGAATGACAGCCAAAACAACTCTCAGCAATGTGCGACCATCCCCTTGCCATTGTTAACATGCTTTCCACACAATCGAATTTGGTTCTGATAAGCTTTATGAGGCCAGAGATTTTAGACTTCTCTAACTACTGTAGCCCCACCTATAGCACTTCTTGACACATATCTGCATTGAAGGACTGACCTTTTATTTTTCCTTCTTTCCCTGACAAATTCCTGCTCATCCATCAGGAGCCCTTGAATGTTAGCACTCCCTCACCTTGCCAACTCTTTGGGACTCAGCCATTCTTATCCTTGGTTCCCACACAGTTCTTAGTTCATACTGAGGTCAGAATATGCTCATGTTCTACGGTAGTGTCTCCACTTTCCTGTGTTTCATCCTACCTACTCAGACTCCTCTGAGACAGGGACCACTTCTTACTTCTCTCAGTACCCTTGTAGTTTTGCTCAAGGTCGGCTTGTAGCAGGCACTTTACAGACCCTTGAATAAATAACCACAACCACCTTCATTTGTGTCTGAACAGTTTTCTCGATATTTGAAGTACTCCCCCAAACCCCCAAACCCCAAGACCTTTGCCATTTGCTCAGAGGTTTTCAAAGAATGTTTACCTGAGGATTGGGCAGATTTCACATGCCCGGAAGGAAGGCTTGGAGCAAAAGTAAGGCTGTAGCTCTGAAAGAATTATGTCAACATTTAATTGCAAGAGATAGTTGCATTGCCCAGAGGGCTTCCAGAATAACTTAGCTTTTGGTTTAAAGCTCAATTTCTAGGTAATTGATCAGGTGGAAGCAGTCTGACTATTGTAGCTTGGAAATGAAAGCTTTGGTAATGCCAGAGTGTCTTAAAATGTTACTATCAAACCCTCTTGGGACTGCAAGTCTCTCTGGCAGGTGTGTGAATGCCTAGGTAATGGCTTTGCCTTTTGGGCTGTTTGGAGATGATACACTTATTTGTTGATGACCCTCCAGCCTGGCAAAGGCAAGAAAGACTGGACCCATTAACAAAGCAGTGGTCTGGTGGGTGCAGAGACTCCAGCACTGAGTGCCTACACCCCCAAGGGACATTTTCCTTGTATCAAATGAGAAAAGAACTGGATGAAACTAGGGGGGTGGTAAATATTCTCCTGGCACGTTAACCTGGGTCTTCGAACTGCAAGAAAAAAGGGACATCCTCAGATTATCTTAAAGTAACAGGAATTCAAGAAATAAGGGCCGTGAGGATCTCAGGGAACTTGGGAAGAGCTGGACATCCAGGCCTCCCAGAGATGGGAAGCTGGTTGACAAAGTGGAGGGAGAGTTATATTCCCAGCTAGAGCTGTATCTTGGCTCAGAAGACTGTTGATAACATTCTCTTTGCTTTGCTTCTGTGTCTAGTACATGCCTCCTTTCAGCGGAGCAACCTTTTCACATTTGCCTAAAGTTCCTGGGGAGAGTCTGATTGGGCAGAGCTTTTGTAGCATTGGGCAGCCTATAGAAGGGCTGTTCTTAGGTTACATGGGCACTATGAGCCAATCAGCAGTGTCCAGAGGTGAGTCATGTGGTACAGAACATGGCTGCTGTGAGCCAGTCAGCATTGTCCAGAGGAGGGATCATGTGGTACAGAACATAGCCACCTCTGCTTAAGGAACCACCTAGGGCTCCTTCAGCACGAAGGAATGTAGAGTTGTGCACTTCCTTATAAATGGCCTATGAGCATGTCAGGCATTGGGATAGTTCTGTTTGTCAGTAGATAGAGTCATGATCAACCCAGTAAGCCTGAACTGATCATTGAAATGTAGACATGGTAGCCTGGGATGTGATAACCTGAATTGGCACACCTCACTTCTTCTCAGTTCTAATTACTCACGAGTAAATCTGTGAAACTCTTGCTAGCCTTTCCTTAAATGTGTGCAACAGCCCTTTGTTTCTCCTCCAGCTAACCCATTGGCCCACCCAGATTCACCCACATGAATCTACACGAGGTAGACATGAGGTAGACAGTTTGCAGCACCTCAGAGGTCTCTGTCTGTCTTCTCTAAGGGCTTTCTCAGCACTGGGAGCTTCTAAGCAGCAAGCAGGTGAGTTCTGGAAACGAGAAGTTAACTCTGGGGTCACTCTCAACAGATGGAGGTCCGTGATAAATGTTCCAGCTTCCCCAGCCTCCTAGGAGACAATTTTGTGTCATGTGCTACATGGTTTTACAAAGGGTTCCCTTTGGGTTTGGGCCCCAGTTGCCCACAGCACGAACCTGATCATTGTAGACACTTTATTTGTATCTCCTTTTCTGCCTCATTTTTCTACTTGTGCTTCTTGGGATAATTTCCCAAATATATTACCTCTGCCAAAGTCCTTGTCTCAGGTTCTGCTTTTGGGGGAACCCAAACTATGACAATGACATATACCCATTTCAAGGAAGATCATAAGCTATCTATGTAGGGGCCATGTATTAAGGTGTTCATCGAAATAAAATCTGATCTACACCGAATGTTTTTATAATGCAAACAAGCTCATAGGCAATTGATTTGGGGAATAGCAGTAGCATAAAAATTATTTTGGTCTATATGCAGTATTCCCCAGAACACTGATTGCTTGCACCACCAAGAAGCTTCAGCTAAATGAAAGTGTACTAACAAGCTGAATGCACCAAGCCTCAGATGAATCCAGAATGGTTTATGTGCAGTCCACACAAGTTTCTCCTTTTGATTCACTTGGCCAAACACTCCCCCCTTAGAAGTGCTTATTGGGTGATTTCCTTCATCTTGCTGCCTTGTGCCTCTGTTTCCATAATTCAGCGGTCTCAGCCTTTCCTTACAACCCTTCCATCAAGCTGCACTCACTTTTTCAAAGGCGAAGTCCTGTATTTATTATACTTTTCTTTTTTTTTTTCAACGTTTATTTATTTTTGGGACAGAGAGAGACAGAGCATGAACGGGGGAGGGGCAGAGAGAGAGGGAGACACAGAATTGGAAACAGGCTCCAGGCTCTGAGCCATCAGCCCAGAGCCCGACGCGGGGCTCGAACTCACGGACCGCGAGATCGTGACCTGGCTGAAGTCGGACGCTTAACCGACTGCGCCACCCAGGCGCCCCTATACTTTTCTTTTAATTAAGAATTTATCATGAAAAAAGAATCTATCATGTCTTTTCAAACACGCCAACTAAAAAAATCAATTACAATGTTTATCATTTGCATTGATTATGTAGTTACAAATTTGCAGAGAGTGGTCTGCTCTAACCCTTTCTTTGAAAAAAACGTTTTATTACACAATTCTCCCAGGCTTGGGGTTTTTCTGGAACGAAAACCTTGTCCTGGGTACCTTTTTCAGGGCTGTGCCAAGCATAGGAGCGTTTGTGATAGGAGCGTTGGTGATGGACGTAAGCACACAGCTCATCATTGGTACTTACTAAGCAGGCGAAGGGAAGGTGGCGTGTACAACCGGAGCAGTAACACAGATTTTGAGAAAATAGGATTGGCAATGGGCGGTTAGTGTTGTCCTCTGCCTGGCCAGTTCTCGAAAGGGGGAGAGTTGAATTCTTATCTTCTACTGGGAGGTGGGGAGGGACATTGGGTTTAGAAAGTGGACACATCATGGGGCCCCTGAGTGGCTCATGTCATAATCTCATAGCAAGTGGGTTTGAGCCCTGCCCAGGGCTTACTGCTGTCAGTGCGGAACCTGCTTTGGATTCTCTGTCCCCCTCTGTCTTTGCCCCTCCCCTGCTCACTCACACTCTCTCTGTCTCAAAAATAAACATTAAAAAAAAGTCACATCATGATCATTTGATATACTTACTGTCAATTAATCTAGTGCAAGAGTCAGTATTGTTGGGTGCCTGGGTGGCTCAGTCCGTAAAGTGTCTGATTTCAGCTCAGGTCATGATCTTGCGGTTTGTGAGTTCCAGCCCCGCGTCGGGCTCTGTGCTGACAGCTCAGAGCCTGGAGCCTGCTTCGGATTCTGTGTCTCCCTCTTTCTCTGCCCCTCCCCTGCTCGCAACTGTCTCTCTCTCTCTCTCAAAAATAAACATTAAAAAAAAAACTTTCAAGCTTATTTTTAGCCACAGAAAGCTTACAAGGAAGTCCAATTGATAAAACAGACTGGATGAATATTTTTAGAGACATAATAAAGATGCTAAAAAAAAAAAAACAAAACCTTGTCAAATTAAAAGTAAGACAACAATAAGAAACTGGGGGGAAAATGTATAAAAATCCAGAAGGAGGGGCGCCTGGGTGGCTCAGTTGGTTAGGCATCCGACTTCAGCTCAGGTCATGATCTACCAGTTTGTGAGTTTGAGCCCCGTGTCAGGCTCTGTGCTGACAGCTCAGAGCCTGGAACCTGCTTCGGATTCTGTGTCTCCCTCTCTCTCTGCCCCTCCCCCACTCATGCTCTCTCTCTCTCTCTCTCTCTCTCTCTCTGTCTCTCTCTCTCTCTCTCAAAATAAATAAACATTCAAAAAAGTTTAAAAAATGATTCACTATTGCTTGATGATTTTATACAATATAGACAGAAGTGGAAAAAATATTTTTATCACGGTGTCATAACCTCTTATTTTAAGTGATTCATATTTGGGATTCTATTTATAGAAATGTGTCCGGTTTTACAGTATTTATTAAGTATCTCCGCTGGATGCTGAGAACCATCCTAGCAGGGAACATACATTATTTCTGTCTGACTTGCAACCTGTAGGACAAACACTCAAATTCTCATTTCTCAGGTGAGAATACTGAGGAACAGTGTTTTGGGAGGCTAGCCAACGTCTGGTGTTCAGAATCAGCAGTGTCTGAACTCAGCTTCCGTATTCCTTCCACCCAGGACCACTTCTTTTTTTTCTTTTAATACGAAATTTACTGTCGAACTCGTTTCCACACAACGCCCAGTGCTCATCCCAACAGGTGCCCTCCTCAATGCCCATCACCCAGGGGACTACTTCTTGATAAATTATCTGGGGTCAGTTGCTTTCAGCACACAGCATCACATTACGAACACACTGGGTAAGCTTACGAGAAGGTAAGAGCAAACTGGGGGTTAGCGATTATGATTTAGGCATGATGAAAAGCCATGCAAACTTCCAGAAAGTATTTTATTCTTCACTCGTTTCCTATCTCAACAACTTCCATTTGTTCAAGTTAGCATTTCTCCATGCTGCATTGTCAGGAGCAGAATGTGACATATTTTCGAGGGGGGGCGGGGAAATAAGAATGGTTCAGAGCTGTGAAATTTGGAGTGATGCCTAAAATTTTTTCCCCTTGGTTTATCTGATTATATATCTGATTACGTATCAGATATACACATACACACACACACACACTATATATACACACTATACACACACACACAATATTTTTAGATTACAAAAAAAGTGCCTTGTGTTGACACGGAGTTCTCACAGGTGAGATGAGCCATCATGCATTAAAGGCACAAAAGCTAAAAGGCAGAGAAATGGCAATTTAAACACTTGACAGGATCGCTGAATTTTTTACAGAGTTTGTTGAGGGAGCTTGCAAAGTGGAATCTCAAGTCAGCGGCATGAAGGGAAGCAGCAGCACGTGGGTGAACCGGTTTGTCCCCTTCTGTCCCCCAGTGACCTTCACTTTGGCCTTCACCCACACTGCTTTACTCTCTCCCAGGATGCAATTTGGGGATTGGATGCAATGATTACTAAGGTTCTCTTTCTTTCTCCTCCGAAGATGCTAAAATTCTCAAGATTTCTCAGTTCTGTACCATTAAAATTGATTACCTCTAAATTGTTATCTACATTTCATAAAAGAGAAATTATTCAGGCTTGTACTTTTTGGCACAAAATTTACCCATGACTTTTCTAAAATATTATCTCTTAATGCACACAGTTCTCAAGCACTGTTAGAGCTACCACAGAGTATTAATAGAATATATATGCGAGAGGATGTTATTTAATAAACCCTTAAGTCAGTAATTCTAATGACTCCAACCAACTTTAACTTTCCACTAATTAGAAGCCAAACTCTCAGCTTTGCTGCTTCTATCTGCGGCTCCCTATGTCTTGGGCTCTCAGTGATGGCCATGCTCCTGCTTGGGTCACTGCTTCCATGCAGGCTGGACTTGGGGGAGAGATTCCCTGGAAAGCCTTGGGGGCTAAAAGTAAAGACCTGCTATGTTGGAGGGAGAGGGAGGGGGCTGCATGCTCTGTATCTGTTTATAAATGTCTTTCTAATCAGCAGGCTCTTGCTCTTGGGGATGCCCTGGGTGGTTTGGGTGGGCACTGTCTTCATTATCCAGCCATTGTTGTGGAATGATGAAAGTGGCTTAATGACTTTTTCACGAAAAATAATTGTCTCCCGTGCTCTCTGGTGGTACACAAACTGCTCTAAGATAGGAAGTACAAAGCAGGACCTCCCTGGCGCTACTCTGTGAAAAATAGCCAGCACCTTGACACTTGTAGATTTTATTTAAACACACGAATATGGGATTTCAGCTTCCCTAGACTCCTTGCTAGTCCTAGAGCACACAAGGCTCCAGTTCACCACAGGGCCTTTCCACGTGCTGTTCTGACTGCTCGGAATGCACCCCCTTCATATCCTCCTGGCTTGTTCCTCCTTTTAATTAGTGTTTGCCAAAATGTCCCCTGTGTACAGAGGTCATCTGGTATCAACTGGCCTATCCCTTCTGTCTCCTGTCATTCTCTGGCTCCTTCCCATGCTTTACTTTTCCCCAGGGCATAGCACATTCTGACATAGTAAATTTGTAAAAGTTGTTTATTTTCCAGCTCCTCCTCTAGAATGCATGCCCCATGAGTGCTGGCTCTTTACCCATTTTGGTCCCTGTTTCATCCCGAGCCCTAGGAGGATGTACTGAGCATCCAGTAACAATTTGCTGAACAAATGGAAGACTGAAAAGGTACACACAGGTATCCAAGCTACTGCACCAACAATTTAAGTCAAAAGACAACCTTTTTTCTGAAAAATGCACAGTCTCAGTCGGCTAAGTGTCTGACTTCGGCTCAGGTCAGGATCTCACAGTTTATGAGTTCAAGCACTGCACCGGGCTCCATGCTGACAGTGCAGAGGCTGCTTCAGATCCTCTGTCTCTCTCTCTTTCTGCCCCTCCCCTGCTTGCATGCTCTCTCTTTCTCCCCAAAAGCAAAAATAAACATTAAAAAAAGTGTCTGCACATGTTTGGCATTTAATACATACTTATTATAAACATAAAAACACTTCAATTCATGGCCATCCATTTGATATACAAGCGAGCCCCTAAGTTTTAAAATGAAAGGGGTAGAGAGATAAGACTATGGTATTGAAAACCAAATAGTTGACAGCCGAGTTCAATTTCTAGATGCCCTAATTCTGAGGCCCATGACAATGGAAAAGCTGCAATCATGGGCTGCCTGTTTCCTCAACTGTAAATGAGGGATAACTATTCTAACAGTAATAATAACAATACGAATCGTACCTGTTTGTCAGTCTTCGTTGAGGATTAGGTGAGATCATGACTGAAGAGCGTAAGAAGTATACCAGCCAGAGTCTGGGTAGTAGTAAAATTTCTATGTATTATGCATATTTTAAAACAAATGCATGTCTGGAGCGAGGCCCTCCTCTGCCTCTGACCTGCGAGAAAAGGTTCTGATTCTGTCTGTATGGGTTCTTTTCCTCCCCCACCCTCCAAAGACAAGACTGGAAGGAAAAGTGGAAGGAGAAGGCTCAAATCAATCAAATCTGGAAACTGGACTACAAATTTGGGGGTGCAGGGGAAGCAGATGTGAGAGCAGAGAAGGCATTTTGAGACCCAGTTTGCCTCCTTTACAGGGTTAAAAACTACAAGGTACAGTTTGTATCCATTTATTTCATGGATGTATCTGAGGTCATAGCATGGGACCCAGAACATAGCAGGTGCTCAGTAAATGTGTGTTGGACAAGGAATGAAAGACATGTATCGTTTTGGAGTGAATTTTGGTTACAGATTTGTGCCCCCTTATCCCAGGAGGCTGAACTAAGTTTATCATCACTTCATTAATTCTTCATTCATTTCTTCATGGATTCACCTCACCTCCACATAGTTTGTGGATGTATCAGGCCAAATTGAATGCCATCGTTTCTTTCAATTTTCAAGAGACTAGTATTTGGGTCCTTTGATCTGCAGTGAATTTCTTCACAATTCTGTCAGCTAAACGCCTCGAGTTGAGGTCCCAATTACTGACACTATACACCCCTCCAGAACCATAAGGGTTTCCTTGTAAAGATACTGCCACTTTGCATCTTGTGAAAAACCCCCTCATCTTTAGCTCAATTCAACAAGTTTCCATTGAGTGCCCAGCTCTGAAAGTATTAAATGGAAATTGATTCCCCACTCCTTCAATTTTAACCATCAAAATCATAGACTGTATTGTTTCTGCCTGAAAAACCACCACATCTCCCTGCTGATTACCCCCATTGCTCCTACCCAGTGTGGGCACTGTCTCATACCAGTATCAATGGGGAATCTATATTGTGAGTGGCATTTGTTACGAGCAAATCATGTGGCATAAAAAGAATAATTACCTTCATAAGCATGTAATTTTTTATACTATGAGAGTCTCATTGGAAAGGTATTCTTAGGGAGGCATAATTGCTAATTCTGGTGTTAAACATACCTCTGAGGAGTATTTCACAGGCTAACTCTCTGTGTCCTCTCTTCCTGTGGATCAGAGGAGAGAATGGAAAGGAAACAAGCTTGCACTGAGTGTTTACTCAGGGCCAGGCCCTGTGGGTTCCCAGGCATGGGTTTCTCCTTGTAATGACTTGAGAATTACCTGGAATTATCCTCATCATGAAAGAGGACAGATTCTCCCAGGGATTAAATAGCGTGTAATAAAATCGCCTCCTTCCAGTTGTGAAAAATCAGGATATAAGACCACACTTCCTAGGGGAATACATGGTGACTCTGTATCCTACAGTGGTGTTTTGTTTTTAACCAAATTTAAGGAATGAGGTGTCTCCAAGAGCTTCCTGTTGCTGACCACCACACTTCACGGTCTGAAAGACTACCATTAAAATTGGTCTTTTTTTTTTTTTTTTTTTTTTAGTTTAGTTTACTTATTTTGGAAGAGAGAGCATGCATGCTCATGGGAGGGGCAGAGAGAGGGGGACAAAGAGAATCCCAAGCAGTCTCTGCACTGTCAGTGTGGAGCCCAATGCGGGGCTCGAACTCATGAACGGTGAGATCATAACCTGAGCCGAAATCAAGAATCAGACGCTTAACCAATGGAGTCACCCAGGCACTCCTAAAATCACTCTTGTAACACAGGGCAGGAGGCTTCTTTAGGCTTTTGCTAAACTGTTTTGTGCTATTTGGAATGTCTAGTATAACCTCTTTTTCCTATGTTTATTTATTTATTTTGAGAGAGAGCAGGCCGGGGAGGGGCAGAGAGAGAGTGAGAATCCCAAGCGGGATCTGAGCTGGGCTTAAACCCACGAACTGTGAGATCATAACCTGAGCCGAGATCAAGAGTTGGTTGCTTAACTGACTGAGCCACCCAGGTGCCCCTAGTGTAAACCTCTTTTCCAGTCAAGGAAAATTTGTAGAAATCAGGTCGAGATGCACTAAGAATAATTTGCAAAACCCGTAAATCCAAAATTCCAAAAACCCAGAAGTCCAAAGCTGATATGTCTAACACCAAGTTGAGAACATTTTGGAGAGAGTGAAACTCTCTCCTCAACTCTGGATGGAATTGGGATCCCATCTGAGATTAAGAATATATTGCCCTGCCCAGGGTAACTACAGACTGTTACAACAAAGACCAAAGATGCTCCCTGGATCCTGGAGCATATAGTCCAGGGTCCAAATCCTGGTTCTGCCAGTTGCTATCTGTGTCCCCAATATATGCCTACCTAAGCCTGGGTTTGCCTCAGCTCTACAACCTTCCGCCTGATTCGCTTTGGGCAAGTCAGTCAATCTTTTGAGGCTTAGTCTCTTCCTCAAAAAAGTGGGGATATTAATACCTCTCTTTTAGGGTTGTTGTCGAATTAAATGGGACGGTTAGCCCGGAGCTTGACACAAAGACAGCAGCTGATATGTGCCAGTAATGGTAACAGCCGTCATTGTTACTGGTCTTTATTGCATATCATTATCTAATACATTCCAATAAATCTGACTAAATCTCTGAAAAATTGCTTTCTTCCCAGCATTCCTCAATGCAAAATGCAGGGGGTTTTTTGACAGTAAAATGTAATATTTACCTTAACTTCAAGGCTCATCTGTGCCCCACACGCAATTTTTTTCTTAAAAAAAGCAACATTTTATCATCAAAATCTTCAATGCATGGGGCGCCTGGGTGGCGCAGTCGGTTAAGTGTCCGACTTCAGCCAGGTCACGATCTCGCGGTCCGTGAGTTCGAGCCCCGCGTCAGGCTCTGGGCTGATGGCTCAGAGCTTGGAGCCTGTTTCCGATTCTGTGTCTCCCTCTCTCTCTGCCCCTCCCCCGTTCATGCTCTGTCTCTCTCTGTCCCAAAAATAAATAAACGTTGAAAAAAAAAATTAAAAAAAAAATCTTCAATGCAAAGATAAGTTGAATTTTGCAGTGGACACATGTGCACTCACCACCTAGATTCTACCATTGACATTTTTACCACTTGCTTTTCTGCCTGTCACTCCCTCTATCCATCCATTAATCCAGTCTATATTTTCCATTTGATGCATTTGAAAGTAAAGTGCGGTATAATTTCTCCCTAAACATTCCATTATGCATATTATTAACTAAAGTTCAACATTTATGTATAGTTTTTTTCTCTCTGGATGTACGTGCAGTGAGATGCATAAATCTGAAATGTGTGTTCTCCAAGTTTTAACAAACGCACACCTGTATATAATCCAAACCTTGTCAAGATACAGAAAATTCCCATTATCTTAGAAAGGTCCCTCAAGTCTCTCCCAGCCAGATTTGACCTGCTACCACTCCAAAAGCAAACACTGCTCTGTTTTCTATCATGAAATTAGTTTTGTCTGTTCTAGAACTTGGTATGAGTAGAATCACAAACCATGGACTCTTCTGTAAGCTTTCTTCACTCAACATGTTTTTAAGATTCACACATGTCGAAATGTTTGTATTCCTGCAGGCTAGAATCTTTGCACTCTTACCTTGCCTTGATGTGAAACTAAAATTCCTTGTGCCAAGCACACTTGAATCCCCTCATGCTTGGCCTTTGACTTTCCCAGATCAGTGCCTTTGCTCGCACTCTCCCTGCCCACCAGGCCCTGGATTCTACCTGTTCATGTATTGCCTTTCCTTCAGGGCTCAGCTCCAATCCAGCACTTGCCTGCAATCCTGGCGAGTTTCTGCCTGAGCTCTTTCTTTCTCCTTTGGTCATTGAATTGTTGGCACGTTAATTGCTGCTGTTGCTGTTGGTAATCATGGACTGGGGGAAAATAAGGAATGGGGAGGCTGTCACACAGGGGTTCATGTTCTAGCATGGGTTCCCAGGGTGGGGCACTCTTCACTTACAAGAGCCAAAAGAAGTTAAACCAGAGTGATGATTGCAAGACTCTAAAGAGAAAAGGAGTGAGGAGAGAAGGAGAGGAAGTCAAGGAGATCAGTTCTGTCAGAGTAGTGAGTGTGAGATGGGTTGAGGCTTCTGGTTCAGGAAGGAGACAAGGGAAGCTATCAGGATTGTAATTGCTTTCTCAGGGAAGTTGGCTAAATTTTACTGAGGAACTAGGTTGATTTTCCTTGTGAGTGGTGGGAATGCTCGTCTTTGCTACACAATCATGCAACATAGGTCTTATTTTCTCAAGTAAACTGCAAGGTAGTCTCTTATTATTGACCAAGACAGTTTTATAAGATGTTTATTTTGTTGACTACGGTGACCTGCATGTGGGAGACCTCGACAGATACCTACTGATTGCAAATGATGCCCCTTACCTGGTCAGTCATTCTTGCAATTAGTGTTATTGATATTTGGGGGGCTCTACTTAGTGTGTATTTGACTGAATTGATCATTTCGGCCACGGTAGGCTTGCAGCAGTTATATCTGTCATCTGTGCGAAGGAAATGGGAGTTGAGCAATGGAGACTATTTCCATTTTATTGCCATTTTATTATCATAGCAAGGTAGCATCCAGCCATTAATGTTCATTGTACTTTTTTGTCGCCAAAAATATGGTAGAGTACCAATCTCTGTTCTTGTTGCTCTAAAATTAAAATAGAAAACATTGTCCCCAAAGGTGTGTCCGTCACAGTTCCAGCCTGGTGCTTAGGGCTGTTTGCAGCCCATTGGTATCTCCACTAGAGGAGGGAAGTTGTCCAGCAGCCCCTGGACCTCAGTCTCTTACCTCTTCTTGTTTCTTAGCCCCTAATCCAGCAGGCTGTGCTCAATTAAGACTGACTCTGATTCACTCTAACAAAGAAGAACAGAAGTAATTTGGTGCCAGCAGACTCCCTTTTACACCTTTAATATTTTGTATTTTGCCAACATTTCAAGGTAGTTTGAAGGTCCCCGCTTTCTCATGAGGGCTGGGCACGAATGTTCAAGAGCGATCATTGTAATGACATCTCTCTGATTAAAAAGACAGCTAGTGAAATCGAGATGGAACATCAAATTCAGAAACATCATTAGCAGGATTCTATTTTGGTTGGGTGTAATCTTCTGTGGGGTCACCATGTTGCCTTTGACGAGTCTGACCATTTTATATCATTTAGATTGAAACAGACCCATCATGTCACAGGCAAATGGCTTTATCATATTTAATTAACCCAACACCATGTAATAATCTCCCTGGTAATTATCCCTCACCAGTGCTTGAAAGCATGCTGCAACAAATAAATCATCAAAGTTGCAGGTATACTTAAACTGTTATTTGGTGCCATGGCAGAAGAATATTGACAAGTTACTGTGCAATACTAATTATACTAAGAAAATGTAAATGGCTTCATCAAAAAAAGAAAGAGCCAGATGGCAGGTTTTATATACTGTATCCTCATGTGTTAGGAAGTGGGGTATTAAAAAGGCATCATGCCCTCTGCATCAGGGAGGAAGGAAGAATAAAGGAAGATACCTGTGTCTTTATGGACGCCAGGCTGAACCCTCCAATTGAGGAAGCTGTCTGCAAAATGGTAACATTCAAAAGGACACTAGTGGCCATTGGCATTTATATCTCACGATGCCACACAGGATATAGATGAATGGCTGTTACTCAGAAGGAATGCTACCTTTTGTGTGTGTGTGCGTGCTAGTAGTTGCTGGGGGTGCAGTGCTGACTTGTTCCATGATGCCGTAGCTTTTCCTTCAAGTACGCAAAGAGTGAATTGTTCATGGAGAGACATGTACCCACCAGGTGGTGAATCAGTGGGCCTCCATTGAGCTGTTTTTTTTTTTTTCCTAATGCCTCAGCAAGAACATGCTTACCTGAACACACTGCAATTAAAAAGCAAAATTCAATTGGAAACAATGAACTTAAGCCTACAGAATGCAACAACACACAGCAGAGAGGAAATTTGCTTTCCAGGGTAAGCTCTGTCAAGCCCACAAATACCTGGTAAGAAAGACTCATTGGATTTTCATTGAGCATAGAGTTCTGAAGTCTCTTCTTCTTGGTCTGCATACCTTACTGCCCAGCTGCTGACCCCGGCCAATGCTTCCAGAGCTGAAGTGACAGCCAGAGTGTAACCATGGCTTGGGAAGGTACCATCTGAGTCAAGTCTCTGGTTAGGTTGGGCTGCTACCTGCCATAGATCATGGCTGTGATTTAGTCTTATTAGAAAACAAATTTGGAAGCTGTTAAAAGAGAAGGGTGTTTGAATAGTAATGTTCCCCCTTGCTTTTCACTCCTTATTTAATCCATGTATATGTGTGTTTGTGTGCACATTTTGCTGTTGTTATTTAGCCAATCAATCAAAAACACTGTTTATTATAAAAGTAATTCTCCTTAATTAGAGACAATTTAGAACATAAAAAAGGGAAAGAACATAAATCACTCGAGGATTGCAACCCAAATATGATCATTCTTAATGATTTACTATAGTAAGAGTTTTTTTCTTTTACGCATAACATTTTTGAGTTGGTTTAGTTTTATATAGTTGGGCTCCTTATAAATCATATATTCAGTATTCTAAGAAGATGTAAGCTTAAGGGCACCTGGGCAGCTCAGTTGGTTGAGCGTCTGACTTCGGCTCAGGTCACGATCTTGCCATTTGTGAATTTGAGCCCTGCATCGGGCTCTGTGCTGACTGCTCAGAGCCTGGAGCCTGCTTCGGATTCTGTGTCTCCCTTTCTCTCTGCCCCTCCCCTGCTTGCGCTCTGTCTCTCTCTCTCTCTCAAAAATAAAGAAACATTAAAAAAAATTAAAAAAAGAAAGAAGACGTAAGTTTAGTTTATATACATTGGCAATAATTAAGCTTTGAGCACTATCACCGTTCCATAGACAGGTACCATTTCACATTTTCTACACAATTTTCAATGGATGCATAATATTCCTCTGCTTAGATAGACTGTATTTTAGTTAAGCATTTCTTCATTGTGGCACATTTGTTTCCAACATTTCCAGTGTGTTTTCTTTTTTAAAAAACTTAAAAAAAAGGGGCGCCTGGATGGCTCAGTCGGTTAAGCGTCCGACTTCGGTTCAGGTTATGATCTCGCGGTCCGTGGGTTCGAGCCCCGCGTCGGGCTCTGTGCTGACAGCTCAGAGCCTGGAGCCTGTTTCAGATTCCGTGTCTCCCTCTTTCTCTGACCCTCCCCCGTTCATGCTCTCTCTCTCTCTGTCTCAAAAATAAGTAAACGTTAAAATTTTTTTTTTAAATAAAAAACTTAAATTTTAATTCCAGTATAATTAACATAAAGTGTTATATTAGCTTCAGACCTACGATATAGTGTTTCGACAATTCTATACATATCACCTTACTCCTGTCAGAATGGCTGAAATCAAAAACACAAGAAGCAACAGGGTTGGCAAGGTTGTGGTGAAAAAGGAACCCTCAGGCACTATCAGTGTTTTTTCTTTGCATGTTAAAAAAAAATTAAGTTGTGATTTTAAATGAAAATTTCTTTTATTTTGCTTCATAAACCTTTTCACATTTTTATAGTTTTTTTTTTACAATTTTTCATAACCACTTTTCAGTCAAAATTCAGTCTCATAATATTTATTATTTTGTGCTTAACTATTGAGATCAAGGTGCTTTCCAGTTTTTTACAATGATAAATAATACCTCATCAATTAAAATGTATTATGTGTCAGTCATATACAAAGCAAGAAGCTAAACTGGCTGTCCTTGAACACAAAGCTTTCCAAGTTTAGGATTCTTTACTTAGAAAAAATGTCTAAAATTGGTGCCGTTGAACCCAATGGGATGAATGGGTCACTTAAGCGTCTGGATAGAGGTTTCCCGATGGCTTCTTTGAAGGGCTGTTACTAATCTAGTCTGCCACCAGCATTTTATGAGTGCTCATTTCACCTCTCTTGGGCAGTCCACTACTGTTTTCCTGCATGAGAAGCTGGAGGCGATGGGGCAAGGGCCTTGACTGGATCATGAACAAAGGGGCTGTATCCCTTCTGGGGATCCTGGTCGCTTGCTGCCTTCCATTGAGCCCTGCCTGGCTGTCTAGGTTTGGGGGGAGTTAGAAAAAAGGAATGCTGGGTTTTTAGATCCCAGAGCTAGTTAAGGGGTCCTCCTGGAGGCCCATTCCCTCTGCAGTGGAGAAGGGTGAAGGGGGTCCTGTTCCAGGAAAGGACAGCCAAGGAGCCTAAACTCGGATTCCAAAGGTCTGTGCAAGCTTAGGTATGGCTCAGGACAATCACACAGCCCTACTCAGTGGAAGACCTCAATCGTCAACAATTACAAGTGAAGCTGTGACCTGGAGGCCAGTTCACATGTTCTCTTTAATAACAATAACAATGGCAGCAGCATTTATGGAAGATACATCATGAGCCGACTGTGCTAAGCCCCTTAGATGATTTATCTTTTCATTCTCCCAACAAACAGCTCTATTGGGAGGGTCTTCTTGGGGCCATTTTATAGATGAAGAAATGCAGGCTCAGATTGTTTAAGTAACTGTCCCAAGTCACATAGCTTGTATCAGAGTCAGATTCTGAACTCAGAGCTTTCGAATGCAAGCTCTTAAGCACTGTCTGCAGTTTGGTTCCCTAGAAGCAGAGTCTGGGGTGAGGAGTTGCGTGAGTGCGATGTATTAGAAAGGTTCTCAGGCAACACTATAGGGAAGTGGGGAAATAAGACTGGGTGATGAAACAGGGGCACCTGGGTGGCTCAGTCGGTTAAATGTCCAACTCCTGATTTCGGCTCAGGTCACAATCTCACAGTTTGTGAGATCGAGCCCTGTGTCAGGCTCTGTGCTAACTGTGGAGCCTGCTTGGGATCCTCTTTCCCCTGCTCTCTGCCCCTAGTTTGTTCTCTCCCTCTCTGTCAAAAAGATAAGTAAACATTTAAAAAAAAAAAAAACAACAGATGATGAAACAGAAGTGTAGAGCAGTAACTTGTCCAACACCGTAGGGGAGGAGCTGAGCATTGACTACACGAAGACAGATTCCACAGGCAAAGCCTTTAATAATGAAGCCAGAACACTTCCCTGGTTTACTTCCTATGGGCTAAACCAACATAATGGGGGTTAAAATGGTAAGGCGGTCATCAGGATGCCCAGGAATGCCCTAATCTTATATGGTCTTGGTTGTCAGAAAAGGAAGTGTAGAGGGTGCACAGAAGCCCAGCATTAGCAGTTGGGTCTCTCGGTGTGGAAAGGTTGACACCCAAGTCCCATCGGGTGATGGAATCTGAATATATGCTCTTATTCTCGCAGACTCAGCTCAGTGCTGGGGCCCCAGACAGAGGATGCGGAGGTTGGAAAGGCAGAGAAAGCCTGGAGGTGGGCTGAGCCAACAGAAACATTTACGGTCAGGCTGTCTGAATTCTCCTGTGGCAGCAGAGAGAAATGTCCCTCTCACTCTTTGTGGTTTCCTTTGGCTTTAGAGCTGCTACTTTGTGAGAGTTCTTCTTTCCTTTCTCTGGTTTGCCCATCCCTGGATTGATGTAGTGGTTAACAGCGAGCATGTGTGGAAGGGTCTGGAAGGCTGCCACTCTGGCTTTATTCTTGCCATGCTCTGCCTTTCTAGGGCCCCAGGGATCCCTTGACATAAATAGTCCTGCAGGGGGAAGTCATAGATGGGCTTGTCTCTATGACATAGTGGAGCTCTATCTGTAAATTTCCTTTGAACATCAGCACATTACAACTTTGTGTTTGGGGGTACTTTTACCTTGTGTTTTATCCCATAAAAGTCTAGAGCCGCCTTCACCAATATACACTGCAAGTTGTGTTTTCTTCCATGTGTGTATATTTATGTGCCTGTTCGTTTACCATTATGAAGTAACTTTGTTGAAGGCAATCAAAAGTAAGATCTTTCCTATGTTGCCACTATTACTTTTTTTTTTCCTTTTTAAAACTTTATATATTATTTTTTTTTATACCTAACTAGTCACTTGATGGAGTTTCCTTTTTAAAAAAAAAAAATCCACTTTCCTTCTTCTCGGTCAAGAATGTAGGCTCTGGGGCCATACTGCTTGGGTTTGAGACCCAGATTTTCCATTTACAGCTATATGACTTTAGTTCTGCTCATTCATTTTGATATGCCTTGGTTTGGCCATTTGTAAACTGAGGATACTTAGCGTACTTTTCTCATAGGTTGTTGTGGGAAATGAGCAGGTCTCCGTGCACAGAGCCCTCGCACATTGTGAGCACTACACGCTATCCATTCCATGTTTTCTTGAAGAGGTTTTAATCTTGATCTTCAGAAAACGAGTTCTCTTGTTTCGTTCACCAAATGTTTATTGAGCATTTACCACATGCTCAGCTCTGTGCTATACCTTTCCACCTGGATTTTATCTGATATAACTTAATTCTCAACACCACCCTGTGTTAAAGTTATCACTGTTCTCATCTTCTGGGGTTGGGCCCTGGAAATGCCATGTACCGAGTCGTATCAGCCAGGAGAGATGAAGCTCGCCAAATCACAAACAAGCACATATCCCAGGGTCCATACACGACACAGGGTTCATTGTCCCTCATGAAAACCAAGTCGGGCATCGCTTCTCCATGAGGTGGCTGAGGAAGTGAGTCTGCCTGGTCTTTTGGCCCCTCCTTTACCAAATGTGCTCCTGCGACTGTGGCTGGGGAAAGGGGATCGGAGAGTCTGGGCAATGAAATGCTTCCACTTAGAAATGAACCAGGTCACTTCTGCCTGTATCCCTTGAGCAAGAACGAGTCAGAAGCCCTGCCTACGGGTCCTAGGAATCATAATCCTCCCATGAGCCTGAAAGGAGAGCAGGCCAGGGCGTGGTGAGCAGTAGGAGTCTCCATCGCCCACTTATGACTTTGAGTACGTTGCTTAACCCTCCTAAACCTCAATTTCCTTATTGGTAAAATGGTGACAGTTGCACCTACTGCAAAAAGATGTGGTAAATAGTGAATGAGACGTACTCATGTGCGACTCTTAGGATGGCACCTGGCACACAGGAAATGGCCGTTTCATGGTCACGAGCAGCGTTACCTGTATCTACAAGAGAATCGGCAAAGCATCATAGTTCGGCAGTTGTGGTAGCCACAGCTTTGGACTCCACCCCGTGTGAGTTGGTTTTCTAGTTCTGTCGTCTACCAGCTCTAAGAGCCTGGGGAAGGATTTTTACTTTCTCTGAACTTCACTTTCTCATCTATAAAATGGGAGTGGAACCACATCCACCCATAGGCTATATCAAAGGTTAGAATGATAACATTTGTTGATTCCATGGTAAGATAAATATCTAAAATCTGTTGATTTATTTAATCTTTTAGGCAACGTTATGAGATAGTACTCTATTAACCCCATCTTACAGCTGGATAAACTGAGCCACAGAATGGTTAAGTAAGATGTTTGTGGCTCTCTGGTAAGTAAATAGTGGAGCAAGGATGAAAACTCAAGCAGTTTGGCCCCTCAGCCAATGACCTGAACTCCTACGCTTCACAGCCTCCCCGAGACCCCCCGCAGAAAGCTCCCAGCATAAGGCCAGACATAATTGACCCTTATGATATTAGTACCTTTCTTCTTTGCTTGGGTGCATGTTGGGACAAATAACCCTTAAGTCTCTTCCTAGACCAGAGTCTTTCTGGGACACATACTGATGGATTTTTTTTCCATGAGTGGATGGAGGTGTGAAGGGAACAACAGCAAATGGCACTATTTATGCTACGTGTGTTTGCAAAAATACTGAAATCTGCATGCTGAAATGCCCAGCACAGAGTTGGTGCTCAACTGGCCAGAGCCCTTTATTATTTTTAACAAGCAGCCATGCTTAGTTGGAGTCTCTGAATCTGTAGACATGACTTAGTAAATGGGGACACACAAAGGGACCAGCTGGACATAGTGGCAAATTTAATAATACGCAAACAACTTGCAAATACGAAGCTCCTTTTCAAATAAGAATCTATTTGATTTAGAGAACGTAGGCTTTAACTGAATGAGAAGGTTAAATCCATGTTCTGTCTGTGTTCTGTTTTCATTGTACTTAGGGGGGTTGACTATGGAGTTGATTTTCTTTCCAAGCCAAACATCTGGTACTTAATGATATAATCAAACACCAGAGGGGAACTGCCTTGGGAAAGCAGAGCTGGTTTGACGTGACCTTGTTCCTCCCGTCCTCTGACAGAGAAGAGGTGGCAGGTTCCACATCTAGCTGCAGTAAAGACAGAGACCTAAGTGTCCTGGCACTTTGCACAGAACCAAAGCTGTCGTATGCCAGACACTGTGCTTTTCAGAGACATCCAGTTTACCTTTCCCAGGAAACTGATGATGCCAAGATTCTTATACCCACTTTACAGATGAGGAAACTGAGGATCAAGGAGGTCAGGCCGGATGGGTCGATCAAAAGGATGCAAAGTGAAGATGGGAAGATGGCTCCAGGGCTTTAATGTTATGTTTCTTCACATTGTTCTTTGTGAATGGCACCTCCTAGAGTGTATAATTTGGGCAGGGGCGCTTGTGTGGGCACGAGCTGAAACCCTAGTCCATAATAAACCTGCATAGTTATCTACTGCTGCATAACAAAATCACATTTATTAGTGCACAGTTTCTGTGGGTCAGGAATGTGGGTGCTGCTTAGCAGGTCCTCTGGCTCCAATCAAGGCTTCAGTGAAGGTGTGGACTGGGGCTGAAGTCCTCTCAAGCCTCGACTGGGGACGAGTTCACTTCCAAACTCACGCATGGGGTTATTGGCAGTATTCCATCCTTGTAGACTATTGGACTGAGGGCCTTAGTCCACGCTGGCTGTTGGCCAGAGAAGGCCCAGTTCTTTGCCATATGGACTTCTCCATGGGGCGGCTGACAACATGGCAATAATTTCTTCCGAGCAAACAAGTGAGAAGAATTAGAGAGCTAAAATGCCCACAAAACAGAAGTCATAGCCTTTGGTAACTTCATCATGAAGGAGACATCCTGCCACTTTTGCCATGTTATTCAATAGAAACAAGTCACTGGGTTCTCCTCACACTCAAGAGGGGAAGTTACCCAAGGCCCCATGCAGGCAGGAAGGCGAAGACGCTCGGGAGCCACACACCACCTACCACAAGAGCCATGATTAATTTAATGCAAAGTAATGCTTCAAGTTACTTACACTGAACAGAATTGTCTCCCCAGAATATGTTGCTTGTCTTGAGGAGTGATGCATCCCCTTGTATCTGTCTACATACCCTTGATAGGATACGGGCATCTCAGTGTGGAACACCCAGGATAGCAATCCGGTTGTGCTCGTCTACGAATATTAAGACTCTTTCAATAACTTTGTATCTACCTGTTGGATCCATGATGCTAAAGCCAGCCTCACTGTTAAGTTTTGGGTGGTGAGTTCCTATGTTGTTGCTTTGTCTTTTCTACGCAAATAAGTATCGACCTTTGAAGTAGTCTCCTTGGAATGGAAGGTGTCTTATGCTCATTCATGATGCAAACTTTGCCTAAGACCTTGTTGCAACTTCTCTTTGGGAATGGCGTTTGTAACCTCTCTCTCTCTCTCTCTCTCTCTCTCTCTCTCTCTCATACACACATACACACACAATCTGCCTTCTTTCTTTATGATGTGATTCCTAGGACGTATTTATTAGATATGATTGGCAGGGAAACATCCCCTTCCTTATTTATTATTTCATGCATTTCGTTTTGAGAACTAGTAGATTTTAACTCAGGCCTATTCAGAGCCCTCATTATTTACAACATTTACGCTTTATGCACACCAGGTAATAGGAACCTATATTCAATCATTTCCAAACATGGGACATGGCAAAGACTACCACCACCATTCCTTACTCCAGTAGTGGATTCTAAATGCTTTGTCTGAGTCTCAGGAACTGAAGTATCCTTGGTCTTCAATTCTGTAATAGTTTTGAATACAAGTGCAAGTCTGAGAAAGGAGAATAATCAGGAATCAGCTGTGATGACTGCCGGGCACATTAAATAGATTTCAGATAGGAAGATTGAGATCCCAGTTCACAAAGAAAGGTGCAGAACTTTGTAGCAGAGATGAAAAGGAATCTCGAAGTGTGAAAGACAGGGAAGGCTGAGAATTGAAGACTGAGGCTTGACTAATCAGCTTATTGGGGATTATTTTTTAATGTAATAAACATGTAAAAAGGACTGCCTGTGGGCTGGATTCCATTCTAAGCACTTGACCAATGTAATCTCTAGGAGGAAGGTATGATTTTCTTCCTTTTACAAAATGAGGAAACTGAGACACAGAGAAGTTGAGGACTTGCCCAAGGTCACACAGCAGGTAGGCAGCAATTCGGCTTCAGAACGTACAGTCTCCACCACTGCGCTATGCTGCTTTCCAGAGCTATCCACCCAGAACAGAGCCGAGGCTGCTCCAGGAACTCCTGTACAGCGTCCAACAGTCCCTGTCAAATCGGGCTGCTGGCACAGCGCGGGTTATTCCCTGGTGCTCAGTAGGAAGGATTCTAGCTCCCTTTGGACACAGGAATCTGAAATACACTGTGCAGGACAGAGAGTTTGGGAGTGGACCTAGAAGAATGATCAGTGGCTCCAAAGGGCAGGGCAGGAGGCCACAGAAGACAAAGCAGAAAAGAACTGGAAATAAGGATTTAAGCCAATCTCCTAATCGACCTGTAACCTGCCGGCTCTTCTTCAGGAGTTTATCCAGGTGCTCCGTCCCACCAGAACCAAATTGGTGGTGGTGGTTTAAACTGAGGAAGGCAGCACTTGCGAGTGTGTGTGTGGGCACATGTATACCCTCGAATATCTTTTGTCTGGCAGATGGTGGCAGGATACGAGGGGGTGGGCCACTGCGGGGAAGGGAGAGCGGGAAGGTCGTGGTTCTCATTCCCTCTTGTCACACAGGCACCTCTGACAGCCTCCGTGAATTGATCAGTCCTGCAAGGGGGCCAAACACATCTGTGCATGTGCATCACATTAACAGCACCTTTGCCTGACAGGTACACTTTAGGGGATGCAGTCTCTGCCCTTTTGTGCCAAGAGCACATTCATTTCGCTCTTGATTTCAGGTACACAGGTGATTTACCTAAGCAAAACAAGCACAGCTGAAACCTTGACTTAAAATCAAGCAACAGTGTTGCAATAGACCTAATTACAGAACCCTGCTCCCATTCATTTGCACAAACTGGGGCTGCGGGATGGTCAACACTCTGTTTTTTTTTTTTTTAATTTTTTTTTTCAACGTTTATTTATTTTTGGGACAGGGAGAGACAGAGCATGAACGGGGGAGGGGCAGAGAGAGAGGGAGACACAGAATTGGAAACAGGCTCCAGGCTCTGAGCCATCAGCCCAGAGCCTGACGCGGGGCTCGAACTCACGGACCGCGAGATCGTGACCTGGCTGAAGTCGGACGCTTAACCGACTGCGCCACCCAGGCGCCCCAACACTCTGTTTTTAACAGGAAAACCACAGGTACAAACCCCAAGTGGTTACAGCAGAATTGGTTTATTTGAAAGCTCTGTCTTCACTTCCCTGCAAAAAATTCAGGAAAGGACTTGGGGATTCAAGGAGGTGGGGGAGTTGTCTCTCCTTGCCAGTCCTTCCCTTGCTCTCTGATAAAGGGTGTAGCCAGCAGGCTAGAAGCAACTGCAGGGGAGCAACGGATATAAATATTCAGTCGTGACAGTCCCCAAAGGATAAATGACAGCAGCCCATGCAACGTGCCTTCTGCACATTTAAAAATGACTCTTCTCATCCATACCCAAGCTGACATATTAGTAAATTGATTCCAGGTGATGCTGACATTTTGTAATTATCACTATCTATAATTTTCATCTTATTTCATTGAATATTTTGATCGTTTAAAACAGAGTAGCATACCTAATAGTGGTCATTAGTTTAGCCCAAGGGGAAATTCATGGTTTAATAAACTCACATTAGAAATAACTTACTAAAATTACAATTGGCATTATTAGTCTCCCATTTTTTAAATAAAATATAAAACAGACTAATTTTATCCAAACTGACAGCTTTTCTCTTTCAAACTGGTTCATTGTTCTATTGTTATCTCAGAGGAAGGAAAGACGTCTGTAGCACAGTGGCAATAATAAAAAAACACAATAACGCAACACACAGGAACAAGGGTTATGTTTCATTCTACATATGTCAGTGTACCTTCTCTTATTTTCTGACTAACCATGGGCTGGAGTGAGGGAAGGCAGTGTGGCTTTGAAGCAATGTCGCATTTGGAGAGAGTAGTTCTCTTATCTTGCTTCTCTGAAGGGACTGTTTCTCAAGGATTGCCTGGGAAGGCAGGCAGTTCCGGGCCCCACTCCCTTATTTCTCTCGGTTATTTCTCTCCCTTATTTCATTTTTGTTGTAAGTGCATCTTCTACGGCTTGCCTGTAGGTTCATTTTGGGTAACATTTCTGAAGAACAAAAGGGGCAATTTTAATATGCAAGAAATGATTCTTAAAAGGTAATGAAGCACATTTGACTCTTGCCAGAGCAATGCCGTTGGTTGCCACAGGGAAACATTTCACCTTTGGCCAATATCCTGGAATTCTAGCATTCTTCGTATTCTTTCAGCTCCAGGAGAGGGGCCTGCCTACTCTTCTCCTTGCTGGTAGTTCAGGTTTTGGGATTTTCTTCAAGGGATTAACAGTTGGAGATGATCTTACTGGAAGGAAGCTATACTGTTGATGTGGACATTGACCCCTTGATGGTTGAGGTCATTCTGTATATCCATTCATCTAGCTACTCCCTCACCCAGTTGCCGTGTACTCACCTTCACTCATCAAGCATTCAATCAGCCTCTGTTCATGTATTCTTCCACCCACTGATTAATCTATTCCACCCGTCCACCCAGCCACCAGTTAATCTATACATCCGTGCATCCACTCACTGATTATCATCCATCCATTCATCCACTCAAGCATGGACTCACCCAACCATCCATTTACTCACTCATGCACCCACCAACCCATCTGCACACCTATTCGTCTCTCTGTCCCTATCCATCCAATCACCCATTTGCTCCCCTCTTTATTTACCTATAAATCCATTTATACATTCATCCTTCATGCGCAGCCCACTTACCTACCCTCTCATCCATCAGTATACTCTTATCATCCATACAACCGGCCATCCTTTAAAAAATCCTTTAGCAAACATTTAACAAACCTCTGGGCTTGGTAATAAAGAGACACATAAGTCACAGTTCTACCCTTAAGGAACGTACAATCTTGTATAAGAGTCATAAATAAGCCAAATATTACACAGCAGAATGCTGGGTGTTGCTGTAGAGAATGATGCCATGTTGCTGTGGGAATTCTCAAGAAGGACTGGCTTACTGTGTCTGAATGATTCAAAGAAGGTTGTACACATGATAAATATGGGTGTAACGTCCAGGGGTGGGCAACATGACAGCCGGGAAATGAGCAGTGGATGAGTATCTAGCCCTTAAGTTCTCTCCAAGACTATCACTTTGCTGTTTAGACGCAACATCTGTATTCTGGAGTCTCCCCTTCCAGAGGCAGAAGTTATGGGCATATTAAGGCATCAGGCAGGTGGAAGGAACTGAAGTTTGGCCTCAGGGAGCAAATCTAAAGAACTGGGATTCAGGACTGGCCCCTGGTCCTGAATGAAGGAAAGGGGAAGAGAATAAACAAGTGAATTTATAAATAAAAACAAATCAGAACAGATGAGCCAAAGAACTATAGGTGGGTAAGTACATCTTAGGTTATTTCACTCACTCAACACAGACACTTAACATAACCTTTCTCAGTGACATCTTTAACCCAAACCAAGCCAGTAACAACAAAAATAGCTCCGGCACAGATCACATGCTGGAAACTGGCCTTCTCTCTGCTTTGCTCCCACTGTTGGTTAGTCTGCAGGAATCCTAACAGGCATGGGCTGCTTTTCAACTCTAAGGGCCTGGCACTCAGCTCTGCACAGGGGCTTGGGCGAGGCCTTTATGACTTTCCCAGAGGCCTCAGGTCTCTATTGAAACACAGCAGCTGTTACCAGGAGCAACCCCACTTCTTAAACAATAGCATAGACTTTGTGAAGCTTCTCAGGTGCTGTGGGCCTAGCATTGCCAAAAAAATGCCCAAGACTCACACAGTCTCCTTCCCCCATGGAGCTTAAATAGATTGGAAGCAAATGCTTGTTGACAACAGGTGTGGCTCGATGTGAGAAAATGTTCCTTTCCATGATTGCAGGGCTGGTACTCAGGGACATTTCCTGTGGAAGAAACAGGCTTCCAAGAGCATGGGAGATCCATACTCAGAGCCAGAAAGTGCTCAGTTCTTCCCTTTTAGGGCCAAAGGCGCCACAAGTCTGCAAGCAGGTGCTCCTAATAAGTACAGAGGTTTCCACAACCAGAGGAAGGCTAGGCAAGGAGGGGTGGGCCCCCCGGGCCCCAGAGTTCCAACCAGCTGACTGATTAGGCTCTCTGTGATGGTGGTTAGTGACTTCATTGCCATTAACTCAGCTAGATTAACTTGCTCAGCAGAGGCTTGCAAAGCTGCGTGAGCCTGTCTGCCGCTCAGCTTGAGTTAGCCATTGGGCTGCGAGGGCACAGAGAGGTAACCTACAGGAGGTGGGGCCTCAGCCCTCAGATTACTTGACAGAAACCCCAAGGACATAGAGAAGAAGTTTTTCTTCGTTGGAAAAATCTGTCCAGTGATTCTTTCTCTCCCTGAACCGTCTTAGGCAAAAGTAAGTTCTGTGTTGAACTAAACGGAATTGCTTGCTAGATGAGATTCTAATTTCGGTGAGAAGACTTCCTGACTTTCTATTGCTTTGGGAAGTCATCCCCTCCTAACTGTGAGGGCTCATCTGCAGCCAGAGCCTTAATTGGAATTACTAGGGCAGCATGTAAGAATAGGGAGAAATGTAAGAGGCAGTGATGAATTTCTTATAAAGAAACACAAGTAATCAGATTGTTCTCAGAGCTATTGGAAATTGAGTCAGTGGAGGGAGAAAAGTAAATGGAGATAAATAGAAAAAATTTATTTTTTGAGAGAGAGGGAGAGAGAGAGAGAGAGAGAGAGCATGTGAGCAGGAGGGGGGGAGAGAGAGAGAGAGAGAGAGAGAGAGAATATCCCATGAAGGCTCCATGCTGTATGCAGAGCCTGCATGGGGCTTGATCCCAAGACCCTGGGATCATGACCTGAGCCAAAATGAAGAGTAGAGTGCTCAACTGACTAAGCCACCCAGGCACCCTGAAAAAAATTTAATTACTAATTTTTTTCACAATATGCTACTTTGTCAGATTCCATTTATTCCTTCTACCTCCAAAAATCTACTCACATGATTGTGGAGGTGTGTGTATAGTGTGGGTTGGGGGCACCCTTTCTTCCACTCATTTCCAAAGCTTGGAATCCTATGTAGTAGCATCCTAATGTGTTAATTTAGGTGGATTAAGTTGCAGTAACAAACTGATCTTGAAATGTCAGTGGTTTCACAGCACAGAAGTCTCCTTCCTGCTCACACAACGATTCTGGACCAGCAGTTTCTGTTGGAGACTTCCTTCTTGGAGTCATTGAGAAATGCAGGCCAATGGGTGGCTCTGCCGTTTTCAACACATGGCCTTCAAACTGACCCTAGTGATCCACATCCCAGCAATTTCTGTTGGAGACTTCCTTCTTGGAGTCATTGAGAAATGCAGGCCAATGGATGGCTCTGCCATTTTCAACACATGGCCTTCAAACTGACCCTGGTCATCCACATCCCAGTCGGCCAGAGCACAGAAATACCAGGAGCTGCTCTGAGAGAGTTTCGTGGTCTGCATCAGCAGGGGCATGTAGTATACCCACTCAGTCACGTGACCACCTACCTGCCAGGAGGATTGGGAAATGTAGTCCAGCTGTGAGCCCAGTGGGAAAGAGGCACCAGTTTGCACGGGCACCTAGTCATCCCCTTGACAGCTTTCATCATTGTTGTTCGGCCCCCCCCCCCTCATTTACTGAGAGCCTGCTACACACACTGCGTTGTGCTAGGAGCTCAGGATACAGCCCATACACGGTTAGAGTCTAGAGAAGGAAAAATAAAGTGCTAATGGCTAATTATAAAAATAATTAATGACAATTTTTATTGCCATTAGGACTGTAAGGGAAAACTATAGGGCTGGTAACTATCTCTAGAGGGAGGTGAAGGGGAAGCAAGGGAGGATTCTGGGAAGAAGTGACATTGAAGTTAAAGACAGGAAGACAGACTTAACGAGGCAGAAACACTAAAGAAGGGCATTTTCAAAAAAGGGACCAATAAGTGAAACATCTTGAGGCAGAAAAGAAGTTTGAACACTCTAGACTCCTTCAAAAGGGTAGCAGGGCTGATACACATTGAATAAGCCAGAAAGAAATTTGAAATGAAGCAGGAGAGGTGGGTGGGGATGTGATTGAACAGTCTTCATGGGCTGAGCCAAGGAGTAAGGGCTTCTTTTTTTTTTTTTAATGTTATTTATTTTTGACAGAGAGAGGGAGAAAGAGAGCATGAGTGGGGAGGGGCAGAGAGAGAGGGAGACAGAGAATCCCGAGCAGGCTCCCCAGTGTCAGCACAGAGCCTGATGTGGGACTTGAACTTCTGAACTGTGAGATCATGACTGGAGCCAAAATCAAGAGTAGGACACTTAACTGACTGAGCCACCCAGGTGCCCTGGGGCTTCTTTCTAACAGCAGTGGGAATCGCTGAAGGGTTTGAGGAGGAGTGTTGTATGGTCAGCTACATTTTTCACTTAATGGTGCCAGAGTAAGGAAATTGTTGCAATCTTTTCAGGAGAGAGGGGATGGTGCTCGGTGTATGGGGCTGGCAGTTGAAATGGAGGTGAGTGGGATGGGTTGGAAAAATATGTGGGGAGATGAGTTGCATCAGGAAGGCAGCCCTGAGGTCCCAGGTGTGTAGGCTCAGGCTGGCACTTAGGTCTTTGAGAGTGAGACAGAGTACCGTTTCTGGTTTAGCCCCTTCCTCTGTAGTTTTATGGGCTTCTTGACTTTTGGCCTATTTAATAAAAGCTCTTTAAAATGGATGTTTGGTAGAGCTCAAATTCACCCTCAATTTGCACTTCTGTGGACTTTGATTAGTATTCATAATGGAGTGGTACACCTGACGTCCACAGCAGGCAATTCCAACACCAGTGGAGAGAGGTACAAGATAAATCACTCCAAGTAAATGACTAATTAATCATGCTCTTGATTTTAATAACATATACCGTCTGGCTCAAGATTCATCTGTCTATAATCTTGCATTCTATTCTAGAAATTTGATAATCAGTAAAGCCACCCATGGATTCCTAATTTATGATGATTTCTTTCCATTCTTTTAGAAAAGTTAAGAATCAGTCATATTCTCAGGACTGTATGAAGGGGGATGCAGGGAGGAGTGTGTGTGTTTTTTTAAATCTATTTTAAAAACCATCATCAGTATTTCAGCATAATCTGTGGGACAAATTTGACACTATCTCATTGAAGATATGTAAACTCATTTCTGGAAACATCTATACCAGAGGGCTTGTCTGCAATGTATCCCTCCTCCTCCAAATCAGAAAACTGTTATTTTCAAGGGTAGTTGGACAAGAGTCATGAATACTTAGCAGTAAAACATCCCTCACTTGTGCGTGGCCTCAAAGACTTGTAAATCAACTGGGGTATGAACATGTGAGGATTCATAATTTCCAGTGAGTCATGGCTCTACTTATTTGGAGTAGATAGCTCCATAAAATAAAATACAGTTCACTTGTAAAGAGCTCCTTTATCTCAAATGACAAAGTGAACCCGTGGTCTTATTACTAAAGACTGTTCTCCACTGAGGCTGGTCTCAGGCTGGGCAAGGTAAGATACCTATAGGTGGAATTCTTCTGGAAACAGAGTTTCTAAACTTTTTAAATAATTGATTTGACTTCTTTACCTTACCCACTTATATAGCTGGGAATGGCCAATCTGCTAGTGTATACTACAGTGTCAGAAACAAAAACAAAACAAAAAATAAAATAAATAAAAAGCAGAACCTATGTCCTGGGGGGTAAACAGAAAACATGTTCCATTTGACTTGTTATATTATTTGGAAGAAATTGCCATTGCAGAGGGGTGATGTGTGTGGGCAGATACCTGATGAGGGTGGAGAAATTCTGCATACTTACGATGTGCAAAAAATTGTGCTGTGGGCTTTGATTATATAAATCAGTAAACGATAGTTTAGGTGCTACTTATCGATCATTTATTATAGGGTAGTCGTGTGCATCACCTTATTTGAGCCTCATTAACATTAGCCTAAGAAGTAAGAAATATTATTATTCTAAATTGATGAGAGAAGTATATAGCCCAGAGAAGTTCAGGGGCTTCCACAGGGCCTCATAGCCATTAGAGGGTAGGCAGGACCCAATCCTAAGTCAGCCTCCCAGAAAATGACCAATTAATCAGTCTCTTGTTTTTCATAGCATATGCCATCTGGTTTGAGATTTGCTTATCTACAGTCTTCCATCTTGTTCTAGAAATCTCATAACCAAGGAAGCCATCTATAGATTCCTGATTGACAGTAACTTCTTTTCTTTCTTTTAGAAAAGTTAGGAATCAGTTGTATTCCAGTGACCATGTGGAGGGGGGTAGAGGAAGGAAGCATGTGTTTTTTATCTCAAAAAAACATCTTCAATACTTCAGAGTAATCTGAAAATTAAAAGCTGAAAACCCAAAGCCTGGCATGTAATCCCTGTGCTATACCTAGGGCACAATAAATAGGAGAATCTTGTCATCTGTTTTCCCGGGATACATTCCTTTGCCACATGCCATTTGCAAGATGTAAAATCATCTCTAAGAAATACCCTGTTTAAATAATAACCAATTTCCTCTGGAGACTATGACCAAATGTCATTTGTCATGTAAAAATGGAGACATGTGGACCCAAGAAACTAAGAGGGATGTGTCCAGGAGCCAAGTGTCTCTTTCAGCAACGGAAGAAATAAAGCGAAACAGGCCCTTTGCACATGTCTTCCTGGGTTTGCTCCCAAAGCCTGAAGCCTTGGCTTGGCCTGGAATGGCCTATTCCAAGCAGCAGCATAAGCTCATTACTACCCATTACATCTGCCCACATTTCCAGCAGGTACCAAGAAGGTGGTCAAGCCCCAAGAGTCATGTGAGCCTCTGGACACCTCCTCAGTGTGGTTCAGAGCAGCCCTCATGAGGTGGCACTCTTTGCGCCATTAGGTGCCATGGCCTGACCCTCTCCAGCCTCACCCTAAGGAGACCATCCCTCCCTAAGTTCCCAGTCAATGTTCTTTAACTCCTAGCTTAGGGAATCAGACTGAATTAGTTCTTTGTGTTATTAGCCAGAGGAGCACTTACATTTTCTGACATCTCTAATCTTGGAGCTCAGGGAATAGCACAGAGCATTTGCATGAAATTACCCCTCATTCTATCTATAGGCTGAGCTGCCAGCGTTTGTGAATTTGGCAGAAGCCAGCAGATCTCACAGTTAATGTCTTTCTCTCCTGCCAGGCTCTTCAGCACGAGGTGCATTGGAGTGCTGTGTGACAAAGAGCAGGGCACATCCTGGGATGTGGAGCTTAGGTGATGCTATTTGCATCCAATTAAAGAAGCAAGACTTGGTGGCATTATTCACACGCACGACTCTTAATGCCTTTTGGCTCATTAAGCCTTTGGATCAGTTTTTGTAAGAGGATGTTGGCGAGAACACGGGCAGGCTTTGGGCACAGGTAGAGGTGAGCTCCCAGGTTGAATCTCCTACCAGGCTGGCAATTATAGGTTTCCTTTTTGGACTTGCCAAGGAGGTTTCTTTTGCTGCTTTGACTGTTGTTAGTCACAACCACAGAGCTAAGGAGCTCAGGTTAGATTCAAGTTGATAAGGTTTGGTTAGCCTGATGGGCCCTGTTGTTGCCTTCTCCCATTTGTCTTGGGGATTTCCCATCCCATCCCACCCTCTCAGGATCTTGTGGGGTTGGGAGACAATCACTGACTCTTCAGTTCCTTTGTGGCTGGGTTACCCACGGAAATCAGAGATGTCACAAAGCCTCAATGCTTCTCTGGTTAATTACACAAAGATCTAGTTGGGTCTGAGTCCCTAGGCTGGGGGTTAATGACAGGGGTTGTGAACTCATGAGGGAGGGTGCTCTTAGGTGATGCTGGAGGATACACAGTGTGTGGAGAGGCCTTGGTACCCTTTGAGGAGACAGGGTCACCTTTGAGGATTGCTCTGAATGTTTCCTAACAATGGATGGTTCAGACTTGCTAGTGTGGTTTTGATAGGACACTTCACTTCCCAGGTGTTCAATTTTTTCAATTTTTTTTAATGTTTATTTATTTTTGAGAGAGTGCACAAGCAAGGGAGGAGCAGAGAGAGGGGGACAGAAGATCTGAAGCAGGCTCCACACTGACAGCAGTGAGCCCAATACAGGGCTGGAACTCATGAGCCCTGAGATCATGACCTGAGCTGAAGTGGGATGTTCAACTGCTGAGCCACCTAGGTGCCCCAGTTTTTTCAATTTATAATGAGAGAGCTAAGTAAGAGAAATATCTTCAAAGGGCATTCTGGGTTTCATAGAGTTGGGCAGAAACTGGAGATTCCAGTGGGCAGGACACCCTGTTTCTACCAGAGAGGTCCAGTCTTTGTTTGTTTGTTTTAATCAAGAGAGCATCACATGGTATTTTATTTGAAAAATAGAGTTCTGCTGTGCAGACCCCATAGATCTAAGCGATTTCTTTCTAATCTGAGAGTCGTAGGCCATCTCTAGGCCAGTCTTCAGATTTGGTGAGTCATATATCAGGTCCCAATCTCAGGACCCATTTCTGGCCAGTCTGCAAAGAGAATTTTCTCCTGTCTCGGGAAGGGTATTGTGGGCGTGCTGCCAGGGAGAATCGGGGTGATGAGGCAGTAAATAGGTGACACCCTCTGTCTCAGAACAGGTCACCGCCTCTACTTAAGGAAGACCTTTCTTCTGTAGCTACTGCTTACTATGACATGAAAGATTGCTTCCTCAGCCATATGCTCCTGAGGCTCTAGGTGGGTGCTGACTTCCGGATAAATGGAGTTTAAAATTATGTCTCACTCTGGGGCGCCTGGGTGGCGCAGTCGGTTAAGCGTCCGACTTCAGCCAGGTCACGATCTCGCGGTCCGTGAGTTCGAGCCCCGCGTCGGGCTCTGGGCTGATGGCTCAGAGCCTGGAGCCTGTTTCCGATTCTGTGTCTCCCTCTCTCTCTGCCCCTCCCCCGTTCATACTCTGTCTCTCTCTGTCCCAAAAATAAATAAATGTTGAAAAAAAAAATTAAAAAAAAAAAATTATGTCTCACTCACACACACACCCCTTATAAAATATGTGGGGAGAATGTAATATGTCTAATTACAGTGAATACTTTAGATCAACATTTCTGAAATGAAGCTACCTGGCATATTAATAGGCACAAGAAACAACCCTTTGGTCCAGTAAGTGAGGATAAAGTGTGGATTGTTCCTGTGTAGACAGGATGGCACCTATGATTTCTATCCCCCACATTCACACCTTTCCTTTTGAGTGTGGAAAGGATCTGTGATTGGCTTCTAGCCAGTAGGATATGGAAAGGGAGATGGGATGTCCCTTCTGCAAAATAATGTTTTGCTATGTAAGACGCAGTCTTAGCAGATGGGACTGGGGAGACTGTCCATTGTTGGCTTTAAAGAAGTAAAGTGCCCTATTGTGAGAAAGTCAGTGAAGATAGATGGGACCTGTGGGCAGCCTCTAGGCACAAAAAACAGCTCCTGACCAACATCCAGCGAGAAAAAGGAGACCTCGTTCTACCACCCTGAGGAGGTGAAATCTGCCAACAGAGAGAGTGTGACAGAGGATCCTTCTCTGGGTGAGCATCAGAAAAGACCACAGCCCCAGTGGATACCTGGACCCTGGGACACCCCTGAACCACAGAAACTGCAAGATGATAGTTGTGTATCATCATAACAGCTAGGTTTGTCATCATGTGTTACAGGGCATTGGAAGTCCAATACCCTGCATTTAGATATTTACAAAGAATATTAGCAAACTAAGAGCTTTGAGAGAGCATGAAAGAAAGAAAACTATTTACCTATTTAACTATATTTAACATGGCATTTCCCATACCAGTAAGAACGTGCCCCCCTACTGTCCCACCTTTTAAAACAGAACACCTAAGAACATCTTACAGTGATATCCTATTTTATGGGAAAAAAGTAGGAGAGTGATTCTTAAATTTTTGGGTCTCAAGACCCTTTTACACCCTTAGAAGTAATTGAGGACTCAAAGTTTTGTCTATGTGGATTTTATCTATTGATATTGACCGTATTTGAAATTAAAACTGAAAAAAATTATACATATATACCAATTAATTTATTTTATAATAATGACAACCCCATTAAGTGTGAGCACAAATAGCATGTTTTGTGACGGGTGACTATATATTCCAAAACCAAAAAAAAAAAAAAAACACAGTGGGGGGGTGTGGGTGGCACTGTTTTAATTTCGTCAAATCTCTTTACTGAATGGCTTAATGGGAGTCCCATGGATTCTTCTATCTGTTTCAGCATTCAGATTGTTGTGATATCATTTTGGCTGAACAAAGTGAAGAAAATCCTGCCTCACACAGATAGGTAGTTGAAAAAGGAATGAGTCTTTTAATAGTCTTTTTGGGGAACTGTGGATATTGTTCTTTGATACATCAGAAGTACTAGTTTCTTAAATAAAGGCTAGTTGTAGTGTGGAATCTGAAACTCTATGAATGAACTTCTCATAAAGTTTGTGAGAGAGTAAGGCAAGTATTATCTTAGAATGATTATTAAAATAGTTTTGGCTTTATATACCTGCTGAAAGTGTTTCAGGGACCCTATGGGGGTTGTCAGGCCACACTGTGACAACCCCTGGTTTAGGAAATACACCATTAATCAATCAAGGGACTTAGACTCATCTTAACCAATGTGTCAATTATGTATTGATTACTTTGCATATAAGACACTGAGGCAGATACTGGGAGGGAATGGAAATCAATAATATATGGTGCCTGCCTCAATGACATACATCTAGTGGGAGGAGAGAAATATAAGCAGCCAACTATGTTAATAAAAATGCAGTAAGGGCATGATAGCTAGGTAAGGGAGAGAGCAGGAAGGGAGGGAGAGAGATAGACAGGCAGACTGGATGATTTATTTGTGTAGGGAGCCAATGGTGAGAGGGCGTTCCAGGTTTGGACTGTGAAAACATGTGGCCCCTTCCCGAACAGCCCCTTCATGTAACAACTGTGACCACACAGTGACAGCTGGCGAGGACAGCTGCATATACATGGAATCGCCAAGGTGCAAGAGCCCACATGGCGGAGGCTGGTGAACGGGGCTTAGTAGCGGTGGCGATCATTCCTCTGTCTCATCAGACTTCCTAATAATCCTCTATCAAGAAAGTAATCATCTTCTCAAAGGGACATGGGGAAATTTCATATGTGGAGGTTTTGATTAATGCAAGAAAAGAGTCAATTTCCTTTGATAATAGGCAGTACCCTGCAAGAGCCACATGGGGGGAGTGAGCATGGAAAGAGGGATGAATGGGAACAGATTTTTAGGACACTGAAGTCGCATCAAACTACGGTAGCAAGTGTCCACTCTAATTTAGCCCTTTCAGTGCATCCCCAGAATTCAATCAAAGCCCTATTCTGAGCAGTAGCCTTGTGCCTTATGTAGGTTTTCTCCTTTAGTCCTCTCATTAACCCTTTGAGGAGTTAGAATGTTATCTGCACTTTGCAGCTGGAGAAGCAAAGCAAAGAGAAATTAACAAGGGGTAGAGGCAGGATTTGAACTCAAGTCGGCCTCGTTCCAAGTTCTCAAAATCTCCTCAGTCCTCTCCCTGAGTCTCTATTACCCAGCAGCCTCTCATACTGCCCACCTATCTACATGGTTTGACCTATTGCTCCTGACCCTTTATCTTTTGTTCTTTGACCCCTTGCTAACTCTTCTGGCTTGAAGTACCTCTGTATCCTCTCCTTACTTTGAGGACTCATTTTTCTTCCTTCTGTTTCACTTTTCTTGACATGTGCCATCAACTCTGAACTGTCCCAAGCTCCTTGACATCTGTCTTATCCTCAGAACCTCAGATAAGAGATGATTCTACCAGCCCTCTGTCCTAGAACCACAGGATGCCCTGTTGGCCAGGCTGGCCCACATGCCCTTCATAGCATGGAAATCATCACTTACTCATTGAGTCATCATTCATTCACTCAACACCCCACCTCACATGTTTAGGGAATACAAAGTACAAAGATACGAGACTAGTTGTTGGTAGTTCTGTGTGTGTGTGTGTGTGTGTGTGTGTGTGTGTGTGTACGTGTGTGTCTGTGACACACCTCTTAGAATCTGATCAAAACCATGGATCCGTTACCCAGAAAAATGTGCACGCATGCGTGCACACCCTCATTTACACAAATTCAGTTTGTGTACAATTCTGGAAGTTTCAGCATACTCTAAGGAGCATTCATAAGGTCTCTCTAAATCCTTGACTCCAGTTTACGATCCCCTGCTCCCTCTACTAGACTATAAGACCCATGAGACAAAAGCTGTGTCTTATATGCCACTGCACCGAGCACAAAGCACAAAGCCTGGAACCTCCACACCGATCTTCAGTCTAGGAGGGTCAAAGTGAAGTAGCTGCATGGCCCCATCCTCAGGACCCCTTGTCCATTTCTTGTATTCCTCCTGTCTTGTCACACTCCAGGAAAGAAATGTATGCCTCTACTAGTCCAGTGACCATTAATTTTGAAATCATGGCCCAACGCCTGACTACACACAGGCTGTGTGACATCATTTCAAACTATAAAGTGCCAAGCGCTAATTGATTTGTAAGAAAGTCCACATGTAATGCATGGCACACTCCCAAGGGCTCCCAAGGGCTCCCAAGGGAGGGACAGCAGCGTTGGACTCATGTCAGGAAATCACTCTTGCTGGCCCTTGTGGGACAGGATGACATTCCGGCCAGGAAGCGGTCTTGACTTTGGATTTGAATCTGCCCCTGATGGAGTTATTCACAGATGACTAAGTTAAATGCAGCCTTCATAGCACTAAGGCATTTTAGCAGCAGCTAAGCAAGTGGCCCATGAAATGGAGGCACCAGAAGCCTCTGGAAGCATCACCAATGCATCACCCGGTGAAGCCATTGTATCTCTCCTTGGTAATGAGCATCTCCAAGGGCAGCGTGGGGGGATTTCCATCAACCTGTGAGAAGACAGGGTATGCAGGCAGTGTGGATCACAAGAGGGAGTAAAAACAGGCAATAAAAAGCAGAAAAATAAAATGAGGCCGGGATGCAAGAAGATAACCTTCTGTGGAAAAGAGAGGGGAAAAAATAGCTCCACCCCTCCTGTCCAAATGAAAAAGCATTTAATTGAATGTTCTTTATAGAGGTGAAAAAAAAATACCCTGTGGAGTTCCCAGTGTTTCATTATCCAATTGAGTTGGGTACCTCAAGTTTCAAAGACCATTCACCTGAATGATCATTCTTCTCTCTGTGTCAGTCTGCCCTGTGCTGGGTGAACCCCTACTGGGCCGCAGAATTTAAAAGTCAAAACCCTGAAAGTATCTTTATGCCCAATATAGTAACAGAGCAAACTCCGGTATCACTCATCTTATTCTCCTGGTCTGTTATGCAGATTTCTGTGCTACTGAGGATGCCTGGAATCCCCAAACCCTTTCTTAATTCTGCGAAAGGCCTCAGAGGGAAAGAGATTAGCAGACTGAGAGAGGAGGCAGCACAGAGCAGCCATGGAAGCAAAGGACGGGCCTCTCAGAGTGTTCCTCTTGAAGTTAGAAAAAATCAGGGATGGCCCAGGGCAGTGATGAGTGGCTTTAAGGAAGTTAAGTCTATCAGGAGACATCAGGCTTTCTCTGGGCTGAAACTCCATGTGAGGAGTTGCTCTAGGAGCTTCTTCAGTGAGGGCAGCCTTTCCTTGGAGGATCCTGGAAGGGAACTGGGAGATAGACCCTCCCAGCAAACTTAGGTTTGTGAAATAATCCTCTTTGTTATTCTTGAGAACATTGTAAGTCATTTGAATATGTAGGAAGTTTTTTTTTTTTTTTTTTTTTTTTTTTTTTTTTTTTTCTTTTCCTCCCTTGAGAGGGAAATCTGGGGGTTGGGTAGAGAATCATTTTAAATCTTTCCCTTGAAAGCTACTAGGGATGGCTGATAAACAACATAAAATAATTGTTTAAAAGTTTCACATCTGACCCACTTAGCAACTGTCACATTTTGTTAATTTAGAAAATATTTGATGACTCTGAATGTAATCCCATTTTCTCAAATAAAGGCTTAATTTCTCTTTGAAATGAATAGTTACATTGTCATACCTTAGCCAACACCCTATAAATATAATACCCCTTCAGCCTTGATATTTCAAAAACTATAGTTTTCATTTCAAGCTGTTATGATATTTTATCTCTGATGTCGTAAAATAATGTAAACCAATTTTTCCTACTTCTGTTAGTTCGAGGTTGAGTCTTCTGCCAGAATCCCTCCCTCACAGAACATGTAAACTCCCTCCAACCTCCTGCACTGGCGGACGAGCAATTTGTTTCCAAGATTCACGACTAAAAAAATACGGCTGTGGGATCCTCTGGAGACACTGCTATGCTGATTCTTTCCAGTGCCCAGAGTCCTCTGCTCTGTTGGAAAGGTTCACAAACATTAGGCTCCACGGAGGTAACACCCTCCCTGGCCTTTCCTTTGCAGCCTCCTCCTGGTGTTGATTTGCGTGCTCCCTTCACCAAAAGCCACAACCACTTGGGTGGGGGAGTCCTTTTGTCCACAGTTAGCTAAGGCAAGTCTCTGCTTGGCAGTTTGAGCTTCTGATCCGAGAGCACCAACTCCTAGACTGTTGTCTTAGTGCTTTGAAAGCCAAGGGTCCATGCCAAATTCAGCCTGTTTGGACATCCTGAGGTGGTCCACAGGAAGGCTGCCTTCTCTATCCTAGCAACCTTAACTAAGGGGACCGATGGTGGGGAGGGAGACTGAAAAGGCCAGGCCAGTGATAAGTTGGAATCAGCCTGGGCCTAGAGGGATCAGGAACCTCAAAGTGGCATCTCTACCTGATAATGACAACTACGATTCTGAAGACTTATTACTATATACCAGCCACTTGCCCTGCATTACTTTGTGAAGTGCTTAAGCCCACCCCATGAGCCATGTCATGTCGTGTCCCCATTGTACAGTTGAGGAGCTGGAGGTTTAGGCAGACTGAACACCTCATCCAAGCTCATGCAGTGAGTACAGAGTGGAACCAGCAAGTTATCTGTAGACCTTTTACCCTTAACCATCACCCTACCGACCCATTTCACACCAAGGTCCACCTCTGGGCTGCTAATTCAGATACCTGACAGGAGGAAAACAATAGCTGTGGTCATGAATTGGCTCCTTTTTGTCAGGTTCTGTCTTGGAGCCTGATGAGTTCCTTAGCCCATTCTGGAAAAGCATCCTAATTCCTATCTATCTCACATAGTCTTTGGAGGCATCCAAACAGATTGTGTCCCTATTCATTTAACACAATGAAAACAATTTGCCACCCTTTACTTATTTTTTCATGGGACAAATGTTTATTGTGTCTATAGTTCGCTTTGTTTGTTTGCTTTGTTTTCTTTGTTTTTAGAATGCTCCTGGGCCCTGGGATACAGCTCAGTGAACAAAATGGACAAACCCATTGCACTCTTAGATCTTAAAGCCTCCTATTTGCTTCCTCTTTATCAGGTTCCTTACATATGTTGTCCGATTAAATCTCACAGCTTTTCTGAGAGGCGTTTTACAAACAGGAAGCATAAAATTTGGAAGGTGGAGTGGATGGCCCAAGGTAATATAGCAAATAAGTAGAACAAACAGGTGAATTCAATTCTCTGACTCTAGCTAGAAGCTGGGTTCTTTTTTGCCACTAGTCTCTGCTGCCCCCTGTGGATTCATAGAGGGAGCTCCTGGGTAACGGGAGGTCCTGTCTTACCTAGAATCCTCCAATTCCTGCTCATCTTTTCATTTTAGAACCACTTGCAACACTTCCCCAGCATAATTCCCTAAATACCCTCCCCCTCCCCACTCATTCATGATTTTATTGAACAAGCAGGTACTGGGTCCCTGTTCTGGACCAACCATGTCTTTAGGAGCTGTGACATCAACAGGGAAGAACAAACCTGGTCTCCACTCTTATGGAATTTACATATTCATGTTCTAAGGGTGCATTTTCCCTTGTTGATTCTTCTCAGGAATTCTCTTTTCAGTTCCTACTTTTGACTTGTTATTCCTGATATTTTGGCCTCTAGGCATTGAGTCCAGGGGTGATATTTGAAATACTTAACACCGGTTCAATCAAAGGTCACCAACCTTAGTGGCAACAGAGAGTTCTTGGAGCTTATCTGCTGTGGCAAGTATTAACCCTTTAGTTGCTAAGTTATAATAAGGTTCTGGGAGATCCCAGAGGAAGGCTGGGGCATTAGGGCTGGGGAACTCGGGTCTTGGAGTGGCAGCTTTTTACCTAGGGGCACAGACGAGTTCCAGCATTTCTACAGTGGCTGTACTTGTGTGTGCTAGCAAAATGTCAGCCCTGCTCATATCACGCGTGAGAGTTTGCCCTTTCCAACTAGACTGGATGCTCACTGGGGGCAGGGATCCCATCAGCTCTTCCTTCCTCCACATAAGCCTGGCATGGCACACATTTGATCTGATTCATCCATGACTATATCCTTGGTGTAAGTTAATCCTCAAAGCTGAGCAGTACAGGTGAGACAAAGCTCTAGTTTTTATCCTGTAATATCTCTTAATAGTTTTTACTATAAATTTCACTTTCACCATTGGAAGGAATGGTGACTTTTTTGTTGCTGTTAAGTTAAGGTCTGTCATATTCCGTGTGTGTCCAGCGTTTGATAGAACCTGGGCTTTTGGTGTGTTATGTGGTCTACAACTCACCTGTGTTCATTTGAACCACACAAGGGTAGTTCAAGAATAAGTTTAGAGCAAGGGCAGCAGTGGCCACAGAAAGAGCATTACCACCGCGCTCTGTCAGCCCAGAGCCGTGGGCCACCTGGAGCAAATAGGTGACACTCCCGCTGCCTCCTGCCCCCTACCCCTTTCAAAAGTGTGCATTACAAATTCATAACTGCACTCCTCAAGATCTCACAAAACTTCTCATCTTATCACTTCATGCAGCTACTATCAATGGATCTGAATTAGTTCAAGAAATTAAACCTATTTCCGTCCCATATCCAGGCTGCTCTTGAACTAGGAAAAAAAAATATTTCATTTCACCCACCCAAAGAGATACTGATAATTATTTACCTGCTTAGGAAAAAGAAAACATTATTTAGATTCAGGTTTGTATACTAATTTAACTTAGTGCTCAAGATGTGATCTGTCATTTGAGAATCCAGTAACGAATGGTAAGATTTACAAGGGCTTCTTTAGGGCTATGTGTGTGTGCGTGTGTGTGCGTGCCTGTGTGTGTGTGTGTGTGTGTGTGTGTGTGTGTGTGTGTGTGTTGGTACGTGCATGTGTGTTCTAGATTTCTTTAGAATTGATAAGATTTCTGTAGATCTGATGCCTAGAAAACCAGAAAGAAACTGTGGTCTTCTCAGAAGACATTGCTATACATCTTTATCGCTGCTTTGTGCTTGCTTTATCAAGAGCAAAGCCCATGTTCACACAGTGGTCATTTCTGTCACCCCATAGGTTCAGATTTAAGATATACTTGAGGCTTGGGGTGCCTGGGTGGCTCATTTGGTTGAGCGTCCAACTTCGGCTCAGGTCATGAACTCGCAGTTCATGGGTTTAAGCCCCGTGTCGGGCTCTGTGCTGACAACTCATAGCCTGGATCCTGCTTTGGATTCTGTGTCTCCCTCTCTCTCTGCCCCTCTCCTGCTCATGCTCTGTCTCTCTGTGTCTCAAAAATAAATATAAACATTAAAAAAAGATATATTTGAGGCTTTGCAAAATAATCAGGCACTTTCTCCCCCAGGTAGCTCTGAGTTGCGGAAACTTTGATGACTACAGTAGCAACGTCAAATGCAGTCTCAGAGTCTTCCCCTGGAACCATGAAAGAAAAGAGGCTGGCTTATTGGCTATCCATGGGGTGCCAGGTTACTCTTGTAACAGCACTTCATTGAATGTTGAATGATAAACCTGTGGAGTGGATATTATGATCCCCATTTTAGAAATCTGGAAAACAAGAGCATCAAAGTGATTAAGCACTCGGGTAGGAGTTTCACCACCAGAAAGCTAATATTAGAACTCAGGTCTGTCTGATTTCAAAGCTCCTTCCACACTATCTAAAATATTCATGCACCAGATGAAAGCTTTTCTTATTTTCCCTTGGATTTTTCTCAGATTTGTAGCTCTGCCTTCAATACAGGGTTTCTTGAAATGTGATGATATGATTATACTTCTCGTTTTTACTCCCCAACCATCATTTCAAAGGGAATTGACGTGAGGCTGACGGGATAATGGTGGGGTGAGACATAAATTCAGGTCAACCTTTCTAATGTGGGCAGGGCAATGTCTGAATTACCCAGCCCTGTTTTTAGGAGTTGCTTCCCCACTCCAGGACAGTGTTAATAGGCATAAATGTCCCCGGGGGCCCGGTAGTTACTGTAAATAATTGCCACAAACTGGTCTGTGGGGAGAGGTTAGTGGTGGGCTTGGGGGCCTGGGCTGCACTAGAAAACACATGAGCTAGGGGCACTGGGATGGCTCAGTTGGTTAATGTCTGACTCTTGATTTTGGCTTAGGTCATGATCTCAGGGTTCATGGGATCAAAAGCCCCGCATAGGGCTCCACACTCACAGTATGAAGCCTGCCTGGGATCCTCTTACTACCTCTCTCTCTGCCCCTCTGCTGCTTGCATTCTTGCATTCTCTCTCCCTCTCTCTCAAAATAAATTAACATAAAAAAAAGAATACACGTACTAGAATGGGGGTCTTATTCCACTGGGATGACTACTAGGTCCCATCAGGGAGACCACAGTCAGCTCCAACTGGCTCTTTGGAAGGTACTTAATGGAGGGGCTGTTTCATAAGGTGCAAGCAGAGAGATGCATCCTCCAAAGTCACAGTCCTTCTCTATTCAGTTCACTGCTGGTGTCCCCATTTGAGATCTGGGGTAACAGTAGAAGGTGCAGCCTGGGGAAATGAGAAAAAGTTCTCAGATGGGCCAGGTCTAAGAGCTGCATTTATAGCAACTTACACATTGCTCAGTATTTAAAGATGTGGCTGTGTTTGGTTTTCTTTTCATTTTACGTGTGGTTTACTGGTGGAGGAGAAAAGTTGGCCATGAGGCAAGGAACCAGGCTGACTGGACCTGCCTTCTTCTTGATGTTTGGTTATCAGAGTTCATGGTGGATAGCTTTCAATCTCTTGTTGGTAAAGGTAATGAAAACACATGAACAAGGTCACTGGTTGACAGAGTGCCTAAAACAGCTCTATTTACTCTGGTCATTTATCAAGACCAGTCTTTCCCTTCTGTGGGTCTAAATACTTGAGAGCATCAAGTATAGTTTCCAACAGAGACATGCTGAGGAAATTTCATTATCCCCTCCTCATTTATCCTTTTCTCTCTCTTTCTCTTTCTCTTCTTTTCATTATTAGAAGTAGCAGGAGTGTATAGCTAACACTTACTGAATATTTTCCTCATGCCAGGAATTGTGCTAAGTGCTTAAATGGATCATCCTGTTGACAGCAACAATGACCCTAGGATGTGGGAAGAGTTTGGATTCTCACTTTGGAGATGAAGAAACTGAGGCTCAGAGAGGTGGAGTGATTTGCTCAAGGAAGCTGAGTTGTTAAGAACTTGGCAGAGGTGGGGTTCCAAACCAGGCAATCTGCCACCAGGGTCCTCACTTAACCACTAAATTTCACACTTCTTATGACTGCCAAACCCAGCACATGTACTCAGAGAACAATAGAGAAGTTGGAGGTGAAAGGCACATCAATGGTTTCTCCCCTGATCCTACCCCCTTTCAGCATCTTAAAAAGCACTGGGTGAATAAAGCTAGACAGTGATCAAAGAAAAGTCTGATACGTGTTCTTTTTTGTTGTATGATTCAGTTGCTTACACATAATTCATTTGTAAATTGATACTAATGAAAGTTGGTCTTGAAATATTGTATACAACCCAAATCAGGAGTTGGCACCAAATCCCCACTTGGCCTGCAAATTATTTACTCTTGCCAAATTAGAGTCTAGAGTAATTTACCATAAGATGGGTTTTTAACCCTAATATGGAGACATATCAACAGTTTGCTGTGAAAGCTCATTAGCTTCTAGAAGCAACTCTTGTTAAGGGAATGCTATCAGGGCAAACATATCACTTTAGTCTTTTCCCCAATGTTATTAATTCTACCTTGTAATACAGGAAAAATAAATGGAAAACTCTCATTCAGTATTAATTCACTTGGGCCCATTTATTTCCACCAGTAATCTCTCTCTTTGTTCCAACAGTAGCTTCTGAGAGAAAGATGGTTCAGTTCATTTTCCCATGTTCAGGCTCAGTGTAGGATTTTATGTTTCCATAATTAACAGGGACACTTTTCAAATAGAAAAATATTATTTTTGTGCTTTTTGAAAAAAAAAAACCACAGTGGCTACTGAATATGATTTTCCAAATGGAGTGTAGATTTTTCATTTCAACATACATCTCTATCTCCTGATGTTATGGATTTGGGCTTTAGGGCAACCTACTACCAGGCTTCTAGCTGTCAGAATTGGCCAATTTATTGGCTCCTAAATAGGAACAGTGAAACTGCTGCATTAGCATGATATGCTATTGCAAGCAAAGAGCATCTATTTTCTAAGCAGATGCTTACCAAATACCTGCTTACTGGACACAAGTTGCACTTTGTTTTACTGGATTTGGTTGGTGCCATTGTGACTAAAAGATGGGCTGGCTCTTTGACCATTAACTCTTGCATATTGTTGTATCTTGTCAATAACATAAAGATTGTCTAGATCTTGTTTTTTATTTATTTCTTTATTTGGGGTTAATCAAGTTTGAGATTATGCCAAAAGTTCTTCACTCTTGAATGATGAAGTTAGGTCTTAACAGTGGGCCCGGTCTCCCTTTACGATTCTCTTATATCAAGATGTAAATGGAAATCTGTGATTCTCTTATATCAAGATGGAAATCAGTGGATTTCCAAGCCAAATTGAGAAAAAATGGTGGCTGTTCACTGCCAAAAGTTTTTCCCTCCAGTGAAGAGATCCCCAAGTGATCAAAGGTCTGGACTTGAGATCCACAGAACAGACAGAACTGGATGGACTTGAGCAGGCCCATCAACCTTCCAGTGTATGTAAAATGCTGTGGGTGTGGACATGTTTCACAAAATGCCATCACATTAGCAAAAGGGTTCATGAGAACCACTGACCTTACTTAATTCTTCTAAATAACAGGGTCTGGCCAATGATACATGATTTGGGGGCATATTTACAATATATTTGCTTACTGCTTGTCCTTGGTCACACCATTAAACTACTGCATGCTTCATTATATAAGAGGAAAATAATAGGATTTACCTAAAGCCCAAGGGAATACTGATCCTGTGCTAATTAAAGTTTGTTCTGGGATTTTAGAGTCTTGGATGAGAAAGAGTCATGTTGGGTTTGGTTATTTTATTCATTTGCAGTCAGTATTCAATTATTTAAATTGAGTGTGTGAATTTTCAAATGTCTTATTATCTTTCTCCATCTTTTGACTCCATTGAGTACATTTTGTATCACTAAAAAAAAGGGGAAAATGGAATAGGAGGTCTTGAAACTCAAAAGCAACCTAAAGTTACATATTTCTGACCCTTACTGAACAAAGATTAAGATCAGCATTTAGGGGTACCTGGGTGGCTCAGTTGGTTGAGCATCTGGCTTCAGCTCAGGTCGTGATCTCACGGTTCATGAGTTTGAGCCCCGCATCTGGCTCTGTGCTGCTAGCTTGGAGCCTGGAACCTGCTTCAGATTCTGTGTCTCCCTCTCTCTTTCTGCCCCTCCCACACTCATGCTCTGTCTGTCTCTCTCAAAAATAAACAAAGATTAAAATTTTTTTTTAAAAATCAGTGTTTAAAATTTTTACATTTGATCTCTCAGGAGTTCTTGATGCTTAGAAAATATGGTATGTTGGGCCCTTTTGTGAGAAACAGCAGATGTCCAATCATGCTTGGCTTCTTTAAAAAAAATAAAAAAAAAAATTTTAACATTTATTCATTTTTTGAGAGACAGAGAGAGAGTGCACAAGCAGGGGAGGGGTAGAGAGAAGGGGAGACACAGAATCCGAAGCAGGCTCCAGGCTCCAAGCTGTCAGCACAGAGCCCGATGCAGGGCTTGAACTCATGAAACGCGAGATCATGACCTGAGCCGAAGTCGGACACTTAACCAACTGAACCACCCAGGTGCCCCAATCATGCTTGGCTTCTTAAGATCTGACTCACCCTCGCCCTACAGAGAACATAAAAGATGGTCACCATCTCTCAAGAGTTATACACAAGTTTATTTCTGAATCTGTACACACTTCTAGCCTATGTTCAATGAACCTGACTGCTGAATTCATGAATGATTGTCCCTTTTGTGAGTCCATCTAACCTTCTGACTTGATGATCCTCAAGAGAACTCTAGCTCCTATAGATTCTGATGCTTTGAAGAAAAACTTCTACTCTATCTCCAGGACCTTATGATTGGGGCAATCACTCAGGAACCTCTCTGTCCCTCAAATTCCTATCAAGCCAGCAGCTATCAAAGTCAGCCCTTGGTTAGGATGTGAAGTCATGTGGGGCAGCTAGGGTTGAGAATAGCAAAGGTAATACCATTGACATTTGAGTCAACAAATACTTGACTATTGAGTCAGAGGTGTTCACACAAGGCAAGAAGAGGAGCCAGCATGATGTTCTGGAATCAGTAATCGAGGAAAGCACAGAAGTTAACTGGAGGAAATTGGATAGGAACTTGGAAATGCTGGTTCAGTTTCTTCATCTATCCTATACACAGCATATAAAATGATTTCAGGTAATTTTATGATTATTACCCAGAACTTTTAATAGTTCTTGAACCTTTGACTTGATAGAAGTGTAGATTGGGGCAAGGGAGAGGATGGCTTTAAAAGTCTGCTGTCTACATTTGTGCCAACCTTCAGTGTCTTCAGTTCTGTCTTCCAAAGCAGACCACAGCAGAAGGATTCAGTGTAAATCATTTATTTGTGAAGTGACAGGCAACTCCAGTAAGAGAGTAGGGAGTGATAGAGGGAATACACAGAAGGCAGTAAGTTGTATGTGGGTAGATGTGTTATCATCATGGGTGACCTCTGGGGTTCTGTTTGAGACATGTCAGAACTGTCCCACCCACACAGGAAGGAAGCTGGGGAATCTGTCTACCAACTCTCATTGTTTAAGGGCTCGTCCCAGGGGCATTACGTCCCGGTGCTTCCAACCCACCAAGGGAATAGGTCAAGCATGGTCAGTGACCACAGAAAGAAGATGTAGATGGGAGAACAGTGAACACCAAGGGAATATAGATGGAGCGGTAACAGTATCTTCTGCACCCAACACTGCCGATAACTCAGAGTTGACCCTGATGAAGGTAGTGGACTCTGCAGCTTTTCAGATTGCTCCTTCCTGTACCTGGTGGCAGAGGCAAAACTGGGGGAAGGTATCGATCATCAACTTTTCCAAGAAAGGGGACACAGGGGTCTGTTGAGAGATTCAGTGGACCTTTTTCTCTTCTGATTCCGTATCAGGGAGCATTAGCTCCTTAAAGTATAGCAAAAGAATGGAAACACCCACGCATAATGACAGCCTGTCCACAGGGCAGGTGTGCTCACATTCTAGGTTTTTTGCTGTGTGGCTTCATCTCCATTCCCATTCTCTCTCTCTCTGTCTGTAACTTCTTATCCCTGTCACATGCCCTGTAGCTGTATGTCTGCATATGTGTACACACACACACACACACACACACACACACACACACAATGGAGCATTACTCAGCTATAAAAAAATGAAATCCTTTCATTGTGACAATATCGATGATCCTGGAAGACATTATGCTAAGTGAAATTGGCCAGAGACAGAAATAAAAATATGGCATGATTCTACTTGTATGTGGAATCTAAAAAAAAAAAAAAATCATAGAAACAGACTAGAAGGGGGTGGTGGAGGTGGGGGAAATGGGGAGATGTTGATCAAAGAGTACAAACTGTTCTAAGATGAGTAAGTTCTGGGGATGTATTGTAGGATGTGTGTAGTTAACAATACCGTATTGTACGCTTGAAGGTGGCTAAGAGAATGGATCTCAAGTGTTTTCACCACACATTTAAAAAAAAAAGTGACTTTTTTTGATGGATCTGTTAACTCAATTTTGGTAATCATTTCACATGTATACATATATTAAATCATCATATTGATATATCATAACCATCATATCACATTCTAAATATATACAATTTTTAATTTACCAATTATACCTCAATAAACCTGGAGGGAAAAAAAAGAGTAAGGACAGAGGGGCCATGACTGTTGAAAATTGGTCATTAAAACTATGGCTATTGAAAATTGGATGTACTGGGAGAAATGAGCAGCGACCCTTACCAAAATGTTCAGGAAGCATTCCCATCTCCCTCCTTTGGCTGCCCAAAAAGTGTATTTGAAGTTGCCACAGAACAAACTTCAATGTGTTCCTCAACAATCACAGATGATTCTGTCTTTCTCCTACATGCACTTCACCTTTGCCATCCTCCGCACTCTGAAATAAACCCCACTGAGGGTTCTAGGCAGTCTCAGGGACTCTCAAACATCCACTAGGATTCCAGGATGGAGTCACCAATCCCTGTTCATTTTTTCCCTCCACTGTGCTGTTCTAAGGCAGAAACACTACCAGCCGTGGAATTCAGACGGCGCAAGTGCACACAGCTTTCCAAAAAAGGCAGAGATTGTACTGAAGTGTTTGCTTTTCTGTTTTTCGGCCAGTTAATCTCACCGTGGGTAGCTCTAGGCCACCCTCAGCTCAGCTACTCTCTCCTCTATCCTTGTCAGAGCTGCGGTGCTGGTGCTGGAAAAGCGTCATGAAGATTTTGAGCTAAAAGATTTAAATTGGCCTCACTTATGAATTCTTCTTCTTTTTCCTTGAAGAATAACTATTATTTTTCTTGAAAATGCATACCCATCTACCCTTGTTTATCGGATCTTATCATCTCAGAGTTCAGGAAGAGCCAGGGCATTTATTTCCCAAGTCACTGACTTCTGTAGCACCCAAGACCCAAACCACAATGTTCATGTGGGATCTCCCAGCAGCTCCAACTCAAAAAGAAAAAAAAAAAAAATAATGCCAACTTATATGTGAATTGATCACCATTTTTCCATAAATGAATATTTAGAGCATAACTCAAATGCTCCAGAAGTCAGTTTAAGTCTTTTAAGTATTGTATAGGATAAAAAGGAGAGAAAGAAAAAAACACTTGTGATTCATATTAACAAGATCATCATGGGACTAGATCCTGGGTCTACTATATGTACCTCTTCCTCAGTTTTCCCACATGAAAAATGGTGAGTTTAATACATACTTAACATAGTCACTGTGTGGACTGGGGACTCCATATTTATGAAACACCTGGCCCAGAACATACCTCATGATAGACACTCAATATTTGATTGGATCCTCTAAGCTCCTACTCTCCAGGATACATAGCAAGTACTAAAGCTATCTAAATGAACACAGATCCCCAGATTAGGTATGCAGTGGAGAAGGAAAGGGAAAGGCCATGAATTGATGACACATCAGCCCAGTTTAGGGTTAAAAATAAACTGTATCTAAATTGGAAAATATTAAGAAATTTAGAAAAAAATAATGTAAGTTTATCACAGAATTCCCATTAGTTCCTCAAGTTTGGTTTTTTCACTTAACTAAATTCAAATTTTCATTTATATTTTAAACTGAATTATTCGTGGTTATTTTCTTAGAAGGCATGCAAAGTTGGTACTTTTACCTTAGCTATCTTTCCTTATCCAGAGGCTTAAAGGAAAATCATCAACATAAAGTACAAAACATCATTAAGATTCCCAAGAGTTTTTTATTACAGAAGAATGTGGTCTGATTTTTTCACTTTCACTGAGTCTGTCTTTTTAGGAGACTCTACCTCCACTCTCAGCCACCATTTCGAAGTATTCTTTCCTCTGTTAGGACTGCAATATGATAGCCCTTGATGGGGAGGCAGGTTGTGTAACCCAGGAGGAAGGGGACTATGGGTAAAAGAGAGAAGTGGTTAGATTATAAAGTTGCTTGGTGACCCTCAAGACCAAAGTAACTGTGAATTTGTGTGTTTTCTGGCCCTTCTGCTCACTTGACGATTAAATCCTACAGCTGTCCAAATCCAGTCCTTGGCTTATCTCAGCTATGCAGAGTGGCATTGTTGGTTCAAACTGTCCGTGGAGAAACAGATGTATGAGACCAAAATCTAGCAAAATGCCAGAAGAGTGTATTTGGGCAGGATACCAAGATGTAGTTCAGGGGACCTGCCTGGAAGCTGGGACCAGGGCCAGTGGTGGATAGTTGGACATTGCAATGAGAGATGCCCAAATATGAGTATGACAAGTGGGATCGTCATTCTGTGAATCAAAGTCAAAAAGACTTCATGAAAACACAATTTGGGGACTGACTGTGGGAATCTGATTTGGAACTTTTCTCATAGCCTGGTGATTTCTAATGGTGCTTTTGTTGGACGAAGTCCTGGGAGGGTCTGAGTTCTATCTTAAAGGCATTGCTTTGCCTGTGTGACATGGGTATTCTTTACTTTATCACGTAGAAATGAGGATGTGTGTAGAAGGTATAATCTCCTGTTTGCAAACCCTCGGGTGCCAATAAGACAACCATCTTTGTCTTCTAAAACTATACATATACTTCTAATTTCTACCAGTTGGTAGAAGCTTAAGCTAAGTCCATTCGTTGCCACCATAATCCCCTAGGTTTCTGTCTACTTTCAATTGCATTTACGTGCTGCCATGGTACATGATGGGTGGGAGGCGCTCTGGCATCTGATGAGATGTTATTGCAGCCATCTGGTCTTTGGTCCTCTCTTTCCAAGCTTACGGGTGATTCAAGTCTTCCAGCTTTCTCTCCACTGTTTCAGTCCCTTTCCAAAGCATGCAGGGACCATTCTGTTGCTCCCTTGCTGAACTAGGTTTGGAATTGGGGCTCAGAGAAAAGACATGGTGTTGTCCCTTTTACCACATCTATGCATTTCTCCTTCCCTTTCCAACTCAGGGAATTTTTGTCTGGGAAAAAGGGGGGCAGTACCCTGGATCATCATCCATTCTTCCCTATCTACTATTTAAAGCCCAAATGAATATCTGGGGTCCATTTAGATTTAGGGTTTGAAATACAAAATGGGCTTTTAAAACCATAACAAAAAATGTTGGATGTTTGAAACTTGCATTTTTTTAGATCTCTCTTTGCTTTTTATTAACAGTATCCCTTTCCTGAGGCAATTAATGATGGGCAGTGGGGGTAATGAGTACAGAGAGATTTTGGGGGAAAATCTCATTTAATTCCTGCCAAAACTTTCAGCCTGCTTGACCGGAGCCACCGTTGAAAAACAATGCTGTTTTGTTTTGTTTTGTTTGTTTTTTTGTTTTTTTTTTTTGTTTTTTTTTCGTCAGCAGAGACGAGTCCCAAGTACTCTCAGACAGAGAAAGCCAGAGAGCTTTGTATTTGTCTTGGAACTCACATGGAACAGTGATGAGTGAAATATGGCTGTGTCTCTCTAGCAGGAAAATTTTAGGTCCACAGAGACAAAGGCTTTCATTCTGACATAGTAAAGAAGGACAAAGCATAGCTGAGGAACACAGCATATAGGTAATAATGTGAAATTTGCAAGAATGATGTGCTCTAGCTTATTCCAGTGAGGACTGATGAGATGTGGGTGTAGCAATCATCACGAGGGTGAAATCCAAGATAACTAGAGACAGGAGAGGAAGTAGCTGTCTTAGAGAGACCAAGGCTGATAAAGTTTTCAATCCAAATGACAAGAAACTTCTAGTTTCTAAGAATATGCCTTTGCATTTGAGACGATGCCCTTTTTCAAACAAACAAAAACCCCAAAAAAGCCCCAAAACCAAACCAAAACAAAACAAAAAAACCCCAAAAGACAAGTTTCTTTCACCGACAGCACACATTGCCAGGCTTATCCACACAACCAGTGTTCCAAATGCTATGTAAAAATGTAGCAATTGGGCAGATTGTTAAGTAACTTGCTGTAATTGCTTTTATTTGTTTAATCCTTTGAACAAACAACCTTTTTCATTTTTTGTCTAAAAGACAAAGGAGAGTTAAAATTTTATGGTTGTTTTTCAGGGAAAATAAAATTGAGCATTTGTTGGCTGAGGTTGGAAGATCATTACCTTTAGCAGTTTGGGCAGCTTGACTTATAGGGAGAGGTCTGGTAGCTGGGAAGGACAATGTCAGTAAAGTAGAAGATGCTGGGGTCAAGGGCAGGGTCAGGAGCCAGGATACTCAGTGGAGTAGATGAGTGGGAAGTAACACTTGACAGTAAGAAAGAAACAATAGCAAAACCATCTAGGTAAAAATGGCATCATATCTTGATTTTGGTGCTAGGAACCTTGCAAGAAGGAGCCACTGACGTCTTGTCTTGGAGACGCCTTCTTGTGGGCTCAAGGATAAACCTCAAGCCTGAGACTTTATGGTTTGCAAAAGAGAAAGGATACTCTTGATTTTTGATAAAGGGTGAAAAGAACAATTCATGTTAAGATTTTACCCCCTGAAGCCATAATGGAGTATTTTGTATGTGGAGAAAAACTGTGGAAGGGTAAATATATGCGACGAGATTCATGGCACTGATTCTTGGGGCTTTTAATAAACTCATTTAGGCTCTTCTAAACTTAAGACACTGTTCTCAGCTGTATCTCAGGTCATTTTTCAAAATGAGTGTTCTCTTTGCCTTAAAACGATCAAAGGGAATTGCTTATTACCCAGGGTCAACTTATTAACTGGAGACAGAATATTCCCCAATTACAGCATCGCTTAAATGCACGTCTTACTGGGCTCTAGGCAAGGGGCAAATTGGGGACGAGAGGAAAGGGTGTAGTAAAAAAAATCCCAGGTCTTTCTCTATTCCCTAGCTGACTAGCTCGGTAACCTTGGACAGCTCTGTGACCTTTTAGCATATGTTTCCTCATTTGCAAAATGAAGTGAGATGCGGTAATTCCCAAAACTCCTTCTTTCTTTCTGCTTTTCCTAATTTTTTAGAACTGCTGAATTGTGTACATTAAATGATTTAGTTTCTTCTTTGAAATAATGGGGCTCATTTTCAAGGATCTCCATCTCCCTGTATTTCTGCTAAGCAAGATCTAACACCTTTGATATCACTGTGTCTACTTTCTAGGGAATTAAAGATATAATGTCATTTGATTTTGTGAAGACACTTAGTAAAAAATTGTCACTGAATGCCTTATGCTTTCCCACAGGGCTATCAGAGCTGAATCCCTACAGCAGACAAGCCAAAGTTAAAATAGGAGGGATTGACAAGAAAGGGAGGTAGAGAGAGCTTGTGCACACAAACTGAAAATGCAGTAAATAACAACGTGAGAAAAGCCATCAGAAAGAAGCTTCTTTCTTCATTCTTGATAGTGTTTTATACATTTTGGTAAGAATGGTAAGATGATATTGAAAAGGTGACAAAGGAAATGCTTCCGGCACTTAGTGGGCACCTAGTGAATACCAGGCATATGTTAGGCATAGACCTTGGTTTTCCACTTTGTAGATGAGGATATTTAGGCACAGAACTCACTGAGTAAGTGAGTGGTACGACTGAGATTTTAAGCCAGGAATTTACATCAGAGGACAAATAAGAAGTTAAATAATCACAGATAAGCCTTCTACTTCCCCCTGAATCTGTCTCCTCCCCTCGTTCTTAGATGTCAACAGCATTACCGTTTCACTCAGGCAAATGTACTTCAGACATCTTCCCACGTTCATGCTCGTGGAAATACCTTATTCATTTTAAATGCTATATCCTTTTCAGGGTGTGGGTCTACCATAAATTAGTTAACCTTTCCCTATTGTTTTTTCACTATTAAAAATAATCCTATAGTGAGCATCCTTGTACCTCTTTCCATGTGCACATATGAAAATATTTTTCTAGGTAGATGTGAAAAAGTAAATATATATACATATATATGTGTATGTGTATGTGATATATGTTTTTATATCTGTGTATATGTATATATATGCATACATATATGTATTTTTTTTGGAGGGGACAGAGAGAGACAGAGCATGAACAGGGGAGGGGCAGAGAGAGTGGAAGACACAGAATCGGAAACAGGCTCCAGGCTCTGAGCCATCAGCCCAGAGCCTGACGGGGGGCTCAAACTCACGGACCGCAAGATCATGACCTGGCTGAAGTGGGACGCTTAACCGACTACGCCACCGAGGCGCCCCCATATATGTATTTTTTAAAGTTTATTTGTGTTTGTGAAAGAGAGAGAGTGCACAAGCAGAGGAGGGGCAGAGAGGGAGGGAGGGAGAGAGGGAAAGAGAGAGACAGAGAGAGACAGAGACAGAGACAGAGACAGAGAATCCCAAGCAGGCTCCTTGCTCAGCATAGAACCTGACATGGGGCTCATCCCACGATTCCAAGATTATGATCTGAGCCGATATCAAGAGTCAGACACTTAATCAACCGTGCCATCCAAGCACCCCCATGTATGTATTTTTTAAAGATTCTGCCAAATTTCCCTCCCAAAGGGCTTGTGCCAAATCACCCACCCACTCCCCCACTAGCATTGTGTGAAAGTCTCTGTTTTCTCATACTAAAACCAATACTTGATGGCATTAAACTTTAAACATTTTCCAAGCTATTATTACATTAATTTTTTCAAGTGCATTTCTCTGATCACAAGTGGGTTTGAGCACCTCTCGGGTTATTTTCCTCCAGAAAGGTTCCCAATAAATGAAGGGAGGATGACTGAGCTCTGCCATGTGCTGTGCAGAAAGCCCTGAGTTTCTTTGTGAAGACATGATGCCGGGTCATTTGACTTGGAGATCCTGGAGAGAAGGGGGTGGTAAGATTACACTCTCATTAGGAATTCACCTGGGGGTCATAAAGGAGGCTGAGCAGGTCCTTTAAGCGTGTAAATGATGACACTCAAATCTATCAGAATACTAACCCTGAAATCAGGTTGAATTTACAGCCATAATATCTATCTTTGGATTTGGTTTTATGTTTTTGCCCTTGATTTATGTGCATGCCTTCCTTACCATCCCATATCTCAAGCAACATAAATGTATTAAAGTAATGGAATTTAGCAAATATGTTACGCTTACCATCTTTGTTCCCAAGAGGGAATTTGGAAATCTGACAAATATTATAGCTTTCATTTTCGAGACCCATTTTCTGAGCAGTTTCACTAACAAGTCTCCTGATTTACCACGCCATTAACAAAAATAATTCTTTCTGGACAGGAGTAAAAGAAGTGGATTAGCACAATTTACAGCTTTCTCAAGATACATATAAGGTGCCTGTTAAGAAAAAAAGGGACAGGTTTTTGATTAACTGATACATAGACTTGCTTTTAAGACACCCCAGTTCATTCTCCATAAGCCCATCTATTAAGGACAGCATCCCTCAAAGAGGAAACTTGCCATGGCCCTATGTCTTGGCACGGTCTTGTGTTTGCCAACAGTGATTAGGAATTACTTAGTTGCTGACAGCCCTTCATCATTGATTGGAAGAAGAAACGTTTCCCCTTCAAACTGAGAATATGGTGCCCAGTTTTTTCCCCTTTAAATGGAATGTTATCCAGAGACAACCCTTTCAATGTGTACACAACAACACACATGGGTTCAACAAAAGAGTGACCTGCAGTGAGCAGAGACAGAATGGTTGAGAGCCTAGGACAGCAGCTCATTAGGGTGAAGCCTGTCCTTTTTCTTTGCTAAAGTCAGGCAGGAAACAAATGTCTGCCCAATGGAAGGAGTAATGAGAGGAGGCTGTCAGTGAGGAAGATATACAGCTATAGGGAAAGCACTGGAAAGTTCCCTCGACTCCATGGGAACTTTAATTATGTCCTTGATAATTCTTGTATTCAGAAGATCCCAAAGTGTTTGTGGAGCCCACTCACCAGAGTGGCCTGGTGAGAGAGATGCCCAAGGTGACAAGGGTGTCTTTCTAGGCTGTGTAAATAGCATGGCCGTCCATTCTGTGGCATCAGCCCACAATCTGAGGCCCTGCTCCTACGGTGTGTAGGCATCAGCACATGGCGGTGACAGCCTTAATTCGATTTTCCTTTGCAACTGTAATTCTGACAATTACAAGGATTCTTACCCTTTTTTTGTGCCATGGCCCTTCTGTCCGTCTAGTGAAGCCTATAGACCCCATTTCACAATATTGTATTTAGATTAAAATATTTAGAATGATGATGGTGTGTGTGTGTGTGTAAATACATAGATATATGTATAAAAATAGTTTTATACATTTTTCAAAATATTGAAGAGACATGTTTGCAACAAAGATCTGATTGTGTACAGCTCTTTCCAACTCCATGTTCAGTGATGACATATTGGTAGCTTGACTGTGACTGTGATGGCAGTATTTACACCACGGAAATTGGCATACATTAGAAATCATGACTCTCTCTAAGAGTCACTTGTTAAGATACTTACCACCACACTGCACTGTGTGTATATATCTGTGTGTGTGTATATATAAAAAACTGTATATACTTACACTTTTATTTATAAATAAGTTAATTTACAAATTTATTTCTAAATAAATTTATTAATGCCTTAAATAACAGGATTTGATCACAGGTTACATAACTATCATAATTTTGAAGTACTTATGGGTGTAAATTGTATTTCAGGAGATCAGCAACAATCACAACGTGATATAATATTTCTCTCTATAATTGATGACAAAGTCATCGTTACTGTTAGTACTAATGTGATTCGTTGCCTCCATCCATTCTTAAAGGAAATGCTTTCTGTTAGACATTAATGCAAATGAAGATGCATTTTTCCCCCATCTAAAGAACCCCGGAACTATAATGTCCAGGAAGCTGGAAGAAAGAGGAGCAAGGAGACCAGTTAGTAGGCCACAACGATAATCCACATGAACAGTCATGACATCTTGTACTCAGCTGAGGAGATGGAGAGATGTGTATATGGGATTTGAGATAGTTAACAAGGAAAGCCAAAAACCAGGAATGTATTGATATAAAAGTGAGGGAGGTGTCTGGAGTGACTCCTAGGGTTTGGGCTTGTATTACTGGGTTTACTGAGAAAGGAATGTTAGGAAGGCCGGGTTTCAGGAAGATGGCCCTGACTTGGTTTGGAATCTGTTGGGTTGGAGGTGCCTCTCAGTTATTCCCAAGGAAATTCTGAATAGACAGTGGGATCTATCCATCTGGAGTAGAGGCCTAAGTATACTCTACCATCAGTCTTGGGTGTGGGGATTGGGGGGTGGTGAGACCAGGTGGGGGGGGGGGGTGCTGTTTCTTGGTGGAGAAGCCAGCCACAGAGAAATGTGCCACCCTTTCAATAACTTTTCACACTGTGTCCCCTACCTTCTTCATCCCTTAATAATCATTGTGTCAACAGATTGCGTTTAGAAACTGCTGCGATGGCCCCATTTGGGGGAAACCCCGCCCACAGGGAGTACTACTTTCCCAGTTTCCACACAGCTCCATGCTGGATCTGGAAGCTCAGAGGAGAGTCCTGGGGAGTAGTTACATACTAGGAAGTCATCAGGATATTTACAATAACTGGAGTGTCCATCCTATAAGAAACTGCCCTGAGGAAAAACACTGAGTGAGAAGAGCAGCAAGCAGTAACCTAGAGGATTTCCAGATTCAATGGTTAGCAGAAGCAGACAAGCCTAAAAATGAGACAAAGCAGGAGCAGCTACAGAGATGGGGGAAAGTCAAGTGAGGTGGTGGGGAAGAGGAGAGGAGAGGGTGCTTCAGTAAGAGAGGAGACAAGTAAGCTGAAGGGTGAGGAAGCCTGAAAGTTCTTTAATGGATCTGGTGATAACAGGGTGTTCATTTCATGGGAGCTGTGTCAGTGGAGAGATGGTGGTGGAGGCCATTTGGGAGGATAAGAAATGGGGACAGAAGTTCTAGCCACCTCCTTTAAGAAGGTTTGCTGCTATGAAGGAGACAGGTAGTGAAGTCATTGGGGGTAGATATAGAACCAATAAGGTCTTCCTTCCTCTCTCCCTCCCTTCTTTCCTTCCTCCTTCTCTCTCTCTCCCCCTCCCTTCCTTCTGTCTTTCCTTCCTTCCTTCCTTCCTTCCTTCCTTCCTTCCTTCCTTCCTTCCTTCCCTTTTCCCCCTTTCTTCCTCCCTCCATCCCTACATTAGGAAAGACTTGCCTATAAGGATTTATCTGAGGCCAGGTGAAGATACATGAGAGAGAAAGGACCAATAAAGGTTTAAAGCTCTTGAGAAAGTCAAAGGAGACAGACTGCAAAACCTGGAAGATGTGTTCACTTCTTCTATCAGAGAGTTGAACGAATGCATGAATGAATGAATGGTGCAGCCATCTTTAACCATAGGCGTGTCTTGTCCCTTGTCTAATGGAGGAGTCCTTAGGTGGCTCCAGAAGGCAAAGTGGTTTGCTTTAAGTCTTGCAACGGTGGGATGCTGACCCCAGCAGGTCTCCAGAGAGATGGAGGTCTCTTTGTGTCAGAAGCATGTGTTGGTGGTTTGGGGACATTCAGTTCTGAAGGCCTTCATAGACCTGTGGGACATGTAGGAGAATGTGTACTGAAGCTTATTGGAAATTGAGCTGCTTATTGGTGTTTCCTGTGTAGGTTTTGAAATTGGGGTTGAAAGAGGCATTATCTGGGCAGGAAAGATTGGATTTACTGGTTCTGAGTAGTTGAAATAAGGGTGGCATCCTGGGGGAAGGGATTTGTGATGGAGATGAACTTAGGGCTTCAGAGCTCTTCGTGTATCAGAGCTCCAGTATCTCTGAGGCTTCCAAGCCCTGCGTTTGACACTCACATCCAGCAGAGGGTTGCAAGCCTCTCAAGACACAGGTACTAAAACCTTATCGACTGATGTGGACTCTTCTCTGCATCAAAGGGCCCAGTAATGGCATTAGCTGGCGGGCTCTTTTTTAAGTGCAGAGAGTGCTTCTCTGTAGATAGCATGCCAAACTACCTAGGGTTAAGATAAAAGGCTTCAAAAAGGCAGCAGCTTCCTTGAGGCTGCTGATGGCCACTCACGTTGCTGCTTTGGCCATGCTGACCCCAGACTGCCAGGGCCGGCCTACACATATCTCTCTCTGTCACCTTGGATCCTGTGAGCCCCAGAATTCTAAGCCTTCACTGCAGAAACAAACTGAAACAAAACTTTTGACACTGTCTGAGGCTACTGCTGCCTATGACCTCTACCACTTAAGCCATTTTTGGAAAACGTAGACCTTGAAGTTGCACCAGACTTGGATTTAAATGTCATCCCTTCCCTAATTGACTGTGGGATCCTCAGCAAGTCTTCTGCCCTCCCTTAGGGTCAGTTTTATCATTTATGCAACAGGGTTACTCCTGCCTCCTGTTGAATACCCGTCTATTCAACACATACTTGAGTGCCTATTTAAATATTGGCCACTGTGCTGGGCACTGGGGTCTAGCTGAACAAGACAAGCACGATTCCCTCCTTCAGGAAGCTTCCACTGCAACAGTGGATGTACTAAAGTGCCAGGCCCAGGGAGCGCATTTAAGAAATGTCTCATTCATTTCTTTTTTTGTCCTTCACGTACCACGTCCAACTGAAAGTATCATTTGTTGCCCTGTGTGACGCACAGTGGGGTGCTGTGAGGCATTGCATGGTTAGCAGGTGGCTCTGTAGGGTGAGAGCAGGGATGCAGTGAGAGCTCAGAAGTGGAGTGGAGGGAGGGTCAAACCCCTACTGAGGATGGAATGCAGGCATCCACATCACACCTCCACCTGTGACGAGATGTAGGCCCAGTCATACAATTTATGGGCCTCTTTCTTCATGTTTCAGTTTCCTCGCTTACACAAGGGAGACAATAATCGTACACACATCTGAGGGTTTTTGTAAGGATTAAACAAGCAAAGATGGGCCAAGTGCTTAGAACAATGCCTGGAACTTGGAAAGTGCTACATAAATGTTAGGTATTATTTCCATTTTCAGAAGCAAGCTGCTTTCATGACAACCCGCCAGTGTCAAATGGAAATCAGGTGGGAAATCCCACACCACTCACCACAGCCCTTTCAAATGTGGTTCCATCAGTCCTCTCTTTTCCTTTCCTGCTCCTGAGTCTCATGTGCAGATCTCCGACTGTGAAGAGACTCGTCCCTAATAGTAGAATATCACTTTCTGGTTCTATTTGTTGACCATCCATTATGCTGTGGGGTCTCAACAGCTTTAATTACAATAATTTGAGGTTTGTTCAAAACATTATATTCCGGAAAGTTCAAGGATGTTTTTAATTTAATTATATGCAGGTTAACACCACAGATGACTGTTGGGAAAAAGGAAAATGCTAGTCTTTCTGAATGCAAGACACATGTTTAGGACTGATAAAATACACTACTGTGTTTTGTTTCAGAATAAAAAGAAATGTATTACAAAATAAGCATGGCAGTAAGTTGATCTTGGGATGCTTGGTCTGGGGCACTGTTGCTAACAGGCTTGGTTCTGGTTAAGGGAATGAAGTACGTGGGATCAGCCTTGCATTCAAGTTAGGGTCCAGAGGCCAGCTCCCACAGGGGTCTGAGAGCTAGCCTCTGTCCTGCAGAGACCCACATTAACCTTCTAAACAGGCACCTCCCTGTTCTTTCTGCTGTCACTATTGCTAACTATAGTAATAATTATTCATTGCCATCTGACTTCATTCAGTGAGTATTTACTGAGTGCCTACTATATGCCCGGCCCTGTTCTGGGCCCTAGTGATAGAGGTGTGGGTACAATAAACAGAAGTCTCTACTTTGAAGGGGTATATATTCCAGAGGAGAATGAAGAGGGCATGTGTTAGTGCATAATGTTAGTGAAGCCTCTGGAGAAAAGTGAAGGTGAGATACCACTGGGGAGGATGGTTTGTATGCAAGATGGGCAGGGAAAGCCTCACTGAGGAGGCTGTATGTGAGCTAAGACTGGAAAGAGCTGGAGGAACGAGGGTCTTGCAGGCACGGGTACCCATCCCCCCACAAATCCTGAGGTGGGAGTGCACCTGGGTGTCTGAGGAGGCATGAGGAGATCACAGTGGAATGAGGGGGACACAACAGAAGATGAGGTTCAGAAATGATAGGAGGGAAACACTGTGTTTAGATTTTTTTTATCATCATCCACACCATCTCACTGTCCCCACTGTCACCACCTCCTACTGAATCCCAGCTGGGACCCAGCAGAGAACAGGCCATAATCCCTGCATTCCTGAAACCCAGACTCTGCAAAGTGGACAATTAAGGGACAACGTGATCTTTGCTGCCAATGGATTGAGCACAGATTTGAAGGGAGTTCAAAGGTGGACAGAAAACAGCCTAAATGAGAGAGGATAAGAAAGACTTCTTGGAAGGTGAGATCTCTACGCCCTTGTGAGGCCAATAGACATTGGCCAAGTGAAGTGGTCAGAATGAGGAGAGGTTCTGCTGCTCAGAGAGCCCTGAAATCCCATTGTGTAGCCTGTCCTGCCTCTTCTTTCAGCTCTGTCTGCCTTCTCTCCACCCACTCTGTTGTGGGTACCCATTCCTCTTCCTGACCACCCTCCAGAACTGGAGGAGGTTCCCTCTCATGCGTTATGATCCTGCCCTGCTTTGCATGGCGTGCGGGTCCACCCCTCCTGGTTCAGCATAGTGATGAGCAGCTCTTTCTAGCTCAGCTGTGCCCACTCACTGTATTTAGGAAGGTGTTTCTACTAAACCCATGTCTCTGTGTGTGTAGCTCCCTGAAATCTATACTCTGAGTTCCAGCAACCTCCAAGAAGAGATGATGAATAGAGCAGCGGTGGCAAAATATTCACCAACACATATGCTTAACTACATGAACGCGTATATACTTGAATACGCACACAGAGTTGTGTATAAATGTACATACACTCATACATGAATATAAAAACACACATGCACATATTTACGATTACATACAAATGCATGCGCACACACACATACACATATACCTAAATGTATGTATATTCACACATATGAAGATACAGATGTACACACGTTTATTGTGAGTGTATGCATTGTGTGGGTGTATATTTTAGAATGCCTAATTGCACCAGGATCTTTACACCTGGTCTCCCTTTTTTCATGTTTATTTATTTTGAGAGAGAGAGGTGGAAAGCAAGCAGGGGAGGGAGACAGAATTCCACGCAGGCTCTGCACTTTCAGCGTGGAGCTTGATGCAGGGCTCGAACTCACCAACCGTGAGATCGTGACCTGAGCTGAAACCAAGAGTTGTCTGCTTAACTGAGTTCCCCAGCCACCCCTGGTCTCCTTTTTTTGTGTGCACCACACCCCTGCTACGTGTCACTATTCCTGTGTCACTATTCCTGTGATGTGGATGAGGAATTTGAGGCTCTAGAAGTTTAAGACTCTTTCCCAAGTTGACACACATGGTAAGTTACGAAGCTGCCATTCAACCCAAGGGCTGTAAGACAAGAAAGCCCATCCATTCCAGTGCTTCCATGGTGTCAACAAAATGAGCAAAAACAAACAAAAATTTTGGATAAACTGTAGGCCTAGTCCTTGAGCTGCTCGTAGCAAATACACATAGAGAAATGACTAGCTCACAATGTGATACTTTCCATGAAATGGAGGCGGGGGGAAAGCTATATGGGAGCATAGAAGAGAGAATGGTATTTGAATTAGCCCTTGAAGGATGTGAAGGTGTTTGCCAGAAAGGGGGTGGGGGAGCTGAAGATTTTACATGCCACTGAAAGTTACTGGTGCCGTTACAAGATAGCCAGTGATGGCCGTTTAGATGTGCTTACGAGGCTTAAAGTCCTTTAGTTTAATAGCCACAGAAATCGGGGCATTTTACAAATAAAGGCAGAGGCGCCCCTCAGATCTGGCCTCAGCCATCCATCAGCTGTATGCAACTGCAGGTGCCTCCAAGGAGGGCACCCTCCCTCTGCCACGACATTGGCATATTCATATACCTGCGCATGAGCACCGTGTCCACTGTTGGTGGTGTCGGTAGAAAACACGGTGACAGGTAACGTGAGTGATGCTTTCCTAAAGCACTTGCAGTGGCAGAATGGAACCCACTCCCCTCTGAGCCCTTTTTGAGGGGGTATAATCACAAACAGCTGCTTTGCCAGGAGGTGCTACCGGAGACCGTGAGGACATTCTTTCAGCAAAACCATCGCCATGTGTCATTGCTTCTACTATTTACTCAAAACTAAGAAATACAAGATTGAGTTTTATGAGAGGGAGGGAATAAAAGTACATTCTACACACAAGCTGCATAGGTTTCATTGTCTAGGGTGTTTTTATTCCCTCAAAGTAATCTTCTGATTGCTAGATGAGTAATCCCGTAATTACAAAAACAATCAATTAATTGATCTAAATTAATCGGATAACATATTTTATCCTGCTAAGCATGAAGGTAGACTTTAGGTAGTTTTCCAGAAAAGCGGCATTCAGCCTTTATAGCCACCAGCCGGGGATAATGATACAGAGTCAAGTCTCAAATGCTGGTTCCTAAATCAACATATTTTGGAATTAGTTTGTGACGAGCAGTGCACTAAGATCTCATGAAGTCTTCTCTCTTTCATTCTGCAAAGAGCCTCACACTGCCTCCTTTCCACTGCCCCTCCTTCCTCCATGTCAGGGTTGTTCCTGTCTGGGGATGAGGCTGCCCTAACTCCTCGGCGGCCTTTTCCATTTCCCTGTCTGTAGCCACACTGTGGAAAGATGGTGACCTGGGAGACAGGGGAAACTAGGACATGTGCATTAATGGTGGCAGAGTCATCCGGGAGGAGATGCCTCTGAGCAGGGACCAGATAGCACTGAAGGGGTAGGGGAGGAGTTTTGTATTCTCCTTCCTTCTCTCTTCCCTTCTTCTTTTCTTCTTTTCTTCCTCGGTAGTTATTGAGTGCCCTTGACATGCTAAGCACATTTTAGGCACTTGGAACACATCACTGAGAAAAAAAAAAAAAAAAAAAGGCCAAGGTCCCTGTGCTTGTAGCTGACATTCTAGCAGGAGAGGCAAATAATACAAATGAGAAGTAAATCACATGGTATTTTAGAAGGTGACAGGTGCCATGGCAGTAGTGATAAGAGCATAGTAAGGGCCCTGAAGCGTGGGGCCCGTAGGCAGAGACACAGACACTTAGCGTTAAAAATGGTCTGTGGAAGGTCCGACCGACACAGCAGCGGGAGTCACAGGAGGGCACACCACAGTTGCACGAGCTGCAGGTGCAGCCTCACTTTGCCCTGTGTGTGTCATTTATGTGAATACAGCACCACCTTCTCTCTGTCCTTGATTCTTTAAAACAGGGATAATTGTATATGCCGCGTGGGAACATGAGGAGGATTAAATGACATATTGTTGGAAATACTATTGGTTCGTTTATACCACTCCTCATTAACATGCTAACAACAATAACACAGCAGATTTGAAATAGTGAATAGCATGTGTAAAGCCCCAAGCACAGGACCTGGCCCATGCTAGGTGCTCACTACATGTGCGTGTCTGTAATTGTTAAAAGCAAAAAAAGTGACTAGAGCTTGAGTGTTGCACACTCTCATAATACATAAAGCATTATTCTAAATGTTTCGTGGATATTAGTACATTTAATCCATACAACCCTGTGAGGTGGGAGCTATTTTATACCCAATTTATAGACAACAAAACCGAGGCATAGAGAAGTGAAATAATTTCTCCAAGGTCTTATGACTAGTTCATGGTGGAGGCAGGTTGTAAACCCAGGCATCCTGTCTGGAACTGGGCTGCAGTTATCCCTAGGACCCCACGATGTGGAAGTTAACCATCCATTCATTCATTTCACAAATATTTATTGATCATCTACTATGTGATAGGTTTGTCCTGGGCACTGAGGATATAGAGGTAGACAAGATAGAAAGGGTCCCTTTCAAAAAATGTGTGAGTAAATGTGAGACTCATACTTTATCCACCCGAGAGATTTGTCTGAAAACATAGTCTTTGGTAAGGACTATACTTGTGCCCCAGATTTTCTGGGTGTGGCTCTGAATATAAATACTCTGTTTTATTGGACCATGAGCATTAATGTTTGGCCACAAGCCTATGGGAGATTACGTTCTTTCGTACAAAGAAGCCTGTCCCTTCTCTTGCAGAGTCCTTCCCAGTGGGTCAGTGGGACCTGCCTCTACCGAGGAGAGGCAAGCCTTGTGATTTTTAAGATTACTATCTCCTCGTTAGATAAAGCCATCAATTATAGCAGAAACAGTCATTATTGGCAAGCTGAAGACCCAGCTGCTGTCAGGGAGGAATGGGCTCCTGTGGAAGGTTGCAAACTGATGACTATTTAATCCTTGAACTTTGACAGCAACAATATTAGTTGAAAGTCTGTAAGGCATTCACATCCTCATCTGACATTTTCCCCACATCATTATTTATCCGGTTTTACTTTCAAATTCCCCATAGGATCATTGACATGAAATTCTGAAGGGAAATTTGGAACATTAATGACTGTTTAAAGCAAATGAGTAAGTGTCCTTTCCAACAGGAAATTACCTTTATGGCGTTGGCATAAGGCTATTTAAAAAATTTATATAATGAGGCGGCAACACAAGGTAGATGACTAAATTTCCCTGGCTTGGAGTTGGCCTATGCAGCCTCTGTGGACTTGGCCTCGGGTAAGCTCATGTGGCCTTGCAGGCAGACTGCTTCTGGGTGGTGGAGAAGGCCCGTCCTCTCTGCACGTCTTTTTTTTGTAACTGTTGTCGAGAGACTCGACAGGCCAGGCATTGGATTGGGTGCTGGGCTTACACCAATGAGCACAGACAGCCGTGGAGCTTGCTGTCTAGGAGAGATGGAAGACCCTCACCAAGTAATACCATTCCTAGATACCTGAACTACAAATATAAATAAATGCCTTGAACAAAGGAGAACAATGTTCTGGAGCCTTGACCAACAGAGGGCTCTGACTCTGCTTGGGGGTTACGGGTGGTCATGGAGGGCTTCCCTAAAGAAGAAATACTTGCCCCAAATCCTGAATGAAGAGTAGAGTCTAGAGAGGCAAGCAGCCAGGTAGGAGGAAATTATTTCAGGAGTAGGGAAGAACAAGGGTTCTGCTGAGTCTGTCTTCCGTTCCGACCATCTGTGCTTCGTGGTCCTGGAGTTCCCAGCTCCACTGATGTGGGAACCATGCTGCCCACTGACTTGGCTCCCACTTGCAGAACCAAAGGGGTCTCCCTTGGTGATATCTCTAGCTAATGGGCATTGAGCATCCACATGCAGCAGACACTGGTCCAAGGGCTTTACGTGAATGAACTGGTTTGACCTTCTGGGTACATTAGCCTCACGTGATCATATGGTGACATTGCCAATGATCAGAAGAGAACCCGAGTTATTCATTGCAGCAATAGTTGCAAACAAGCAAACAAAACTTGAAGCACCCCCAATGTCTATCAAAAGGGTACCAGTTAAATATGCAATGGGGTGCCTGCCCAATGAGAGCTATACAGCTCTGAAGGAGGAGTATAGACTGTTTTGGAATAACCTCCAGATACACCATTCCTGCGACAAAAGTAGGGTGGAGAAAACTGTGTAGTGTGCGACTGCCTATCTCTAGAGGAAGGTGGGTATATATTTACCTACATATTTACTTGTATTTGCTTAAGGTAGGTTAAACCATAATATATTTTTTAAAAAGCTACTGTTCCAGTTATCTATTTCTGTTTAACAAAATTAGTGGCTTTAAGTATCAACACTGTTTTATTATTATGTCTCACAATGTGGGGTTGACTAGGCTCAGCTAGGCAGTTTGCAGTGAGTAGCTGAGGCTGGAATCATCTGGATCACCCCAGAGCTTGCTCACTTGGGTCCTGGTCTGGAATGGGAAGACTCAAACAACTGGGGTGGTGGGGGGAGAGACGGAATAGCGAGGGCTGCCCAGGCATCTGTCTTTCTGTCTGTGGTCTCTCCAGCCCACAGGCCTCCAGGTAGCTGGTCTTTTTCCATGTTCACTCAGGGCCTTGAAGGTGCCTTTCCTACGAGTGAGGGCAGTCAAATCCTATTCCCTTTTATGAGTAGTCTCAGAAGTCACACAGTGTCCCTTTTTTTCACGTCCCGCTTTTGGAGACAGTTATAAGGCCCACCCAAGTTCAAGTGAGGTGAGGGAGGAGACTTCACCTTCTAATGAGGACGTGGTAAAGTCTGGAAGAGCATGTACAACTAAAAATATTGCTGTGGCCATTTCCGGAAAAAAATAATCTGGCACAGTTAGGGAAAAAGTACAAGGGAACAAAAAATACAAGGAACAAATAGACTTTTTTTGAATAAACCATATTTCATAAATTAGAAAATGAAACTAAATAAAAAGGCAATTATGAAATTCAAAAGTCAGAGAAATAATTGAACCTAAATGTGTACTCAGGTAATGGCATAACCCCCTGAGAGGAACTATCCCCAGTGAATTTAAAATACAGTAATTTGACTGCATTCATTAGTGGGATACACTTTAACAGTAATGCTTTTTTTTTTTTTTTTAATGAAAAAGGAAAATCTTAACTGTTTTTGGTAAGACTGTTGTTGGAAGTAGCATTGATATTGCTCTTACTATTGTTGTGTGTATTGGGAGATAAAGCAAATGAGTAATTACGTTAGTTTTGAGGAGAATTAGAATTTTAAGAAGATACAGATGTAAGATCAATGAGGTTAATGAAAAATGTTATAGCCCAGAATTGGAAGTAGCATTACCAATATGAATTTATGATGTGTTTTATCTTAAAAATTCATATATTCTGTCTCTATTAAGAAGGCCTAGGGGCACCTGGATGGCTAAGTCGGTTCAGCGTCCGACTTTGGCTCAGGTTATAACCTCACAGTTTGTGAGTTCAAGCCCCACATCAGGCTTGCTGCTGTCAGTGCAGAGCCCGCTTCAAATCCTCTGTCCCCCTCTCTCTCTGCCCCTCCCCCGCTTGTGCTCTTTCAAAAAAAAAATTTTTTTTTTAACTTTAAAAAACAAAGCAAAGCAAAACAAAAAAAGAAGGCCTAGACACAGTGTCCAACCCAATAATATTGAGCTTCCTTAGCAAAAAGATTATGGTCTTCAATTACCATTTCCCTGCAAACGCAACCAAACCTCTTTGGGAAAACGGTTGATTTCATGTCTGGGGCAGGAATAGTACCAGATAAATCTGTAAGATTTTGTCATATCAAAACACAAGGAAGTTACTTGATGTTATTTGGGTCATGTCCTTTGGGGACACCAACATCGACAGGCCAAAGATGAGATAATATGAGCATTAAAATAAGATTAATAATTTCATTGGATTGAAACACACCAATTACGTTTAAATCCACAAATTCATAGTGATAAGGAAAACAAAATTACTTACTGGTTACCTTTCAAAGATGATAGAAACCAACTCATTATTTTAGAAACTAGTAAATGACAGAGAAGGACCAAACACATGTCTTTTTTCCTTTTAGAATTCCAGGTCAAAATAATTGCAGAGTTGATGAAAGGAGTTTCTCTTTACAGTTAATAAATGATAAAAAAAATGATAGAATACCATGGATTTGCAATCCTTAATTAATGGATCTAGGCAATGGCCATCAATGATTGCTAACATCATAAAAAGAGAGACCAACAGACATTTGTATTTCCTGAAGGAAATCCACACAACCTCCTATCAAGTCATTTTGAGCCAAAAAATCAAACCTGCATTTGATCACACCTCTAGGATATAACTACCTACTTATAGGAAAACACAGTGGACAGGTGAACATGTTCAGTGACACCACTGTGTTGCAATCAGCCAAACTCTACTGTGGAAACAACTCAGATGATTCAATAAAAAAGTTGCAATGACAAATATATATATGTATGTGTGTGTGTGTCTGTGTGTGTGTGTGTGTGTGTGTGTGTGTGTGTGTGTTATATATATATATATATATATATATACATACACATACATATAAATCTAAAAGGGAGTTCTGTTATTTAAAAAACAAGTAAGAAATGTAGCAATTAATCATCATGCTTGGTTCTAATTTGGATCCTGATAACAAAATAAGCTGTGAAAATTATAAGGTAGTTAGGAAAATATGAACACAGACTGGATATTTGGTGACCTTTAGAGATTCTGGTTATTTTTGTTCAAGTGATGTAATGTATGGTGCTTGTGTTAGGGGGAAAGTTCAATATTTTATACCCACATTATAAATATTTACAGATGATTGGTATGATAGCTGGAATTTTCTTTAAGACAGTCTGGGGAAGTGGATGGGTGTTGAGTTGAACCAAGGGTAACAGTGAGTGTGATGTTGAGATCCAGTGATAGATACGGAGGGGTCCATCACATGACGATCTCCACTTCGGTGTTTCTTTGAAATTTTCAATGTAAAAATATGGCAAGAAGAAAATTGACAGGGATAAAGGACTTTCTTCTTTCCAAAGGGCTTTTCATCTATATTTTAGCCAGTAAATATCAGAAAATGGTCAGACGGCACAGGTGTGCCTCACCTTAGGCTCCCAGAACTGTGAAGGGGCAACCAGGTTTTCAGCCACCCTCTGTGACCTTGTGTTCAGAGCCAGAATTCAGTAGGAACACACCGGGAGCATACTTTGTGTTGTGTCATTTTTAAATAATGTCTCACTTTCTAGGAACAAAGCCACTCATTTTTGTTTTCCCTTGATGCTTCAGAAAACAAAATGATAGAAAAACTTCTCATTAACTGAGAAGTGTTTTTGATCCAATTTTGAATTTAGTGAATAGTGAGAACTAAAATCTCTTTGGTCTATTTCTCCTAGATCTAAACAATTTTAGCAAATATTTTCAAGATGCATTGTCTGCTAAGGGAGAGGTGATTCTGATTCTGAATTACTTTGCTATAAATAGGCACACTAGAACCAAATGAAAACCTGAAATCTGAGGGTTGCTTTTGCATGAAGTCAGACTTATTTTAAGACTGCAATGTCTTCTATGTGGCAGGAGGCTTAAACCATTCAAGTTGAAATTCTGATTTTAATAATGAATGGGGACAAAGATATAAAATGGTCGTGTGGTTTTTATTTTCTGCATACAATCTCAAATTCAATCCCAAACTTAAAGCATTGATAAAATTTTAAACATTTTAGTAATTTTAAATTGTTCAATGCCGCACGTGATCAGAACCCCAATCATTTTTAAAATAGGTGCTTCTATTATATGTGTATGTATAAAAAGTCCTCCAGAAAAGTTAAATTACCTCTCTCGTCTCAGGAATAGAATCCCAATAACTTCCAGATTGAAGCACTTATGAAAAAAAAAAAAAAAAAAAGTGAAGTGCTCCAGTAATGTTAAATTGCTTCATACAATGAAAAGTGCCTGTAAATTACTGAATGTGGCAATTTGTTCCATAAGCTTTTTTGATTTTTAAGTAACTTAGTGGATTTGCTGATGAGACACTTTGGCAGTTACCTTAGATCGTTTCAGATTGAGCATCCACGTTTAAATGGGATTAAAATGCGGCATTAGTGAATACTGACCACAGGAAAGTGAGGTGGGTTTCAATTTCAACAGCTGGAGATGATAAGAGTGACAGTAGTTGACTCTCAGGGGACTTGGGAAAGGTACTAAGAATGCGAAATTGAGCTAATTACAGAAAAATGCCACATGGCTGGGTTTGGAATGATTCATCAAGCCCCTGGCATGTTCTACCTACCCTCTGCCTGATGATAAAGTAGGGGTTATTTCTGTCTGTGGACACATTTGGCTCATATCTCATCCAGGCAACACAGCCTCAGCCTTGCTCTGCTGGTGATAATTTCTTAAAAAAAAAAAAATAATAATGTTAATTTAGTAAAATACGCTCTTTGGGCTTTTAGGAGGGGACAGAGAAAGTTTGTAGTTTTCTGAGCAGGTAGGGCCTTAATCCTCTTTTGACTTCTTTCTGATAGGATTATCTTCATCTTTACTGTTTTGGATCAGAATTTACTGTTTAGCCACAAGAGGGCTGTGGTTCCTGGCTCCAGAGAGACCTGCAGTCTCCAAGGATCTAAAGGGTCATCAAGGGTCTGCAACCCAGTGTGAGGGAGATGGATCCAGGGGTTCTGAGCAATGGGCCTTAGCAGATGGTTGGGAAGGGGCCACGTGATGATTTTCCTGACGTGGTGATGTAAGTCCTATGCTGGAAGTCAGGAAGCATGGAGAAGTAGGTCCCACTCTTCTTAGAAACGCACTGGGGCGCCTGGGTGGCGCAGTCGGTTAAGCGTCCGACTTCAGCCAGGTCACGATCTCGCGGTCCGTGAGTTCGAGCCCCGCATCAGGCTCTGGGCTGATGGCTCGGAGCCTGGAGCCTGTTTCCGATTCTGTGTCTCCCTCTCTCTCTGCCCCTCCCCCGTTCATGCTCTGTCTCTCTCTGTCCCGAAAATAAATAAAAAACGTTGAAAAAAAAATTAAAAAAAAAAAAAAAAAAGAAAAGAAATGCACTATAGAGGGGCCCCTGGGTGGCTCAGGCAGTTAAGCGACTGACTCTTGACTTCGGTGTAGGTCATGATCTCACGGGTTTGTGGGATCAAGCCCTGTGTTGGACTCTGTGCTGATAGCACGGAGCCTGCTTGGGATTCTCTCTCTTCCTCTCTTTGTGCCCCTGTCCTGCTCACCCCCACGTGCAAGAACACACAGGCTTGCTCTCTCTCAAAATAAAAAATAAGCATTAAAAAAATTTAAACAAAGAAGTGCACTATAGAATCAAGGTAATCAGTAGACAGGGCTAGGCAAGCTTCCTTCTGGGCAATGTCTGAACTCCTTTTGTGTTTGGCTTCACAAAGCAGTGCCCACTGTAGGGAAACTGAGGTAAGACTGGAACTTCTGGAGAAGATTGAGCCTGAAATCTGCTTTACAAAGATCCTCAGCTCTGCTGCCCTTTTCACATCAAGAGACTGGGCCAGATTTTGGGTTATTTGACAGCACAGTAATGGGTCAGGGGAAAATAGCTGTGAGAATTTATGGTGTAGGGATGGGCAAGTGAGGTATGAGTATGGCATGGGGCCAGAGCTTCCTGTTTGTTCATGATCAGAGTTGTCACTCGGATGGAGATAGAATACTCTACCTTAGGAGGTAGGATCAGAGTAGATTGACAATATCCAGGTTTGCCCAAGACTGTCCCATTTTTAGGTTTGAAAGTCCTGAGTCCCTGGAACTTCCTGGTCACAGGCCACAGAGAACAGTTGAGAGGCAAGAGAGGATATGTTTTCTGGATGGATTTGGTCTGGTAGTCTGCTCACTTGATTGGGAAGACCTTCACTTGGGTAATACTTTCAGTAGCTTCCCAGAACCATTATTGGAGCTCATGTAGGAAGACCGAGTAGGAGTTAGGGAGGAAGCAGGACTTCTGGCATCTGCTTCCTCCATGGTAACCCCTTTTGTATCTCTTTCACAAACTATCTAGGCTTTAAATAAAGTTTTGTGGATCAGAAGCTTCCACAGTGAACACAGAGTTGGAAATTTTAGAAAGAGATGGGGACAAGAAATCTACGGATACGTCGTAACACATTGTCCCTCAGTAAGAGTAGTCGATGGAAAATGGTTAGAAGGATTCCGAGAGTCCAGTCAAATCCACCAAGAGGTTGCCCCTGTGGCCTGGGCCGAGCCTGAGACGGAGCCACCCAGTATCATCGAGCAACCAGTGGTTGATTTCCCCTTGACTTCCCTTTTTATCCCCCCTCCCCCAAAAGTTCTTCTCTGTGAAGATCTAGCGTAAGGAAACACAGAGCCTTTAACGCTACCTGACGAGGCTGATGGCTATGGAAATAAGCACTTGGGAGCCCTGTCTGCCTCCCTGTTAAACCATTTACACTCTTGGGCTCAGAACACCTCCCAGGCAGGAGGGGCCAAGTACAGCATTTGCCTGCATCCCACTTCTCCTCCGACTGCTACCTGAGAGGAAATAATTTGATTTGGGGCTGCAGGGGGTAAGGCAGGAAAATGCAGTAGGAAGCCAGAGAAAATCAGCAAGAAAATTACTAAAAGGAGGGCAAAAAAATCCGACTGGCTGTATATTTCCTACAACAGGGGATAATGAAATTCTGTTCCTTCTTACACAGCTGTATTCGGTTTGTTTTACATTGTTTAGTATGTAAAAGGATTTGGCTTTGTGTTACAGAACTAATTGCTTACTAGATATTACATGGATATCAAAATACTTTATAAATATTAATTAATCTTCACCTAATTCCCTGGCAAGCACAAATAACCAGTGGCATATTTATTGAATGTGCAAGCAATAATCTGGTTCTTAAAGACTTGTTTTCTCTGCAGAACCCTTCTCATCATCACCCCGTCTCAAAATGCTTCACCTCCTTTGAGGGCCGGATCGCAAGCCACTTCCATAGTAATTGTTAGAAAAATAACAATAAAGATGATGTTAAAAGAAACCAGCCTTATCCCTTACTGAATATTTACCACTAGCCAGGCCCTGTAGTGAGCATTTCATAGATATGATCTCATTGAATCCCCAAAGCGATCCTATGAGGAAAATGTTATTATTACCGTTTTGTTTCCCCCAGAAGAAGAGAAGGAAGGCTCTGTGGGCCCGAGTGGGGCAGGGCCGGGGTCCATGCCCCACTCTGTCTGCACGTACACCAAGAAGAGCCACTGTGCTGTACCTTTTCTGATTCTCACTCTGGAGGGTACCTTTGGCCTTCCTGCTTGTTGACTCCTCTGGTCATTTGCTCATTCAGAAGTATTTATTTGAAGGCCAGTTCTGTGTCACTCCATGCTGGGCTCTGTTAGGACACACATCATGCGGAATCCTGAGCGCTAATTACAGAAGTCAGCCTCCATTTCTCTGCTGACATTCTTTGCAGTCCCCAGGAGCAGTGAGCAGTGTGGCTTGTATCAGGCACATTGCCTGGCACAGTGAACGTTCTGGAGCAAATGCTGAGCAGCAGTTTCTGGTAAACAGGTGGGGGGTGGGAGCCTGAGAAGATGAGGGTATGTGCTCTCCTCTTCCCTAACGCTCATCATGTGTATAAATCCGTATTTCTTTGTGCTCTTAACCTTTTCAGTGTCTTCTAGCTCGACCCTCCCTTAGTGCAGGGACTGTGCCTGTTTCTCTTAGCACCATACGCCTCCTGCTTAGCATATTCTCTTGCTCCTCAAAGCCCATGCACCTGTGGCATCAGCATCACCAGAGAGCTTGTCAGAAAAGCCGAATCTCAGGTCCTCCTCAGACCCACCGAATCAGAATCTGCCTTTTAACATGTGATTTGCATGCACGGTGGCTTTGAGCAGCCCTAATCCAGGGACATCATTGCAGTCAGTGGCTGTGATTTGGAAATTGTCAGCTTTTCAGAAACCCACTGAAATCGCATGTTTATCCCGGGCTAGGTCGACATCAAGTTTCTCTGCTTTGAGTCAGAATTCTCTCAGCTCAGCTTGGTTATCTCAGATGCTTCTAATTGACAATTATGTATGTCTTTGATTTGTTTTTTAACGTGGCAGGGTGGGGAGGCCCTGGGAAATGAGGTGATTGTTACTTAGTAACTGCAGTTTGCTTGAACGGCCAGAAGTTTTCAAAGAATGAAAAGCGTCAAAAGGAACCAACCCAAACAACAATACAAAGGTTTCCTATTGATGAAATGGCTGAGGACTCCAGCTACGGATCACGCTGCCCTAAGAAACATGAGACACAAAATAAATGCAAGACAAAATAACAATCAGATCCAAGTCATGTCACTTATGAAATAAAAGGGGAAAAGAGGACACACAGCGTCAGATATACCATACTTCTGTTGGTCCATATGCTTCTGTGGAGCTGGCCTTGCGAAGACAACCTTCCAGTGATTAATTGAATTTCTCACCTTTTGTTCAAATGCCTTGGCCCCTTGGTTTTTAAATAACATCTAAGGGCAAAAAAGACCCAGAACCTCAGTGAATGACTTTTCACAATGCCATGACATACAGGAATGCCCATGCTCCTAGGTTCTCTCTGTTAACGGTGAAATTATATCAAGGATGACCTTTTGAGGGAATAAAAGCCATTATCACATGGAACGTGGTAGCTATAAAAGATCAACACTTGGAAGCCAAAGCAAAATCCCACATATGATAAATTAATTAGAATAGAAGTTACGCAAACCCTAGACCTTCTGTGTGACCCTTATCTTATAATTACCTCTTCTTTAACAGCGGAATGGAATCTTTTATGTATGAAGATGTTAATGTTGACCCTGAATGCATTAAGAGTCAAGGAGACATTTTTCACATATTGAAAATAAGATTTGATTGAGTGCTTGCAAGTGGTCTAGTGAAATCTCATTAAACTGCTGTTTATTTTAATTCCTTATAAATGGCAGAATATTAGCCATTAATTGTGAACATGAAACCAGTTAGAAAACAGGTTTTGTAATATCTAGGGCTTGCTTTTCAACCCGAATTAATGCACCGTCTTTCTTAGAGTTTTTAGTGTCTTAGAGCAAATGGGTATTTAGGTGTAAGTTTTCATTTCCTCCTCCCCTCCCTCCTGCTTCTTGTTGCTCTCTCAACATGGTTACAAAATCCAGATGAAAAACCACAAAATGCAGTCTACTAAATATATCTATAGGCTGTGTGAAGTCTGCTGTCACTGTTCACAGTTATAATTAGATTTATAAATTATGTGCGAGATTCACAGTGAAACATACGAATCTAGTATTCTTTCAAACTACTACCAACACAGAAAAGTAAAAATAAGAAAACAGTTACATAGTGGCCTTCTATTAACCATGTGAGGGACTTAGGCTGCTTTCATAATCAATGGGGATGGAAACAGATTCCATTTGGTCCTTCCCTGTGTCCAGGGAAGAGCCTAAAACCATGCAAGCCGCTTGATGGAACCTATCTTCAATCTACCCCAGGCCATAGAATTCTCAGGGGACACCTGAGCCTGCACCAAGGCTTGCAGAAACCCCGCTCCAAGCAAGCAGACAACACAGGGGCTACTTAGGAGAGAAAATGGGGTCTGACCACCCTGAGGCTATTATATATTTTCACATTTGATGCCATTGTAATGCAAAAGGATCCTACATTGAAGCCTAGGGCTGATGAGTAACAATGCTACTGGCATTTTGTATTTAATAAAACACCTTTCTCCAGAAATGTATTACTGGCCCCCTGGGCGGGGAATTGTCTCTGAACCCAATCAGGATTAGTCACTGGCCTGTGACTATCTCATTTTTAATAAATAATAATTTTCTCAATTCGGTGCTAGCCAGCTCATGTGCTTTCAGAAGGCAGGATATGACGGCTTTGTATTTTCTATACCAATAACCCTTGGTGTTGGAGGATTAACTCTTGATGTGCTGAATGCAATTTCTGCTACTGGACCCTTGGGGGTCTTTTTTGTCCCCTCCACCTGGAAGGCAGCATATAGCTTTCAAATGAATTTAAAAGGCAGTGCCTGGTGTATGAAAAGCAGAGGGCTGCCGTAGACGGCTGAGATACAATTAATCCTTGGTCAAGGTGTGAAAGGAGAGGCAAGAGGGAGATTTCACAACCACCGTGAGCTCCCAGTCCATCCAAAGAGCACCTGTTTGGGGCCAAGCAAGGTGTCAGGGCTGTCTGACGTTGGTATCCAGACATAAGACAGACTCCCCACGAAACAGAGAAAAGAAAAGAAAAAGGCACCTTGCATCAGTGACGCATGGCGATTGACAATGTGAACTTTGGAGTCACCTGAGTTCGAGTCCCACTTCACCTCTTGGCTGCTGAACCAACCTGGGACCTGAGCCTTGGTTTGCTCACCACTGTCGCTCACCAAGTATATGTTCACTCCCACAGTTGGCTTTGCAGAAGTGGACCGCTGGGTCCATGGGGCTGAATATCAGATCTTTTGAAGCACCCTGTGGTCTAAAGCAGTGGTCTGCAAACTGTAATCTGGGCCTGCCGCGCATTTGTATGCAATTGCAAGCTAAGAATAGTTTTTACATTTTTAAATGGGTTCTTTTAATGCTTATGTAATTACCTACACGGTGTCCTCAATTTTGACTCTTGGTCCACAAAGCCTGAAATATTTATTACCCGGTCTTTTAAGACAAAGTTAACAGACTCCTTCTCTGGAGCAGCACTGTGCAATAGAAATCTAATCTGAGCCACATGCACACTTTAAAATTTTCTGGTAGCAGGGGCACCCGGGTGGCTCAGTCAAAGCCTTGATTGCAGTTCAGGTCATGATCTCACACTTCGTCAGTTTGAGCCTCAAGTCAGGCTCTGCCGTGACAGTGCGGAGCCTTGCCTGGGATTCTCTGTCCCCCTCTCTCTCTGCCCCTTCCCTGCTCTCTCTCTCTCTCTCTCTCTCTCTCTTAAAAATAAATAAATTAACATTAAATTTTTTTTTCTGGTAGCCACAATTAATAGAAGCAAAAAGAAACCGGTGGTATGAATTGTGATATTTTCTTTTTTTTTTTTAATGTTTATTTATTTTTGAGAGAGACAGAGAGGCAGAGAGAGAGAGAGAGAGAGGGAGACACAGAATTTGAAGCAGGCTCCAGGCTCTGAGTTGTCAGCCCGACGTGGGGCTCGAACCCACAAACTGTGAGATCATGACCTGAGCTGAAGTCGGCTGCTTAACCGACTGAGCCACTTGGGCACCTCTGTAATGTTTTCTTTAACCTGACGTGTAAAAAGTAGTATCATTTCAACATGTAAACAATACAAAAGTCACAAACGAAATATTTTACATTGTTTTGTTCATACCAAGTCTTGAGACCCAGTGTGCACTTGGCATTGACTGTACATCCTATGGCACAGGTGGCTTCTGTATCAGAAACGTGCAAACTCTATTGCATTGGAACCAATTTATGCACCTCCAGACATTCGTAGAGAAAGTGCTGTGCTGTGTAAATTTCAGTTTCCTCTCTCCTGACAAGGTCACAAGGCACCTGGGTTTAAAATCCCCAGCTGCCCAACCTTTAGATTCAGAGGCTGCGTTCAAAGCTACAGCAGATTTTCTGGGGGCAGTGAATGCAGTTGCCTTATCCCTCGATCGGATGAGATGATTCTCTTTCTGCCCCTCCTGTCCCTCTGTCATTGCCAAACCCACGGCTGTTTCCTTGACCCACGAGGGGCGGTAGCTGTGTTTAACCCTAGGATCCTAGATTGTGAGGAAACACTCTGCCATGGTAGAGCCCACCCATGGCCTCCTCACCCCTGGTCTCCAGATAGAACTTTCCTCCATCCGAAGGTCTCAGCTCACACACAGCAGGAGGCTGTGATGATCAATCTATATGCATGCTTGCCCCCAGCAAACCGGGGACATTTAATTCTTGGGCAGGGTTTCGTCAGCTCTTTCCGCGTGTGACAATAAAATGAATCTATGTCTCAGTCACACCTGGAAGCTTCCCCTCCAAGCCCCCCTGGCGATCACGCTCTAAGCCCTGGAGCCTCCGTGTAGAGCAAAGCCTCACTGGCTCTGGCCCCGCTCGGGAGCGGTGGCCATGATTCACTCGCACCATCCGTCGTGAGTCTTCAGTAAAAATGTTGGAAGTGTTTTCTTCCTTTGTGGCTTTCCGGGGCTTTGGGTACAAATATGAGCTCTGACTGTGGAAGATGCTTCATCTGTGCTTGTTGATTAAATGAGTGATTAAATGGCGAATCATTTCACGCTGTGAGGCTCTCAAGCTTGAGTGGGCATCGGTGTGACCCAGATGGCGTGTGAAATGCAGATTGCCGGGTCCCACCTCCCGAGTTTCTGACTCAGAGGGGCTGAGGTGGGGCCTGAGAATCTGCATTTCTAATAAGCTCCCAAGTCACACAAAAGGTGCTGGTTCAGAGACCACACTTTGAGAACCATCCATCTCAAATGTAGTATGGCCTTATTTTCTTTTGGTTCTGATACCTATCCTCTTATCACCCCTTCTACCTCTGGTTGAAATTCTCTGTCTGCATACCTTCTCAGACAAGTTACCTGGTTCAGGGTCTTCTCCAGCTTAAATTTTTTATATAATTCTTTTTTTTTTTTTTTTTAATGGAGCCATATTCTCTTTAGTGTTTGCTAACTTGTATTTAAATCAGTTTACTATTTGCTACAGATATATTTAGAAAAGAAAATTTCTATCATTACCCTAAGTAGAAAATCAATATTGCTTACTATAAATAGGAGGTAAGCATTAAAATAAAGACACAATTACTAAAATTAAAACAAAAGTGTTCATCTGTCTTCTGAGCATACCACCTGAAATTATCTCACATACCACAGCGGTATATGTAACCCACTTTGAGAAATATTGATGACAAAAGAGGTCAGGCCTAAAGACCTCATCCACTCATGCTCTGTCTCTCTCTCTCAAAAATGAATAAACATTTTTAAAAAAAATGGAAAAAAAGAGCGCCTGAGTAGCTCAGTCAGTTCAGCGTCCAACTTCAGCTCAGGTCGCAATCTCGCCATCCATGAGTTCGAGCCCCGCATCGGGCTCTGTGCTGACAGCTCAGAGCCTGGAGCCCGCTTCGCATTCTGTGTCTCCCTCACTGTCTGCCCCTCCCCCGCTCATGCTCTTTGTCTCAAAAATGAATAAACGTTAAAAAAAAAAAAAAAAGGTCTGCCCTAAAGAGATTTTTCCCCCCAAAATAATACAAATAGGTTCCAGAAAAATGGAAATGATAGCATCTTGCTGGGTTCTGCTGCTGACTTTGAACAGCAGACACCACGCTCTGTTATGAGGGCACTGATGCTCAGTCCCTGCATTGTACAGAGCCTTAGACTTGGCCGAGGAGGGGGCCTCGCCAACTCATACTTCTCTGTGACGAGGGGAACGGAATTCACCTCAGCCAATAAAGTCATTCCAATTTGCATTTTCATAACCCTCCCTTCTATTCTCCGAGTGTGACTCATTTTTAGGACAGAGTTATTCAGTCAGTGGATATGCAGTGCCTTTAAAGGGATATTTATCACCCTTGAAAAATCTTCTTGCGAAATCTTAATAGTCTTTCTTACAACAAAGGCTCAAATTCACTATCAAGATTAAGAGGTGGAGCTTGAATGAGCTTTGCTGGAGCTTCTCTCGATAAGACAGATTAAAGTCTTAAAATGGGCACCCCACTGTGGTTGGAAGCCAAAGGAAGGTGCGGAAATGGTCCTGGGTTGCCTGCAGGCTGTGTGTGGGCTGTGGGTGAGCCCAGAGGGCACGTCAGAGGGGTGGGGGTTAGTCCACTTGGATTCTCCCTTAGGCTCAGCGGTGTAACCTTGAGCGAGGCGTAGAAACTCTCTGCATCTTAATGAAGTCATCTGTAAAATGGCAGTAATGGTGATGGGGAGGGGGCTTGCCAAGCTCAGAGACTTGTGGTGAGGTTTCTGTGGGAAGGTCCATGTAAACTGCTTCCCCTGACCTTCGGCGCAAGAGGAAATAAATGAAATATGGATCTGCTGTTTGTGCCAAGGGTCCCCAAGACTGCCTCCAGGCTCAGTGATTTGCCAGGAGAATCTACAAGACTCAAGATGTAGTTGTACTCATGGCTAAGATTTATGACAGGGAGATGATGTGGAGTGAAGTCCGCAAAGGGAGAAGGTGCATTGGGTAAAGTCTGGGAAAATCCAGGCACAAGGCGGTTCTAGTAGAGGGTGTGATCATCACTCTGGGAATGAGCTGTGTCAACATGTATGAAATGTTACCAACGCTCATTAGAGGCTCAGTGCCCAGGGTTTTCTTGGGGTCTGACTACACGTCCACCTTCTGCCCGGTACGTGGCAAAGATCCAGGCTCCCAGAAGGAAACAGGCGCTCAGCATAAACCACAATATTTTTGCAGAAAGGTTAGGCACGGTGAGACAGCTTTATCGGTTAGGGTAGTGGGAGCCCTCCCAAAACCCAAGTTCCCAGATGTCAGTCAAAAGCCAACCTTGCAAGCTGGCCGTTCCAAGGCTGCAGTCCCAGGTCTGCTAGATTAACTCTTTTTTGCGCAGCAGCATGGGCCATGAGGCCTCTCCTAACTCTGGTCTCATCCACCATGCTGCCCTCTAGCCACCCAGGCCTTCTTCCAGTCGCTGGCCATACCCCTGCAGCCAAGCCATGCCTTTATGTTCACTATGGCCTCTGCCTCGAACGCTCTCCCACTCTTCCTGGTGTGAGCAACTCCTCAACATTCTCCTCTTTAAAGGCACTTCCCAATTCCCCATCACATGCCATTTCTCCTACCCCACAATTTGTTTCTCATGTCTCTATAGCATGCATCACTCCGACATGATCTCTGTACTTATGTTTTGCGTGTTCGCTGGTTTCACCTTTATTAGAATTAAGTTCCATAAGGACAGAAAAAGGTATATTTTGCTTACTATGTTATCTTCTGTGTCTAGCACAGAAGTGGAAGATAGTAGGTGCTCATTTAATATTTATCACGTGGGAGTTGATTATTATGAGATATGTAGTTGTTCTTTATTCCAACAAACTAGACCCCTATCCTTTCTATTTAATAAAGCATTTTCTTTGGAGGTTAATTTTTCATTTTTTTAATACTGAACTTACAGAAAATTGACCCAAAAAATATCATGAAGAGGCTGAAATGCCTCTGGGTTTTTTTTTTTTTTTTTTTCTTTTAAATCCCATCTTTCCACAATTGCATTTTCTCTGCAGGAGCCTAATTCAAAAAGGGCTGGTTCACGGAAGGCTGCCTGAGAAACTCATGGTTTTGTTTATACTCACGGCCGTTGTGGGGTGCCTCTGTTTAAAACATGTTGGCCTAGATTCCCCCAGTAGTTCTCCATTTTTGTGACTGGCATCAAAGGCAAAGAGCAGCTGAAAGGCTTTGTTGGCCCCTCCACGGCCGCTCCCTTTTCCACCTGCCTTCGGGCTTTTGGTAGGCTTAGCCCAGGGTTCTGCAAACTTTTTCCTGGAGGACTAGTTCATACATACTGCCGGCTTTGCAGGCCATAAGGTTTCTGTTATAAACCACTCAACTCTGCCACTGTAGTGAGTAAACAGAGACAATAGGTAAATTCAGTGAGCATGGCTATGTTTTAATAAAACTTTATTTATAAAAACAGGCAGTAGGCTAGATTTGGCCTGTGGGCCGTGATTTACCAACCAAGGCTTGAGTCAGTGGGGGACTAGGACAGAGCTCAGAGGGAGGAGAGTAAGTTTCCACAGGCTGCTCTGTCCCTCCACTGGGGGTCACAGCTCCTCTCCGTGAACCCCCTCCTCATAGCTCCCTCTGCTGGGTCTGGAAACCATCTTTCCTCTTGGACCTTCCGGCTTAGGTGAGATAAAGGTGCCCCACTGTTACTGGGGTGCTGCCCTATGCCTGTGCCCATTCTGCCCAACCCTGCCCCATACTTTTGCTAGTTCCTGTATCCCTTTCTCCTCCAATGGCTCACTTTCCTGCTGGGGCTAGAATACCTGGGACTGAGTTTACTGAGATATGGGATTTTCAGTGCTAAACCCAGATAGTGTCTGAAACACTGGGTTATCGGTCACCTGAGCTGGGATGGAGCTCTCCTTCCTCCCCAGTCTCTTTTCCACTGCCTTTTCCTGCTCCCAGCACCTCTCCCTGGGAGACTCACCTTCCTGGCCATCTAACAGATTGATACAGGGGCCCAGTGTGGCTCGCATTCCTCACCAACAGCCCCTCTCTGCTTGAGCTCATTTGCCCCTGGAACAAAGTCTGCGGCTGATGTCTACTTAGGGAGACTCTGGTGTGGTCTCCCAGCCTAGTGTGGAGGACTTTGCCATAACTGTACTTTGCACTGTATAATGTTCAAAGGAGATCTGTTCTCTACATTTTACTATTGGGGAAATAATACTATTTTTTTTTTCCTAAGAAGAATCAAACTTACTTTAAAAGAGCAGTAGGGGGGCGCCTGGGTGGCTCAGTTGTTGTGCATTCGACTTCGGCTCAGATCATGATCTCACAGCTTGTGGGTTCGAGCCTCGTATCATGCTCTGTGCTGACAGCTCAGAGCCTGGAGCCTGCTTTGGATTCTGTGTCTCCCTCTCTCTCTCTCTGTTTCTCCCCCTGCTTGTACTCTATCTCTGTCTCTCTCAAAAATAAATAAAAAACATTAAACATTAAAAAAAAAAAGCAGGATTAGCAGAAACTTTCACTATTACATTAATCCAGTTTGAGATGAACATTTCCCAAGGACTGACTCAGGAAATTTCTGGTAATTGAACTTGTGGACCCAAAGAGATATGAGAAAAAAATATATAACGTTCTTCTCAAACTATTTTTGGCTTGGATGTTTTCTTTCTTCCCAGCTCAACACCTGACAAACGTTTGCTTGATGGAGAGAAGTTACTGGCTTATCCACACCTCGGTTTAATGCAGTGCTAATAATGGGAGGGGTTTGTTACTTAATATACTTGCATCTACATTTACCTTTTTTGTTTGTTTTCAGTGAGAAGCAAGTTGAAGAGGCTTCTCGCCTATTATAGAGATCAGAGAGGAGGGTGTTCATTTGACACTGCAGTGAAGCCAAAGGAGGGGATGTCCTCTGTCTTTGGAGACCGGCAATAAGCCACTTTTATCGCCCTAAAATGTTTGTGCCTTCGAGCAAGCTAGCTAAGAGGAAAAGCCTGATTCTCTGAGAAAAAATGAACTTGAGTAACGGAGCAGGCTGACTCAGCTCCTCAGAATCCAGAAGACAGTAAATATGGAAACAGTTTCAAGAGGAGAATACTGTAGACTTTTTTATGGTGGTGGTGGTTTCACTATGACAGACAACTTCTCTGCAACCCATTCGAGGGAGACTCTTTTCCTAAGAGTATGCATGAAGCTCAGGGGCTGGGGGGCCAAAAGGCAATGTGAAATGAATGAAGAGGCCTTGGTAAAGAAAAATACGTCCAAAAAACATGAGGGCACACCAAAAATCACTTACAAGTTTAATTTAGGACACCAAGAGCACAACTGAGGTAATAAAAGGCAAATGGTACATGCCTCTGGGGGACCACCAGGGGGGGCCTAGACTGTGGTCATCTAAGGATGAGGTTCTGCCTGTCAGGAGAACGCTTGACTCCAGTCCCAGCACTGTTTCAAGCCCAAGTACTTAGTGAAAATCCTTGATATTTAAATGTTAGCAATTAATCCACATTCTAAAGGCCATCTCACAGGTACAGTGGCCTTATGGGACCTGCTGGCCATCAGAGTCTGCACCCTCTCTGTTAGAGCCTGTTTGTCCTTGGAGCAAAGTCTACAGCCGATGTTTGACTATCGAGGGAGACTCTCGCCTGACTGCCACATCTGTGTTCTGAACATTAGCAGTGCCATAGACAAACTTTCAAGGTCAAATTGATTACCCTCCAGCTTAGCAAAGCAGCAGCTCCCTAATTATGTCAGAAGACAGGATTATCTCTGATCTTTTGAGCTAGGATTCTGGATAAAACATCAAAAGCAATATTTAAATAACACGTGGTTGTGAATCAAGGATTCATTGCATTTTTCTCTTAGTAAAAAAAACAAAAAAACAAAAAAACAACGGATTATGGTGGGCCATTTTGCTCCGTTAGTAAGGATTTTCCAGGCTATTTTAACTCCTAGGTATTATAACACCATCCTTGATTACACAGTGTCACCATGGGAAAGAAGGATGGTTTCCTTGGTGTCATGGTGGTTCCTGTTTGTAGAGTCCCTGCAAAAATCCAGGCAAGTTCTTAGCTCACAAAACCCAGAATTAGGCTGTGTCTCCCTCTCTCTCTGCCCCTCCCCCGTTCATGCTCTGTCACTCTCTGTCCCAAAAATAAATAAACGTTAAAAAAAAAAAACAAAACAAAACCCAGAATTAGGAACTGGCATAGCCAATGCAGTGCTGGAACTGCTCAGCTCATGGGAGCTAATTGTGTGCACATCTCTTCCCCAATTCTGTATGCAGTGACCACATTGGTCACTCAAAATTGACCATGATGGGAATATTTGCACCATGGAAATCAGAAAATGTTACAAATCAAGGCATTTCTTTATTGGAGAGCTGGTTGTTAAACACTTACCAGGATTCCCTTGGGTATTCCTCATCCTGGATGGCCTCCCTGTATTTCTTCCTTGTAACCTGAGGCCACCTTGTGTTCCATTTAGACATCATATTACTGTCTTGCTTACTACTCTAGAACTATGAAGCAGAAGAAAGCTGCATATTACGTTGTTTTCTGGTTTCTATCTACTCAAGAATTCTTGCCTTTTAAAAATAAAGTTGTGGGGCTTGGTTAAGCATCCGACTTCAGCTCAGGTCATGATCTCACGGTCGGTGAGTTCAAGCCCACGTAGGGCTCTGTGCTGGCAGACTCAGTCCTGAGACATCAGAGTCATTCTGAGTAATCAGTAGTCGCAGCACAGAAGGGGAAGTTCATGGATCACCATCATTCATACTCCTTCCCACTGTGCATCATCATTTGTTCCTTTGTTTCTTGTTTGCTTATTTATAAATATTTATTTTTAAGAGAGAGAGAGAGAGAGAGCGAGCAAGCACACATAAGGGGATGGGCAGAGAGAGGGGGAAACATAGGATCCAAAGCTGGCTCTGCACTGAGAGTGAGAGAGTTCAACACGGGCTCAAACTTACCAACCATGAGATCATGACCTGAGCCAAAGTTGGATGCTTTACCGACTGAGCTACCCAGGCACCCCCATCTTCTTTTGTTTAAAATGTCAGGGCACACAAGCAAAATCAACTAAACTAATGTGTCTAGGACAGTGGTTTCTCTAGTAACCTTACTGCCATTCCCTTAACATTGAGCCAACTGTGTTCTCCTTTTAATTATTTCTACTAGATTCCTTACTTCTTTCCTATACTTTTAATTGGGCCTTTAAAATATGTATTTACATACCAGTGTTTCCTGTTATGCTTTGTCTTCCTAAAGGGTGGGAGCCTTGTCTTACTAAATTTTGTAGTGATCTTGGCACGAACAGGTAGTAGGCACTCAATAAAGGCCACTTACATCAATGAATGAATCCTTAAGAACATGATTAATTGGCAAATAGAGGAGTCATTCCTTCTGATTCATTTGGAGAAATTTTTATTTGAACATTAGGCAGTTAGATTTTATTTTATTTGTATTTTTTATTTATTTAGAGAGAGAGTGTGAGCAGGGGAGGGGCAGGAAGACAGAGAGAGAGAGAGAGAGGGAAAGGGAATCCCAAGCAGGCTCCACACGGTCAGCACAGAGCCTGAAGTGGGACTCAATCCCACGAACCATGAGATTATGACCTGAGCTAAATCAGGGGTTGGACGCTCAACCAACTGAGCTACCCAGGTGCCCCTAGGCAGTTAAATTTTAAAGAAAAGATGCATATTACATTATATCCCAAGAGAGCGTGTGTGGCTTTCTGCTTAACACAATCTGTTCCTTGACTCCAACACCAACTTTTTCTGGGTTTATTTCTTTTCTTCTGGAACTTTTCAAAGTGAGAACCTTTAGCAGAAAAAACAACTTAACAAGATAGACATTTATTTCAATAGAAGAATTTTTCCTGGTGTGAAAAAATAAATTACAAAAAGGACTTTGCCTCTGAAAGATAATTAATAAAAACCTTCCGGTGTGATGACAAATCTGACATCTTGTCTGATGTCTGGCAGAGAAGAAAGTGTTGAGAGTCACACAGTTAGAATAAAATTTTCCACTTCACAGTGAGGCCAGGCAGGATCTGATAATTATTTCTAAGCAAGAAAAGGTCGTAGTCTAGTTGTTGAATTGACACAACATCAGGCCTGGATGTGTGACTGTTGACCATCAGTGGGATCTCCTTTTATGTTTTCCTGATTTCATAGGTAAATATTGTCAGGAATGTGAGCGGTTATGGGATGACTTCCTCTTGGACATTTTGGGAGGTTTTCTTGTGTATTTTTGTTTTTATATTTCGGCTTTGATGATGTATAATTGGCAAACAAAATTTTAATATATTTAAAGTGTACATCATGGTGACCCGGCACACATATACCTTGTGAGAGGATTCCCTGCATCGAGTTATTTAGTTAATTACCACCTCCATCACCTCACTCACATATCTGTCCCTTCTTTTTTTAAGGCTTTTTCTTTTTTCGGGGGGGAGAACATCTGATTTCCATTCTCCCAGCAAACATCAACCATAAAACAGACTGCCAGACATAGTCTTTATGCTCTCCATCAAATATTTAGAATGTATTCATCTTACTCCTGAAGATTTGTATCCTCTTACCAACCTATCCGTGTCTCCCCTAACTCCCAGCCCCTGGAAGCCACCTTCCTACTCTCTGTTTCTATGGGTTTGATTTTTTTTTTCCACATATGTGATATTATGTAGTATTTGTCTTTCTCTGTCTGGCTTATTCCTTTTAGCATAATGCCCTCATGGTTCATCCATGTTGTTGTCACAAGTGTCAGTATTTCCTTCTCTCTCATGGCCAAATAATATTCTATTTCTATATAGAATATATATATATATGTATATGTATATATATATATATGTGTGTGTATGTGTGTGTGTATATATGTATGTGTATATATATGTATGTATATATATGAATATTCCATAATATGTAATATATGATATACATGGAACATATTATATATGGTATATATATAATATATATCATATATTCTTTATACATTCTTCCACTTATGGACACTTATATTGTTTCTATACCTCTTAGACATTTTGGACTCAAATTGTATTTCTAGAACTTTCCCCTTCCCTTATAGAAGGTATCATGGGTTATAGTAGGCTTAGTAATGGTTCCCTGAACATGTCCACATCCTTATTTCCATAACACATGACTATTACCTGGATAACCCAGGTGGACCTGACATAATCACAATGATCCTTATAAAAAGGAAGCAGGAGGCGTCAATTAGAAGCAGAAGACCATATGATGGTGGGAGGAGATAGTCAGAGATAGACAAGAATGCTATCCTGCTGGCTTTGAAGATGGAGGAGGGATATCATGAGTGAAAGGATGTAGTTGGCCAATGAAAGCTGGAGAGCAAAAGGAAACCGGTTGTCCCTTGAAGCTTGCTGAAGGAACACAGCCCTATTGACCCATTTTAGACTTCTGGTACCCAGATCTGTAATATAATAAAATATTTTTCAAACCACCAAGGTTGAGGTTATTTGATATAGCACCAATATAAAACTAATACATGAGGCATGTCTTATTTTGAGTTCGCCTGAGTCAGAGCTGGGGACAAAGAACTAGGTACAATTTTTTTTTTTTTTTTTTTTTACTTTGAGAGGTGACCCAGGAAGCAGGAGTGAGGGGCAAGAGATGTGGTAGGGGAGGAGGGAGAGAGCCAATGTAATGAAGTATCATTGAAGTCACTGCCGTGGGCAGCCAGGGTTCAAACCACCAGGACCTCTGAATGACACATGGGATGTCCTTCAGAGGCATCCATCCAGAGGAGGGCAATTAGGGCAGTTAACCAGCTGCCGTTTTGCAGCATTGAGGGCGCCTTGAGGGCTGTCCCTGGAGCATCAGCTCCTCAACATTTCTCAGCTCTGCCTGACCTCACATTAACCAGGTTCCTGCAGTATAGGAGCAAGCCCCACCCTGGAATATGAAAAGGCTGGGGCACTCTGCAGGGTAAGCCTGAGCTCTTAGGGGACTGTCCACTGTAGCAGTAGCTGAGATGGCACGCTGGCTGAGGTGTTGGACTCAGGTGTTGTCTTCAATTAGACTGAATCCTCACCCCAAGATCTATTCGTCTAGTAAGTTTCCTACCTGGTGTCTCCATGGGTTTAGTGTTTTATATACAGACTGGACAGGTCTTTCAGCACCTGGCAAACAACTGGTACTTAATATTTGCTCAGTCAAACTTCCTGGGGCTGCTAAGTCTCACCCACGAGTATCTCATATAGGGACTTCCTTCTTTATTTGTCTTAAGGGAGGTAGGTCTTATCTGGCATTTGAAACCCTCATTTAAATTGCTAAATTTACTAATTTTAGTTACTACTAGGTAAAATTACTAATTTAAATTACTTAAATTTAAATTACTAAAATTTCATAGAAGATGTAAATAGCACCAACTCTAGGGCAGGTACAGCCTCTAGTTTCTATGAAGGGCCAGCAAACCAAGCCTTCCTAATTGCATTCACTGAAATTCTTACAAAACAATTTCTCCTTTAAAATTTACCAGTCGAGTCTAGTTGATTAATCCTGGAATCTTAGTAGTAAAGAGTTAATTCCATTTACACAAAAACTATAATTTCATTGAGTGAATTATTTTTGGTTCTGTTTTAGCCAGACTACAGGAGGACATGCCCAGTCAACTCAATCCTACTGTAAGACAAAAACACTTTCAAATAATCTTGAAAACATCCCAAAGCTTGTTATCCCTGCCAAATTGCTTCTTGTTTCTTCAGCTGGCATGTCTTGGTGTTTGCATTTACCAAACTCTGCATGGAACATTCTTTAGTATACATTGCTACTTGAAAAATGGCAATCATGTTTCCAATATGGCCTTATCTGTGTCATCATCCCAGTTCCTATTCTCATTACATGAGGGTGTTGTTCCTTTGTCTATATTTATATAATACTTTTTACATAATCCTCTATCCTAATAAAAATAATAACAGTTAGTAGCATGTAGCACCTATTATGAACCTATCCTATCCTGTCCTAACCGTTTTGATTTACATTAATTCATTGACCCTCACAAAGCAATGATGGTAGATATTGTAACTGGATGAACTGTACAAATGAGAAAACTAAGGCACAGAGAAGTTAAGTAACTTGCCTAGGATTGCACAGCAACTAAGTGCTAAAACTGGGATTTGAACCCAGATAATCTAGCTCAAGATTCTTTTTTTTTGAACCACTTCCTAATTCACAACATATAGAAAATAATATATTGTGTTATTCGTCCATGTGTCTGCCTTTCCTTCTAGGTAATAAGTTTGTCAAGTGCTTTGTTCATTTCTCCATCTCCAGTATCTATCCCGGGGTCTGGCAGATAATAGAAATTTTAAACTTTGAATAAGGGAATTAATGAAAAAAAAAAAAAAGGTCCCAACTACTCTGTCATAACAGCAGATCTCAATGCCCCACCACTTGAAAGGACAATTGCCAAGACAAAAGAAAAGAGGCTGTGCCTGTTTGCGCTCAGGAATGGAGCACTCAGACAGCAGTTTCCACCTCATGACCTTCTGACAGTCTTGCCCAAGGTTCCAAGGTCATGAGCCTTTTTTCATCTTCCTTCCTTTCTTCTCTTTCTCACTTTCCCTCCACTCCTCCTCCTTCCCTCCTTCCTCTATGCTTCCCTCTCTTTTGATTTGCCCAGATTATATTTACATCTTGAAAAACCAAGTAAAGGGAACGAATGTTTTCTGAGCCTCTACTGTGGGGCCAACACTATGGTAGACTGTATGAGTTTCCTCTGGCTGCTGCAACAAATTACCACATGCTTAGCATTAACTAAAATTAACTAAATTAAAAAAGATTAAATTAACCAAAACAGCACACATGGATTGTCATATAGTTTTGAAAGTTACCAGTCCAAAATGGGTCTCACTGGGCTAAAACCAAGTTGTCAGCAGGGCTGAGTTTCTTCTGGAGGTTAAGGGGGAAATCTGTGTTTCTGCCTTTTCCAGCTTCTAGAGGCCTCTTGCCCTCCTTAGCTGGTGGTCTCTTCCTCCACCTCCACAGCTGACGCTGGCAGACTCCATCTTTGTCACACCACATCACTGAGACCTGGCTTTCACTGCCACATCTCTTTCTCGAACTCTTCAGCTGAGTCTTCCATTTTCAAGGAGTCTTGTGATTACATATAGATAATCCAGGATAATCACTCTACTTCCTACTGGAAAGTTAGCTGACCTTAATTCCCCATTGCCATTTAATCTAACATATTCACGGATTCTGGGGATTCAGCTGAGGACATCTTTGGGGGACTGTAATTCTGTACCTTCCTTTTAACAATTTGAGGAAAAGATACTGAGTAGCATTTAGTTGGAAATAAAATCTAGATGTTGGTCTCAAATTGTGTGTGAAGGCAACAACACTCAACAGCTCAACTTGTGCATGAAGGACTCACCAAACTGGTAGTATTCTGTCTCTTTATCTTCCCAAGACTCACAGAATCATTTCTAAGAGTCTGTTACATTATGGCCAAGATGGTGGCAGGTGTTGTGTGTTGTGTGGCCATGAAACACCAGGAAGATTGTAAGGAGGTCAGATTTAGAGCTAGTGTGGGTGACATGAGCTTACATGTCAGTGAGGATATTGACATGTGCCCACACGTGTGTGTGCACGTGTGTGTGTGGGCATGGGTGTGCCCACACATGTCTTTGAAATACCTCTTTTCTCCATGCTTTCCCTGTAGGTAGAGTGCCTTTATAAACCCTCTGGGGACTCTGGCAGGATAAAGAGTCAATCAAAATTCATTGCTGTAACATTTTTATATCCTGCAAGTCAGAGCCAGTAGCCTTTTTTCCCGTCAGTCTCAGCCCCTCCAAACTGAGTCCAATAGACAGACTTTGACAAGAGTAAACCAGAGGTGTTTTGTAGCAAGGATAAAGTAACTGTCCATCCACGTTCATAGCAAAAAGCAGTGAGTCAGTGAGAGGAAAACAACCAGGGGCCAGGAGACACTAGTGAGTTCGCTTGGAAAATACCATTTTGGAGCTGGCTTAAGAGAGGATGAGATCTGAGATTGTTCACTGCCTGCTGAGATAATTATTTGTGGCAGGAAACTTCTCTTTTTTTTTTTTTTTTTATTTATGGCTGCTTCAAATACAGTTGAGTTAAGCTTTCTTCAGTCCTGATATTTGTCTCTGGCCTCTGGTGATGTATCTGTGATGCCATGGTGTAGAAGCCCCTCTGTCCTTGTCCCTTCCATGTTTAGCATAGAGTGGGGCAGGTGAGCTGCTGACTCACGCAAACACCCCCAGATCTCAGGGTCTCCACAATGCATGTGGGGTTTCCTTGTTGGGTACCTCTCTCCTAAGTCCTTGTCTTCTAAGCAGGGACCTATTTCTGGGCTCTTTCTATTGGATGACTCCACCATCTTGGAAGTCCTTCCTTTCTGTTTTCATAGATGGGGAAGAGAGGGCATTTCAGGGGCCAGGCCAAGAAGTGGGGAAAATCCTTTTCCTCCCTTTATGTTGACCAGAGTTTAGTCACATGGCCGAAATCACTACAACAGAGCCAGGAGCACACAGTTATGGATACCATTATGACAAGTAGCTAAAGCCTTGTAACAAGGAGCGTTCTTTGCTTAAAAAGCCTCTTTCCAAAGTCTAAAGTAGGGGTTGCAAATTCAAATGTCAGGGACAGGGCAGGGGCAGGGGGGCAGATATGTGTGTGACGGAGTCAAGCAAGCAGAAGAAGTAATATGGGGGACAGCCAAGAGGGGTGCGCTCTTTATAATATGATAATTTAACTTTTATGACAGACTGCTATGGCTAAACTAACCAAATCTGCTGGCCACATCCATCCCATATGCTGCCAGTTGGCAACCTGCAGTCTGGGACAGAAAAAAAAAATTTTTTTTCTGGAAGCAAATTCTAAAGTTGGCTATGTTCTTGAATCACTACCTGTCAGGATAAACATAAACCCTTTCTTTTTTCAAAAAGAAAGCTCTAAACAGCAGCAAAGAAATGGACGCTAAAAAAAAGAAGCAGGTATGAAGAGTGTGATGTAAGGCTTTGCTATTGGTGTGTTTGTCTAGGGCAGGGGCTCTTACACAGAGGACAGAGCTCTGGGCTTGGTGTTCTGCAAAAGCAGCACAACTCAGCTCGCAACAGGCACTGATGTTTTTCATTGTGCACCTGACCCCAAGATGCAACTCCCCTCCCATCTCTACGTGACTCAGGCCCCTGCTGTTCCCCTTGAAATATTTCTGAGCACAGTCTGTACACTGAACAGTTTTACAGTAACAACTAAAGTAATCTTTTGATGACATCTGTGAATGTCTACCCTGGGCAATAGAATACCAGTGAAACATGTATATTGGCTTAAACGTAATATATAGAAACAATGATAATGATAGCAAACATTTCTTGAGCAACTACTGTGTGCCTGGTACTACATAAGTCTCCTTACAACAAGTAACTCACTTCCTCCTGATGATAACCTTAAGATACTATTATTGTTCCCATTTCCGTCTGAGGAAACTGAGCCCCGGAAGGTTGCTTGCCCAAGGTTACAGCTGGTAAATGGCAGCAGATAAACTGGGAATTCATACAGAACCAGTGTGGCTGTGTCCTGTGCCTGTAGTTTGTCTGAACATGAATCTGCTTTCATAAGCAGACTGATTGTAATTTTCAAATAATAGAAATCCTTTGGTGATCACAAAAGTCGATCACTGCTGAGCTTTCAAAGGTGTATTGGTTGCCTGTTGTTTATGAAGTACAAGGTAATGCATACATGAACAAAAGAACCATATAGGAAGACCATAATTCCCAAGGCATTAAAGATAAGTTCAGAATGTTGTTCATAGCATATATTCTGGAAACGTTAAAGGGGATTTGGGGGAAAGTGTATCTAGGTCGTATATATTTTTTTATTTTTTTAAATATTTATTTTTGAGAGAGAGAGAGGGTGGGGGTGGGCAGCAGAGAGAGGGAGACACAGAATCAGAAGCAGGCTCCAGGCTCTGAGCTGTCAGCACAGAGCCCGACGTGGGGCTCGAACTCACAAGCAGTGAGATCGTGACCTGAGCCAAAGTCACTCAACTGACTGAGCCATCCAGGCGCCCCTCTAGGTCATATATTTATAAGAGTGACATCTGATAATGTTGAAGAAGAGGCTTGCTTGGTTCTGGACTAATGTCCAAATACTTTTAAACCAAAGAGGGATGCTTCTTGACATTCTTCCACCAAACTCAGTATGATTGAGATTGAAGGGTGGGTGTCTGTGACAAAGTCATGCACAGATATTGCTTAAATTCTGCTAAAAAGTCAAGGGGCAATGGCAGTAAGTTGAAACTACCACTACTGCCCAGGTGGAAGTCAGTGTTGGGGAAGAGCCCCCAAATTAGTCTGGATTCTTTTTTAAATGAAGTTTTGTCATTGCAGAGATGTGTTACATGAAACCCAGACAGACACAAAGGAATTCATGTGAAAGCACAGAGCGTGTGGCTTAAAAGGACAAGTCTATATTCCCCTCCACTTAGCTAGCTAATTCTGACCCATCTTTGAGATCAAAGCAGAGAGATGTCTCTTCTGTGGATTTGCTTTCTCTAATCCCCCTAGATGAAATCAGACTCCCTGTCCCTGGCTTTGACATGCTCCCAGAGAGACCTGTAATTTCCCTTCAATTTAAATTCTAGTTAATTAATTAAATTATGATTTGCTAATGCCTGGCACCTTTTCTGCTCCACATTAACAGCTAACATTTGCTGACCACTCTCCTGTGCAACACTATTCTAGTTGCTTTAGATGCACCATCCGTTGAGTCCGTATAGCTCCTCTCAGTTCACATCTCATTTCCCCATATTTCTGTTACTGTCAGTCAGTAAAGGAAAGAGCCAAGATTTGAACCAAGCAAAAGACTCGGGAGTTTTTGCTTTTAATTACTGCATGATTATGCTTCTATACGGGCTCCAGAACAGCACCTAACAGAGTGCTTGCTGAATCCCCAGGAGAGTAATAAATTTGGGGGACTAAGTGAATGAACTCAATGCAGGGAGGAGGGGCTCTCTCTTACTTCCTAAGTCACACCTTGCCCAGGAGACTGCTGCCTGTTTTTCCATTAAAAGCATTTAACCTGAATTTTAGTGGGTGGAGGCACCTAAGAATTTATAAAACCAAGCTGAACCTCTGGGAGTCTTTTGACCCCTCCCACCCTCCCTGAGGATTAGCTGTTGGGAAAGGTGTATTTTTCCTTCCTGACTCCAGAAGAATCCTGAATAGAGCCCACCAAGAAATCAGGAAGGAGAAGGAGCTACAGAGAGACAAGAACAGGGGCGCGGCTCTTCCTTCCTCTCAATCAGTTCTGGATTCTTATCCTCAGGATCCAGAGAGAAATGGTATCTCCTCAGTTCCTACGAGGTGACTGGTTTACTGGTCTGGGGTTGAGGGCGGAATTAGCTGATTAGAAGGTTAAGGTATAATTGTAGGCGCAGGATGCCTGGAGGCAACCTTTGACCATTTGCTATTTAACTGAATTAGCTGTTGGCCAGTTAAAGATTTTCTGCTTGCAAAATCGCCAGCAAATTATTCTGAGTCCTGAATCTGCATTCTGTGTGTGTGCCCCTTGGGGTGTTAGCATTATGACTGCCTCGGAAGCAATCTAACCAGAGCCTGCTCTGCAGGCAAGGGGAAGTTTCACAAGCAGAATTGCTCAGGTACAGAGCTATAATAATACCCTAACCCCTTTGATTTTAGAGAGATGATGTCGGTCAGGGTGATGATTCCCCCATTTCAATTTCTCTGATGTTCCTCAGTCTGACCACACCATGAACCTCCAAAGATTGATTCTTTGTCTTATTCCTTGGGGTTCAGTGCATTTCAGTGGGCTGTTATTTACAGAGAAGCCCGGGTTCCACAGCTTCCAACCTTGTGTACAACCCTTTGAGTTTGCTGGTGGGGACGATAATGAGTTTTCTTCAGCAGCTGTGTACAGTGGTTAAGAGTTTGTATCCTAATATCAAAGTTTGGTTTCCCAAGAAGCAGACACTAAGTCAAGGATTGGAGTGCAAGTAGCTTTCTTTGGAGAGTGGTGTCAGAGAAATAGCAACAGGAGTTGAGGAAATGAGCCAGGGAAGAAAAGGCAGTGAATGGAAGATGAGTTATCAAGCTAGATGCCATTGTGGACAACTGGAGTTGAATTCCAAGTGGAAATAGGGAGACAGAACACTTGCCTCCCATGTATGGCTCCAGAGGGGGAGAGAGCTGAGGTATTTGTGCACCAGTTCCCACCTGGTATGGTGGAGGGCTGCTACTGAGAATCTCCGAACGCTCTCTGCTGGCACCATGCTGTTAAAGCAGCCTTCCATGGGATTCAGAGAAGTAGCTCAGCCAAATGTAAAGTCCTGCCCTAGGGTGTGGAAAGCCTGTGGGGTCTGGGAGGAGCTCTGACCATGATCCATCTCAGAGGACACCTAAGCCTGGATTTGGATCCTGGCTCTACCTGTCCCAACTCTACAATCTTGGATCTTGGGCCAATGTGTGAGAACATCAGGCCCTTTGTAAAATGTAAGAATTTAATTTCCTATAAGAAATTAAATATGGGGTACCTGAATGGCTTGGTTAGTTGAGCGACCAACTCTTGATTTCAACTTGGTTCATGAGTTCGAGCCCCGTATCGGGCTCTGAGTGGACAGCGCAGAGCCTGCTTGGGATTCTCTCTTCTTCTCTCTGTGTCCCTCCCCTGCTCTCTCTCTCTCTCTTTCAAAGTAAATAAACATTTAAAATACTAAATACATCATAGGGCTGCTGTGGGGATTAAAGGAGATGATGCGTAGCAAACGTAGACATGGTTGCCATGTACTAAAGGCTGAAAAACGTTAGCAATTGTATGTTAAGTTTTATGGAGCATCTTCTCTGTGCCAGTATACATGGTAGGTCCTTGGTATCAAAGTTGGGGAAAAAGAGGTAACTCCTATCTTCACAGGGCTTGTAGTCTTTGCCTACTAAACCTACAACTCTTCCTTGCCTTACTGAATTACCCCTTGCCCAGGAGTGTGTCACCTACTATTATATTCCAAAACATATAGCCTACATTTTTGACTCTGGGATGAAGAACCCCAAGGATTTGCAAAGACAAAGCTGAGCTTTTGGAAGCAATTGTGAATTTTAGGTTTTCTAGTAGCCAAACTTACACAAGTACAAAGAAAGTGGTAAAATTGACTTTAACAACGTATCTGTTTAGTCCGGTCTGTAAAATATTATTATTTGAACAGTAATCTATATACAAATTATTCATTATTTTACATTATTTTGTTTTAATTTTTTGTAGTCAGTCTTTAAAATCCTATGTGTATTTTACACTGACATTTTCAGCCCAGCTACATTTCACATGCTTAGTAGCTGTGAGTGTCTCAAGGCCACCATATTGGATTGCAAAGGTCTAGTGGGCCCTCAATTCCTTTGGGAAGTAATTTCCAATGGAATAGTTGTGCTTTCCTCCTCATTATAGATGGCACTGCTCCTTTGCATCTGTGACAGTGAAGTTGGTTTTAGCTCAGGCATCATATGAAATTGACTGTTTTTGTAACGAAATTTCACACATAGAAACCATGGTGAGAGTCTTAGCAGGTGTAAAAATCTGACAAAGTTATTTCTTTAACGGCAACTTAATGGAAACTGCAGCAGCTGTTCCCATTTGCGTGTTTTCCAAATCTCATCGCCAAAACGAATTGTTGGCAGCCACGGGAGAAATATCAACTTACCTCTTCATTTGCGAAATAAAATTAAAACCTCAGCTCATTTCTAAAAGTCACAGATTTGGTAAAAGTTAGCAGGGCAAACACATAAGCCGCAGTTAAAATATTGATGGCTTCGGTTTTTTTCTCAGGTGCTGCTGCTAACATCTGCAGAAGATTTGGACTGCACGCCTGGATTTCAGCAGAAATTGTTCCATATCGATCAGCCGGCTCAGTTCATTGAGGACCAGGCGATTCTAAACCGTAAGCAATGTCACTTGATGATTCTTTTGGCCCATTTTCGTGTTCGAACTCACCAATGTCTGAGAATGTGTCTCAGGATGTGGTATTCCCTAAGCTAAGTGTTTTCTGATTGTTTTCTGTCTCTGCTTGACCCAGGGTGGAAGCTCTTGACCTAGGGCCTTGTTAGCTGAGAGGTGAACAGAGTAGTTGTGTATCGCTTTGTAGTATTTTGTCATCAGTGAGCATTTCCCCACTACTCCCAGAAAAGGGGACCACCAGTCTCCAACGTAAGGAAACGAAATCCATTTCACTTGGGCAGATCCCTGAGTGCAAAACCATTGTCTTCCCATGGATTGATGTTTGATCGGGATTTCTTGTGAATAGTGTTAGGTCAAAATGATGGTGAGAGCAGGTTGGCTTCTGGGAATTTTTAGTCCTAGGAATTCAAAACTCCTATTCTGAAGGCTAATTGAGGCTCTTCAGAAAGATTCACAGAGGTAGGGAGGCAAACCATAAGAGACTTTTAAATACAGAGACCAAATTGAGGGAGGATGGGGGCTTGGGGGAAAGGGGATAATGGGTGATGGGCGTTGAGGAGGGCACTTGTTGGGATGAGCACTGGGTGTTGTATGTAAGCGATGAACCACGGGAATCTACCCCAAAACTCAAGTGCACACTTCACACACTGTATATTAGCCAATTTGACAATAAATCATGTTTAAAAAATTAATAAAATAAAATCATTAAAAAAAAAAAAAAGAAAGATTCAGAAACTCTACTGGCTATTTTGTGGAGTAAACTCAAATCCCCCCAAATTCCAATGAAAATATTCTCCTGTCAGATCTGTGGTTATCATCTCTTCCTATTTTTAATGCCAACATCACATTGTTTTATCTTCAGGAGAGTAGGGCGTACATTGCTAAATGTGTGGTGAGCATAGTTTTAGCACAATAGAATTTAAAATTGATGGTAGGCAAATAACCATTTAATTGTAGACTCTTGGGCACCATTTTTTAACATCCGGGAATGAAGGATATGAAAACAGTGATTTAATTTGGTCAGATGCTCCAAGGTCCCTTTAGGGAAGATTACTGTGCATTTGCCCTTATGGTCTCAGGTTCGTCTTCCACACTGACCATACTCCTTCATTCCTGTGCTCTGTGGCTGGTATGTTTAAAGGAAAGGAAAACAAAACAAAACAAAAACAAAACAAAACAAAATCAGCCTGTGTGATTGGATTATTCTGTGAGGCTGGAACACATTTTAAGAGTTGAAAGGAACACGGTAATGAAGACGCAATGCTGAGCAGCAAGGCAGCTACCCAAGGTGAAGTCCGTGAGCATCTTGATGCAATTACACCAATGAAATCATGTCAGTAATTAGAGTCTGCAATGACAAGGTGCAGGATCGGCACAAGAAGTGAATTCCAATATGTGATTTCATGTTAATTTGATCCCTGAGTGTGACTTTTGAGTCAGACCATCAGGAACCCTCATTTGTCTTTTGAGTCTTCTATTTATCAGAATCAATGTGTTTCAAAGGGAACTTTGTTTAAGAGAACCATTTTTCTGGCTCTTCTCTTATCTGTCTCATCTTCTCTCTTCTCTTTCTCTCTCTCTCCCTTTTCTTTCTTTTCTTTTTTCTTTTTTGCAAATGGTTATCCCAAATGGCACGTATATTAACATGGGTGGGAATGTGAAACCACCCTGAGTATGGAAATTAATAGAGTTGGTATGCAAAGCAGGCCCATAAATGTGATTGCTTCTGTAATCCTCGCGACACCAAACAGCTTTTAATTCACCGCTGAGAAGCTGGAAACAATCATACTTTGGGGGATCTTTTTAATTTAAACCAGACCATACTGTACATTCCAATATCACAGTTTTGTGTGTATCTGTGTTTTTTTTTTAATCCCCTAAGTAATTATGTGGGTTATGGTTGTTGGTTCTGTGTAAGCTAGTAAATGCTAAATGGAACCAGCTTGATTATCAATGATAGCACATTTAGGAAAAGTCAGTAATATGGGAATTGAGGATATTTAAAATTTTATATATGAATTTGTGTATAAATTGTTGAATCAGCAAAATCTGACTAGCTCCCCTCTCGGTGAAACTGTAGGTTCATATGTCTTCGTAGGGTTAAAAAAAAATACGGAGAGTAGATTTGGTTTGGTACTTCTGAGTTCATCTCAAAGCAATATACATAGACTGTTATGAGTTAGGCCCTGAGAATAAGGTTAATTGTACCTAAATGAAGAAGATAGTTTCCATAGACTCCAGAATGCCTACTGAATATTGTTTGGGAAAAATCTGGATTTCTAGAAGAAGTAGCAAAGTATTGCTCTGTTCTAGAGGAAAGGAAAAGTCCGGAGTATTAAAGAAGTTTCCCCCTAGCCAATGAACATTCCCCCTACTCTCTCCCTCCCTCTCCCTCTCCCCTCTCTCATTCTGTTTCTTTCATGGGTTTCCCTATGGTTTCGATCTCTTGAAAATGTGATTAACCAAGAAACTGGTGAGTGGTGGGTACTCTCAGAACGAAGGCCATATTGACACAAGGCTAGCGTCTGGGTGAAAATGGAAAAGAATCAAACAGAACCAGAAAGCTAAAAAATACTTGAAGTTGTATACTAAGATCCAGGAAATGGTTAGGATCATGTTAGTGACACACAGACACAGACACACAGACACACACACAGACACACACACAGACACACACAGGCACACACAAAATTGATGTTTTAGGTAATAAAATTTTAGGTTAAAAGACACCAGGCTAGTAACATCTCTTGAACTCTACTTATGGCATTTGTATTTTCCATTTTTCCTGTTTCTTTACAATACTTAAGAGCTTTGGTTTCCAATCATTATAAAGTTTTGTCTTGTAGAAGATGTAAACACAGCATAATCAATCAGTTGATGTCTACACTTTTCACCATTCTGTAAAGTTGTCTGAAAGTCTTGTGTCCTTGCCTGACAGACGTATTATATCTGCTCATACCCCATACTTATATTCAACCAATTCTGTGTTCAGCTTTTAGCAGGCTATAGAGAATGTTTATTCTGTCCACGGCTTCCTGCTCTCTTTGTTCAGACAGTAATATTTCCTTTTATCCTTTTTCATCTTTTTCTTCAATTCTCAATGACTTATCTTTTTCTCCTTTAACTGTTACTAATGGTCACCTCCATTCCTTTTATTTCCCTAATATTTTATTCACTGTTCACTCCAATACATCTTTCCTTCAGTTGTTCTAAAGCCTTTTATTTTCTTCACATCCAAATAACTCTTTATTCTACTCTCCTTTCCACTAACTAGACTTGCTTTCGTCTTTAAAAGGCCATTTTTCAACAAGCTTCTAGGATCAGAACATGGTGTCCCACTATTTCTTCTAATGTAACCAGGGGAGCTCTTTCATTGTATCTTTCACGGTGTGATGCAAAGCCCCCAACTCATGGTAACTTGGACAAAAGTTTCCTGCCTTCATCCCAGTCTTGAAAGATGAGCTGGGAAGATGTGGCTATTTCCTTTTTTTTTTTTTTTTTTTTTTTTATGAGAAGTACAAGAAGAAGGGAGAGGACAGTTTAGAAGGCAGAAACTCAGGAGGTATCTATTCAAGGCCTTTGTATTCAGGGAGGAATCTTTAAGGGGTTTGTGGTAAGGGTTCCCTCAAGGCCTCCAACACCCTGAATTCTCTTAATGGGTTTGTGTTGTTGCTTGCTCATCTGCAACATGAAAATCATGTGATTCTGGTACTCACCATCTTGAGCCCGTGATCTCTGAATAGGGATGCTGCTTATACACTCCCAGTCGACACCCAGGCTTCAGAAGAGTAAGTGGCCTGGAAAACTGAGCAGCTACCAGCTGAGGTGGAAAAGGACCAAGTGATAAGCCCCTGAATATTTTGTGTTCTGCAAAATTACAGAACAGACTATTCTGCCCTGGCCGCATCAGCTCAGACACATCTTCCTAGCATTATGGAGAGATCTCTGATCATCAAGGTAGCTAGGGGAACCATACTCATGACCCTCCAGCTTCAATTATGGGTTGTCTCCAACTTCCAGTGTCCAGAAAGGACACCCCATTGGCCATCCAGGCACTATCAGGCCAACACTTTCCTGCCTCTTCTTGTTCATTCTTCCTCGATCACTTATTGTGGACCACAGACACACACAAACACACAGACACACAGACACAGTTACACACAGATAAATTGCTGCATCTGAGTTACAAGCCATACAATTACACTTTTAATCATCAACCTGCACTAGTTAGAATAGGCCTGGTATCAAACAACTCCAGTGAGCTGACACAATGAAAGTTTATTTCTCATTCAGGTCATGAGGATACAGGTTGGGCTACTTCTTGGGTAGCTCTACTCCAAGTGTCTGCCCTCCACACAGGAACTTGAGGACTAAGGCTGCTTCCAAGTTGGTCCTACCATTCTGAGCCTTCCAGTCATTCTTATGTCACTTGGCTGGGGACAAGAGAAAGTATGGGAGAAACACAGGTTTAGCCACTTTAGCTCAAAAGTGACCCGTAATTTCTGTTCATACTCTATTTGCCAGTCATGTTAAGGCTGGGCTGGCCATGAGCAAGTCATTTGAACCCTCTGAGTTTTTGATGATCTCATCTAAGAAGGATAGTAGCGGTTCTTAACTTTTAGAATTGGTGATTATCGATGAAGAAATGTGTAGAATGCATTGAAAATGCAATGAATAAATTAAAGCTGCAATTATTATTACTGTCACTATTGCTATTGTTGCTGCTATGGTTGTTATTATTACTGTTATTCATGGACCTTAGATGGGTTCAGTTTCCCTACAGTGACTATCTAGTCCAGGCTTTATAGAAGACAAATCATGGGTATTAAAAATCTGAAGAAGTGAGTGATTTTTAAGATTTGAACTCTATGAACCAATAGAACTTTTTTTAAATCTTGGGTTGATTAAAACATATTTTTAAACATTTTTCTAAACCTGGATATGAAAAAAGAAAAAAAAGAAAGCATATAGATAAGATAGAGGGAGAATACTACCATTTACTTTAGTAAGAATGTTCTTTTGAAAGGTCATTCGGAAAAACATAAAAATAAAATAAAAGATCATTTGGCACCAAAAAACAAACAAAACAGGAATAAGGACTAATTACAGCAGAGAAGGCAGTTCTTTAATATGAATAAATCTTCCTTTGTAAGAGAATGTGCCAAAGGTCCTTATTTACCTCATTTTGTTGGGAGATCACATATCAAAAGCATTAGGTTGATGTTCTTTTTTTACTATTGACTTTTATGATATTGTTCTGAAGTTTCAATATGTTCATTTTTCTACAAAGGCACGGATAAGTCTTAAGTGATTTCCTTATGACAGGCTGTATGCCCACACTGACAGCAAGAAAAGAGAGAGAGAGAGCATTTCTGGAAAATGTAAGAAAGTTTGCATACCTTAGGAACAGATGTTGGGATTTGCAAAAGCGTCATGGGTGTTGACCAGTGTGTGTGGAGTGCCCCCTTGAACCTCATAACAGGCCTTAGGGGACAAAATACTCTCATGTGCCCATTTTAGAGGTAAGGGTACTAAGGCTGGGGTAGGCAAAGCAATTTACCCAAGGTCATATCACTCATATTTGTCAGTGTCAAGATTTGAACCTAGGATTTCAGTCCCATGGTTCTTATCCATAGTTCTCTGGTCTAGTCTCTTGTAGTTTTTGTTGATGTTAAGGGTGACACATCAAAGAAATTTGCCCCTTAATTTCCCTATCTATATTCATCAGCCTGGTTGAGACAGAGAATTTCTACTGTGTTGTATTTTTTCTGTTCATAACCAAGTTTCATTTTTCCTCTGTAATATTAAAAAAAATACAAAAAAGTACCTCTTTTTCCTTGTTTATAATGGATCCAGTTAGTACCAGATTGTCCATGACCTGCACTCCTGGCTTTCCACCCTCCCTATGAGTTTCTTTCACCAGGACACTGGTTGGTCATGCCACCTTGACACTGACCTTGGTTAGTAGCCGGGTCATCCATGGAGTGCATGGTGTTGCATTAATCATATTTGTACTTAACATACATGAGTCATGGCTTTTGAGGGTGTTTTTAATTGACTATAAATCAAACAGGGAACTTGAAAAATGAAGGCAATTAATGAAAAAGCAATGTGAGAGGTGTTTTGCATCCTAACGTAGGAAATACATCGCCAGTGAATTAAATGTCCAAACAAAGGCCCTTTTGACCCTGCTGAAAAGATTTCATTTGGATGGTAATAAATGGATGAACTTTCCAACCTGGCAGGTGGAGAAAATGCCTGCTTCCTGAGTTCAAGCTCACTTGGGCTTTTATGTGTCCATATTCTCTGTCTTTTATGGGTCTATATTCTTGTGAACTTCCCAAGCTCTTTTATTTTTGTTTTTAGTTTTTGTGATTAAAATAAAAACAATGATAATTTATTTTCCATTTTCTGATTGTATTTTGCACTACTGACTCATATTTTCCCTCAAGTTGGGAGATTAATTAAATGATTAATGAAATACTTGACCATCCCCTGTACAGCATTTTGGATAGATCTGAATATGGTTAGAGTTTCAAGTGGTATATTTATTTAAGCTTTTGGGATATGCCAACAAATATTACTCTGAGGCCACTTAATTCACTCCACATTATGAAGGTGACTATACTTTGGGTCAGAATGTGGACTCCTATTTACATCAATGAGAGTTGTTCCTATATTTAAATAGAGTCATATAGTGATGTAGTATTTGTATGGGTTTGCTTTTCCACCCCATTAACATATTTGTGACAATCTCATAATCATTCAATTAATATTATTAAAGTCTTCATAAATATATTATATTAACCACCTCATTTTATAAATGTAAGGTGATATAGTAAATACAGAATAAAAGGGACACAAACCTTGTGTTCTTGGAGAGGGCTATAATGAAGTGCTTAGAGATCCTTCCGTTGAACTCGGGCGCTACGTTGTGCTTTGAAGAGTAGGAAACATATGAAGTAATGGAGTGAGGGGCCCAGTCAGGTGAGGAATCTAATGCAGATGGGCTCCTGTAGTTTTCTTATCAGCAGAATGGAAGAAATAAACAGGCTGGAGGAATCACACTGTCAGCCCTGGGCTAAATTTGCCCCACAGATAGGCCCTGTCTGGCTGCTCAGTGTGGAAGTGTTTAGCGAAAAATATTTAATGAAAAGAATTTGTTGTCAACATTGAGAATTTCACTTTTTAAAAATTCGTAACTTCTGGGAAGATTAGGCCTGGAGAATACAGATCCCAGAGGCAGGCTGCCTGGGTTCAAATCCAAGGTCGGCTCATTATCAGCTAAGTAATTTGGGCAAGTTAGAGGAGCACAAAAAACTCATTGTGCCTCAGCTTCCTCATTTGTAAAATGAGTATTATAATGGTGGTAACCTCTATAGGTTGCTCTGAGGATTGAATGTTAATCTATCTAAAGGGCTCTGAATAGTGGCTGGCCTATAGAAAGCACTAGAATATTAGCTACCAGAAGTGGTGTAGTGATAATAGTAGCTGAGCTCTTCCCTGTGCCCCTCCAGTCTCTGCTGTCCTCTTATCATCCAGTCGGCTTCCTCGTTCATTCTGCCTACCCCTTATAGGCATCTAAATTCACTCCATGAAGGGGCACCTGGCTGGCTCAGTTGGTAGAGCATGAGACATTAGATCTCGGGGTTGGGAGTTCAAGCCCCACAGTGGGGGGGCAGGCTGTACTTAAAATACTATTTTTAAAAATCTTAAAAAAAAATTCACTCCATGAAATCACCATTGTCCCCGGTACTGGTGTATGGATTGAATGATGTGCCACAAAGACCAACCACATGTGTTGTTTTTATCAAACCACTGCTGTTACTGACAGTAACTGTTCTTGGTGGTCAGAGAAGCAGAAGACAATGCTGAGTGATGGGAGGGTATGGGCTGGCTGGCATTGGCTAAGATTTTGAAATCTATTTTCAATGTTTTGAATCATCAATACACATAATGTGTGAAAAGGAGTACCATGTGTTCAGACAGTGTGACTGGGTTTCTAGAAGTTCAGAATAGGAGATAAGAAAGAAGAGTGGGGAGACATGGGCTGTCATGGAGCCACCTGCAAAGTTCTCAGATGGAGGTGGTTGGGAGGTATATCTGAGGAGAGGTGGGAGCATGACCGAGGAGCACGTATAAACAAAATAAGGGTGGGAACAGAGCCCCAGAGAAATCCAAGGGTCTAGACTAGGGAAGCCATATAGTTTTTTTTTTAAGGTTATTTATTTATTTATTTTGAGAGACAGAGCAAGAGGGGAGGGTCAGAGAGAGAGAGAGAGAGAGAGAGAGAGAGAATCCCGAGCAGGTTCCAAGCTGTCAGCCCAGAGCCCAATGCGGGGCTCGAGCTCACGAACCACGAGAACAAAACCAAGAGTTGGATGCTTAACCGACTGAGCCACCCAGGTTCCCCTAGAAGTTTTCTAAAAGAAATGAATAATTAGTTGAGTCTATCCCAGCTCACTGACTTGTGTGACCCCTTTACTCTCTGCACCTCTGTTTCTCCATTTGCATAATAAGGGTATATCAGTCTCATTATAGCAGGGCTGTTTGGGCTGTGATCCAAAGTAACCCAACTCCACCTGGCATTAGCAAAAACATATAAAATTATCAGCTCACATGACTGAGATTTTTGAGGCTTGAACTTGCTTCAGGAACAGCAGGATCTAGAGGCTCTGATGATGTCATCAGTATCACCCTTCTTCCCTCAGTTCTGCTTTCTCTCGTGTTGGTAGCCTTCACTCTCAGAGGTCACTTGCCTCCAAGATGGTGACCAGAAACCTCAGGATTTCCTTCTCTCATTTTAACAACTTGAAACATCTCTTTTGCAAGTGCTTCAGCAAACATCTCCTGGCTAAGTCTTCTGGTCCACTTGGGCTCACGCACCTATACCTGAGCCAGTCACACTGTCAAGAGATTTTGGTATTTCTGCTGGCCAGGACTGGGGAAATGGAGATGCTGTTCCCTGAAGGAAAGGGGCAATGCTGGGCTGGCAAAAAACAAGAGTCCACCGTGAGGGCGTTTTACTCTGCTGCTAAGGCCCTTTTGAGCACCAGCATTCCATGACGGCAGGCTGTGCCCAAGTTTAAGAATTTGTAGAAGCCAGCATACACACACACACACACACACACACACACACACACACACACACACACATGGAAATGTTCTCAGGTGGCAGGGAATGAGGATCACTCTCACCCCGGGTTGCTCACTGGTGGTGCTGGTGAGCAGATTGCCTAATTAAGACTGTCAAATCCAATGTGATGCCATATGGCCTCACTCTTCAACCTGTTGAGTGTCTTTGCTCACATGGTTCTGGAGCTGATGTAAATCTCTTTTATTTCTGCTTTTCTTCAAGGGAGTAAGAACACAGGAACATAGGGATGTTGCAGGAGCATCTCCTAATTCAAGGTATTAGAACCACATGAATCGGGCTGCTTAATGAGTAAGGCATCAAAACATAAACTGGGAAAGATGAAGCATGGCTTTTTCAGAAGGCAGAAGATCTTATTATCCTGTAAGAGACCAAATCTACACACATTCTGATCATTGTGGTGCCCTCTGTCCTTTTCATGTTAACTTTCACGAAATTTTTGTTGGCTTGAAAGTGAGAGGACAAGAGGTGGAAATACTTGCCAGTCAAAATATCCCCAAACATTTTTTTTTTTTTTTTTTTTTTTTTTTTTGTATTTGGCCAACTTCACATTTTCCTTCTGGAGACAGAAACAGGATATAAGAAAGGAAATGATATACGTGGATTCCCAACTATTCATTTAATTAATGATTTAAGAAACACAGAATGGTCACCTACCTTATGCCAGGCCCTGTACTAGATGTAAGGGATAAAACTGAACCAGAGTAAAAAAGATGTCTCCTGTGTTGTCACTTTCATTCTTGTGGAAACAGAGGTACAGACAGGATAAGAATAAACTCCTAAGAACACAGGAAAACAATATGTGAAAATCTGATGAAGAATACTATGGAGGAAATAAGACACAGGTGTATGGTGGAGATTGACGATGGAGATTTTTGGATGGCTGCTATAGAATGGGCTGCCGAGGAGTTTTCTCTGGGAACCTGAGCCTGTATTATGAGCAGGGAGATTGGGCCGGTGAACATTTAGGTACAGGGACCACATAAGTCAAGAGCCCTAAGATGAGAATAGGTCTTTCAGTTTGAGATTCTCTGATCCAGGAAAGGAGCTACTATTTTATCCATTTAATCAAATCAGCTACTCTGTAAGATAGGATTATAAACCCCATTTTATAGATGAGGGCATGAAGGTTGATTAAAGGATCCAGTATCTCAGAAAATGGTGAAAAACATGCTCTGATCTTCTGACTGTGTGTTCTCTCCACATGAAAAGCTATGCTCAGTGTTGTCCCACAGAAGCACCCCCATCCCCCTTTTTTTTGAGAATAGATCGGGGTGACCCTGAGAGCCTCATAGGGCTGACGTGAGGGTGCCTGCATTGGATTGCTTAGTTCCATCACTTACAGTGGTGACATTCTCAGCCAACCTCTCAGCTCCTCAGTTTCCTCATCTGTAAAACAGTAGTAATGTTTTGTGGGTTGATCAAGATAACACAGGTAGGTGTTAGGACAGTGCCAGTGACATGCAAGCTCTATATAAAGGTTGACATACACATTTTTTTAATTTTTAAATTTTATTGTAGAGAGGTGGGGAGGGACAGAGGGAAAGAGAATCCAAGCAGACTCCATGCTCAGCGTGGAGTCGACTTGGCTCTATCCCACGGCCCTGGGATTATGAACTGAGCCAAAATCATGAGTCAGATGCTCAACTGACTGAGCCAACCAGGTGCCCCTAAAGGTTGGTATATTTTATCATTTGAAGGAATAAGGCCAGGGAGGCGAATGTCTATAGAATGATGCTGTTGGAACAGGCAGCACCAGCATCTACCAAAGGTGGCCCACATAGCAAAGCTTGGCTCCTTTGAAATAGAACGCGGTTTCTTCCTACTTCCTCCGGGTCTCCCTTTTAGGTACTTTCATGTTCTCAGGGTATGTGCCATCACACCCACCCCCAACACACACACACACACACACACACACACACACACACATACACTGCTGCCTCATGCTTGGTCTCTTTGGGCTAAATGTTAAAAGGATGCTCCCAAGAAGCATTTGAGAAGTGATTCCTCCCAGCCTTAAATCAGATGTGTTTTGCAATTCAGGGAGTTAATAAATTGCATATGCTGTACATTACACAGCTCCACCAGGGGGCTATGGGGCAATGCTGTGTAATAAAACAGATATTTTTGCGGCAAAACATATGACTATTTACCCGAAGCAGGATAAATAAGGACCATCACATCAATTCAGGTTGGGTTTTGTGCCAAATGAGTTATGAAAACACTTTTGGTATGCCGAGCCTCCTGGATTTCAGAAATGCAAAACTACTCCTTAGGAGAAGATTCCCTTGAAACATTGCAGACCTCAATTCTGCTAAAACATTCGGCTGGCCTCTTCACTTGCCAGCTGCTTCTGGGGGCAGTGGAGTGTGGTAGCAGCTCAGACTCCAGGTTCTAGCTGCCCCCCACAATCCCGTTCCTCCTTGTGAGCAACTTTGTAAATGATGTCTTGGCAGGCCACCCCTGAAAAGTGGCCAACCGCTGCACCAGACTATTTCATTCTTATTTGAAGCCAAAATAGTTGTCAGCCATCCAGGTTCCTCCTAACTGTGCATGTCAGCTGATTCTGGAGCCCTCCCAGAGGATCTATTTTTAGCTAAAAGTGGTTTTAATTTTCATATGTATACATTAAATCTACGGAGGTGGGGGGACTTTCCAAATAAGGAACATTGATTCTGAATAACATGAAAGAAATAATTAGTGCTTGAAAAACAGTTCAAAATATGAGTCAAAACCTCTAAGGAATATGGTTAGCTCTGCATTTTTCAGTGGAAGGAAGTTTGCCGGATTAAAAACAGAAAGCGAGGGCGAGTAGGGATGAACCAGGCCAGAAGAAGGATCCAGATTCACATTCTAGGCACTGAGGAAGGGGACAAGACTAGGGGGTTCTGGAATAGAGAGCAACTGGGATTGTCAGGTGGGTACCCATGGGCATGTGGCCTAGTGGCCATCCACTCCTAGTGTCCAGTGGGGCACGGAGGGCACGGGCTAGAACCAAGTCCTTGCCACACTCACGAGGGATGGGGGAAGGGCAACAGCCCTTAGGAAAAGGCATGGGGCCCGGCACATGGCAGCTCTGATCAAGCTTCCAGGCGTTTTGTTTATTTTGGAGCAAGGCAGTTCTGGGGTGGGTAAGACCTAAGATCAAGATGTATGTAAATTTTTTTTTAATGTCCTAAGTTGCCTGCTTTACTTTTGGGGCAGGCCCATTCAAACTTTTTGTTCTCATCATGTACATTTTTGATCAGGCACTTCTCTGTGGTGGGTATTCTCTCTTTGTGTACCTAAGGAGAGGTTAAAGAGTTCTGTGTTACGAAACACTTTGTCAGCTGTAATTACAATTCAGTGACTTTATCAGTTCTGATGAATCGCGACCAACTCAAGACTTTAAAGAAAAGGAGTTAATGGGAGGAAGCTGTGGAGCTCACAGGTTCATCATCCAAAGCCCCAAATGAGAAGACCTCAAAAAGGACAGGAAGTAAAAAAGTTCCAAGAGTTTCAGCAACAGGAACTCAGAGAGAGTTTAGGACAGTGCTATTCAAACCTGCTATAGTGAGAGATTGTTTTTTGTTTCAATGCACCACATACTGTTACTTTTGCAATCAATCAGTCAATGAATCAATCAATAAAAGAGCTGTGAAAATATAATTTTCAACAAATTAAAAACGTGACTCATGTAGAAATACAAGGTGAATACAGGGCCAAACTCACCAGTTAAAAAGCGCTCTAAGACAGGTCAAAGAACATTGTAGGATCTAGGTATCTGTGGTGATTTAATCAGGAGGAAATGTTAGCATCAGTTTGCTGGTTCACATACAGAGCTGGCTAATGTCCTACAGGCCAGGAAACTATAACCTTTGGAGTTATCTTTTCTGCTTAACATTATTGGCATCTCTACTATACAGAGATCTACAAATCAACATGTAATTTCACTGAGTCTGCAACCTTCAATAAGTAGTAAACAATGAGGCTGTTAACTTGAAAAATAAAACCTCTGGTAATTTCACCAGCAAAAAAAAAGGTGTGTGTGTTGGGGGGGTGGGGGGTGGTTGGTATTTCGGGATAGCCGAGCATTGCAATCCCAGACAAGCAAGCTGTGGCAAAACCATTGGGGAGTCCACAGCACAAAGCAGAAAACCCCCTCTTTTAGAAAGGAAAGGAGCTGGTCAGGAAGGTTGTTGTAAACAAAAAGGCCATTGGAGTAAACTGGGAGTTTGAAGTACAGAGGCTTTTCATTGGCTGAGTTGTGATGGTCTCTGGTTGGCTGGGCTGTTTGGGGGCAGGGAGCCTTTCTTCCTCCTCAGGAGATGGGAAAGTAGAGTGTACTTGAGAAGGGGGTCTCTTCTTATTGGGTCTGAAATTGGCCATAGGTGATAGGGTCTGAGAACTTCCCCTCCTGAACCTCCCAATTCCATTTTAGTGAGGGTTCTCTCTATTAATTTTCACAAGGTGGATAAATTACATTTTCCTAGATAATTAAATAATCCTTGAATGGACCTATTAAGTAATGGCTGTATATGACCCTGAAAGAACATTCTTGCCCCCAACATAACGTTTTTGTTTTACTTTCAGTTTTTTTTGAAGTTTTTAATGTTCATTCATTTTTGAGAGAGAGAGAGAGGGTGGGGGGGAGTGCGTGAGCAGGGGAGGGGCAGAGAGAGAGGGAGACACCGAATCCAAAGCAGGCTCCAGGCTCTGAGCTGACAGCACAGAGCCGGACATGGGGCTCAAACTCATGAACAGCGAGACCATGACCTGAGCTGAAGTCAGACACCAGTGGACTGAGCCACTCAGGCGTCCCTTACTTTCAAGTTTTAAATAATTTTTCTTAACAATATAATAACATTTTTTGCTATAAAAATGAAAAAGCAAAGACATACAAAATGTAGGCTTTTAAAAAACTAGACTCATGGGCGTAATATTACTCTATCAAATTGCTTTTTTTAATTAAAAAATTTAATGTTTATTTTTGAGAGAGAGACAGAGCATAAGCAGGGGAAGGGCAGAGAGAGAGAGGGAGAGACAAAAATCTAAAGCAGGCTCCAGGCTCTGAGCCATCAGCACAGAGCCCAATGCGGGGTTCGAACCCATGAACTGTGAGATCATGACCTGAGCCAAAGTCGGTGCTTAACTGACTGAGCCACTCAGGTGCCCCTCAAATTGCTGTATTTATCTTGTCATGGGCCCTTTACAAGGGTCTGGGCACTGGTGTCTGGACCACACCTTTAGTTTTGTAGACCTTAATAGGAGTAGCTGAGCTCACTTACCTTCCAGTTTTGGGTGTCTGCCTTCAAATTCCTGGGAGAGAAGCCAAGAGACTTGACATTGGTCAAGAGCCCCCACTGTGATCTGGGAGATAGGTTTGGTAATTAGAGATCCATTCCCTAAAAAAAGGGCTCCAAGCAAAAACAAAGCAAAACAAATCATCAGAGGCATTCACACAGTTGCTGAGATCTGAGAGCTATGGCCCAAACAAGCTGGGGACCGGGGCAGTGCAGGGTTTTGATCACAGGGAAAGATGTTGATAAACCACCATATTCGAACATCATTTGAGCTTCCACATTTAACTTTTCAGTCACGTGGCCAGCAGCTCAAGGTACAACTTCCCAAAATACCACCAGATGACTCATGTTAATAAAGCACAGGTACATTTATTTAAGCCTGCTTCCATAAGGAACACCACCTTGACAGAATCTTAGCAACGTCTCAGAAGGTGGAATTCAGAATGGATATTTATAGGGTTTGCGAGGAGGGTCCAGGCTCTCATGATTTAAGGTAGGAAACTGACATCTGGTAAAACTCATGACATACTGATTTAGTATTGGTAGGCATGGCATAGCGAGGTTCTTAGGTAAGCCTTGAATTAAGACCTCCAAGTTGTTTTGATAAATGCTCTGGTGAGCAGACTGCCCCCTCCTGAAACAGTAAAGTTTTTTACTGGTTTAGTCTTATCTTTCTTGAGCAAAGTTTTCTGGTAACAAACAGTTCTTTCAAGTTGATACAATGGTCTTAGTTCTTGGTTCTTAATAGCTGTGCCATATTGATGTGGGTGGTCTCAGCTCTCACAACATGGTACTTTGCATGTTTTCTAAGTCAGAATTTCCTAAACTTCTCTCTACACAACACTGTCCTATAGAATGGTAATAGGAATGCCCAATGGAGAACAATATTTTGAAGCTAAGTAAGTTTGGAGAATGCTGAGGGGCAGGAGGGGTTGGTTTGTATTTTAACTATAGGCCACTTTTAAAATGTGAAAAGTGCGCAGTAAATGTTCCAGAGGCCTACAGACTTGCCTCAGAATGAAACCCCTTACCAGTCAAAAAGGGTTCACTCAATCCTCCCTAAACCACAGACCTTCTACCTGCACCCCAGACTCAAGCTACCTTTCCATTCTCACCTGGGGGCTAGGTTAGAACCGCTCCTCTGAGACCCAAACCTTGTCTTTCTTCTTGAGGAGAGGGAAAAGTAGGAATATTTTTCTTTTTCATTCTTTCTTTCTGCTGAGCTCATAGGAAAGAAGGTGAGTAAAATGCTTAGAAATAAACATACCTTTAAAATAGGTTCTGTCACATAATGACTTTGGAGTCAGGCTCAGAAGCCAGACTTTCTGAGACCCAGGGAACCTTCCCATCTGTCTCCCTCTCTAGCAGCCTCCCTGTCTCCTTTACACAGGTTAAAAGGTCCCAGGGTGGGTGGAAACCTCTCCTCCATGCAATCCTGATTTAGCTCTACCTCAGGCTTTAGTAAAATGTTTGCAAATTAGACAGCCCTTTTCTGGCTTTCAGGACTCTTGTTTTGCTTAAGTCATTAGGCCGAATATTAAATCTGTCACTCTCTTTGCACTCCTGATTCAACATCCTAATCCTCCCTACGGCAAAAGACGCCTCTGGCAAAAGAGCAGGGAGGTCAACTAGGAAAATCTGAAAAGAAAGGCACCTAAGTAAATTTTAATAAGATGGCCCCCCTTGCTTGAGGCACAGACCCAGGCTTACAAGCAGGCAGGAAGCGACTTTATAACCACCCAGGAGTTGAAAATAGAGGTTGGTTCTGGAACCCCTCCTGTGGGTTGATGGCTTTAGACAGCTTGCCTGTCTTAGTCAGAATTTTTTAAAGATCAGGTAGGTTTGAGTAGGGGTAGAGGCGTCAATACTGGCCATTGGCGGGAGTCAGGAGATCTGGGCAGCCTTTAGGGGATTTACAAACCTCTAGGAAGTTATTGGTGACTGAGCACAAAACTCCTGGTGCTTTTATCTTTATCACTCTGTCTCCGCCAAGACTCCAAGCACCAAGACTCATCTCCAGTATTTATGCCCTTCTAGGTGTCACCTGAGTATCTGGGGTTGAGACATTTAAAATAAGGGTAGGTCTGATTTTATTGAGCATTTTAAAAAGGCAGCAAAATGTTAGGTTCTACCTCTGCAGATCCCACCAGCTTTGGACTATCCCAGGGAGAGGAGCCAACGTTTCCCGAAGCTTCCCAGGCTGGGTACATGCTTTTTACCATCCCACCTCTGGTCCTCATAGCATCTGTGACAGGCAAAGCCCCAGGCTCTGCAATCTGAGCACTGGGGTCTAAGTGCCACCTCTCAGCCTTAGTAGCTCTGTGGCCTGGGTGAAGTAACTTAACTTCTCAGGGCTTCTGTTCCTTCTAAAAGGCAAGCATCAGTGAGGTACTGAAGGTGAATCTAAAGCTGACACACAGACACTGCTCGGTAAATGGTGGTTATTTATATCAATTAATGCTATTTAATGATGGGCTTCCAAACCTCACTTTGAGCTCTGTGACTAAATGATATATCGTGTACTACATACAGATTTTGTTCAGGCTCTATCCTATCCCTCCAGATATTTTCCACTTTGCAATGGGAGGCACTCACCTCCCCAGTGGAGCCTCCTGTTTCTCCTCCTAGCCACACACTTAATCCCATAAACCGGCTCTGGGCACAGATACCTGGTGGAGGGGCCCAAATGTTTCTAGTTTATTATTAAAATGTTTGCCGTTACATTTACACAGTGCCCGACTGGGTTGATTGCTTCATATATCGACAGTACTAAAGCGCATACTGAATGTTTTGCCTGCCAAGGGCCTTCATCTCGTTCAGCCTGAGCATATATAAAAGTGATTGGAATGGGAGCATTTGCTCTGTTATTTTGGTGATGGATTTAGGGAAATGGAAAATAGCAAATTGCTTTGTTTCTGGACCTTTGCCAGGTCCTTCCGGGTTATGGATACCACTTGCCTGGTTGATTGAAGAAGGCCAGCTGCTATTCTAATAGCTTAAATCAATGGCCAACAGTGCAGATTCGCACGTGTGTCATGCTCAGTGCAGTGACACGCATCTTATAACTACAAATTAATAACTTTTCTATTATGTATCAATACGGTGCTGTATTTCACAAGTGGATCAACCCTTCAATACTGACATTGACACTGAGGTCAACTCTACTTTTATGACGTCCTTGAGGAGATTTCAATACAACTCCTGTCCTCGAGTACAGAAGTCCATGCAACAACCTCAGTTTGTACATTTATAAAACAGACCGAGTAAGGCCCAGGTCCTGGGGCTGGGAAAATACAATGAGTTGGAGTCTTTGAGACCATTTTTAAAGACGTTAAGCATTACCCTCTGACGTCCGGTGCCTCTTTAGGAAAGATTTCCGTCTGTGTTTACGTCAACTCTTTCACATGGAATGTGTGGTTGACTTACTATATGCAACATCAGTTTCCAGTGTTTTGTTGTTATTTTTACTTTTGTGCGATATGTTTGGAAAAGGCACATGGCCAGGGGTGACTCAGTGGCTGAGCTTGTCTATGACATGTGACGTGAAAGTGTTTGGGTTGATTAAGGCTTCATTCAGTCTGGGCCTCTGGGCTATCTTGCATGGAGGCCTAAGCCTGAACTTTGGGTGGTTTTATTGGCTGGGGTCTCCAGTAAGATGACTCAGAGATGGACATTGGTATGTGGGAAGTTTATTAGGGAGTTCTTTGGGGGGGGGGTCACATGGAGCAGAGCTGGGTAGAGGAGAAACAGTGCTCTGATACAGTCTCACCAAAGACTCAGCCAATCTCCAGGGATCTCTGAAGCCAGCATGCCCCTTCAGAGTAGTCTTGAACTGGGTGAGAGAACCAGGCCTTTTTAGCTCAATGGTGATCTGTCACTGGATGTGGGCCATGGGAAAGCAGTACAATCCTAGGGGAGAAGACCCTCTCTAGCCAAGGCATTTCCAGAGAGGGGCTGACAGTCCAAGATGGTCCCCAAAGGCTGGGAAAATAAATCTTTCAGCCCTGAAGAGAAATCTGACAGGTGCATTGCAGCATCCACTATAGTTAGGTCTAAAACAAAGCCATCTGGTACCCACTGAGATAGCTCCCAGTAGTCACTGCTGCCCTTGGAGACAGACACCCACTTCCTAGCATTTTGACCTGGCACGGTGGTGGGGAGGAGGCTGAAGACTGACTGCTTCCCCCTGTGGTACCATAGCTAAGCACTGGTTTGTGACCCCTGTACCCCCTTCTCTTCCTAGCTTCCATTCTTCCTGAGCATGGCAGCACGCCGTATCGACCCCCCACCTTCTGAAGTAGCACTCACTGGTGTTCGTTTGTTTGTTTGTTTGTTGGTTAATCTGTAATCCCATAGAATTTCTGTCTTTCAGGAGTTTTACCTTTCAGGTATCCTCTCATTAACTTTCACATATGATTATTTTTGTGTGTGATTATTTTTGTCATTATTTTAGGCGTCTATGTTTGTATTAATTTAGGTAGACATAAGTTCTCAGCTTAGTCTACCATCTTGAATAAAAGTCTTCATCGTATTATAAAGGTGGATTTTAATGTGTAAAAATATACAAATTTTTTAAGCAGAAGACGAATAACGTAATGTTTTTAGTGATTTTTTTTTCCACAAAATAAAGATAGACTAGAATTTTCTAAAGGAATAGAATAAAGAGGATGCTGAGGTCATAAAAACAATTCTCTTGACCCATCCATTCTAAACTCTCGAGAGCAAAGGCAGAATCCATCTCAGGAATTTGAAAATGGAAATTAATTATGGCTATGCCGGAGCATGTGACGTTTGAAGGTGTATTGGGCTGATGATCCTCGACACTTGTAAGAGGAGGGGCCGGATGCTTTGGGAAATGTTAACAGAACTTTGCTCCCTGTCGCATTTGCTCCTGGTATTACATATTCAATCTGAACTCTCTAGGAAGGGCAAATGATCCAGTTGAGAAAGACTTCTTGAAAAAGAAATATTATTTAATTAATGTCTGTGTCCATGGTGATTGATGTATGAGGTCACCTGAGGACAGTTCACACTCTTCTGGATGTTTCCTTGCTTTCTTTTACCATATTTGATAGTGTGTTCTACAGATCCAGGCTATATTTAAAATTTCCAGAATTAAAAAAAAAATAGATACAATTTTTTTTTTATGTACAAGTATGTTACTCAGAGCCCAATTTATAATAAGGAAAATTCAGAAACAGCTCATGGAAGAGCTACATAAATTCTGATACACCCATATGACTGAGTATTATGTGGCCCTGAAAATACATTCCTGAAAAATATTTAAAGACATGGAAAAATGTCACGATCAGATGCTAAGTGAGAAAAGCAAAATGCAACACAGTGTAAATGTAAAACCAATTAGATCTGAAATGCTGTATTTGTTTTTAAAAAGCCTGCTAGAATATACTCCCCTGGAATCTCCTCAACATTAATACTAGGCTTATTTATTAAATGTTATTAGGTAAATATTTTTTTTGTAGCCTAGTGAGTACAAGAGGGTTTATTATGTAACTGTTTCCTTAACAAAATGCTTATGTTAGAAAGTAGAGGAAAGCCAAAATGTATTTCCTTCACAAAACCCCACAACTTGGGTATTTGTCCATCATCTTTCCTGCCCCCGAGTCTCTCTTCACTGTCGGCATTGCCCATTGGATGGAGCCCTTCCAGGATGGCAGCACTGAGGGGCTGCAGTTCTTAGTCAATGCATGTTCTTCTGCACCTGATGTTGTGGCCCCAAGCAAGTTACCTATAACTCCTCTGAATCTCAGTTCTCCAGTCTGTAAGATGGGCGCAGTAATCATACCTGATTCTACTTGTCTGGTGTAGATTAAATGAAGTAATGCATAAAGTGCATAGCACAGTGAGGAGACCATCACTCGATGTGTTTTAAAGATAAGTGATTAACTAGGGGCAAGAAACAAATGGCCAAAAAGCATTTCCAGCCTCTACACTGCTCCCCACTGTGTCAGACCCAGGAGGACCCTGAGGTGCAGTGGGACGTGGGGGTATCGTTGAGCCACGAACACAAAGTCACATTGCTGCAGATCTCCTGGCCTCCTCTTACTTTCCCTGCTGCATTTCTGCGTGGTGTCTACTCTAACATGTGTTCTCCTTAGAGCAGACTTGGAAGGAGTGGGAGGTCGTTGTGCTCCATTTTAGGAGGAACATTTGACAGAAGTAAGTGGCTATAAAATATAAACAGGTTAACATTTTGTTATTTGGATTTCAATGTGAAAATTTGATTTATTATGTAACTCGTGTTTTATCACAGAGGTGACTGACGTGTGTGATTGAAAATTGGATTCCAGAATGTTGTCCCAGCCTGCGGCACTTTCTAGACAAACATTCTAGAGCAGTGTTTTGGCATTTTCTTCACCAAAATGACATATACATTAAAAAATATATAGGTGGCTGGAAAATAGTGTGTCAGAATATTAGCAGTTATTTCTGGGTGGTTGGATTACAAGCAATATTCACTTTTTCTTTGATTTTCTTCTCACCTCTCTTTTTAATAGTGAGGCTGTATTGTTTGTGTTTTAAAGAAAATGATGTTCATAGGGCACCTGGGTGGCTCAGTCAGTTGAGCGTCCAACTTCAGCTCAGGTTATGATCTCGTGGTCCGTGAATTCGAGCCCCGCGCTGGGCTCTGCGCTGACAGCTTGGAGTCTGCTTTGGATTCTGTGTCTCCCTCTCTCTCTGCCCCTCCTCTCCTTGTGCTCTGACTCTCTCACTCTCACAAATTAATGAATGTTAAAATTAAAGAAAAAAAGAAAATGATGTTGCTTTAAAAAAATCCCCTAACAATAAGCTGTAGAGAAATACCTTAAGTTCAGCACCCTTGATTTAGAAAAGCCTGAATACACACACACACACACACACACACACACACACACACACACACACACACACACTGATTTTTTTTCTTCCCGTTGCATAAAATTGACATTGGAACTTAAAAAAAATAAGTAGCAGGAATTTCCAGAGCATGTAACTTATGATTCATTTTACACTTCTGATTTCATAAGTTATTGCCATCGTGTGAAATAAGGTACCCAAGTGTTTCAACCATATTAACGGCATATAATAAGTGCTAATCTTTACTAGTAGAATATTACCAGGATCAGGCAAGGTCCAGCTGCCCTGCCTGGAATCCACTCTGCCCCCTCAGAGGCAGGCATTAGTATCATCCCCATTTGACAGACGTGGAGACCAGGCACGGGATCACTCACTTCCCAAGGTCCCACAGATTCCATCTGGGCAGTCTGGCTCCACAGTCTCTTCCGTCTGCCTCTGCTGTCTCTGACTGATGCACACGCGTTTCAGGCAAACCTGTGGAGAGCTGCATGTTAGCTGGCTGGCTATTCGTGTGGTCACCTCTGCTGGACGGGGCTGCAGGGTCACATGTATTGTCTCATTTCTTTTTTTTTTTTTTTTTTTAACTTTTTAACATTTATATATTTTTGAGAGAGAGAGAGAGAGAGCACGAGTTGGGGAGGGACAAAGAGAGGGGAGGGAGACACAGAATCCAAAGCAGGCTCTAGGCTCTGAGCTGCCGGCACAGAGCCCAGTGCGGGGCTCGAACTCACAAACTGTAAGATCATGACCTGAGCCGAAGTCGGACACTCAACTGACTCAGCCACCCAGGCGCCCTCTTGTTGTCTCACTTCTTAACCGTGCTGGAGAACACATGTGCAGCGGCCAAGGGTGATTTTTATTTTCTCTGGTTTCTTTCCTGCCTTCCATCCTTCCGTTCTTCATCCTCTTCCTTCCTTCTTCCCCACTTTCTCCCACTCTCCCTCCCTCCCTTGCTTTATTCCTTGCTTCTTTCTTTCATCCTTTTTGGAAAACACAAACCAAAAGGGCATACAAAATAATACTTAATTAAAAAAATCTACTCATACTCTTAGTAGGATTTTTACCAAGCCCTTTTGTTTTCTGTTCGCTCTTTCTGATATGAATAATGCCCGCTCTATTTCTTGGGTTATTAGGAAGAAACATAGTGTTTTGATTTTTTAAAAAGAAACTGTTTAAGTGAAGGGTGCCTGTGTAAGCCTGCCATTTTTAATGCAAGGATTCAATAAATCCTAGACTTTGCATCTAATGTGTCGAGGTCTGAAGAGATCTGTCCTATGAGAGAGTTCACTAATTTCAATTATCTGATTTTTATTATCACCTTCTGTGGGTCGGAGAGACAGGATTTTATAGAATGCTGTCACCTGAGGCTGTGACAATGGGGTTTCACACCATTAAATCCAGAAAGCATAAGAGAAAGGATAAGAAATGAGAGGGCTTAAAGACATGCTAGTTTTATCGTGAAAAATAGGACCTAGTGAGCGGCTATGAGACATAAAAGTAGGGAGTGCTCACTCGTGATCCATGCCTTTGCATGTGAACTGCTTCTATGAATAATTAATTTCATGTTAATTATTATTCTCATCACCATTGTATCACTGCAGTTGTACTTAGTAGCAAGGAAAAGGGCAGGTAGCATGATGTAGGGAAAGCTCTCAGACTTGAGTGTGCATCGGAATCACAGAGTGGGGAGAATGTGTTTGCAAAATGCAGGTTCCCAGGTCTCATGCTGATGCCAGCCCTTATGCTCAGTTCAGACTGGTACGACTGGGGTGGAACCTGGGAATATGCATCCTTGTCAAGCATCTCAGTCGATTCTAATGTGGGTGGTATGAGGACGACACTCAGAGACACTGGTGTGGAGCCCACGCTTTGTCACCCGTTCGTCTCAACACGATTTATCTTCCCAGCACCTCTTTGGCACAATATTTAGTCAGAATTTGTTTCTCACCTGTATGAGGGGTACATAAGCCCACTCTTTGCTCTCAGAGCTGCCTGTCTGGGGCAAGGCAGCACAGTGGAGACATAGCCATCATGCTGATCATAGGGGTCATCACCATCTCCAGTCCTTGCTCTGTGCCCGGGACAGTGTTGGGGCTTCATGAACACAGCATATTCCTAAAGAGCTCACTGATTGGAGCCCAATTGCTTGGGTCCAAATCTTGACTCTTCAATTTACTGTGTAGTCTTGGGCAAATTATTTAACCTCCTGGTGCCTTAGTTTCCTCATATGTAAAATAGGGATAATTGTAATACCCACGTCTTAGGTTCTTTGGGGGATGTATTAATTTTTTTTTAACGTTTTATTTATTTTTGAGAGACAGAGTGTGAGCAGGGGAAGGGCAGAGAGAGAGAGACAGTATCCGAAGCAGGCTTCAGGTTCTGAGCTGTCAGCCTAGAGCCTGACACGGATCGAACCCACCAACCATGAGATCATGACCTGAGCCGACGTCGAATGCTTAACCGACTGAGGCACCCAGGCGCCCCTAGGGAATGTACTTAAAAATTACCATAGGGGCGCCTGGATGGCTCAGTCGGTTAAGCATCCAACATTGGCTCAGGTCATGATCTCATGGTTCATGAGTTTGAGCCCCATGTTGGGCTCTCTGCTGTCAGCATGGAGCCCGCTTCCCATTCTCTGTCTCCCTCTCTCTGCTTCTGCCTCTCTCTCTCTCCCAAATAAATATTTTAAAAATTACTATAAATAAAACTCCTAGAACAATGTCTGGCCAATAGTCAAGTGTCGTGTAAGTGTTAAATAAATATAACCATTGTTGATCAAATTCGTGCATGTACACATGTTCTCTCTTTCCTTTTCCTACTTTATTTCCAACATAATGCAGATGTATTCTAGTAGCTGACAGACTTTTAAAGTGGAGACCAGTTTTTGGAGCCTCTGTGCCTTGGGGAAGGAAATCTGCAGGTATTAGATGGGTTTGGCAGCCAGCAGAGGCATGCAGCTGGGGAAGGGAGACTCCCTGGGGTGGGGGTTTTAGAAGAGAGAGCTGGATTCAGCTTTTCTAACTAGGAGAGCTGACGGGTAACAAAACAAGGCTCCCTCAGTTGTCTGATGTAGCAGACAAAGCAAGATATTTAGTTAATAGCAGCAGCCTGGTGCCTATAATTTTCAAGTCCTGGGAGGCACATTATGTTGCCCAGAGTAAGCAGAGAGGTGGAGGAGGGAAGTAAGAAAAGTTAGGGAGAATCTATTTCCCGTGTCCCTTGTTGTAGTATTTGACTCACCTCAAGTTAACACTAATAGAACATTTGCTCAGAAATGTCATCGCTGAAATAAACGCGTTAAATTTAAACTCTGCCCCAATTCATCTGTTATGCAGTTGAACTGGGAACAGCTCAGACTTAAAAGGCATCTCCAAGTTTTTCTCAGCCAACAAGACTTAGGCCACTTTGTTTTCTCAGATTGTGCAGACTTGTCCAATTTTTGGATGAAAGTCCTCTGGATACTCGGCAACCATACTATTTTTCCTCCAATCGTTGACTTAAAATATAAAGCAGAAGCTGTGAAAGAAAAAAAAAACCCAAAGTTCCTTCACATCTTTATTTTCTAGCCAACTATGGCTTTAGTCTAAAGCTCTCTCTTTTAGGGAGAAAAATCACATTTGTACATTTTCTCGTGGTTGGCTGGACTTACCCACAGATTCTTGGGTGATATTCAGGAGGATGCTTTGTGTTTTGGCTGTGTTGGAATTTTTCTTCGGGGACTATATATAGCAGTGGAGGGGGGGTGGTGTTCAGCTCTTTCTCAGCCTAGAACTAACTCATCCTTTTGCAAGAGATGCATACAAAGACCATAGCACGTTGGGAACTATTTTTTTGCTTTCCATTGTAACACTTTTAATATAAAATAGATTTTCGTAGTTTGGTTACAGATGCAGTATACTGTGGAAAATTTGGTTATCCTGAAAAAGCACAATGAAGGAAATAAAACCATAAAGGACCCACAAAGAAATGACTAGTTTTATGTGATTTTTCCTATTTATCCACTCATCCATCCATCCATCCATCCTTCCTTCCTTCCATCTATCCATGTATTCATCTTTCCATCTCTCTACCCCTTCATGCTTTCACTCATCCCGGGAAGAAATAATGGTACTTTAAGAGTACTCTTAAGGTAAGGTATAGTAGTGATGATGAGTACAGGCCCTTCGTGGCGTGCTTTATGCTTTCAAATCCTGGCTGTGCCCAGCACTTTCTGTAACCTTGGGCAAGTTTTTATGGTTTCTTTTCCTCCTTTATAAAACGACGTTAATAATAGTGCCTCCTTATACATTGTGTCAGGATTTAATGATATAATCCATATAATATGATTGGCAAAGTGCCTGACATAAAGGGAAGTTCTGAATAGATATTAGCTATCCTCATCATTATTGTGACTCTGGCTTATTTCATACAGTTACCAAGCTCTGATAAGAAAACATATAGAAACTACTTAATTCAGTGCATAGATATTATGATTGTAAATGCAGCAATATACAGATGTGTATTTTGTTTGTGTTACTGATATCTGAGCCCCGTGTTGGGCTCTGTGCTGACAGGTTGGGGCCTGAGGTCTGCTTCAGATTCTGTGTCTCCCTCTCTCTCTGCCCTTCCCCTGTGTGTCTGTCTCTCTCTCTCTCTCAGAAATAAATAAACATTAAAACAAATAAATAACAATAAATAAATACATAAATGCTATTTTAATAACCAAAAATATTCTATAGTATGCATATTCATAACCAATCTGTCACAGCTATTCATTTAGAATATATCAAATTTCTGTGGTTATAAATAATGCTGTCATGAACATGTCTGTTCAGTTATTTCCTTAGACTAAATTTCTAGGAGTGAAATTGCTGGTTTTATGTTGTACACATTTTACACCTTAGCAATATTGCCACAGTGCCCACCAAAAAGTCTACACCATTCTCCTTTTCTGACCATGGACGCGACGGCCTGATTTTCTGCACTCTTGCCAGCCTTACGTGTTATTGCTGCAAACGTTTGCCATTCTGTAGACAAAACATACGCTCTCATTGCTATTTTATTACTTGCTTTTATTTAATTAACCAGCATAGTTAAACTTTGTCATATGTTTGGTCCATATGACCAAAACTTTTGACCATATTTATTTCTACTTCTTCCAACTGTAAACTCAATAATTTTTGTGCACTTTTCCATTGAGTTGTTTGTTCTTTTCTTAATGGTTGTGCCAGAGTTTAAAATTTGACTTTCTAATGGGAAGGCTTTGGGATTGACTCTTCCAATTTATGAAAATTGGCTAAACCGCTCCTGCATTTGCTGCGAGTGCCTACAGTTTACAGTATTCCTTTAGCCAATGATGTATTCAGTCAAGTGCTGTTGGACTTGAACCCACTCCTAAGTGCCCTGGACACTTCTTACCACCCTACCTTTCATTGGATCTCATTTCATTTCTGTGATGTTTTCCTCCTTCTTCTAGATTTCAAGTTCATTTTGTTCATTGAGGGAAAACAGTACGCGACAACGGTAGATACCCACTGCTTTTCGTCTGCCTCCCATGTGTCTCTTCTGGGCTGCGTTCTCGTTGTTTTTTTGTACTTAGTTTTCAGCCTGAGCTTGTTAGATGGGTCTTTGTGCAATCACATCCGTGCAGATTTCTCACCCCAGAAGGCTCCCTTTAAATATGGTGAAGAGGCTACCCAACGACTTCCCTTTAATATGTAGAGAATAGCGCTTTAAATCTTGTGTCTAAAGATTCATCTTCACTAATGGCCTAGTGCAGAAGTCAGCAGACTTTTCTGTAAAGGGCCGGATAATATATATTTTCAGCCATGCTGGCCACACGGGCTGTGTTGTAACTAAGCACAGAGACAGCCATGGACAATAGGGAAAACACCTGCCTGGCTGCGTTCCAGTGAAATTTTACTTATAAAACAGGCAGAGGTTCAGTGTGGTACATGGGTGATCTTCTGCCCACTGCTGGTCTAAATAAGAGAAAAGAATGGTAAAGGGAGTGATGTGGGAGAATACATTTTAGCTCGTTACTCCCTAAGGGCAAAGTGCCTTCAACATTATCAGCCTATGGACTTGATTAGGTAGAGAATTCCCCGGAGGACTGCCTTTCCTCCCTGCCATCCCCCCTCCCCCACAGCCCTAAGAGAATCCAGCCTGGAGGGAAGGACCCAGGCAGAAAACACCTGGGGAGAGGAAGAAAAGAAAGGGAGAAGCATGTCCAAATGGGACACCAGCCACTCACCACACTCCAAAGCTAAGGGTGGCTTGAAGCATGATGAATGCCTACTCCCGGGGGGTGCAAAATACGGGAAGCCATGGTGTTCTGGTCCCTGGATTGCATTTCTGAATCTCACCAGTTTTCTTTTGACTCAATATTAATCCGGAAAGCTATTGTTTTAGCTGAAAGGGCTGTGTGTCAGGTATTTATTTCACTTGATAATATTGATGGGATTTGTTTGTTTTTATTTTTGTCTCTTTGGTTAGCCACCTAAGGCATTATTTTTTCTGAGACCCAAGCTCCATAACGACCTTTTGTAAAACAACACATGTGCACTCCGAAGGCCCTGCCTGTCTCCTCTCACGGCCTTGTCATGGAAAGAGAAATCAGGCCACCGCCTCATTACAGCCTGCCTTCCTTGTAAGCTTTGTGCCATCTACAATAATAAAGGGAAAACGTTTAATCTGGCCGTGGCAGGGACTGCTGGTAAGAAAGAGGACTGGGGGGGGGGTCATGGGACCCACGTGACCGATCACATCCCTCCTTCTCTGTATGTCTCAGTGTCCTTCTCTGTCAAGTGAGGGGTTTGGACTAGAAATAGAATGATACGTGTGTGGCAGGTGTCCTGTCGCTCTGTCCTCACTGCCTCTGTCAGGCATTGCTCCACAATCTCTGTGTTCTTCCTGGTCCCCTGGAGAGAAAGCCTTCTTGATGCAGGCCTGCTGGACTGGCTGTTCCCACCCCATCAGGGGATGGTCTCGAAGGCTCCTGTGCCATTGAAGTTTGTGATTCTTAGCACACATGGAACTCAGATTGTTCTATGGGGTTATTCGCTGCCATGGTCAGCGGCAGTGCTGAAACATCGTCCTTGTAGCTGCCCCTAAGTGTAATTAAGCCCCTTGAAATGTAAACTCTGCCAAATGAATGGACGTTTGCAATTCACCTCTGGGTTTTAGGGGCAATAGTTTTTCATTTTCTGTCTTAGGACCTGTTAGGAAGTGACTGTCTTGAGCAAGCCGAGGAAATGGAGGCTACTGTCCATTCACCCAACTCTGTTTGTGTTTCATTGCCTGGGATGTTTTAAGATCCTGTGCCTTCAATAGATTTCCTGAGCTAATAGTTTGTCTTATTTACTTCGCTAGGCTGTAATCGTTGCTGCGGCTGACCATTTTGATAAGCGACTTGTGAGAAACATTCTCACATGAATGAGAGTCACTCTTTAGGTGGTTCTCCTTAACCTGTTTTCAATCACAGAAAATAATTCCCTGGAAAATCTTTTCTTTGATTCAAAAAATACCCCTTAAATATTTAAATACCATCATCTTTTCAATCCTGAATAATGTCGAATTGATTTATACATGAGATTAACCATAGCACCCTTGATTAGGGAAACTTGTGCTTGATCTGTCTATCCATCTCTCTCTCTGTCTCTCTCTCCCCCTCCCTCCCTCTCTGTCTCTCTGTCTCTGTCTCTCGTTCTATGTGTTCTCCTGGCTTCATAAATGAATTAGGGTAACTCACTTCCAGTGGAGCAGAGTGGAGAAAAACATACACGTAGGAAATTAGGATAGAGTTGGGGGAAGTCTGGCACCCATTCTGTTTCTCACGTACAGACACTAGAGATGATCTGTAAATATGGAAACTTGTTAATAGACAAAGCGAAGAGGAAGATTTTGCCAGGTCTTTGGTTCAGAGTATCAAGCATTGCTCAAATCATGCTGCTATTTCTTTGGTATTGAGACCTAACAGACTTTTCTACTATGGGTTCTGACACAGGAGGCACACGTGATAAAGTTGCCTCTGTCTGTATTACATTTAAACATTGCTTTAGACAAAGCAAACAAAAAATCTGCTGTGTCTTTTTTTTTTCCCAGTTCTAGAACGCATGCATCTAAAAGGGCATGATGGATTTAGGGTTTTTAGAAGGAAGCCTATTCACAGAGAGGGTCATTCAAGAAAGTGAAGGCCTTTCTTTGGAAGTGCAATGGGTCACAGATCTCCATAGGAAATGTATTTATAATATCAATGTAGTTTGGTATATTGCTTCCCAGTGTTTTGTTTTTTAGTATCTTAACACCCACCCCACAGACTCAGTGCTGTATCTGATTAAGCTGGATCCAACATACAAAGCAGTAGCATCTCAATGCGTTTCTGATAAGTCACCTGGTCTTGATGATTCTGAGACACTGATCACTGAATGCTGGTTCCGGGCACAGGGATCCGCTTCCAGAATCTTCATGCAGGTTGATAAAGAAGGATCCCACATGAGCATGGGTAATGAATGACCTGGCAGCCTGGTCTAGAAAGGATGCTCAGAGCAGGAGATCTTGACTAAGAGCCACCCATGGCTTCAATTGTCTGGGACACACATTTGCACCAGTTGGGAAGCCCCAGAACCTTCACTGAGGAGTAGGAGTTTGGTCTCTTGCCACCACTGCCAGTCTCAGCTTCTTGGAAAGGCCAGGGACTTCGTGAGCATCTCAAACCCCTTTCTTTACTGTTCCTTTGCTAGAGTTGAAAATATAACCGAGGTGGGCCCTCTGAGGTCAGTTCTCCTGCCTCAGTGGAATCTGAGGTCTCGGCCATAGAGTCCTCATAGATGTAATTGCCCTTCACAGTGAGTAAAATAAAGTGACGTTTATAAGCTCTCCTTGCATTTATTGCCCTACTCAGTCTTCACAGAAACTATAAACCTGGCAGGTCCAAGGGTCTTATCTCCATTTGGAGGTAGGTACCTGGATGGAGCCCAGAAGATTTAGAGGATTGTGATGTCAAGTCACAGAGGAGGGCTTTTCATAGCTTGTTTCCGTCGTTATTATTTGATTTCTGTAGTATCTTGGGACTCACTTCATACTTCCCCAGCCCCCAGAGGAGTCGCATCTAGTGTGGCTTTCCCTGAACCCCATCCCTATCAGAGGCTCTGGGTGAAATGAGTTTCCTGCTGGAAATTATTGGGAAAATTTGTGTTATTGGGAAAATTACCTCACTCTTGGAGACTCTTAACTTCCTGAGTATTGAACAGGTCCTCCAAAAACAAGCAGGTTTTGTGGCACTCAGCATTTCCCGAAACCTTTTAGTTTTTAACCTCATGATGCATTTAGAGGAGAGGATAAAGAATACACTTCGGGAAATTCTGTTCCAGAGCCATGGGTACCTCGCTAAGGCTAAGACTCAAGGACTGTCCTTCCTTCATCCTAGATTCCCCTGTGTTGAGTATAGTAAGAACTCAACACATTGTTGAAGATATTAGATTTCATTGGTCGAAGGCCTTGGAATTATCCACAGTACACCGTGTCTCAAGTAGACCGCTCCATTGTGTCTCTACCTGTCGATGCACTTGTCCAACACTCATTATCATTTTTGGATCAGAAAATACCATCCTAGTAGAACCAAGAATGGTCCATGCTACAGAGAAGTGTGTTGTGGGTTGTGAATTCCAGTGATCATGGCGTTGAGCAGACTGTGGCTTATACTTTATCTCATGGCCCTGACTTGAGGAACAGACCACACTTTAGATTCCCATATGATCCAGCAAAATAGAGACCTATTCAAGAATGAAGTGATTTAGAAATCCCACACCCCTCTCATGAGTCAGCAAGAGTAAGTCCTGCACGTATGAGTGCTTCTTAAAGCTTTACTCTAACCTCAGAAAGTCCTTATCATACAGATGAGGACAGTAAGGCTCGGGGAACCCTGCCGTCACTCTGGACAGTTTTGACTCCTCATCATAACTCCCACTCAGAGCTCTGTGATCTTGTGCAAGTTAAGTCACCTTTCTGGGCTTCTGTTTCCACACCTGTGAAACCGGGATGATGATATTACTTCCTGCTAACATTGTCATGAAGAATAAAGGAGTCAACACACATAAAATGCTTAGAACCAGGTACTGAAAGCACTTGATAAGAATGAGCTGTTATGTAATACATACAATTTTCTCACACCTACACAGCACATATGCACACACACACACACAGCCTAGCCTCACTCAGCTTATTCAGCAAGACTGTTCCAGGTGACATTTAACTATTTCCAAAGATCAACTCCACTTTCCATGAACAACGATTTTCCTTCATGAAGCTTATTCGGGGGTGTTGTGTTGCCTCCTCTGAACATAGTTCTCATAAGAGGAAACCAAAAAAAAAAAAAAAAAAATTGGCAAATAAATCTGGTTAGAGTAAGTGAGCCACATCACTCGATGTCTACTTTGAAGGAGAAAATAGTCATTTCAGTTTGCAAATTATTGTCTCTTTACTTCATTACATACCAGAAGGGAGTTTGGGATGAGAGGTCTAGAAAGTATAACAAAACCACTACAAATTATTCTGTAGCATTTAGCATTTAATTTAAAATAACCAGGAAAACAACTAATTGAAATGCTCAGTGTGACTTTTTTTTTTTTTCATGCAACAGTATCTTGACTGAGTTTTCCAAATTACTAAAAGCATTCAGGCATTTCTGGGAATTTGGACCTAGTAACCCTTTAGCTCTTTTTATTTAGAGTTCTGGCATTTTTTCACTAGTGTCAAATACAATAATTAGTTTTCACAGATATTGAAATTGTTAGAGTAACTGCTAAACACATTTCCACATTTGGCCCTCCAAGACAAAGTTTGTAAGATTTGTGAGCTGTGAACAGTAACTTTACTTGGCCTGACAATTGTCTAAGAGATGCATCCTCAGTGAATGAGAGAGGGAAAACAGTGAAATGAGACGTCAGAGTCATTGCAATTTGAATTGTGGACAACCGTAATCCCTGAGTTCTGTGTAAATTAGTCGTCATAGATTGAAAACAAACAAACTCGAAGAGATAAACCTCACACTCACTACAGCCAATTAGATATTCAACGGAAAATTCTCAGTTTTTAATATGTGACAAAATCACATAAATACGTATGTGTTGGCATCAGCAGTTTTGACAGATGTGGCTTAAAAACAGGAGAAATGCACAAACAGATACAGGCAATTCTAATGTGGCCTAAGCCAATAGTGAGAAGTATTAACAGCATGCCAAGTCTTTGCTCCGAAGAGAAGTGACTGCCATGTAAACAGAGTTGGAGTGTAGACGGAGTCAAGTAATGAGCTTCTAAGAACTGGAAATGTACAAATGTAGTTAATTTATGATAAAGTGCAAATTTTCTCTGTGGGTAATTGCTATGGATTAAATGTTTGGGGGCGCCTGGGTGGCACAGTCGGTTAAGCGTCCGACTTCAGCCAGGTCACGATCTCGCGGTCCGTGAGTTCGAGCCCCGCGTCAGGCTCTGGGCTGATGGCTCAGAGCCTGGAGCCTGTTTCCGATTCTGTGTCTCCCTCTCTCTCTGCCCCTCCCCCGTTCATGCTCTGTCTCTCTCTGTCCCAAAAATAAAAACGTTGGAAAAAAAAAAAAATTAAATGTTTGCATCTCCTCAAAATTCATTTGTGCAAACTCTCATCCCCAGTATGATTGTATTTGGAGATATGGCCTTTGGGAGGTAATTAGGTCATGAGGGCGGAGCCTTCACGATGGGATTAGTGCCCTTAGAAGAAAAGACACAGAGAAATTGAGGAAGGACAGCCATCAGGCCAGTGTGTAGGTCTGATCCTGGGTCCGAGAGAAGGGAAGGAGGGCAGACTGAGTGGATGTATCTGAGACTGTCAGGCAGTTCTGAGGAAATTCAGCAATGCTGTCAGGGAATCCTTGAGCCCAAACCGGCCATCCCAGGAGTCATGAGTGCCTCGGGAATGGTGCTGCCTTGGTGTCCTTTTTGTGCTCAGTAACTGGATGGGAGTAGCGTGTGAATGCACGGCCTTGGTAAGAAATGTGGCAATGGGTTTTGGTTTGTAATTGCTGGGTTTGTTGTTGTAAATACTCCCTTTAGTTAGAAATCTGAGAAGTGCATCTTCATGGCTACCACAGAGATGTATACAAAATTTTAGCTCAATGAATGAAGAAGGAAGGAAGGAAGGAAGGAAGGAAGGAAGGAAGGGAGGAAGGGAGGATGGAAAGAAGGAAGGAAGGAAAGAAGGAAGAAGGGAGGAAGGAAGGAAGGAAGGAAGGAAGGAGGGAAGGAAGGAAGGAAGGAAGAAGGAAGGGAGGGAGGGAATGAGGGAAAGAAGGGAGGAAGGGAAAAAGGAAGGAAAGAAGAAGGGAAGGAGAGAGGGAAGGAAGGGAGGAAGGAAGGAAGGAAAGTTGATGGGAGGAGGGAAGGAAGGTTGAGAGGAAGGAATGAAGGAATGAAGGAAAGGAAAAAGGAAGGAAGGAGGGAGGGAAGGAGGAAGGAAGGAAGGAAGGAAGGAAGGAAGGAAGGAAGGAAGGAAGGAAGGAATTACTAACTCATATTTATGTACCTGCCTATTCCTCCAGGTTTATAGCCTCACTTTTGTCTCTATTAGCTATTTTTTTTATTGAGCATCTATTATGTGCAAAGTAATTTACGTGTAATGCCTCATTTGATTCTCATAGAAACTCTAGGTACCATTATTATCCATCTCAATTTCATAGATGAGGAAAATGAGGTTCCAAATAGGTTATGTAATTTTCCCAAGCTCAGAAGCGACCAAGTGGAAGCTCTCTGTTTTATAAAGTTTGTACTTAAACTTACACCCTTAGCTGTTAATGCTCTGTGTTATTAATGTCTAGTGAATACAGGTACAGAGAGGTGCACTGCCCCGTAGAGGAAGCTTCTGAAAATAGCAAGGAACCGGGGCATAGGAATGCATCCCAGACTTAGGCAGGTAATGAAGATATTCATCCATGAACGTGTAGTGATCATTCCTTCATTCTTCCATTCATCATTGGACATCTATTCATTTGTTCATCGACTCAGCGAACACTTATCAAATGCCTTTACATGGGCTGAGTTTTAGTCTCTATGTCCTTGGGGCACTCACTGTCCACACTGTCCAGTACAGTAAGCAACATGGGGTTATTAAGCATCTGAAGTGTTGGTGGCCAAATTGAGACGTGCTCTGAGTATAGAATATACATGTGGTTAGTAATGGGAAAAAATTATAAAAGCAATCTCATGAACACTCTTTGTATTACATATTGAAATGGTTATTTTGGGTTATGGAAAGTTAAATAAAATATATTTTTAAAATGCATTTTAAAACTATTTTTAAAATTGATCCCACCTGTTACTTTTTCATTTTTTTTTTTCATGTAGCCACTAGACAATTAAAAATGCACCTGTGGCTCATAATTACCTGCCACAGTGCTAGTCTACCGAATGGTAAATACAAGCATTTCAATAGTACAGAGCAAGGGCCAATAGACTGCGGGGTGTACCTACACAATGGGCCATTTGAACTGGTCCTTGACGAAGGAGTTGGATTTCACCCAATGGATGGATACCTGGGAGAATGGCATTCCAGGTGGGTAACACAGCACAGACAAAACTGTGGAAAAGTTGCATCCAGTGATTTAGGGTTAGGATTCTGCATAAGGCTGGGTTCTCTGGGAAGCAGATTCTGAGCTGGAGTTTAGCATATTTATTTAGTAAAGCTCTTGTTTATTAAAATGTGCCCTTGGCTTCAAGCAGTATTTGATTGAATATGGGCTGCCTGGAGAAGGGGCAACACCTTGGGTCTAGTGCCTCTCTGCTGCTGATGTGCAGGAAATCCCTGATGGGACCAAAACATGAAGACCTGTCCACAGAGGCCATGCCCATCGGCTGGGGTAGCAAGACCTTCCTTGCGAGGCAAGCTAGGTGGAATATCACTGTGTTCCCTTCAGTTGTCTAGAAAATAGAGGACAGAGCACTCCGCGAAGTGACTCCTTCCTTACTCCACGCTCAGGGCACAGGGTCTCACATTAGCTGAGTGGGTGGGAAGAGGATCGAGTCTCTGTGACGTCAGGTGGGCACTTTGGAGTTTGTATAAATTACAACCAAGGCAGTGGTGAATTTGTATGTGTAATGCATTTACCCATGGCCCCTAGAGTACACTAGAAGACAATTTCTTGGTGTTTAAAAGATTATCCTTTTAATAATTCATTGATCTTAACAACACAATACATCAATGGTTTACACCAAAGGCATGTTTTATCTGCAATGCACTTCTAAATTGAAAGGTACCATAAAATGGCACTTAACTTTCGGAATCCTTATGTTATCTAAAGCTCAGTTTCATATTTATTTGATGATAACGAATATCCTGTCTACTTTATTATCCAGTGCAAGCTCTAATTTAAGAGCTCAGGAATAAATGAGGCAATGCCTGTAGGTGGGTGGCCTGTGGGTGTGCGCGTGCGCGTGGGTATGTGTGTGTGTCCTAGAGTATGTATGCAGGGTTGACCTTATAAGTTTACTCACAGCGGTTTTGCATCAAACGGCACTCATAAAGTGAAACACATTTGCATTCTTGTCTCAACTGACCCATTTGGTGTGAATGCGTGTAAATTTTTTTTTAACGTTTATTTATTTTTGAGAGACAGAGACAGAGCACGAGCTGGGGAGGGGCAGAGAGCGAGGCACACAGAATCTGAAGCAGGCTCCAGGCTCTGAGCGCTCAGCACACAGCCTGATATGGGCCTCGAACTCACAAACTGTAAGATCACGACCTGAGCTGAAGTTGGATGTTTAACCAGCTGAGCCATCCTGGCGCCCCTTGGTGTGAATGCGTTCAAAAGAATACTGTTTCTCCATTCTTAACACTTCTGACACCAAATATGTGGCATTTCCACACCAAGCAATTTCCTGACTCTCTGAACACCAACCGGGTGTCCTACAATTTAATTCAGTCCCAACACTAACTACCCAGAGTGAGAGCAGATTCCACATGTTAGGGCTGAGGCCCACAAGACCACACTTCAGATGCCAGTTACAAGCCGTGGGTCCCCTGGTTGCACATCTTTCTGTCTGACTTGTCTATAAATTGAAGAAGGGTTCTCATGACCCCTGCCCCAGGTTTGATAATTTTCTAGAGGGGCTCAGAGAACTCAGGGAAACACTTTACTTACATTTACTGGTTTATTATGGAGGATATTCTGAAGGATACAGATGAAGAACCAGATGAAGAGGTACATAGGGTGAGGTGTGGAAGAGTCCCAAACACAGGGTCTTCTGTCCTTGTGAAGATGGGATGTACCACCCTCCTGGCACATGGGTTTGTTCACCAACCCAGGAGCTCTCTAACCCCTGTGCTTTAGGGATTTTTACGGAGGCTTCATCATATAGGTATGATCAATTTTTATTAACTCAATGTCCAGTCCCTCTCCTCTCCCTAGAGGGCTGTAAGTTCTAAGCTCCTAATCATGGTCGTTCTGGTTCCCACCTTCCATGCTGAGGCCATCCACAAGCCCACCTGGAGTCACCTCGTTAGAACCAAAGATGCTCCCATCTCCCGGGACACTCCAAGGGAATAGAAGCTGTGGGTGAGCAATCAGAGCCCAAGATCAAACAGTAGAACAGCAGATACTCCTAGCACCTCCATGGTTTAGGAAATTAACAAGGGTTTTAGCAACTGTAGATTAGGAAACAGGGCAGACACCAAATATATATTTCTTATTATGTCACAGCATTCCTTTGACAACATGGGCGTGGACCTACAATCTGCTCTTCTGACAAAAACAAAGGAGATTGTTGTTTTCAGCGTAACTAGAATTGGAAGTAGCCAGATTTCTCTTTCCTTTCACTTGTTCTTCTTGGTGCCACTATTTCCTGGCACCTGGCATTCTGGGTGATGGATGTGTGTACAAGTGATTCTGAGGGCAGAACAGTCACCAGTGTCCCCCACTGACGAAGAAGGAAGGTGGAAACCTGTGTATATGGTCAGTGTGGCCGCCTCTCCCTGCCTCTACTGCCCCATCCTGCTGTGCTCTCTCTTACTCTCTGTGGCCCAGAAGCGTGGCCCTGCCTCCACGTCCCCAAACAGGCCATGATCTATCCCAGCCCAGTGCCTTTGCACCTGCAATTAATTCTGCCAGGAATGTTTCTCTTTGCCTTTCAGGTCACAAATTTCTACCTGTTCCTCTGTTGAATTGCTAGTGCCACCAGAAAAAGCCTTGTCTGATGCGCGGATCAGGTCTGAAGGTCACAGGTCCCACAGCACCGCCCTTTCTCATGGCACCCCCCACCCTCTCACCAGTGTCTGTCCCCAGGAGGGCAGAGCCACACTTGTCCAAAACGTAGCTGAGTGCTTGCCACATAGAAAATACGACTATGTGACTGGCCATAAGAATAAACGAAATACCACCGACAGGCCAGACAGAATAAACTCTGGAGTTGGGTTTTACTTGGATGTTGATGATTTTTACTGCAAGAATTTCAGCAAATTGGTGAGGCCACAAGGCAGCCTGCCCGGGCTCGTGGAACACAGGGACGGTGATATAGAGAAGACAGGGAGTGAATTCTATCAGAAAACCTGGGGAAGCTAAGAGATAGGGAAATAACTTCAGAGGCAGGTAGAATTGAAAAGAGTATTTTTATTTTTTTTTCAGTTTCCCAGAATAAATAAGCTTTAAACATGTTTGTACACTGCCAGGAAGTAGCCATTTGAGAAGATGTGATTGAAGACGCAAGAAAAAGAGAAGGTAATTGATGGGGCGACGTCCCCGAGGAGACGTGAGGGATGAAATCAACAGTGTGGGTCAAGAGGTGAGGCTGGGAGAGGCCAGCGCCGAGGCAGGTGATATTTCTGCCCAGCCTTTCAGCTTTTGTGCGGAAGAGTGAGGAAAGCATCAATCACTTCCTTTCTAGCTGGGTAAATGCCAAGAAATTCTACGGCAGAAACTTCCCCAGGCAGGAGGCTCGGAATTAATTGTGAGGATTAAGCATAAACCAAAAGGAGCAGGCAAGCCCTAAGCACTAAATCCCAGGAATAGGGCCCTTTCAGATCAAGAAAATGCATCTGAGAATGGTCTGGCAGCCCAGGATGCTGAGAGAAATCTCGAGGTACCTACCGGCAGATCACATCAATGCCCCCTCCTAAGATTGTTTCACATGGGCCAAAATGTACATTGATTTTTTTTTTTTTCTGTGATTACACTTCCAGAAAGAGAACATGATCTTTGGAATCTGTTTGGGGAATAAAAATGCCTGTGCAGGAGGAAAGGATATTTTTTGACCTTCTGCTGGCATTGTCTTGTTCTTGTCACAGCTTGTTTGTGAGCAGTACAAGGGCCCCAAACCAGGAATATCCTTGCAGCCTTTCAAATATGATTTACCTGATTAACAAAATATTGGTGGAATAGAGAGGGCTTGCCTGAGGGTGTGTGTGTGTGTGTGTGTGTGTGTGTGTGTACAAAATGAGGTTCTTGGGTAGTCAGGGAGTGGGGGTGAGGGCAAACTGACCTTGTGCTTTATCTAGGACAATGGTAATGGGCTGAGGTTGCAGGGAAAAATAATACAAATATTTGGTGAGCAGACAAATACATGGGTAAATACAAGAATGAATGGATCAAAGAATGAACGAAACTACTCACTGCTCTATGGGCTCTAGAAGGGTTTCCTCCCCAAAGATAGTACTTAAATATCATTACATCATGAATAAATGAATAACAATCAGCAGCCAACAAATATTTATTGGATTATATGAGTCAATTTCTTAGAAACACTTAACATAGAATTTTGCATGTATGATGTGCAATTTGAGTGCTAACCAGATAAAACGGACATCAAATATATACCAAGCCCTGTGCCAATTGCTAGGATATTATTCAGAGTAAGACAGACACAGGCCCTCCCCTCATGGAATACAGAATCCAATGGATGGCTTCCCTGAACTTGTAGGACATCATTTCCACCTCTTCCGTCTGCAAACAGATTTTCTGTATCGATACCTTCCATGTACATGACTCATAATCCTCCTGGAAAATCTGAGCGGTGTTAGCGACCTCATTTTCAAATCTCAGGGATCTGACCTAGATCTCTGCAATTTCCTCCAGTGACTTGCCCAAGGTCACACAGGTATTAGGTGGCAGAGCTAAGAATTCACACACAAATCTGTCTGATTCCCAACCTTGGGCCATTTTCCTTTATTATACTGCCTCTAATTTGCCCATTTTAAAGTAGGAAAGAACTGAAAGGCTCATGTTGATGGATTTGATGTGATTTGTAAAAAATTAAGAGACTGCCATTTTTCATAATAGCCATAAACTTTACACATCCACATGCCTTACCCCCTTAAAACCAATAGAACACAGCTCTCTCTGTTCTGAGAGTATTCCCCTTCGATGCTAAAAATTATCAAACCTACTGGGAAGAACAGTTCCCTGGGGATTTGCTTTATAAAATAAACAGAAATCAATTTTGACTTGTTTTCTAATCTTGATAAATGAAGCCAGGTTAGGAAAAAGAAGTCCCAGCACTACTCGAGGATCATTTTGCCAGGATGCATTGGTCTTTGACAAGCAATTAAGAAGCCCTCTGATTGTGGCTGGCAGTGCCACGGCTCAGCACACTCCTGATTAATTCTCATTTTCATTCTTTCCTTGGGATTTATTTACTCATTTCACCTGGAATGTGTTTAGCTTCTTAACCTCCCCATCCCCCCTTTCCTCACGTGCTTCCTTGCTTGGCTCCTTCCAACTTCACCTACCCATTAATCAAAGCCATGTTCATTCCTGCTGGAAAAGTACCATACAATCCTGGCATTGATTCATTGTGTTTGTGTTTTCATTCATTCATTCATTCATTCATTCATTTTCTATTTCACCTAGTTGGCCTTCTTTATTTCCATCTAGATATACTTTTGAAACCCATCTGTCTGCCTTGGGGGATGCTCAGTAGGGAGGGGGTTCATCTGATGTGAGCTATTAACAGCATGTTTTGAAATACATACCAATGAGAAGTCTGAAGTCTGGACATAATTGAAGCGTCTTGGAGCTACAAGAGATGGAATCAACATCTTAATCTTTGTCTTCATGGAGGTCAACAATTGAATCCTGTTTCTAGCGTAAGCACAGAGTGTGCATCTTTCATTATTTCTTTTAATCCTTGCAACAACCCTACAAAGCAGGTAATGGTGGCCTCACTTTGTAGACAAAGGGAGGCTCAGAGAATTTAAATCACATGAGCAGTTAGTGGTGAAACCATCCCTCAAGCCTCTGTCTGCTGAATTATTAACAGGATAACCCACAGCAGACACTGATTCACGTGTGGCATCGACAATAAGAGCAGTGCTGGACACCTTCACTGCAAACCATTTGACCCAGCACCTTGGTTAGGTTGACTTTGCATGACCACCCTATTGAATCGTGAGTTTCCACGAGCTGAGATCTACACCAGGCCATCCCTCTCAGTCTGCTCCACTTGGGGACAGACATGACTTGATGGGTGGTTGGCCCTATAAAGGATCTTCAAATGCTTTGCCCATCCCCAGTGGACTCCCATACATGAAGCAGGAGACCTACTTCATGGTCTCTGAATGTTTGCCCTCAGCAACACCCCCAATCCAATCCTTTCTGATTCTGAGCCCCCCAATTATTCACCCTTCTGTTTCCTTCCTCTCACCCTGAGGGCTTGAGCCCTTTCCTCATTCTTACAATGATTCTGGCTTCCTCGCCCTGGCACCCTTTGGAAAATGCTTCTCACAGTTAAGTGGCCCTGGGAGCTTTCAACTTCGAACCCAGACTCCAATATGTTTTCTCTCTTTATAGTGGTGGTTCATGTCAAGAAAATATAATGGCCATTTTTGGTGTATCATGTGTTTTATGGGCTTATGATAACAACCCTGGGATAGTCCTTAGCGCACCTTAATGAGGTTCGCTTATTATCTGTGATTCATAAACAAGAACACCAAGGTTTGGAGAGGTCATATAGATCACTGAAGACCCTACAGGTAGGAAGTGGTGAATCAGAATGGGGTCCCAGGTCTTGGTTCCGTCTACTCCAAAGCCTCTCTCCTTTTTCATCTCTTCTCTCCTGGAAACCATAGGATCCTGCGATTTTCTTCTAAATTGCTTTTTCTATTAAAATTATAACGTGTCATTAAAATATTTAAGCACACAAACTAACTGGTGTTAATTATGATATTTCAAAAGGTGACAAGCAATTTAGAGTGAGATTTGAAGGTAAAAAAAAAAAAAAAAAGACACCTAAATATAACTTGGCATCTTTCGTAATAAGTACAAATCTTTGTCAATTGTGACTTTATCTAGCCCTGATAGGCCTCAGGTCTAAATGGAACAGAACATTCTGAGTCATCAACCATTTTTACCAGGCTCAGAAGCATGTAAACAGTTTTTGGAAATTCTGGTGCTTCAGAACATTTTGGCACCCAAAGTCATTGCGTGTACCTTCTTTTTCATTTGTTTTAATATAATTTATTGTCAGATTGGCTAACATACAGTGAGTACAGTGTGCTTTTGGTTTTGGGGTAGATTCCCGTGATTCACTGCTTACATACAACACCCAGCGCTCATCCCAACAAGTGCCTTTATCCATGCCCATCCCCCATTTTCCCCTCTCCCCTGCCCCCCCCCCCCCATCAGCTGTCTTCTTATGAGTCTCCAATCTCCTCTCTGCAGGGAGGTTGAAATGATGACTTTCAATTTAAACTCACATCTCTCCGAATCCTTTGTCCTTTTACATTTTATGGTAAAATAAGGCAGAAACAAATGACCTCCTGGTAGGACGTGGTGGCCTCAGGGCGGAAGGGAGAAATATGTGTGTGGCCAGTCGTGCATGGTGGTCTTTGCTCTGCTGTTCTGTGTCGCTCAAGCCTCACCTCCTGTTAGACCATGATGTACCATGAAGCCAGTTTAACTAGCAGGCAGGGTCCACCAGAGCCAGCCTGGTCCTGACCAGCAGGGTGAGTTGACTGGCAGTCATTACTCCTTCTGGGTCCTAACTTCCCCCAAGGGGGGTGCAGCATTTGAACGGGGTGAACTAAGGTTTCCTCCAATGGCTCCAAAATTCTATGGGCTCTAACTCTAATTACTACCCTTGACTCTACCCTCTAGAAATTTCTTACCGAGTCTGTGGAGGGAATGGCAATGATTCTCCAGGGGAAGTGGGAGGAAGCAGAGGCAGCACCATCAGTGCAGGGAACTGCTGTTACTGATGGCACTTTTCCAGAACCATCTGATATGTTGAGACTGAGGAAGAAGTTGGGAATCACTGTTGTCTGGATCATCTGTAGACCAGGTTCTTTTACAGGTGATAATCTGGGGCCTAGGAAAGCTCATTAACTTGCCCAAGGTCACACGGCAATGCATAAACACTTAAGAGCAAGATGAATATTAATTAATCTTACTTTATATCTGACAGTTATTTTAAAGGAAAAGTTACCATTGAAAAAGATAAATTAGAACATCACAAAGTGAATCCTGTGTATGTATGTGTGAGAATTCTTAACAGCAAATTTTTGAAAAACACTTCTACAGGAAAATAAGAGCTCCCTGAGCAAAAATGTTCAGAAATGCTCAAAATGTGACTAAATATATCACAGACCATATAGCCCTTAGGCCAGTGCTGTCCCAACACAAATACAGTGTAAACGGCATAAAGTAAAAAGACCAGGTGAAATTAATTTGAGTGATGTACTTTAACCCACCTAAAATATTATCTAAATATCTAACATATTATCATTTCTACACATTCTCAATATAATAAATTACTGATATTTTACTTTTATGGATTAAGCCTCTGAAGTCCAATGCGCATTTATTCTACCCTTCATATCTCAATTTGGATGAGCCACATTTCCAGTGCTTAGTAATCACATGTGGCTTGTGCTTCCTCATTGCACAGGATGGAACAATTTTCTCTTCTCACTTCCTCTTTTTCCAGGTTCTATCAAAATTTATCTTTCATAAAATATTTAAATAGAATGTACTCTGGGTTTTAAAAATACACATATGAGGGGTGCCTGGGTGGCTCAGCTGGTTAAGCACTGACTTCAGCTCAGGTAATGATCTTGCGGTCCATGAGTTCGAGCCCTGCGTTGGGCTCTGTGCTGACAGCTCAGAACCTGGAGCCTGCTTTGGATTCTGTGTCTCCCTGTCTCTCTGCTCCTTCCCCACTCGTGCTCTGTCTCTCAAAAATAAATAAATATTTAAAAATATTAAAAAAATAAAAATACACACATGAGCATATATATATATATATATATATATATATATATATATGCGTATATATGTATGTCATATGTATACAGAAACACACACATGCACACACACACACATAGAGGGAGAGAGAGGGGAGAAAGCAAGTACCTTTCGACATCAGCATTTCTGGAAAGAGAATCCCTTACATTGGATTTTCTTAAACAGGTGGAGAAGTTCCTGCAGATTCCATGTTGCATTTCAGGCTTATATATTTTCAGAAGCTCTATATTCAAGGGCTTGTGGCTTACCAGACTGCCAAGGTGGCAGTGACGAGGGTACATTTAGCACAGAATTGGTTCTTAGTCCCCATTTCTCTGATGTGAGCTATCAGCTTCAAGATGTCCGTTTTTGTAGCTACATCAAAGCTTTGGCCATTTGTGCAGGAAATCCCTCAAAAGCAATCACAGACCGATTGGCACTGTACGATTTGGTATTACCATGTCCTGAGTTAAACAAATGAGAATCTTGAAAGGATATTCCCTTGCTAAAGACCTGGGGAAAGAGAAGTACAGTGACCCCAGGGTCCTTTTTGCGAAGATTTAAATGGGGGACACACATGAAAATGCTTAGTGCATGCAGGTGCTAGCTGTAGTGTCCCAGAGCTGCAGCTACCCATGGCCACAAACCTGAATGGCTTAGAACAATGGAAGTGTATTCTCTGACAGTTCTGGAACCCTGCAGTGGAGGGTCAGCTAGGCCATGCTTTCTGTGGAGACTCTGGGAGATAATCCTTCCTTTTCCTCTTCCAGCTTCTGGTGGTACCCAGCCATCATTGGCATTCTTTGTAGGAGTTCTTTTTTTCTTTTTTTTAAGTTTATTTATTTTGAGAGAGAGTGAGCACAAGTGATGAAGGGGCAGAGAGAGAGGGAGAGAGAGAATACCAAGCAGGCTCCATGCTGTCAGAACAGAGCACCGATGCAGGGCTCGAACTCACAAACTGCAAGATCATGACCTGAGCTAAAACCAAGAATTGGAAGCTTAAGTGACTGAGCCACAGAGGCGCCCCCCCTGTGCATTCTTTGTCTCGCAGATGGCATCACATCAGTCCCTGCATCTGTTTTCACATGGACTTTTGTCTCTTTGCCCTGTGTCCTCTCCTTTTTATAAGGATACCAGCCATTGGATTTAGGGTCCACCCTAATCCAGTATGACCTTATTTTAATTATATCTGCAAAGATCTTCTTCCCAAGTAAGGTCCCATTCTGAGTTTCTGGACAGGCATGGATTTGGGGGAGGACACTATTCAACCTGGCATGGCTCTCACTAAATTCCCTCCTGAGGTCTGTCACTCAAGTTCAGTGGGTCACGTCTACCCCCAAAATCTCCTCAGACACTTAATGTGGACTGTTGACTTTGGAAACCGAAATGGGATGCAATGATCACCTGATACAGTGGAGTCCTTTATTTGAAAGGAATTTGTATCACAATGAAGGCCAAAAAAGAAAGCAGAGCAAAACATCCTGTGTGTTTACCTGTGTCCCCTTCCTCTTTGCTCTTCACTAGGCTCCCGGACGTCTTCCTTAGCCTCCCTAACGCCCCATAATCCATGCCCTCTTTAATTGTAATCCCTTTATTGTATAGACCAAGGCTGATAATGCTTATAGATACAGTGGCTTTCCCCAGAATCACACAACAACTCGGATCTGAGCCTTGCTTCAGCCACAAAGTGTCCAGACACTCAGTCCATCTCTGTTGCTAACAGGGATGAGCGGCAGGGATCCGTGGTATGTTTTTCTTTGGAAAAGGCAGAACAAAACATTCCATACGGGGCAAGTTTTCTTCTTCTATTTTACAAAATTATAAAAGAAAGTTCATGGTGAGGTCAAAGCCATGACAACATCCGTGCTTCCTCTGTGGAGTTTCTGTTTCCAAGTAGGGGAAGAGATGGGAGTAGGCACCTTTGGGTCAGTGTGGAAGGAGGGAGTCCTTTCTCTCAAGGACTCTCAAGGACTCTGCTCTCAGTGTCTCCTTCCACAGCACGTCTGGGCCATGGTCTGTGTCATTCCCATTTTTCACAAGTATTTTGGGTATTTATTTTTCCCTCAAAGTAGACAAAGTGTGTCTTTGAACCCAAACCATGGTCTAAGCCTTCCAAATTCCTCTCTTAAAAATTGTAGCTCCTTTGAAAAACATTTTAATTAATATCCTTCATTTTTTAGAGCAGTTTTAGGGTTGCAGAAAATTGAGCAAATAGTATAGAGTTTCCATATACTCCTACTACCCCACTCATAGCTTCCCGTGGGTTGGACAAATGTGTCATAGGATGTATCTGTCATTAAAGTTATCACACAGAATAGTTTCACTGCCCTAAACATCCCCTATGCTCCACCCTTTCATCCTCCTTTCGCCCAAACCCCTGACAACCACTGATCTTTTTACTACCTCTATAGTTTTCTCATTTCCAGAAGGTGATAGAGTCATACGGTATGTAGCCTTTTCAGACTGGATTCTTTCGCTAAGAAATCTGCATGTAAGTTTTCTCCGTATCTTTTCTTGGTCTGATTTCTTATTTCTTTTTAATTTTTTTTTCAACATTTTTTAAATTTATTTTTGGGACAGAGAGAGACAGAGCATGAACAGGGGAGGGGCAGAGAGAGAGGGAGACACAGAATCGGAAACAGGCTCCAGGCTCTGAGCCATCAGCCCAGAGCCTGACGCGGGGCTCGAACTCACGGACCGCGAGATCGTGACCTGGCTGAAGTCGGACGCTCAACCGACTGCGCCACCCAGGCGCCCCTCTTATTTCTTTTTAATCACTGAATAATAGTCTATTGTGTGGGTATTCCAAGTTACTTTTCATGATTTCAACCTAATAGTAAAATTTCGATCTCTGTACCTGAAAGCCAGATCTACAGTCAGATTAGAGGGTCTCTCATGGACACAGTCTTTCTTTCTGTGGGCCACCAATCAGGTCCACACCATTTCCCCACTGGCTTGCCCTTGTGTCTGACAAACACCAGGACTTATGCCCTAAGACCCATCTAGAAAATTGTGTATTTTGCTTAATTTAAAACAATATATTTTGGGGGGGAAATAAAATATATGTTGGATTTATTGTGCTCATGATTCTATTGGACCACATTAGTCTAGAGAAGAATCCCAAAGAAAGAGGAATTAGGATTTAGAAGAAGATAGACCAGTTTTTAAATCAAGAAAGAAAACAAAAACATACGGAACCTTGACATTTCTCAGGATATTACCCCATGGTTGCCACAGATGATGAAGAGATAGAATGTAAAAGAAGAGGTAGCTTCCTGTGGAATTAAAATTCCAGAATGTTCCAGAAAGTGCCAGACATGGGACCAAATAGGACTGGCTAGTAATGAAAATTCCACCCACATGGACTGGGTTGCTAACCATATGGCTGGTGCAGCTCATGGAGCTCTAAAGCACTTACAGTCACCTTTCTGCAATGGACATGGACCACAGGTTAGCACAGGGGCCACCCAACCAACAGCCCTGGGAAACAGAGAAATTCTTTTTGGAAACACATGTTTTTTTAACTTTCAGAAGTCATATAATTTCATTTTCATTTTTAAATAATTCAGACAAACAGAAGTCCCTGTTTTCCTCCCTGCAACTATATCCCTCTCTTAAGAGGTAACAGCCATGATTAGTTTGATGGCCATCCTTCCAGAGCTTTTTCTGGACATTTAGATCCACATATGTATGTCCGTTGATACATAGTGGTTTGTGATGTGGGTGAGCTATACATAACAGAGATACTACTCTGTGCAATTTTCTGCAATTTGCATTTTATTATTTTTTAATTTTTTTAATGTTTATTTATTTTTGAGAGAGTCAGAGTGCAAGTGGGGGAGGGGCAGAGAGAGAGGGAGACACAGAATCTGAGGCAGGCTCCAGGCTCTAAGCTGTGAGTGCAGAGCCCGACACGGGGCTCGAACCCACGAACCGCGAGATCATGACCTGAGCTGAAGTCCGGTGCTTGACTGACTGAACCACTCAGGCATCCCTGCAATTTGCATTTTATTTTCAAGTCCTCCTGAACAACCCCATAGTGGTCTTTCATGTTGGTGTGTTTACACCTGATGTACAGATGAGATGATCAGGTGTTTCTTCCCAACTTTTGCCATTACACATGTGGTGGTTGTATTCATGTTCATCAGTATCTGGCCTTTTTCTACTTTCTGGAAGTGGAGATTGTATTCCCCTGCCTTCTTGATGTTAGCCATCACGATGTCGCTGGATCCAACCGCCGAAATGTGTGTGCAAGTGGCATATGTCACTTCTAGACCAAAGCACGTAATTGTTGGTGCTCAATCTTCTAATCCCTTAAGACGCTGCCACTTTGGTCCCCTGGGTCCCTGGGTGTCTATGATCCTCAGAATCCTACTGCTGACTGCACAGGCATGGGGCATAGGCAACAAATAAATCCTTGTGGTTCAAAGTCACAGAGAATTTAGAGTTCTTTGTTATTACCACATAGCCTAGCCTCTTCCGGCTGATACCCACGGCAGTGAGCAGCTTGTGCATGTTTCTTCCTGCACAACTGACAGCATTTTCCAGGAATGAGTATCTATGACAAAGTCAAAACATTACATTGCTTTTAAGCATCTTCTTATCCATCAAGCCCCTACCTTTTGTCCCTTGGCTCCTCTGCATCTCTTGACTTTAGGCTCCTCTCTATTATTTATTCATGGTTTATTAGATAAATGTCCCCCCCCCAGACAAACCGGGAGCTCCCTGGGGTCTGCCGGTTCCTTTGCCCATGTCTCCAGTGTTAGCAATTGTTTCGTTAAACTCTAATCTCCAAGCTAATCCCTGCTGGCAAATGTGTTCTGTCCTCTAAGAAGGCTCCCAGGCTCCAAGTCTCAAACCACTAAACAGGCCATGCAGGTGTTTAGTGGTGCTTATTGCTGGTCACGTGATACTGTTATTTCTTTCTCCACATTTCCAGTATGATTCACACTACAAAAAAGGATTACCTTTCGGTTTGGGAGGTACTAAATTAGAGTGTAGGATTTCCAAAGCCTTATTTCTTCTTCAGAGCACAGCAAGGGTGTTCATTCTGACCTCAAGGGCCAAGGATACTGCAGGCTTCCCCAGTCGATGAGTTTATTCAGCTCTGACCTGTGCAGCCAGTGGGGCAGCAAATGGGGTGGGAGTTTCTTTGAGGCTGGTATGCGCTCCACCAGAAGTTAGCAGTGGGGGAAAGCTGCTGAGGTTGATGTAAACTCAGAGCTCAGCCCCGTTGCCAGGACAAAGCCAGTCGCTCACTTCCCAGCTGTGGCCCCTGGGGTGGGGGGACCTGAAATGCTATGTTGATGGAAAGCATAAGAAGATCAGAACAAAATCAGAGCTTCGAGCGCTCTGTAACTGAATCCCAGAGCCTCCCTGAGTGCTGAGACCCTTTGCAGCTTTCATTCGCTTACACATTTCATTGAGGCATGTGGCCTAAGTTGATTTGTGCAGAAAAACACATTTCTGCCAAAAGAGGAGAGCCGGGCCTATGGCAGCTTTCAGGAAGATTTGTCCTGTCAGCGAGGTGTCACCCCTGTGCCTCTCCCCCCTCACAAAGCTGCAATGGGTCCCTGACGTCCACGGCACCGCCCCTCACCTCTCTTATGACAAAGGGACCTGGAAGAACACTGCAGAGGCTCACATCTGCTCCTGGATGTTGCTCTTGCTTGCTCTACTGTCCTGGAAAAATCCTTCCTCCTCTCCGACTCCATGGCTTTTTCTGGGAAGCAAGGTTGTACCGGTGCCTACCCTAAAGGATGGCCATCAGGATTCAGTGAGCTAACCCCAAACAGATGATAAAGATGTTCTGAGGTTCCTCCGGGGAGCAATGCTCAGGCACGATGACGCGGGTGGCACCCGGTAACCATGGCATTCAGACAGTGTCATCCTTCCTGTGCCCCCTCACTCGCTGCCATACAGCGTCTGTGGGGCCTGGGTCCCCTCACACCCATGCTCCAGGCTCCTGCCCCGGAGTCCTGATTTTTGCCCCCAAACTCCCCAGGGCATTCCATCATCGGCTTGCTTGGGGCTGCCCCCACCAGCCAGTGTCCTGGAGCCTGAGCTATGCCCAGCACTCCGGCCTCGTCCAGCCTTTCTGGACTTGAAGATGCTTCTCCTGAATCTTTGGTGCTGTGACTCGCGACTCAGTCGTGTCCAGTCCACTCCCTCATCCTGCAGCCCACAGGGCCCCCCAGCTCTTGTCACCCCTGTTCCACAGATGCCCCTGCCCTCTCTTTGTGGTCCCATCCTGCAGTTGCCATGGTTACCCGTGGGGGAACAGCTTTTCTTCTCTACTCTTCTCCCCAAATCTCCAGCCGGCTCCCCCCAACCCAGTCCTGTCTGTGTCCCTCCTCTGAGACTTTTCTATGCCCTACCTCTGTGTTAACTTGTGGCTTTTCACATTCCTGTTTTTCCTTAACTGTATAGCAAACTCATGGAGGGTGGGGGATTGACATTACTGGAACCCTCCATCATACATCAAAGAAACTGAATTTGTGCCAGCTGAATTAAAATACCCTACTCCACCCTAACACCTCTGTGGGTCTCCACAACACATAGGTGAGGCCCAGACGGTTATGAAATTGATGCATGAATGAATGCAAACAGGCCAACACTTTCTCAAATAACTGGGGGGTCTTTGAATCTAGTGCAAAATCCTCTGCTAGGTCAGAACATTCTTTGAAGTAGATGAGTGATTAATATGAAAGACAGGAAAGTAAATAAAATAGTTCGATTAAAATACTCTTAGCTGATATACTTCATTGACCCCGGGGAGGAAGAAACCACCTATAATTCGCATCTTCTATTATTGCATTTAGGGGCAGCGGTACCTAAAAATCATGTCTCTTCAAATGTTTGTTGTCTCAGCATTGTAAGATCTGTATTTAGTCCTAATTCAGAAGATGTGAAATTGAAGGTAGGGCTGAGGAATCTCATCATCTGCACTGGTGAATGAGACCCTCTGAGTCTATGTTGGTTTAATTGAAAACTAACAAAACAAACAAACAAACAAACAAACAAACCTCCGTAGAAATGGAACTTAGACTTTAAAATGGTCCAAAAAGTGTTTTATGACAGAAAGTGAATTGGAGTTTAACCTTTTTATCCAAAGGGCAGGTAGTTGGCCTAAAGAGAGAGGGGGTCCCGTAGAGTATTTTGATATCTGGGGAGATGTGTGTGTTGCTGGCTAATCCCGCACATCCATGGATATTCAGACAGATGCACATGTTTTTCTAGCCACATACTGTGCCTTGACCCCATGCACTTAGAGCTTTTCTTTCCCCACTATAGGTCTGCCCCCTGACTCCCCCTGCCACCCCCAGGGCTGTAATAAAGGGGACAGGGGGGAAATTGAGGTCTTCACTATTACAGCCATCTGTGAACAAAGTTCATGAGGTAGTTGGGGGGAAACAGGTCTAAAAGTGGCAGTACTTCCCTGGCCGGCAGAGCAGGTAAACCAAGGCACAAGATATTAGGGTTGACAAAAACACTGTGTGATGAGTGAGGCTGTGGATGGGAGGGGAGCTTTTAGGATGGGCAGCCCTCCCATGAGCAGACCCCGACATAAGGGTTCAAGGGCAGTTATTTATTTGGGAGATGGGGAAGCTACAGGTGGAAGATTAGGGGGTTGACACAGGGAAGGGAAGGCAACTAGCTAGTGAAGCTCATAAAATGGTAACCAATGGGGGCCAATGGAGCCCAGTCTTTAAGGGGAACACTAAGAAAGTGCATTAAGCAAGTTCAAAGATATTCTACCCAAGGGCCAAGGGAGCCCTGGGGGATTTATACCCCACCTTGCTGTCAGTCTTTGTTTAAAAGCTGGCAGGGGCACCTAGGTGTCTCAGTCGGTTATATGACTGACTCTTGGTTTTGACTCAGATCATGATCTCATGGTTCATGGGTTCGAGCCCCAAGTCAGTCTCCTCACTGACAGTGTGGAGCCTGCTTGGAATTCTTTCTCTCCTCTCTCTCTCTTTCTCTCTCTCCTCTCTCTCTCTCTCTCTCCTTCTCTCTCTCTCTCTCTCTCTCTCTCTCTCGCAATCAATCATTCAATCAATAAAGCTGGTGGGGCACCTGGGTTGTTCAGTCAGTTAAGTATCTGACTCGTGATTTCAGCTCAAGACATAATCTCATAGTTTGTGAGTTCAGGCTGTGTGTCAAGCTCTGTGATGACACTGCAGAGCCAGCTTGAGATTCTCTCTCTTCCTCTCTTCCTGCCCCTCCCCTGCTTGTACGCTCACTCTCTCTCTCTCTCTCAAAATAAATAAATAAGCTTAAAAAAAAAAAGCTGGCAAAGCATAAGCTAGAGGAGGCAGTGCGGCATTGGAAGAACAATGACTCATCTAAATGTTCTCTTCCCATGAAATCCAACAGCCACGCTCTTTCATATTTACCCAGAGGAGTTGAAAACTTAGGTCCACATGAAAGCCTGAATGTGGATGTTTACAGCAGTTTTATTCATACTTGCCAAAAGTTGGAAGCAACTAAGATGCCCTTCAGTAGGTGACTGGATAAATAAACTGGGGCACATCCAGACCAAGGAATATTATTTAACACTAAAAATAAATGAGCCACCAAGCCATGAAAAAACATGGAGGAGGCTTACATGTCTATCACTCAGGGACAAAAGCCAATCGGAAAAGGCTATGTACTGTGTCATTCCAAGTCTATGACATTCCCGAGAAGGCAAAACTTGAGAGACAGTGGGAAAAATCAGCCGTTACAGGGCTTGGTGGGGAGAGAAGGATGAGTAGACAAAGCACAGGGGATTTTTAGGGCAGTGAAAATACTCTGTATGATACCACAGTGATGGATGCATGACATTATGTTTGTCCAAACCCATATAGTGTACAACACTAAGAGTGAACCCTAAGGTGGACTCTGGACTTTGGGTGATTCTATGTATCCATGTTGGTTCATCGCTTATAACAAATATACCTCTCTAGGGGTAGGGGGAGTTGGGAACAGGGCGGGGCACGATCTATGTGTTGGGGCAGAAGGCATATGGGAAATCTTGTGCCTACACAAGGCACATACTTTTGCTATGAACCTAAAATTGCTCTAAAAGAATTATGTCTTTAAAAAGAAAATAAAAATAAAAAAGAGTAGTGATATGGTCAGGACAAGGATAGGAGTGGAATGCCAGGGAAGGGTTGCAGGAACTACAAAGTCAGAATTTAGCCGCTGCCTCTTTTCTACCCGTGACTTGGCAGGTTCTTGCTGGAATCGAGATTAGATTCCAGAGCAGGCTTCTGCCTGGTACAACTTATACCACCACCTGTGCGGTCCCCCACCATGGCCCACTTATTAGTAATGATAATAATGCCTAAGATGTGTTTAGAACGGTGTGCCCCGTGTAATACCTTAAGCCACGTAGCCTTCACAACAATGTCTTTGGGAGAGGAGGAGCCTGGGATCCAGCAATCTTAAGCAAATTGTCCCTTGCTGCACAACTAATCAATAGCAAAATTGCTCCCCCCCTTTTTTTTTCAACTCAGTTGCCTGCAAGTGTCTTAACCATGATCCCTGCCAGTACTGTTCTGTCTAAACAGACCCAGGCACTTACCAGTGGTTAGCAAGTCTGACTTCTTCAACCGATGAAAATATTTCCAAAAGGAACAGCAAAGAAATGGAAGTTGTAATGAGTTTTGAAGGCGAGGCTCCCGTCCCAAAGCTTGCTCAGAACTCGTCCTGGCGGAAGTGAATTCTGCTTCTGAGTGTGCAGAGGGGGATGGGTCTCTGCCGTCCTGGAATCTATGACTTGTGAGAGCAGAGAATGTGGAAGTTACACGCTCCATTTAGACATCAGTGTTCTCTATTACAAAATGGTCCCCTAGTTCATTAATCAGACTCTCCAAATTTGTTTAACTCATTATTTATAACATCGTTAAATCCAGTGACACCAAAGGTGTCACCGTGAGCAGTGGGCAAGTCCGACTTTAATCCTCAGAAAATGTGTAAAATGTCTTTCTCTCCTTCCCTTATCAAGAATGCTGGATGGAAGCAAATGTTAAATTTGCACAGTGTGCAATGGTCTAAACTTTCACTGAATCCTAATCGACTTAATACCCTGTTGCCTTCTTGAAACTGGATGATGAAATGTAACTCTGAGACAGCTTAAATAGAACTCAGGCCTGGATGCTTCCTGCAAAATGGCTTAATTTGGTGGTTATTGCACGAGCGTTGCATGTGCAGTGATCAAATCCTGTGTTTTCAATTGTCCTTTTTATGGCCAATTAAGATAGTCTTAGGATATAGATTTAATATCGGACTAGTCTAATGTAACACACTAAAGCGTGGCCTCCAGTTATAGGGTGCGGGGCGGGGGCGAATGTCTCTTTTGACAATGGTTCTCTGGATAAGTTTTACAGGCTTCTATTTCTGAATTGAGTCTAAGGGCCGAAGCAGCACATTTTGGAAATGGTTTTGTAAACTGTAACGAAGGTATCTTTCTTGAGCAGCTTCCTGCTCAAAGATGGCAGAGTGCTTTACAAACTTATCAAAGTGATATACAGGGATCGTTTTACTCTCTGCTGAAATACAGGGACCCGCGGGGAGCTGCAGTCAGCAGTGAAAAATCTTAGAGTTGCCAGGTCGACACTGGGGACAGAGGGTGCACAGCATTTAAAACACCCGCCTAAATGGCAGGGACTGTTCAGGTGGATGCAAGAGCTATGTGCTGGGATGACACCTGCTCCAAGGTGACACTTCTGCAGAAGGCAGTCATGTGAGTTTTGATGCTTGTCTGTCCCAGGTGGGGTGGTTGTACAGCTCCTTGTCAAGTTGATTCTACCCTTGGATCATTCAGTTCTTATGAGCCACTTTAAGGTACCTTCTGATAGACACACTCTAAAAAATGGGCACGTTTCACTGCTCTCCATTTTTTAGCATAGGAGATCATCAGAGGGGAACTGATACATCACGGCCTCTTGAATGCCAATTAACTACCGGAAGACCCATCTGAATGATAAGATGAAGGAAACACAGTCTGGGCTTCAAGGGACATGCTCAAAACATCTCTGAGCAGAAGCCTTTTTGACTGTTTTAATTAGTACTTTAAAGTCATTCGCATTTAATACATCAGACGTTTCTGTGTAGATGACAACGTTTAAATGCCTCCAGACGGTGTATTCCTTTTTGTGCTCTTATGATTTTATGTAGAGTTCAAAGTTCAGCTCCATGGGATAAACATGTATTCATTATCTTCCACATACATGACCACATTCGAGAATGCAGAACATTAGGGAATGCAGAACATTAGGGAATGCAGAAAGAAATTAATCCGTGGGCTCCAAGGAGCTCAGTATAGTCGGTGAGAGATTCGGGTACAAATAATTCAAATAAAAGGAAGACTCTGAAAACACCATGATAGATACACACACACAAAGCCTGGTAGCATATTTAGTGATGTTGTCAGCATTTTTACACTTGTTGAAATATGTGATTGTCATATCTCTTAATTTTATTTATGAATTAAGAAGGCAGGAGGCTTAGAGAATCTTCCCCCAGTGGAAGATGGTTGCAAAATATATAGAATTTATATCTCTTCATTCTTATGTGACACATTTGGGTTTTTCTTAGACAAAATTGTATTTGCCATAGTTCTGATTAACATGTAGCAGACTGAAATACGTGGAAATATTCAAAGACTGAAGAACTGGAAAGCTCCCATATGCACTCACACGGCCACTCACCGTAAAGGTGATTACTGAGAAACATGAGGGGGCAGATGAGAGCGCGGGGCCTTTGTCTCCAAACCAATATGACGGAACGACAGTAACTTATGGGGAGCGGGGTCAGTGAGGAAGGAAGGCTGAATGTCTGGTGTCATCAGAGAAGGTAAATGGAAGGAAGACTCACAAATGGGAGGGAGGAACAGGCCACATTAACTGTAGGGGGGCTAGACGATACCATGGGGTCAATGGGTCCATGGAAGAACATGACCATGCTGGTCTCATGGTAGTAAGTCCACCAGAAGGGCATATAGGCTTAAGCCAGACAGGTGCCCGGTTTGGGGGAAAGAATATTTGAGTTCAAACGCAGAGAAAAAAGTAGACATTTTTAACAACTGGATACACCAACACAGCACAGCAACAGAAGAAACAATCGTTCTTCAAAGGGAAATTCTGATTATAGAATTGCAAAACCCTGCAAGATCATTGAGAAAGGAGAAAGAGAGAGAACGTATATCCCCAGAGGTATGTGGTGACAAAATATGGACTTCTTTAATAAACTTGGTTTAAAAGACAGCATATAAAATAAACTGAGGTGTATATGAGAAGCACGACCCATCATAACTGTATAGGTGCCTAAAACTTCTTGACAACTGTAAGCTTCAAATAAGCCAAAGACAGTAGAAATAGGTTTGTCCAGGCAATTGTGCGCAGACCTGCTGTCCAGCAGACAGTTCCCTGGTAAGAGATGACAGAGTAAACTCAGAACCACGCAGGCTCAGGTTACCTCCATTTTTATGACCAAAGAAAATAATCATCACCTCATTAAAGCGTTGAAAAATATAAATAGGAGAAAATTGGAGTCCAAGATAGTCGAGAAGATGATAAAAGTGCATCCTATTGATTTAAGCGAGTTCACATCTATAGGAATAGATGAATTATCTCTCACAGAGGACACTGAGAACATTGTGATTACAATCTCAGCAACAATTTCTGTAATTTTTGAGGCATCATGGAGAAGAGACACGTGAGTGGATAAGAGATGCGCAGGCCAACATTTTTGAAAGAGAATGTAAGTTCTGGAAATCAAAGACCATGAAGATGAACTTAAATCTTAGTAAAACTCTGAACAGATCTATCCATTGGTCACCATTTCTCCACCCATCTCTCCATCCATAAATTTCTATTCATTTGGAAAATATTGACTGAATACCTACTGTGTGCTGGGCACTGGGGGTACACTAGAAAACAAAATGTAAATAGCCCGGTTCTATTAGGACTTAGATTCAAAGGTAGGGGGGTGGGGCGGTTATAAAAGGACTCTGTAAATTCTATGAGGATAATAGTGAGATCCTTCAAAGGCTAATGTCAAAATCAAGGAAGAATGACAGCTGGATTGGTTCACAACCCCTGTGTTACTCAGGACTTTTTCCATTGTAAATGCCAGAAACTCAGTTAAAATTGGTCAAGGCAAAAGGGTGTGTTGTGGTTTGTGTATGTGAGAAGTCTATGAACAGTCCTGGCCTCCAGACTGGCTGGGCATTTACATTCACATACCGCCCATCACTAGGACTTTCTCTTCTCTTCATCTCTCTGCTTGGCTTTCTTCTACGTTGGTTCCATTCTCTTCACTTTTTGTTTTTTTTTGGGGGGGGTTGTTTGTGTGTGTGTTTGTTTGTTTTGATTTGTTTTGTTTTGACAGTCAAAATAGCTTCCTGTATTTCCAGGCCCAAGCTCTATCTCCACAGCCTTTGCAAGGGAGAGAGCATCTATTCCCCCCCAGAATAAAATTCACTTTTATCAACATGGGTCATGTGTATCTCCATGAATCAGCTCCATGGCTAAAGGAGACCAAATAAACTGATGGTACTGGCCTGGTTCAAGGTCAGATGTCACCTTATGCACCAGGTGTCAATTTGTCATTCAGATGGAATACGGCTCTGTGAGAGTAGAGAGGGAAAGCATTCATACCATTAAATATGATGATAGATTCAGGGTTTTTTGTATATGTACTTTATCATGTTAAGGAAGTTCCTTTTCTACTGCAAGTTTGTTGAGAGTTTTTATCATGAATTAATGTTTGGATTTTATCAAATGCTTTTTCTGCATTTATGTATTACTTTGGTGATCTGTGTCTTCTCCCCCCACCACCTTTTTTTTCTTGGCCAGTCTAGCTAAAAGTTTGTCAGTCTTGATCTTTTGATTTTCTCCATTTCTTTTTAGAAATTTATTTATATATTTTGACAGAGAAAGAGAGAGCGAAGCAGGGGCAGAGAGAGATGGAGAGAGAGAATTGCAAGCAGGCTCCACACTGTCAGTGCAGAGCCCAACATAGGGCTCAAGTCCACAAAGTGCAAGATCATGAACTGGGCCAAAATCAAGAGTCAGACGCTTAACCAACTGAGCCGCCCAGGTGCCCTGCCTCCATTGCTTTTCCACCTCACACTTTACAGAGGCCACTGGCAAGCTAAATTTTATCTGGCTAGACACCTATGTCATATAAGAAACTAGGACAGGCAGGCAAGGAAGGCACATGAAAATAGAATTCAAATCTCTGCCCTTCATTACAGAAGAGGAAATGAGAAAAGCATTTCACCATCCAGAAGTGGAACTCAGATCAGCATATACAACTTGCAGACAAGCAAATGTGGGCAATGTCCCCATCAATCCTAGAACACAAGCCCCAGATCATACAGGTTTGGATCGAATTCCGGGCCTTACCCTCGGCTAACTGTATGTATTAGATAATGCATGCTGCTATAACAGATAAGCCTCCAAAACCCAGCAGCTTACTGACTAGAAGTTTATTATTTTTTTTTATTAAAAAAAATTTTTTTTATCGTTTATTTATTTTTGAGACAGAGAGAGAGACAGAGCATGAACGGGGGAGGAGCAGAGAGAGAGGGAGACACAGAATCGGAAGCAGGCTCCAGGCTCTGAGCCATCAGCCCAGAGCCCGACACGGGGCTCAAACTCACGGACCGCGAGATCGTGACCTGAGCTGAAGTCGGACGCTCAACCGACTGAACCACCCAGGCGCCCCACTAGAAGTTTATTTCTTGCTCTCAAGAGAACTGCCCATGAAATGTTTTATGGTTCAGGCCTGGTAGCAGGGAACACCACTCCTGTGCAGAGGGACCTGACCTAAGAGAGGCTGGAAAGTTCGTCCAGCCACGTGCCCGAAAACACCTCTTTGGTGAATCACTAGTCAGTTTGTGCCACGCTCTATAATTTGGAGTTTACCTTTATGAGCTTTTGTTTCCTTATATGTAAAAAGAGGATAATAATGTCTGTCCCATGAGCATCCCCCATGCTCCTCATGCACAAGGTGGGAGCTAATGAGCATTTGTTACACGCGTGAATGAATCGGCAGGTGGATAGAGTTGGTGTAAGGACTGGCATATGCAGCACACTTCAGATCATGTCTGATTTACAGCAAGGGTTCAGTCCGTGACTGTAGTTGCTTGTTGCTGTTGTTCTTGGCGCTTTATAAAGGGATGAAGCTGGACAAGAACACTGAGGAGCTAAGTCTCTCTCTGGAAGCTTTCCGGCAAAAGCCAACTCTCCTGCGTGTCATAGAGTGGAGTCCCACCCTGGCATGTCCCTTGAGTCTATGTGATCTAATGGGACATCACACACACCACAGATTCACTTGCTCCCTTGAGACTCAGTTTCCACAGTTTTAAAAACCTGCTTATCACACTAGCCACGGTGATTTATTGAGATAAACATATGGGGAACTCTGGGGAAAAAGCCTGGAGCATGGAGAGAGTAGGCGCTTAATAAATATTTGGGCTTCCACCCCCCTTTTACTTTCCTTCTCTGTTGCTTCTATGACACAGACAACAGTCTTTATTAATTGCATTGGAAATGATTTGTTGTAATTAAAGATCAAGAGAAAAACCACGGGTTGGAGACTGGAATTGTAGTTCTGCAGTTCCAACCATTCTTCCCTGCAAGTGATCACAGAGTCCCTTAATCTGGGCCCCAAAGGCAGTGGTTTTTGTTCCATAGACTTGAGGTATCTGGCAGCTGGCTTCTCAGAACTTCTAAGAACTGTTAATAGGTAAATAAATCATGAATCAGAGATTCTTATATTGAACCAAAGTTGATGGAGGGCTAAATAAGTCATTTCTTAGGGAAACTAGTTATCTACAATGTTTCTGTAAGATGATGATCACGTTTAGTGAAACAGAAGGTAATGATGAAGGACTTACCTTCTACATGGTTGCTTTAGGACAAAATGCAGAGTTGCTGCCTCCTTCGTTCCAAAACAACGTAAAACCCCACACCATCCCCTCCACCCAGTGTATCAAAGTCACCATTATTTAAAAACAAAAACAAGTTAGGGCACCTGGATGGCTCAGTCAGTTAAGCATCCAACTTCGGCCCAGGGCATGATGTCATGGTTTGTGAGTTCAAGCTCCACGTTGGGTTCTGTGCTGACAGCTCGGAGCCTGGAGCCTGCTTTGGATTCTGTGTCTTCCTGTCCCTCTGCCACTCCCTGGCTCATGTTCTCTCTCTCTCTCTCTCTCTCTGCCTCTCAAATAAATATATAAATAAATAAATAAATAAATAAATAAGTAAGTAAGTAAGTAAGTAAGTAAGTAAGTAAAAAAAAGACAAAACAAGTTTAGAATTAGGATAAAATCCATCTAGCAATTGAGTGGTTCCAGGGGGGAGCAATCAAAACAGTGTTTATTCAGGTGGCAGCCGCGGTGGTGGTAGTATGTTGGCTTTTTCTCAGCTGCTGTGCATTTCGCTGTGATTTTCACTTGTGCAATACCACTTCAGTAGTTGGAGCCATTACGTCCGATCCTGTGTTGTCAATGGGGTCCTGAGGTTATTCCAGCACCTTAAGAAAAGCCGCCATCTGCCTACTTTTAGAGCTTTTAACATAAACCCGGAGAACACCGGGAAAGCGGGTGAGTTACCGTTATCAATATGGAATGTGAAGTTTCCTGTACAATAGCACCACCTCTTTTAAGTCGCCGTGGCCAGTGCTTTGCAGAATGCATAATGATATAATAAATAATGTGTGTGCCGAGTGAAAGCTTTGAGTAATGGAACTAGCTAACATTTAGAATTTTATTAGGGACGAACTGTCTCAGATGTTCTTAGTGCTGTTATTACCCCCTCGTTAAAGCTGGTAATTTTTGTTTTTAAAGCACTTTGGAGACACTCATTGATACATGTCTGAAAAAAAAAGAGATATTCCTTTTTTTTTTTTTTTTTTTACTTAAAAAACAGTTCCCAGGAGACTTTAGCACCATGTAAGAATAATACTCTGATTGCTCAAGTGGGTGGATTGTGCAGTCTCTATTTTTCATTCTTTAATCATCTTAAGAGATCCTAGCTTTCTTCACCATGAAGTGCAGACGGGGTGCTGTATGATTCCCCTTGTCGAGAGGATGAGGGAGGGCAGAGCTCACCAGAGACCCTGATCCTCCTGGGTGCTGCTTCTGTCTGCTCTCAGTAATACCCAACAGCTCCTGAGCTCCTTATCAGAGAAGAGCTAACATAAAATTTTTAAAAAGGCCCAGTGCAACTGTGACCACCCAGTACCCACAGCCGGTGTTTAAAGGGGAGCATTTGCTCCCTGTTCCTGCAAATAATTGCCAGATGGGAGTGTAGACCCATTGTTGCTTGATGCACCCATTTATCAGTGAGAGCTGGAAATAAACCGTGCATGGTGTGTGTTCAAGGTAGGAAGAAGAAAAAAAGGCAGTGCCACTCTTTAATCAGGCAAGCCAACACTGGCCATGGAAATGCCTGACAGAGTTCTGCCTAAGTCTCACTGACGAGGACAGATCAGGTGGTCACCCTACCTGCACCCTAGGCTCGGAAAGTATTTACCCCCTCAACTGTCGTGGAAGCCAGGCCAGGCAGAAGGGAGTTAGGAATGGGTGTTGGGCCAGCTAGCCTTAACTGCCTGCCAACAAGTACACAGTATATTTAAATATTGGCTCTATATTAAGGGAAACAGAACATGTCAACGAGCCAGATATGGCCCGCAGGCCTTGAGTCTATAACCTCTACATGAGACAAACCAATGTCTGTCCTTGGTATCTCTCTGCCTGTCACTTCAATTCTGTAATTTCCAGATTCATTGTCTCCAAGCTCTTTACCACCAAGGACTTGTCTTACTTTTTTTTTTTTCCCCCTGTTTTCTCCCTGGAATCCATCTGTTGGAACATTCTGTCTACAAACTCCTTTTGTTAGGTAATAATGAGTTTTCTCATTTTAAAAAATTCAACAAAGACTTGCAGAACTGCCAACCAGAGCCTCTGATCGACACAGGATAACCAGCAGGAGAGTTGGTAGAATTCCAGACAACAATAAAAAAAATAAATAAATAAATGAAAAGACATTTTAATTAGACCGTGCAACTTTATCTTGGGTAAATAGACACATTCCACTGTGACAGGGGTTGCTAACTTTTTCTTTGAAGGGTTGGGTAATAAATATTAGAGGCTTTGAAGGCCATATGGTCTGTGGTGCAACTCTTCAACTCCATGCCATTGTAGTACAAAAACAGCCATTGGGGCGCCTGGGTGGCGCAGTCGGTTAAGCGTCCGATTTCAGCCAGGTCACGATCTCACGGTCCGTGAGTTCGAGCCCCGCGTCAGGCTCTGGGCTGATGGCTCAGAGCCTGGAGCCTGTTTCCGATTCTGTGTCTCCCTCTCTCTCTGCCCCTCCCCCGTTCATGCTGTGTCTCTCTCTGTCCCCAAAATAAATAAACGTTGAAAAAAAAAATTAAAAAAAAACAGCCATTAGGGCGCCTGGGTGGCGCAGTCGGTTAAGCGTCCAATTTCAGCCAGGTCACGATATCACGGTCCGTGAGTTCGAGCCCCGCGTCAGGCTCTGGGCTGATGGCTCAGAGCCTGGAGCCTGTTTCCGATTCTGTGTCTCCCTCTCTCTCTGCCCCTCCCTCGTTCATGCTCTGTCTCTCTCTGTCCCAAAAATACATAATCGTTGAAAAAAAAAATTTTTTTTTAAAACAGGCATGGACAATATGTAAATGAGTGGGTGTGGCTGTGTGCCAATAAACCTTTCTTTTTTTATAGAAAGCCTGCGGGTCAGATTTGGCCAGCGAACCATAGTTTGCTGACCCTTTCAGGATGCCTTTAAAGGTATTAAACTGTTTTCACACCCCACTTCCTACTAACTTTAGGGGTCCTTATTGGGAACACTGATTTGGATAATAAAACTTGCCCCAAACCACTCTCAGCCTGTTCTGACTTGCACTTTGGTTCTCAACACTATTCTTAGAAATGATGTCCCCACTTTCTTCCCTGTACCATAAAGCTTATCCTTGGCTTTGGGCTTGACTCTTTCTGCAGAAGTCTAGGTCACTAGTGAAGGCAACAATCACTAGATCACTAGATGGAGGCCAAATCTCTTAGCTTTTTAGGCACATGAGTTTTGGAGACTAAGCTAGGTAAGAATTCCAACTCTGCCGCTCTCCGTATTTGTAGCTATAGTCAATTCGACCTCTCTGAAATCTGAGGGATGGGCAGGACGACTCCAACCAAACCTGAGTTCTCATCTTAGCTTTGTTGGTGAAGGGTCGTCACCCATCCACTAATGACTACGATGTACCCTGCTATGCTTTTATACCAGTGTCTGGTTATACTTGTATAGCAAACAACTACCAATGTAGTGGCTTAAAGCAATAACACTCATTTATTTTACTCATGAATATGCAATTTGGGAGAGTCGATGGGGACTGTTCATCTCTGTTTTTCACCGTGTCAGCTGCAGCAGCTTGGAGGCTGGAGTCACTCAACAACCAGAAGCTTGAGTCATTTAAGATTTGTTCCTTAATTTGTCTGGGGGTTGGTTGATGCTGGCTCTTGGCCAGAACGCCCACATGTGGCTGCATGGGCTTCCTTATAGTATGGTGGCTGGTGCCAACAGGGAGCATCTCAAGAGCAAGGTAGATGGAAGTAGCATATTTTACAGTGGTTGGGGCAGTGAAAAGTTCCACTGAGGTTCAAGGGGATGCAAAGACAAGAGGCACGTCACTGTAATTCACGTTATATGAAGAGCATTATAGATGCGATATATGGTGGCAGCACTTTTGGGGAAATTCAGTCTTCCACAGAAAGTATAACTTGAACTATTTTCAGCCAATGTTCTACCCTCTTCATAAAGCCTCTTAGTTGAAATCATATAACGATTCCTCATATGAGTAGACACTGCCTGCCTAACAGTCAAGATTTGGGTGTTCAGGTGACCAAAAACAGGTAAGGAGTCTTCAAATATGGTCTTCCCTCTTCCAGTAATTTTTCCTTCTTCTCTCTCTGGGAAATTCCCATTTATATTTTAAATTTCAGCTTAGAATTTATCCCTTCGTGTTTTCCCTCCTAGGCCTGATATTTTCCCCATCAAATCTCTTACCATACTGTTCTTCAACTTCCTGGTTATGTCTCTGGTTCCTGTCTAGACTCTGAGTGATAATACCGAAGAGACCGTGCCTCGGTTACTCACCGTTCAGTTCTCAGCACAGACACACTCTGTAGCACACAACAGAGGACCAATGAATGAGGGATCAGTGCTAATGACGTTTCTTTACATTTCTGTATGCCATAATGGGTCACTGAACATCAAGAGAACTAATTGATTCTTCATAAACAACGTTTGAGCCCTTTCAAAAGAGTGGTTATTGTTTTTACATGTGGGGGCTGTGAGATAAAATTGCTGATAAGCTCATAGTCTAGTTATGGAGGCATGTGGTTCTAACAATCATTTACATTTATACATCCTTACTACATACAGGGGCACTAAGCAATTTTATTATGCCACTAAGGATTATTAATTTAATCCTTGCAGCAGCCCTTTGAGGTTAGTCCTAAAATTGATAGCATTTTGTAGATGGAAAGAAATAAAATCATGGTTAGTAAATGGTAGAACCAAGATTCAATCTGGGTGTAGATAATGGATTTCTTCCACAGCATAGACAATGTAAAATGCAGTGCTCAGAGTAAAGTGACAGAGGTGGCATGGAGAACAGTGGAAGGTGCAAAGGAAGGAATGAGCAGTTTTATTTAGGGATGGGGTTAGGAGAGTCTCTGGAGCAAATGGGTGGAAGGCTGGGGTCTGGCCAGCTCTCATGGAATTTTCTGTAAAAGAAGACAGGAATATGGGAACCCTGTAGCAACACCAGGCAGCTTATCAATGCACCAAAGAAGCTCTATGGGAAAGAATGGGAAGGTATGGGCTGCTGGCTTAGTATATCCTTGGAACTCACAGGGACCCCAAGATCTGGGATCATGGTCCCAGAGAAGCTAATAAGGGCCAAGAAAGCAGAGACCTGGGAGAAATGCAAACATGTCTTATCAGGTGCTCACAGGAATTATGGTTGCCTAGGACCACAACTATGGTGTGGCGGTAGCTTCCAAAGAAAGCCAAAGGAGGAAGATGAAGGGATGAGCTAAATCACAAAGCAAGGGGCTGTTGGCAGTCCCCACAGAGACAGGGTAGATGCTTTCACAACTATACCCTTAGTTTCAATGTTGTATTGCTTTTCTACTTAGTTTACCCCTCATCAGGACAGGACAATTCAGAGCTTCTCCAACTCTGCTTATTTCTAAAGATAGGTGCCAGCACTACATAGACTTTGTTTCTTTTCAAACCAAAATTATTCTTTCATTTTCCGTCTTTCTAGGTGTCTTAGTTTCTGTAATTATAAATGCTGTATATGCTCTTTGAAAAAAAATAGTAAGGAAGTGAAAAAATTAAAACCTGAAAGTTTCTACTCTGTCACTTCCATTGTACCAGAAAAGGGGTAACCACTGTAAGTAATTTGGTATGTTTCCTTCTAGATGTTTATCAAGCTATATACAAGCAGATACAAAAATATTTTTTCCATGTGATCATACCATTTATACTGTTAGTACTGATCTGCCATTTTCCCATTTTCTCTTGTGTGTATGTCGGGGAGGGGGGCGAGGTGGGAGGGAGGGAGATCTGCCTAAGGTTTTTGATGGTTTGACGAGTGGCCACTTCCCTAACTGATGGGCATCGAGGTTGCATCTAGTTTTTCACTCTTAAAAGTGTTGCAAAAATGACGTCTTCACACAGACCCATTGAATGTAGGATTGAATTCTAGAAATGGTATCACTGCATTGAAGATGGGCTCATTTAAAATTTTAACAGATACTACCAAATTGCCTTCCCAAAGGTCTTACCAGTTCATCCTGCCACTGAGAGCGTTTAAAAGTGTTCTTGTCCCCACAACCTCACCAGCTCTGGAAACTATCAACATGGAATATTGTTATTTTCATTTGCATTCATCATAATACCTTGTCTTGAGAATTAGGTGTTTCCTACATAAATAAAAACTGTCCAAGAGGAGAGTTTTATAGGTCCTTTAAAAACTCCTCAGGTTTCAGTAATTCACAGATTTGAATGGTCGAACTCCTTTATTATTTTTTAAATCCTGAAGTCATGGAAGATTTATAAAGAGCTTACACTTTTTATTATATCTGACATTTACTTGGAAATCACTGGAATGGTTGGTGATTGGGATGAACACTGTGTTACTCAGATTAACTGAAACCCTTTGTCTTCTCTCTCTTTTTTTTTTTTAACTTTTTATGTTTATTCGTTTTTGAAAGACGGAGACAGACAGAGCACAAGCAGGGGTGGGGCAGAGAGAGAGTGGGACACAGAATCCGAAGCAGGCTCCAGGCTCTGAGCTGTCAGCACTGAGCCGGATGTGGGGCTCGAACTCACAGACCATGAGATCATGACCTGAGCCGAAGTCGGACGCTTAACCCACTGAGCCACCCAGGCATCCCCTTTGTCTTCTTCTCTTGTGTCCACTCTTCTATTTATTAATCAAGCCTCTCTATGTTTTTCATTTATTTGATTTTTGTTTTTAAAGTTTTATTTATTTATTTTGAGAGAGAGAAATGGTGTGAGTAGGGGAGGGGCAGAGAGAGAGAGAATCCCAAGCAGGCTCCACGCTGTCAGCGCAGAGCCTGATATGGGGCTCGAACCCACGAACCATGAGATCATGATCTGAGCCAAAACCAAGAGTCAGACTCTTAATGGACTGAACCACCCAGGTGCCCCTAAAGCCTCTATTTTTCTGACATTGGAATGCAAAGAGTTCTCTCACAATATTGGTCTGGGTTAAATATTACCAAAATAGATAGCATCATGTTTGATCAGTGCTTGCAAGGCACTTGCTCTCTCAGAGATTTCTGAGCTTTAGTGGTATGGATGGTGTTCATTATGCATTTTTGGAACCATCGTGTGTATTTTTACAATTATTGGATCACCTTCAAGAAATGTTTATGTTATAATTTGAATCAGGTTGACGCTATGTTTCCAACCATTTTCCTGAAGTATACATAAAGTGTAGAAGTCACAAATCTGCAGCTAGATAGTGTTTACAAACAGAACACACACATGTAACCAGAACCCAGAGGAATAGCAGGGCCAGCCCCTGGAAGCCCCTGTGCCCTCCCAGCCACTGTTCCAGAAGGCTAACAATCTTCTGACTGTCAACAGTATGGATTAGTTTGCCTGTTCGGAACTTGATGTAAATGTAGTCATACAGCATTCTGTCTTTTGTGTCTGGCTGGCACCCTATCTTTTTAAATACTGTAATAGCTCGATAGCTAACATTTAACACATGCCAGGCACTTTGTGAGCACTTTATATGCATTGTATTAAACACAGGTGTGTTAGGGGCGCCTGGGTGGCACAGTTGGTTAAGCGTCCGACTTCAGCCAGGTCACGATCTCGCGGTCCGTGAGTTCGAGCCCCGCGTCGGGCTCTGGGCTGATGGCTCAGAGCCTGGAGCCTGTTTCCGATTCTGTGTCTCCCTCTCTCTCTGCCCCTCCCCCGTTCATGCTCTGTCTCTCTCTGTCCCAAAAATAAATAAACGTTGAAAAAAAAATTTTTTTTTTTAAAAATAAATAAAATAAACACAGGTGTGTTAAATATGAGTCACATTTGGGTGTTTTCCATTTTGAAGTGGCTCTATAGCTGGTACAGGGGATGTCACAGATATAGATTTCCTTCTCATGCGTCCAATGTATGTACTTTTTAACAAGTAATTTATTAAAATTAGGAACCTCTTCAGAGCCATAGTTTCACAAAGAGCTCCCCAACTACTCTCTTTGCGGGTAGGAGTTTGTAATTATCCTTTAATAAACATGTAACTGTGTTCTTAGGATTCTGAGCAGTTATGCCATCAAATATATCATTTTCAATTGAGCACTTAAAATTAATGCTATGGAGCTTTGGAGATGCCTACATAAATCAATGTCCAAATTCACCCTAGGTAAGAAGGGCAGTGAGGATAAAACACCCCCCCCCTTCCATTTCCTTTTCAGGAAATGATGACCTATCAGGGAGGACATAAATCACTCCTGTTCCCAAATTAGATTAAAATTCTGTGGCTTAAAGCTTGCCTTTACCTGAAGCCTATAATATTAGGCCTCTGGCTTTGTCGTTCCCCCCAGATACAAGTCTTGCTGGTTCTCAGAAAACAGTTCTGTGTCTATTAACAAAGAGGCTGAATGCTCTACCAAAGAGAATTCCAAACAAAGAAGGCCTCATTTGCTCCTCTGAAAGGTCCCCTGGGGAATAATCTTAGATTCTTGTGATTAGGTAATTATCCATTTGATTCTGCCTGGGAAACCTGTTTCTGGCTCGCTTATACTTAGGTTGTCCTCGCCTCCTGCGCTAGAAGGGGTACCTAGCCTCATTTATCTCACTCCCCCCTATAGCATCTTCTCATGATGTAATTGAAGGTAACTAGAAAATCGTATTAATAATCTGCTTTGAAACCATGTCTAATAACAAAAGAAAAGAAAACGAAAGAAAAAAATGGTTGTAGTCTTTGGTAAATGTGGAGAATTCGACTTTCCAGTGCTAAACACAGACATCTGCTCTGGGAAAGATTGGAACACGCACTCCACCTTCCACCTTGCAAAATGCCTCAGTCGTTCAGCCCTTGATGCTCTGGGCATGAACCGAAGTCAGGCAGTCTGGTGAACAGTGTGGACACGAGAACCGGATATCAAGGGTTTCTTTGGTTGTGGGAGTTAAGGTGCCTTAGAAGTTCTGTGGGACAGGGGGCTGTCCTCCACCTGCTCTACACCTAGCGTGGAGTCTGGCCATGAGTGGATGTTCCGACAATGTCTGCTGAATATAAAGAGTCTGCGGTCCAGGCTGCTGCCACATTCTTTCTTTCTTTTTTTTTTTTTTTTTTAAATGTTTATTTATTTTGACACAGAGAGAGACAGAGCATGAGAGGGACAGGGGCAGAGAGAGAGGGAGACACAGAATCCAAAGCAGGCTCCAGACTCTGAGCTGTCAGCACAGAGCCCGACGCAGGGCTCGACCTCCCAGACGGCGAGGTCATGACCTGAGCCGAAGTTGGACGCTCAAATGACTGAGCCACCCAGGCGCCCCTTGCCACATTCTGTGCTTACATATATATATATATATATATATATATATATATATATATATATATATATATATATATATATAAAGTCATTTCAATCAGTGACAAGGATGTTGCTGCTTTGCATGAGGACAGACGTGGGTTCACCAGTTGAAGGAAGGAAGTCATTCTAGATTAGTGGTCAAGAGCATAGGTCATATAAGTGGAGGCAAATAATGCTACAATTCTTTTAGTATATTTCTTGGCACGAGTATGTCTCATGTACTATTTGGGACATACTTATACTAAAAAAAGTATTTGTTATTTATCTGAAATTCAAATTTAACCTAACTGGACATCTTTTTTTTAACAACCCCAATTCAGTTCTGCCTGCCCCATTTTTATAATGTTATTTTTTGGGCAGTAATTCCTAAAGAGGTGAAGAGATCATTTTCCAAGAGTCATGTGGGTTTGGCTCTTTCTGGCTGATCTATAAGGGAAAATCTTAACTTTTTCCATAAACTTCTCCATTAAAATAGAGGATAACTCCGTTGTTAAGAATTGATGGGCTTCCCAAGACAACACTTACAGGCAGAGCAAAAACTATCATGCAAACACTGATCAAGTGAGATCAAGATTGTGTGCGTGACCTTTACTGAAATACAGTTCTACATGGGATCATGTCTGCTGGAGGAAGGTTTCTGTTGGCAGGCCCAGCATTTGTCCCTCAGCAAAGACCTTTACATTTTATCACTGGCATCAAGGAAGACATGATGAGCAGAAATATTTGATGTATTGATGGCGTGTTTTTCTGGTTGATACTTCTGATAACAGATTCAAGAATTTAAAATAATTTGGTAGACTGAAATGGTAGGCTGAATTATCAGCAATTAACATAATAGGAACAGTGGTTAGATTCCGTACCTGGCTCCAAACAGTGAGCTGCACTTGGTAAATTTGTGGGGATCCGTGACTTAGAGTCATAAATAAAAGCAGGAGTTAGCATTCAAATTTACTTGTAAGGCCACCGTGTTGTCTTAGTGGTTTTCTTTTCTCTCTTTCTAAATAGTAGGCTTTTGAGTGAGGAGGTTTTACGAGCTGTTAGCATGGCTGACTCAAATGATTCTAGAGGCATGTTTTCAGTTGTGTGGGAAAAGAGCTCACAACTATTTATGTAAAGTCCATCTGGTGTCAAGGCCTGGGTGCTATTTGGGTAAATGAAACACAACTATTTCCCAACATGCTTTCCTAGCACTGGGTGGTTAAGAAAAAAGTTAAAGTGACCTACATGGAAAACAACTCAGAACATTCTGAGTCTTGAACCAGTGCCTCTTCAGCTTGAGGTTATATCAGAATCACCTACAGGCTTCACTTAAACAGTGAGCTCCCCTCTCAGAGTTTTTGACACAGAAGGTCAGGAATGGGGCCCAAGAACTTGCATTTCTAAAGACTTCTAACAATGGTGATGCTGCTGGTCCAGGATCTTACTTTGAGAACCACTGCTGTAGACTGTGAAGTTCGTATTAAAAAGTTCCTGCCCTAACTATGAAAGTCTGTGACCCTGACAAATATTGGGGACAAAAACTGAAGATAGCATTGATTCTACTTGTGTGTATTATCCCCCCAAAGGGGCAGACTTGTGAAGGTTTAGGGCAAGGATAGATGGGGATGGGGAGGTGTGGTCAATCCATTTGCCCCTTGGGTATCAAGTTCTCTGGATCTTCACTGATTCCCCTGAGAATTCGCCTTTGAAGTACATGGCAACATAGTGCCAAGAGAAGAGATGCTTCTTCATCAAGGCCTCTCTGCCATGACCTCAGCATGGCATTACCATAACCAAAATGGTGCCCATGATGGTGTTCAGATTCTTTCAAGGCATCATGTACCATTGAACAGGTGACAACCATGGGGTTCTCAGTTCTATTTTGTTAAGAAAATAAAAATAATAAGTGGCATTAAACTAATTCCATAAATGCCTGTTCCCTGCTGATAGGGTGGCCACATTCATTGTTCCATTGCTTTGTGGGTTGTTTTTTTTTTTTTTTTTTTTTTTTTCTGTTTTTCCTGGAGTGGCTATAATACAAGCCATGATTCATGCAATGTGCCAGCCTCAGAGATATCAAGACCCATTTGCATAAATATCCACAATCATGTTTCTAAAGCTGTTTCCTTATTTCCCTTTGTTGCTGTTTTCCTTTTCATTGAGGTCAGTTGAAATAGTCTTTAATTGAGGCTATTCTTACACACACACACACACACACACACACACACACACACACATACACACTATAATTGAATTATAAATTCCTTGAGAACAGAATCAACACCTATTTTCTCAGAGAGCTATTTCTAACCCTAATGAAGTACCTTACACGTGGTAGCTATACAAAATCTGTGACAGACTGAATGAATAAATATGTATATCTTTGCAATCTTGGAGGTTACCCATTGATCCTCCATGTGTTGTTATCTCTGAATGCACAGGAACTTTGTTCTTCCTGTGAACCAAATGCAGATCCTGAGTTAAGCCTTACTAACATTTACCTGTTCCCTTCTAAAGCTATTTTGTAGCAAAGACAGTATTTCGATTGTTTATAGATTTAACGTTGTATATTCATTGATTATATCTACCACATTTATTTTTAAAGGTTTTTAAATAGTTTATTAAAGTACAATTGCACAAAGGTAAATGATTTTAAAACGCATAAAACACAATATGGAAAAAGAGTAGAGGGATATAATTTTTAATATTTAGTACCAAATTTGTTTTGAGTTTCCACATAACCGTGGGAAAAGATGGAAATGTGTTGCCTTACATAGTTCTCATTGTTTGGATAAAGAAGAGAGAGAGAGGGGCGCCTGGGTGGCGCAGTCGGTTAAGCGTCCGACTTCAGCCAGGTCACGATCTCGCGGTCCGTGAGTTCGAGCCCCGCGTCAGGCTCTGGGCTGATGGCTCAGAGCCTGGAGCCTGTTTCCGATTCTGTGTCTCCCTCTCTCTCTGCCCCTCCCCCGTTCATGCTCTGTCTCTCTCTGTCCCAAAAATAAATAAACGTTGAAAAAAAAAAATTTAGAAGAGAGAGAGAGAAGAAGCATGCCACATAATGGGAAGACACAATTTTTCCATTTGTGTATATGTCTGGTAGGAATGTATCTTAAGAGTCTTTATGGAAAAGAGCTCTTGAGTTATACAAGGAATAGCTTTTTCAACAGCTATTTTGCCAGAGGTATAAAAACTTTCTTCTCCTGGTTTACTTTGTATATCTTACCTCAGTAAAGACATGAAAAGGAATCCTGATAAGGTGAATGCATTCCCACAGAGAGCTAAGCTTCCTGGTGATCAGACTTGATTCAGGAAGAGCACTCAATGAGCTGAGAGGATTAAATGATCAATGTTTCTTTTAGATTAGCCCTCTCAGATATCAATGATCACCAGCCTTAGAGGAGATAATGAGGCAATTTCAATATTGAGCATTCCAGAGTGTCTCAAGTATGGGAAGTCCGTGTGGTTAGGTTAGGAAGATGGCTCAACGCCAACATAACATGGCCGGCCCCAGCACTGGCCCTCTGTCAGGACACGGCTGTCCAAGGCCCCGGTCCCTGGTCCAGTGGGAACACATGAGATGACTTTGTGTGTTTTTTAAAAAAATTCTTAAATGTTTATTTTATGTATTTTGAGAGAAAGAGAGAGAGTGTGAAGGGGGTGATGCAGAGATAAAGGGAGCTAAAGAGAGTGAATCCCATGCAGGCTCTGTACCATCAGCACAGAGTCCAAATGATGAGATCATGACCTGAGTTGAAATCAAGAGTAAGACGCTTAACCGCCTGAGCCATCCAGGCCCCCTGGTTTTGTGTGTGTCTTAATCAGGGTTCCCAAGAAGAAGCAGAGATGTGAGTGCAGGTCCTTTCTTAAGGTGGTTCATTGGGCATCAGAAATGGATAGGAGACAGGAAAGACAGGCAGTGTAAGGTGCCATACTGAGCCATGGTAGGTAACTAAAGATTAACCCCATAAGAAAACTCTAGAAATGAGGTAGACGGCATGCCTCAGAGTTGTCCCACCTGGGGAAAGAGGGAAAAAGAGTATTGATACATCAATTCTCTTTAGTTGACTCTACTTCAACTCAACCAGTTGAGGGCTCCTCCCGTGAAAAGGGTGTTAATTCCAGAGCACTTCGCACCAGAGGGGCTTTAAGATGCCGTACACACTGGCCAAGCAATCTTCTGTGGGCCTGAGGAAAGTCCTCAAACACAGAGCTACAGACCCTGCCATCAGAAGACTGGAGCACGGTGAAATGGAGTAGGGTCTGAGATAGCTGGCGAGACACTGGCAGCTTCTCTGGTGTAGAAGTCACCTTTAAACATTTTTATTTTATTTTTGAAAGAGAGAGAGAGAGAGAGCACGAACGAGCGGGAGAGGGACAGAGAGAGAGGGAGACACAGAATCCGAAGCAGGCTCCAGGCTCTGAGCTGTCAGCACAGAGCCCGACATGGGGCTCAAACTTGTGAACTGCGAGATCATGACGTGAGCAGAAGTCAGTTGCTTAACTGACTGAGCCACCCGGGCGCCCCTAGAAGTCGCCTGTAGAAGAGAGTGATCACAGTATTAAATAACTCCGAGTGCTTCAGTTCTCTGTCAGATGAATGAGCAAATTTGCCTCTATCAGTTCTCTTCGCCTCAAGTAGAAAGACTCACCATAGTCTCTGTGTATTTTTAACACCTCTCTGTGCTTGCTAATTATTTTTTTACTTATTTTTTTTTTTTACAGAACAGAAGGTAAACTCAAGATCATTATTTTTTGCAAGCACCATTATCTAGTTAGGGATGCCCTAACACTGTTTTGTTTCCACTGGGATTTCTCCTTAAGCCATACCTTCTATTTGTGTAAGACCATGTTGCTGTTCTATGTACAGTAGTGATATGGTTTCCTTTTTAAATGAATGTATGTAAGTAAAAAAAATAAAAGTCAATGTGCAGAAAAAAATTAATGACATTAAAAATATATCTAGTGATGTGCTGGTGTATGTTTGAAAACTGGCTCTCTGGGGAAGAAAAAATCCATAATTTGTAGTGTTGGCCTATTTCTGGGGTGTAAATACTCCCACTATGACTCAAGACAGAAATAGCTACCAACACACCACCAGATATACCTAATTGGTTCTCACAAGCTGGGATTAGTGGGCCCCAGCACATTTCCAGGCACCACCCGGAGATACAGTCTCACAAAGTTCATGTGCCATTCACAAATCACTTCATGAGCAAAATGAAGGGCAGAACTCGTATTATCTTTCAAATGTTTAAAAGATTTGGTACTTAGGTGAGTCACAGGTGCACCAGCTGACAGAACAGTAATAACAACTCATGCGTGTTCTGAAACCACCGTTCAGGTGAGATCCTGGAGTACAGACTCTCAGGTACACGATTGGTGATTTCACCCTATGAGAAGGAAAACATTCAGTGTTCCCACACTCCTCCATCACTGTTGTTGCCTTCTGGTTTCCTGCGGAACGGGTGTTATTAAGAAACATTTCCTTCCCTCTGGTTCCCGTGAACTACAATGTTTAGTCCCAGGTCCCTGAATGTCTGAACTTAGTTTACCCATTTCTCAAGTTGTTTGTTACTTGCAGTGTTGATAACACGTATGAGCCTGTGGCTAATGCGTGTGTATTTCATTCCACTGTAGGTAGGACACTAAGCCTAACATTTGGGAATGAAGATCTCAGCAAAAACCCTACTTTGGACATATATGTTGCCTTGAACAAATTACCCTCTTTTTTTATATATATACCTGTAAAATGAAGGTGGTAAAATTAACAACCAACTTATGAAGTCATCATGAAGCTAGAGTGAGCAGCTGAACGTCACTGCTTGTGTAATGGTAAAGATGGGTACAAACCTTAACGGTTCTAACTGTGTTATTTGCCTTATTACTCTTTACCCCACAGATCCATGTGGGTTTTGTAATCAGTTTAGTGCGCTGTTCTAGTTTCTTTGTTTTGTTTTTTAATTCCAGATTTGACTCAGGTGAGGTTGGCACAGCACCAGATCTTTCTGGCTTCCCTCACCTTAGCTGGCTCCTGCTTCACACATCTTTCAAGATGTTTGTAGAAAACTAATCAGCATCTATGTTTGTTTTCTAATTTTCTTTTGCTCACACATACCATGGCCACTTGATTAGCAATCAGCACTGTGTTGGCAGTTACATACAGGCCCCGCTCCTCCTAATCAGGGATGTAGGAAGCAAACGCTGGTGTTTAAAGGGAACCCTTTTTTGAGCTCTTGTCCCATGACTCCTAATTGTTGTAGTTCTCAAACTCAACCCAGCTGCACGCTTTATTAGGGAAACATTTATTCAGATAACAAGCCTTGGGTATGAAAGAGGAGTAATTATTTTGGAAATGCATTTGAATCGTTGTATGCCATAGTGCAACTCATGTTCCAAATGGAGAAGGTGCACTTTCGGGCAGAAATGTTGCTTTGTAGATGGACAATACCGCAAGCATGTGACTGGGAGTTGCTGGCAAATGATAGAAAAATGGACAAATGAAAAGATGCCAGCAATATAAGAGGTAAAAAGCGATCGAAACTCTGAAAACTGACCAACATGAATGAAATGCCTAAATTTCATTCATGAACTCTTTCCTTCTTTCTCTCTGTCTCTTCTGTTCTTGCTGTCTCTTTGTTTCTTTCTTCCTTCCTTTCTCCCTCCCTCTCACTTGCCTTGCCTTGCCTTGCCTTGCCTTGCCTTGCCTTGCCTTGTCTTTCCTTTCCTTTCCTTTCCTTTCCTTTCCTTTCCTTTCCTTTCCTTTCCTTTCCTTTCCTTTCCTTTCCTTTCCTTTCCTTCCTTCTCCATCAAATATTTTTGAGCTCCTCTCATAAACCTTGCTCTCAAAGAGCTTGCTGGGAAAGAGGCAATGAAAATATGTAACTGATGTCACCTGGGATCTCTCATCTTATGAAATGTAAACAACATAGGGCCAAACCTCCATTCCATGCCTTGCAAATGTTTAGTGATGTCTACAAACTTTGGGGATTTCATGGAGCTCACATGTCATTGGTCACCCTGGCTCCAAGTCCATGCTTCTGCTTATTTAGTTTTTTTGCTTTATTGTTTTGTTCACATTCCACAATCCACATGTAGAAAATGACCCCTCCTTTTTTTTCACAAAAAATTCACATAAAGCGTTGTGTGGGTAGCACACTTTACTGAAATTCTGGGAAGTTGCATTTGGAGGTTGTATCAACTCCGAGTGGAATATTAAACATGACTATTCTTAAATCTTCTTCAGGCATCAGGCACATGTTCTTTGGCTGTCTGCATCCAGTTCTGATTTCTCACCTCCCACAGTTGTCTTGTCCTGCCTCCCTTCCCATCTCTTTTCTTTAGTTTTCTATCCTCAATGCTGGGCCTGCTCTGTGCTATGATTCTGTTCTCAGTTCCTGATCTTTCACTAGGGTCCAATTCTGACTACTTATATGCAGACCCAAGATGTTCTCCAGAATGAAAGACCTTGTTAAATTTAAGAAGAACTTCCCTTAGTGGTAATTTAAGTTCTTTACATATTCTGAATTTAAGTCTTTGATAAATGTGTGTATTCCAAATCTCTGCTTGTCTTTAACTTTCTTATTGGTATCTTTTGATAAACAGATATTCTATATTTTAATGAAGAACAATTAATATTTGCATGCCCCAAGGTCACAAACATTCTCTACTATGCCTTTTAAAAACTTGATTTCTTTAATTTCCATTATGGATTTTCATGTCAAATTAATGTTGTGTTTAGTATGAAGGATCAAGAATTATTATTTTTTCTAATCTCTCCATCACCACTTACTGAGAAGACAGTCCTTTCCCCCACTGAGTCGCAATGACCTCTTTGTCGTAAATTGAACGGCTACATATGTGTGCTCTATTTTGGCACTATGTTCTGTTCTTTTGGCTTTTATATTCATCTTTGTGCCAATACAAGGATGGTAATTTTTCATCATTTTCCTGTTCACATAGGCATTTAAAATATCCTGTGATAAGTACTCTGAGTAGAAGTACAGACTATAATACATGTCAGAGGACCTAACCTAAAGAGATCAGAAATGCCTTTCCCAGTAGATGTCATTTAGGCTGAGAAGCACTTTACAGGTGTGCACTCCAGGACATGTCCACTCAGCTGTCACCTCACTTTATGATGGGTGCACTGACTTGGTTGATGTGAACCACGTTGTATATGCACTGGCCTGAAATAATAATGCCAATAAAACAAGGAAGATACTCAAGTAGAGGTAGAATAGCTTCATTGTAGATATGTGACCCTGAAGCTCAAATAGAATAAATGATTTGCCCAAGGTCATAGAGCTGATGAGTTCTGATACCTTGTTTGGGACTCCCGTTTCCCAGTAGATCATGATATTGCATGACCTCCGATTACCGACATCCAAGGTCCCTGGACTAGAATGTGGTGAACCCTATGTTTGCACTCAGTTCTGCTTTGCTCTAAGACTATGCTTTATCCAGTATCCTTGATTGCCTCCCTGGAAGAGCTGAATTATTTGTATGCCTCAAAAAGAATGAGCTAATTGATTCTCATTTTAATATAGTAGCCCTCCCCTAACCTTATCAATATGTATCCAAAAAATCTTATGGTGCATGACTAATTGCACTTTTGAATTATATACATTTAATTACATATTTGATTTGATAGTTTAGCATTTAGAATTATTGCCATTTCCTACTTACCTATCTTCTGTTCTTGCATCCTAATTGTCTTTGTTACAGACTCCTTTCTTATGCATAGAAAAGAAATATAGGCATGATTTCTTCTTTCCATATGTGTGTATTCTATACTGCTTTAGCAGCATGAGTCAGATATGATAGTATAGAACAGATAGGTCCTCATAATGTACTCTTTGCAAGATGGATCTCCTTAAGTATAATTATGTTGTAACGATGGAAATGTCTGTGAAAGATTTTGTCTTTTAGTATATAAAACTAACTATCCACTAGTGAAAGTTTATATGACTTAAATGGAAGAAGAATTCATGGGGGAAAAAAAAGTTTAATTAGCATAAGACTTTGAAAATCCTTTCTGGGTAAAATCGACAGTTCCTTCCTTCTGTTTGAGGCTCTGGCTGATGGCTTCACTGTTATGAGACATTGTATGCTTGACACAGTATCTGTGGATAAAACCACCGGCTTCTATCAAGTCGATCAAATATTTATTGAGCACTTATTATGTCCAGAATACTTTGGGGAACAAGAAATATAAGCCTACCCTTGCCCTTAAGGATATATCAATTGAGATACAATTTAGACCGCTGCAATCAATTACACAGATGTCTCAAAATTCAGTCTCTAGATGTTTGGTGTAAACAAGACAAAATGTTCTGATAATGAACCTAGTTTCCTTTGTCATGTGACTTGGCCTCCCGCATCCTTGAAATAATCTCACATTTTTCTGCAAGTATCAGCCTCGACCGACTCCGCAATCTGTTGAGAAAGAAGGTTCTGGAAATATTGTCGGGCTCTGCGTCTTATTCAGGTCTTGCTTCCACTTCTGTGAAGGCGCTTAAATAGCCCTTTATCAACTCAGACCCCTTGAGATTGAGTATTTAATTTCTCTTCATCTGCAGCCTTAGGAAATAACCCAATTCATTACTTAGCCATTACTTAATTCATTACTGTCATTAGAGATCAGGAGAAACATCTTACCAGGGCTGAGAGTACATGACAGACCTCAGCTCTCTTTGTCCAGCACGACGAAAAGGCTATGGAAGGGCCCTAATTTGAAAGTCCAGTTATGGGGTTGGATTTTATTACACTCAGCAGTGCCAAGCCTTTGCTGGATGATTCACACAGGCATGGCCTAACCTGATAGAAGAAGTTTGCTGCCCAAAGTGTTCGCCAGTACTTTGTGTCCTCAGGGAGTGTTAGACTCCCTGAGATTGCCGATCTCTTAACAGGACAGAACAAATGGACAGAAGAGTGTGTCAAGAGGTCAACGCACAAAGGAGCTGCTTTCTGTGGGTTGGGGTGAGCATGGGGACTTTCTTCCCAGGGGACATTTGGCAATGTCCGGAGATAATACTTGTCATAGTGGAGAAGGAGAATGCTATTGGGACCTAAGGGGCAGTGGTCAGGGATGCTAATCCTATATTGTACAGGATAGTCCCTCAACAGAATTATCTGGCCCACAATGTGAACGTTTGTTGAGAAACCCTGAGTACCTGCCCACGACTGCCCCCCTCTAAAACTATGCATATTGAATTGTACGCCCTTGTGGACTTACTGTTTTTTTTTTTTTTTAACTGATTAGTGAGATACAGCTGGGTGGATATCTAAGCCCCTATCTGTCTATCATCCATTGTGTATCTAATCTGTCTACCTACTTATTTGTCCATTTCCGGCTTCATTTCACAAAGTACAATGTAAAGCAGTTTATACAAACTACACCAAATAAGGTAGTTAAAAATACATCTAAACAAGAGAAAATTTAAAAATACACAGGGAGGGGTGCCTGGGTGGCTCAGTCGATTAAGCATCTGACTCCAGCTCAGGTCATGATCGCAGAGCTCATGAGTTAGAGCCCCATGTGGGGCTCTATGCTGACAGCTCAGAGCCTGGAGCCTGCTGCTGATTCTGTGTCTCCCACTCTCTCTGCCCCTCCCCTACTCGCGCTCTGACTCTCTCTCTCTCTCAAAAATAAATAGTAAACATTAAAAAAATACACAGGGAAAATATCAATTAAAGTGGGTATTGTCAATTGTGCAAAATGTATTACACTGGTAATCTGACAAGTCTGACCTATAAATTTGTTTCAGCTCTCTTTGAGCTTCCTGTTAGCCAAAACAAATTTTTTAAAGTCATTATATTTATTATATTATATATTCTCCATGAGAAGAAAACAGATTAAGCAATGCTTTTAGTGGTTCAAAGGCATTTCTCACTTGGAGCTTAACATAGATCATGGGTAGCAGTTGCTTTTAATGTGAAGAGCAAGATAGCAACTATTTTCAGCTTTGGGGGCCATAAGGCTTCTGTTCTGGTCACTTGATGGTGCCACTCTAGCCCCAAAGTGGCTGTAGATGGTATGTAAACCAATGGGTATGATTGTGTTCTAATGAAACTTTATTTACAAAAACAGGCTAGGGGCCAGATTTGACCCTCAGGCCATAGTTGGCAGATCCTTAGCGCAGATCTCAGTAATGCCCCTAAATCAAGTGGGAAATGGGTTTTAAGATGATGTTTTCTAGACTACTCAGCGTAAGCTGAGAGCATAACCCCAGGAGATGTAAAGCAAGAATTTCTGCACCATTGGCAACAACTACAAAAAGCATCTTCAGGCCCTTTATAGAAATATGTATCAAGGGTTGTGTATTTGTGTATTGTTTCGTTTGTTTCCATTCAGTTTTGCTTTGGGCCAGACCCCTCCTTGTTTGGTGTAGAGATACCCCAGTGTAATAAAATCCCTTGTCTCTGATATTAAGTCTCACTTGCAAGGAAAGAAAACTTCACCTTGCTCCTTCCATCTTCCTGAATGTTTAAAAGTTATGCAGAAGTGAAGCATTGTGACAAGGCAAAAGTATTATTTCCCTCGAAAATATTTCAGAGATTGAGGCAGATGGATGGCACAGTTCTAAGTGGCCATGATAAAATAGTTACTTCAAATTCTGCCTCTGAGTCCTTTCCCCGCAGGTAGTCTCCACTTGTCTGATGGCCTCAGCTTGGCTGTCACCTCCTTTGTGAAGGATTCCATGGATTCTTGAAGGAAGTAAAGAGTCTTCTCTTTTGGCCTTCTCTAGAGCTTTGTACTTCCAACTTCTATAACACTTTTCTTGATATCTTATAACTTCTTTTCCCCATTATCAGTTGAGCTCTTTGAAGGAAGAGTATGAGACTTTCTGATTTTATACTCTTCCCCTCTGTGGCTATTGCAACATCTAGTACGAAGTAGCCATAACTATTTTTTGGGTAAATGAATGAATCAGTGGACACATGCATGGATGGAGGGATGTATGGAGGGATGGATGAATGGAGGGATGGAGAGAGGGAGGAAGAGATAGGTATATGGGTAGAATAATGGAAGGAAGGACATCGGTGGCGTCTTAAAAATATAAGTTCAAACATAGGTAGCACTATTGCAAAATGTTTCACTGGTAAGCACTCTGACAAATTTGTCCTATATCCTCATATAAAATTAATCTCAATCTTGGTTCTGTAACAAAACAAAATCTCAGGACACCTGGGTGCCTCCCACGGTCAAGCGTCCAACTTCCGCTTGGGTCATGATCTCGCGGTTCGTGAGTTCAGGCCCCACGTCAGGCTCCAGGTTGATGGTGTAAAGCCTGCTTGGGATTCTCTCTCTCTCCCCCTCTGTCTCTTCCCCTTCTCTGTGCACACTCACTCTCTTTCCCTCTCAAAATAAATAAATAAACTTAAAAAAATAACTATGTTAAAAAAAAAACCCAAAATCTCAACTCAACATATTTGATTTATGTCTCAATAACATATAATACATACGCCTAGACAGTCACTGACAGTCAAAATGATTTATGAATACAATCATTAGAGTGAAGCTCAAAGTGTTTTAAGCAGAATCTACGTTTAGCCTACATATGTGTATATTACAAAGGATGCTGTAACAGATTAGATAAATACAATCAAATCATTGCTAATAACACTCAGCCAAGTCATTGTAAGTCTACACATACATTAGGATGTATCAAATGTTATTGGATATACTATCAGTGGTGTCCAGCAGACATTGACAATACCAGCATGTGTGTTGTAACTTGATGTTTGCCCTTGTAGGATCTATGCCTCCTTGCACAGAACTTGCAGTTTTTCCTACTGCCTATTTTGCTGTCACCTGTGTCCGCATTTTGTGTTCCTCCAGCTGTCTTTTCCTCCTGTCACCTATATTCACTCTACCTACCTTGGCTTCCCATTCATAGAAGGGTGAACAAGAGTAGTTGCAGAGCTGATATTTTTGGACAATCCTGGAAAAAATGGAAATATTGGATCACGAAATCCAATGTTATCCATGTTCGTGTATTGACTAAAACTGTTACCTTACAGGGTCTCAGTGTTCCCATTTGGGTGTTCACATCATTCTGACACATGCCTCGACTGATAAGAATAGCACAAAACTAAGTGAATTATTACAAAGATATATCTTGAAAGAACTGTTTGCTCAAAGAGGAAACTTATCTAATTAAAAATTTCCTTGCATAGGGACACCTGGGTGGTTCAGTTGGTTAAGTGTTCGACTCTTGATTTCGGCTCAGGTCATGATCTCATGGTTGGTGAGATCGAGCCCCATTTTGGACTCTGCACTGACAGCACGGAGCCTGCTTGGGATTCTCTCTCCCTCTCTCTGTCCTTCTCCCTCATGCAGGCACACTCTCTTCCTCTCTCTCAAAGTAAATAAACTTAAAAAAATTTTTTCCTTGCATATAAAATATCAAAAACCACAACGAGATAGTCTTATATGTGTTTTATTCAAAAATTAAACTTGTAGGTGTGGGGACTTTCTGCAATGCACCAAAAGTTATTTTGGCATTACTTTCCCACACTTCGAGTTTATCTTCTTAGATTTTCGATGGAAATCAATTCCTCAAATGGAATTTTATTACAAACTGCTGAAAATACTATTTAAAGTGAAATGCCTGACAAAGATGGGTGTCATGGCAGTAATGAATTCATGATGGGGCTAGTTGGAAGTGTATGACATTTTAAGTGCCTCATCACTCTGAATTCATTTGGCATTTATTGTAATAGAAATGACCGTATTGAATTCATTTGGCATTCATATGGACTTCACATGTATTTATGGAGATATAACATGGTAATTTAACATTTACTGTACTAAGCATTATTTAATGGGCACTGAAAGACATTGTCACACAATGCTTAATAAAGTTAGTACTTCTAAAGTTAATCTTCTGTCAAAACAAAGAAATGGAAAACCATTTTGATTCCCCAAGTAAATTATTTGAATAAGCCAAAATTATGTATTTACTCTCCCAAATATGCTTTCTAAATTTTTAAGCCAGAAGGTTGACTCTAGGACCAAGACAATAAGGCAGATGTTCAGTTTAGACTCCTTTATATTCTGAAATTGTCTGCAAATACATTAATCTCAGTCTAAAAGTATTAAGAAAGATTTTCTTGGAACATCAGCAGTAAATTTAACACATGGCGAGCCTTCAATGGATTTATTCTTTCTCCCCCTCTAGAGTTCAGTATGCTCCCTTTAACATGGTCCTGGAAAATAAATTTCTGTTTTATCCTTGCAGAAAAACTATTTTTAGACCAAACGGATCATTATTTGGGAATAATAACAAGTTCTCAGTCATGAGGATCTTTGCTGAAGAGTGAAGGAAGGGTTCTTCATCAACCATGATGGCATTCTTTTCTTTTTCTTCTAAGAACAGAGTTTGAGGACACAGCATAAGACAAAGTTTGCTCTTAGTCCCTTTCAAATATGTGGCCTAGGATGAGCTTCCCTCCCTTGAATTTTCTCACTTGTCTTGTTTAGTCCACTCAAAAATAGAACTTTTATTGAAAACTTACCGAAAATCACCAAATAACTAATCCTCCTGGCTTGAGTTCAATCAGTGCCCAACTATGATCCTAGAGTATCGCTTATTGTAACATTAATTTACTGAAAATATTTTAACATGGTCTAGAAAGAGGGAGAGAGAGAGTTACTTATTTTTACATATACCCTGTCTAGACATTTTAAGTAATTAATATCGCTTCCAAATTACCGTAAAGGATTCAGTTACGGCAAATATCTTCCATATCTACATTATGAGAGAGCTTACAAATCCCTAATATCAAATAATCTCAAGTAACCCTCCTCTGTGGTCCAGGGAAAGATTTTAAGAGTGAGGACGGGGCCCTGGGGTGGTGGGTAGGTAGAGGGGAAGGTAGGCATGCCTTAGTTTCCCAGAGCTGCCATAGCAAAGTGCCACAAACTGGGTGACTTAATAGAACAGACATGTCTTGTCTCAAAGTTCTAGAGACCTTGAAATGAAGGTGTTGGCAAGGTCATGCTCCCAGCAAATCCCCAAAGGGAGGATCCCTCCTTCCGTGCCTTTTCCAGGTTCTGGCAGTTCCAGCTATACCTTGGCTTGTAGCTGAATCACTCTGAACTCTTCGTCTGTCTTCACATGGTGTTCCCCCTGGGTGTCTGTGTCTTCACACTGCATTTTCCTCCACTTATAAGGACAGCAGTCATATTGGATTAAGGCCCACCCAAATGACCTTGTCTCAACTACATTTCTAAATACCCTATTTCCAAAGAAGGTCATATTCAGAAGTGCTGGAAATTAGGCCTTCAGCATCTTTTGGGGGATATCGTTCAACCCATAATAGGAGATACCCTACCAATTTTTAGTAGGGTTAATATTTTAAAGCATGCATTTATTTTTATAATTGTCTTTGTTATGGTAGGATCTGAAACAAAAAAAATTTTATTTGCCCTTAGGGTGTCTTTGTTTTCTGCTATTTGTGTTAGCACTAGTCAGAAAAATAAAGCTTTCTCTATGACACATAGCATTTTTCCTTTCACATGAGAAATACTATTGTGTAGTCATCTCCTCTTTGGTGTAAGTGTATCTCCTTGGTTTCTGTGATACAGCATCTTTTGTTAATTAGGAGTCGCTTTGCTTTCTTAACTCAAGTTTGCTTTCATTGCTTGATAGGAGCCATACTCCTTGTATGAACAACTTGATACTTCATTTGAAATCAGAATCAATCTTCAGTATGTTTTACTTGGAATATCAGTTAAGTGTCTCTTGGTAGCAAGCAATAGGAAACACTCTAATGTTAGGCAGAGGAGTAAAAGGAAGAAAAAGAATATTGTTAGTATGTGTATTAGTTTGCTAGAGCTGCTGTAATAAAGCACCACAGACTGATGGCTTAAATAATAGAAATTTATCAGTAAACAGTTCTGAAAACTAGAAATCTAAGATCACTGTACAGATAGGGTTGTTTCTTTCAGAGCGCTGGGAAGGAGAATCTGATCCATGTCTCTATTTAGCTTCTGGTCATTTGTTGGACATTTTCAGCACCCATTGGTGTGTGGGAGCATCACCATAGTCTCTGACTTCATCTTCTTCACATGGTATTCTCCCTGTGTGTGTTTCTGTGTCTGCGGCCAAATTTTCTCTTTTTTAAAAAATTGTTTTTAAGGTTTGTTTATTTTTGAGAGGGGGAGAGAGAGATAGAGAGCAAGAGAGGGGCAAGAGGGAGAGAGGGGGACAGAGGATCCAACGCGGACTCTGTGTTGACAGCAGAGAGCCTGATATGGGGCTCAAACTCACAAACTGAACCATGAGATCGTGACCTGAATTGAAGTCGGACACAACTGACTGAGCCACCCAGGTGCCCTCAGATTTTCTCTTTTTATACAGACTCCTGTCATATTGAATTAAGGCCTACCCTAATGGCATAGTTTAACTTGATAAAGACCCTATCTCCAAATAAGGTCATATTCTGAGGTATACTAAGTGTTAGGACTCCAACATATTTTTGAGGAGGACACAACTCAGCCTATAAGAGTGGGATAATGGTATGTGCATGGAATTAAAGGAGGTACTGACTAAGAAAGGAAACAAAAGCATGTCTGGGTGCTACAATCTGTGAACCTTCTAGAACCCTCCCACCAATATGCCTAGATGTCACCCATGTCTATATTTCTATCTCCTGAATTTCAAATCCCGAAAAAGAATTTGAGTGATACAGTTTGATTCAGGTACCTTTCCTTGGATCAATCACCTGTGGCCAGGAGGTGAGGGTATAGGACATAATAGCCATGTTTGGTAGGGGAGGGTATGTGTGTATGTGTATAGGAGTTTTGCCTCAAAGTAGGTGGAATCATAATGAGACTATGCACTGGCACAAGGGTATGTCCTTACCATGCTTCCTCTACTCTTTCCAAACTCTTGAGAGGAAAGGCTGTCCTAGCTCCCAAAGAAGGGATGGCTTTTCATTGAATCACCAATTATAAATTGACCTTCTAAGGGGCACCTGGGTAGCTCATTTGGTTATGTGTCTGACTTCAGCTCAGGTCATGATCTCATGGTTCATGGGTTCGAGCCCCATGTCGGGCTCTGTGCTAACAGCTCAGAGCCTGGATCCTGCTTCAGATTCCATGTCTCCCTCTTTCTCTGCCCCTCCCCTGCTCATGCTCGCTCTCTCTCTCTCTCTCTCTCTCTCTCTCAAAAAATAAATAAATAAAATAAATAAGTATTAGAAAAATTTTAAAAATAAATAAATAAATAAAATGACCTCCTAAGATGCATCCCACTTGGTGCTGAAGGTATAGACATGAGCAGTGGGTGTTGATATTCAATCATTCGCATTGGTAAAATCTGAGGACGGATCTTTTCATTTCTTCCCAAGCCCAGGGCATGGCTCACCATGTAACATCTGTGTTACATATTGGGGATCCTAGAGGGCTAGATATAGCCTATTGGCTCCCCCAGAAACACTCTACACCATTTTCTACTCTCCCTGTGCCACAAGACACTGGCCTGTATAGACCACATCAACCTGGGTCTCTTCCCCTCTAGTTCTGGGTTAGAGTCTCTGGGTAAACCAGTGAGAGTCCTGGCAGAGAGCAGATGACACAATTAAACTAGTTAAATTGAAGATAATGTAATAAAGTTACTCTTGACAAAGATGGTGGACAATGTGTAAGGAAATTACATGATACCCTGACAAGCAGCACCAAAAGTGACCACATTCCATTTCTCACACTTGACCATGGTACAAGCCATGTCTGTGGAAATCTACCTCACTGTGTCAAGATGCCCAGTTCCCCCATATAAGGCATCTGCAGGATTCTCAGGTGCTTCTCTAGACATTTGCAGACCTGGCTTGAGTAGAGGGAAGCCCAGAGAACTTCAGAGATGAGTCCATTCATCGCTGACCTGCACTCTCTCTGGTGTGGATGACTGTCTCCCCAGGGAGGAGTTTGGTGACTATGCAAAGACATAAAGGACATAAATTCTCTGTTAGTACAGCTTTCATATTCCCACCAGACCTGAGGGGCTCAGCACATTTTCCTAAGTGTTCTGTTTCCTTCCCAGGAGCCACAGAGTTGCCACAAGGAGATGAGGCCAATAAACCACTACATCTGTTTGTTTGTCATTTTTCTTTAGTGAAAGTTTTAACAAGACTCCCTCCCAACAGGGTCACAATCTCAACACATGTCGCTTTGCTGTATGCTTCGCTGGAACATTGTGTTGTGTTGGGATGAATTAAATGTACAATTACAGCATATTTTCTTGAAAGGAGTTTTGACAATGATAAATGCGTAGACATTTTTCTACACTTAGTCAACCTGATTCCCTGCCCATCAACTTGCTCAGGATTTGCTCTGAAGAATCAGTCTCTTATAAATGGGGAACCTTGGATACTGAGCGTGGATCTGTGGGCCTGGGTTCAAATGCCATTTCTTCCAATTTTGTACTGTATGAGCTTGGGAAGCTTTCTTAATCCTGCTAGCCTACTTAGTTTTCTCATCTGTAAGAGAATGGTTTTAAATTACTTCCCTAATAGTACTGTTGTGTTAAATGAGACAACACTTGGAAAGTAATTAGCATCATCCCTGGCAAATAGTAAGCTCTCAATGAGTGTTGGCTAGCATTCATGCAGGTAATTTGTCCTCTTAACTGCAATGATGACTCTAACGTGAGTTCAAATCCCAAGCATATGGAAAAAAGCGCTTTTTGTTATTCTCAAAGCAGGAATAAACAGGGATTTTTCTACAGATGCTTGAATATAATAACAGTAGCTAATGTCTATTAATTATTTAGTATGTGGTAGACAGTATCGTAAGTGTTTTCTGTGCATCTTGTTTAGTTATCATACCAACCCTATGAACTTTATATTATACATCTGTGTTACATATTGGGGATCCTAGAGGGCTAGATATAGCCTATTGGCTCCCCCAGAAACACTCTACACCATTTTCTATTCTCCCTGTGCCACAAGACACTGGCCTGTACAGACCACATCAACCTGGGTCTCTTTCCCTCTAGTTTTGGGTTAGATTCTCTGGGTGAACCAGTGAGAGTCCTGGCAGAGAACAGATGACACAATTAAACTAGTTAAATTGAAGATAATGTAATAAAGTTACTCTTGACAAAGATGGTAGACAATGTGTAAGGAAATTACGAGGGGTTGTTCAGCCTCCTGGACCTAGCATTGGTGTGGCACCATTATCCCTACAAAGCCTATGGGATAAAGGCTGAGCGTAGTTGCCAGAGCCAGAGTCAGAGAATGACATGTAGAAAGGGCTGCCAGTGACAAGACTGCAGTCTTCAGGTGAGGGATGCAACCAGCCTTCATTGACCTTTAGGCAGGAAACCAGGAGAACTGATACCCTGCCTTGCTCTTCCTCCGTCTCCAACCTCTTGCTGGTTTTCTTCATTTGCTAAATGCAGCTAGAACCCAGCTAGAAGGCTTCCAGGTGACCCTATCGAGGGACAGAGCAAGGGAGAGAAGGGAGAGTGAATTCAGAGGACCACGCAAATGTATACGGTACATCTGTCTATGAACACAACACTAGTAAGTGATATTTGCTTTAAGCCATGGAGAATGAGATATTACCTTTGCTCTACTGTTCTAAACCTCTCATTTTCTCCTCGTTCTTTATCTCTTTTACTATTCTTCTTCATAGACTGTGACTTCTAAATATTGTAGTGGGAAAGTTCAAATGGCTTCACATCTTAGAGTAATCCAGCTACTCCTAGATTTGGGAAAATTTCATTTTGGAAAGGTCAAGATAACAAATACATTACTAAAACTCCACGTATCCTTTATTTTCTCATCATTGAAGGAAAGACTACTGACAAATACGGCAATAAAGGTTTCTATCGCTGCAATTTTTATAACAAAAACAAACATAGTTCTTAATGAATTTTCGTTTATTAGATCAGCAATTGCCAACATGGGGTTCCTGGGTCTTAGGAAACCATGCTGGTAGCATTGGAGGTCTGGAAGCTCTTTTAAATATTTTAGAAAGTCTAATATAATCATACTTTTACAAGTGATAAAGCTTCACAGACTAACAAAAACATCCAGATTCTCTGCTTTGGACTGAAATGATACTCGCTCTGTGTGGTGACCCTAGTAATTTCATGCTGATCAGAAGCTCTGATTGGCAGTTATGTATGCCTTTGGTTAATAAAACATGGGAGAGCAAATGAATTATTACTTAATCTACGCAGTTTGCTAGATAAAGTCTTTGGAAACCTTGAATCAATTGGGGGAAAATAAACTGGATGCTTGGTAGTGAAATAATAAGCTTCATACAGGCTTGGCATTTCTCATATATGCAGGAAGGCCAAGGCATTCTTCTAGATGTGCCCTTCATCTAGAAGATCTGCTGAAAAATTCAAGTCAGTTATTTGTTTTCAATAGTAGTAACACACAGTTACTAAGTGGCCAGGCACAGTGCTGAAATGTTCCATGTAGAATATCTTACTTCATCCTCCTAGAAGTCCTAGGAGGAAGGCAGTCTAGCTATCTCTTAAGTGGAGTTTTCTCAGAGGCTGACTCAAGGACAAGGGTTTGTGTGCAAGTTGTTTACTTGGGAGGTGATGCCAGAAAGTACTGGTGGGAGATGGAAAAGTGAGCTGGGGAAAGGCAGCATAGGATACATTACCAAGCAGGTTGCTGCTGCTGTGGACAGTAGCATCTGCCATGTTCCTGTCCTGCAGATGGGAAGCCAAGACTTCATGAGTTTAAGTAATGTGTCCAAAGTCACAGAGCACTTCCAATGATGTTCCCTTCCATAGAGTTTTATAATACCTATGACGAAAGCCTACCAATATGCAATAGCCTATGAAATGAGTTCTGATTCTTGAAGGTTTTGTTTTGTTTTTTACAACAACTGGATTAAGAAAGGGGTCACATATCATACTAAGTCCCTCATATAAAGTGAACAATTCGATGGTTTTAGTATATTCACAGAGTTGTACAGCTATCATCACAATCAATTCTAGAACATTTTCATTACCCCAGAAGGAACCCTATGTGCATTCGTAGTCGTGCTTCATTTCCTCCATTCCACCCCCATTCCCTGGGAACCAGTAACCTATTTTCTGTCTCTATGCATTTGCCTTTTCTGGGCACTTCATATAAGTGGAAACATGTATTATGTGATCAGTTATGTATAACTCCCTTCATTCAGCACAATGTTTTAAAGGTTCATCCCTACTGCAGCATGTATCAGTACTTCATTCCTTTTTATGGCTGAGTAATATTCAATTATGTGGATATACCATATTTTGTTTATCCATTCATCACATGATGGACATTTGAGTTGTTCCCACTTTGGGCTGTTGTCAGTCATGTTGCTATGGAAATTTATTTATAAGGTTTTATATAGACATCCTTTTGTTTGTTTTTTTTTTTCATTTCCTTTGGGTATCTACCTAGGAGTAGAATTGCTAGGTTATATGGCAGCTCTGTTTTTAACCTTTTGCAGAACTGCCAGACTCTTCTCCAAAGTGGTCCTGGAGCTTATTGATGGCTTTAATCTGCTCTTCAAATGGGCAGGCTGCCTGCCTTGCACTCTTCGGCAAAGGAGAAAAATCACTACTGTGCTCTTGCAAACATAGATTTCAAGAATCCCTAGCGCATCCAAGAATGCTGCCTGCATTATCAGAGTTGACTTAAGTTGGTCCTGGATCTCAGTGCCTGCCCTTCTTGCTTGTTACTTATAAAAGATTAATAGTTTAACTTCATCATTATCCATTTAGTTTATGATTATGGGTTGTTTGGTTAATCCCACTGGTTGTAGTGATACACGTTGTCATGAAGAGTATTTTTGGCCTGCAGTTTCCAAATGACTAGAATTTAAAGCATATATGGATGGCAGTTTATTAAACATGCATTTGTTGTTGTTTTCATTTGGCCCCTGCTGTAAGTCAGGCACTGTGTTAGGTGCTGGAAATACAGTGGAGGGACAGAAACAAACACAATACGGTTAGAGAAAAATAAACTTGAAGAGGAACTCTAGGAGCAGATGCACTGCTGAGTCATTGTTGGGGTCCTCTTCATGGCAAACAGCTCCTACATCCCTATAATTCATCCTGAATCTGAGATGAGCTCTGCTCAAAAGTGCTACGTCACCAGTTAATGCTGTTGTACAGTTAATTATAAGTGACACAAGAAAGAAATGGAAAACCTCTTCCCCAACAGGGACTTGCAATTTAAATAAAGAGGGAGAATGCTTTGTGAAGTGGCTTCCACCTAGAAAAATCAAAATATATAAAATCTGTTAATACGTATAAGGACAGTGATGGTTGAGGGCGTTCTATTTGCTCCCACGGTATTCTGAATATGATTTAATGTGGAAAACAAAACAAAATCTTGGTGGTTCTTATGGTGATGAGAATGCTAAATCAAGGCTTTGTTATTTTTTAACTCTGCCTACTGGACGCTGCTCTTGGATGTCCCACAAGTACTCTATAAGTACGGAATTAAAATCACAATCTACTCACAATTCCACCCTCAACCCAGCCCCAAACCTATTTCTTTCTCCTGTACATGGTTCCTATCTTAGCATCTTGAGGGTGCCACTCATCATGCTGTTGCCCACACCACAAATGCGGGCATGACTCCTGTTTCTGCCTCTAGCTTCCCCCACCTATTTACCAGTAAGTCCTCAAGTCTTAATGATCAAGCATCCCATGTATTTCCCACAGAGATTAATTTCTCTCCATCCTGTGTCTACCCTATGTCAAGGCTCCTGTCATCTCTTGCTTGCTAACTCTTCTCCCTAACTCTGGGGTCTACTCTACAACCTTTGCTCCAAAGAGCACCTGCGGGGGCGCCGGGGTAGCTCAGTCGGTCGAGCGTCCGACTTTGGCTCAGGTCATGATCTCACGGCTCATGGGTCTGAGCCCCGTGTCAGGCTCTGTGCTGACAGCTCGGAGCCCGGAGCCTGCTTCGGATTCTGTGCCTGCCTCTTTTTCTGCCCAACCCACTCGCATTCTGTCTCTGTCTCTCTCAAAAATAAATAAACATTAAAAAAAAAAAAAAAAAAAAAAAAGCATGTCACTCCTTTTTAGAACTCCTCTGGATAGTCATTACCTCGTTCAAGTCCACATTCTTTAACATGGGTGAGGACAGTTTTCATGACCCAGCCTCTGATGACCCTTCCAGTTTTATTTTCTCCTGTCCCCTTGCCAGATGCTCCAAATTGAGCAGAGCCAAACCAAATCTTTTACTGTCCCTACAACGTGCCAGGTCCTTTTGCATTGGAGGCTTTGCATAAGCTGAATCTTAAAAAAGTATGGATTTCTATCCTCTCTTCATATTAATTATGAGGCAGATTCAGATGCCATTGCAAAATCTTGAACGGTGGTGATGTCAATAAGGTAGATGTGCATTTCTCTCTCAAGTGATAGTCCAGGCATAAGCGGCCCCAGACTGATGTGGTGGCTCCGCTCTGTCACTTGGAGATCCTGTGGAGACAGAGATGGAGAGAAGAAAATCTGTCTGAGAGATACATGCAAGACTGAATCTTTAAGACCTGGCTTCCCTCTGGCATTCTGGCATCTGTGGAATGTTGCCTGTGTCCTTGTGGTCCCAAATGGCTCACTTTCACCTCTCATTCCAGTATTCCGGCCAGTGGGAAGGAGGGGATAGGGGAGGAGGCACACATCCCTTCTCTTAAAATATGCAGTTGAGAAGTTGCACCCACCACTCCTGCTCAATCTCATTGGCTGGCAATTGTTCACACAACCATAACTTGCTGTAAGGAAGATCAGGGAATCTTGGTCTTTAGGAGACATAGAGCATTTTCTGGAAACTTCTTTTGTATAAAACTAATCTGGAGATACAAATAAATTTTTCTTCCAATAATGTACAATCTTGGAGTTTGGGGCACTGGAGTCCTACTTTTTTTTTTTTTTTTTTTTTTTTTTCCCAACTGAACACATTTCCAAGCCAGAGTGTCAGATATCGGAACTTCAAGATAGACGAAGGCTACTAGAAGGTTGGCAGTTTTATCCCCATTTTACAAATCATAAAACCAAGCTCAGAGATGTTAAGTACTTGCCCAAGTACACACAGTTTGTTCATGCTGCCTATTTTCTGAATCCATATCCTGTGCTGAATGCTCACGCAGGCCAATATATCATAGTGGTTAAGAACGTCAGCTTTGGGGCGCCTGGGTGGCACAGTCGGTTAAGCGTCCGACTTCAGCCAGGTCACGATCTCGCGGTCCGGGAGTTCGAGCCCCGCATCGGGCTCTGGGCTGACGGCTCAGAGCCTGGAGCCTGTTTCCGATTCTGTGTCTCTCTCTCTCTCTCTGCCCCTCCCCCATTCATGCTCTGTCTCTCTCTGTCCCCAAAAAATAAATAAACGTTGAAAAAAAAAAATTAAAAAAAAAAAAAAAAAGAACATCAGCTTTGAACTCAGAAAGGTGTAGATACACCATTTATTGACATTATGATGTTTACAAAGCTCCTTAACTTTTCTGGGCTTCATTTCTGCCCCAGGGTGTTATGCACATTAAGTGCAATAATGCATGGAACGTGCTTAGGAAAATGCCTGGCTGATGATGAACACTTGATAAAAGATGGCTGGCATTAGTTACTACAATAAACCTTTCTTAAACTTTTGTCATTATTGTTATCAGTAATTGTCACCGTTGGAGACATGGAGGCTGGAGAATAGGTGCTCATACCTCTGTGTATGCCCATTTCTTCATGAGGCACAAGACAAAAGAAGTCTTGTAACAAAGGCTTTCACTTTGTCCTAATCTACCTGACCCAGGGTATCCACATTTGTCTATGGGATGACAAAGGTGGATTGAGAGGACTCTACTCTGTCCACCTCTCCGGAAATTCACAGATGAGTAGCTAAGTACTCAAACTATGGAGTGAGACATGCCTAAGCTAGAATCCCAGTCTCCTCACTGTCTGGCCTTGGAAAAGGCACTTGACCTCTCTTAATATTGATCTCTGCCTTTAAAAATGAGAATAGGAAATATCTACCTCATAGTGATGCTGGGAGGAATCACCGAGGTCATTCACCCAAAAGTGCTTAAAACAGTAGCATGTTGTTCATGCTCAGTAAATATGAGGGGGCTCAAGCTTTCCCCACTAAGCATGGATTTTGGCAGAGGCAGTAGGGACAGAAAGGAGGGGATGCAGAGAAACTTAGAAGGTAGAATTGAAAGGACCCAGTGATGGTCCACTGTCAAGGGTAAGGCAGAGAGAAAGAAATCTAGTAAATTTATCATTAGGAAATGGATTACTTGATACAATGGCTCACCAAGATGGGAAATACAGGGGAGGAACAAGTATGCCAGGAAGACAGTGAGAGTCACAGTAGACACGTTGGGTTTTAAATGGTCCAAGGATTCACGCAAAGAGATGATGTCAAACAGCCATTAGCTAGTTGAGTCCCAAGTCTGTCAAACAGCCATTATTAGCTGGTTGAGTCCCAAGTCTGTATGGAAGTCTAAGTCTAAGACATCCCCTGAGGAGTCATTCAACTCAGGAGTCACCAGGCATAGGTCACATGCTTAGTTGTCTTTGGGGACCAGCAGGGGTCAAGTAGGAAGGAGTGATGGGTGACTTGGGTCCAACAGGCAGAGCATGAACTGCCCAAAGGCCTTCAGATGGGTTTATTCGGGCCAGCAAACAAATCCTAGGAGTATTCAGCCTGGGGGCTTTCTATCCAGGAAGGTGTGGAAGTGCTTGAAATGAACGAAATCTACCCCAGAAATTGCCTAGTGCGAAAAGAGAAGGTTAAAGATCAAACTGAAATATGCTTGGATTTCAATGGCATCCCTGAAATCTACACTCTATGGGAGTTTGGCAAGGAACGAGGCTCTCCCAGCAGTGTTCATGGTCTGACAGCTGTAACCAATACCTGACATTTCCCTCTCAGATATAAATAATTATCTTTCACAGCAATGGCATAGACAAAACAAGAAAATTCCCCGTTATTTGGAAAGCCTCTATTTCACAATTCATGTTTATCTCTCTGTATCTTTCCTACATTTCAAAATCATGTTTTGTTTAAAAGTAAAACACAGACAAGAAAGCATTGGTGAGGCAAGATAATTAAATGACATGCATTTCACTCGAATCAGAATGACATTTTTGGCGGGGGGTGGGGAAGCAGGGATGTTTCGCCCCCTGTCGTAATTTCTTGTTGCCAAAATACCACACAAACTTAGTAGCTTAAAATAACCCAGATTTACTCTCTGATTGTTCTGGAGGTCAGACGTCTAACGTGGTCTCAGTGGGCTAAAATCAAGAGATGCATAGAGCTGTGTTCCTTTCTAGAGGTGCTAGCACGAAACCTATTTCCTTTTCTAGATTCTAGAGGCCCCTGGCCCCTTCCTGTGTCTTCAAAGCCAGCAGATTTCCATCTCTGTGACCATTTTATTTTTTTTTTCTGTAGCCGTATCTCTCTCACTTTCTCTTCTGTCTCCCTCTCTACTTTTAAGGACCTTGTGATCCCATCGAGCCCACCTGAATAACCCGGGATGATCTACCCGTTCAGAGTCAACTGATGAGCAAAGTCCCTTTTGCTGTATCAGTTGACATTGTCCTTAAAATTGCTGAGGAGTATTTTGTGTTACGGACGTACCATAGTTCTTTCAGTAATTCTAATGAGGTAGTGCAGGGTTTTGTTTGAATGGAAGTTTCCATTCTCCGAGACAAATACCTCAAAGTGCAATGGCTGGGTTATATGGTTTTGCGTGTTATGTTTTTATAAAGGAAAAAAAACCTGCCAAGCTATTTTCTAGCGTGGACATAGGAGTTTGTGTTCTGTCGAAGAGGTTTGAGCAGTGAAGGGATGGGATCTTATGTATGTTTAAAAAACCACTGGGTCAGTGAAGGCAAAGGTAGAGGCAGAGGAAGAGGCGGGGGTGTTTGCAGTGGTCCAGGTGGACACAAGGGTGTCAGTACAGGGTGGGTGAGGTTAAGGTGATGAGAAGTAATCCAACTGGAGGCATACATGGAAGTTACACTTGACAGGTTGCTGCAGTTGCTCATGGGAACCGAGAGAAGGGATTAAGGAGGACCACTGTGCTTTGGGCTTGAGCACGCTGGCGAATGGTGGTTCTATTTGTCTTGAGAATAGCAGGACTTGGAAGGGAGGGAACATAGGGAGGAGGAGAGGCCCATGTGTGATTTAATGTGCCTGCCAGATTTCAAGTGGAAACACTGAGTGGGTGCTTAGGAATAGGAGTCTGGAGACTGGAGGAGGGTTCGGATGCTGGAGATACAGAAAAAAAAAGGACAATGTATATGTGAACATGCCCAACACAAAACATGGCATAATCACGGGCAAGAGCTGCCCACTCAGTTTGGATCTCAAAATGAAGTGTTGTTATCTTCTGGGCTCCATCAAGAAAATAGCACCTTAGGCTCTAGTTTGAACACAGCAAGCCCGCTGAACGACAAGAATGTGCGAATCACAGACAACGTGATGGACGCCCAAGTTTTCCTCTGGTTCATTTCTGATATCTCCTCGGGAACTTCTTTGTATAAACACATCCTAGAGAAAGTTTGCTTTCTCATTTGTCTGTAGCAAGGTTGCACCGTGCTTTCTCTTTTTAAAATGCCCACTGTTAATGCAAGTAAGTCCATTGTGATGTGTAATTATAGGAAGAACCCAACACAAATCACTTTTAGTAGTACAAATGTTTCTATTTTATGTTGTGCTTTGGAGGGTTAAAAAGGATAATACAATATATGGATTGTTGTTTTGTTGCCAGAAGTTTCCATATTGGCTTCTCAGTCTCTGGGGTGGACTTGGCAATGACTTTTGTGATGTTCCCATCCTGTTGCTGCCATAGGAATGTTAGCGGGTAATTGTGCATCTGCCTCCCCTGCAAAACCAACTTCAGCACAAGCCCAGCTCACCTTCCACCTTCTGGCAAGGAAACTAAGGCCCAGAGATGAGACAGTCCGTATACAGGGACAGCACACTCAGGCCTGGAAGGTCTCTGATTAGCGTCCCCTTCTCTTGCCCCCCTAGCGATCCTTGGAAAACGAATAAAGTTGCTAACCCATAATTCTGAGGAGACAGAGAGTGAAAGTTACATTCCCTTGTTTCTTTAGGTTTCTCTCCTCCGGCTAAACCCTCTAGATACATGATATGTTAGGTTCAGGCCCTAAATGATAAACAGTTGAAATGAGCTTTGCTGCAATTCAACAAACTGTTACGGATTACCTGTCTACTTCTGTGATTCAGTTTTTTTGTCCATGAGAATCCACGGGAGGACTTAAAAAAACAATTAAAAAAAAAAAAAAAAAAAAACACCACAAAACCTTGGTGCCTGAAACCAGACCAACTAAATCAGAGCCTCAGGGAAATGCCCCTGTCTTAGACATAAACCTGGGGCAAAAATGATATTGATGCAGTGGTAGACAAAAAAAAAAAAAAAAAAAAAAGGCCCAACAAAAGACATGTCAAATCCCAGGGTCCAGTGAAGGTTAGTTTGGGGAAAGGTATCTTTGTGTGGGTGATTAACTTAAAGATTTTGAGATAATCCTGGATTATCCAAGTGGACCCTAAATCCAGTTACAAATGCTTTAGTAGGAGACAGAGGAAGACAGAGACAGTCGGGAAGCGGGGGTGACGGGACCAGAGGGGCAGAGATTGGTTGGATGCAGCCACAGGGCAAAGACCACCTGGGGCCACCAAAAGGATTGTCCTCTAGAGCCTCCAGAGGGAGTGGGGTCCTGCCCACACCTTAATTTCAGACTTCTGACCATGAGAGAACAAATTTTTGTTGTTTCAAGCCCCTCCCTTTGTGGTAATTTGTTACAGAAACAGTAGAAGATGAACACAGAGGCCTATGTTAATTTGTAACATCACACAAAGGAAGTTAGCAGAGATGGGCTGCATGGAATTTCTAAGAGAGAGGGAGGACAGGAGTAGTGATGTGAAGGTTTGGAACTCACACTGACAAATGTGTGTGTAAAACTCTGAATGCTTAGCCAGGTAACACATCTGAGAATTACCCTCCTGTTTATTCTTCATTTCTGCAAATGGGTTGTTTCCTTAAAGTCTTTGTAAAAAGGGTATCAAGGTGCTAGTATTTGTAACAGTGCTGAGCTTGGTTTCCTCTGAAATACAAGACCTACAAAATATTTTTTAAAACACTTTAATAATTTTTAGTGTTTTCATAATTTTATTTACTGATGGTTACTAGTGACTTGGAATCCAGAAAAAAATATTTTTAAAATGTTTATTTATTTATTTTGAGAGAGAGAGGGACAGGGAGGGAGGGGGAATTTTAAGCAGGCTCCACACTTAGTGTGGAGCCCAATTCAGGACTCGATCTCACGACCCTGGGATCATGATCTGAGTTGAAAGCAAGCATCAGACACTTAACCAACTGATCAACCCAAGCTCCCCCAGGAAAAATATCTTTTAAACAATTGGATCAGGGAAAGTATATATAAGCAAAATACTAATTCAGGAAAAAAAGTTAAATTGTTTTTCTGATAAACTGTACAACTTCCTTGAGATGTATCCCTATAGGACAATATGTATGATGAGGCAACTCTGTAAGAGAAGGTACACAATTGGCAAAAGGGAAGAAGAAAGGGAGGGAGGGAGGGAGGAAGGGTGCCTGATGTGAAATAGAACACCTGTCAACATTCCCAGTGTTAGCTGCGGTATTAAAACCTCCGGGAAGCCTGACCCGGGGTCCAGCTAAACACTGGGCTCTCCAGTACTCTTGCCTGTGGTGTATGCCTTCACCGTACAACCACCCTGAGAATGAGGTGTCTCTCCTCTCCCTCCCTGTGGGACTGGACAGCCCTGCCGTGCTGTATCCCCAGAGCACAGCCCTGTGCCCCACCCGCCTCTTAGACTCAGCCGACTTGTCTTCTAGTCTGTCATCAGCTAAATCATAGTGACCATCACCTTCTGTTTAATGACTGGAATAGTCTCCAGTAACATCTAGATCTGCTCCATTCCTCTCCCCCTGAGCAGCCACCTTGGGGAAGGGTGTTAAAGATGCACTTCTGAGCACGGCACTCAAAGCTCCTGCCACCCACGGACCGTTCTGGTGAAAGTGTTGAAGCGTTCCCTTTGCCGTGAAGATCCGGCCGCTACAAGGTCTCCCATGCACGGTCTCTGGCCAGGCCCCCCGCCCCACCGACTTGGCCCTGAGCTTCTGGAGTTCAACATACGTGCCCCTCTTTACACCTTCTGTCCCTTGTGCAGGGAACCTCTGTCTCAACACCTGCTGTATAACTCCTGTCCCTCCGTGTGGTTTCACACCTGCACAGCCTCACAGACTCACCTCTAACTCGTAATTTAGGTGAGGCAGCCCCCCCACCCTTAGGTTCTCACACAGTCTACCTTCCCTTGTATCTCTAATCAACTGTAATTATATGATAATCCATGATGGCTGATTTAACCCCCTGCTTCCCCATTAGAATGTAAGCTCTGCGGGGACAAAACCAATATCTGATTCGTCCTCACCAGGTCCTCAACACCTAGAACAATCCCCAGCACACAGTAAGTGGTCCAACGTTACCTGAATGCCCCGAACGTATTGGTAAAATGCACACAATACCCATTTCCCATGGAGGTGGGAAGGCCAATGGGAGCAGCCTTTTCCTGCCTTACTTCTGCAGTCCTCATAGTCCTGCTTTTGTGGGGGTGATAGCAAGCCCACCGGCAAGCCCCATGGAAGAACAGAGAGAGAGAGCTTGTTTTCACAGCTGGACACAGCAGTGCGACATTGGCGGCTCCTTTGTGGGAGTCCCGCGCTCCGCTGTTCACACGGGGAACAGCCAGGGACCGCTGGAGCTTCGGGCTTCCCAGACTTGCCGAATTGCTTTGTGTGCACAGACAGCACTCTGCCTCTTGGTTTGTACAGCCTCATGCTAAAAACCCTGGCAAGGAAATACATGCCAAAAAGAAAAAGGAACGGAGATGGCTGAGATCTAATAAACCCATAGTGGGCCTGTTCTGTACTTACAAAATCATCTGGTTGTGCACCATGAAGAAAAAAAAAAAGGCACAGACTAATGTAATTTTCTTGAAGTCCCCTATAAAGTATTTTATTCCATAATACAGCTACATTTATGAAATGGCTTTATCTCGAAAGATCCCAAAGGGCTTACTAAAGCTGAAAAGGAGAATATCAAGTATACGGCAATCTCAGAAACACCACCAATGTACTTTTGTGATAAGGACTGGGGACTCTGTGACAGCAGGTAGACATCTTAAAAAGCAGATAGTGGCTTATCCTGCTAAACCTTCAGGGAAGAGAGAGAGAGGAGATAATTGCCCACATTGGTAAGAGTCACGTGGGCTTTCTGTATTAATAAGGGCCGTGGCTTTCTTCCATCTACCATGTGAATTAAGTAAGTGACTTCTATCAACATCACCCTCCCCATGTGAAATCGGCGGCTATCAACTTACAACACTTCATAGAGAGAACAAAAAAGCATATGTGAAGCGTCCAGGGGTTAATGGGGGTTAGGGGGAGCGTAATTCAAAACCTACGCATTTAAAAAAGTAAAACATAACAACCCACACTTTATCCAACAGTTAAAATACCATTTCGCACCCAACTTCTACCTGATCCGTTCCTGCCCAAACACCTGCTCGTAGATTTTTCTTCTTTTTCACCATCCCTGTTTCGGATATGGTTCAGATCCACGAACTTTCAGAGCGTTAAAGGAGGGATGGGGCCGGGGTGGCTGGCAGGGAGGAAAGGGTCCTTCTTGATGATCTCCCAGGAGCATCACCTCACCAGGAGCTAAGGAAGGAAAGTGGAAGCTGCAAGTGATCGAACAGGCTAACAATTAAAAGTTAACTAAAAGGAACTCCCTTCTCCTCAGTGTTAAGGTCTCCCCTGTCCCCAACCTAGAGCAGGACTCCCTCACCTCACCTGTGCCATATCTCCTACAGTCGTCTGCTCCCCCTCCACAGCTCACCTTCTCAGTTTCCCCACCTCATTGCCCCTCACATCTTTACTCTCATCCTTACCCCCTTCCCACATTCTCCTCCAAAGAACGGATGGTGTGTCGATTGGGTCAGCTTTTCTCAGCTGGGGCAGAGCAAGAAGCCACATCGGGGAAGATAAAGATGTTAAAGTTTGGGTTTGACTCTGTTATTATCACCCCTTAATTTTTTTTCTGTTCTATTTTTTTTTAAGTTTATTTGTTTACTTTGGGCGCGACAGAGACAGTGCTGGTGGGGTAGGGGCAGAGAGAGGGGGAGAGAGAGAGAGGGAGAGAGAGAGAGAGAGAGAGAGAGAGAGAGAGAGAGAATGACAAGTAGGCTCCTCACTGCCAGTGCACAGCCTGACACCGGGCTCGAACCCAGGAAACTGTGAGGTCATGACCTGAGCCAAAACCAAGAGTGGACACATAACTGAGCCCCCCAGGTGCCCCTCTAGGGAGTGCTGTTCTAAAGGAAGAGGCAGAACTTAAGTAGCAGGGAAACCAATGGAGCCAAGCACACAGGTGAAGCCTGAAGGTGGCAGGGTGTGAACAGAGTCCTGTGAACCAATCAGCCAACAGCTGGCTGAGCATCTTGGCTGACCCCTGAGTACGTTGGGGGGCAGCCTCAGGAGCCGTCCTGAGCGCTCCACACACGGTGACTGCCTTGAGAAGTAGGTACCTGTCTTTCCATTTTATTGATGAGAAAACTGAGGCTCACAGAGGCTAAACCGCTTGCTTAAAGTAATCTGCTAATCAGTATGGCCTCAGACATTCCAGTCCAGATTGGTCGGACCCTGGAGCTTTTGTTCTAGAAGGCTGTCTTCCAAAACATAGGGTTTTATTTTTATTTTGTATTTTTTTTTTAATTTTTTTTTTCAACGTTTATTTATTTTTGGGACAGAGAGAGACAGAGCATGAACGGGGGAGGGGCAGAGAGAGAGGGAGACACAGAGTCGGAAACAGGCTCCAGGCTCTGAGCCATCAGCCCAGAGCCTGACGCGGGGCTCAAACTCACGGCCCGCGAGATCGTGACCTGGCTGAAGTCGGACGCTTAACCGACTGTGCCACCCAGGCGCCCCTTTATTTTGTATTTTGAAATGAATTCAGACCTACGGCAAGTTTCAAAAAGAATACATCTAATTCCTTTATACCCTTCCCCCACATTTCCCAAATGCTAACCTTTTATCCATTTGCTCAATTTTTCCTCCCTCTCCCATCCCCCCAACCATTTGAGAGTAAACTGCAGACCTTATACCCCTTTACTTCTAATGTGCAGAGTAGAATTTCCTAAAATAAGATTTAAAAAATTTTTTTATCTTACAGAATCACAGAACAATTATCAAATCAGATCATTAACACTGTTGAAGGAATATTATCTAGTCTATATACTCAAATTTAGCCAATTTTAGGGCACTAATGTTCTTTATCACACACACACACACACACACACACACACACACACACACACACAATTCTGTTCTGGCATCCAAACCAGGATCATACACTGGTTTAGGTATTTAGACCTCACGTCTCTTTAGCCTCTTTTAATCTGGAAAAGTTCCTCAGCCTTATATGTCTTTCATGACCTTGGCATCTGTTAAGATCATAGACCACTTATTTTGTAGATTGTCCCATAATTTGGGTTTGTGTGATGTTTCCTATGCTTACATCCACATTACGCACTTCTGGCAAGAATATCACGGAAGCATCATTTGTCCTTCTAGCACATCTTACCTGGAAGTATGCGGTATCCACTTGTGTCACCACTGGTGACCTTAACTTTGATCTCTTAGTTAGGGTAGTCTCTGCCAAATTTCTCCTATAGAAACTTAATATTTTTTTAAAATTAATAATTATCATGCAAGGATGTCTTTTCAGACTACGCAAATATCTTGTTTCTTTTTATACTTTCACCCACTAGTTCTGGTCTTCACTGATAATGTTTGCCCAAAGCAGTTATTACTGTCATAATTGCCAAACGGTGATTTTCTAATTACATGATTCCTTCTACATTTATTAGTGGCGTTCAGTTTTAAGGAAAGGCTTTCCCTTCCCTCCCATTTGTGAACTTTCTTTCATTTAAAAAACAAAAACTGTATCAATCTGGTCTCTGGGATTCTTACTTTATAATGGGGGGTTATCATCTCTTACTATCATTATTTATTCCCGGGTTCCAATTGTCTGCAGTTTGGCCTATGGGAGATTTAATATGCAGTTTTTATACCCAAGGATCCTAAAACTTCAACCCTTCTTGCTTCACTTATCTGCCACCTTCCACTTTCTTGTCTCGGATCCATTACCTAGAGAATTTGTTATTTTCTGAGAAGTCCTCAGACCCAGTGATCCAGTTACTGTCTGTTCTTGCTGACTAACTCTTGAAATAAAAATTTTTTAAAAGTTCATGGTGGAAGTGAAGGGAGTTAAGTGGCAATTCTCCCGGGAGGCCACACTTACGGCCCAACCAGCTGCTTGGAGGACAAGGGAGCTAAAACAATCTTTCTTGAACACTTTTTGTTTTCTCATTCCTCTTTACTTTGGAGCACATTCTACCCTCTCTGGCCAGACTAATTCTAACTCCCTACATTAATCTAGAAATGGACTCCCAACTCCAAGACGCATCTCTCCTCTGTGAAGCCATCTCCACTCTCGAGGCAGAACTAATTATTCTCTTCCTGGCAGCTCAATAAACTCTTGGTAGAGCCTTTTATTACAGAATTGATCACGTGCCATTATAGTTTTGTGGGTTATTCTTGCCATTCTGTTCCTCTTGATAGGCTGTGAGCTTTTCACAAGAGGATTCTTACACATACTGCACCAAGTAATAAGAAACATTTTAATGGTTTCAAATGCATTAGAGTCCACTTCCAAATCATTATATAAACCAGAGGCCAGCAAACATGTTTGCAAAGAGCCAGGTAGGCATTGTGGGTGATAAGTGTTTCTCTTGCAACTGCTCAACTCTGCCACTGCATGGTGAAAACCCCTATCAACAGTACACAAAAGAATGAATGGGCCTGTGTTTCAATAAAACTTTATTTACTTAAACAGGACTTGGATTGGATTTTGCCCCAGGGCCATAGCTTATTGACTCCGATCTCCCCCACTTGAAGATATTCTCAATGTTTGAATCACTTTTCTCTAGAGATCCCTAATTTTCTATGGCTCATGCCTGCAGATTGTTAAGGCCATTAACCTTGTTTGCGGTGATTGCTCTGCTCCAAAGAGGTTTGCCTGGGAGGGGAGCCTGTTTAGGTGTTTAAGGCATTAACCCTGTAGCCCAGGAAGTCCCATGCTGCTGGACCTGGCTATAAGCTTATTCATATTTCACACAAACTTGTGCAGATGGATTTTATACAGAAGGTCTGTCTCGATGAAAGTCTGCATGGAATGAGGTTGGATCCCAAGCCTGAAATTCAAGGGCACCGATTAGGCATAGGGCAAGACCTGGCTGTAGAGCCGTGTGGGCAATAGACCAGTACAAGAAAGGAAAACAGTTTCCGAACAGATTCCATCACAGATTGCTGCTAAAGAGAAGTGGAATGGGCAGACAGAATCTGAGTGTGAGAGTTGTGTTTGGGCGAGAAACAGAGCAGTTGAATGCTCATTCCATTTCTGCAGGAGCTCTTGCATTGATGAGTTCCATTTCTGGGGTGGCAATTCCCAAGCTTCTTTTTTTAAAAAAAAAAAAGTTTATTTATTGTGAGAGAGAGAGAGAGAGAAAGAACATGGGGGAGGGGCAGAGAGAGGGAGAGAGAGAATCCCAAGCAGGCTCCATGCTGTCAGCACAGAGCCTGACACAGGGCTTGAACCCACACACCGTGAGATCATGACCTGAGCCGAAAGCATGAGTCCTCTGCTTAACCAGCTGAGCCACCCAGGTACCCCTGCCCAGGTTCTAATGTAAAAATTCTTTAGCAGAATAGTGTGCTTGGCTAGCTGGGTCTCTGGGGTCTGAGGCTCTTGTTGTTGCTAGCTGTGGGGCCTGGGGAAGGTATTTTGCCCTCTTCTCACATGCAAGTGGGATAATATATCCTTCCCCATAGAGTTGCTGGGGGCAGAAAAGAGTAAGTCCACATGAACTGCCAGCGACTGTGGCTATCACGTGGAAAGAACCATTTTACACGTGTCAGCCATTTTACTATTACAGAGAGTAGCATTATTCCAGAAACAGCCACCAAGATGGGCACTGTTCCATGAATCAACACCATTTGGGTTTGCTTACTGATCGAGTTACCAAAGCAAGCATCCACCTTGCCCTTAAAACCACTACAGTAGAGCTTTATCAAATTCTTTGCTGAAATTCCTATAAAAGACCTACCACAAGTCTGTATTGTTTTGCATGTAATGTCCATGAAGGAAACTAGGTCACTCAGGCACAACTTGATTTTAATGATCCCCTCCAGGCTTCTAAAGATCACCCCTCTATTTTCTTTGTAAGTGTTCGAAACCATCGCTTTGACGATCGGTTCTGGAGTCTTGACCCAGAACAATGTCAGTCTTCTTAAGGAACCTCAGAATCTCCTGCCACCTTTTGAAATATTTGGAGATGACCTTTCTACCCTCTGTCTCGGCCCTCTGGCCATTCTTGTGTTTAGAGCAACGAGGTGCAGTCTCTCGATCTCCTTACCCAACTTGGGGGGTTCTTTGCCCTTCTACCGCTGTTAATGCGTTTTCATTCTGCTGCTCATTTGTCTTGGCATTTTGTCTTGAGGTGTTAGAGGCAAACTGATGCTTCGAAGGTCTACTTTCTCTTTGCCAGCCCTCTCCTTTGCTCACCTGAAAGAACTGGGCTTTATGATTCAACTCTCTGTTCCAAACTTAGCTTTAAAGCCCATTTGGGTGTCCTTAGAAATTTTTCTCTGTGTCAGCTCATGTGAGACACCCACTCCAGATGTCTTGTTTTCCCCACTGTTCACTCTTCAATTGAACAAAACACATATTAGGTACCCACTGTGAGGCAAGCATTGTACTATGCTTCAAAGATACAAAGGAAACAAAATGCAATCTCTGCTCTTAAGCTCATGGTAAAGTGAGACACACGAACAGACGTATACAAGACAGTGTGCAAGAACTCTGTTGAAGATCTCTACGGCACAACTGAGCACCTCTGCCTGGGGGATGGAGGGAGTCAGGGATGGCTTCCCTGAGGAGCTGGGTTTTGAGCATTCCTTTGTTTGCTTTATTCCTCCACCCTACGCTGTTCCCCTCTCTGGTCCCACAAGCAGCCATTAGCAATGTGGACAAGTATTTTTGCTTAGGTAGTGTTCCTGCAAAATGCGCATTGCCATTTTATGTGCCACGTATTTCGTGTTTGAATGGATATAAATGATCCCATGTTGTGTACCTTATTCTGTTTTTCAATTTCCTTCACTAAGCTCTCTTTTTAAGATCACTTATGCAGGTGTGTGGGCATCTAGGCTGTTAGTACTAATTGCTGTGTATCCCTCTGGGCTGTGTGTCCTCCACATTCCCCTTTTCTGTTGTCTCAATCTGGAACATCCTTTGTGGTTCCCAACACTCCAAATAACTATGCGGTGTGACACGTGTGCGGATCATATAGGCCCAGGAATATAGTCACTGAATCATAGGTGTGGCAGCAGAATGATGGACCCCGAAGATGTCTACTTTCTAATTCCCAGACCTTGCGAATATGTGACCTCCTGTCACTCAAAGAAGGCTGCGTACATGGTTAACTTAAGAATCTTGAGATGGGAAGATGATCCTGGATTGTCCAAATGGACCTACTGGAATCAGAAGGATGCTTACAAGAGAAAGGGGAGAGGCAGAAGGTTGGGAGTCAGAGATTGACAGATTCTATGCTGCTGGCTTTGAAGGTGGAGGAAGGGGCCAAGAGCCAAGGAATCTGGTGATCTCTAGAAGCTAGAAAAGGTGAGCATATTGTCCCCTAGAGCTTTCAAAAGGGGTACAACCTGCCCACACCTTGATTTTAGCCAGCTGGTGTTTTAAACCACTCAGTATAATTTGTTACAGCAGCAAGAGGAAACTTACAGAGATGTTATTCCTGGGGTCATTTTGACTGAAATGGTGCCAGATTTCTTTCCAGAATGGCTCCCCTGGTTTCCACCCCCTATAGCTGTGCATGAGGTGCCCCTGACTCCTCACCCTGACTGCTGTCTGTGGCCTAATCCAGCTTTCTGACTTCTATTAGTCTTCTGATTACAAAGCATAAATAAGAATTAAGGAAGGAATCAGAATTCCCAAACCAAAGTTGGGGATGGGGAGTGGACTAGAGATGGCCTTGAACCCCTGGCTGCTGTGGCTGGATTGTGGCTGGATTGTGGTCTGGGGTCAGTTGTGGGGACCATGTAAGTCAGCAGGGCACCCAGGGTGGGCCTCCCAAGGTGCCCATGTGGAGAATCAGTGGAGACAAAAGCAGTGCTTCTGGTGAGGACACAGGGTGCTGGACTCCATGGAAGAGAGAGCCCCAGACAGAGGGGAGGGAGGGTGGTTAGGCAGCGAGAGTGAGTGTCACTTCTAGTTCTACAGCTGCCATGTGACTTTGGACAAGTTTCTGGCCTCTCTGATCCTTGGTGTCCTGCTCTGTATGACAGGGAGTAATAATACTGCCTTCCTTACAGTATTATTGTGAGGGTTCCATGAGATCGTTAATGCAAAGCCCTAATCTAGTGAACTACATTAATGCTAATGTAGTTAGCAACCAGTTGATAAAAACAATAATATTTTCATCATTACAATAAATATAATAATTAGTACAGTTTCTTACGTTTCTCACATCAGCCTTTGCTAATTTACAGTATCCACTTTAGACCTTGCTGGAGAGTCACATATGCAGTAGATTTTCACATATTTGAATGCAAATAACCATATGCATCCTTTTCGAGTAAATCTATCCCCCCCTCCTCCATTGCTGCCCTCACACCACCCCCTATGCCTCGAAACCCAGCGGCCTCCTTTTAGGGTTGTTCATAGCGTAATGCAATTAGACACAATGTATTTTCCAGACATCTATCTTGCAAGCTGTCTCCCCCAACAGTTTTTGGGATTAAATAATGCACGAGAGGAGAGAATAACAGGGATCGTATAAGTGGCAGGAAAACAGCGCCGTAAGGGTTCTGTGTTGGGGAGAGATGAAACGCCTGGTCAGAAGGCCGATCCCAAAGTGAAAGAGAAATGCAAAGGCACTGACAAGGCAGGAAAGAAAGGCGATTTTACAGATAAGACTTGCCTAGAGCTGAAAAGGAGATGACTCGGGAGACAGGCAGCGTGTTCGTTAGGAACTCTGGAAGAGACACACCTGAGGGGACCTGGCGTTTGAAGGGCCCGGGCTCTGAAGAAACTAAAAGGTGCCTGCGCCCTGGGTTCTTGGACTTGCCTGCGCGGAGGTGCTGGTTTCTTCCCTGGGTTCCCACGGCTCTCTCTTCTTGCCGCCGCGAGAGACGGGATCACTCTCTCAGCTGTAATGGTGGATTTGTGTGTTTCTCTTCTCCACTCCGCTGGAGCTCCAGCAAAGACCGTCACTTCAGACATTCTCCTCCTCCTGCTCATCGTGAATGGCGACAGAAATTATTGGCCATTTTCTCTGACCCCGTGCTCAGAAGCACTTGGCATGCATGATACAAAATGCGCCCCCGCGACCCCCACGGATGCCTGTTTGACAACTGTCGACACTGAGGCAGGTGGAGACTGGGAATTTTTTTACAGACACACAAATGGTCGACAGAGAAGGTATGATTTGCACTCAGGCGTCCTGACTCCTGAGCAGGACTGTCGAGGTTCTGTTTATCCCGCAAGCCAAGCAAGATGCAGGGCACAGAGAGTGCCCTCAGCCAGTGTTTGATGTGTGGGCAAATTATAGTGCCTGCGACTCATTTGGCTGCTGTGGCCCCAGGAGTCAGGACTTCCGTCCCTCGGGCCTGGCACAGAAGGGGGGGAAGGGGCAAGCTTTCCACTTGCCAAGGTGAGGCCAGTGGCTTGTGCAGAGGGCTTGAAACTCCTGGTTCCCCAGTCTGCCTTTGCCTCATCTCTTCTGCGTGGTCTGAGCAGTCCCAAGAGACAGTGATAAGAAGGGAAGAGCAGAAGTTTCATGTTTCCTCTTACAGAATTTTTAAGGCAAAAATACCACTGGAATACATTTTAAAACCCTGTCCTTCAAATATTCTTAAAGGCTTCTGCACCAATCAGGTGCGTAAGTTCCCCAGACGGACTTCCATTCTGAGTTCCTCCTGGCCCTGCCCCTCTCTTCAGTTGCTAAATAGAGACTTCCAGCCATAGGCCCAACATCATCTGTGGGCTGCAGGGTTAGATGGAAATTGGGTGAGTAAAGGGGCCAGCCCTCAACCGGGAGGCTTAGAGAGAACCAGGCTACGAAGCAGGAGTTCAATAGTCATTTTATGGTCAGCATTAAGTCATACCCAGACCAATAAGGAGAATGTGGTCAGCCTTGTCCTGCCATGCTTTTCTGAAAGAGGAAAAACAATACAATCAGAACAAAGCATGGCTGAAACTATCAGAGAGCAACGTGGCCTAGCCAAGACACCACTTATAAATGTGGGTTGAGGGTAGGGAAGGGGCGGTGTAGCCCCCAGGGGCCAGTAAATGTGGGGAGCAGTTACCAGCCCTGGCCTGGGGAATAGTACCTGCATCTTCCTCTCTGCCTTTTCTCTCTGATGTGTTTTGCCCATCGGTCAAAGTCAGAGGGTCAGGGAGCAGTTCGAGCCCCTACAGACCAGACGCCAGGATGGAGAAGAGAGAAGGGAGGAGAACAGAGCAAGTTCAGGATGGGGCAAAGTGAAGTCATTGCCGTGCTGGACACAAGATGGTACATGGAACATGACCCATAAAACACAGAATTGTAAATTTGAGATAACTAAACAATGTACTTTAAAGCTACTGTATGTGATGTTTGACAGCTCATTCCGCAGCAACGCTGTGCTGAACTCAAATAAAACATCCCTTAATCCTCCCAAGAGTCTAGGAAGGTACGTGATGGTTTCCACGTTTTGCAAAGGAATCGGCAGACGCTTGGTCAAGCCAAGCCCCGTTTGCACAACCAGGACCCTCTGGACTTGACAAAAATGTATCCTTTCAGGCGTGCCTTTGTCTCCAAGGACCTTCTTGTTTTCTCTGGTCCTCACCTTTCAGTGCTCCTGACATCATAATATTCAAGAAAATGTTTGTGTGTTTATTTCATGGCTAGGCATTCATCAGAGAAAAAAAAGAAACAACAGTCTGCTGAAGTGTCCATGTCAGGAAGTTCCTGGGGGCTGCCCTCCTCATTAATCGAGCGCGTTGAGACCCTGCTGGTGCTTTGTAGTTAGTGATTCAGGACGAAATGCCGCTGTTATTCTGTTTCCTCCCCAAATGCTGTCATTTCAGCACAAAGGAAGCCTGGAAGCCTCAGAAGCTGCATCATCAGAGGGCCCAGCCTCTTGTGATTGGCTTACATACATCCAAGTATCAGCCGAAGGCAATTTTCAAAAGGGACTCCATTTCTATGGGGATATTTTCCATTGAGCTGGTTGCTGACTCTCACTTAGTCATTTAAAAATGATTCAAAGGGAAGGAAATAATAAACTTCCATTTTGGCTTTCACCAGCATATCTCAACACTAAATTAATTCTCAACATTTGTGGATAAAGTTTGTGTCCTGATAAATTCGTTCCCTCAAGAATGCTTTATGCATCTTTTTTCTCCATTCCCGAGCTCACATACCACAATTCCACTCCTGAGGCTCCAGTCTGGAGGCCCTCCCCCCACCGCCGATCCCATGCCTGGACGGTGATGTGATAAAACCACCTCAGCTCCGCGAGGGTCCTTGTCCTGTTCTCCACCCTCAGTTGTGTCCCTTCCTCTTCTCCCCTCAAAGAGAATGTCTTTTCTTTTGAAGGCTTAACCCCTTAACTAGTCTTTCCACCTGGATCCATAGGAAGCCTGTGGTGGCATTTGGTTCCTTTGTCTCCATTGCCTTTCGGTGTTTTCCTTCCTTCTTTTTGTCATAAACAAACAATAACAAACCACTCTGCATGCAACATCCATGCAGAAGATGAACATTTTCCTTGATCCCACTTTCTCCCTTTCTTACAAGGGCTGTCTCGTCTCTTGTTACATCTCCTCATGTGGGAGGTGCAGGCAGCCTTTACTGCGATGTTGCACCTACCTTTCTAAAAGTTCAGTCCACTCCCTCCCCTGCTATAAGCCTCTCAAAGGCCGCTGGTGCTTTCCTGGCAGCTGCCTCACAGCCCATGCTTCTCAATGTTTGCAGCTTCAGCACTGCTGTCTTCTTTTCTTATCCCCGTCTCGAAACTGCTCTTCCCATGACTTGTATAGTTCAACATCCAGTCACTCCTCCTGCCTTGCTGTCTGAAGGCTGTTCCTTGCCATCCTTCCGTCCTGGAAAAGGAGGTCTAGCATTCTGTGTCAGGACACGGACTATCAAGCCATATATCCTTGGTCCAACTTCCAGCATTAACGCTTATTTGCTGTGTGATCTTGGGCAAGTTATCTGAAATGTTTAATCTTGGTGATATATCTGAAAAATGGTGACTGATGCCTACTATATAGAGGAGGAATTTAAAATTCATTTAAAACATTTAGAAAAGTCCCTGGAAAATAAGAATTTATGCCATTAATATCAAGTTGATTTCTTCCAAGATTCTGACTCTATTAGTTTCCTATTGCTGATGTAACAAATTACAAGCTTCGTGCCTTAAAAGAAAAAATAATTTTTTTTTGTATGTTACAGTTCTAGAGGTCACTGGACTACAATCAAGGTATCATCTAGCTCCTTCTGGAGGTTCTAGGGAAAAATCTGTTTTCTTACCTTTTCTAGCTTTTGGAAGATACTCTTTTTTTTTGTCTCATGGCTTCTTTTTCCATCTTCAAAACCAGCAACATAACATCTTTAAATCTTTCACTGGCCTGCACTCTCCTGCCTCTGTCTTTCATAAGAGCCCTTGTGATTACATTGGGCCCACAGATAATCCACAGTACTCTTCCCCTTTCAAGGTCAATTGATTAGCAAACTGAATTCAGTCTGCAACTTTTGTTTGTCTGCCATATAACCTAACACTGAAATGGTTTCAGGGCTCAGGATAGACACTAAGGTAGACATTGTTTGGAGAGAACATAATTCTGCTACTACTAGCTTGCTACTACAAGAATTATTTTGTCTTTACATCGTTTCTTTGGGCAGGTGTCTGAATTTTTATGGCTTCAGCTTTGAATTCTCTACAGGAGATTAGTCTTTATTTTTTTTACGTTGATTTATTTATTTAACATAATCTCTACCTGCAGTGTGGGGCTTGGACTCATGAACCCAAGATCAAGAGTTGCATGCTCTTCAGACTGAGCCAGCCCAACACACCAGAAGATTTGTCTTTCTGATGTCAGCCTAGTCTGTCTTTACTCTGGTCTTATACCACAGCTAGATGCAAGGCATCTTCTCCTGGCTGCACTTTGCACAAACACAAATAAGGTCATCATAATCCCATAACCAATGGGGTGACCCTCCTTCTACAAATGGCCCAGCTTTCTCAGTAGTTATTGAAGAATGAGGAATCTTTCTGTCCATTTTGGGGGAGAAGAAGTAAGAAAAACATGTTTGGTGGAGAGTCCCATCAAACTGAGCGAAAGAGCTGCTCCTGTAAATAGTAACTATTACATTTCCTAAGTGTGGCAGCTGTGAGAATATGCCTCGTAGACCTCTAACTACAGGGAGCATAACTGACCAATGGATCCAGCTCTGGAGCCCTGAAGGCCATGGCAGTGTTTGGGCTGAGGCCATACTCCTTACTAGTTGTTCTCTCCAGTGATTCAGAAAGGAAGGGAGGCTAAGACCTGCTTCCGGGGTAGTCATGGGCTGGGCTGAACTCTAGGACCCCTCCCCCCTGCCCTGCTACAGTGTTGCAGAACCTGTCTTAGACTTCAGGCACTTCCTTAGACTGTAGGACACTTCTATCTAGCCTTCTTTCCCTTTCTCCTTCACTCTAGATCACACTTATACCTAAGTCTGATAGTACCCCCAGATACTCCCAGCTTCCTCCTCATTTTCTGTCATCAGGATCTCCCTAGAAAAAATCATTGGTTTTTAATGCCATCTTGTGTTTGTTTCTTATGGATCTGGATCCACACGCTAAAGGATTGAGGGCCAAGACCTCATGGGGAAGCCCACCTCCTTGGATTCCTTGGGTTCCAGGCAGACTCAGAGAATGTGTGATTGCCAGTAAGGGAGTACTCAAACAATGCAGCCTCCCTGGTGCCAGGAAGAGAAAGTGGGAGGAAAATGAGATGTTTTAGAAACAACAGAAGGATCCGTGAGACAGGACTGCTGTGAGCTGATGTCATGCTTGACATAAATTGACAGTTAATTGACTAGAGATTTTGGAACAGTTCAGCAGGGGTGTGTGTATGAGAGAGGGAATGTGCGTACCCTGAACAATGGAGACAAAGACATGTGCTCACTTCAGAGCGTGTCTCTCTGAATTCGTCTGCCCTGGTCCATCTTGTACATCATCACCACCCTTCCGCCTCCAACCCTAGGGACTAACTGAGGGGCAATGGATTGTTCACTGAGTTCTCAACAGGAGGAACTGTTCAATACCTCAGAGCTAGAGGCACATCTACCAAAGACACAAGGGCTTTCAGCTGTGGGTAGGAAGTGGGACTGAGCAGCCCATAAGAGCTTCCGTGTCAGAGATTGTCATGCATTCATAGTCATCAGAGTGCCCCATTCTAGTACGTTCAAACATGATAGATTATCTGAATCACCTGGGAGACCATTAAGAAAAACATCCCAGATGTTGTAAATCAAGATCTCAAGGGGGCTAAGAAACTGGATTCAATGGTAGCAAATTCTTTCCCTTGCAATTCTGTTGGCCAGTCCAGTTTGGAAACCACGCTGCCATATTCAACAAAACTGGCCCAGATTTTAGATCTATAGTAGTTCATCATTGTCTTCGCATTGGAAACATTTCATGCTATCAGAAGTTCATTTGTTTGTTTTAATGTGCTGAAGAACACATACATCAGAATCTAATAGGAATGAATTTAAGTTATCGTTCTGCCACTGATCTCTTGAGTGATCTTGAGTAAGATATTCAGCTTCTCAGAGCCTCGGTTTTTTGTTTGCCTTTTTTTTTTTTTTTTTTAGCTGTAAAATAAGAATGATAATGTATCCCCTTCCTGGGTTTACTGAAATGATTGACTAGGATAATGATAATAGCTAACACTCAGATTAAACTTTCTTTGTGCCAATCTCTGTTTCAAGTACTTTACATCTGCTAGCCCATCAATTCCTAAAAACTACATTCTAGGTTCAGCTATGAGTCCCATTTTATAGATGAATGAAACTGAGGAACCAAGAGGTTAAATGACTCACAAAAGGTTGCACAACTAAGTAATAGGGATGAGATTGAAATATAGGTATGTACTCAGAATTTTTTTTTTAAGAACTGTACCTAAAGAACCTCACCCAGAGCTTAGAATGTACTATGCTCAATAACTATTAGCTAATATTATAATCACCGCTTTTACCCCGGGCCTTAGAGTGCACTTGTCATAACTCTCCAGCATCAGCAATACTCACGATAGCTTCTTGTGAAGCCAGAACACCCGTGTCTTCATGTCCTCTCCTTTGTGTGCTCAGCCCTGTCTGGGTGATAGGCAAGGCAGCATGCACTGAGGTGTCAACTTACTGAAACTGGGGACATCAAATTCAGAACCTATTCCTGTTGAATAAGGTGAATAAGTGGTATTGTTTGCTTGATTTCTCCTAAGTGGTGAAGAGTCTTTGCAGAAGGAAAATGTGAGTTCTTTAATCCTGATATTCTTTGCTGTAGGACCTGCAGGTGTCTAGGGAATGCTAGTGTCAGTATCTCTGAGACTTTAGGATAACTTCTTTGGAGTATAAAGGAGGGAGAGTTGAAAGGCATCTCTTTTATAGCCAAAAGAAATTACAGGATGATTCATCCCATTCTGTAGGAAAAGCAGAGCTCAGAGATCTTGAAATAAGCAAGACTTGGTAGTTTGGGAGGGGAAAAAAAAGTATCATCAAATTTATGATCTGATGGCTCCAATGAGGACAATAAATGGTGCTTTGATGTCTCTTCTATTTATTAGACGTTTTCTCAGTGCCCACCTCCTCCCCACCCCCACTCATTTCCCTTACAGAGAAATTCTCACCCACGCCCTCCAATGATAAATGCACAGGTTTTAGAGGTGGTCAGAACTGGGTTGAAGACTGGTTTTGTCACTTCCCATGTGTGAGATCTTTGGCAACACACTCACCCGCTCTGAACCTCAGTCTCCTCTCTTTCTTTTATGAAGTATTGGTGGCACTCTTAACACACTTTTGAGAATTGTGATGGGACATATGTGACCATGCATAAGTACCCTTTGTGCCTGGGTTAGGGCTCAGCCAAGCGCTGTATAGATGTTAGCGATGTTCACAGGACAGCATGAGTTATCACACTGGTACAACTGAGCCTCCTCAAAACTGGGGAACCAGAGTGAATCACAGGATTGACTTCCTGTGATTCAGTGACAAACATTTGACATTTTATGCAGAATAGGAATGTTTTATTGAAAACACCCATTCTTGCTTTCATTTTCATTTTCAAATATCTACCCTCCCCACCATAAATATAGTCCATGATTACAAAAGCCCTCATCAGACCCTTTAGCTTGCCAGTTCTTTCAGATTTCCACTGCCCTCAGTGTCAAAATTTCCTCAGTCTTCTAGTGCTTTATCGCAGCAAGCACTTATTTCTTGCTCATGCACCTGAGGGTCATCTGGAATATAGCTGATCTAAACTGCTAGGTTAAGCTCTCAGCCATGGGAGGGGCTTAGGTGTGTTACCTGAGTCTCTCATTCTTCTGGTTATAGCAGAAATGCAAAAGGCAAGGCCCACCTTGGGAATACATCTTGAGCTTCTGCTTGTATCATATCCAGTAGCATCCATTGGTCAAAGAAAGTCACTGGGCTAAGCCCAATTATAAGACCATGGCAAGGAGAGTAATGTGCACAAATACTACAAGAGAGTGAAAAATTGGGACCGTATCTCACTGTACCATACCTGGAACTCCAAATCCCCTCATTCTTTTGCACTTTTATTGATTAACACTTGCAAGTCCTGTAAGGCAGACCCAGGTGGTTCAAGTGACTTACGTCAATCAGAAGAGGACATAGACCATGTAAGGGAAATAGACACCACCTTAATCTGGTAAAATTAAGAGTCATTTGCTTTTCAGGAATCAACAACATCTAGAAAAATGCCTGGTACAAAATGGCTGCTCATTAAATGTTTGTTGAAAGAACAAATGAATCACCCAAAAGCATCTTTAGTGACTGGTCATCTTGCCATTTCTCCAGAAGCTACTTCCATTGATCCCTCCACCGTGATCATCACCACATACATGATTCAGCTTCTCTATTTTGGTGCTTCCTCAGTTTCTTTTTTGCTTTGCCTTTTTCCCTTAAATTCCCCAAGAGGAATGATCCTATTTAATTAATTGGCCATCCTTCAATCTGTTGGGCAGAGATCTTGCTGCCACTTGTTGGCACAAATAAGCCAATAGATAACAGCTTCTTTTTAAGTTGCCCTTCACTGGTTCAATCAGAAAAAGTAGTCAGGAACATGCAAGAAATTCCCTGTGGCTGCATTTCTCAGCACACATCTGTGGGATTCCACCGTCACATAGAGACTCAAGGACTTTGTGTTGACTTTGCTATATCCCTCTCTCTGTGAGGATACCTCTGTCCTGTGATTTGAAAAGATACCTTCTCTCCAGCATAGAGAGGTCTTTCTGCCCCCGAAATATTCTTCACAATCTGATGAGCCAGTAGCCCCTCATCTCATCATTTTCTTTTCTTTTTTTCTTCTCATTTTTTTTTTTTAGTTTATTTACTTATTTTGAGGGACAGGAGGACAGAAGATATGAAAGCGGGCTCGGTCCTTACAGCACAGAACTCACAAACCTTGAGATCATGACCTGAGCTGAAGTCGGATGCTTAACCAACTGAGCCACCCAGGCACCCCTCATCATTTTCTACTGCTGACTGGGTGGAGCCCCATCCCTCCCAGCAAAGCATTCCCTGCCAGGACAGTGCACTATCCCAACTACTGAAACAGAACTATTTTTTGGGGGGTTTTGTTTTTAATATCTTGTAGCAACAATTCTCTTCTTTAAACCATTTAATATTAGAGTGCCTGGGTGGCTCAGTTGGTTGAGCACCGACTTCAGCTCAGGTCATGGTCTCACAGCTCATGAGTTCGACCCCAACATTGGACTCTGTGCTGACGGCTCGAAGCCTGGATCCTGCTTCAGATTCTATGTCTCCTTCTCTTTCTGCCCCTCCCCTGCTCATTCTCTGTCTCTCTCTGTCTCTCAAAAACAAATAAACATAAAAAATTTAAATCATTAAAGATTGATGAGGGCCCAAGGCAGCTGAGCCAAAACTGAAGCAACAAAAGTGCTGTGTGTGTGTGTGTGTGTGTGTGTGTGTGTGCGTGCATGTGTGTGTGTTGTTTTAGTTTAAGAAACTATTTTAGAAAAAGAAACGTATTAGAGGCCTCCATCATGAGGAGAGTAGAAGAAACAGCCAAATGACTTGGCCAGTCAATGGACAACGGGAAGATAGGAGTGTTGACCCCTGATCTCAGGTAGAGAAGTTGGAGGCTGGAGCTATGGGGCCAGAGCCAGAAGAATGTGGAAGCTTCTAGCAAAGCTGGAAAGGTCTAGAAAGAGAGCAAATAATTAAGGGTAAATTCAGGATTACAACAGATGCTCAATCAAGAAATCACAAGACAGGAGGTGCTCTGTGGGTGGGAAGTAAAGACAGAATGGTATCAGTTGAGGGCATTAGAGCTTAAATTATAAGCTCCTCAAGGCCCCAACTCTGTTGTTCCTCTACATTTCCAGTCCCGAGGACTCTGGGCAGCACCTAGGTGAGGCTTGAGGATGTTAGATAACAAATTGACCTATTAATTAGCTAATTAATTAATTAGGAATTGAAATCTAGGGTGAACTTTGCACTTACACAGAAAAAAGATCGCCTTTCAAAAATCTATGAAGATGAGAGAGAGAGAAGAGAGAGAGAAAATGCTGAGAGAATGAATGAGTGAATGAATATTCCACCTGTACCTGGAACATGGCAGGGTGAGCACTTGAAAAAGGAAAAAGGTCCCAAGAAAGACGAATCTCTGTCATCCAGTAATATTACAGAGACTTTTTTTCTCTATTAATGCAGAGTGTGAAGAAATCTCAGCTTTCATGTTGTATTCTGGATACAGGGTCATGACCACTTCTGTACCTAGGCTGGTTCTCCCAGCCTTCATTCCAGGTACCTTAATCCAGCTACTTGGAACTGATTTGTTTCTGTACCCCTGCTGGCCAGTTTTCTCTTTACCCAAGTACTGAGATGTACATCTAAACTTCGGCGTCAAAATGAAACTACCCTTTTTAAACAGCCTGGAGTTCAATTACCAAAATTCCAGCTCTTGCTCTCCATCCAAGAGCTGTTTATCAAAGTTGTCTTCTTCATGTCTGATCTTTCTTGACCATCTCCCATCAGTGGCCTCTTCCTGTCTCCCAGATTCTGAAGCCCAGGCCATCTTTTTGTCAGGCAGTGCCCTAATTTCAGCTCACCTAGTGAAATAATCATTACCACCCTCTTTCCAGGTGAATGTTCACTGGGTCACATCATGATTTCTTCTCCTTTCTCTGCATCCATTTCCCCCTCCCCTTAAGCAATGTCTCTTTCTCTCCTCCCTCAATCCCTTGTGGCTGGGAGTCAAGGAGACAACTGCTAATTGCTGTAGAATTCAGCATTTTCCAAGTTTGCCTTTGGAATGGATAGCATTTTGTTCTATAGAAAAGCAAGTGTTCTAGAAAAATATGCAGACTTCATTTCAAGGGGGACGGCATACTCTTCATGCTTCTATTGGAATGAGTCAGCAGTGAGGAAGCAGGAATGCATGTGTGTAGTTCCCACTTTCCTTTGCCCATCAGTCTCTCTGTGTCTTTGTAGGCACAGCCCCATTGCATGAAGACTCACGTGGGTCCTGCCTACACTTTTTCAGAATTTCAAGTCACTTGTATGACCACCTAATGAGGGAAACCAAGAAGTCCCCTTATGTTCATTAATTTGTGACTCTCATCAGGTTTCAGCCCCAAAGCCCATATATCTGTGGGCTCAAGAATGAAAGGAAGTTTTTATTTCATGTGTCAGCAGGAATCAATGGCCCTGCTTTGAGAACACTTCTGGAACCATGCTGATCTCATTGAGAAATGGGCCAGCAATGGCACCTACCCTAGACAGAGCACGAGGAAGCATTGGCAGTGTTTCTACCATGTACATGCCTTCCTCGGTTTAATAAAATCCAAAAGTGAGTACCTGATCCTTCATCTAGGGGATCCTCCCATCTTGCCTTCTGGAGGTCTCCAGGGTCGTAACTGGCATAACATTTCAAAACATGCCTCTTTTTATATCTTCATAAGAGGTTTCAATATAGGTCAGAGATATTTTTTGAGAATTTTAGTTGTTCTAGGTGATACCATTGACCCTTCTCTCCTAGTTTACAATTCTCCAGGCAACAGTGACACTTTGATGGCCTGGAAAACCATTTCTAATGAACAGCACCACATTCATCAATGTTCATTGTAACCACACATTCATCTGAAGAACTGATCCCACACCCTTGTTAGATATTGCATAGATCATATTTACAGTAATTTTGGTTTTTTACTCCTGAGAGACAAAGTTAAGGAAAAGTTTTGCAAAACTCAAATATTTTTAAAAATCTTTGTTTTAATATACTTTTGTCTTTCTGCACCCCTCCCTTGTAAGGGGGAAGATGTAGGTTAGATTGGGCAATGTTATGTTGATTCATCTTCAACTCAGATTTCAACTCCTTTACTTTAGATACCACATACCAGTCTTTCATTTCTTTCCTGCCCCTCTCAAGTCCAAGATAGCACCTAGGAAACTACTAGTCCACTCCAATCCCTCATTTCACAACCACATCCATGTTATAATTTACAAAACTTTTCTCGGGGTGCTGGGGTGGCTCAGTTAAGCGTCTGACTTTGGCTCAGGTCATGATCTCATGACTCGGGAGTCCGACTTGGGCTTAGATTATGATCTCACTGCTCATGATTTTGAGTCATGCATTGGGCTCTGTGCTGACAGCTCAGAGCCTGGAGTCTGCTTTGGATTCTGGGTCTCCTTCTCTCTCTGCCCCTCCCCCGCTCATGCTCTGTGTCTCTCAAAAATAAATAAACATTAAAAAAATTTTTTTTAAACTTTAACTGTGGAATGTGGGTAGCTGAAGTGATATGAATTTTATCGAGGGATAAAGCAATCTTATTCACCTGCTGACACCAACATTGCACGCAGCACAATGTAACTAACAGGGCTGCTGACTTGGACAATAAAAATGATTATGTCTATGAGTGGTAGAATTACAGAAGTTTGAACACAGCTGATCTCAGCCTTGAATGTAGTAGTGGAGAGGGGAAGAAAACTTAAAATTTTAATTCCACCAATGTAACAAACTCCCTTTATATCATTATCTGTGTAGAGGGCTGTACAAATTTATATTTGGAGAATTTTATACTAATCAAAAAGAATGTAGTGAATGAGCTATACAAAAGTAGAGATGAGGAAACCATTTCTAGCAGATCATATAATTAAAATACATTCCTGGGGCACCCAGGTGACTCATTTGGGTAAGTGTCCAACCCTTGGTTTCAGCTCAGATCATGAACTCGCAACTTCATGAGTTCGAGCCCCACATTGGGCGCCGTTCTGACAGCTCAGAGCCTGGAGCCTGCTTCTGATTCTTCTCTGTCTCTCTCTGCCTCTCTCCCGTTTATGCTCTCTTTCTCAAAAATAATAAACATTTAAAAAAACACACTCACTGAGGAGGGGCAGTGAGAGGGGGACATTGAGGGCTGTCAGAGTGTCTTTTGGAAGCAGAGCTCCACTGATGAGCTTCATTAAGTACGTAATTCCTTTGTGCTTCAACAGGAAGTGGTGAAGTTCAGAATTATATCAGGCTGGGGTTTTCATGCAGCGCAGAAGTGTGTTCTTGCCCAGACTTTGTCACAAACTAGCAAGTGGGGATACACCCCCTGTCTAAATGTCAGTGTGCTTATTTGTGAAATGAGGTCCTTGGCTTGGAATCAGTAGTTCTCAAGCTTTACCGTGCCTCAGAATCACCTGGGATGCTCATGAAAAATATCAACTCTGGTCTCCACCCACTTGGAGATCCTGATGTATAAAATCAGGGCTAAGTATGTGCATGTGTGAAACAGAATTTGAGGTTAGATTGTCACATGAGCGGGACTCTGTTCTGTACTTGGAGAAAGATTGTCCTAGGACTAGTTGTGGGACACTGTGGGGTGGGATACAGAACCTCAGTGATGCTTTCACATTGTCGGGGACCAGAGTTCTGCAGTGTTCTAGAACTCTCAGAGTCTCTCTCTCACTGCCTATACCATTGTTCCCTGGATCCGCAGAGCACTTTACCTCTTATAAATTCTGGCACTTCTTACTGTGTCACTACTGATTTAAATTGTGGCAGCTTTTAAGTCAGTGCTGGGGTTTGACTCAGCTGAAAAGAAAAAATAAATAAAATGCCAGGGAGCGAGAAGTATGTAAACCGAACCTGTGCAGACTCTAGAAATTGATCTTTGACTTCCTTGCCGGCATCGTTGCCAAGCCAATATCCATCATCATTGCAGAGTCGTGTTTGGGGTGATGTTGGAGGACTTTGCCACAACAACTTCTTTTACATTAACAGCAAACAATTGCAGCTGAATCACTGTCAAACACATGTTGTATTAGACTGTGGCTCATAGTTCAGAAGGTGCTCCTGCTCAGCTAGGATTTGGTTGAGTGCTTCTTCTCCTATCAGGGGAAATGTCTGTATCAGTGCACTAAAAATCACGGAAAACAGGCCCCTGAAACAAACGCCGCAGGAACAAATATCAGCAGGAACTAGCAAGCCAGTTTTCCTACAATGGCCTTTGACAGGATTAGCATCAGGTGGAACCCCTAAGAAAAGCACTCTCCTAACGCCCGGCTACTTTGTGCCTAGACAGGGGACCGACAGAGGATGAACAGGGCGAGACGAGATGCTCCCCCACCGCTCTTCCCCCTCCCTCCAAGAAACCCTGAAGGCCTGCTGCTTTCTCCAGTGTGATACCCCTTTTCAGGAGCAGAAATGCCTCTGCAGAGCCAGCCCATTCCCTCCGGTGCTGGTCTCAGGGGAAGCACAGCATCTGGTTCCCACCGTCCGTCTAATTACCCATCTGCTTGTGGGGAGGGAAGGAATGCTCTGTTCCCCTTCCCTTCCCAAGCACTTTAATGTGCTGAGGCATGAAGACAACGGCAGCTGCATCTCAGAGCCCACCCTATGCATGTTGCACGAACTGGCTTTGCTTTTCCATTTGATTCTGGGTCAGGGCTGCCTGACACTGGATGCCAACATCTCTCACTCTCTCTCACTTTGTCTCTGTGCACAGCCTTTGCACTGGACTGACCCAGGTTACATCCTGCTCGCTAATTGGGGTGCCTGAGGTCCCCTCCCTTAGGGATGGTCAGGCGTCTTGCTGTTCTGTCCTGGCTTATTCCTTCTGCAGCACCAGAAAAGACACCCTGAAGCGAGTAGTCTTTGGATCCTTGTCTACAGTCATTATCCAGTGATGACCCTTTGGTTATTTCCCCCTCGCTCTAGAAGCCATGTTTAAAAAGAGCTTATATGCCAAACAGACTACACTTAATAAACAATCATTCATTCATTCATTCATTCATTCATTTTGCTACTATTTCAATATTAATCAAGGTCATGTATGGGCCAGAAACTCTGATTAGTTTTTGATAAATGAAAGGACCGGTCTAAATTGATTATATTCAGGCCCCAAACAAACACCTTGGAGCTAGCTCAGATGATCTGGTTATGGAGAAGTTTGCAGTTTAATTCAGCTTTTTGAAATATTGAAGTATTTCAGAGCACCATTAGCCTCTAAGCAAAGTCGTTAGGAGAATAACTTTGGCCATAGAAACACATGGGTTTAGAGTCCGCTTGGTTATATACTAGCTGATGTCCTTGGGCAAGTTTCTGAAGTTAACATATCCCAGTTTCTCTGTGGGTAAATTTGAGATCATTTGACGCTGTAGGATAATCATGAAGGTAAGATGGCATAATGTTTACCAAGAACTTAGTTGAGACAGATGTAAAGCAAGAAATCAGCAAGTATTAGCTGCTTCTATCTTTATTTGCATCATTTTTATCATCACCATCAATTATATTCACAACGCAAGAGGCTTGGGAATGGAGACCCTACACCAGGAACCCCTTTCCACGCTTGGGCGAACAACCGTTCAACTCCCCTGTGGCCAGGGCTCTTAGGGATTCCCACTAATCCTCCCTTCTCCAGCAGCAATGCCAATTTTTGCTGGACACAACACGGTTGCCCAGCCCAAGATTACTTTTTCCAGCCACCTTCGCTGGGTGTGGCCATAACCCCAGGCGATGGCCAGGGAGATGTGTGTGTACTTGAAGCCTGCACTTTGAGTCATGCCCTTTAAAGGAAAGAAGCATGTTCTTCTTTCATATTTTCCCCTCCCCTCCAGCTGGAATGCAGACATTGTAGTGAGTCATCTTTAGTTAAGAGGGCAGCAGCTGGAGATGGCATGGTTACAAGATGGGTTCTCAATACCATCAAGCCACCGTTTCAGTTCCAGCCATCACCCCAAACTGCTGCATGAGGGAGAAAGAAACCACTTTGTTGCTTTAAAGCGCTGAACCTTGTGGCCCCTTATTACAGTCTCGTAGTATGTCCTAAAATCATGCCAAACAATTATTTTTAACATAGAAGTGATGTTTTTCCCTGGTTATACACCTTCCTGAGGTTCAAAGCCACATCAGCCTATCATGGCTTACTTCTGATTGCGTGTAACTAGATGACAACAGGGATCATGCTGCATCCATTCAGAAGAAAGATTACCCGGCCCCCTCATGGGCTGCTGGGGAATCAATATCTTTTAATTATGAGAAAGCACACTGTGTTTACATTTCACACAGAGGCAAGAGGAAGGTCAAATCACAATCCTTACAGCCTTTATCAAAACCATGTACCGCTGTGTTTGTTAAGTGGGATTCAAAATTGGATGAACCTGGAGAGTTTTCATCTTCCTGTTTTCTCCCGTTTGTATACATGGCCGTACCTTACGAGATTAATAAGGCTTATAGAGCAAAGCGTCGCAAAGGAGAATGAAACGTTTGGGCAGATGAGATACCTCTTGCTTTTTGGAATAAAGGCAATTAGTGACTTGAGGTTTTCTGGGTGGTGCAGTGACTGGCAAGTTATTATTATTTTTTTCCTGTTGTATATCTAAAAATATTTGAGAAGTAATCAAAACTGTAAGTGCACACACACACACATACACACGCTCTAGAGTAAAGTCCTTTCTCTTCCCGCTGCATCTAACCAGTGACTCATCAGCTTCCTGAACTGGAACAACACTGAGCTTTATGAGTATGGAAATGTCAGCTCTGAGAACAGTGTGTGCTGCTTTGTGTGAAAATCATAGACAGGCTTACAAAAGCCAACTCAAGACTCAGAGTCACCCTGCCCTATCGCTCTGCCTGACTGGTCTCCATGTCCATAAGGGTTGTTTGATTTCTTAGCAAGCATTCACTGGCTTCTCTGCGGAGCCAGGTCATACATTGGAATCAACAATAACATTAATGACAGCAACAGCAAGAACAATCCTGTTTAATTTTTACACCTTATATGGAGATGGTGTTAGCTTCATAATAAAAATGAGAGAGCAGAAAATCAGAAATGTAAAATTTTCCCCAGATGTCTTAGAAAATTATAATAAGTGATTATAATGGTGATGGTCATGGTGATGGTGATAGTGGCAATATTGGTAATGCTGATGGTGGTGATAATTATTGTGACAGTGATGATGGCGATGATGGTAGTCATGGTGATGGTGATGGTGATGATGATGATGATGGTGGTGATGATGATAATGATGATGGTGGTGATAGTGATGATGATGATGGTGGTGATGATGATAATGACGATGGTGGTGATCATGATGATGATGGTGGTGATGATGGTGATGATGGTGATGGTGATGATGATGATGATGGTGGTGATGACGCCTTATTCTAGGTTAAGCACATGCTAAACATTTGCTGTTTAAATGTTAAATGTGTAGGGGCACCCAATTGGCTCTGTCAGTCCAGCGTCCAACTCTTGATTTTGGCTCAGGTCATGATCTCACAGTTTGTGGGTTCAAGCCCTGCATCAGGCTGCATGCTGACAGCGTGGAACCTGCTTTGGATTTTCTCTCTTTCTCTCTCTGCCCTTCCCCTACTTGTGCATGTACACACACACACACTATCTTTCTCTCAAAATAAATAAATAAACTTTAAAAAATTTGTTTAAAAATGTTAAATGTATAAAATTAAAGTGCTTACTGGGGTTGCAGAGTGGCTCAGTTGGTTAAGCATCCAACTCTTTTTTTAAAAATTTTTAATGTTTATTTATTTTGGAAAGGAGAGAGAGAGAGAGAGAGAGAGAGAGAGAGAGAGAGAGAGAGAAGGAGAACAAGTTGGGGAGGGGCAGAGAAAAAAGAGGGAGACACAGAATCTGAATCAGCCTCCAGCTATCAGCACAGAGCCCAACGTGGGGCTCAAACCCACAAATGCTGAGATCATGACCTGAGCTTAAGTCAGATGCTTAACTCTCTGAGCCACCTAGGCACCCCTAAGCATTCAACTCTTGATTTCAGCTCAGTTCATGATCTCATGGTTCATGAGATTGAGCCCCTCATTGATAGTTCTGCATGCTGATAGTATGGGGCCCACTTGGGGTTCTCTTCCTCTCTCTCTGCCCCTCCCCACCTTGCACTCTCTCTGTCTCTCTAAAAATCAATCAATCAATCAAATAATCAAAAAAAGCACTTAGTGCAGTGCTCGACCCATTGTAAATATCAGTAATTGCTGGTTCTAGGGGCCAGCACTGAGACAAGTGAGATGCTCTCTGGGCACAAAATTTAAGAAAGGGTCCCAAAGCACTCACTATCAAAGTAAATAAGATTTAATGCAATATTTTATAAAAATAAAAATTCACTAAAAAACCCAGGTCAAACCAAATGTCAACATTTTTTTTTTAATTTTTTTTTAACGTTTATTTATTTTTGAGACAGAGACAGAGCATGAATGGGGGAGGGTCAGAGAGAGAGGGAGACACAGAATCTGAAACAGGCTCCAGGCTCTGAGCGGTCAGCACAGAGCCCGACGCGGGGCTTAAACTCACGGACCGTGAGATCATGACCTGAGCTGAAGTCGGACGCTTAATAACTGAGCCACCCAGGTGCCCCCAAAATCAACATTTTAAATGAAGACAAGTTTAGGCCTTGCCTTTGCCCCACTCACCTTCCCGTAATCCCATCCCAATCTCTTCTTTAACAGAATTTCATTTTAGTCCCCAAACAAGCCTGAGCCCAAGTTGTTCTTATTCCCATTTTATAGATGAATATACTGAATCTCAGGAAGTTTATCCACAATGAACATAGCTAATATATAGAAGAACTGGGATTTTAGTTCCAGTTTACTCACCATAAAAGTCCAGTTTTTGCCCATTAGTATACAAGGCTTTAAAAATAAATTTGTTTCACATCACCACAATTTTCACTGTAATTTTCAGGGTCATTTTTAAAGGTGGAGAGTAGAAAGAAACTAAGTACCAGCTGCAGCTCTCACCAGCGCAATGATGTCAGCCAAGGTGACAGTGATACTTGCAAAACTTCAAGAATGTGCGCTTGTTAAACATCCAGTGCTTTTCTTAAATAAGAAGTCTCTACTCTCTGCCTCTAGATTATTTCTGATTCACATGATAATTTATCTTAATCTATTTGCAAACCAGTAACTCTTCTCTTTATTCTCCCAAAGATATCTCTTCAGACACCAAAATGAATTCTTTCCATCAGTAGTAAATTTACCACCGCATTTGATGCTTGAAGAGTATCACTATCATGAAGATATCCCTTTTCTTGGTTTACATTATATTCTTTTGACTTGCCTTCTTATTTAACTCTGTATTTTATGTTTTACACTGTATATTTTCTAACTTTTTTTATACCCCTTTTCTCTTTCTATTTCCTCATTGCACATATTCCCCAATTTTGTTGGGATTTGACTTTTTTCTTTTCTCCCATGTCAGTCCCAAAACTCCTATGGCTGAATTCTTGGGGCTTGTACCCACACAAATGTGACTTGAAGAATGCTTACCAAAATGTCATGTAGGTATATCCAAGTAATAAAATTTAGGAGAATACCAATTTTTCTTACCCCTTTCTCTTTGATTTTTTTCTTTACCAAGGAACAAATATTATATATTGATACAGAATATATACGCTGATACATATATCTCAATCTTCCCATCAAAATAAATCCCTGATGATGGTACCAAGATATATGTTCAAGGAAACTGTAAAAATCTGGAAGAAATCAATCAGAGGTGAATTTTTAATAATCTGATGGTCAGGCAGACTTTAAGCATGTCACCAAAAATCAAAACTATAAGCTGAAAAATTGATATAGTTGACTACATAAAATTTTAATGATTCCACACAGTAAAGAAAATCCCTATAACTAATTATGAGGGCAATGACACAGTGAAAGAATAGATATTTGTTCCAAAGATCCGAAAGGACAAAGCTTCCTTTCTAGTAGATCGTCATCCAGCACCTACTTTAACCTTTACATGTCTTTCTTTCCTCATTGATGACACGAGGCTAGTGATGCTGCCTTAGAGGGCTCTCATAAGAAGCAGATGGGGGTAAAAAACCATTCTTTCTCAGTGGTTCTACCCTAGGGGTGACTTTGCCCCCCCAGAGGGACCTTGGGCAGTATCTGTGCTAGTTTGGGTTATCATAACTAGGGATTGCTGCTGACATCTAGTGGATGGAGGTCGGAGGCGCTGTTAAACATCCTACAATGCAAGGACAGCCACCCAGAACAAAGAATTATCCAGCTCCAAATATCAGTAGTATTGTTGAAAAACTCTGGTCTGTGGAGGTTTTGCAGAGCATCTTTCATGTAGTAAGAGCTCAGTGAATGTTAGTCATAATTACATCTTTTCTCATCCATCACCTCTGTATGCACGTCCAGTCCCTATGTGCATTTGCACCCTGCCACTTATGTCTTAAGGACACGACATGATTTGAGGTATGTCTTCTTCATTCTGCACCCATTTATTATTTTCTGTTTCCTTAGTGCTTTTCACTTCCTGCCTCCCTTTCCAAACCTCCACTACCAACCAGATGTTTGACCTCTTTTTTCAAAATCCACATAATTTCCTTTCTGAATTCTTACGGCTCTGAATCTCTACTTTTAATCTGGTTATGTTGTCATGATCGTCTAGATAGATTAAAAGTCCTTGAGGGAAAAGATGACTTTATATTCATTATTAAAACCCCCTACAGTGCCTACTCTGTGTAAAGCCTGCACAGAGGAGGCAAGCGACTCTTGCTTGTCAATGTGAACTACTTTGGCAATTCCATTTTTATACAATTCTTGCAATGATAAAAAAAAATAATAAATTCTTGAGAATGCATTTATAGCCCTCTCTTTGGGTCGCTTAGCACAAGTCGTCTTGCATTGTTTGGAATTCCTATAGCCCATTTAAATAAGCTTATTGTCCATGCACATGAGGATTATTCAGTATGTTCAAGCAAATAGTGACCAACACTGACAATGGATACTTTTCCGTCTCTACCTACTCTGCTGGTCCAGCATTCAAGCCATTGTTGCTCACATGAATGTACACCTGCCAGACTGTGGCCAGGGCCTCAGACGTGGAACTGCCACTTTCATTTTAATTTAAGAAAAATAGAAATTGACTGGGAGGTATTTATGCAAATCAGGAAGGTTCTGAGGAATTATCTGGCAGCCATGTTAATGGATGTTCCATTCTTAGAAATGAATCTCACATTTTGCTTCTCCCATCAGAAGGGGCTCTGTGTAGTCATTTATGCCCGCAGATGATTGGATCTGACCAGAAGATACTTGACGCACCTCATGCATGGCAACGAATCCAAATCCTATTTGGTCGGGAGTGTCCCTCAAGCTACAGTGGAGATCACTTTGGACTGGGGAAAGGGCGGTCATGGGAGGGCCTTCCAAGTGGCAGAATTTTCTGCCTTTTCCATATCACTGAATTCCTCAAGAAATGCTGTGCACTTGGGGCGCCTGGGTGGTGCAGTCGGTTGAGCATCCGACTTCAGGCAGGTCACGATCTCGCGGTCCGTGAGTTCGAGCCCCGCGTCGGGCTCTGGGCTGATGGCTCAGAGTCTGGAGCCTGTTTCCGGTTCTGTGTCTCCCTCTCTCTCTGCCCCTCCCCCGTTCATGCTCTGTCTCTCTCTGTCCCAAAAATAAATAAACGTTGAAAAAAAAATTAAAAAAAAAAAAGAAATGCTGTGCACTTGAGCCACACCTGAAGCAGTACTTCTTCAGGTGAGAAAAGTAAACTTACCTTAAGTTGTTTTAAATGCAACGTTTGTGGTAGTTTGTTACGGCAGCCCTAGGAGATGAGTACAGTGAACTTAACAGACAAAAACCCCTGCCCTTGTGATGTTTTCATTCCAGCTGGGTGCAGACACCCAAGAAATAAGTAAAATGTATTGTTTTTCTTATTGTGATCAGTAAGATAGAGCATAATGAAGCAGGACAAGGAGACTGGGATTAAGGGAAGGGGTGTGGTTGTAAATTAAGCCTCATCAGGCAAGACCTTACTAAGAAGGGGGTGTTCAAGTGGGACTTGAAGGAAGAGAGGGAACACGTCACGTAGGGGTATGGAGGAAAAGCCTTGGAGACAGAGGGGTATGAAATGTTCCCAGTCCTGGGACTGGAGGTGCCTGGCATATTGAAGGAACTATCAGGAAGCAAGGGTCAAAAGACCAGAACATGTAGAGCTTTTTTTTACTTGGGTTTATCTATTTACTCAGCATATCTTCATTGAGCATATACTATGTGTATTATTTCATGGCATTCTTACAACAGCCTAGAGAGGTAGGTATAAAATCCCCACTTAACAGATAAAACTCTGATGCTCTGCTTAAGATTACTCAGCTCATATATAGGCACTGGAATAGGAATCCAAATTCAATGTCCTTTCTGCAGCACAGGAATGGCTTATATAAATATTTGTTATCTTGTTTAAAATTCACCTGCAAGTGTTTAAACTCATATGACAATCTCAATAAGGTCTCTCGCCTCTGAGGTCGATGCAAATGTGCTTTGAGCTAAGAAGTGCCCTTGGGAGATTAGAGGGGCTCCTACTTTGGCAAAGGTTGGGCTGTGCACTGCTGTCTCCCATTATGTCCTTGGACTCGTGCAGTAGCTTTGTGACTCCAGGTAGCACTGGACTGAAAATTTATCTCTTTAAATGGCTTAAGTGTGTGTGTTTTTCTTAATATCCCAAAAAGCCATATTCATGAAGAGGGACAAAAGGAGAAATGCCGTGTAAGGAGAATAAATAAATGTAAAAATCAGGGTAGTCACACATTATCATTGGTAGCAGCCCCTCAACCCAGAAAAGAGAACAAAGAAGACACCTATTCCTAATTCAAGCAGTTGTGTCCCAGTTGCAAACCTCTCAGGCTTGGTCCGATTTGCCTCCCATATTGCTCACTGTATGTCATGTCCTGGTGTGTTACCAGAAGAAACCAGAGAAACACACTGGTGGAGGAACCAAAACCAAGCTCTGCCTTCTGCTCCTAACATTAGAGCACAGAGGGGATTACTAAGCCCCCTGGGCAACTCCTACTCTTCCATTCAAAGGACCCTCTGAATATTTAAGGGAAGTAGTTAAAGATACGTGATCACTGCTTAACTGGCGTACTCCATCTCCTAAATAATTCTGTATAAACAGAAACTTGCATATTTACGATGCCTCTCTGCCACTTCTTTTATATTTTCATTTGGTTGATTTGGGGAAAAATTCCAGGTGGATTTGCTTCATGGAAATACTATACTTCTTTATCATATTAATGAGGGAAGAGGTAGGAGAATCAAGACAATTCAGTGAGTTGTGCTGAAGTAGACGCTCAATAAATACTGTCTGAAAAATGATCTATGTACATGAGGGAGATTCTGGCTTGGTGAGGAAATGTTCATGGGTTCAGGGATGTGGTTTCATAGAACGGAGCCTGGCAATAGAACATGCTCACAGGAGAACTGGACCCCATTCCTGACCCAGTGGATGTTGGCATTCTCCTATAGCCATTCTTGTCGATGGCAGGGACTTGGATGGGGAAGGACAAAGAGAGGGACAGGGAAGGCTGAAAAAAAGCTCTGTAGGCTCAAAAGGATGTGTGTTGGAAAGAACTCTGAATTAACAATATATAGTGGCAGCTCAGACCTGGGCATCCAAATTAGTTAGGGGATTGGCTAATAGCTACAATAAAGATGGTCCAAAAGCAGAGGCTTAAACAAAACAGAAATGTACATCTTTCTCATAAACCAGTCAGGTCAGGCAGGGGATCCACAATATAATCCAGGACCCATGTTTGGAAAAGATCAGGGCTGTAGTTTGCCTTCTGTGATGCACGGTGTAGTAGCTTTGCAACCCCAAGTATCATTGGACTGTTAGGTCATAGGCAGACCTGTTCTGACACCCTCTAGGGTACTATTGTCTTCCCTATGTCCTACACCATATCCAGCCTTCTAGAAGGGGACAAGAAGGAAGAGAAGAGGATGCATCTTTTTCTTTTTTTTTTTTAAGGACATTTACTGCAAGCCTTCCTCCCACTTTCCTCCATTCTCCATTGACCAGAGGTGAATCACATGACCACACACAGCTGCAAGGGAGACAGGGAAGTGCTTTCTAGCCAAGTAGCCATGTGCCCAGGTACAGCCCAGAGTGTGGAAGTAAGATTCCATTACTTCAGGAAGACCTAGCTTTCTGTTGGATTTTGGATGAATTTCTTGCTATATCTTAACTTAAAGACTTAGTCGGGAGAAGAGAGAATTTCTCCACCAAAGCCCATAAATTCCAGGCTCTGCGCCCCCCCCTGCATTCTTTCTCCTTCTTCAAATCTCATTTATTTCTAGTCTCTTACCTTCTGTTGCATGTAGACATCATAAAGTGTCATCCTAGAGTCACTTAGCTGCAAGCAAGAGACCTCTCAGAGCTCATTGTCCCTCCCACACTGATCTAGGCCACTCCCACCAACAACCTTAAGCCTTGAAATGTCCAGTTTCCAGGTAGAGCACTGAACGCTATCTTCCTAATGCAAAGGACCAAGACAAAGGAGAATCTCCAGCGAGGTGTGTGTCTACCTTCTTTTCCTCCCAGATGCCCAGGACTTGTCCCCTGGTACGCTATGCTTCAGAAGCAATGTTCACTCATCACAGTTCACACTCATATCCTCCCCAGGAGCAGCCTAGTTGATTCTCTGTCTCAGACAGCAGAACTAGGCTCTGCACACTTTGCTTTGTCTTCATTTTTTTAATTATTCTTTTTTATTTGAGAGGGAGAGAGCACAAGTAGGGGAGAAGGGCAGAGGAAGAGAGAGAGGATCTCAAGCAGGCTCCACATTCGGTGTGAAGCCTGAGGTGGAGCTTGATCCCACAACCCTGAGATCATGACTTGAGCCAAAATTAAGAGGTGGATGCTTAACTGAACCAACCACTCTCAATCTCTTTAAAATAATTCGTACCAGGACGTTTAAGACAAAAATTATAGAAGGTCATAGGGTATCCTTGTTGATAGTGGTTCAACACAAATAGAAGACATTGAAAGATTTGCTTTAAAATATGACCTCTGCTCTGTTATTCAGAACATCCTGGTCCTGCAATGAGTGTTTTGTTTGTCATTCATTTTTAATGAGTCAAGAGTCCTTAATTTTCAATTTACGGTGTAATTTAAAATCATTTTGAAATGTACTCTGTCTAGGTTCAGCCCTGCATTTAGTGTCCTTGAAGTCAGTAGCTTAAGGTGGCTTGTGTTTTAGGTACATAATGCTGAATTGAAACTCAAATCCTTTCTGGTAATAAATAATAAATAATCCTTTAACTCAAAATTTTATGGTAATTTTCATCTTCTGGATACTCAAGGAGGGTACTTTCAAATCACAACCACATAGTTAACACATACAAAAAAGTCCCAACACAATAGTTAATTACTATGAAGGAGTTTATTGCCATGTTAGGTGTCTGTTTTTAGACCCAAGTGAAAATATGATCTTCTATTAATACAGAGAAAGGAAAAATGTGATCTGAGACGTTTTCCCAGTTGCATAAGAAAACAAAATTTAGACCCTATCTCATAAATGGTTTTGATGGACACAACTTAGTTTCTCTACGGCAGCTCCTTTGTGAAAAATGCTGAAACCTGCCTTTCTGGGGCACATCAAAGGCTTAGCCTGAGAGAGAAGAGGTGGCTGGGGAAGGCTGGCCCATTGCTTGACTGCTTGGTACACCATTTTCTGTGCTGCCATTCACTCAGTCTTTGTTGACAGCCCAGGTCCGAACAAGGATTATTCACTTTTGTAATCACTGGTGTGCTGGTGACCTGTGTAAACAAGAAAATAAGTGAAGTGAGCCATAACTCCAACAGAGTATGAGGGGAATGAGGAGCCGTTATTGATGTTTAAAATCTGGATCTTTTCAAAATGGCGGCAATTTTATATTCTAAAACTGGTTTCATCCCAATGCAATATTTGACCGAGTTAGAGTAGAATAACCCCAGTTTCTGAAATTCACTCAAATAGGAATGATCTGATTTGCCATTAAGATGGTGCATCTAGGGCCACCTGGGTGGCTCAGTCAGTTGAGTGTCCAACTCCTGATTTTTGCTAAGGTCATGATCTCAGAGTCATGGGATTCAGCCCCATATTGGCCTCCACGCTGGGCCTGCTTGAGATTCTCTGTCTCTCTCCCTCTGCTTCTCTCTCTCTCTCTCTCTAAAATAAATAAATAAAATTTTAAAAAATACATAAAATGTTGCCTCTATTCCATGTTCTCCAGAACACCCAGATTCAAGTGACTCACACTCCTATGATAGCTGAAGCCATATTTACTGACTTTTTACTCTGCTGAACACCATGGCAAGGGATCTATGAACACTCATTTATTCTTCAATCTGGTCCCATGAGTTTTGTGTATCAGTATGCAATCTGTTTCACAGATGAGGAAACTACAGTTCAGAATGCAGGTTATCTTGTCCTTGGTTTTATAACTTGTTACGTTTTGAGCTGTGGGTCTCAAGTTCTCAGTCTAAATTCTATTGTTGCCTTGAGAAACTTTCCCTAAGGGGTAAAACACAAAAAAACTTGAGAGGAAATGTCTTGAAATTATTATGCATTTAAGGTTTTTTCTTCTTCTTTTTCTTTTCTTATATTTATGTACATGGCCAAAAAACAACTACAAAGATCACATTGTATTTGTCCTTTTCTCCAGTTGGTTATCTACCTACTGACTTTGCTAATTTCCCTCATCATTAATTGCTTGGTAGATGACAATAGCTAAGTAAAGGAATGAAAATGATGAAATCCAATTCATTCATTGATTCATTGGTTGATTCACTGTGTATTGATTTATCATGTGCCAGGCACTTTTCCAAGCTATTGAGCTACCCTGAACTTGCCCTCTTGAGAAAGGTGAAAACAGTAAGTAGTGTAAATATACTGTGGAATACATTTTGATAATGGGAAGTGCCAAAGACAAAAAAAGAAGCAGAGAAATGTCAGGGTAGGGAAATACTGAAATGTTAGATGGGAGACCATCTAACAAAGGTAACACTTGAGTAGGTATTGAGAGGAAGTTAGGAAATAGGGGAGAGCCTTAAGTGTGTAGGGAAAGACCATTGCATCAGAGGGCATAGCACATGTAAAGGTCCTGGGGCAGGAGCATGCCTGGGAGTTTGAGAAAGAGCCAGGAGGCCAGTGAGTCTAGAGTGAGTAAGTGCAGGCAGAGGAGAAGGACACAATGCATAATATGAACTAGTTACGTAGGTTGTCGTTGCTTAGGGTAAGAACTTGGCTTTGACTCCAAATGAGATGCTTTTGAGTAAAGGGGTTACAGAAACATGAAATGGGCCTTTCTTGGCTGTATTGAGGCTATTTGGGGTGGGTATGGATGGGGAGGAAACTGGGGGCACCAGTGTGGAAGCTATTGGAGTGTTCCAGGCAGAAGACTATGGTGGTCCAGGCCAGGATGAGGTCTTCCTCCTTGCTTTCAGTTTCATAAACCGGTGCTTCAAGTCTACCACATCGAAGAGGATGAGTGATCAAATGACATATAACTGGCCCTTTATATGTGATCATCCGTTATATTGCATTTTCTGAGGAAACACATCTCCTTTGGGAGACTGTGTTCCAGAAAAACAGCCCTCTTGATTTAAGCAGAGCGGATCAGTAAGAGTTGGTGGTTTTTTTTGTTTTTTTTTTTTTTTTCCATTTGATTAGATTATGGTGTTTATTTTTTTTTTAATTTTTTTAACGTTTATTCATTTTTTGAGAGACAGAGACAGAGCGTGAGTGGGGGAGGAACAGAGAGAGAGGGAGACACAGAATCCAAAGCAGGCTCCAGGCTCTGAACTGAGAGCACAGAGCCCGACGCGGGGCTCGAACTCACAAACTGTGAGATCATGACCTGAGCCGAAGTCGGGAGTTCAACCGACTAAGCCACCCAGTCGCCCCTAGATTATGATGTTTATTAAATGAGAAGTGCGGTGGTTGAGTCCACTATTTAAACAAACTTACACACGCAACTATTTTAGGGGCCCTCCTATCTTACAGATACTTCACGTCCGTTCTTTCTTTCTTTCTTTCTTTCTTTCTTTCTTTCTTTCTTTCTTTCTCAAGACAACTCTAGGCAACAGGCATAATTATTCCCATTTTGCAGATCAGGAAATCAAGTGTTGGAGATTCTGTGTAAAATCTCATACAGCTGGGCGGAAAGACTCTTCTGTACACATCTGTACACTCTGGCTCCAAAGCTCCCTGTATATGTACTAGATACTCTTTCTTTTAAAAAGATTAGTTTCAAATAGTGCTTACTTGATACTGGATAATGTTTTTTTTTTTTTTTTCAACGTTTATTTATTTTTGGGACAGAGAGAGCCAGAGTATGAACGGGGGAGGGGCAGAGAGAGGGAGACACAGAATCGGAAGCAGGCTCCAGGCTCTGAGCCATCAGCCCAGAGCCTGACGCGGGGCTCGAACTCACGGACCGCGAGATCGTGACCTGGCCGAAGTCGGACGCTTAACCGACTGCGCCACCCAGGCGCCCCAGTGGATAATGTTTTTAATTGAATTATTGATTCAGTAGCTGTCCAATCATCTGGAAGATTATTTGCGCTGGGAGCTGTCATTCTTGAACGTGAACCGGAATCTGCTGGAGGGCATGTTCAAACACAGATGGCAGGGCTCTGCCCCCAGAGTCTCTCATTTACCTGGCCTCAGGTGGGGCCCATGAGTCTGCATTTCCAACAAGCTCCTACGTGATGCTGATGCTGCTAGTTTGTGGGGCCACACTTTGAGAATCTCCCGTCTATGCCAATCCTATTCTTTTCCCCATGAACACATTGAAGATCAGAGAGGTTACCTATTTTCAACATCAGTAAAAACCCTTCCCACTTGAATTAACGATGACCGGAAACTTGAACTACAGAGAAACAAAGCTAACTCTCATAAATGAAAATTGGGGGTTTGTTGCTTCTTTGCTTGTTTTCAGTCAAAAGTAGAAACCATACAGCCATCTTTGTTCTCACATTTTCTCCTAATTTATTATCTCCTTTTGAAAATTTAATCAAGAGGAACCCTGCCCCATCTCACACACATTTCATTTCCCCTGCCTATTTTCTTTCCTCCTTCCCACTTTGAAATTTCTGTTGTGCTTTGTAGTTGCTCAGGAGATTTTCAAAAACATCATCTTGTGGACAGATCTGCTACAAACAGGGTTGATGAAGGCTCTAGTGATAGCTACCCATACTCCCACTGAATCAGAGTTAATTTTTTTTTTTTATGGAATTAGAGATGATTTGTGAATCTTGGACTAGAAACCTCCTTTGGCAGAATCCGTCAGAATCCATTTTTGATGTCTGGCACTAGTAGCAAACTTATTTGCAGTCAGTTGTGGGAACCAGCTGTTTGGTTCTCCTTGTCCTTTGACGCGGAGCTCAAATGTCATTTCTTCTGTGAAGCCTTCCATGGCTCAGGCTCAAACCACACTAGTTGTTCTACTTTTCTTCCTGGAGAACTCCGTTCACACTTCTGTGTTCCCCAGTATGCAACCCACCACCTAATTTCAAAAGCCTGACTCACTGACCAGACTTGCTATCAATAAGGACATAGGCTGACTGTCCATCTGTTTTATGCATATGGAATCCATCACAATTCTTGAGACTCCATTTGCTGAGCAGATAAGGGACAGCAGAGCAAAGTAGCGAGAGGCATGAGCTTTGAGGTCAGGCAGACTTGTTTGGAGACCAAATTCTTCTATACCTGTCATAAAGGTGTAACTTCACAGGTATGAAGCTTCCCTGTAGGGGGCGCCTGAGTGGCTCACTGGGTTGAGCTTCTGACTTCCGCTCAGGTCATGCATAATCTGCTGTTCATGAGTTCAAGCCCCGTGGGGCTCTCTGCTGTCAGCGTGGAGCCCATTTCAGTCCCCTAGCCCCTCTCTGCCCCTCCCCCCCCTCACTCTCTCTCTCAAAAATAAACATTAAAAAATCATAAAGCTTCCCTGTTGGCTCGGTTTCTTCATCTGTAAAATGGGGAAACAGCACCAGTATCACTCAGAATTGTGAAAAATTAATATTATTTTTGTTTAAGCCATGCAACGTCTCAACAACACCGCTTGACTTGTGGAAAGAGCCGAATAAATATTAAATGTCAATCTGATGTTCCCAGGCACTCTTTAACCCCTATAGCGTTAGTTAAACTGAAATTGAGCCCTAACTTCATAGCTGTGTAAGTTGTGGAGATCCAAAGCCCTTCCCTTAATTTATATCAGTTTCTAGGAGTTCACATCCTTATGACCTTTCTTGCCTCTGGGTCCCCTGCCTTTATGTTTTCTGCTTTTTTATGTATACAGTGGAGACATGACCCCTATGCCAGATTGCAGACACACACACACACACACATACACACACACACCTGCACACTTGTGAGCAAGGCAGAGTTTACTGAGGGTTTAAGGTTGCAAGGATACATTCATGATCTTTCACTGTCTCTCTGGCTTCCCCCTTTCTTCTCTCCCTTCCACCCCCAAATCTGCTTCTCACACCTTCCTGTCTGAATTATTCTTCTCCCAGTTCATCTTTCACTATGCAGAGCCCTTAGGAACCACTGTATTTTACCTTCCTGAACTTCCACACTCAAACTCAACAAGAGGCTCCATAGAGCCAGGGGTCTTGTGCCTACCAGGGCTCACCTTCCTCAGAGGGTCTGTGGCTGAGCACTGCCCCTGTTCTATCATTCCAGCTGTTACTACTATTTTCAAATTTCTCACTATGAGGGACTTCCTTCCTTCCTTCCTTCCTTCCTTCCTTCCTTCCTTCCTTCCTTTTTTTCCTAGTATTGCTGAGTTAATATCACCAGGTGTCATTTTCATGCCCATCCGAGTCCAAAACTGGGTCCTTCTTCCCAGGACTCTGATGATGAAGGAAGAATTCATATCCATGATACCCAGGCTTAAAAGGCACTAAGTAAGAACCCAGGAAACCACCTAGTACAAACTTATAAAACTACAGAGGGAATATGTGCTATAGTTTAAATGTGGGACTTTCCTGAGTTCAGTGGATTTTTAGGTACATAAAACACACAGTAATGATCCTTTTCCAGTTCCAATACAGCATCTGACTTTATGGAGATGTTAAACCAGTTTGAGGGTTTTTGGTTTCTATCTTTCTTCCTTTTGCCCCTTTGCTCAAAGAAATGGTGCTTTTTTTTTTTTTTTTAAAGAAATGGTGCTTTGCTCTTTGCTAATGAGCTGGATCCTTGTCAGAAAAATAAGATAAAATAAAATAACTATTTCCCTATCACCTTTGGGCTGGATAATTCCTATTTCATTTTCCGGGAAGCTAAATTTTCAAGGGACTTCACTGAGAGAGTGCAGAAAAGCAGACATCGTAGTTATTTAGGGGAAAGTGATGACAGACTCTCTACAAGAAAAGAAACAAAAATTAATGACAAATCGCATTAAAAGATGACAGATTATTGTCATTGTGGGAAACAGACCTTGAAGACAAACAGTTTTATGTGTGAATTTGATCAAAAGCATGATTCTCAGCTAATTTCTTGGTTGTAAATTAAATTATTGCTTTAGAGACATAAAAATATAGATATACACAATTTCCTTCTGCTCTTCTGGATATATTCATCTTTTCCATGAACGCTTGTCCATATATTTAATGACTGCAGATAATGGATTTTAAAAGTGTATTTAAAAAGTTAATCCTCTTGAGGACCTATTTTGAATGGAAAATATCTCCCAGCAGATTTTATTTTGGAAAATTAAAGGCAATACTCAGGCATTGAGATAACATTTAGGTAAGTGTATGTGAGTCATTTTCCCCACTCTGCTGATAGTCTCTGTGGCTAATCACGAAACTGACTGCAAAGTACATTGTAGATGAGTCTGCTTGCCCTAGCACCCAGGTGGCTGAGAGCAGATACCTTGAAGAGTGTGGTGGGGGGCAGGGTAGGGATGTGACCTTGGCCTATAGCATAGATCAGCAAACTTCTTCTGCCAAGATCCAGATAATAAATATTTTAGGCTTTGTGAACCGGGCGGTCTATTTTACAACTATTTGATCCTGCAGTTGTAGACCAACAACAGCCACAGACAACATGTAAATAAAGAGTGTGGCTGTGTTCCAATAAAACTCTGTTGACAAAAGCAGATTGTGAGCTGCAGGCTGTAAACTCCTGACTCCTGGCTTAGAGGGATATTTGGTCACACGTTGACCCACAAGCTTCTTGTTTCTCATTTTCACAATCTCTGTATACGTCCCAAACGCTGGTCCACAAAGCAGGGATTAAAACCTCAGGAAGAACCCTGACACTCCTGCTGTCCATCAGCACAGGACAGGAGCAGAAAAACAGAAAGGGCATTAAGAACAACGGTTCTCCTTTCAAAGTTGGGTGCCACTGTTTTATCTGGTGTCAGAACCGTTTGACAGATCACAACACACAGATTGAGGCGTTTACAAAATATGTACTAAGTGCCTACTGTTTGGCTCTGTGCTAGTACTGAAATACATGGGTTACTGCGCTGATCAAGTCCCTGCAGGTGTGAGGCTTTTTTCTGGTAAGGGAGAGGCACAGCATGAGAGGGAAGGGAGCCCAGACAGAGAGGGAGGCATTGAAGTGAGTCTCCTCTCTGAAAGTGGGACTCTGGTAAGGAGCTGCGTACTGGCAGAGAAACATTGGCCTCTTGCATGTGAGCAGGTGTAATAAAACACAGATGCCTGGTGTCAGCTGAACAACAGAGAGAACATGGCTTAAGACACAGTTCCCTCCTTTAAGAAGCTTCAAGTCTGGCAAGGGAAAAAAAGCAAGGAACAATTTGAATGACAACTTGACAGTCTGAATTCCTAAATACTCTGGCAGACCCCGAAATTCACAGAAAAGGAAATAAAGCCAGTTCTATGAGCCAATGCCTAGTAACCTCACAATTCTTCATTAATACACATACTAACAACACACCTTTCTTCCAACTATCAAACTGGCAAAAAATACAAAGACTGTGTTTTCCACTGTTAGTGTGAGGAAAGAGAACTCTAATGCACTTTGGATTAGAGTCCAAATCAATAAAGCCTTTCTGGGTGGAGCATTTGTCAGTGTCTAAGTAAATTTTAAACGGGTATTTCTTTTGAATCAGCAGTTTCCAAGATGAGTCTCAACTGGAGAAAAATACTTGCACATATGCGCAAAAAGGCAGGTGTAAAGTGTTTACTACTACATAGTTAATAATTTTGAAACAGGAAAAACTGAGCGTCCAGCCACAGGGAACTGTTTTAATAATAGCACATCCATACTAAGAGCTGTTGTGCAGTCACGGAGAAGAATCAAGTAGGTCTATATGAATTTACATAAAATGTATTAGAAAAAATGTGTGTAATAGAAGAAGAAGATTACTTATGGGGTGTGTGTGGGTATAGTTTGTAAATCTGGCAGAATATATGTCAGATTGTGTGGTGGTTAATGGGGCAAATGAGAGGCGACAAATGGTAAGTGGGTGTGTTTTCCACTTCACGCAAATAAAATTTTTAATTTTTTTGTATTTAAAAATAACCATTAATACAATGTGAATTATAAGACAGTTGCACAGTAAAAAACAAAATGTGTGCCACTGTGGCAAGCTCACCCTTAATGCTAGAAGGGACTACACTTCAGTTATCAAATCTACACCCTTGGAGTTCCTTGTTTACTTTGAACACTGTATTTCTTTAAGCGGGGAGGGGGAGTCATTTCTTTCTTCCTGCTATTTTCCCAGGATATGTAAAGTCCTATTCCTAGTGATAATGTCTGAAAATGAACATAATCCAAAGGTCCTCACTTTGCAATGTTTGCAGTAAGATTTCGGCATCTTAGCATTTAAGTGTTTTCAGATTACATCCATTTAAACATCTGTGATTCATTATCGTAAATATCACAGTTGTGTGGGACCATATGTTTCGGCTTGCAGCATATATATATATAAAGAAAAAGCACTAGCAATAAATTTCAGGAACCTTAGACTTGCCGTGGGTATGTGCAAAAAGAACATTTTCAGACACGTGGGGCCTTCTATAATCACAGCAATATACTTGAGATCCCATATAAGAATCCTTCAATTGCAAAAGTTGCCAGTTTTGATGGAAAGCTATGATTTACATTTGGCTCATGCTCGTCCCATGATAATTCAGGTAGGGTGGGAAGCGGAACAAAGGCCTTTAGACGCAGTGGCTTTGACTTCCTTAGGAAATGAACATGGGCTATTGTTGAGTGAAGAAATCACAAGAAAATGGGACACCTTTAACAAGTGATGAGACGCTCTTGGCAGGCATCCTCCTCCATTCCCACGAGGCTGAAGCTAGAGACGATGCCATATGGCATAAGGGATGCAATGAAAATCTCTTGGCAACTGGAGGATGAATAGACATGACCTACAGGGATGATCATTTTCTTGCTTACATCAGAAAGCCATATATGCCTACAAGAATTAATTGTGCTTCATGTATTGTAAGCCAGATCATCTTATTTTAATTTCCTGATAAGGTTTTGTCAACTAGACAGAACCAATTTGTTATCACAGCTGGCGAGCGTCTCACCCACCACAATTAGGGAAGAAGCTGAATGAATTAATTGGTTGCAACCAAAGAGTCGGCTAATATTTCTGATTGCCAGGCCTTGCCAGGATTAGCACTGAGCAGAGCCAGAAGGATAACCTGTAAGAGGCTTGTGCCCTGAAAGTACTCCCAGGTTACCAAAAGATAGGTCAGGAGAAAATTACGAAGGTGTGTAGAAAGCAGTGTTCCACACTCTATGGAAGTTTGATTGGCATAGCTGCTGGTTATTATCAAGCCACCGACCTTGTCAATATTGAGCCTGTTCTTTAGGAGGGATTGTTGCCTCAGATAGTGTACTTGGGCTCCCAAGCAATACTCTATCTTCAGGAAATGTTCCTAAACCCTCTCTGGAATGTAGGTGGCATAAGGCCATCTCTGTGCAGAAGCATTCTTGGTATCCACAGGGAATGAAGGATGGGTTGTTCAAAATGCCTCAGGATGTTTTACACAGAAGATACTCCTGCACGCACTGTCTACAGATTCTTTATGAGTTTTATGAAAATCAAACCATACTTAAGATCATGGATCAAAATGCCATGCTCCTTTTGTCCTCCACCCCCATGATGTTTTGTTTGCTGTGATCTCGGAATCTGTGATGGCTTTGTAGTGCAATAGCAGGATGTTGGTCTGCAGAAAGTCCAGATCTCAATAGTTCTTCGATAAAAGTTTTAGATAGATCACTGATAGCAAATTCCACAGTAAGCTTTTCTCCCAACCTTTAAAAGCTCTTGAATACTTCTAGATGTTCTGGGGCTGCATAATGATCTGGAGGGGCCTCATTCATGCATTTTCCTTGCCCTTCTTCAGATTGTAAGTGTTTCCTAAATTTTGACCTACAACTTCTAGCTTCTGCTGTATGGGTTTTTCCCTGATGGATCTAATCGCTTACTTCAAGATTGCACTCAACTCTGTCTTTGACACCTCTTTCAGCTCTAGACAGACTGTCTAACTTCTGTTAAGCCATATGCTCCTAGGCTGTAGAATAACTTCTAACACTTACTTTGGGTTCTCCCATTCCTGGAACAATCCACCCGCTGTATCTTCTCCCAGAACCTGGGACAGGACTCTGCAATAGATGTAAAAAAGCCAAGCTCAAGCCCTGCTACTTACAGATGTATGACCTAAAGAAATTTGCTTTGGGGTCCCTGGGTGGCTCCGTCAGTTAAGCATCTGACTTTGGCTCAGGCCATGATCTCGTGGTTTGTGAGTTTGAGCCCCGTGTCGGGCTCTGTGGTGACAGTGCAGAGCCTGCTTCAGATCCCTCTGTCCCCCTCTCTCTCTGCCCCTCCCCTGCTCATTCTCTCTCTCTCTCTCTCATGCATGTACTATCTCAAAAATAAACATTTAGAAAAGAAGAAATTAGCTTAATCTCTCTGGGCTTCAATTTCCTCATCTCTATGATATTATCATCAAAGGACTGTTGAAAAGATGAAAGAAATATTTGTCAATGGTTAGTGCACTGCCTGACATTTAGAAAACGTTCTGCAAGGAACTATATATAGAAGATAGCTGTATATCTATCTATTTACAGAAGTATATGTAACTATATACAGAAGTATATCTGTATATAGGTATATATCTAACCGTATGTAGAAGACATCTTCTGTAGAAGATAGATGTCAAACCTAAAAAATCAGCACCATTATGGTTTTGTAGGGTGCCTTGAAGATATAGGGAAAGGCCTCAGGTGATTGTTAATGCCTGTTCATATGAGCTAACACTCATTTAACTTGGATACTATTGACATTTATGTTCACTGAACTAGTTTAGAACTGGAGTGAATGTTGTCTTGCTAGAATCCTCAGCGAGTCTGACGTTATTACAGATTTTTGATACCCAGCCAATTTGCCCATTTTCTTGGATCAAGTAGGTTGGGAAACTAACCCCGTACAGATTGGTTTGTTGATTTTATATAAAGAGAGGCAAACCAAGAAACAGTTATAGACAACTGTCTCCTAATTATAGACAACAAACTGATGGTTACCAGAATGGAGATGGGTAGGGTGATGGGTTAAATAGGTGATGGGGATGAAGGGGTACACTTGTTGTGATGAGCACTGGCCATTGTATGGAAGTGTTGAATCACTACATTGTACCCTTGAAACAAATACTATATTGTATGTTAATTAACTGGAATTTAAATAAAAACTTAAAAAAACAAACTTAACACTTACTTCTCCCAAAACCCACCTTCCTCTTCCCCATTTGAACAATTAGAGATCATTGTTTACTGAGCACTGCTTCAGATGATAGATTATAAGGTCTTTAGGAGATGGGAATGTGTCTTCTCTATTAATGGTAGCACCTTATACATTTCTTTTAATATTTGTAAATCAGAATCTGATTCAATATACATTCCCTCAAGACTCATTTTGCAGGACTTTTGTTTGTTTGCTCATCTTGAACATTTTTATTTATTTCCAAATGTTGGATTACCACTGCTACACTCCTACCTGCTTTCATCTCCAAGTCCCCCTAATCCCTTCTGAAATCTTCCATGGTAGTGTAGTAAAAGACCAGTTGATCATTCCACCTAGAGTTCTAGGAAAGAGGTTGTGTCAAAGCTAAAGGCCCTTTAGATCCACGATGCTGTCTTGGTAAATTGATGGTGTGACGTCAAGGTTATAATTAGATCTTCAAACTCTCATAGTCAATTAAAATATGTGCCTATGTTGATTTGTATACTTTCACTATTTGGGTTATGTATTAGTATAAATATTTACCTGAAAAGCTATAATTCATCGCTTCAAATGTTTCTAATGTGTTGCTGCATTCTTAAACACAATTTTATTATGGCTTAAGGCCAAAGCATTGTTTAGAAGAACACATCCAATTTTATAATAAAACATAGGGAAAATATACAGGAATTTGCTTTCTAAGCAATTTTTAGAGAACACATCTCCTTCATAAAGTGAGAAATACTCGTTGATAATCCCTCATCTTGGATGCTTTCTGATAATGATGAGCATGCTCATTAGTTGACTTTCTCTTGCTGCTGGGAATAAGTTATTATGTGGACCTATGATTTGTTTGCTTATAATTTCTACCCTGTGGTGCTTGTTTGGCCTTTTGATACAATGAAGAAATGGAATGTTCATCTTTCAACAGGGCAACCCTCCAGGTCTTCTAGACACTGAATATCATGAAGGCAGATAATCTAGCGTATTCATCTTTATGTTAGCATTTATCCCTTACTGCCTACTATCCTGAACACTGTAAGTGAAAAAAAAAATATTTTTAATGGGTTGCTAGATTAAAATGTTGAGATTTAGAATAATAGAATCTCCCAATTGTAAGAGACATCATCCAACACCAGAATCTCTTCCATACCATTCCTGCTGAATAGCCATTTAGGCTCTACTTGAAAGCATCTAGAAACAAGCAAATTATTTCATCCAGAAATACTGGTCCTTCCAAATGGTAATCTGAATTTCTTCAGGCTTTTCTAGTATTTGAACAATAAGGAGTTCATGCAAATAACAATATTTGCACTATACATTCTTGTAGCCTCCACCTGCGCAATTGTAACACCTCACCTTACCCCCTCCCCTGGCCATCATTGAGATGATTTCTGAAAGACCTCACCCAAACTCATAAATTATTCTCCCAGGATCCCTCCTTCTGGCCTCTTTGTTGCTTAACGTACCTGGAAAGCTCTTGAAGGAAGAGTGTCCTCACCACTCTTTGTGAGAAGGCTGCTTCTCAAAGTCCATTTCTTGGATCGTCAAAGCCATGAACCCCCAAGATGCCAGGAGACCCAAATGTACTATAGCCTTCATTGTACGAGAGCAAAGTGAAGGTGTACTCCATTCAGAAATGGGGCCAAGCCACCATTCACCATCGCTGTTTGTAGGGAACCAGGCTAACAGAGCTTGATATTACCTAAATTGCCTGTGGTTTGTGCATCTTTAAGCTTGTATATATAGCTTATGCCTTTCTTGAACTACAAACCCATGGGGCTAGACTAGGAAGCCAATTTTGAGTTCTGTCTATTCCCTCTGTTTCTGCCTCTCTCTAAGTGCCCACATAGAAGTTGTCCTCTGTACAGGTCCCTTCCTCGTTATGTAGATCTGCCCACGCAGTTGACAGGTACTTGGGAAATCACGGGTCTGATTGCATCAGAAATGATCAGGATCTGAATCATGATTTAGGCTCAGACAAGACACTCTGCCACATGTCCCCAGACAACTCCAACTGCAAGGCCAAAAATCTGGAATGTTGCTGTGGACCAAGTCTCTCTTATCATTAACAGAAATACGGAGGGAGGCACATTTGCACATAATTACTAGATAGCTCAGAAACTAAAGGCTATGTAAGAGACATGTGCTAGTCCTATGGAAATCAGTGAGACGGAATCTCTGTAAATATGAGACTTGGTGATTCTCAAAGCTGCTGAGTCTGTGATTAATATTTCGCTGATCGGGTGACTTTCAATCGACTTCCTCAAATCTTCATGAGTTTGGGCCATCATTCTCAGTTTTGTTTGGGGAGTTTCAAATTTGCTTAGCTGTCAGGTTGCAGTTCTGCTGTTTATTCATTCAATGAACAGGGTTGAGTGTATATTGTGTCAGGCACTATGCCATATAAAGTAATTCCAATTTGAAATACAAATTCATAGTGATTATAAGTACCGTGGGATAGACGATGCACAGTATTCTTTCAGAAAACAATCTGCCATGTTTTAAAGAATCTGTAACAGGAGGAAATGTAACCCTGACAGAAAAGACTGGTTTGAGAGCTAGCAGCTCAGTTTTTAGTGGTAGGCAGAAAATGCCCTGAAAGCAGATGTGGGCCCTGTCTTGTTCCAAGAGAAAGCCCTTAAGGGTTTACATGGCAAAAATAGGTTTCTGCAGAAGATCACTTGACAAGATCATTCATTATGGTATCTTTGCCTCGATAGAATTGAAACTCTATTTTATCAAAGTTGGAATCAAAACATAAGATGATATTAAGACTGCATTCTGCACCCATCAAAGCTACAAAGACTTTGCAGGTGAAATGTGTTCCAGAGCTAATCAGTCATGGGTAAGAACATTCCCACAACCTTATAGAAGCTATGCACATGTCAGTGCTGATTCCAGGCCAACAATGGAGTACAGGATACAATTAAATGTGTTCAGGAATCAGGAGGGTAGAATGAATGAAGGCTGGGGGAGGTGCCTATTGTATCATCTGGGGATCTGGCCCAATGTGGGTAGGACTGAACATATGTTAATGAAAGTTAGATTGGCTAAAACATTTGAGAAATGAAGGAGTTCAGGGAAACCGTAGGAAATGCTTTCTGTTTCTCTCAGTTGGGCAAGTCCATAGAGCCTCTGGACTAAGCCTTATGAGCTCTTTTAAAGGCAGTTGGTACCTCTGGATGCCAGTGGGATCCTGAGGGATGTGAAAAGCAATTAGTCTTGCTCTGTATCCTGGGGAGAGTCCATCTGATGTTTCTGAATTAAGTGCTACTTCAGTTGTCAGAAAGGCACGGCTTTCCGTGTCCAGGCAAGGACTAGCAAATGAACAAATATGCAGACCTTCTTGCTACTGGAACAACTGGATTCTGTTTTACTAATGAGGCCAGGGGTACTGGGATATCTGGTATAAGGGAGAGTAAACAATTTACGTTCTACTGGACAGAGTCATTGCCTGGTGTCAGTGGTGTGCTGGAACCAGCTGATACTTGCACTCCTGAGAGCTGGTTAAGTTTCTAGAAAATCTGCAAGCCAACTGAAGGCACATTGGTAGCTGAAATCAGCCATATTTAGAATATTTACACCACAGACATTGGCAAATGCTATGAATCAGGACTTTTCCCCTCACCAGCATAACTGCTAAAACAAAGCCACTCCCTTCTGTGTGCGACTAGAGATGGCTAGAAGCAGATTATCTGTAGACCCAATCGTATCTCTCTGTGGGGGAGATTCCTTCAGCTCCTAGGAAGACCCATTCAAAGCCCACGGGCCCACTGATCCACACACACATCCTCACTCAACCAGACAAGTAGTCTGACCACCAACTCTAAGAGGTACACATACCACTCACGTGCAAACCAATTTTCAAGTCTCTAGAAATGTATACATGTATTTAGGACCATTTTCCCATTGAAGATGTGAGTGTACAGATCATAGACTGACCCCAAAACACTTACAAGAGTAGGACAAATTCCATATTTTAGTACATACCTATCTACATGAGCAGGACTGATCTATATTTTGCAGATAAATTTAAATCCATTTGCATTTTCATATTTCCTGGGATCATAATACAGCTTAATTTGCTTGCTCACACATTTCAAGATGGTAAGAAATCTATGCCTTTTGGATTTTCATCCTCAAGAACCACATTCAAAAGAAAGAAATAAAAAAGCGTAAAATCAAGGTCAGGAAGATTAAGCCCCTTAATTCACGTGCCAAACTTCCCATTCCAATTGTGGTTTTGTCTCCCAGCTTAAGTTTGTCTTTTTGTGACATTTGCATTAAGCCCAGAGGACTTTTTGAGTGGAAACATGCTGAAAGCATAATTGAAACTCTGAGTGGTGCCATTTGTCTCATTTGCATTTTTCCCCCAGGTGGGGAGTTTTCACATCCCCCTTTCTTCTCCTGGGGTGTTCAAAGATTATCGCAAAGAATGATGTTGTGCAATTGATTCCAATAAATCCCCATGTACAGTATATTATATGTATATTTTTTCTTTCCAGAAGCTATTTTAAATGCCACAGTGATAAACTATGTAAGGAAGTCCTTTGTAGGTTCATATTAGCACAGAGAGTTTATTTTCCCCCTCAGATAGAGATTTTGAGTATTTGTTCACAAGTTTAATTGTTTATTAGAATGTTTGCTTTCAATTATTTTCATGGTGTCATTCCAAGCTCTTTAGGAGGATGTTTCTGTAGAAACACATCAAAAACAAAAATAGATAGATGGGGCGCCTGGGTGGCTGGATCAGTTAAGTGTCCTGACTTGTCTCACGGCCAGTGGTTTCGAGCCCGGCATCAGGCTCTGTGCTGATAGCTCAAAGGCTGGAGCTGGCTTTGGATTCTATGTCTCCCTCTCTCTCTGCCCCTCCCCTGCTCTCGCTCTCTCTCTCTCTCTCTCTCTCTCAAAAAAAAAAATAATAAATAAACTTAAAAAAAACTATTCAATTTTACCCTTAATATGTTTTTTTAACTCTGTGTCCCCAAACATGCACTGACTCAATCTCTATGAAAAAGTTTGAGGGGCTCCTAGGGGGCTTAGTCAGTTAAACATCCGACTCTTGGTTTTGGGTCAGGTCATGATCTCATGGTTTCATGGGTTTGAGCCCCACGTTGGGCTCTGCACTGTTAGAATACCCACTTGGTATTCTCTCTCTCCCTGTCTGCCCTTCTCCTGCTCATGCTGTCTCTGCCTCTCTCAAAAATAAATAAATAAAACCTTAAACATTTTTGTTAAAAAGTTTGAGAATCACTGATATCTTGGTTGTGTCAGCAAAGGTAAAAACACAACGATGCAGGGCTGAGGCTATCAGTTGCACCCTTTAAGAGGGATTTTAAGGTGAGTGTGTAATCACTGGGGCAGTAGAGTCTGTTTTTCTAGGAGGAAGAAGAAAAAAAACGTGTGGTGAACTTTTTTCTTTTTATAAAGTATTCCTCATGTATTTCAAATCTGCCATTTACCTATGGCCAGAGTTACTGTCATTGGCGAAGTCTAGATCTGTGCCTTTTCTGAGGTTTGCATCTCTCTCAAATCTGCATTATTTATGTTAGATATATTCTTTCAAATATCAGAGGGCCTTCTGGATTATATCCAATAATCATATGGAGTTATATCAGATCCCTTGTAGATGATAACTTTGAGTAGGGCGGGGCCAGGCGTGAGTTTGTCTAAACGAGGGATGTGCACAGAGGCATGGAGCCCTGGCCAGCATTTCAGGAAGGCTCTAGTGGCTGCAAAGACAAACGCATGTTTTCGTTTGACTCCTTAGATTTCAGTTAACATTATTAGAAAGCAGAACATCTCGCACATCCAACAGATTTTATAAATGTTATCTTCAAATAATTTTGTAAGGATAAATAAAGTGAGACACGTAGAAGAAAAATATTAGTTGAATAATAGATCATCTGTGAAAATATGGCAGAACCATGAGGCTGGGAGCCTTGAAGGAAGGGGTATATTTGCTGTGGCAGACTAGCAGAGACTAACTGTGAGGCCTTAACCTCATTCAACCTCCCCAGGTCTCACTTTCTAGAGAGGAAGAAAAAATCACCTACCTTGCACTGGTAATGTAAGGATTCAGTGCAGTCATGAATGTGAATCTCTCAGTGTAGTGTCGTGCTTTTAGGACAAATAATGCCTTAGATTGGTAGGAAGTTATCTGTACAAACAATCTACTTAAAGGATATTTAACGAAACTCTGTTGAGTCTGCTGTGGGTGGGGCCTGTAATTTTATTCCTTTGATGTCATCTTTTCCTTCACAACCTCTCACGTGAGAGAGGTTGGGCTTTGCCAAGAAAAGTAGGAGGATTCAAAGATGGGCAAGTCTGGATCAGAATCATCTGCCTCACTCCCTTGGCCCCAGAGCAGAGGTGCCTATAGTAACTATCTCCATGGTAACCACACTCGGCCCAGCAGGCCAGAGCATAGGTACCTGACTAGAAAGAGATGGAAAGACCCAGGAGGCAGGTGGAAAACCAGCTGGCACCAGGAAGCTGTGCAGGAAAAGGAAAAAGTAGCTTCCTTAATGTCCACGATTACAGGAGTAATGATGGAGTAATGATAATTCTTATTCATGGAACACTATTCTAACTGTCATGTAGGTATATATGATCATGTTGAATGCTCACCATAAGAATTACAGTACCTGTGAGGGAAGTACTGTTATGTCCCACTTTATAGATGAAGTCATTGAGGTGCAAAGAAGATAGGTGGTCCACCCAAGGTCACAGGGCTGCTACACATGAACCAGGGTTGGAAAAGGGCTTAGATACCTACTGTTAAAACTGCCCTTTCTTAAGGCAAGGGAATAGCAGTTCCTGGCATGCTAGGTCCCCAACCTCCTGTCTGTGCCAAGGATGGCTGGGAAATGTGGAAACCTGGCATCTTGACAGGAAGTCCATTGTCTGAGGCCCTGGTTCTTGGCCCCGGCTGCATTAGATTCATCTGGAGAGCTTGAAAGAGATACTAGTGCCCTGTCCCCAGACCAGTTGAGTTATACCAGAATCTTGGTTGGGAGTTGAGAAGATACTGCTATTTTTTTTAAATGCTCCACAGGTGATTCTTATAGCCTGGAAAAAGAACCACAATCTAAAGCATCTGCTCCTGAATTGGTAAAGGTATCTAAAACAAACAAGGACCCATTTTGCAATCCTTAGCGATTTGGTAGAGCAAGCTGGGAAGAAAGCTAGACTATATTGGATGCCTACCATGTGCCAGATCCTGAATGTGGATTTGATCTTCAGTACACCCCTACCTGGCACTTCTGAGAAGCGTAGAGGGATGAATGAGTGGCCTTCAGGGGTCAGGATGGGGCAACTGCCCTTTTCCCTCTTATGTATCAATTCCCAGGAAATGGATGTACTGAGAGCTTGAACTGTAGATGCAGACGGATGGACTGGGGACAGTTTCCTGCTGTCTCTGAGTGTATGCACTTGATAAAGTTAGTCTCTCTGAGGCTCAGTCTGTTTTCCTGTAAAATGGAAAACGATGCTTACAGAGTGTACATTTTCAGTGGGACTATATTGCCCCCAGAGGGGTGGCATGAGGGATGGGCAAAACATTGCACTTTGTGTGTGTGTGTGTGTGTGTGTGTGTGTGTGTAAAGCACAGAGGCACATACTGTAAGTAAACAGATATTCAGTATATTGGGGCCATTAAAAGTTCATGACAGTGGTGGCAATTAGGCAAACATTTCTAAAATTCTGAGGGGGGTACATAGTGGAAAAAAAGTGGAAAATACTGCTTATTGGTTAGAATTGCTGGGAGACTAAAAGAAGAGACTGAATATAGAGTCCTTGGCACAGAGCCTGGCACTCAGATGCCACTCAATAAATGGTAGATGTTGTTACTGTCATTTGTCAAAACATTCATTGAACGTGTGCATACTGATCCTAGCTTTGGGACTATGTACGGCATCACTGGGATGATGAAGAAAGATAAGGCACCACCTGTGACTTCACCAATGAGCTAAGTCAAAGCCAAACACGGGAGACCTAGTGCTCTCATAAAGGGAAGGACACGGGTCTGGGGAACTAAGGGGACAGCATGGACATTCATTTCCTACCTGTCTCCAGTGCTGGGCTCAACCAAGACCAGAGGCAACTAGGGACCTTCTTTCTCAATCCCTGCCCTTGCCTGGAGCAGCTCCTGCTCCCAGCATGAAAAAAGTACCACCAGCCCGCCACCACTAGAGAATCACTTTGCCCCTGGAAAGCAGTTGGATTAAATGTAATCATTATTGATGGCCCCCTGTATGGAAAAGCATTCTGTTCATTGGTGGAAATAGAGTGATGAATAAAAAAAATAAGATTCAGTTTCTGCTCTTGGTTTTGATGAGGAAAAGAGATATATAAAGTGGACATATTGATATAACAGGATATAAAAGATCTTGTGTGCAGGAAAGTCTGGGAACACAAAGAGGGTATTTGGACAAGCGGCCTGAGCTGACTCTTGTAGAATGAGTAAGAGTTAACAGGTTAAAGAAGGCAGGAAGTAACTTTTGCTCAGAGCCATCAGTATAAGCAAAGGGTTAGGAGAATACAGGTGCACGCTGGCACAGGTGTGGGTGATGAGTGAGACACGGCGTGAAGGCAGAGGCCAGGGGAGAGGCAGCTTAGCCATGGAGGACCTTGAGTGCTAGTGTCATTTGGAATGGGGAGCTGTAGTTGTGTGAGACTCAGGTAGAGGCAGGCAGGTTCTATAGTGTGATAGGAGGGTCCAAAGCTTTCTTCAAGGAATAAGTCTTTATGTGGCCTTCCAGACCCCACATTTCCAGCTTATCTCCACTCTTTCTTCTTCACTCTCTCCCTTGCTCTCTCTGCACATCTCACTGGTTTGTTTACAATTCCCTGAATGCCACTGGACTTTTGCACATGTTGTGGTTCTTTCTGCCTGGAATAGGTCCCCTATTACTTATAAGGTATTGAATTCATGTCTATTTCTCTGATTACACTGAAACTCAGGGACTGTGTCCATCTTTGCTCAACATTATAGCCCGAGCATTTAGCATAATATAGGTTCCTAGAAAATATTTGTGGAAGGAAGTGTTGGAGGTGAGAAGGAAGAAAGAAAAGGAAAAACGTAAGGGAAGAGAAGGGGGGGGGGACAGAAAAGCAGAACTAGACCCCGATAAACTTTTGTATGCCTTCCCTCACCCCCAGCCCTCCCCAGAGGAGTCTGTCTTCTTGGGTCCTGCCCAGGGACCAGGACCAGAACCAGCCAGCATCCTGGCATTCCAGCAGGCCCTGTCATTTGATCAATGTGCCTCCTGTGGATGAATGCTAGTTTATAATAACAATGAATGCAACTTTCATGTGTCTCCTTCATAGTTCACCTCCAAAAACTGAAAGCAGGTAGGCCCAATTAATCTTGGCTACCAAGACAGACGGTCAGAAGCAGTGAGCAAATGTCTGAGAACTACAGACTCAAAAAGTCTACCTGTGTGTCTGTACAAAGATGTCCCTAAATCTGCCTCGGCAGCCAGAAAATGTGCTGGAGCCCTGATGCAGAGGGTCCTCGACAGCAGACCATGCAGCGTGCTTCAGGGCTGGGCAGGAACACAGGAGCAGGATTGGATGGGATGCCTGCATCCTTATATTCAAGTTATGATGGGATTTTTAAAATTGATTTACATAATCTCTACAGCCCACATGGGGCTCGAACTCATGATCCCTGAGATCAAGAGTCCTATGCTCTTCCAACTGAGCCAGCCAGGTGCCTCAGGTTCTGATGGGATTTTAGGAGGGCTGTATTTTAAAGTTTGTTTGTTGGGATGCCTGGGTGGCTCAGTCAGTTAAGCATCTGCCTTCAGCTCAGATCATGATCTCATGGTTTGTGAGTTTGAGCCCCCAATGGGCTCTGTGCTGTGTGTGCAGAGCCTGCTTCAGATCCTCTGTCCCTCCCACTGCTTGCTCTCTCTCTCTCTCTCTCTCTTTCAAAAATAAATAACTTAAAAAAAATAAATGAAGTTTATTTATTTATTTGCCAGTGCAGAGCCTGATGTGGGCCTTGAACCCAGGAACTGTGAGATCATGACCTGAACCAAAATCAAGAGTCAGTTGCTGAACCAACTGAGCCACCCAGGTGCCCCAGGAGGGCTGTATTCTATATGAGGCTTTGTCTTTATTGAAACATATAGTTGTGCAAGAAAAATGGACCAGGGCTCAAATCTTGGTTTTGTCATTCACAAACTATATGTGGGGGGGCACCTCCTTTGCCCTCTCTGAGCCTCAGTTACCTCATCTATAAACTGGGGTTAAAAAAGCACCTCATTCATTGTGCAGATTAAATAAGATAATGTATATAACATGCCTAACACTTAGCTTTGCGTGTGGAAAGTGTTCAGTTCACATTAGCCATTATCATTATCAGCTAATGTGGCTATTATCACCATAAGAATTATATCCCAGAACAGAATGATCAGCTTAGTTCGTCAAATATTTATATGGCTTCAACAGTGTGCTCAAACCAAGGTAGGTGTTGTCACCAAAGACACACAAGAAAGTTCCTAGCAGCAATATGTTGAGAGCCCCAAACTGGAAGTAGCCTGATACCCATCAAGCAGAATAGAGGCGCCTGGGTGGCTCAGTTGGTTAAGCATCTGACTCTTCATTTCAGCTCAGGTCATGGTCTCATAGGTTGTGGCATTGAGCCCCACATTGGGCTCTGCGCTGACATGCGGAGCCTGCTTGGGATGCTCTCTCTTCCTCTGCCCCCCTTTCTCCCTGCCTCAAAATAAGTAAATAAACATTTAAAAGAGTAAAATAGATAAATTCATTATAGCCACATACTGGAACACTACACTGTGGTTTAGATTAACTGTTGTGACTCGCAGCCACATGGATGCATCCCACAGCCATGATTCTGAGTGGAAGAATCCAAATACAGAAGAACACACACTGGATGCTCCCATTTGTATAAGTACAAATGCAGGTAGAACAGATCTATGGTATCAGAAGTCAGCATAGGGCAGCCTCCAAAGAGGAGGGTGGGGATTGTACTCAGGAGGGAGGGAAAGGGCTAGTATTTTGTATCTGGGCCTTGGCACCCAGGACATGGGCACACCCATGTTATGGAAATACATCAAGTTGTACATTCTAATTTAAGTGCTTTTCTGTATCTGTGTTATGCTTCAGTGAAAGGTTTGCTAAACAAACTAGGCTGCTCAGCAGAGAGCTAAGAAAACAAAAGTGGGGTGAGGAAAGAAAACAAGGAGTACAATTGTGTGCTTGCCTGTAAGAACAGCTACTTTTCCTGATCCTTCCCATACATGACTTAGCCACTCAACTATAGGAATTTTGTTCACATCTATCCTGCCACTGAATTAATCTGGGCCAGGCACCATTGGTACAACACTAGACTAACTGGTTTTCTTGGCCTGCCTTCTTTTCTCCAAACCACTCTCTAGAACCCAGAGCCACTAGTATCTTAAAAGATCCTGTGCATCTCTGCGTCCTCAGTCCTTAGCACCTGCCTGGAACATGAAAGGTCATCAAGGATGGATCTAGAAAGAATAAAGTCCTCCGGCACAATCAGAGCCAGAGGGCTACAAGGGAGTGCCGTGGGATAAGGGGGAGCATTTGTAGATCTGGGTGGGGAGCAGTAATCCACATTTAATGGTCAGAGATATCTCCGGACTAAGCTGCCCGACCTACTCATATTCTTTCTGTTTTTGTTCATCTGTTTTTTTGTTTTGTTTTGTTTTGTTTCCCCAGTGACCTTCAATGACTGCAAGGGAAATAACAAGCTACACTATGAGGTCTCAAGCCCATACTTCAAGGTGAACCATGACGGCAGCTTGGTTGCTCTGAAAAACATAAGTGCAGTGGGCAAGACTCTGTTCGTCCACGCCCGGACTCCCCATGCAGAAGACATGGCAGAACTCGTGATTGTCGGAGGGAAAGACATCCAGGGCTCCTTGCAGGTAACATAGCTGTTTGGGACAAACGGGGTCCACAGAGGAACACTGGGGTCCTTATGTCTTATTGTGGAAGATAGTTCTTTGGTTTATTATTGGCCAAGACGTTTCTGTCATTGCAAATGACAGAAACCCAACTCAAAAAACTATGGGAGGGGGTATGTGAGAATTTACTGGTTAATGTGACAGATATTTGGGGGATGACTCTGCCTTCAGGCACGGTTATGTACCCATGCCCGAGTAGGACATCAGCTTGATCCTTCCCCCTTTTGTAGTTCTATTTTCCTTCTGCTGGCTTTGCTGTAGATAGTCGCATCCCTCTGTCTTCCAGTGTAGAGGTCTCAGCAGCTCTACTGAGCTCTACTCATTTTCCCAGCCTAAAGTCACCTGAGAGAGCGCCTGTTCCTGATAATGCCAGCAAATTCTTGAAATCAAATCTCGCTGGTTCTCATTGGAACACATGTCCACCCTTGAACCATTCACTGTGTCCATTGGGTAGTGATGCTCTAGTTAGCTAAGTCTGAGTCACACATCTTATCCTTTTTTTTTTTAATGTTTATTCATATTTTGAGAGACAGAGCATGAGTGGGGGAGGGGCAGAGAGAGGGAGGGAGACACAGAATCCGAAGAAGGCTCCAGGCTCTGAACGGACAGCACAGAGCCCCACACGGGGCTCAAACTCACAGACTGTGAGATCATGACCTGAGCTGAAGTCGGATGCTTAACCGACTGAGCCCTCCAGGGTCCCCAGAGTCACACATCTTATCTTGACGCCAGGTGGAGTCAGCCCCACCTAAGACCTGTGGGGCCAGAGTGATAGATGGGTGGGTAGTTACTCAAAGAAAATTAGCATCCTGTTATCTGAGGGTGGGGAATAGTGGTTGTGCAGGCAAGATCATAGTGGCCCACTAGGGTTGTATAGCAAGGCAACCATTCCTTTTGGCACTGCTCCTTTGCCATGCCCTGGTGCCCACTCCAGACACACATGGATGCAGATCCCTACACCTGCATGCATGCTTCCACACTTTAAGAGTGCTACAAACTGGGGGCACCTGGGTGGTTCAGTCGGTTGAACATCTGACTCTTGATTGCGGCTCAGGTCATGGTCTCAGAATTTTTGGGATCCAGCCCCATGTAGGGCTCTGTGCTGACAGCGAGGAGCCTGCTTGGGATTCTCGCTCCCCCCTCTCTTTGCTCCTCCCCTCCACTCTCCCAAAATAAACAAATAAACATTTAAAAATTTAAAAAAGAGTGCTACAAACTGCCCTTTAGGCTTCCTGAGACTTTTCACTACAAATGGACTCACCTACTCCACTTTCCTCAAGAGCTTAAAGACTCTGGTTTCTTGGTAGAAAGACAAGGCACACAGCAAGACAAGGCACATGCTGTGTCCCCAGCATGGTGTGGCCAGAGTTTTCTCCTGCTTGACAGTCTGGTGTTAACCCAGTGTTTCCAAGTCTTGATTTTCTCTGCCTTTCCCCATCTGTCACATTCCCCATAACTTCGCTGAATCTGCTAATTCTCTTCCGTGGTGGAGGGCGGCGGGTGGAGTGAACACCAATTCTACGACTGGGGAGCGGAGACCATGTAACTGGCAATGTGAGTGTTGCTTTCCTGCCAGTGCTGTCTGTGTGATCTTGAAAGGATCATAAAACTTCTTTATCTGCAGACTGGAGGGGTAAAACAGTCTGGGGTGGCAAATAAGTGGCATGTGCATTGGCCCATTCTGTCACCATCCTCCTGGCAGACATTGCTAATTATCCCTGGCTTGACCTCAGTATCTTCCCCAATACAGTGCTTCTGGAAGCTACTATCCGTTGATCATTTAGAGATGTTTCTAGGGATGGAATATATTTGCCATCCCTGGACCGGACAAACTCCATAATTCCCCTTCCTATCTGTGAGTCTGTGCGTTAAGGGTAGATAGCAAGCTAGAAATTAATCCACAGTGTGCCACTGATATTTTCAAAGAAAATAGGATATTGATGAATACATCCAGTGTGGGAACCCACTGGCACTACGAAAGCAAGCTTGTCTCTCCCTTAGCCATGGTCATTTTCACAGCATGTCACTAACTCATGATATAAATGACTCGGCACATATCTAAAGTAACAAAATTGCGGGATATACAGCACAAAGTGCTTCTTAGGAACAAGTAAATGGCACAGGGAGTCACGTAAGGGGCTTCGCATGTGGGATGGGATGTGTTCAGACGGACATTGTTCGTCATGGTCAGTGGCTCATCTCTGCATCCAGAAAAGACAATGTCATACTAGTTTAAAGGGGAGCAGCAAGAATTCTAGGCACTTCTTGGGACAGATTCCACCTTGACAGGCTGGGGAGGCCTGGGGGTCAATGTGAAGAGACTCAGCCTTGAAGAACTGGTCTCTTGAGTCCCAGAGAGACCCTCCTCCTGGAGGCCAAGCCCCTTCAGAGCCATTTCTCATTTGCCACTGACTGTGCACATTGTCAACAAAACCTGACTGTGATTGCCTGCTTCTTATAAAGCACGGTGGAGGCTGCCGTGCTGTTCGGTTTGCCAGACTCCAGCAGAACGGGCATTCATCTCCTGCCTCCAATAATTTTACAAAGTTCGAAAATGCGCCTGTGAAACACCCCAGATGCATCTGTAATAAAAAGCCCAAAACAATTAAAAAAGAAAAAGGATAGGAAAACAAAATAGCTAGCTAGAGAATTCCTCCAAGGAGAGTGCCATCCTTAGAGATATTTATTTAGTATCTTTGAAGCCCTACGACATGCTGCCAAGCATCCAGCTTCTAGAGAAAGGAAGCAATGGGACCCAAGTCAGCTCAGCTCGTGGGTGGGAAGGGAAAATGAATGAGTATGTTGAAAAAGAACCGAACCAGTGGCGGTGCTGACTGCTGCCTTGTGCCTTTAGAAAACAGAGAGGGCAGGGGCGCCTGGGTGGCGCAGTCGGTTAAGCGTCCGACTTTAGCCAGGTCACGATCTCGCGGTCCGTGAGTTCGAGCCCCGCGTCGGGCTCTGGGCTGATGGCTCAGAGCCTGGAGCCTGTTTCCAATTCTGTGTCTCCCTCTCTCTCTGCCCCTCCCCCGTTCATGCTCTGTCTCTCTCTGTCCCAAAAATAAATAAACGGTGAAAAAAAAATTAAAAAAAAAAAAAAAGAAAACAGAGAGGGCATAGGAAGCTGGAAGACAGCTTGCTTGTACGTGGCCCTACTGTGTGCCAGGTGCCACTCTCATGAACCACAAATGGCGATTCGTTAAATCTCCCCGCCACCTAGGGGGGCATGTGCTAAGTGTCCTCATTTTACAGATGGGGGAAACTGAGACACAAAGGGTGTTTGCATCTTAGGTATGTGCATCTCAGTGTGTGCTTTAGTCTCCACTGTTTTTAACCATTATACCCACCCTGTGGGGCTGTTGACTTTACCCCTTCCTACGGATGTGAGAAGTTGGCCAAGAGCTCCTAGCTTGAAGCTGCCAGAAATGAGATTGTGATCTGGCCTCTCCATCCAAACATCCATTCTCTTTCCTGCCCATTCTTCACCAGAGGAGGGCATGAGTCATGGCAATACAGTAGCAATGGAAGAAACCAACAAACGGAAGGTGTGTTTTGATGGAGGAAAGAGCCAGGATTTAGTGTTTGGGTAACTCCAAGCTTTGGAGGCCCAGAGGATGGAAATGAATTTGACCAGTCAGAAAAGGGGTGGTTGGGAAAGGACTTGGTTCAGTCAGGCTTGGGTGTGTTGAGTGCTCCTAGGCACATGGTGATAGAGATGTCCAGGAGACAATAGGGAATATGGGACTAGGTCTCAGGGTAAACATTTTGGGCAAGAACAGTATAGTGGTAGGGCTTTGGCTTTGGTGTTGAACTTAAGTAGGTTCAAATTTCTGCACCACCACCTGTGATTGGGTGACCCTGGGCATGCCATCCAACTCTCTAACCCTCAATATCCTTATTTTGAGACAGGGGTAAGAGTAGAGCCTGCATTACAGAATCATTCTGTTGGGCACAGCACAGAGCACCAGGGGACCTATCCCAATGATGTCATCATATTGGAACCTCCAGAGAAAGGATAGGTACTGGGGGTTAAATGACCTCCCTGAGGCCAGGAGATAGAAGGCTGGGTTTAAGGGCAGGAGGAGACAGTGAAGCCAAAGAAAGAAAAAGAAGGTGTGCTCAGAGAGGGCAGTGAGGGACCCAGGGTGTCCAAAACAGATGCCATATCAAAGTGGCTGATTTCACAGCCTTCTGTTTTGGAAGGCAGGACTCTCTAAAATGAATGTAAGCCCAGTGAAGCCCAGCCCAGCTGCAGTCCTGGAGCTCAGATCTTTAACAACCCCATGCGCCTCTCATATTTTTACACACTACCTGTGATACTGTTTCACCCAGAAAGCCTGTAGCCTAACCGTATGAAGTCCAGGTGTTAATAGCTTTAATTATCAACTCCCAAGCTGTCTCTGCAATTTCAGCAGGCTTCCCAGAAGCTCCTACCTGTCTGGGCTCGTACCTGTAAGATCAGCTTAGACCTGAGAGGGAAGAAGAACATATTAGTCTCTTGTGTGTTGACAGGGGTGGCGGGATTCCAAAGGAAGGGCCAAGGCTAACCATGCCTGCGAGAGCGGTTTCTAGCCTGGGGAAGGTAACAGTAACCTCCACTCACGAAAGCATGTCTGGCAGATCGTGGCTTGCCCCGCACCGAATCTGCTGTCCCTCACTGCCTGACAGTGGAGAATGGGAAGACAGCAGAGTGCTTGGCTTGATTTTCTTATTTTTACCTTGGCTAGAAGGGCTCCAAAGGTTTCTATGGGAAAGCCCTGGTTCATCCCTTATGCATCTTGGGTAAAGATGTCTTCACCTGCCGTGGCAATGGGATTCATCAACCTCATTTTCACATCTGGCATTTAAAAAAAAAAGCCATATTTTAATTTATTTTTTGTGACTTAAGAAATCGTAGCTTCGATGACTGTGGATGGTAGCAAGGAACACTGATGTCAATTACAGAACTGGACGAAGTCAGGCTGGGAAGTAGGAACAGCAGGGAGCTTGTAGAAATTAATTCTGAATTCCAGCTTGAGAGCTAACAAGACTGTGTCTAGTCACTTCTTCTTGAACTGCGGGCGTTCACACTCTAAGCAGCTGTAGAATTTAGGTGCCTGTGACCTGGACGGCTGGGTGCTCATGAACAAAAGCGCACGATGCAGCAGGAGGGAGAGTTGTGGGGCCCACGGGCTGCGGGCTTGGATCCGCTGCTCTGCTCTCACACTGGGGCCGTGACTTAAGTGCAAATCTGATCTCTTTACTCCTCGCTTAATGGGACCCTGCTTGCTCATCAGCCACTTGGCCGCTGGGACGATATTCTGTAGTCTTCATAGACATCTGCAAAGGCCCTTCACGGTCTAGCCTGGTTGGTCTCCGCAGCCTTCCCTCATGTCTGGTTCCTGTCATCTTGAAGTGGCTTGACCTGCTGGAATGTTTGACCTTTCAGAGCTCTCCCTGCCCCCTGTTCCAAAGGAGGGTCTCCATTGCTAACAGTGGTTTTGCTCCTTCATGGTCTTCTTCTTAGCTTGTAAAGTATGCATTTATTTCTTTGTTCAGGTGTTAAAGTCTGGCTCCCTGTTAAGACTGTAAGCTCTCTAAAGGCAGGAATATAGTCTCTTTCCTTCCTATTTCCTTCTTCCCTCCATTCCTTTCTTCCTTTATTCCTTTCTTCCTTCCTTCTCTTCTGATGTGTCCACGGCTCTATCCCCAGCACCCAACACAGTGCCGGACAGATAGTTGGTATTCAGTATATATCTTTTGAATAAATGCATGAGTAGAACACATGACCCCTTTCACACCACTCCCCACATGGAACTCTGGGCTCTTTGCTCTAATACCAAACCACTGTGGTTTCTTGAACTGGCCAAGTTCTCCCTTCCACTCATGTTGGCTGCTCCTCCCTCTGGATTATTCCCCGCTTTGCTATGGCCCCAGTTGCCCCATGGCCAGGACCAATTCACATGGCTAGCTCCTTCAATACTTGTGGACCGGCCAAGATTTCCCTTCTTTAGGGCCACCGCTCTGACCTCCCCACTCTGGCTCATTAAGTGTTTTTTTCCTCCATGCTCCTCATAGAACCCTGCCTGGCTCACCGCCCCCCCCCCCCCCCCCCGTCTTAGCACTAAATTTTAACTGCCTGGTTTATTTCTGCTGGTTCCCATCTCCGTTCTGAACTCCTGAACTCAGGGGCCTGGCTTCCGCGATGTCTTGATGTGGTTCCCAGTGCCGCACTCCCTGCCTCGGCTCTGGTTTGCTCAGCCGTGAGATGGGTTCCTAACAGGATCAACCTCATAGAGATGTCGTGAGGATTAAGTGAGCAAATACATGCAAAGCATTTAGAACAGCGCCCAGCACAAAGTAAGTGCCATGCAAATGTCAATGATTCCTCATCACTCTGTGTCATCAGAGTCAGACTGTAGTAAATGCTCGGGGAGTGAGCCTGGCAAATCACGACAACACAGGCCTCCCTCCCTTCCCATTATGACCATTGTATTTGGTCTACAACCTGGAGGGACTCAGGATGACCTGCGAACCTAAACAGTCACTATTCTCAGTCCTCAGGTGTCCACTGTGTGTGAAGCCCTGACCAGTCTTCCGGCAGAGGGTTCTTGATTTCTGTGGGTCCACTTAATAAGCACCAACAGTCTTGGCAACACGTAAATGCTAATTATGAACAGGGGAGCCGAGCTGGCTTGGTTGGTAGAGTGTACCACTCTTGATCTCGGGATTGCAGGTTCAAGTCCCATGCTGGGTGTAGAAATCACGTGTAGAAACTAATTAAAGAAAAAAAAGGTAACGATGAACAATTTACCCTTCTTAACTAGACGTCAGTACACGGTGTTCGGTAAAGGGAAGCCGGTCTTTGAATCAAGTTGCTTAATTAAATGCAAAAAAAAAAAATTATTTCCCCCCTTTTTTTGCCACTTAAAAAATCCCTCCCCAAAATAAAATGAATAGAGGAAGTGATGACAGAAACGGAAAAAGCTAAATTTAAGGCTTGTTTATCTTGATGGATCATCACCATTGTAAACACTTATGTTAAAAGACGTAAGTTCGGCTCCTAACCCGGTTTCCAGAGTCAGGATGGAAATAGTTCCAAAAAAATGAAATGAAAGGGGCAATCAGTGGAAGGGATAGCTTGAGAGAAACCGTTGTTTTTGTTTTTAAAGTTTTAAATAAAAATAAAAAATCAACTGCTGGAAATATTGCTGCTAATTCTGTCTTGACCCTGGTGGGGTTTACAACGTAAATCCATTGCCTACAGATCATAGGCTTCCACATGTCAAGTGCCTCCAGGAAATTGTGGTCTGGGGTCTCCCAAGCAGGGGCTGGATATCTACTGTCACTGCCTGTGCTTGTGCTCTGTGACCTTAAGCTGAGCTGTGGATGACCTTAAGGGGGACCTGAAGTGACCCAAAATGGAGGTTTTTTATCATGTTTATTTAGTTATTTTTTAATGTGTTTATTTTATTTTTGAGAGGGAGGGAGGGAGGGAGGGAGGGAGAGAGAGAGAGAGAGAGAGAGAACAAGTGGGGGAGGGGCAGAGAGAGAGACGCACAAGCCAAAGCAGGCTCCAGGCTCTGAGCTGTCAGCACAGAACCTGATGCGGGGCTCAAACTCGTGAAGCAAGAGATCAAGACTGAGCTAAAGTTGGAAGCTTAACCAACTGAGCCACCCAGGCGCCTCTTTTTATGTTTATTTTTTGAGAGAGAGAGTGAGAGCGAGTAGGGGAGGGGCAGAGAGAGAGGGACAGAGGATCTGAAGCAGGTTCTGCACTGACAGCAGAGAGCTGGATGCAAGGCTCAAACTCACGAACTGTGAGATCATGACCTGAGCTGAATTTGGACACATAATAGGCTGAGCCACCCAGGCACCCTGCAAAATGGAGCTCTAATCACATATATATATATTTTTAATTTTTAAAGATGTTTTATTCACTTTTTGAGAGAGAGAAAGAGAGAGAGAGAGAGAGGTGGGGAGAGAGAGACAGAGTGTGAGCGGGGAAGGGGCAGAGAGAGAGACACAGAATTTGAAGCAGGCTCCAGGTTCTGAGCTGTCAGCACAGAGCCCAATTCAGGGCTTGAACTCACAAACTGTGAAATCATGACCCAGCCTGAAGTCAGGCACTTAACTGACTGAGCCACCCAGACATCCCCAAAATGGATCTCTAATCACATAGTTTTTAAATTTTTTTAATGTTTATTTTTTGAGAGAGAGAGAGAGGGAAAGAGCATGAGCAGGGCAGGGGCAGAAAGAGGCAGACAGAGGATCCAAACCAGGCTCTGCACTGATATCAGAGAGCCCAATGTGGGGCTTGCCCTCACGAACAGTGAAATCATGACCTGAGCTGAAGTCAGACAAGTGACTGAGCCACCCAGATGCCCCCAGTTCTTTTTAAAAAAATATCATGTCTGGCCCTGGGCTAACGGAGGGTCTCAATCACAAATTGTTTACTCTTAGGTGAAGTACGCAGTGAGTTGCTATTACTTCTGTATATTTCTTCCCCATCTTTCCTGATCTCACACATTCTAGACAAAAATATTTTTGCACATGTGTTACTGAGATAAACTCCAGTTTTTACAAAATCTGAGCGAACCATTTGAATCCTGTTTCTCTGGGCCCTTGTAGCATCTAGCCTCCGAGGCTCCTGTCATGCGGCCCAGAAGGGACTTGACTTCATTTGTTTAAAGCATCCCTGAGAATGAGAGCCACCAGCTTATGGGAATTGCCTTGTTTCAAGATCTTATCACATTGACTGGGAGTGGCTTGGAGTCTGCCAAGCTGGTCAGTGACACCGATCTCACTCACATGAAATATGTTTTACAACCATCGCAGCAGAGAACCAATCTGTGCATTTACAGTGGCCGTAAAGTGGGGAGTTAAAGCCGTGGATACGCTCTGATTTAACACGTGTGATAACTTCAAAACTCTGTGAAGTATCCCTGTCTGGCAAAAGGCTCCACAGTTAGTATTAGGAGAATTCATGTCCATTTAACTGCCTCCAAAATTTGGGGAAATACATAGCTCAATAATTATGATTCAGATCCAAGAATTGGGCCTAGAGTAAGGTAGTAGGCTGTTACATTGTGACACATGCCTAAATTGTTCTGTTTATGATTCTTCGCTCCTGGATACTATTCAAATACAGATAAAAAGACATCCTTTGATTCATTAATTTAAGTATATAACAGATTGCTTTGTGGATCAGAACTAAGAGAACTGTATACTGAAGATTAATTTTAATCGAAATGCTTGGGGAAAAATAACTGATCCTGCAGTAAGTCTCCATCATTAAAAGCAGCTTCTTTTTGGCTTGTGAAAACAGGATTTTGTGTCATTCATCAGTGTGGTCCAATAGAAAAATAATGCGAGCCACATATGTGATCTTAAGTTTCCTTAGAATAACACAATCATATACACACAATCAATGTATACATATGGGGTTAAATTTCGTAAATACAGATTTTCTCTCTCTGAATGAAGGAAATTTTTAAAATATATATTACCTTTGTAATTCAGTGATGCTTTATGCTTATAGCACCTCTTAACACAGATTAGCTAGATTTTGAAGTGATTAATACCTACAGGTGGCAAATGGCTTCCAATGGAATAGGTCTGCCCTGGAGTTTTCCAGAAACATTTATGGATTTTGAAAGAGGCATTTGCTGAGTGCCTACCACACTGAGGGCATTGTCTTAGATTTCTCACGCATACATACGTCTGTTTCTCTGACCCTCACGGCCAGCATGGGCCAGTGGTAATCTGGTTCCTACCTTGCAGATGTGGAAGGAGCCCAGGTGCAGAGAGGTTGAGTAATTTAGCAAACATCATTTGCACCGAGTGGCAGAACTGGGAGCTGGGCCTGGGCCTTCGGATTTTCTGCAGTCACTGCTATTTTGGTAATACTGACATTTACGATGAGACCGGTGCTTTTTTCTATTCTCCTGTAAAGACTATGAAATGACATAGAAAAATTAAAAAGCGGTTAGAACTTTTTTAAAACAGGAATGCAGAGCCGAGCGAAACTCCTGAAGAAATTTTAGGTAGGTGGACAAGTCCTGCGTTGTCATGACACTTTGTTAAAAACTTTCCTCATGCATAGAATCAATGTAGGAAGAAGTTTATGGAAACAGCACCAAGTTTCCCCAAATGTAAATGTCTCGTTGGCCACAAGTTCCTGTTATTTCAGACTTTATGCTGTTCATCTTCATTGTCCTGGAGTTGAGGGGAGATGCCTTCTGTTTATGTTTTTTTAATTATTTAAACTTATATTTTTTTACGCATTCTGTAAATTTGGTCCTCACAACAGTGGCTTGAAGCAGATGGAGTTACATGTGTTTTATGAGTCAGGAACTGGAGATTCCCAGAAGCAGGAGGGTAGGGCTCAGGTCAAAGAGCCGGTCAAGTATCACCATCAGTATTCAAATCTACAGTAATTCCCTGGGTCCAGTGTTTTATCCACCGCCTGTTTTCCAACAGCTGCTTGGGCCCTTTCAAGTAAAAGCAATATAGCTTCATCAGAGATAAATTTTCACCTAGGATGTTGGATAGAGTAAGATAATACGCTAGAAGGCACGTTTTTCTAGGCTCTCCGATATGCTTCTAACCTCTAATCTTTTATTATTACCATACATCAAATACGAGTGTATTCTGTGTGTAAATGTTGGGGTGATTGCCTCTTTTTAAATGCCGCTCCTGGGGCGCCTGGGTGGCGCAGTCGGTTAAGCGTCCGACTTTGGCTCAGGTCACGATCTCGCGGTCCGTGAGTTCGAGCCCCGCGTCGGGCTCTGGGCTGATTGGTCAGAGCCTGGAGCCTGTTTCTGATTCTGTGTCTCCCTCTCTCTCTCTGCCCCTCCCCCGTTCATGCTCTGTCTCTCTCTGTCCCAAAAATAAATAAACGTTGAAAAAAAAAATTTATAAAATAAAAAAAAAAAAAATGCCGCTCTTACGTGGATGGTGGAGACGCTTGGTCACCAAGGTTTCATCAGTTAGCGTGGTTGCTCTTACAGGGAGGAAATGGTATAGGAAAATCCAAAGTGCTTAGAATTTTTTTTTTTAAACACAAAACAGAGTGAGGATCCTGAGGAAATTTTAGGTAGATGGACAAGCCATGTGTTATCATGATGCTTTTTTAAAAACGTTCCTCAGAAATAGAACCTTTGGAAACAGAACCTAATGGAAACGACACAAAATTTCTAAATGTAAATGCCTCCTGGGCCACTCTGTAAGAGTTTGGTTTTCATTTCTGATTCAAACACACAAAATCCATTGACGAGAGATCACAGCCTTTGATACGACCATAGATTGTATGAGAGATCATAGCCTTCGAAACAGACCATACATAGATGGTTTGCATTTGGTCCTTTGGTTGCAATACTAAAAAATTAGGTAGCCAAGAAACAGGGAGAGGATGTGGTGTTCATTCAGCCCTTCTCCACACAGCACATGGGTCAGTCAGACGACAGGGTCTTCACCCAAACTTTTAAGGCAGAATCCTGAGCATTTGGGAAAAAAGGTTTCAAAGAGGAGTCTTATGGCCTCAGCCAACCTTCTCTTCTCATCCACCCATGATGAGTAGACACCTGTGGGCTGTTGGTCTCTGTGGCCAGGCTTGACCTGGGATAAATGCCTGGGTGGCAACTCCCTGGGTGGCCTGGGGGCCACACAGTCGATACTATTTGACCCTCAACTCAACTGTTTGTTCAGGCAAAGCCAACTCTGGTGTCAAAGGGTCACATAGACAAAAGCAGGAAGCATTTTGTACCTGTGCCCACAGTTTAATCTCATTAGTTTGTCTTTTTTTCTCGCTCCTGTCAGCAGAAATAGAAAGCCCCAGAAACCCACTAGGGGTGCTACATTAAAATAGTAATGATAACAACAACAACAATAGCAAAAAGTACCTATATCCTACTCAGGTCCACAGCAGGGCCTGATATTTTTATTTGTTGAATCTATCTTTCTTACAAAGGCAAGAGGTAGTAACAGCAATCATGAAGCAAATATTATGTCTATGTCACCATCAAAGTATGATTTTTTTTATTTTTTACAAAAAGTAACATTTTTGTTGACACCTGCTCTTCTTCCTCTATCATGAAAAAAAAAAAAGATCAATTGTAAAAAAACAAAAAAACAAAAAAACAAAACAAAAAAAAAACGTTAATTAATCCCCTGTACACAATCTCAGAATTTGAGTTATCAGTGGACTCATGCGCCGGCAGAGAAAACTCAAATTTTGACAAAGATGGCATCTTTTTTTTTTTTTTAATTTTTTTTAACGTTTATTTATTTTTGAGACACAGAGAGACAGAGCATGAACAGGGAAGGGGCAGAGAGAGAGGGAGACACAGAATCGGAAGCAGGCTCCAGGCTCTGAGCGGTCAGCACAGAGCCCGACGCAGGGCTCGAACTCCCGGACCGTGAGATCATGACCTGAGCCGAAGTCGGACGCTTAACCGACCGAGCCATCCAGGTGCCCCAAAGATGGCATCTTAGTGCTCTTGGCAAGTCCTAACGTTCAGACTGGTGAACACAGATGGTGGGAGAGGACTTGAAAAGGAGCAACATCTTCCCGAGGGGATGGAGAAATACAAGTATTCCAGGGCTTTCCAAGGCCCCACCCAAGTGGGGCTTAAAAAATCGGAGACCATCCTCTAAGCAAGTTCAAAAATATCCTCCATGAATGAGAGATAGCCTTCCGTTGGACTGAGCTTACCGCCCTGACCACAGTGGCCCCGTTGGTTTCCCTCCTTAGGATTCAGAAGGGGCAATGGACGGATCTTCCCTTCTGTTTAACATGTCTTCCACCAGTAGGAGAAAATTGGACCTGAGGTCCAAGAGGGACTTTTTCTGTCCCCTGATGTCTGCATAGTTTCTCCTGCCTCCCAGCTCTTTGTGGAAATCAGATAGTTCCTTCAATTCCCCATCTTTTTTGCAGCAAGTCCTTTTGACAAAAGGCATGCATTGTCAACCAACCCCTCAATATGTCGGGAAAATTGGGCTTCTGTTGACAGCAACTTTTTACAACTCCTCTCCTTTGAATTGGCAAAGCTATGAGCGATGGTGGTTCTCCAAGAGAACCAAGGAATGGTCCGAATAACCTAAAAAGACTTTTTCTTTTCTTTTTTTTTAAAAAAAATTTTTTTAACATTTTTATTTATTTTTGAAAGACAGAGAGAGACAGAGCACGAGTGGGGGAGGGGCAGAGAGAGAGGGAGTCACAGAATCGGAAGCAGGCTCCAGGGTCTGAGCTGTCAGCACAGAGCCCGACTCTGGGCTCATACCCACAAACTGTGAGATCATGACCTGAGCTGAAGTCAGACGCTCAACCGACTGAGCCCCCAAGGCACCTCAAACCAGACTTTTTCTGAAGACTGCCCCTGCCCATTACTCGCACCACATGCCTGTGACATGTGCCACTATTTTGTGTCAAGCCCGTGCTGTGAGATTTAAAACGGCAAATCAGGATGCATTGTTTTCTTCCTTTCACTGTCCATCCTCACAAACCTCACTTAACACAGATAACTGAGGCTTGACTGCTTTTTTATTCCAAGTTTCTTATTCAATTTGGATCTTGTTAGCAAAGCCTAAGCCCTAAAAGCATGACCCTCAGTCTTTTTGCCTTGTTTTCTTATGATTTCCTCTTTCACTCAGGCCTTTGGACAGTATTTTCTCTAAAGAGGCAAAAAAAAAAAAAAAAAAAAAAAAGTTAAGAAAGAAGACCCAGAAATTGAATGAAAGAGAAATCAATGAAAATGATGATAATGATAATAATTCCCCCTATGTTTTTCTTCAAATTCGATGTAAGTCTTATGATTTTGGTGTTGGTTTATTAGGTAAAATAAAATTATATGTTCCATAAGGACAGGAGCTGTAACAGACTTGCTCGTTGCTACAAATCTAGTACTTACCATAATTCCTGACACTGAGTGCCCTCTTACTGAATGAGGAAACAAATGCCAGAAATGGAATGGATACTGATGTTAATAACGCTGATCAGGGCCAGCATTATTTAGCTCTAACTCAGTGCCGGGCACCACTCTTAGCGCATTTTTTCTGTTGAGCCATTTTAATCTTTACTGAAACTCTATGAAATAGGCACTGTTATCTTCATTTTACAGATGAAGAAAGTAAGACTTGGAAAAGATCTGTGACTTACCCATTCTAGCCCTACAACTAGCATATTTCAGAGCCATGCTTGGAGCTCAGACTACTCAAAAATATATTTTAACAAAACATCTTCTGCTTTTTTTGTCAAGATAGAGAAATATGAACCGAATATTATTACCAAATATTAGTAAAGTAAATTCAGATTGGTTGAATAGTTGCATCCAAAAGTTCTAAAAGATTAATCTATGTCAGCCAATAGAATGGTTTCTATGCATGCAGTCAATGTCCCTAGCTGATAGAGTTCATCCCCAGTGATGGAAATGAAAAATTAAGACATGTTTTTAGTTTGTAACTTTCACAGATCTGGGATCCTAACTGGATGATAGACTAGAGGTTCAAAATGAACTCAGGTACCTGTAAGATGGGCTGAAATTAGTAAGCCAATAACCGTAGGTACATGTGTGAAGCCTCATTTATAGGCAAGCAGATTTCCGTAAGACAGGATATGGGTGATGTGGAAAGGACTTGGTTGATGAGGCATTCACTCTTACGGAGCCTCAGCGACTGCCTCTCAGCAGGCTTCTGCCTTTATTGCTACTGTGCAATTACTCACCTTTAATTGATTGCTCATCACCATGAGCACCGCTCCAAGACTTCCCCATTGGTCTTAAGCAATAAGCTCTACCCCATTGCCTACAATATCTACAGCTGGCCTTGCATTTCCCTCTGCTTTATGTAAAGTTTCTACCCTCCAGCTTGGGCTTTCCCAATGCCATCCTCCACTCTACCCACCTCCAGGCTTTCTCTCCCCTTCCAAAGGAAGACCAATTCTCCCTCTTCATGACACATCCCTTCACTTGTGCTCCTGAACCCACTCCTTTGTACTTCTGTTTTCATCACGTGCTCCCCTCTCCCTGTTATCCCGTCAGGTGTTTGCTCCTCTCTGAATCCTCCCCATCTTCAGACATGCTCAGATCTCCCCACCTTGGACAGATTTCCCCCGAGCTGTTGCACCTTTCCTAGCACCAATCTTCTTGAACACATAGCCTTCACTCAACACCTCTGCTTCCACCCAAGCCCACAAGTCAGTGTTCCAAAATGGGGCTCCTACCCTCAACATTTTGGGGCAAGTGTTCTCTTTGGAAGATCATAGAAACTGAGCAGTGGATTTCCTTAAACGTTTTCTTAGTCCTAAGCCCACGTGGATTCACTGAAGCATTTGGCAACTTATTTTTTCATTTTTAAAATGTTTGTTTTATTGAAGGGAAATACATTTAATATGAAGTTACCATTTCAAGTGAACACATTAGTGACATTTAATACATTCATGATGTGCAACTGCCACCTCTATCGAGTTCCAAAATATTTTATCTCTACCCCCCACAAATAAAATCTCTTACTCATGAAGTACTTGATCCCCACACCTACCTACCCTGCCCCCGTTCCCTGGAAACCACCAATCTGCATTTTGTTTCTGAAAATTTACCTGTTCTGGATACTTCATATAAATGGCACTATACAACATGATCACTGGCTTCTTCCATTTAGCGTAATGTCTTCAAGGTTCATCCACGTTGTATCTATGGCAGTGTTTCTTTCTTTCTTTCTTTTTTTTTTAATGGCTGAGTAATATTACTTTGTGTGGATCATCCACGATTTATCCACTCATCCACTAATGGCCACTTGGGCTGTTTGGACCTTTTGGCTATTGTGAATAGTGCTGTTCTGAAAATGTATGTACAAGTGTTTGTTTAAGTGCTGGTTTTCAATCCTTTTATATTTATACCTAGGAGTGGTTGCTGGGCCATATGGTAATTCTATGTTTAACTTTCTTGAGGAACCACTGAACTGTTTTCCACAGCAGTGGAACCGCTTTACATTCCCACCACAGCCTTTGATAATTTTGAAATGCTCTCTCCTTTGCCTTCAAAAACACTACACCATCCTTGTTCACCCCCTCCTTCTGTATATGGCAACCCCTTATATTCTTCCAACTCTGTCTCCTCTTCTCACTCTTCCTGCCATTGGAGGTCCATTATTAGCCTTTTATCTCAGTTTTCCTCTGCTGTTTTCTATCATTCTCAACAATTTTCATCCAACTTAGTGGCTTTAAATATCCTCCATGTAGGGTGTCTACAAATTCATGGCTCCATTTCTCACCTTGGGTTTTTCATTCCTACCTGCCCACAGGGCATATTTTCTTGCCTCTCAAGGTGTGTGTGTGTGTGTGTGTGTGTGTGTGTGTGTGTGTGTGTGTGTATTCATGCACAAACATCTAAACCTTAGCTTCCTGGATTCTCTATTTCTCACAGTGCCATCCTTGTCTTCCCAGGCATCCAAGCTCACAGCCTTAGATTTGTCTTTGATGTCTCATCACCTGAGAGGCCAGTAGCATTTCACATTCTTTCTTCCTTCCAGGTGGTTTTTACCTGTACACTCTTCTGCACTGCAATAGCTACATTTGGTTTAGGCATCATATCCTTTCATTTTAATGCTAATTTTTATTTTTAAGAGAGAGAGAGTGAGAGAGAGCAAGTATGCACGAGCACAGGAGGGGCAGAGAGAGAAGGAGAGAATTCCAAACAGGCTCCATGCTGTCAATGCAGAGCCCAATGTGGGTCTGGATCTCATGAAGTGTGAGATCATGACCTGAGCCCAAATCAAGAGTCGGATGCTTAACAGACTGAGCCACCCAGGCAGCCCAGGCATCATATACTTTTATCTGGTCTATGGCAAGAAATAGTGGATGGCATCTGTGTTAAGTCTCTTCCTTTGTTCCTCTCTTCCTTTGTGATCCAAACCACATGCCTATGACTGCTGAACTGTCTTCCTCCAGAACAGCTGGGAACATATCATGCCCCGTTCAAAGGCTACCAAGGACTTCTCATGCCTACTGAGTGACATTCATATTGACCCCAAACTGGCTTTGTCACGGTTACCCATCACTCCTCTCCACCACGCCTGTGAGCCTCCCCAAGTAAGCTGCTTATCCGTGCGTGCTTCAAATAATACAGGTTCTTCCACATCTGTCTTTCAGGAGGTATAAATGGTTGCCCTAAGTACAGTAATGAGAACCAGATTAGGACTTGTGATATCAGGGGAGCCACTGGCCTACTATTTAATAATGTTTATTTTAGCCAAACAAATCAAATACTAAATGTCAATAGGTGAACTGGTTGCTATGGATTTCTTCATATACATACATATATATATGGCATTTATGATATATGTGTATATACATACGTACATATTTGTAATTACTCCTGTGCAAATAATATTGCAGAAGCATGATATGCTTGCAAGTCTTACAGATTACATAATTGACCCTAATTGCGCATGAGGCGCTTTATAATCTGGGTTTTATTAAAATGCTCAGGACCCTTTGCAAACATGCTAGGGCTGCCACTTAAAGTGAGATCTCTCGGGAGATTTGTATTTATTTGACCACCCCATCAGAGGTGAGCCTCACTCCACCTGCCACCAGCATAGCTCTAGGTAGACCTTAGAGTGCCTCGCACACTATTTATTATCTCATTAAGAACGAAGTATTCAAATTCCTGAGGGAGACTAAAACCCCAAATTGGAACGTTTCTCCCGAGGGAAACAGCTCTGAGACTTACTTCTTTCTTTGATTTATTCACACTGTGGCTTCTTTGGTCAGCCATTTAGGGTGTGCGTGTGTGTGTGTGTGTGTGTGTGTGTGTGTGTGTGTGTGTGTGTTTTGTTGTTTGGTTAACTTGGTCCTTGTGATGCTAATACTCTCCTGTCATGTGGAAATGAGAATAATTCAGATATTGTAAGAGAAGAAGAATGGTTAGATAAATTAGAAGCATGAATAATTTATGGAGAAATAATTCAAGAAGCTAACTATATTGTACCTTCTCTGCTTACTTCATGAATGATCCATATGCCAAATCCATACGAGTTAATGTTTATTTCTAGAAACCTTTACCAAAATGAGCAAGAAGCAGTAAATGTCTCATTATCCTTTCAGAGTGCCTAATGATACATTATTTTCTGTTATAAAACCTCAAGTTTTCGGAATGCATTGTTATAAATTCAAACTGTCGACATTTTTTAGACAAGAAATAGCACAGCATCCTATAGAAACAAGATGTAAGATTAACAATTCAGGTTCATATATTTTCATCTCTTCCTGAATTCTGCCACACAATCCATATTTTTTATAGAAAATATGCTACGAATACCCATAAAACATTTCCGAACATTAAGAAAAGCAAGGATGGAACTTTCAGAAATGAAACTTTAAATAAGAACAATGGAAAATACAGATCATCAGCAATTATTAATAAAATAGACATTTTATAAAAGAGTATTTGGGGGAAGGAAATAGGTTGTATGTGTTGGGCCAGAGCCTAAAAATATCCTGATTTTTCTTTCCACGTAAGCAACCTAGTGGGAAATGCCAAAAAGTGAAACATTTAAGACCTAAGACACTGGAGTCAAATTTTCTGGGTTTAACTCTCAGCTCTGGAATTCCCAGCTCTGCCTTGCGATTTGTGAAAAATTCTTTTTTTACTTTTACAAGACTTAACTTTTTCTGTCTGTGAAATGAGAATAAAAATAATACCTCCTAGGGTTAATATGAGAATTGAATGAGATCCAACATGGAAAGTTCTTAAAGCAGTGCCTGGAGCACTGTAGGTACGAAATACTAATATCTGGTAAAGAGAGAATGACCGGGATGGTGTACTAACACGTACATGTAGGGACAGTGCCCAGGACAGGGAGTTCTGGCTTTCCCTGTAACTTACTACAACAGCTGAGTGCCTGTCTTCAGCTTAATAGGGGACTTACTAGGTGCCACAAGGTCCCAGTGTTTCTTTCTCAACCTTTTTGGGCATCTATGTGTCTTTGTTTTTAGAAAGCCTCTCTCTTTTTCATCAGAAGACAGACTTATATTAAGGTAGTGCAAACAGGATCTGTTCAGATGAGGACCCAGGAATATAAGTTGATAAATACTCCAATTAAAAGCAAATGTTATTGGACTACATTTTAAAACAACAGGTATATATTGCTTAATTTAGATATAGCTTAACGTAAGCATACAGAAAAAATGGAAAGTAAGAGAATTTAAATAAATTCACCATTTAAATATTAACCAAAAGAAAGTTGGAGTGGCTATGCTATTATCAGGGGAAATAGAAGTTAAAGAAGGATCATTACAGATAAAAAGGCATATTTCACAATTATAAAACCGTTCAACTGGAAGATATAACAATCCTAAATTTGGATGCACCCAATAACAAATATAAAACAAGGCATATATAAGGTAGAACTAATGGCAGAAATAGAAAAACTCATAATCATAACTAGAAGTTTTAATACACCACTTAGGAGCTAATATACAGTGTAAATATAAATAAGGATAATAAAAATTTCAATACCATGGGTAGAACACTATACCTAAAAACTTCAGAATATACATTTTTTTCAGGTACACATGAAATAGTTACAAATATATCATATTCTGATCATAAAGTACCTCTCAACAAATTTCAAAAAATAGAAATCACACAGAATGTGTGTTCTGACCACTGCTGATTTAAACTAGAAATGAATAAGAAAAATAAAACCAGATGATCCCCACATGTTTGAAAACTAAGTAATATACTTTGACATAGTCCATGGGCAAAAGGAGACATCATAGTAGAAAATAGAAAGCCCTTGGAATATAACATAATGAAAATAAAACATAAAACTTGTGGGACACAGATAAAGTGGAGGAAACATGTATAGCTTTGAATGCATAATTAGGAAAGCTGAAAATATATGATCTAAATCAAAGAAGAATGGCAAATTTAACTCTGAGAAAATAGGGGTAAGGAAATAATAAAGATAAAAATATAAGTCAGCAATATAGAAAGTAGATAGAGATAGATAGGAATCCATACAGTAAGTCCCCAAGTTGGTTCTTTGAAACATTCATAGAGAAGCCCCAGTAAGGATAACCAAGAAAGAAAACAGACACAATTACCACTTAAAGGGATGAAAAAGGAGATATCTCAGTAAGGATTATCCATTTATTTTATTTTTATTGATTTACTTTTAATTTGAGAGAGTGAGAGAGTGCATGAGTGGGAAAGAGGGACAGAGGGGGAGAGAAAAAAGAGAGAGAGAGAGGGAGAATCCCAAGCAGGCTCCACATTCAGCATGGAGCCCAACACTGGGCTGGTTGCCAGGAACCTGAGCTGAAATCGAGAGTCAGAAGCTCAACCCACTGAGCCAGCCAGGTGCCCTATGGGATTCTTCAAATACAAAAACGACAAAAGAACAAGGGTCATTGTGAATATATTTGTGAAAATCGATTTGAAAATTAAAACGAACCAACAAATTCTCTCAAAAAATAAAAACTAAGCTTACCAGACATACACAAGAAGAAATTGAAAACCTCAGTAGTTCTGTGTCTGTTAAATTACATCTCTATAGGTTACAAGAGCTCCAGGCCAAGTGACTTCCTTCATCATGAATTCTACCAGATGTTTAGGAAGAAACTGAACCAGTCTTATAAAAATCATCCAGAAACTAGCAAAAGTTTCAATAAGGGCAGTGTAACCTTCACCACAATAGCTGATATGGACTTTAAAAGAAAAGAAAATTATAAGCCAATTTATCTTAAGTATGTAAATAAGATGATGAATACATCAGATTTCACTAAAAGTAGAAAACTGTGCTCATCCAAATACACCATTCAGGAGAAGGAAAGGTAGGCTATAGAGTAGGAAAATATTTGTAATAAATATCTCTCTTATAGAACATTTACCCAGTATCTATTAACAATGCCTACAAAGCAGTAACAAAATGGTAGATGGCCCAATTAAAAATGAGTAATGAATTTTAATGAGCTTTTACAAAATAAGAGCCAAATCACCACTAAACATATAAAAAGGGCTTTTAGAGTCATTAGTCATCAGGGAAATGCAAAGTTAAAACCACAGAGATTATATCGAAATAGGATTACAGACACACACCAAAATGGCTTAGAAATTTAGCAACTAACAATACCAAGTGTTGGCAAGGATGTGCAGCAATTGAAACCCTCACATACCACAAAGTGAATATCCCGTGACCTAGAAATTTCACTCCCGAGGCTACACCTGGCAGAACTTGAAAGACACTTTCAGGATGATCAGAACGCTGTGCATAAAAGTCCAAACTGGAAGCACCCCAAAAGCCCATCAAGAAACAAAGGGATACATTTTCATATGTACATGAGTATTTTGTGGCAATGGAAAAAAACCCCTACTATTATGTTCAGGAACCTCACAGACATAACATTGCATGACCAGGAGTCAGATATGACAGACTAGCCCATGTAGACAAAGTTCAGCAGTGGGCAGAACTATCCTATGATGGTAAACCTCAGAACAGGAGTTACCTTTGTAAGGGTGATGACTGAAAGGGGGCATCGGGACATTTCTGGGGCAATGACAGTTTTCTATATCTTATTCTCCATGGTGATTATATAGGTTTATTGCAAAAAAAATTTCAACAAACTGTACACATACGTGTTTGCAGTCTCATATATGAATGATAAATATTATGCTCCAATTTAAAAGTTGAAAGTAAATACAAGAAAAGTGGCATTTGGATGCCTCTTCCTTTTGGTGAGTTAGCAAATATTTCTTATTCTCTTCAGTGTGAGGAGAATGAATACCCACCACTGAAGCTGTTATCTGACTCCTCAGTCTGACACATGAACCCCTTTAAGACCGGGTGTTAGTACCCATTCTAGACCCTTCCTTCTGACTTGCTTCATCTTCTATCTTCCTGAGAACTGGCAATGCTCATCATAAACCATGGGACATAAAATAGCCTGTTCCGGGAGTGGTGGAGGACAGGAGATGAAGCCAGTGTCAAGCATGCCTGTATTTTTCATACCATTCACACAGAAGAATGTTGGTGCTTAAACTTGGACACAGCCCTTCCTTAATACCAATTGTAAGATACATCCCTAACTTTAAGAGACATTAAAAAGGGCTAGGGTGCCTGGGTGGCTCAGTTGGCTAAGCATCCAACTCTTGGTTTTGGCTCAGGTCATGATCTCATGGTTCATGAGCTTGAGCCCCACATCAGGCTCTGTGCCGACAGCGTGGAGCCTGCTTGTGATTCTCTTTCTTCCTTTCTCTCTGCCCCTCATCCACTTGTGCTCACTCTCTCTCTCTCCAAATAAATAAACTTAAAAAAAAAAAAACTTAAAAAAAAAATAGAGATGTTAGGGCATGTGGGTGGCTCCGTCGGTTAAGCGTCTGACTTCAGGGCATGATGTCACGGTTCATGGGTTTGAGTCCCACGTCGGGCTCTGTGCTGATGGCTCAGAGCCTGGAGCCTGTTTTACATTCTGTGTCTCCCTCTCTCTCTGCCCCTCCCCTTTTGCACTCTGTATCTCTCTCTCTCTCAAAAATGAATAAATGTTAAAAAGAAAAAAAAATAGAGACATTAAAATGGGTTAGGGAAGGTGTCTTAAATATAACTTAAAAAAATCATGAGCAACTTTGCTTTTAAAATTAAGAATCCTTGAAATCTTTGTCTTGAAAATACAAATCATTAAATAACATGTTTAAGCCCTAAATACAAATTTTGTTGGTCTGCTTTGTCAATTAAATGCTGTGTAACTTTGTCCCTTCCCTTTTTCCAGAACCCTCTGAAGTTTTTTTTTTTTTTCAATCTTTTCTACCTATTATAGAAAAATTAGCTTTCACTTCACATCAAATAAAAAAGGTCTGGATAGCTAAGCCTCTATGTTTGATTTGAGTGGAGTTTCTCATGTGTGCCACTGGCCAAATTTTTCCAGAAAAATATTTGTCCTTCCCTGACAGTTTGCTATTTTTCTCTTTCACTGTGTGGATGTCAAATAATTCATTTCTCTTTTTCCCAGTGTATGTGTTCCTGTGACCTCACAGATTACAGGGGTATCTTTTGTTCTGACAAACGCTCTTGTCTGAATTCCATCATGGTGCTGAAGGATGGCATGGGTGGAGGGTTCTGACTGCTGAGCCAGGGCTGAGCCTCAGGCACCAGTCTCCTTTCCCAAGCTCCCCTGGCCAGAGCAGGGAGGAGGTACTAAAGACATTTCCATGACCAGGATGTTCTGCTTATCTCCTGCTGAAATGGAATGAGCTGTGCAGTCAAGAACAAAAGAAGTTTTATGCAGCCATTACTAACTAGAAAGCTTTTGAAGTCAGCATCTGGGATGGTCCTAAAAACAAATGTGTAGTCAGAAAAAAAAAAAAAAAAAAAAAAGAATTATTTCTGATACCCACTGACCTCAGAGAACCTGCCTGGTAATGAGATTACCTCTCTTTCTGGAACACTAAGAAAGCTTTGGAGGCTCTTTTCCTCCTTCCTTTGTTTTGCTTCCCCTTCACCCTTACCCACACCTGATACTACCTCTTTTGCTCTGTGCTAATCCATTTTCATCCAAAGAAAGATGTACTGGTTGGACTGCATTTGCTTTAGTTTGGGTTCCCCAGAAAGAAAAGCCCACCTAAGGCAAAGACTTGGGTGCAGGATGTTTATCTGGGAGGGTGTCCAGGGAAGCAAAGCAAGTAAAAGGCTAGGGAGAGAAGGAGGAAAAACCAATCAAAAGGTATATTACCCAGGTTGCTTCTGTTGTCAACAGAGTTAATTTATTCAGTTCTACCAGGACCCCTGAGAGCCCTGTGAAATGCCTTGCAGAATCATCCACCTGAAGGATGGAGAAGCTGGAATCTTTATGCACAGGCTCCCCACTCCCTATGGATTGAGAGTTGCCCCAGGGGGTGTCAGATGCCTCAGGTTTAGAACAAGTTTCTCTGTGTGTCAGAGGAAGTCTTAGGCAGATCGTCTTGCAGTCACCTGAGCTAACAGAGGATTCTGGGACAGCCTGGTGAGTCTGTGCCCCCAAGACTGGGCACACAGCTGCCGCTGATGTCAGAGGTAGCTGAGAGGATAAGATGTGGGCCCGGGTGGGGGGTGGGGAGCTTGCCACAGCCTCAGGAGCTCCAACTCTTTGGAGATGTCATCATTCAGAGTATGCACAGGATGGTTTGACCACCAGTGTGGTTTGAGCCGGACTGTTCCATGACATGTCAGTCAGAGGGCACCCCAGGCTTACAGCGCTGACGTTCTGGGTCCTTAACACATGGTGCATCTTCAGTGGAGCTTAGAGGCAGAGTGTTCCTTCCCCGTGAAATGAGTATGGGGGGATGTCACCATCGTTTTGATTCTAGGACTTTTGTACTTCAGAATCCAAAGGAGCTGTGTCTTCAGAAATTCCCAAGCCCCCCTCAGGAAGCTAATTTCCTCTGGTTTGTCAATTTTCCTTAAATGGATGAAACAATATTTTTAATATCAAAGAGATATAGAGCTGAGACTCTTTCCTGCCACAGCTTTAATGGACTGAATTAGAGAAAACTGGAAATTTGACCCAGCCATTCAACTCCATCTTAAAAATTATGATCTGTACCAAATATATAAATTTCCTTTCCTAAAATCTCAGTGTTCTTAGACCAAAGCCTTGCTTGGATTATGAATTGCCAGACTTTGAATTGAAAAGTAATTAGACTTCGGATTTGCCAGCGTTTGTGTTAATGTTTGAGCTAATGTTGACACTCCCACATTACAACATACCCGGAGATGATTATCTGGGAAAAGACCCCTCTTGGGAGGACATGGGGAATGGGAATTGAGGCTGGAAGGTAAGAAAGTGAGTCTGGGGAGAGAGGCAATTTATGGGGCAGAGGAAAATGAAGAAGGAGGAATGTTAGCAAAATATATGGTGTCAGAAACTTTAGAACCAGGGAGAGTTGTGTGGTCTCTCTTGGACATTGGTTCTGATCTTTGTATCTGGAAAGGCAGAGCCTAGTCTAAGAATAATGATGTTGAGGTCTTCCCTTTTAAATGTCTGATTAAACATCATCTTTTCAGAGAAGTCTTTCCTTATTGCCTTACTTATATTGGGTAAACCCTGTTAATTTTCTCTTACCATGCTGTGTGTGTGTGTGTTTTTTTTTTCCATTCTCAGCATTTGTCATGATTTATAATATTTAAAAGCATTGTTTCTTTTCTTGTCTTGTGTTGATCTCCCATGCCGGTTGGATCCCTGCTGTGTCCTTAACACTAAGCTCATTGCCTGGCACATTGTCAGTGCTGCATAAAGAGGTATTGAATTAATAAGTGCATTTCTAATTGAATAGCCGTTAGACCATAAATATCCAGTGATGCTTGTGATGTCTGATGGCCGGGTTCCAGGGATCAGTAGGAAGAGTGACAGAGGATAGAGGTTCAGCTTTCCTCTGAGCTCAGTGGGAAGCAAGGGAGTGACCCTCAGATTAACTATAGGATGACCGTGCTGGCTGCTGTGTCAAGGTGGGTTAGAGCAGTCACATGAGTGGGAGAGAGGTGTTCCAGTCATGTGTCACTGTGTTACAGACTACCCTAACTTACAGGCCTAAACAACCGTCCTATTTGGTCATGTTTCTGTGGGCCGAGAATTCAAGCAGGGTTCATGTAGATATCAGCAGGGTCTTTGACTCAGCTGTTTCCAGCTGCTGACTTAGCTAGGCTGGAGGATCCAAGAAAGCTTCGCTCACAAATATGGCGCCTTGGTGCTTCTTCAGGGTGGCCTCTTTCCATATGCTAGCTTGGGCTTCCCCAGAGCAAATCAAACATCTTACATGGTGGTTTGCTTCCAGTGGAAACCATCCAGGTGTGTGAGAGCAGAGGTTACATCTCTCTCAAGGCCAAGCCCTGGACGTTACACACCATCATGCCCACTGTGTTCTGTTGGTCAGAGCAGCCCAGGGTTAACTTAAATTCAAGAGGAGGAGAAATGGACTCCACCTCTTGATGAGAAGATTGAGCAAAGAATTTACAGCCATTTTTAACTTATCCCAAGGAAAGACTGGTTAGGAAGTTGTTACAGTAAAGGTCATAGAAATGGAGATGGGGAGAAGGGGATTGACTTAAAATATAATCAGAGGTAGACACAACAGGGTGGTGCCATTTGTCTCTTTTGGTTTCCTATTAGCTCCGTAAAATATTATCACAAACATAGTGGTTCAACACAAATTTATTCTCTAACACTTTTGGAGGCAGAAGTCCAAAATGGGTCTTACAAGGCTTAAATCAAGGTGTCGGCAGAGCTGGTTCCTTCTGGAAGCTCTAGGGGAGAATCCATTCCTTGCCTCTTCCAGCTTCTCGAGAATGTCCATGGCCCCTTCCTCCATGCTCAAGGCCAGTTTTGTAGCATCTTTTAGGGGAGAGGCTTGGGAACAGTGAGATAGATTGGGGAGATGCTTATTCAGGGGACAGAATCAAGATCTGTACATGCTAAATGTGAGAAATTTGTGAGATGTCAAAAAAAAATTTTTTTTGAAGATACCAAAAAAGTCAGATGGATATATGGGTCTTGCATTCAGAGTTGGGAATACACCCTTTGGATTTCTCATTCTAAAGTTGTCTGAGGATTGTTGAGATCATTCAGGGGGAGACTTTATAGCAGCTTTGCCAAATTAAAATATAACTTGAGACACACATGTAAATTTAAATTTTCGGGTAGCCACGTTTAAAACGGCAAGAAGAGGGCATCTGGGTGGCTCAGTCAGTTAGGCGTCTGACTTCAGCTCAGGTCATGATCTCACGGTTCATGAGTTTGAGCCCCGCGTCAGGCTCTCTGCTGTCAACGCAGAGCCCACCTTGGATCATTTCTCCCCCCTCTCTCTCTGCCCCTCACCTGCTTACATACTCTGTCTCTCAAAGATGAATAAACATTTGAAAAATAGTAAGAAGAAACAGATGAAATTACTTTTAATATTATCTTCTTTAACCTGATGTATCACTTAATTATTACCCCATCACTTGATCAATATTAAAAATGACATATTTTGTATTTTTCCATTCTAAGTGTTAGAAATGGGAAAAGATAACCTACTGCTTTATCTAAACATTAAAGTAGAATAATAAATTTAAAAATAATAAAAATATAGATCTACTGTGTTACAGCACACTTCATTTCAGACTCGCCCCATTCCCATTGTTGGTTGGCCACATGTGGCTTGTGGCACAGCAGAGCATTTAAAGGAAAAGAGATCCCCAAAGTTGGCCCAGAAGAATCCCAAATTTGCACATCGGGTATAGAAGGAATGTGAGGGTAGAGCAGAAAGGAGGGAGTGAGACTGCAGAGGTAAGAAAAGCTTGGGGAAGTGGATGTGGCCAGCATTTTGGATGCTAAAGCAAAGATCAGATGAGACAGAGAGTTAATAGAGAGTTGCTTCTAGTTGGAAGCGATAGAGAAAATAGAGACTAAAGACTAATCATGAATGCTCATTCTGTGGATGTTACTGTCTCCCACACTCTCTTCCTACTGCCTTCAGGTGGTAGAGAAAAGTGTCAAAGCACATGCAGCTGGGGAATATTTTATTTGCCAAACCTCTGCCAGGCCACACCGCACCACCGGGTAGCAACCAGCAAGTGGTTTGGGGACCTAAAAATAAGAATTTAGATCATCTTCAGCCAGGGAGAACTGCAGTTTGGATGCAGTCCAGGTATAAAACAATCATCTTAACTCCTGTGTGTTAGTGTAAAGCTTGCCTTCTGTGAAATATCTTAAGTATAAGAGCTGTAAAACAAAATACTCGTGGATTATATTGTGGTGTAATACCTAGAAGATGTAAAGACAGTAACAGCTTAAAGGCCTTCTAAAACTAGACATGAAATTTGAATTTGGCACATGTAGGTAGTTTCTGAAGCACTTTTGCTTTTTCTCAGCAATGTGGTGAGGCTGGATTTTCTTCACCGAGTAGCTAAGCTGTGGGGTAATTGAAGACTGAGGGGCTTCTCCAGATGTATTTTAAAACCAAGAAAGTCCTAAGCAAGCTGTCCTGGTTTTCCTGAGACAGAGAGGGTGCCCAAGCTGTGGAATTTTTAGAGCTCACACCGGGAAGGTTCTGGGAAAACTGGGACAAGTTGGTCACCCAACCAACTTATTTGGACCTGATATAAAGACCTTATGATATTGTCAACCCAAAGAAAAGAAGCACCTCTTAGGGCTGACACTTACAAAAGGGGTTATAAGACCTGTATCCCAATTTATTAATTTGCAAAGAGGTATGAGTGTGACAAGGACCGGAACACTCAAAGTCCACGCGATCAGCATTTTCTCTTCCTATACGAAGCCAGCCTATTAATTTTAAAAGGGGAATGACTGTCACAGGCACTGAGATACACAGAGTCCAAATGATCAGCAAATTCTCTCCCCGCATGGAGTCAATCTGTTAATTTACAAAGAGAAATTACTGTCAAAGAGACCGGATACTCAAGACCACATGATCAGCACATTTTCCGCGTCTACTCCATCCTTTGTAGAAAACCAAATCGTAGTCAGAAGACTGCTTAGTAAGCATGAAGAGCAGTTGGAATGAATGTTGAAACAGGACACGATGAAGAAAGGTGTTTTAATAAAAAAAGGAAAAGCAGAATAGTAATCTGCCTTACTTCTTCTCCTTCTTCCCAGGCCAATTTTCTTCACCTCTTCTCCTTGGCCTCTAACTATTGGAGCGTGTCAGGCCTCATGCATCATCATCCCTCTACTTTACCATTTGCTCAAGCCAAAAATCTCGAAGGAGGACCCAACAGGGGTGCTCACAGCTGGGCTGGGAAGCCCTCACCTTTGTCTAAACTATAGGGCGGGCTATTGGAGTATGATCAGCTCATCATCTCATTAAATTTCCCCAGCTAGCCTATTAGGTGAGGCCCTACTGCCGTCCTGTAGAAGATACGACTAGGCTTAGCAAAATGGCAGCTGCAGCCAAAATGGACAGCCAAGAACATCAATGAGAGACAGGTGCCCATGGTCAGATCTTACGGGTTGAATCATCGCAGATGCCAACTTCCAATCAGATAATAATATTTTTATACATCTTCTAAGTGCCAGACATTGTCACAATCACTTTATGGGCAGTAGTTCACTCAGTCTCCAAAAAGCCCTAAAAGACTGTCATAATGATTTTCATGCCCACTTTACAGATAGAGGAACTGAGGCTTATGGATGAAAACTGACATAATGTCACATGGCTATTATGTAGGACATCTCAGGATCCTGTAACATCAGAGATCAGTCTCGCAGGAATAGGCTATGCTCTCACGCATGCAATCATGTTCAGAATCTGGCAAACATAGGTCAAGGAAGCCAAGAACAAGAGGCAATAGAATTCTCACACCCATTACTCCTTTTTGTTGCAGCCAGCCTCTCTAAATACTGAGGCCTGGTCTTCTGAACCAGCTCCCTGGCAGTGCCCATGACTGGCCAATGGGCCCTTACCCTCACTGCACAGGGACTGGCCCCATGGTCTTTGTCTTTACTACTATTATTTTCTAATAGGCCCATAGCTCTACAAGAAGAATGAAGCAGGCAGTTGGGAGGGGAGGGGAGGAATGGGGTTTTAATGTGTCACATTCTTGCAGCTTCACTACCTCATTTGAAGACTGCAGGCTCATTGAGGGCACGGTCCATGTCCATCTTGCTTGGTACGCTTTCAGTGTTATCTGCCCCCTACTCTGTTGTTGTTCAATTTCTGTCCAGGGTCTAAACTTTCTGAAGAGAGTATGGCCTTTTGCATTATGACACATGATTGCCACCCGCTGGTCAGAATGTTTTCTCTGCAAAAAGAAGGTTTGGGCTTGGGGGGCAAAAGTTGTCCATTTCTCGTGCTCCTCAGTTTAGTGTCCAAAAATAAGGGGCATTATATTCTTCAAATTAAGGAAGTTTCTCAGAATCCGAAATGCTTATTCTTAACCATTCCCATAAAACATCAAATAAAATTATTTTACAATCACACATCTCAAATTATGTCAATGTGCTTCTTTCATTAGAGGCGTAATCAGGAGTCTCTCTCTCTTCCAGATAAGGCCACTTGTATTTATCAGGGTTCTGACACCACAGTTCTCTAGCAGAACTGTAAGGCTGAAGGTGGTTTTCACATTTCCAACTAATAAACGCCATTTGTAAATATGATAATATCACTTTGGCAGCACCATTATTTTCTTTTTAGGAGACACCTATAGAGATAGCTCCAATTGTACTCTGGGTATTGTTTTATGTACTTTATAACTATTAGTACACTTAACTTATGTAATAGCCCTCTAAAGTAGAGACCAATAAATATCATCCTTCCTTTGAAGATGAGAAACTGAGGCATGAATAGGTTAAGTCACTAGCCAAGATCAGCCATCTGGAAAATGAAAGGCCAGGATTCAAACTCAGCAACTCTGGCACAGAACCTTAGCCCTGGTCTATGCTGCCTCTCAAAAGCACTATCCCTGGTTCCTCCAGCCTCACTGATCTGGGGCCATCCTCAGCCTTATCAGCTCTCCCCAAAGGTTCACTCTGACCACTGATCTAACATGGACAGGGCCCAGGCCAACTGTCTTCTGACACAAGTGTCTCAAGTTGAGTTGAACACACTGGTTCTGGCCCTCATAGGGGTAAGCAGTTGTCTTTTAGAGGAAAACAGAGCTTTTGAAATAGATGTCAACTCCTAACCTCTCTTTTGAGATACAGATGAGGTGGGCAGTCACTGGTTGCTGGGGACCAGATAAAGAAATAAAAAAATTAGGAAAGGATAAAAAATTGGGCCAATGGCACTCGAAAATTTCCCAGAATCTTTGAGAAGAATTTCACTCATTTTCTAAGGAACTTGATGCTTCTCAAGATAGAAAAACTGTTTTCACCTAAAATATCTCACTGGCGGTTCTGGAATCCTCTTGCTTCTTGGCATGCTTATTAAGAAATTTTGCTCTTGCAGCAACAAATCTCAGCTTTCTTCACTTCTGGAAAACTGCAAAATCATTAACTATTCTTTAAAAACGTATTATTGGAAGTATATGTGATCTCTGTCCCTATAACTACATATTTTGACATGAACCACTATAAATTTGATGACAATTTGAGGGTGTTAGACATAATGACCTTCGGGGTTCCCTCTAGACATAAGCAGCAATGGATCCATGAGTTTGGATTAAATAATAACAAACTTTTGAAATGCCCCCTTTTCTTCCTTTGTTCTTAAAGAACAAGTTAGCATATACTGATTTTATTTCACAACTTACATGGAAATGAGTGTTTCACTGTTGACATTTTTATGATCTGTAGTTTCCATTCTTTTTAATAGCTTTGGTGCAGTATTAAAAAAAAAGTATCTTGGTCATAAAAGCTGCTTTAGAAGCAGAAGTTGTTTTAGGAATGTAAACATGACTTATATAATCCACTTTCTCAGAAGAAAGCCTTGTAGTAACTAGGTTCAGGAAGGAGAAAGTTGGTGGGAGTGAATGAAGATGAGACACCCAAGATGACTGGGTGTATGTATCCCTTCTATGACTCTGGAGGGAATGGCCAAGAAATTTATGTTTAGCTGTGATAAAAGGCTGTGGATCAGGAGCTCAGGGAAAGCCTGGGAAAGCCAAAGACCTACTTCAGCAGAAGACTTGCCTTAGGCAATTAGTTTGTGAATCAGGTTAGGTTAAGTTACGCTGCAGTAATATGCAGTCCTCCAAATACAGTGACTTAAACAAATGTTTATTTATTGCTTATGCTACACAATGAATATTTGTTAGAGGGGCCTTCTCCATGCAGTCGTGCCCCCAAAATGCCATGACAGCACCATCTGAACAGGATACACGTGACTTGTCCATGGCAGAGGAGAGCATTCTGACTTCTGCATTCACAACTATGTATTCTGTCCATGAGGTGACGGATGACATTTGCTTCTGTAATCCATTGATTGTCATAACAACAGCCCCGTCCAGTTGCAAAGGGGACAGGAAAGTGTGTTGTTCCATATCCTCAGAAGAAAGGAGATCTGATTATGCATGAGGGTCATAAGTCTGTTCCACAAAAACCACAGTGGACTGAAGGTATCGTCTGTGCCTTGCAACAAGTCCTCCACAAATAACACGTGATCCAGACCCCACACAACTCTATGAGACGTGTGCTTTCATGGTCCCTTTTTCTCAAATTAGGAGACTAGGATCAAGGAGGTTAAATAATTTGTCCAAAGGGGCTCCCATGCATCTTAAGTGGTAGAGCCAAGTTACAAGCCTGTGCTACCAGTGACCATACTGCTCTTCTGGGAGAGCTCCTCCAGACCTATGCTAAAGCACCAGGCCATTTGCTCTGCAAGGAGGAGGAGGGTATCCACTGCCTTGCTGTGCATTAATGGTGCGTGTCAATGACAAAGGGTGGCCTGTTCACTTTGGGGAGCTGCAGACTCTCTCCCCATGCTATTGGGAAACTAATAATTTATGAAGTCAACTTTCAAGTACTAGCAGGGGGAGTAAGTCATTTTTTCAAGTCATAAACATAGAAAGGCAATTTTAATGTGAGACTCTGTGGGCGATATCTAACCACGTTAAATGTTGGAACAAAGAGTTTGAAATACATATCATGTATCTGTGCATATATAATTTCAGAGAATAAGCGTGCATGAGAGAATTCTGAAATAATTTAAATGTATGTTGATTATGTATCTCTAATTTATATTAAGTGTAGGTTGTAAATTAAATATATAGGATTGATACTATCCATCTGTCATCTGTATGCCCATCCATCCATTCATGTACCTAAACCATTATCCAATAGAAATGTAATTTCAGCCACATGTGCAATTCTAATTTTTTGTATCAGCATTTTAAATAGGGAAAAGAAACTTGTGTAACATTAATTGAATTTTATATTAATATTGAATCAATTGAATTAGTAGATTTTATTTAACCCAATACATGCAAATATGATCATTTCCATATGTAATCAACATAAAAATTATTAATTTACATACTTTTTTGTACTTAGTTTTTTAAAATTTTTTAATCTTTATTTTATTATTTTTGAGAGAGAGAGAGACAGAGTACAAGTCCGGGGAGGAACAGAGAGGGAGGGAGACAGAGAATCCAAACCAGGCTCCAGGCTCTGACCTGTCAGCACAGAGCCCAATACAGGACTCACACTCACAAACTGTGAGATCATGACCTGAGCCAAAGTCGGATACCCAACCAACTGAGCCACCCAGGTGCCTTTGTACTTAGTTTTTTAACTCCCCATGTGTATTTTTTTTTATGTTGAAAACATCTTAACTGGATACTAAATGTTCACTAGAAATACTTAATCACTATTCATAGCTCATAAAACATACAGTTAAAACACAGGCTCATATGTTCAAGGTTTCCAAAGATAATAAAGTTTTCCAATAATTGAGCTAACCCATTGACAACGACCAGACTGCTGATCAGTGCTTGTATCTATTAAAAATGCTACACGTCTGACGAACATCAAACTACAGTCCTTTCTGGAGACAGCAAACGCAGTTCCCCCCAGAGGACTCTAACTCGTCACTGGGTCCCCTCTCCATGGAATATCAGTAGAAATGCCTTTCATTTTTGCAACTACCTGGGAAGAATTTCTGGTCAGGAGCTGGATGACATTTGTGTTCAAGTGTTGGTGGGACTCCAAGTACAGAGTCAAAACATCATGTTCTAATTATGAGCCTTCTTTCACTAGCTGTGTGGTCTGGGCTATCTCAACATAGGTCTGGGTCCCATCTGGAAAATGAGGGGGCTAGTCTTCTTAAAGTGTAATCGACGGATCGGTAACTTTCCCATCACTACTAGAAATGCAGAACCTCAGGCCTCACCTCAGACCTACTGAACCAAATCTGCATTTTTAACAAGAGCCCCCAAGTTGGAGAAGAGCTGGAGAATGGTTGCCCTAGAGGATTTTTAAATTACTGGTGGGCTCCGAAATTCTGCTTTTATAAATGTGCGCATGAAATGCGGGCGTTTTAAGATGGCGTGGCCTTTCAGAGAGTAGTTTCACACGCTAGGATCTGAAAGCACATTTCAAATGGCAACAGATACTAAGAAGCACTGGGTGCTCAACTCACCAAGTCCTCCTCACCGCCCAGCAAGGCCCTACAGCCATCCCCACTTTACAGATGGGGAAACACAAGCCCAGAGGTTAAGTACCTGGGCCGGGCTTGCAAGCTAGTACTTGTGAAGCTGAAATTCAAGTACAAGTTTTATGGTTCCAGAGCTTCCAGTAAATCTCTGGGCTGGTCAGAAACAGCGTCTCGTGGAAGCAAGGACGCTCCGTGACAGTGACCGAGTTCTTCTGTGTGTGTGTGTGTGTGTGTGTGTGTGTGTGTGTGTGTGTGACATGCATTTGTGTGTGTGATCTTTCTCAGTTACTGTACCACCTTCTCTTCCTTTTGTATAAACAGAGTATTGGAACTTTGACTTTCTCTGTATATTCAGTAAGCTTCCACTATGTAATAACCGTCTGTCAACAGTTAGGCAGGCAGTCACCCACAAGGCGGTAAGATTCGCCACATCTCCCTGCCCGCTGCTGTCCCTAAAATTCTCCTGGGAACACACCAGCTATATTTTTTTTTAATTATTGAAATATAGTAGACATACAAAGTTATATTAGTTTCAGGTGTATAGCATATTGATTTGACAATTCTGTGTATTAGTCAGCATTCACCATGATAAGTACAGTCACCATCTGTCACCATACAACGTTATGACAATATTATTGACTATACTCCCTATGCTGTACTTTTCATCTCCATAACTTACTTCCTTTATAACTGGCGGTTTGTTTCTCTTAATCCCCTTCCCCTATTTCACCATCGCCCCTCTACCAGCCAGATTTAAAGGAGCTGTTTCCAGAATCTCCTACTGAAGATTGTATTTATGTAAAGAGAAAATATTGATCTCGGGTAAGCAAAGAAAAAAAAAATGTGGCCTGCCTGGTTACAGAAGGATCCCTGTATCAGTTACCCTGGTACTGCCTGTAGCTCTTCACCATGATTTTAAAATAATAGATATGATATTATAATATGATAATAGTATAATATAGTTAATATAACAATGTATTATAAATATGTTATGGAGTGTTACATGCAGTATACTGCAACAGTATGTATATATGTACTATATAGATATTTAGATATAGAGATATATATATAAAAAACATACATAGTACAGTGTAACAGCTACAAAGTAACAACTCCATACTATTGACTGATTTTTATGTACCGCAGTCTATGGAATCCTCCTTCTCTGTCATCACCTCACTTACTCTGCATTAGATACGATTTTTACAGACGGGAATACACTAATGCCCAAAGCCTAAGTAAGTTGCTGATGAGTCAATGATTCAATGATTCAATGATATCAGTATTCAGTTATAAGTTCAATATTCAAATCCGGATCTGCTGCTTCCAGACACTGAAGCTGTGCTGTCTGAACAACACTAAATTAGAAAAAGAGCGGAACAGAGATGGTCACTGTCCCCCATGCCAGACTCACCTCTGAGTTTGCCTGCCGTCCCCCAGCATAGATCTCCTCCCTCCAGAGCCTCCTCTGCTTCTTATGAGACAGCTTGCTGAGCTGAGAATTCCCCCAGGGCCCCTCAGCCAGTGAGGGATAGGATGTGAGGATGAACACTCCAGCATTCCTGCCCCTCAGTGGACAGATCTGGGGCATGTTCCCCGCTGTCTGCTGGAGGGTCACAGGGGGATCGAGCTCCAGTCTCATCAATGCATCCTGTCTCCACGTGTCTCCCTGCCCTGTCTCACTTCCCTATTCACTCCCATGTGCTTCCTGCCATCATCTCCCAAAGAAAGACTGTCACCCAAGGCTTTGCCTCAGGGTCTGCTTTGGGGGGGGGGGGGGATGCCAAGGAGAGAAATTAAGTGGCCCTATGCAGATCAACGTGTGACAATGGCCTGACCAAGGTTTACCCCTGAGATCTCTCTCTTAGCATTAACGTCACAATTCATGAGGAAGCATTTGGGCTGGGCTTGTCATTCCCAGCCACTTTCCCCTGTCTCAGCCTTGGGGGAGTGACAGCGGTCTCGAACCAGAATGGCCCAGGCAGGGTCCAGCGAGATCGTGGATGCCATGGGAGGTGGGTTGTGGTTTCTGAGTGTCACCGCGGCTGATTCATACCTTTGTCACATGGCTGCACATTGGGAGTGTTGTGTTCAGATTACCTCTGAGGCTCCCTGCCAGGCTGACCTCAGCACTTTGTTCAGTTGCACAAGGGGGTCCCTGCAAAATGACTGAGAGCAAATGCTATCTGTGGGATTTTTCTGACTTTTCCAATAGAGACAAATCAATCTTCCTTGGGAAGCCTTCCTTTTCTTCGTGATTAGATGTCCCCTGTGCTTCTGGCAAAGGTGGCAGATTCCTCAATTGGCTCTGCAGATAGAAGGTACATTGGAGAAGTCAGACCCGTTAAAGCTCTGATACTGAGCATGCTCATGGGTGGAATCGCCCTAAAAACCCCCTCAATGCAGATGTGGAGCTAGATTTTTCCTTGAGGTGGCAGAAGCAGCTTTGCGACAAAACCACAAAGGACAAGAAAACAAAAAAGGTCTAAAAGTGTTCAGGGAAGTATGCAGAATGGCCGAAAACTGACGAGTGGCAGAGGCAGCGCTCAGGTCTGCTGATTCCAGACGTGTTGCCTGACAAACATAAAACTGGAAGGGAGGGGAAAAAAAAAGAACTATGAGGAGACCAAGTGGCTCATATGGGCATCAAATTTGACATGATGGCATGACCAGGCTTTTTTGCTCTGGCACAAAAAGCTTTTGAGTATTGCTTGATAATATTCCAGGAAGGAAGGAAGGAAGGAAGGAAGGAAGGAAGGAAGAAAGAAAGAAAATAATAGAGCCAAGTTTCCCAAATGTTTCATATCAAACCAGTTTTTGACTGAAGCATTTATCTTGTCTTCTAAGTATTCCAAGCATCTGCATCAAAACCCAACACCATGCCTCGTTCTTCTAGATCCTGTTGTCTGGGTTAGGGATGTTGAGACCTACAAGCCTCCTTGGCTGGATGCAGATATGCTTACAACATTAGGGGAACCCACCCTTCCATTTCATACAATAGTTGCTGAACCAACATTTTCTTGTGAACATTTCAGATAAGAAGTTGAAAGAAGTTCATGCTGAATAGCCATGTGCTCATAACCTAAATCCTGCAATGAATATTTTGCTTCCTTTATCATATATATATATATACATATATATGATACATATACATACATATATAAAACACACATATATAAAACACATATACATTCATCAATCTGTCCCAATAAACATCCATCAATCCATCTTATTTTTTGTATATTTCAAAGTATGTGATGGATGTGTACCACACCACCCCTCAAATACATCTGCATGCTTATTATTGTTTTAAAAAATTTTTTAACGTTTATTCATTTTTGAGAGACAGAGAAAGACAGAGTGTGAGTGGGGGAGGGGCAGAGAGAGAGAGAGGGAGACGCAGAATCCAAAACAGGCTCCAGGCTCTGAGCTGTCAGCACAGAGCCCAACGTGGGGCTCAAACCCATGAACTGTGAGATTGTGACCTGAGCTGAAGTCAGATGCTTAGCCGACTGAGCCACCCAGGTGCCCCTGCATGCATATTATTAACTAGACTTTGATATGTTTATAGCTTTTCTGTTCCATTAGGGGTAAAATATATATACCATGTTACCCCAAATCTTATTCATAACATTTGCATTCTGACAAATGCATACCAATGTGCAATCCAACCATCAGGACAGAAACCATCCCATTCCCTGAGAAGGTCCCCTCCTGACCCTCTCTAGTCACTGTCTATCTCACCACCCCTAGTGGCTAGTCACCCTTCTGATTCTTTGCACCATAGATCGGTTTTGTCTGTTTTAGAATACTATGCAAGTGAGATCATACAGTATGTATATATATTTTTATTTGACTTCTTCCACTCAGCATAAGGCTTGTGAGATTTGTGCATATTGTTGCATACATCAGTTTATTCCCTCTTTATTACGAAGTAGTATTGCATCACCTAAATGTAGCACAGTTTTTAATCCACCCGCATTATTGATGGATCCTGGGTTGATTCCAATTCTCGGCAACCACAAATTAAGTGCTGTAAACAATTACCCATGTAAAAGTCCGTGTATGGACATAGGTATTCATTTTTCTTGAGTACATACCTAGGAGTAAAGTTGCTGCATCATAGAGGAGATTCATGTTAGGGATGCTAAGAAACTGCCAGTCCTTTCCCCAAAGTGGCCCAACAATGTATGTGAGTGGCTGTAGCTAAACATTTGCATGAACATCTAATGTTGCTGGTCTTTTTAACCTTAGTTACTCCCGTGAGTGTGCAGTGGGGTCTCGTTGTGGATTTGATTTGCGTTACTCTTAACGATCGTGTGCTTACTGGCCACTCATGCCTCTTCCTTGTTAAGATCTCTTTTCAAATATTTTACCCAATTTTTATTTTATTTTTTTGTCTTTTTGTCATTGACTTATAGGAGTTCTTTACATATCCTAGACACTAGTCCCTTGTCAGTATATATTTTACACATATTTTATTCCAGTCTGTGGCTTGACTATTCATCTTTTAATCATGTATTTTGTTGGGCAGAAGTTCCTAATATTAATAAAGTCTCAGTTTAATGTTTTTCTTTTGTGGTTATATCTATAGCTTTCTACTATTATAGTCTAAGAGATCTCTGCCTACCTCCATAGTAGAGAAGACATTCTCTTATATTTTCCTCCAAAAAGTGTACAGCTTTTAACTTTCACATATGACCCCTTTAGACTTATTTTTCATGAATAAAATAGAGGTATGTGTGGTTTTGGTCACTCTATAGATTTTCTCTTTATCTTGGGTTTTCAGCAGCTCAACTGTAATGGGCCTACATGAAGTTCTATTTATATTTGTCCTTCTTAGGATTTGATGAGCTTTTGATTGTATAATTTTGTATGTGTCACCATATCTGAGAAATCTTCAGCCATTATTTCTCCAAACATTTTTTTTTTCCCAATCTCTGGGATAAAAACTAGACCCTTTGATATTGTCCCACAGGTACTGAAAAGATTTGTTCATGTTTTTTTTTTCTTTCTTTCTTTCCATTTTCTTCATGATGAATAATTTCTATTGATTTGTATTCAGGTTGACTGACTTTCTTCTTTTGTCTTTATTTTGATGTTAAGGCCAACTGGTGATTATTGTCTTTGATAGATTTTATTTTTCAGGGCTAGAATTCCTGTTTGGTTTCACTTTTATTATTTCTGTTTCTCTGCTGAGATTTTCTATCATTTCATTATTCTAAGCATATTTTCCTTTAGGTTCTTGATCATAGTTATTATAGTTGCTTTCAAACCATAATTGCTTGTTCCAAAATCTGGGTGATCCTTGGAGTTGGTCTCCATCATTTGCCTTTTCCTCTGAGAAAGGGTCATAGTTCCCTGTTGTTTTCTTTTCAGTGCCCATCAGATATCAGATTGTATCCTGAATATGGTAAAAGATATGATGGAGACACTCTAGATTCTGTTCTGTTCCTCCAAACGAGCATTTTGTCTGTTCGTTCTGTTTTTAGCTTGGCTAAACTCAAAGATGAGTACTCCACCTCCCCTATGGTGAGTGGCAACTCAAACACTGATGCTCGGAGATTGCCCATGCACGCATGCTTCGTAGCCATCATCCACAGAGTTTGGGCCAAGTGTATACGCAGGAGTTGGGACTCTCTATCTCTGAGTCTCTCCTGTCAGGGTTTTCCCCATTTGCGGTATCGTGGCTGTTGTCCTGAAGCGTGTCCAATATTCTGTAAGCCCCCAACACTGTGGGATTTCCAGCAGACTTTTTTCAGTTGCCTATCTGACATTGACTGGTCCTACTCTAGGACTCAGAGCCATAAAAATGGGAAACTCACCCAGTACCATCTCCTTCAAAGGGTTCACGCCCTCCTAGTTTCTTCCTGCTTTATTTCATTCTCCAGGTCTCCCAGGTAGTTATTTATTATATGGTGTCAAGAGTTTATGGCTGTTATCTACAGGATGGTTGGTCAAATAGGAGCTACTCAGCTATACTGGAAGTGGAATCTTCTGCACATAATTTTCTTTTTTTGTAGAATACAATTCATTGTCATGTTGGCTAATATGCAGTGCATACAGTGAAGTCTTGTTTTGGGGGTAGATTCCCGTGATTCATTGCTTACATACAACACCCGGTGCTCATCCCAACAAGTGCCCTCCTCAATGCCCATAATACATTTCCCCCTCTCCCCTACTCCCCCCCTACCATCAATCCTCAGTTTGTTCTCTGTATTTAAGAGTCTCTTATGGTTTTCCTCCCTCTCTGTTTGTAACTATTTTTCCCCTTCCCCTCCCCCATGGTCTTCCATTAAGTTTCTCAAGTTCCACATATGAGTGAAAGCACATGATATCTGCCTTTCTCTGACTGACTTATTTCACTTAGCATAATACCCTCCAGTTCCATCCACATTGCTGCAAATGGTAGGATTTCATTCTTTCTCATTGCCAAGTAGTATTCCATTGTATATATAAACCACATCTTCTTTATCCATCCATCAATTGATGGACATTTAGGCTCTTTCCAGCCAAATTTGTACATCATTTTCAGTGGCTTCAGAATATTATTCATTGTAAGGATGTACCACCATTTATTTACCTTATCTTATGTTGCTGTTTATTAATATTATCTCCATTGACTGCTATTGTGATAACTTTGTTTCTAACATAAAATTAACCTCAGTCTGACACACACTTGATTTGAAAGTGAAGAAAGGGACAACTTCTCTAAGCTGAAGTTAAATCACCCCATCTGTAAAATGGGGTGATAAGAATAACAATCATAAATGTACTTTATGAGACTTTAATAAAGATAATACTTCCACGGTATGCAAACAGTAACTAAATGAAAAGTATGTTACAAATGTCCCGTATGACTCTGGCATGTCGGAAATTCGAATTAGACACTTTTTTTGCTGTCCTTGTTATCATTGTCCTTGTTATTCAACTTTTGCTCTCACTCATAATTGCATAAACAGAAGATTGGAGAATAAGTGGCATGTAGCCAAACGTGTTTCTTCCATTTCTATAAGTACATATATTATGAGGCTTTTCTTATACATCAGTCAAGTTGTTTTCGAGAACACAGTTTTAATGGCTGCATAATACTATGCTAGAAAGATAAGTTGTTATTTCGATGATCAATGATTTCTGAAAAAACAATGGAAGTTACACATATATATTATGCAAATTTTTCTGGCAGAAAAACCTTACAAAACGACTTTCTTTTTTTAATGTTTATTTATTTTGAGAGAGAGAGAAAGAGAGAGAGAGAGAGAGAGAGAGAGAGAGAGAACGGAGGGCCAGAGAGAGAGAGGAAGAGAAGGGGGATGCCAAGCAGGCTCCACGCTGTCAGTGCAGAGTCCGATGCTGGGCTAGATCCCCATGAACCGTGAGATCATGACCTGAGCTGAGATCAAGAGTCAGAAGCTTAACCGACTGAGCCACCTAAGTGCCCCAAAACAGCTTTACTTCTAACTGTAGCCTAGCACTTGCTGGATGATGTCAACCGGGTAAAGTGAAGTAGCACATTTAAGAAGCTATGATGCTCATTACAAGTACCTTCATATTCAGACTAATAACAAGGACATATCTGCTTCATCCCTTTTAAAGGACACTGAAATCCTCCATCAGCTTTACTCCATTCCTCCCAGTGATGCTATGGCATGGGTGGAGGTCGAGGAGGCTCTGCCTTCTGGAGATAGAGTATCAGACGTCATGGTGATGAAGTGCTCTCTCCAGAATCATCCATAGTAGGAAGGGCCCTTTGTCTCATCCTTCAGCTTTCTCTTCTCTGGAGATGGTTCAAGGAAGGCCAAGTCAGGTTGGGGATGACGGCCAGCTGCCTGGTCCCGATTGGCTGAGGCTCCAAATACAAACCCAGGAAAATTTGAATGCCTGTGCGTGAAGATGTGGAGGGAAAATTTGGTTTCACTCCCTCTCCTTCTCATAGCAGACATTTACTGAACGAATACCTGACTGGGGAGGGTGGTGGGGAGTGATCTCCCCCCATCTCCTCCTCTTCTGCACCCAGGCCCCCCACTAAATGCTTTGCATGCACAATGATTATCTAATTCAATTCTCATGACAAATCTGAGACATATCCTATTATTAGCCATATTTTAGAGGCAATAAAATTAAGATTCAGTTAGTTACCAGCCCCAGGGTCCAGTGTCCCAGTGATATATACTTTGAGTGTCCTGCACCATCAAAATAAAAAATGTCTGCTTGTGTTTTGCACACCCCTAAGAAGTAAAAACTGTATCCCTCAGAATATAGAAGAAGCAATGAGAAGAGTCTTATTCTAACCCCCAAGGAGGGTCATCAGTGGATGGCATAGGAACCTCAGCAGAAAGTTAGTGGGTTATTTTGCAGTCCGCATTAGTAAAGAAAGATCTGCTGAGACAGATCATCTTTTAACTTCAAAACAATCTGACCATTTTTACTCTTGAGCTCCAGCGACGTGTCAACCCCAGTGGCAGCCCCTGCAGATACGCTGGTAAATGAGAGAGAAGTGGTCTGTATTGCATGAGCTTGATAATCTAGGGAGGAAGACAGGCACAAACAAGGGGTTTATACCTGTGCTAAAGGGGAGTTACCTAGTGCTTGGGACATATGTCAGAGCCTTCCACCTAGACGAGACAAGGGATAGTTCTGGAGTTTAGAGAATAGGGTGTAAGCATGCTTTTCAATGAACAGAGGGTACCAGCCAGTACAATAGATGATAGTTTTCCAGCTTCAGAAAGATCTCACCAAGTTGCAACAATGGACTGAAGCAACAGAGATGAAATTGTAGCTCTAGAATGAGGATACAGAATTAGGATACAGAATAAAAGCACAGAATCTGGAGATTTGGCATGAGAACAACTTAAGTGGGAAAGACAAGAAAATGTTCTTCCCCCACAAAGTCAATATTAATTAGCAAAAGCATTTGAGGCTGCTGTTTCAACAGCAACAATGCATTCCCACATTTGTTTCACAAGGCATGCAAAGGAAAAGAAAAATGTTTTCTATCTATTCCCAGATGATATGTTTTGCATGGTGTCTTCTCTGTCAACTTTTCGGATAAGATGGTTTGTTTTTTATGGGGAAATAAGAAATAAGTTTGGGAGCAATTAATTTAATCCTTAATAAGAATGATTCAGAACCACAAAAGAATCATGGGCTTTCATGCTCTCTAAATGTCTCCACTAAATAGATAGTAATTGGATATTTATAAGAGTTCAGACTCTCCCATAACTAAAGTGGAAAGGATAATGTGTTGGTTTGGAATATACAGTTTTAAATACGGCATCTCACTAGATTCTAAACATACCCTTGAGGGGAACTCCCAATGGGTGTGTGCCACCTGTTTGAACAACACATTAGGACAGTTTACATGACTCCATGCTGAACAGGATTAACAAGGATGCGGTGAAGTTAGAAAGGATAATCAGCAGAGGAAATCTGGAAAGGAGGCAAGATGGGCACTCATAATTCCCACCTGTGCAGTCTTAATACCCACTGGAGGAGGCAGAAGGTCACTGCCCCCCCCCCCACCCCGTGTTGTGGGTGTGGAAACTGAGATTTAGAGAAATTACCGACACGCTCAATATCACGGAACTCGTGCGTCACAGACCCCAGGGCACGTCAGCCCCACTAAAATTCTTTGTTTCCCTCTATTCCTCTTTGCTACCTTCCAATAAGATGAATAAAGAAATTGGCTTTGGAAAAGATGCCCGCTCTAAGAGAAACTCAACAGAACTATAGTTAGAAACTTCTTTTCAATATGCACCAGTTGACTTATGATAAGACTTCCACTTTCTCGACGCTTGGAACTTTTTTAATCTTAGAAGGTCTCTAATTGTTTAACATGCCTGATATTAATCATCTGGTTGGGAAGCTATATATAATGAGGGGTGCCGGGCTATTATAACACTCTTCTGCCTATCCCAGGTCATGTTTTATTGAGTTGTCAATATTAATCATCAAGAAAGATGGTTCCAGGTGAGTCTCACCATCTCATCAATAATACTTTACCAACTGTGGCTCTTTGGAGACCAGAAATTTACAATGAGTTTAGCAATGCTGCTGCAGACCCATCATAATTTTTATTACACTTTGTGGCTGTGCCGACTTCCAGGAGAGGCCGTCCTAAAATCCTAATGTGACACAAATCAATTTTCAGATGTAAATTTGGGTGTCATAAGTGGCATTTTTTACACACAACAAATTGCTTGTCTCTAGTTTTGAACTAAGGATCACATAAATAAAAGATTGGAGGCAATTGATTGCATTATCGGCTGGGGAAATTGATGTGGCTGGGGCCAACTCAGCAAGGGGTGGTCAGGGAGAGGATCTGTGCCTTTGAAAAGGACTGTTTGGATGTGGAATGTCAGGAGTCTTTGTTTGCCACTTCTTGTCTTTTTTTTTTTTTTTCCACATTTATCTAGAAGTATTCACCTTCTCTTTGGGGTTTAGCCACTCTGTGTAGCAGAATGACTATGTGCCCGTTCTCAGAGCACATTTGTGGAGAATAATCCATGTCAACAACTTTAGGGAAGAGTGTTTTTCAGCTTTCAAGATAAGGGGGAAACGTATTCGTTTATGCAATAAACATTGACAATGTATCAACTGAAGATGCATTTGGCTGCAAGTTAACAACAGGCCTGATTACGAATAGCTCAAAGAAGTAGAGGTCATTTTTCTTGTTGAACAACTAGCCCCAGGTATTTGACTGTTGGGATTTGTTTAGCTGCTTAGCAATGCTGTCAGGAAGCCAGGCTCTCCCTCCACTTCCTCCCACCATCCTTCGTTTGCTGACTTTCACCCTCACACTTGCTCCCTCATGGTTGCAAGATGGCTGCTGCATGGCCAACTATCGCATCAGCAAAGTAGAAAGAATGGAAAAAGGGTAAGCCATGTACATTTGTTCTCTTTGCAGTAAAGACAGTCTTCCCAGAAGCTAACAGAAGTCTAGTATTTTTTTCTCACAAGACAGAACCTTATCACACAGCTACCCCCAGCTCTAAGAGAGGCTGGAACAGCAGGCTTGTCTGTTCCATTGGTGCTCTGAACAAATCCAAAGTTCTATAGCAAGGAGAGGTGTAGAATAAATGTTAGGGAGGTAAACAAACAAGTCACTATATGTTGCATGCTCAAATACATATATTTGGGGAACACTGGCTTCATTTTCTTGCTTACAGGACTTCTCAGGGCTTTCAGTATGCTAATACCCATTGAGGACTTTCACGGGGCATAGTTGTGATAGTCAACATTTTGCCAAAATAAACACAGAACTCCTACTATTATTTTCCTTAGAATCTCTCTTAATTCCGCAGTGGAATGCTGTATTATGTCCTGCTCACACCCTTTATTGGAAATCTACACACATTTGTCTCAAATCAGCAAAGCCTTCTTCACCTAAGGCATGTGCCCAACTGCTCTAATTGAGAACACATCAGGGCACCAGAACCTTTGAGTGGATCCCATGATCCACTCCAATAAGAATTATTAATAGAATGACAAGCTCAGATAGTAGGCCACTAATGTTTTCAAATTCATGTCAGGTCTAAGGCAGAATGAAGAGAGCTTTTCTCAGATATAGCCTTGACCCTGCAGGCCAGTCATAGGTACTCCCCCCCACACCCCGCAACCAAGAAAACTCAGCGAGACCCTAAATCTAGACCATATACATACAGTGTTTGTGGCTAACAGATTCAGTGTTCAAATCCCGACTCTCCCATTTATAAGCTGTGTGATTCTGGGAAAGAGATTCTGAGACTTGGTTTACTAATCTGTAAAATGGGGATTGTTTGGCTTGCTGGAGCTATAACAAAGACTCCATGGGGGTAACGGTTGTAAAATGCCCCTCATAAGATAGGGAGCCATTTTCAGCCCAGATCCTTTGTTAAGGGCTGAGCTAAACGGAATGCCTTTATTAAGTCTACATTGGATTCTCCATGTTTTAAAGCCTTGGATTGCTTTGAGTTTCAAAGCAAGATACTCTGACACTGCCCCTTTGACCTTGGCATTTGGACCATTCTTTGAATTCGGGTGTTATGTCTGCTTTGCTGATATTCTTTGTTCCAAGAAATAAATATAGACGATCAGCCTTGAATCCAATTCGTAATATGTTGCTTCTAGAAATCATACACAAAAACTAAAACAGGCAGTAGCTAAAACTGCACACGGTAAAATTTGTTGCAGAGGGAAAATTGGCTGAAGGATCAAATTTTGCTGGCATCATGGAAAACCACAAAAAACATCCTATGAAAAATTAAACCTCATAGAATGAGAATGAAGTGAAATGACAATGGCCAAAACTACACAGAGGAAACTTTATTATTGACTAGAAATCGATGCAAGAATCAAAACTTCTTTTCAAAACTATGGAACTGCAAAATTGGTCTTGGTAGAATAAAGCCACAAAACACAACCCACAAGTCAGAAGTTCCCACTGGCAAAATTTAATTTGGCCAAAACCATCAATGAATCACATAGTTGGCCTAAAATTTATACATACCACAACTAATCCCGATGAAAATAATTTCAACAAAGTAAAACAATTTTTTCCTGAAGTTGTTTATGCTGAATAGAGAACTGAACAGTGACTTGATTCAGCTTAATAGCATTTGCCGGAGAAATACTACTGGGTGAAAATTGTTGATATAATTCTGATTCATTTTAACTGCTTTGAAATATGTATAAAAAGCTAGCAAGGGCAAAACAATGAGATTAAAACATTCTGTCTTCATTGAAAATACAACATTTAACATGGCACCTACAGATGACAAGACCATATTATTATTTATTAACGTTCTTAAGCATTCATTGAATTTTTAAATGTAAGAACTTTTTTTTTTTCAAACGTTTAAGTCCAATTTTCACTGATTACAAGACGGGTACTAATTACACAAGGTCTTACCTATACATTGAGAGATGCCTAGCCGGATGCTTTAATAATGTTACTAATCAGAGAAGCAGGAGGAAGGAGAGTTACCACCTTCGTTGAACACTTACTTTGGAACAGGCCCCATGACTGGGAAGGGCTTCATTAGTGGTTATCTCCCAGCTCCCACACGCACATGGGAATCACGGAACTATTTTACAAGTACCTGCTGTTCTGACTCTGTCTTAATTCAGACGTGTACTCCCCTTTTGTCTCATGACAGCAGGACTCTTCTAAATCCCTATGTCTTTAGCTTGTGTTGACACATGGCCAGTGTGACTCTGACATGTTATTTTCTTATGCTGAAGGTGTCTTGTCGAGTTTCATGGGTTTTGTGCTTACCTGCTGCCTATTAGGCTTAAAACTCACAGCACTGCGACTTTAAATGTCAGCATTGTCACTGGGACAATAGAGCTAAAAGCAGGCTGTTGACATTCTTTGGACACAATTTGTGATACCCTTTTCATTTCCTTGAACACTTTCGTGTTTCCAGGTGATGTTTCCCCACAGAGCCACATCACAAAGCCTAGGGTTTGGCAAAATGTGTCTGACCTAGATCAGTAGCCCCTAGGGCCAAAAGCCATTTCTGATACCACGTTGTAAAAACAGATTTCCCTCACTGGGTCTGGGTCCCTGTCTTATAAACTAAAGGTATTATTACTTACTCCCTGGGATTATTGTGAAAATAAAGTATAAGAGCTTCTCCAAAGAAGTGTGATCTTTTCATAATTCAACATGTGTAAAACTCTCTGTATGTGCTCATCTGGTATTTTAAAACTTTATAGATTAGAAAATACTTCAGATAAATAAATGATCTCTACTGCAAGTTTCTTGCCAACGTTTAGAAGCTGGTAGGTGATGATTATGAATGTATATTGCAGTTAAGAACAGGGGTTAACTAACCATGGCCCATGGGCCAAATATGACCCAGTGCCTGATTTTATCATTAAAGTTTCACTAGAACACAGCCATGCCCATCCATTGATATACTGTCTATGGCTGCTTTGGTGTAATGGCAGAGTTGAGTAATTTCAACACAAACAGCCTGGCCTACAAAGCCCAAAATACTTGTTCTTTGATCATTTACAGACACAATTTGCTAACCCTTGTCTTAGAGTTTGCACTCTAGATTCAGACCTAATTATACACTTGGTCAAATATCACAGCAGTCAGTGTGGTGGGCATCAAACCCATTCTACAGATGTGTAAACTAAGGCGCACAGCTTATAATGGCAGGGGATAATTCCTGCCCATTGACACCTCATCGCATATGTAATCATTAGCTCATAGCCTTTCAGTTCTCCATAAATGTTACTTTATAAGGATGTTTTCCGTTGTATAATTAATGTCCTGGCTATATTATTTAATCATCACTCACTAAGCACCTGCTGTGTGGCAGGCACTAGTCCAGCCACTAGGGCATAGCAGGGAACATAAGACTTCCTATCATCATAGAGTTTATATTCCAGGCTGTTATGCATGTACCTCAGGAGCTCCAGGGGCCTTAATCACACCCACCCACCTCATCACTTTGACTCGTCAAGTGCTGCCATATATGGTTGCAAGTCCTGCCACTCCAACGGTGGACCACACAGTTTGGTCTTTGTCCTGGAGGTGAGAGAAGGAGTTCATAGCCCCGTGGGAACTTGCCTTTAGGTCCCATTCTTGATTTCTAGAATGTGATGTGAACTACCAATATCACGAGATGCAGTGTGATATCTTTTTTGCCATTCACTTCTATCTTATGACTTTGCTTTTAGGGCTGGACATAGATGGGATCTGAGTCAACACTAACACAAAAGGTTTGAGGGATTATGCAGACAAGTGCATCTCAGACTTTAAGGTGCCTGAGAATAAATCACCTGGGGTCTTGTAAAAATGGAGGTTCTAATTCCATGTGTCCAGGGTGGGGCCTAGAGCTCAGCATTTCTTTTTTTTTTTTTTTTTAATTTTTTTTTTCAACGTTTATTTATTTTTGGGACAGAGGGAGACAGAGCATGAACGGGGGAGGGGCAGAGAGAGAGGGAGACACAGAATCGGAAACAGGCTCCAGGCTCTGAGCCATCAGCCCAGAGCCCGACGCGGGTCTCGAACTCACGGACCGCGAGATCGTGACCTGGCTGAAGTCGGACGCTCAACCGACTGCGCCACCCAGGCGCCCCTAGAGCTCAGCATTTCTAACAAGCTCATAGGTGATGCTCTAAGGACCGCACTATGAGTAGGAAGGTACCAGTCAACAGTCAGGTTCCTCTGAGATCCCTCAAACTTGATGCTGGAAGCAAGCAACATGGACGGATTCTCAAATTTAAAGGCCGGGGTTTGAGCAGCTAAACCCACCGTAGATTGAAAGTGTGATCACCCCATGTAGATGGGAGACCTTGGCTGGGAGTTGTCCTCCTCTCCCCTTCCCTCTACACCAATCACCAGTTTCCTCTCTCTCTCTTGTTTCCCAGATTCCAGGCTCCTCCTTGCCCCCAGCCCAACTTACAAGCATACTCTGTGGTTCAGACCACCCTAGCAAGACCCCTGTTAGAGATGCTAAGAATTTTTTTTTTCTCTCTTCAAGTTCAAGTGAGGAAAGGCACAGACAAATCACCCTCAGTAATTCTGTCAGACTGACTCTCAAGTCTTCCCAAGCCTTCCTGCTCAGACTGCACAAGCTAGTGATTAAAACTTAGAACAATAATTAGGCCTTTATTTTCAAAGCAGATTTGGTTTCCAGACCAGACTTCAACATTCATTACAATACAGACTAATAAAAACAAATCTGGGCACATATGCTTTTTATGTTTTTGTGTTGTAAAATCTATAACAGCATTAAAACAATTTTGAAAAAAAAGGCCATTCATATTCTCCCCACAAAATACTCTGTGGAACGTTCCCTTCTGTTTCTCATCCAGATATATTGCATACATATACACATAGTTTATACACAAGTGTGCATTGTAATTTTTCCACTTATTAAATGATCAACATTTTCTCTGTTGTCATATGATCTTACTATTTTAAAGGCACACAGTATACCTTCCAGTTGACAAACCAAAATATCTGTAAACATTAACCAGTCCTTTGTGGAACATTTCAGTGGTTTTTTATTTATTTATTTTTGGGACAGAGAGAGACAGAGCATGAACGGGGGAGGGGCAGAGAGAGAGGGAGACACAGAATCGGAAACAGGCTCCAGGCTCTGAGCCATCAGCCCAGAGCCCGACGCGGGGCTCGAACTCACGGACCGCGAGATCGTGACCTGGCTGAAGTCGGACGCTTAACCGACTGCGCCACCCAGGCGCCCCTTTTCTTTTCTTCTCTTTTCTTTTCTTTTCTTTTTCTTTCTTTCTCTCTTTCTTTTGCTCTCTCTCTCTTTTCCCCCTTCCTTCCTTCCTTCCTTCCCTCCTCCCTTCCCCCCTTCCCTCCTTCCCTCCTTCCTCTCTTTTCTGCTTTTCCCCACTTTGGACTCTTTGTTCCTTTCCCTACTTCCTCCTTTGTCATCTTCTGCTATCAGAAACACAATGCTCCATGAACATTTGATATTCTTTTATCATAAGGTGAGTTATTTCTTTAGCGTATATTCTCAGCCAGTAGGAGCAGGAGCATTTTTCCCCTTCTATGTATTTTGAGAAGCCCAGTGGCCAAATCAGTAAGGTATTGACATTTTCTATAAAAAATCTCAAAGGATGACACCCTAAACACATTTTATGTCCACCAGGCCAACTGAATAACTAACTCTGATGCTAATTCCAGTCCCTTATAACTGCATTCATTCCTGGGGCTATTGGAATGAGTCCTGACTGAAAAAGCTAAGGTGGCTCAAACCAGGTCCTGATATTCGGCTCAGCCACTAGGTCTTGGGTTGGCCTTACACAAGTTTCTTTCTAATACTACTCTTCTCTAAACTTGCACTTTAGGTATTAATGCTTCAACACATAAAATTATCCTGAAGGGTTAATCCACTAGAATATTAGCTTATTGAAGGAAGGAATTTTTTTAATCTACCTGATTCACTGCTGTATCTCAAGCATCTAGAACACTCTGTGGCACACGGTGGGTGTTCTAGAAATGATGGTTTCATGAATCATTATAAAAAACCGTAAGATCTGGGGCGCCTGGGTGGCGCAGTCGGTTAAGCGTCCGACTTCAGCCAGGTCACGATCTCGCGGTCCGTGAGTTCGAGCCCCGCGTCGGGCTCTGGGCTGATGGCTCAGAGCCTGGAGCCTGTTTCCGATCCTGTGTCTCCCTCTCTCTCTCTGCCCCTCCCCCGTTCATGCTCTGTCTCTCTCTGTCCCAAAAATAAATAAAACGTTGAAAAAAAAACAAAAACAAAAACAAAAAAAACCGTAAGATCAGAAACAGTCTAGAAAAAGGAAAGAAATCTTTACTTTAAAGCAGTGGCTCTTAAGCCTTCTGAGAATAAGTATATCCCTTACATCTGTGTGCTAACAGATACAACTGTACAAATGATTTCAGTAGGTCCGCAGAATCTGGAAAATTTTCCAGGGACACCAGGGAATAAGAATCCCTGGTGTAAAAGGACCTCTAAATTCTAATTCATTTGACATCATCCTACCAAGTAGAAGAACTTTGAAATAGTAAGAAATCCATACCTTATGGCACCTTCGATCTTTAGATAGGCACTATTATTCTCATTTTATAGAAGCAACTCTTGGTCTCAGAAAGATTGAAAAGACCTATTCAAAGTGACACAATTATTAAGTATGGAGCAGGGACTAGAACTGAGGTCTAATTCAAGTCCAGCCTGCTTTGAGTTAACTGCTTCCCGTTCCTCCTGCATTAATACGCACAACCTTTGTCTTCTTAGCATTTGATTGATGGTTATTGTTAGTGCAGATAATTTGGGCTCCCTTGTAATGATCAAGACGTTTTCTCAAGGCAGGGTCTCAGATGATTAGGACAAGGCAGGTGCTAATGCCATTCTCAGCTTCATCTGGAAATTTCTAACTAGAGTTCATTAACTTGTCAGCCCTGGTTCCTTCTGAGCACCATACTGATATAATAAAATAGTGCAAATCGATAGATACCTTAAACCAGCTTCATCTGTCTTCCTTTGTTAGTAATTTTTTTCTTTCTTCTTTTATTTCTACTTTCTTTCTCTGCCACTTTAAAAGTAAAATTGTGCCTCTTATCGGCTGTGCAATTCTGTTTTCAGTATGCCTTTTAAAAACAATTTTTTTTAATGTTTAATTATTTTTGACAGAGAGAAAGAGAGACAGAGCATGAGTGGGGGGAGGGGCAGAGAGAGAGGGAGACACAGAATCCAAAGCAGGCTCCAGGCTGTGAGCTGTCAGCAGAGAGCCCAATGCGGGGCTGGAACTCACAGACTGCAAAATCATGACCTGAGCCGAAGTCGGACACTCCAACGACTGAGCCACCCAGGCTCCCCAGTATACCTTTTGAGCTATTGGAAATCCAGGCACATCCAGCTTTTCCCAAAAACACCTCTTATTACCCCCAAATAGTAGGAAACTAACCTTATCTAGACTCACTCAGCAAATCTAGACTGTCCTTTGAGATTGCAAATCTAGTAAATTAATTTTCCTCAAGTATAACATGAGTCAGTGACTATGTGGGTGAAGATCTGAAAGTTTTGCAGAATGGTTTTACTTACAGAACTAGTGGTAATACTGTTTTTGGTGAAGCTTTGTACAGAAAGAAGCTAAGTAATTTTCTGAGTTGACAGGGGAAGGCATTGTGGTTAGGAGCTATTGATGGGAATGTGAGGGTAAGGATGGTTAGCAAAGTGCCTTATTTCTTTCTTCTTCCTTGATGTTGCTCTCTTAGTTTTCTTGGGGACTCCAACTCCATCTACAAAAGAAACAAACACACCTTGCCTATTCTGGGTGAGATTAACTTCTTGTTCTTTGTCCTCCCCATTCTCAGTTTCCATCTTCTCCAACGCTTATAACATTGGATTAATTGACTCTATAACACAGATTTCTCCATGTGGACACATTTTTATTTGTTCTGAGGAAATGCCGTGATTGCTTTATTTTGCTGATTTCTTAGCAACATCATGGGAACCAGCCCAATTATCAAGAGCTGTACCATGGGTCCACAGCTCTCTCTCCGAAAGCAGCCAGAAACCAAACATTACCCAGGAAAGAAAGCTCTTTCAATGGTCTGCAGCTGGTATGGGCATACTTTGACAATTTTCCTGCTCCTGGAGAACTTATCCAACACCTCCTAGAATATGAGATGGAAAGCATCCTCTCAGTACCATAGCTAAAGGACCAATCATGGAAATGAAGGTACAATTACAGAAAAATCATCCCTAGGCTACGACCACACTCCACGAACATTTTATTTTCATCACGACTCATGATTTCAATTTTGGGGACTGGGAGTCTCTGCTGAATCCCAATTAAAATCCTTAACATGAGAGCCTGTGCTTTACAGACATGTGTCAATGTGTTTAGTGAATTTGGGTTTAATCTCTTGGATTGACCACAGTTGTGAGCTGGTAGGGGACTGGTGAGATTGCATATGTAAATGATGCTATGCTAATCAAGGGTGGTATTTTCTCTTTTACTTTTGATCTACAGCAAGAGTAGATTCAAGACTAATGTTCAATTTGCACTTGAAAATGATGGTTTTTACACCAGGGTTCTTAATATCTGAGTTTTAGTTGAAAGGAGAAAGTGCCCATGCCTTTGAAAGTCAGGACCATGCTAAAGTATTTTCCAATATCATAAAAAAAAAATCGTCTGAACATCTTTGACAATAAAAAATCTTAATCTTGTCCTTTGAATAATATAAAGATTGAGTATACCTGTGGAGAAATATTGATATAGACTCAAATCAATATGCCCCCACTTGTCACTGCTTCTCTTCATGCTTTGGACAAATTGCTTAACCTTGCTAAGTCTCAGTTTTTGCTCAACAAAAGTTGATATTACCATATAGATGGGCGATTCAGTTGACTTTGCTTTTATCATTAAAAAGAAGAATTTAGTCCAAGAGACATGAAACATTTCTACACATACATACACACAGCCCAAGACCTTTTAAAGTTCATGTAAAAAGAAAGCATAATTCTTGGCAATACAATAGATTTGCCTTGCATCTCTTACAACATTGGTCTTCTCTTCTGAGCTTGGCCCTTTGTACACCTCAAAAAGACTTAATTGTGTTCAACATTATAGGGTTACTGTCATGTACAGCATTTCTCTTCCTTAAAAAATAAGACTTTGCATGCAGAAAAGTCAAAGAATCAGTGTAAACATGCAGGATCAAAGTCTATAAGGTAATTAACCATTTACAACTGCCTCAGGGTTACTGTAGCAGGTCTTGACGGGTGATCTCACTGGTACATCCAATTCCCCACCAATTGCTAGGGGCATTCTGGCCACCTTAGTGATAATTTCTTCCTCCCTAACTTCCACAGCTTAAGTAGTATTTGGGACCAAACTGAAGAGCATGGCATTAAGAAACATTCTTTGGTCATTTTAGTGGTTGCATGGGGATTTATAGTGTAGGTCTTCAACTTATCACAGTTTGCCTTCCAATAACATCAGCACTGTACATGTAGTATAAGAATCTTACAACAGTGTACTTCCATTTTCCCCTTACCCCACCTTTGCAGTATTGCTGTTACACATTTTACTTTATTATATGTTGTAAATAAACCTCATAATACATTGTTATTATTTCTGCCTTAAATAGTCAGCTACCTCTTCAAGGCATATTTTAAACAATAAGAAAAAACGTCACCTTTCCTATATATCCACCGTTTCTTGGGTCCTTCCTTCCTTTGTGTGGATCCGTATTTCCATCTGGTATCACTTTCCTTCCAGCTGAAGGACTATTAAATGTTTTTTATGGTGGTGTTCTGCTCGTGGTGAATTCTTTCACCTTTGGGATATCTGAAAGTCTTTATTTCACCTCCAGCTTTGGGGGATATTTTCCCTGGGTTTAGAATTCTGAATGGAATTTCTTTTTTCTTTGAGTATTTTAAAGATTTGCTCCATAGTCTTTTGACCTGCATTGTTTCTGACAAGACATCTGCTGTCATCCTTATCTTTTCTTCCTCTGTTCCTAATGTGTCTTTTTTCCTCTAGCTGCTCTTAAGATTTTATTTTTCTTACTGGTTTGAAACATTTTGATTATGATAAGAAACATTTTGAGGGGTGAATCAAGAGAGTATTGAAACAGATAAGATGTCAGCCCTAGGAAAAGAGGTAAAATAAATATGGGCCTGCACAGATTAATTGAAACCGATAGCTGCTTCTTTAAGGTCAGTACCAACTATCTTTTCTGGTGGAGGAGAGATAGCACTGCAGAATGTACCCCATAAAAGAAAAGTAATATCTAACACTTGGGGAACACAGTATAGACGTACACAATATGCATATACGTGCATACATGTACATGTGTATACACAAACACACACTTTTTATAGCTACAACAGTCCTACAGTGTAGGTACTAATATAATCTCCATTTTATATATATTAAAACTGTGGCACAGAATAGTTGAACAATTTTAGCACAAAGCCAGTAAGTGGCAGAGCTAGGATCTGAATACAAACCATCAATTTAGCAGTCATGCCTTCATCTCCTGTTCTAAACTACTTCTTACAGTAGATGACAGCCAAGTATACCAACAGGAAGATATTGATAGATCCAGAGAGCTCCTGTGTTAAAAATATGCTCTGTTGAAGCAGGAAAAGAATGTTGTTTCTTGGACATACATGATGCTAGTCACAGGGCAATTATCTTCTGTCTGATCTCTGGCTTAGATACTGAAGTTACTTCAGATGAAAAATGTCCAGGGGTGCCTGGTTGCTCAGTCAGTTAAGTGTCCAGCTTCGGCTCAGGACACGATCTCCCAGTTTGTGAGTTTGGGCCCCGTGTCGGGCTCTATTCTGACAGCTCAGAGCCTGGAGCCTGCTTTGGATTCTGTGTCTCCCTCTCTCTCCCCCTCCCCTGCTCACTTGCTCTCTCTCTTTCTCTCTGTCAAAATAATTAATAAACATTAAAAAATTTTAAAAACAGAAAGTTTCCATAATCTTAATGGCAAGACTTATAGCTAGACAGCATAGTGGACTATGAAGATCCTACTCACTGGTGTTTCTCCAGTGTGTCCAACAGAAGACAGAACTTCTGCAGGTGAAATGGAAGGAGTTCAGAAGCATGTTTGGACTCATGTGTCATTCTGGACAGCGTAAAAGACAGGACATAAAACCAAAATTCTTGCTAATCTCTCTGGCCTACTGTACTGATAATGATGGCCGTCACTTAGTGAGACTCTTCGAGGAGTAAAGTGCTTTACTTTTATTACTTTTGATCCTTAGGACATCAACCTACACTATGACTATGCCAAACGTTATGCTTCTTTTAATGCTGAGCCACTTGCAAATTACTTAACCTCCCTGTCCCTTAGCTTCTTCATCTGCATCGTAAGATTAATAATAGTAACTACCAGCATGCTATTTTGAGGATTAAATGAGATGATCCGTCTGTAACGTGTACCTGGAGCATGGCAAGCTCCAATAAGTGTCAGATGGTGGTACTGTTGTCTCAGTTGTTTTCTCCTACTTTCGTTGATTCCCACTTTGTCTATCCAAACCTTAACCATCCTGCAAAAACAGTTCAGGGACGCCTGGGTGGCTCAGTCGGTTAAGCGGCCGACTTCGGCTCAGGTCATGATCTCGCGGTCCGTGAGTTCGAGCCCCGTGTTGGGCTCTGTGCTGACAGCTCAGAGCCTGGAGCCTGTTTCAGATTCTGTGTCTCCCTCTCTCTGACTCCCATGCTCTGTCTTTATCTGTCTCAAAAATAAATAAACGTTAAAAAAAAAAAAACAACAGTTCAGTATTCAGCCAACTATCCGGATTGCTCTGCTCAGGCATAACCTCTGTTTCTGCTAACAGTCAATACACACAGCTTAGCGTCTCGTTGGATTTTATTACTCCGCATAGGCTCCTTTTGCCTTCTCGATTCAATTCACGATTCGCTCAATTCATATGTCATTTGAGCACTTACCACTACCAAGAACTGTTCTGGTTTATTAGGATTAGAATAGTAAATTAGAAAAGTAAAAATCAGATCCCTGCCTCACAGGTCTTATTTGTTGGTCTGGAGATGAGGGGGAGAGAGAAAAAATATATGTAAATAAAATATGTTGTATGTGAGATGGTGACAGGGATATGGATATAAATAAATCATGGAAGGAAAGTAGTTAGTTCTGAGGGAAATCTTACAATTTTGGATACTGGGTCCTGGGAAGGACTTGACTGATGTAAGAATACAAATCACTGAGACCCAGATGTAGAACATTCTTGGATGGAGTACAGCAAGTGCCAAGGCCCTAAGGTAGGAATGTTTGTGATCAAAGAACATCAAGGAGGTTAATGCCAGTGGAACGGAATCAGTAAAGGGTAGACTTGTAGGCAACATGGTTGTAAGATGAATGGTGTGGAGCAGATTACATAGGGCCTCACACACCCTTGTAAGGGTTTTGCCTTTCACTCTGATAAGATGGGGAGCCACTGGACTTCCTGAGCAAAGGAATGACTGAGACAGGCATCATGCCTTATAAATAAATGATGAGCCAATGTTGGAATGGAATTTGGAGTTGGCAAAGCATTCTTACATCCCTCATGGGAGTTCTGTGGGGGCAGGATCACCCCACCCATCACATAGGTGAGGAAAGTGGTGCTTTCAGAAGAGTAGTAAATTCCAGAATGTCCTGCAGCCGTGGGGGCAGAGGCAAGATAGAAACCACGATTCCCCAGCTTCCGGTATGAGAAGCCCTTCTATAGCAGGCAGATGCTGAGTCCCACTTGGGTTCTGGGGTTGAAACCCATGGTCCTACAGTTTTCTTCACCATTTCCCAGACCCACCTCCTCTGGGTTCTTCCCCTCCTGTGTCTAACAAACATTAATGCCCCACTGGGGAAAGAACTTAGTGCTTGCTCATGCCAGGTGGGCAGTGCCAGGGCAGGACAGACATGACAGTACCTTCAAGTGAATTAGAAACAGCCATTCCCTCAAGGGTCACAGTCCCCATGGGCATATGGCTACATAACACAAGGTGAATTTCAGCCCTTGCCCACCTCCTCCAAGGGCCTTTGTGCAGTGCACATCCTTCACCACTATAAACGTCAGCCTGACACCTCTTCGTGATTTTTGTGATGTGATGTGATCACATAACATAGTGGAAGTCGCATAATAGGTACTCGGTGAATCGTGGCTGATTGAATTCTTTCTCATTTTTCACCTTCCAATATGACTAAGATGGGAAAGGATATAAATTATTTCACGTATATTTATTGAACACCTACTGTATGCAGGCACTAGTCCAGGTGCTGGGGATACAACTACACTAGACTAACCCAAAAAAATCCTGCATTTATGGGGCTCACATTCTAGTGGAGGGCATGGGCAATAAGTGAATCAGTTTAAGTACATTAGATTGTCATCTTGCAAAGTAGAGAAAAATAAAGCATGGAAAAGGGGGTGTGAAGTTTTAGTGAGAGAGAAATACAGGCAAGAGTGGCCGGAGCCAGCATCATGAGGACGGTGGCTCTTGAATAAAGACCTGAATGGATTAGAATCAGCACTGTGGCAGGCGGAGCAGCGGCTCCAAGACACCCACATCCCAACCCCTGGGACCTGTGAACATCACCTGATAGGTCAATAGAGCCTGACAGTCAATTAATGCTGATGTGATTAAGTTAAGGATTTTGAGGTTGGGAGATGATCCTGGATTATCCTAGGGGGCCTAACACAATCACAAGAGAGCCACAGAGAGGTTTGAAGATGCTGTGGGGCCAGGAGCCAAGAGATGTAGGTAGAGGTTCTAGCAGGTGGGAAGGCAAGGAAACACATTCTTCTCTAGAACCTCAGGAAGAAACACAGCCTTGAAAACACCTTGATTTCAGTCCAGTGAGACCTGTTTGAGATATCTGACCCCAAGGAACAGAAGATAACTGTGTGTTGTTTTAAGCCACTGTTTTTTGTTTTTTAAATTTTTAACAGTTATTCACCTTTGAGACAGAGAGAACAGAGCATGAGCTGGGGAGGGGCAGAGAGAGAGGGAGACAGAATCCAAAGTAGGCTCCAGGCTCTGAGCTGTCAGTGCAGACTCCGACGCGGGGCTCGAACTCACTGACTATGAGATCATGACCTGAGACAAAGTCAGATGCTTAAAAGACTGAGCCACCCTGGTGCCCTGTTTTAAGCCACTGTTGATTGTAATATGTTATAGCAGCAATAGGAAACTAATACAGTGACTCCGTAAGTATCTGTAGGGAAAAGCATTCCAGACGGGAAGAGCAGGAGGTGCAAAGGCCCTGAGGTAAAATATACCTGGTATATTTCAGGCAACTAGACTGGGCCAGAGTAATTCAGGGGCGCTGGAGGTCACAGGAGGCAGGGGGCAAATTACGTAAAACACTATAGGTCAGTACAAAGACATTGGTTTTACTTCAAGCGCTAGGAGGCCCCACTGGCAGCTATGAAGCAGAAGAGTGACATCATCTAGTTCGTGTTTTAACAGGACCACCCTGGCCACTGGGCAGGTGGAATGGGGGCTGTTGAGGAAAGGGCAGAAACTAGGGGACCAGTATAATCCAGGCCAAAGGGGATGTCGGCAAGAACCAGGGTGGTGGCCATTGGGGGAGGGTTGGGAAGCGAGAAACAGTCAAATTCTGAACATATTTTGAAACTGGAGCTCATTTAACCAGATAAAGGATAAATGTGATACATATAAATTTAACTGGAAAAGATCCTGAATAAAATTATTTTAGTAACTAAAACTGTACCATGTAAAGATAGCACATGTAGGAGGCAAGAGGTAGCATGGGTAACAGTCCAGGCTCCGAGCAGAACAGTCTGGGTTCAAGTCCTGGCTCCTCACTCACCAGCAATATGTCTTTGGGCAAGGTGTGGACCTTTCCTGGGCCTCAGCTTTCTCATCTGTAGCATAGAAGTGTAACAGCACTGGCATCACTGAGATCGTATGAGTATTCGTGGAGAAAAAAAGTGTTTGTAAGACTTAGTGTCTAATTCCTGGTAAGCTCAGACAGTGTTCTCTCTCATCATTTAGAATTTGCTGATTTTCAAAGCTATTTTCCTATTTGTAAAACGCATGAAGAATTTAGTGTGAAGTATTTGAAAACAAATGCAAGCGCTCCCCTCCTGTGGGGCAAGTTCACAGAGTAGCTGGGATGCCAACATATTTCTCTTGGTCCCATAATAGATTTTTCTGAGCTCCATTATCAAATAGTTTCTGTAGTTGTCAATCCTGACTTTGAAAGAGGAGTCTGATCCTTCAGTCTTTTAAGATGGAATGAGTATCGCATGGCAACTGAATATTTATATCACGCTCTCCTCTCTTCAAGGAGTTGTTGTTTTACCATCCTGACATCAAAACCTGTGGGCCCAGGGAAACCTCAGATGTTGGAGAATATCAAACGTGGTCTTTCTCTCCCCTCTTTCCTGGTGGATCTGACGCACGTTTGAACCTTCAAAGGCCGTGGTAATCAATGATGTGGGGCAACACGTGACAGTGCATGCATCATCGTGAAGCTGCGTTTATTCATGGAAAGTGCAGAGTGTGGAATAGTGGTTGCCACTGAATTAAAACGTGAGGATCTGTAATCCAGTGAAAACCACAGAACAAAGGGAGGAGAGAGACACTTTGCTGACTGGGGACTTCACTGAAGAGAGCCACATAAAAGGCAGATTACTGCTTAAGTAGGTTAATGTAACCCTGGTGTCTTAATTAAAATGTCTTTAACAAAAGGAGAAGAGGAATAGCCCTGGAAGTTTGGGGGAGGCGTCAATGAAAGGGAAGAAATTTCCATTAAATATTGAGAATAACTCCCTAAGCAAAACAGTCTTGAATTTCAGTAGTGAAGGATATTTAAAAATCGGTTGGACAAAGGAGGCAATTGGCTTTGGCGGCCAGCATGGGAAATGGCAAATTTTAGAGTCTGCAGCCACAACATCACGAAGTTCATGACCAAAAATAAAGCAAGGGGATAAAAATGGGAGGAACAAGGATGTCAAAAACACCAAATCCAGAGACTGAGTTCTGGTCATGAGTACTTGCTTTCCTTAAATGCCAGGACACTGCTTCACATTTCCTCTCCCCATTCCAGATTCTGAAACACATGCACGCCATTCCAAAGGGGAGGATTGTTTTCACCCCTCTCATTGGGGAAGCTTGGTTTGGGGCCCTCCTTTCCCTGAATCACCATAAGATTTGGCCTAAGAAGCTGGGTTTTACCTCAGATGAGAAAGTAAAGAATCGTCTGCTTTTATATTTGATAAAGTCATACACTGGGTTCCTCAGATTCCATCCTACAACAGCCCAGTGACGTCTGTCAGCATGCATTTTCTCCTGCAGGCAGGCACACTTGAGGTCAAGCCTCATTGCGGGGTGGCTGTGCCACTGACATCCGCAGCCGGCACCGTCTTCTTCCAGTTAATGAGGCGATTCGGCTGCAGGGGAGAGAACGGGCTTCCCTTCCAACCTTATGATTAAATTCATCAGGTGTTAAGTGAAATGCAAGGTTCTTCTCGGAGATCACCCTAAGGAATGGAAAAGTCAAAAACTCCCTTGGGAAAAGAAGAAAAGGGCTATTATCAGTTTTCCATCTGATACTAGATAGCATTTATTAAACAGGTAAATATTTATTAAATAGCCAACCTTTGTTAAAGTTTAGAGAATGAGGCCTGCACTTGCATACTCATGGGACTGGCAGAAGAAACCGGAAGTTAATAGGAACTATCCAGAAACCTCCATCTAAACTGAGGCGGAGAACGGCACACACAATGTATAATAGACGCCGTGAGTGCATTGCGTGTGCATGTGTCTGTGTGTTACTGGACAAGTAGAGAGGACTAGAGGTAAGTAAGGGAGGAAGACTGTCTAAGCCACAGGAGCAGCACCAACGAAGCCATAAAGTCATGACAGAAAATGGCATGTTTGGGCAAAGTAACATGGTTGGAACTGGCTCCAGAGACGTGATGGTACCACTTGGGAAATGCCCTGCCGAAGAATGTGAAATACATTTCCGGTGGTGATAGGTAGTTTAGGAATATGTCACAGGTCCTTCAAAATGTTCATAACCTTTGACCTAGTAATCCCACTTTTGCTAGCCATTCCGAGGCTAGCATGAAAAAGCAAACAAGCAAGCAAATAAAACTGCATCCACCGATATTTTGGTGTGTTTATTTATAATAACAAAGAATTGGAAACCCAGAAACTTTAGGAGCATAAGGACAGGGGTATGGCTAAATGCGTGCTGATATAGCCACATGATGTCCAGCTACTAAAATTACATTTACAGAATCTGTGACACAGGAGGGAAGGAGGTTTGGTTTTTATCATTAGCTTCAAAAAGCAAGGTACAAAACTGTTCAGACCCTTCAATTCCAACTTAAGCAGAAAGTATATTAAAACCTGGAAGGAAGGACACGGAAATGCTATTCTGTTTGTGTGATACAGGCTTGTGAGTAAATGAATTCATTTTTTCTTCCTGATTCCAAGTAGAATAGGTTCATTATAGAAACTTTAGAAAGTGTATTAAACTTCTGGTTGCTCTCAAATCTTTGTCTCAGTGTCTGCTTCTGGAGAGTCTGTTGAGGTCTTGTTTGTTCTTATTCTATAGTCAGTGGGCTCGGGGGTAAGAGGAAATGATAAGTCATGAGGAACCCAGAGGCGAGCAGGGGAAATGTGCTGATCATGGCAGGGAATGTGATGCTAGAGATGGAAGGACTGGATGCCAGGAGACCCCTCAGGAGGTGGTAACCCCTTGGGAGAACAGTATGGTTGGAATGAAGTAAGCCATCCATGGGATGTCAGGGTGTAGATCTTTCACGCTGAGAAAGGGAGGCAGGCACTCTTGGGGGCTGTGGAAGGAGTGGGCAGGCTTCTCAATTTGGTTTAGGACATGTGAGTTTGGGGTGCCTGCAGGATAGTCCTGTATCATTTACTGTGGACCATCCTTGGGGAAAGCACATAGCCAACACCCAATAAATACCCACCGAATTGAAAAGAATCCTTTTTTCACATGTGGGTTTTCTAATGGGGGCTTTCTTTGAAGGCCACTCACAAATTTATGAGCTCATGCAGACCAGAAAGCATGGGATCTGGGGTACGTGCTCACACATCTAGAATGCATTCTGAAGTTAATACAGCTGTTGAGGCAGGAATGCATATGCGTTTTGGAAAAACAAGTCCATCTGTAAAGCGCCGCAAGATGCCTCCAGGTGTTCAGAATAGCTATTTAACATGAATATTTTATCAATGCCAGAGCAGACAGAGGGAAATTGTATCCATTATATCCCCATCACCATCACACGTGGTTGAATGGACGTCTGACTAAAGAATCTAAATACGTTTAAAACATTTTTCACCTCCAATGAAACTAGCGAGTCCCAATCTGTGTTGTGATTGTGCCTGGGAGATTCATGAAATATTTTGGAGACAACTGCATCTTGGAAGTGTGGTTTGGCAAATTTTCATCCAAAGCGTATGCTTTTATTTTATTTTTTAACTCGCTATTCAAATGTGAGCAAGTTGACATTTTAGAGCAATGTGTGGGGGGGTGTTGTTGTTTTACTTCTGTCTCATTTTCAAGTTCAACTTTTTAAATACAAGGATGGCTGCGGGGTAACAAAAAGCAGGAAAGAAAGCCCACTTAAGAAAACGTGTTTTCCAGGAATGGCTCCTCAGCTCTGACAGGGTGGTGTCAAAGGCAAGGTCAGATCTCAGACTTCTGCTTAAAACCATTCAGTGGCTTCTTGTGTTCCTCGGGATTCAGAAAAATCCTGTGGACTGGATCTGGCTCTCTCTTTCCAGCTTCTTCTTGGGGCTTCTTTGAGCCCTAGACCTTTCTGGTCTTTGGCCATCTTCTGCCTCTGTGCCTTCTTCCATGCTGTTCCCCAAGCCCGGAACTCTTCCTCCTCCTCGTCCCTCGAACCTGGATGAATTCCACTTGGCCTTCAGATCTTAGCTTCACTGTCATTTCTTCCAGAAAGTGATGGTCTTCTACTGAGTGGTTCAAGGGGTGAAACTTCTGAAAATTTTCTTTAAAAGTTTTTTTTAATGTTTATTTATTTTTGAGAGAAAGAGACAGAGTGTAAGCAGAGGAGGGACAGAGAGATCGGGAGACACAGCATCCAAAGCAGGCTCCAGGCTCTGAGCTGCCAGCGCAGAGCCCGACGTGGGGCTCAAATTCACAAACCATGAGATTATGACCTGAGCCGAAGTCGGACGCTCAACCAACTGAGCCACCCAGATGCCCCTCAAAAATTTCTATAGATTCAGTTACTTCAGAAAGCCATGAGAATTCTAGAAGAAAAAGTCCAAACTGAGTGTGGCAGTAATATTGTTGTTATAGAACAGATTTCCATGGTGAAGAGGAAATAAGAAGAGTCACGGACATCCTGCTCATTTACTTATTAGACACAATTGCGGAGAAAATACTCTGAACCAGACACTGTGCTAAGCTCATTACCTAGATTGTCCTAATTCTTATAATAACCCTTTATGTATGTATGCATGTATGTATTTATTATTTCATTTAAAACTATTTTAAAAATACCTTTTGAACACCTGCTATATGCCCGGTCTTGTGCTAGGTACAGGGGGACACAATAGCAAACTAGGGTGACACAGTGCCTGCCCTTCTGGGGCCAGGGGCCTTGTGTGGCAGACGCACATTGATTGACAGACCGATGCTGCTGAGTGAAATGTGTGAGCAGAAGTGGAGACACAGGATCTTTGGATGCCTGGGTCACTCAGTCGGTTGAGCATTCATTCGACTTCGGCTCAAGTCATGATGTCACAGTTCGTTGGTTTCGAGCCTGGCATTGGGCTCTGTGCTGACAGCATGGAACCTGCTTTGGGTTCTCTGTGTCCCTCTCTCTCTGCCCTTCCCCTGTTCATGCTCTCTCTCTCTCTCTCTCTCTCTCAAAAATAAATAAATATTTAAAAATAATAATAAAAAGAGAAGCTGAGACAGGGGCTCTGGATGAAGGGTGAACAGTAGGCAGTCCCTGCAGCAAAGAGACTGGGGATGTGGTTCTTAAGCTGAGAGTAGAAGAGAGTCAAGTAGAGGGGCGGGGAGGGGGGCATTGCTAGGTGAAGAGCCCTTAGGTAAGCTTTTACCTGTGGATCCCGATAGGGCTTGTGCAGCAGAAGCAGAGCCAGGAAGACAGTGAGGGCACCTAAGGTCAGAGATGTCATCCAGAGCCAAACGTGCTGCCCCCTCCAGGCCTCAGCGGCATTGGAGGCTCCATCCTTTGACAAGAGGAAGCAAATATTGAATTAGTAAGGGGAAGGGGGAGATTTTAAAAGATTTTCCTGGCTGCTAGACAGAACTTTGGAAGCACCATTCAAATTACAAACCCTTCTGATGAAACCTTCTTGTCTCCGTTGACTTCTTTGAGCAAAGCCATTTCTTTTCTGCCCTAACTACACATAGCAATGGAAATAATTGTCATATTCATTACACTGGGGCATTTATTCCATCTTAGGTGCTAATCATTCAGAGGCTCTGATATCGGTCCTTCCATTGGAAGGTTACTTGTTAGATTGGCCATCCCCAAAGTCTCGGATAGGTGACTTTCATCCTGGGAGACATTGTTTCTGATATCACTGGAGATCACTTCTAGAAAAGCGTGTGGGGCATGGAGACTCTAGGAGACAGTGGCTTATATCCATCTCTCCCATCTGCATACCAGCAACCCTTGAAAAGCATGTGTGGCATAATTCACAGGAGCAGACTGGCTTCATCCCACCCTATGGATCTGCCAGCCATCATCTTCCCCTTCAACCCCACTCTTCCTTCATGTAATGCCTGCTGCCATACCGTGGGGTGATCTCTGCAGGACGAATGGGCAATTTCCACATCACCCCATTTGATTGTCATCAAAACTCTGTGCAGTGAACCTACAGCAGATGACAGCACAGCTGACATTTGGCCTCCAGAATATTCGGGAAATAGATAGTTGGAAATGAAGCAAGCTCTCATCAGTATCTTGGCTCTCAAACCTCCTAAATTTGCTGCTGAAAGTTTGATGTTTGTTGATTGTTTCTTCCTTAAGTAGGCAAACTTCAGCCCCAGGAGTTAATAAAGCAAATTTTAAGTCTCGCCCCAGGTCCAGCAATGCTGGCTGAACCACACATTTGATTGCATACAAAATGTGAGCGGAGAAGCACAGACCCTCCTCCTGGCAACTTTCAGCACAAGGAGATCAGCTGCAAGAATGGAATAAATTGGAGATTGATTTCTTCAGCTCCATTCATTTGCAGAAATTTGCAGACAATTAAGCTGTCCCCCTGCAGTATAGGTAGCTGATCCTTTTAGCCAAAGGCTGATTGAGATTTGCTCTCTATCCTCTGCACAAGTAGAGTTGTGATTCTCCAAGCACACTTGAGTAAACAGGGCCAAGGAACTCTGTTCTGCGGACGTGGACCTCCCTGCAAAGGTGGTCACCAGCTGTGGCCTGTGGAGACAAAAAGCATCAGGCTTAGATTAGAGCAGGGGGCCCTGGAGTCACAGATGTCAGGGTTCCTTCACCTCGCTTAACAGCTTTGACTTTGGGTGAGTCTCTTACACCTTTGAGCCTCAGGAGAACAGGCATGGCAATTCTACCTGTGAGTTGTTGGGTGGGTTAAATGGGATACTGTTACAGTGTGCCTAGCGCGGTGCCTGGTACACTCCTACTCCATTAATGTCAGTATTTGCTATAGCAGATTTGGTGAGTCCAGGACAAGGATGCCAAGTAAATCTTTGGATTAGAAAGAATTGGAAGAAACAGGCTCTGTGACCTTGAGACTAGAGTTTGGAATGCAAGCTTCAAACTCTCCAAAGGAATGATCTTCAGGATTCTTTAACCTGTACGTGGTATTCAAACCCCAAAGCATCACACCACTGCATCAACCAGGCTCCCCACCGTCTGGGAAGAACATGTGACCTTCCCACCTTGATCTACAAGACTGTCCACAACAGGGCCAGGTTGACTGTTTGAGTCTCACCTGGCACTGCCCTCTCCTAACTCCCTGCCTCTCCAGAGAGGATGCTGCTTCTGTAAGGCTTTGCCTTATTGAAATCTCTCCTCTGAGCACACAGTTTTGCCCAGAAGTTAACAATAGTAGTAGAGAGAACAAGGGAAGAAGCTTGTGGCTTTTTTATTAAGTTTGTACTGTTTTTCCCTCTCATTATTTCCTGATGCAAATACAGCAGCGGGGAGAGAAGGAAAGGCAGACAGCAGTTCTCCAGTCACTGCCGGCTCATGTGAGGGTCGGCTCATGAAGATCCTCATGGCTAGACAGGTCCAAGCTCCCTTGTGGCCGTGTGTTCTGCGTACAGGGAACAGGGTGATTCCTGTCAAACCTCACTGCTTTCTTGGGGTGACCTCAGCTGGGTGTGGGTGGGGACAATGACAACCAAAACCTGGAGTGGGGTTCCAGCTCTGGAGCCCCATCTGGGAAAAGCTTTCTGTCCTCCACTCCTGTAGCACTTGGACCTTGTAGTTATCAACTCTGGGCATCTTGCCTTAATGGGTGTCACGGGTGGGATCTGTGGTAATAAAGCTTGTGACAGGATCCCGGTGTGAGGAGGCATCTGCACCTGTTGGGGGGTGGGGGGTGAGAGGAACGGGAGTCTCAGCCATTGTGGGACCAGCAGGGACTCTGGGTGACCCCTGCATGTGGGCCCACTTGGGGAGAGGGGAGCAGGTCCCTTACCAGTCACTGGGTATCGGCTACATCCCTCCCTCCTTCACAACCCTCACGCCATGGAGGCAAGTCCACAAAAACACTGTGGAAAACATTGTGGCTCTCGTTTCTGAAACATCCCAAGAAGGCAAATGCGTGCATACAGAAAGTAGATTCGTGGCAGCCTGTGGCCGGGCTGAGGGTAATGGAAAAGTTCTAAAATTAGATGGTGGTGATGACCGCCCAACTCTGTACATTTCCTGAAAACCACTGCAATGCATACTTAAAAACAGGTGAATTTGCTAGCCCTTAAATTCTACCTCAAAAACACCTTAAAGATGCTGCAGGAAGTAAGGGCAGAGGGACGCCAGCTCTGCCTTTCCCCAAATCACTCAGACCAGCATTTACAGAGGGACCGGTGTGCCCTGTGAAGGCAGAGCTGGAAAAAGGAAGAAACACAACAAAGAAGCATCGTCATGTTTCTCTCTGTAAATCTGTTCTCCACATAACATGTCTGGTTTTTTTTTTTTAATTGTAAGTGGGCTCCTGTCATTTCTCAGCTTAAACCGCACTCCCCCCCAAGACTTGCTTGTCATGCCAGTATCTGAATTCCCTTTACTGGGTCCCTGACTGGTCTCCTCCCAGTCCCCTCAGGTGCTCCTGCCAAACAGGTGGCCTCCCCGCAGCTCAACAAGCCAGGTGTGCTCCCTCAGCCTGGCAGTCCCTCCTCCCTGTGCCCACATGGCTCCCTCCTCCTTCATCCTTCATTGCCACCTGTGGGCCCTTCCCCTGGACCCTCTGTCTAAAACGTCAGCATCCACGCGCCCTGCACACATTCACTATCCCCCCTCCCACTTGTTTGTGCTTCTGGGCCATCGTTCTGTTTGTCTGTCTTCCTGCTCTAGAATCTGAGCTCCATGAGGACAGAGGCTTGTCTCTTGTATGCTGCATTTCCCAGATGCTTAGAATTACTACTGGCAGAGAGGAAGGGCTCCACGTATAGTTTCTGAAGAAATGAATAAATGAACGAATACGAATCCACTCTTCCTGCCCTTGTCACGGTCCTCGTTTCTTTCTTCCTTCCTCATTCCCTGCCCCCCCAACCCCTCCCCTGTCCACAGCTGCAGGGGTCTCCCCCTTATTTCCAGCATGCTCTTTTTACTGTGTGACATGACACCCCCAGGGACCGTGAACCTTGCTTCTAAGACACTGCCAATTTCTCCTGAGATTGAGAAGAAGGGAGGAAAGCAAATGGGATTGTAAACCCAAACACCCTACAGAAGGAAGGCGAAGGCTCTGGTGAGCCCGCAGGAGAGGAGAGACATTCTGGGAAGGGGTGCAATTCTCCTATAATAAAGTCCTGCAAGATCACGTCTCCCCGAGGACACAGCTCTGCCCTTTGACTGAAGTGAAATTTGTTGAGGCTGCTGCAGCCCTCCTTCTGTTCCAGGCTCAAAGGTGCTGGGGATCGTTGTCCAGCCAGTTCAGGGTTGTAGGGAAGCCCCCATGAGAGGCACACGCCTGTGCATGTGCACCTGTAGCTGAGGAAACCATCTCGGTTTCAAGCAGGAAGGTGTATTGTGTGTGTTGTGTGTGTCCTTGGGTTTAGGCTTGTCATGTGTGGCTGTTGCATGGTTATCTATTCATGAGCATGTGTGAGTCTGTGGGTGTGTACACGTGCACGTGTGAGTGTTTGTGTTTGACGCCGATTTTGATGTTAGTGTGCCTGGGTCTGACGGGTCTGGAAATCTAGAGACGGTTATGTGTCCGTGTGTGTCTGCGTTAAGATCTGGCCTTAGGCCACCCTCAGCTGAATTACTCACTCGTAAAAGGGACTGAGTGGCTTGTCTTCATTTCCTCACATCCCTGTCCTGGTATTAATAAGACCCATCCTTCACTTTTGTGCTGTTCTTTGCAGAGCACAGACTGCTTCTCCACACAATTTCTCATTTCATTCTGATAATCAGGAGCACGGGCAGATTACCTTCCTTCACAGATGAGAAATTCCCCTTCAACCTCTCTCTGTCCTCAAGGAAAGCAGTTTCCATCCTCCTCTCTTGGGCTCACTGCTGCTGATCCCCTCCTTCCCACCTCGTTGGGGCACCTGCCCCCATCACTTGTCCTCTGCACTCATCTGCAGCCATGCTTATGACTTCCTTCCGCTAGCCCTTTCCTCCTCGTGCCCAGCACACTTCCTGGTCTCCCCTTGAACTGACAGACTTCTTCCCAAGTCCCTTCTTTCCTTCCCGAGGCTCTCCTTTCCTTCCGCACCAAAGCCCTCACTTCTCATTGATTCCTGAATTCGACCCTAACACACTGGTAAGCTGCTCTTCCTAAAATCAATACCTGTTCATTGTCAAGCCCGACAGCCTCCTTATGGCTTTTGGGTTGTTGGAGGGGATGTTTGCATTGGGTGATACGGTCATGTCCCCCTTCCTTTTTGACATTCTTATCTCTTCATCCTTCTTCTGGGTTTTCCCTTTTTGCACCTAATCTTTCTATGGCTTTTGCTGGCCTTTTCAGAAACCCAGTGAATGGTTGAGTTCCTGCCTCTTCCCTCTGGACATAGTGTGGATGATGTCAGCTCTGCCTTTCCTTCCCTTTCCTTCCGGCTACCCTTGTTTGTGGTTGATTGTGATAACTCTCTCCCTCATTCATTGCTCCCTCCCGAATACAATTCGTGATACCCCCTCTAGAAATCTCTGTGGGATATCCAACAGCCCCTCAAGTCTACCTGTCTACAGTATGCAACACCTGTACCCAGAACTGCCGTTTTTGTCTTTTTGTTTTTCTCTTTGCCCACTATCTTGGCAGTGGCAACATCAGAAGTCATGAGGTCTTTGGGCGCCTGGGTGGCTCGGTCGCTTAGGCATCCGACTTTGGCCCAGGTCATGATCCCCCGCTTCATGGGTTCGAGCCCCGTGCTGGGTTCTGTGCTGACAGCTTGGAGTCTGCAGCCTGTTTCAGATTCTGTGTCTCCCTCTCTCTCTGCCCCTCCCCCACTCTCACTCTATCTCTCTGTCTTCCAAAAATAAATAAATATTAAAAAAAAAAGACATCATGCGATCATCAGACAGCTTCCCCTTTGCCCTGATGTTCCATTCTTCCCCACACCCTATCTCTTCTCCTTCTGTAAACAGCTCTTAGGTTGGTCGCATTTTTTTATCCCCACTGTTTCTGTTTTCTTTCCTTGAGGTTACAACCACAGCCTGGTGCATTCAAAGGCTTCACATGAGGGACTGACAGATACAAACACGCACAGTTAGGCATAAACATTTTTATACAACACATCTGTCTAGATATGCATAAAGTGTATGATTGTCAGTCACATCAGATGTATGGCTCCTACATGGTCCCTGTCACACAGAAACACATGGCTTCAAAGCATACCAACAAACCATTTAGCACAGACCTGATCAAAGTTAGACATGCAAGCAAGTATACATGTAGACATTTGTCAACAAATACAGTTAGATATACACATATATCACAAGGACAAAAGCGGACCTATTGACATAAAAGCTCGGTCATGGACAACAAGTATTTGTTGAGTTCTCCGCCATCGTAAGGCGAAAAGTTGGGTGACATAATATGTCCTGGCCCCAGCAATTCCTTAACACGCCCACCATGGAGGACTCCGGTGCACATGGAGACATCTCTAAAATCAGTCATTCCCACCTTCTACCCTGTTCCCTTCTACGTGCACTTTGCCATCTTGAGCTCAGAGCTTCCTGCTTCTTTTCTTAGGCATTTTTGACCCAAGGGCTGACATAGCTGTGCTTGTTGCTAAGCTCTGGGCTGCTTTGAGAGTTGGGGAAATGGACTGGCCACTTTAGGCTTGACTTGCTAATAATAAGCTAGAAGGACACCGGATGTGGGAATGGGGACTCAGGGGCCTGACCTCCTAAGTACTCATGAGAACGAAAATATCACCCATTCACAGACCTGCAAACTCAAATAAGGCCTTTATTACAAACAATGGAAAGTTTGTTATTGACGACACAGTGTGCTTTTTCATTACTTTAGACACATTTTCACATATATTCTCATAATGAACTAAAGCCTACGTTTGCTGTGTCACAGAGCCAAATCACCTATTCTTTATATTTGCATAGGACTTTAAATCTTTTAAGAGGGCTTTCTGAGACATTCTCTCATCTGAACCTCAAGATTCTTTTTATTGTAAATGAGATTCATATGTTGTACGTATTTTACATATTTTCTATTCTTTTGGTACTTCCTAGTAAACCAGCAGAATCTTCCCAGATGTTATATGTCAGTGTTCTGTGAATATAATCCACTGTGTTTTTCATTGTCTTATTATTGTCTATTTCATTTTCTCTTTTTCTAGCCTGTCTTTTGCTTGGTTAGGCCGGGTTATTTTGTTGGTGGTAGTTGGTTGGGTGGGTGGATTTGTTGTTGTTTTAACCCCTCTTACTTTTTCTCCATTACATATACACACTCTGGTTTTCTGTCTTTACCTGAATATTAATTATTTTGTCTTCCCAGAGACCAAACAGTTTTATTTGCACTCATGCATTGAGATTTTAAATATCATTCTTCCATGTTTGTATAAGAAGAGAAGATGCCCAATATTGCATTCTGTGTTTCCCTACACATTTTATCCTAGATATTCCCTCTACTAGCTAGGTAAATTGAACAAGCCCCGCCACCTCAATAAACTTAATATTCCTCATTGTTTGAGGAAGACCAAGATTTACTAGAGATATTAATTGCAAATATTAGAGTGAACACATGTAAAGTGCCCAGCATGTTGCCTAATGCACACTTAAGAGATTGTACGTAGTCTATGGTAGTGATTATGAGCACAGTCAAATGTGGTATTAGAGGTTAGAACATGGTCTTTGCTCCTACATTACTGGTAACCATCTAAGAGTGTCGTCTCTTGCTAGTGGACCCAAATTCAACCTTGTCTTGCAGTTGAATGTCTAAGTTGTTCGCCATGTTTACCCTTTATAAATAATGTCTGGTGAACACTTGCCTGCATATAGCTTTATTCTCCTTTTGAATTTAGCATTTGAATGTATTCCTAGGAGTGATATCACTGAGTGAAGGGGTATGAACATGTATAAGATTCCTGATAAATAAGTATTGCCCGGTTGTGTTCCACAAGAGAACCATCAGATTACACTGCCACCAAAATCTAGAGAAAGATCATAGAAGCTTTCTTAGCCTTAGCTGATCTTGTTTCCTGTTTGACTTTTCTTAGATAGATTTTTCTTTAAAACTACATACACACACACCACACACACACACACACACACACACACACGCAAATATACACATCGTTTTGTGGAGTGTGGATCAATGATGGTATTTAAATACCATTTGCCGCCTTTTGGTAGGAACTTGTCATCCAAAGTTCGAGACGATTTGGATGATATATAACATAACTTCAGCTAGTACTGGCATTGAATGAGATTGGTTTATATACTGAAAATGATGTTCCACTTTCAGTCCTCTGATCAGATCAAGGGGAAGGTCTCAGCTTGGTGCTAACAACGCTTTAATGCCCCACTACCCCCTTGCTTATTTTCCTTTTAGAAAGAGGAGCTGATTTCCCCCCTGAGATTCCAGTTCAAGCTGAATACCCTCATTTTTGTCTCCAGCGTGTTTATTTTCATGTGTTTCCTACTTCTTATGAAAAGCAACACCGGTCTTTATTTAAAATTATGACACAGCGTTTCCTAGTTTGCACACATGTATGTCATTGATAGTTAAATTACAGATAGGGCGGAAATCCTGACAGTGTTGTTCCAGTCATTGAAGTTGGGGGCGTAGTGCATGGGTGGTGCATTCCAACAGTTGGCCCACTAATATTAACAAATATTCCTTGACAAAATATGGACTAGGAGTCTCCATAATGCCTGGCGTAGTGTGGAATTTAGCAATTACCCCTTCTTCCTTATGCATTTATGAGTGCAAACACCTTGCAGTTGGCCATGAGGCCAGTAGCTTTTATATTCAGTGGGTTCTGGGGGTTCGTGACCAGGTACATAATCTCCTCACTTGGCAGATTAAGAACGGGAATATCCCAGCACTGAAGGATGTATAAATCAAGACTGGCATTGTGAATAGAACGATTCAGAAGATGGGATTAAAGAGCTTAATGGTAGTCATTGTGAATCACGATGTCAGCTTTAGTATGATTCTAACGATGTACTTGCTAACGCTAATGAGGTTTGATAGAATAAAATTAACAATGTCCAAACAGCCCTATGCTTTCGCAACAAAGGAACCATATCTCAAAGCAGAGTGATACATCCTTTCCGGGGGGCTATTTAGTCGATTGATTTTGGGTTTTTTCTCTTTTAGGATATATTTAAATTTGCAAGAACTTCTCCTGTCCCAAGACAAAAGAGGTCCATTGTGGTATCTCCCATTTTAATTCCAGAGAATCAGAGACAGCCTTTCCCAAGAGATGTTGGCAAGGTAAGTCATACAAAATACAAATGACGTGACAAAGGCAGATTTTAATAAGGAGGAAAGCATACACAGGGCAAGCTGACTGTGACCATCTTGGTGGCCTCCTGAAGTTGGCCTCTATTCCTCTATGACAGGAAACCAGATGGTTTTGCCAATAAAAGAATGACAAAAGCCATCAAACAAACAAAAAATGGAATTTATAAAAACATCAATAATAATACCTCTGAATATCATGCTTTGGAGAGCTATGTGTCATACAAGCATGCTAAAGTTGTGTCAGGAAGACGTCACTGGTTAATAGATTCATTGCTTTTAAGATAATGTCCAGGCAACCAGCCAGATTCTATCCTATACATGCCATACCATACCATACCAGTATAGCAGTATGATATGTGGCCTAATTTAGATCCTAATTTTCAAATGTGTAAGTCCAGTGGCACCCTGGGTCAGCTTTCTAAAAAGAACTAAGATCATACTAAGATCAAAAGAACTAAATTATACTAACCAGACCCAGAAAACACTGTCGCGTGAATCAGGGGAGTAACTTTTCCAGGAAGAAATGTTCATTGTTAAATGGGCAGAAATACTGGTGTTGCTTCATCAACACATTCTCTCCCTGTAGGAAAGTCAACATGGAGAATCAAACGTAAACCAGTTCATATTTTTGGGTCATCCTGGAATTTGAACAGTGGTGGTTAGTTCAGTGAATGACCTTAATGGCTGGATGCTATTGAACTATTTACTCATTCATTACATAAATAAGGAGCACTTGTTATATGCCAGACTTCAAGATTGGGACTGGGTGAATATTGGCGTGAACAGCAGAGAAGCCCCTAGTGTGATAGAGCTTTATTATAGTGGGGAGGCTATATTTCAATGAGGAAATAAACAAACAAGAAAATTGCAGAGGATAATAAATTCTGTGAGGAGCGGAAACAGCTCTTCAGGAAGAGAGTAAATGGCAAGGCCAGGGAGTAGAGGAACAGCAGTGTTCACGTACATGGCCGGGAAGGCTGGTCCGAGACCATGGTGTTTGAATGGAGACCGGAGGGGTGAGAAAAGGGTAGCCGCAGCAAGATCTGGGGAAGCCGCACTCTTAGCAGAGGGCACTGCACATGCAAAGGTCTAGAGGTGGAAAGGAACGAGGCGTATTTGAGGAGCAAAACATCTGGATGGCTGCAATGTGAGTGGGGAAGAGAGTGGAAAGAGCTAAAGTCAGAGAATCTGGACTGTCACAGTGGCTTCAGACACCATGGCAAGTGGGAATTTCATTGTATACACAGCAAGAGACTACTGGAGGTTCTCCCTGGGGTGTGTGTGTGTGTGTGCGTGTGTGTGCGCACACTGAAAGACCCTCTGGCTGCCTCATAGGGAATGATTTGTGGGAGCAGAGTGGTTACGAGCAGTGGGCACAGAAAGATCTGCCAAAGGGGGTGTTATATGGTGACCTGGACCAGAAGTGAAGGTAATTTGGACCGAAATCTATTTCTGTTGGAAATTAGAGGCATCAATAATCCAGTGTCCTGGTAATCACCATATTTGAGATTTGAAGCCACCACTGTGCCAAAGATGCCTTTCTTTAAGCAAAGCCTTGCCAAGGGTCCGGGACATGGGACAAAGGGGGGCAGAGCTGTTCCAAGTGGGCGATGGTGGGGTTTAGGAGCCCTGCCCTGTGGACAGCCCTAACCACTGCGATGGCCCTTGTGTCAGTGTCCCTGAAGCCAAGAGTGGCACTCACCAAGGACCAGATTCCTCAAGGCTGCAAGGCTCTGCCCCCAAACCATTTCAGAGACACCAGTTGCATCCTTGCTCTTTAGACGTTTACGTAAGTCTGGTGGTCTCAGCCCTCACTGTGCATCAGAGTTGCCTAGAGAAGTTAAGAGACACACGCCAGGCTCCGCCTCCCAAGATCCATTCAATTGGTCAGGAAGTGGGGACCACGCATCAGCAGTTTTCTTTTAAATCCCAGGCGATTCTGATGTGCAGCCAGGGTTGAGAACCCCTGAGCTACACCAGGCCTCCTTCCAGAGTAGCGATGGACCAACAATATCAGCACCACCTGGACGGCCGTGCAACAGCTGCTGGTTTCTCCATGCTCTTTATACCCTTAAAGGAACTTTTTCCCTCCGTGCATGCTTGGTTGTATCCATTCACCTTACCCTTTTCTTCATGTCTTATGCCTCACCGTCATCAGCCCCACACCAGGAGCTAACAAGGGATGCTCTGCTGAGCTCTGAGACAGTGTATAGGTATCTGCAGAGAGTTCTGGGGAGGTGGGGAGAAGGGAGACGCATCCTCCTCGCCCACTCAAACTCTCGGAGTCAGGCAACTCTAACTGCATAAATATCGCACATCAGACGAGTGTAGAATGCCATATGAAGAAGAGACTGTGGTTATGAACGCATAAGGACGCTGGCCTCACTTTGGTTTCCCCCAGAAGCTGACCCTGAGACAAGAATTCAAATGCAACTAGTTTAGGTAGGAGGTGAAGAGAATACTGGTAAGGGAGGGGAGTGGGGGGAATGGAAGTGATCCAGGGAAGGAAAACAGCCAACTGAAAGGTCTCTTTATCAAGGCAACTACCACTGTAGGTGACTGCAATGTAATCCCCAGGGGACATGCTAGGGAATGGTGGAAAGCACATTCCACGGGGGAGAAAGCTGGGGTATTTACAGACCAACCCCATCTGTCTTTGGTTGAGGATCTTTCACAAAGGCACAAACTCTCCAGCACATCCAGCCTTCCCTGTGTTCTGGGTGCCAGCATGACAGCTTTCTGAGGCCTGGGGGAGACAGTTGCAACCCTGCTGGTGTGCCCTGAAAAGGTGAGGTCCAAGGAAGGGGACAGGGCACGGATGGACTCCATTCCATCACCAAACTTGATACAAATGTGTTTGTTTGCAGGCCACATTTTCCCTGGCTCATCTTCTGCTCCCACCTCATTTTCTGAACTTTTTTCTGTCTCATGCCTTTGGAGAGCATTGTGCTTGCCTCTCTCCATGAATACCTACCCGCTGCATGTCCGGTGGGCAGATCTCTGAAATTCAACCCGATCCGCACCACTAAGCACACATTCTGCATCTGCATTTACAAAGCACCGTGCTAGGGGCTGGGGATCTAAGGACAAAAGGCAATAGACAGGATCCTTAATCTCACAGGATTATAGAGGAGTAGAAAAAAATCATCACAAACACATTATTTGTCCAATGCTGTGAAGTATAAGCACGTTTCACCCATCACCTTCAATTCTCATACAAGCAACCCCATGAGGGTCATCCTCTAGTGTGCAGGGTGAGAGTGAGCAGAGTCAGAGGGAGACGGTCACCTGTCCCAGGTCACACAGTCAGTGAGTAGCAGAAACAAATTCCAAGCCAACCCTTTGAGGTTTCAGTCTGTGCTCTTAACCCGCTAAGTGCAATCTGAGAATTCTCTTACATGGGATGAAATATCTTTGCTGACAGTTACTCTCTTTAAAACAACATTAAGGGGGCCTGGGGGTGGCTCAGTCGGTTAAGCGCCCGACTTCAGCTCAGGTCGTGATCTCGCGGTCCGTGAGTTCGAGCCCCGCGTCGGGCTCTGGGCTGATGGCTCAGAGCCTGGAGCCTGCTTCCGATTCTGTGTCGCCCTCTCTTTCTGACCCTCCCCCATGCATGCTCTGTCTTTGTCTCAAAAATAAATAAACGTTAAAAAAAAATAAAAAAAAAAACATTAAAATTAAATTTAATTATTTGAATTTGAAGTGCACCAAAGAAAAAAAGTAGGATGGATAGAGGGCTGGGTAATTGGATAGATATATGATAAAACAAATTTAGTAAAATGTTAATGGTAGAATTGGGTGGTGGGCATAAGGTCGATCACTGAAAATTTCTTTCAGCGTTTCCTCTGTTTGGAAATTTCCTAATACAATGTTGGAGGAAAATTAAGCTTAACTAAATACAACATTATCATAAAACACAAGAATTGGTGTGTTGACTCAAAAATAATTTTTTGTCTTTCACTTCAAGAGGATGGATGGAGACTAAGTACCTATTTCTTTTCTTCTTTTTTTTTTTGTGTGTGTGTCGTATTTTATCATAAATGCCTATTAAAGAAAGGAGACTCACACACTTCAGGGTAAAGACATCAAAAGCAAGGTGCTGCCGTGAATCCACTCTCTGGGGGAGATTTTTCTCAGTTGAGGCTGTGCCATGCAGAATTGTGTATTGACAGAAAGGCTTTGCAGGTAGCCCTGGGGGCTAGACAAAGTTTTGGTTTGATGCATTATTTACCTGCCAAATAATTAATTAGTCGGTAAGTGGCTAACTTATTGGAATTTGGAAACAGCTTTAACATCATCTCCCTCAGTGTTTCTGAAAAATGGCTTAAATACCCAGTTGCGAATATACTCCCTCAAACCTGTGACTTCCTTCCCGTTTTTGAGTTCTAGATCTGGGAGTGTGTGCCCTAAAGAGAAATGCATAGCTGCCACCAGGTGCTTTTTCCCTCCCCCTTCAAAGTGTGACTATTTCAAAATTTGAGCCATAAATAATTTCTTAGTTTTACCAACTTTCACTGATAAATATTTGATTGCCTCTTTGGAGATTTTTGAGTTCCTGGGCCTGATTGATTGAGAGCAGGAGACTTTAAATCTGTGGGGCAGCAAGGAGGTCTTTGGGAGACGTATTTTATTCTGTTTTATATTAAGTTTGAAAGACAAGTCATTTATGAAATGCTTATTAGAGATTCTAGTTTCATCACAAACCCTTTTCATCAAAACCAATGAAAGTACATTTTACTGAAAATCCTTTTTTTATATCCCCTATAAATTGGTAGAATGGGCCTTTAGAAGGACATCTTTAACCCAGGACAGGAGAAATATGTAATTGGACCGTGTGCTTTTCGTAAAGGGAATCAACATAGATCATTAGAGCAAATCATGAAAACCACTCAACCAGGACTCTGCTTTGATTGTGTCATGAATGCACATCATCCACAAGGGTAATTTATGGCAGTTCCTAAATATTGCTCAGAGTTCTGGGCATACCGTCTAGTAAGGATCTCCCCACATGCACGTAGTCTGTACCTCCCATTTATGCCCAGCTTTGCAAACAGGTGCCAAGGAACCGGTGGCTCAGGACTGAATTTGTTTTACTCCACGTAATAGCCATTTGCATCACTTTGAGAACACATGGGTGCCAGGCTGTGGGGCCACAAATCTGGTCCTAGATCCCCAGCACTGCTCGATCTCACCCTCCTACTAAAAACATAGACTTAGCCCTGTCCCATTGCCTGACTCGTCCTGTATCGTCACCATCAGCCCTCCACCCCTTTTCAAATCTACTGTTTCACAGTTTTTATTCAAGTCTGACTACATGCCTCCTCTCAGAAATTTACAGCAGTTTAATTTCTCTTTTTAAAAAAATTTTTTATACATTTATTTATTTGTTTTGAGAGAGTGATGGGGGTGTCAGAGGCACAGAGAGAGAGAGGGAGAGAGAGAGAATCCCAAGCAAGCTCCATGCCGTCAGCGCAGATCCCTACACAGGGCTCGAATTCACTCACTGTGAGATCATGACCTGAGCCGAAATTAAGAGTCTGACACTTAACTCACTGAGCTACCCAGGCGCCCCTAATTTCTCCTCTTAAAAAGAACCAGGAGTTTTACTCAATAACTAAAATTTACCACTGGCTAGTGTATAGGAGAGAAATTTGGGGGTGCCTGGGTGTCTCAGTCAGTCAAACCTCCAACTTTGGCTCAGGTCATGATCTCCCGTTTCACAGGTTCATGCCCCACATCAGGCTCTGTGCTGACAGCTCAGAGCCTGGAGCCTGCTTCAGATTCTATGTTTCCTTCTCTTTGTCCCTCCCCTGCTCCTACACTGTCTCTCTCTCTCTCTCTCAAAAATAAATAAACATGAAAAAAAGAGAGAAATTTGAATATAAAAGATCCAAGATGTCCAGAAACTCAATATTCAAAACTTCTTGCAGAGATGAATAGCATAATTTATTTCTACATGCAGCAACACCACTCATACATATGCCTTTACTATTTCCATGACTTAGAACTCTTTCCTCTTCCTGGGACACAGCCCCTTCATCCACACTCTCTGGGGGCTGACGCATTTACATTCAAGGCTTCGCTGTCCAGTGGAACATTTACATCCTTGCAGAAAATTCTGTCCACACTGTCCAGTATGGTAGCCTCTAACCAACCACATGTGGTTATTGAACACTTGATATGTGGCCAATGCAACTGAGGAACTGGAGTTTTAAATTTTATCTAATTTTAATGAATTTTAACTCAAAATTAAAAACTACTATTTGATTCAGTATTGGCATGAGAAATCTCCTTTTTCAACTGTAAATTTTAGTCTAAGTACAGGTCAAATACTTTTCATGAAAATATAATATCTAAATTGATATGTAAGTGTAATATAAACAGGTTTTCACAAGCATATTACCCCCACACACAAAGCATGAAAAATATCTCATTAATAATCCTTATATTCTTGTCATGTTGAAATCAAAACATTTTGGATATCTTGGTATGCTTAAAATTAATCTCATTTGTTTCTTTTTACTTTTTTTTTAATGTGGCTACCAGAGAATTTAAAATTATTTGTGTGGCTCACATTATATTTCTATTGATCACTGCTGGGCTAACGCCTGTTTCTGATGCAGTCTCTTCCTTGGGTTTTTTTGTTTGACCTCCTTTACACATTGTTTATACCTCCTTGCTCACACAGAACACATTCGAGAGAGCAATATAGTTTCTTTTGTATTTTTCTTATCTTTCTGTTAACTATAATTCATCAAGTGTAGCGATACAATCCACTGCCTAACACAAAGTAGGACTCAAATATTCTTTGACTTGAATTCTAGTTAGGTCTATGCCTGGTTGGATAAGGCATTCACTGGTTCCTGATTAAAGTGATCACAGCCCGGTTTGTTGTTAGAATGGAATTAATAGAGCGTTATATGATCAGTCTGGATATTTCTAGCAAATTTTAATTTTCCACAATGGCAGTGAGGATACCAGATAAATTGGTTGGTAGTCAACCATTATGTCAGGTCAAATCTGTATCTTTGGCAGATTGTGATAGATTGGATGTTGATGGATTGTGTGTGGGGGTTGGGGGTGTGGGGAGGGGAAAGAGAAGGAGAGAGAGAGAGAAGAAAGAAAGTGCTTGTATTTCCATATTTGCTCAGACGTACAGTATTTTAAACCCACTTAAATAAAGAACCTCAAAACTAACTTTATTCACAACTGAACAGAGTTAATTTTAACTTATTTCAACTAAGTCTAGTAAAAATATATATTCGCCATTAACAAGTGTTGCCCTCTTTCTGCAAAGTTTAATTAATGATAAAACATAATTGAGTTGTTTTGGTTGTTTGCCAAATACATATATATGCAAAAATGCCCTCCGTGATATACATCCAGCAAATAAAGGCATCCGAGCCTATGGAGGAAGCAATATTTTTAGTCCTGGGTTTATCACCCCTTCAGTTCTCAATGTGAAAGATTCCCAAGGCTTTATTGTTATGTACATTTGGCCTCAGACTGAATTTATATTTAATTATTCGTGAACATTAAAGGATCTGGCATTTCAGCTTGAATTAGCACCCTGGAGGCAGGAGAGTTGAAGATTTTCAAATCCAACTAGAATCTTCAACATCTAATGAATGTCAGCATCTAAGCCAAACCTGGGTGCCCTGCCTTGTTCTTACAACAACCCCACAAAGTGCTACACCCATTTCTCAGATGGGGAAACTGACATCAGAGAAAGGAGACAACTTGCCCAAGGTGACTCATTTAAAGAGCTGTAGCACGAATACCGGAATCTAGGAGTCTTGAGTACCCATCAACGATCTCTGTACCATAATGTGTGAATGTTGAGTCCCCCTGGGTCTCTGCTGTTTGCATAACATGCTCATGTGAATCGCCATCTGACTCTTGCACATACTCTCAGAGACCAGTGTTCTATCCCTATTGTACTGAGGAATCGAGGCTAGTGCATCATGCAAGACGGTTTCCTTGTGGTACAAACTGAGGTGTTGTGCAAGCTGGGTTCCTTCTGCCTTACCACCTGCCATGCACTGGGGGGTCTGGATAGATTTCAAAGCAGCACATGGTGTGGGCTAAGGAATAGGCTTTATTGGAGAAAGAGAACACGTAGAAGCCAGGGGTCAGCCAAAGGTGAGAATCACTGCTCCCCTTTCTCCATCATCCTGCAGAGAGCTATGCCAAGGCCTGGGCCGAGCTGAACATTGTCCAGCTTTGCCAGATGAGGCCCTCTGCTGACATCACTCTCCCTTCTTAAGCTACCTTGACTATAACCTTGTCAGTGGACAGACAGTCAAATTCTTGGGGTGCCTGAGCACAGGTACCCAGATTTATAGAGGTTATCTAAGATTCCAGACGCTCAAAGCCAGACGCCTTGGACAGTGATATGCTGGTTAACCAGCTCTTGGGTGTGAGGAAAGCCCTAATTAGTAACGTTTGCCACTTTCTTTGGCGTAAGTCTTCCCACAGTGACCAATTTCAAGCTACCAATGTTCAAACTTCTTAAATATTTAACAACTGACTTTGACCAAGAAGTAGGAGCTAGCTCCAACTTACCGCTAACCTTGGGACCTATGGAATGTGACACTGGATGGGCCAGCGAATGCCCTGGCCCAATGGGGATCTGTACTTGTGGAACCTCCAGCTTGGAGAGGTGGCTTCCCCATCTACCCATTTAGCCCTGAAGTTACCTGTTTCTTGTCCAGGGTGAGCACGAGGGGTCATTCTGGATAATTCTGCCCCTTGCAACCCATTAAGAACCTTGTCTAACACCATATCACTGGTGGAAAGGAGAAGCAGACCTTGAACCAGCACCCTTTCAGCTTTGCCCCACTTCTCCTCCTGTGCACAAAAAAACCAAGTCAGTTCCCTGAGGCTGACAAATTCTGTGACAGTTGTCCCAGTTCTACCTGGAAAATGAGGAAGGGAGAGATAACATCCTCTGTGAAGTGCGGAGAAATGAGGTTAACCTCACAGTTATTTGATGTGCATGTTTGTGCACTGAGTCAAGGCCGGAGGTCATGTCTTGGTTTAACAAGACCACGTGTTGACAAGCAGAAAACTGCTTTCTTCACCCGGCAAGGAAAGCCACCGTCTGGCTTCAGAGCACACTCTTTTTGTTGTTGTTGGTATGTTGCTAACAACCCTGTTCAAAGGAACCACAAGGAACAAAAATGAAAGCAGAAAAGGCTAACTTTGGTGTAATTAAGAGATATCACTGCTCCTTTTTCTCAGCGACGAGGCCATGGCTCAGTGGATAAGGGCGGCGAAGGAGCAGGGCCCAAGGCGCTGCGGGGAATGGACTGGCCCTTTTGTGGTCAAACTTGCAGTCCCAGGTTTTGAGGCAGAGCTGGATGGCAACAGAAACAGGCCAATCCATGGTTTTCTGAAAAGGGGGAGGGGATGGACGAAGAACTCACCTTTATTTCCTTTTCTAACTTGGAGCTCGCCCTAGCTTCCCAATGGGGTCCTAATGGAGAGACTTCAGTGTGGGGCTGGTCCTGCCTCCAATAGCAGGAATGGGGAAGGTCTTGGACACAAACGCCCTCTGGAGCAAGTTTAAATGGTCCCGCCTGTGGGTGTTTCATTGGAGATGCTGGTGTTTCGGATCAGTAGATGAAGAACAGACCCAGCTTAGGCCTTTGGGGAAGGCAAGTATTCCTCCTAAGCTGAAAAATTGAGGCTCGTGCATTCATTCATTCACTTAGCCATTCATTCAGAAATGTTTATCAAGTGACTACTCTGTGCCAGGCACTGTGCTGGCTGCTGCCCATGGATTCCCCTCTCATGGAACACACAACTGGAGGAGACACAGAGCTGTAAACATGCAGATGAGACGGTGACAGGGAGCAGTGGACATGTGGAGAACCTGAGAAGGCAGAGGACGCAGCTCCCAAGAGAACTCCCCTCGTGTCGCATACCAGCAGGCAAGGCGAAGTTGGGCCAGAAAGAGTTCTCCAGGCAGTGACAAGATCATAGGTGCAACATCTAGAACCCAGAGAGAGCATCCAGTACCTGGAGAGCGAAGAATCATTGAATGGAGCTGGGTCAACAAGGGCCCCTGACAAATAAATTTAGAGGAAGAATTAGGGGCTGGACAATGAAGAACCGTAAACACAACTCCAACTCCAGCGAGTTCACGCCTTATTCTGCAGATATCAGTTATAAATCGAGGAATGACATGACCAGATTGGCCTTTTAGGATGATAAATCAGCTTGTGGTGGGTCACACCTGGAGGCTGAGAAAACCAGAAGCGAGGTGTGTGTGTGTGTGTGTGTGTGTGTGTGTGTGTGTGCGCGCACGGATGGCGGCTGTAACAGCGGCCCAGGTGGGCGGTGCATGGCACCTGGGCCTGGAAGTGGCAGGGAGACCGGAGAGAAGATACCGAGGCAAGCGCTGGGCAGCCTTGGTGAGTGTTGGGTGGGGAGGGAAGGAGGTAGAGGAAAAGGAAGACCCCTCTTAGCTGGGAACATCGTGCCTCCATAGGATGCTGAAGAAGTCACCTGCACGGAGGGTTTAACTGTGGGTCAGTAGACTTTTCATAAAACTAAGGGGCCTGTTTTATCCCTCCTCCCTCAAGTTCACTCTTTACCAGGGCTGCTGTGCTTTCCTTCCGTGAAGCAAGGGGGAAGTTCTCCCAGAGGAGATAGATCTACCCGCACATTATACACAGGTGGACGGACAGGCTAGATGCTACGTGTGGAGCTGGGCTTCTAGGGAGTAGGTTCATTTTGTACCCGCAAGGCTCGTGGGCCACCAGACTCTCAGAAGCTCCTTCCCTATGTGTCCCCAGGTGTGAACACAAATCCTGCCTGATCTGTGCCTTGTGATTTCAGTTTAGTTATTCCTGGTTCTGGATTTGAAATCTTTTTTTTTCTTTTTTTTTTTTTTTTCTGCCAGCTCAGAAATGCACAACAGCTGTGTTCACTGTTGGCCTTCTAGCCTCGAATTCATTCTAAATACGTTCCTTCTTAGTAATTTCTTCTTTAAATGCTGATGTTGGCTATGCATTAGTATACACAATCCACAGGCTCTATGTTGCTCAATTTTTAGTTCGTTTATTTGACAACTTAAAATTCCTCACAAGTGGTGCTTTTATTTTGTTATTTGCATCTGGAAATCATTGCTAACATGCCATGGAGTAAATCTGGGGTTTTTTTCATAATTTTTTTCTTATTATAAGAATAATAGATGTTCATCAAAAACTTTAAAGAAAAAAACATATATTTAACAGTAACGATATAAGCATCTCCCAGGTCCCACCGCCACCTTCCCCATAGTTTGAGATAATCACTGCTGGCCCTCAGTCTTTAAAGTGCCTACAAATCTGTCAAAGCACAGCTGCCCAGGCCCCGTCCCATCAGACTGTGGCTTCCCTGGGTCCGGAGTGGGGAGTTAACCTTGGAGTTAACCATTCTAGCACGCACACCCCAGTTCTGCTGGTCCTCCCAATTCGAAAAGCTCTGTCCTAAACGTGCAATACCCACACAGGGCCATCCTGTACTCCCTGACTTTCCACTCCACTCCACTTTCCAACATCTCAGAAACGTCTTTCATGTCCTCAAAGGTCCTTCTTCAATGGCATTTTGTGTCTTCTTCTTTTTTTTTAAGTTTATTTTGAGAGAGAAAGAGAGAGTACAAGTGGGAGAGGGACAGAGAAAGAGAAACCCAAGCAGCATCTGCACTTCAGCACAAAGCCCCATGCAGGGCTCAAACCCACAAACCGTGAGATCATGACCGGAGCTGAAATTGGACACTTAACCAAATGAGCCACCCAGGCACCCCTTCAATGGCATTTTGAAATGCTGTGTGATGTGGTGTGCCATTGGTTCAGCCATTGTTAAATGCCCGAGGTTCTTAATGCAGGGTCCACAGATCCTGAGGGGGGCTGTGGATAGATCAGTTCCCTTGGTAATCCAAAGGATTTTTGGTTTTGCACTTGAAGTATTATCTGGGGAAAGATGCCACATGATTTACAAAAGGAGTCCATTAGACAACATGGTTAAAAACCTCTTAGACCATCCCCAGTGCATGGCATTTAGTGGTTTCCCTTGAACATCTCCTAGTTGTAAGTCATATTGCTATGATTACCACCATTCACAAATCTTTGCCTAGACAGGTATACATGCAAGCGTGTGTGTATGTATATATGTGTGTGTACATGTGTGTGTGTGTGTGTGCATGCGTGTGCATCAAATCAATGGTTACCTTATATGAAACTTGAAACCAACAGTCAAGAGCTGATGTAACAGCCTATCTCAGGAAACAACCCCCTGACTCACTCCTACCTGAGATAGGCTTGAATCCACGGTGTCCCTGCTCTGATGCATTCTCTGTCCGTCTCCTCTGTGGCCCTGCTTCCATCTGACAACACCAGCTTCTCCTCCCCACCCATCCTCACACTCCTCAGGTCTAGAACATCTTTGTTCTCATCATGCTGTGCAGCTATCATCTGGGACAATATATCCTCAGCCCTGCTGAGGATTAAAAATACGGCTAATAGGATATATATGTGCCATGCATGCTTGGGAATGTATGGAATACACTGGAAGCCTTCCAGTTCCACCTGTGGCTCCACCATCATTCTCACTCTCCTTCTCTTTCCCATCATTACAAATAGCCTCATTTGTGCTGCCCTCTCTCTGAGATTCTCCGCTGAGAATTGCCCTCTATCAGAAGGGTGCTGCTGGGCTCCACGCTCTGTGTGGTTCGATACTAAGTCCATGCAAAGGAGGTGTTTCCATGGCCTTTACAGAGGAGGAAACTCAATGACTTCTCTGATGCCTCAGAGTGCTGAAGCTGGGATTTTTAAAAGTCTTTACTGAAGTATGACATATAGACACGGAAGTACAAGATCATGAGTCTCCAGTACCATGATTCTGTTACAGACAGAATGCACCCATGACGTCAGCACTCCAACCACAAAATGGAACATTATCAGCCCCCAGAGCCCCCTTCACGTCACCTTCCAAGCACTCACTCCACATCCCCCCAGTGTAACCAGCCCTTCCCCTCTATCACCATGAGCTACTTTCACCATTTGGTACATAATATGAACAGAATCATACAGCATGTGTTTTGTGTCAGCTTTTTGTATTTTTTGCTCAGCATCACACTGGTGAGATCCATCTAAATTGTTAGGCACATTTGTAGAATCACAGATGTATAGTATCACGTTTTCTAAATACACCGCACGCTCTCATTTCTGCTGTTGAGAGGAACTTGGATCATTTCCAGTTCGGGACCATTACAAATAGTACTGTGATACTACCCTCATGCATGCCTTTAAGTGAACACACGTCCACATTTCTGTTGGTATATATCTAACCATGGGGTTATTGGGTCAGTTTTAGTAAATTCTGCCAGACGTTTGCCTAAGTGGGTTATATGGAAGCTGAAATTTAAACCCATTGTTCCGACTCTACAATGACTTGTGGGAGTAAGGTGAGAGGCATATTTCTTTTTCTGTTGTTCCTAAAGAAAAATATATCCAGTTTCTGTCCTACTTGGTAGTGATGGCCATCAATATCAACAATAGCAGGGGCCTGTGGAACGTTTTTGGATCACATTAGAACCTGTTGCCTTCACCGTCGAGAACTGGAGGAGGTCACTGGTTCTCCACCTGTGCTGATCCTCATGATATCAGGCCGTGTTACCAAAGACCCTTAGCACCACACTTTTCCCAGATACAGGAAGATTTGCTACACGGTAAACAATAAAGCATTCTGACCCACTGATGTACAGTTGTTGAGCAGACAGTACGCATATCCACCTTCATTTGACATCCCTGATGAAACACTAAGTGTTTGAAGTGTCCCCTAGTCCTTCCTAAGTGTCCTTGCTGAGTCAGAGAAATCCACCTTGAGGCTCTTGCTGCTCTCTGGTTATGTTTGTGTTTATTGATATTTTGATCTTCTCCCTCTCTCAATTCAGAGAGATCATAGACCATTAGAGTTGGCAGGAACTCTGGAGATGGCCCAAACCCTTCACTTTAGAGATAAGATGGAAAATTATTTGTCCAAAGTTAAAAGGCGGCAGAAGTCCTAATCTGCCCCTCATTCTGTTGCCCTTTTGCTTACACTGGGTCTTCTGAACCTTCATGGTCCTGGGGAAAACCTGAGCCCAGTCTGGAAACTTCCCAGGACCTTAGGAGTCTCAGCAAAGCACGCCATGATTAATGTCAGGTGTCCATGATCTCTAGGATCATTCAGCTGAGACTGACCTTGTCCCATATTTTTTTGCTGGTCTTAGCAGCATTCTTAGAGGGTGGTTCCAACCCTAAGGGTTCAGCTGATGGCCCCCATGTGCCCTCCCAGGGTCAGAACACATCACAGGACCAATCCATCCTTTGAACAGGAAAGACAAGGGTGAAAACTCCAGGAAGTGGGAATATATCAGTGCAAGATCCCACCTGGGTAACCCCTGTTTTGTTTGAAGAGAGAAACTTACAAAATCCAAACAGGCTAATTTGGAGAGCTTAATTTCTGCCCTGGTTGTTTGCTTGTGTTGTTCCCATTTTAGCCTCAACATCTAGCATGTCTTATACAGACTAGTCTTTCAATAAGTATGTGTTGAATGAATAAATAAATGAGTGAATGAATGAATGAATGAATGAGTGAAGGAGTGGCCAAAAAAAGGTCAATTCCAGTGGTCTCCCCACACTGGGTTAGCACTAAAGGACTCACCTTTACCTTTGCTTGTAGGCACCTATATATTCTTTTATATGCAGAACAAATGCCTTTAAGTTTGGGATTAAGAAAAATAATTTTTTCTTTTCTATATCAGTTACTATTAAGTGGATAAAATGATGACTTTGGTAGAAGAAAGAAGATATATGGGGAAAGTTTCAGAAATTTAAATGTTATATATGAACATATATTTATATATGTATTATATAATTTGTATTATGTAACATGTTATGTAAAGTACGTTTTGTGTTGTGAGGTGACACTTCCTGATTTTAGTTTTGTGGAAAGAATGGATCCTTGTAAGTGAATTGCACAGGTGACTGAAGCAAAACTGTTTTTGAAAAAGTGATCCACTTGGATGCCAGTATCTCTGTAATGTTTTATACAGTAGTTCCCTCTCTTAAAGTAAACTGAAGTTAACATGCCCATTTATTAATGGAAAGGTGGCTTTTATTATTATAACTGTAAAATGACATCGTGTTATACCTTCCGAAACCGGGGACACATGGAGAGATTATATGCTCCCTATGTTAAGTGGCTTCATTCTGCTGGGTATTTTCATGTGTGCTTTTTATTTTTTTATTTTTTAATGTTTATTTTTGAGAGAGAGAGAGAGAGAGAGAGAGAGATGGAACATGAGCAGGGGAGGGGCAGAGAGAGAGAGAGAGAGAGACACAGAATCTGAAGCAGGCTCCAGACTCTGAGCTGTCAGCACAGATCCTGATGCAGGGCTCGAACTCACAAACCATGATATCATGACCTGAGCCGAAGTCGGACGCTTAATTGACCTAGTCACCCACTCAGGCATGTGTGCTTTTTATACTTTCCTGATCTCTTTCTCCATCTCCAGACGCTCTTATCCGCCACTCCTCCTTCCTGACCCTCTGCCTGTTCTAATAAGATTAACTAGTCCTTGGAATTTGCTGCTTTCAAATCGCTGTCGGCTGGGAAATTAGTCTCCGTGCATATCCTAATCCTGTGATATAAACTCAGAAAAATGACATGAGACATTCTTGGATTTGGTGTCTGTTCTACCAGTGACCAGCTGTTTGACCTTTGGACAGGCCACTTGAACCATATGAGTTCTGTTTCTGATGTGAGACAAGGCTGGTAACACCTTCCATCCACGTTTGAGGAAAGACAAAATGAGACCACTCCGTTGGTCTCTGGCCACATAGTAAATGCTCCGTCAATGTGCCCCTCCTTTCATTCTCTCCCTTCCTGGCCAAAATCCACCTGCAAAGGTGTTAAGTGCTTGTGAAGCTCTCTCCAGAAGGAAGCAAAATAGGCTTGTACTTATGTAGTTGTTGAAGATATCTTTCATTCCTGTGGTTGACCCTTCCAAAGAATGAAAGTTGTCGTGTAAGTGTGCTATTTAATCAATATTACTGTACTAATAAAAGACGCTAACATGACTTAGCACTGTCCAGGCAGAATGTTAACAAAACAAAACAAAACAACCTTTTTTTAAAAAAAAAAAAAACTGGTAATCCACTCTACCCATCTGCCATTTTCTCTGTTCTAGTTGAATATATGAGAGCACATCTTCAGCAATAAATTCAAATATAAGCACCACGAGATCTGGTCTGTTCACAATTGCACTTTTGGGGCCTGGAACATCATAGATGCACCATAATTTTTTTGACTGAATAAATAATCTCTTTCCTGCAGATGTTGTATCATTTATGCTGTGCCCAGGTCCTGTCAAAGGAAAAAAAATGAAGGCAAAAAGAGAGACACTCACCCAGCCATTCGTCTATTTTTTTTCCCCCTCTGCTCAGGGGTAAATTTCCCTGAAAAATCACATCAGATCCCAGCTGTCAGAATGAGTTCATTAGCCGGGCTAGGGATTCTAGCTTCTGAGAGCCTCAGCTTCCACCCAGCCAGGTGTCTGCTTCAAGAACAGCGTTGTTTATGCAAAACGTTTGTAGAAATGACCTGCTTTCTGACAAAGAGCAGCTCCAGAATCTGCCTGCCCTGTGCTACGGGATGGTCAGTGTAGACGGAGGAGCGTGCAGGCAGCCAGAGACCAGCGGCAGGAACGTGATCCGGCCACTCTGGTATCGTGAGCTTGCCGTGCAGATGGTCCAGTTGCAGAAGGAGATGCTGTGGCTGTGTTCCTCCTTGCCCTTGCTGATGTAAGCATGGGGACATCGTATTCAATTTTTGGTCTCCATCCATATGCTGCTCCTCCAATGTATTTGTCCACATGAAGGGAGATGAAGCACAAAACAGTAGGACATCCAACTCTGCTTTAATTACAGTGATGAGCTGTTTGTCCCGGTGCCACGCTCTGCGATGCCGCCTTGTTCCCCTGACAAACTCAGAGCAGGGGTGACGCCGACTTCCCCGGCAGCCGCCAATCGCCATTCCCGGGCAGCAACCGTGTTTGGTTTGATATTTATTGTTTGAAAACCAAGGGCTATGACTCTGCCAAGCTTAATGAAAAGGGGAAAATCACTGGGGGCGGGTATGCAATTTTGAAGATGGGAGGTTTTGAACAAAGTCCTGATACTGACAGCATCCCTGGCACATGACAGATGACATTGTCATTCTCAGCAACAACAATGCGGTCATGGCTCTCACGCAGGTTTAATTGTCCAGCAGACACTAAGGGCCATGTCAAGACAGTTCAGCCAATGGGAATCAATACACCATTCAGGGTCCTTTTTGCCTTATGCTTTGCACTTCATTCATTCATCTTTTTCCCCGAAGAAATTGCTCTTCTGGAGGGCTTCTGCTTGCTCACATGGTATCTCCCTCGCACTGGTCTCTGTGGTCGCAGAGAGCAAAGACCTCACCTTACTCACCTGGGTTCTCTCGCTCCAGGCACAACACCCACACGCGACATAAGCTGTAACTATGGATTCAGTGGAATTAGAGAGACCAGGAGCCTGGTTACTCGTGGAGGCATAATTTTTTCGGGGACCAGAGAGATGATGACAGGCACAGGGGTGGGAGAATATGGACAGCAGCCTGTGGAATCTGAGCCCTTCATGATTGGTGGGCAGAACTTACCAGAAGAGTCAGGGCAGTGGCTGAAATCACGGGCCAGTGAGTTGGACTGCATGGCTTCATATCCCACCCTGCCACCCACCAGCCAGATGACTTTGGTCGGGATACATGACATCTCTATGACTCAGTTTCCATATATGCACAGTGAAGGTGATAATAATACCTGCCTCACAGGATTTTCCTGAGGGTTAAATAAGACAATCCTTGAGAGTATTCTGGCATGTAGAAAACTCTCAACCCATATTAGCTATTGTTGTATATTGTTATTATAAATACCTAATGCAGTTAATATCTTTGTACTTAGGACTTACCATGGGCAGGTGTGAATGTCTCTTTTGAAGACCCAGAGATGGATTTACCCTTATACCCCTAACATTATCCTCAAAGACACTATTTGGCTCATTTAAAAATTATTTACTCATTTTTAAAGACCACTTTAAGCTCTTTTTAGTACAAAAAGTAGTTTTATTCCTATTCTCATAAGAATGGCTTGAAAAATCTTATTACACTCATAATCTTAAATTAAGATAATTGAAATCTGCTGTTGGAAAGTGGACCCCAAATATATCAAAAATTAATTCAATTCAATTATAAATAACAAGAATCGACTGTACTTGAATGTGTGTGAAGTATAGAATCATAGTTAAACGTTTAAAGAATATGTCCTTATCTGGTTACTATGGTGACAGGTTACTCCAAGAATTCGTGGTTCTATGGTAACAATGGAACTATACTATTTCCTCTCCATATTGAAATATTCAGCAACTAATTTCCTGTAGCTTCATAATATGTCATGTTAATGACCTCAGAGGTGGAAACCAAGGTGGTGAGATCATCTCCATGCTCTACAATTATTCTATGAAACAAAGCAGGAAGAAAACATGTTTTTATACTCATTGGACTGGGAACTACAAGGGAGTTCTTAATGAGAAAGAGATAGCAATGACACTTCATGGGGAAGTGCTAAATTTAACTCAAGTGGTTACTATTACTTATTCATTGGGTCCAGAATAGATAGGATCACCACCATGAGACAATTATAGTTTCATATGGGTGAAGCCAGAAAGAATATGGTAGAATTCAATTCAATTTCACCAATTGTTAATGGAACCTATCATGTGCTGGGCACATATGAAGTAGGAATTGCCCCATAGCTATTCTTTGTCTGTTAAAATTTTTATAGTATTTGTGTGTGTGTGTGTACTACCAAGCATTCAGAACAGTAGGAATAATAAAGAAAGAAAACGTAACTGAGGTCTAAAAACCCTATCATCAGTATTAGTTTCTCCAAAGTTCCTCACAAAATCCTAGAGGTAACAAAGGATGTGAAGCAGAGGTGTGTTGGAGTCAGCTCATACCAGCTTGCACCAGTTGGTATGCATCTATCCCCAACTCTGTATTCAGTGATGTCACTTTAGTGGCTTGAAGTCATCCATGAAGGGAGTGTTTACACCATAGGAATTGGCAAACACTAGAAATCAGGTTCGTTCGTTGTTTCCTCCTTCCCTCCCTCCCTCCCTCCCTCCCTCCCTCCTTCCTTCCTTCCTTTCTTCCCTCCCTCCCTCCATCCCTCCTTTCTTCCCTCCCTTCCTCCCTCCCTCCTTCCTTCCTTCTCTCTCTCTCTCTCCCTCTTCCCTCTTCCTTCCTTCCTTCCTTCCTTCCTTCCTTCCTTCCTTCCCTCCTTTTCTTTTTTCTTTTCTTTTCTTTTCCTTTCTTTCTTTTGCTTTCTTCCTTTCTTTCTCCTTTTTGAGAGTTGACAGTTAAACATTTACCAGCACTCCACTCCACTCTCAAATAGTGACTTGCAATTATATCTTCATATTTCACAGACATCTCCCTCCTCTTTCTGTGTCTATTTCTCTCTCCCATACCCCCTCCACATACATACCCATGAGGTCAGTTTTGCCTCTGTAGATTAAAATTGAATAACAGCTGCTTGTGAGCTGATCTCTGCTTCTCTCACTCTGATTCAAGCCTCCAGTATCTCTTACCTAGACTTTGTGTACAGCCTCCTAATTGATCTCCTCGCGTCCACTATTCTTGCTCCTTTCAGGTCCAGTCTCCATACAGCAGCTAGAGTGATCATCTAAAATTGTAAATCGCTTAAGCAAGCAGGAGAAAAGAAATAAAAATGAAATCAAAGCTAAAATAAACTTAACTATAAACAGGAAAACAATAGAAAAATCAACAAAACTAAAAGATGCTTCTTTTAAACAATGAATGCAATTGTTAAGCCTCTAAAGATATAAATTACCAATATCATAAATCAAAGAAAGATCATCACTACTGATCACGCGGACATTAAAAAGATAACAAAGGAATACCGTTAGTATTGTGGCCTCCAAACTTGCTACCTTAGATGAAAAACCAATTCCCTGAAAGACATAAATTGTTTAAACTTATATAAGGAGAAGCAGATAACCTGAATAGCCCTAGACTTACTAAATACATTAAATCAATAATTGATAACCTGCCAAAAAAGGAAGCATCAAGTTCAGATGGTTTACTGATAAATTCTACTAAGCATTAGGCCCAGATGGTTTCACTGGTGAATTCTGCCAAACGTTTAAAGGAGAAGTAATGCTAATAACTCACAATCTCCTCCAGAATATAGAAGCAGAGAAAACACTTACTAACTCATTCTATGATACCAGCACCCACCACCCCAATAGTCAAACCTGATAAGGGCATTAGAAGAAAGGAAAACACAAACCAATATCTCTGTGAACATAGATGCAAAATTTCCCCAAATATTAGCAAATCAAATCCAACAATGTATACGTAGAATTATATTCATGTCCCAGTGGAATTTATTTCAAGTATGTAAAGCTGGTTCAACATTTGAAAATCAGTGCAATCTATTATATCAACAGGATGAAGAGAAAGATTCTAAAATTATGTCAATCTAGAATAAATATGACAGAATTCAATGCCAATTCATAATCAGCAAACTAGGAAGAGGATAGCTCTCTCAACTTGATAAAGAACGTCTACAAAAAACCTATAGGTAACGTCAAACCGACAGATGATAGACTGGATGCTTTCCCGTTAATATCAGGTAAAAGGCAAGGGTGTTACCTCTCACCACTCCTACCAAACATTGTGCTATAAATTCTAGATAATACAATGGAAAGAAAAAGTATACATATTGGAAAAGAAGAAATAAAACTGTCCTTATTTGCCAATGACATGATTACCTATGTAAAAATCCCCAAAGAGTCTACAAAATAGCTATTTGAGTATAGCAAGGCCATGAGGTATGAGATCAATGTACAAAAGTCAACTGATGGCCTATATGATTAGGTATAGTACTTAGTATAAATCTAACAATATGTATGCTGAAAGCTACAAATTGCTGATGAAAGAAATCAAAGAATATCTAAATAAATGAAAAGATGTCCCATGTTCATGATTTGTAAGACTCAATGTTGTTAAGAGGTCAGTTCTTCCCACTTGATTTATAGACTTAATGCAATCCTTACCAAAATCCTAACAAGACAGCTTGTAGATATCAACATACCGATTCTAAAATTTATATGGAAAGATAAAAGATTTGGAATAGCCAACACAACGTTTAAGGAGAAGAACAAAGTTGGAGGATTCACATTACCCAATTTCAAGACAGTATAAAGCTTGAATTAGGTAGTGTGAGTAATCAAGATAGTGTGGTAACCATAAAACTTGACACAGGATCCAAGGGTAGGATGCATAATGTGGCAAAAGAATCTAACAGAAAGGAGTAGAGGAAAAACTGATGACTTAAATAGTTTGGAAATGAGTGAAATCCCTCAGACTGAAAAGAAATGGAACTATATATAGCATTGAACTGTAGTTGGTAAAGTTCTTCCCTGTGAGGGTACAGGTTAACAATTCTGAAACTATAATATATGTGTACTGGAATTGAACAATTAAAGTATTTCAGTAGAGGATAGTGGGAGTCAGGTTTCTCACTGTTGGAGTGAGAGTCTACAGACAAGCAAAGGGGGGAAGCTAGACTGATCTATGTGTAAAGGAATAGTGTTGAAGACCACATTGAACCATGCTGGGTCTGATACTCTACTCTCGTCATCTTGAAATTCTTAATAATTTTTGAGCAAGGAGCCCTGCATTTTCATTTCCTACTGGGCCCCTACAATGATGTAGCCAATATTGCATTTAACAACCATTCTGTCAGCGTTGATGTTCCCTAGGACTCCATGTGTGGCTCCCTTCTTCTTCTCATTCTACTCTCTCTGTGGTCACTCTCACCCATTTTCATGACTTCACCTTAGCCTAGGACCTTGACAACTGGTACGTCGATAGCTTTACTCACCTGAGTTCTACTGATCTCCAGACTTGAATTTCCAACTCCTTGATTCACGTCTCCAGATCTCTTAAACTTACCATATCTACAAAAGAGTTCATTATTTATTTTCCTTAGTCTCTAAAACTGCTACTTTTGCAGCATATATAATATACATAAAAATCCTGAATCAAGAAAATAAAAAAAGGGCACTTGGGTGGCTCAGTCAGTTAAGCATCTTTTGGTTTTTGCTCAGGTCATGATCTCATGGTTTGTGAGTTCAAGCCCCACATCAGACTCCATGCTGACAATGCAGAGCCTGCCTCTGGGATTCTCTCTCTCTCTCCCTCTGTCTCTCTCTCTCTCTCTCTCTCTCTCTCTCTGCTCCTCCTCCCTTCACTCTCTTTGTCTCTCTCTCAAAAATAATAAATAAACTTAAACCAAAATTTAAAAAACAAATCTCAGAATCACCTTGGAAACTTTTCTCTCCCTTACCCCCATTCAACTATAATCTAAGGCTTGCTAGTTTCATCTAAAAATTCCTCTGCATCAGTTCATATTCTCTGTCTTCACTGTACTCCATTATCTCCCCTCCAGGACACAATAGGAGAAACCTTCTGCCTCCTGTACTTCTCTGTCCTGATCCAACTAATGTCAAAATTCCCTCCAGAATAATTTTACTAAAACTCATGTCAGATACCAATCTCCTGCTTACCATCCTCAGCGGTCTGACACTGAGTATGGGTAAAGTTTAAACTCTTCAGTGGCTTAGCAGGCTCTCAGTCTCACCTGGGCACCCTACCTTCCTGCCACCTTGATTTCTAGCCTCCCCACCCCATCTTTCCTGGGTATGATACTACAATTCCGTATGTACTCTCCACCTGGGATGCTGCCACACATTCAACGTACTCTCTCTACCTGGACTGTCTGTGTCCCCCTTCTGTACTAGGCTTCACTGAAGCTTCTTGTGCCCACTGGAGCTTCTTATCATCCAACTTTTGTTCTCCTCTAACCCATTCTCCACCCAGAAGCCAGATGGAGCTCTCCACACCATAGATCTTGTTCTTTCACTCCCTTCTTCAAATCATTCAAGTGGATCTCTGCTTCCCACAGAGGAAAGTCCCAAAGCTTAATAGGCTTATAAAGCCCTATAGGAAATTAATAGTCCTGTCAGGATATGGACACATAATTGAATAACAGTGATACAACGTGCTTCGTGACAAAGGTGTGATCCACGAGCCAACTGCTTCGACAAAGTTTTCCAGAGTGTACCCTCCCCCAAATAATGAATTCAAGTTGTTGGAATTCTCCTTGTCCCTCATTATGACTTCCTTGCCATCATTCTCCTCTGAGTCACTCTATCACTGGTCCCTCCTGCAGTGCACACACCCATATAACGTGCAGCTATAGGGTTATGGCCATCATTGCCTAAATGTGGAAACTGATTTTTTTTTACGTAGCACATGTAAAATAAAGTGGAATTTGGACAAGAAATTCCAAGGAATATTTTCTAAGAGGAGTTGATAAGTTGCAAGGAAGCAGTCGCTTTTTTCCAGAATAGCCTTGGAAAAATAAAAGCTCAAACTACTTAGTCTAACGAAAATAAAATCAGTAAGAAGCTTTTTGCAAAACAAGCAAACAGAAAAAGATTTGTGGTTCATTGACATAGCCATTGACATTTGGGAACCCTATCCTTTCTAAATAAAACTAGCCAAAAAAAAAAAAAAAAAGAGGTTTAGTCTCTTTGTAAATGTGCATGAGGAATATCATTTATGATTAAACTGTTATGAGGAATATACTCATAACTGCAGGAAATTCTTACCACATCTTTCTAAAATTACTATTTGATATTTTATATGCCAAAAATGACTTTGTGAAATAGTGTTCTCTTGGAAACCACCTAATGGCCTACATAAGGAAGTCATTAAATAAGTCATAAATGGAGTAGATATGATGGACAATTATGCAGTCATTAAGATTCGTGTTCTTAAAGAACTTTCCCTTTTTAAGGAAAATGCACAAAAATATTATTTGGGGAAAATACAGGTTACAAAACAGTATTATACTATTGTTCCAGTTTTATTTAAAAATTATGTCTATACAGCAAAATGTTACTAGTAGGATATCAAATAGGCTGGTATTTAAAGGAGATTCCTTTTAAATCTTCGAACATTTTGTATTAAATCAAATTCTCCATAATGATCATGTATTGTTTTAAACGTGGCTGTTTAATTGATGGTCCATTCTGAGACACTTTTGAGAAAGAATGAAGGATCTCTAGTAACAGCGTCACCAGGACCACAGACAAAACTGGACTATTTTGTACAAACACGATACATGTTTGGTTGGTTGAACTGTTCCCCAAAATCCATACACGTTGGAGCCCTAATCCCTAGTACTTGAAAATGTGAAGGTCACCGCAGATGTGATTAATTAGGAAGGGGCCATACTGGAATGGGGTGGGCCCCTAGCCAATATAACCAATTTTCTTATAAAAAGGAGAAATTTGGACATATACACACAAGAAGAATGACATATGAATGTGGAGGCAGAGGTTGGGATGGTGCATCTACAAGCCAAGGAGCACCAGTGATTGCCAGGAAACCACAAGAGTTTACTGGGGAGGCATGGAGCAGAAACTCCCTCAGAGTCTCAGAAGGAACCAAGCTTGCCATCGCTTTGATCTAGGACTTCTGATTTGCAACAGGGAAGGCAGAGAAAATGAAGTTTCACTGAGTAAAAGGAATTTGTTCACTGAACTAGTATTGTGCAAAATTGTTTTATCACTCAAAAATATTTGCTTCTCCTCTGTGTCTGGCCCCTCCTGGGAAGCCCTGCCCTGGTGAGATCAGGCTTGAACATGTGACTTGCTTCAGGAAATGAAGTATGAGTGGAAGTCACATGTGCCACTTAAAAGTGGGAGCTTGAAAGGCCATGCTATGGTTCGGCCATCTTTGCCCTTGGCCTTGAGACCAGAATATCCTGAAGAGGAGATGCTTCTTTAGCCTGGACCCTAAAATGAAGAAAACCCAGAGCCAGGTTGTAACTGACCCGCAATATACCTGTAACATGAGATAGAAATAGATCTGAGCCAATGTGATTCACTAAAATGATGACATCATGTGTTGCCCTGGCACAATTTAGCATAAGCTGACTAATAAAACATTTGCTAAGCAGCTATCACATAGGTGCTGGGGACAAAGTAATAAATTATACACAGATTCTGCCCTCCAGGAGCTGACATTACATGGTATATCCTTTGCCTTTAAAATACGAAGATTTTTGGCCCCAGGTGTGTTCTACTTTTTTTTTTTTTTGTAACACCTGCAAGTAAATGTTAAACCATGTTATTCTGATAGATTTTTTAGAGAAAAAAAAAATTTTGAAGTGCTCTCATATTCAAAGTCGTTCGTGGAATCTTGAACTACATGTACAGATATAAAGTTTGCCAATTAAAATTTTATGGTTTAGGGAAAGAAACTCCTGTGAAAAATAAACCTAAGCTAATTATTCCATTATTTAATTCTCATTTGGAAAATGAGATATTCAGACACTATTAAAAGTTACATTAAGGGATAAAAACCACTTCTGTGGAAACCGTCAAATTTATTTCATTTGCTGTTAAAGAATATTAATTTCAAGGAGCAAGCTTTGAAAGCAACCAAATAAGTTGTCAAAGGCAAGTAATCCCTCCCTGAGGAATGTTTGAAGGCTACAGATTATATAAGGGGCGTCATGTGTCAAGTGCAGGTCGGGGTGGAGGCAGAAGGGTCATGTTCTAAAGTCAGCCTTCTAAAGCAAAAATTGCATGGTGTCAAAATTACCCTTGAAAGTCCCTTACATGGCACTTAAATTGCCCAGACCTGGGCCTTTAGAAGTTCAAAAGCAAAGAATTAATGTCTTCTGTGTCTCTGGAGCAATGAAATCCAAGGTCTAACTTGAAAGGGGCAAAAGACAATGGGGAAAACAAAGGGTCTTCCTCTCATGGTCTTCTGTTCTTTCTCCAAGCGCTTCTCCCTCAAGCCCCTCTCTCCTCTCCTTGTTCCCCTAAATACTTGCACACCAATGAAGTCAAATGAGTGACATGTGCACATTAAGCAACCCCAGTCTTTAGTTTCATTTAAAAACGTAAAAGGAAATGTATTGGGAGCCCATTATCTATGCTATCCTGGGTGAGATGCTGAGGAGAGAAAGGGAAAAACAAAAAAAAAACAAAAAAACTGCACCAAGATGAAAAAGAAACACAAAGGAGCAGGCAAGAGTGAAATCCAACCAGATACTATGAAAGCAAGAACCTGGCCCAATCTAGGTGCCAGTAACATGGCAACACAGTTAAACAGACAAGGAAAGCTTTATGTAAGACTACTGCACTGGAGTCTTAAAGTTAACCCTGCTTAAACAAAAGGCAGGAGGCGTTTGAAGCCCCAGGGTGAGCTAGTGGAAAAATACCAAAGGACATTAAGGGGTAGCATGACCAATGTGCTTGGGCCCCGAGAGACAGGGGCACTATCTCCTTCAGTGATTACCCATCAGAGGAATGGTTTGCAGGTCCTCGAGAAGGACATCTCTGGGTGGTGAAACTGGCAGAAACTGGAAGGTGATTTACACTTGAAAGGGCAGAGAAAGAATTACAACTGCAAGTTTTCTAAGGTAAATTCTTTAAGAAAAGGGGGTGAGGGACCTATGGTTAGGAAGAAACCTGTCTAAAGTTTAATCAAGCCAAGGGGGAATGTTAAGGCTATCCGAGATAAGCACAGATGCTATGAACTGAAGTTCTCAAATCTTGACCGCACTTCAGGATTGTCTGAGCTTTAAAAAATCTCAATGTCGAAGACATATCCCAGATACACTGCAAAACCAATGACATGCAAATCTCTGGGGAGGACTCAGGCATCAATATGGCTTAAAGCTTCCCAGATGAGTCAAGGTGCAGCCAAGGTTGAGAACCGGGGCTACAGGTGCAAAGAAGAGCGTCTGATATGAGTCTGAAGTCTGGGTGGGAACTATCCAAGGGAGAAAAACATTCTAGATGAAAGGAACTGCAGTAGCAAAGGTCCTTCAGTAGGAAGAAAGTGGTTTTGTTTGTGCCTTGAATGTAGTGTTGTTATAAATTAAACAATGACCAAGCTCCTTGAGTTGAATCAATACACAGTCATAATATATCGGCTCACTTAGACATGTCAACACCTTTTTCTCTCTCTTTGTTAAGGGTCACTGATTCTTTAAAAGCATGAGGAGTAACGGATTCTATCTGATGATGATTCATTCCATAGTTCCAACATACATCTATCCCTAACTGAGGTCCTGAAAGCATCTTCCTTTCAAAGGTCTAATCCTAGCATTGTGCCTCATACGTGGCACTCTAAAATACACACTGATCTACAAAAGTGACATGTCCTCAGAAGGTACAAGCCATTTCCTTTAGGAAAGTGTTTGCCTGTGTGTCCAAGCTGAAAAAGGGTGCACTCATAAGCTGAAGAAAATTGATCTTGTTGTGGTTGTTGCACAAAGGCTGATGTTTTCAAAGACTTCAGATAAAAGGCTCCACAGGCAGCTAACAAGCTCTTAATAGGTCTAGATCAAGGTTTACTCACCTGCTTCCAGGACTTGACTTTGGTGTCTTGATGACAAGAAACCAGGATTTGACAGCGTTCATTTTTGTTACCTCCTTCCATAAATTCTATGCTACTTTATTCCTTATTCATTCAGCACCGATGTTTTCATGGCCATAATACATTTATACGAATTCTGAAGCTTACCATCAAATAATAGATAGGCACGTCTGTCTAATCTGGAAGGCAACAGAACCTCTAATTCTGATACTACAGACGAAATTGAAGCCTGCTTTTTATCCCCACAGTGCTCTTCAAAGGAACAGTTTTTCTAAAATTCAAACAAGGGTGTCTCAGTTAATAAGATGGCATTTTCCTTTTCTTTTTCTTATCATCTGTCCAAATCAAGGGCAGTGGATGCCAGACTCCAATGACGTCAGGCTACTGTGGCTCCTTCAAAATGCTACTCTCAATCAGGTTTCTTATTATCCGATCCCGATTCCATACATAGTCACGGAAATTGACTTTTTAGATTAATCAGAGTCATTTTTATTGCTTTTTAATAGCTAATTGCCACACAGTCCATCTTGTTAGCAGTATTGTGATTCAGATCAACCTTTGAGATGAGTACAGATAACAGACTGGCATTATCAGTTGGGTGTTCTCCTGGGATGATCACCAGCCACATCAGGAACCATGTGTGGACTCATTGGGTAGGGTGTGGGTGGTATATGAGATATTAAGGATGCTGCAATTTGGTATCACTTCCTATTTTGGATGAGTCAGAGAGATTTTGGAAACATCTTCAAGGCTAACCCGATTTACATTATAGTTACGTTTTAATTGCATTTTAAAGCCTCAATGCAGTTGATTGTGAAAACCGTCACACCATTTTTAAGAGAACTGGAGTTTTCTTTTTATGGAAATGCAAAAGGACCCCTCAGGATAACATCATGTTACCTAAGCAGTGAAAGAGAGATATCTGCTCTCAGTGTTCCCTCAGATTCTTCTAGAAAAGTTTACCAGGGGTCCCCACTCAACACATGCAGTGGACTCATTTCACCTGCAATGTACCTTTTGGTCTTTTCATTCTTCCATTGGATCATATAGTGATAGAGTTTCAGGCATGGAGCTAGGTGAGTTCTGGGAATGTGATAAAACAGAGATCCTCCCCTTATCCTGGGAGTTGGTGGTCTCTTGGGGAACACAAAGAGGCAATCCCAAGCCTCCACCTATCTCGTCTTGTTATTCTTGGCTTTTATCTTCTTCACCAGGACCTCTGGATGCTTCCTTCACTACTTGTTGGAGAGTTTCTTCTCATAGGGCTTTGCTGGATGTCCTTTTTGCCCTGGAATAATCGAATACTGACTTGCTGGGGTTTCTTCTCTTCTGGCTTCTATCTCTACTTTGCTCACCCCTCTTGGATCACACTATTTATTCACAGGGCCTTCATTACTACAGAGGCATCAATAATTCACAAGTCTAAATTCTGTCCCTCCCCTCTCACTTGAACCCCAGACCTGCTTCACTCTCAACCCCCAGGTAGCCAGAGACCTTGAACTTAACATGTTCCAGTTTGATCCTTCCTCTTCCTTTCCATGTCTTGTAGTTTATCTTTCTCTGTCTTGGTAAAATCTCCCATTTGCCCAAAGTAGAGGACTGAAAATAATCTGGCTTTTAAAAATACCCTGGAAAAAAATAGACCATTCATCAGTTTGCTGATTCTATATCTCTAAACAACACTGTGAATTTCTGTGACTCTAGTTGAGTTAAATTTACTCCTAGCTTTTTAAAATAAAGCCAATGAAAGACTGAGAAGATTATTACAAAGGCTGCTTTCTGGCGAAGTTGCTGAATCAACAGCTTTATTTTAGTCAAATCACATTTTCATATTTCAAAAATACTTTCTGGACAATTAATGAGTCCCGTGGGGTCAGTACTGTGAGGTTTATGATTTTGTAATGATGATCTAAGGTCTGTGTGAAAAAGGTAATCAGGTTCATTGGAGAATCAAACCGGTCAAAAGTAGACACTGACGTCTGAGTCTGAATCTCTCCCATGAATTTTTTAGCAGGTGTTAAAATAAGACATATAAAAAAAGAACCTTTGGAAAATAAGAAACCTAGACTTTTCAAGTGCTGGGACATGGTGGTCACTTTTAAAAGGGATATAACTTTAATTTCTCATTTGAATATGCATGACACTGATTTAACCAACTCAGTAATAACATGATCTACCAAGCAGGTGAAATTGCATCAAGTTGGGCTGGACCAGTTTTAAGGTTCTTACATAAAGCATGTTAGCACATGATCTTAGATATGTCATGATTTAAGTTATGAACTCTGTAAGAAAGCTATATATAAAAAAAGTTTGATTAGTGTGGTTTTCAAGCAGGTTACAATTAGGATTATGGTTGTCATAGGGACAGGTCCATGACAATGGAAGTGAAGCATGACAGCTTTGCTTTATCAGAATAGTAATTCTTCATTTTTGTGAATGTCAGCAAATGAATTTGACCCACCACATGTGGACTTGGATCAAAGGGCACATTTAGCATATGGTCAATGTGGCACTTAAGTGGCCTTTCAAAAGGCCAAGTCCACAGTGATAACCACCACAATAATCCTGTAAACCTATCCAGCTGCCTTCAATGATGTGACTTATGATTGGAAGGGGAAAAAAAGAAGGGTGATATTTTATAAATATCAATTTTCAAAAAATCTCTGATCTGTTGGCATTAACTGATGAGCTCAGAGATGCTTGGAAACCTCCCTGCCTGCACAACAACTGTAACCATGGCAACCTGCGTTTTAAAGGATGTTGAAGATGTTTTTAAACATAAGGTGAGAAAAACAGTCTTACACAAATGTTTGCCTGAGACTTCGTGTCTAATTCCACCAGTACACTTGCTGTTCCTTTACGGGGACTTGATGCAATGCTAGAAGATTTCCCGTTGGAGGAAAACCTGGCCCACCCAGGGCAGTCACAAATCTGGAGACCACTGCATTGCTACAAGAGAGAGATTTGCCTGGGTACCAAGACTCAGTTTGGATACGCCTAGGCTTCCCATACATTAAGCATGAAGTAGATTGGCAACTCATTCTTCAAGCTTTTTAATTTTTGATGCTATTTGTTCCATGTGATTTTTAAAAAGTTTAATTGGACTGCCATATATTTTAGAACAAATTAATTAAGAAAGACCTCAGATTTCCAAGGCAATGTGCTAATAGCTCTGTAGAGTACTGGATCTGAGTAGACGATAGAGAACAATTGTGCAGTGTTCAGTATTTGAACATTAAATTTCAATACTGAATAAATCATCAAATGAATAATAATACTTTCTTACTAGTCATATTTTATTGTAGTTTTTTTAAAGTTTATTTATTATCTTTGAGAGAGAGCGTGTGCACAAGCAGGGGAGGGGCAGAGAGAGAGGGAGACAGTGTCCAAAGCAGGCTCTGTGCTGACAGCTCAGAGCCTGACATGGGGCTCGAACCCACGAACTGTGAGATCATGGCCTAAGCTGAAGGTGGACACTCAACCCACTGAGCCACCCAGGTGCCCCTTTATTTCAGTTTTTAAACAATTATGATTCTATTTGAACAGGGCATAGAATGGGAGCATTTTGAGGAGGCAGATTATAATCAAAGATTCCTATTAACCATTTGGAGCTAGAATAGTTTTTAACAATTTATTTGGAGCTAGAATAGTCTTGGAGCTAGAATCATATTTAGTCCAAACAAACACAGATACTAAAAAGACATTATGGCCTTTTCATTCTTGCTCCTGCTTATTCACACCTCATGTCTTGGCAAACCACCAACTTTTTTCTCCCCACCTTGACTCTGCATGGGTTTGCATATTTATAGAGTTAAAAGGGTTGCCCACCATGGTTCTCTTTCTTATCCACACTCTTTGTTTCTTACCCATCCATCTCTGTCACTCTCAGAATATAGCTCTCCCCAACTAATTACGTTAATCAACAACAAACAGCAACTCTAAAAATTCACCAACATGGGAGTTTCATAAGCCTGAGACACTATGTCAAATAATTCATCATGGCTGTTTGAGGACACTGCGACTCAAAATAAGGTAGCAATTGCACCAGAGAACAAAGTGGTCACTATTAGTATGACTTTCTTCTATATTTAGGAATTCCTGTTTTGCCATCAACATTGTTTCTGTATACATTGTGTTCTATCAATACAAATTTCTCTCTCCACTTTCCTGGCTCTAATTTAAAAGTTAAGTAAAGCCAGACAGCTTTCTTTTTGCTCAGGGATTAGGTCTGTTTTACAAGGAATTAAAGGAAAATAGAACAAACATTGGTTAAATATGAACTACATCTCAGATATGACATTACATATAATCTTGGTACTTCCTTACCCATTGTACAGTCAAGTCCCAAACTCCACGTTACACACAATAAATAACACACACAGCATTCCACGTGTTCCATACATGAGGTCCAGGAGGTCCAGGCACTGTTGTCATCAACATCGTCATCATCTCCTGCGTCATCCCCATAATCATGCTTTTTTTTACATGGTTTCAATTAATCCTTCCAACAAAATGCCAGCCCACTTTATTGTATACATTTTACAGATAAAAAAACTAAATTTCAGGGCCACCGGGTGGTTTGCTCAAGAATACATAGCAAGTAGGGGAGCCTGGGTGGCTCAGTCAGTTGGGCGTCTGACTTCAGCTCAGGTCATGATCTCGCCGTCCGTGAGTTCGAGCCCCGCATTGGGCTCTGTGCTGACGGCTCAGAGCCTGGAGCCTGTTTCAGATTCTGTGTCTCCCTCTCTCTCTGACCTTCCCCTGTTCATACTCTGTCTCTCTCTGTCTCAAAAATGAATAAACGTTAAACAAAATTTAAAAAAAAGAATATATAGCAAGTAAATGATAGAGGTAGAAATTGAATCTGTCTTTTTTTAGTGCAAAACCTCAGCATTAGAGGTTGGACAAGGCATGATATTGAAGGGGCACCCTGAGTATGAAGTCAGAGCTGGTGTCCATGGGGAAATAAGAAATAATGGTTCTCAAACTTCAGGTTGCCTAAGCATCATTAGGTGTGAGCTTGTAAAAATAAATATTGCAAGTCTACCACCTGCCCACCCTGACACACACACACACACACACACACACACAGATTCTGATTCAGTAGGTCTGAGATGAGTCAGAAATCTACATTTTTTAAATGTTTATTTATTTCTGAGACAGAGACAGAGCATGAGTGGGGGAGGGGCAGAGAGAGAGGGAGACACAGAATCAGAAGCAGGCTCCAGGCTCTGAGCTGTCAGCACAGAGCCGGATGTGGGGCTTGAACTCAGGAGCTGTGAGATCATGACCTGAGCCGAAGTCGGTCACTCAACTGACTGAGCCACCCAGGCACCCCAGAAACCTACATTTTTGATAAATTCCTCAGTTGATTCCCAAGAAGGTGGCCTTTGGACCACGCTTTGAGAAATGATATGATAGATGAATGGGAGCCCTTTGAGAGACCTGAATCTCTAACTTAAGAAGCTAGATGGGACAACTTGAGGGTTCAGCACACTCACCTGTATAGAGAAACCTCTGTTTTCTTTAATATCCGATTTCCATTTGGTACAGACTAGAGCTCTTCCCTCTGAGGCACACATCTTATTACCCATCATGTGATCAAGCCCTGCACCTCAATTAACATATAATAAAAATAACAAAATATGCTAATCATTAACCACCTGTTGAGTGCAAGGCTCCAAGCTAGAAGCTCATCACTTTGTTGTCCTTGCCAACACCACTGTAGCAGAAGCACTGATGTTCACCCATATCCAACCCTTGTCTTCTTCCCAGACACACAGAAATACCCTATTTTCCAATCCCTTTGTAGTCTGATGGAGTGATTTGGCAAGTTCTGGCCTAAGCGTGCTATTTTCACTCTCTCTCTCTTTCCCTGCTATGGTAACCATTGACATGTTTTAGATGGTGCCAGCTACCAAATGGTGGAGCCTCCTTCAGGCTGGGTCCTTGAGCTGTTACATAGCATAAAACTCCCATCAGTCACACTGAATTCAGAGCATGAGCAGGAGATAAACCAACCTTTGTTTTGTTAAGCCTCTGAGAATTTATTTTATTTCATTCTCTTTTTATTTCTGTGGCTAACCCTAGCCTATCCTACCCAATAAAAACATCATCATGTCAACAATCACATTTATTACCTATGATAATAAATGCTTCCTAGTGCTGAATACGACACCCAACACTTGGAAAACATTATCTAATTTAACAATTACCCCAACACTGTAAGTACGACAGTTAAGTGTTTTTTATAAAGTCACACAACCAGTAACTGATGAGACAGAAATCAAAACCCAGACAGTGTGATTCCAGAGCCCATGTGCTTAACTAAAACACAGTAATGTATGGTGCTTACCTGTCAGTGTTGGTGCTTTAGACATTTGTCACATCTAATCCTCTGCCAACCCTACAAGTGGGCATTATTGTCTTCCTTTTCCAGTGCAAATGCTGAAGATTGGAGAGACGAAGTGTCTGTCCCAAGGCCACACATGTGTGAGAATTGGGTCACAAACTCCAGTCTTTCTGAATCTTAAATGAAGCATCACTTCACAGCCAGGGCGTCTAAGCAGGCGATTTTGATTTCTCTAACCTTGTGTCAGAAACGTCTAGGATCCCTAGGCCCTATATTCCAGGGTATTTAACACAGTTCAAGATTTTAGGACTCTGAGTCAGACTTTCCAAGTTAAAACTACAGTTCCACCATGCACTGTTGTGTGACTTTGGGTAAGTTACTTAGCCTCTCTCTGCAAAATGGGTTGAATGAGGTAATTCTGGGTAAGCCTAGCACCAACTAGAAACAAAGGAGTATTGGGTTGAATAGATTCACAGACAGCTCTGCCTAGATGGGTTAATAGGGTTCTGGAAGTGGCTCAATCTCTAGCTCCCTGACACCTTCTGGGCAAGCCCATAAATGCTTTTATAATGCAGCATAAAGCCCATAATGCATCTATGCTTTGGGTTTCCTCCAAATCCCTTTGGTTAGGGGGCTCACTGGGTCTGCAGCTTCCAATCCCTGGAGCGCTACTGAGATGATTTCCCTTTTTCAGGTCTTCTGTGAGCCAGTCCCTGGTGAATCCCAAATGGCCAGGTGAACTGGCCAGTGGGATTCAAGGGTCTGGTAAAAGAACAGAGTAGGAACCTCAGGGGCTCTAGTCCCACAAATCCTGGAAGTCATAAGGTGTGGGCTGAGGACAGGTAGGAGAACCCACCGGAGCTGTAGATGAAGGTGTCATTCCAGTTACATTGAGCTCCGGAAGCAGACCTTTTTCTTTGCCTTATGAGTTCCCAGGATGAACTCGGTCCTTCTTCTCCTGGCTCAGTAAGCATAGCAGTATCTGGGCTCCCAGGCTAGCTGAAGTGAGCAGCCTGGCTTTCTGGTGGAGGTTGAAGTTAACAGGGGCCACCAGCAATAGACACTTCCAATAGCCAATGCTACTTGTTAAATGCCGTCGATGGACTGAGCATGACACAAATGGCCTTATATAGAGACTACATTCAATTTTCGTATGCCGTGGGTATTATTATTATTTCTTTCATCTTACGGATGAGAAGACGAAGGCTCAGAAAATGTAAGTTGTTTGCCACAAGTTACCCAGGTGAAAACATGATGGAGCTAGAGATCGAATCCAGGCAGTCTGACTCCAAAACCTTGCACTTGAGCAGCACGCCCTTTAGCCCAGGTGTTGAGGTGTCAGCACAGTCTGAGCTCTTATCGCCAGTGGAGGGTGCCCATGGGTGTGGCCTGGGAGCTGGAGAAGGTGGTAAAGAGTGCCTTAAGAACTTAAATTGGAGGAGTTTGGGAATCCCTAGAGAAGAAGGACTGGAGACTCGAGGAAAAACAGCCATGTCTATTAATTCACTATAAACAGTAGGTGGGGACTTCGCAGTTTCCCCTGGAGATCCAGGGTATACCCCCTAAACCTGATACCCCCAAGACATGCATCACAGAGCGCTCTGTTGGAAAACAGCCCCCGCCATTTTTAAAGATCAAAATGCACAGTAAATGATGGATATTCCAAGAATCATTGTAGTGAAGATAGTTTGTGCGCTTAACTATTGTTTTCCAATTTTATTTGTAACACAGTACCCTTCTTATTATGCAAAACCTATCAGCCTCTGCTAGAGGAATCTTTGGACAGCTGTCAGGGAAAGCATTTGAGGGAGGAGCGTTTGAAGGCTGTGGAACAGGGAGCCGAGATCTGTGGAAAGAGAGTTTGCTGTGCAGGATGCAGGGAGCACAGGTGAGAGAGCAGTCAGGGGGCTACTGAAGGTGCGAGTTGGGAGCAGTGAGCTCACGAATCGGTGATTGCAGCAGAGAAGGGTAAGGAAGTGAGCATCAGTGACACGGGCGTACGTACAAGAAAAGATGGAGGCAGAACTAGTTTGCAGGACAGCTTAGGAATAGACATCAGGTGCCAGGGTGACCTCAAAATAGACATTGCAGACCCGGCGTTCAGGAGAGAAGTCGGAAGTAGAAATGAGGGCTTTAGGTCACTGCCCGCTCCCTCTTTCCCGGAGGGACCGTGGAAAGAGCTAACAGCTCAGAGGACTTTGGAAGGAACCTTCAGCAAGGTCTCCCTGCAGGAGTCACGATGCAGGAGGGGAGCCTGGAAAAAGCAGTGATCAGAGAGGCGGGAGGTCTGCCTCGAATCCAAGGCATGAGAGCGCTTAGCTCAAAGGATCTTTTTTTTTTTTTTTTTTTTTTTTTTTTTTTTAAGTGGAAAGAAGGAAATCGTGGGGAAAATGAAGAATATGCGGTCTGAGGAAAGACCGAGCTTCCTCCCTCAGAAAGCGTCTTGCCACTAGCCGTGGGCAGCAAGGCCGACAGCTGGTAGTTGTGATCCCATCTTCAACTGTATTTGCGGCAAGAAGGGCTGTCTGGCAAACCAGTTCGCAGCGGCAGATCCCCGGCGTTAAGAGAGTGAATTCTTGACTCTGTAAATGAATAACCAAGCGCTGCCCAGCTACAAGGAGGAGTGAAACAGCAGACCTGACTATTTTATGTAAATCGCTAAGGCTAGGGCAGTGCGCAAGCAGGTAGGAGCAGGGGGGAGAAGCATCTTAAGCAGGGGTGGGTTTTGAGGACCTGTCAGCCTAGACTGGAAGAGCAGCCAGGAAGGTGGGAGAGGGAGACAGCAAGCACGTCTCCGGAGTCACAGCCAAGTCAGCCGATAATTAACCTCTTGATTCCCCCCTCCCCTCCTTTCAAGGTCAGATATTTATTATCTCAGAAACATTTAAACTTCAAGAAGCTGTGAGGAACACAGGCTTTCCAAGCCGGCTTCGGCTGCCCTGCCATTTGATTAATTTATGTGGTCAGGCAGGCAGTTCAGAGAGATCTAGACTGTGCTCTCACCCGGCATCATTTCCATACTTAATACATTCAGGCACAGTGACCGTAGAGCGTCTTCTGTTTATATGCAACTTTGTGCCTTTTGAAGTGCACGTTTAACTTCACATTGATAAAATACCACTTTCCAATTTAGATTTTTTAAAAAAATGCTCACTGGGCATTAAGTACCTTTTGCAGAACGAGACGTTTTTAGCCCTTACTGTGAAGCAAGACCAAATACATACTACTGCCATTCGAGAAGCCTGTTCACGGGGTTGCACATCTTCCAAATGTATATAAAAAAAATGAGATCCTCTTGATTGAAAAAAAAATTGCCTCTTGCACCCCATAATTAGTTCCCTAAAATCTTATGAATGAAGCAATTGGACTCTTACATTTGGAAATTGGAAATGCCTTTCTCTGCTGCATTTTTATTTTGAGAAGTGGGAATCGACATGGAAATGAATGCACTATGTATGGAAACATGGGAGATCTCTCCTAGTGTTTTCATAATTCCACTAAGGTTTGTGAATATTTCAATGTGCTTATTGGCAAGCATATTTACAATGATACTTTCCTGCTCTATACCTAAAGTTTGGAAGGGGTACTCGATTCCTGTCAGCAGGTACCGTGTGGTGGCATTAAAAGAAAACAAAAACATGGGGCGCCTGGGTGGCTCAGTCGGTTGAGCGTCCGACTTCGGCTCAGGTCACGATCTCGCGGTCCGTGAGTTTGAGCCCCGCGTCGGGCTCTGGGCTGATGATGGCCCAGAGCCTGGAGCCTGCTTCCGATTCTGTGTCTCCCTCTCTCTCTGACCCTCCCCTGTTCATGCTCTGTCTCTCTCTGTCTCAAAAATAAATAAACGTTAAAAAAAAAAAAACAAAAAAAACAAAAAAAACAAAAACAAAAACACAGTATGAGTTGGAGAAATCTGGACCCCACCTTTGGTTTCATCCCAGAGCTGTGTGGCTTACCGATATTTTGCTTGGTCTTTCTGAGTGCTGCTTATCAATACCTTCCTCTTCTCTCCTAATGCTCTCCTACCATTCCTCCAGGTCAAACTTCATTTTGGATTGTTTGTACTTAATCAGCATGTTTTCAAGATTTGTCTCCCTTCCTCTGGTTTCCATTGTCAGATAGCTCAGCTGGGCATTAAGCCCCATCTAATGGATGGCACCATCCAAAAAAAAAAAAAAGATGTGAATACTCATTCTTTGCAGAAGAAAGTTCTCCAAAGGTCTCTGCCCTCCCTCAGCTCAATGCTAAGATAATAGTAGCCGTTTCACACATGGGTGCCTCAGTCGGTTAAACATCCAACTCTTGATTTCGGCTCTGGTCATGGTCTCAGATTTTGTGGGTTCAAACCCTGCATCAGGCTCTGCTGCTCCCTCACTCGTGCTCATTCACTCACATGCTTGCTCTCTCAAAATAAATAAATAAAATTATAAAAACAGTAGTAAGGGGCACCTAGTGATTCAGTCGGTTAAGCATCTGACTTTGGCTCAGGTCATGATCTCACAACTTGTGGGTTGAGCCCCACATCGGGCTCTGTGCTGACAGCTCGGAGCCTGAAGCCTGCTTCGGATTCTGTGTCTCCCTCTCTTTCTGCCCCTCCCCCATTTGCACTCTGTCTCTCTCTCTCTCTCTCTCTCAAAATAAATGAAAACATTTAAAAAATAGTGCCATTTCAGGGGCGCCTGGGTGGCGCAGTCGGTTGAGCGTCCGACTTCGGCTCAGGTCATGATCTTTTGGTTCGTGGGTTCGAGCCCCACATCGGGCTCTGTGCTGACAGCTCGGAGCCTGAAGCCTGCTTCGGATTCTGTGTCTCCCTCTCTCTCTGCCCCTCCCCCATTTGCACTCTGTCTCTCTCTCTCTCTCTCTCTCTCTCTCTCTCAAAATAAATAAAAACATTTAAAAAATAGTGCCATTTCACAAATATTTCTAAAACAACAGAATAAATTCTACCTAACTTACTATAGATGCTGACTTCAGTATTTTATTTTAAAATTAACTTATTCTGGTTGTAAAAGAAACCCATACTTATTGTTCAGTAAATGAATGAATGAATGGGGGAGTGAATAAATAAAAGAGGAAAGTAAAATTAGCTTGTAATTTTACCACTCAAGAGACAGCCTCTGATAACATTTTCATGTTTTTGTGTCTATATTTTTCTGGCCATAGGAGTAGAATTAATTTTTTAAAAACATGCATGAATGTACATAATACATTTACATATATGTGTGTGTCACATCCAATTATATACTCAGATTATAACCTGCATTTAAAATTTCACTGTTTTGTGGGAATGTTCCTCTCACTAAATTCGTCAAAACTATGATATTTAACGTTCACGTTAGAAAACATTTTATGGGCTATCAATATATTTAAGCTCCCCCTTATTGTTGGTCAACTAGTTTTCCACCAACAATTCATTATTTTAAGTAATTCTGTGATGACGATTTAGGTACACGATGTGTTAGACATCTGAGGTTACCTAACCTGTTAGCATTGATCCTTAGATGTTGAAGTTTATATTGGAAAAAAATAAATTTATTTCACAATTAGTCCATAAGTAGCAAAACGCATTACGAAGAAAAACACCACACTTTATTCCCAACTGAAGTATGTGCAATCACTGTTTACCTCTTCCTTGTCAGCATTAAGTGCTAAGGTTCACTTCAATCTGTCACTCTGATAGGTGGAAATGATAAAGTACTGGTTCCCTTTTTTGCCACTTAACAACTGGTGACCTTTTTTCTTTCCTTTCTCCACATCCTGTGAGGTAACTGGCTTCTTAAGTCCTATTCTTTTCCTTTTTTGGGTGTTAATGGTTTCTCCATTGATTTCTGAGGAATTGTTACTCATTGTGGATATTAACCTCTTGCCTTTCTTGTATTTGTTATGAAATTTTTTTTGCCAACTTATTTGAATTAATTTGGTTAATGCTTTCAGATACTGATTTTTTAAATCTTTAGTCAGACACAATATCATTTTTCCTTATGACATCTTTCATTTTTATAATTAACCTCGTTGCCTATTCCAAGATTAGAGTCGTGCTCTAAACACTAAATACAAGTGGTTTTTTTTTCTAATTTTTTATGGTTGTACGTTCACATTTGATTCTTTAATCCATCTAGAATTTATTTTGATACATGGTTTAACATAAAACCCCATTTTTGAGTTTTTACCCTCCAAATTCATTTTCGTTATAACTGCTTTTTTAAAATAACCACTCCATTTCCAGTTTTGTGATATAGTTTTTGTGAAAGTATAGATTAAATTTAAGTATACTTTGTTTACTTTGAGCCTAGCCTGTCTACTAGATTTTGCAATAATGCCACATTATTCAAATACTTGTAGCTTTATAATGTGTCTTTATTTTTATTTTTTTAATGTTTATTTATCCCTGAGAGAGACAGACGGACAGACAGACAGACAGATAGAACGGAAGCAGGGGAGAGGCAGAGACAGAGGGAGACACAGAATCCAAAGCAGGATCTGGCTCGAGGCTCTGAGCTGTCAGCACAGAGTCCAACGCAAGACTTGAACCCACGAACTGTGAGATCATGACCTGAGCCAAAGTCGGGTGCCCAACCGACTGAGCCACCCAGATGGCCCTATAATGTGTCTTAATATATAGTAGGGCAAGATCTTCTGAAAAATGTGCTGTTTTCAAAATGGCTTTAGTTATTTTTGCATTAATTTTTCCTCTAGAAGGAAAAGCTGTATTATTTGGCCGTTTCCTGCCCTCAGTGACTGTTACTTCCTTTCTCAAAGCTGATACTGTGTTTCACTATGCACTTATCAGGAGGTCAGGATAGTAAGAAATCAAAAAGCCCAGAAGTGCTTGCTTGACTCTGCAGGAGAAATAGTGCTCCAGAACTGCAAGATGGCAGAGAGGGAAGGGCGGTGGTATCTCCCTGTCTTCCTGGAGGAGGTGCCATTCTGTTTCATGAGGCAAAGCATGGAAAAGTCCTAATTCATTTTATCCCAATCCCGTTCCAGCAGCCTTTGAGATTCTCCTGTGCTGTCAGTCTTTGTACTTAAGATGGTTGGAATTTTGGACATATTTTATTTCTTCAAAGATATTTTATTTTTTATATTAAATATAATTTATTGTCAGATTGGTTTCCATACAACACCCAGTGTTCATCCCAACGGGTGCCCTCCTCCATGCCCATCACCCGCTTTCCCCTCTCCCCCATCCCCCATCTACCCTCAGTTTGTTCTCAGTATTTAACAGTCTCTTATGGTTTGCCTTACTCCCTCTCTGTAACTCCCCCCCCCCCCCCCCACCGCTTTCTTCCCCCAACCCCGGTCTTCTGTTAAGTTTCTCGGGATCCACATATGAATGAAAACATATGGTATCTGTCTTTCTCTCCCTGAGTTATTTCATTCTCCAGTTCCATCCATGTTGCTACAAAAGGCCAGATTTCATTCTTTCTCATTGCCAAGTAGTATTCCATTGTATAGATAAACCACATCTTCTTTATCCATTCATCAGTTGATGGACATTTAGGCTGTTTACATAATTTGGCTATTGTTGAGAGTGCTGCTATAAACATTGGGGTACAAGTGCCCCTATGCATCAGCACTCCTATATCCCTTGGGTAAATTCCTATCGGTGCTATTGCTGGGTCATAGTGAGGACCCTTCACACTGTTTTCCAGAGCGGCTGCACCAGTTTGCATTCCCACCAACAGTGCAAGAGGGTTCCCGTTTCTCCACATCCTCGCCAGCATCTATAGTCTCCTGATTTGTTCATTTTAGCCACTCTGACTGGCGTGAGGTGATATCTGAGAGTGGTTTTGATTTGTATTTCCCTGATGAGGAGCGACGTTGAGCGTCTTTTCATGTGCCTGTTGGCCATCCGGATGTCTTCTTTAGAGAAGTGTCTTTTCATGTTTTCTGCCCATTTCTTCACTGGGTTATTTGTTTTTTGGGTGTGGAGTTTGGTGAGCTCTTTATAGATTTTGGATACTAGCCCTTTGTCCGACATGTCATTTGCAAATATCTTCTCCCATTCCGTGGGTTGCCTTTTAGTTTTGTTGATTGTTTCCTTTGCTGTGCAGAAGCTTTTTATCTTCATAAGGTCCCAGTAGTTCATTTTTGCTTTTAATTCCCTTGCCTTTGGAGATGTGTCGAGTAAGAAATGCTGAGGCTGAGGTCAGAGAGGTTTTTTCCTGCTTTCTCCTCTAGGATTTTGATGGTTTCCTGTCTCACATTCAGGTCTTTCATCCATTTTGAGTTTATTTTTGTGAATGGTGTAAGAAAGTGATGTAATTTCATTCTTCTGCATGTTGCTGTCCAGTTCTCCCAGCACGATTTGTTAAAGAGAATGTCTTTTTTCCATTGGATATTCTTTCCTGCTTTGTCAAAGATTAGTTGGCCATACATTTGGGGGTCTCAATTCTGGGGTCTCTATTCTATTCTATTGGTCTACGTGTCTGTTTTTGTGGCAATATCATTCTGTCTTGATGGTTACAGCTTTGTAGTTGAGGCTAAAGTCTGGGATTGTGATGCTTCCCGCTTTGATTGTCTTCTTCAGTGTTACTTTGGCTATTCAGGGTCTTTTGTGGTTCCATACAAATCTTTGGATTGCTTGTTCTAGCTTCTTCAAAGATATTTTAGTAAAGAACAAGTGATTCTGTTTTTGGGTATCCTGGCCAGATCCTTTAAAATGAAAAAAAAAAAAGTATTTCTAAGCATCCATCTCTTTAAATTATCTAAATTTTATTTTTTAAGTTTATTTATTTATTTTGAGAGAGAGGGAGAGAGCACAAGCAGGAGACAGGCAGAGAGAGAGAGGGAGAGAGAGAATCCCAAGCAGGCACTGAGCTGTCAGCACAGAGCCCAGTGTGGAATTCTATCTCATAAACTGTGAGATCATGGCGTGAGCCAAAATCAAGAGTCAGACATTTAACTGACTGAGCCACCCAGGCACCCCTACAGTATCTACATTTTAAAGGCTTATTGATGATGTAGTAAAATGAAAATCCCAAGAATTCATAACATCATCAGGCACAAATATATGTGGAAAGTAAAGAAGCTATAGGCATGTGTACATTTCCTGATTAGACTACATTTTTCTTTTTTTTTTTTTTTTCAACGTTTTTTATTTATTTTTGGGACAGAGAGAGACAGAGCATGAACGGGGGAGGGGCAGAGAGAGAGGGAGACACAGAATCGGAAACAGGCTCCAGGCTCTGAGCCATCAGCCCAGAGCCCGACGCGGGGCTCGAACTCACGGACCGCGAGATCGTGACCTGGCTGAAGTCGGACGCTTAACCGACTGCGCCACCCAGGCGCCCCTAGACTACATTTTTCAACATCAGTGGATACTAGTTTCTTGAAAACTCCAAAAGAATAGGGGCAGACTCAACTAACACTGTAAAATTGATAACCCTTTGCCTTAGCTCTCTTCCCTCATTTCTTTTCTCTTTCCCACCATGCAACGTCTCCCCTCCAGAATTACCTTCTCTTTTGTGTGAGGGAAGGTTTTCTAAGAACATTGGCCATTCCATTAAAACAGTTTGCTCATAAATAATCTGAGTTTCCTGGATTAAGATTTGACAAGCCCTGTTCCCAGTACTTTGGTTGACACAAGATGAGTGTATGGTAAGGTTTGAAATATCTGTGTTCTCTGTCTTCATTTCCTTGTTTCTGTCTCCAATTTCCTATGTGCCATTCGGGGATTTACTGACACTCTAATAGCATGCTCATTTCCAGGCATGCATCTCCGATCTCTTTAGAATGTGTATGTCTTTCTGAAAGATGACGTCCCTAGCTATATGTTTCCAGGCAGTATTGTGGGAGGATTAACAGTTTCCTGACATCTTTCTTGCAAAGGTTTGAATACCACTTCCAGTGCAGATCAACACATGAAATTAAATGTTTGCTTTGCAGTTATAGTGCTAGCAAATTTCGCCACATCTTTTCTTCTCCATTCTCTTATTTAGGCCACATTCCAGTCCTGTGTAGTAAGAAAGGCAGCTAATATTAGACCCATTTTAGAATGTCATTGTTATGGGGTTAATTGTGTTCTCCCAAAATTCATATGTGGAAGTTCTTACCCCTAGTACCTCGGAATGTGACCTTATTTGGAGATATGGTCTTTCTAGAGGAAATCAGGTGAAAATGAGGTCGTTGGTGTGGGCCCTATCCAGTCTGATGGATGTCCTTATAAAGGGGGAAAGCCTGGACACGATGACAGATGTATGCACAAGGAGAATCCCATGTGAACATCAAAGCAGAGATCTGGATGATGTGTCCACACCCCAAGGAATACCAAAGATTGTCAGCAAACCACCAGAAGCCAGAGCAGAGGCATGGAATAGAGTCATCCTCACAGCAACCCTTTGCAACCCTCTAGAAGATTCCTCAAGATCATAGCATACGGAAAGCTCTGAGGAGAGTGCTATCGAAAATACTTCCACTCTCTTTAACACAACACTGTCCAAACTTGTGAGAACACAGACCCAGCAGTAAAGGGTCAGACTGCCTGAGTTCAAATATTGGATTCACTACAGGGTGGTGCCTCTATGACCAGGAATAAGTGATAGAGAGAGCCTGATATCTCTACCAATTCTACCAATATCTTGATTTGAGACTTTGGGCCCCCAGAACCGTAAGACAGTAAATTTCTTTTTTTTTTTTTTACCTTTTTTTTATTTTTGAAAGATAGAGAGAAACAGAATGTGAATGAGGGAGGGGCACAGACAGAGAGAGAGGGAGACACAGAATCCGAAGCAGGCTCCAGGCTCTGAGCTGTCAGCACAGAGCCTGACACAGGGCTCGAACTCACGAACTGTGAGATCATGACTTCAACTGAAGTCAGATGCTTAACTGACTGAGTCACCCAGGCACCCCAAGACAGTAAATTTCTGTTATTTGTGCTACCTAGCTTGTGGCGCTTTGGTATGGCAACCCTAAGAAACTAACACAGCTGCTAATAAGAAATAGAGAAGGCTTAAGCAGCTCTGCCATGGCAGGGCACATTTCGTTAGAAACACCTGCTGCTCCAGAAATCCTCCTTTTGTCAACCACAATGAGTGCGGTCAAGGCCACCTGGTCTGGCAGTGAATGACATTCTTTCCATGAGCTAACACCCACCCTCCCCCACATTGTCCTATCTTCAGTATGTCCCAGAGTCACCTGTTGATTGCCCTGGATGTTGTTAGCCACTGTCAGGAAAGGTTCCTGCCACTGATGTGACTGTTAAAGCCAATGTTCATGGAGCACTTACCACACTCAGGCTGAACACTCTATGATGATTCACGTCACTCTCACTCTGAGCCTGTGAGGCGGGGGCTGTGACTGTCCTCATTTACGGATGCCCATCTCAGGCTCTCTCTATCACTTATTCCTGGTCATAGAGGCACCACCCTGTTGTGAATCCAGTATTTGAACTCAGGCAGTCTGACCCTTTACTGCTGGCTCTGTGTTCTCACAAGTTTGGACAGTGTTGTGTTAAAGAGAGTGGAAGTATTTTCGATAGCACTCTCCTCAGAGCTTTCCGTATGCTATGATTTTGAGGAATCTTCTAGAGGGTTGCAAAGGAAGCGGCTTTTCCAGTGCACAGTTAACCTCAGGGCCCTTTTTCACCATGGGAGATCTCTTGGGACTGGTGTTTCATGGATAGAGTTGCCAGATAAAATATAAGACCCAGTTAAATTAGAATTTCAGAAAAATAATGACTAATATTTTAGCATAAGTATGTCCCAGATATTGTATTAGCACATCCTATATTTTTACTGATCAATTTTTTACTGATTAAATCTTTGAAAAACACACACAGAGAAACAGAGCAACTCCACGATTCTCCCTATCTTCTGGTGACATCTGTCCTTAGGAAACAAACATAGAGGGTCAACCCCAATCTGAGGTTCTGTCTTATTACCTTCCCACCACCCATGTTGTTGACCCACATCTTTCCACCAGTGGAGTTCCTACTGGAAGCTGCTTCTTGTTTTTTATGACCTAGAGCTGTGATAAAGAACAGGCACATCCTGGGATATTCCAAAGTGACCATCACAACAACAAGTAGAGATATGGCCAGACAATCTCAACAGTCTTCCAGTTTTCACTCCAAAAAGAGAGACTTATGGGGACAGACGCACACAGACCCCAAATCTAACACCTTGAGGTTGGTTGGCTGGTGTGAAGTCTCTCCTATAGTATCTCTCGGCTACATTTCCATTGCAGGGGACTCGGAGGCTTATCAAGTTCAGGAGGAAATGGGTTTCTTACAAAGATCAGGTCAGCTCAGTATCTGTAAATCACGAAAGCATGTCCTGAATCCTGAATCCTACCATCCATCTCACTCCAGAATGTATCCCTTTTTATTAGTGCTGCATCTAATGATACCTCTCAGAGATGCTCATAAGTCACATCGTTTTACTTGGCATTACCTTTTCTTTAAGAAAAATTCAGTTGTCTTTCCGATATGTTTCAGTTACCTTGACCAGTGCTTCAGAATTGCTTAAAGCTTTATGGGTTGAAGCAAAGTCGAAGCAAATGACCTTTCATGTTGTTCAGAACCTCTCCAGGCTAGAATAAACTACCCTTCCTGGCCACGAAGGGGGTCCTCATGCTATTATGCAGGCGCTCAATTTAGATTCCAACCCTGCACTGTCCAGTATGGTGGCCACTAGCCACACGTGGTTACTTAAATGTACACTTAACTTAATTAAAATTATATAAAATTTAGCCGAGCCTGGGTGGCTTAGTTCATTAAGCAACTGACTCTTGTTTGGGCTTAGGTCATGATCACAGCGTTCATGAGACTGAGTCCCATGTCAGGCACTGCACTGCTCAGAGCCTGTTTGGGATTCTCTCTCCTCTCTCTGTGTCCCTCCCCTGCTCTCTGTCTGTCTGTCTGTCTCTGTCTCTCAAAAAGAAAGAACTTTAAAACATTATATAAAATTTAGGGGCGCCTGGGTGGCTCAGTCGGTTGAGCGTCTGGCCTCAACTCAGGTCGTGATCTCGCAGTCTGTGAGTTCGAGCCCCGCGTCGGGCTCTGTGCTGATAGCTCAGAGCCTGGAGCCTGCTTCAGATTCTGTGTCCCCCCCTCTCTCTGCCCCTCCCCCACTCATACTCTGTCTCTCTCTGTCTCAGAAATAAATAAACATTAAAAAAATTTTTTAATTTAAACTTCAGTCCCTCAGCCCCACTCAGCCATATTTCAAGTTTTCAATAGCCACATATAGCTCTTGGCTACCATATTGGATAGCACTGATAAAGAATATTTCCATCATCACAGAAAGTTCTGTTAAGTAGCCCTATTTCTGAGTCTCGCCTTACTCTTAAACATACCAGGAATAATGCATATGATTTTTGGTTATGAGTATCAGTTCTAAATTGCTTAAGATAGAAGAAATTAAGATAGATGTTTCTGAAACAGAAAGAAAGTTTAGATTCTTTTGTATTTTACATGGAGCTAGTCACAGCAAATTTATTTAATATACTGATTTGGTTATAGATGCTGACTTAAATTCTCAACCCCTGCTGTAGCCCACTGGTGATGACAATCTCACAGTCGCTACTAATTTGGCTCTATTTCTTCTTATTTTTTTTAATGCATTTTATTTTACTTATTTTGAGAGAGAGAGAGAGAGAGAGAGGGAGAGAGAGAATCCCAAGTGCAGAACTTAACACAGGGCTCAGTCTCACAAACCATGAGGTCATGACCTGAGCTGAAATCAAGAGTCAGATGCTTAACCAACTGAGCCACCCAGGTGCCCCTATTTCTTTTTCTAATGAAGCAGTGTGGAAAATGAGAATAAGGGAAGGATTGACAGATCAGAGGATCCAGGAGAGGCTGTATAAGTTGCAGGGGCATCAGCGGGCATATTAGAGTCCCCATTAGGAGTTGGGTGGCCATTAAGTAACTGAACAAATCTCTGTCTTCTTGGTCCTTAGTTTTGAGGATAGCCTTGAACAAGTAGACTTGCTCACTGAGAAAGCATAAGAAAATGCAAATAAGGAGAATGAAAAAGAAATCATTCTTACCCTGTTGGCCAAAGGGATCACCAACACATCAAATGTTTACTAGATCTCTATACCTTTTTGCATATGTATGTAATATGTTCACAAAAGTAAGGTCATAATATGCCTACTGTTTTTGCAACCTGTTTGTGTGGTGTGTGTGTGTGTGTGTGTGTGTGTGTGTGTGTGTGTGTTTAGAGAGAGAGAGAGCATGAGTGGGGTAGTTGGGCAGAGGGAGACAGAGAGAATCTTAAGATCAGCATGGAGCCCAATGTGGAGCTTGGTCCCATGACTCTGGGATCATGACCTGTGCTGAAATCAAGAGTCAGATGCTCAACTGACTGAGCCACCCAGGTGCCCCTGCAACCTGTTTTTCAAATTAATGCTTTAACACCTTCCTAAGTCAAGATGATTTAGATGCCATTGGACTTGGAGGTGTGCATTAGTTTGTCCCATACGTGTTTTAGCTATTGTTAGACATGTGGTGGGTTTCCAGTTTTTTCCAATTGTAAATATCGTTCCACTGAACAGCTTCAACTCTGTGCATATCCCAAATTATTTCCAAGGAATGGATTCCTAGAAGGGGAATTCCTGGCATGAAGAGGGGCTGGAGGTGGATATATTTGGTTTGGGATAGAGGTCTTTAGTTTCTTAATGAAATGAAAGCATTGACCATAATCTCTTATGATCCTTCTCATTCCGAAGTTATCCTATTCCTGGACATATATATCTATTGTCTATGGGGGATCTGGGTCTGAGCAAATCCTCAATGATCTTCTTCCCCAACCAGCCTTAGTCAGAGATGGTCTTAGGTCCCAAACTATCAGCAGAAAACTGTCATCCTACAACTATTAAGAGGTTTCTTACACTTGGATGCTACCCCATGTTCTAAGGCAGTACAACAGCATCTCCTGTGCTGATGAAAATATTCTATATCTGAGGATCCAGGATAGTAACCACTAGCCATATCTAGCTGCAGAGCATTTGAAATGGAGCTGGTGTAACACCAAGAAAATGGATTTTTAATCTTTTTTCATTTTAACCGTCACATGTGGTTAATGGCTGCCATTTTGGACAGCAGTTCTAAGGACATACCTCCAAGCCTCAAACATATACTATAACTTTTGCACTATGTCTTGTCTTAAATATGGCAGGTGATAACATTGCCCATAAATTCATGTCATGCTCATGTTATTGCTTCAAACTACCTTTACTTCCCCCCGGTTAATTTCCTCAAGGACGGAGACTAAATATCTAATCACCAGTTATACACTGACTCCAAGTCCACTACATCACAATGAAGGCCCTCACGGCATGAGCCAGCCAAACTCAGTCACTTTCCTTAACATTTAACTCAGCTGTGACAGACCATGGCATATCCCCAAACCATGCTAATAGCTCCCAAAACGTGGAGGTTTATCCCTTGCGGGTTGTAAGGTAACAGTACCTACCCCTTGGTGTTGTTGAAAGAATTAAATGTAATTAAATGTACATTGCCTGGTACATGGTAAGTTTCCAGTGAGTGGTGACCATTACTGATATCCCCAACCTTGTTGCTGGATCCCCTCTATTCTATAGGATTACTTGCCAGGACCCATACCTGGCACCCAAAATCTCTTTCGGGGGTATTTCAATGCATGGTAGAGTATTAGAATAAGGATAATTGGCTTGGGAACAAGGAGATGTCACAGCGAATCGGGTTCCCCTGGTTGTGTGCCCTCATACGGCATTTATCACAACAATTCTTTGCTTGATTGTTATCTGCCTTACATCTGCCTTTCCTGCCACGCTGTGAATGCAGACGAGAATGACTGTGCTTGTCTCATTGCACTTCTATATTCCCATTGCCAAGTACACGATAGGCATTTAATAAATCTTGAGTGATAGATTTGAGGACAAGTGGGCAGATGGACAGGAATGAAAGAGCTATGTAAAACCTAGCAGAGAAACAGAAGTGGTGCCAGGAGCCCTGAAATTCAGTCAACAACTTCCCGTTGGTCAATGAAAAGCCATGGTCGGGGCTTCACCATTCAGCATGGTGCAAAAGGGAGTTTTCTAACCTCAGCAATGTTGACATTTGGGGTCAATGTTGACATTTGGGGTCAGATAGTTCCTTGTGGTGGAAGCTTCCCTGTGTATTGTCCTGAGGAGCACCCCTGGCCTCCACCCACTCTATGCCAGCAGCTCCCTCCCTCCTTCTGCCACAACCAAACTGTCTCCAGACATTGTTGTCCCCTGGGGGACAAAATTACCTGGAGCTGAGAACCACTGATTTAAATCATATCCAAGGTCCCCTCCAGCACTGGTAGTCTAGGATTCTACTTCGGACGATATATTTCTGAATGTGTGACTTTTCTGGCATTTCATAGATCATTATAGAATTATAAGAATATTTTCAGCTACTCATGGAAATCACTGTGACCTGATTATCAGTTTAATATTTGGATCACTGGGCCATTAAAATGCTGATTTGAAATTCAGTTTTCTATTTTTAAAAATGATCACTTTGTGAATGAATTATAACTGTTATATGGTTGATTTTATTTAAATGGATTGTATAATTTTGCCCACTCCGTGTTCATGAATAATGCCTTATACTTGAATGTCAGAATGTCTGCTAACGACCCTAACAATCACAGCTCATGTCTATAGAATCCGTCCATACTGTTGTTGACAGATTGGCTTTATTTTTTTCATCTTCCACTGTTTTTACCCAAGTAATACCTTTAATTACTGCTCATTAACATACACAAAAAGCCTGGTTGCCCCTCCCCTGCCCCCTGCACATTTATGTTGCTCTGTTCTTTTTTTTTTTTAATCTTAACTTATTTTTGATAGAGAGAGAGAGAGAGAGAAAAGAAGTAACAGAGAGAGAGGGGGACACAAAATCCAAAGCAGGCTCCAGGCTCTGAGCTGTCAGCATAGAGCCCAACACAGGGCTAGAACTCACTAACCATGAGATCATGACCTAAGCCGAAGTTGGATGCTTAACTGACTGAGCCACCCAGGTGTCCCAGCCCCTCTTTTTTTGTAAGTTTATTTATTTATTTAGAGAAAGAGAGCTGGAGAAGAGCAGAGAGAGAGGGAGACAGAGAATTCCAAGCAGGCTCTGCTCTGCCAGCACAGAACTCACAAACCATGAGATCATGACCTGAGCCAAAATCAAGAGTGTGATGCTTAACTAAATGAGCCACCCAGGCACCCCCTACTTACTCCCCTCTAATTGTTAAAGTTCCTTCTGGAAGCCTCATAGAAAAAACATGTATTTATCTTGTACAGCATTGGACCCATGCATTTCACTGTACAGAATATACCTTGGCCAAATATGGGGGTATATTTTTGCAGAAATATTTGTTGCATAGAACCTGTTTGCATGATGACTTCATGAATGGGGCTATATTTTAGTCATTCTGGAATTGGAATCTCTCATCAGAGCTAGTGTGGTGATGGCCTGGCCTAGTGTGGAGCTAGGCTCTTCATTGGAAAAGTCAGGAAGGGAGGCAGGGCAGCCTTCAGGATTTCTAGGTCTCAGTTGATGTGAAATCCATACCCCCATTAGACTGGAGTCCTTATTATGTTCTAGGCCGTGTCCAAAGCATCACCTGCTATTGCCTCATTATTTCTTCCAAATCTCTCAGATAAGTACAGTCATCACCACGGTTTTACTGACAGGGGTGTTAAACAACTTGCCAGAAGTCACGGAGCTGGTATGTCACTGAGCCAGGGTGGAAATTCAGCTCTCTACATTTCCGGAATCTGGAATTCTCCATTACCTATATTTCTCCTAGATGTAGGATAAAATAGAAATCATTTCCTTTTTTCACTTCAAAGGAGCAGTCCTTAGCATCAAAACTAAAGGCTCGTTCAATACATATTCATATCAAAGCAGGTTACTTTATTAAGTTTGGAAGTGCTGATAAGGCGGAAATGAATGGAAACTAGCTTCCTGTCAATGACGTGTGTGGGCACAGGATGGTAATGCGTAGACTTATTGCAGTTCACTGTTTGTAGCTTCGAGAGTGTGATTTCCCTCCCTAACAAAGTAAGCTTTATTTTCGTTAGTGAGAACACATGAATTTGCCAAAACACAGTGACTTCGGAGCATGGTGATGTGACTTTTTAAATTTCCTCAGGTTCATTGCAGCTCAAAATAAGGTTTTTATATATGAAATCATTCTCTTCATCACACGGCATTAAATCTATCAACATTTTTTAAGAGAATTGGAATGGTTTTGAGATGAGTTTATTTCTGCTGTTGTAGTCTTTGGAAGAAGTAAATGCAAGGGGAAAAATCAGTTAAAATCGGATCATTGATATATGTCTTCCCACGTCTTTCCCCTCATGAAGGTGAGATTAGAAAAACAGCAACAAAAGCAGCAACTAACTGGAAACTGTCTTAGTAAAGAATATCATGGTCTGTTAAAAAAAAAAAAAGAACGAAAGAACGGGGCACATGGGTGGCTCAGTCGGTTATGCGTCCAACTTCGGCGCAGGTCATGATCTTGCAGTTCATGAGTTCGAGCCCCGCATCAGGCTCTGTGCTGACGGTGCGGAGCCTGGAACCTGCTTCGGAGTCTGTATGTCCCTCTGTCTCTGTTCCTCCCCCACTTGTGCTCTGTTTCTCTCTCTCTCAAAAATAAATAAAGATTAAAAAATGAAAGAAAAGAAAACAAAAGAAAAGAAAGAAGAAAAGGATGTCAAGGAATGGAACCAAATAAATGGCCTGGAACTTCAGACCCTTCTTGCAGGACACATAACACAATAGCAGCCACGGCCAGGACATCATGAGGTCTGTAAAGAGGTGCCCCATCCTGTAAGCTACCGTCTAAAATGAATCACACATTCAAATTGTGTGTCCCTGCACATCATACATCAAGCATGCAGGGCACTTGCACCCCAGATTATCCTGGAGCTGTCCGGATCCCCAAAACCGTGCCCCGGTTTCCTCTACATAATTGTTAAGACCGTACATGGCAACTTTAATCCCCCCAAAATGGCCATCCTAGATAATGGTTTTTTCAAACACACAAAGGCCGCTTAATCCACGCTGCTGTAGTCATTTGTTGATTTATTTATTTTAATCCACAATTTGCAACAAAATGTGATTCTTTTTTTTTTTTTTTCCTCATTAGAGAAAGCACAATCCTGTGAAAAGTGGACTTCTCTAAAATGAAGCCATTATAGCAGATTTACATTCGTGCATCATGATTTTAGTGATTTAATGAGCATCCTATTTGGGGACATTATTGGTTTACAGAAATAAATCACAGATATTTCATTTCGCACTAGCATCCAGCATTTCAAATTCATTTTCTCAACACAACGATGTGTTTAAATGAATCGTTCCATTGACTGAATTTTGATCACACGGCTGGGTATTTGAGATAGGAATGTGTGGACGGGTGTCAGGAACCATCCCGCCCAGGCCTGGGTCTGCTGCCAACGGGAAATGAGACGTCAGGCAAGTCATTTAGTATCTGGGTACTTAGTTTCTTCTCAGTCAAAGGGGGTGTTTGAGGGCAGTATCCCCCAAACTGACAAGGTATTTTTCCACAGCATTGAATGAGGCCCCACCCCACCCCCTGTCTGAATTCAGTAGTTCCTTAGTGGGGACCAGAGCTTGCTTTTATTTATTTATTTATTTATTTATTTATTTATTTATTTATTTAGAGAGACAGAGAGAGAGAGAACATGAGAGTGGGGGGAGGGGAAGAGAGAGAGGGAAAGAGAATCCCAAGCAGGCTCCATGCTGTCAGCACACAGCCCAACATGGGGCTCCAATGATCATGAGACCACAACCTAAGCCAAAGTCAAGAGTTGGATGCTTAACAGACTGAGCCACCCAGGTGCCCCAAAGAGCTCTTTCTTGACAGCCAGCTCTAGGCGGTTCTGGCTCAAGTACCCATGGACGCCATGGAGGGAACACACCGCTGTGGAAAGTGCCAGATGTCCCATTAGGTTTAAAACTTCTCTGAGCACATTGTGGGCTGTAGGACTTCACAGTTGCTTTGCTTCAGTAAAGCAAAAACACCCCTCCATTATGTTACCATTGAAATGAGCTTAAGCCAGAATCTTATGTCTGGCTGGTCTTGTAATCCAAAATAAGAGAAATTAAGGAAGGTTGAGTTGAGCTACTTGTTGAAACGAAGGGAGGAAGACAGAAGGGCAACCAGGAGCCAGTAAGGTTTGTGGAACAGACGTTCTTAACCTGGTGTGTTTGAGCTTTGCCCACGGGAGGGCTAAAGGAGCCTCTAAACATCTGAAATGTTAGGTAGTGTGTGTGTGCGTGCATGTGCATGTGTGTGTGTGTGTCTGGAGAGAGAAGGATCACGATTCGCGTAGATGGCCCACAGAGAGGCTGCCTGCAGAACCGTTGGAAATGTCCTTCTCACCGCATGGTGACTAGCAGACCTTGGGCACTGAGACCTGACATAGGGCCCATCTGTCGTATGCTTTTGCTGGAACCCTGAGCTGAGTTACCCTCCAAGTGTGCTCTACCAGTGTCACAGGGCTGTTTGTGGCACAGCATGAGAACATACGAGGAATATATGTGTCCTGGTACTTAGTTACTCCTCAAGACCTATTAGCTATATCCTAATTAACAATTGATAGAGACCCTTAAACTGAGAAATAGCAACTTATACATCATGCATTGAGAAAGGAAATGACAGCCTCCCTTCTATTCATGCCTTAGGTCCCTTATAGTCTCCTCCTCCTCACTTGGGTCTTTCGCTAAAGAATGACAAATAAAGCTTGCTTTGTCCCGATGCATCTGGTCTCCCACCAAAGCCATAAACTGCACTGAGAAGCTAAAACTGTTACAATGCCAGGTTTGGACCCTCGGTCTTCTCTCTGCCATGGCTTTGCTGTGCTCTGCTGGGAAAATCCCTCTGGGATGTTTCAGTGAGTTTCATGGAATGGGACTGTTGTTCACTTCACGGTCTCCATGGTCGTCTCCATGGTCTCCCCATAAAAGGTGAAGAAGACTTTGATTGCTCCTAATCTCTGTGCTCTGTCATTTAAAATACGCAGACACTCGAAACCCTCTGTGAGTCCTGCCATGCTGTGATCAAAAGGACCGCATTTAAGAATTTGTGGTACAGACCCTAATTGAGATAGCCACCATTTATGTAGCTCTTTGGGGTTTCCAAAGTACTTTCCTTAGGTTTTCCCATTTCATCCTCACACAGGACTGAAAACATTAGTGCCACTAATGGGGACAAGCAGAAACCAATTTCAGAGAAGGTTAAATGCACAAAATTATAAAGTACGATGAGCCTGACTTCCCTGAGTCATAAGGAAAAATCTGTCTCTTTCCTTTCCGACGTTTTTTTCCTATATTTGAAGGCATTTGTACTTCCGCTTTCTGGAATTTTCTGCTTTTCGCTTGGATTCCTGCTTTAGTTTTTCAGCATAGCTGGCCAGCTGTGGCAGTTTCCCGCATGATTCCAGATGAAGAAAGATCTTTGACCTGCAAAGGTCACGCGATTAAAATTAGCTTGGATTTTTCAGATACTGTTCCTTTTCTTTATTATAAACATTGCTTTTATCTTAACTGAACAGGAAGAAACATTTAAAGAAACTTCTCATCTTATTTGTAGTTCAGCCTCAAAAAAGGAAAAGAGATATAGTGAAAATTTCCAATCGTTTAAGTGGGAAGTGCCTTATTTGAGATAAACACAAAAGGTTTTAAGTATCGTTGATATTAGTCAAACATAGAAGCTTTTGGCTATTGTCTGAAGAGCTCTCATCTGCTGAGTTGCAGACCTGTGACCTCTAGATAAAGTTTCAAAATGCAGAAAATATTTATCTTCTTGCTATGACCTTCCATGCACAAGACATGAGCCATGGATTTATTTCCTAGGGAACTAGTGACTGAGGAAGATCTATAATTAAATCTGTGAGTTATATGCTACACATGGGAATTGGGCACACACCAAGTCCTTTAGAAAAATCCAGTAATATTACTATAGCTTCAACTGGTGGAATTAAACTCAACTTTTCTTGGGATGTTTTTGGCAGCATCATTTAGAATATGAATATTAGCAATCTCTGTTTCTTTAAAAAGCCAATGTGTGTTCAGGCCAGCTTCCATTTCATTCTGGCTTCCGTGTCCCTCCCCCCAAAGGACAGCACCTGTCACTGCTGCTGTCCAAGGGGGCACTTTGTGTACAAGGCTCCATGTCAGAAGCCAGCTGTCTGATCTTAGAACATCACAGTGTCAGAACTGGAAGGGATCTAAACCAGTAGCTGTCAAAAGTTTTCTGAGAGTCAACATGTGCTCTTTGAATAAAATCCTGCCCAAAGATCCTATAGGTAAAGCAGATACAGGTGAATTGGCTTTGGCTGGAAGTGAGAAGGGAAGAAGGTTGGAGGCAGAGCCCCATCTTGTTGGACCTGCTCAGCCACCTCCCCAACCCATAAAGTCAGGGGTAAGACATCCTTAAGGCATCACCATTTCTTAGTTTGAACATCAGCACCCACGCCAAGTCACAGACAGGAGAGAATGGAATGGACGTCCAAGAGGGAACGTATTTGCCATCATATTGGTCAGTATCCCATAGCCTCTGTAGTTAAGCACATTGGGAAAATTTTGAAAGGTCAGATCCTTTCATGTGAAATTTCACTGTCTGAGGGGCGTATGAGAGCCAAGCTTTCACAACAGTGGTTTTAATTCTCATCTGCTGAATTCAGTAATAGGCCTTTACCTTAACTCTTAAAACAATGAAACCATTGACTCCTTTTCTTTCAGTAGGACTGTTCTCCGTGTATCATTCTGCACCCAAAAGAAGCACCCTATAAAAGCAAAGGCAGGGCAGTGAGAGGAGAGAGATTCATAGACATCAAGGCTGGGGTGTAAATGGAAGAACAGAGCGGATGTTGATGATCATAGGAATGGTACTTGACACTTGTAAATTTGCCCTGTACCATACAGATACTAACTCACTTAGTGTCTGTGATATCTAAGCACTCTAGATGTGTATCATATATATGTACATATATGTGTGTATCATCCTGTCTCCTTCCAGTAACCTTATGGGGTTATTATTTCCCCCATTTTACAGATAAGGATACTGGGATACAGAATCCTAAAGGTCCTGCAGCTGACCCTAGTAGGGCTAGAGATCTGTATTTCAGCAGCCTGGCTTCTGGGTCTGTACTCTTTATTACACTACATTGACTCTTTGTTCTTGGAGTACAAGCTGTGTGACTTTGGGTGAATCACTCAAGCCTCTATCAAATTCTGAATGGGACAATGAAATAAAAATAATAGTCACTCAAAAGCTTGGTCTGAGAATAAAAGGAACGAATGTGAAACATCTAACCCATCGCCTGGTACATAGTAATATCTCAATAAGTTGCTGTGTTGCTGTAGAAATCATCACCCATGTGCCCAAACATGTATTTTTATTTTTTTTAACTTTTTATTTTAACCTTTATATATTTTTTTGAGAGACAGAGGGAGAGAGCACGAGCAAGGGAGAAACAGACAGAGAGGGAGACACAGAATCCCAAGCAGGCTCCAGGCTCTGAGCTGTCAGCATAGAGCCCAACGCGGGGTCTGAACTCACCAACTGTGAGATCATGACCTGAGCCGAAATCGGACACTTAACCAACTGAGCCCCCAGATAACCCCAAACATATTTTTAAAGATTCAAAAGTAGGGGCACCTGGGTGGTTCAGTCGGTTAAGCGTCTGACTTCGGCTCAGGTTATGATCTCATGGTTGGTGAGTTCGAGCCCTGCATCAGGCTCTGCACTGATATTGTGGACACTGCTTGAGATTTTCTCTCTCCCTCTCTGCCCCTCCCCCACTTGTGCGTGCGCTCTCTCTCTCTTTCTCTCTCAAAATAAATAAACTAAAACATTTTTTTTAAAGATTCAAAAGTACATAAAGGCAAGAGACTTCAGGATTGGCTTGGCACATCTGATGCTCACCACTGTATTGTCTCGAGAATTTTAAATTCGACAGGTGGTTTTATTTCACATGGTAAATTATGACTTCTCGTGTTTGAACAATGTCACTTGAGCTAAGGAATAGTCCTAAATACAATATACTCCCACTCCTATCACTATTCAGTTAACCCGACGTCCACCGCTTACATGTTGACCCAGCCTATTTCTGGAAATGCTTTGCGGGTTACCATAACAAGAACAAGAGTAACCAATAAAATAAGCAGGCACAGTTGTTTGGGTTAATCACCAGGAACAGGATCGTAAATGACAAGAACTCAGAGCAGCCAGTCCCTCCTTTGTCCCCATTGCTCGTGGCCTGAGTCGTGCGTCTGACACACCGCCCCTGAGTCCCTGCCATCTTCCTCACGTGCACCCTGAGAGTCTCCACGTCTGATCCATGGAGATGTCTGGAAACCAGTTATCTCCCTTTTGTTCCTGCACTGTCTTGTGGAAAAAAGGAAATTATACCTTAGAGCTGATTTTTTTTTTTTTTATAAAATAGCATTTAGTCATGAAATGAGTGTGTGGAAGCTTGTGTTGTCTTAGTTTGAAAGGCCTCTGAGTAGCTGGACTTCTCAAGACAGCTTTATCATCTGCCTCTGGAGTTTCAGTTTCTCCTGTTCTGTGTTTTCTTGTGGTCATCATTGCTTCGTTTCTGTTTTTGGTGAATAGCATTTCGGAATGTATTTTCTTGGTTCAGGTCATAGTTTATTCAAACAAACAAACAAACAAACAAACAAACAAAAAAGATCCAGAGTACATCGAGAAGATAAATCCCAACTTGGGAAAGTATCAATCACATGCCTGTTTCTTATGACCTCATGCACATCTATGTATTTCCCAAGTATATTCATGGGGCAGGTGGATGAAATATGCCTCCAGGTTTTTATGTGAGCACCATTAAGAGCCTGGCTCCTTGCTCACCAGTCTTCTGGGTGGTCATTGTGGACTCAGACTCTTCAGAGGCTCATGTGGATCTGTGGGCATTGATGTGGACTCCACCAACACCAGTGTGTCTGTTGTTGACTGAACATTTGCCTTCACAGCTGCCATTGCATATTGGTAGCTAGATAAGCACATTTTAGGGATGTTTTGAATGAAGTAGAGAGGGTAATAAGCTGTCCCCATAATGTCTTCAATTTTTCACCTTTGGAAAAAGCTCTGTGTTAAGGTGCCTTATCTCCAAGAAGCCCCATAGATATCTAATTAGCCTTTCCTGGAAGGGCTAACAACAGTGGTTCTGAATCTGACAGTGCCTTAGGATCACTCAGATTCTAGAAAAATCCTGGCACCCAAGCCTCCCTCCAACCAGATTCTCTGAGTTGTATCTTGTACATTCATATTTTTTAATCTACCCCACCCCTGCAGAAGACCACAGTTTACAGTCAGGGTTGAGAGCTACTGAATTACGGGTTACAAGAAATTAAATTTCTCAGGGCTAACCTTGTATCAGATGAGCTCATTGTAACTCAGGAAAACCAAAAGCTTGATGCGAAAGGATGGGACCCCAGGAGGATGAGTTTTGGTGGGGAGAGCGGGCCAGAGGTCAAAGGATGCCAGCCTCGGGGAAGGACAAGAAGGACAAAAGGAGAGACGGAGATTTTAAACAAAAGTTGTAACCCGTAGTTTCATAAGCATGTATTTATTTAATCCTTACAACAGCCACTTGAAGAAAGAAGGGCATTCACATTATTGGAGCACCTTCATGAACCTATCATTTCTAGGTTTCTTGCTGAATTTTTTCAAATGCCAGCTTTGGTAGGTCCCACAGCTCCTCTCTCGGAGAGCAGGCTATGGCTCGGGGCAAAGCTGGCCTCTCAAACCCAGATGCTCCGATGGAAGCCTCTTCTATCTGGACGGGAGACAGCTTGGCCTGAAGCCTCAGGGCCTATAGGATGTGCTGGCAGGGGAAATTCCGACTGGGTGAGTGGGCAGGTTGCTGCAGCCCAGGAGAGGTGGTTCGTGAGCAGGAACAGTGACTGGGAGGAGTTCAGTGACATACGTCCCCAATTAGCAAAAAGGCATTGAGCGCTGGCTGTGTGATGAGTGTTGCTGTAGGTTGTGTGGATACAACAGTGAGCAGAGCAGACCAATCCTGCCCTCTTAGGGTCCACCTTCTACAAAGGGAAGCCAGCGAATAAAAGTTAACGAAATACATGGTGGGCCAGTTGGGAAGAAATGTCGTGACAGGGGATATGGGGAAGCAAAGGCTAGAGATTGGGGGCAGGTTGCAATTTTAAAGCCTTTTTGGGGATGATGGGTGGAGTGCAGGCATTACCTCAGGCTCAAGAAGCCTAGATGGAAGGAAAGAAGGAAGCAAAAGCCTGAGGTGGGAGTGTGGAATGTTCTGGAAACAGCAGGGAAGCTGAGATGGGGACAGGAACAGAAGGAACAAGGGGACAGGAGAAGAGGTGAGGCTTTGCGGGCCACCAGAACGCCTCTGGCTTTTATTCTGAGAGAGAAAGCCACACCACAGGAGGATTTTAAACCACACCACAGGAGGGTTTTCAGATCCAGTGTCCTTCACAGAATCTCTCTGGCTGATGGATGGAGAAAGGAGCAGGTGAGCAAGGGGGCAGCTGCAATCACTCAGCTTCTACAAATGGTGGGGGCTCAATGGTGGAAGGGAGAGGGGTGATCACGATCAGATTCCTGATGTGTGGAAAATGTTCGGAGTGATGACTGACAGCTCTTTTGTCCAGTGTCGTTCCTCCATGCCAGGCCATGTGCCTCTGTGAACTTGGCTGCATTCTTTTCTATCCCTGTGGTTTTTGCAAAGAAGCTGGCGCCACCCCCATCTCCTGGATGAGGAAACTGAGGCTCAGAGAGATTTGGGACTGGCTCGCAGCCTCACGTCAGGCTCTGGCCACGGGTCTCTCAGTCCTGTCTTCTTTCTACTACAACAGGCTGCCTCCACTCCAAAGTCCACAAAACAATTTAAGACTTTTGGGATTTCTTATTGCATCAGCACGAATATTATTAAATTTCCCATAAACTCAAATTTTCTCTACTTAAAAAGAGTATGAATCTTTCTTTTTAGAAATTGAGGTGGTTAAGATTAATGACCAACCATAAAATTTTACAAGCAATTATTATGGTTTACTGTGCCTTCTTCAGCTGCTTGACACGCTACGATCTTTTGTTTCCCTTGTTTGTCGGAGTCAGGTTTGCACATCACTGACCAAGACCTTGAGTGCCTGGGAAGTTTGGAGCAAGGCCATTGGTGAAGCTATATTTCTAACTTCCACTCTAAGGATGGAATCTTGTCTTAGAAGTTCACTGACATTTACTCGTCTCGCATTAGTAATACAGCATGGTGCATTTTCCATTTTCATTAGCTGTGTTTGACAGAATCTTTAGAAAGGAACTCAATTATCTGTTTCAACAAAATTCCCTTTTTTTGTTTGTTTTGTGGCAGATAACATGAAAACTTGCGTTATGGGTGTGTGTATGTGTGTGTCCCATCATCATTTGGGGGCCCTTTCTGACTTTGGGACTCTGTGTTTTCCTGCCTCATGTGTCCTTCCAGCATCCCACTCAGCTGCAAGCCCCTCCGTCCAGCCCCTCATGCAGGATCTCTCCTTGGAACAGGATTGCTTTGCACCCAGCTTCCCTGGGAGTTCCCAAAGTCTTAGCTCAAAGTTTTAACCCTCCTCTGGAGCCTACTTCCAAATTCTATTCTCACACTTTGGTTCTTTCTTTTTTTGGTTTCTCCCAAACTAACAAACCAAAGCAAAACTACCTGCAGTAGCAGGAAAGGGATTGTATTCATCAGAACTAGGGGGTTGTGTGTAACTGAAACATATTCAAATAGCTGTGGCAAAACGGTGTTTGTTGACCCCCAAACCAGGAAACCCAGTGATGCATCTGGCTTTAGACCAACTGGGTCCCAGATTTGAATAATAACACTTGCTGTGCCGCTCCCCCTTTGTATTCTGTCCTCATTCTCTTCTTCTGCATGAGGACTTTCTCCCAACAGCACAAACAGCCTCCTAGCATCATCACCAAAGGCATCCCTCCACCCTGCCCCCTTCACAGCTCTCGAAGAAAAGCCTGGGGAGAATAATGTTTGATCCAACATTGGGCAAATACCCTTTAATGAAACCATCTAAGGCCGGAGAAATAGGTTCAGTTTGGCCAGAACCACATCCCTTTGTGGGTAGGAGTGGAGGACATCATGACACAATGATGGTGGCACTAGCTGATTGCCATGGGGCATGTGGGAGGGCTGCTGCCACAAGGGGCTGGGTAGCCTGCCAGGTAGGTAATCCATAGCCACCAACTTTCCCTGCAGTTATAGCTGCATTTCAGCTCTAGAATTTCAGTAGAGTGGGGAGCTCGGTGTTGGGGGACAGATCCCAGCATTTCTGTTCAACTTTAATCAATAGGTGCCAGCATGTCTTGAGCACCTATCATATATATGCCCCCACATTGTACCAGGCACATATAGATGATAAAATGTCGAATGGCACATTGACTCTACCCCAGGGAGGCTCTTCCTTAGGGGGGAGGGTCTTAGATGATAGGGATTGATCAATGCGCATGCCTCCCTTTGATGCTAAAAGGAGAAATAGCCCCAAGTGTTACCACTCCGTCTCATGAATTATTTTTCCAAGGCAATAAAATTTGAAGATTGCAATTAGTTAACCATTATGAAGACAAATCTGCAAATATTTCTCTCACTGTGGTGACATTTAAAATGCTTCCTGCTCTACCAAACAGTCAATTGGATTTCTTTCCCCTCATCTTCTCATAATGGCTAATTGCTAAGCAATTGATTGAATCCCCTTTTGTTACTACATAATTACTAAGTTGGCCCAAACAATGGCCGTGGCCATTTCTCCATCTACTTTTTTTGGTCACCTACAGGGCACGTTTGGAGTAGGAATGTTCTTATTGGGTTAATCTCTTTGTAAATCATCGATCTAGTTGCTTAATGTAGTGATTCAGAGCAAAGGTTCAAGGGGAAGAAAAGCTTATGTAATCCTCAGGGAAGGTTTCCTAACCTGCCCAAGCCTGAGGGGTTTTTTGCCAATAATACGGAGATAGTAAGAGTCTACCTTGCCAAGTTTGGAGATGGTCATATGAGATAAAACATGTTAAGTGTTTAGCACCACTGGGACATAAGCTCATAATAAATCATAGGTGTTCATAGCTCATCTAGGCTGTTGCTGACGCAGACCTATGGAGACTTGGCCAAAATTCTTAACCGCTCTGTGACTCGGGTGCCCATTTTGTAAAATGGGGATGATAAAGCCACCTGTCTCCTGGAGGGCATCTAATAACAAAAAGAGACAGGAAAACTTATGGGATTAATGTGAAGGTCAAAATGGATCTAAAGACACTGTCAGCACTGACCTCTTAGTTACTCTTATGTTACTGACAGCACCTGGCAGAGAACCTAGTTCCTGCTCAGGTGAGAACCCTTCCTCTCGCCCCTAAAGCGTTGGAAAGGAGACTTTGTAGATACGAGCGTGGCTTCTTCCGTATCCACAGCATTCCTCCCTCACCGTATTCAACAGGTAACTGCTGAGTGTGGGTTGCATGTGGGGATGGTGCTGTGGGCTCATCTCTGTGGAGAATATGGGGAAGAAACAGAATTCGGGGTCTGCTGCCTTGAGCTGTTGGGAGTTGTGGCCTTTGGAAGAATTGTACAATATGACCCCGGTCCTTTTTTTTTTTTTTTTTTTTTTTTTGACTATTTTTTTTTTTTTTTGGCTATTGTCACAAGATGAGATCTTGCTTATGGTTCTTTGTGTGATTCTAACTCTCTCCCCCCATAAAAAGCACATCGCGCTCCGAGAGAAGTAATTTCCCCAGAGCCATATCCAAAAAGGAAAAGTGAATGAGGGTACCAGCAGGAGCCAAGTTTCCATGGTTAATTGCATGGACTTAGCTTTGGCTGTTCTGTGTTGCCGAATTCAGTGGGGAGCTCGAAATGTGGGACTGAGGGGGAATTAGTGTCATGTGTCACCTCTGCCACCCCCATGGCTGTGAGCTCTGGAAGACTGACAGGACTTCGTTCTCCAGGTGGCCCAAAATGTGCACGCCAGTACACCGTTTCCCCGACAAGAGCCCAATAAGTGTGGATGGGCTGAGAACTGTATTAGACACGGAGGAAACCATGCTTACAAGAAAAGGTCGGATTTTCTCTGCAGAGTTTAAATGGTGCATGTGCCTTTACCCCCAAAACCACAGAAACTATCTCTTAAAGAAACATCAAAACTATATATTTGTTTAGTGCAATATTTGGCCAAGATGGAGGCTTCCGGGGAAAGTTCTAAGTGGAATGTGGGTGTCACAGGGCCAGGGCACTTACCTAACTGCCTAGCTTGTCTGGTGAGTCAAGTGAGTCTGCCTGGACATGAGCCACTGTGAATTGAAGGGTAGTTAGAATCCAGGGAAATGTTGGGGCGCCTGGGTGGCTCAGTCAAGCGGCTGACTTCGGCTCGGGTCATGATCTCGCAGCTCGTGAGTTTGAGCCCCAAGCCCGCATCGGGCTCTGTGCTGACAGCTCAGAGCCTGGAGCCTGCTTCGGATTCTGTGTCTCCCTCTCTCTCTGCCCCTCCCCTGCTCTCTCTCTCTCTCTCTCTCTTAAATATAAATAAACATTAAAAACAAACAAACAAACAAACAAACAAAAAGAATTCAGGGAAATGTTGAAGCCTTGCTTGAAAAGGTGGCAGGGTGTCCTTGATAATAGCTACCTTGCTAACAGAGGTTTAGCCATCCCAGATGCTGGCTCTTTACCTAAATTATCTCTATTTTAATCTTTGGAGCAATCCTCCAAATGGGTGTTATCCCAATTTGAAGGCAGAAGGGGAAGGAGCTGGGGATAGAGAGATCCATAGCGCGTGCTCTCTGACACACAGATAATTAATGATTTATGACATGGCTGAGCCTGCCAGTGGTGTTTTCTGAACCCTGCACCTGGGCACAGGACAAGGATTGTTTGTATTTCTTTCCTCTCCATTGGGGGTGGGAAATTTCGGCTCTTCTGGAGGAGACCGCAGGTCCTCTGAAGGCTGGAGGGGGATGAGACTCCATTCCCAGTGGAAGCACACAGGGTCTCCCAGAGACCTTTTCCCCAATCTCCAAGTTCCATTCACTTGTGCAAAAGCGACTTTCAGAGTCAGAGAGCTTGAGGCTTCTTATCTTTGTCGTCTCATGGGCTCATTGCTGTGTCTGCCTCTGACTTAAATCACTGGCTCCTTTTCTGTCTTCCTCTGCATCTTCACTCATGGGTGGTGGAAATAGAACTTGACCTGGCGTCAGACAAACCTAGCTTTAATTGACAGCTCTTCTTGGAAAATTCACTCCAGCTATTTAGTGCTCTTTTTCCTCCTCTGTGAAATGGGGCCAACAGTGCCTCTTTAGATTATGAAAATTAATGTAAAAATACAAGAGAAGCCCCTAGCAAGTTGTCTGTCCCAAAGCAGACACTTAGCTAATATCAACCTCTCTCCTCTTTGTCCCTTGGCCCCACAAGATGGGGAGAGACACCAAAAAGAATCAAATACTGCTATTAGAAATGCTGCTGTTGGAACGCCTGGGTAGCTCAATCGGTTGAGTGTCCGACTCTTGACTTCAACTCAGGTCATGATCCCAGAGTCGTGGGATCAAGCCTCATGTCGGGTTCCACATTGAGCATGAAGTCTGCTTAAGATTCTCTCCCTCTCTCCTTCTCCCCTGCTCACTCTCTGTCTCTCTTTCTACTCTGTCTACAATGGAAAGGAAGGAAGGAAGGAAGGAAGGAAGGAAGGAAGGAAGGAAGGAAGGAAGGAAGGAAGGAAGGAAGACTGCCGTTCACACAAGGGATTTTTTTTCTGCCTCCCGTATTCATAGCTGGTGTGATTCTCTACCTTACAATCCTCAACGATACCTGATCCCAACATCTGAGAATGTGAAGACCAGCTTTTTCTAAATAACATGATGTTGGCATGGCCCAGGTGACCTTGGGCTTTCCTTCCTTCTGGCTGCAGCCATGCTGGATACCCTGAAGGATTCAAGTGCACCCTGACATGGCCACAGAGTGTCACCTCTGTCCTGAGTCCTCAGAAGGAGAACCTTGGCTTTTAAGACTTGCAATTCAAGGGGCACCTGGGTGGCACAGTCGGTTAAGCGTCCGACTTCAGCCAGGTCACGATCTCGCGGTCCGTGAGTTCGAGCCCTGCGTCGGGCTCTGAGCTGATGGCTCAGAGCCTGGAGCCTGTTTCCGATTCTGTGTCTCCCTCTCTCTGACCCTCCCCCGTTCATGCTCTGTCTCTCTCTGTCCCGAAAATAAATAAACGTTGAAAAAAAAAAAATTTAAGACTTGCAATTCAAGGGTAACCACGCTTTCTGTTAGCAAGGAAGATCCAGGATAAGTTTTAAGAGAAAAATGACTGTGTAGAAAGTAAAACCACATTATTTTCCTGTCTCTCCATGGATCCCTTACCTCCATTAAAGAACAAAGAGAAACCCCGGTTAGGAAGGATGGAAACAAATGGAGCCATGTCAGCCCTCCCAAACTGTCATTGATCACCTTGCCAGGTGCATATTCCTCGCGTTCCATTCAGGACCATCTCTAAACAGCCATTTTCACAGACACACAATAAAGAGACAGATGAACTGGTCAGTTTGCCCTCTCCCTTGCTTGGGTAAAAAGAAAATGATTTAGCTAAATCTTTTCTTCTTTAGGATGAAAAGAGATTTAAAAAAAAAAAAGGTTTAGTGGCAAATGGCTGTCCTAAAGTAGATGAAATAGGAATTGATTTTACTTACCTGCCATCACTGGGTACTTGGGAGGAATCCCCAAGAGCAGGTGTGAGGCCGCACTTTGTGAGGAGGTGGGCCAGAGGCGGCCAGGCAGGTATGGAGTCAGCAGCATTTCAGGAGACGTGGTCGCTCATTATTCACCGTTTGACAATCGGCTTTCTCTTCCTTGATGAGCATGTGTCCCACTGTGATGTTCAAACCCATAACAAAATGAAATTTTAAAGCTAATGGTAATATGGGGCACCTGGGTGGCTCGTCAGTTAAGTGCCTGACTTCAGCTCCTGTCATAATCTAGTGGTCTGTGAGTTCGAGCCCCGCATCGTGCTCTGTGCTGACAGCTCAGAGCCTGGAGTCTGCTTCAGATTCTGTGTCTCTGTCTCTCTCTGCCCACCCCCTCAAAATAAATAAACATTAAAAATAGTTTTTGAAATTAAAAAAAAAGCGAATTATATTACTTTGCCTGTATAGGTAAAATGTGTGCGAGAATATCCAAATAGAAATAACTGTAAGAATGTTCTTCCTCTTTGAGTGATCCCTACTTTTGGGAATCTATCCTAAGGAAATAATCCAAAAAGCAGAAGATTTTCTTTTCTCACAGGAAGATGTAGTTGATAGCTTTTTCACATTATTCCTTATTGAAAAGAGTCAAACATCCATTATTATTGAAGTGGTTGCTAAATAATGGAATATCTATTTTAAAATATTGGGTGGCTAAAATAAAATAAATAAAATAAAATAAAATGTTGGGTGGCCGGGGCGCCTGGGTGGCGCAGTCGGTTAAGCGTCCGACTTCAGCCAGGTCACGATCTCGTGGTCCGTGAGTTCGAGCCCTGCGTCGGGCTCTGGGCTGATGGCTCAGAGCCTGGAGCCTGTTTCCGATTCTGTGTCTCCCTCTCTCTCTGCCCCTCCCCCGTTCATGCTCTGTCTCTCTCTGTCCCAAAAATAAATAAACGTTGAAAAAAAAAAAATGTTGGGTGGCCATTAAAAAGAAGCTAGTACTAATAAGGAAAATGTTAGTTTTATATATATATATGTATATATATGTGTATACATATGTATATATATAATGTATATATGTGTATATATGTGTATATATGTATATGTATATATATAATATATGTATATATGTATATATAATGTATGTATATATGTATATATAAATAAATGTATGTATGTATATATGTATATATATGTATATGTATATATGTATATATATAAAAATAAATGTATGTATGTATATGTATATATATTGGTATGTATATGTATGTGTGTGTGTGTGTGTGTGTGTGTGTGTGTATATATATATATATATATATATATATATCGAGAGAGAGAGGGAAAGAAGAGATGCTTTAAGGGAATCCTTATCAAAATCCCAGAAAGGTTTTCTATAGGCAGAGATGGGCTTATTCTAAAACTGATGTGGAAAGACACAGGCCCCAGGTTAGCTTCACAATCTTGAAGAAGAAGAATTTAGCTGGAGGAATCACACTGCCTGATGTTTGCACTATGTAGCTGCTACAGTGGTTGAGATGATGTAGTGCAGTAGAGGAAGACACGAAGATCAGTGGAAGAGTATGAAGAACCCAGAAAGAGATCCACATAAATACGTCCAACTGATTCTTAATAGACATGCAAAAGCAATTCGATGAGAAGGGTGTGGTCCTTCTGCACAGAGCACAGAAGCACTCGGATGTCCATAGGCAAAAGTGAACTTGATCTTAAACCCCACACCTTATATAAAAGCTAACTCAAAATGGATCATGGATGGAAACGTAAAATGTAGAATCGTGAAGACTTTAGGAACAAATGGGAGAAAATCTGAAGGATTCAGGGCCAGGCAAAGAGTTCTTAGACTTGACATAGAACGTGAGGTTCCTAAAAGGAAAATTTGACAAGTCGAGCCTTATTAAAACTTTACACTTTTGGTCTAGGAAAAATCTTGTTAAAAGGATGAAAAGACAAGCTACCAACGGGGGAGAGTCACTGACAAACCACGTATGTGACAAAGGATTCGTATGTATAATACATGACAAACTCCCAAAATTCAACAGCAAAAATCCCCAGTCAACCTAATTAGAAAATGGGCAAAAGACATGAACAGACATTTCACCAAAAAGGATCTACAGATGGCAAGTAAGCACACAAAAAGATGTCTAACCTCTTCACCCATGAGGGAAACACAAAACCATGCACAGCTCAAAATAAAACCACAAAGAGCTATCAGTACCCACCTATTGGGGTGGTTAAAAAAAAGGATAGTGGGTACAGTCAATGACAGTGAGGATGCAGGAAACTGAATAGTTCAGATGCTGAGGATGGGAATGTAAAAGGGACAATGACTCTGGAAACCAGTTTGGCAATTTCTTGTAAAACTAAACAAACACGCAATTGCCACAGGAGACAGCAATTGCACTCCTGGACATCTCTCCCAGAGGAGTGAAAACTGTGTTCACACAAAAACCTTTACACGCATGTTCATGGCAGCTTTCTTCATAACTGCCAGAAACTAAAATCAGCCCGGATGTCCTTCAGCAGGTGAATGGTTAAGCAAGCCGGAACACTCATACAGTGGAATACCACTCAGCTATAAAATGAATGAAATTCTTGACACACAGCAACTTGGAAGAATCTCCAGGGAATTATGCTGAATTATGCTATTCCAGGGAAAAGAAAAAAAAAGCCAATCCCAAAGGTTCCATACTGTATTATTTCATTTATATGGCATTTCCCAAATGACAAAATTATGGGAAAGGAGAACAGATTAATGATTGCCAGGATCTAGGGACGTAGAGGTAGGTGGTATTTGGGAGAGAGGAGAGTGTGGTTGTAAATGGCCACAGGGGGTCTTTGTGCTGATGGAACATGTGTAGATTAAACCTACACATGGAAAAAAATTAAGTAGAACTAGATGTGCACGCACGCGCGCGCACACACACGCACACACACACACACAAATGAGTACAAATGAAACTGGGGAAATCTGGATAGAATCCATGGATTACATCAGTGTCAATATCCCGGCTGTAATATTGTTTCTATAGGTTTGCAAAATGGTAGCATTGGGAGAAACTGGGTAAAATATCTCTTGCAAATGCATTATCTCAAAATAAGAAAAAATGAATTAAAAATGTGTTTATGCAGTGGTATGCATTTAAAAGACTGGAAGGGAGGCATCAACATTTTTAAAATAGTTGTAGTGTTCAGCGTCCATGCTGGGACATACAGCATCTTGTTTTTCTACCTTTTACTTTGGTTTGTTTTCCAGATTTTACTTAGTGTACATATGTTAGTTTTGTAAAGGCGAAGAAAGTATTCCTGGTTTTTTACTTTAAAAACTTTATTGCCAACTATGACATGTTTGTTCTGAAACCATCTCCCCATTCCTTCTTCTCTTACACCCCAAGTGTAAAGGGAGAGTGAACACATGTACACACACTACACACAGACACACACACACACACACACACACACACACACACACACAGAGACACACCCAACATTATGACCTGTTCAAGACTTAATCAGTTGGGACTCAGCGCTCGAAACTTAACATCAATAGTTTGCAGCTAATGATGTACGAACCGCTGTTAGCCTTGATGGACATTTGACCCAGAGGCTGAGGAGCTGGATGTCTCATTGTGATTTCATTTGTGATTCACAGCCCAAGTCTAGTGTAGAGATAGGAGGTGCGTCTTGATGGATAATGAAAGAATAGAGGTATAGACAAAGAAAATAATGAGAAAGGGATTATTTAGAAACCTGTTTTACCCTCTCCACCTCACTGGGTGGCCCCCATCCTTTGGTGCAGACATAATTTGAAGAACCCAGAGCATATGATTGGTAGTAAGTAATCGAATAAATTCATAGGATGGGAGCAAGGCTCAGGAGCCTATAAAAGATTCAAGTCCTGCTTCCCCTTAGGAGAGAGGTATCCAACCAGTATTAATATTTTAGAAATACTAGAAGGTAGAAGAGGAGCCATTATTCATCACTAGCACCTCCATGGTACTAAAATTAAATAATGGATTTTTTTTTAAGACAGAATTGCTAGAGTTGTGGAACTATAAAAAATATTCCTCTCTTGGGGATGTTGCATTTTTTGCTTTTATCTTTTCTTCTCCTCTTGAGAACATTTTGATTTACTTCTGTGATAAGCTTATAACAACTAAGGAACTTGGGAGGCGGGTTGAGCTAGGCTGGGAGGGAGGGGGTTTAGGCAGCTGACAAATGAGCCTGTGTAAATTTGTTTGGCTTCAAGTCAGGAAGCACCAGGACTGCGCATGCATTCATTTACCGCTGCATAGCGTGTATGCGAGCACATATGGGCTGGGGCCCTGGGCCCTGTAATAGTGAGCGCCCAATGTGGTGTGTAGGCTTGGGATCTGAGCATGCTTGTCTGCTCAACAGGATCCCTGCGAAGAAAACCCAACTCTCCCCTTCCTAATCCAGTGAAAGCCTTGAAGCACCAGCCCTGCTCCTCAAGGAGGCATCTGGTCTAGCTGTCTAGCTGTGAGGAATCACGCAGCCAGGGGTTGGCTTCACACCAGCCTCCGTGTTTCTGGATTGGCTCAGCTGGTCTCAGAGGTTTCCATGTCTGGCTCCGCCCCAGAACTAGCTGCTTAACCCAGTTGGACCAATGACTTTGCCTACTGAGTCTCACTTTCCCCACCCTTGAAATAGAAATAATAGTAACTACCTGGCAAAAACAAACAAACAAAAAAACTACCAGAACTTTTTAGCAAGGGCGCCTGACATTTATGAGACCTCAGTGAAAGCAGTTATTACCTAAGATGCAACTTGAAGGTTTTTAAAAATCCTCTTAATTATAAAGTTACTCTTCCTGATATTGACATGCTGCCATGTTTAGATATACTCAGATGGTAATTGTTAGTATTTGCTGAGTGCCTACTGTTTGCCAGCCATAGTACCCTGTGCTCACCATGACCTTGGGAGCTCAGATCTCTTACCCTCATTGAACTGAAGAACTGACATTCAGATGGATGAGAGGGTCACTCAAGTTCAAAACCAAGGACATACTAGAGCCTGAGCATAAGCTGACACCAAACCATTGTCTAAACCACTGCACAGTGGAGGCAGAAGGGGTGGCTATTGCTTGGTACACAGAGAAATGGAGTTACAGGGAATGGGAGAGAATCCTTGCCCAGCAACGGGTGGAGAGTGGCTGAGTTAGGTTTAAACAGACATCCATGGATGGTATCTTATTCCTTACCATGCAGCACTGATCCACACCCGTTGAGGACTGCTCCGAGCTTCAGCCTCAAGGGTTCATAGCAACTGAGAATGAGAAACAGCCTCAGAGTCTATCTGGCATGGGTCACCTCTACAGCACCTTTACCAGCGGGTGGTGTGGGCCTGGACACCACAGTGTCCAGTGGCAGGCTTCTCCATCACCAGACAGCTCATGCCATCAGCTAATGCTCTCCAACCTCACAATGTTTCCCTCCATTTAAGCTGAAATCTATCTGTTCAGTAACTTGTATTGATTGACTTTCCTGAAACAACAAAACTAAGCCAATCCCCTTTTTTGCAGGTCTTTAGGTGATGCCCAAAACTATGCCCCCCCCCCCATCTCTCTATGTCTCCAATCACTTAAGGGGCTTCACTGTGTTAATCCTATATAGAACAGACCACCTTGGTTCTCCCTCAAATACATGCTTCCTTTAGGGTCCCTACGTCACGTAACCTCTACCCGTCCCCATATCCCTTGGAGAGAACACACCATACAACATGATCTGTTATGGAGTAATCACCCACAAGGCAGTTATTGGACAGTTATTTACCCATGACTGTTTTAAAGGATTAGTTACCATAACCTGAGAGGAACCCACAATCCATACACAACCCCCACCAAGAGCCTTCCATTTATTGTGCAACTTATGAAACCCTTTGCCAAAGTCTTTATTGACTTGTAGTTTGTATGATCCTTTCTTGTTGGACCTCCCTTAGAAAAACCGTATTTTATAAAGATGTTCACCCAAGTTGATCTCATTTCATCCATGAGCCTGTTAATTTTCGGGGAGCACACCGCTCTACTCTTTAAAATGCGTGCGTTTCACTGGGATCATTTAATTAGGCAAGCCACGCTAAATGACTCTCGTAGGAAGATACCAGAGTATTTCTCATACCTCAAGCCCAAGAAGCAAAGCTGGTCTTTACCAGAAATTGATAAGCCATTTTGAAATCAGGAAATCATGAAATCAAATGAAAGCTATGCAAGTTCATTAATTTGTGTACTTCTTTCCTTTCCTTTTTTACCATGTGGTCTCTCATTTCACTTTTTCTCTTTACGTAGCTTCTTTATTTATTACAAAATATTTAAGTGTCTACTATACATCATGCTTTGTTCATAGCCATGAACAAAGACCAAAGTCCCCAATAACATGGAACATTTATTTTAATGGTAAATAGAGATAGCAAACAGATAACTATGTCAGGTGATGATGGGTTAGTTCTGTGAAGGAAAACAAAGCAGGGTCATTGACATAGAGGATAATGTTAGAAGGGAAGCCACTTTTTTTTTAATAAGGTGGTCATGGAAGTCCTGACTAAATAAATGAATATAATTAGAGAAGTCAGGGACAGTGAAGGAATGAGTTATACAGATATACACTTGGTAATAGCCTGGTGAATTAAAGCCATTTGCCAGACACCACTGGGAAAGAGGACTGTGATATTTTGGTAGAAAAATATAATTTAAAGACGAAGCCTGAGGCATAAAATTAAGTAATGCCGAAGAGGATAATTCACCATCTACAGGGCTTGAGCCCAAACTGGCTTCATATACACACAGATATCCACTGTCTTCCCTTTCTGTTTTCCAAGTAGACCGTGTTCTTTGTCAAGGTCTATACTTAGGGTCTGAAAGGGTCTCCCCAAAATGGTACACTTGGCTTTTATCCTGATAAGACTTTCAGGCTCTACAACCCTTGCTTAGCTAACCGACTCAGTCTCTTCCTGTCCCAACACCAGGCTTCCTAAGGAGATTATCTGATTGGCCAGGCTCAGCTTTTGGATAGGAACCTTTTGGTTCATCGGAGAGTAACCCCAGGGCTGAAACAGGGGTAGGCCCAAGAAAGGCATTTTGGGGGAAATGGCAGAAAAACAGGATAGGAGAATATGTGTGGACAAAGCAACAGTTGAGGCTGAAGATAGGGATGGGTTGTAAAATGAACTACTGAAGGAGTCTGAATTTTCTCTGAAAGTGAAATCTTTCCCAGAAAGATTTCAATCATATGTGACCCAATTGTGAGAGACAGTTACTGCTTCAGGGAATGAGGAACTTCGAAGGCATGCACAGGTCCTTGTAACCAAGGTGCATGTGAGGCAGAATAGAATGCCAGGCTTTCAACTGAAAATGATTGAAATTTTATTTATATTTGACACTGCTTGTGTTTCCAAGCATCAGATTTAACATTAAAATTTGTCCTGAATTATAAGAATAATAAGAATAAGTATTGAAACTCTTGGCAAAAGGGCAGCCAACATGCATTTCCAAGGAGAAATTGTTCAATTGTTCGTGTTTATTACTTCCAAATGGGAATCGCTCCAGGTTCATAATGCTGATTTTGTTACATTGCTTTCTCTGAACTGTGATTCAGATGAGTGCATAAATATTTGGTTTAATATTTCTTTGGGAACTGTAAAAATCTGAACTGATGGAAAGGAGAGGAGCAGAGCAATGGCGAGGGAAAGTTGGTAAGAGATTAAGTGTGTATATTTCAACAGTGCCCAAGGGGCATGATTAATTTATTATCCTTTTAGATGGCAGAATGCATGCAGAAACCTCCACATTATGCCATGACTATGACAAAGCTAAGAGGGTGTGAGCAGGTAAAGATATTCCTGCCAAGAATTTGATGTATGGAGAGAATGGGTGACCCATTGGATACACATAAATCTGGGAATGGAGACTTGAAAGTCCCTAATGTTGGCTCTGTCACTGGCATAAGGCCTGAGATGAACATCTCTGCTCTCAGCCTTAAGGTGGGGGGGGGGGGGGGCATGTCACGAGGAGGCCAGACCTGAGCACTGTCAACAGCGCCAGGCTCTGAATCTTTGTTGATTCTGTTTCTGGGCTGCTCCCACACAAGCCAGCACACATCTATTAGTTGGCCATATGGAGTTGGGCCTAAAACCATGGGTTCTGGATACTTGGATTCAAATCCGAAGTTATTCCCTAGCTAACTTTGCCAAGGCTTGTGGGACTCAGTTTCTTCTTCCATAAAATGAAGATTAGTATAAATACCTATTCCACTGAGTTGTTGTAAGGATTAAATAAACTACTGTATGTAAGATGTTTAGAATAAAGTGTGGCAAAGAGTTTGTGTTCAATGAAAGGTAGCTTCTGTCATTCTCCTCCCCTTCTTCTTCATCATCACCATCATCATCACCATTTCATAGTTATAAAAAGAACAACTACCTTAAATTATTGAATATTTTATGTATTTATGCATTGCATATCTCTCGGATCATTTACTTGCCATAATCCTTTTGGGAGAGACATTATTTCCCCCATTTTGCAGAGAATGGGAATGAGGCTCAGAGAGGCCACACTGCTTACAAAAGTTCATGTTGCTTGTGAGCTCTGAGCTGGGATGCAGACATATTTTTACCTATCTTTCCACCCTGTTCTTTTAAACCCTCTGTGCATTAGTCAGGATAGGCAGGCTCTGCTGCGGTGATAAGCAAATCCTAATTTCAGTTGATCAAAGTAACAGAGGCTTAACTAACCTCCATGTCCACTGAGAGTTAGGTGTGGGCTCTGCTCCTCCTTGTTATCATTCTTTCCCTAAGATCTAGGTGGATGAAGTCACTATTATCTGGAAATTGCTGGTCACATGGAGAAGGCAAAATCAACATGGATAAGCATATCATAACTCTTAAAGCTTTTGCCTAGAATTAGCTGAAGTGACACATAGCACTTTCAGTCACTTCATTAGCCAAAGCAAGTCACATCGCCAAAAGCAATGTCATGTATCGGGGAAATAGGGTCCTACTATGTGCCAAGAAGGAGAGGAGACAGAGTATTTAGACACAGCTTCAGTGACCACTTCCTACTATCACATATCTGAGTCATAAATAGATTAGACAGCAAGTATAGAAGATGTGGAGTTTTTACCAGAAATTTCAGGGACCATCTTGATTGTCTGTAGAACAAGAAGAGTCAAGGTCAAGGAAGACATTTTGAAGGGACCCAATGAGAAAGGGAGTATAACTCACAGCCTGCATTAAGAAACCAGAAATTCAAGAAGTGACATCTAAGGATCCCAGTTATTCTCTTGGACACAAAGGGGTCCAAAGGTGTGATACTAATGGGCAATGAATGAACTTTGGGTCCAGAGAAGCAAGGTGCAATGCCTGAAGGATCCAAAATGACTCTCTTTCTCTGATCTTCTGTGGCATCTTTCAGCACATCTGTGCTCTTGCATGATCTACGCTTCAAAGAATGCATAGAACTGAGAGCCCGTGGAGGTCTACAAACACTCTGGGACTCATAAATGGTCAATAAACGCTTTGAATGGAAAAAAAAAGGAGGTGGAGAGAGACAGTGTATTAGGGAAGGAAAAGTCATGGAAGTGGGGCGCCTGGGTGGCTCAGTTGATTAAGTGTAGGACTTTGAGGTCAAGATCTCAGGGCTCATGATGTCGAGCCTTGTGTCGGGCTCTGTGCTGACAGCTCAGAGCCTGGAGACTGCTTTGGATTCTGTGTCTCCCTCTCTCTCTGCCCCTCCCCCACGAACGCTCTGTCTCTCTTTCTCTCAAAAATAAATAAACATTAAAAATTAAGAAAACAAAAAGTCATGGAAGAGAAACTGACCATGAGGCTGAGCGAGAGGTGGTAAGAGTTTGGTGTATATTTTTAACAAACAGAAACTGAGCTCCTGCAGTGAGAAAGCGTTGTGCCACTTAGAAATTTAGATATGCGGACTCCTACATCTGTCCTTTTGTGACTGGCTTATTTCACTTAGCATGTCCTCAAGTTTCATCCATATCACAGCATATGTCAGAATTCCCTTCCTTTTCAAGGCTGAGTAATATTCCATTTCATGGATACAGCACGTTTTATCCATTCATCCATTGTTGGATACTTGTGTTGTTTCCATATCTTGCTATTATGAATAATGCTGTAGAATACTTATCCCTTCTGTGTGTCAATGGATCATTTAGTAAAGATATCGCACTCAGCCACTAACAACACTTTTTTAAGGGGCACCTGGGTGGCTCAGTTGGTTAAACGTTAGACTTCAGCTCAGGTCATGATCTCACAGTTTGTGGGTTGGAGCCCCTCACTGGGCTCTGTGCTGACAGCTCAGAGCCTGGAGCCTCCTTCGGATCCTGTGTCTCCCTCTCTCTCTGCCCCTCCCCCCACTTGTATGCATTCTCTCTGTCTCTAAAATGAACATTAAAAAAATTTTTTTAAAGATTAAAATTTTTTTAAAACCTCAAAAATTGAAATTTCCTAAGCCACATTATTATGTAAGTTGGAAATAAATGATTAAAATAGTGTAAATACTCACAAATTAAGAAATACTCTCATAAAAAAATTCTACAGCCTAGAGAATATATGCAAAAAAGCAGAGGGGCGCCTGGGTGGCTCAGTCAAACATCTGACTTTGGCTCAGGTCATGATCTTGCAGTCCATGAGTTCGAGCCCCGCATTGAGCTCTGTGCTGATAACTCAGAGCCTGGAGCCTGCTTCAGATTCTGTGTCTCCCTCTCTCTGCCTCCTCTCTCTCTCTCTCTCTCTCTCTCTCTCTCTCTCTCTCTCTCTCTCTCTCTCTCTCAAAAAAAAAAAAAAAGTGTAAACTATCAGAAAATGAGGTAAAAAAAAAAACCACTCACAAATTAACATTGAATGCTACAGAACTCAGCATAAGCTGTAGTCAGGCATAAATGTCTTTGTTATAAAAGAATAGAAACCAAAGTAGTGTGATGATGGTGTTACTAGAAGAGGGATCATGGTGACTTGAGATGTCCCGTCATCTGTGCTTCTTTCCAAGGGCACCAGCCTGCCCTCAACCTCAATGACCTCCAAGGCACCATAGGAACCCTTGGAACTTGGTGCTGAACAGAGCCAGCCCCAGGTAGGATGAGAACCACAGGATTAGACGGTGGGTCTCTGGCTCTCGTCATCCTTCCGTGGATTGGCAGGGCGCTGGCTCGGTGTTTCTGCACCACGGGATTGGGGCTCCTGGCCCTGGGTTTTTCCCAGTTCTCACTAATTTATGACCTACTGTCTGCAAGTAGCTGAGCAACACGAGGGTGGGGCAAGGGCATGGATCCAACAGCTGCCCAGACAGCCAAACAGCCGAGTTCAAAGGCATGTCAAGGACTAAACCACAGCTGGGAATTAATTAGTGCTTACAGATCACCTTAGGGAATGGATCTAATGATAAAACAAATGCCTTCTAATAACTATAGAAGGCAGTAAATGGGTTTTTTTTTTCCGACTATTTAACATGGAATAGACATCTTCAAAATTCGCATGTATGCCAAGCTCCAATAATTCCTCTTACATGTTTAAAAAAGTGATATTTTGACTGTATAAGTAATACAGCCTCATTGCCTGAAACCAAAAATATTCTAAGAGTGAAGGAAAAAAGTACACCTCTGTCTCCATCTTCCAAAGACCTATACTGTTGACATGTGATTTATCCTCTTTGGTGATTCTGGTGGGGGAGTGGGTTAATTATTTTCTGGGTTTTCAGCCTTTTGATCATAGTGTGTGTGTGTGTGTGTGTGTGTGTGTGTGTGTGTGTGTGTGGGCGTAGTCTTCTCTCCTTTGAAAAGAAACATCTCCAGATTTTCTAAATAGCGGAGGATCCGAGGCATCGATTTTGTTGGATGTGACAGGGAGGAAGTGCCAGAGTATTCATCTTGACACTGCTTTGTCAACAGGCACAATGTCTACTCAGACAGGGAGTCCCCCACAAGTGGACCTCAGCAGATTATTGGGATGGGGAGGGTTGGAAGTCCCTTCCCAGCTCCTGGGCATTACTACTGCCTGGGAAGTAACTTTGGGAATTTGTAAAAAGAAAAATGAAAAGGCATTGATGCCCCACGGGTAAAGTGACCACATTTTTAAAAAATTATTTTAATGTTTATTTTTGAGAGAGAGAGACACAGGCAGAGCGCAAGTGAGGGAGGGGCAGAGAGAGGGAGACACAGAATCCGAAGCAGGCTCCAGGCTCCGAGCTGCCAGCACAGAGCCCGCTGTGGGGCTCGAACCCATGACCCATGAGATCATGCTCTGAGCCAAAGTCAGATGCTTAACTGAGACACCCAGGCGCCCCCACATTTTTTTACAAGGTTGGTACAACAGACCTTATTTTTATTTTCAATATGTGGGTTGGGGTTTATGAGCATTTTGTGATCACATAAAAACATGCAAAACAAGTTTCACTTCTTCACTCAAAGCTTTCATCAAGTATCTTCTCTGTTCCTGGCCCAAGAAATCTTAAAGAGAATAAGAAATAAATAGCCCAAGGACAGTCACCAACAACAACAAAGAGGCCATCTGCTCTCTGTGCTGGAATAGATCTCGCCAGGGAGCAGGGCTACACTCAGAGGACGAGGTTCATTCCTCACGGAACAGGGCAGAGAGGGGGAAGAGAAATGTCAGTAAGTGGGCAGTCCCTGGTGCTGAGTCCAGGAAGACGAGGAGGGGTCTCCAGCAGACAGGCTTGGGGACGGGCATCCAGCTGACCTAGGTCCAGAGAATGTGAGCTAAGTTCAGAATGCCTGTGGTTGGTTGTGGCCAAAGTTAGAATTGTAGAAGCAGGTAGAGACCCATCAGGAAGGCCCCTGGGAATAGACCCTGGGGGCAATAGGGAGCCATGACAATTTCTAGCCTGGGAATCTCATGGTGGGTAGGTATATATACATTTTAGAATGACCATTCTGGTTGCAATTAGAACAGGAAGTGAGAGAGGCACCAGGGTGGCTCAGTTGATTAAGCATCCAACTTCAGCTTAGGTCATGATCTCAAGGTTTGTGGGTTCAAGCCCTGTGTCAGGCTCTGTGCTGACAGCTTAGAACCTGGAGCCTGCTTCAGATTCTGTCTCCCTCTCTCTGCTCCTCTCCCACTTGCACTCTCTCTCTCTCTCTCTCTCTCTCTCTCAAAAACAAACATTAAAAAATTTTTAAAAAGAATGGATGAGAAAAGAGAAATCAGAAACGTGGAAGCCAGTGAGGAGACTACTATCACATTTATTTATTTATTTACTTACTTACTCGGCGCGCAAATATTTATTGTCCTATGTACCATTCTAGGCCCTGAGGACAAAACAACCAAAAGTCTCTAGTGGAGGTCTGAGTTGGAGTATAGACACCCGATTTTGGGGCCAGAAGCTCTTACAGCAAACAGGGTGTACGAAGCCTGGTGACTGTCCTGTTTCTATATTGAATACATTTTCCAAAGGGGAAAAACACTGATGTCAGTACAATTAAGGAAAAGTCCGAACCCACACAGATGCACCAGGATGGACGACTAAAAACCACATGGACAGAAGGCTATGTGGGGCTCTGGATTGGATTTTGGATCAGAAAAAGGCTAGAAGCAGAAAAACTAGTGAAATCTGAATACGCAGAATCTGGAGCTTAGTTAGCTAAGAGCCATGTGTCACTGTTAACTTCTCAGTTGTGACCATGGTTACATAAGATGTTAACATTTGGGGAAACTAAGTGAAAGGTATATGGGAAGTCCATACCATCTTTGAAACGTTTCTGTAAATGTAAAACCATCCCCCCAAAACAGTTTATATATGAACTTTTCTAATGCATCTCAGCCACACTGAATAGGGGGGAGAATGTGGAATAATTTACACAGAATGATCTAACTTCGGTAAAAAATTTTGAAACTGCTGTATATTCTATGAATGCATACATGTGTATAAATTCATAGAAGAAGACCTTAAAACCGCGCTCAACCTGATGCTGGAAGCAGAGGACAGGTTAGAACAGGACTTGGGGGATTCAACAGAGGGCCTTGCTCTGTCCATCGCGGGGCCACAGCCCTAAGAAGTATGCAGCATGAACGTCCTTTTGCAATTCAGATCCACCTATCACTGCGTGCTCCAGGCCTCCATATTTCTTGTCCCTCTCTGGTGCAGAGGACTCTGGTCCCCGCTGTGCTCTGCCACCGATAAGGCCTGCATGCTGGCCACCCCATGGCTCCCCGGGAAGTCACTTTCCCCAGGTATGCTGCAAGATGCCCGAATGCTATTCACATGCCCTTCCTGGGTGTCAGCACCAGGAGCCCAAGTTCGGTCTCATCATTAGCTACCGTTTTTTCCCATTCAAACTCTGAGGGTAAGTAAGGCAGAGAGAGAGAGAGAGAAAGAGAAATCCCACTGTGAAAACAAGTGTTGAATTGCAAAGAGTAATAGGAAAGACCAGCTAATTGTGAAGCCTTGCTATGTGGTATAATGGGTGTTAACAACTCCTGCTGAGCAGAGACTCAGGGCAGGATTTGTTCTGACCAGAAGGCGCCCTGGATTTCTTATATCCCATCACATTAAACAACAAAAACAGAACCACGCCCCCCCCCCCCCCCCCCCCCCCCCCGCAGCCAGGACGGCCCTGGGCAGTTTTCGGGACTTTACATAGTGTAATAAAGCTCATCTGGAAACCCATTGGACTAGCATGAACCAGCTTTGAGGTATGGCGGGAGGGGGGGTGCCCTCCGTGGGTTTGTGGCCACTGCACACCTCTGTCTCCCCAGATCAGTGAGGCTGGAGTGGGCTGGGGTCCCTCTGAAGTCCCACCTAAGGACCCAGACTCGTGGCTTCTCGCTGGGACCCGAGCTCCACCCCATGCCTTCCTCTCCAAGGTCTCCCCCGGCCTTGGGGTGTTGCGATGCAGGTAGAGATGTCAGTCTCGTGAACCAGCAATTCTGTTCCACAACATCCTAGAGAAGAGGTTTTTTAAAAAATAGTTCCCAACAGTGCTGTAGGTTTAAAATCGGTCTAGAGGGGAGTAGCAAGACGCCCCAGCCTTCTTTCGGCCTCTGAATAGTAGCAGGGGAAATCAGTTCTAATGAGTATAGATGGGGCTTGTCAAACGGGGGGGATGCTCATGGGAATTGGCAGGGGCTCGACAAAGCCCACAACGCCGGACCCCACCCCGAGCCTTCCTGATCCAGGCCTCTGGGTGGGAACTGAGAAGTCGAATTTCGAAGGAGTCCATGCCTCTGCTGGTCCAGGGAACCATATCTTGAGACCATGATTCTATGGAGCATGATGCCCTTCATGTCCCTGGGCTGGTGGCCCCATAATGCTCATTAGTCTGGGGCACCATACTTGGTGTGGTTGTGGGCGCTCCTTCAAAGTGGACACGGTTCTGAGGACCAGCAGGCAGATTCAATATATATGTTAAAAGCTAGGCCTTTAGGGTCTCCTGGGTGGCTCGGCCGGTTAAGCGTCCGACATCCGCTCGGGTCATGATCTCACAGTTCGCGAGTTCAAGCCCCGCGTCGGGCTCTGTGCTGGCAGCTCAGAGCCTGGAGCCTGCTTCAGATTCTGTGCCTCCCTCTCTCTCTGCACCTACCCTGCTCATGCCATCTCTCTCTCTCTCTCTCTCTCTCTCTCTCTCTCTCTCTCTCCCTCTCTCAAAAATGAATAAACATTAAAAAATTTTTTTTTAAAAACCTAGGCCTTTCAAGATACAAATAGAGAGAGAGGATTGGCAGCACAAAGCAGAGGTGTTCACAACGGGACTTCCTCCTTCTGGGGGAAGAAGTCATTTAAATCCAGCAGCCAAGATGCTGCTTCTGTGAGGTCAAGTGACTCAAGCTCCCCAAGAGCAAGGAACTTAGCCAGACCCAACCTCAGCAGATAAAAGGTGGCCCTGTGGGGAGTCCAGAATTCTGAACTCTGAGTCCAGAATTCAGTGTTGAGCAGCAGGTGGGGAAATGGAGAAAAGGGAGGGGGAGTGGCCATAGTTGACCCAAGAGAGCCTTCAGGACCTTCCAGAAGGTCTGGATCACTGTGCTCCCAGAGCTCTCTGACTGGGGAAGTGTCTGGAAAGGAGGTCAGAGCATGGAAAACTTCCCCAGCAGGCCTTGTCTGGGGCCCAGACGCGGTCAGAAGTCCACTCCTGTCCACTCCTGGGAGCAGGACAGCACAACAGCTCGTGTAGGGCTCCTGTCACATTATGTCTCTGCTCAGCACGGCCTTGGAGGGGACCTGCATGCCTTGGGTGTGCTCAGGGGAGTGAGAGGAAGAGGCTTTAATTCACAGTTGGGCCAAAGTGGTTAAAGGGGGACAGAGGGAGGGAGGTGACAACACAGAGCAGATTTTGTGTGGCTGCCCCTTCCCACAGTGAGATTGTCTCCAGAGCACTTCTCTTCCCAAACCACAGATGTTTGTGAGGCACGTGGGTGCCTCAACGCTCAATTGTTTAAGCGTCTGACTCTTGGGTTCAGCTCAGATCATGATCTCACTGTTCATGGGACTGGGCCCCACATCAGTTTCTTTGCTGACGGTGTGGAGCCTGCTTGGGATTCTCTCCTCTCACTCTGCCCCTCCCCCACTGGTGCGCTCGCTCTCTTTCTCTCTCTCTCTCAAAATAAAAACAAATACACATTTTAAAAATAAATAAAAATCAAAGGAAATGTGTTCTCTTAGGGATTTAAAAAAATTTTTAACATTCATTCATTTTTGAGAGACGGAGAAAGACAGAGTACAAGTGGGAGAGGGGCAGAGAGGGGGGAGACAAAGAATCTGAAGCAGGTTTCAGGCTCCGAGCTGTCAGCACAGAGCCCAACATGGGTCTCAAACCTACAAACTGTAAGATCATGACCTGAGCTGAAGTCAGACACCTAGCCAGCTGAGCCACCCACAAGCCCCTTTTAGGGATTTTTTTTTTTTTTAATGTTATGGCTAACATGTTTTCTTATGCCTGAAAGTCTCAGTCTTACCCAATAACAATGATGGCACGATTTTGTTACGATTATTACTCTGAGCATGGGTATCATTAGCTACAATTCATTGAGCCCCTTCTGTTTGCCAGGAAGTACACTTTGCACACAATATCTCATTAAACCCTCACAGCCCTGAGAAATAAGGGGTGTTCTCTTCATTTTACAGATAAGGAAATCAAGAGCCAAGAAGGCCATGTTCAAGGTCACAGAGCTGGCCTTTGACCAAGCTAGGACTGGGACATGGGTTTGTCTGAATGGTGGTGTTTTTTATTAAGTAGATACTGGCACTGTTTCCTGCCATATGCCAGGCACTGTGCCGGGCACTGGGATCCAGGGGTGAGCCCAATATGCAGAGGCTGCTGACCTCATGAGCTCCCAAGCAGTGGGGAGTGGGTCAGGGGGAGAACATCAGTTGGATTAAATCAAGTCAAGCAGCGATTAAAAATCCGTTTCCTCAGAAGATATCACATGCCTTAGTTTAAATCTTGCTTTAGATGACATTTTATGTTAATCTTAAAAAAGCAAACAGAGATAATTGGTGTTTAATCAAAACTCTCAATGTATTTAAGTAAAATTTTCAATCAGAAAAAAAGAAAAAACTTGCTCTGTGGAACTGTCGGTCTCTGACTCAACTGGGCACGGCAGAGGAACCTGGGTAGAAGGGTCACGCTGCCTTAGGCACCATTGCCACCTGGTGGCAGCCGCCGGAATTGCAGGCTAGGTGGCCCCCAGCCATGAGCAGCCTCTGAGGGAGACTGACTCCACCAGAAGGCGCCTTTCCTGTTCTAGCCACCGAAACCCTCCAGGTACAGGTGACAGTGTTCCAACAGTGTTCCCCAGGTGCCTGTTCACTTGTAAATTGGTTACAGCTGGATCGGTATAGCTTTCATTTAACTGTTCTGCATGTTTGTTTCTGACCTTTAAATTGTCAGACCGAAAAACATGGTTACCATCGAATTCTTGTTCACAGATATAGATGATAAAGTGGCATTAAATACGGATAAATAATTGGGCAAACTCTAGAACCAATTCATGCAAATAATAATTCTCTCTTTAGTTGGGAATCTTCAAATGCTATTGAAATTAAAATCTGTGGGGCGCCTGGGTGGCGCAGTCAGTTAAGCGTCCGACTTCAGCCAGGTCACGATCTCGCGGTCCGTGAGTTCGAGCCCCGCGTCGGGCTCTGGGCTGATGGCTCAGAGCCTGGAGCCTGTTTCTGATTCTGTGTCTCCCTCTCTCTCTGCCCCTCCCCTTCTCACACCCTGTCTCTCTCTCTCTCTCAAGAATAAATAAAACATGTAAAAAAATTAAAAAAAAAAAAGAAATTAAAATCTGTGAGTATCTTCAAATGCTATTAAAAAAAAAAACAACGAACGAATTAAATTTGGCTCCTAATTACCCCTGAACCTCCCTCAAACCCCACGAATAACTCCCAGTTTCTGGAATTTTGTAGGCTCCCTCTCGTCTGCCTGCTGCCTGTGTCTGTGCGGTTCCCTCTGTCTAGAACTATCTTACTCCATCAATCTCTATCATCTGAATTATCTTCAAGTGTCAAATCAAGGCTGACAACCTGTAGGGGGTTCTCTTAAATTCAGAACTGGCATTGTTGCAGAGCAATATCCCTAAAGAAATGGAAGATGGGTTTTGAATCGTCTCTTCATCTCTTTCATAGCTGTGACCATAGTTACATCTCCCTGTGTCTCAGGGGTTTCATCCCTTAAGTATGAATGATAATGTCCCCTCCCACCAGCATTGTTGTGAGTTTTTTTTTTTAAACTTGTAAATGCACGTAAAATGCTTACAACACTGTACCTACTTCCTTATAAGCAATGGGGTGAGTGGCACTGTTGATGGCAGAGTTCTGTAAAGAGTTAGAACCTTGACCAATGCCTGCCCATTAAAAGACTGCCCACTCATTTTTTCCCCATTGTCCATTTGTTCTTGCTTACAATAAAAAAAAAAAATCAATCTCTTTTTTGAGAGTTACAAATAATAAAAATGTCTGACCTTACACCTCCTGGAGTTATTTCCTTCCTAGATCTATCCCGAGATGTATGTCACCCCCATGCTGGTAAGCTTCCCTGGCTGTAAGCTGCACAGATTTGCATTTCAGGATGAAAGGTGTTAAGCGATGATATGCTATTTTTGGTGATGCTGCTTTAGTCAACTTTATCTGACTGCTCTGTGTTGGCACCTGTGATTAGTGCCTTGGTCACCGAGGTATGTTTAAAACGTGCTTTCTCTGTGTTTTTCAGCCAGAGTCTTAAATGTTGTTCTGTGTCTCTGCCCAGGTAGTCGATAGTGACAGACCAGAAGGGTCTAAGTTCCGGCTCACTGGAAAGGGAGTGGATCAAGAGCCTAAAGGAATTTTCCGAATCAATGAGAACACGGGCAGTGTCTCTGTGACAAGGACCTTGGACAGAGAAACGATCGCTACTTATCAAGTGAGTGCCCCTCAAGTGCCCACCCTGCACGCCGACATGTGGCTTTTCGAGGCTGTTTTCTTCCCACTGAGCTCGTTATTTCTGTGTGTTTCATGAGACCTCGGGCTGTGCGGCTTTGAGTGTGTCTCTTTGGGAGCCGAGTGGCATTGAACCCCAACAGGCTAACAGTGGGGGCCCTATCTCATCAACAGAGTCCTCAGGCCTGTGTGAGACTTTGGGTACTGGAGGCCAAGGAGGAGGGCTCTTGGGGGATCTCAGAGGAGGTCAGAACCTTTAGGGCAACTTGGGCTTTCCAAAAAGCAGCTTGATAATGAATAGCTATAGAAGGTGTAAACCTTTGGATGTGATCATTGTACTTTTAGAAATCTATCCTTACGAAAGAGGAAGGCATTTAGTTAGATTTTAGTGCAATAATGTTAGAGCAAGACATCATGCTTAGAATGGAAACAATTTTGCTAAATATTCAGCAATGGGGTAGTGGTTAAATTATGGCACAACTTTGCAAGGAAGCTTTGTACAGCCATTTTAAATATTTTGAAGAAGTTCTAGTTATTTGGGAGAAATTCAAGGTATTTAATGGAAACAGACACACAAATACATATGGAATCCGCGCTGCAGATTGAGTATTCACACATCACAACGGGCGTACGTTTGTGAAGAAACGCGATAGAGGAAAAACCAAAATGGTAATCGTTGTGTTTGTGTGTTGTTGACTTTTTCTTTGTGTTTTCTGACTTTTCTAAAAATAATTAGGTTGCTTTTTTATGGAGAAAGAGCAGGCCCTTTGTAAAAGGATAGTTTTATCCTTTAGTGTATACCCCTTCGGGACCCACAGACCAAAGTAGTGGCAAACAGATATTGGGGTGAGCCCTGAATCTCATACGGGCTTGAGGTCAGTCCTATACCTTCTCTACCACACCGTCCATAAATTCCATTTTCACAGCCTGTGTTATAGACCCAAGCCTCTGAGGGTGGTAAGCTCAGTCTTTGAGGAACGTGTTGGAATTCTCAGACATTTTCTGGGAAAACCCTCCTTGGGTTGCAGCGCACCGGGCTGTGAGCAGGCACCATGGGAACAGGGTTCAGCCAACAATGTTTGCCTTCCATCATCGTTGCCCCAGCCTGTGTATATCCCTGGCTCCGGGTCAGAAGGTGGTGATTGATTTCTAAGACAAGATTTGGCATCTCTGGTTTTCTTGGTCAAAACACTGCGTACGGATATCCTGATCCCCCTTCAGAAACACTACTGCCTCTCCCCAAAAAACCCGTGTTCTTCCTTTTCTGCAGACAGAGGGAGAAGGGACACTGCATTGAGAAGTAAGGGCTCCGGGTGGGAAACAGGTCCCCTGGGTCTGGCCTGCCCTGTCACCACGAGCTGTTGACCTTGGGAAGACCAGGAAAGCTCTGGTCCTCAGGATCCCATCCATAAGATGCGAGTAACACTCACCTCCCTACTGGATTGCTGTGGGTGTTCAGGGAGGAGGAGACAGTCTGAGGGTGTTGGAGGAAGCTAAGTACTGGACAAATAGAGTGGTACAATGGAAGGTGGTAGAACCCCGTCTGCCCGAGGGCCCGGGATCCGGGGAGGATGCAGGTGCCTCCCAGACCCCCTTCTCAGAAGCTTTTGCCAAAGGGTACGTGCTGCGAGCCTCTGCAGGGGTACCATCTATCGGAGACCACCAAGGGGTGAGCAGAGTGTCTTAGGGTACCTAGGGGGGACCTGGTTGCTGTAGAAACTGAGTACTGGCACCCTCACAAAGTCCCGGGTCCGACTGGCCTCAGCAGTAACCGGGGGTGACGCGGCAGCTCCTGAAAGGAAAACCAGCACAGACCGTAAACCAGCACCAGTGCACGTCCTCTGCTCTTCCCATGCCTATCGTGGGAATATCCGTTAATTTTCAGACCCAAGAAACTAAGGATACAGTACATTTTATAATTTCGTAGCACCGTGATAACAGCTAAGAGCTTGGAAGTAGCAAATTCTTTCGAGTCTCAGCATTGCCACTTCCTGAGCTATGTGATCTTGGATGACCCACTTACCTTCTCTGATCTTATAATTCTCATCCGTGAAAGAAGACTAGTACTGGCACCTCTAAGGATTGTACAAAATAAAATTACTAGCTGTGACTAACTAGCAATTGTTAATCAGTGAGTAAAATAGAGCCTCGTCAGTAGCTTGGAGCTTCTCATATGTTTCGTAAAAGTGAAGCCGTATAGTTGCATAGCAATTAAAAACATATCATTTTGCACACAGCCACGTTTGCCACGTTCCGATCACGTCATGGACTAGCTGTGGGAACCTGGGCATGGTGTCTGCCTCAATGTTCTCGTCTGTAAAATGGGAATGATAACAATACTGATCTTGCAGGATTTTCATGGATGAACTGAGTTAATACGCGTCAAGCATTTAGAATAATGCCAGAATCACAGTAAGCACCGTATGATCTTACCACAGGAGCCAGAGATTAATGATGTTGAGGAAGGTAAAGGAGAACTCCAAGGACTTTGTGTTGTCGCCCCGCCCACCCAGATCAAGCATCGATTTTCCATGGGTGCTCTTGAGTTTGTGTTAATAGTTTCATAATGTACTTCATAGCATAGTGATTAATTGTTCACTTCATTTTTTTCTACACACGTTTGAGAACCTACAGAGTGCGGGGCTTCCTCCACAGTGTTGGGGGAATATGGGGGGAAACCAGACACGCCAGATTCCCTGCCCTCACATGTAGCTTTCATTTTACCGCCAAGGCTCTGTTTCACAATGAACTGCTTTAAACTCCTCACCATTGGACAGGTGTCCCTGCCAGAATGCTGTGTCTCGTTCGTTGTCTGACTTGGTTTACCCCTGGCACAGGGCTGTGTGTGCCCAGTGGAGAGATGCTGATGCCTGGTGGGAATGCGGGGTCTTAGGAGAGTACCGGCTACAGCAGCCCAGCTTCCGCTGGCCCGAGCCACTCTCCAACCCCCCACACCAATGCCATCCCCCCAACACCTCCGACTCTTAGATAGGTCTTTGTCCCGTTTCCTTCCTATCACCCTGTGTTAGGTTCTCCCGTATCTGGACTGACTGGTTTACTTTCGTTAATATACTTTGGGCACAGGAATGTTGCAATCCCTGTCCATTTAAAGCACCTATTCAGAAATAATTTACTATCTTAGCAGCACAATCAGATCCATCCGTGTTCACCAGGGTCATCGTGGTTGGTAGCAAACACACCTCTTCAAAGAGCTGGATCCTCTGCTCCGCTTTCCACGTTTTCCTTTCCCCTCTGGGAAGTTTGAAAAGCAGGGAGCCTGTGGGTGAATGAATTTCCATTGTAATCGCTCCATTGTTGGTGTCTGTTGTTTAGCCTCTAGTTAAAATCTCCTCACTTGCAAGTCAGGGCTACTTGCTGCTTCCCACACCCCACAGGAAAGCGTTCTGAACTCAGCCTTGGGGATTTGCACAATAAGAAATAACCGGGGACAAATTGGTCCTTGGGTCCCCAAATGTGTGCCATCATTAAAGCTACTGTTTATGGAACAATGCATGGCTAATCCTGCAGGAAACGCTTCATACCTGCTCTCTTATTTAACTCATTTCGCCCAGGAGACTACAGAAGTAGACGTTAACACCATTTTGCAGATAAGCAAAGAACTGTGAAGTAACTTGTTCAGGGTCTCGGAGCTGATGTGTGTGGAATCTGGGGTCCGGATCTGCTTCTCTCCACGTCCAAAGCCCTGCACTTCTAACTCCTAAGAAATGCCTCTTCCTGTGTTACCCCAGTTAGAGTCTCATACCTAATCTGCAAGTTCCCAGCCTTCTCTCCCAGGGACTCCACTTACTGGGGCCAGGGCGGAGGTGTGACTAGATGATGGATGTCTTCCCAAATCCCATCTTTCTCCATGACCTACTTCCACCTGCCCACCCCCCCACCGCGGCCCCCAAAGGGCTTCCCAAGCCTCTGACCCAAAGTGGCACCTGGTAGAATAATTTAGCTCTCGCAGTATTGGAAACTGACATATTAATGCAAAGCCTCCTGAAATATTACTCATTATTATGCATTTTGCCAGCATTTGAGTGATTTGTGAACTCTTCATTGGAATAAAGTACTGTAAATGATTCATGAATGACCAAGTTTATGAAATTCTATAAAAATATTAGCAGGTGGTAATGATTCCCTCACACTGTGAATATAATCTGCTGGCTGCGAATTTGTCAATACGGCAGGACAGGAGTGGAGTGGGGGACGGAGTCTGTCAGGCAGGTTGGGGTGCCAGTAGACAGTCTGGGCTGGGTTCGACGGCGGGTAGGAGGCAAAACAGGAAGAAAGGCTGTGGTAGTGTGCTGATGTCATGAGCAGGACATATTCAGCCTGATCTGTTGTCCATGGTTGGGAGACATACTGAGGACTGGGGATGTCAGAGCCGGACAGGAGAAAAGAAAGACACTTGGAAAGAGAGAGAGAACTAGTATTTACTCAGCATCATTAGGTGCCCAGGAGCTCTCTAGAATACTAGATACACAAACCTGTGAAACTGGTTTATTATCTTGCCTTTGCTCATCTAGCTAGCTGAGGGCCAAAGTGGTTCCCTAGATAAATGATCGTTATTAATGTTGGTGTTAATGTTTATTGAACATTTACAGTGTGCCAGGACTCTATGCTACATACCTAAATGATGATCTCATTCAATCTTCACAAAGATGAACTTATTAATGTCGTCATGCCCGATTACAGAACTAGTAATTGGAACCACCTGTGTGCGTGGCCTCAGCACATAAGCAGGATTTCACGGTCTCCTTCTGAATATTTGTTCACACTTTCTGGGGTATAATTTGCTCTCCTTCAAGCCAATTTCTTGGACACGTCTTGACTTTGTAGCTAAGATTGTTGCCCTAAAATGGGAATCCACCCGGCAGAAAGAAGATGTCCTTGCTCCTGTGTTCCCCTTCATTCATGTGGCTCTGCCCCATTTCTAACCCATAAGTAGCTCCAAGACAATCTGGCAAAAAAATGCATTAAAGTGAAAAATGATACTGTCGACTGGAAATACATGTGTCATACCATTAGTGATCCTAGAGAACTGAGATGTGTAGATTTCTCCAGATTGGAGAATTATTTAGGTGATTAACCTGTGTATAAATAATGTCCATGTGGATTGTTGTCCATGTGGATGAGGCACACATTACTTGATAGGCTTGCACTGCCCTTGACAATATTTGTACTTGGAATGCTCCCCCTGCCCTCAGGTGTAGGGACCAGCTACACCCTTCTTCATCCACTAGTCTCGTCTCCCCCATGGCCATCTTTCTTAGGCAGGATTCTTCGTGGTAGTCAACAACCCCCCCCCCCTCCAACTAATGTATAAAGAAAGGGATTTATTAAAGGATACAGGGAGCTTATGTAGTTGCCAGAGGATCCAACCACCTGGCTCGCAGGGGACCTGCCCCACACTTGTGCTACAGGAAATGCCCAGCCATCGATGGTACTGTTTTAGAGCCAGGGTTCTTGACCTTGGCACTATTGACATTTGGGGCTGGATAACCCTTTGCTTTGGGGGCTGGCCCGTGCAGTGCAGGGTGTTTAGAAACACAGCTGGTCTCTAACTACTGGTTCCTGACAGCAACCCCCATCCCAGTCTTGCTGGCCAAAGGTGTCTCCAGATATTATCGTTCATTGTCCCATGGGGGCAAAACTGCCCTCTGGCTGAGAACCACTTTTCTAGAGGAGTCGTCTCTGCTGCCACCTCTCCCTACCCCTCTGCTCCCGTGATGCTCAGAACTGGGGGAGGGTGGGCGGTGGGGAGCATCTCTGCCTTGGCTGCCCAGACATGTGGAGTGATCCTGACAGCGTGCTTTCCGGAACTTAGATCTGCAAAGCAGAGCTGCTTCCTTAAGTCCTACTTCTGTTGCCAAGTCTAATGCTGGGATGTCCACAGGGAAGAACCTGGGTCATATGAAGGACTGTCGCTGAGCTAGCAAGGGGCTCTGAGTGGTGTTGACATCTACAGCATCAGCCACATCATCGGTACCACTTTATCCCAGGGAAGAGGCAGTCAGCGGGAGGCATGGCGGTCCAAAGGCAGGTCACCAGCCCATGCACAGGAGAGCGTGTGGCCTCACACCTCTGAGCTGCTCTCACTATTAGAAGCCTAGCTATCAATAAGGCACGTGGCCTTGGAATGAGCCTTGATGGGGAGGAGACAGAAAACTTGGGTTAAAAGCTCAGCCTTTGGAATCAGACCTACTAAGGTTTGATTCTGCTGCCATAGGAATTCTAGGAGGTTGCCATTTTTACAGGTGAAAAAAACAGGTGACTATCAGCCATTTCACAGTGTCGCCTTTTGGCAAGTTCTTTATTGTTTCTCATTTTCTCGTCTTTATGTTGACACTAAGATGGCGGCATTGATGTGGCTTTGGAGTGGCCGGGGGGGGGGGGGGGGGGGGGTGTCCAGAGCCAGCAGCCAAGAAATAATCCTTGAGACATCTTTGGTGTAAAACGGTGATTTTATTAAAGCACAGAACTGGACTTCTTGGCAGAAAGAGCTGCCCTAGGGTTGGAAGGAGTGACTGGGTTTATCCTACGTGGCTGGGGGAGGCCAAAGGGAGGCTTCCACAAGGACTTTCATATGCTAAAAAGGATCATAAAGATACCAAAAGGCTAAGTATTGTCAAGCTAAGGTGGTTTTTCCCTCTAGTGAGGCGTTAGCATTAAGACAGTAGTCCATTCCTAGAGAAATGTTCCCCTTTGCCTGCCTCAAGTATTTGTCAATGGGCCACAGCTTATAAGGAAATTTAATTTTGCCTGCCATTTCCTTCTTGCCTTTGTCTTCCACATCACTGTGGAGGGGAGGTTGACGTTAGGGCTCCCAGGAAACTGAGTCTATGGTTTTCTGGAGGTTAGGCTATTGCTAAGATTGCCTTTTTCTTGTAATTTACTAAGACAAACTGATGGAGACTCCTACATGACTTTGATCTCTATCGGGTAACCATTGTTTTTGCCCTTCTTTGTTGGGCAGCACACGGAGGACTGTCAGTGGGGCAGTGGGGTGTCAGCTTGTACTTTGCCCTCTGTTTGCCTTTGACTCCCTCCTCAGCGTCACGCCCTGGCTGTGTTGCTGAGCGGGCTGTACAGGAGAGTTGCTCAGGGCAGCCGCTAAGTGTTCCCGAATTGAGAGCAATCACCTCACGGATCAGTCTTGGAGGTAAAGCTCCTTGCAGGTGAAATAGAGCTGTAAGTGGTTGCCAGGCACCCAGATCACAAAGTTGGGTGCGGTAACATCGTGTGAGACTTCTTAGAAGGGACATGTTTGGATGGGCGGTTCTTAAGATGTGGCCCCCAGACCAGCATCTGTTATCTGGGAACTTGTTAAAAATGCACATTCCCAGTCCCGCCCAGCTGCAGTCTGGGTGTTCACTAGCCCTTCCGGGGGTTCTGGTGCTCACTGTTGTCTGAGACCCCCTCGCTCTACTCTGAGAGTGCTTCTGAATGTTTGCATGGCCGCAACTGGCTTGATGCATTCATTTGCATCAATGAAGGTGGCCTCGGACCCAATTCCATTACAGTCGTGCTGGGGTAACCCGTTTGCACCTTAAAGATGCTTATTTTTCTACATGCTCTGGTACGCCGTGTGAAAGCCCTCTAAATCCAGTTTGTGGTCCTCAAAACTGCCTTTGTTTTTGTTTCTGTAACAGCTGCTGGGAGCCAGGCAGATTTGTCCCGGGGTTTCTTTGCTCCGTCCTGTCTAGACCTTGGATAACTGTTAAAGATCATGTTACTGAGTGTTTTCTTATATCTCAGAAACCAACCTTTTAGGCCAGACATAAAAGTGTCTTCAGAATATTTGAGCTGGTACAGGAGAAAATTCCTGCTAGGAGGAAGCTGGCCCCGGGGTCAGCAGAACCGGCTTTTCTGTCTTATTAGATCTATAACCATGAGTGAGTCATCTGTGGTTCTCAAACTTTGTTGTGCATTAAAGCCATCTGGAGAGATTTTTTTTTTATATATAATTTTTTAAGGCTTATTTTTATTTATTTTTGAGAGAGAGAGAGAGTGAGAGAGAGGAAGCAGGAGAGAGGGAGAGAGAGAATCCCAAGCAGGCTCCACACTGTCATTACGGAGCCTGATGCAGGGCTCAAACTCACGAACCCCGAGATCATGACCTGAGCCGAAACCAAGAGTCAGACACTTAACTGATTGAGCCTCATCTGGGGAGATTTTAAAACCCCTGATGCCCAAGCTGCACTCCAAACCAATTAAATCAGGGTGTCCTGGAGTGGGACCAAGTATGTTCATAAAACTCCCGTTGTTTCCACCGTGAAGCCAAATTTGAGAACCACTGGATTAATATAACCCATCTCTACCCTGGTTTATTCCAATGGGGATGATGACCCCTACCTGGTCAGTTTGTTGTGAATCTCAAGTTTCTAACACGTATTATAGGAAATCAAAGATCTTACTGCTGTCTCAACCAACTGCCTGACTCTGAGCAAACATCTGAAGCACACTCCTTTCCAGCATCTCTTTTGACACAGGCACTTAAAAAACTGAAATGCAGGAAAACAGAATTGGATAAAGAAATGAACAGGTTGTCTTGTAACTACGTGTAGAAAAAAAAATAATTCAGGGGCAGCTGAGCAGCTCAGTCAGTTATGTGTCCGACTCTTGGTTTCGGCTCAGGGCAGGATCTCACACTTCGTGAGATCGAGCCCTGCGTTGGGCTCCACGCTGACAGTGCACAGCCTGGTTGGGATTCTCTCTCTCTCTCTCTCTCTCTCTCTCTCTCTCTCTTCCTCTCCCCTGCTCTCATGCTCTCTCCTCAAAATAAGTAAATAAACTTGAAAGGAAAGGAAGTAAAAGGAAGGAGGAGAAAAGAAAAAAGAATTCAGGGTTTGGTTTTGGTTTCTCGCCACCCCGGTGCCCCTCAAGCATCTCCCTCTGGCTCCTTCCTGGTCCGTCTTTATGATTCCAAGCACTTGATTTTGCAACCTGGCCTTATCTGCCAGGCACAGCTCGTGAAGCGGAGGCCAGAGGAAGGTAAATGGCATTGCCTGGATGAGACCGCCAAGGTGCTCCTGACTGATTATTTGGTCCACTCAGCAAAGATGCTTCCTCACTCGGGGCTGTGGGAGCGTGGTTTTCTAAACTCCATCAGCACAAACTCCTCAGAAAAGGTGCGGCTTGAGTCTTGGCGGGTGGGCAGACCTCACACCCCTCAGCCTTCTCCTCCCCCCGCCGGGCCCGCAGGTGGCCCCCACACAGGCTCAGGGACCGATAAACATGTGACAGCAGCTCCTCTTTGCTCGCCCGGTGTCTGACTACAGCCAAATCCGTTCCTCGTGGACCCGTTCCACCAGACTTGCTGGTGTTCGTCTTTCCAGGTGCCAGAGAATCATCACAATACATCACAACAGCAAGCACCTTGAGATCCGCTTAATCTGAGCTGCTAAGTTTACAAATAAGAGCCAATTCAATAACTGGCCAACAGCTCTGACTCCCAGTACTCAAAATCTCTTGCCGATGTTTGGTTATCCTGCGAAAGCAGGCATTGAGGCTGACCACTCTGGGACCAGATCCTGCAAACGCAGATGAAACTTTCTGCCTCCCACCGCTGACTCTCCAGCTCTCTGCATTCATCACTAGGCATGAAGTTTCTTTTTTTTTTTTTTTTTTTTTTTTTCATTTGGTGAAAACGAGCAGGGGCGGGAAGGTGTTTGTTCAGGGGCGTAGACTAGGATGAAAGAGGCATGAAGATTGGAACAGGTCGTGCTCTGCTCCTTAATGTAAGCTTGACTGTCTTGGGTTAGAGGGCAGAAAATGATGGGAATTAGTCTTTTTTTATGAGATGCTGTGCAAAATTGGATGTGAGGAACAGAAGCTAATTAACCCAATTGCAAAAGACAGGGTGCAATTCTAGGTTCAACCACTATGGCTGTGAAGCCAAGTGACAAAGGATGATGTAATTCAGAAGAGAGCTACCCCTCCCACCCCTAACCCCCCAGGAACTCAGGCAGCACTTTGTCTTGGGAAGGTTAGTAATTAAGGGGTGGATGACCATGGTGAAATGGGCCACTCGAGGGGAAGGATGAAGGGGAAGAAGAAGATGACATTGATCCGGAGCCTTTGTGAAACCAGCTTTGGGCGCCCCAAGAGACACTTGGGGGAGTAATAGCATAATGGCGACTGAGTTCCCCTTGAGCATGTTGGAAGCCGGAAGTTCTCATGATGGGAGATTGATACAGATGGGAGTCATGTCTCATCCAGTGCTGGGGAGCCACCAACCCCCAGGTTACCCACCTCAATTCTGGCTGGCCCACTGCTGAATGTTTAATTGGGGCAGATTTGAAATGGAGAGAACCTGTGGGCAAAATCCCAGGGTAGAAGGGAGAGCATGGAGGGGTGCATACTTTTGCTGGTGGAGTTTATCTTCAAGCCAAGAGAAGTGGAGGGAAATGGGGCAGCGCTTACAAAAAGGCAACTTGGGGCCCCAGGAGGATGCATCTATATCAGGGCCAGCATACACCCGGCAGCCGCATCAGGTAGGATTCAGATCAACCACAGGACTGATTCAGCTGATGTTGACAAGATGCCTGATTCATGTGAGCTGCTGTTTCAAAGTGCTGGAGACAGAGCTGCAAACAAACCACCAAGTTCCTGCTTTACAGAACTCCATCAATAAACAGCAGTTAGCAAGTATGTGACATGTCAGGTGGGTATAAGGACTGGGAATAAAAATGGAGCAGATTGAACATGCAGAGAGGGATACGACGTGCTGTGTGGTCCTGGCAGGCCATGGCGGGAGATGACATTTGGGGGCAGGCCTGGTGGAAAGTCTGGGGGCAGAAGTATCCTTGATAGCAGGGGTTCTTGACCACATTGTCACCCACAGTCAGCAGATGTTTGTGCCCCCCCCACCTCCCAGGGACATCTGGAAATATCTGGAGACATTTTTGGGTGTCACAATGGGGGAAGTAGTGGGTCAAGTAATCTAGTGGGTCAAGGTCAGAGATGTTGCTCAGTATCTTAGAGTGCGCAGGGCAGACTCTGCATGCTGTGATCTATAGGCCCCAGCCCAGGGCTGGCCTCTTAGAGGGTCTAAAAATATCCCATAGCTTGTTCACTCAGATATTCATCAAGCTTGAATAGATGAGAGGTCTGTGTTTGCTTCTAGGGCACCAGAGCCAGGGATACTGCCCCCGTCCTTGGAAAGCTCACCTTCTAGCTGGGGACATCACCACAGGGGTCAGGAACAGCCTTCCAGAGGACGTGATGTAAAAACAAGTGCTTGAGAATGAGGAGTCGACCAGGTGACAGGGAGGGGGGGACAGGTCAGGAAGAGTGTTCCAGGGTGGAGGGATAGAAGAAAGGGCTTAAGGCACCTCCGAGGGATCTGGAGAGCAGGGCCTCTGTGAGAGACACAGAATGGACAGGACTGGCAGAGAACTCCCAGGCCCCGTGTGCTAAAGGATGAGCTTAGAAATAATACCCCATGGTGACGGTGACAGGCAGATGTTAGAGGATTTTAGGCTGCAGAATGACACTCTCCGGTTTGGGTTTTGGGAGTCGTGTCCCCAGCTCTCTGCAGCCAGAGTGGCACATGTCAGATGTCAGATAAACAGCTTTCTCACCCAGGAAGACCTGGGAGATGCATCCAGACTCATAGTGGGGACATTCACTGCCCTTTGAGATTAAGGGTAGCAGGAATCCAGGAGCCAGGCTTGGTAGGGCTGGTAAGGAGCTTGGATTTTATTCTAAGGATACCTAAGAGGGTTTTCAGTAAGCGAGTGACCTCCAACTTGCGTTTCGGGGAGATTTATTTCAGCAAGTCGACAATAACACACAAACTGCCGTGAAATGGAAATTAATCCAAAGACTCATTCATTTGTTGAGAACCCGGTACCTACCAGGCACTCGGGAAAACAGATAAAAGATAAAGCCCTGACTTCCCCAAGCTTGGCATTAACGTTCCCTTGTAGACAAGAGTAAACTAGAGAAATTTTCTTTATTCTGAATCCACATGTGGAGGAGTTGGGGAGCTCCATACGTTGGCCGGTCCTTTCCGTTTCGTTTGCTTCAGCCTCCAGGCCAAGTGAACATTCTTTGTTAAAATTCCAGGCTTTCACTTCTGCTTTCTGTGGGGGTTTATCGGTGTGCTATCTCAAAATCATTTATTAAACACAGTTGGCTGGACCTGTTAGCTATTGATTCCTTTGATTGGCATGTGTTTTAAGATCTTCATTATGAAGACGGCTTATCTTGTCCTAGCAGCAAGGCATTCAGTGCAAAAAAGATCGTTCCCGTGTTATTGTTCTTTCTTCTAAAGGTGCACAAGTTTGCATCGCGGGCCCCTTAAGCACAATCCATCTGCTCACCGAAAAGGATTTGCTTGCCCTCTGTCACTCAGGGATGCCCGTTCCCTGCCTGCTGCTGGGGCCACACTGAGCCTACCTCCGTGTGCCAGACCAGGCACTCCAGAGGTGGAGTAAAATGAAAGAAGCCTGAGAAAATGCATCCTCGCTGCGAGTCGGCTTAGTGTGTCAAACAACATTAGTGGGATCCGAGACCGGATTGACGATGTTTGACAAGAAAAAGTCAGGAGGAGAGCCCTGTGCTTTTCCAAGTTGTGTGCTTCTCACACCCACGTGGCTTTGGGGTGCACGTTCCTTTGATGGCTAACACCTGGGGCATAGCATAAGTGGTCTTGGCCAGCTAGTCATAAAGGCTCAGAAAAGTGGGTGACTGGCATTACACAATTAATTGTAAATGCATTTTCTTTCTTTCCTTTTTTTTTTTTTTTTTTGTTAAAGTTTATTTATTTTGAGAGAGAGAGAGAGAGAGCAAGCGGGAGGAGCAGAAAGAGAGGGAAAGAGAGAACCCCAAGCAGGCTCCACACTGTCAGCACAGAGCCCAACACAGGGTTCGAACCTATAAACCTTGAGATCATGACCTGAGTTGAAGCCAAGAGTCGGACACTTGACTGATCGGGCCACCCAGGTGCCCCACGTAAATGCATTTTCGGTTCAAGTTTCAGTGCAGAGCCAAATGAACTTTACACACCACAACAGCAAGACAGGGCCTGAGAAGCCTGCGGCTGTAGCAACAAGACGAAGCTTCTGGTTGCTTCTCTCTCCCAGTACTCTGCTTCTCCGGAGCACTGCGCAGGATGCTGAGTGCAGGGCTGAGGTGCCTGCCGGGGGCTGTCCTGCCCGGGGCCTCTTCTGAAGCTGGCTCTTGCTGTCAGTAAGCCGCAGCACCCATGATGCAGTGACCCCATGTAGGCTTACTTAGCCTTTGTGGTCACTATTTCTCTAATCCTCACACTGACTCAGTGAGTTAGGAACCTGTATCAATTCTCGTTTCTGCGGTAACAATCTGTCACAACCTGGTAGCTTCAAACCAAAACCCTCTGTGACCTTACAGTTCTGGAGGCCAGAAGTCAACTATGGTATCCCTGGGCTAACGTCAAGGTTTCCGCAGGTAAGGCTGGTTCCTTCTGGAGGCTTCAGGGGAATCCATTTCCTTGCTTCCTCCAGCTTCTAGAGCACGCCCCCTGCCCCCGACTTGCCTTGGCTTGTGGTCTCTTCCCCCGTCTCCAGAGCCAACAACAGAGGGTTGATTCCTGCTCACACTGACATCTTTCTGGTTCTCTGCTCATTCTCTGTCTCATGTTTAAGGACTCTGCAGTCACATGGGCTCCACTTGGCTAATCCTGAACAATCTCCTTATTTTAAGTGCAGCTGGGGGTGCCTGGGTGGCTCAGTTGGTTAAGTGTCCGACTCTTAATTTTGACTCGGGTCATGATCTTCCCTTTTGTGAGTTTGAGCCCCGCATTAGGCTGTACCTTGACAGCATGAGGCCTGCTTGGCAATCTCTGTGTCCCCCTCTCTCTCTACCTCTCTCCCTCTTTCACTTAAAAATAAATTAATAAACATTTAAAAACACAAATCTTTGAAAAATAAATAAATAGGGGCGCCTCGGTGGCTCAGTCGGTTAAGCCTCCAACTTCGGCTCAGGTCATGATCTCGTAGGTTGTAAGTTCGAGCCCCCCGTTGGGCTCTGTGATGACAGCTCAGAGCCTGGAGCCTGCTTTGGCTTCTGTGTCTCCTTCTCTGCCTCTGCCCCTCCTCTGCTCACGCTCTGTCCCTCTCTCTTAAAAAATAAACAAACATCGGGGCACCTGGGTGGCTCAGTCGGTTGGGCGGCTGACTTGGGCTCGGGTCATGATCTCGCGGTCCGTGAGTTCCAGCCCCGCGTCGGGCTCTGTGCTGACGGCTCGGAGCCTGGAGCCTGTTTCAGATTCTGTGTCTCCCTCTCTCTGACCCTCCCCTGTTCATGCTCTCAAAAATAGATAAAACGTTAAAAAAATTTTTTTAAAAATAAACATTAAAAATAAATAAATAGTAAGTAAATCAATCAATCAATCAATCAATCAATCAATCGGCTGGCCAGCACATTAATTCCATTTGCAACCTTGGCTCCCCTTTGTCCAGCACCTAACATAGTCACAGTTTCCAAGGACCAGGATGTGGACCCCTCTGGGGGCCACCATTCTGCCTATCACCATACCCCCCTTCTACAGATGAAACAGTAGAGGCACCGAGCAGGCTAGGAATTTGTACACGGTCACCCATGCTGGTAAGTGACGGATGGTCTTCAGCTCGGCCCCAGCTACCGCCACCTGCTGAACCTGGGGACAGAGGGCACAGCCGCCAGTGTGGCTGCCAACAGAGAGAACTAGAAAGGGGAGACTCTCGGCCGGCCCTCTGTGGCAGTCCCGTGATTCTCTCTCTCAATGGTTGGAGGCAACTCGCTGATGGGTTTTCCCACCAGCGCACCAGTGTCCAGGCCTCTTTCACACTGTCCTCTTTTCTCTTCTTGAAGAGAAGACGTGTGCTTACGTTGAAGTGTTTAGAGTTTCATTGTGTTTTACGAGGATTGTCTTCTTGAGGGCAAGTGAGAATCAGGGAATGGTTGGACGCTGGGTTTTCATGTCATTTCATTGCTGCTTTGGATCCATTACTTAGCCCAAGGGGAGGCCCCAAAGAGTGACCTGCTATCATGCCCTCTTACCCACCGGATGGAGTATCAATTATTCAGCGTCATTAGGCAGGCACCAGCACACCTGATCCTGACCCTACGCTAGTCTTCACTTTATTTATTTTTATTTTTTTTAATGTTTATTTATTTATTTTGAGACAGAGAGAGAGCAAGCAGGAGAGGGGCAGACAGAGAGGGAGAGAGAATCCCAAGCAGGCTCAGCGCTGCCGGCGCGGAACCCGATCTCACGGGGCTCAATCTCACGGACCATGAGATCACGACCTGAGTTGAAATCAAGAGCTGGACTCTCAACTGACTGAACCACCCGGGTGCTTTCCTCTAAACTGAAAGCACACAGGCCTTGGACCCAGGCAGCTCCAGAGTCCTGCCCCAGTGCAACTTGCACAAAATGGCGGCAGCCTGGCTTGGCTCCCCACTGACTATGTCGCATTTCCTGAGCAATCTCTTCCAAGGTCCCCCTGCCATGCCAGGGACACTGCTTGAGGCACAAGGGATTTGAGAATGAATAGAGCAGGAGCTTTATACTCCCAAGAACCTTGAAGGTAGACACTCTTTTTTTTTTTTTCTTCCTTTTTTTATTGGGAGAAACTGGGGCTTAGGCAATGTCAGGACACAGGTCACATAGCTCTAGGTGAAAGGGCCAAATGACAAACCTGCTTCCTCTGTCTCCAGAGCCCAGGCTGCACGCATTGACTCCATCACACTTGATGGAAGTGATGAGTGCTTGGCTTGGCCCACTTAAGCCAGGGTTCTCACCTAAGAGCGGTGCTGGCAGGATCAGGGGCCGTGTTAGGAGGCATTTCTCTTGTCGCCTCGGGGAGAGGAATGCTACGGACAGGCGGTGGGTAGATACCAGGAATGCCACCAAACCTCCTACATTCCCAGGACAGTGCCCACCCAAAGAATGATCCAGCCCCATAGACCAACTGTGCCACCGCTGAGAAACTCTGGTATAAAATGAGAACGATCAAACCTACCCCTGGGGGCGGGGTGGCGCCTGGGTGGCTCAGTCGGTTAAGCATCAGACCTCTGCTCAGGTCAGGATCTCGCGGTCTGTGAGTTCGAGCCCCGCGTCGGGCTCTGTGCGGACAGCTCGGAGCCTGGAGCCTGTTTCAGATTCTGTGTCTCCCTCTCTCTGTGCCCCTGCCCGCCCCCTCTCCCTCAAAAATAAATAAACCTTAAAAACATTTTTTTAAACCCACCCCGTAGGGTTGCTGTGAGCTCTGCGTGGGATCACATGTGTGCTCAGAGGGTGAGCCTGGCATCTAACCAACGCGAGTTTTCACCAACCCAACTCCAGGATAGCTGGCGACCTGGCCCCAGCGTCTCCACCCCTGATTCTGAGACACGCCCAGTAATGTTCTAGCAGAGCTCACCAGCGTTCGCTCTTTATTCTTCATGGTGTTTTTAATTTTTTTTTTTTCTCATTGCAGAAGACAAATCCCATTTCCTTACTCCTGAGGGAAAACTAATTCCGGCAAAGGCCATTTGTCTTTGGTACCTTAAGATCTCGATAATTTACTGCAAGTTTATTTTTATTGAAAATTATGTAGATATTATTCAGAAACACAATTTCCAACTATACGGAACACTTAAGCAGATTATATTTTAAGTGTTAATACATAGAGTGAGGATATATGCTCGAATGTGCATTTCTCAGAGACATTTTTTTTTCTTTTTTTATGACTCTCTGCCTTTGAGATCCTCAAACTTGTGTGCCATGAAGTGCTGAAGGATTAAAATATTTTCCAAATGGATATTATGTTATAAGTTATGGGTTGTTACCATTTGACTGCAATTCAAACTCATGACACTTTATATCGCTTATATGATTAATTCAGGAATGATTTGCATTTAAATGCATTTAAGATCTTTTACTTGTGATTCCAAATGTACCTATTTTAAGCCTGGAGGAGGCACTACAGTCTCTAAAGTGTGTGGACCACCCTCCCTCAGTTAGGTGGACCCAAAAAGGATTCAGATATTAATATATAGCATAGCTTTTTCCAAGCGTTTCTGGGAGCTGTGAGATCAAAGAGTTGCCCATCAGAGCACAGGGGCACACGCACGCACGCTCCCTTGGGAACATCTGGGAAACACCAAAAGTTTGGGAAACACTGAAAATTGTAATTGCTTCTTGAAAACTCACGGTGCACATTTAACACAGTAAAGACATCTTAAAGACCTGCAGTTGAGAAACCTGTTTAAGCCAGCAAATTCCACATATTTAAAAACCCAAGCGTTCAACAGCATTCTCCTAGAGGAATTATTAACCATTATAAAAAAAAAAAAATCATACTTTGGATCATGTTGGGGGGGAAAATATTTAATTAATGAGATCAGAAAGGAGCAGTCGGCATGGAGAGGCCCGATGGATGCCCACCCTCTTTCCTGGGATACTGCACGTTCAGCCATTCCGGAAAAACGATCCTGGAGACATTTTGACATTCTTTCTCCATGAATGTAGTGGAAACTGGTTCCCATCACTTCCTGTTGTTTCAGTTTGTCCATGACCTGATAAACAAATGTGGTCTATGCACACAATGGGATATTATTCAGCCATTACATCAGGACGATGTACTGATACACGTGGAGAATTCTCGAAAACATGATGCCGCGTGAAAGCCAGACACAGAAGGTCGTATGTTGTGTGACTCCACCAGTACGAAGTGACTCCGAAAGGGAGATCCATAGAAACAGAAAGCTGATGAACAGGGGAATAATGGGTATGGGGTTTCCTTTGGGGTTGGTGAAACTAGATAGTGGTAATGGTCCTGCAGCATTGTGACTCCTCTAAATGTCATTCACTTGTGCTCTTTAAAAGGATTAATTTTGTATTTTGTGAATTCACCTCAATCTTCTTTAAATCATGGGGAATAGAAAATGGTGAGGGAGGATGGAATGACAGGGCAGGAAAACCAGGAGTAAAGAGGGAGTGGAGGAGGGGGAGGAGAGAGAAGAGGGAGAGGTGGGTGAGGCTGAGGGGGACAGAGAAGATCAGGGGGCTGTCCCACTGTGGTCTGCAGGGCAGCATGGACAACTGATCCACGTTGGACAACTTGAGGAAAATATAGCCTAAAGAGAGGTTCAGAACACAAGACTGGCCGTTGAGAGAAGGTGGGAGAGAAGGTGGTTCCCTTGACTGAGAACACACAGCAGGGCAATGTGTTAATGACCGTAGCTTGGTGGCCCACACTTAGGTCTTTGCTCTGGAGAGGGGGGCGGGTGGCCGTGACACTAACAAAGCTGAACTTTCAGGGCCGTTTCTTGGTTGGGCCCTTCTGAAGCCCTGTTCCCCGTGTTGTGTTGTGACTTCGTGTTCTGCTTAAAGTAGACCGCCAAATTGCATAACCTTCAGTCTCCCCACAACTTGGATCAAACCCTGTGAGCTAGCCTGGTAGAGCCTGTGTCTCTTCTGACATTGTCAAACTTCACACTCATTAGTGCCTGCTAAAAGCCAGGTGCTTGCATATCACGGAAGGACTAGACAAATGTGGTCCAATGGAGCTTTGTGCAGTGATGGAACTGCCTGCTTCTGCACTATCCAATATGGCGCAGGCCAATATGGTGGCCACTGAGCACCGGAACTACGGCTAGTGTAATAATGAAATTGAACTCTTCACTTTATTTAATTTTAGTTCATTTTAATTTAAATAGGCACGTGGCTGGTAGCTACTATATAGGCAACTGCAGATCCAGGAAATCTTGGGTGAAAAGCTACCTTTAGCATCGTACAAGTCTATGTTCATATTAGTGTTACCTCTTGCTAGCTGTGTCCTTGAAGGCAGGTTGCTTAATCTGTGGGCCTTAGTTTCCTGACCTGTGAAAAGGAAGCAATGATAGGACCTACTTCTTTGAGCTTTTGTCAAGATGAAATGAGATATTGTATGTTGAGTGCACAGAACTGAGCGTCTAGTGAGTGCTTTGCTAAACATTGTTTGTGCCTTCTGATGTTGGCTTCATCCAGGCTTTACACTGGAGTGCTTTGAAGAAATGACATATCAGAGATGATGTAACTATGCTCAGGGTCATATAACCAACCAGAAGACAGGAAAGTGGGAATCTAGTCCCACGTGTTCCAAAGTCAAGGGCCATTGGTTTGCTGTCACACTGTGTTTCTTCCTCCTTGGACTCCTTGGTTGCCAAGTTCATTTCTACCAAGGGAATAAGACGGGGATTGAGGAACAGCTCTTGTTTTTCTCCATAAGCTGGTCCGTTCAGTATGAGCTGCTCTATTCTTTGTTGAGAAAAGATGTCTAGGAGCCTTTGAAATCCTAGGGAAAACTCGTGAGTGGTGAGTGGCTTCTGTCTCCACGGTGGTCTTTGTTTCTTGCGTAGGTTGGTTCCAGGTAGGTTCTGGGCTGGACTGGCAACCAAGACCCCGGTCTCTGCCATCTCAAACACCTGAAAGTTCTGACTGAGTCAAATCCTTCAGATACACTGCTCATTCAACCAATCTTGGCTTGTGTTTTGAGACATCGAACATCCCCTTTTGAATACTTTCTTCTTCATTCTGTACAAAGCTGTCTCCAAATCCTAGAGGACTAGGTCTGACATAGATACAGGCAAGACAGACCTCTTTTGTTCTAGCCGTGTTGCGAGGAACACATACATGCTGCTGTCCTCACCTCTGGGCTAAGAGTTGGGGCCTGGAATGAATCTCTTACTGAGATCTGAGAGGTGAATCAGCCCCTGCAAAACACTGTGTGTGTGCTGTTGAAAGCATCTGGATTATACTCTCAAGAAAAGCTGGTCTGGGGGCTAATGCGTCACTGCCCACCCTAAATACAGTGCCTGTCTTGTCACACTGGCTCTTTAACCACCCTGACCATGTCATTCTTAAGAGAAACAGAGTGAGGTTTCATTAATGGGAGAGATCAGCGGTAGCTCGGTTATAAGTTATCGCTGTAGACGCAGAGCAGCAGGGTTAGGTCCTCAAGTTGGAAATAAAAAAGACGAATGGGAAGAGGCAGTGAAGTTAGTACCTTCCCGCCTGGGTGCTTTGCCACCAGAGCGCGAGGGAAGACGGGAAAGCCCTTTCAAAACACAGAGTGGCTACCAAAGACAATTAACACCTTTTAATCTGAAACAGATCCATCTGCCCTGGTAAGATTCACGTGCCTCCCTCCAACACCGTGGCCCCAGGATGGTCCTCTTTTGTTACCCATTGAGCTGGGGGCATCACACTGGCTAGCTCTGTAGCTGCCTGTAACTGTCAGCCTTTCCCAAAGGTCCTAGGGGCCCCAGCATGTCAAGAAGACAGAAAGGTATGGCAGCATTATAACCAGTCTATTCCCCGTGACTGTATTTGCTTATTCTGAAGTGTCCTTTCTCTTTCCCTCCTGCCCCACTCACTCACTCATTCACACACTCAATTCAGCAGATGGCTGCTCGGCTCCTGCCACCTGTCCGATACTGTTCGGGGCACTAAGCGATGACCCAGAGTTCCTGCTTTTGGGGAACTTATAGCAAGAGAGCAGGCAGGTGCTGCTAAGTGCCCCTGAGTAAAATTAAAGAGGGCGAGGAGGATGATAAAAGTGAGGAGTAAGCAATATCCTGTTTTATATGGGATCGTCCAGGCTGGCCTCTGTGAAGAGGAGACCGTTAAGGAGAGGCCTGATGAAAGAGAAGGATGTGAGCCATGCAGAAATCTGCACGGAAAGAGAGACACACGGGTGAGCAGCCAGCCAGACTGAGGACTGAGTGCTACAAAAGCCAGGGTCCTGCAGCCTGGGAAGGAGCTCAGGGAAACCCCTAGGGAAAGATTTTTATCCTTTGTGGGGTGACCTCAATTCTTTCCCCAGGGCCTGGAGCCATTTCAACAGCCCTGAGAGCAAGTGCAAAGGCCCTGGGGGCAGAAGTGAGCTCAGCGTGTTTAAAGAAGATAGGAGGAGGAGGAAGGGGATCCTGCAAGGCCTTGCGGTCCTTCGCGTGGGCTTTGGCTTCTGAGTGAAATGGGAGACATTGAAGGTTTTGAGCAGGGGCAGGATGCAATGTGCCACGTCTGTCACCAGGGATTCTGGCAGGGGTGTGGCAGGTAGGCTGAAGGGGGCCGCAGTGAACGCAGAAAACCAGGCAGCAGGCTACAGGCTCTGGTGGCAGGCAGGTGAGAGAGGATGGAGGTTGGTGATAAGAGGGGGTGGGACATGAGATGTGTCTAGTAGAAAGAGACAAGAGCTTTTGCTGCTGGATTAAATGCAGGATGTGAGAAAAAGAGGCCTGGAGAGGGACTAGGGGTCACAAGGAGGGACAGATTGCTGTTTACTGAGGTGGGGTGACAGAGAGGAACACACACCCAGAGGAAGCCCGTGCCATATGGAGATGCGGTTACATACACGGGACGGTCACCCTCTGGGACTAAAACTTTCCGAATCGCAGCCAAGTAAACTCAAACCAAGGTTTTCTAAATCCGATGCATTTGGAGGAGCTGAATGGCCCTTCAGGATGGGCTGGGCTTCTGGAAGGATGTACAGGCCCCCGCAGGGCGAGCCCACCCATGGCGGCCACAGGATCCATCATGGCTTAGGGCATTAGGCACCTCAGTCCCAGGCACAGTAAGATACCTGGGAGGGGAAGGTGTGTCAGGGGACTGTCTTCTTGGAGGACCTATTTGTCAGCTTGGGCCACCATAACAAAATACCGCAGACTGGCACTTAAACCACGGGAATTCATTCTCACCTTTCTGGAGGCCAGAATCGAGGTGTTGGGAGGGCTGGTGTCTCCCCAGGCCTCTCTCTTGCCTTGGAGACAGTTGTCTTCTCGCTGAGACCTTACACGGTCTCTTCTCTCTGTGTGAGCCGCGGTGCAAAACTGAGGAAACTGAGGCACAGAGAGGTTACGTGGCTTATGCAAGACATGGTTAGTAATCTAGTAATCGGTGGAATCCTGTCCTGGCAAGCTGGATATCAGGTCATCATACTTACGTGAAGTCCGTGTTTGAGAGCTCACCCTCAGTGAAAGTGAAGCTTTATTGCAATAATAAATCTATCGAACAAATGCTTTATCCCTACTGCCTTAGATTTAGATTTTTTTTTTTTTTTTGGAAATACGGCATCACCATTTTCAGTGTATCTTCCTCATCACCTATGAAGCCTTTGCACATACGGCTTTACCAGCTTCGTGGAAAAGGCTTTTGGGGACCCACCCAATTCACACCCATACAAATGCAGAATTCTGAAGCCTGTCCACACGTCTGCCGTGTGGACAGGCTTAGAAATAAATTAGAACTATACATAAGTGCCAAGCTTTCTGCCTGGTGAAGGTGTATTGACCGTTCTTTCTTTCTGCATCCTTTTATGTTTTATTGCCGACTTTTCTGTCTGTATTTTCGTCTACAGCTCTGTCTTTACTGATAGTGTTTGTTTTAGATTTGTGAGCTGTGAGAGGGGCTGAGGCAGCACGCTTTAGACGGACTCCTCTGTGTTGGCACAGCACGTTGTAAATAAAGACCCAATAATTCATTCAACAAACAGCTAGTGAGCGGTTGCTGCGCGTGAAGCAGAGTGCAGGGCGCATGGCTGATATTCAAAGGTGTGGCATCAGGGATTCCTGTTTCCCCAGAATCACATTATTAGTAATAACAGTGTTGGGGGACCAGTTTTATAGAGCCCTATCCTGCCTTATCTGCCAGGAGCTGTACTCTGTGTTTGACACGCAGCCTCTTGATTACTCTGGGCTACTGAGCAGTGTTTCCCAATGCGTGTTCCTCAGAACACTCTTTGTGGAAAAGTGTCGATGGATGCTGTATGTCAGGGGTCCACAAGACCACCCCAGGTTTTGGTAGTTCTCTAAAAGAACTTAAGGACTCAGCCTGTGGTTATCCTCAAGCAAAATCAGCATCAGAAAAAGGTGCCTGGGGCGGCATTCAGAGGAATCCAGTTGTGAGCTGCAGGTACCCAGAGGCGCCTTTATATTTCCTGAAGGAGTCACCCAGGATGTGCTAATTCCCCCAACACCGAGTTGTGCCAGCCTGGGAAAGCGCACTGGAGACTAAGCACCCAGGTTTTTTATTGAGGACAGGTCACATAGGCATGGCATGTGGCAAGATTGCAGACTTCCAGAAGGAAAGCACGTATTCAGCATAAATTGTATGGTTTTGCACAAACAGGTTAGGCACAGTGAGCCATTCGTATCAGCTAGGGAGTGGTGAAAACCCTTCCCAAATCCGAGTTCCAGATGCCAGGCAAGGGCCAGCCTTGGAAGCAGACCTTTGGAGGGACAGCTGAGTCAGACCCACTGTGTTAGCTCTTTTCTGCCCACTGTCAATGAAGCTGGCTTCTTTTCCTGTGGATTCTAATAGCACAGCCTTACCTGACCAGGGGCAACCCCCACCGTCCCCCAGCAGAGCATCACAGAAGACGTTTGCTTTGTAGGAAATGACCCCAGAAGTTTTGGTGGGAAGATGCTATCAGTTTCATTAAACTTAAAGTCAAACAGTGGAGAAAATCCATTGCAGGAGAAGACCATTTTAAAATTTATGATTTATCTTTTACTTTACACTGTGGCACCAACAGATAATTGTCAATATAAGTAACGTCTCAGACATGGCTCAGAGGTACTAAGAGAAAAGTGCTAAAGCTGATCTGGCCTCCTTGGGAGGCCTGAGAAACCCATCCAGACTTAGCGTAGTTACTTGTGGTCTTTACAAACCTATCATCAAGGAGCCCTCTGTTAACTAAATAATCAGCCTTCTCACTAGAAATGTAAATTCAAATAGTTTCTTCATGCAGGGGACATTACCCAGGGTGAGATCTTGAGCTTTGAAATATAATTTAAATGTACTTTCAGCATATTAAAAAGCCTAATCAAATTCGTGTTTCTTGTATCACCAGGAAGTTTTTGTTTGTTTGTTTGTTTTTTTGCCTACGTCTGAATCAGCTGTTATTTATTGTTACAATCAAGATTTTAGGATAGGCTTTTATTTAGTCTAGCATTTGCACTGGAATTTATTCATTCTCCAGATGCATTAGCTTTGGAATCATTGATAAAACAGGAACCTGATTTGCACTGACGTTTTCCAAGAGGGAGCTTTAAAAATTCACGTGTGGGAAATTTTTATGTGAAATCTTGAAAAGGACACAGTATTTTTGTTAGTAAATTACTGTTTTCCCCATTCGAGGGGTAGATGATTGCTTTCTTCCTTGACTTCTTCCGTCTGCATTTGTAACCACATTCCTAATCTTACCGTCGTCAGTGGCCTCACTTTGATTTTCTGTTTTGCCAACTTCTGCCTTCCTTGAGATTCTTCTGGTTTTGAGACAACTGCCTCTAGTCTTCTCCAATGTTGTCGCCACAGGCTTAACACGGGATCTGATTGTTTCCTTGCTTAAGCTATCAGTGCTTCTTTGTTGACTTCAGGATAAGTCCAGATAGGACACAGCCTCTCCACCATCTGTATCCTTCTCCACCAATTCTCCTTCCCCTTCTCCTCCAGTCCTTCCAGATATTGTTCCTGCTCCTGCCACGATGAACTGCTTGCCATTTCTTTGATGTCACATGCTGCCTCATGGCCTTTGCACATCCATCTTTAAGGGTTTGTTGGAATGCCTTCTGCATTCTGGTGATGATTGGTGTGAACCAGCAGGGTTGTCTGATTTGATTCAGGGGAGGGGTGAAAATGGGTGTAGCAATGTTTGAGTCGGGTCTTACGCTCTGGACAGGGGGATCTTAGGAATTTTAGAATCAGAGGTTGTTTGATCGATGCCATCCCAGAAAGGAGGGCAGAACCGGTTCACAGATCTGACTGTAGAGAAGGGAGATTGGGCTTCTGGCAGGTCGTTTCACTTAAGCCCACTTGTGGGTCGGGGCTGTGGATACATCTTCTGGACCAGATATAATTAACTCGGACACTTGGAGGGAATAAGCTTCCAGATGGGAATCTACGGCTGAGTTGTGGAGAGCCAGAAATGGTAAATAGCAGATTCGGAGAGGGCCTGACTTTGTGTGTGCTTTGATATGCACATACCCCACTCTGGTGTTGTGTCTCAGTCACTCTCCGTTCTGTTACTTCTGTTACAATCGGGGCATCTTGAGGATGAAGCCCACGCTGTCATCATTTTTATTAAAAAGAAAAAAAATGGACACAGTGTTTGGCATATTGCCTATAAAACATCCATTAAACCCATACATTATTCATATTTGGACGTCTCTCCACCGCCACCTTGTATTAAATCACCTTTAAATATTTGGCTTATTGTTTATTTTCCTCTGGGGTTACTTTTGGATTTCCCATGAAGCCCAGGAAAAAAAAAAAAGTCATGAAGCCTGGGGGAAACAAAATGAGAAGTTATCGTCTGTGTCATTTTTAACTATTTGGTTTATTCTGAATTTCATCTTTGATTCAGGAATTGGCTCTCCCCCTTCATGGTGTCCACCCCATCCGTAACTCTAAACCCTTTCAGTAGGCACACCAAACAAAGTGTTCATACCAAATCCAGAAATCAAGAGCCTAAATGTGCCCCCTGACTATTGGCTCGTGAGTCACGGCAAATAAAAACATGCTTCTAAAGGACAGATGACTCTTGAAGAGAGCAGAGCTGCCCTTTAAATGTCACCTGTGCATTAGGATCCTTTGTTCTGCCGTTTCCACGGCTCCATTTCAGGAGTCCAGGGGACACTGGGCTGCTGGACAGGGTGGGGAGGCAAGATGAATCCGGAAGGGAGGGCTGATGATTTCTGGGGGGACCCCCCCTGGTCAGGGGGGTGCTGTGAGAACCCACTGGCGGTGTCCTGCTCACGGCTCCATGGCCCCCATCAGCAGGGACTAGGGCAAGGGGAGCTGCAAGGATGGGACAGAAAGAGGAGATGGGGAGAGGACAGAACAGTGTGCGTGTGTTTGCCCGTGGGTGAGAAGGAGAAAGAACAGGGGAGAAATCCAGATACCAAGCTCTGGAGCCGTATTCTTCAGGTTGGCTTTCTGCTGTGCTGGCATGTTCTCCTGCCTGTGCTCCTGGGACCTGATGGGAGACTTCCCCTCCATCCCTGACACCAAACCCCCAACAGAATGCACTGGGATATGCAGGTGTCACTGTGGCACACCAAAAATTACTTCCCAAAGTTAACCTCAAATGAAAGTAGACTCAAGTCTCATCGGCAGGTTGGCAGATTAAGAGAATGGATACAATGTAGCAAACTCCTCTCTCTTAGGCTCTGTGATACCAACTCTCCAGGTTCCCTTTATGCCTCTCGGGACTTTCCCCCCAAAACATTAATTTCTATCCCTCTAATCTTAAATGGAGACTTCCCTAAATTTCTTCCATTTCCTATTTTTTCTATTTCTGTCCCTTCCAATCTTAACCAAACCCGCAGCCTCACCACCCGGCCCTGTAGGCAGAGAGCTCCCTGGTCGTCCCCCCCCCCCCCCCCCCGCTTCTCCCACCACGTCCACCCCCGGGATCTGTCCTAAAACCCAGTTCGTTGACCGCCCACGCGTATTACCCTCAGATGAACTTTTGCACCTTCTGCTTGGCGTATCCCAGAACTGAACTCAACATGTATCTTCTGCCTTTACTTCTGGCAACGAATCTGCTAATGTCTTTAATCCTCTGAGTCCATAATCCCTCACCCCGTTTCTTTGTCCTCAAGGACAGACTTGGAAATTGTGGTCTCTCCATGACCCTTAAGAATAGTTTTGAGTGGGGGACAAATGCAGTTTCCCATCCAGGTGCCTCCGGGATATCCCCCAAAGCTTTACTCGTAACACACCAAGAGTTCGGTGCTTAGACCTTGAGCTTAGCTTTCCTTGAGTGAGTGCCAGAGCTGGATTCTCTTTAGCAAGTTATGTGTTACACAGAGCCTGTTTTGGAGATCATCAAACAACAAAGGAGAGGATATTGTGTCCTTAACCCCGCGGTTGGTGTCCTGAGCCTAGCAGCTCTCCTCCTATTCCAAGTGTCCTGTTTATAGTTCCATGTCAGCTATGGTAAGAATGTTTACACCACAGGAATAGGAAGGCTTGTTCAGAGAGCTGGTTGTGGAAGCATTTACCAGCATAGCACTGCCCCTACTAAACTTAGAATGTCCTATACAGTTAGTAATGACACTAACTTTCTCTGCTTGAGGCACTCCATTAAAGCTTCACTGATTTATCTCCTATAATCCTTGTCGCGACCTCCTAAGACAGGTGCCATCAATATAGCCAATTTACAGGTGAAGCAAATGGACACTCAGAGTAGTAAATCAAACAAACCCAAGGGAAAACCAAGACTCAACACCGCATGACCGAGAATGGCTCTTTCTGTCCCTAAATGATGTGTATCCTAAGACAGTGGTGAATTGGGCTTGACAAATTTTGCCTTCTTGGAACAAGTGGAATTGGAAACTTGAAAATTAGTGTTAGAGATCACACACACACACACACACGCACACACACACAATTGGACCTGAAAACAATTGCAGTCTCCTGTTTGGATGAGAACTTCCCAATAAAAGATCCACATCTGTTAACATCGTAACTACAGATTCTTGCTGTAAATGCTTGGCTAACAATCCTCTAAAACAGCACTGTCATTGACCAACCAAGCAGTTGTTTCTTTGCAATAGGGACATGACAAGGAGGCAAGAGGGACGGATAACCCCGGTTCTCTGAGACCATTAGTAGCAAGCCCTGTAGCCTATTGACTGTAGCCATGGGCCGTTAGAGGGTTACTAATTGTGAACTATCACTATGTTTAAGATAAAATGCTTTCAGTCTAAGTTAGCTTTTTCCTAAAGCTGAAGAAATATCAGGAGGTGAGTTACCTGTCTCGGGGGTCCAAGCTGAGAGGCCAGGCCTCTGAGATGAAGGTGGCCAGGCTGGGGAACAGAGACTCTGTCTGCCCACCGTGGAGCAGGAGAACTCTGTAGTATGGTCAGGGCACTGCTCAATATTGCCTGGCTGGGACACAGAGCTGCGGCCACCTGGGGGAAAGTACACACACAGAAAGGCAGCTTCCCTCACCCAGCTGAGCTTTTTAAACATTTAACGTGTAGACCCAGAGTGTGTCCCCTCTCTGATCCCCAGGAAGACCCTCAGAGGCTAGGCGCACCCTGCATGGACATCCATCACAGGTGGGGGTGGAGATTAAGCTCTGATAATATCCCAGGTTTTACAATTTCCCCCTTTCCATCCTATGCTCCTGTGCTAAGCAGGCGTATGAACCAGCCTCCCTTCCCCAAGTATATTTTTATTTTAGGATATGAGTGGCATTTTTACAATTTGAAGAGAAAGTTTTAGCTTCTCTTGATGTGTTTGCCACATCTTTAGGCAAGTATTTATTAGCGTATTACGGTTAATATAATCATGGCCATAACTTCCTAATGAATGCAAATGGGGAAATAAGATTTTATTAAGCAAGGACGATCATCTTAAAACCATTATAAACTTGTGTTTATGGAAAACATTTTAGAAGCACACCTGTTTTTTAAAGCAAATCTCAGCATCCTTTCTTGTGCTAACGACTGTTGGAGACTTAGGCTGAGCCAAATCAGGTATCACAAGCCATTGTGTGATGTAACTGAATGGTATGCATTGGCATCCCAGCCACAGGGGAATGTGAGCACGTTGACTGAGGCTCGGCCTGATTGCAGGTGGATGGGGGTGATTACCCCCCAGGGGACATTTGGCAGCCTCTGGAGACATTATTGATTGTCATGAATGACAAGGGGACTGCCAGTAGCTTCTAATGTATATGGACTCTGCTCAGCATCTCAGGGTGCACAGGACAGCACCGCCCCCCTCCCATGCCCTGGGAAAGAATTACCTAGTCTCTAAAGTCTGTAGCACCAGGTGTAACAAGTTTTGAGTTAAGACAATGGGCTCAAGAGGCATATGGCTTTGTCTTCCAACCATGTCTGACTTTGGACAGGTGGCCTCAACTGTTTGAACTTCTGAGTCCTGATTTTCAACGTGGGTCTGGTCCTCGGAGCTTGCTCACAGGGAGCTGGGATCCTCAGCACAGCTCCCGGCCCAGAGGAGGTGCTCGGGAAAGAAGTGAAAACGGTAATTGTCACCATTGCCGTTGTCATCGTCCTCCTCAAAATAAAATCATGGGGGAAAAGTTTAAAACCAAGGTGAAATGCTGGTTTTAAAAGTTGCTTTTATTTTTAATCAAAATTTTCCAAGCTGGAATCTTTTCCTATCTCATGGTTCTTTATATATATATATATATTTTTTTCTTTTTTTTAATTTAAATTTTAGTTAACATACAGTACATTATTGGTTTCAGGAGTAGAATTCAGTGGTTCATCCCTTACATACAATACCCAGTGCTCATCGCAAGTGCCCTCCTTAGTAGCCATCACCCATCTAGCCCATCCCCCACCCACCTCCCTCCATCAACCCATACTTTGTTCTCTATCGTTACGAGTCTCTTGTGGTTTGTTTCCCTCTCTTCTCTTCCCCGCCGCTTCCCATATGTTCATCTGTTTTGTTTCTCAAATTCCACATACAAGTGAAATCATACAGTAGTTGTCTTTCTCTGATCGACTAATTTCACTTACCATAATACATTTTAGTTTCATCCACGTCGTTGCGAATGGCAAGATTCTGGGGTTATTTTTGATGGATGAGTAATATTCCATTATACACACACACACACACACACACACACACACACATAAACACCACATCTTCTTTATCCATTCTTCAGTTGATGGATATCTGGGCTGTCTCCATCGTTTGGCTATGATTGATACTGTTGCTATAAACATTGTTAAAATATCTATACTACGCATAGCAGTCTACACATTTAATGGAATCCCTGTCAAAGTACCATCAGCATTCTTCTCAGAGGTAGATCAAACGATTCTAAAGTATGTATGGAACCACTAAAGACCCCAACTAGCCAAAGCAATCCTGAAGACCAAAAACTAACCTGGAGGCATCGCAATTCCGGATTTCAAGCTATCTTACAAAGCTGTGTGACAGTAGGGTGCTGGCACAAAAACAGACGTATAGATCAATGGAACAGAATAGAAAGCCCCCAAAATGGACTCACAACTCTGTGGTCAACTCGTCTTTGGCGAAGCAAGAAAGAGCATCCAAAAGAAAAAAAAAAGACAATCTCTTTAACAAATGGTGCTGAGAAAACTGGACAGCCACGTGCAGAAGAATGAACCTGGGCCACTTTGTCACACCAGACACAAGAACACATTCCAACTGGAAGAAAGACTTGCCTATGAGACAGGAAACCCCCAAAACCCTAGAGGAGACACAGGCAGCAACCTCTCGGATATCTCGTGATTCTTTAAAAGGCTTCCATGTGCCTGTGGTTTGGAGGAGGGACTTGCTGTCCCCTGCCTGGGCATCTAGCAGCAGCCGCACCTGAGACAGCGCATTCTTCTGGATTCTGCAAATGAAAGCTCACAGCGTCACATGACTCTGTCCCTAAAAGGCTCCCTTGTCCACCTGCACTTCTCACCAATTGTGATCAAAGCAAGAGACAGCTTGTGTGGGCACGCTGAGAGACCCACGCACGCCACAAATGCCTACACGGTGCGTCGGTTTGTTGGCTCGTCATAAAGCAGGTGGGGGAATGAGAAGCAGAGCTGACTTGATGACCTCAGGGAGCGGTCGACCTGAGGGCTCCCTAGGCCTTCAGGGGCCTCACAAGCCACATTGCATTTCCAGATGCCATTTTGCCATCGTCTGACAGAGGAGGCTGCTGCTATGCTCCAAATACCCTTAATTAAGATCCCAGGACATGCCTAGAATGGGAACTGGCACACAGTGGGTGCTCTCAGCATTAGCCGTTGCTATTCCTGTTATTTCCACACAGACATGCCATTATGTGCACACAGCTGTCCAGGCACATGTGCAGGTACGTCTCTGTAAGAGATGCACATATTTGGAAAACGAGGGGCACTGTGCACTCTGCTCTGTGCGCTCACACACAGGCACGCATGGTACACACATAATAGAATTTAACGCTCCCAAACCTTTCTGGTATCAACAACCTGCTCAGAATCAATCCGTGGATGGAGCCAGCCCCATGAGGCCGCCAGAAGGAGTGGCCTTGGGACTGGTAAGAGTTTCTGCCACAAGGAGGGGTCCCTCAGTGTTCCCTTGACTGGACGGAGGCAGGAGAGTTAGAACTCTGAAGCGTGGCAGTGAGCTGATCACCTCTGCTGCTCCATTATTAGTCAGGTCACCTTGCGCAGGCTACATTACTTCTTCGTGCCTTGGCCTCTCCAGCCGGTGGATGGGGGCTCCAGCCAGGTGGCTGAGCTGCTCCGTGATGCGTGAGAAACCATGTAGCTCACTGCCTGGACCCAGTCCTCTTGCTACTTGGCACAGAATGGGGGGCTTATGGTGCTGGGGTCTTCTTGGAAGACTCGTGATCTAAGGATCAGGAATCCTTTTGATGACGTGCCTCGTGCTCTCCCTCACCATCACCACCACGAGCCACTGGCAGCACTTACTGACCACATTTCCCCCTTTTCCTTTGGCTGACAAGACACGCAAGGTCAGAGTGGTGGTTCAGGCCGAGTAACATCCGAGGACGGCACGCAATGCCAATCTTCTCCCCTTTTCTCTGATCCTTCTTTGTGGCGACTTACAATTCCATGTTACTGTGCTTAGTGGCGCAAGCTGCTTTGAATCCAGTGCGGATTGATACAGGGTATAAATACATTTTTAAAAAACCCAGACCTTGAATCTGTTCAATAATTCTCCAGGATTTTGCTTGGTTTCTTTGTGTTTCTTCCAATTTGAGACCAATAATAAAAGTGACTCACCCAGCTTCTCTTATTGGCTGACTGTAGCTATAAAGATAACTGATTCCTATACCAAGTCTGATAGGATCAATTAAATTCCTTGTAAAAATGTCCCTACTAGGGGAAAATGCTGGGTGAGATGCTAGAATTCATCTGTCCAAAAGCAAGAGGCCAGCTCTTTCTTGGATTTCTTTTTTTTTTTTTTTTTCCAGCTGATCGACATGTTTCTCATGCTTTTCATAGCCTCTTTGCCCAAGGTGTCCATGACAGATGGCTCATGAAGCAGCAGGAATGCACAAAATCTCTTGCTATTATTTTTAATAAAAAAAATACTGACTGTAGATGAAATTGACTAATGAAAAGATTGAGGATTCAGTCCTCGAAACTAATGTGTACCGAGTCCGGGCACACTGCGACTTGCTCAACGTGGTCTGTGAGGCCATGGCGGAGGGCTTGGCCATTAAAAAGAGAAGTGGAAAGCTCCCCCAGATGGCCGGGCCTCCAACCTCTTCCCCAGCTTGAAACTAGGGTTGGTTGCAAGGTGGGTATTTGTATTTGCATTAGAAAATTGGGAATGCATACAGAAAATGGCTTTCCCACAGATAAAGACAATTAAGGCTTTTAAATGTTGGAAAATGTCTTCACGAGCATATTCAGTGGTTTGGCATTTCCTCCACACGAGAAAGTCCCTGCCATCACGTTCAGCCAAAAATGGCTCGCATGTCCTGCAGACTTGATTACCGCCCTGCTTTAGCTTGGCTCCTTCTGCAGGGCTGTGCTGGGCCAGATGGCAATGACTTATTTAACCCTTGAAAACCACCTTTCTTGGTGTCTAGTCTCATTGCTTTCCTGGTTCAACAGCAGGATGAGTATGAAAATCCGGGACAACTTTGGTTGTGATATTTTCAGAATTTGTAATAAAGGGGCACTAGGGTGTCAGCTGGTCTGGGTTCAGCGGCCAGCTCTGCTTCTGCCTGGTTGAGCAAGCCACATAGCTCTTTCCCTCTCCTTGTCCGTAAAATGGGATTGGCTCCTAATTCGTATGGCTGTTTTGAAGATCACCTGAGACGGTGCGAGTAAAATAGCTCACGATGTGCTAGGCACACAGCAGACATCGGAAATGGGAAGCTGGTGGCCCGATTGTGGTTAAACCTGGAAGGATTTCATATATACCCACCCCCCCCCCCCATGGCTGTTAAAGATTAAACGGGTGTATACAAATTAGCTTAGCGTAAGTGACTTTTTAGAAGACCATAAGTACTTATTTATGAGGAATTGATTCTTTGAGGTTATCAGGGCCCACGGATGCTCTCATTTTAAGTATTGCCTACTCAGAGAACTTCAAGGCCATAAGGACATTAGGGATATCTTTCAAAACAGTAAAAAATATATATTTATAGCAGGGCACTTGGGTAGCTCAGTTGGTTAAGAGTTCGACTCTTGATTTCGGCTCAGGTCATGGTCTCATGGTTTGTGGGTTCAAGCCCCGCGTTGAGCTCTGTGCTGAGCATGGAGCCTGCTTGGGATTCTCTCTCTCTCTCTCTCTCTCTCTCTCTCTCTGCTCCTCCCCCCTCCAAAAGAAAATAAACTTAAAAAAAAAACTTTATAGCAACTGCAATGAAGGGGCCGTGGTCGCAGTCATCAGGGAGTTCTGAGTCCCTGCTAAGCCCGCCAGAGACCCGCAGCCTGGCCCCACCCTTGGAATCTGTGATGGGTTCCGATGTAGGCCGTGCTGCATGACTTTTCCTGTCTCCTATGAGCATTTACCGCCTGCCTGTCTCAGGGGCTGGATGCTATGTGTTGTGGGGACCGTAGGCAAAGGTGGTTGACCCCGGAGCTTGCTGTGTAGCACAAAGGCAAACACTGAACAAGTAATAAAGTGATGACTGCTTTCGAAGGAACGCAAACGTGGGGGTGGAGGAGAACTCCCCTGCAGAAGTGGTGTCCAGCCTTTCCTACTGGAAGGTGAGCAGGAGTTCTCCAAACAGAGAAAGTAGCCTTTCGTGGACAAAGGAGCAGAGTGTGCAGAGGTTAAGAGGGAAAGCCATGGTTTGTTTGACACATGCAAGGAAGCCCCAGGTGGCTGCTGCTTAGGAAGGATTTGTCTGTATTTTCTTGTTTGCTAAAAGTGAAATGACACAGTATGAAATGTAAGGAGTGTTCAAGACGACCCCAAAGGCCAAAGTTCAGGGATGTCAGCCTCTTTCTAGCCCCTTCAGCTTTTGTCTCCATTCTCTGTCCCAATCCTTCCCTGTTCTCTGCGTTGGGTCCATGACCTGAGAAGTTTATGAAAGAAACCAGGGGAAGGTGCTTCTGTGAATCTTTTAAGAAGAGGAACCCAGTAGGACCACACACCAGCAACGATGGCCATTTGAAAGATTAATTTTTGCCTACTCTTGATTAAATGTATGAGGTGATAGATTAAACCAGGCCTTTATACCCAAGTACAAATCCATGGTTGTTTTGAGGCTATTTTTTATTTAGACAGTGAATTGTACTAACAATGCTCCTTAAGATGAGCGAAGGCATTGATTGGCCAAAAAGCATAGCTTTACAGCATTATAGCTGGAGTCTGACTGTAAAGAAACCATTTTCCCTGCCAATATTTTCAGCTCAAGAGCCCAAAAAAGGTGTGTCTTATTTGAAATTGCAGCCCCCTATTGAAAAAGCCTACTTTAACCATCCTGGTTCCTGATTATTAAGATGAAACGTCTTAAAAAAATTAGACTCCACCTTATCTAGCCAGCTTTAGTGGTGCACGAGGGGAGAAAAATGCCAGTGGAGCCTGAGCGGTGAAAATAGTGTTCCTGCTGATCAAGACGAGAGAAAGGCCATCTGAGAAGGCTTCGGGGCTCAGCGTTCCATCTGAGGTGGGACTTTCAGGAGCTGTTTGTGCACTGGGGACCACTGGTATGTCTCCAATGTGACCAGCACGTCGGAGCTGGGGACAGTTAACAGAACCAGGGTGGCAAACCCATTAATGCAAGCAGAGAATCTGCCATTCAGAGACATTAATTTAACATGACACCAACCGGGGTGTTTGTGTGTGCTCATTGTGGTGTCAGACATTCTGTTCTAATTGAGTTAATTAAAAGTTAATGGCATAGAGCACATCACGATGCTATAAATGACAGGCATGTGACCGGTCCTCGTACCCTCTCGTTTGGATAAATCTTTCAGTCGCCGTCAAACTCTACTTCTAAGAGATTCATTCCACATCACTGCCTCTCCTTCTCCCTTTGAAGAGGGTGAGTGCTGTTCCATTTGATATATAAACAAAGGGAGCTGGAAAAGATAAAAGGAGGCTCGTGCGCAATGTCACAGATATCACCCATGATTGCCAGCCGTGTACTTAGCGTCTTGGTGGGAAGGGGGGGTGGGCGGGGGATGTGTGTCCTCCGAGGGTGGCTGTGCTCGGATCCAGAGACGCAGATGCCTGCTGGAGGCGGCATGAGGGTGACGGGGTGGATGGGACAGTGGTGAAGAGGACAAGGTTTGAATCGAGGTGGTGGCAGTGCCGCTTAGCCTCGCTAAGCTTGTCTTCTCCTCTGAGCAATGGGATAATGAGAGGATCCAGCCCCCAAGTCACCGGCTGCTTCTCCCAGTGAAAGGGGAGAATCACTGTAAGTCACAGGCAGAGTGATGGGTGCGGAATGAGCCTGGAGGACAAGGGCTTGGAGATGCGGAGTGGAGAGGGGGTCTTCTGTGCACAGGAAAAAAAAAATCCTCGGGCCCTTTGAACTGTGCCTTCTGCCCTTGTGTGGACAGCCAGCGGAGGTCTGTGTATTATTTTTGATCCAACTTAGGTGTTTCATCACGTTAGGTTCCAGATGCCTCTAAAAAAAAAAGGGATGTGCAACGTATCGTTACACTTACAGGCAAGGTAGAGAAGCATTTGAAAATCATTCACAGAAGACAAAGCAAAGTCCATTACAGAAGGTCTCAGTCTTGAATTCTGACTAAGGAGACTCACTGTGGTTGAGTTTCAAACTTAACCCCAGGCGTCCAGAGCTGAGGACAAGAAACCCAAATGCTTACTTAGCTCTTGTTCCTCATGAACCGCGAACCAGAGCACGTCTGCCAAGGACAGAGGCAAACTTCGGGACCTTATTTCTGAGAAGAATCTGCGATGGGTCATCGTGGAATTCAGCGAATGTAGTTCTTGAATAATTTTAACAATTAAAAGATGAGGAAATAAAACAATTCCTCTAATGTTCTTTCTCGGAACAGCTCTTGGTGAAGGTCAAAGATGATGACCTTCAACCTTTTCTGATAGAGCCCCACAGTAAAGAAATAGGTTTTACATCACAACCCAGCACCCTCCACACACACACACACACACACACACACACACACACACACACACACATGCACACACACCACAAAACAACATTTCACAAATAATACTATCTTTATGATAGGTGGTATTCACTTTCTAGTTTCTGTTCTGCTCCTTCTTGTTATTGAAAACGATGGCCATGACCTATAAATTGATTTCATGATCTGAAAATGAATTGTGACACTCAGTTTTAAAAACACTGAGCCAAGGTGTGAGCTAAGAACATATTTCTATGGAAGTGCTTACACAGAGGGATGGGCTGAGCAGGGCTAGGTGTCTGGGGTGTGGGGAAGAACTAAAGTCTTTATTAATATCTATTCTATTTCTCATCTTTCTCTGCCTCCTCTCCCACAAGGTGGGTTGTGCACGGCCCAGCATCCCATCAAGGGGAGCCCTCTCAGGCAGTGCTTTTGCAAATGAACGGGCATTCGAATTATCTGGGTAGCCCTGGGATTTTGTGCCGCCTGTCATCTCCAGGCAATTTCCTCGCTGCCGGGCCTGGACCACAGTTCGGAAAGGGAGGGGAAGAGAAGATGGAAAGATGGAGCCTTATGTTTCTAAACCGCCACTGACAGACCCATCCACTGTCATCCCTTTTCTCTGTCAAGGTCGTCTTGTCTCGCCATGGACTTTTAGGGACTGCTAATTTTTGCCTTTGCCAAAAATTGTTTAAAACCACTGGGATGAAGTTAAAAAAAAGTTAAAAAACTGACAGCAAAACTGATGAAGCGGATCCTTAGGCGGTGGAGTGGGAGAGCTCTGGGCTGTGGGAGCAGGAACCAGTGGTTTGCTCGTCAGGTGGGGCCATTGGAATTAACCAACACCAAGGGCCCGTGGGTCCTTGCAGCGGACGCTCAGATTCCAGCGAGAGGGTCCCGATGGCCAAGACTGGGTGACAGAGTGGTAGGGTCCCCTCCCTAAGGAAAGAAAGAAAAAAAAAAAAAAAACAACCTCAAGGCAACCTGGTGATAGGTGTGTGACACCATCCCTCATAACCTTGTAACGTGAGTCCACTTAATCAGACTACGTGTTTATGTGTTACCATATATGTGAGACAAAGAAGTAAAAATATATATAAAAAAATTATGCCACGTGGCGTTCGGGGCTCAGTGAGTTCTTCCAGTCGTGGAAGAAGCCAACTGAGTCGTGCCGGCGCGAATAAAGTGGCTTCCTGGAAGGAAAAGCCTCAGTGTCTCGACTCTCTGTGTGAGAATTGTGCTGTGACAGGTTTACTCCTTCACCTGGGGACGACAGACTGATAGACCCACAAGGCCATTACGATAGGGCATTTACGATTCACTTGCCATCTGAGGGAGTGTGTGTGCCGGGCGGGCAGACACAGTGACGAAAGGCCAGGCTGTCGAACACCCAGATGGCATTGGGAGGGAAGGAAGTACCCTGCTGAGTGTACACTCTGTGCCAAGCACATGACAGATCTGTGCCCTTCATCCACACAGCAAGCCAGTGGGGTTCTCAACCGGGGCTGATCGTGCCCTCCAGGGGACAGATTCCCTGTCTGGTCGCAGTTTTAGCTGTCGCAGCTGGCTTAGGGGTGCTGCTGGCATGTGGGAGGGAGAGGCCAGAGATCCTGCTCAACATTTTCCCATGCAGAGGACAGTCCCCACACAGAGAGGCTATCCAGTCCCAAACGTCACTAGTGCTAAAGTCGAGAAAGTCTGCAGTGCCCCTGGAAAGTGGTGGTTTTCTCGTTTATGGTGGTTTTGCTCGTTTATGCATGGCAGAAAGCCAGGTAGCAGTCCTGAGGTTGGGACACTGACGAATGGCAGAGCCGGAACTTGGACCCAGATCCGTGCGGTTCCAGGACCTGCTGCCTCCTTTGCCATACCTTTGAAAAACAGCCTCTTGCAGGCGCCTGGCGAGAAAAGGTAGGAGGGCGGAGACGGCTCAAACAGGAATCTTATAACCCTCATAACAAATGTGCAAGCTCCCCTTTTGCTAATCAGATTTGTTCTGTTCTATTCTGGAGTCATTCTGACCTACCAGGTTTTAATTTAACGGTAACAGGTGGAAAGGCTCCGTGGCTGAAGTTACCTGGTACAGCTTTCGTCACGCTGGCACCGTGAGAAGTTACCAAGTGACTAGTAGCCATGGAGTTTCCTGAAACGTCCAGGTGGAAGGCCACCACCGGCTCGTTCTGTTTTAATATTCAGTCATGTAAATTGAACATAACGGGGTAACAGTAGGCACCCCTGGAGACCTGGGCAGGAGGCTAAGCCTCCCGCGACCTCATCTGACTGTAATTTCCCCGGACCACATGGTGGGTAATAGGCCTACCCTCTCTCTGATTCACCTGCAGCCCAGAGAGTGTGACATCTGCACAGCTGTGCTATAACCGGGTGTGCCGGAGACTCCGAGAGCTGGAGGAACCTTTTCCCCGGGCGCTCTCTCCTGAAACGCTTGTCCATAAAAGTAGACTGGGTGAAGGCCTTTGGTTTGAAAAGAGGAAATTACACTTCCTTTCAAATGCCATCTGGTCCAGGTGAAGAAGCTAGAGTTTTCCTCGTCCTACCGCGAGTCACTGGGAAATGTGAACATGTTTCGCACGTTAAGAGACCTGGGTTTTGTTGGCGCCCCTGGAGAATGTTCCCTGCGGTGCCCCATCTTTACCTCCGGAAGAGCTGTCCGAATTAAAATAGAAATCTGAGGCGGGAAGAAAGTATAAATAAAGACAAAAAAAAATGCCGTAACTTTCAAGGGGAAAGATTTCCTAAAAAATTCACGAGATGGGCTAGAGTAAGCAGACTTGGAATAACTGAAAACAAAAAATATCAACAGCTCTTCTTTTGCAGATGTTTCTAAAATATTTGGGATAGCTTTTGATGATCTGTGTTTTCTATTTTGAAAGCCTTCTCCCATCGTGTTTTATGTTGCCTGCGTGGACTACGCAATTGAGGAAGATTCTTTTCCTAATGAACAGTCTAAATTCATTAGGCCTAAGTGTAATTATATTTTGAAATAACCAGCTAAAGTGATACCGCGTTGTTTGTGCTAAGAATGACTAAGTGACTAGTAAGAAATACGGGTACACTCTTTTAAAGTTGAGCTTGGCATACCGTTTGGTATGCGATGGCATTTTATTTTTTTAAGGGGTGCCTGGGTGGCTCAGTCAGTTGAGCGACTGACTTCGGCTCAGGTCACGATCTCAATGTTTGTGGGTTTGAGCCCCCTGTCGGGCTCTGTGCTGTCCGCATGGAGCCTGGAGCCTGCTTCAGATTCTGTCTCTCTCTCTCTCTCTTTCTGTCTCTCTCTCTCTCTCAAAAATAAATACATGTTAAAAAAATTTTAAGATTTTATTTTTTTAAGTAGTCTCTATATCTAACATGAGGCTCGAACTCACAACCCAAAGATGGAGAGTCACATGCTCTACCAACTGAGCCAGCCAAGCACCCCACATTTTGTTTAATAAATGAATACAGTATCAGAAATACATATAAGTAACTAAGGAGGGAGAAGATAGACGGGCTGAGTATGATTTTCCCAGAAAAAAGGAGCCATGTCTCTGAAAGAGACATAGCATTCCTTTCTATGAATTCAATGATACAGGTTTTCCATAAGGTCTCATGTCGGAAATAATTACAGAAATCAATATTCCAGGGGTATCTGGGTGGCTGAGTCGGTTAAATAAAAAACCTGACTCTGCATTTTGGCTCAGGTCACAATCTCACAGCGTGTGGGATCGACCCTCACGTCAGGCTCTGCGCTGACAGTGTGGAGCCTGTTTGGGATTCTCTCTCCCTCTCTCTCTGCCCCTCCCCCACTCATGTGCAGGCTCTCTCTCTCTCTCTCTCAAAATAAATAAGTAAACATTTAAAAACAAAGTCAACTATTCCAACTTTTTGCACACAACATTCTCTTGCTTGAGGTGGTCGTCCAGCTTTTTTCTTCAGCATCTGGAGCATTTCCAGTGATCAGTGAGTATGTAACGGTAACCTTTCATTTTGAGATTAGGGTATCGAGAAACAGCATTGCACTGAGCTCCAATCTGCCTTTTGGAAAATAATCATTCCCTCCTCGTTCTTCCTACTCGAGAAACACAGAGATCTACGAGCCATGCCACATGACAGATCCCAGATATTTGAGGACAGATTCTTTGGCCCATTCTTCATGGGAAGGGTCCTCCCTCCTTCCTAGCCACCCTTCACGGGATGGTGTGATATGGAAAAATAGCCCCTTAAAACGTGATGTTCCGGATATGGGTTGGCCATAGCATAGGATATTATTAAAATTGAATGTATCAATTAATGGCAGGTGCATAGTCTTTAACAGTCATGTCAGTGTATTCATCCCTGTGTCCCCAGGCAGTCCCTTTCTCGAAGCTGGCTCCTGGGGAGAGGTCTCCCCTCTCAACACTCCTGGAAGCACCTAAAAGAATAGAAAGGCAGACTCTGCCCTTTACCAAGCCTCTTACGTCAAGGCGAGAAGCCCAAAAAAGAGCTTATACAGCAGGTACTAAGCCAGTAGCTCCCATGTGGATGTGCAGGGTCCTTGCACCACAAACTGGCTGCTTTCACCTCATTTGTAGTAGCTAGTGAGGCCACTCTCTCCTGGGAGCCTCTCTTTTGCCCCCTCTAAGTGCTTACCGGTGAAGCCTGCTCTTCACCCGCCACCCTGGTCTCGAGGGCAGTGTCCCCTCACGATCTTCTGTGACACACAGGCACCTCTGTCCCTCGCTGAGCCTCCAGCCGTTTTCGCTTCTCTAGCCCTGCTCTGATTACAGCTGCCAGCAGTTGTGATCGCTCTGCCACCTTGTCTGCTCAGCTGTCTCCATCCCAGGATTTCCAGCCTTGCTTTCCTCCTCGGCATCAGGGATTTTGTGGGGGGGAGGGGAGAGCTGGCGAACCCCAAAAGGGCAGCGAGGACCTGCATTCTTTGTTGAAACAATTAGAATGTTGGAAGCCAGGTACCAGGTAACCCCAGCCCACCTGTTGTAAACAATGAGGGAAAGGTATCATCTCACGAAACAGAGTGTGAAGCTCCTGGGATGGTTAATGCAATACCTCACCAGCACCGAAAAGTGGTTCTTCCCTCCTTTCTGCCTTGCTGTTCTCAGCAGGCAGGATGTTCCTCAGGCTAACTCTCTCCCAGGGTGCAGGACAGCTGGACGATGTCACAGGCAGGCATGTCCGCTTCAGGTGAAGGAAGAAACCATCTCTTCCTTTATGTGTGTCCTTGGTCACACTCTCCCAGATGCCCCCATCCCCAGCACATGCGCCCTCACACCTCATTGGCCAGACTGAGGGAAACGCCCACCCTAAACCCATCACTAGCAAGGGAAATGCCATGACCACGAATGGTAGATTGTTAGAACCTGTCCCTGAGTTTGGATGGGAACATCTTCCCTGGCCATGTGACCTTGTGGAAAATGGTAGACACCCACAAGTAACTGCAAGGAAGGACTTCAGATAAGTTGTAAGAGCGTGCCTTGTTTGTGTTTCAACTTCCTTCCTTCCTTCATTACTGTGTTTGCTCCGACATTCAACGGACCATCAGCTTGGCTTCTGTTCTAGGCATTATGCTGGGCACCAAAACAATCATAATCAAGACGTGGCCCCTGTCCATGAGAAGGAGGCAGGACAAAGTCTTTGGAAGGGATTGCCTCTCATCATTAATCCCACCTCAGTTCACCACAGCCGTGGGACCTTGACCACATTGCTTCACCTCTTCGAGCCATGGCTGCCTCACCTATAGAACCATAAGCAATCACATCCCCTGTCAAGGGCTTTGGTGAGGATTATGGTTTGTAGATAGGTAGGTGGAGATGGCCCCACGTACACACCCACACAGAGACAGGAACAATGTAAACTGTTGATAATAGTAATTGCTATACTAATAATTATAAATATTAAAAGTAACTGCATTGAGAGGCACCTGGGTGGTGGCTCAATCACTTAAGTTTCTGACTCTCGATTTCAGCTCAGGTCATGATCTCATGGTTCGTGAGACTGAGCCCCACATCGGGCTCTATGCTGACAGGGCAGAACCTTCCTGGGATTCTCTCTCTCCCTGTCTCTCTATGTCCCTCCCCTACTCATGTCTTTTCTCTCTCTCTCTCTCTCTCTCTCATTCTCCCTCTCAAAATAAATGAAAACATAAAACACTTAAAAAAATTAAAACAACTTCATTGAAATTTGACTTTAGTAGAGTGATGTTGGGGTGTACGTGAGCATACGTGTGTGTGCTCATACACGTGTCCTGTGTACCCTCTACAATATGCAAAAAAGACGTGCAGGAAGTCCCCTGGGACCACAAAGAAGAGGCCAACTGGACGATAACATTCTCTGCACGGGCTGCGCGCTGCTGACGTGCCCCGCACCTCCTGTTTGTGTTCACAGAAATGCTGTGACCCGTTGGCTCAAGCCTTGATGGGGCCAACGCCACAGCTGTCCCTCCAGCCAAACCAGGATTTGGGACACTCGACATGATGGATGCTTTTTCTGATTTGCGAGTTCATTTATGTGCTACCAACTACAAAGACATTTCAGGTTGCATTTAATTATATATAAACTCTGCATAGAACACTTTTTGGAAAGTATTAATGGCATGAAATGAAATACGGGTTTCAGGTGTATGTGTAGCATCCTGGGCTCAATGATTTTCCCAGGTGTAGGCATTCCTCCTACACTAAAAACTCAAAATTGGAACTGAACACAATGCGATTGAGAAATGTGACTCATATTCCATCATCCAGTATTGGGCATGAAATGGAAGCTGGGCCCGGTCTCTTCAGAAATTAGTGGCTGAGAACACAGCAGAGAGAGGCCTAGAGCTTTGTTTTGCCTGCCTGTCCCATTCTTGGGTTCTGCCTGGCATTCTCTGGTTCTCGTCATTGGAGGTGAACTTGGCCATAGCTGAATACAAGAACAAGGCCGAAGCAGAAAGACTGGAGGGTCATCAAAACACCAGGTTTGTTTTATTCCATTCTGAACAGCCAACTTCCTCAACTTCATCCATCAGTAATCAAATACACTTTTATCTGTACACATGCCTTTATTGTTGATGTTTTAAACAGAAAAACAATGACCTAGTGAGTCCGGAGCTCTCCAGCCTCTCCTTTTCTGTTAGGAAAGCAATTGCTTTTCTATCCTGATTTTCAAAAACACGAGGCTTCTTAAAAATTTAGCTGTTGTATTGTAGCATAACATAACTTACATCATTGCAGAGAACTCACTGGGTGGCATGCCCCTGTGTCACAATCCTCCTTCCCGGGACCCCAGAGAATATCTAAAGTGCAAGACAAATCCTGTCACCACAGATTTGTATTACGACATTTCATCAAGATATTATGTAACGTATTATTTCTGTAAGCATGGTAAATAGACACACTGTGCTTTATGTCTCAGGTATCGATTATCTAGACTGTGCTGGGTCATCCAGTTGGAGATGAAGGGTACAAAGATGCGGTCTGGGGAGAGAATTGTATCCATGAATGGTTGCTAGACAGGTATGGGAAGGGCTACAGCAGGGCTCAGACAGGTGGCCTCTCCCCAGCCGAGGCAGGATTCTGAGCCCACCCCAGTCCCAAAAGTCTATGGAGAAAATATGGAAGTGTGAGTGTCTGGGGGTTCTGGCTTCAGACTGCTCCCACCCCAGATCTCCGCTGGTCCCAACTGTCAAATGGGCCAAATCTGCGGAAACCAGGGAGACTCTTGGAACTTTGTGTTGGTATCAGTCAAGGCTCAGTTCAGTTAATCTCCCGCCACGTGCATAGTTTAAATAGAGGGTCTTTCCTTGACAACACAGCATGCTTCTGTGTCTCTACATCTTTTACGAGTCTGTGGAAGGGGTGAAGGAGAGCGCAACTCTCCCATTTTTAGTAACACCGTCTCAGGCTGCGGAATCCTCGAGCCCACCTCAGGCCTTGTGCCAGAATTGATATGTAGTAGGCGACCACCCCCAGAAAATCCTCAGTGGGCATCTAACCAAGTAAATGTGGTAGGTTTTAACAACATGGGGTCTGAAATAAGTTTTGAATTTTAGTTTCGGGTCCCTAATTCACTTGCTGTGATGTTGGGGAAATCCCCTAATTTCGCTCTCTTTACCTCCTCGTGTATAAAATGAGCTTGCTGATGACGCATAACTTCCTGGAGACGTTGTAGAGAATAAATATGACAACGTATATAAAGACCACACGGTAAAACACAAAGGGTTGGGGTGCCTGGGTGGCTCAGTCAGTCAAGCGTCCGACTCTTGATTTCGGCATAGGATTGAGCCCTGCTTCAGGCTCCCAGCTGACTGCACAGAGCCTGCTTGGGACTCTCTCTTCCTCTGTCTCTGCCCCTCCCCCACTAGCATTCCCTCTCTCTCTCTCTTTCTCTCTCTCTCTCTCTCTCAAAATAAATAAACTTGTTTCATTCTCTGGCACTCGCTCTTTCCCGTGTAGCCCTCGATACACGACCACCCACTATCCAGGGAAGTTGGGACTGAGAACCCCTCAGTCCCTCTGTCCTTCGGGGATGGTCTGATCTGATTTGTCTTCCCTGCTTCTTTAACCCCCCCCCCCCCAAAAAGCATTTCTATGCTAAGTTAAACAGAATTGATTGAGGCTAGATTTACTAAGTCCTTTGAAATGGTTCTATTATTTCGAATGCAAGAAAATAATGCACTACGCCTCCTGAGAAATATATCTTCTGCAACATTTTCATTAATCTCTTTATTAAACTGAACTGGTTTCTCTTTGGAAATTAATTACTGAAGTAGTATTGAGAATTTTAATTTCCACAATGTACCAGCAAGAGATACTGCTGTTTCTTTATACACTGTTACACAGCAGGGCAATAATCTATTGAAATAAGCCCGAAAAGGGGGCAGCTTGTAATTAAAACAGTATAACACAACTATTTAATGACTCCTTTAGTGCTAGGATGGCCCTGTCATGCTGCGTTTGGGTGGAATAAAATGTATATTTAGGAAGCAGCTCTATGCGGAAAAGTCGACAAGCTCAGGTTTACAGTTGGGGATGTGGCTGTGTTTAACTGCAATAATATGCCCAAAAGGAAATATGGTTTGTTTGGGGCATCTGAGAATTACAGCCATTGTTGTATAATGGGAAGCTCTCATTTTTGAGCCACCCTCATTGTGAAATTTAAAATATTTATATCACAAAGTAGAGAGCATGCATTATGGGTCAGTATCCATGGGAAAGATGCGTGTGAATCCTTGGGCGTGTACGCAGCACCTATGTGTGGGTGTGAACCCGTGTGTGAAGGCAGATCCTGTGTGTATGCATGAAGGAGCCCATCTACGCAGATTTTTTAGCACTTAATCATTCCCCCTCCAGTTTAGAGGACGCTTCCTAGTTTCGAAGACACGTTCCTATCTATCATCTTCTATCCTCCCAGGCATGTTTTCTCATGATAAGAATTATTTACACATCATTTACATTTATAGAATTGCCTCTTCTGCTAGTGCCAAAGACATTCTTAAAGATTCTGTGTTTCCCTCCCCTCCCCCTCCCTCCTCCTCCCTTCCCCCCTGCTTCTTCTAAGAACAGTAATTTAGGATTACATTTCCCCTTTACCTGTTCCCTCCTCCACGCTTACACTGCCTCGTGGGTCACACCATCTATAAACTTCCCGCAAACAAAGCCTTTTTATTCAGAGCCAGCTCCAGATCCAGCGGTACCAAATTTTGTAAATATGCAAACTAGAATTCCTAACATCGGCAGCACAGCAAGACCAAGGAGCCTGTATTTACTTCCCAGGGGCTCGGGGTGGGCCCTCTGCAGAAGAGCACAGGGTCCATTCATAGTGGACCGACTCGAGCCCTTGGGGGCTCTCACCCAAGTCACAGAGGGCTGTGTCACCTATGCCGAGGTCTGGGAGCTGGCTGTGAGCACTGATGCCCTGTCTCCCCAAGTCATTCACTGCTCAACCTCGTGGTTTTTCCTCCATTCCGGTGGCACGTTTACTTGATCCGACTTCTATAGTATCTATGTAAACACCGACTTTATGTGATCCTTACTGTTGGCTGATCACGCGTCATCATCAGCCGTGAAACTCAAAATTTTATCCTTATGCCATCCTCGCAGACCCCTGAGAGAAAGCGTTTTCTTGTAATCCCCATGCATCCACTAGTTTCCTTCAGGGCTGAGTGTTTACTGACCGGTTTTAGAATTCTGCCAAGGACCAGCATCAAGTCATGAACTCATCCTCTCTCTGTTCTTCTTTCTATCTGAAAATCAGGCTAACGGGCAACACTAGTGAGCCTCCAGAAGGCTCCGAGACGAGATGGAGGAGATGGTGATGCCTCTTTGCTACCTGGCAAACTAAGCCCAAAGATGTAGCAATGAATCAGTGAACCACACATCTGAAACCATACCTTCAAATGGAAGATTCTCGCATTATCCAAGGAGTCATTTTTTACCTGTGTAGGGGAGAAAAATCAGCTCTTGGCAGATCAGATCCAAATAGGAGTTGATGGTTAGAGTAATGGAGGGTCACGGGTATTGATAAGCTTGGGTTGGGCAAGTGGGATTCACAGGGCTATGGGTACATTGACCAGGCTAATGATTTGGTGACATTTCAAACTGATATTCCTCAGTAATGCTGAATATTTCTTAAGAAGGAAAGTGTGAGTCCTGCATGTCAGGAAGGAAGGGGAGCATCTTGTGGTGTTCTGCCCATTCCTCCCTTGCCTTGAAGCATAAACATTCCTTCCACAGTTATGCACCCTGCGCCTTCAAGGACCAGACCCTGCTCTAGATGCTGGGAATACAGCGACAAACACACCATGTCCCTGCCCTCGGGGAGCATACATGGTGCCCCCACTTAAGCAAATAAAATCCTGGAGTTACCTCTTGGAAGGCAGCTCATGGATTGTTACCAATGGCACATATTTCTTTGAGGACTGAGGTCCCATCCCCAGTAGGTTTTCAAAGAAAATATAGTACAGCTGAACCACACACACACACACACACACACACACACACACACACACACACATATATTCCGCACCTTCCCCCCCCCCCCCCGATAAAGTCTATGAGCCAAAACGTTTCTCAGCTCATTGTATTTCCAGTGATATTTCAGTAAATCTTTTGGATGAGGGTTCACGTCAGCTCCCAAGCTGGGTTTCTCCTAACCCTGGCTTAATACCTCCACCCATGTTCTTGAATCGGACCCACACAGCAACTCTGCCCACAGTGATGAGGCAAAGTTGATCAAACTCCAATCCACAATAATGGGATTCTATTATATATATAATAGAATATTTTCTATATATACCATATGTATATCGTATATATACATTATATATATGTATATGTACATTATATATATGGATATGGCACCTGGAAGTAATAATGAAGAAAAGGAGGACATAATGCATACCTCAGACTATAAAATGCCTGTAATCATAATATTGCTGGTTTCCCAATGAAAATAAGGAAATAATTTATGGAACTTGCATGGAAAGCAGTGTTATGATCCACCCTTATTTATAGAAGTCCTTTTATCTCTCCCTGCAATGTCTTTGACCGTAATTGTTCACTTCGAATAGAGAAAAATTTCACGATAAATCCTATGTGAATATTGACTGTAAATCAATTCCAATAAAAATGCTACTGTCCGATCATCTCTGCCACTGCCATTGGGAGGGAATAATTTATATTCAATCTTCTTCAGCTGGATTAATCTCTTCAAACCTAAGTGATCCATATGAAGATCTTGTCACTGCAAATTATTTTTGATTTGATTCCTCCCACATATCATAATGATAGTAAATAAACATTTCTGTTGTGCCTTGGAGTTTACAGAGTGACTTCCCATCCATTATCTCTCTTAATTTTCATAACGATTTTTAGATAGTTAATTCATTTGACCCGTATTTGAGTGCTTCTTGTTTAATTCATCCCACAGAAATTTATGAAGTACCTCTGTGTGTCGGGCGCAGCACTAATCATTGGGGATGCAGGGCGGATACAACAAGGTCCCCAGCCTCATCAGTTAGCTCTGACAGCAAAATCCACTTCTGAAATCACCACGTACTTGACTGATCCACACACGGTGGTTGTACCTGAAACTCCCAAGCCCACTCAATACACTGAATTTCCAGTTACAAAAACTATATTCTAGTGAGGGAGACAGATGATACATTTAAGACTTTACACAAATGTATGACCCAGTAGTGGGGAGCGGTAAGTCCTGTCAAGGGTTGAGAGGTCAAGAGACAAAGATGGACAGGAAGGTGTGAGCTACAAAGACGGCATTTCAGGCAAAGGGAATATTGATTGGTTCATGCCTCACATACGGTATTGCATTCTGCACTTGGAACTTAATGCCACGTGAGTCTTTCTCCGTGTTGTTAAAACTTGAATTTTTAAAGGCCGAAAAATATTGCTTTATGATGTCTTAAAGGTTTGTAGATGTCCGAAAGTTGTGGTTGGTCCGGAGCTCTCCACACCTTCCTGGGCCGCGGGCCCACCAGGTTGGACAGAACCAAGCAGCAAATCACAACCATTTGGGTTGATAGAACTTTGTGGTCCCTAAAGATGTAATCGAGCTGGAGAAACTACCCCTGTTCATGGAGACTGGGCTAGACACCCTTAAATAGCTTTTCTCAGAAACTGAAAAAGAAGGAGAAGCTGCAGAGGAGTCAATGTGGGAAATTCGGTCTGTTGACGGGGCCTGGGAGTTTCTGGCACACCATCCTATGCGGGTCGGTCAACCACGTGGGGGTTTCAGAAGTGGACTTTGCTGTCACAGCTAACTGATGAGTTTGCTGGGAAACAACTCCCCCGTTTCCATGTCCAGTTGTCAGTATATGTCAGTAAGCACACTCCTCCTCAGATAACGCAGCCTCTGGCGACATTCCTGTGCTCCATGCTCATGGCTGGTGCTAGGCTTTTGTCTCATCACCTCAGTACAAGTTTTACGGGGGAGCCAAAAGATGATATTTCCTGAACATTCCTTCACCCTGGTGATGGTGCATATCACTTCTTTAATCAAGCAAAATGGCTCTAAAACAATATCAATTCTTAAGAAGCCTAGAAGGTGGCCTGTTGGAAAGCAGTCACACAGGACTCTGTAAAAGCAAAGACGTGCTTGAACAATCTGGCTTCAAATCAACCCACCAATTGTGGATTCCTCGTGGAAGGAGGACTTCAACCACTGGGAGCAGCCATCCGTTTTCATGTGCAAACTATCCAAGGAGGCGAGTTTAATGATCTCCACATTCAACAGATAAGGACATTGAGCCTTAGGGGGTGAGAAAACTACCCTTGATCAGTTAGTACAGAGTCTGGAGTGTAAGCTCAACGTGTGCAGATGTCAGAGCTCTTAACCGCTGACCGGTAACGTCCTCCAAAGCCTGAGCTGCAAATGTCACCTCTGCCCATTTTGCTCACATTTCCTTCTCTTTCTCTGCAGCCCTTACCTGGAGTCACATCCTCCTTTCTCTAGCTTGGACCTTGAGTCTCTTCAAGTCAATTTCACACCCTCCAGCCTCCCCCCCAGGCCACCCCATCTTCTGCATCACCACCACCACTGTCCTTCCAAGTCACAGCCCTGCTTAAAAGTCTCAGTGACAACAGTTCTGCTGGGCAGGGTAGCAGGCAGAAAGGTGGCCTCAGGGGAAAAGCTGGTGTTAACCAAGGCTGGAAGAGGAGAGGATGTTCTGGAAAGCCCATATTGATGGAAGGGTTGGTTGATTCGAAACCTCTTATCTGTCTTGATTAGAAACCTCTTATCTATCTCAGGCCCTTTGGTGCATGCTTTTCCCTCTTCCTCCCACTCATCATTGGACTCACCCCCCCCCCCCCCCCCGCCACAGTCTACATACGGTTCCTTACTGTAGACCTCTTTCAGGCCTTAGTGCTGTTGGAACTTATGGTTGTGTGGCTATTTGATTGATTTCTACAAATCCCAGTCAACAGTATATTCCTACAAGACGGGATTGTCTTTTTCCCCACAGAAATCCTCACTCCTAGCACAGAGACTGATTCGTGGAACTTGCTAAATGTTTTGGGGGGGGTGGGGGGGCATTTGTTAATGATTATGTAAATGTAGGCAGAAAACTTCTGTTAAATATGCAGATTCTCAGGCCCCATCCAGCATCTACTAATTAGAAACTCCTAAAGTACAGACTCTAAAGTGATTGTAAGCAAGGTCCTGGGCTGAATGTGATTTGGATGAGTTTAGACAATTCTTAGCAGATAAAAATCTAGTCTATGCACACCACTTTTTCCATTCAGGTGTGCTCAAAAACAGTAATCTCAGTGAGTCCTTCTCTGACTCCTATTTAAAATTCCAGCCTTTGGGCGCACGTGGGTGGCTCAGTCGGTGAAGCGTCTGACTCTTGGTTTCGGCTCAAGTCATGATCTTACGGTTCATGAGTTCTAGACCTGCATGGGGCTCTGTGCTGCCAGTGCAGAGCTTGCTTGGGGTTCAGTCTCTCTCCCTCTCTCTCTGCCCCTACTCTTCTCTCTCTGTCTCTCAATAATAAATTAATTAGTTAAAAAATAAAATAAAGTTGCAGCCTTTGGTTCCTCCCCAGCCCGGCCCCACCCAGCACTCTCTACTTTTATTCAGAGAACTTGTATATGTATATGAACTCAAGAGAGCAAGGAGTTTTGTCTGGATTGCTCCTGCCCCATCCTTGCTCTCTAAACAGTGCCCGTCACATAGTAGGCACCTCACGAGTGTTTGAATGGATAAACACCTTGCCCCATAACACATTTAAAATGTTCAAGGTCCCATGCAGCTGGGAAAGAAGAGATATTGGGCGGCCACGGTAGCTTGAGATAATATTGACTTTCTTTTTTTTTCCCTCTTTTCCTTTTGATTAGATGACACTTGAGAAATTGGGGCAGCCATCATGCTTTCTCTCCAACTGTCATTGGGTCATGTCCACCTAACACAAAGGCAATTTTGGCTGTTCATTCCCTGTCTGGTCAGATTAATTAAATTCAGATGGTGAACACAAAGTGACCCCACCCCCTTTAGAAGAAACCAGCAATACTGAAACTCATCTCACCCAGACTTCCTAACTTTTCTCCCATGAGGAGCTGTGTTTCTTGTCCTCATATATTGGATTGCTGGATGGCTGGAGAAACGGGGAGACTAACAAAGAATGCACAGGGGGCTCAAGATGACGGGGTGCCATTGTCCTCACTGGCATTTGTGGGGAGTCAGGGGGAGTGTCCTAGTCTAGGTTGGAAGATAGGGACTATCCACTCTGTTGATTCTAACTATTAAAAGCGTTGATTCTATGTCAGCTCTGCAGTGCCTACCACCGACCTACTTCATGTGAATTAGACCTTTAGACCTTCCGTTTAGAGCAAGGAAGTCCTGTGCATGGACTGGGAGCTGGGCACCCGGTGGGTGGCACAGTGCAGAGAGGTAAGAGGTCAGTCACAAGTACAGCATAGCACTGCCCTCAAGAACTTACAAATGAATGAAGCACTTTGAATTTTATGCTTTATGTCTATATCGGGGAAAAAAAAAAGTCGAGGTGGCTTATAATGAAAACCACAAGTTCATTATGACCATTTAAATCATCATAATAGAAGAAAATGTGTATAAGGAAAAGAGCTGATGGACCCTGAATACCCGGGGCAAGTCAGTTTATGGCATCATAAAGCATCAGGGTTGAACAGGCTACTAATGAGCACTTAGTTCAAAGTCCTTCCCACCCTCTCAGTCTGTTGCCTGAACCCCTTCGAGGGGTAGCTGTTTTCATCCTACGCGTTCCTTCTCTAATAGCTCTGCTTGAAATACTTCATTGAACAAGCTAAGATCCGTTCTCCACCATGGGTCCTAGCCCTCCCCCTTGGGAGCCACCCAGGAAACAACCCAACCCTCTGCAAGATGGTGCATCAGTGAGCTCCTTGAAGGTGTCCCCGAACCCCACCGTGCTCTCCCCGCCAGAGACATTGGTGTTTCCTCATATGACTTGCCAGCATCTCGAGCCAGCGACCACCTCTCAGGCATCTCTGAGTTTCCAAAGCCACCATGGGACCCGCTGCATAGTAGGTGCTCAATAAACATCGACTAGTTGATGGATGCCTTAGTTCCCTTCCTCTTCCTGGAAGTTCCTGTTGCCATACAGAGGAAGCGTGTGGTTTTCAGTTGGAGGTTTCCTTGCTCATGGTTTTGACCTTGCAAGTGGATGAGAACTCAGCTAACTTATGGATAGATACGTTTTAGCTTTCGTGTAGAAGATCGAGCAAAGCCTACTGAACGATATAGATGAAGGTCTTCCTCAAAGTGTGGAGTTTGTTAAACATGCAGATACCTAAGCCAACCTCCTGAGTAAGGAATTCTGTTTGTGGGGCTCTGTGAATCTGCATTCTAACAACTTCCTATGTAGGGAATCGTTTGGAAATCTTTTTAAAGGCCTGAAGAAGGCAACAGTTTCTTTCTTTAATTAAAAAAAAAAATTTAATGTTTATTTTTTGAGAAAGAGAGACAGAGTGTGAGTGGGTAGGGGCAGAGAGAGAGAGGGAGACACAGAATCCGAAGCAGGCTCTGGGCTCTGAGCTGTCAGCACAGCGTGTGGGGCTCAAACCCACAAGCTGGGAGACCATGACCTGAGCCAAAGTCAGATGCTTAACTGACTGAGCCACCCATGCACCCCAAAGGCAACAGTTTCTTAACGTGTGGTCCCTGCAAATCCCTGAGACCTTTTCAAGGGGTTCACTAAGTCAAAACTATCTTCATAATAACACTAAGGTGCTTGGTGCATTTTTCCCTCTCATCTGTCACAAATGCACCGTGGAGCTTTCCAGAGGCCACCTGGTGGGTGCTACTGTAACAAATTGAAGGTACAAGTAAATAAGAGAATCCAGCTGTCTTCCATAAACCCAGGTATTAAAGCCAAGCAGAGTGCCACTCTTAACATTTTTCTTTTGTTTCTTAAAATATAGTTTCCTCATTTAAAATGTATTATTTAGGGGCGACTGGGTGACTCAGCCGGTTGAGCGTCCACCTTCAGCTCAGGTCGTGATCTCGCAGTTCATGAGTTTGAGACCTGCATTGGGCTGACAGCTTGGGGTGTGGAGCCTGCTTCCTGCTTCGGATTCTGTGTCTCCCTCTCTCTCGGCTCCCCCCACACTCACGTTCCCTCTCTCTCTCTCTCTCTCAAAAATAAAACTAAACATAAAATATACTATTTATGTTAGCAAGGTATGGATTTATTTTTCTTAATGAATAGGTATTTTTTACATTCACAGTTATCATTTCCAATATGTAAATATTGATAAGATATAACCAATACAAACAAAAGACTTTGGAGTCCTCCAGTGTTTTTTTGTTTGTTTGTTCAGTTTTTAAGTGTTTATTTATTTTTGAGAGAGAGATACAGGGGAGGGGCAGAGAGAGAGGGAGACACAGAATCTGAAGGAGGCTCCAGCCTCTGAGCTGTCAGCACAGAGTCTGATGCGGGGCTCGAACTCACGAACCGTGAGATCATGACCTGAGCCGAAGTCAGATGTTTAATTGGCTGAGCCACCCAGGCACCCCTGGGGTCCCAAGACGAGAAAGTTTGACAACTGCTGCTATGGAGGGACACACTAAATTTGTTTAAAAGGTAATTTCTCTACCTTTATTCAGTTGAATGCTGTATCAAATAGTGGATCCATATCGTTAAATTTGTATAAAATTACGATCCTATTGATATGTGTTCTGATATCCTCCTTTTTCCAAGGAGGGTGAGGTGCTTTTGCAGTATTGTAGCATAGGAAGGGAGCAGCCACCAAATATTTGTTTTCCTTGCTTAGCAAAAACGTTTCATAATATCCCCCAGACTTCCCCAAAATTCAGTACATTAGAAGTTATCCATTTCATGTTGTGCGTATGGGGGATGAAACCTGCCTCAATGAAAACACATAGAACATTGGGGATTTTGCTCTGAGACTCTCTGCGACCAGAGATCTATCTGGCTCCCTTTATCTCTCCTCCCCCAAGCCTAAACCGGAGCCGGCTTGAAGCCATCCCATGATTTCCCTTCTTGCCCTTTCCCCATTCACCGGAGGCATCTTCTAAGCAAAAAGGCTGCCGCAAGACTTCACCACCTGAAATAGTGCTTCCAAAGCTGGGAAGCAGCCAGCGGTGTAGTGATAAATGTTTAGTAACTGGCTTGGAGGAGGTGGAGAGCAAAGGCCTAATTTGTAGCGTTTGCCCGTGTAAATATCCAAGGTGTAACTATCTCACCGTGCCTGGGTTTAAGCTATCCGCCTGGCATCACTGAGCACCGTGCACAACGGGCTCCGAAGGAGGAAGCGGAAAGGCTGTTCTAATGTCTTCGCAGCTCCCCCAGAAGACTGACATTGTTCCAGCGAAGCCCCCCACCCCCGGGCAGCGAGAGGGAGCCAAGAAGACAGGGGACCAGGACAGTGTAGCAAAACAGGTTTGAGGCCAAAGGAAATCCTCAGGAATGTCTGTGTCCTCCTCTGAGGAGCTCACTCCTGTAACAAGTGGGGTTAAGAAGGCAGGACGAGGCGGCAGAGCTGGGAAGCTGACCATGGGTCCTGCTGGCCGAGGGGCCGGGTAGGGATGCTGAGGTCCTTGGAACCACAGCCCAGCTCTGTGCAGAGTGGATGTAAGTGCCCCAAGCCCACAGCTTGAGGCCTGGCTCAAGGAGGCTACTCCTTTTTTCTTTTTCTTTTCCTTCTTTCTTTTCTCTTTTCTTTTCTTTTCTTTTCATTGTAATGGATGCTCTTCTTAGAAGAATGAGTCAACTAATTCCAAATTCAGGTTCTGACTACTTTGGTGCAGCTTTGTCTCGTTTTAGCATTTTTTTCTTCACATCATTAGATTTGAATTGAATATTCAGCCACAGGAAATTGCTACAGGTTCTCTGGGAGTCCAAAGGTAGGAATTCTATATAATAGATACATGCAGGGCTAATGTCAGGGCTAGATTTATTCTAATTAAGCCATTGTAAGCCACATATTTTTATAGATCTGAGGTAGAAGAGAAAGTAAATACTCCATCCCTGAGGATTTGTTAGTGGAGATTTACATGCCTCCTTTCCACTCCTGAGTTTGAATTTAAAATATTCCCAATGCCAAGAGGCTCCTGGATGCACACACAAAATAATTGTTTTAAAATTCTATTAGGGAAAACCACAGTACAATAGCTGAACCACAAATGCCAGAGGCTGGGGAGAATGTTAACATTACTCAAATACCACCCATATCCGCCACATTCTGGAGATGATTGCTAAAATACATGGGATTGGGACGATGGCGTATATATCTGGGGGAAACACCATTAGCTTCTGCTCTCATAACATATAGCAATGCACACTTTTAGATGGATATAGGATCTAAAAATAAAAAACAAACCATAAAGTATACCAAAAAGATGATAGAGGAGATAGTAAAATATAAATATGGCTTAGAGAAAGCCTCCCTGAGCAGGGCTCCAACCCCAGAAACTGTTAAGTGAAAATATGTAAGCAACTAAAACTCCCAAACATTTGGGAGACCATAAGGCTACAAGACCAATGACAAGATGACAGAAATATTTTGCAATGTATATAACAGACAGCTCCTGTCCTTAATATAAAAAGAGCCTCTGTAAATCAATAAGAGGGAGACAAATAACATGGAATAAAAGTTAGCAGAGAAATGAATTTCCTCTGCCCTGAGAGAGTATGTCTTTCCTGCCAGCTCATCTGGACCATTACAGGGGCTTCAAAATGCTTCTTTGCCCTTCAGTCAAGGTTGCTGATGGATGGGTTTTCATCAAAGTGCATTTTTGTCCCATCATTCTTTTGCCCAGATGGCTTCTGTGTGTGTGTGTGTCCCTGGTTGACAGGCTAACATGAGACCTCATAAACTTTATATTCAACTGAATGAGACAATTAATGCTCCCAATGGAGGTTGAGCTACAGTAAGCTCCTGGTGAATTCAAATGTTTCGCCCCTATTCATAGGATTATCAAGAGAATGAAGTGAGATACTATGTGTTCAGCAGCAGGAAATTTCCCCACACATGATGGGGCTTCTCAGTAGATGTGCGTCCCTTTCCTCAAAGCCCTTTTTCATCCAAACCTTGTTGGGGGCCCTCCACCCTGGGCTGCAGACCAGCTGAGCGTAAACGCCTGCTGGGGTGGTCCAGTGTGTTTAAAGGGCCTCCACAGAAAATTCTAATGTGCAGCCAGAGGAGACACCCTACCTTAAACATGCTTGGAGATTGCTGTGGTGCCTTGATCATTAAGGTTCATTCTCCAGACCACCTTGCCATCGTCTGCCTCTCTGCCTAGCAAAGTCTTGGCTTCAGCTAGAAAGGATCTTCTCTGCAACTCTGAATGCCCCTAGCATTTGCATGCATCCTAGGCACTGGCCTTTTATTGTAATAATATATACTTGTGAATTATCTCCCTGTCTAAAAGTGTGAGCTCCTAGAGGCTGAGGATCTTATTTCATTCGTCAGATCTATCTTACTGTCTGTTCCAGCACTTGGCACATAGCAAATGCTCAAAAGTTATAAATAAATGAATATAAGTGAGTAAGAACAGATATTTATCTCCACGCAGCTCTAGAGCCAATCACCATACTTCCTGGGATCTGAAAGCAAACCCCTGTAGTCCCTGGGTTATCAAATATTCATCTTCATAGAGCGACTTTATCACCCAACGCAGCTGACACTTTTCAGTGTCGATTTATCGTCAACCGTGAAGTTGTCCATAGCGAAATCGAGTCAGATTCACTGGAGTTCTGGAGCCTTTGGAAAACCCTCGCTTTTGGCTTCTAGGTTTGGAGCTTTGGTCCTGAACCCAGTGGCCACCTGGAAGGAGACTTCTAGCAGTCAAAAGCAGGGGGGTGGATACTAGACGGTGCTGGAGACGGGGGCTGTTTGACCTTGGGCTTGTCAATCTCACCTGCAAAATGGAAGGTAGTGCTACCACCCCTCGAAGGTAAGAGTAAAAGGAGGCCACTCGTTTGAATGTGTTTATCACAACACCAGGCCCGTAGCGAATACTCAAAAAATGATAGCCTACAGGGGCCTGGGTGGCTCAGTTGGTTAAGTGTCTGACTCGACTTGGGCTCTGCTCGTGAACTCATGGTTCATGACTCATGTCAGGCAAGGAGCCTGCTTGGGATTCTCTCTCTCCCTCTCTCTCTCTGCCCCTCCCCTGCTCGTGCTCTCTCTCTCTCTCAAAATAAATAAATAACTTTTAAAAATTTACAAAAAAAAATGATGACCTACAGGAAGTAAAAACGGGATTCTGATTAAGGAGCAGAGGCCACTCTGCAGAGAATCAGGGCACTTTTCAGCGGAAGGAGGGAGGAAGCCCACATTCCTAACTGCCAGACACGTCTCAGGCTAAGAACTTCTCTGGTTAATTCAGTGCAGGGAAAATGGTAAATTATTTAGATACATAATCTGTCATAATACAGCATAGCAGAATATAACAAAACACAATATAATAAACATAATGAGTATAATGTAATTAGTATGATTAACACAATAAATATAATTAGTATGATTCACAAAATAAATAGCACATATAATATATAGTGGATACAACTAATATATGACTAACATAAAAATAGTAGAGTATACTGTTCCATTATACAGGATGTGGATGCCTCTTTCCAACCCTTTTCAGAATAAGTTGAAGAAAACAAAGCCCCAAGGTGGGTAATGAATCCTGGTAAGACAGCGAGGAGACCAGGTTCTGTGGAACCGGTCGCTCGTTTTTAGTGACTATATTTTAGCTGCAAAAGACCCGGCGAACTTTCCCACACTCCCTGCACACACGTCAGCCCCGCATCAGAGGCCTTCTTTCTACATCCAGCTGTTCTCACACGTGACTTTCCCCCCACTTTGGTTTTCATTTTATTTGGGAGTGGCTCCTTCACCTTGAGAGGAAGTACATTTTGTCCAGGGGACCAGCACGTCCCCGTGATCCTACCTGTAGACTGTCGGCAAGAGGGAACGTGTCCGTATCAATGCCTAAAGTCCTACGCAAAATAAAGACAAGGTCTCGTCGAAAGAAGTCATTACTTGGTTTTCTTTGTGTTCATCCTTCCCTGGAATGACCTGATCCTAGTTAATTTCTCATTGGTGCTCTTGATTATTTTCACCTGTTAGAAGATCTTGAAAAGGTAACGAACTCTATGGTGGTTTTAGAGACCCAAGTGACACTTTCATGCCATGACCGAGCTGACCCATCTGTGGGTCATCTGGGGATGGGGATCTACCTTCGCGCTTCACTGAGTAACTGAGATCACCAGAGTCTAGCTCATGTTCTGGTTTGTTGGCAGATTTAATGGCCGGATTTGCATTAAAATAGCCAATGAACTATTACGAAAAAAAAAAAAAAATCATTCATTGTTACCAGGCATCAGAGGGCAGTAGACAGCAGACCAAAAAAGGGTTGGAGGCCTGGTTGGGGGGGGGGGGGGGGGTCCCGTCTGCCCCGGGCCCCTTTTCTGCCCCAGGCTTCAAAGGAACAAAAAGGTGTTACCCCAGAAGCCTCTGTCTCAGCCATTTGTCACCGTGCCCCGTGCCCGAGTCTCCTTGCCTGGCGAGTCTGTCTGAGCTCCTTTCCTTGCTTCCTCCTTATTCCCGATGTTGGAAGCATAAACTGGATTCCCGGTGGCAACTCACCCAAACACTTGTGGCAGCTCTCCCTCGGAGCGGGACCTGGATGAGCCTCTTCCCACATCAGCCCCGGGGACCCTCCCTGCATGCTGTCTGTTGCACATCATATTAGAGCCGGTTTTACCTTGAGAAACACTTTTTTGGGCTTCTGAGAGCCCCTAGGGTGTCTTTGCGCGAATGTAAAAAAGGCGCCCCCTCTGGTCATATGCAGCCTTGCAGGCGTACAATAGGGATACAGGAGGCGCCCGTGCCAGATTTTTAAATATATTCTTTATTTGTGGGAGGACTGAGCCCCATGAGCTGGATCTTCGCATATCCACCCTCTCATGCACATTACAACTTTGAAAACCATCGGTGATACCCGAGATGGTGCCCCTTCCTCCCTTCATCTGGGACCTGCTTTCCTCCACTTTATAGCCACCTACTTGAGACAGCCTGCAGGTTATCGTGGGAGACTCAGGTACATGTGTGAAAAAGCCACAGATTATTTTATAGACCACACTCATTCAGCAAAAAATCAGTGGATGCTCAGGAAGCCCGGCAAGAAACGGGCCCCAAAATGGCTGGGGTGAAATCGGACATTTCCGCGGCACATGGTCATTGGCAGTGGAGCCCAGACTAAGGTGAAGTGAAGGAGACCATTGGAAGACTTGTCTCCGGGGCCAAAAAACCTCATTCATCAAGGGAGATCACATTTTCATGCAACATTTTAAAAGCTCAAAATTAATGCAAAAAATCCATGACGAGCAAAATATCAAAATTTTAAATAAAGACAAGATGAAAATTAATGCAGAAAATCCATAATGAACCAAATATCCGCATTCTAAATAAAGACAGTATCACCATTGCTGATTTTTCCTTTTGCCTCTGGCTCCAGGATGGCTCACCTCAGCACCATGACTGCTCCTGTCTTAAAAATTGAGGGGAGGGGCGCCTGGGTGGCTCAGTTGGTTAAGCGTCCAACTTCGGGTCAGGTCACGATCTCACAGTTTTGCCTTGGAGCCCCGCGTCGGACTCTGTGCTGACAGCCCAGAGCCTGGAGCCTGCCTCGGATTTTGTGTCTCCCTCTCTCTCTCTGCCCCTCCCCTGCCCATGCTCTGTCTCTCAAAAGTGAATAAATGTTAATTTTTTTTTTTTAATTTGGAGGTCTTTTCATGATGCATTTCCTGCATTGATTTTTAACTTGTAAAATATTACGTGAAAATATTATTTACCTTCATGACTGGGTTTTTTGCCACCTCCTTTACGCTGGTGCACAGAAAGCAAGTGCCTTGCTCTCCTCACCCTGGTCCAGCTCTGATCACTGCCACACTAGTTAGTCCCCATCACTGAGGGACGTAGGAGACATCACGCTAGGATTTAACATTGCACCAGCTCATTTAAATTCCGAGCAACCTTTGTAGCTGGGTCTCTTATTAACAGAAGTGCAGGCAGGTTGAATAATTTGCTCAAGGTCCACACTAGGTGGAGGAGGAAGGCCTCAAATGAGTTCTAAAGCCCATGGCTGTAACCCTGCTCAGAAACTAGGAAAAGGAAGGCAAGGAAGAAGCAAAAGCAGCAGCATTGTTGCAGGAATAAGCACCAGGCAGCTAGCTGAGCTTCGGGGAAGGTGTCCCCACTGCTGAGTCCCACAGAGCCAGCCGTGTGCACAGGGCCTCTCGGTGGTGGTGACATTTCACATGGCAGAGAGTTACCAAGAAGAAAGGGCGCATCCAAGATTTCTGTTTAGAAGCTGATGATTTAACCTTTCCCCAAAGAGTCCTCAACAAATAGTGCACACCCCCAACATTGGATTATTCTTTTTTCCTTTCGTAAAACTCAAGTGGATGCATCTCCATTTCTCCCCAAAAAAGAGCTGCTATGGCACAGTCAGCTGGAATGCAGGGTCTGGATGGAAGTTCATGCTGTTGAAACTGGTGGTCTCAAGTGTTAGGGATATCGGAAAGACAGTGGTGTTGGCATCCTTTTGAACACATGCCTAGATTTGCATATTGGAGATGTCAGTTGTATTGCAGGAGAAAATCAGTCTCCCTGGCCTCCCATTAACTCTGCCTGCTCACTGCAGCTCCCTTGGGGGTGTTGGAACCGCCACCATCCTTGCCCTTTTGAAGTAGAAAAATGTGAAACTCGTCCAGTTATCCAATGAGTCTTTAGTGAAACAGGAGTGAGGCGCTTCACCAGCCGGTGGCTGCTCGCCCCACTCCCCTGCAAGAACCCATAAGACTCCTTCCTGCTGATGGGCAGGACCAGGAAGAGCTCACTGTCGGCATATGAATAGACATTAATGTGGTTGTCAAGAAATGAACAGTACATGTCCCAGCCTTGACCCTATATGGGCCTCTACTGCTAGAAGTCAAAGCATCAACTTTGGGACCCAATTATGTTAACCTTATGGTTGCTTGGTGTGTGCTAAGAGCTTTTTCTTGGGTTTCTATTTAGAGCAGTGGTTAGCAACTGTGGGTGCATCTCAAAGAACGCTTTGTTAACCCAATGGAAAGACAATCCAAGGTAGACTTTTGGTAGGTTTACTTACAGAGGAGCAAAGAAAGGTTTCCTGGTGGGCCTCACACTGTGTGAGGTAACTACAAATAAAAGTAGCCTTGACCACTCATAACTCCAAAGCAATGGAGGTTACAGCAGGGGAAAGTTGGATAATTCAACTCCAGCTTACTTTGACCTGAATTTATGCCACGTGGGACTTTTGCCTGATATAGTCAGAAAAAAATGCCCTGGGTTGCCCCTTAATATATCTTGTACAGCCGGTCCTTTGTATATTCCAAAAGTGTTTTCTGTGATTATTTTCCACGTAGCTAATGTCACCTTGACCAGATCAAAGTTCCCCACAGTTATTTTCGGCATACAAATTTTTTACACCACTTTTAATCATACGCTCCCAGTGGATACGAGTGATTGAATTCATGTGTATAACAGAGTTAACTTCTAACGTCCTCCAGATACTTTTCTGGCTGGCTTGCGTAACCACCTTTGTTTATATTTAGTTTAGAAAGTACAAATCTCAGAAGGGGCAGGTTGTAACTAGACGTAAGATCAATGCAGTTAGTTTCTGTTTAAGCTTTAACAACTTGGTAGCTGTCAACTGAAGCATGAATGCAGACAGTGCTGAATCTCAATTAATATACAGTTGTAATCACGATGGGAGTTGGTGATATTTTCCCCTCCACTCAATCAAACCCTTAGAAATGGCTTCATTAACATTTTCTCATTTTATCCACTTGTACCCCTTTCTCTCCACTGTCCTGGGGTCACTTTTTCATGGGGAGCTTTTTTGGCAGCTGATGTCTTTCCAATACTTTCACTGTCCTGCTGTTTGAGAACCCGCTGTCTCTCCCGTCTGTGGCTCAGAGTCTTACAACCTCTATTTGTATTTTGAACAAATCTGCCCAGTTCAAAAGGCAAGAGCCGTACACCTCTCCTGGATAAGGCCTATCAAATACTCTCACCAAGTTGGCCATCCAAGTTGGATGATAAAAATGATTATGGATATTTGAATTGAAATCATTGGGATGCTCATTTTCTTAAAAAATCTATCACTTAGCACTCCATTTCTGAGAATACCTTCAGGGCATATTCGGAAAATCGGTATTGTAAAAGCTTGAATAGTTATATTAGTTTAGCTTGATTGTGCACCAACTCCTTTTTCTTTATTTATACTTACATGGAATAGTATATTAATCAGAATTAAGTAATTTTTTTATGAAACAAATGAGCTTGCTTTGGGAAAACGGTTTTACAATTCCTGCCTGGTAATTAGGTCCTAAACCTTGATGCCGTGGTTTTTGATATTGGATAAATGATTGAGTCTATAATTAAACATGTCCCTTGGACTGAAGTTACAAAGCAGGTACTTGGGTCAATTACACAATAGCACTGATCATTGCATTTGATGTTATCACAACAATAATTACCGTGCAACATTATATTCCATTTTAAAGCACTCTGTTTTAAAGGATGGGTTATCGGCAATGGAAAATGCACGAACTTTTCTGACAGATTTTTGTACTACGCATATCTGATCAGGGTCCTTATTAAGGATGGATATCAAATCCTTTGATAAGAGGTCAAAGACCTATCTCATTATGGAAAAAGGGCTTTCATTAAGTTATTTTTCACAGCAAACATTTATCGAATGCTTACTGAGTCAGGGGCTGAAGGCACAAAGACATCTGATCTGACCCATGCCTCCCAGGGCTCTTGTTCTAATGTGGGAGCTACAGCATGTGAGAAAAAGGTGAATGTGGCAGCTTTGCCTTTGAAAGAAAAGAGAGCTCAGGTTCCCAGTTGTTGCTGGATGCGGTCAGTTATCATCCGGGGACGGTTGTTCGTTTTCCGAGACAAGGCCACTTGAAATAAGGCCTGTGTCAACAACGCAAGGCATCGTCCTCTTCTTTACAGATCCGAAGACTGATTCGGTGTCTGTCCAGAAGTGACTTGTGTCTTGGAGATGGAATTTTACTAATCAAATTCCTGAGACATGAATATGTAAATCCGAATGCAAATGTATTCATCTGTAGTGAGAAACCAAGGATCTCCTTCCTGACTTCTGTTGATAGACCGTTTCCAATTGACAGAATTAAGGTTGTGTCTGGACTAGTCTATTAAGCTTTCAGAAAACTGAAGTCTGGTCACTGAATGAACTCTCTCTGTTGCAGAAACTTTTATAACCTTCTATGTACGGACGACCTCATAGGGAGAGTTTCTCTGACCTACAGCTTCCCACATTCACAGTATTCTTGGTGTTGGTACTTTCAGTGCTAGCAAATGTCCATCATGGTAAGATAGCTTCTCCTCCTGTTTTGTGTTTCTCTCCCTCAAATGCCTCCCTCCCTTTCATCACATCGACTCACCATGCCAAGAATTTCACTTGCGTTTTCTCTTTTAATCTTTATAACTTTCCTATGACTTAAATTACACCCCCATTTTACTGGTAAGAAAACCGATTTGTGCCAAGAGTCGATACTCTGCCCCGGGTCAGATGGGGCACTGCCACAGTCAGGGGATACATTCTGTGGTCAGTTCCCAAAAGGTGACTGTCAAGGCATGACATCAGTCATAGGAGTTCAAGTTCAGGGTCAGGGAGAATAAGCGTGACAAGTAATGAGAGTGAGTTAAGACGTGTTTAGAAAGGGGCGGGATGTAAGGCATGACAGTGGGAAAATAGAGGAGGTCTGTGATCTGTTAGTGACGTATGCCTAAGAGCGAGGGGGAAGGTGTTATAACAGGAGCATCGGGCTGTGGCCTCCGGGAGGCATGCTTGTTCTCAGATGGTACTGCCCACGCACATCCCCAGTGGGCCCCCGGGCATCTCTGTAGGGCCCACGCTCTCCATGACAGAGGTAACCATTTCATAATGAAATCTACTCTAACCCGTCTTGCTCTAATTTGAATATTCTGCAACGTATTGCAACCATTAAGGACAGTAGACGACTGCACGTAGACCCCATCACACTTAAATGTACGTCCTCCTGGGGGATGGAAGGGGTGCGTGATGATGGACCCTAGTTTTGTAATGTATTAGAATGTGGAACATTCCACAGATTGAAAACAATTACTGGAGAAAGTGAGGAGCCATGAGAGGCTTTCGAGGGAAAGAAATGATTCAATCATATGTGTTCGGGGAATAGCTCTGTGGAAGGTGGAATGGAGGAGAGGGGGATGCCCGGAAGACTGTGGGTCTCTTCTCAGGACACCAGTTCCGACAGGTAAAGAATGTATAAGTCAGGGCAAGGAGCTCTGGGGGAAGGTGATGAAGGCCAGAAACACTGTTCCTTATAGTTGAAACTCCTCTCCCAGCACCAACACATTGGCTGTCACTGAACACATCGTGACACTTCGTGCCTACTGTTCACCAGGCCCTGTTCGCGTGGTTTTTGAAGTCAGATGCCTTTGCCAATGTGCTGGAGAGAGCTCTTGGTATACGGTACATGTCAGGTTTCAGTCAAATAGAACCTGACATACTTGAACCGGTCAAGGGGATTCCAATGTCAAGTAGAACTTCGGTGTGAATCCTTGTAAGCCTGGCCTCCTGAACAATGCCTCGCATTATATGTATCCCACGGGTGAATATGCAGACAAGTGACCAAAGGGATGGAGCAAATACACTGATTGAAGGTCATTCAAGTTAGATTTTTAAATGCCTACGACTGTTTCAAAGTGAGATCCCGACTCTCCTTTGGGAAACGGGTGTCCGTATTCTGATCTGTACAGCTGGTGAAATTTTTTTTAAAAATGATGGAAAACATCAATACACACACAAAAGGGTTATTTATCTTTTAATGGAACCGAGCCAGTAGGAATGATGGCTTTTGCAAGTAGTCATTTCCCATATGTAGCCCTTAGACAATAAGAAGGCATTGACATTTTTCAAATGCATGTGTAAAAGTGTGGATTCTTGGGTCCTGCCCCAAACCTACAAAATGAATCCCTCACAGAGGGAAAGAGAACTTCAAACAGGCCCCTCGGCTCATTCTGGTGCACTGAAAGAAATGTGCTTTAGAGTTAAAACCAAGCTTCCCCAGGGCTTAAAAACCCCAAGAAGTAAGGGTCTGGTATGGAAACATCTAAGATGGACTAAACCTTTTAGAACAGCTGGGACACCAGTCTCTCTTCATTAACCTCTGAACTTGGAAGGACCTCAGGTTCATGGGCTCCGATGACTCCGTCAGAAAACCCCATAACACACCACCTTCACCCAGGATCCCATGAGAATGCTCCGGCTCCAGGACCCCTAAGTAACAAGAGCTGAAGGAATTTTCACTCTAGACAATGTGATGTCTTTTCCAATAAGAGCATTAGCAGGAAACTGTTATCTTTAGGGCATCTTCCTTGTTTTATTATTTAGCAATATCCTTTACTGTTTCAGAGTATAAAACTAATCCATGTTTGTTGTTTAAAAAAAATTAGGAAATACTAAAAAGCATAACAAGAATAAAAATCACCCATAGTGCTACCACCAAAAGATAAGCATCGTCCATATATCCCCTTCCAGACTTTTTGCTATATAAATACACATATAATTTTATCAAAATGGAATCAGGCAGTAGATGCTACTTGTTTTATCCAGCCCAAAGGAAACTACAGTAAAACCTTGGCTTGTGAGCATAATTCATTCCGGAAACATGCTTGTAATCTAAAGCACTCGTATATCAAAGTAAATTTCAAGAACTGTTGGCTCAGTTGTGATCACGTGGTCATGTGGCATTCAGCATCACATACTACCTGTATTACAAGACATCACTCGTTTATCAAGTTAAAATTTATTAGAAATGTTTGCTCGTCTGTGGAACACTCACAGAACAAGTTACTCACCATCCAAGATTTTACCATAGTATCTTTCAAAGTCACGTATATTGTCATTTTTAATGACTGCGGAACACACACAGGGTAGATGTTCCTCTTTATTAGTAACCTTATTTTTGATGTTTGGGTCGCTCAAGTTTCTACCTAAGGTTGTGAAAAACAAGATGCATTTGCAAAAGTGTTGTAGGGGAAGAGACATAAAGATGGCCCCGCCCTAACATAAACTTCCTGGCTCTTGTCGTAGCTTGGAAGATGTAGAGGTTCCACGGATGCAGTGTGTCCGCTCTTGCTATTTTCACGGTCTAGAGAAGCCATCTTTGCCCCAGATCCCCTTTACTCACCTGCCTTTCCTTGGCATATGTCCTTCAGGTTCACTAGAGATCATCTTGCTTCAGTTAACTATTCATCATTCAGTGCACAAATACTTAAAGAGCACCTCCTATGTGTCCACACTTTGCAAAACCATCACTTTGTTTAGTGTAGACTAAAACATCTACTGTCCTGCTCTCCTTATGTTCACAGACTCATGATAAAGCCAGAGTCATAGACCAAAACGTTTCACCTGGAAAATACCCATCACTATTACTGTTATCCGAAGTACTGGAAATTCATGGAATGTGTATTAGTTAGCTATCACTGCAAAACAAATGACCCCACCCCTCAGTGGATTGAAACCACACACAATTATTAACTTATAGCTTCTTTAGGTCAGGAGTCTGGGCGTGGTTTGTCTCTGCCTCAGAGTCTCTCCCAGGCTGCAGTCAATGTGTCACCAGGGCTTCAGTCATCCCCAGGCTCAACCGAACAAAGGCCCAAGTTCACATTCTTGTTGGCAGAATTGACTTCCCTGCGGGTTGTCAGATGGAGGGCCTCAGGTCCTTGCTGGAGGGTTGGCTGGAGGTGGCCAGCTGCTCCTTGCCATGTGGGCCTCTCCCACTTGGCAGCTTATTTCCTCACCATGTGCAAGCCAAGAAGGCAACAGAGAGAGTGTCAGAGAAATGGAAGTCATAGTCTTTTATAACCCCTAAAAGCGCCCATCACTTTTTTCATATTCTATTGATTAGAAGCAAGTCACTAGGTTCAGCCCACCCTCAAGGACGGGGGATCACCCAACGGTATAAATACGAAGAAGCAGGGATCGTTAAAGACCGTCTTCAAAATCAGTGCTACTCTCCTAGATCCTACAGATAGAGATCAAAACAAGCTATTTATTATGAAAGATTAATTTAGAAAATGCTGCTCTGTGGTCTGCAGTACAGGAAATTTATGGAGTTTCACATTTAGACTCACTTTTAAGTTTAGAGACAAAGAGAAATAGTTAACATATTCGCATTTGCTAAATGTACACTTATATGTGGTAGCACAACTTACAACGTGTACTACCGTGTCAATAGTTTCACTTGATTTTCTCAAACCTGGAAAGTGGGAAGGGAAGAAATTGCAGATTTAAAGACAGATGAACTGAGCCCTGGCAAATTCAGCTGTGCTGGCGTCATCTCGTTCCCAGTTCGTTTATTGGTTCAACAAACACGTATGTGCTCAGCCCCGCACCAGGTAGCAGGTGAGACACAGTGCTGAGCAAAATCAAGGTGGCTTTTGCCCTGCATGAACCTCCTATATGGTCAGGACGAGGTAGTAATCAAATAGTCTCACAAAAAATATGATTGCAAACTTCTTTTTGTTCTTTGTTTATTTATTTTTGAGAGAGACATACAGAGCATGAGCAGGGGAGGGACAGAGAGAGAGGGAGACACAGAATCCAAAGTAGGCTCCAGGCTCTGAGCTGTTGGCACAGAGCCTGAGGTGGGGCTCGAACCCATAGAATGTGAGATCAGGACCTGAGCCGAAGTCGGGCGATTAACCGACTTAGCTACCTAGGCGCCCATGATTGCAAACTTTTAAAATTCTAGAATGGATGGATCATGGATTGTGTTTATATATTGTAAATCTATCCAACTGTACTTTTAAGGTTTGTACACTCACGTGGTGTATGATGTTTTTAAAACACCCAAGGAAGGAGAGGTGCCTGGGTGGTTCAGTCGGCTAAGTGTCTGACTTCGGCTTGGGTCATGATCTTACCGTTTGTGAGTTCGAACCTCACATCGAGCCCCACAACAGGCTCTGTGCTGGCAGTCTGGAGCCTGCTTCATATTCTCTGTTTCCCTCTCTCTCTCCCCCTCCCCCACTCACACTCTCTCTCAAAAATAAATAAATAGACATAAAAAGAAATCCAAGGAAGGAAAGGCACATAGTACTAAGATAGTTTGTTAAAGGAGATATGGCTGTTGTCCTCTTTATTTATTATTACTGTTATTGCTCTGATTATGATATTGGAGGAGACTGATATACGTAAGGCATAGATTGTGACAGTGATTTCACAGATGTATGCTTATCTCTAAACTCACCAAGTTAGGGGCGCCTGGGTGGCGCAGTCGGTTAAGCATCCGACTTCAGCTCAGGTCACGATCTCGCGGTCCGTGAGTTCGAGCCCCGTGTCGGGCTCTGGGCTGATGGCTCAGAGCCTGGAGCCTGTTTCCGATTCTGTGTCTCCCTCTCTCTCTGCCCCTCCCCCGTTCATGCTCTGTCTCTCTCTGTCCCAAAAATAAATAAAAACGTTGAAAAAAAAATTAAAAAAAAAAATAAATTCACCAAGTTATATACATTAAATATATGCAGCTTTTTGTATGTCAAGCATGTCTCAATAAACTGGTTCTAAAAAAGGATTAAAACAACCATAAGTCACATATCCGTGGATTAAATGATCCTTTCAAATTTCAAATTAATTTTACGTTGGAATTTCAAAAGCCGGTATTCAGTTCACTTATAGTACAGTCTCTTATAATTGAGATTATATGCCCTTCTTAACGTGTGTTTCATTTGTAACGTATGAGGAACTTTTTTCATAGAATTCCACACTATAAATCTCAACTGTGAAATTGTGTACATTTTGGCAACATTCTAGAAAACTATAACTTTATAATGTTTTGCAAAATAATCCAGAGGCAACACCTATGACAATAAAGAAGGAAAGACGTGGCTTGAAGCAAAGGGACAGGGTGTTAGACCCCCCACGGTGGCTCATCTTCCTGAAGGGTTTGAATGGCTGGCGTTTTACTGCACCTGGTGAGCTGATACACAGAACTTAGGGTTTTCTTTCAAAATCATTCAGTCCCTCAGTGAATATATCCGCTCTGCCTCCCTCTCAAGGATTTCCCCTTTTCGGCTGCATCGCGCTGGGTTTAAGTAGCACCTTGTTTAATTGCGGAGCTCCTTGTTGCCGGAGCTGATGGTCCAAACCAAGCCAGACCGGAGCCAGGCCTCCTTCCCCTACTTAGGAGAAGCCGCTTTAGGGAAGCCATCTGCATGGGACCGGAAAGCTTTATGAAGAAATGCTGACATCTCCAGCTTGGAAGCTCATTTCTGTAAAGCCCATGCCTGGCCTCATGCTGCCCTCTGCTCTCTGTGGGGTTAAGGCCTCAGACTCACGCTAGTCCCAGCTGGTCTCCTGCAAGTTGTTGGCACGGAGTAGATGTTCGGCAAACGTTAGTTGAATCTGACTCACAACATGGCAGGACCCAACATTTAAGTCAAGAAGGCATTTTTCACTCTGTACAAACAGGGCTCCTTCTACACTAGGAAATGAGTAAGTATAAGAGAAGACACCACATAAATTTCCTCCCAACTCCTTATCCCCTATGAAGCTATCAAAGTTGATTTTGCAAAATGTTATTAACATCTGCTATTTACCAAGAACTAAGAGATAAAAGACTAATAATACCGTGGTCCCTGCTGTTAAGAAGTTCACATTCTAATAAGTGAAGTCAGACAGGTCAAAGGAGAATTACAAATAAATGTAATGAGAGGCAAGGTAGCAAAAGACCAAGGAGGAATAAGGAGCCAAGAGGTAAGAGCGGGGATATCAGAGAAGGCAGTGAAGTAGGGATGCTTTTAGCTTCAAATAACAGAAATCTCTAACTCAAACGGATCTAAACTTAAGTGAGAAAATAAATTTCATCAAACTGGGAGGTCAGAAGAAGGGCAGACCCCCACGTGCACAATCTCCTCAAGGTCTCAGGCTCTTTCAATCTCTCTGGTCTATCCCGGCCCCCGTCATTTCCAGTCCAACGTTAGCTCTTGGTTGGTACCAACATGGCTCCAGAAATTGCCAACATGGCGACATCAGAGAGGAAAAAGAGAGTATCTCTTTTGTTTGTCTTTTTTTTGGGAGGAGGGGTATAAGAAGGAAAACGCCTACACACCCATACTTTTCAGCATAGTCAAGGATTAAGACACCTACCCACTCTTCACCTAGACTTGGCAAGGACACAGGATTCTCATGGTGGACTTGGATGGGCTTCTTAGGTGGGAGGGGCATGGGGGGACAGGGAAGGTTTTAACTAGGACTCCAGACCTGGCCTGTCTTGTAGGATGGAGAGGACTGTTTCTAGTCTATAAGCATTGGGGGTGGAGAGAGAACCATCCCAGGATATGCAAAAACAGGAAGCATGGAAAATTACAATTATTTAGGGAATTCCAACAGCTAGTATTGCATGGATGGCGTAGAGGCCACACGAGTGATAGGAGATGTGGCTGGAGGGGAAGATAGGAGTTGGACTATAAAGGGTTTTATAAGCTAAGAAATGTGGGTTTTATCTTAAAGGAACTGGCAACCCACTGAAAGCTTTGAAGCAGAAGAGTACATGAGATTGGATACGTGGGTCCGATCGGGAACCGCTCACTACATAGAGTGGAAAGTGGAAGGAGACCAAAATCTTTGAGGAGAAATTTGTTGGGAATTCTAGACGGAGTCACAATGGGGCCAGGTGACCGGTTAAGTGGTTGGGTTGAGCGGGAGGGAGGGAGCTTGAGGTGACGATTCCAGTTTTTTCTGGGGGTTTCAAGATAAAAGTGAGAACACATCTAAGAAAATCAGAATCTAGGCACTAGCTACTTAGATCTGATGGGGTCGATACAGAGTAACCGTCAAATAATAGATATTGGTTCTCAATACGTATAGCTGGATAAATATTTTTTATAAATGCCCATTGGGACAAATTATTGACTGGAATAAGGTATGATGATAACAACACTTGTGTTGTAAAAGGGGGACAGTGGATGTGATATTTATAATCAAGGCATTGAGCAGATATTCTATGGGTTAATAGGCTAATAATTAAATTCATGTGACTTAATCACCTTGAAGCTGCTAATAAGGGTGAGAGGCTTTCAATAGTGATCTCCCTCTCTGCATACTTTACGAAGGAGCTCTAAACTTCAAGTATTGTAATTGAAATAATACAGGCATTCCCCCAGACCAGCAAGATCTGGCCATCTAAAATAGAATGTTCCCAATGTAAGGTCAGTTTATAAAACCAGAGCTGACTCATTTGAAGGTATCCCTGTCCACACTTTTGAAGACTCCCCACAGCGTAAGCATTGCTCACACAGAAGCAGGGCAGCAAACTGACCCCTTGACATCTTTATCATCATCTGTTTCTTGGCCTCTGGCTGTGTGTAGGAGGGGACCGCTGACCACAGAGAGCCTCCCTGCTTGGGCACCTCTGTCCCATGTCCCTTCTGTGGAAGAATCTTTTAGTATACCTGAGTGCCCAGCATCTTTGATGCCTTTAAGTCTTCAGTCTAATCCCAGCACATTTGTATGTTGTGTGCTTTTGGAGGGTTTTCTTTCCTTGTGTGGCCACAAGGTATCGTGGAAAAAGTCTAGAAGCTGGAATTCTACTTTCTGAGTTTGAATCCCTGAACCTGCCCCTGAGCAGCGATGACCTTGACTCGGGGGGATACAGGGATATGGGATTTGGTGCCAGGCAGAAAGGAATGTTTATCTTGGTTCTGTCCATTCAGGTCTATGTGACCCTGGGCAATTGATGTTCCGTTTTCTTTTATCTGTGAAATGGGGTTAATGTGACTTAATTCATGGCCGTGATGAGCATATGGCACATAGTAAAGCGGTTAGGAGAGAGCCAAGCACAAAGTAGACAATAAATGATCACTCCTACAGTTTTTCACCTCTGAGACCCTGGGTCCTAATGTGCAGCATAGGAGTGCTAAAAATACCTAACTCATAATTGTGATGTGAGCACCACAGAAATCCTTCTAAAACAGGGTTTCTCAAAGGCGTCCTCGGCACTACTGACGCTTGAAGCTGGATTGTTCTTCTTTGTGGAGGCTGTCTTGTAATTTATAGGGTATTTAGCATTATCCCCGGCCTATAACCAGATGCCGGTAGCATCCACCAGCCCCAAGTTGTAACGACCAAAAACATCTCCAGACACCACCAGATGTCTTTGGAAGAGGAGATACCCCTAGCTGAGAACGACTATTCTAGAATATAGAAGAAAGTACGTGGCACTGAGGAAGTGTTCCATAAGCAACGGTAGCTACTATTTCCAACTTATCTACAAAGCTGTGGAAAGACATAGAAAGAGGAAAGTCTTGTTTGTTTTCTGAGCCCCTACACGGTAACAGACGAGGGGAAGAAATTGAAGGCTTCGGCATGAATAAGCATTGCCAAGTTCAGTTCCAGAAAACAAACCACAGTTGGGTGGTACTAACCCAACTTCAGGGCAAAATTGTGGTGTGGGCTTTGCAGTCACTTCTGCCCCAGCCCCAGGTGTCCAGGAGTAAATGGTGACCCCGTGCCCAAACCACCCTCACTCCACTTCAGAAGACTCTGTCCCTCCAATTGAGTCTGTGATAAGCACACATCTGAGATTCAGTACGGCCTGTTTTATCCCCACTACGATTCTTTTTCCCATTCCACTGTTTTATTTTGTTATGTTTTGGTTTTGTCCGTATTTTATTAGCTCTTCCCCTGGGGAGGAGGAAGGTCAGTTCAGACCTATATCTCTTTGTCTTCACTGATGGCATCTTAAAGCAACAGGAATATTCCAGAATTCCTCCAGCCTATCGTAAGAGCTAATTGCACGTGTCCACAGATGTATGGGTAGTTTCAGAGTAGCTCTGACCATACAGTGGAGGGTGATTTTACTAATATGAACATCCAGTCCTTTGAGCCATGAAACCTTTATTTAACCATGAATTTCCTCCCTTGGGGTTTCATTATCTTTGGTAAAAAAATTAAAAACACCAACGTTTCTTCAGTGTCTGGAAGGTCTGGGGGCTTAATTCACCTACTTTGTTAACAGAAAGGAAGACATACTGTAAAAGGTAGGTCTGCTAACCTTGAAGACAAAGGAAGAATGTCCCACTTCCCACGTACATGCACGTGTGTGCACTCACACACCCCCACCCCCCACACCCGACCTTCTTTTTTTGGCTGTGAGATTAAACGAGGAAGAAATTTTCTCCTCCTCAGAAATGTTATTGCTCAGAACAGCATCTTAGCATTATTACCATGTGATAACATTAGAGCAAGGGAGTAATTATTTTCCGATAATCGCGTGGTACACTTCGGCTAGTAATGGCAGCGCTCCCGTGCTGAGATCTATGAAGTATAGATTATATATCTCAACACTTATTCAAAATATGTATTTTTATGATTGATGAGGACATTACAGCATGCCACCTTTGTAATTTGCATTTTTATAAAAATGCTTCTGTGTGTAAATCATTGGCATGGACTATCTCAATCAGAAATCAAATGGTTTTCATTATAAATGCACTAAAATATGCTTTTGTTAAATATATTGTAGAAAACTCAGGATAAATATTCCTTAACACGGTCTCGTATTTTATTACTATTATATATATATGCACATATATGTTGCAAATAATATATATATACATATATGTATGTATATTGCTACTTTAACAAAGAAAACCCTCAACTCTTATACCATTACTGTTAAATTAAAGATTAAGCCTTTTCTTCCCAAACATATATATTTTGTGCTTAGCTCAAAGCCAGGAATGACCTTTGAGGGGATTTATTAGCAAGACGCTTGAGGGAAAGTAAAACTTCTCTATTTGATCAGAGAAAACATAAACAATTAGGCTAAACTCAGCTTTAATAAGTCCTGGAGATAGATATATAGATATATAGATATAGATATAGATAAAGATATAGATATAGATATAGATATAGATATATAGATATAGATAAAGATATAGATATAGATATATAGATATATAGATATGTAGATATATAAATATAGATATAGATATAGATATATAGATATAGATATAGATATAGATATGTAGATATATAAATATAGATATAGATATAGATATAGATATATAGATATGTAGATATATAAATATAGATATAGATATAGATATATAGATATAGATATAGATATAGATATAGATATAGATATAGATATGTAAGATTTCAAGCCTCAACAGAGGATCCTAGTCTTTTCTGGAGATCTCTTCCATGAAGACGTTCAAACTTGAAAATGGCACTTCATCTCGTAAGGGGAGTAGGTTTTCAACATGGAGAAAATGGCAGGAAGAAAATACTTGAGATCACAGAGCCAAAGACACCATTACTCTAAGAGAATATTAATGCTGAACCTGGGTGATTTATGATGGAATCCATGCAAAGGCCCCTTGCTGAGCCAACATTTTAACTAGGGCATTGGCTGGGTGAAGAAATGGAGCCCTTGTTCATTGAGGCTCCCTGCTGGTGTGTGGAAAGTTCAGATCTGGGTAAAAACCAGGGGAAGAGCCAAGACTCAACACGCGTACCTATGAAGGCGCGCCGAGCATCTGTGCTCGAGCCGAAGCTGGAAGAGTTGCCTACTTAGATGTTGAAGCTCCATAAGCCGATGTGCAGGAGTCAGGAATTTGGGAGAACTCCAGGGAATCCATAGAAAGAATGTTCAGGGAGGGAGGGAAAGCCCAGAGGTCGCTCCACATTGTGCCAAGGGAATTTCCTTTCTATGTTCTGGATCCATTCCCTCAGCCTCAGAACCACCCCTCACTCTGTCCTGGTGCTTATCACTCCATATTGTAATTCTGTTCTGTATTCTATTGACTTTCCTGTTTCTTCTGCATGAGTGTGAGCCCCGTGAGCCTCAAGTTCGCGTCTGTTCTGTTTGCAGCTTTGTCCCGAGTGCTTGCCCACTGGTAGGCTCCAAAGTGATTTTGAAATGAGTAAGGTTGAAATTGAACGGGGGGTGTCAGGAAGTTCAGGAAAAGGAACGTAGCCAATCACACCCAAGCGGTGAGCTCTCTCTCTCTTCACCAGGTGTCCTTCGAAGGTCCAACATAGCCTGTGGAGGCACCACCTTCCTTTCTTAAAGGGGGCAAGTGGTGTGTCTGATTTCATTCCTTGGAGTAGCCATACTGTGGGTGTGAAAGGGCATCCGCTTCTGCCTTCTGGAAAGGCGGTCTCGGGGCGCCTGGGTGGCGCAGTCGGTTAAGCATCCGACTTCAGCCAGGTCACGATCTCGCGGTCCGTGGGTTCAAGCCCCGCGTCGGGCTCTGGGCTGATGACTCGGGGCCTGGAGCCTGTTTCCGATTCTGTGTCTCCCTCTCTCTCTGCCCCTCCCCCCGTTCATGCTCTGTCTCTCTCTGTCCCCCAAAAAATAAATAAACATTGGAAAGGCGGTCTTTCCTCTTGCTACAGCTCTCGTGGGAATTTTTTTAACTTTCCTTTGTGGGCTCCAGAAATCCTTCCAGACAAATGGCTGCTTCATTTTTATATAAGGGTGATTTATATCCCTTGCAGAATAATCCTCAGTGAAGGTGTCTCTCCTTCATCATAAAGGAATAACAAAACATTTATAAAAGGGAGACAGAGCTTCAGATGAGTGGGTATAAAAGTTCTGCACAATATCAATGGTTGAAAGGATATGCATACATTAATTAAGAATTCCGACATACTTCTTGTACAAGGTCCCTTATGAAAGATAGACTATTTTCCACATTTACTTTGTGTTGGAAGTGACAGATGAAATTAATATGCTTCATAAATTGCCATCACGGAGGGTCAATTAACAAGTGAACTAACCTTGTGAAAGTCATTCTGAAAGACTAGTTATGTCTATAATATTCCCTGTCAAATTAGGTAAAAGTGAGAAAATTAGAAGCCTGTCAAATAAATAGAAGTCTAAGATACTGAGTAATTGCCTTTTTGATAAGGTAAATTAGTTTCTGTGACTGTTGGTTGAGAAACAGGAAATGAAGAGCGGAAGAACGGAAAACGTCAAAGCTGCACGTGTGTGTATGCATGTGTGCACGTGTGTAAGCAAACGTAATGGAGGCCGAGAGGAGAGTCACAGGAAGGTCCATGCCGGAAGCATGACGGGCAGGCACTCCTTAGCCAAGCCTGTCGCCACAGCTCCCCCAAGGCCGTGCTCCTCCAGGAGCCTGGTGCCTTCCAGGACCCATCGCCGTCTTTGCTCACTCAGCTCTCCCTTCAGCCCTTCCCTCCTCTTTCCCCCAATCCTTCAAAATCGTCCCTTGTGCATGTGCTATGGGTGGGGTGGTGCTGTGGGCCATGGACAGGACCCACCCACACGGAGCCACCATCCCCAGGGAGCGGGGGATACTTTCAGCCATGACTGCTTGTAGGCTCGTTCCCTGCAAGCTATTTGCTTCACGGCTGTAGGAGGACCAGAGAAACAGATCCAGTCGGAGACTGTGTGGAGACAGAAGGGGCGCCCAGTCTGATTTCATGACTGTTTTCAGCCCAGACCCCCAGACAGGTGGTTCCAGAACCATACAATTCAGGCAAAACACCACGAGGAAAGGGCCGTCCTCTGCCCGGCCAATGCCGCGGTGGCCAGGCCCCCTCCTTCCTCCAGGAGCCTCTCTCCTCTCTTGCCCCTCCTCCGTCTTCGTTCCGTTCTTCAGAACTCTGTCATGCCTGTGATGTCCCGACTGTGCCAGTTAGATCCTTGACTGGGTCTCAAGTTCCTGTTTGTCAAACGAATCCATAGAGCTTAAAATTCTTCTGGAGTCTCGGTCGCCTATCCCCATCCCTCCATGACCTTCTGTGAGACACACAGCAAGTCAACTGTCATATCAGGATGCGTGCTTCTCAGGTGTGAAATGAGGATGCTTTGCAGCAAGGAGATTTGCTTTAAAAATTTTTTTTCACTTGTTACATATAAGTGTATGCTAGGGCCTAGACACGCACATGTATGCAGAGTAATAAATGTTCTCTGTCCAATCCTATTCCTTCCCCTTGACTATCTCCTTAAGTGTTCCTGCTGTCAGGGAATTTCTGAAGACATATGTACTGAATCTGTGTGTGAACCACGTATGTCCACATATATTCACACATGCATAAACAAACACTGTCTTTTTGGTCATATGGCTCCCATTCTACAGAGTTGGACGCTGAGTCTCAGCAAAGGGAAGTGAGTTGTACAAGCCCACGCAGTAAGGAATGGCGTGAACTAAATCCGGGTCGCCGGAAGACCCGCTCCTCTCCAGGATGCCCAGAAGTCTCTTTTCTTCGAAGCCATCTTCCTCAGCCGGGACAGATAGAACCTCTTCCTAGAGAAGAAAGAAATGTGGGAAATAATAGGCCGCGGATTTTTTTTTTTCTACTGGCTGACGGACACATTTTTTTTTTTTTAATTTTTTTTTTTCTCAACGTTTTTATTTATTTTTGGGACAGAGAGAGACAGAGCATGAACGGGGGAGGGGCAGAGAGAGAGGGAGACACAGAATCGGAAACAGGCTCCAGGCTCTGAGCCATCAGCCCAGAGCCCGATGCGGGGCTCGAACCCACGGACCGCGAGATCGTGACCTGGCTGAAGTCGGACGCTTAACCGACTGCGCCACCCAGGCGCCCCGACGGACACATTTTTATTCCACGTTCCTTTTGGTGTCTTCTGCCCTTGACTGCACAGCCCACTTGTGTCTTTGATTAGCCCACTGCAGGCAGACGCAGACAAGCTGGCAGAGTTTGTGTGCGTGCAGATGTGGACCAGCTCAGAATAATGTTCTCATGTGAACTGCTCAGGGCTCTGTGATTGAGGGACAGACAAGCCCTGGCCAACTTAAGCAGTAAGAGCATCACTGGATGCGTGCCGGCCATATTATACAGATTTAAAATCGGACAGCTGGCTCTGAGAAAGGATAGGAAGAGGCTCAGTTCTGGGGACCACAGCCAGAAACTCTTGAAGACTCTCTTTGAGGCAGAATCAGTGGAAGAAATCCTCTGCACCCACCCCCATCCGCTGCTCCCTTGGCATTACGGGTCCCATTCCCAGGAGAGAGCTCCCGATTGGCTTAGGTCGGCTCATGAGCCCACCCCTCCGGGGCAGGATTGGAGGAAATAACACTATGATCGACAGGCCCACTGGAACCACACAGGGAGTAGGGAAGAGATAATGGCCCAAAGGGAAGCAGGGCACTGTTACTTATACAAGAGGGCCAGGGATGCAAGGAAGTCAAAACTTACAGATGTCTCTCATATCATATCACGAAACAAATAAAGCCCAAAAAGCTTAATTACTTCTCTGTTGCTTCCAAACCAAAACTGAATCCGCGTGCAAACTTTGGCAGCAGTAGAGAGAGCAGCTTGCTAGAGTGACAAAAGCTCGGAGTTCAACTCAGACAGTCCGCACTCTGGTCCCATTTTGGCACCTGTAGCTCTGTTACATGAGTCTGAAGGCACACCGTGCCAGAGCCTGCAATTAAAGGCAAGTCATCTCAGTACTGATCTCAGCTTGTCACTAAGGGGATTTCGTGAGATGCAGCTTCTAGAAGTGCTCACAAGTCAGCACTCAGCCCATCTGGGTCTAATGTAGAGAGGGTCAGGGTCACAACCAGCAAGGGAAGCCCATGCACATGTTCATGGGTTTACAAACTGTTTTAAACTCTTGTCATAAATCTCTCCCCCAGACCATTTACTTGTGTATAGTTGTTGGGAACATTGACAAAATAAAGTCTTTTAGTAAAGGACAGTCTTTGAATTCTGAAAGACTGGCAGATTTCGCAGCTATTGATATTTTGACAGATGCGTTGGTGACTTGAGATCTTTGAGAGCAATTATCTTTGAAATTGTGGATGCTGGAAATGGAGCTATTGATGGCCAGCTCGATGTCTGCAACCTACTCGATGCATCATGGCAGCCTTCATAAACATATTGCGTCTAAACCTTCAGCTGGCCAGAAATCTAACCAGTGCCTTCTCAGTAAGGTTACTCTGTACTAATAACCCAATAAAGCGGTAAGACTCCTCAAAAAATTGTGAGACTGCCGTTTGTAGAAGTTCTCAGCCCAAAGTCAAGGGGCTCCAGGCCGTAGAAGGTTTTTACGGGAAATGTCACCATAGGGTGTAGGACGGTCAGTGCCAGGAAATGACTCCCAAGGATTTTTACCAACAGAAAACATTGATGTCCCTGGGATCACCGATTTAAAAGTTTTGGAGGGACACAACTTGTAATGAATTCCAGCTGCCTTGTTTTCCATTATTTTAGTTGATGTTGTTAAACAGTAGAGTCTGGAATGGGCTAAGTAAGAACAGTTATTTGAAATATGTGCTGTTTTGAATAAACTGATCTGGACTTAATGAGCTTTTACAGGGTTTTATGCATGACTTTCTACCCATATTACACTGCTAAGGTAAGCTACTTAAAACTATGGCGCGATATGATGTTTTTCAGTTCATTTGTCTGTTTCATTAATGATGGAATGTATTTTCCAGCACACAAATCCTATTTATGATCAAGACATTGTTGTTCTGTAGATCACCTTAAACCCTTACAGTGTGTAATTTACCTGCTGTCAAATCTCATTTGAAGAGCTGTTGTCTAGCATTTCCCTCATCAAAAATATGCCTGAGAGTAATGAGCTATGCATGCTGTGCCTAGTATTAGTTATTTTTAATAAACTTTTGTTCACCCCCACCACACCTTGGGAAAGCTGACGATCTGTAGTATTTTCTGTGTTCTTCTTTAACCAGCTGTCCTCCCAACTGGTGTAAGGATTCACAAAAATGCGAATATTTTTGTTCTCTCAAATGTGTCTTAATGGGTCCCAGCTGAATAGAGAAAGGTACGGAAGGACTGTCAAAATGATCTGGTATTAACAATGAGATTGGTATTTAGGGGACCTGGGTGGCTCATTTGGTTGAGCGTCTGACTCTTGATTTCAGATCAGGTCATAATCCCAGGGTTGTGGGCTCGAGCCCCTCATTGGCTCTCTGCTGAGCCTGGAGCCTGCTTAAGATTCTCTCTCTCCCTCTCCCTCTGCCCCTCCCCTACTTGTTCTCCCTCTCTCTTTCCATCCAAATAAAAATAAATAATAGACACGAGACGGATAATTAATAAGACAAGTCATTTTTCGAACGGAGGTAGCTGGAATGATACATAAAGTCAGATCAGCTGGCTTCCAGGGTGGAGCCCTCTCTCAGGTTAGGGGGGCCTGACAGGTTCATTAAATATGATCAATCTGCCCCATCATGGGCAAAATGTTCCGCAAGAGAGCATGTCAGTGTGTTCAGGTGTGTAGTTTGTTGATGACATTTGAATTGCTCAAAAACACGTTGATAATATATAGGTAGATAATACCATGGACACCCCTCCATCTTGTCCAATGGATCCCACCTACTCTTCATTACAGGCAGGAAACCCAAGCCCCCATATCACTAGTTAAATCATCTGCACGCTCCGTTTATGCAAAGGCAAATATTTTGCTTGGAGAAAGGGAAAGAAAAAGAACCATTTACATAGTGTGGGTGGTTCTTCCCCCTCTGCACTCCGTAAACACATGCCCTCAGTGAGAGGAAAAGCAACCTGAACAACAGCTCTGGTGTCAGAGCGAGAGTGTCTGCCCAGGCTGAGCGTTATTCTAGCATCTAGGAGATGCTATGTTTTTCTCTCATCTACACCCTGTAAAGATAAGCCCACAACGTCATCTGGGGCTCAGTTGAAGGTCAGCCATCTGTTCCAACAATACAGGAAAACATGGTTGGGTTGGACTCATTGGAGAGAATTCTGTGGTGTACTTTCTGGTGGATTTTACTGATTTTAAGAGTGAGTTTGGCTTGGGCCTTCAATTCACCTGTTGGTTTTCCATTCCAAACTTTGCATAAGATAGCACCTCACTCTAAGAGCTCTGGGACCCTGAGACTGAAATGGGATTCGATGGTTCCCGTGGATTCTCAGACATTTGCCTTCTTGTCTTCAGTCTCTGAGCAGCAGGATATTATCCTAGCAAGGACTTGGGAATTTGAATCTCTCCAGTGTGTGTGCTTGGGCAAGGCACTTACCCCAACCACAAAACGGACACTCCTGCCAAGGTTACAGGGTGACAGAGTTAGGGAATGTAGAGCTGTGTCCATCCCAACAATAGGCTTTCTGTGTATGGTATTTATAATTGCTATCATTGCTCCTCCTTTGTCGTACATGGAAACCCAAGTAAAACAAGATGGCCCTTTACCAGCACTTCTACTGAATCTAAGGCAGACACTTAGGTCCCATGGCAAGGGGAGGTTCACACTGCTGAGAACTATGTTCCCGTGGAATTTACTGAGTTGATGACACTAAACTCTGATGTCATAGCTAGGTTGTGCACGGGGCAAAGAAGCAAACCCCGAACAATAGTGTAGAACCTTGGAGCTCAAAGTATCCGTCTTTGAACTTCACCTGCACCCATTCTGTGTGTACAGTGATCATTTCCATTGACATCACTGCTTCCTTCCCCTCAATGACTGAGTAGCGAGAGATGTTGTCTGGCTTAGTAATAGAGATACAACCTATAGGTACTTACTTCATCATCAATTTATGCTCTGTGAAAGAGTTTCTTTGAGGGAAAATTAAAGAATCAACAAATATGCTGCAAACTCTGTACTAAATTAAGAAAACAAAAACAATTAAGCTCTAAGAAAACTTTCATTCCTTGCCAAATGTATTCTTCTATCGGAGTTCTGAGTGTTTCCACATTCTCTGGTGACATTTACTCTGGGGGACTCTTTCGGATCTTGCATGATTTAAACAAGGTTCTGAGGTGGCCATCAGTTTATCTCTAAATTATTTGTGTGCTTGCTATGAAGAGTGAATGTTCTCTCAGCTCATTTACTCACCCATCCGTTCAGTCCACCAGGATTCCATGCCAGGAATGGTGCTAGGTTCTAGTTTTGCATAAAGAGCAAAACAGATACAAAATCGTCCTTGCCCTTATGGGAAGTCAGTATTTGGAATTCATACATTAAAACATACATACAGATACTGAGTAATTAACCACTGTAATAGGTATGCTGACCAGATTCAAGGAGCATCTATTTTAAACTATTTCCTATGTGTCACAGCTCTGGATTTTTGGTTCATCCTAAACTGGGAGAAAGGGGGAGGAGCACAAAAGACAGTCAAGGCTGCCCTAGAACTGGAGGAGAGCAGCCTGGCCACGGAGGCTCCTCCAGAAGTGGGAGCAGGCACACGGAGGGTGGTTGGATGCAGTCCAAGATACCAGGGAATGTGGTCCATGGAGCAGAGTGGTGAGGGTTGCTTAGAAGGCTTCAGGGGATGACTCTGCAGGACACAGGTGAGATGCATCACACACTAAATCACTTGATAAGGCAATCTAAACAGAGTCTAACAATATTCATAATACCAGCAGAAAATACCACTGTACTCAGGCACAGTGTATGGAATTCTACCACATATTTGATGTTACCCTCATGGCTAGAATGTTAGAGGGTTTTCTGCAAAACAAACTTCAAAATCACAGTGGTTTACAACCATAAGTACGTAGGTTTCTTGCCCACGTATCTGCTGGTCAGCTGAGGTCCATATGTGCTGGACTGGGCTCTAGGTCAGCTTATGGTTTACGGGCTTCCTCTCTCTCCTTAAACAAGTGGCTGCCCAACTCCAAGAACATACTAGAAGGGCTCTCAGGCAGAAGTGGTTTTGTTCCCCAAAGATCATTGGGCAATTCCCGGAGATTTTTTTGTTGTCACAAGTGGGAGAAAGGGTGCAGAAGCTAAGGGTGTTGCTAGACATCCCACAGTGCTCAGGACGCCCCCACAATGAAAACTTTATCCCGAATGTCAAGAGGACTGAAGCTGAGAAACCCTAGCATACTGGATAGCAGTGGATGACCAATGAAAGTCAAGCAGATGTGACATGAGCCAACCCACGTGAACACATCTGAAGCCTTTGCGTACATCACATCTGCTTGAATTCTTTTGACCAAAGCAAATTCCATGGCCAAGTCCAAAGTCACTGGGATTGGGCCATCTTCCAACTTCCCTGAAGGCCCTTCAAGACGCATGGCAGGGACAGCCAGCCAAGAGCTTCAGAGAATCCTGTTGACCCCAGCAATGCTCCCGCTCATAAATGAGGAAACTGAGGCCCAAAAAGACACAGTGATTTCCTCAAGGTCACCTGGCTAGCAAGCAACAGGGCTGGGACCGGAACCCAAGCTTTGTCCTGCCTCTTCCAACATAGTCTATGCTGCTTCTGTTTGGATTTGGGTCATTGGAATTTAGCCACAGGAAAGATTACTGAAGGTGGCTTCAGTCAGCCTCAGTTTCTCCTTTTGTACTAGGGATAATAAGGTACGTGTCCATCCCAGAGAGTAATCGGAGAGACTGAAGAGACAGTAGTTGGGATCACACAGTGTCTCACACATACTATTTGATCAACCCAAGCTGCTGAGAGGCAGCTGCTGTTGAAAAAGACAAAGTGATGGGGGTTCATTTCCAGCAAGGATGGTCTTATTTGCTTCCTTGGGTGTGAGTTGTCTGGGGAAATTAATCTACCTCCTCTCTCTGTCTCTGTCTCTGTCTCTGTCTGTCTGTCTCTCTCTCTCTTAAAGTTTTCAATCGAATCACTCCATTTCTTGTATCTTTTTGGTGAGGTTTAGCACTTGGAGGATGTCTGACCTTGAACTGTTGATTGAAAGTCATTTCTACTGTGAAATCTCAGTTCTCTATTTTTCATCTTCTAAAAATCAGTATGCTTAGGGACTCCCATGGAGTTTAGACAATCACGACGTTTTGGGGTTTGATTTGAATGAAAGACCCCACGTGAAACCTTCCGATTCTCTTGGTTTAACACATGTTGCTGCTTTCCTTCTGTGGCTCCAACTTGACCTCTAAGACGTTCTGAAAGGAGTCACGGTGCAGCACCCTGCCTCCTGCTTAGAGGCAGTTCTCATGCTCGATGTGTCTGCTGCATAGTGTATTCTTCCTCATGTGGTCTCATGGAAATCAGAGTTGGGGTTTCTTTGGTGAGTTCTAGCCTTGTCCTTCTGAACCCCGGCAATATCTGTCAGGAACAAAGGGCCAGCCATCGGTACTCTTGGGTACAAGCATTTTCTCTCTCGGTGGTCAGACAGTGGTGACATCTCCCTCTTAAAGTCGCTGCTTGGGGTCTTATGGGCATATTTGGTCCAGCCCGAATGATTGTTCCAGATTCTGTGCTGGGTGCTAAAAAATTGGAAATGGGTAAGACCTTGTCTCTGCATCTGAAGGGCTCACAGAAACAAAAAGAGATACAAAACAAAAAAATCATTATTCAATCGTTATTCATTAAGGTATATATGAAACTATATGAGTCTGAGTAATAGATAGACTGCAGACAGAGTGAGAAGTACCCAGGTATGTTTTGAAGGATGGATCAGAGTTTTCGAGGCAGACATCCTACAAGGTAATGCTCTTCTCTTGTTTCTTGTCATCTCTCGCTTGACAACAATGCAGAGGGATATGTTTTATTTTAGTGCACATGTTTATCTCCTAATATGATAACTGTCATTCTCTTTTTAAGATCTTTGCAGGTCTGTGTGTTCAAAGACTTGATGTCGAGGATTCTCCTTAACCTTCCCTCTGTTTGCCTTCATTCCCCATTGTTCACTGCCTGGCAAGGGTAGCATTCCACCTTTTTACCTTTTGCAAAGTAGACACCTAGAAATCATCAAAGCCAAGGCTAGAAAGTCGATGCAGTATTTTCTGTAGGCTCGTACCTCTTATCCTAGCGCGAGCACGTCCTTGTGTTCCTGGGTGCACGAAAAAACAGAAATGGGGCATCTGGGTGGCTCAGCCAGTTAAGCGTCCAACTCTTGATTTCAGTTAAGGTCATGATCTCACAGTTCATGAGTTTGAGCCCCACATGGGGCTCCACGCTGACAACACAGAGCCTGTTTGGGATTCTCTCTCTCCCTCTCTCTCTGTCTCTCTCTGCCCCTCCACAGCTCATACTCTTGGTCTCTCACCCTCTTTCTGTGTGTCTCAAAGTAGATAAGCTTAAAAAAAAACCAGAATGAATGGAGTGTCATAGAATAGTAAATCATTTCTTCACAATTTACTTCTTGGCAAGAGAAATGGAAAATATTGAAGTCATCAATATTTTTCATTAAGAACAAGGAGAATAAGATTTAAATTACTAAACAAAACTAGTGATAGAGGCACGAAGCCAGTTTCATAAAACATCATGTCATATATGCAAAGCTGTGACAGAAATAGCAGAAGCAAAGAAATATGCCAGGTAGGAGAGAAGACAGGTGGAGAGAAATAAATTGCATATGGATTTAAGAATTGTAAGTACAGGGAAAGCTCGACTAGGGTCTAAGTTAATAATCAGGTCAAGGTTAAAATTTAGGGGAGAAGCAAAGGGATCACTGTTTGCAGTTCTTCAAAATGTTCATTCAAAACCAGCTCATTCAAACCTTCAGAAACTCTCAGTAAATGCAGTGATCAGTCCTGTTTACCCACCGTAGAGACCCAGTATCGTGGGAACTGGATTTTGGTTGGTTCTTAAGTGAACCCACTGCACATGACAGCTGGTCATGTTTGGGTTGAACACGGATTGTTTCGGACTATATAAGGGGCGCCCGGGTGGCTCATTGGTTAAACGTCTGAGTCTTGATTTTGGCTCAGGTCATGATCTCACAGTTCATGAGTTCTAGCCCAGTGTTCGGCTCTGTGCCAACAGCAAGGAGCCTGCTTGGGATTCTCTCTCTCCCTCTCTCTCTCTGCCCCTCTGCTCGAGCTCATTCTTGTACTCTCTCTCTTTCTCTCTCTCTCTCTCAAAATAAATAAATAAAACTTAAAAACGATATTTAAAAAGGAAAAAAAAAGAAACAGGACTTCTTGTCCAAGACTCTCTCTCTCTCAAAATAAATAAATAAAACTTAAAAACAATATTTAAAAAGGAAAAAAAAGAAACAGGACTTCTTGTCCAAGACCCTTTTGGAGGAAGTATAAACTGTTTTGAGGCCCAGATATTGCTGGGAAATGGTAGCTGCATATAGGATAAAGCAATCATCTGATTTGGGAATAAAATAAGCAGGTCAGAACAAATGACAGAAATCAGATAATAATCTTAAAATGTCTATCACCTGCGAGAGTATTTCCCTACTCACCTCAGTTAAACAAATAGCACTAAAAAAGCTATTATTTCTATGAGAACTGACTTTTTTCCCGATCAAATATTCTAAAGATTTTTTTTTTTCGGGTAATCAGCGCTGCAAATCAAAAAAGAAATATACCTGCTTTGAGCTTCTCTTGCCTCAGTCCCAGTTGTAGGTCACAGGGCAGAGATCAAGTTTGAGGAATGAGAACTGGAACGCACCCCCACCAGCCACGCAATCAGCCCCCCGCCACCGGTTGGAGCCCAGCAGGGACTGGCTTGGGACAGGAAAGCTGGAATTCACTGAACTGACTTGGCGATGCGAGGGTTTAGGAACTGTTGTGGAATAAGTCTGAGAAGAGAAAATATCCCCAGGCCAATATCTTAGTTTGAACTTGAAGTCTCTAGAAAGTGCAAAGTTATGAAAGATGTGCTAAAGGAAACAGAAGCCATACGACGCCACCAGGTAATACTTTAACGAGAACTGAAGGTTAATGAAACATTTCACAGAGTTCATGGACACAGTGTGCAGAATGCATATAGAGGAAAATTGGAATTAAGGGGACTTGTGGATGTCTTACCTCATCGTTTCGAAAACTCGTCTGTAAAGGGCTGGGCCTGAAGTTGCACAAACAGGCATAGAACCCAGCGGAGCAAACTCCCCATCATTAACATGCTAATTTAGGTCAGGTCACCCGGAATTACCTTTCTAAAGTTGACTTTCTCTCACACTATTTGACAGAGTTGGCCAGAAAGCTCTTGGCAATGTGTAATTTCACAGAATTAATTAGTAGCACAGCAAATTGATCACTTTGCAAGCATGTCACACATCATTCATTGGCAATGGAATTATTTAAATTGGTGTTGACTGCTAACAGAGACACCACTCTTTTTTCTTGCAAAATGCCAAGGTATTAGAGAAGGAGATGACAAGCGTCATCTTGAAGCCAAAGTATAGGGTAATTGAAATACGAAAGGAAAGGAAAATTGGTCTGGAACCCACTGGTCACAGGTGCTATAAACCCAAATACTCACAACTTAGGGAATCATTGCAGATGAGTGCAGGTTTACAAAAACCAAAGGGCAAGCGTGGAAATGACATGCTCACTCGGGCTTAGGTCTGGGGAGAAGATAAGGGGTTGTGGGGGCCAAGGGAAAATACAGGACCATTAAAATGAGAGTAACAGCCATTTTAGCAGATTGCCATGTGGGAATGACAGCCACAAGGCTGTTACAAGTTCTTTCTTCCTTTCTTTTTTTCTTTTCTCTTTTCTTTCTTTCTTTCTTTCTTTCTTTCTTTCTTTCTTTCTTTCTTTCTTTCTTTCTTTCGTTCTTTCTTTCGTTCTTTCTTTCGTTCTTTCTTTTGTCATTTTTTTTTAATCTGGGAAGCTAGAAGCTTACTCACTCCTACTTTAAGACGTTAGCAAACGAGTTTTAAAACATTCTAAGAACTAAGTCCATGCCATATGTCAAGGCCAGATTGAGCCCGTAAGTCATCAGGATGTGGGAGCCTGGTTTAGGGGCCTCTGGGTCAGCTGTGCAAGGCATTCAGAGCAGGCAATTCAACGTGGCTAGTTGTGGAGTGCAAACTCACTTAGAGACAAAATAACCGGTCTCAGGAAAATAAGGGGCCATTCCTGGTCAGCCCAGAGACCTGGGATAATTGAGGGGGCTCAGAAGCACCTGGGGAGCTAAACCAAGGGCTTTGGCTACCCACACATTATGTCTGTCACGGAGATTAGAAATGAGATTGGCGCCTTTGACATTTCCAGGCCAGGGTCTCCCGGGAGCAGCCCTTCAGTGGTCTGGCATAAGCCCTTGCCACCTTCTTCGGAAATGGAAATGAGCTTGAGGCAGACAGTGGGCATCTTGCGAGGAGGCCTTTGCTTCCATAGGTACCGAGGCACCAGAGAGCATAAATGGTTCGGTAGCTTTAGGGTGTGTCATGTCTAATTTCTCAAGAAAAGGAAGCACCAATGATTGTTCATTTCTTCATGGACTGATTCATTTCATTCATCTATTTCAACCACCAAATATCGAGCCCCTAGTGCGCGCCGGACTTTGAGGGGACAGAGAGGAGTATAAAACCAGTCCTTACACTCAATAGTTGGGGGGTGGGCGGTGCACAGCAATGTCTACCTGTAAGCAGTGCCCCAGGGTTCCCCAGGGCGTCTCTGCAGTGAGAAGTGGGCACCCGAGGGGGAATCAACCACGGGGGTGTCAAAAATCTGCCGGAGGACGCAATATCTAGATTTCCTTTTACTAATGTATTCGTTTTTAAAAACTTCATCCAGCCTGTGATGCTACAGTCATTATAATGTCAGGACCGTCTCCTACTTACTTAGTACCTACAGGTTATAATTAATCACTGATATTCATAACAATGATTCCTAGGCCCTCGGGAGTTTAGAACTGCTTTCTGAATTTTCAGAGAAGGATTACACTTTGTTTAATTTAGTTGGCATTGAGTGTTTACCCTTGAGTTTCAATTCTCGGAAACCTGGCATCCATGCAGAATGTACTGCTCTGCGCTGGAAAATATTGTCTATCCGTTTATCTCATTTGTCCCCATGAAGGAGGTTGGTCACGTGTTGCTATTGATATTTTGTAATCGAGAGAATGGGGGCGATGGTTAGCTGAGGGTCCCACACCAGCTACAGCCGTGACAGATCCAGTATTAAAACCGAAATCTCCTACTCTCAACCTCTGGTTCCAAAGCTCAGAATTAAGTGGAACATACCATTCTCTAAGTGTTCCGGATAAACGCCAGTGTTTCTCGCCATTATTCCATAGAGGAAATCACCCCATCATCTTTCTCCTGGACCCCTTCAGTAGATTCTCAACTACGCTGTCTGTTGCCCTCTTATTCCTTTTCAGTCCATCTTCCGCATGTTTTCCAGAATGATCTTTTTAAAATTCACGTTGGAGTTATTCCCTCACACCACACACCATCTCCTACCTCCTAACCCATAAAGAGGTTTCATTTTTAGTTGCTTTACTGAGATGTAAATCATATACTATATGCTGAGAGTTTAGCTCAACGACTGGTGTCGCTGCCTTGATGCCCATTTCTCTTAGCCTAGCAGCCTGTGGCAGTCCCTCAGCCCACCCAACCCCTCACACACGCTTAGGTCCTAAGGAACAGCCCACAGGGCCACATGCAAAGGTCAGTTCCTGCTGTGACTTCCCAATAGCGCTGGTGACCAATGGTCCCTCTGCTTCCCAGGGTCTTCCCCTGGAACAGCTCTTAGATGAGAACATTGTGAAGTTCCCAAAACTCTGCTTTTCTGGTTTGAGTGGACGAACCTGGCTTTCGCCCAGGATCCCCAAAGCACTGCACCCACAGACCTAATAAAGGAACGTACCCCAGGGCCTATCACACTCTCCATACACTCTGTCCTGATCTCCCTATGCGGCCCTTCACGGTGTGCCCTGCCCCTGCTCCAGGACTGGTGGGTAATAAGTTTCTCTGTTCCAGTTTCTGTCATGGTCTATGTTGAATTGCAGCTCACCTTCTGGCCCCCTGTGCTCCACTTTACAAATGTGAATTTAATAAAGTCCTAACACCACACAAATCACTCATTTAAAGTATACAAATGCAATTTCTTACTTGACACATCTCCAAAGGCAAGGGAATTAAAAGCAAAAGTGAACTATTGGGACCTCATCAAGATAAAAAGCTTCTGCACGGGAAAGGAAACAATCGACCAAACTAAAAGGCAACCGATGGAATGGGAAAAGATATTTGCAAATGACATATCAGACAAAGGGCTAGTATCCAAAATCTATAAAGAACTCACCAAACTCCACACCCAAAAAATAAATAATCCAGTGAAGAAATGGGCAGAAGACATCAATAGACACTTTTCTAAAGAAGATTTCCAGATGGCCAACAGACACATGAAAAGATTTCCCTCATCAGGGAAATACAAATCAAAACCACACTGAGATAACACCTCACGCCGGTCCGAGTGGCTAAAATGAGCAAATCAGGAGACTACAGATGCTCGAGAGGATGTGGAGAGACGGGAACCCTCTTGCACTGTTGGTGGGAATGCAAACTGGTGCAGCCACTCTGGAAAACAGTGTGGAGGTTCCTCAAAAAATTAAAAATAGATCCACCCTATGACCCAGCAATAGCACTCCTAGGAATTTACCCAAGGGATACAGGAGTGCTGATGCATAGGGGCACATGTACCCCAATGTTTATAGCAGCACTTTCAACAATAGCCAAGTTTTATGGATAGAGCCTAAATATCCATCATCTGACGAATGGATAAAGAAGATGTGGTTTATCTATACAATGGAATACTACTTGGCAATGAGAAAGAATGAAAGCTGGCCATTTGTAACAATGTGGATGGAACTGGAAGGTATTATGCTAAGTGAAATAAGTCAAGCAGAGAAAGACAGACACCATATGTTTTCACTCATTTGTGGATCCTTAGAAACTTAACAGAGAACCATGGGGGAGGGGATGGGGGAAAAAAAAGTTCCAGAGAGGGAGGGAGGCAAACCATCAGAGACTTTAAATACTGAGAACAAACTGAGGGTTGATGGGGGGTAGGAGGGAGGGGAAAGTGGGTGATGGGCATAGAGGAGGGCACCTGTTGGGATGAGCACTGGGTGTTGTATGGAAACCAATCTGACAACAAATTATATTTAATATAATAAATAAATAAATAAATAAAGTATACAATTCAGGGGGACCTGGGTGGCTTCCGTTGGTTGAGTGTCCGCCTCTTTTTTAAAAAAAAATTTTTTTTTTCAACGTTTATTTATTTTTAGGACAGAGAGAGACAGAGTATGAACGGGGGAGGGGCAGAGAGAGAGGGAGACACAGAATCGGAAACAGGCTCCAGGCTCAAACAGGCTCCAGGCTCTGAGCCATCAGCCCAGAGCCTGACGCGGAGCTCGAACTCACGGACCGCGAGATCGTGACCTGGCTGAAGTCGGACGCTTAACCGACTGCGCCACCCAGGCGCCCTAGTGTCTGCCTCTTGATTTTGGCTCAGGTCATGATCTCATGGGTCCTGAGATCGAGCCCCATGTCGGGCTCCGTGCTGACCATGCAGAGCCTGCTTGGGATTCCCTCTGTCCCTCTCTCTCTCTGCCCCTCTCCCCTACTCATGTTCTCTCTCTCAAAATAAATAAACATTAAATAAGCAAAGTATACAATTTGATGGTTTTTAGTGTATTCAGAGTTGTACAACCATCACCACTATCAATTCTAGAACATGTTCGTCTCCTCGAAAGAAACCTTGTTCCCATTAGCTATCATCCTCTATTCTCTTCACCGTCCCCAACCCTAGGCAACTAGGGTTGCCTATCTTCCAGTCTACTTTCTGCCTCTATGGATTTGCCTATGTTGAACATTTCATATAAATGGAATCATGTACCATGCAGCCTTTTGTGTCTGGCTTTTTTCACTTAGCGTGTGTTCAAGGTTCATCCATGTTGTGGCAGGGTGCCCATGCTTCCTTCCTTATTTTGGTTGAATAATGTCCCATTGTGTGTGTCCAGTCACTGTTGATGGGCATGCGGGTTGTGTCCCATATTGGGCTCGTATAAATAATTCTACTGTGACAGGTCTGTTTTTGTGGACCTGTGTTTCATTTCTCTTGGGTGTATGAGTAGGAGGGGCCTTACTGGGTCATATGGTAACTCTATACTTAAGTCTTTGAGGAACTTCCAAACTGTTTTCCCAAGTGGCTCCATGAGAGAGTTTCAGTCGTGTTTCTGCCCTCAGAAAAGAAGCCAAAAGGTTAAACCTTGTCTGCAAGCCCCTCTGACCTGGCCCTGCCATCTCTTCACTGCCCCCCCCCCCCCCCTCTCTCATTCCTTCCCTCCCTCTGGCTTCTGGGCAGGTTTTCTGTAGCCACTTTGCTTCCTCTTCTCCCGTCGGCTTCCATCAGACAGGCTTTCTCACGACAGGCCCCACCCACAGTCTATATGCAATCTCCTTACTATGTCATTCCTTGCTTAATAATGAATTATAGGCTGCTGGGGCACCTGGGAAGCTCAGTCACTTAAGTGTCCGACGTCGGCTCAGGTCATGATGTCACAGTCGGTGAGTTCCAGACCCGTGTCGGACTCTGTACTGACAGGTTGGAGCCGGGAGCCTGCCTCAGATTCTGTGTCTCCCTCTCTCTCTGCCCCTCTCCCACTCGCACTCTGTCTCTGTCTCTCAAAAATAAATAAACCTTAAAAAATTAAAAATAGTAATTATTATTATTTATACGATGCTTATTTAATCCAACTAAATGGTGGCTATAAATGAGCCTTAAAAATCCTATGGCGGTATTTTTCAACTATTATAAATCAAGGATCTTGTGCAAAACCAAAGCATGATGGGGCAGAGAATGTATTTGTTGAATGAATTCATAACCACAAGAGAGAGAGTTTAGCTAGAGACTCTAAGCTGTCCAGATGGGTCTGTAATCTACATCAAAACTTTCATTTCTCCCTGGGTATTTTCTGGGTTCTTCCTTTTGCGCCAAATGTTCTAAAATAGGCATCAAAAAAGTTTTTCTCTCAAGGGCCAGATAATCAATACTTTCGGCTTTGTGAGCCATGGAGACTGTTTGCAGCTTCTCGATTCTGCTGGTCTATTCTAGTGAAAAAGCGCCTCAGACAACAGGTCAGTGAGTGAGGGTGGCCCTGTTCCGATATTTCATTTACAGAAACAGACAGCAGGCTGGATTTGAGCTGGAATGACTAACATTTGATTCTCTTTGAGCTTACCAAATTTTCAGCTTCGTGAGGTCCAGCCTAACAAAACTTATCAGAGAAGGGCACTGTCAGACGAATTCGGGTTCCTTACCATGTGCCCCGTACACAGCTCGGGCACGCTTTCTGGGCCATTTGCTGCACGGTCTGGGGGGGTGGGTAGATCTGTAATCCCAGGTCCTCTCCAGTTGGCCCAGAAACATGCAGAAAGGGACGTCATGAGCAAAGTGACGAGTGACACTGGCATCTTCATTCTGGGCTGGCCAGGATACTGGAGGAAGCTGGTGGCACTGAACCGGGGGAGTCTGGATGGTCCGGAATGGAGCCCGACGCAGGCTGGTTGTCATGTGGACTGTCCGTACTCTGAAGCACAGAACCCGTGTACCATGCTGGGGGCATCTGGTCAAACAGAGGGGAAAAAGTGGAGCAGTCAGAGGAGAAATCCAGAAGAATCTAACAGAATGTATCTGATCGTGACACGGTCATGTCTGGCTGTGTGAGGCATTTTTGTGCACAAATAAAAAAATCTGAGAAGAGATGCTGACCTCGGGGCATAAGAATGGTAAAGAGGGATTTTTGTGAGAAATATAAGTCAATTCTTGTAGCTTGCACTGCCTCATTTATGAAGGCAGGGACAGATGGGCTCACTTTGGTGAGCTAGAATTCGTATCAAGTTCTACTTGCTTTATTTTCTTTCATTTAAATATGCTTATTAGTAATATGTTATCAGAACCAAATCATTTTCTATCAGTCATCGCCAAACAATGAATAATCCCATGTAAAATATGTTTGCCCACTTTAAAGAGTTATGGCAACTTTGCTGATCGCGGCTTCTTCCTCTGGAATAGGCAGAAAATGCTACGGTTGAATTCTCAATACATCGCCTCTTAGCTGGGCTCACCCTCAGGGAGTTCTCAAATGACAAGTGTCACCTCTTTCTTGTCTATTGATCTGTCCTCTAGAGAAAAAGAGACTTCCTTATAAACTCAAAGCCCTTAGCTCATCCATTGTTCATTTGTTACATTTATTGAAAACCTGCTCTCTGCAAGACAGTGTTTCACCGTGCTGTGGGGACCAGGCAGGCAAATCTCCCTGTCCTCGTGAGCTTACATTCCACGCGTCTTGCATTTTCTGTGTCTTCCATGAGCTGTCATTCTGGCAACTGTTGAATTAGTATCTGCATCATAGGCCTGTGACAGCAAGAGCTGGGGAAACAGAGTAGGGATTGGGATGAGCATTGATTGAAGAGTGACTGTACTGGGTCAAAGAGTTAAGGGAGGCCTCTGTTTGGAGGAAAGACGTAAATGGAATGAGGGGCAGGCCACAAAAACTCCTTGGAAAGTGTGTTCTAGGTGAGGGAACGGTGTCTTCAGGGACCGTGGAATGGAAATTAAGTTAGCTGGCTTGAGAAACACCAAGGAGCATGTGGCCAGGATGGAAGGATTCCGGGAGAATGATGGCAGATGGGGCCAAGGATACTCCACGGTCCATGTCAGGGCTGTGTGGGCTGCAGGGAGGACTTAGGACACAAGTCACGTGGGCTGACTGGGGAGCAGAACGGTGAAAGGTCCCATCTGGTTTTTTTGGATTGTTTAATCTTTATTTATTCTTGAGAGAGAGAGAGAAAGAGACAGAGTGTGAGTGGGGGAGGAGCAGAGAGATGGAGACACAGAACCCAAAGCAGGCTCCAGGCTCTGAGCTGTCAGCACAGAGCCCGATGCGGGGCTCAAACTCACAAACCACCAGATCATGACCTGAGCCGAAGCCAGATGCTTAATCGACGGAGCCACCCAGGCACACCATCCCATCTGCTTTTTCAGAGGTCGCCAGGAACGCTGTGTGGCGAATAGTGACGGTAAGGTAGCATAGGAGCAGAGAATGCAATTAAGAGATGCTTGCGATACTGTGGCGAGGGGGACTTAGCCCTGCGGTGGCCCCAGCCACCAACAGCTGGTGAGAGATGGCCGGACACAGAGTGGACGAGGTACGGCTCACAGGGCCAGCGGATGGACTGGACGGGGCGGAGAGGACTGGGCATCAGCTGGTGAGCCCCACGCTTCAACTCAGTAGCTGCACCGCCACTCACGTAGGAGCTAGTGTCGATCCCTCTGTTGCAAAGAGAGACAGTGAATGCTTAAGGAAACAATGTGGATGGGCAAGGGGGGTGACTCGGCGATGCGCTGGCACTGGGGGAAGTCAGCCGGTCCTGATTATTTGTGTAGTTCATTACCCTAAATGTCTTACGCGCCGTGTCTTAAGGCCGCTGAGCCCCTACAGAATCCCTGGGGTCGGACCTTGGGACTCTGCCTTACTCAAGTTTCCAGGTGATTCCCATGCAAATTAGTTTTCTTTTTCACTGTGATAAAAAAGCACATTATGAAAAATTTCCATCTTAACCACTTCTAAGTGTACAGTTCAGTGATGATGATATTCACATTGTTGTGAAACAAATCTCCGGAACTTTTTCTTCTTGCAAATCTGAAACTCTGTGCCAATTAAGTAACAGCTCCCTTTTCCCTCTCCCCTCACCCCCGATAGCCGCCATTGTCTGTGTCTATGAATCTGACTACTGTAGATATTTCCTATAGGAGGAATCACGGAGTAGCTGTCATTTTGCCACTGGCCTGTTTCAGCGTAATGTCTTCCTGGTTCAGGCCGTAGCATGTGGGGCATGTGGCCAGAGTCCTTTTCTTTTTAAGGCTATATAACATTCCATCATGTATATCTTTGTAGCACATTTCGCTTATCCATTCATCCACTGATGGACACGTGGGTTGCTTCTGCCTCTTGGCTGTTGGGATAATGCTGCAGTGATCATGGGTGTGCATATACCTCTCCAAGGCCCTGTTTGCAATTCCTTCATGTATATATACACGATGTATATACATACATATATATATATGGCATTGTTCTTCCACACAAAAGACACTTCTAGAAGTGCAACTCTTGTGTCTCTTGATTGTGGTGGTGCATGTAAGTGGAAAACTAAGGACACAGGTATGTGTGCATGTACACACACATACAAGTAGAAATAAAACTGAGCAAATCTAGGATCCAGGACTGTATTGAGGCCATTGTTCTGCTTGCATTATTGTGGTTTGTAAGAGGTAACCGTTGGGGGACACTGGCCAGAGAGTGCATGGTGCCTCTCTGTGCTATTTCTTCCACCTTCAGGAGAATAAAATTTTTTTTAATTTTATTTTTATTTTTATTTATTTATTTGTTTGTTTATTACATATGAAATTTATTGTCAAATTGGTTTGTAAAACTCAGGGGCACGTGTTCGTAGGTTCGAGCCCTGCGTCAGGTTCCGTGCTGACAGCTCAGGACCTGGAGCCTGCTTTGGATTCTGTCTCCCCCTCTGCCCCTCCCCTATGTCTCTCGAAAAACAAACTAAAACATATATTTTTTCTTCAATTTAAAAAACAAAGCACTGCCCCCGCTGGTAAAGGCACAAGTGGAGGGGCACAGAGTTCTGTGCTTTGTTCCAAAGGAGGGACCAGAGCAGGATTAGAGGCAGACCCACAGTGCTAAGTAGACCAAGGGCATGGGTGGCCCAAAGCCCAGAGAGCAGGACCAGTGTAGCAGGGATGAGGAGTTGGACATTTGGTGAGAGCCAGGAAGATGACGAGGTCATCTCAGAGCTGAGTCCCCACAGTGTGGGCCTGGAGCTGGGCACTGACACCTTCCTTGGACCACACTGGTTCTGGGAACAGGGTGAGAGTGAGGCAGGAAGGAGAGACCATGACCTTGGCCACATTCACTCCTCACATGGAGCTCCAAACGGGGGACTTGGCACCCAGAAGCATGGGTATCTTCTTGATTCTAAATGAGCTTCAGGGGTGCCTGGACAGCTCAGTCACTTGAGCATCTGACTTTGGCTCAGGTCGTGATCTCAAGGTTTGTGAGTTCGAGCCCCACATCAGGTTCTCTGCTGTCAATGCAAAGGACTCTCGGATCCTCTGCCCCCACCCCCTACCCCTCCCCAACTTGTGCTCGCTCAAAAATAAATAAACATTAAAAAAATAAGGGGTGCCTGAGTGGCTCTGTCGGTTGAGTGCCTGACTCTTGGTTTAGGCTCAGGTCATGATCTGGGTCATGATCTGGGTCATTATCTCACAGTCTGTGAGATCAAGCCCCGAGTCAGGCTCTGTGCTAACAGTGTGGGGCCTGCTTGGGATTTTCTGTCTCTCCCTCTTTCTCTGCCCCTCCCCTGCTTGGTTTCTCTCTCTCAAAAATAAATAAACTTAAAAAAAGTTTTTTAAACATTAAAAAAATGAGCTTCAGCTTCCTAAAGTCAGCTTTTTCCTTAGATGCCTGAGACCATGAACGCTAATCAGAAACTTAATGTTACAGAGAATTTTCTGTTTGTTTCACACACAAAAAAAAAAAACAAAACAAAACAAAACAAAACAAAACAAAAAACCTTTAAGGATAACTGGAAGCTTCTATTTATTTAGCATTTTTTATGTGCCAGGTATTTTGTTGAGTGCTTTACAAACATCATGTATTTTACCTCGCATAAACCCTGTGAGATAGGTGCCCCTCTCCCCTCTTAAAGAGGAGGACTCTAAATCTGAAGTCTGTGCTTAGAACCTGAGCTCTTTCCTGGTTCTGAGACTTGATTAGCAAGATTAAAAGTGAAGCTTCATGAGGTGCCTGGGTGGCTCAGACAGTTGAGCGGCCGACTTCGGCTCAGGTCACGATCTCGCGGTCCGTGAGTTCGAGCCCCGCGTCGGGCTCTGTGCTGACAGCTCAGAGCCTGGAGCCTGTTTCAGATTCTGTGTCTCCCTCTCTCTGACCCTCCCCCGTTCATGCTCTGTCTCAAAAACAAATAAACGTTGGGGCGCCTGGGTGGCGCAGTCGGTTAAGCGTCCGACTTCAGCCAGGTCACGATCTTGCGGTCCGTGAGTTCGAGCCCCGCGTCGGGCTCTGGGCTGATGGCTCAGAGCCTGGAGCCTGCTTCCGATTCTGTGTCTCCCTCTCTCTCTGCCCCTGCCTCGTTCATGCTCTGTCTCTCTCTGTCCCAAAAATAAATAAACGTTGAAAAAAAAAAATTAAAAAAAAAAAATAAATAAATAAACGTTAAAAAAAATTTTTTTTTTTAAAAAAGTGAAGCTTCAGAGAAAAAGACACTGATAACATTGAGGGCTCAGAAAACAGGGGCACCTGGGTGACTCAGTCAGTTGAGAATCCGACTCTTTTCATTTTTAATTTTTTAATGTTTATTTATTTTTGTAAGAGGGAGAGAGTGAAGGAGGGAGGGGCAGATAGGGAGGGAGACACAGAATCCAAAGCAGGCTCCCCAAGCGGTCAGCACAGAGCCCACCACCGGCTCGAACCCACAAACTGGGAGATCATGACCTGAGCCAAAGTTGGACACTCAACCGACGAAGCCACCCAGGCGCCACCATCCGACTCCTGATTTGGGCTCAAGTCATGATCTCACAGTTCGAGGGGTAGAGCCCTGTGTCGGGCTGTGTGCTGACAGAGCCTGCTTGGGATTCTCTCTCTCCCTCTATCTGTGCCCCTACCCCACTCCCTCCCTCAAAATAAATACACATAAAAAAAAAAAAAAAGGGAACGAAATTTGAAGAGTCCAAGTTCCCTACTGGGGAATTCTGTCAAGTGCATTGAGACTCTTTTTTTAATCCAAAACTCAGAGGCCTGGGAGAGGGGAAAAGCCAGCCACTGGCTGTGCTGCAATACCGATGATCCTCTGTCATACTTAACGCTCACGTGCTTCCCATTAATCACCAACACTGAGAGGTGCCAGATGTCCTGAAGTTTAACATACTCCCGTGACTCCCCACTTGTGATAAACCGTAGCCAATCTGCAGTCAATTTTAATAGAAACTTCATAGATGCATTTTAACTCTGAAATTAACACACGCCCATTATAGAAGATCTAGAAGAGTGTAGAGAAGCAGAGTAAAAAAAAAAAAAAAAATCACTGCTAATCTTTCAGTGTAATCTTAATTGTGTAATGTCTTTGCCTCTTCTTCGAAAAAGACATTATACTTCACGTACTATTTTGCAGTCAAACGTTTACTTCATACTATGAACACCATACCATTAACATATTTTCTCATTCCCTAAAGTGTTTCTGCAATGTCGTGTTCTACTTTGTGTCGAGCCACCCAGGCGCCCCATGTAATTTTTCCTATTTGTAAGCAATATTGAAATGAATATACATGTTATCAAACACCCCCCACCCCACCTGCTCGTCCCCGAGATACACAGATATCCCCCAGGCTAAATTTCTATATGCAACATCACATGTTTTCGAGGCTGGGGATGCATATTGACAAATTGCATTCCAGAAAGATGTTTTAGTGTCATCAGTAATGCATGAGTATTTGTTTCCTTATGTTTGAGAAACACTATTAGGTTTTCCTAATTATTTTGGCAATGTTGGAAGCAAAAAGTTACCTCATTTAATTTTATAATGCTTGTTGCCGTTTTGTTTTCTGATTTTGTTAATTGCTGTTTTGTCCTTATTGATTTTTAACCAGCTCTTTATATATTCAAGATGGTAAACATCTGTTTTATATGACACAACCACTTTTCCCAGTTTTCTATTTATTTTATTTATGATATTTTAGTCATACAAAAACTTGCTTTTGAGTTTTTTAATCTCTCAATAATTCACTTAACTTATATCTTTAATACCAGTTTAGAAAGGCCTTCCCCACTCTATCACATAAATATTCAATGGGGTTTTTTTCTCCTAATACTTTAATCCACCTGGAATTTATTAGGCTATACTTTAAATGTTTATATATCAACCTTGATTTTTGGAGAATATCTGTTTTATAAAACACATTTTAATACTTATTTAACAAAATGACTTTAGGTCTATCAACTAAAAAAAAAAAAAGATACTGCATTCTTTCCATTCTCTTTCTCTGAATTTTGCTTTTGGAGACGGAGAACAACAAGTGAAAATAAAATCCTCAGTAATTTTCTCTTACAGCTTTGTTTTCGAAAGTATTATGTTTCTCATCTTTGTACAAAAATCCCCTTAACCCTTGTATGTATCCTTAACTGATCTGGTACAATTCCAATATCCATGATTTATATAAATTCTACTTGAACCAATTAAAATTTTCAGCCTGTGTCCCCTCTTGGGGTAGAGGATATTCACTAGGACTTTACCCAAGCTGCTTAAATAAAATTATTTTGAATATCTGCATAGATTTCTTACACATAATTAAAATTAGTTCAAAAATTAAATAGAAAAATGTCCTCGAAGTCCAGCATGGTTGTGAGCACGCATACATAAGAAAAAAAAAATATGCTCTCATTACGTTTGGTGCAAAACACACTTTAAAAGTAAAATTTCGGATCAACAAAGGAAATACTACAGTCCAAGAGGTACAAGCTTTTCAAAGAACATTTGATAACAGTATCAAGATCCTTAATTAATAATCTAGCGAGTCGGAAACTTGAATCTCCCCTTTGATCACTTTTAGAGGGAGCTATAAACACCACATCCAGTCCGTCAAGGGGGAGATGCCACACAGAGCCGTGGAAGTGAAGGCAGGGGAATGTTAACAAAAGGCTAAAAATATCTTTTCCCTGGGAACTCTCCAGGAGCTAGCCCATAATGAGATTCAACTTAGATAAGTGAATGAAGCCAAGAAAACTAACTTGAAATGCAAGTAATTGGTGTCAAAGAGAAATCTGGAATAGTGAGATAGGAAAGAAGTTTGAAGGGAGTAATGGCTGACAAGGATTAAATCGAGGTACTTCGTCCACCTTCTCAAAAGTCTCAGTAAAGGTCTGTTGGGAGCAAATGAAGGCCAAGGTCACCAAACTCTCCCCTGATCTAACAGACCTTGTTTAGAATTTCCTACGTGCCAGTAACTGTGCTACACACAGTCCTTTATCTTTTTACTCAAAACAAAAACAAAATGGAGAATGATATCCCGAACACCATTTGTTACGTGCGCAAACTGACCTGGGAAGTTGAAATTACTTAATTACACGAATTGTCCTGTTACCCTCCTTGCCTAGGGCAGGCTTGGTGTGCACCTGTTTGGGCTTAATAGTTAATAGTAACACCTGCCTTCATTCTGAAAATGTTACGGTCTGACCCATACATTAGAGACCACAGGAGCTGCAACAAATGACCACAAACGTGCGACTCCGAGCAAACGCAAATTTGTTATCACACGCTTCCATAGGTTAGAGGACACCCCGGACGTCACGGAGCTAAAATCAATGTGCCGGTGGGCCGCCCTTCACTTCTGAAGTCTATGCAGGAGGACACTTGTCTTTTCTAGCATCTAGAGACTGCTCACATTCCTTGGCAGGTGGCCTTCTCCTCCATTTTCAAAGCCAGTGATGGTTGCTCAAGTCTGTTCTCACCTTCTGGCTCCGACCTTTCCTCTCCTGCGCTCTTAAGGACGCTTGTGATCATATTGGGCCCACCCTGATAATCCAGGCTGATCTCACTGTTTTAAGGGCAGCTGATCAGCAACTTTAATTCTGCTTTGCCATGTAAGTTAGCATATGCACAGGTTCCAGGGAGTAGGACATAAAGATTTTTAGGAAGACTGTCATCCCACCGGCCACAGATGCTCTAAGGTAGCATGTCCCCAAATCGGAAGACAGGCTTTCTGATTCAAAGTCTGGTTGTAATTTCAGTGATCACTGAGGATGTCTTCAACGGGAAAGTCTCGTTTGATCTTTGTGACATGTTGGTAGGTGGGGAGGGTGGGAGAATTGCAAACAGAAACTTGGTAAAAATAGCCATCAGTGCTTTCTTTAATCCAGGCACTTATGCATAGAAGGAATACCTAGAAAACAGTGTTCTTGCCTTTCAGTTGTCTGTGATCTGACTGGGCCATGAGTACATCCCCCCCCCCCCCCACACACACACACAGAATGCAGAAGTCTCTATGAGAGGAGCCTATAATAAATGAATATGATACTCTATTAATTAACTATGTAAGAAGTCAGATGCAAAACATAAGGGCAGTTTGAGTTTCATACTAACCATACAACTTAAGAATTCATTTTATCTTCTTCTCTCCTACGACAGGAAACATTATATATTTCCATAGTGGAAAATCTGGTTTTTAAAAATCTTCCAGGGGCAGCTGGGTGTCTCAGCCAGTTAAGTGTCTGACTTCAGTTCAGGTCATGATCTCATGGTTCGTGGGTTCGAGCCCCATGTCGGGCTCTGTGCTGACAGTGTGGAGCCTGGAGCCTGCTTGGGATTCTGTGTCTCCCTCTGTCAGCCCCTCCCTGGCTTGTTTAGGCTATCCTTTAAATGTTTATATATCAACCTTGATTTTTGGAGAATATCGTGTTTTATAAAACACATTTTAATACTTATTTAACAAATTGACTTTAGATCTACGACCTAAAAAAAAAAAAAAAGATATTGCATTCCATCCATTCTGTCTATCTCTTGAAAATAAATAAATGTTGGGGTGCCTGGGTGGCGCAGTCGGTTAAGCGTCCGACTTCAGCCAGGTCACGATCTCGCGGTCCGGGAGTTCGAGCCCCGCGTCAGGCTCTGGGCTGATGGCTCAGAGCCTGGAGCCTGTTTCCGATTCTGTGTCTCCCTCTCTCTCTGCCCCTCCCCCGTTCATGCTCTGTCTCTCTCTGTCCCAAAAATAAATAAACGTTGAAAAAAAAAATTTTTTTTAAAAAAAGAAAATAAATAAATGTTAAAAAAATTTTTTTGTAATCTTCCAACATTCTCAACCTTGAGAGATCATCTATTATAAATAAACTCGCAATAGCATCCTTACACAAAAATCTCTGGGGGCTTTTCTATTTCTATGGAAACCTGGAGCCCATCTACCACGCCCTTGAGGTGGGAGAATTGGCTCCTGTTCACACAGGACCCTCATGTCTCTACTCTTGGATAAAGTATTTTTGCTTTAAACAGATTATGGGTGATTTGCATACCATGTTCCCTTCCCACTCTATTCACCCTGATCATTTGAGAGGCACATTTATAAGAGGGAAAATTTCTTTCTTTTCTTTTCAGAAAATCTGACGTTCTAGAAGGGAGCATGTTGTAGCTAGGCTAATAGTGTAATATTCCCCAACCTATAGTGTTTTATTTTATTTTTAAAAAATTTTTAATGTTTCTTTATTTTTGAGACAGAAGGAGACAGAGCGCCAGAGGGGGAAAGGCAGAGAGAGGGAGACGCAGACTTTGAAGCAGGTTCCGGGCTCTGAGCTGTCAGCACAGAGCCCGACATGGGGCTCGGACTCGTGAACCGTGAGATCATGACCTGAGCTGAAGTCTGACGCCTAACCTACTGAGCCACCTAGGTGCCCCTCAGCCTATAGTGTTTTCATAAGTATTTTCATGTTTATCAGGAAAAAATTTATAATAAGCTCATCATATCCCTCAATTCATGGATAGTTTTGCCTTGAATGAGGCAACAATGAAACATAGCAATGTAAAGCTATTTACTATGAAGCAAATAACACGGTAAAGAAAATGAAACAAAAACGCAAAGCAAGCCCATGAAAGACCATTTGGCAAATGAGGGCAGAGTGGAAGAAAGCGTGAATTTTAGAGTCAGACCTACGTTTGGATCCCCCGGGATCACAAACTAGCTTTTGCTTATAGACCAGCACTTAACATTTCTCTGAGTTTTGCTGCAGTGGGTGTTTCTACAGGTTGTTTTGAGCCAAATGAGACAACGCATAAAAAGCCCAGACGTGCATTGGACACCAAATAAACATGAGTTCCCTTCTTTAAAAGGCGAGTAACTAATTTAATGTCGTTAGGTATTATTTACCACTGTGGTTCTTATTTCATGGATTAAGACTGCACGAAGAGTCACCTGACTGACAGTCCGTGGAGTTCGGACCGACTGGCAGCTCGTACCTGCCAGGGATGGACAGAAAGGACAGATGGCCAGAGCCGAGGCCAAACTTTGGACGCCAGTCTCTTAAAGAGGTACTGCCTCTTCATGCAATCAGTATTAAATCAGCTTTGTGCCATCAGTGTTAAATCAGGTGGCTGTTATGTGCAGACATTGGGTCTCAGCCTTGGGGATTCGTTAATGGTCAAGAACATTCATCACACCTCTGCCTTCATGGGACCAGTCAGAGAGGCAGACGGTAATGGAGTTGTCACACAAGTAAATATGCTATATTAAGGGAAATGCCGTAAAGGAAGGGTACCATACCACGGGACTGTAAACCAGGGACAGGCTAGTTAGTCTGGAGGACTAGGGAAGGATCTTCTTTGCTAGTGATATCTGAGCTGAGATCTGAAGGATAAATAGGGTTGACCAAGGACAGCAGGTGGGAGGATCACGTGTGAAAGTACCCGTGCTGGGAAGGAGCAGCGTAAATTGGGAAAACGGAAAAAAGATTTGTGTAGTTTGATAATAAGGACAAAGGGCATCTTTTAGGACATTAAATGAGTTTGGAGAACTGGGCTGGGGCCAGATGATAAAAAGACTTGTCTAAGTAAAGGAATGAGAAACTCCTGAGAGATGTCCATTATGGGGTGACATAAATTAATTAAAAATCTGAAAAGATACCCTGGAAGCCTGTATTAGTCAGTGTTCTCCAGAGAAATAAAAGAGATAAAGAGATAGCTAGATAGATAGACACACATATACATACATCTTTATACAAAGGGATTTATTGTAAGCAATTGGCTCACACAGTTAAGGAGGCTGAGAAGTCCCTCGACTTCTGCAAGGCTGGTTCTGCAAGCTGGTTGTGTAATTGAGTCCAAGTCCAAAGGCCTGAGATCCAGGAAAGTCCAATGTGCTGATTGCAGTTCGGGCCTGAAAGCCTGAGAAGGAGGAACACCGGGGGCACATTGTCCAGGGCGGTGACCAGTACTGGGCTCTTGGATGTGGCTAACACAATGAAAGAACTAGATTTTTTTATTTTATTTATCTTTACTAATTTAAATTTAAATAGCCCTATGTGGCTAGTGGCTTCCAAATTGGACAGTGTAGGATTTTTTTTAATTTTTAATTTTTTTTTTTGAGACAGAGGGAGAAAGAGAGAGAGAGAGAGAGAGAATGGATAGGGGAGGGGCAGAGAGAGGGAGACACAGAATCTGAGGCAGGCTCCAGGCTCCCAGCTGTCAGCACAGAGCCCGACGTGGGATTTGAACTCATGCACTGTGAGATCATGACCTGAGCCAAAGTCAGACGCTGACTGAGCCACCCAGGCCCCCCTAGACAGTGTAGTTTTAATATGTGACCCTGTTCTCTGCCTTCATGTTGCTTATCTCTAACTGAAATTATTTTACTCCTGTGTTTTACATTGCCTATTACCTGTCTCTTTCATGCCGGAATATCTTGTTGACTGCTAGATTTGTAACACTCAGGGTAGGGACTGACATATATTCATATCTCAATGAACTTTCTGTTAAATTGACTTTCAAATTAATAAATGCCCCTTAAGAGCACTTTGCTATTTTTGAATGCTGTTCCAAAGCACTTAGCTTCTCATGATCTTGCTTTCCACTGAAAAATCCAGAAATCAAACTCTGGGTAGTATGGTAACACAAAATGCTATCAGGTTGTGTGCTGACATTGTTGGTTTTATCAGATTCAGCTGGACATTTCGTAGTCACCCTAATCAGTTATATCTCCTTAGTTTCTGTGTGTCTTTCCCTTATGTTGAGATGGATCTGGAGTCTACCCTCCCAGTTTCAGCATTTTGCACACTTGGGGAAATGTGGATTCTGTTCCTCTAGCCTACTTGTGGTTTCCGACACTGCCCAAAGCTTGTTCAATGGGGAAGTGTTGGAGAGGGTCATCGAGAGTTCATGAGCCAGGTCGTGACCTCCGGTTGACCCGGAAGCCGGATTCAGGCGATCGATCAGAGAGGTTCCTCACGCCTTCCCCGTCCTTGAAAGATAAGGTCTGCCCACCATTCCCACAGTGGGAGCTGTTTTCAAGGATGCAGCTTTGAGAGAGCGATGTGTTGCTGGGCCAATGTATGGTACACTTGATCGAGCCCTGCGAAGGCCTCTGTGTAAACTTTCGGAACTCGGGGGGGGGGGGGGGGGGGGGGGGGCGGTGCAGAGATCTCCCTATTTTGCAACTGCCTAAGATAAGCTCCGTAAGTAAGCTCCCTTGCTTGTTAACGTTGCCACCTACCCATCAGGGACCCTCGGTCTCTCTCTGCCCTACGTGTACAAACCAACAAGAAGCTTAGGGTTCAGATCCTAGATATTTGTTGTCTTTAGACATAGGGGTTTTGGTTGAGTAAAAGTCAAGTCTTTGGCTATTCTGGGAGGACAAAAGGTCAGGCCGTCCTCATTACACAAAATTGCCCCAAGGTTTTGTTTGCTTTCCTTGGTTTAGTAGAATTTGCATAGCGTGTTAAAAAAAAAAAAGCATCAAAGTATAGTTCATTCTCTGTGAGCTCTCCTTTGTGTGCAGATGTGAAAAGCCTCTGCCCATTTATTTGCTAGTGAAAGGATGAATACTACAGAAAAAAGTGAAGAAGAATATTCTGCTCAAGCTTACCTGGGTTCGTTTTTTTGCTTATCACCTTCAAATTCTGTGCACAGACGTACGTTACACATGCATGATGACCATGCTCTTTTGCGTGTTCACGCACACTATTCTAAGGGGTCAACAAGGTTAAATCATGATTTTATCCAATGGCTGTATTCTCTTATGTCGTAAAAACATTCATTCAACCAGTCCCCCCTGCTTGGGCATTTAGCGGACGCCAGTGGTGATTCATTGTCCTAATCATGAAATAACACTACAGTGAATGTGTTCCTACACGTAAGTGCCTCCAAACTCAAACCCACCCAGAAGTGGTATCCAGATGGAACAAAGCGTGGGAGCCCTTAATAGCTTTTGTGGAATTTTCCCACATTTCTTTCGAAAGGATGATCGCCGTTTGAAGCACCATCCGGTGGGGTACAACCGTGCTGATTTGTAACAGAAGTGTTTTCTCTTCTCCTTTCCTAATTCGGGCTTGTTTTGACAATAGTGCTGATAACAATACGAGTAGCAACAATGGCAGCGGCTAATATTTCTGGGGTATATCATGGGAGAGCATTAGAGTAGGTGCTTTAAAAACATTGTGGGTAATGGTTAAAAATATAAACCCTGAAGGCTGACTTCATGAGGTCAGATCCAGATTCTACCACTTAACCTCTAATTTGCTTCCATTCCCTGCTTGCCAATGATTCACAGGCTTACTAGGAAGACCAGATGAGTTTATCGAGTAGTAAGCCCAGTAAAGCACTGGATAATGTTGATTCTTATTCCTAATTGTGGGTGGTTTTATTAACATCATTTCACAGGTGACAAAATGAGAGAGTAGGGATATGGCTCAAGGCCACCTGGCTCGCGAAAAGTGGGGCTTGTTGTACCCGCAGAAGCCCTTTCCCCAAGGTTTGCGACTGCAGGGAAATACTCAGCCTCGTCCAGCCCAGGGACCAGCACTGACATCCCGGGAGAAGTTAGTGTTGCCGCCGAGTTAGACCAAGGCAGAATCAGGCACAGAAAAGGAGAGCATAAGGTCACTGTAACTCACTGGAGATGCCATGATGTAACTCCTTGTTTCCAAGATCAACAATAAAGCTGGGGTTTGGCGGTGGGGGGGGGGGGGATTATTTTCTTCATCCTTGCAAACTGAAGGTAGTTCTGTATGGAAGTGTTTTGTGGGATTGTGAAATACCCCCTCGATTACAGGGGCCCTGTGGGCAGCAATCCCGAGGTCTTGTTCGGGACCCGTGCAAATGCCTTCCTTGCCTTGGGAAGGCCCTCTCTAAATATTTACTGACCCGAATTTCTGCTAAACATTGTCCTAAACACTTTCAGTTATTTCTTAATGTACTCTGTTCATAACTGCTTAGTCAATTATTTTTATTAGCATAACGTTCCTTTTAAGCATAATGATGTTGGGGAAAAAAACAGAAACATTGTAAGCACATTTTCTCCGCTATGGCTGATTGTGAGTGTTTTCTCTCTTTTCTTTTTCTTTTTTGGACTTCCTTTGCAGATTTGATGAATTAATTGTGAACTTCCCAGGGGGGAACCTAATATGAACTGAAATTTGTCGTTTATTCTATAATGTTGCGGTTCTATTCTAGTTCCAGTGACTATCCATTGAGACCGAAGCTTGAATATTGCCAAGGGCTCCTAAAATTGCTGGCATAACCTACTTTCTCCAGAGAACCTGACTTCAATTTTCATAATGAATTAACGCCTTCTCTCTCCCCCAATTTCTTTGCTCCAATAGCTCTTTGTGGAGACCACTGATGTCAATGGCAAAACTCTCGAGGGGCCGGTTCCTCTGGAAGTCATCGTGATTGACCAGAATGACAACAGACCGATCTTTCGGGAAGGCCCCTACATTGGCCATGTCATGGAAGGATCACCGACAGGTATGTTACATTGGCTTCCATTAGCATACTGGCTTGGGAAGTGGGATACTATGTGACCTTTGGGGATGCTAGAGACTATTTTCTTCCTGCTCCTCCTTGTGATACACATCAGCACTGCCCAGTTATTTCCCTGGGTGGAAGCAAGCCCTGGAAATCTGGAAATCAGAACATGCCTGGGGTGTTGCAGGCTGTGAAAATCTCTCTCCTCGTCTCTGAAAGCGACCTTCCAAGGATCTTTCAAGGCTGTGTGAATAGATCTAGCTCACCCTTGTGACGGCCCAAGGTTGAACTCTGTGGGATGGCAGGCCTTTGAAGAAAATTAAGGTCCCCCCCCCCCCAGGCTCCTCAGTCATTCCTTTTCGTAATTGTCTTTTAATAAGAACCATTTTGGAAAAAACGGGTACGACTTTTTTTTTTTTCCCCCTCCTTTTCCTTACACAAGGTGCATGGAGAAACCTTGTGGCCTCAGTCACAGGGCCAAAGGCAAGACATTTTACTTCTCTCTGGAAATACAGGCACCTACGTTATGGAAATCACAGGGTTACTACAGGGCTCCTGTTACCTTTTTTCCACACTTAACCTTCCAGGGAAGGTGTTAGAATTTAGAGCTCCCTTTTTTTGGCACAAGAGATACGAATAAATGCATTCTGTGACCAGCAGCAGAAGTCACTGCTGAGTAGGATGCTTGAGAAAGTTAAGAGAGCAAAGTCGAAAAGCCCCTATTACGAGACTAGACTTTGATTGTAAGTCTTAAAATTCACCGGAATGAGTACATACCATATGAAGACTGTGTCTGTGGCTGTGTCTGGATGGTGCCCCAAGAAGTGATTCAGTGGGGCAGACGGGAGACAAGAGCCCCAGCACTGCTTCCGCGGGTTCTGTTTTTCCCCTTCACTGATTGACGGGATGTGTCAGTAACTGGTGGACAGAGGAGGCTCCTCAAGCGTCGTCATGGTAACCTGCCTAGACTACCCCTGAGTCATTGTATGCAAGGCGCCTAAACCTGTCTCCCCAGCTCTGGGCACTTTATCTGCTCCCCAGGGGCAGGAGCCGAGCTCCCCTCCTGCGACTTGAATGCAGTCTATAAAAAGGAGCTAGAGGGCATTTGGGGGAGCCCACGAGGCAGGAAGGTAATAACAGGCCTGGAACAGGCCTGGAACGATGGTAGAGGTGGGTCAGATCAATTTCAGGCAGACTTTTCCAGTAACACCTCTCCTCTCCGTAGGCTTCTTTCTTTGTTGTTTATTGATTGATTGATTTTTAAGAGAGAGAGAGAGAGAGAGATCCCAAGCAGGCCCTGCACTGTCAGCACAGAGCCCAACGCAGGGCTCGATCTCACAAACCATGAGTTCATGACCAAAACCTAAACGAAGAGCCTGACGCTTAACCACCTGAGCCACCCAGACACCCTCGTAGGCTCCTTTTAATGGAAGGGTGGCCTCTTGTAAGAGAGAGCCTGGGATTTGGGTTTAACGTTCACAGATCTCTTAAACAAGCCGATGTGCAGGTCGAGTTAAGGGAACTGATAGGGAAAGCTGTTAAAGAGGTTAGAGTTTGAGCAGAGCAGGAAAATGATTCCCAGTTTCCGTCTGTGAGTGACTGGAATTTGAGCCCGTCCTGGAAAGTATTCTAAATGTAAATGACAGCGCTTCTGTCGGAGGCGGCTGTGCGCGCGTGCGTGTCTTTGTATATTATGTGTGTATATGATTAGACGCCGTCCAGTTTTCCTCCCGCTGTGCCCTTCCTTAAAGTTTCAGGAAGAATTTCAAGTTTTATTGCTTTATATACATGTCATATTTTCAAAGAAAAATGGAATCTTTTACGTACACTGAATTTCTTAAAGCACAAAGCAATTTGGTTAGGATGGACGGATCTCCAGGCAAAACATAAAGCACTTCCAACCTCTACTACTGTTGGGGATTATCCTCTAAAAACACATAAAGACTCAGAGATCTATGTGACTTCTTCCAGCTGTGCAGAATTTGGTCTGAATCATTGTTTTTCTTTTTCAGCCCCCTCTGGGTTTGACTAGAAAGCAGGAGTTGAAAGAGAGTCAATCAAATTTGGGGTCAAGAATGGGGAGACGTGGTGGAAAACTTCGAGAGGAAAAATCATTTAGATGGCTCAGCACCTCCCAAGAGAGCTCAGGCAGGATGGCCCCTAAAGCCCCCCTGAGTACGGTGGGAATCTGGGAAAGGAACCACTTACAGGTTCTGACCATGAACCCTGACAGGCTGTAAAGATGATGGCCTGTCTGATTTCAGTAATGCCCTGCCCCTTTGTGCTTGGTGGAATCCTGTGTGTCGTAGACCCCATGGCAGATGGGTTGTACAGAAGGGGATGCTGACCCTGGAATGAGTTGAGTGACTTTGCCGTATTCACATAAATGATAGATGGGAGCCAGTGTTCGGGGCTCAGTCTGTCTCCCTGACCTTCAAACCATGAGCTCTTTCAAGTGTCCCACAAACTTCATGGTGAGAACGGCCATCACACTGTCATAGCATTGGGTTGAGCACTTACTGTTCCCCCTTATGACATTCTAGCAGTTCCTCCACTACCCCGTTTTCTATCCTGAGGGGTGGATACCACTCTCGCCATCGCACATCTGAAAAAAATGAATCTCAGGTCCAAAGTCACATGGCTGGCTGGTGAGCCAGAACCTGTGTCCGTGTCTCTGGCCTGAAACACAGGCTCCAGGCTCTTTCCCGCGTATGACTTGGACATGACCCCCCCCCCCCCCCCCCCCGCCGTCCCTCACATTCTTGACCATGAGCCCTTTGCAGTCCCAGCAGGGGGGAGGTATTTGCTCTATCAGAGGAACTGATGTAGCTCCCGATGGAAAGTAACGAGCTCTTCTGACTAAACGTGGACCTCACGGAATCCCTTTTGGTGTAACGTGTGCTCTTACTCAGTCTCTAGGGTTAAACCGTGCTGCCCGTGGGCCATGTTGTCACTCACATTGCTTTCTTCTGAGTTCAGGTCATCAGGGCCAGCTTCGTGGGGTGTGACCTGCAAGGCCTCTCAGGGCCCCACGCTCAGGCTCTGCTGTCACCACCTTAAAATTATTAGTAGGTGTTGGACAAGGGTCCCCTTTGAATTTTCCTTTTGTACCCAGACCCTGCCCCCAAAATTGTGCCACTGGTCCTGAGCATGGCCCTGTGGCCCAGAGCTCATGTGATACTCCCCCCAGCTCCTTAGCCAGGTGAGACCTTGGGCAGCTTCCTGAACCTTCTAGAAGCCTCCGTCACCTTGTCTGTAGATGGGGTGGGTGCGTAATAAATAGTACCTACCCTAGAGAAGCGTGTGCACCGATAAAATGGGACACTGTGCTTCACTCAGCACTTGCAACATAACAAATGGGCAAGAAATGCTAGAGTATTGTTAATGCTGCTCTGATTCTTATTATTCCTGCAGCGTACCCTTTAGGGAAGGTAAGGCAAAGAGACATGCAGTTTGTGTGAAGGAACATTCATCTCCCAACAAACCAAGCATCATTTTCATGTTCCAGTGTACCTGGATATGCCATCGACACCAATCTGTCATGGAGGAAGGTCACCCATATTTATCTGGGTGTGCAGACAGGAGACCATTTCCAGCTGCTCAGCACTAAACTCCAGGGTATTGTTTTGGGGAATCAGTACTGGATGAGGAAAGATCAACAGAAAATAATGGTCTTTGAACTTCGCAAATTATGAGCTATTCCTTTCGTGGAGCCACAAGGCATTGATTTATGGGACCCAAGCCCGGGCCCGGCTGTTCTGTGGGGCCAGCCAGAGCTCTGCGCGAGCCTGGTTTTCTGAATGCCCAGGGCATGCCAAGACCTTGTGAGTGGGGAAAGAGGGCTGGGACCCTTGAAGTTCCTGGAGGGCACACTTGTCAGGGCCCCCAGTGCCTATTGGTACCAACTCTCCCCTGTTTTGCCACCAGTAGTGTTCTGGGCACCTTTGAGAAGGGCCAACCACGAGACCCTGAGATGAGGATTGAGGGCTTGGGGTTGACCCGAGGTGCAGGACAGCAAGGAAGGAGTGTTCCAGGTAAGGGAAGTTGCCCAACTCGAGGTGCCCCCTGAAACCAGCTACCAGGGTGGGCAATTGTGAGCTTGAACCTTTAGGTTGGGGGGCCCTGTAAAATGCATAAAACACATACATTAGAGTCATTCCCACCCAGGGGCCCGGTTAGTACACATCCCCACACGCCCATCAGATATTGGTCATGAACTATACCCAGAGGGACTTTAATTCCCAGGCCCCTTTGGCCACTCATGAACATGGGCGAACCAGGTTCCAGAAGCTCAGGGGCAGCCTTCCAACCAACAAGATACGGGAGCTGGCTGTTGGGCTGGCCTTAGCTCTGTTCTCCCCTCCATGATTTCGGCCACCCTGAACATGCCCAGTGAGCGGGGGCAGCCCGGAGAACGGCACCCACCCCTGGACAGACGGATCGGCTTTGAGGGATGTCGGGGGAGGGAGGTAGTGGGAAGAATTCGCTTAGTCCCTAAAAGACACGACCAAGGAGGACAAATGATGTTGACCTTTCTCTTTAATTAGGGGTCAGGGCTTGGAGGTGCGTGTTCTGACTCCTGAGAGAAAACTGGGGCTGAGATGTGTCCTCCTGGCAGTTGGAGAAGCATAGAGATGAGCAGCTACATCCCCTTCTGACTTGTGAGAGCGCCAGTGCCCTTGCCCGCCCTGGGGCTTCCTCTCCTCCCTCTTTCGTTGCTTTTCTTGCCATCCAGTATTGTTATGAGCACCTCCTGTGTGCCAGCATCATTCTTAGCTCTGAGGGTACAGCTGCGGACCCGTCAGGCGCTGCTCGTCCCCTCCGGGTTGGCACAGCCAGGTAGGGGGCCTGGCTACAAGTACGAACTGAAACGTGGGAAGCTCCGTGGATGCTTATTCCAGAGGGGCGCAGGCCAGCCTCCCCGAAGAGGGCTTTGTCGGTTATTTTTCCTCTGGGGTCCACCTGAGTTTCTGTTATCTGAGGCTCAGTTACCTTTATTTAAATCTCGTGTAATGTTCATTTTTGAGAGAGGGAGACAGAGACAGAGTGTGAGCGGGGCAGGGGCAGAGCGAGAGGGAGACACAGAACCCGAAGCAGGCTCCAGGCTCTGAGCTGTCAGCACAGAGCCCGACGCGGGGCTCGAACTCATGAACTGAGACATCATGACCTGAGCTATAGTGGGACACTGAACCGACGGAGCCACCCAGGCGCCCCTCAGTTCCTTTTACTTTTTAAAAATCCAGGGGCACCTGGGTGGCTCCGTCGGTTAAGCGTCCCACTCTTGATTTTTGTCTCAGGTCGTGATCTCGGGGTTTGTGGCATCGAGCCCCACAGCGGGCTCTGTGCTGATGGTACGGAGCCTGCTCAGGATTCTCTTTCTCTCTCTCTCTCACTCTCTGCCCCTCCCCTGTTCTTTCTCACACACTCCCTTTCTCTAAAATAAATAAACTACAAAAAGAATTTTGTTTGGAATCTAACTGTGACAGACATGAAGAAAAACATCCCATCAATTGGCCTTTGGAGCAGATGTCTGTCCTGAGAGCTCAGCTCCGCTCGACAGTTGGTATTTCCCAAACAGCTTGGGCTACAGCAAGGTGGTTTTGACATCTGATAGTGGGTATCTGAGACCTGGCTCAGTGCAAATCCTCAGCCTGTCGGTATGACCTGGTGGTAAAGCCCCTTCCGGCCCCCTGTTCATATGCCGTAGTGAGTGCCATGTGGCTTCCCTGTCCGCCAAACTGTCATGTTGTCCTTCATTGGTATTTTTGGACTTTGACTTGGTGAGTTCTCCCCGCCTCAACTACCCCAGCCAATCCTATGGGCTCTGGAATATTGGGCATGTGACAATTCGGATTTTTTGCTTGTTTTCTTAAGGCGATGTGTTTCTTTAAAAAAAAACAAAATAAAGCAATTCAGCTTTTGTTCAGCATTTTTTTTTAAGTAAAAAAGTCCAGTCACCCTCAAATCTCACCATCCAGAGAACAGCACAGCTTCCATGTTGGTGAGCATAGCTCCAGGGCTCTGTCTGGGCATGTCTACACACAGGGATGCTCGACACAATTTTGTAGAAACGGAGCCGTGCGTTCCTCTCTGTAACCCACTTTCTTCCCTCCACAGGGTCCTATGGACTTCTTCGTAAATCAATAAATGTCAGGCTGCGTCGTTGTTTTAAACAGCCACTGTCTGGATCTGCCATCATCTAGTTAACCATTCTCTATTGATTTAAGTTTCTCCACTCTTCCATGCTTATAATCAGATCTTCGGGAGAGAACGTGTCTCTTCCTCTGCGCATGACAGTTCTCGAGGATAAACCCATTGAAGTGGGATGCACAGGATAGAGGATGTGCTCGTGACATTTGGGTGTTATGTTAGGGTGGTGCTTCTAATCACAGGATCATCTCTGTATCTTGGCCAAGCTCATGCATGAGGGTACAACGTTAGTCTTTCCTTTTGCATTTGAACATGCTGGTGGGCATTTTTGTTTTTTGCTTTTCTGGATTATACCCCACGTCTCCAAGCTTTAGTGGTCACTTCACTGGCTCTATCAGTGGGTCCTGAGCTACTCTGCTCTAGAACCCTCCCTGGTTTCTGTGTTCGAGGAAGAGGACTAAAATTGTGGATCCTGTTCTCTCTCCTGGAGCTGTCATTGGAGTCTTAGCTGAGGGAAGGTTCCCGGAAAAGATGTCATTAATGTGCTGCAGTGTCGTTCAGATGGCATCAGGCAGCCCTTGAATTATGGCACAGATCACTCTGGTGCAGTTGACCATAAAACAAAATTTATGAGTTATATAATCCAATCGGAGACATCTTCCCAAAGGGCAGCTTCTAGAAATAAAGTGTATCAAAAGAGTTGAGTTATCTGAACCTTGCCAGCTACTCAAGAAACTGAATCCTGTCAAGTTGCTCCTAACCATGTCTGGGGAGCCCTGGTGATATCTTACAGGGGCTCCAAACCAAGCCCATCAACAACCTCGTTGCAGCCACTAAGTTTTCCCTCCTTTATGCCCGGGCCCCTCTCTGATGGACACCGCTGCACATATTAGACCCAGTACCGCGGGTCCGCTGGAGCCTTCAGGATACCGTAAGGCCATGTGAGACACAGGAGAATGCCTGGACCCCTTCATTCTGTCACAAGCATACCCACCCACTAACATTGTGTGTCTCATCTTTAATGTGGGCAACTTTGAAAACCACTCTTTGCGTTTTTATTCCTAGCCCTCTCTCCACCTAACTTCCTGTATGAGTCCGTGGGGTTGGAGACCAGTTCAAGAGGCAGACCCCACTTTGTTTCTTGAGTCACAATTCTCTCTAATAAGGAAGGCTTGGCTTTGTTCCTGGCTACCCTTGTGTGTCTGTCTCCCCACTGCCAGCCCCCCATACTCCAACTCCTTCACATCAGATCTGCACACTCTAGGCACTGAGGATAACCTGGCGAACTGGGGGGACGTATCCTCGTAGAAACAAACACTCGCCAGTCATGCCCCACTGATTCATTGGATGTACTTCCGACTTGAGCCGGGAGTCCTCCTCACCCCACTCTACATTTGAGAGAGACCTATGACATCAGTGATGCAAAATACAATTACAAATTTAATTAATAAAGAAATAATACTTGGAAGGGAAGGGAGGGGAAAGAGGCCTCCATAGCTTCAGAAACTTAGGGATCATTCCACGACCTTGAGAAAGAATAAATCTGACCAGAGTTTTTGGCCAAAATGAAAATTGGGTGAAAGTTGAGAACTGCAAAATAAAAATGAGAGTGTCTTCGAGTTTTTATGGCAAAGACCGTGGGGAACGCCACAGCCTTGAAATCCAACCCTCATACCAAAGGATTCGCTCAGAATAGCCCAGGAGTTTTTAGTGCTACAGATGTGTAAAGCCGAGGAACACATCCACAAGGGCATTAAACAGTTACAATTTCAGAGAAGCTCTCTGAAATTTCATGGTTCGTGAGTTTGAGCCCCTCATCGGGCTCTTTGCTGTCAGTGCAAAGCCAGCTTCGGACCCTCTGTCCCCCTCCCCTCTCTCTTCCCCTACCCTCCCCCCTCAAAAAAATAAACATTTGAAAAAATAAATAAAATATTTTTACATATTTTTAAATATATATATATATACTTTTTACTTCACCCTTTACAGGAAAGGTTTATAGAACCCTGGATTGGAGCTCCATAAGTTTGGGTTGTATTTTAAATTTAGTGGGGGTTTAAGGAGGACAGTGGCAAAAATATGATTTTACTGTTACAAGAGGACCTGAGCTAGTCCATGTAGAACAAGCCATCAGTCAACCAGGAGTATTTCAGCATTCCAGACTCGAGGGCACAGTGGCCTGGATAGGGTGGGCACAGTGGAGGTGGAGAGGTCATGTAAGATTTTGTGGTGAGCCCATGATGGATGGGGGAATGCTAAATATTGATTCATTTTACGGTACTGGATTACTATAACTGATTCCATCTATGTTTTGAGGAATTATGGTATTAGTATAAACCTTAATAGGTTGATAAATTTTCTGAAAGTACGAACTAGATTTTACCTTCAGTGTTCTTTCTAAAGCGTAAGCTCAAGACCAGGGGGACCAGATTATTTTCTCTTTCTCCCTTTCCCTCACTTAGCAGAGTTCCAGACACACAGTAGCCACTCATGTACATTTCATGCAATGAACAAATAGCCCCAAATGGCGGAAAGTGTGAGTCACTACAAGCTTCCCTTTTTATTTGATTTTTAAATAAACATTCTCTTTATTGGCAATTTCTTCATTACTCCAACAAATATTTCTGGAGTGCCTGTTAGGTATGAGAATATGCTGCTGCTCAGGAAGCGTGATGTTGGAACAGGGGGTGCACAGAACAAACACAGACCCTGACTCCATAGAGTCTGCAGACTCCCGCACAGGAGAAAAAGGCAGGAGCCCCTGGGAGCATCTCCTTAGGAATGAGGGAGGGAGATGGTCCCTGCCCCTGGTTAAGGAAGCAGTGCAAGCCGCCAGGGTAATTTTTCTAGCACTGGTCTAGGTTCTACACTTGTCTCTCGATGAAATCCTTCCAGTCCTTTTTCAACTGAGGAAGCAGAAGTTCAGGGAGGTTAGGTTTCCTTCCCCAAAGTCACACAGCCAATAGGTGATGAAGCTGGGGTTCAAATTCAGACTAACTCCTGTGCCCTTTGGTCTTCTGTCTGCAACACCCACTGCCCTTTAACTACGTCATCCGTGGAAAGGTTAAGATTATTTCAAATCTGCCGCCCTGAGCCTAGAGAATATTTCCTTACGTGCATATGTGAGTATATATCTGTGTGCATTCACACGTGTGTAGAGGGGTGTGTGTGTGTGTGTGTAGATGAAGGAGAAAGAGGGAAGAAGGAAAGTGGTTTTATTATAGCCTCGCTGGTCAGGTAACTCAGAGCAACCCTTAGTTACTGGCAGGAGCCTCCTCAAATAGAACCAGATCCCCCCCCTAGTGGTAGTTTCGGGGAGGCTCAGGGAGGACTCTCCTCGAAGATTCATAAGGCATGCAAGACCATCAGTCAAGATAGTCTACAAATGTCAGTTAGAAAAGATTTATAATCAGCAGAGAGCTTGATAAACCGGCTTTTACTGCAGCACCATTGTGCTAAGAACACCGTCCCTTCCAAGGGCAGAGGGCAGAATGCTGTTTCCATCCGTCTGTACAAATAACTTGTGAATCCCTTCACCTTAATACATGGACAGTAGACTAAGAGAAGCCCTGAGTAATTTATGTATAGAACCACCTCCCTTCATAAGTAAATGGAATAGATTTGATATTCTGAGCTCCATGGGAAGAGGGCGTATAAAATCCCTTTCAAGTATATGTTTTATAAAATATAGGTCATGAATTGAGTTTTCCAGTATCAAAGAAAAAAATTTTAATAGACTCACAGCTTTCTCGCTGTAATTATGGCTGCATATTTTTTTTCAAGCCAAGCATAGTACCCAAAGCTATTTTATTATTCAGAAGACTGGCTCTTTTCAAAGATTGCTCACAAGTTTGGTTTGGGGGATTTTCAGTGTTTTCTTCTTGTTCCGGATTTCTGCTTGTGTTCCGCATGTCGCAGTTTGTATCCGCTGTGTTTGTGGTTGGAAGGGGTTGCGAACCCAGAGACCGTCTCGGTGGGGAGGACAGGGCAGGGCTCCTGGCTCTGGGGTTGGCCTCTGTGTCTTTGAGAAAGGTCTCTATCCAGATTGATGGAGGGTCTGTCCCCTGGGCCATCAAAGCTAGACTCAATGAGCTGCTGGCCATCTGTCCCTCTGCGTTTCTTCCCACTTCTGTGATCTCGCCCCCTCTCCTGCTAAGGAGATTCTGTGCACGTCGGCTCACACTAGGGTTCTCAGCCAGGGTTAGAGGTGAGGACTTGCACAGTAACTTACATCCAGGAAATTAAGTTACCTAGGTGCTTCCTGTGTGTGATGCACCATTCAAGAATGGCTGGTTGGATTTCTACCAGTTTGGGAAAGTGCCTTTGACATGTTTTAACTTGAAATGTCGACCCATCCACTTAAAAGAGATAATCCAAGAGACCTAGGCTATTGCTGAGACACGTCATGTGGATTCAGACACTACAGAGCAGTGATTCACCTGCAGACGACTTACCTTCTTCCCAGCCCCCAGACACTTTGGGTCACCCCACTAAGGGAGGGGAGAGCGCCACTGGCATCTAGTGGGTAGAGGCCAGGGATGCTGCTGAATGTAGCGCACAGGACAAGCCCCCCAATGAAGGATTATTTGGCTCAAGAGGTCGGCACTCCCAAGGTTAAGAAACCCGCCCAGAGGAGGAAATGAAGAGTTTGGGTTGTGCATTGCACATCTGGAACCTGGAGGAGCATGGACATTGGCTAGTGCCTCTCTGTGGTGAGTCTCAGGGTGAGCTCCGGCCAGCCTGTTCCTCTGAGGACGGTCCAGTAGCATATAGCTGCGGGTAGCGGTGAGCACTGCGTGAGTGGGAGCTGGGACGAGGCCCTATGCCAAGGGATTCCTGTGCACGGTCTACCTGACTCACCATAAGCATCCTACACACAGACGCGTGATCATCTCCATGTTTCCAGGGAGGACACTGAAGCTTAGGGAGGTTGGAAAACAATTTTCCCAGGAGAGCGGAGCCCTCTCCCTCCATACCCATTCTTCTCTCCATTAGTAATGAACCCCAGCATACGACAGCATCATTGTGTCCGCGTGAAAACCATATTGCGGCTAGGTGTGGCCGTGTGGTAGAGTACCAGCCAGCGAGCTACAAGCATGGCATTTTGTCACGCTCCTGGGATGAGTTGGGGGCCACGGGAGCTGGGAAGATTGCCCGTTTGTCCTGGCCGGAATGAAGTCTTGGGGGCTAGACCTCAGGCAGGCGCTGTGTTTCATAAGGTGGCTTTGAGGGTGGAAACTGTGTCCTAAGAAGGTGGTGAAAGACAGACAGGGACAGGATTCTGTTGCCCGTGGAATGTGACACCAGCCCCGGACTGCCTCTCTCCAGAAGTGTCTTACTTGAGACAGTAAGGAACTTCTGTCTCATTGAGCTCACTGTTAGGCTGGCTCCTCTGTGTTCGTCGCCAAATCTAATAACAGCTGACATACCCAGCGTCAGTCCACGAGTAAGAATTACAGCCAAGACAATGGGACTCCGAGCCACGCTTTTCAACTGCTGTGCTGCCCGAGACATTCAAACCCTCTTACTCCTCTGTGTTTCATACCACCTGCCTCTGTATGGTAGTCAGAAAATTGAGCCTTTATTGGAGCAAAAATTGTCTTTGTCTCCTCCATTATCTTAGAGTTCTTTCCAGAAAGCATTCTGAGGTCTCTGTCCTTAGGTATTCTTTATTAGATTAAAAACATACCCAGTGCCCCATGATGGAAACTTCCTTAGCATAGCGGTTTTCATTTTCTCTTGTCACAGTCATTTCAGATCAGAGTCCAGCCCCGATTGTCCGAAAATGCTCCAGTAATGCGCATCATCATGTGGCTGCCATTTACATCAGTGTCCACATCCCAAGGACTAGGGAGGAAGGGGAAAGATACAGGGAATGTTAAGAGGGCTCTAGAAGGTTTTCACAGAATATTAATTTTTGGGCTTGTCAGGGAGTCAACTGGAAATGCATCTTCAGGATGTGCCTGTCAGTTCATCGGGGAGATCGATATGTTCTAACAAGAGTGCAGCCCAGGGGTCGAGACCACTGGCTCCCATGTCCAAAAGGTCTGGTTTTCAGTTACGTTTCCACTGCTAATTGAGAGCCCTTGAACACGGCGTCTTACCTCTCTGAGCTTTGCATAACTCCTCTGCAGAAGGGGGATAATGGTAAGGCCCCCAAAGGGTAGCAGATGTCAAGCCTGGAGCACCACGCCGAACAAAATAAATACTACATGTGCATAAACATTAGCGGCTGCCAGACGCCTTTTCCCCCTAGTGGTAGGGCACAGTGCCGCTGCCAGCATCTTGCAAGGGAAGGAAGAAGTCTGCCCGCCAGCAAAGCTGGGTTCCAATCCTGGCCCTTCCTTTTATCAGCTGTGCGAATTCGAGCATCTCTTTCTTCCTTTTGCGTTGGCGATAGTCCACGGTGGCAGCATTCTGTATGAGTTGGAATTAGGCAGATGCAATATGGAAAATATTTGTGAAGTCTCACTTGGGCACACATCTAGAAACATTTCTGTCATCCCCAAAGGAAGCCCTGTATTTATCAGAACTCATTCCCTACTTCCTCCCCAAATTGCCCAGTCCCAGGAGACCACGGGTCTACCCGTTGGCTCTTTTGATTTGCCCGTTCTGGACATTTCACATAAATGGGATCCCACAGGAGGTGGTATGTTGTGACTGGTTTCTTTCCCATGGCGCCATGTTTCTATGATGCTGGGTCGAATGCAACACGGGTCAGTTTTTCATTTCCTCTTGTTGCCAAAGACAGGGTTCGCTCCTTAAATCTGCCTTGGCCACACTCGGTGCTGCCTCAGCTGGTAAAGAGGAAGACATAACATTCTTTGTCAAGAGTACTCTTGGATTATGCGCATTTTCAATTATTTGACATAGTCGAGAACATGGCCCTTACATAAAGTATACCTGAGCTCTACTTACAAGAATTAAATGAGACAATATATGGAAGTTCTTGGTAGCAAGGCCCAATACATGGTGGCCCCTCAGGAAATAGTCCCTCCTTGTGTTGGGTGGGTTGTCTTATAACACACCTCCTTGTCATCCACTTTACTGTTTGTCACCCTAAGGAATCCCCGTCAGTAACGATTCCAACTAATTAAGTAGAAGAATTATGTGTAAGTGTTTTCTAAGGAGTTTGCTCACCAGGTATCCCAAAAATGTCTTTTGGAAAAAAAAAAATCCAATTTGCACTATTTTGTCAAGTTTCTGGAAACCTACCAAAGGTTCAAGTTAGATATTCCCTCATAAATTTCCACCAATATCCTTATATTCATAAAGTATATCTGAGACCTTTACTTTTGTCACCCCGAGTATATTCCCATTTTAACAGCGTCACTGTTGGGTGTATGAGCTTTAATGAAAGACAGCCTTTGAAAACGACCATCGTAGGGTCTTTCTGACTTACTTCAGCAAGGTTTAGAAGTAAAAGACACTCATTCATCCTCGATCCTTTACCCTTGACCTGGGCTGTTAGGCACCACATCAAGCAGACATCTCCGCTCCTCCAACGAGCCATCACAGCTTGCCTCGTAGGTGACAGACATCAGAATGGGTACTTCCGGATGCGTCTTTCCATTTCTTCCTCTCAGTGATGCCGATTATCATCATGTCCGTGTTTCAGATGAGGAAGCTTAAGCTCAGAGAGGTTGACAACACATACTCAGAGGAGAAACTGGGAGTCTGGATCTGTCTGATCTCAACGCTCATCTTCCTCTAAAGAGGCTGCGTTTGCTTTGTCTTGGTATGAGTTAAGTACTTCTTAGTATTCCTGCTTATCCTCCACAGAAAGACTTTTTTACCCTGATTCAGTGGTCTCTGAAACAGCATTCAGGGCTGTTTCCTGGCCAAGGCTTTGCATCTCAATTCAAAATGTTTATTTTATTGCTTATTTTATTTGCATCTCAATTCGAAATGTTTAACAGGCAAGCAATGAAAAGTGCAGTGTGGCTTCAGCTTAAGAGTTTGCAATCTGAGGAGCAAGTCTAGGTCATGGCTGTCCGTGGGGATGACACCTTATAGCACGAGACAGTCCAGCTGTGCCTGGTCCTAATTACAAGTTAAGGAGTAAGGTCAAGTTACATCACAAAAGGGCAAACACCCCACCCGAGAGAAAAATTTCTAGAGTTAGGAAAACCGTAACCAGGGATCTAGGGATAAAATTCATCTTGTAATGTATCAGCAAGGAATGCTTTCTGCTGCAGGTAACAAAAAGGCAATTAATGTGGCTTAAACAACTCAGGCTGATTTTTCTCACATTTCCAGAAGCTGAGAGGTGGGTGGCTGCTTCTGTCACTTCACCGATTTGACAGACTCTCTGTGAGTCTCTGGCCTTTCTCTTGTGGCTGTGAGACTTGTCACAGCTCTAAAATCACAGCTATGTCTAAAGGAAGAAGAAAAGGGGGGCAGGAGACATGTCTATCCCTTTTCATTAGAGATGCAAAGTCTTTACCAAAGCAGTCTTTTCTTAACTCCCCAGAGCAGAACTCTGGCAATCATGTGATTACCCCTGGCTGCAAGAAAAACCTTGTGTAAACCAATATTTCTGTATGTGTATGTGCACATGTATACGTGTGTGTATGCACGCATGTGTGTTCATCAACATGGTGGGCTAGGGAGGAGAAAATTGGGAATAGATCTGGGATTAGCCATGACCGGTCCCCACGTGGTCCCCAAAGGTTAAGAGATGCACCCAACTTTTAAAAGGGTAAAATGCAGGAGAAACCAGCATTTTCCATGATTTTATTGTAAGTTTGAGAGTTAGTTGGGGGGCATCGCTGAAAGGATTTCTTGGCTAAATAAAGGAAAAAAACAAAATCAGACTGGTTTCTTTACTGTTCAAGTTCTCAGAGACTTTAAGCTGTGAATGGCCTTGTCAGTCTCCGAGAAGAGGCAGTCCTGGAGAATCTGCTCCGGGCAGGCTGTTCCGTGAACCATGCATGCAGGATATGGTAGATACGTTGGAAAGGTAGCTTTTAGCCAGTGAACTACTGGATCACGAGGTACCTGAGCAGGCATGCCTCCCCTCTCACAGCGGAGCGGTTAGAGCTCCAGGTTGAATATAAGATTGTCTGGGAACAAGACCGTGAACGTCGGAGAAGGTTGTACAGTGTCAGGTAGATTTTTGACCTTGGCGAGCATCAAGTCCAGCAACGGAGGGAGGGGACTCATGAATAAGTTGGGCACAGGGACCCCACCATCGATACCTCTGGACTGCCTCCTTCCTCCTGCATCCACCCACATCCCGCTGGTCTCCTTCACAAAGCCCATCAATACTCAAAGAATAAAAACCTTGCTGAGGGAATTTAACTGTTCCACAAATATTAAGCCAAGAGTGTTGGGAGTTTCAATTGTTTGGGGTTTCCCCTGTTCTCATGAAGATCAACCCTGTGACCAGGTCCTTGGTGGGAAATTGACCAGCCAGGAGCCTGAAGGTGGACATAATAAGTCCAGATGGAAAATGACAGATTTTCTGCCTGTGCCTCTTACCAGGGACTGTTAGTCACGACCGTTGCTGTGTTTTCCCTCTCCACGTAGTCTCTGCCTCCCTCCCCTATTGTCTGGTAGCTGCCCAGCTTCGCTGTAACTATCACACGCGGGATATGGAGCTGAGGGTTTCATACACATCACCTCATTTCAGCCTTGCATTATCCCCGAAAACAGATAAAAGAATTCTCATTTACAGATAAAGGCCTAGTATGTAGTGGGCAGGGACCTTACTGGGATCTCACGACTTTGCCTCCGTATCTTCCTTATACCACGTGAATACATCAGTATAAAAAAGAGAGTCTAAATGAAAATTGCTATGCAAGACAGAAAACGTGACTTTAAATGCATGATGGCTTTTACCATTAGGTCAGAGGAAAAACGGAGCCAGAACTATAGTTAACTTGATTAGTCTAGGGACCAGTGAAAGGTGGGTGATAATTTTGGACTTTCTTTTATAGACGTCTGTACTAGGGTTCTCCAGAGAAACAGAATCAGTAATATAGGTCTATATCTATAGCTAATAAGAAACTGGCTCCCACAGTTATGGAGGCTGAAAAGTCCCAAGGTCTGGAGTCAGCAAGCTGGAGACCCGGGAGAGCCGATGCTGTAATTCTAGTCCAAATGCCAGGAGGATTGAGATCTATTAAGAGTGATGTTTCAGGGGCGCCTGGGTGGCGCAGTCGGTTAAGCGTCCAACTTCAGCCAGGTCACGATCTCGTGGTCCGTGAGTTCGAGCCCCGCGTCAGGCTCTGGGCTGATGGCTCGGAGCCTGGAGCCTGTTTCCGATTCTGTGTCTCCCTCTCTCTGCCACTCCCCCATTCATGCTCTGTCTCTCTCTCTGTCCCAAAAATAAATAAACGTTGAAAAAAAAAATTTTAAAAAAAATAAAAAATAAATAAAAAAAAAAGAGTGATGTTTCAGTTTGAAGGTGGGGAAAAACCAGTGTCCCAGCTCAAAGTAGTCAGGCAGGAGGAGTTCCTTTTTGCTCAGGTTTTCTGTTCTATTCGGGTGTTCAATTGATCCGGTGAGGCCCCAGGACTTTGGGGAGGGCAATCTGCTTTACTCCATCTATTAATTCAAATGTTAATCTCGCCCAGAAATACCCTAACAGACACACCCAGAACAATATTTGGCCAAATGTCTGGGCACCTTGTGTCCCAGTCAAATTGGCACCTAAAACGAACCACCACGATACTGTAGGCAGAATCTTGACCTTGACCCCATGACCTCCATCCTCTGGTCTTACACTTGCGATTATGTTGCCTTACACAGCCAGAGATTTTGCCAATGCAAATACAGTAAAACCATGGTGTGCAAGCATAATTTGTTCCAGAAACATGCTTGTAACTCAAAGCACTCGTATATCAAAGCAAATTTCAAGAACCATTGGCTCAGTTGTGATCATGTGACATTTGGCAACACGTGCTGCTCATATTACAAGACCTCGCTCGTCTGTCAAGTTAAAATTTATTAGAAGTGTTTGCTCGTCTTGTGGAACACTCGCAAAACAAGTTACTCGCAATCCAAGGTTTGCCGTAAAGTTATGAATCAACTGACGTTAAAATAGGAAGAGTATCCTGGATTCTCCAGGTGGATCTAAATAATCACCTGAGCCCTTAAAAGTGGAAGAGGCAGGCAGAAGAGTAAGAGAAGCAGTAGAAGAGGGAAGTAGGAGAGAGGAGGCAGAGGTTGGTTCAGACGGTCCTAACTCCTGAGAAGGACTCCACCTGTCATTGGCTTGAGGATGGGGTGGGGCCACATGGAAAGCATGAGAAGGAAATTCATTCTGCTGACACCCTGACCGGGCTTGGAAAGGATTTCCCCAGAGCCAATAGTAAAGAATACAGACCTGCTGCCAACCTTGATTTCAGCCTTGTGACACCCAGGTGAGTCTCGCTGTGCCCAGACCTCTACCCACAGTCGCTGTGAGGTCATAAATGGGTGTTCCTTGAAGCCGCTACTTGGTGGTAATTTGTTACAGCAGAAATAGAAAAGGAACGCAGTATCTAGTTTACATTCCCTTACATGCCAGCCGCGAGCAAAGTTGCTTTTCCCAAGAATGAAAACAGAAATGGCCAACCAAATGACAGAACGAAGGAGAACCACTCGAGCTCGCAAACTGCTTTAACAACCATCCCAAGTTCAACTCCAAATGCAGCTTCTCATCTCCAAGTATTCCCCACACCAACATCGTTCTTAAATGAAAACAGCATCAGAAACAACCTTCAGGACATGTTTAGCAACACATCCGAGCGAAGCTTCTTTAACTGTTAATTCTTTTGATAGTCACGTGACACCACTAATTACAGCGAACCGTCCGCTGAGGAGGTCACGCTGACTGCATCCAGGAGCTCCACGGACAGGTCCCCAGGCCCACTGGGCTTTCAGAAGCGACCTCGCCCCTTGCCACCGTTCACCTCCCTCTCCCAGAGCAGACATCTTTCACAAGGTGCTGGAATTCGATGAGGACAAGACCCTGAAAGAAAACATCATCCCCGCAACTGGGATAACCCGCTATCATTAATGCAGTTCAGCGAAACCTGAGGTGACTTAACAGCACAGCAGTCCCTGGGCTCGGCGTCATGGCGCTTTTCAAGGTCTCCCTACACGCTCTCCTGCAAGGTGCGTGTGGAATGTGTGTGTCCGGAGTAACCCTTCCTGATAGCATCCTTGTTTGGGAGCATAATCTCTCCTGGCCCATCTTCCCCTCCAGTGTTCCGACGATGTCTGAATTCTGGAACAGAAAGAGGAACAGCATGGCTCTCTTGGGAGCGCTCAGTGCATGGGCGCAATCAAGAAGACAGACAAATGCCCCTTCACCTAACACGTATTTGCCAACACTTAGCACACATTTGGCCAACGGCATGCTTAATCCTTCCAGTCTTTTTCCTGTCTGTTTTTATATGTGACAGCTTTATCACGAGATCATTCACATGCTGTACAACTCAGCTGTTTAGAGCGGGCAGTTCAGTGTTTTGTGGTACATCCATAAAGTTGTGCAGCCGTCACTACAACGGGTTTTAGAATATTTTCGTCACCCCCAAAAGAAACCCTGCGTTCATTATACTTCTCATTCCTCCCAAACTCCCCCAGCCCTAGACAACCACCAACCTACCCTCTGTCCCGTGGATTTGCCCGTTCTGGACACTTCATATAAATGGAATCCTGTACCTCGCGTCTTTTAATGGCATTTTCCCCTTCGCGTAAGGCTTTAAAGGTTATGCTACATTGCAGCGTTCATCACCCCATATCTTTTTACTGCCAAATATCCCATTGTATGCATTATTATTTTATTTACATCTTTACGTTATTATTTCATTATATTTTATGTGTCTGTTCCTAAGTTGGTGGACGATGGGTTATTACCAGTCAGCAATTCTGTAAGTTTAACGTACAACATTGTATAAGTTTAAGATGTACACTGGGCTGATGCGATGCATTTATAGGTTGCAATACGATTACCGCTGTGATGTTAGCTGATGCCTCCATCACATCTCCTAATTATCCTTTCTTTTTGGTGGTGGGAGCAACTAAGATCTAGTCTCTTAGCAACTTGGAAGTCTGGAAGACAGTGCTGTTGGCTGCCATCGCTATGCTGTGCGTTAGATCTCCAGAACTTACCTTCCAAATGCAAGTTTGTACCCTTTGACCAGTACCTGCCCCCCGCCCCCACCCGCCAGCTCCTCGTAACCACCGTTCTACTTTCTGTCTCCATGAGTTCAGCTTGTTTAGATCCCATATATAAATAAGTATGTGGATCATGTACCCAGCAGCCTTGCTGAAAATCCTCTTTGAGCATAGACGCTACTATACTTAGTTTATAGTTTCAGTGACTAATGTCCTAGCTCGGTTCTAATGGTGCAGCTGCCTCAGTCCAATGCTCACACTCTGTTTCTTATGCCTTCATAATTCTGCAAGTATTTGTATGTACATGGACAGCTATTAAGCTGACACATCATGTATTAATGCGGTATTGCCCCAAATGCCCATTTGATTTAGGTCTACCTTTCCTACATAGCAGTTAGGGAAGTAATACGACTGCTTGCTAGAAGCCACAACTTAGGATATATGTCTTTCCTTGTAGAACCATCTTCTGTCTGAGTCATCATTGGATTTTTCACCATTTTTTTCTTAAACATTGGAAAATGGACTCATTTCCTAATGGCACTGTATCTCCCCATCAAGAATGCCTTCTTCCATCATTCTTGATGATGAACGATAGCACTTAGGGCCAGACCTGTCTCTTCCCTTCTATAGTAACTGGAGAGTCGCTTCTAGTCTTGACCTCTGTCCTGTCTAACCACAGACCACTTCTGTAGGGGCACTTGCCATGACCGACACCAGCGTCCTTTCCCTAGAAGCAGTAGCCACCCCTGCTGAGCCTGCCCCGTGTGTGTGACACTTACTGTGAAACCAAAGTCTGAGTGAAATGACCTCACGCACACAGCCCCCTGGTTGGCTTGTCTCTCCACCCCTGCTCTGCTGCTGGTCCCGCCCTCTACTTTGAGAACACAGTCAAGGCCATCTGGGATGATCTCCACAAGCCTGTATCTCTTTTGCCTCTATCTCCGTAAACTCCAACATCTCTGGCCTCTCAAATATCTCAGGAAAGAAGTCACCTCCTCCTTTTTTTTTTAATCCCTGTATTTTTAATTCTGCATTCTGGTGACTCTCCATGGCCATGCTTTTTCGTGACCACCTTCTCCTTCCTGCTCTTCACTCACATTCTTCATCATCTCTGTCCTTTTGGTGGACAGACGTATCCAGGTCTCCGAATCCTCACAAGACAGAACTGGCCGCCTCCCGCTTTCCTTTCCTTACGTGCTATTACATACTCTTTTCTCCTCCCTGTCACAGAAGTACTTTCTGAAAACCCATTGTTTCCTGATACAAGCATTGTATATGCCTCTGCCAGTATGAAAGATAATTTTAGGTGGCAAAGTGATGAACTTTTATGATTTTAATAGCTTTTTATTGTGATGCATAACTGAACAATACCTAGTATATCATTCCCATGATTTTTTTTCATAATGTGTCTTAGAGCTAGGTTGAATTTTCGAGATAAATTTAAAGCATATTGAAAAATAAACAAATAGGGGTACCGTTAGTACACACGATAAAGTAGTCCCTGAGTGGCTGGAATGTGGGAAACCTTCGTCACCTCCAAATGGAATCTCCTCGGGGTGACCCCTGGAGACCCACGCTGTAGGAAGGCTATGAAGACCAGAGCTAATGTGTTCAATAAATGTTACCTAATCATCTCCCAGGTATACTTGAGACACTGCTGTGAATGCACAAGAATGACCTTGGGTAGATGGGATGGTCCACCTAAGTGGGTGTTTAGGAGATGTTTGCTGGGTTGAAGCTTCAGCAAGCAGAGCATACACTGAGTGCTCCCCGTGGGCCAACAGTGCACTAAGGTTCACATTCACCCTTTGCAACAGGCTCATCAACCCACTGCATCCCCACTTTATAGATGAGAACGCCGAGTCTCAGGGAAGTAAGGCATTTTACCCAAAGATCACTTGACTAGGAGAAGATGGGGCAGAGACGGAAACCCCAGGCAGTCTGGTTCTGAGTCGGTTCTCACACCCACTGTGTTCTAGCTCAGATCATGAAGGCTCTAATCCACGAGCCAGGTTACTTGGCATGAGAGCGTTTTTTCTCCCCGTGCCGTTCTTCCCCCCAGTTCACTGCAAGAAATATTTATGCGGAATCCATCGTGCGTCAGGTCTATCCCAGCCATGGAAGATCCAGGAAGACGTAACTCACCTCTGCTTTCTGGGGAGAGTCCTGCAGACCACAAACAAGGAATGGAATTAAACTGTGCTCACTTTAGCACAACACATAGGGGGAGTCCTCATTTTCTATTAATATCACCCAGGGAAGCGAGGCAACGGACATTTCGCAAAGTCGAATGAACCTTTATAAAATATCAACAGAAATAAAACACTAGAGTCATTTTTCCTAAATAGTTAGTGGTAGCAATAGACTCGGTCATTTATATCACCAAATTTAACGTTGGTTCCGACAGCTTTTCCAGGATCAGAGTTGGGGAGCATTTGGAGATTTCTAGGATACTGAGCAAATACTTGAAAAAATGATATTGAAAATGCTTGCCGTGTGTAACAGTGTCTCAATAAGAAACAGAGGGTACACTCAAATGAAGACAGTGTGGGGGCGGGGTGCTGCCCTAAAGGTAAATTGTAAAGGATGGGGGGTGTAACCTGAGCCAGTGACCACAAAGCCGTTATCATCCCGAGCCCTAGGGAATGAGGGGATGTTCAGACGTAGAAGGAGAGTCGTGTAGAGAGGGACACTTTGGGAGGAACAGAGACCTGGAGTCGGGGACACTGCTGGCCCAGGGCAACCCAGAAGGGGGAGATGCAGGGAGATAAACACCCTGACCTCATTCGACTGCCACACCTTCTGATCGCCAAGCCCAGAGGAGGCCAGAGGTCTAGTGCCATCCATTCAGGCCAGCCTGCAATGACCCGGGGTGGGGTGGGGCACGGTGAGATGGGCAGGCTCACAGGTCAGGCTGAAGATATTCCATACACGAGGGAAACCTTCTGACATGTTCTCGCTGCTGTTACCTAACGCAAAGACAGACTCACGTGTTTTGAATGGGAAAAGAAAAAAAAAAAAAACCCCTTGGCCTGAAAATTCTGGAATTTTGGCAGCATCAACAGTATGGTACAGATGTATCTAAATATAATTACATTTCTCTCAAGGTAGGGAATTTCTTTGCACCCATGTAATCGCCGTGAATGAATAACTACATAACCTTGGAGAAGATTCCTAGCATCTCCACTGGTCTCTAAACTCAAAGATACTTCCTGTTGGCGCTGTGGAGACCGTTAGTTAGTTTTTATTCAGGCCTTTGCAGAGACCGTGTTTTCTCTTCTGAAAAAGTCCACCATCAGTGTATGTGCTGCTGCGTTCACGAATATTTAACTCCATGCTGTAACGTGTAGGTAGAAAACAGTCCCCAGCGAGAGTTTTCCTGGGCTGTGTGTCCTGCACTGTCAAGGCGTAAAGAGAGTCTGAGTTGGAACCCGTACCCCCTTCAGGATATGAGCGGATCCAGGTCAGTGAATTGTTTCAAGGTAGAAGAAGTCTAATGAATACAGCTTGGGCTGTGTGCTCCTCCATTAGCATTTGTCATTACGAAACCATTAGTCTGTCTCCGGATGCTTTCCCACAGGCTGACGGTGTCAAAAGAGTGACAGGTCTCTCATTAAAAATGCATCGTATCTTACCTCCTGCCTCCTCTCACACCCTGACCTACCCTACTGTAAATGCACTGCCTCCATGAGAGTCTACAGCAAACCACCTTGGGTCCTGTTCACAGTGTCTGCTTTCTGCCACATCGCCATGTGGGCAGCGCATGCATCCACAGCCATAATATACACGGACGCGAGCCGCAAAGAAATTGAGTCAACTCTTGAATCACCGCGGGAATATCGCATCTCAAAAAAATCTAGCAACGGTGTCATGATATCATGTACCAGCAATTTAATTTGCTGGGTAGGGATTAAGAGCTGACAAATTCCCTCTCTTTACGTTCTTTTAATTCTGTCTCTGCAAGTCAGAGCTTTCCACATATTCCCTGGCCTCCCAGCTGATGTGCTAAAAATGATTTCACCGTACTGTTCTCAGACGTGCAACGATCTAGACGAAGCTGTTTAGCTACTTACAGTCTGTTTACGTTACATAGAAGGTTGGTTAATTAGAAATAAGCATGTTTCTTAATTAAGGAACAAATTAATTTTTAAAGAAGTGCTGGGACCCCCTCGGGTTACTGCAGATAAGGGACTGAGCACGTGGCCCGTGGTTGTCTGCGTAATTCTTTGCAAGGAGGGTCTGATGTGCGCGGTGACACAGACCACGGTAGCCTTGGAACCAGGCATCTGTGGATTAGAAACCGTAGTCATTCTGCTGATGTCTGGTGAATTTCTGCTGTGTGTGAGGCAGCGGGCCGGGAGCTCCAGGAACTCGAAGATGAATATGACAAAGTCAGACCCTTAACAGAGCTCAGGCTAAAATGAAGGAAAGGGTTTCACATATACAGTGCTTAACAAGATATGCCAAATGCTAGACGAAAAATGAATAAAATAGCCCAGGAGAACACTGAGCGCAAAGCAAGCTGGGGGTTTGGGGAGGGAGTGGTGAGGCAGACCAGAGAGCTGGAAAGCTCCCAGGTAGAAGGTGATAGGTTAGTTGAGTCTTGAGAGATGAGCGGGAAGCTTCTGTGGCTGACCCTGGAAGCTTGTTCCAGGCAGAAGGAACATATACACCAAGACCTGAAAGAGTAAGGCATGATCTGAGAACACAGGTAAAGAGGGTACGACTCGGGCATAAGCTATGGAGAAGCCAGGAGCTAGAGAAGGTCTGGAGACACCAACATGATCCAGGTGACAAAGAGAGGCAAGCAGCATGAGAAGTAGGCAGGTTAGGACTTTTTTTTGGCTCCTAGCGACAGAAACCCAGCCAAGTTTAAGCCAAAAAAAAAAAAAAAAAAAAAAAATTGTATTGGTTCATTCATTTAAAAGGCCAAGAGGGCCTTCAGGACTGGCTGTATCTAGGTGGTCTATTTATGTCATCAGGGATGTTTCTCACGCTATTCCTCGGCTCCACTTGTGTCAGCGTTGGCTTTCCCAAGGGGGTAGCAAATGACGGTGGTCACGGGTCATTTTCCCCACTACCTTAGCAACTCCAGCCACCCCTCACACTTTATATAAGCATTATTTACATATAATGGCCCCGCTTAAGTTGTGTGCCCATCTCTGAAATGATGGATGTGCGCACCAGTGTGGACAACTCTGAGTAGCCAGATCTGAGTTGTATGCTCACTCCTGGAGTCAGGCATGGGAGAAAGGTGGTGCCAGCCCTCTCTGAACCACAAGGACTAAGAAGGAACAGAAGGGTGGTATCCCAAAGGAAAGTGAGAATTGTTCACAAAGGCAAGGGAACAGAGGCAGGGCATAGAAACAGAGAGCTGCTTGCTCTATGAAGAAGTCTAGACGAGCTCTTCGTGCGTTTCAGGTGGAAACACACCGTGGACATATTTGCACTGGAAAGAAATTTCTCTGGCTGCGGAGTGGGCGAAGGGATGGGAGAGAGGAGGAGACAGACACTGGATGGACAGCTACAGTGTCAACAAAAGCCTGGTCTAAGGTGGTCATGGTGGAGACGGTGAGCATGAGGCATATTTTGGGGAGATTTAGGAAGTAGAAGACAGGGACTTTGGAGTATCCAGTGGATGATAAAGGGCCACCAATTCTTTGAGGGTTGATGTCCCCTCCCTTGGAATATAGATGAGTTCTGTGGCTGCCTTCACTGACAGAATAGGGCAAAAGTGGCCCTTTCTAGCTGCTGAGCCCAGGCCTGAAGAAATGGGAAGATTTCACTTCCTGTCTCCTGCACCCCTGGCTCGATGGAAGGCAGCACCCCATAAGAAGTCCATCTGGAGGCTGTCCTTGGAGAAGCTCGCCCTGTGTCTTCAAGAAGACTGGTCCACTCCCTCCTCTCTTCCTGAGTCAGAAAGCCCGTCTCTGTCTGTGGGTGTAAATCACGGTCGTGGGCTGCAGTCTGTCTTCCTTCTGGAATTCTCCATTTGATGGGCTGTCAAGCCCGTTGGTGAGCTTTACTGTAAGTCAAGGGGACTGTCAGTCTTCCTGTAGCTGTATTTCATTCGAGCCCTTTAATGTGCCCCCTGGAGGTGACACATCCTCTAACATGCGATCACAGGCCACAAATGCAAAAAGAAAACAGAAGTTATTGGATCAAGAAGCGGGAGTCTAAGGCTCCGGCCGGGAGACTCTTGTGTCCTCCACCTGATTATGACTCTCACGTTTATGTTACTTCTTGAAAATTAGAGCCAGAAACTTTTGTTTGGGGGTCAGGAGAATAGGTCTTAGAAGGGTAAAAGGTAGGACAGGTGAGATTGGTCTTTGTTCTGGTGTCTAATTTTTCTGGTAGGAAGACCCCCGGGGCACAGCTAAGCAACGAGGCACTTTGTAAATATTAGAAAAGGTGTCCCCTCTGGGCAGATGAATTATAAAAAAGTGTCTCTCTGGAGGGACACAGACCATTGAAGGTCCTGGTTTCATGGGAGGCACATGAGTTGGTTTATAGAGAAATCGACCTCTTCCTCCAGGAAATAAGAGGGCAGGCTGCTCATGAGGACCCTTGGGGCCCCACAACCTTGGGAAAGAGCTTCCAGAAAGCATGCCTCCCAGCACCAGCAGAGGCAGGAACAACAGTCTCACCATCATCACTACCATTTATTGAGCCCCTACTATGTGTTGGGTGTTGTGGTTGGCTTCGCATGTATTTTCCCTAATCCTTGAAACAACTGTGAGGTGTAGACACCACCATCAATGAGAGATACGGACTGAGAATCTCTGTGCCTTGCCTGGAAATGTACTAGAACTAGGAGTAGGAGACACTTGAACTTTGTAGCTTCCTCTTAAGTAGAAAGGAGTTTCTTGGAGAGCTACACTGAGAAAGGCCCCCACTGAGGCCGTGAGTTTGTGGTTTGTGGCCATGTTGGCTCATATAGGGACATTATCGCATTCTAGTGGTGATTAAGGAGAATCTATTGGGCTGTCGTTTTGTTTCCCACCCCTCCAAAATGGAGCGCATTGAGTTGGATTGGCCACAGCTTCAGGCAGGATCTAGGTGAACAAGGAGATAATGCGGCAGAGTGGAGTGGTTAAGACCCTGAGCCAAATATGGCTGGATTTGAATCTCTGCTTCCCCTCTTATTACTTGCCTGACTTTAGGCAGGTTACTGAGCCTCTCTGAGCCTTAGTTACTTCCTCTTCAAATTGAGATTGGCGCAGTTTGTCATAAGAATGCTGTTGACAATGCCTTTGATTTTTAGTAAACTCGTTACAGGGTCATTACCATTACCAAAGGTTGGTGCAACACCCGAGTTTAGTCTAGGACTCCGCGAGAGTTCATAGGCTTCTGAGTTGACACCATTCATTGGCTCATGCTGAACTTGTGCTCAACCAGAAATTTCAGTATATATTTTATATCATTATAGCCAAGATACATCTCTCTACTTAGAACTAGTACATACATATGTTTGTGCACATATTTGTATGTATAGATACATATGCTTATTCCTGATGCCACATTTACCACATTTAATTAGCTTCATGCATTGGAAAGAATGTGATGTTTTATCTCTTTAATGTGGCTTACTGCTAAGTATTCATCTCCCTTTAAAAAAAACAATCATAAAATTGGGGCGCCTGGGTGGATCAGTTGGTTGAGTGTCTGAATCTTGATTTTGGCTCAGATCATGATCCCAGGGTCATGGCATCGAGCCCTTCATCAGGCTCTGTGCTGAGCATGGGGCCTGTTTGAAATTCTCTCTCTCCCTCCCTCTCTCTCTCTCTCTCTCTCTCTCTCTCTGTCCTTCTTTCCCACTCAGGAGCTCTCTCTCTAAAAAAAATTACAATGAAAAAAATTAGGGGCGCCTGGGTGGCGCAGTCGGTTAAGCATCCGACTTCAGCCAGGTCACGATCTCGCGGTCCGGGAGTTCGAGCCCCGTGTCGGGCTCTGGGCTGATGGCTCAGAGCCTGGAGCCTGTTTCCGATTCTGTGTCTCCCTCTCTCTCTGCCCCTCCCCCATTCATGCTCTGTCTCTCTCTGTCCCAAAAATAAATAAATGTTGAAAAAAAAAATTAAAAAAAAAATTAAAAATCAATAAAAAATCCTAAAATCTCATAAGCATGTATTCTGAATCTTCATCAAAGTCATAGTCACTATATATGACTTTAAGGGCACTGACCAACTAGCAGACGTTAATTAGATACCCACCATGTGTCAAGAGCTGTGCCCCATGCTGTTGACTCTTCAAAGTCCAGTGTCCACTATGGTGCCTGGTACAATGTCATTGAAAAACACCGGCTGGCTGTATATATGGGTAGGTGAACAATGAGGTTGTTGAAAGGAATAAAGTTGCAGATCGCCGTCACAGCACAAGAGATCCTTGCCTAGAAATCAATTAACACTGTTGTCACAAAGTTGACCATACAGTTATAAATTCACCTATAAGTACGATCCCCCAGCCCACATTTTTCCCATCGTATCCATCATGTATGTGATCATAAGAGGTGTTTCCACATGCCTTTTACAAATTGCATCATGTGGAATATGTATGGAAGTCGGCGGTCTTCCATACATATATATTATATTATAATATACTATTCGCGGAAACAAAAATATGCCCCGGATGACCTGAGATGGGCAGGACTGGCAGGTGTTTCGTGCTCAAATACACCAGTTGGCTGTGCTGACAAGGCTGGTGGGTATAGAACAGATAAAAGGATGTAAGCTAGATCTGTAATGTCTTATTTCTTTGAATAAAATAAAGACAAAGCAAATACGAAAACATGCTAACAGTTGGCAGTTCCATATGGCAGGTGTACAGGTTTTCATGGTATGGGGGTTTTTTTGTATTTTTCTGTGTTTAAGATTCCCAAAATACGGAACTGGAGAAGGAGGTTAGCCCTCGTTGGTTACCGACCATCAGTCCATTCTTCCTATTTCTTCCCCCAGATGGATTTTTTTTTAAGATATAACACAAGAAAGATACAGTGGAGATCCTCCTATCTACCTGCATCACTTAGGATTAGGTTTAACCGCACATAAAAAAAAAAACTGAAATGATGTGAAAAGTTTATTTTTCTTGCATAAAAGACATGCAGAGGTCATATAGGGCAGCCTCAGGATGAGTTTGGAACCAGGTTCTGCCCCTTGAACACATAGCTTCCACCCTTGAGGCTATATCATGGTTCAGGATGGCAGATGGAACTCTTCTAGCATTCACAACCACACTGTGGACCCGCAGCCCCCTGTGCTGACGTCACATTAGCCAGACTTAATCACATGACCACATAGACCAGGAAACATGATGCTTCATTAGGGGGCACTACCCAAGATTTGGAGGTGGTTTTGTGTTTTCTGGGAGGTTTTTTAATTAAGGAAGAAGAAAAGAATGTATGTAATGTGTATATCCTTCTCCACTGTATAATTATTTAACTGTTTTTAAAATATCAGTATGGACTCAACGGGATTTTAATTCTCTTCATTGGGTTGTTTTCTGTTGCTGTCTTTATTTTTAATGCTGTGCTTAAATTATGTCGTGTTTGGAAGCCAAATACTGAGGCTTTCAATAGTTCCTCATCATTTTTTGATCATTTTCTTACTTTCTTGGGAAATAAGATATTCTAGGATCATATTGTGCTTGCCCTGCACCAACGCTGAATTGAAACCACTTGGTTCTTTTAGTGGAGGGTCGTATATAGAGATCAAGGACTGGGTTGTGAGTTTATTATCATGGCTCATGTGTCATTGCTTCTAAGCCCTCAGCAGACAGAGCAAGGATATGCACACAGATAAATACATTTGAAATGCAAAAAAAAAAAAAGCAATAAATTACCATGTGTATATGGTATGTGTATTCATACATACATGCATGCATATATACATGAACCTGTAACTGTATTACGCCTGTGTTTTTATGCATATACCACATAAATTTTTTTTTAATGTTTAATTCTTCAGAGAGAGACAGAGACAGAGCATGAGCAGGGGAGGGGCAGAGAGAGAGGGCGACACAGAATCCGAAGCAGGCTCCAGGGTCTGAGCTGTCAGCACAGAGCCCGACACGGGGCGCGAACTCACGAACTGTGAGATCATGACCTGAGCCAAAGTCAGCACTCAACCGAGCCCCCCGGGTGCCCTGTGCATGTACCCCATTTTAAAACACAACTTCACACTAATCTCTTCAAGTGCACTCCCGTGTCTCAGGGCTTTTTCTAGCTGCCCCACATTTCTGGCTTGTAAATACCTTCTACAACAGTGAGAAACCTGACGTTATCCTCAGTAGACTTTCTAACCGGCTTATCAAGTCCCTCAATGTGACCAGTCTCCCAACCATGCTGGTCATCTCATCTGCCTGCCACATCCGCTTCACTCCCCCGGCACCCCATGTCTGGCAGCAGCAGGCACCGGCCCCTCCCTTTGTCCCATGCACCTGTCAGGTCTCCATCAACTCTTCCAGCCAGTGAGGAAAGGGTGGAGGTTATTCCGATAAATGTATAGACAGCAATGTGGGATCATGAGGAGGGTTAAGCCAAAGTAGGGGCCATCCAAGGAGGCTTCCTGCAGGGGTCAACACCTCGAACTGCTTCAAGGACAAAGGGACATTAGCAAGGTAAACACCAGGAGGGACGAAGAAGGTATATTCTAGGCAGAGAGGACAGCTCAGGGCCATGGGAGGGAAGGAAGCTTGGTGACTTCTGAGATAGGCATGTAGGTCAGTGGAGCAGGAGTGGAGAGGGGAGGGCAGCAGAGGGAAGGCTGGACAGGAGAGCAGGACCAGATGGTAGAACAACTTAGATGTGTCCATTTGGATGAAAGCGTTGGTTGCTATCTTTCGTTTCTCTCTCTCCAGACACACGCTTGGCTTTTAGATTCTCTCAGTACCCTCGGATGAACTCCTCTTTCCTTTCCAAAGTTCCTTTCCATCTATCAGATGCAAATCTCAGGAGATAGGAACTCTGTCTTATCCACCACTGTACCCCCAACCTCTAGGAAAGCATCTGGCACATAGTATATGCTCAGTAAGCATTTGAATCACCAATGTGTATTTTTATTGCAAAGAGACCCTTCTGGTCCGCTGTCAGAACCAGGCAATTGGTGCAGCTCAACCAACCCCCGGCTCAGGCAGCCCCACTGTCTACATTTGCCCGGAAAGTGTAATGGTCATGAAGTTGCATCCGTCAGCGTGCAGATGCTTACAAATATATTTTGCAAACATTTCATCCTATAAAAATGTGGAACCAAAGTACAAAATTCTTGAGAGGCAGCAGCTGGAAGTATTAGTTGAAATGAGAGAATGTCATCATCGTTTCCATTAAGGAGTGCCAACTTTTGTGATGCAAGTTACACCTTCGTGTTAATTCTAAGAAACTGTCTGCCTCATTAGGCAAATAAGGCATCCCACGATTTGGATACAGAATAACCCCAGTGATAAATGAACCTCTATTCTACTAGCTTCCCCATTACAGTCGCCTCCTTTGCACAACGACTGTAACCAAGGTGGCCTGATCACATCTCAGAGGCCTCTTTCGTGAGTCAGCGTAAGTTCCGCTGTGCGACAGTGATAAATGAATCCCACCACCTGCACACCCTAACAATGTAAAGAAATTTGAGATACACACAGGGCTATCTGCCTTTACCTTATAGTTACTATACCTGGAACATGTGGTCTCCACCATCACTTCTATCAGAGGAAAAGGTGGGGGGGGGGGGGCGGCGATGACATTTGGCTCTCACCTCCCTCAGCCGAGGAGAGAAACACGCTTCTGTCCTCAACCCAATGGCCAGTACTAGTCATGTGGCCCCCACGGTAACTGCAAGGGAGGCTGCCAGACAGGGAAGCGTGCCAACGCTCTAGGGAACACAATCCCCGCGTGTCTCGCCAGCCTCCACTTGGACTGAGGAGAGATCTGACTTCTTTCTAACCTGGGACTCACCCGAAGCTCCTTTGGGTAGTTAGGAGGATGCAGGTAATCATCTCGGATAGTAGAGAGCGTGAACCTGGACGGCAGGCATCTCCACTTCTAGCTGTGGGTGCTGGGACAATCCCTTTAGATTCCGGAGTCTCCCCTTCCTCATCTGAAAATAGAAACACGTACATGTTCAGTAAACAGTGTGCTTGAAGTGAGGCTGGATTTCGAATGCCACGGGATCGTTTTCTGTGACAAGAATTAATCAGCCTTTCCCAGTGTGGAGAAAGCGTGTGTGGCCATGGCCTCTTGGCCAAACCCAGCATCAGAACCATCCAGGTAACCAGCACTGGGCCACTGGCCACAGAGAATAAGATTCTGGTGGAGATTCCGATGGATAATGCAACGTTAGCGGCAGAGGTGTTATTTAGAGACCCCTGGACACTAACCTTGCTCTCTTCCCATGGTTCAAGATGGGGCTCTCTTAAATGGAAGAAACTATATTTCTTGTGCACGTTCTTCTAACACGAAGCTAAAACTCGTATAAAAAGAAGGGTTAGGCGTCAATAAGTGGAATTCTCAGCTCCACCTACCCTACTTTAGTGGTGTTACCAGCAAAGCCCTCTGCTCGGGACTCGAGAAGCCAATTTAAGCTACAGTGAAATATGGCACCCTTGCTTTCTGTGGACACTTCAGGGAAGATTTTGTATCTTCTTCTAATTTTATGAGGAAGCATACATTTTTAGGATTATGTTGGCTATACGTAGTAGGGAATCTGACCCACTATGGCTTCAACAATTTGGGAGTTATTTACTGGCTGCTGTTGAGTCTCACAGGGATGTCAGGGCCGGCCTCATATTGCAAGATGGCTGCCTCAGCTCCAGCCATCACATCTGCGTTCAAGAGGTGATATCTATCCCACCTTTTCACTACACCTGGGAAGCCCAATATTCCCTGAAACATCACCCTTAGGCCACTGCTACAATAGACTTCCCCCCTTATTTCATCGGCCAGGACTATGTCATATACCCACCCCTGAAGGATGGGAAAGAATGGGAAAATTAAATGCTTGCTTTCTTGGGCTCTATCACAGAGGCAAGAAGGGAGCACAGTGGTCTGAAGTGCATGTTAAGTCAACTAACCTCCAGTGTTTGGCCCAGGAACTTAGCCAAATATGTCATGTGGGAGGTAGAGGAGGTATAACATCCGTTCCTTTGCTCACCTGAAGGTTCTGTAATCCGTTCCTTTAAGTCCGTAATTCCTGAACGTGAGGGTTATATCTTCTGCAGGAAGAAATAATGCGATGTGGACCGGAAGGTTCTTACTCTCCACTGAGAACCAGATGCCTGGGGCAGGTCTCGGCTCACTTCTGGTTGTTTACTATTTTCCAAGTCACTATGATTCCAGAAGGTATTGGGCCTCAGTGGAGCTCGAAATGGATATTAGCTCTTGGGTGCATTTTATTGATTTGGGCACAGGAGGGAAATTACACTGCTGAGGATTGTCACCCTGGACAGTTAAAATCCAAAGTAAATGAACTGAACAAGCCTCCCCCTTAAATAGTGCTCAGAAATCAAAGAGCTGAAAAAATGTAAATGGGATTCATTAAGAGCTGCAGAATTAGCTTTCTTGTGGTGCTTTGATACGTTTTTCTTGCAAATCTCAAGAACTTTAGCTCATGGCGAGTGTGGGGCATGGTTAAGAATGGCTGAGTGGACAGTAGGGCCCAGCGAGAGGAGTTTCTCAATATGCCCACGTTAGGATGCCCACTGGCCCCTCCAACAGCCCTCCCCCCCCCACACACACTTAGGCTGTCCGGCCCCTTCATCTGCCTTGGGACAGGATTCACACAGCCATGTCAGAGTGCTAGCCGGAGTTCATTTTCATTGTGCTCGTTTTAACACAGGACAGGAGTTGAATATTCAGGGATTTCTGTCGAGTTTAGGTTTTTGCCTTCAAAGTCCATAAGGATAATTAATTGGTTAACCTTCATCTCGTAGACTCCTTGGCGTTTAGCTGTCAGGACAGGGCATTTGATCACTACCCTGAGTGACACCGCCGATCCAGCACTGACGGCCCCAAACTGGATCTAGCCGCCCAATGTATTTTGTTTGGTCTCTGCAGTGTTTTGAAAAAAGGTTTCATTTCAGAATCACATTTATGGCTTCTTTTGAAAAATGGAAAGATTTGGGGCCCCTGGGGGGCTCAGTCGGTCAAGCGTCCGACTTCGGCGCAGGTCATGGCCTCACGGTCTGTGGGTTCGAGCCCCGCGTCAGGCTCTGTGCGGACAGCTCGGAGCCTGGAGCCTGCTTCGGATTCTGGGTCTCCCTCTCTCTGCCCCTTCTCTGCTCATGCTCTGTTTCTGTGTCTCAAAAATAAATAAACGGTAAAAAAAAAAAGAAAGAAAGATGGGAAGATTTGAGGATGGGGGACAAGGGTGGGCTGGGGCTGCACAGCAGCTGCCTGCATGGATCAGGGAAGCCACAATCCCCACCACGCCCTATCGCCTTGCGCTCTGCCTGCGTTGTCACCGTCGGCGTTGCTTTGGTGTCCCCGTTCCAGCTTCCGTCAGACAGCCATCTCTCACTGCACAAGGAGAGTTTGTGTGGCGAGCCAAAACTTTTCTCCTGGCTTCTCACCATCCTCTCAAGCCTTGCTCCCTGTATGGTCCGGTTACAGCAGCCTCGGAATCCCCCTGGGAGTTGTTAGAAATGCAGAATCTGGGGGCATCTGGGGGGCTCAGTCGGTTAAGCATCTGACTCTTGATTTCGGTTCAGGTCATGATCTCATGGTTCTTGAGTTTGAGCTCTGTGTCAGGCTCTGTGCTGACAGCGTGGGGTCTGCTTAAGATTTTCTCTCTCTCTCTCTCTCCCTCCCTCCCTCCCTCCCTCTCCCTCCCTCCGTCCCTCTCTCCAACTCATTCGCTCTCTCCCTAAAATTAAAAACAAATGCTGCTCAAAGAGCTGGTTCTCAAATGTGGATATGCATCAGATTCACCCAGGTGGCTTCTTACTTTTTAATTTGATAAAACATTTTCTTATTATAAAACAGCAGATGAGAATTGGAGAAATTTACAAAAGTCAGATAAGCAAAAATAAGAACATAAAAACACCATGGTCATCCCAACCAGAGACTGGCAATCTCAACGTCTTCGTGTAGGACTTCCTTCTCTAGGCAAATATATACGTGTTTTTCACCAAAATGGGATAGTACCATCCATGTTATTTTTTTTTTTTAATGTTTATTTATTTTGGGGACAGAGAGAGAGCATGAATGGGGGAGGGGCAGAGAGAGAGGGAGAAACAGAATCGGAAGCAGGCTCCAGGCTCTGAGCCATCAGCCCAGAGCCTGACACGGGGCTCGAACTCACGGACCACGAGATCGTGACCCGAGCTGAAGTCGGACGCTTAACCGACTGAGCCACCCAGGCGCCCCTCCATGTTATTTTTAAAACCTGCTTTTCTCAGTTAACAGTATCGTTTTTCTACAAGAAAAATTATTTTTTTCGTTTCCCCAGTTGACCCAAAAATGTTCTCTATAAGTAATTGTTCTAAACTGAAATCTGCTCTAGGACCAGACCATGGGTCCGACTGTCCCATCGCTCACATCTTTTGTGATGCAGAACACCTCTCACTGTATCTGTTTCTTTGCATAATACTGACTTGTTAACGGACTGGACTGTTAGTTGTACACCAAGTCCCATCTTCGGACGTATCTGGTCACTTCCTCACTCTGTAACTCAGCTCTGCTGCCCTGGTTTTTTTCAATGCATATTCCAGGACGCCACTGGCACACCATGAATTAAAACCTTCAGGCAGTGGAAGCTGGCAACTTGCAGTGTTTGTACTCTAAGACATCCTGATTCATTCAGTGAGGAAAAATGACAGGGTCCTCAAACCTGCCAGGAACGTTGCACCACGTGTCTGGATTCAGGGGTACCCCAGTATTGTGAATTATGAGACGAATGTATATGTGCTCATGCAGATGACCGACATCAACTTCTCATATGTTTTGAAGGTCTTCCTTCAAGGTTTCTAGCTCACAGCTCCCCAAACTCTTGGAATTTCCCGAAGTGTTGAGAGTGGTAAAGCTCTCCTTTGTTGGACAAATGAGGTGACTTTTGGGAAGGACGGGGACTAGGGGCATCTGAAGCCGTTCATGTGATCAGAGGGTTGGAGCCTTCAGTCCCGCCCTATGACCAACCGATGGGGAAGAGAGAGGGGCTGGAGACTGAGTTCATTTGCCAATGACCAGTGATTTAATCAAATGTGTCTGTGTAACGAAGCCTCCATAAACAGCCGAAAGGGCGGGGTTCAGGGAGCATCTGGGTTGGTGAACACATGGAGATTTGGGCAGAATGGCGCCCTCGGGACATGGAGAGTGAGAGCTCCCCAGGCCTTGCTCCGTGTACCTCTTCCATCTGGCATTTCCTGAGCTCTAGCCTTTTACAATAAACCAGTGATCTAGTCAGTAAATGTTTCCCGGAGTTCTGTGAGCGGCACTTCCAAATTATTCAAACTCAAGGAGGGGGTCAGGGGAACCTCTGATTTATAGCCAGTCTATTGGACACACTGGTGACAAGCTAGACTTGAAGGTGGCACCTGAAGTCAGGGGAGGAGTGGGGGGGCAGCCCTGTAGGACTCAGCCCTCCCCCTGTGAAGTCTGATGCTCTCTCTGAGTAAATAGTGTCAGAATGGAGGCGAATTCTCAGACACCAGCAAGGTGTTTGCATGTTATCTGCACTTTAACAAGGTATTTTTGGTGTTGTGGGGAACCGTGCCCCCCACCTCATGTCGAAATCGGTTGCAAACATCAGTAGGGGTACGATGGCATTGAAGTCTGGAGTCTCTCTGATGTTTGACCGAGAGGGTCCAAGCATGGCTGTTTATCCTTATTCTGTGATAAGAAAGTCAACTTTGCTGGAAGGAGACTCTATCTGAGGCTTGCAGCTGGGACACATTTTAAGGCCTTAGCTCTGCTTGTAATTTTCCCAGCAAAATTCACTCTCTCTGAGTTCCAGCTCCGGATAACAGGCCATGTGTGATGGGTAGGGATACGAGAAACCTGGGACCCGCCAGAAAATCTTCAGATGTTGGGTTTGAAGCTGAGAAACTCAAAAAACCACTCACGACTGCCTAAGTCCCTCCACGGGGCTCGGAACACACACTTGATGATGTCTTTGGGCTCAGAGACGCTGCTCAGGGCGGCCTCCTCCTCTCCCACAGGGCCAGTGACCACACTATCAAGTGCAGAGTCGGGTGTCCCGAAACCCGCAGGCCCAAGATTTACACACCTCCCAGAAGGGTGGTACCGTGTGTGGTCAGGCCAAGGTGCTGCCCATCTTGTGTCCTACTTCCATGATAAATATGTTGTGTTTTTCCACGAGAACATCCCCAGAGATACTTCATTTACCCAAAGTGTGATTTTCAGCTGTCATTAAAGCAGTCGCATTGTCCCCATTGATTCTCATGCTCCAGAATGTTAAGGAAACCATACTTGGGGACTTGAACACACATCAGAATCATCCAGATTGCTTTTTATTTTTTTTAATGTTTATTTTTGAGAGAGAGAGAGAGAGAAAGCATGAGCGGGGTAGGGGCAGAGAGAGGGAGACACAGCATCCCAAGCAGGTGCCAGGCTCCGAGCTGTCAGCACAGAGCCTGACACGGGGCTTGAACTCATGATCTGCTAGATCATGACCTAAGCCGAAGTCGGATGCTTAACTGACTGAGCCACCCAGTTGTCTCTATTTTTTTAATTAAAGGAAAATATTATTATAAAAATATTACATGTGCAGGGTAGAAATTTAGGAGAGTCAGATCCACAAACCTAAGAACAGAAAATCACCGTGGTCATGTGGCCCAGCGATTACTGCCATCAGCCCCTTAGTGCATGCCCTTCTAGACCGTCTCTAGGTGATGTATTGCCCGTATTGAGATCAGCCTCTTTGCAGCCACTCCTTCGTGGAGGGTTGAATCCGTCTCAGTGTGGTTTCCTTCTCCAGTAACTCACATCACGGGTTCACCCTTCCAGGATCCAGATGAATTGTCTGAGAGGCCGAGTTCGCACTTGGTTCATTGGAGCAGTACCCAAAGGGCGCTTGATGGCCGCCCGCTGTGTGGTTCCTTCCAAGGCCCACCGTCTGGGGGCACCTTCGCTCTTCGTAAACCTTTCCTCTCCATGTGCTGCCAGCACAGCTTCTTCTCCATCTCAAAACTGCCCAGCACCTGTCGTAGTCTCCCCCAGGCTGCGGTAACGATCCACCATAGGTTGGGGGGCTCCAAAAATGGAGTTATTTCCCACAGTTCTGGAGGCTCAGAGTCCCAGATTAAGGTGCTGGCATGTTCCGGGTCTGGTGAGAGCCCTCTTCCTGGCTTGTGGAAGGGTGCTTCCTCCCCATGTCCTCGTGTGGTCGGGGGGGGAAAGAGAGAGAGCTCTAGGGTCTATACTCAAAAGGACGCTAATCCTGTTGTGGGGCCCCCACACAGGGGCCGTCTTCATCTAAACCGACTCACCTCCCAAAGGCCCCGCCTCCAAAGGGTATCATAATCCCCACTGGGCTTCAACCTATGAATTTTGAGGAGGACACAAACATTCAGTCCATAACAGCACCAAAATCGAGCAAAGCAATGATGGGGCCCAGCTCTGGGAGGGCCAGTCTCACAGCCCTTGTGGGCTTAGCAAAGATTACAGAGTCAGGAGTGAGGGCATGGCCCTTGTCCCTTGTGCAGGCCTTCAGCGAGCTTAGCCCTGGAGGCCCCCTTTCCAGCTAGTCCACTATTTCCAGGGAGCGTGCTGGCCAAGCTGGCCCAATATCCAGTCTCCTTAAGGCAACAAAGCCAGAGAACAAGCATGCCCTCGGGACACCTGTGGTGACAGGCTGGTTCACGAGCACACCTCCCCACCTGCTGCCTGGGGACCCTGAGAAGCTAAAAACACCAGTGAGACCCTCTTTAGCACCCACCTGTGATGTTCATAAAATTTTAACCTACCTACACACATGTAAGAAAAAATGATAATAAGCCCCAAGTATAATATAAAGGAAAAAATAATTTACAATAGGAGGTCTAGAAGGTCTAGAAGGTCTATTAATCCGTAAATTCTCAAGCACCACTGCCTTGGATGATGTATTGAAATGGTTCGAGGTGAGGATCCTTACACGGGATCGCCACAGAAATATATCAGCTACAAATGCACATCAGCACAGGTCTCTTTCACAGTGGTCACGCAAACGACACTCAGTGATAACACCAGCTAAGTGATCTTTCCAGAACTGGCGGGTTCAGGACCAAACAAACAACAAGCTATCCTCTGTTGATACAGTGGAGGCATTCTTTTTTTTTTTTTTTTTTTAGTAATTTTTTTAAATTTTTTTTTTTGAGAGAGAGAGAGTGCAAGCAAGGGAGGGGCAGAGAGAGAGGGGTACAGAGGATCTGAAGCGGGCTCTGCACCGAGAGCGGAGAGCTCGACGCAGGGCTCGAACTCACAAACCGCGAGATCATGACCTGAGCCTACATGAAAGGCTTAACCAGCTGAGCCCCCAGACGCCCCCCAGTGTCTGCATTCTGACAAAATGCAAAATGCAAAATGCATTCAGTTGTCCAGAAGTACTGGGGTTTAAATGTAAAATTAAGTTCTAGACTCAGATACAAATAAATAAGCGCTGTTTTCTTCTGACCAAACGAATGTCCATCTGGGCATGAAAAATGTAGGTAGAACAACCATATGAGGCAAGAGCCCCAGGTCCCGCAAGATGCGTGGCATCCGTTGCTGCCTAAATGCCAGTGACACTTCTAGCTACTGTTAAGAACCAAAAAAAAAAATACCTCCCATGCACTTCCAGAACAGGGTCCCAAGCATACCGCTCCTTTTGTCTTCCTCGAGTGAAATTCGGTGGCCTGAGTTCGCACCCAGACTCCGCTGCCTGCTAGCTGCTTGGCCCGGTGCACGCCTCAGTTGCCCCATCTACGAGATGGGTGCATGCGGGGAATGAAACCGTAGCTCTGATCTCAGAGGATATTTAGCGCGGTGCTTAGTGATACGCATGAAATGAATGGTAGTTACTCCTTATAATTTACATTGTATATTATTTACGATTGTCCATAACATTACCAGGAGTAAATAAGACCTTAAAAGCAATGAATGAGCTGAGAATCAGAATGCTATTTCACAGATTTTAGAGCGCTGTGATAGATTCTAGAGCCTCCATTCCCATGGTAATGGTTCCCCTGATGGAGCTCAGAAACTGTTCCTCACTGAGCTCTCACAGCAAGAACACAGGCATCGTCCCCCTTCCTTACAGGAGCGTTCTGGAGTTGCTTCACAGTTTACGCCCAGCGGCTTCGGGCCACAGTGTCCCCAGACTAGTCCCTGCATGAAGATACCAAACCAAAAAAAGACACCCAGACTAACGTCTGTCTCAAAGACGACAGAGGCGTCGCACGCAGAAGAACGAGAGCCTAAGAGCCTCTGCAATCACACGCTGCGTTATTCGGTGCCGTCCTTAAATTATGTAGGAAATGGAGAAAGGAAGAGCTCGGTGTAGGCAGGAGAAAGGTGAGAAGGAGGGAGGCCTGAGCCGGCCCGCAAGGATGGAGGGAATCTGGGTCAGGAGATGATGCAGGAGGGAACGTACACAGGTTGAAGGGGCCTGGGCAGCCAGGATGGAGGGCCGCGGGGGTTGGTGCCCGGACCTGGGAACCCGGACTTGCCTCTCGAGAGTCAGAGAACGTTCCCTGCTGGAACAAACCACGCCATTTCAAGCAAAATCAAAGTGTCGCAGACGTCCCAAGAGCCTATCCCCAGGGATCCACCCAGTGACATTTCCTGAGGCCATGTCGCAAGCTGGGGAACTGGCCCTGATGCTAACGGGTGCCCATGGGACCACCACCCGCTTGGGGGTGAGTGGCGGCATTTGGCTCTGCCCCGGCTGTGGTGATCTGAGAAAGGAAGTGTTCCCCGGGGAAAATTATTCTTGCCTTTGGGAGGGGCTGTGGGAACTTCTGCGAGCACACACAAGCTTGTTTACGGTGATGGATGACCGGGTCAGGAGTTGAGCCGGAGCGATTCCATTTCTGGCGAAGGCGTGAGAAACCAGCCCTGAATTTCTGTTGCAATCCTCGGCCAGAGCCCAGTGACTCGGAAATAAAGTTCACGTTTCCTGGAGCATCGGATCTGCTAGGAACCAAGGTGACGCAGCCCAGGGTTTTGTGCGGTGGGGGCGCAAGCATGTACATGATATCGGGGAACCAGCCCCGGCTCGCGCACTCCTTCATCCAGCAGACACTGGAGGCCAGGCTTCCGACCTCATGGGGCATAAGTCTCCTCTGGTGGAGGGACACGAACGATAAACAGAGTGCGTAAAAATGGCGGAGAATACTTTGGACCGTGAAGAGGGGTGGGCAGTACCGGGGTCAGGATGGAAACGGTGCCGTTTTCAACAGAGTGGGTGAGGAAGGCTTGTGTGAGGAATTAACTGGAGGAAGAGCCTTCCAGGCAGGAAACAGCATAGGCACAGGTCCTGGGGCAGGGGCATATCTGGCATGTTGCAGGGTCTGTAAGGCAATGTGGCTGGGGTGAAGCGAGAGGGGAGAGAATCAGGAGGTGAGTCGGGAAGAAGCGAAGGGAGCAGATCACCTGCATCCAGGCAGGTATAGTGCGGAGCCCAACTTTTACTCACATGGGAAGGTGAGCCATCGAGGCTCTTGAGCAGAAGAGTGACTCAGTCAGACTCTCGTTTCACAGGACTTTCCTGGCTGGTATCTGGAAGAGATACCAAAGTCCAGGAGAACATAACAAGTTGAGAGTTGTCTTGCTCTGCAGCTGACATGAGCCAGGCTGGGGACGTGGGGTCAATGAGTGGTGGTCAGATTCTGCATGTATTCAGAAGGGAGACGTGACAGATGTGGCATGTGAGAGAAAGAGAGAAGTCAGGGGAGATCTAGAGTCTGTGACTCCCGGCAATCAGCTAGAGGCCTGAGTTCTCCAAGGGGGTGCAGTCTCCGGGGGCTGCCCTCCCCTCCTTCAGACATACCCGGAAGGTTAGATGTCTGGACGCTACCTCCTTCCAAAGTGGCTTCTCCCTTGGCAGCAAAAACTATTCGAGGCTCGATCCACGGGAGTGGATCACACTTGGGTGTGAGGCGTGACTGTCCTTCTAGAAGACTCTCTGCCCAGCTGTCCCATGCTGAAGGGTGGGGGCGAGGTCCTTAGAGTTTTCCTCCAGCCCGATAATTCAGAGATGGTGGAGACGAGCCGTAGGTCAGTCATGATAGCTGACTGCAGGTGTCGGTGGCTGGAGGGTAGATATCGCGTAGTCATTCAAAGCTGACTTCAGCCGGAGCCTGAATTCTAAGTAGTCCCCACATGGGAAACTAATAATTAATAAAAGCATTAATTGTTAATACACTGACCATTTATAATGGTGGATTTTTTCACCCTTTTCAATATGTTTTCTGATCTGTAAAATGGGGGTAATCATTCCCTACCTCATAGGATTACCAACAGAAGGATCAGTGATCCTTCAGTGATCAGTGATCCAGTAAATAAGGGAAGTCATGTCTTCATTTGCCAGATATCAGCTAATTCCCTCCTGTCGTTTCTAAGAGACATGGAAGGATATGGTTTTGCCGACACCCCCCCCCCCACCTTTAAAACTCTTTGCCCCTGTTTTGCGTGGTAATGATTTTATTTTATTTTTTTAATGTTTATTTATTTTTGAGTGAGAGACAGAGACAGAACGCGAATGGGTTAGGGGCACAGAGAGAGGGAGACACAGCATCCGAAGCAGGCTCCAGGCTCCGAGCTGTCAGCACAGAGCCCGACGTGGGGCTCCAACTCATGAACTGTGAGGTCATGCCCCGAGCCAAAGTTGGACGCTCAACCGACAGAGCCACCCGGGTGCCCCTTATTTTTAATCATAGCAGCGACTTCTATTTAATGTCTATGAAGGTTGAGCCTTGTCTTGGGAGCTTTACGTGAATCCTCTCTAATCGTCACCTCCCAGCAGGGGAAGAGGCATCCTAACCACGTGCAGGTGCTTCCTGAGGCTAATGGCTGCTGTAGGTCACCCGGCGATTAAAGAGGGAGAATCAGATTTAAACCCTGGGACTGCAAGGGCACGAGATGACATCAGGAATGATGGGCATGATGATGTTAAGGAGGGGGAGGGGGAGGAAAGGAAAAGAGAGAAGAAACAACAAATGTATGTCGCCAGGCTGGGCTCTTAGCGCTTTCTATGTTTCAGCTTTTTAATCCTCATAATGACCTTTGAAAGGCAGGTGCTGTTATTGACCCACTTTACAGGGGAGAAAACCGAAGCTCTGTGAGATTAGTCACTTGCCCAGGGTCACACAGCTCCTGAGTGGCGTGGCAGGGATTGGAGCCAAGCAGGCTGGACCCCGAAGCCTGTATAGCCTCATGCCCACACCTTCTCCCGCGGTCTCCAGACATCATTCCTGGGCACATCCCTCCACGGCCATGGCCAAACCCTCCTTCTTCCCGGGCTGCATACCACTCTCAGGAGGCGGCGTGTCCCCAAGGGACTTGGAAGGTCACAGTGGTACGTTTGTCACGTTGATTAAAAAGAGATACAGCTGGTGAGAGACAGCCCCACCTTCTTTATGCTGAATTCAAACCAGTCTAGAAACAACAACCTGGTCCAAAGCAGGGGGCATTTCTAATCAGCCGATGTATGTTCTTGCTTTGCCTGTGATAGATTTCATTCTATCTCAAGGTACCCTCCAGTGTTCTAATTTGAAGAAAAAAAAAAAAAAAAAAAACACTGGGAAAGTGTATCCACAAGTGAACATTCTCCTGCTCTGATGTGACTTTTAGAAAGTCTAGTTGTTCTTGATATGCAAACTAATCTTTAAAGAGCACAAGCTTGGGAGAAGAGCGGGATGCATTATTCATTGGGAAACAGCATCTTGTATTTTAGAAATGAGAGCTTGCCATGTTGATTTAATACCACCCCAGTGCTTAGGAGGAATTCAGTGAGAGATACACTTGTAGCTCGAAGAGTTGCTTACTTGATAAGTTTTGAGAGATGTTTCCAAGACATTATGCCCACGTGAAGCCGGAGATGAAATTGTTTATCTTTGTATCTGCTTGTCCTGTTCTCCAGTGAGGTAGCAGAACTCTGAAGGGTAAGACTCAAGTCTTCTACCCACTTATAACTGCAGCGTCTGACATGTTGCCCTGTCCCCGTTCGGAGCACAAGAAACATTTGTTGTAAATGAGGGAAATGCTCCAGAGAAAACGCGCTGGACCACAGACCCGGAATTCACTCCCCTGCTGAGACTCAGGCTATGCTCCACGTGTTCAAGGTCCAGCACCTGATCTCTCTGTAGGTCCAAGGAAGGCCTCTGCTGTCCTGTAGGGAAAATGTCCATGTCTTCCAGCAGACCTAAATTGAGCTGTCATCCAGTCACTCAGAGGTTCTCAATCTTGAGCACATATCCGAAGAACCAGGAGGGTCTGTTAAAATACCAAGTGCTGGGACTGCTACCCAGTTTTTTTACTCAGTGGATAATGATTTCTCAGGGCGGCCATAACAAATACCACAAAGCCGGTGGCGTAAAGCAGTAGAATTTTCTCTCTTTTTTTTTAATGTTTATTTTTGGGAAAGAGACAGAGCATGAGCAGGGTAGAGGCAGAGATAGAGAGGGAGACACAGAATCCGAAGCAGGCTCCAGGATCCAAGCTGTCAGCACAGAGCCCCACACGGGGGCTCAAACCCACAAACCATGAGATCGTGACCTTGGCCAAAGTCGGATGCTGAACTGACTAAGCCACCCAGGCTCCCCAAGCAATCGAAGTTTCTTTTCTCACCGTTCTGAAGACCCTAAGTCCAAAATGAAGCTGTTTGAAGGGGCATGTTTCCTCCAAAGACAAGGGAGAACCTTCCCTGCCTCTTCCGGCCTCAAGTGGCCCCAGCAATCCCTTGGCTTATGGCTCCATTGTCTCTCTCTCTGCCCCCACATTCACATGGATTTCTCCATCTCAAATCTCCCTTTGCTTTTCTCTTGTAAATACATTTGCCATCGGATTGAGGACCTACCAGATCATTCAGGGTGATATCCAAATCCACTTGAGATCCTTAACTTGATTACATCCGAGGAGAGTCTTCTTCCAAATAAGAGTCTTCTTCCAAATAAGACCACGTTTGCAGGTTCCAGGGATTAGGACCTGGGCGTATCCTTAGGGGAGCCACCACTCAGCCCATCCCAACATGAATGAGTGTTGAGGGTTTGCATTTTTACATTTCTAACACATTCACAATTAATCCTGAAGGTTGCCAGGAGGTTGGGCTCTGAGGGCTGGGCTGCTGCTCTGAAGAGAGAGAAAGAACACAATGCCTCCTTGAAATAGCACCTTTTATGAAGAGTTCTTAAAATAGATTTTATCTCATGGGATTGATTTATGGTATCCATTAAGCCCGATGCAGAGCTCTACTACTAAAATTAATTTTTAAGTTGCTAACCCTTAATTATTTGTAGAACACGGGACAAAAAATGTTGGAAACAGTATGGAAATAGTCTTTATATTCAATCTATAATGGATGCTATTTAAGACAATGGCTTTTCATATCCTCATAGAAATGATGCGGCGAACATTCAAAGCCATAGACTGTTCAAACGCTTTGTGTCCTAAAAAAGGTACAAAGAGCATCAGAGTATAAACTGTGATTTTTCATCGTCATGATGAGTTTTAGTAGAATGGTGTGTTTCTGCAATAAGAACCCTTAATTCTGGACTCAGTTCCTGAGTGTGCTCTCTTTTTGTCTGTGAGAAGCTGGTTCTTAGTTTTCTGGTCTGAACAGTGTGGGTGATAGTATTTTGTCCTAATAATTAGCAGGCTTATTATGGTCAATTAAGAACACTTTGCAAACTGTCACGCGTTTTGAAATATGTTAGCTTGTAGTGGGGAGGTGGGGGAATAGATAGAAAGTGCAGTGGGTGCATGGAAGTCTGTGTACTGAAGGTAGTTTATTAAGAAAAATTCCAGTCCGTCGTATATGTTAATTTGCCTTCTCCCATATTATCAGTTTGCCTTTTTCAAAGATGACTACAATATCTACCCCCTCACATGGTCTTCATCGCGATATGGGGACTTGGTCCCATCCCCTTGGACCAGGAACTCACTTGTTACCAGTAGAAAGCCGTGGAAGTGACTTCTCAGGTGAGGTCATAAATGCCCATGAATTTCCACTTTGTTCCCTTGGGAATCTTACTTGGAGTCCCACCATCCTGAAGCCACCGTGCTATGAGGAAGCCCAAAGCAACCCCCACACAGAGACCTCATGGAAAGACCCCGGGACTAGAAGAAAAGAGCGAGAAGGAGGCCAGGCCAGCCTGACCCCACCTCACCATCCCAGCTATATCCATCCTCTGACATAACCAAGAGAGACCCAAACCAGAACCCCAGAATCACCCCACCCAGCTGAGTCCCTCCTGCATTCCTGACCACAGAAACCCTAGCAGATACTAGAGTAATTGTTACTGTTCTGAGCCTCTCAGCTGTAGGGCGATTCGCTGTGCAACAATAAATAACTGGAACATTCTATATAATCCATTGCAGCCAAGGGTCTGATTACCAATTATGTGTTGAAAAGACCATAGTTAATCAAATGTTGTCCCTTCTGGCCTCTCACACCCTCGGCCACAGCCTGTTTGCTCCTTGCTCACCCTTTTCATTTCTGATGTACCTTCTAGTAACAGTCCAGATGAGATTGATGAAGTTTTGGGGTGATGGTGGGGTTCGTGGGGTTCAGACTGGATGGCCAAGAACGAATTCTTGAAGATGTCTTTGGTGCAAAAAGGTGATTTTATTAAAGCACAGCGACAGGACCTGTAGGAAGGAAGAGCTGTTCTGCAAGTGGGGGGGGGGGGGGGGCAGGGGGGCGGTGTCAGTTGTATGGAGTCTGGGGAGATAAAGTCAAGAGGGAGTTTCCCAAGAGACTTTAACATGCTAAAGACTTACTGTCAAGTCTAAGGTTGTTTTTCCCTCTAGCAAAGCATTAATTTTAAGACTGTAAGGAATTCCTGGACTTTAGGCCATTGATGAGATTGCCTTTTTCTTGTAAGCTGGTGGAGACTCGTATTTGTTTAATTTTTTTTCCTTTCCTGTTTTTGGATGGCCGGGAGTGTCCAAGGAATATCGTACATGTCCCACCTGGGGAGGGGGCTGCTGTTAGCCTGCCCTTTGCCCTCAGCTTGCCTTATGTTCCCTCATCAAGACGATTCTCTTGTTATGCATCCGTATGAACACAACCCTTTGCCTCCCAATCCCAGTTCCAGTTTGTATTAAAGCCTTTATTCGGGTGAGATTCACTGATGCCACGTCTCTTCCATTAGACTCTAGGCTCCAGGATGGCTGTGACTCTATCAGTTTGTCCTCATCTTTACATCCCCTGTACCCAGCCCAGTGCCTGGCACCTACCAGACTGAAACAGGACATCATATGAACAAATGCAAAAAAAAAAAAAAAAATTGTATGATACGACACAGTACTTTATTATTTCCCTATAATCGTATGGTGCCTAATTGGTGCATCTCTTTCTGTTGGTCCTTGCCAAAGCCGGCCTCATGATCCTGTAAGAAATCAGAAAGGAACATCCTCAGGACTGGAGAATTCAGAAGGGTTTCTTTGGAAAGGATTTAATAGCTCTCTGAGAAACCACAGCGAGTGTCCTGGGACTCCTGGTGGCCAGGAAAGGAGTGACCTTTCTTTTTCTTTTTCTTTAGATTCAAGTTAGTTAACACACAACGTAGTCTTGGCTTCAGGTGCAGAATGACTTTTCAAGAAACTGATCCAGGAACAGCTGCCTGGCTGTCCTTTTTCTTCTCTTGTAAATTTTCTCACAAAGAACACAGATGTTGGACATCAAGTGTTTGGCTTTCTGGCTGGAAGTTTGACTGCTTTCTCATCTCCTGAACAGTAGCCTGTGGGCTGGGAGGGTTACCAGATGGCCCACCTCCAGAGCCTCAGTTAAGATGCAAATTCTGTGAATGGTGCCCTGAGGACCCTTTACACAAGAATTGGAGCCTTTTAAACCAAGGCTGCTTGGCAACCTGGATCTTCCCCATTGCTTTGCAAATACACAAACCACCCCCTACCTCAGTGTTATCCCTCCTTTGGTCAGCGACCACAGGGAGGTTTGTTCTAATAGGTCCCTGAAATCATAGGCTTAAATACAGGAAAACGTAAGGTGGAGAATTGAACCCAGTGCCGATTGAGTCCTATAAATCTATCGTCTTTCCGTTTGGCCACAAATTGCCCATGTTGGTTAAATAACTTGTCGCCTTCCCTTGAGAGTCACTCACGCCTACAGAGATTACTTTAAACTTTGGTCTCGTAAACCAGTCTACTCGTGTTGCTCCTACTGATGAAGTTTTGGGGTGATGGTGGGATTCGGAGCTGACGGCCAAGAAGGAATTCTTGAAGACGTCTTTGGTGCGAAAGGTGATTTTATTAAAACACGGGGACAAGACCCCTGGGCAGAAAGAGCTGCACTGGGGTTGTGAAGAGTGGCTCCTTATATGCTATGAGGCTCAGGGAGGTAGAATCAAGAGGAAGTTTCTTAAAGGGATTTTCCGTATGCTAAAGAATCACAGATTACTGGAGGCCTAGCTATTGTCAAGCTAAGGTTGTTTTCCACTCTGGCAAAGCATTAACGTTAAGACAGTAGAAGGTTCCTGGGGAAATGTTATGCTCTGTATTTGCCTCAAGTATTTGTCATGGGGCTGCAGGTTATAAGGAAATTTAATTGTACCTGCCATGTCTTTCTTGCCTTGTTTCCCATATCACTATGGAGGGGTGATGTTGGGGCTCCAAGAAACTGACTCTGCAGGTTACTGGAGATCAGGCTACAGATAAGGCTACCTTTCTCTTGTAATTTACCAAGATATTTGCAAACTGATGGAGACCCGCGTCCTGTGTGACTGTGGTCTCCCTCGGTTAACCATTTGTTTTCTTTCCTTTCTTTTGTTCTCTAATGAGAGCAGTCACTAGTGTTTCCTGAGCGCACCCTTTAGCCTGTGTGCTACACAAATTCTTTACACAAACGACCCCGCTTAATCCTCACCACAACGTGGTAACATGAAGTGTATATACTGATAACATTCTCATTTGAGGAATTAAAAAGAAAACAAAAGGAGAAGCACACAAAGGCTCAGAAATTTTACCAGTTACGTGACGAGTAAGGAGCAGAGCTGGAAATTGAACCCGGCCTGACTCCAGTGCTTGAGGTCTTGACGAGGGGACGTGGAACTCCACTGGCCCCCGAAGGAATGACAAGGGAAAAAAGGCAAGAGACCTCTGAAAGCAAATGTTGCTGTCGATTTTCTCTTCTCATTGTATTTTTTCCCTCACAGTACGCACAGGTGTTAGAGATCAATTTTTTTTGTTTTCTGCCATCCAGAAGATTGCTGTGAACTTTGATTCCAGTTATAAAGGAACTTCCCCTTATCCTTAGTATTATTCCCCTAATGGAAGGGTCTGGATCCCAGAGCTCCCCCTATTGACCATATGCTCTACTTCCTCTCTCAACTTTGTGCCAGTTACTAAGACTCGAGTTCTAGAACAGGGCAGAGAACCGGGATCCATCCTCAAGAATGTTCCACTGGTGTGGTGTCATTGTACCGTGGGGACGTGATTATCCAGGCTGCCTCAAAGCCACCCGCTCTTATTAGCCCAATCACTTGTATCAATATGCAGAAATAGCGTGCAGACCGATTCCTTTTGCTGAGATTAAAATACACTTAAGCCAGTAACTCTTTCCAGAAAGGATGGCCAGTTGGGTGTGATTTGCATGTAGTGAACTCAGGTTGGCTCCTGTGTCTTTTCCTCATGTACAGAGTAGTGATAATGTGTGTACCTTACTGATCAGCGCCATTTGTATGATAGGGTGTAGGTCAAGCACCAGCGCTGTGCGTGACACACAGGGAGCCACCAAGAAGTCAAAGTTGTATCTGTCAAGATCATCATTAGTAAGCACTTTGGGTCTTCTTCTCCTTTAAGTTAAGTAGTGAGACACGGTTCTGTTCTCTACCCCATTCCCTTTAATATTTTTTTAATGTTTATTTTTTGAGAGAGAGAGGGACAGACAGACAGAGTGCAAGCTATCAGGGGATGGGCAGAGAGAGAGGGAGACACAGAAGCCAAAGCGGGCTCCAGACTCCGAGCTGTCAGCACAGAGCCCGACGTGGGGCTCGAACCCACGAACCGTGAGATCATGACCTGAGCCGAAGTCGGACGCTCAACCGACGGAGCCACCCAGGCGCCCCTACCCCATTCCCTTTAAACTTAGATATAATAAGTCCCTTCTTATGTATCCAAATTTTAAAATTTCATTTAGATCCTAATTTATTAATGTCATCCGTAACCGGTTGCAGTCGGCCCTTCTGGAGGACACTGCTTCCTCAAGCCTGTCTGAGACCCCTCCACCACCCTGATTTATAACGTGATGTTTAGCACCCTCAGCTCTTCTAAAACCCAAGGGGCAAATTGGTTACCTAGCAACCACATAAATGCAATTGCTAACGGTACAGTTTAGCCCCATTTTGTTATAATGAAATAATGTGTCTTACGAGAATGAAAAGCCACGGTTTGCTATATGAGGTCGGTGCTTTGGAGAAAAACTGCTTCTTTAGGACGGATTAACAAAGGAGGAATTGTGCCAGTCACCCCCTGGTTCTCGGTGACTCACCATTTTCCGGAACAGAAATCCCACCATGTGAGTCCTTGGGCTAGGAGAAGACAGTAGCCATGCTTTGTGTGCCCAGCAGTCTTTGAACAGATGTAAATTTGGATTTATTTGGAGGGGGACGCCATCCACCGCCAGTAATATAGTTTATAGCCCACCACATGTTGATCTGCCTGGCCCCCAAAGGCATCTGACATCGAATCCCTTGGCGAAGAGTATCACAATGTCTCTTTCTTCTCTCAAAATGAAATCCATAGATAAAATTACTGTCTCCACACGTAATTTGGAAACAATTCTCAACATTATGCCCTGGCTTTAATATAAAAGGAGAAATAAAAAGAAAGTCGTTTGCAGTAAAATATTTTTTAAACTGTAAATGTTCAGGTGCAACTACCCGGAAAGATTTTGTAGTCAAATGTTGGCACCTGTTTATAACAAATCAGCTGGAATTTAGGGGAAGTAAGGTGGCTCAGAAACCATTCTGCCTGACACCCTCTGGGGGAGGAAAATGCGAAGGTTCAGACACACATGAGAACAGAACTAATAAGTTCAGAGCTGATTAAAATCACACACACAAAGTATCTTGTTTAGAAAGAGAGTGGAGGGTCTTCACTCGGGGAGTCATAAAGAAGTTTTCCACTTACATGAATGCTGGATGGGACCCTGAGTTCGGTGCAAAACGAGATGCTTCTTTGTTGAAGGGCTGTCTTTCAGCTTTCCAAAATTTCTGCCTCCTCGGTTCTGCTCCTGAAAGCCCACAGATGTCCACTGATGGTAGCCTCGAAAGCTTCCTCTCTTCCCCCTGCAGACCTCCAAACCTCCCCTTGTGGCTTTCACTACTGACCTGTCCTACCTGCCCAACCTTATTTCTCACTTTCCCCAAAACCTTAATCCATTCATTTATTCACCAATGGGTCTTATAACAATGCCATTGTAGCCTTGCCTCAGTTTTCTGAGAGTCACCATTTACATATATATGCATATCTATATATAGTATCGTAAATACATACACTTCAGATATTTCATAGGAGGATGTAGTGAGCATTTCTGTGCCCAAATACTCCAGTACCCCTCCCCGCTTGGCGTATTGTGTGTCTTCTGAGAAATCTCTGTTTAGAAGCAAACATGTAAATCCTTTCTGCAGCGTTTTGGCAGTGTTTTTCCGGTGACGGGAGCCTTCTCTACGTTTGGTTCCGCGTCCTTCTCTTTCACTAACATTTCCTCATGGGCGCTGTTCCTGGGTCTTCCTCATGCTTTTTAATGGCTATGTGGTCGTTCATTTTATGGATGAACCATCATTTTTTAACACGGCGGTTAGGTTGTTGTTTTTATAATACAAAAACGTCTAAAGCAGAAAACAAAGTAGCCCATAACGTCAGGATCCAGAAAAGCGAGTTAACATTTTTCTTTCAGCAGGAGAAGGGGAATAGATGCGGAGAGTACAATTAAAAAGGGGGGGTGGGCAGAGAGTGCCATCCGAGTATGAAAAGTTAAGCTCTCTCTTTTCTGAAGTTCCCGTCTCTCTCTCCTAAAGCAACTGTATCAACCAACCCATGTGTATTCATTCAGAAGAAAGAAAGAAAGGATATGGATATGCTAGCTGTGCAGGCTGAATAATGCCCCTCCTTGACTCTGCACAGATGTACGCATCCCCACCCGACACCCGTGATTATGTTATCTTCGACGGCAGAAGGGACTTTGGAGAAGTGATTAAGTTCAGGATTTTGATTTCGAGAGATTATCCTGTTAGCTCCCCTGTAATCACAAGGGTCCCTCCTTACAAGAGGGATGCAGGCGGTTTGAGAGGAGGGACAGTGTTGCGCAGATGGCTTCCAAGACAGAGAAGGGGCCAAGTGCCAAGGAAAGCAGGTGGCCTCCAGAAGCCGGGAAAAGCAAAGAGCCTCCAGAAGAGAATGCAGCCTTGAGACTTCTAACCTCCCCGAGCTCTTTTACAAGGGAATAAACGTGTGTGGCTTTAAGCCACTGAGTTTGTGGCCATTTGTTTCAACAGCCACAGGAAACTCATGCTCCAGGAAATCCTCATTTTCATTTGCATAAGGACCATACTCTGTATACGAACTTGATTGTTCTTTACTAATAGTACCTTGTTACTTAATTCTTCACAGGCACACGCCTTTCCCCAGATTAGGCTTCCACACACCTTACAGGCAGAAGCTATGCTTGGTGCCCCATCCTCTGGGCTCCCGCCTCAGTAGGAGTAGACACTTTTGCTTAGTTAAAACTACAGAAGGACACAGATGAGGTCAGAGCAGGCAGCCTTGTGTCCCCCTTGGTGTCCCCGTCCCAGGAGCCCTGAGCCCACCTGGGTCTCAGCTGCATCCATGGTGGGCACCCCTCCCTCCACACCAGCATCTTCCCACTTAAGGGCTTTTCCAAAGCCAAGGGAGTTGTGTAGGAGCACGGGACAGCCTGGGATTGGGGAAATTAATGTCCCCAGAGGTAGCCTCTAGCCTGTGGGGACAGGAGTCAGTGTCCAGCTCCCTGTGCATGGAAGGGCAGTTCTGAGATGCACTCTGCCTGCTCCGTCCAACGAGTCGGCCCGTTTCCCGCAGCAGTAACCAGATCAGGAACACACGCATAGAGACTTTTCTCCTTCTGCTCCCTCACTCACACTTCCTGAATCTACCCCCCACAGAAACCACCTGCTCCTAAGCTCTTGTCTCAGACTCAGCTCTGGAGGAGCCCACGTTAATTCAGAACTCGAGCTTGGCCTCTTTTCTAGCTGAGGGTACTTGACCACACCATTCTCCTAGACCTTCACTTTCTCATCTGTAAAATGAGGATAGCAGAATCTGCCTCAACAGATTGTTGTAAAGTGGAAAAGAGATAATGTGTATGAAAGTACCAAGCACATTATTAATAAGCTCCTACTGTTATAAACCTTTTGGTGACACTTAGGTAACAGCGATCGCCTTATAAAAAGCAACGTGATAAAACACATGGCATCCAACCCCTGATAGAAGCTGAATTTTCTAAAACTGCCCTTGACCTTCGAAAGATTTCTTATTCCTTCGACCAGCTTTCTTCAACAGATCATTGTGAGCACCTACTATGTGCCAGGCTGCCCTCTAGGAGCAGAAATATCACAGTGAGCAAAATAGAGCAAAATCATCTCTTCCTGGAGCCCGGGCACATGTAGATGTGTTCAGCAAGTGGTATTTGTGCCCTTGGAGGTACCAAGGCAAAAAGAACATCATTGCTTCCACCTCTATGCTTCCTCTTTCTGTTGATTTAAAATATGGGTTTATTATATTTATATACATATATATAGACATATATATTTTGTATATGTTCATTATATATGTTTCCTATCATATGCCAGGCGCTGTGCTAGGCACCCTCCTTATATAACAATAACTAATTTTGACCCCTGAACTTAAGGAAACATACAGGCTGCATAAAGAAATGAAACCAGGTTAATGAAAAAACTCTGCCCACTTTTTCTAGCTAGCTTACTGCGACTGTAACTCAGAAAAAAATTTCTTCTAATCACCGGTTCTAATACAAATAAAATGTAGTGATTCATTAATCTCCTTAGCCTATAATTGCAAATTGGGTTTTCTCTAGAATGTACCTAAAGGAGGTAGGTGCCCATTAAGCAGTTCAGGGGAGTTTTATTTAAGCTGCAAAAAAAAATTAGTTTACTCATTTTTAATTTAATTCCCAAGAGGCATTTTGGAAGCCTTCCCTTCTCATTTGACCTAAAACCATTTTTTAAAATTATTGTTCTCTTAAATTGAAGCCCTTTCCAGCATTGCGCATAAGAAGTCTTAAAACTCATCTGTTTTCCTTTTTGTAATTGACTTACAAATGCATAATTGACTCACAAATGCATAATTGACTATGCCTGGCATTTTAAAAGGGCAAAGTTTCCATTTGCTTCTTCATCTCTTTGAAGTTCTTTCGTTTTCCTGAAGTCCTCTTCCTACAACATTCCAAGTGATTCCTTGGGTCTTCTCCCCTAGGGACACCATCTAGCTGGTATCTTAATGGAGCGGCCAGTTTCCTGTAGTAATAGCACCAGAAGATTTGGCCGAGGTGGGCACAATTTTCAGACTCCTTATTTGCAACTAAATATGCACCTGGCCTCATTCTTCTGACACACAGATAATTTTTTTTTATGAGTGGTTGGACTACAGCTTATTACCACCATCATTGTTAAAGCTAGCCATCTAAACAACAACGAATTCTGTATTTTCCATCACCTGAGCTGTGAATTCTATTCACACACACACACACACACACACACCCGTATGCTCAAGTGACTTTAGTAGAAGGACAAAGAATGTAGCTATTGTCCTTTGGGAAAGGACTTTCTAAAGACAGTGCTTAGTTAAAATAAGCAAGCCTAGCAGTGGATAGTGGTTGTTCATGCTGCCTTGGGTGGATGTAAGTTCATATCTCTACCCAGTAGAAAGAGGTGTCATGCAATAGGAAACATGGAAAGGGGCTAAGGAGGAAGGACCCAGATGCTAAGCCAAAGTTAGCATCAGAGAGGGGCTTTGCTTAGTCCAGGTGCTTCTACTTGGAGAAAATGGGCAATTGGTACTTCTCAGTGGCATGGTTGAATCAAGCCAGAGGAATGGACGGAGGGGGTGTTATTTGTTTCCCCAGAAGCCAACATGGAAGCAAGACCTCAAATATAAGACAGGAAACCATCAAAATCCTAGAGGAGATACCAGGCAATGTGAAAGCAAGGATTTGAATGGAATTTGGTTTCTTTGAGAGGTGAAGAAAATTCCAGTAGGAAAGGGAAGAAATACGACAGGGAAGGAAGGGAACCAATAATGGGTGATTATCTAGCCAGTTACTTTCTTGGGAAGAAACACTTAAGAAACACTATAAATATATATTTAAAAAAAGGCCTCAGACAAAGACATGGGATATGCATGCAGGCAGGAAATGATAAGACCTGTACTATGGATAGGCCACCAGCAGAACATGCTCAAGGGACCTGCCGAATTCAGCCCAGATGTGGCACGTGGGTGATGTGACCCAGATCTCCACAAACCCTGACTTGAAATTTCAACATTGATCACGAGCCATCGACTAATCTACCAATTGCTTGGGCTTCATAATGACGCGATTACCAACCTACTTCTCCCTGGCCCATTTCCTTTGTGAAAATGATGTCTCTTGCACAGTGAGGCTAAGCTCCCTTCTTGATTATATAGAACATGACCAAGGAGTCATTCATCTTTTCCCCAGAAGTAGGTTCCTGAGTGGTGCAATCTGTGTCGTGCTTTTTCTCTACAAGACAGAAGGGATTTGATTCCTGGAATTTCATTAAGTCCAAGTTCTTTAACTGGCTTCTTCTAAATTCTGACTTGGGCCTTGTTGCTTATGCATGGTAACACAGAATTTCAGAATTACAAGCTGAGAAATGTTTCTGGAAGATATTTAAAGCCTTCTTAAGCAGGTTAGTGGGTCTTATTTTCTGTCTGAACCAACTGTTATCAAAATATATTTGACATTGGGCATGTAAGTGAGTTGATGAAGGGGTCCCTGGGAGTTCCAAGCACAAATCCTGTTAACAGGTAATAAGATTATGAACACAGCCCATGTAGGACACGTGGTTTTATCAGCTGAAGTGGAACACAGAGGTGCTAAGTCATTAATGGGATTCAGCATCTGTGTCTCTCATGGGTTTCTAAGTAGACAAAGTTCACTGCTACCCAAATTGCCAACAGAACCAAAGCTACATCCATGTGTGGAATATGTATTTATTTATTCTACTTCGGAAAAAAACATGCTTTGTAACCCTTTTCCCTTTTTTTTTCTGTAATTTCCCTCTACTTTCTGAAAATGTAAGAAAATGAACCACACGTGAAAAGCCATAGCGCATTTTGGAGTGTTTGACCACAGTCTGTGGACGTAGACAATGCTAGACTCTAATTTCACTGTTTAGCAGGATGAAGGTTACTGGCTAATGGCCTTTGAGAAAGAAGGAAAAAAATAGTATGTTGAATGCAATACCCCCATATTTTGTATTAGGATCTTTTGTAAGCTCTAGCTATCCAATGCAATCATAGGATATTCTCTCTTTTTCTTTTATGTCTTTGTGGGTGGCTTGAAATATGCTCCATCCATATATATTACTCTGAGAAATTCTTTTTTGTTCTCCGTTGAATTTTTTTTGGAAACATTACAAAGAATGTTCGATTTAGTCACATTCACGCTCCCGAGTCATTGGCAATTCAGTGCCAACATTTTGACTGTTTTCCCGTGGAATTCACTCATAGTGTTGAGTACCCACGAAGAGCTGCCCAATTCATCATGCAAATCCATGATGATGATAACTTACAGGTATTGAAACATCAGGACTAGAGCAACTACTTAGGAACCAATCAGTCTTTTTAGCTCTTGATGCTTCTGGTCTTTGCCCAGCTACACAGTAGTGACGTTCAAAGGTCAACTTACACCTGTGCATCCTTTTTGTCTCCCCATACAACTGGTCACTTGGTTCATGCTAATCCCCTCTGTAACAGTGACAGCTTGCTCTCTTGCTCTCCTTTAGCATCTCTGGACACACCAGGATCTTTCTACAGCTCAGTGGTGACAAGCTCACTCCTGTTTCAGGGGCTCTTCTCCTGGTGTTCCTTTAAGCCTAAAGCAGGCACGTCGAAACCCCCTGATCTCTGCAAAGCTGAGCCCTTTTTCAGGTCTCAGCTCAAATGTAACTTCCTCGGAGAGGACCCTTCTGGTTACCCCACTAGGTTAGCATCTCACTCGGTGGCACTCTGTCAAACCCCCCACATGTGTTTTCTCCATAGCATTCACCACCCTCTGACAACATCTAGGTTGTATCACTGTTGCCTGGTCTATTGCTGGTTTCCCCACTGCTGCACCGAGAGCCTGTGACAGCAGAGGACTTGTCTCTCTTGTTCTCAGCACAATTGTTAGTACCTCATGGCATAGCATGCAGTGATTGCTCAAAAAATACTTGAAAGGATGAATACACTTTTCAGTCAAATACTGAGACATTTGCAATCCCTTTGGCACTTGACACATGCTACTTTTTTCTTCTTCAATTTTTATGCCTTTTATTTCTTTCACTTGCCTTATTCTTTTTCTTGGCTTTTTAAGTTTTTGCTTTGATTCCAGTGAACATGCAGTGTTATATTAGTTTCAGGTGCCCAATATAGTGATTGAACACTTCCATACATCACCTGCTATTCCTCATGGCAAGTAATCTTCTTAATCCCCATCACCTACTTCCTCCATCGCTGCACCCCTCTCCCTTCTGGTAACCATCAGTTTGTTCTCTGTAGGTAATGGTCTATTTCTTGATTTTTCTCTCTTTTTCTCTCTCTTTACCCTCTGCTCATGTGTTTTGTTTCTTAAATTCCACATAGGAGTGAAATCATACAATATTTGTCTTTCTCGGACTTATTTCAGCGTTATACTCTCTAGATCCATCCACGTCGTTACAGATGGCAAGATTTCATTCTTATGGGTGAATAATATTCTATTCTATATATATATATATACACCACATCTTCTTTATCCATTCATCAGTAGATGGACACTTGGGCTGTTTCTACATCTTGGCTCTTGTAAATAATGCTAGTATAAACATAGGGGTGGATGTAAGCCATTGAGTTCATGGTTTTGTATTCTTTGGGTAAATACCAATAGTGCAATGGCCAGATCACAGAGTAGATCTATTTTGAACTTTTCAAGGAAGTTCTGTACGGTTTTCCACAGTGGCTGCCCCGGTTTGCATTCCCACCAACAGTGTAAGAGAGTTCCCCTTTCTCCACTTCCTCACCAACACCTGCTGCTGCTTGTATTGTTGATTTTAGCCACCTGTCAGAATTGACAGGCGTGTGGTTTTGATTTGCATTTGTCTGATGGTAATTGACGATGCCCATCTTTTCATGTGTCTGTTGGCCGTTTGTATGTCTTCTTTGGTGAAATGTCTGTTCATGTCTCCTGCCCGTTTTTAATGGGATTATTTGGTTTTTGGGTGTTGAATTTTATAAGGTCTTTGTGTATTTTGGATACTAATCCTTTCTCAGATATGTCATTTGCAAATATCTTCTCCCATTCCGTAGGCTGCCTTTTAGTTTTGCTCATTGTTTCCTTCGCTGTTCAGAAGCTTTTTATTTTGATGAAGTCCCAATAGTTTATTTTTGCTTCCCTTGCCTTAAGAGACATATGTAGAAAATGTTGCTGTGGCCAATGTCAAAAAGGCTACTGCCTATGTTTACTTCTAGAATTTTTATGACTTCACGCCTCAAATTTATGTCTGTAATCCATTTTTGAATTCATTTTTGAGTATGGTATAAGAGGGTGGTCCCATTTCCTTCTTTTATATGTTGCTGAACAGTTTTCCCAACACTAATTCTTTTTTTTTTTTTTTAATTTTTTTTTTAACATTTTATTTATTTTTGAGACAGGGAGAGACAGAGCATTAACAGGGGAGGGGCAGAGAGAGAGGGAGACACAGAATCCGAAACAGGTTCCAGGCTCTGAGCTGTCAGCACAGAGCCCAATGCGGGGCTCAAACTCACGGACCGCGAGATCATGACCTGAGCCGAAGTCGGCCGCTTAACCGACTGAGCCACCCAGGCGCCCCCCAACACTAATTCTTAAGAGATTATCTTCTTCACATTGGATATTCTTTCCTGCTTTGTCAAAGATTAATTGACCATTTAGTTGTGGGTTCATTTCTGGGTTTTCTATCCTATTCTATGTGTCTATTTCTGTGACAGTACCATAGTGTTTTGACGACTACAGCTTTGTAATATAACTTAAATTCTGGAATCGTGATGCCTCCAGCTTTGCTTTTCTTTTACAAGATTGCTTTAGCTATTTGGGGTCTTTTATGGTTCCTTAAAATTTTAGAATCATTTGTTCCGGTTGTGTGGAACAACGCTGTTGGCATTTTGATAGGGATTATATTAAATGTATAGATTGCTTGGGGTAGTATAGACATTTTAACGTTATCTGTTCTGCCCATCTGTGAACGTGGAATATCTTTCCATGTTTTTGTGTCATCTTCAGTTTCCTTCATCAGTGTTTTGTAGTTCGGAGTACTGGTCTTTCACCTCTTTGGTTAAGTTTATTCCTAGGTATCTTATTATTTTTGGTGCCGTTGTAAATGGGACTGATTCCTTAATTTCTCTTTCTGATGCTTCATTATTAGTGCAAAGAAATGCAACAGATTTCTGTACATTGATTTTGTATGCTGGAACCTTACTGAATTTGTTTATCAGTTCTAGCAGGTTTTTGGTAGTCTTGTGGGTTTTCTATATATAGCATCATATTATCTGCAAATGGTGAAAGTTTTACTTCTTCCTTACTGATTTGGATACCTTTTATTTCTTTTTGTTGTCTGATATCTGTGGTTTCGACTTCCAGGACTATGTTGAATAAAAGCGCCCCTGACCTTAGGGGGAAGCTCTCAGTTTTTCCCCAGTGAGTATGATGTTTGCTATGTTTTTTTTCATATCTGGCCTTTATTATGTTGAGATATGTTCCCTCTATCCCTACTTTGTTGAGTGTTTTTGTCATGAATGAATGTTGTACTTTGTCAAATGCTTTTCCTGCCTCTACCGAATGATCATATGATTCTTATCCTTTCTCTTGTTGATGTGATGGATGAAGCTGATAGATTTGCAAATACTGAACCACGCTTGCAACCCAGGAACAAATCTCACTTGATGGTGGTGAGATGGTGGTGAGTGATTTTTTTTAATATATTGTTGAACTCAGTTTGCTAGTGGTTTGTTGAGGATTTTTGCATCTATGTTCATCAGAGATATTGGCCTGTAATTCTCTTGTTTAGTGGTGTATTTATCTGGTTTTGGTATATTTATCAGGATAATGCTGGCCTCACAGAATGAATTTGGAAGTTTTCCTTCCTTTTCTTCTTTGGAATAGCTTGAAAAAGTAGGTATTAAGTCGTTAAATGTTTGATGGAATTCACCTGTTAAGCCATCTGGCCCTGGACTTTTGTATGTTGGGGAGATTTTTTTTTTTATTACTGATTCAATTCCTTTGCTGGTTATTGGTCTATTCAAATTTTATATTTCTATTTCAGTTTTGGTAGTTTATATGTTTCTAGGAATTTATCTATTTTTTTCTAGGTTGTCCAGTTTGTTGGTATATGGTTTCTCATATTCTCTTATAGTTGTTTGTATTTCTAGGGTGTTGGTTGTTATTTCCGTCTCTAATTTGTGATTTTATTTATTTGAGTCCTTTTTTTTTTTTTATCTTGATAAGTCTGGCTAGGGGCTTATCAATTTTGTTGACTTTTTCAAAGAAACAGCTCCTAGTTTTATTAATCTCTTCTATTGTGGAGTGTTTTGCTTTTTGTTTGTTTCTGAATCAATTATTTATGCTTTAATCTTTATTATTTCCTTCCTTCTGCTGGTTTTAGATTTTGTTGTTGTTTTCTAGCTCCTTTAAGTGTAAGGTTAGGTTGTTTGTTTCAGATTTTTCTTGCTTCTTGAGGTAGACCTGTATTGCTATAAACTTCCCTCTTAGGATTGCTTTTGCTGAATCCCAAAGATTTCAGACCACTGTATTGTCATTTTCATTTGTTTCCATGTACTTTTTTATTTCTTCTTTTATTTCCTGGTTGATCCATTCATTGTTTAGTAGCATGTTAACTCCCATGTATTTGTGGTCTTTCCATATTTTTTCTTGTGGTTGACTTCTAATTTTGTAGCATTATGGTCGGAAAAGATGCATGGTACGACTTCATTCTTGAATTTGTTGAGGGGGCTTGTTTTGTGGGCTAATTGTGATCTATTCTGGAGAATGTTCCATGAGCACTTGAAAATAATGTGTGTTCTGCTGTTTTAGGATGGAAGGTTCTGAATATATCCGTTAAATCCATCTGTTCCAGTGTGTCATTCAAAGCCATGGTTTCCTTGTTGATTTTTTGTTTAGATGATCTGTCCATTGATGTAAGTGGGGGTGTTAAAGTCCCCTAATATTATTGTATTATTATCAACTAGTTCTTTTGTGTTTGTTATTAACTGTTTCATGTATCTGGGTGTCCCTATGTCAGATGCAACAATATTTACAATTTTTTATCTTCTTGTTGGCTTGTCCTCTTTATTATCATATAGTGTCCTTCTTTTTCTCTTGTTACAGTCTTTGTTTTAAAGCATATTTTGTCTGATATAAGTATTGCTACTGCAGCTTTCTTTTGACATTCATTTGCATGATAGATGTTTCTACTTCCCCTCACTTTCAATCTGCAGGTGTCTTTAGGTCTAAAACGAGACTCTTATAGGCAGCATATAGATGGGTCTTTTTATTGGACTGTTTAGTCCATTTCCATTCAAAGTAATTATTGATAATATGTTTTTATTGTCATTTTGTGGTTGTTTCTGAATATTTTCTCTGATTCTTGTCTTTAGTGATATATTTGGATTTCTTTGTCTTCTTTCCATGTTTATTAGTAGTTTTTGATGTATGGTTACTACTAGCTTTGCATATAATGTCTTCTGCAAATAGTCTATATTAAGTTACTGGTCATTTAAGTTTGAACCCATTCTTTTCTTCTCCCCACGTTTTCGGCATATGTTATTATATTTTATATCCCTGTATTTTGTGAGTCCTTTGGCTGATTTTTACAGAAATATTTATAGTTGCTGATTTTGTTTCCTACCTTTACGCAGTCACTTTTATTCTCTCCTTTCCCCTCAAAGAGAGTCCCCTTTAATATTTCTTGCAAGTCTGGTTCTTTGGTCATGAGATCCTTGAGTTTTCGTTTGTCTGAGAAACTTCATCTCTCCTCCTATTCTGAATGGTAGCCTTGCTGGATAGACTATTCTTGGCTGCAGATTTTTCCCATTCAGCACTTTAAATATATCATGCCACTCCCTTCTGGTTTGGAAAGTTTCTGATGAAAAATACCCTGCTAGACTGATGGGTTCTCACTGATCAGTTACTGTCTTCTTTTATCTTGCTGTTTTTACTAATTTTTCTTTATAACTATATGTTGCCACTTTAATTACAATATGTCGTGGTGTTAATCTACTTGATGGGAGTTCTCTGTGCCTCCTGGATCTCGATGTCTGTTTCTTTCCCCAGATTAGGGAAGTTTGAAGCTATTCTTTCTTTAAATAAATGTTCTGCCCCCTTGTCTGTCTCTTCTTCTGGGACTCCTATAATATGAATGCCAATTGATGGAGTCCCTGAATTCCCTAAGTCTATTCTCATTTTATATATTTTTTCTCTCTTTTGTTCGGCTTGATTATTTTCCATTACTCTGTTTTCTAGTTTATTAATTCATTCCTCTGCTTCCCCCATCCTGCTGTTCATTCCATCCAGTGTGTTTCTCATTTTGTTTTTTGAACCCTTTTATCTCTGCTGTGTTATTCCTTATCTTTGTATTAAGGGTATCACTCATTCCTTTTACTCTTTTGTCAAGTCCGGTGAGTATCCTTATGATCATTACTTTAAACTCTCTCTCAGGCATGTTACTTAGATCTGTTCTGCTTAGATCTGGCTGTGGCTTTGTCCTTTTCTTTCATGTGGGAGAAATTCCTCTGTCTTCTCATTTTATCTAAGTCTCTGTACCTGTTTCTGCATGTAAGAAATGTCACCTATGTCTCCTGCTCTAGAGGTAAATGACCTTATGAAGAAGAGGTCCTCTAGTGCCCTGCCATGTGGTGTCCCCTTATTCCATAGGACCTGGCACGGCTGGGAGGGTCTGCAATGTGTGCTGCATATCCTCTGATGTTTTGTCCTGGCCACTTTGTCCTTCAGGCCAGTCATCTGCAGAGGCTGTCTTTGCCTGTTGTGGGCATTGTTTGTTCCCTGGCCTGAATGTGGTGAGTTGTAATGAGGTGTGCTCTGACCTGTTTGTGAAATGAGACCTGTTGCCACCACCGTGGGAACTGAGGCTCTGCAAAGCTCCCACATAGGGAGATGTGGTGTGAGCAGGGGTTTGGGCCAGTCTTCTGGAGGAGGGGGCCCACGGCACCGGGACTGAGGCAAGCACTGGGAAGGGCAGTCCCACTGCAGAACCGAGGGGTGGGACCGAGTGTAAGTAAGTTGGGTAGAAAGTGTCTGTGCTCCTCTGGTTCCCACTGGTGGCTGTATTTATGCTGAGGGGTGAGAGAGGGAAATGGCACTAGTTTCTTTGTTCCCAGAGGGGTCTCTCAGCGAATACTACCTCTCTGGGATACACTCCAAGATGAGCAAACAGCCTCCCCACTGTGTGCCCACGGGTTGTTTGCCTGCCTCCTCTCTACAGCAGCCCCAGTGCCCTCCAGGCTCAATTGTAGCCTGACCTTCACAATTCCAGGTTTTACGCCCTGCTGGGTGCTAGAAGCCACAGAATTGAGCCCCTCTTGCTTTCCAAGCCGATTTCTATGGGGATTCATTCTCCCTCTGTGCTAGTCTGTCTCTTGCCCTTCTCTGCAACTGTACCTCCCTCCCCACCACAGCAGCCACAATCTATTCTCTCCCAAACTGTGTTTCTACCCTTCCTATCTCCTTCAGTGTAGCCCCTTCTCTATCTCTGGTTGTCCATTTTGTTCGGCCAGTCTTCAGGCCAATATCTGGGGTATTGAGGATGACTTTATAGTTCTCTGCTTGGAAGGAGATCTCATGGGAGGAGGTGAGCCTAGGGTCCTACTACCCCACCACCATCTTCCAACCTCTTCAACACAGTCTACTTTTAAATGTGATGTCCCGTGGGGCACCCGGATGGCTCAGTCCGCTGAGCATCCGACTTCGGCTCAGGTCACCATCTCACGGTTCGTGGGTGTGAGCTGCCAGCTCAGAGCCTGGAGTCTGCTTTGGGTTCTGTGTCTCCCTCTCTCTCTGCCCCTCTCCCACTCTTTGTCTCTCTCTCTTACCCCCCCATCTCTCTCAAAAATAAACATGAAAATTTTTTTAAAAAATGTTATGTCTCAAATAGCCTATGATACCACAAAGACATTTTTTTTACCCCTTTCTATCCTTGATACCTACTACAGTGTTTCATACAATAGCAGGTCCTCAAATATACAAATTGATGGGTAGTTTGATAATGCTAGAGGATCCTGTACGAGGGAAGGAAACTAAGATGCATAGAGCATCCGTGTGTGCATGCTGGCATCTGCCTTCTCGCTTAATCCCCACAACCAGCCCACAGATGAGGGAGTGGCATCCCCACATTGTCGATGAGAAGCCTGAACCTGTGACTGAACTGCGTGTAAGGAGCCACCCGGGGGTCCAAATCCACATTCTCTGTAGGGCTCCTTCACGTTGCTCATAGTGGGGTAAGAACAGGGTTTCTGTGAGGGTTTCTGAAAGAGGCCGAGGAAGCCAAGTACAGCCACAAGTTCATGACCATGTCTCTGGAATGTCCTCCCAACAGCGAGCCCTTAAGAAAGAGCTCAATGAGCTCATGCATGCCGAATGCTGGGTCTCCTTTTCCCATTGTAAGCGTGCTTGCAACCATAAAGGTTTTTGAAAGTAAAATATACATCACCACCTAGTCACATTCATAGAACCACTTTGGAATGGGAGACACAGGTCACCCATTTGTATCTGTGGTTCCGCACGGGAGGAGCCCCCTGGGAGTGAGGACAGGGGTCACATTAGCTCATCACAGGCAGACATCATGACTGGAATATACAGATGGCTCAAAATGTTTGTCATCTATGGTTGTCATCCACTGGCAGGCATGAGTCCCCTTGAGATCTGATAAAATCTGAACAATCCTTTCGGTGCCTTTAAGCCATCCACCCACAATTTCAGGACATCAGTGAACCCAGGGAGAGAACTGCAACTTTAGAAACTTCCAAGAACTGTAAACAGTGGAAATTTTTAATAAAAAATTCTATAGTTTATATGACCTCTTTTTAAAAGAAATGTTAACTGTGTTATATAAGCAATAGACATGTTTGGAAGAAAAAGGAAAGGAAACAAAAAAAAAAAATCACCTATAAGCCTGCCCTCATACATAGCTACTGGTTTTCTGTGTCCGATATGTTGACATCTTATTTCACCGTGCACATAGAATTCTACATTTGGCTTTTGTTACTTAACACATTGTCACATCAAGCAATTGTAATGGCATTTCACAATCAGTATTTAATTGCAAGTGGTTTAGGATGACATTATTGTAATAGTCAAACCCAGAAGCACAGCAGTGCGGGGAACATTGGTCTCTGTTTTGTCTAAAATTATTTTCAAATCTACTCAGTTTTGTGATGTGCATTCTCTTCCATCTCTTGGTCCCCCGTAAAATGGCTTCAGATCTCACAATCAGAGATGTTTTAAAATGGCACATAAGAGTATTCAGTTTTAATGTGATCGCTGCCTCAGGCCGTAATAAAAACAGGAATTCCCCCCCAATTATTATCATCACTCTCTCCACTCTACATCCTGATAAGACTGAGCAACTTTCATTCCCCACCAGGCAGCTAATCATCCCTTTGCCAAACTCCCTTTGTAAAAGCGGAATGGAATCAATTTCATCGTGCAATGCGGTAATGGTCCCCAGCTAGAGGTGGGGGTGATCTCGTCTTGGGGAGAGTCATGGCAAGAGAATTAACCCCTGAAGCTTAAAGGGAAGTGCCCTCCTCTTCACACGGTCCCCCAGCAGGGGCACCTCCCTGCTCATCCTCAAAGCAGCTGGCCCTCCCCTTACCCACCTCATCCCGCTCCCCTCTCTTTCAGTCCTTTGAAAACTTCCTAGAAGTTGGCAGTTCACTTCCCTAACAAATACCCACTGGCTAACCTGCTGTGGTTTTATGAAAGTACTTTCCAGAGAGTTACCAAAAATGTCCTAATCACTAAATCTAATAGCTGCTTCTCATATTTGTTCCGACCTCTCCGGAAGAGCGGTCGTATCTTCCCGAACATCTTTCTTGTTTTACTTCCCTCACCTGGCTCACCTGTGGCTACCCCTCAGTTTACCTCATTAGGTCATAAATGGCCATCTTTGTGTAAGTATCCCCCATTACTCAGTAATTCTCCCTAGGTGGCCATCCCCTGCCTGCGGCTTAAGCTATACCATCCATACTGATGCCTCTCAAAGGAATGCCTTCAAGCTCTGACCTCTCTGGATTTGAATTTTCAGCTTCCTATTAGCATCTCCACACAGATGTCCTTGGGGCGCTCTTACTAGCTTTGAAAAGACAGGCGGAGAAGAGAGGTGGATAAACGCACGGACGCGGAAGCCAGACTGCCTGGGTTTGAATCCTGGCTTTGCCACTGACTAGCGGTGTATCCTTGGGCCACCTAATTAACCTCTCTGTGCCTCAGTTTCCTGATCAGTAAGACGAGCATGCAAATAATACTTGCCTTCTAGGGTTGTGGTGGTTCTTACAGGATTCTTCTAATTAGTTATGCTAAATAGCGTGTGCAGCCCTTTCGAACAGTGCTCGGCGGCACATGTTAAATACCCTTGAAGTGTTAGTCGTAATAAAATCTAGCAATTTCTTAAATCAATAATATTATCAGCTAACCTTTCCTGAGTGTTACCGAAGTGCCGAACGTGGATTATTTCATTCATCCTTAAGACGATCCTGTGAAGCACCTGCTTTTATTATTCTCACTTTACAGGTGAGAAACAAACCTGGAGAGGTTAGTTAATCAGCTCAAGGACACACAGCTTTCTCAAGGCCGCATAGTAAGTGGTGGGGCCGTGAGTTGAACCGGGGCAGTCTGTCTTCAGACCCACCCTTCTGGCTGTTCCCTAGGCCGCCGCCCTGCGCAATTGACAAGGTTGAAATCCACACGTTTTCTTCTTGCCACTGCCGTCTTCTCCTGTTTTCTCTCCCCTCCCGGAGACCACCCTTATGTCCCCTCCCTCTTTACCTACCATTCAGCCAGCACATGCCGCGCCCAGGACCTGTGTTTCATCTTTCCCACTCTGTTCTCACTGCCCCTGACCTGTTGAACCCTCTTCTCTAGCTTAACCTGCTGTAACCCCCACCCCGTGCTGGCTACCCTGCCCGTGCCGCTACTTAATGGCCCTTCTTCCTCCCCGACAGCACAGTCCCTATTTGGAAAAAAAAAAAAAAAAAAAAGCCTTTGGCTTTGTAACATTAAAGCAGAGGGGTTACAGGAAACACTCAAACAAGCAAGAAGGATATGTATGTTTTAAATATTTTTTCCAGGGGCGCCTGGGTGGCTCAGTCGGTTAAACGTCTAACTTCAGCTGAGGTCATGATCTCACGGTTCGTGGATTCGAGTCCCACATTGGGCTCTGTGCTGACGGCTCAGAGCCTGGAGCCTGCTTTGGATTCTGTGTCTTCTTCTCTCTCTGCCCCTCCCTGACTTTCACTCCCTCTCCCTCCCTCTCCCTCTCTCTGTCTCTCAAAAATAAACATTTAAATATTTTGCAGCAGCTAGGGAAATTTCAAGGCAGCAGCCCCTGATTCAGACCTATCACCAGAGACTTTTTTCTAATGAATCAGATGGGCTATAGAGCTCCAATTCTGGACTCAGAAGATGTATCCCATTTTTCCTGGCTTTAAGCAATCAGGATTCTCTGTTCTCTTTAAATAAATTCTTCTCTGCTCTAATGGGTGGCCTGTGATGTCACTGAAAAAAAAATATGTGTTTCACAGCAAAATGACCCCAGTCACCCAGAAAGAGAGAGAGAGATAATAACTGCTTCTCCCCCCACCCCCACCCTAGCATTCCTCTTAACCCCTCAACTTTGAAAACTCCTACATATCCTTCAAAGCCCCGGGATAATGTACCTTTTCTGTGAAGACACTTCTTTCTTTTCAATCATGAAGCAGAGCATAGTGGTTAGGAAATGGCTCTGCAGTGACAGCCAAGGTTCAAATTTTTATTATTACTGGTTTTACTATTTATGGGTTGTGTGGCCTTCAATGAGTTAGCACACATTTCTGGGCTGTCCTTTCCACATCTGGAAAATGGGAGGTTGTACCAGCTCTCGCTTCATATGACTGTTAGGAAGATTTTTTTTTTTTAATTATGAAAGGCATTCAGCCTGGCACATGGTAAGTATCCAGTAAGTGTTAACCTGATGAAATTTATAGCCTAAAATAAATACAGACGTCCTGGAAAACTATAATGCCCATGACAAGCATTGGATTTTTTTTTTCCAAACTAAAAGAGTAGTTTCCATTATTTTGAAAGGAAAAAGCAAGTGTCAGACTTTCTGACACTCTTATGGGTCAGTAGATTGTTCCTGCAGCTTGGGGCCAAGGGGACAATATGAGGAGAGTGTGGGGCAGACTTCCAACTGCAAGGTATGGCTTGATCCAATGTCACCGGCATTTGACTGGATCTCTACAAACCAAGATTTGGTCCAAGAACTCCTTTGAAGAGGAAGTAATGTTAGAACTTGGCCTATGATCTCTGCCTCCTGGGAATTAGTTTTTTAAAAGGGGAAAGAAAGAGAAAAGCATGATGATAACAGCTAGGCTATTGTCATTGCTCTTTTAAGTGACTCACCAGGTGACAGTAGGAAAGACAGGGATGACAGGAAGAGACTTTACAGTTCAAATTAGAGTGATGGAGTGTTTCCTTTTTCCTTCTCTCCTCTCTGTAAAGGTTATTTTCCTTCTTTGGGGAGCTGGAGTCCCATTTGGTAAATGAGGTGTCATATGGAGAATTTTCAACAGATGCTCCTGTTCTGATAGGGAATGGCAAAAGCTCCCTAAGTTCACGAGACACCTGCAGATGCCACCTAACTGCCTTCATGACACTTCAGTGTTTTCTGGAACAGTGAAGCAGCATGCTGCACCCTGGTGCGATGAGTGGGACGGGGGCCAAAGGAAGTAACTGCCAGTTTCCCTAAAAGCTGTCCTTTGGCAACGCTGGCCCTTCCCTTCCATAAAACCTGTGGTCAGCTCCCACCCATCCCACTCCGCCTTCTGTGGCCAGACTTTTGCCTCCACACAGAGGTTTACTGAGACAACACTCAGCTCCTAATTGATGCCATCTATGTAAGACTTCTACTTACCTAGCTCAGACACATCTAAGCGATGCCAGATTATATGTTTCATGTTAATTGCTTTAAACCTAGAAAAGTGTCCTTCATTCATTCATTCATTCACCTGTAGGCAGATAGCATAAGCATCCGTTGAGTCTGCCATGTGCCTGAGAGTGTCCTAAGGATTGGATACCAGTTAGATGTCTGAGATTCGGTCCCTGACTTCCAAGGACTTGGAGGATAGTGGGAAATCCAAGCACATGGATAATGGCAGCTCAAAGGGTACATCCTGTTGTAACAAAGAAGATGTCTTTACCATATTCCATGTTCTAAACTCTCAGTCTTATGTGGATTCTCATTTAACCTCCTCCACAACTCATTGAGGTAAATTCTGTTTTTACCTCTTTTCGGATCAGGAAAATGAGCAGGAAAAAAGTTATTTCATGTGCTTTAGCTCATTGTTCATAGGGGAAGGGCTGGGATTCAAATCCAGTTGTGCCTTCCCTCTGCTGTACACGCCTACATAGTCCAGATATGCTAAGTGGTGTAGTTGCACAAACCAAGAGGCAATCGATCCTACCTTGTAGGCAGGATACAGAAGATCATGAGGAGGCTTTCACAGAGGTAGTATTTGTTGAGTCCAAAAGGATGAAGTAGGAGTTTCTTGGGAGAAAAGGTATTCCATGCTAGAGAACAACTATCTGCTTGCAAATGTATATTTCAAATGGCAGAGCACACTGCAGGATTTCAACTGGAAAGGAATCTTGGGGTCAAATTATGATGCATAACTGGTGGCATGCCGAGGGTTCATTCACCACTGTGTTCTCTAATGCCTACCCATACTGATGGGAATAAATGATGGGTGGATGGATGGACGGATTGGTGGATGGATGGATGGATGGATGGATAGATGGAGGGATAGATGGATGGATGAATGGATGAATAGATGGATGGATGAATGGAGGGATGGATGAATGGATGGTTGGTTGGGTGAAGTATTCTGACCTTCTGCATTATGGTACACATAAAAGTTAATTCAGTTAATCATTTAGTGCATATAAATATTGTCAATTAGCTAGCTATGGGTTCAATTGTGCTGCTAGAGATCTACAGTATATAGTAAGTTAAAGTGAGACAAATGTATCTCTCTCCTCTCTCCTGGAACAGCCTAGTGACAGAGAAGTTTAGGTCAAATACGGTAGCTCCATGGGGTTGGAACCTACCTTGCTTCAGTATTGTTGCTCAGCTAAAGCTGGGTACTGCCCTCATCTGCATGGTCCGTGATGGCTGAATACCACATTCACATTCCAGAAATCAGGAGAAGGAGGGAGTCAAGGGCAGGGCTTTTAAAGGAATAGCACAGACATTGTACATGATAATTGTATTTACCTTTTATTGGCCAAAGTTTAATCATATGAACACAGCTAGCTGCAAGGGAATCTGGAAAATGAAATATTTTCATTTTATGTACAGCCACCTATCAGTCTGAAAATTGTATTATTATGGAAGAAAGGGAGGGAGAACGTATGTAGAGCAAACCAGTTATTTCTGCCACTACTTGTATATATGATCCCCAGTAATGATGGTGGCTTATATAGTACCAAGTATGCACCACTCCCTGATTGGATAGAAGAGATATCAGGAGCAGGACTCCAAATTCTATACTGATAGGAATTGAACCAGGTCTTACAGAGACAACATACTCTACCAATCACAGGTATTACATACTCTACCAATAATAATACCTAACATTTACTGACCCGGTAACATCTGTCAGCCACTGTGCTTATCACTGCACATTGACTAGGCCAAAGTGCTATTAGATTCCTATTATACCAATGAAGATACTGAGGCCTTAAAAGGTTAAGTGTCTTGTCTGAGGTCATACAGTTAGGAAGCAGTGGAGACAGGATGCATTTCTCGGCTGGAACAGCCATACACTATGGTTTAAGGATATATTTGGGCCATGCGTTGGTACTGATAATCATCTCCTGGCATCACCCACCATTACTTTTACACTGGACCATGCATCACACAGGATTATGGCTGTACCATTTTTCTATACAGAGTGGAAGTTACTCAACCCCACTCCTGATAAGCTGTCCCAAACCTGTAGTACTGTATGAGGTGATTTCAGTGATAACTTACCCCAAGGCATTCCCAGAGGTATCCTGATATGGTGGTCATATACTAAGAAATATATATTTAAAAGGCATTTTTCTCTGGTTATTTCTTCCCAGCAGGTGAGAAGTCATCTAAAATTATTGGACATTTTACCACCAATCCAAATAAAGTGTATTGCACACTCAGCTCTACATAATAACAGGAATTTCTTTTCTCTGAATAGTCCAATCTTTTGTAAAAGGTCTTTTTAGTTCTGAATGCTATATACCTACATTCCAGCTTGAGAGAATTGATGCCTCAGATTTCATCTTGGGAGGTAGGTTAACTAGACATCCATTTCAAAAAATTATATTTAAATAGAGGACAGGGAATTTCCTACTACAGATGGACAGAATAAAAAATATATACTAGCAAAGAAACTGTTATGGTCAGGGCATGGAGCTGGGTGCTGTAAATGTTACAAATTAAAATGAAGCTTGACCCCAGCCTCAAGGAACTAAATTGAGCTGTCACATCCCTACCAAAGAATTGTACAGGTGATTAGAAACACCACTGGGACAGCCACCAGGTGAGCGCATCAATTAAAGTCAGTGTGTAATTTGGAGCAGGATGCCTGGCTGGACACAGATTTGGAAAATCAGAAGTAGTTGGAGTCTCAAGCAGCTTTTAGGCACAGAGATTAACGCTGGTTAATTAAGAAACAATTCAGCACCAAGGATAGCTCCCTGCAAAGCTATTGTTCCAAGAACTCTGGGGATGCAGCCTCCAGGGATGTTGTCAGTAGACTCTATTCTCCACCAGGTTCATCGTTCAAGGGTTCTCACCTGATAATGTGTGCACACGACTCAGCACATGTTAGGTGCAGATTGAATGGCACACGTTAGCATTATCATCACTGTTTCAGGGTCTGCCGTGCCTTCAGCCTTGGCCAGAGGCTCCACCAAGAGCGTCATTCTGTTGTCATCAGCAAATTTGTCATATAACGTTCACTTTCTTTCATGGTGCAAACATGGATAAAGGATAGGAGACAACAAAAATTCATAGAATGCTACAAGGGTTATGAAATAGTCAAAGGAAAAGTAAGTAATGTCACTCTGTCAGTTCCTCAAATGAAGATAACAACAGGAAGCACTATAACCATTGAAAAATGTAGAAAGGAAAGTGGGAAGGCAAAAAAAAAAAGATATGAATTTTTTATTGGAGTTGAACATTTTACACACCATCCACTTCCGAAGGGACGGACAGAGGGAAAGCAAATTCTTTGTTAAGAAAATTGAGATCGCTAGGAAATGGGTCCCACTGATGCCTGTCCCCTGCTGTCTCCTGCCCTGGAGAGCCCAGTGTTACTGCATGAGTGGGGGTTCCTGTGGATGGCCCCAGCCCAATCAACCCATTATAGCTTTATGGTTTACTTCACAGTGATTAAGGAAAGAAGTAAGGTTTGGAAGTTCCTTACGTGTAGGTGGTAGTAAAAGCTGTTGGAGAGGATAGAATTAATAAGGGAGAATTTGAAGGGAAGTGAGAATAAAAGCCGCCCACAGAAGCTGGAGTGGGGGGGCACTCGTATTTTGGGATGAGGGGAGGAGAAGGAACTGGTTAAAAACCCTTCCAGAGAAGTAAAAGCTCAGGACAGTCCAGGATCAGTGAAGCCAAGGGAAGAATATACACCAAGAAGAGGGCTGATTGGTTAGGCTACACTGAGCTGCAAGGAAAGGAATCCAACTTACAGTAGATTATGCAATAAATACATTGAGCGAATTCATATAAAGTGGCTGCAGGTAGGCAGTTAAGGATAGGTCAACAGCTCTCATCCTGTCATGGCAAAAATAAGCTCTCTGTACCCTTCTACTTCATCGTCCTCAGAATCTTGGCTTTTTGCCCTTGTATTTGTGGCCTAATGGTTGCAAGGCAGCTGCTGCCGCTCCAGACACATCAAAATTTCATTGAAGGGGAATCAGGTGCGAGTAGGAAGTGGAGAAAAGGTTCGAGGCCCTCTCTTCTTCTGTCAGTGAAGAAAATTCTTTCCAGAAGTTCCTTCAGACTTTCCATGACTTTTAATTATCCAGGACCAATCACACAGCCACCCCTCCATGCAGAAGTGAATAGAGATGTCTCTGGCTTTTCTGGGCTCTATTATTAGTGTGCAGTAGGAAGGAAACTGTTGGAAAAGGGCTTTGTGACAACCAACAAGACTAACTGTATCAATGTGATTCCTGGCATTGTGATGCTTTTTCTGGGGTTAACTCTTAAATAAGCTGATTAAATTGTCAAGATGACCCAGAGCTCCTTCTCATAAAATCAGGAAACAAGGTTTTGGCAGTTCTCAACCAGGATGTTTTGGCTCTTAGAATTGATGGCATTTCTTAGTTGTTAAAAACTATCACCATGTGAACATGCATTTCACTCATGTTTTTCCGACGTAAAAATTAGGTCATGACTCATTTATAGTAGGGGTCTTAGTTTTTAAGAATCAGTCATTCAGGGAGGTTAGTAAATTTTGTGAATTGATAGTAGAGCTACTTAGCTGAGAATTTATGTATAGTATGAAGGTCGTTTTCCCTTTCAGTTGAATATTCTAGGACCTCAGGATTTTTCTGCAATACTGCTTTCCATGAGTTATATTATACTGTGTAAAACTAATTTGTTTTGAAGATGTTCTATCATTGAGCTAAAAAGCTCTTTGACAGCTGACAAACCAGTGCCATTTCATACTATGTTTAGTAGACCTTCAGTGAGTTTTGGTCATGATGAACTAGAGTATCCATGATTCTAAGTTGAGCCAATGGTTTCAGAAAAAAATGATGGCCTGGGAAAATCTTCAAGATGATGAATCGGCTGTTTTGTTTTGTTTTTTTAATAGTAATAACACTTCTAATGTCAAACAGAATAGATTTTAATTTCTTGCATGAATTAATTAATACTTATGATAAATTCCTTTAAAACTCTTTCTGGTGTCTGATCAAAAATGGCAGTTCTTCAGATCTATTAATTTCTTTTAAAACGGAAAAGCCGAAAAAAGTTGAGTCACTGTGCTAAGGTGATCTGTGAGTTAAAGACTGTTTGACTTCTGCCCGGACCTCTAAAATCATGGAACCATTTGCTGACATGACAGCTCACCTGCATGTCTAATGGGATTATACCTCAGTATAATTGGAAACCCCTGCCCCCACAAAACCTAGCAACAGTCCTCGTTTCTTCTCTTTTCTTCATGTTCTGTATCCAATGCATCCAAAATATATCTTAAATCTTCTCCCTATCCCGTCTCTGGTTGTGTTAATCCCAGTTGCATCATCCCTCATCTGGATTATTATGGTTAACAGTCCTTTCTCCACACTGAAAAATCTCCTCCTCAAAATGTAAATCAGATGATGGCACCCCCTGCTGAAACCCTTGAATGGCTTCCCATTGCCCATAGAGTAAAATCCTAGTCCTTTTCTGGGGCTCAGAAAGCCAACCTCCCAGTCATCATTCTTCCCTCTACTATAAGCTCCTTGCATGTACATGTTCTCTGTTGCACTCACAAAATGCACCCTGGTTCAGGACCCTTGCCCTGGCTGTCCCCTCAGCCTCCCTCTACTCCTTCCCATCTTTACCTGCTGGCCTCCTTCTTGTCTTTGAGGCCTTGGTTTAAATATCTCATCAGACATCCCACCTTGACTACTTGTGCTGGAAATTTTCCCTCTGGATGCACCCTCCACCCTTGGTAACCCTGTTAGGTGCCACAGGTGAGTGACCTGCGTGTGTTGGATCAATGGGCTCCCTTGCCCTACCTATATCCCTGTGGGGCCACTGCTGCCCAGCTATGTCCCTTAACCACAGGTCATGGCTGCTACCCAGCAGCCTTCTCCCATCCCCCTCTTTATTCCCACCCCCACTCCTCTTTTCCATTTGTTTCTTTCCTCCTCCTTCCTCTCTCCCTTTCCCCTCTTCCTTTCCCCCTTCCTCCCATTCGTTTCTGATAACCATTCCTTCTGGTTCTAGAATGGTGAGTGTTAACCATGCTTGTGTTTTCCCTATATTTTCCCCCACATATTTACAAATAGCCCCCTTATGTACTCCTCTCAAAGTGTCCCTTTCTGAGTGTGCCACATTATTTCTTTCGGGGACTCTTACCGATATGCCATGTAAAAAAAAAAAAAGGAAAGTCTTTGTTACTCTCTTTCGTGTCATCCCATTTTAACTCTTTACATATGTATCTGTTTTTTTCCTGAATGTTTGTTTGTTAAGTATCTCCTCCCATGGGAATGCAGCTACCAAGAGAGAAAATATCTTATCTGTCTTGTTCATCACTGTGTTTCTCCCCAGTGCCTAGAAGTTAATATTTGACCCAAGTTGCATGTTCATAAATGTTAGAAACATTAAGGATGGTGTGTAGGATTTCATTAGTTCTGATTATCATTTAGTAAGCAGTTCATGGTCCAAGAACCAGGGAGAGAAAAGAGACCTCATGCAGTACATTCACAACCGGAGAGATAATTGAGTGCTAGACAAATTCAGTATGACCTTGTCGTTTAATGTTTCTCAGGAGTGCTGATGTTTCCAACTCCGAATAGAAAATCAGGAACAGAGTCTGAAAGGGGAAAATATATCTGAGACTCTTCACTGAGGAACAGGTGACTCACTAACTGATGTCTTGGGGCATCTTAAAATGACTACTTTCAATCTCACTCATCCAACTTCCTCCTAGAGAAGTTGGTTATTAACAGGACTGGAAGTCATGGTCAAAAACAGTCAATGCACTCACCTCCTGAACACCTGTGTGAGGGTAGCATTGCCAGAATTCCTTACAAATCAACCACAGGTAGTAATTGCATCAGGACTTAATATTGTGGGGAGGCAAACAGGAAAGCAAAAGGATGTCAGCTTGTTTCGCTGCTTCTCATGAGATCACAGAGCAAGTGGAGGTGTCAGGAACATAGAAGAACTATTCTGGAAACCTAGACTTCTCAAGGTGGAATGAATTTAGGATGTCTTCTCCTCCCACCGTTTGCAAAGACTATGAGGACAAGATTCCAAGATTGTTGCATTGGCACTGGGGAGGAATTGGGAAACAAAATAAGCCTTCTACCTTCTCCTTTAGTCATCCATCCATCTGGATTACAGACGCAGAGACTTTTCTAGAGCTGAGTCCAGTAATAGTACAGAGGCAGATGCTGTCTCAGTTAATCCATATAAAATTCCAGTGAAATTGGGCTTAACTCACTCATTCTACAGTGGAGGAGTGCATGCTGTAGAGAGCTCAGACAGCTTCTGAATGACAGCAGACACAGATCTTCCAGTCCCAGGAACAGTTGTAATATTTGTTCAAGATACATGTTTCATGGGATCTTGAAATAGTCACCAGTAGAAATACAGAACATGTGCTAGGAAGTGATGCACAACCTGAGTCTCCACTCATCAAAAGGCACATTTCAGATGTTTGGGCTTTAAAAGTATCGGCCTCCAGTCTCCCATCTCCTACTGAGACAAAATAGAGGTTTTTCTCTCTCTTTTTTTTTTTTTATTTTTTAATGCTTATTTATTTTTGAGATAGGGAGAGACAGAGTGTGAGCAGGAGAGGGGCAGAGAGGGAGGGAGACACAGAATCCAAAGCAGGCTCCAGGCTCCAAGCCGTCAGCACAGAGCCTGATGTGGGGCTCGAACTCGTGAACCACAAGATCATGACCTGAGCTGAAGTCAGCTATTCAACCCACTAAGCCACCCAGGCGCCCCCCGCCTCCTTTTTTAAAGTTTATTTATTTTGAGAGATAGAGAGCTCGCGTCAGTGGGGAAGGCAGAGAGAGAAGGAGAGAGAGACAGAATCCCAAGCAGGCTCTCTGCTGAGAGCACGGAGCCAGATACAGGACTTGGTCCCACGAACTACAAAATAGATTTTTTTTAAGAAGGCCGAGATGTCCTAAACTGCCCAGTGAAAGTTTCTACTCCTCTCACAACACATCTTGAAATAGCTAAGGAATCACACTGGGCTAGAATTTTCCATGTTGTTGGCACATTATTCAGACTCTCCGGGTACAAGTCCTCCGTCAGCAACTTGCTAGCCGAATGGTCTTGGCCACTAGAATTTGAACTCCATGAGAACAGGCATTTTTCTTTGTCTCGTTCATGTCTGTGTCCTCTTGCCTAGAACAGTCCCTAGAAATACAGGTGCTCAATAAATGTTGGGAAGAAGGAAGGCAGGATGGAATGGAAGAAGGGGAGAAAAGTTCTTGAATATACCTAAGCCCCAGTTTTCCCATCTTCCAAAAGAGGATAATCATGGTACTTTTTTTCAAAAGACTGTTTTGAGGACTTATGTGATAATACAAGAAAAATGCTTAGAATAGTGCCTGGAATGGAGTAATCACACAACAGCATTGGATGAAGATGATGACTGAGAATTTCGCAATTATTTCCTGAATGACCACTACATGGCAGGCATTGTGCTGGAGACCAGGGTTACAAAAAGAAGTTAAACGTGGACAAGCCGCATTCTACAAAGCTTCATTTTTTTCCTTCTTCAGTTCGGTATATGTCCTCCTTCGATGTATTGTAGATTTACATAAAACTGCAAATTCTTTGGAAATATTATTTTCTTTCATTTTCTGCTATACTGACCTTGCATCTAGAAATAACAAGGGTCCCCCAAGAATCTCTTTTGTTTCCTTTTTTTTTTATTGATGGATAAAGTTTAAGAATTATGTAAGTTCCCAGCAGCCTCTAAAGCATTGCAGGCATTTTCAACATGACATATAAACGCTTGCCTGTGAGAGCATCTTTTATCTGTGTCACTATTGAAAGTTCTCATTTTATTCAATTCTTATGAAAACACAAAGAGGAAAAAAAGCCTAGAGGAACTAACTCACTCCTTACTCTTTCAATAGCACCATGATTGAGTGATCTGTCTTCTGCCTCTAAGAGGAAATTCCAGTGATCCTAGACCCTGCATCTTTTAGAACTGATTTCCCAGAGGGCAATTCACCAGAAAAGACAGGTGCCCCTGTTGGGGCAGGATGGGGGCGGGGGGGGGGTGGTGCAGAAACCTGGCTTGGATAGACCTTTTCAAAAGTCTGAAATAAAAGTTTAAAACTGATTTTCAGAATCCCTGTAATTGCATAGGCCTGCCTGTATAGCTTTCTGAAGAACAACAGTATAAATACCCACGTAAACAACCTATTGCAGTGCAATTCTGTATTATTTAAATTTCTTTTTTTTTAATGTTTATTTATTTTTGAGACACAGAGAGACAGAGCATGAGCGGGGGAGGGTCAGAGAGAGAGGGAGACACAGAATCTGAAACAGGCTCCAGGCTCTGAGCTGTCAGCCCAGAGCCCGACAAGGGGCTTGAACTCACAGATCGTGAGATCATGACCTGAGCCGAAGCTAGACGCTTAACCGACTGAGCCACCCAGGCACCCCTACTCACTATTTCTTTTTGAAGCTGCTGTGACAAGAGGTAATTCTGGATGCCATATTGCCTCAACTGGGGTAAACAAATATAAATATCATTTGGCTATTTGTTTAGTTTTCAAAGTATCACTAAGGCCCATCAAAGATGAAAAGGAAGAAATTAAACAGTTTCAAGAGTGGTTTTGCAAGAATGAAGAAATAATCCTCAGCTGTAGGCAAATGCTCTTGAAATATTATGTAACGTCTGATTTTTTCCCCTCTCAATTATAGTTATTTCACGCATGTTACAGATGAAGCCATTGTATCAGTTGGAGACCAATTTTAATCCCAAGGTTGATTAGACAGTTAGCTCTCCCTGATTTGTACACTGTCTCTTTGCTCTACACCCCTATCCCCACACAGCCATTGATTTACACGCAAATAAGGGTTTGGCTTGATTCATTAGTGGAACGTCCTAATGAACACTTGGTTTCATTTAACCTTTTGCTGCAACAAAAGTCTCCAGGTTGCCATAGTAATAGGAGACTAAATCCATGGAACCGCTCCTTCTCTCTGAGTGGCTCCAGTCTGCTATCGCAGCATCGCATGCCTACAACCCAGGTCAAGTAAGAGCCATGCCTCCAGTGTTGGCTGATAAAGTTCCAAGCTGTGGGTGATATTTGCAAAAGGTCATTCTTCTCTCCAATAATTAAAATTAATGAAACAGCTGGAGTGTAAATTGGGAGGAGGGGGCAAGACTTCTCTTCAGTCATTTGAAGATGTAGGAATTGAAAGGAGCCTCAGATGTCATCTAAGACTGGTTTCAGCCAGTGTTCTATGTGGTCTGAGGACATCCCTAAAAGAAGGTCATCTGGTTATTTCTTGAAGCTACCTGGGAATGAGAGTCTTGTCTGGAACTCTTCAGGATTCTTCCCCTCTAACCAGCCACAGACTCCTGGGTGTCCTTTCTCTGCCAGGGGTCAGTTTCTGAATAAAACAAGCTCCCTGCACTCAGGGGCTCACAGAGAATGGTGTCCAGGTTACCGTGTCCTCATCCAGATTGCACTCCCAAAATAATTCCCACATATCTTATCAACTCCCTAAAAAATATCTTCCTCCTGTTAATTCCTCTCCTTTGTCCTCCCTTCCACTGTTTCCTTTGTAACTTTTTATTCTCCACTTCCTTATGTCTTCAGTTATCCCCTAGAACACATCCTTCCTTCTCACCTTGAGAGAAACTTTGCCCTTCCCCAACTAACCTGAAGGGTGTGACTGTATCTACCTTTCTTTTGGCCTCTAGCTAGTTAGGTATTTATCTGCCTATTGATTTCTTTCTTTCTTCTTTCCTTCCATTTTCTTCATTTATTCATTCAACAATTGATTCGTTCATTCAATAGGACCCAATATGTGCCCTGCACTGTCCTTGACACTACAGATGCAGCATTGAACCGCCCTCATTAAGCTTACATTCTATTGGGGTAACTGAAAATAAACAAGGTCTTAATATAGATATAGATTAGATATAGATATAGTTACATACAGTACAGAAAATTGTTCATTTTTCTTTTCAAATGGAGTTGGTTCTTTTGCCATGCCCTCAGTCCCAGAATTTGAAAACTAAAAGGCAAGGTCAACATTCTCAGGGTTCCCTTGGAAGAACCTTTCTTCCATCACCCTCTTCCAACAGCTCCTTCTCTGAAGCTCATGCCCTCTGATTATACTCTCTCAATATCCCCTGGCCCCTGGCCACCGGTTCTCTTCCCCTCCATTCATTGAAATTCTGCAACTCTGTGTCCTGGCTCAGTTTCCCTGTCTGCCCTTTATCCTTTCATCATTGGAGTGATTTCAGCCTGTGATGTAAAGGCCAAGATTCTTGATTTCTATTGTGTCAATGATATTAATCTTCCTTTCACTAGAGCAGATAACTCATAAGTTTGTATTCTAGACCTTGCTAATATCCCAGCTCCATTATCTCCCATCCTAAATCTTCTCCTGGACCATGACCTTCTGTTTATCCCTTTTCCTCCCCCATTGAATGAACTCTTTATCAAGATCTCTCTCTCTCTCTCTCACTCTCACTCTCAAACACACACGCACACACACACACACACACACACACACACACACACACCTTTTGCTCATCTCCTAGCCTCTTGGGCTCCCTGCATTCTAGAGTCAGTGATGGTCTTTATCTCCCCTGAGTCCTCAGTGACTATGAGCCCTTTCCATTTTTTCTTTCAGATGTAAACTCCCTATTAACACAGTCTATCTGTTATTTCCCTTCTTGTTCTTCAGGTGTGGTAGACACAATAATAGCCCTTCAAAGTTGTTTTTGTCCTCATCCCCAGAATCTGTAAATATATTACCTTATACGGCGAAAGGGACAGCAGGTGTGGTTAAGGATCCTGAGGTGGGGATAGTAATCCTGGATTATCGAAGTGGCCCAGTGTCGTCACAAGAGACATAAGATGGGCATATGAGGGTCAAAAAGAGAAAGAGATGTGGCCATGGATGTAGAGGTCAGAGCGATGCCACCAGGAGCCAAGGAACGTGGGCATCCTCTGGAAGCTGGAAAAGGCTGGGAATGGAATAGAGCCTCCAGAAGGAAGTGGCCCCACTGACACCTTGATTTTAGCTCCCATAAGGCCCATTTAAAACTTTAGACCTTCCGAACTATAAAACAATAAGCCTAAGTTGTTTTAAGCCATTACATTTGGCATTTGTTATCACAGCCATAGGAGACTCATACAGAGTGCCATCGCCAAGAGATGGCATGCCAAGGCATGCAGGGACAGTGGCCCTTTGCACCCCCAGGACCTCTCTTTGGCCTGAGTGCAGTCCAGCTTTCCTGCTCAGCTGCCCCTCTCCTCCACCCCTTCTCCTATAGTTGACTAGGGCCTATTTGTGACAACACAAACCCCCGTTCCTCTAATAACATTAATAATTATGCTTACCCAGCTCCTTTCAGGGCCATAAAGATGTTTCTTAGAGCCTGTCAAGAGCCTCTGACAGCTTTGGTGTCTCTGTGTCCCTTCACTTGTGAAAGGTGATGGAAAGGGCAGAGTGATCTATAACTGACCCTCTGGTCGGTCCCACCGGCCCACACGGAAACCTTCAAAGGAAGTGCTCTCTGGTATATTTTCCATTTGTGCATGACACAGGGCAGCGTCTTTCGTGTTTGTCAGGTTAATCTGAAAGCTTCTGTGGCTAGGTATCCACATTTTAACAGAGGGAGAGTGCCACGTTTGGGCTGCTCGTATTTATCCTGTGAGGGGAAAGTGAGTTTTATTATTGTGCTTGGTATGACCTTCTGTGGGTCTCAAGGGGATTCAGTGCCTGGGAAACACTGCAAAATAGCAGGAAAAGCAAAAACAGTTGACTATGATGGGAAACTCATTTTTTATTTTTAAAAGCATTAGAAACACACTGTTAAGTCCCCATTAGTTTGACCTCAGTGGTTAGATTTTTTTTTTTTTTTTTTACTTATGCATTTTTCTGGGTCATTTTTTGGATTTGTTTGTTTCCTTTTTCAACGAACAAGATTTTCTTATTATGTTGTCAAATTAGAAAATAAAAATCTGCTTTGTTAAAAAAAAAAAAAAAAGTGCTGCATGGTATGGAGACAAGAGTGCAATGTCGTGATTTGTAATGCCTTATTAAAGGACTCCCTGAATAAGCCATGAAAATAAGCACCAGCCTACCAAATCGGACCTTGTAGTGCTCAGCACCTAGGCCCTGTGTGAGATACTCAAAAATATTTGCTGAACGAAGGAAAACTAGGTAGACGTATTGGAAATCAGTCTGTAAGACAAGGGAATAGACGAGATTCTACATCTGCTTGATATTCTCTTCTCGCCTGTGTTTGTTTGTGGAACGAGCAACACATACTCATTTGTTTGTTTTAGGGGAATTCTATTGGGTGCATCGATTCTGTTGTTTTCAGGTTAAATCGGTTGTTTCAAATCTCCCTATTTTCCAATGCATTCAGCCACTGTTCTTGGTTTATTTGTTAAAATAACCATAACACTGGACCAGTCCATCGCATTTATCTTTCACAAACAATTCTAGGGATTTGTTCTACCATCAGTTTTCCTGTGAGGGGGCACAAATATATGCTCTCAATATATTTCCCAGAGGCAAACGTCTTTTCTTCTTCACGCAGTGAGACAGTTGCAGAAGGAGGAATGTGGAAAGTGTCTCACTTGAGAAGATGGTGTCGGCATACGTGCACTTGGTAACAGGACAGAGCCTTGCAGTCTGGGTCAATTGCAATTTCCCAATAGTCTCCGTGAGACAAGGGCAGGACACAGCTCGCAGGGAACGGTCTCTATTAGGTGTTGTAAAATCACTTCATGACCCAGAAGTTGTCTCATTTATGGAAGGAGAGGCCCATTTTCCATGATCAGTCCAAGCAGGTCTCTCTGACCCCTCTTTGACTAGAGTCAAACACAAATAGGGTACTTTAGGAAATCTTTCCTCTGATAACCAATGATGAAAGTAAAAAGTCAGCACCTTCAGGATGGAGTTTGTCCATTTTTGTATCTCTGTGGCAGCTGTAGAGTGGACCTGCCGTCAGATTTGTTGAATGAACCGTTGAATTATACACTAAAAGACATTAGAGGAACACACCCCCGCTCGTACTCACGTTCACATACAGCATCGAAGATGATTCAAAAGAGAGAGAAAAGAGCATGAGGAAAACAAATAAAAGAGTACGAACCTGGTTTCCTTGCACACAACCTAGTGTGTTAATTGGTGCCTAGAGCAGTTCCCTCATCATCACTTAGGACGGGCCATCGGTTACCTCTCCAGGGTGGTAGCGATCTCAAACCTTTCCCTCTGCCCCACCTCAACTCACCTTCAGGAAGAAAGTGAGCCAGCAAGAAGGTTGCCAATTTTGGTTTACCATTCTAAGGCATTAGTATTTTGTTTTAGCAACGCGACCCAAGCAGAGAGCTTCCTGTACGATACCTTTGCGACATTCCACTATGACACACACTGTCTGTTGACATCTGGTTGTTTTATAATTGTTGGGGCTAAAGCAGTTGATTCTTACTTATTTCTCCCTTTCTTTAATATTACAAATAGGAGACTCTCAGGATTAAAGGAGAAATTAAATATAATCTTATCATATCTGCCTTCTGATGTTTACAATATTGCTTCTCTCTCTCTTTGCCCACGTAATTTTCCAGTCAGTCTCTGCTTAAGTGTCTCCAATGGTAGACAATTTACTCTCTCATGAAAGTTCCTTCCATTCGTTGTTAGTTGAGGATTATAAGAAGATTCTTCATCATCATTGATTTGAAATTCCTATATCTGCACCTAGTAATCATATTTCTCCTAAGTGGTTTCCTCTTCCATATTCCAGATATTTGAAGGAAAAAAAGGCTATCATGCTTCTTTTGGTGACTTTAATCTAAACACCAGTTCCTTCAACTGTCACTTAGTTCATCTGATTGAACTGCCTAATTTGTCCCAAGGCAATCATGGGTTGGAGCTCCTTCATCGTCCTTGTCCTGTTGCCTTATCATTTGCTTTATTCATCCCAGCACTGTGGCAGGAACGAGAGGCACATAAGAAGAGGACAAGAGTGGTGCAAATCATGGAGGTCTTTGTAGGTCGTTGTATGAACCTCAGATTTATTCTGACATGGGGAGGCTTTCAGATAGAGAGATATAGTCTAACTTATGTTTCAGCATGAGCCTTTGGCCACTGTGCTGAGAGACAGACTGAAGAGGAAGGCAAAAGCAGGAGCAGGTAACTAGGACGGAGACTACCATGAGCCAGGACCGCTGCTGAGAAAGGGTTTGATGGCGGGTATAATCCGGTCGCTCATTTGGAAACGTATGAGTCCCAGGGAACACAGCTTGGAAACAAACTGGGTTCCCAGTCACGTGGAGCTCTGTTTTATCTACCAGGTTGCCATGCTTGCTGAATAAGAGAAAATAAATTCTCAAAAGCAGCTGCCTGGATAGGCAGATCTGTAGGCAGAGCATCAGTAGCTGTAGTCCTCATCGTTAGTGCTGTTCAGGCACAGAACTTGTCTATACCACATTCTATCATCTAAGCCTATGTATGACCTACCTGAGTGGTACTCGGGACTCCCTTATCACAGAAGAGGAAATTGAGGCTGAGAAAGGTTAAGACATTTGTCTCAGGTGGAGTGACTCCAAATGATGGAGTGGGGGCCTATGCTTGATATGCTTTCCTGCAGTGCAGAGAACAGTGAACAGGGACCCCCCTTGATCGCAGCTGCTATAAGTATAGTGGGTAAAAGTTGAGTTTGAAGAGAAAGTATCAGCCTGAGGTCAAGGAAAACCCTGGCCTGTGAGGGCCACCATATGTTTCTCTGACCGTGAGTGAAGAATGTTCTGGCAAACTCCGAGGCTCATGTGAATGCCACAAGCTGCCCAAAGGCCACAAGAAAGTTCTGGAAGCCAAAGTCTATAGCTGCATCTTGCACACAGCCTAGAGAGCAGCATCCCTGATCAAGAAGAGAAAAAAGGTCACTGAAAATATTTTCTTCACTCTCAAATCAACCATGACACCTTAAGTGTGTGCCATTTGAAGAAAACCCTCATTGCCCCGATTGACTTGATCCTTGTGGCTCTTCTTCATAGTTAGGGCCGGTGAGGATCGTTTTCATTGTGCACAAAAAGAACCAAGCGCTAAGGAGGTTACATCACTTATCCATTCTCTTGTGGGGAGTCTTAGGATTCTGCCTCTCTGTTGCATCATACTTCAGGAGTGAAAGGCACAGAAAAGCCATCAGCAAATACTTGTTGAGCACCTACCCTGTGCCGCATACCAAGGAGCAAAAATAGACCAAGTCTCCGCCTTCCTGGAACTTAACTTATGGAAAGAGAATCGGGACCAGAAAGGGGTTATCCTGAGGTTTAGTCCTGGCTCTTTTATTAACTTGGATGTGATGATTGGTTGGCTACCCAGGATCTTGGACCCTTGCTTTCCTCATCTATACAATGAGGGAAACAGAACGAATCCATTCTCTTTAGGCTTGTCAAGTGGACCCAATGAATCAGCAGGAAAAAACAAGCTTTGTGACATCTATGTGAACAGGCTGGCATTCGTGATACAAAAACACACAACGAGTAGACAAACCACACTGACCCAGTATGAATAAGAGCATGCATTGTTTTCTTCATGCACCTGCTAATTTTACCAAAGGGAGTTAGCTTCATAGCCTGTGACTGAAAGAAACTCTTTGCTCCCATTTTCATTAGTTCAGCGACCAGGTGTGGTTTCTCCTATAAATCTTCAATCCAGGAGCATTGCTGCCGGAAGATTCATTGGCCTGGCAAAAGAGAAGGGAGCCCTCCCAAGTCCAGCAGTATAGACACGATGACAAATAAGGCAAACTTAGGCTGATGTAGATTCCTTGAATATACCATTAGCTACTGTTGTATCACATTATGCTGGTTTATGCAAGAACCATGCAGGAGATGAGAGTATTTAAATGCCTTTATTACTTGGCATCATGATATTGGCATTATTTTGTAATGATTTTTTTTTCTCAGTGAAAAACATGTCCTTAATCTAAAAATATAGAGTACACTTAGTGGCTCATTGAAAAGTATTGTCTTTGCATGGGGTGGGGGGGGGGGCGGTAATCAATCTTTTCTATAGCTTATTTTTCTTTTCTTTCTAGCAAGGTTAATATTCAGAGCATGATCTGATGGACTTTATTTTACAAGGTGAGAGGTTTCCCAGAAGTGCAATGCAGGGCTCATGAGTCCAGTGCAGAAGAAATAGTTCAAAGCAATTTGATAGCTGAGTCCTCTCTGTACATAAGCTGAGCTCCCACCTTGTAGCTCAGGTTAATGAGGATTTTCCAGTAACTAAACTCACTCTGCCACAGGTTCAAGGTGGACCCGTTAGAGCCAGTTTGTTACATCATGGGAAGACCATAGCGTTTTGCATTGTAGGACCTGGGTTGGAGTCCCGGCCATGCCATTCATTGGCTGTATGGCATGGGCTCTGAACTTATTTCCCCACTGGTGTGATGGAGATTATAAATAAGAATGCTTTCCTTGGGGGCGCCTGCGTGGTTCAGTCATTTGAGCATCCAACTCTTGATCTCGGCTCAGGTCACCCTCTCACGGTTTGTGGGATTGAGCCCCACGTCGGGCTCTGTGCTGACAGCACAGAGTCTGCTTAGGATTCTCTCTCTCCCTCTCTCTTGGCCCTTACCCTACTTGTGCATGGTTTCTCTTTCTCAAAATAAATAAACATAAAAAAGAAATGCTTTCCTCAAGGATCGTCCAAATATTAAATGATTCAAGTCCACATGCTCAAAACCTAACTTGGAATCTGTCCTCTACTCCCTTCATCCCAAACTCAGTAAAGGACCCCAGGATCCATCCAGTGTTCAAAGTAAGAAACCACACAGTAATCACATGCACAGCCCCTTTCCCGTGTTTGGCCCAGAGCCTCCCGATGTCCCAGCCTCATTGGGGCCACCCCGTAATATGTCTGGAGTATGTCCATTTCTCTCTGCATCCACTGCCCCCACCCTAGCCAAGCCTATGCCACCACTTCTCAGACTATTAGACGACCCTCATACCTGGTACACCTGCATCTATGAAGCCCCATTGAATGTGTCCTTACTGGTTGCAGGCAGAGTGGTCTTCTTCCCAAACACTAGTTAGTGTGTAACTGTGACATGGTCCAGCCATTGCTTTCTCTGTTCACCCTACCTCATTTCATTCTTCCAAGCCCACTGCGCTCCACCCTGGCCTTCCTCGAACATGCCATGCCGTCCCTACACCGTCGTGGAGGCTTTGTTCATACAATTCCTTCTGCCAACATGCACTTCCCTGTACCTCACATCCAAGTCTAGGGGACTCTTGATCAGCCTCCAGACTCATCTCAGCTGATAAACCTTGGCTGTGCCCCTAGATGAGGACAAACCCCTGTGTTTCTCCCTCTGCCCATATTTACGACATTTGTCCTTCTGCATTTACCGTTGTCACTGATTGGTTGTCAGTCTTCCTCCCCTTAGGGTGAGCTACCTTGTGAGAAGGTAGGAATCTTGTCAGTTTGTTTACTATTCCCCCCCTCCAATAAGTGGCAATTCTAGGCTTTGCACACTGTAGGCTGCTCGATAAATATGTGGGGAACAAATGAGATGTCGGTGTGAGTCATGTGTCTTTAATCATTTAATAAAATAAGCTACAGAGAGTTTACTGTGTACCAGACACGATGCTGGGTGTTTCCTCACAAGCAGTGTTGTGCTGAAACTGGCTTTTATCTGGTCATGAGAGCCACTGATGTATGTCTCTTCCCAATAACACCTTCAGACACACGGTGGTTTGAAATCAACTGGTCACAGTGGGAGTATTTACACCACAGAAATTGCCAGACTTAGAAACCAGGTTGGTACCCCCCCACCCCCACTGAGAAAAGCTGGTTTGTAAACATTTACTGGCACACCAAAAGAAAAGGAATTTCAGATCAAGACCATTGGGTATTCTTATAAAGAGGTGGTGTTATACTAAATATTCAGAACTTCGATGCAGTTGATGTCAGTGGAGAGGACACAATGGAAGAAATGGAAAATGTCTCTGGGTGACTGGCATTGAAATTGCTGCTTGCCTTCCAATCTGTTCTTCCCTTCCTCCAGAGGAATAGAAAGCTCGCTGGAGCATATGGCTACCCAGAGCAAAGACTACATTTCCCAGCCTCCCTTGCAGCCAAATGTGTCATAGGACAGTTTGGGCTAATGGGCCATGTGGTTCCTTCCAGGGATCTCCTATTATAAAATGCTGGTGCTGATCCCTTGTCATTCTTCTTTAATCCCCATTTTCCTTGCTGCTGGGTAAAATGTGGGCAAGAAGGTAGGCATATAAGCAGCCATCTAGGGAATGAAGGTCTCGCATTCACCTCCAAAGAGCCAGAAGATATAAAGAAGCTGAGTGCCTCTAACAGTAAAGATCCCCCCACACACACACCAGCTCGGAACTGTGTGCATACAGAATTTTACATTAGAGAGAGAAATGTCTCTGTTTTCTCTGGGGCCCTTGGTCACAGATGAAGCATCTACTGGGAAGGATGGGTGTGCGTGCGTGTGTGTGTATGAAATACACATATTTATATTTATGTATGTATATAGGGTGGAGGCATACTAAAGACTGACTCTTCTACACCATCTAATGAAGCGATTGTAAACTACATCTGTTAATAAGCACTTGCAGTGTATTATATTTTGTTTTAGTCTTTTTTTCCTTTTGAATAGCTACAAATCTTACCTATGAGAGATGTCAAAATAATGAAATCAACCTTTACCCCCTCTTAAAGCTATAGCCCATGTTCACTGCTGTTTCCTCCAAGCCTTTCGCCTCACCTGGCGTATAATAGGCACTTGGTGAATACGTGTGTTAGATAAGTAAACATGTGGTCTCATTGACCCCAGTAATAACCCTTTACTGAACAGGTTTTATAGCCAATCGCTTTGAATAGTTATATTCAAGAGCATTGGTTTTATCCTGGATTGATTTTGCCACCCTCCCCCTGCCCACAAGAGATATTTGACGGTGTCTAGAGGCATTTGGGGTTGTCACAACTAGGGTTGCTACTGGCATCTAGTGGGTGGAAGCCACGGAGGCTGCTCAGTATCCCACAATGCATAGGACAGCCCCCACCACAAAGAATTATCCAGTCTCAAAGGTCAATAGTGCCAAGGTTGAGAAGACTTACCCTAGAGACTGCAAGAGGGGCTATTGCCAAATTTAAGAAAATATATAAAGAAGAATGTAACAATGCTCTTGGCCTAAAAGTCTATTTGATTGGTTATGTCATTCTGGAGCAATTTCACTGCATAGTGTGCCTCCGTATTGGGATTTACAATGATGTGCCGTGCATAATGTTTGTTCTCAAGGACCTGTTTGGATTTTTTTAAGTGTCAAACAATGAATAGCAACAGACCCAAGGACTCAGCTGTTTTCTTGGTCTTGGAACCCATCACACTTTTTTTTTTTTTTTTTCCAAAGAACGAGATTGACAATCCAATGGTGAATGTATTAGACTCAACTGTACTGATAAAGTTTCATCTCTGGAAGAACTTTGTGCCCTTAAATGTCTACCAACCTGTGATACACCGAATAAGGTATTCCATACGTAATTTCAGTTACTTGATAATAAAAAGAAAAGTTTGAAAACTTGAGCCAACTTTGGTGCGTGCAGCTGGGAGACCTTCCAGAGGCTTTCAAGGTCTGCCATGAATGTATGATTTAGACCACAGCTCCTCAATCGTGACATTTAATCCATAGAGATAAATCATCATGCACCATCAGTAGGGCTCTTTATGGATAAATAGGCTTGCAATAATTATGTTTAAAGCTCCATCAGAGCCTCCATCAGAAAACCACCACCTTTTTTTGGTTGTTGTTTTATGTAAGAAACTAGATGATGAAACTGTTTCCTGACTGTGGCGCTTGGGACCAAATTAAATCAAAGTGAAAACAGTAAAACTAACTTTCCCTTGGTTGTCCTTGAGGTACACTGAGTATTCCCCTCCGCCCCAACGGATTAGACTTCATCAGGATGTGATCCTGACCTGAGTCTCTAAGATGCTGTGATGTGTGACAGTTAAGAGGACAGACTCTGGAAGCCGACTCTTACTTATTGACTGTGTAGCCACAGACAAGTTATTTGACCTCTCTGTGCCTCCGTTTCCTCTTGTGTTAGATGGGAGAATAAAAGTCCCTAACTCATGGAGATGTTTTAAAAGATGACATGAATTAACATCCATGAAGCACTTAGAATAGGGAACATGTTCAGGTTAATCCACATGTTTGATTAGTAAACTAAGGGCTTCACCCAGTGACCTTCACCTTTCTTTGTGATTCTCCAATATACAGACCAAGCCAGAAAAAAAAATGGGCATTCTTTTTTTTAAATGTTTTATTTATTGTTGAAAGAGAGAGAGAGAGACAGAGAGACAGAGAGAGAGACAGAGAGAGAGTGTGAGCAGGTGAAGGGCAAAGGGAGAGGGAAACACAGAACGTGAAGCAGGCTCCAGGCTCTGAGCTGTCAGCACAGAACCCGATATGGGGCTTGAAACCGTGAACTGCAGGATCATGACCTGGCCGAAGTTGGACATTCAACCGAATGAGCCACCCAGGCACCCCAAAAATGGGCTTTCTTGATTGCCCCTTTTCCCACTTACTCCAAATCCACTTGATATAATATGCTCTGATCTATAATAGTTCAGGACTAAACATCCATCAACAGATGAATGGATAAAGAAAACTTGGGAGGGGAGGGAAAGATGGGGAGTTGCTGTTTGACTGGTATAAAGTTCAACTTATACAAGATAAGCAAGTTCCAGAGACAGGTTGTTCAACACTGTGCTCGTAGTTAACAACCCTGAGTGAGCACTTAACATTTTGGTAAGAAGGTAGATCTTGTGTTAAGTGTTCTTACCACACACAAAAAGTAGAAATTAATGTGAGATTCAACTTAGAGTTAAGAGCAAATAAAGAGATTTGTTTTATGAAATGCATTTTCTCACTCCAAGATAGCCAGTTAGGTGCCCCAGCCCTGTCACATCAGCTCCTTAATATCTCCCACCTGCTCCCATCTCTTTCTTCCCACGGTGCTCACATCCGCTCTCTACAGATGCACTGACCGCATCCCTACTCTGTTTCACTACCCCCTGCAGCTAGTGAAACAGAGCCTGATGCCCCTCAAAACCTCACGTCCTGCTTAAAATCCCACAGTGGTTCAAGAGGCATCCTATACCCACATCTGAGCCCCTGGATTGCTGTATCAGACTGTCCAGCATAGAGCATCAGGGTCTTGTCCTGAAGGCTGTTCTAGAATCAAATAATACTACAGTGGTTTGTCTTTGGTGTTCACCATGCTCCATCAACCCACGCCACTCCAGGGGTGGTTTCCAGCTCATGGAGATTTCAGATCCTAAGATGCTGGAGAAATGGGAGCTACCAAGTTGCCTGAACCGAATGGCACCAGGTCTGTATCGCTGGCTTCTTATTTTCCTATGGGTTCATTTAGAAATTTAAGCATCTGAGGGGTGCCCGGGTGGCTCAGTCGGTTGAGTGTCCAACTTCGGCTCAGGTCATGATCGAACTGTTCCTGGGTTCAAGCCCCACGTCGGGCTCTGTGCTGACAGCTCAGAGCCTGGAGCCTGCTTTGGATTCTGTGTCTCCCTCTCTCTATGCCCCTCTGCTGTTCATGCTCTGTCTCTTTCTCTCAAAAATAAACATTAAAAAAAATATTTTTTAAAAAAGTAATTTAAGCACCTGAAGTGAATGTATTTGAGATGGCATGGTTGAAAACACCTAACACAGGGCCAAGTTCACAGTGACTTTCCATGATGATCTGTTACATCAGAGGTATATTTATTCACTTACCCACAACCTGTAGTCTTAATTTCTGGGAAAATACATTGAAGTTCACTTATTGGTCAGATTTCAAACATAAGAGATAAGAGACATTATTTAAAGAAGAGTAATACAAAATACAGAAAGCTAACGAGCTTTCATACTAAAGCCTGCATGTACACTATCGTTCCCACAACTCTCTATTTTTAAATTTCTTCTCCGTTTCACAATTGTACTCCCTAAAATGGCAGAACGATTATTGTCTGAAAATACTTCTTCTGATGCTGAATATATTCTGTATGTTTGAGATCATGCCAGAAACTCCATGCACATGAAGAGCAGATATCTAAAAAGCAAACATTCACAGAGGGTTGAAATCCTAAAATATCCATCAGGAATGGCAATCATTGTAAATGGAGGAATTAATAGAGGCAACACATTTGTCATGTGTGTCCTCATTACTAGCTTGGAGCACCTAACATAGTTTCTAAAGGAAAAGGAGAAAAAAACAAAGGAACACTACAATAATGAGAAAACTACAAGATTGGAAGCTAGGAAGGCACGACTCAAATGGCAGCTTCCCATTAATAGCTGTGTGACCTTGGGAAGGTAGTTACCAGATTGGAGCTTGGTGTCCCCAACTTTAAAATCAGAGCAGTTATAGTTATTCCTACCTTGCAAGGCTGTTTTATTGGCAACAGTGGGGTCTGGCACATAGCAGTTACTTAAGAAAAAGAAGCTGCTATTTATAATTATTTTCCCACTGTCACTGCCCTCCAGTTAGAGATCACCAGAAACATACCTGTAGTTAAGCAAGTAGGTTTATTGCTCATTACATGGAGGGAGAGCTAGCCGTGGGGAGCCATGGGGTACCCTTGTTAGGAGAGACTTATAGAATTTGGGCTCGGTATTAGCTGCCTTGGGGGAAGGTTCATAAAAGTGGAGCATTGCTCTGAATCAGAAGCTGCCGGGAAGCGGGAGTCATGTTATGACTGGGAACTTTATCTATACAAAGGGGCTAAGCTGAGGCTATAGCTGTAATCAGCAGTGAGGCAGCCATCACTCATGTTAGCCAGGAAGGGATCCACGTTCAGACTGATTTATGGAGAGATTGTGTTCTTGTCCCTGCTCCCCCATCGTGCTCACACAGCGGCCCCGTCTGGTGTTGATGTTCTGCGAAGCTGTTCATCTTCAACAGGAGAATGCCAACATCTAGCTGATGGTACCAGGCCAGGTCCTGGATGTCAACGGCTACTTTTCTCTTGCTCCCCACATTCATTCAAGAAGTTTCGAGGGAGTGTTGCCAGTTCCAGTTTTCCTTAATCGAACACATTTTAGATGCTATGAAAAAAATAGGTTCTCCAAACTTGATAACGTGGGTGCTAAGTGCAGAGAGGAAGATAATATAAGATAGCATGGTGAAGAGTGACCGAAAAGGAGGGCAACTTGAATCGGTGTGTTCACATTAGTCCACTCCAAGGAAGTAATGTTTCAGACAAGAAGGAAATGGTACCACCTGGAATCAGGGATGCATGGTCCGGACAAAGGCAATAGCAATTTCAGAGGCTGACACCCAAAACAGCTTAGCCAAGGGAAGGTCTTGGGGGAAGAATATGCCAGGCAAAAGGAATAGGCATTTGGGGGCCACCTGGGTGGCTCAGTCGGTCAAGCGTCCCACTCTTTATTTCTGGTCAGGTCATGATCCCACAGTCACGAGATCGAGCCCTGTGTGAGGCTCTGCATTGACAGCACAGAGCCTGGTGGGATACTCCCCCTCTGCGCCTCCCCTACACATGCACACATACGCACTGTCTCTTCCTTTCTCTCTGAAAATAAACTTAAAAAAGAAGGGACAGGCATTTCAAAGGTTCTGAAGTGAGGAAGCTTGAACACCAGTGTAGTTTTCTATCAACATGGTGCCCAACATAGAGAATGAGGCTGGACAGGGTGGGCGGGAGAAAGACTGTGTCTGTGCCTTGATAGGGGATATTTTATTGTAGATGTGAGGAGAAATCATTGGATTATTTCTGTTCCTAGAAAACTGCCATTTTCTCTGTGTGGATGGAGAATGTTGGGGAATGGAGAGGGAGGACAGAGGTGGTACAGGAAGCAAAACAAAGCTTTCGTCGCTAAGATGCAGTAGCGTTGGAATGTGGGGTCACAGAACTGTGGATTGTTAGACTCACGACAGTGAGAGGTATTTGATTATTGGTCTGACCCAGTCATCTCCTTTACATGTAGGAAGACAGGACAAAGTGAGTTGGCCACATCTCAGTATTTAGTTAGTAGCAGAGTTGAAAGAGACAAGCAGGGGCCAAGGCCTAGAATATTCCTCCGTCCTATTGCCCCAAGCACTGTGGAAATAGGGACTCACTATACTGGGGGGAAGAGAAGTCTGCACTAAAAATTCCTCCTGTGATAGGGCACAGTCAGGAAATAGATAGTAATGGGAGAAGGGGAGTCCTGGTGTCCTTCCAGCATGACTATTTAGCCTTTCTATTTTTTTTTTAAGTTTATTTATTTATTTTCAAGAGAGAGTGAGCATTAGCAGGGGAGGGGCAGAGAGAGAAATGGACAGAGAGAATCCCAAGCAGGCTCTACACTGTCAGTGCAGACCCTGACATGGGGTTCCATCCCACAAACGTGAGATCATGAGCTGAGCTGAAATCAAGAGTTGGATGCTTAACCAACTGAGCCATTTTGGTGCCCCTAGCCTTTCTTAATTGTCCACTTGGAGGTGTTTGCCAAGGAAGGGAGCATGAACTGTGACCATGATCAACCCGGAAGGTAGACATCAAAATCCCCAAACCTGTGATTATTCTCTGACAAGATTGTTGGACTTCTAGGAATTCAACCTCATAATATACGTAACGATGCATGTCACAATTTTATTATCTATTCTGTCATCAGAAAAGCATATAACCAGAAAAATTGTTTAATAAAAATTAAATGCTTTTGGAGCATCTGGGTGGCTCAGTGAGTTGAGTATCCAACTCTCGATTTCAGCTCAGGTCACGATTCCAAGGTCATGGGATCAAGCCCCGCATCAGGCTCCACATGATGTGTGGAGCCTGCTTAAGATTCTCCTTCTCCCTCTGTACCTCCTCTGCTGTGTGCTGCCTCTCTAAAGAAAATGAAATGCTTTTAATAAGAAACTAGTTAATGTACGACACATCTATGGCCAATAGTCATGTGGCTTTTACCCTGTATGGTTTGACCAGCCGTTCCTCCCTGTTCTGATTGGTGGGTAACCATGTTCTACCAGTTCAATACTTTGAGTGATAGAAAATGTGAATGATGAAATACTCTGCTTCAAAGATAACTGTGTAACTACTGGAGAAAAACCTCACGATGCGTTAAGGTTGACAAAAAGAAAGCTCTAGAACATCGGGACCTGTTTTGTCAAATCGATACAAAACTTACGTTCCTATTGAAAGATTAGCAATGGCTTTCACTGGGTGGTGGACTTATGAGTGGTTTCTGTTTCTCACTTTTGGGTCACAGATAGTTTATAAATTTTCAAACAAGAACACGAATCACTCTTGTGATATGTGACAGAAACGTTTGCATTCTTTTCTTTGGAGTTGGGTCGCCACCACCAGTGGCACCTCTAGCTAGGTGCCTGCTTGTCCTGGGGGCTCTTCTGACATCACAACTACCACCAGATGCTGTTGGAGCACGAGTAGATTTCATGATGTTTTGGCTCTGGAAAACTTAGGTTCCCCACTCCCTTGTCCAAGAGAAAATATTTTAGGACATCAGGAAGGATGAAGCTATACATGAGCCTTTTGTTAAGTACTACTGCATAGTAGGCTTTGCTCTGAGTACTTTTAAAGGTAGAATTTCATTGATGCAGCATCCTTATGACGTGGGGATTAACAGTGGGGCATCATATATAAGGAGGTTGGAATTGAGAGAATTTGAAGGATTTGGCCTAGGGCACACAGTAAGGGTCTGATCACAGTGTAGAAGCTAAATATTTGTGTATACAACCAAAATGGCTATAACTAGACCTGTCAGCCAGAATGGAAAACTACACAGGCCATCTCTGATGTGTGTCCTCCCTATGCCCCAGGGCCACCTCTGTCCTAACTCTGACTTTATTCCTACTTGTGTGCCCTAATGGGCACACATCATTTATTGTGTCTGGGCCTCAGTTTCCTAATCTGTATAATGGGACAAGGAGGCATTTGAAGTAGATAAATCTTAGCCTCCCATCAGCCTTAAAGAATGTAGGATTCTGGGGCAACTAGGTGGCTCAGTTGGTCAAGCATCTGACTTTGACTCAGGTCATGATCTCATGACTTATGAATTCAATCCCTGCATCAGACTCTGTGTTGACAGCTCAGAGCCTGGAGCCTGCTTCAGATTCTGTGTCTCCCTCTCTCTTTCTCTGCCCTCCCTGGCTCATACTCTGTCTGTCTCTCTCAAAAATTGCTCTCAAAAATAAATAAACATGAAAACGAAATTATCTTAAAAAAAAAGAAAAAAGGATGTAGCATTCTACATGAGTTTGGATGAGATCTGCCCGAGGACCCTCCTCTGTCTTCCACCTCCATGAAGAGCTATTTCAAAGCTATCAATCTGGTGACTCAGCTAAAACACCCATCTTCAAGGAGCACAAAGAAATCCTTGGCCAGTATCTTTCTAGATGCAAATACTATGCTCCTGGATTGCACTTCACCTTGAAGAGACCGATGATGGATGAGCAAGATTCAGCTTTGTCCTGGAAAACTTTTACGTGGTGTTTTCCCCCCCTTTTCTTTACAGATTTATCAAGTCAATACTTCAGCTTTTCCCTGACATGAGGCTTGTGTTTTCTAAGGCTAGATGTAACAAAGAGCTTTCCAAATGATCAGTGACACCCCAAGATCGAGCTGCATTTATGAAATGGTTCTTTAGAATCTCTAACTTCGTTGGGAACAGTGAAATCAGAATGTTAGCTTAATACTCTGCCAGAAATGCATGGAAAAGATGTAGGATGTTTATAAATGAACATCCAGTGATGTGTGCTTGGTAATTTCATTCAAAGATGTAAAGGAAGAGATATTACAACGGACATTTTTGTTATTTTGTCGAATACTATTCACCAAAAAAATATATATAAAATTTCAACCTATATTCATGACCTTCAGGGACTTATTTTAAGATCACATGGCTTTTCCTAAACAGCTGAATTATTTAGTGAGATTGAACTGTCAGAGACTTTAAAATAAAGCCCACCAAAATACCAGCCACTCTGGAGTGCTACAGCTGTTCAAGGCTTGATCTGCATATATCATCTCAGCCGACTGAAGCCTGCAACTGAAAAATAGCTCAGAAAATACTTACCACCTTCCATGCCAAATGCAAAAAGAATTCATCCGAAGCTGAGAATTTGATACAGCGGGCGACCTACTCCTCCATTAACGTTCAGAATGGTTGATGGAGTTCTAGTTACTATTTCAGCCCTGTTTAAGCACCCCCACTGAGAAAGTGGTCTGTGGCCCCTTCCACCACAGGTGGTAGGGCCCGAGTGAATCAATATAAGGAGCAAGCTTGGAGCGCGGCACCTGCAGATACGGCCACCATTAACAGCACATACATTTTCAATATATGTAGAATGGTATGAAGAAGTTTAACTTATACGTTTGTTGCCCAAAGAGGGTGAAATCAAGTTTTAGCTCATAAGGAATTTTTATAGACTGCTAGTACCTCGCTTTTCCCAAAGGATATAAAAAAGAACCAAGAATTCAAGAGTAACATGTTGAGTACCAGGCATTCTAAAGGGGCTCCCTAAAGGGATCAGTGGCCCCTCCCATAGAAGCAGATGATGGTGGTGATGGTGGTTGTGGTTTTCATGGTGTTGGTGATGATCTTGGTGGTGACAGTGATGGTGGTGATTGACGATGACGGTGGTGGCGATGGTGTGATCTTGGTGACAACGACAATGATGAGGAGGATAGGAATGAAGACACTAATAATGACATTGCGGCTGCTGCTACTGATCGGATGACAGGGGTGATGACGGTGACGGTGACGGCAATGACGATGATGATTATGGTGGTGGTGATGGTAGAAGCTTACATTTATTGATCCCTGTGATGCACCGAGTAATATGCTAACCACTGAATATTCATTATCTCCTTCAGTCTTCAGCAGCATTATATCAGGTACATTACATGCTGTAATTTTCCCATTTTATAGACGGTAAAACCAAGGCTTAGAGACATTGAGGAACTTGCCCTAGGACAGTCCTTCTTAAATTTCATTGTACATTAGAATCACCCGGAAAGATTTTTAAAATCTTGACCCAAAGTTTAAAATAATTTGTTCAAGTTTGCGAAACTGGTGAGTGACAGAGCCAGGATTCACAACTACCCCATCAGGCACCAGACTCATGCTGTTGCCCACTTCTCTGTGCAGTTTCCCTTGTAAAGATCGCTTAACAGTCGGACAGTGCCCTGGGAATGATCACGGTCCTCTTCCATGCCCTTGTTGTTTTTAATAATAATCAGCAGTGGACCAAAACGTAATGCTTTCAAGTAGAGTAGCAGATCTGTTGGGAAGTGTGCTAGAATCAGTCTGAATCTCTGTCCACCAAATGAATCTCAGTTGCACTCACAATATTCTATTCTGTTGAGGATACGCATGTGGTTATTTTTGCCTGAACGTATAAAATTCCAACCAAGTATTAGCTGCTTTTTAAGCGCCTATAGTAGTTGGAACCCTGAGTCCCTAGAGATGGTGATAGAGGTACATGATGTATGGGAAGACATACAGGTTTCCAAATCAGTGAGTCAGAGCTGGCCTTGATGAAAAGAAAAGTTCGCGGAGAACTCCCCAAATGCCTCTATTCCTGGGTTCCAGGTAAGAAATTAAAGCTCTTAAGAAATGCTGGCAAGGCTCACCCCTGTTTCTAATCCAAAGGACCAGGATTGTTTCAAATGAGACCATGCTAGTTAATTAAGGCTCTGCCTCTCTGGGATGAATTACATTTTTATATCCTTAATGTAATTTTCAAACTAACATTTTCCATGGCAGTGGAATCTGATTAGCCCCACATATATGAGCTCTTTTCATGCCAGCTCCTACTTTCTCATTTAATCCCTGTACAACATCAACACATGGGTAATAGTGTTCCCATTTTACAGATGAAGAAACTGAAGTTAAGAGAAGTTAAAGAACTTTTTCAAGATTAACAACCACATCATTTTCACCTGGTTGAGTCATTTTAGACAGAAGGAAAAAAAGTTGTTTTAAATTACTTTTTTATGTTTATTTATTTTTGAGAGAGAGAGAGACTACAAGCAGAGGAGGGAAGAGAGAGACAGAGAGGCAGAATCTGAAGCAGGTCCCAGGCTCTGAGCTGTCAGGCCAGAGCCTGACGCAGGGCTTGAACTCTTGAACTGCGAGATCGTGACCTGAGCCCAAGTCAGACGCTCAACCGACTGAGCCACCCAGGTGCCCCAGAAAAAAGTTATTTTAAAAAATCTCCATAAGTTTTCCCTAAAATGAATTTCTGGCCTAGAAAACCTGCCATTTTCACACTTGACCTCAATTTTCCCACATTCTGTGTTATTAAGGAGGCGGCTTTATCACCTGGCTGCAGAGATAAGGAGGCTAAGACTCAAGATGGATAGCTTTCCCAGCTGTGTGAACATCTCACAAAGGTGTCAAAGAGCTTTCACACGTGGCTTTTATTTGTCCCCACAAATTTTTGTTGGAGATAAAGATAGTCATGTTTTTCCCTCTCCCTGTTTTTTCTATCTTTTTTGCCTTTAGAATTCAGAATGGATGCCTTCATCATTTGGCTAAATAAAACTGAATGGTTGAAATTTTTAAGCTTCACAGTTAGAAGCTATTGTAAGCATTTCAAAAATTGTCAAAAGGAGGGCAGGGAGGAACATTAAGTCTAGAAATAGAACTCAGAATTTTTAGTCTCCATTGATGTGGGTACTTGGGGAGATACCAAAGTAGTAAGAACATGATTCCTGCAAATGATTCCAGGCATCAGATAGTTCATGGATGTCTGTGCCTGCTGATGCAAAAATGCAACAACAGGTTTTCCAAGGAATCATTCGTCTCCTAGCCCCCCAGATATTTCTTATTAGGTATAAAAATACACAAGGAGGTACATTAGCTAAATTTGGAACTAGGTGTGTAGAGATAGATGGTTCAGGAGAGGCTTTTTTAATGGAAGTGGCTTGTTGAGATCAGTTTCCTCTTTTCAATGTTGAGTCCCATGCCTCCAGGTTTATAACATAGTTTATATCATTCTCAGCCTCAGAGAGGGAAAAGAGGGGCATAAAATGAAAATTAGCAGAGCACAGATGTTGCTTTTTCTGAATGATGGAAGAAAAGCCATAGAGGTATTTATTATGAATTAATGTAACAAATTCTGCCTTAAGTTTTCAAGTTATGGCGTTTGGGTTTTTTAAAGATGGACCGCGTTTGCCCCTGTCTCAAGGGAGAGCCCACTCTTCAATGATAGGTTACTGCCACCTGGTGGCAGTATACCTGCATTGAAGGGGGTTAAGATGTCAGGAAAAAAAAATTTTTTAAGCCATTACCACCATCACCACAAGCCCCTACTGCCCCACAAAAAAATGTGATAGTAATTTGCATCATAGGAAGTTATATGGAAGAAGTGGGTGAGTTAAAATGGAGCCAGACTGTGGGAAAGCCTGTGGTATACAAGGGGAGTGCCCCTTCATCCTATGGGCACTTAAGCGCCATTGAAGGGGCAGTTGAGATGCAGAGCTTTAGAAGATGAGTCTCACATCTGTACAGGAAGAAGAGTATGAAAACAGGCAGACTGATCAAGAGGCTATTGCAGTGACCCACGTGAGAGATGATCAAGGTGGTGGAAATGGTAATAGAGGCAGTTATATAAAGTTGAAGTAGATAGTTCTTTTCATTACATACACTTACTATGCGCCTGGTACCTGTATGACGCCTTGAGCCCAATGGCTTCCATCTCTCAAGGAACTCCCCAAAGAAGTGTGTTGATCCAAAGTCTAACCCTCACTTTGATCTACCCTGTGGTCTCTACAGGTTGCTTCACCTCCCAGGACCCCAGTTCTCATTTGAAACAAGGAAGTTCCCATTCAGGGGGTGGGGGTTGCAAAGGCCCCTTGTCTCCCATTCTGTGACATGAGTTTGCCTAGAGCCGATATTTCCAAGGGAAATGTCAGGAAGAAACCTGTCTGACTGTGTGTGTAGGAGATAAGACAGCTGAGTGAGTTCAAATTTTGGTGTTTTTTTTAAAGCCAAGGTCCAAGAAAAGCTATGGGAGAATGGTGGTCTCGGTAATGTTTGGAGAAGTCAGTGAGGAGAGGCTCATTTGCAGACAATCAGGAAACTGATCGGGGTAGCTGTGTGGACACCATAATGGAAGCCAGGCATGCAAACACAGAGAACCAGGATCCTGTCTTCCAGCTTGGAAAAGCAGCCGAGAGCGGGAAAAGGGTGCAGCAGGTCTGTGCAAAACATTCCATCAGAGTCCCAGACTCCTGGTCTGCTCTCTCCTAGCTCTGTGCCCTCGAATACGTCCCTTAACATCTCTGAGCTTTCCATTTCCTGTGTGTAAGGAGGGCAGGTGTAATAGTGTCGTCCCTGAGACCTGTGATGACTATTCCATGGGTCACCTGAAAGAGTGCCTGGCCTCTGGTAAACATTCGGTGAATATTCACCCGTATCACTGTTACCGTTCTCCTCCTGCTCCCGCTCCTCATCGTTATTTCTAGAAATGCTCAGTGTTCCCAGGGGAAAATGGTAGCGCAAAGAGTAACAGGATGGATCCTTTCCCGAATGAAGGCCCCGCTGGGGGAGATGAGCTTGAGGAAGAGGGAGGGGGAAAGGAACAGAGGAGGGGCTTTTCAGGAGGAGGGGGGTGGGTTGTGTTAACGCTTCTGAAACAGTTAAGACTTGAAGGAGAGTCTAAGGAAGGCCACGGCACATGGTTACCTCCAGGCTATTGGTGCTGAGAAAGCAGCACGTGGAGAATAGAGACTGAGGAGATCGCAGAAGGAGGGTAGGGTGAAGAGCCATGCCCCTGAGTACTGGTTCACCACCTGGCAGTCCTCAAGAAGGGGAAGGTAGGGTTCACATCAGAGTGTCAAGAAGAGGTTAAGAGCAAAGCGTGTGTGTTCTGCAGGCTGCAGCTTCTGTGCTCACCTACATTTCAAATTAATTACATTCCTTCAGTCAAAATGATCCATCCTGGACGCAGTTCATTTCTACAGTGATCTATACTGATCTACGATGTGTCATCCCAGTTAGAATGTCAAGCTGTCGGGGAAAGTTGCCCTAGATGTCTCTCTGAGACCCAGGGTAAGAGGATGGTCAATAAAAGTAAATGATGAGGACGATGGTAAGGAGATGATGGCAGCAACAGAAAAACAGCCAACTGGAATCACAAAGTCCACTCCCCACTAGAAAAGGAGACACCACTGTCCTGCCTGGGCACACATCTTTGTTGTGTCCCTCAGGCCCTGGCACAGCTCTGATACACAGCCAGAATCTGTTGAGTGTTTTGTAAGGTGCTTGCTCTGTAAATGTCACTCCATGTATTCAAAAAAAAAAGTTCTAACAGGGAAGTTCATATCATGACAACAAATGCCTACGTTAAAAAACAAGAGAGATCCCACATAAGCAATCTTACTGTACGCTTTGAGGAACTAGAAAAAGAACAAACTGAATCCCAAATTAGCAGAAAAAATGAAATAATGTAGATTAGAGCAGAAATAAATGACATAGAGAACAGGAAAAAAAACAATAGAAAAGATTAAGACTTTAAAAGATTAGACTATGAGTTGGTTCTTTGAAAAGAAAAATGAATTTGACAAACCCTTAGCTAACCTAACTGAGGAAAACAAGGAGAGGATCCAAATCGACAAAATTATAAATGAAAAAGTAGACATTACAACTGATACCATAGAAATTCAGAGGCCTATAAGAGACTGCTATGAACAACCTAGAAGAAATGGAAAAATCCTTGGAAGCATACAACTTACCAAGACTGAATCAGGAAGAAATCCAAAATCTGAACAGACCTATTACTAGTAATGAGATGAAATTAGTAATCAAGAATCTCCCAATGAAGAAAAGCCCAGGACCAGATGGCTTCACTGGTGAATTTTATCAAACATTTAAAAAAAATTAACACCAATTTTTCTCAAACTCTAACAAAAAGAAAAGAAAGAGAAAGAAAGAAGGAAAGAAAGAGAGAAAGAAAGAAAGAAAGAAAGAAAGAAAGAAAGAAAGAAAGAAAGAAAGAAAAAGAAAAAAGGAAAAATAAAACACATCCAAACTCATTTTATGATGCCAGTGTTATCTGGATACCAAAACCAGAAAAGGACACTACTGGAAAAGAAAACCACAAGCCACTATCCCTCAGGAGTATAGATGCAAAAATGGTCAGTAAAATACTGGCAAACTCAATTCAGCAGTACGTTAAAAAGATCCTTCATAATGACCAAGTGGGATTTATCTTTGGAATGTAAGGATTGTTCAATATGTGCAAATCAACCAAGGTGATCAAGGGATCATCTCAACAAATGCAGAAAAAGCACTTGACAAAATTCAGCATCCTTTCATGATAAAATCTATTAACAAATTAAGCATAGAAGGAATACATCTCAACGTAATAAAGGGCACATATGACAAGCCCAAGCTAACGTCATGCTCCATGATGAAAGGATGAAAGTTTTCCCTTTAAGATTAGGAACAAGACAAAGGATCCCACTCTCACCACCCTATTCAGCATGGTGCCAGAAGTTCTAACTGGAGCAGTCAGGCAAGAAAAATGAATAAAACATACCAGAATTGGAAACAAAAACAAGATCGTCCATATTTGCAGATCACATGCATATATATATGTATTTCTTTTTTAATTTTTTTTTAACGTTTATTTATTTTTGAGACAGAGAGAGACAGAGCATGAACAGGGGAGGGTCAGAGAGAGGGAGACACAGAATCTGAAACAGGCTCCAGGCTCTGAGCTGTCAGCACAGAGCCCGATGCGGGGCTCGAACTCACAGACTGTGAGATCATGACCCGAGCCGAAGTCGGCCGCTCAACCAACTGAGCCACCCAGGCGCCCCTGTATATATGTATTTCTAAAGACTTTAAACTCCTAAAGACTCAACCAAAAAAATCCTCATATCTAATTCATGAATCAGCAAAGTTTCAGGGTACAAAATTAACATCCAAAAATCAATAGCATTTCTATACACTAACAACGAATTTTACTAAAAAGAAACAAATTGATGCCATTTACTATTTCATCAAAAACAAAATACTTAGGAGAAAATTAAGGAGGTGAAAGATCTCTACTATGAATACTAGAAAACATTGATAACAGAATAGAAGATGAATAAATGGAAAGGTATCCTATATTCATGGATTGGAAGAATGAATATTGTTAAAATGCTAATACTACCCAAAGCCACTTACAGATTCAACGCAATCCCTATCACAATTCTAATGACATTTTTTTACAGAAGTAGAAAAAACACTCCTAAAATTTATATGGAATGATCAAAAAAATAATAATAACCAAAGAAATTCTGAGAAAGAAGAACAAAGCAGGAGACTCACAAAAATTAACTCAAAATGGATTAAAGACTTAAATGGAAGACCTGAAATCTTGAAACTCCTAGAATAAAAAATAGGAATAAAGCTTCTTGACACGGGCCTTCGTAATGATTTTTTGGAAAGGATACCTAACGCACAAAGAACAAAATAAAAAATAAGCAAGTGGGAGTACATCAAACAAAAGATTCTGTACAGCAAAAGAAACCATCCACAAAGTAAAAAGACAACCTATGGAATGGAGAAAAAAAATTGCAAACCATATATCTGATAAGGAGTTAAATCCCAAATATATAAAGAACTTACACAACTTAATAGCCAAAAAAAAAAAAGTAACTCAATTTTAAGGCAGAGGACTTGAGTAGACATGTTTCCAAAGAGGTTATAGGAAAGGCCAACGGGTACATGAAAAGATGCTCAACAGCACTAATTGTCAGGGAAATGAAATGGGAATAAAAACCACAAGGAGGTATCTGCTCGCACCTGTTAAAATGGCCATCACCAGGAAGACAAGAGAACACAAATGCTGGCGAGGGTGTGGAAAAGAGGGAGCCCTTGTGCACTGTTGGTGCCCTTGTCCACTGTTGGTGGACGCTACTACAGAAAAAATTGGTGCAGCCCCTACAGAAAACTGTATGGAAAATCCTCAAAACGTGAAAAACAGAAGTACCATATTTTGCTTCTGAGAATATATCCAAAGGGAATAAAAATTCTGAGAATATATCCAAAGGGAATAAAAATTAACTCAAAAAGACATTTGCACCCGTGTTTAAAGCTGCATTATTTATAAGAGCCAGGGCTTGGAAACGACCTCAATGCCCATGAGTGGGTAAAGAAAATGTGAGATATGTGTGTGTGTGTGCGCACGCACACACACACACACACACACACACACACACACACACACACACACAGAGGAATATTATTCAACCATAAACAAGAGGAAATCCTACCATTTGTGACAACACAGGCCTTGGAGTAAAGTAAACCAGACAGAGAAAGACAGATACTATATGATCTCACCTGCATGTGGAATCTAAAAGAAAACAAAACACACTCAGAAAAAGAGATCAGACTTGTGGTTAGCAGAGCTGGGAGTGGGAGAGGGGGAATGGAGGAAGGTGGTTCACGGGCACCAACTTCCCATTGTAAGGTAAATAACTAGGGTGTGATAATGAGTGTAATAAACATGCTGTATGATACGGAGGGGAGCTGTTAAGAGAGTAAATCCTAAGAATTCTCATTTAAAAAAAAAAACAGAAATCAGCTCTCCTTTAGTCTCTATGAGCACAGATTTCTAGTCTTTGGCATTTCACCTCTACCAACTGTTCCTTCAGAGTCTTTTGCTTTAGTATCTAACCCTCTCACCCTCCTCCATTTGCGCATGGTGCCGGTGATAACTGCGGAGAGGACGAGGCTCTGGCTGCCGCTCACTTGTTGTTCTGTGATCCTGCACAAATCATTTATCCTCTCTGGGCCTTGGTTTCCTCCTCTGTCAAATGGGGGCATTAATGCTGGTACCAACCTCACGGGGTTGTTTTAGAGAGCCAACCAGCTGCTGCAAGTAAAGTGAAGCTCAGACTGAAGCCCGGTGTGTGAAAGGGCTGTGTAAGTGATGAGTGTTGTTATTTTCATTATTATTATCGTGAGAGGGCCTGTAACAGAAAGAAAGAACATTCAGCACCTGAACCACCAGCGGACTAGAGACAGATGATTTCCCTGTCGCTGCTCATCCCTAGGGATGCAGAGATCAGTCTCCCCCAGCTCTGTCCCAGCTCTGTCCCAGTTCAGTCCCAAAGCCTAACGGGGAAGGCAGATGTGAATACAGGCCACTGTGTTTGATACTCTGCCAGGGAGGTGGGCAAAGTGTGCAGGGAAATTACATGACCCCAACACACACCTGTGAGGCCCACAACCCTGGATAGTCTGTCTTAGGCGTTTGAGCTCTGTTTTTCCAAGACTGAGAGATGGGAATGGCATGGGAGATGTTCTGTGAGTCAGAGTTAGATGGGCTCTTGGGTTAGACTAGCAACATATGACCATCTGGGCCTTTGTTTGCCCATCTGTGAAATGGGTAGAGGGACAACTTCCTGTCAGATAGGATCCTCGTGAAGATCTATGTAGAGGGTAGCATCTGATCCATTACAAAGGCTTTGTGTATTTGAGAGGAATGCCCAAAACAGCTTTATCTTACTTGATCGAATCGAAAAGATTTTTGAAAATCAGATCTGTATTAAATTTGATAGAGAGCTTATGACATAAACCAGTGGTTCTCAAACTTGCATGTACATCAGGCTTTTTAACATCCAGATTGCTGAGCCCCATCCCCAGAGTCCTGATTCTGTAGGTCTGCGAGGATCTAAGAATCCGCATCTCACGCAAGCTCCCAGAAGTTGCTGATGCTCGGTCCTCGGGCCCCGCTTTGGGATACATGGACTTCTAGGTGTCCCATGCCACTAACATAGAGGAGAATCACTTCTTATTTATATATCTCTTCCCCTAATTATTCCCCTATTATTTTCAAGACTGCAATTTCTATCTTTGAGGTTAATTTAAAAAGGAAGCTTTCAGTACATCTGGTGTGTGTATGAATTGGACCCAGCTCAGGGATTTTGCTCTTTCGTTTAATCTTGGCTTGTCCCTGTGGATCCATGAGTGTCAGGGCTGATATTTCTGATTCCCTATTTGTGCCAAATGGAGGCTCATTTGCCCAGCCAGCCCTGATGTCACACGCCCTCCCTCCCGCCCCATCAAATGACAGGAGGCATTCCATTATGCGATTTCCAAAATACGATCGCTCCCAAGAGTAGAGAAAGAAAATTTATTCAAGATATTTTCTTAAAAATTAATGTCGATAATCAATCTTGTGACATTTGCTGTGTGCCAACAAATCAGGTGAGGCTGTGTTTCCTGTTTTATTGTGCATGAGATTTAGCTTTACCTGATGAGTTTCATAAAGCCTTGTTCCTATGTAAGATGATTCATTCCTTTAGTTATTCGCTCATTGTTTTTGTCAGGTGTTTATTGACAGTCTACTCAGTGCCAAGCTCTACACTAAGTTGTGAAAACAGAGATAAATATAGGCATTGTCTACTCAGGCAGTAGGAAGTTTATAATGGGTTTTTAGTTGTTTAAGGACAAAGGCATTTATGGTTTTTGTTTCACGTGGCACCGCACTTGATAAGTTTTGTAACTGGTTGTTCTGTTGCTGTTGTCCATCTGGAGGCAGTATTTCTATCGTGCCCAGCAATTCTTGTAAGCGATAATATATAATAACCAGATTTCTTGGGTCCCTGCAAAGACAAACAAGATATTTAAAGAAGCTTGGAATTAAGTAGAGAAAGTAAACATCTAAAAATGTATCTGTGATGCAGTGTGACAGAGAACAATACCAGTAGCTTGTGGGGGAAATGATTTATCTGTCTGCGATGCTTACAGAAATCTTCCTAGGTGAGGTAATATCCGAGGTGGGTTTCAGAAGCGGAAAAAACTGTTCTCATATTAAGCGTTCAAGTCCGTTTCCCCCACTGTGGCTCCAGGAACGCGAGCATTTCACCACACGGAGATGAACTGTAGTCTAGGGCTCTCATCCATGGCTGAGAAAGCCAGTTCTGCTACTTTCTGGCTGGGTGCCTTTGGCCAAGATCACTTAATTTTTTGAGCTTCATCTCTGATTCAAAAAATAGGAATAACATTACAGCCCACACAGGATTGTTGAGAGAGATAAAATGAGATAATATTTGAAAAGCACTTAGTATATATTGCCTGACATGTTGTAAGCACTTAATAAAATTACAGTTGCTTTAATTACTATAATAATCCCAATGTTGGTGGGTGTCACAGGATACAAAGTCAAGTGACTCCGGTCTGGGAAATTAGACCGGTTTACGGTGTGCGCGTCTTTTTAACGGTGGGGTCTTCAGAACCTTCCAGAGAACAAAGTGTGTTGCAAATCAACAGGAGGAATGTTCTCTGCTGTATCCCCGAGCACATTTGAAAGGAAACCCTTTAACCATTGTGCATCTGTCAGAACTGGGGTTCACAGCCCCCAAATTAGCCCATTCAGCCAGGGGACTTTCTTTGCCTAGTAATGGCACTGCCTTTGTATTTCAGGATTGTCAGCTTACCACGGATCTATGCTTCCGGTTCAAAATGACTCCACACGGTATACGTTTCCTGCATTCCCAGGCAAAGTGTGTGTGTGGGTGCCTTCCAAGGAGGTTATAGAGGTGTTCTCACCTTTACTTTTGCAGCTGTATCTGCAGTGGCCTCTGAGGGACTTGGGGATGTCACTATAGCTGCTTGGGGAAAATCGATTCACTCCAGATTCTTGGTGAAACACTGGCAGGTTCTCCAAAAAAGTCCCAGAGGGCAGCTGCACCTACACAGAACAGGCGTGGAGGGGTGACGATGCACCAGAGGAAAGCAAGTCTGCTTTTAGATGAAATTCACCAGAAGACACCTTTCCATACACACCTTCCTGGGCATTGCTTGTGTATGTCTGAGAAAAACGACTCAAAAGCAAGCTCTGTTTTGTGCACGTGGTACCCCTTCCCAAAAGAAATCAGGTCAGCCCTTTCGCTAACCTTTTTTAATTCAGAAAGTACCTTTTTGGTATAAAAATGAGAATTCAGCCCTAATTGTCCCACTTTGACATTGCTATTTTTACGTCTTCTAATCTGTGTCTGCCAACCTCCTATTTACATCATTTTATATTTTACTTTTTTATCTAATATATCATAAGCATGTCCCAGATAGCTGCCCAGTCATTATAATTACAACCTTTAGCGACTACATAATGGCCCATCATATAGCTGAACCTAATTTATTTGCCCATTTTCCTATGGTTAAACATCTCGGCCATCGATCGTCACTTAGCTGCAAAAACTATGTTTTAAGAAATCATATGTGGAACTTGAATATGTTTTATTGATTCTTTTTTTCCCCTTAATATCTAAAGTGAAACCTAATTAGCTTCATGTAAATACTCTCAGAGTATAATAAAAAACAACAAAAAAAAAATGGGGCGCCTCGGTGGCTCAGTCGGTTAAGCGTCCAACTCTTGGCTTGGGCTCAGGTCATGATCTCATGGTCCGTGAGCTCGAGCCCCGCGTCGGGCTCTGTGCTGACATCTCAGAGCCTGGGGCCTGCTTCAGATTCTATGTCTCCCTCTCTCTCTGCCCCTCCCCCGCTCACACTGTATATTTCCCTGTCTCTCAAAAATAAATGTTAAAAAAAATTTCTTCTAATTTCTTGTTACTATTGCCTCACACCAAAGTCCAGATCTGTGGTCAGAGATAATCCCTGTATTAGCTTAATTTCCGTCTTCTAGACATTCTTGTCTAGATTTACAAACAAAATAGACACATGCTGTGAACGTGGGGTTATACGGAGGCATAGCGTTTTTTAACTTGCTTTCTGTCCCACTCAGTATGTCTTGGTGATGTTACTGTTGCTGCGTTCAGATACGCCTCGTTCTTTGCACCTGCTGCAGGATATCCCACGAGACGGGTGTCCCTGGGGTCCCTCCTCAGGCCTTCTCCAGTAGGCGGTTTGGCAGCTTACGATCTGCCGTCATCACACAAAATGACGCACAGTGTCCCTGTGTCTGCTCTGGGTCCTCTTAGCTGTCCTGGTGGTGGTGGTTCCAGGGATTTGTGTTGAAAACCCCCAGTGTGAGAGGCTTCGTCTCGTCAGCTACTGTGGATAATGTAGATAGTGATGCAATAAACCTCGAAAGCCGATCGCCCCTCTCCCCACTTTCTCCTGAATCTCGTCGGGATGTATGATTGGACGTAGGACGAAGGGAACAAGGCTATTAGTGGCACTTTTGTGGTGCGTGATGCCTACTGTTTTCCAAACCTGGTTTTTACCACCTGCTCTGCCTGTGGCATCCTGTGGATCGTCCACTTTCAAAGCCCCCTGCTCTCCACCCAGGACGTTGATCCAGTGACTCTCGAACCAACACGTGTGCACCCGTAAGAGAATCTGAATCCCTTGCTGTACAAACTGGCTTTCACTGCTTTTCTTAAAAATGTCTGATGCACTTTCCAATCCAAATAACGACAACAACAGCAGTCGTAGCAGCTAACGCTCACCGAGGGTTTTCTTCGTGGGAGGTGCAATGGTGATGCCTTCGCAAATACCTTAGTTCATTTCATTTTCGAAAGTAACCTGTAAAATACGAGCCATTATTATCCTGTTTTCCAACGTGAAAACCGACGCTCAGACAGGTGCCAGAGTTTGCTCAAGGCCACAGACCTCGTAGGTGATAGACTTGGGACACGAACCCGGTTTGTCTGGCTTCAAAGCTTGGCTTCTTCGTCCACGTGTGGTACAACTTGCACCACGGGCGGTGGGACAAGGAGTGTGACGCGACCTGAGCAAGCTCCCCGTAACCCCTGCGCCTGCCCCTAATGGGTGGCAGCCGGACGTTCAATCGAAGACAGGTATTTTCTGAGCAGCTAAAATGCATGAAGCCTGCAGTGTGCCTGGGTGGCTCAGGCGGTTAAGCGTCCGGCTCTTGACCTCGCAGTTCAGGAGTTCGAGCCCCGCATTGGGCTCTGTGCTGACAGGCATGGAGCCTGCTTGGGATTCTCTCTCTCTGCCCCTCCCTGTCCCACTCTATCTCAAAAATGAAGAAAAATTAAAAAAAAAAATAAAATGCATGAATCCTGGTGTGAACACTGTTCCCCCTGGGGATCTGGGAGACGTCCCCCACCCCACTCAGTTCCGTCTTACTCGCCCTTTCATGGACTTGTCGCTCATGGCTTCCGTAAGCCATCCCCCCCACCCCCTGGGATTTGGGTGTGCATTCTGGCACACTGTTCTCTAGACTTTTGTTTTCTCTAAGTGTTTGCTCTCGTGTTTTCCCTCTCGGGGGCTCTGGCCCTTGCTACAGGACGATTTTTCATTTACTGTTCACTGCTCCCATTTGCATTTTCCCCAAAGGCCTTCTGGTAGCAGCAAAGCTTTGCAGGATGTCCTCCACCAAATCGTTCACACCAGTGTCTTTGGGAGAGCAGCCTGCTCCTGCTTTTTGTGGGTCCTGTGTCCCTTCAAGTGCAGACCCAGGCCAGCATCACTTCCTGCCAGCAGCTCTGCTCTCCCTGGGGAAGAGTCTCCCTTTCTCTCTCCGTGCTAGCTGGAAACAAACCACTAATTGAATTTCACCTTTCATTGCTCTGAAAATATGACAGGCTAGTGCCTCCAATTAGTTTCTTAGACCGCGGCGAGGAAGAGACATGTTCCGTCCTCACAAACACAACCTTGATCGCTGCAGGGAGGTTGCAGTCGTGCTGGGCCTTTCTGGTGTGTGTTCCAGCAGCTGATGCCGGCTTGTTCAGAGACTGGGCAGCTGCAGTCCCTCGTGCACCTGGTACTGATGAGGAGGTGACGATGCGAGGGGCGCTGGGTCCCCGCTGCTCCCACGGCAGCCATCAGGGCACACACGTCCCCTGCTGTTCAGAAGCCACGAGGCAACACGGGGAAGTCAGGATGTGGAGGTTCTGGGTGTCTTGAAAGTTTAGCTAGATCGGAGGTACCAGGGCCCCGTATGTGGAAAAAGAGAGCAGTGGAGCCCAGTGTCAGGTGCCGGGGAGACAGAGATGTGTCCATATGGCCCCCGACTCTGGGAAACCCAAACTCTGGTGCCACAGCCATGTAAGAGATCGGTTGGAGGGGGAGGAGGGATTGTGAATGTACAGAGTAACCGTGGCTTCGTGGAACGGGGGTTCATCTTTTCGTGGGCTCAGAGGTGGCTTCAAGGAAGAGTAGACGTTTCAGTCCCTTTCGAGAGTTTACCAAGTGGGCTACCGGGAGGAAGGATATTCAGACATTGGAGAAATATTTGCACAAGTCCACGGCATGGCACGTTCAGGGCGCAGTGAGTAACTAGAGGTATGGGAAATACACGTGCGGAAACCTGAGGGAGCTGGGTCAGCAAATCACAAAGGACCTGACAAGGCCTGATTTTGCCTTTGGGCTCCATCCCGTAGGGGATGGAAGACAGAGGATGAGCCAGAGCACCTGAGCCCAAGCCCTGTCTCTGCCACTTATAAGCCGCGTGGCCTTGGCAAGCTGTTATTAACCTCCCCGGTTTCCTCATCTATTAAATGGAAATAATCAGAGCACCGACACCATGGGGTTGTCTTAGGGGTCAGATCGGAGAGCACACGTGACACTCTCAGCAGCAAGGGCCAGCTTCTTACCTAAGTGCTCGATAAGTATGAGCTATTATTATTATTACCAGTGTTGTTAATGTCAGCATCCATTGCCATAGAAGTCCCTGATGCACAGTGGGTGGTGATGGGCTTTGAAGTCAGGTGGGACCTGGGTTCGATTCCTGGGTCTGCCAGCACTCATTGCACGGCCCCTGAGCATATCACCTAATCTCCAGGAGCTTCCCTTACCTCCCCTGCCCCTCAGGGAAAATAAGTATCTGCCACCCAGCCCCGTTCTCGGCTCAGAGTCTCAATAAATGACAGCTGTTATTTTTTTTAAGCTTTGTTTATTTGTTTTGAGAAAGAGAGGGAGAGCACAAGCAGGGTGAGAGACAGGTAGAGAGAGAAGGAGAGAGAGAATCAGAAACGACTCAATACAGGTGGGCCGTTGCACCCCCTATAGCCCCACCCCACCCAGCACTTCCCAGCATGATCGCCCTTGACCCACCCCATGCCTCCATTCCTCTCCAGGCACATCCCCTGCTTATCTAAGCATACATATGTACACACGGGCCTGCCCTTTGTTTTGATTTGATTTTACAAAACCATGGAGTTATAGAATGCAGTTTATCTTATAACTGGTCTCTCCCCAACCCCTGCAAAAATAAATAAATAAAAGACGGAAGCAGTGGTCATGTTTCCATGACAATACAAATTCTCTCTCTTTTTACAAATGGCTCCATAACACTGTGATTCCCTCGGGTTTCTTCCTCTTGCTTTGAAACCCGCTCCATCAAGAAGCAGTCTCCTTTGTGGACTCTCCTTACATACCAACACCTTTCTGACCTTTTGGATCAGTTCCCAATGGCGCGACTCCCTGTTCCCCACGTTCAGTGCCCCGCCTCTGCCGATCCTGGACCCCAACACCCATCATCCCTTCCCCTGCCCGAACCCAGGTTTGATGAGACCTCCCTATCACACCAGGGTTCAGCAGTGAGAGAAAACCCAGGGCTACCAGGGATCACCCCCGCCCCTCCCCCCCCAGTGTCAAGAAATGGAAATGTCACCATGCAAAAGCTGTGTTTACAGACTATGAAATGACCATTGTTCATGCATTCTTTTTATTTTCCACCCCTCCTGTCAATCCCGACAGAAACTCTTGGTTTCTGCTCTCTGACTAATCTAATTTAGACATCAAAATGGCCAATAGCAACTCTCTTTCTTTCTTGTTTTCTGGATACAGCAAAATTTACAGGATTCCCATTTCATAGCTTTATAAAAACGGCGGGGGTGGGGGTGGGGGGAATCTTATAATGAAAATAACAGAACTCAGAAGATCCGCTGGCCTTTTGGCCAAAAAGATTTTGTTAGCCCTGGGATGCAGCAGTGCTGTGAATAGGAAACTATCTTGATCACCTGTTTACGCTGAAAGCTCTCCTTCGTCGCAATGGGGGAGGGGACAGAGAGCCGCGATTACATTATCAGGCAGAAACACATGACTATAAATAATTAACTCTCTCATGTTTTGTGAGCCTTAACCTCCTACTTCGGAATGTTTATTTCCTTTATTTCAAAATGTTTATTTACTTTTCTCCATTGACTGTAATTAATTTTGCCTTTGGCTCATAAACAAGTAGAACTGAAAACTTTTGCATTTGCATTTTTATCTCGAAGCACCCCAACTAATTAAACTTTCCAATTTGGTCTCCCTGTTGCTGTACCAGAGCCACAGAGAAATGGCTGACAGGTTCACAGGTTTGTGACCATTTTGCTAAGGAAGAGGCAGAAGGAGCTTTTGAAAATTATAATTGTTCTATGGAACTGCTAAAGGAGAAACGTGTATTAGGGTTCTCTGCATCACAGGAAGAGATAAGTGAGCAACTGGGGTACAAGAGAGGTGAAAAAAGGGTCTAGAAACTGCAAAATGGTGAACTTCCCTTGAGCTCTAGAAAAAGTGTAGGATGAGTTAATATAAAAACGGATCATGTGCACTGGGTGTTATATGTAAGAGATGAATCCCTGAATTCTACTCCTGAAACCAATACTACACTATATGTTAACTAACTTGAATTAAAATAAAATCCTGGAAGAAAAAACCCAGATCATGAGCCTGTAGTTTTCAGTCATGTTACTCACCTGGTAAAAAGAGGAACCCCCAAGGCATAATGTATGTAGAGTTCGATCTGACTCATGACAAGTTCTCCTATGATATCTCAGGAATTCTTAAAAAAGGAGGACACCATCTTTTAAAAGGTAAAAAATTCAAGACACTATCTAAGAGAATAATTAACACATATCACTGATAAGGGAAAGTAACCAACCAGAGGATATAAAGAACTCCTAAAATCAGTAAAAAAAAAAAAAAAAAAAAAAAAAAAAAAATTAAGAGATGTAAGAGATATAAAGAAACATTTCACAGGATGAGAAACATAAGTGACAAGGGCGCCTGGGTGGCCAGTCGATTGAGCGTCCGACCTCAGCTCAGGTTCATGACCTCACGGTTCGTGGGTTCGAGCCCTGCGTCAAGAGCCTGGAGCCCGCTTTGGATTCCATGTCTCCCTCTCTCTCTGCCCCTCCCGCGCTCATGCTCTGTCTCTCTGTCTCTCAAAAATAAATAAATGTTAACAACAAAAAAAAACAAACATAAGTGACCAAAAATGCCTTAAAAAGTCAGTTTAAACTCATTGGCCATCAGTGAAATTCAAAGAACAACTGCGATTCAATATGGTTTTATGTCTACCTGATCGGTACGTGTCGAGTCTGGAAACAGCACGTCCTGGCAATAAAGTGCGAACGCCAGTCCCCTCACCCACTGCCTCTGGGAGTGTGACTGGGGCAACGTTTGAAGAACCGTTTGCCATTATCTGCTACCGTTGAAGATGGGCCGCCTACTCCTGGGTCTGTACCTGCAAGGGATTTTCTAGGTGCCCCTGGACACACGGACAAGGCTGTTCCCAGCAGCATGGCTAGCAGTCACGAAAACAGGGAACATCTGTACACTCACTAACGAAGCACCCGGAATAAAGGACAGCACAGTCATCTGGCAAACCGCACAGGAGCGCTGACAGCAGATCTCCAGAACATACTGTGCCACGAGACACACAATTTGCAGAAAAATACATACAGTACAATTCCAGTTACGGAGAATTCAGAAGTGCAAAAAAAAAAAAAAAAAAAGAATATATTTAGAGACAAAGAGTAAAACCATGAAGGAAAACAATGCATTAAGAGATACAAAATTCCTGATGGGGAGAATGAGATGAAAGGAAATGTGCAGGGCTACAGCGGCATTGTCTGGGGTATGTCCTAAGCTGGGTGCTGGGCAGAAGTAGATCGAACTGTTCCTCGCGCCTTGTGGTATGTTGTATGTGTGCGTGCATACACGTACATGTGTATTTACACATATTCCTGTGTATGTAGGAAATAATTTAAAAAAGAGATGAGAAATATGGACTAGGTTTACATCCATTGGCACTAATCTTCTCTCCTTCAACATCCATATCAATAACGTATCAAAATCATGGATCATCCAGCGTAGACATGGGAGACCTAATATCTCAGATGATTGAACCCGGTTTCTGGAAAGCTGAGACACATTGCGTGAACTGATGACTTCATGTCACAGAGATGAATGTAAGGTGCTCGCCTTGACGTTCTTCAAAGGCAGTCACTAGGTCAAGGTGATACCCTCTATGTTCCACAGCAGTCCATGTGAAAACACCGTTTGGGGTGTTAGTCGACCACAAGCCCAAAAGGAACCTTCTGTATAAATGCTTGTTCGAAGAACGAACTTCCACTTTAGGAGCAATGATTATCCTCTCAAAGCCAGCACGGGTCAGGCCACATCTTGCATATTTTGATTCGAATTGGAAGTTGACAAATTACAATAAGTTCAGAGGATGGTGACTACTGATGGAAGAGCTATCAGCCTACAAGTGTTGAGTTTGTTGGAGGGGGATTTGGAAGAAGCAGAGCAGAACCAGAGGCTTCCAGAAAATTGGTTCCAGCTCATTGTGCACAAAATCATGCCAATAGTCAGAGATGCCCCTCCAAAAAGCGGTGGGCTGCCTTGTAAGTTGAGAGCTTTGGGTCCCTGGAGTGTTCAGACAGGATAACTCCCTCTAACTACAGTTGTGCTTAGAAGGCAGACTCCATGGCTCTCATGTCCCTTGGCTTCTAGGAGTCTCTAAGAATAACCAAAGAGAAGTCACAGGGGGAAAGAGGAAACCATTTTTATTTCCCTGAGACTGAGGGGGACTGTGGAGCACACAGGGCAGATGGCCAAGTTCAGTCCCTTCCACACCTGCCCTACTGTTCCTGAAAGCAGCAGTGACCGCCCTGCACAGGAAACATTGGTCTGTTCAGCGGGACCTGTCTCTCTGCTGACATCACCCCTGGGAAAGAGGCTGCTGTCACCCGGGTTCCGGCTCTGCTTCGGGAAAGAACTTGGGCTTGGTTTATTTCTCCTCACGATTATATCCAATAGAGGCTGTTTGAGGGCCCTTCTTCACGTCACCCTGTCTCTGGAATTCAGGCTGACAGAGCAGAGCACCCGCTTTCTAGAACACTGGCAGTGGTGGCACAGAGGGAGAGAGAGCCTGGCACATTACACACCCTCTCTTAATGCTCCCGCTCGAAACAGACACACTTTCTTGTGCTTACATCTCATAAACCACACCTAAGTCCAACAGAGGAGGTGAGACAGTCTCCGTGGGCCCAAAGGAGAACTGGAGGCATTTGTTGACAATCAGTATGGCTGGATGGGGAGGGACATTGGCCAGCCCATGAAGGTCTTTGTGCCGTGTTCTAGAATTTTTACTGTATCCGGCAGAGCCACTGAAGGATATCCAGTCTGGGAATGACACATGGCTCGTTTTACAAATCGGATATCCCAGAGATGGTATTCATTTGTTCCACAAACATTGGCGATACATAGCAGACAAGGTCCGCCTTCCATTTGGTGAAGCTGGAGGGGGAAATCATCAGTGAACAAACTCAACAGCTGGCGGCCTCTCAGATGGCCATAGGTTGTCGGAAGCAAAGTAAAGATGGGGTAATGGTTTGAACCTGGTAGGGAGAGAAAACAGGCTCGCAGCTGTAAGAATAGAGAGAGCCGTGAATACATTCAAAAGCTCACAGGAGGCAGAAGGAACAGAACTGGGTCATCTTACAGAACTGAGAGCCAGCAGTGGGTTGAGACGTGCCTGGGGCACGAGGCTTTGGTAAACCTGAATCGAATCTGAACCCAGATTTGGAATAGGTCATTTGAAGCGCTCTGTCCCCATGGACGTAGCCGTGACATCAAGCCTTTTTCAGGAGAGTGGGTAACTTGGTTTATGAAGATGGAAATTTTCACCAGGGCTTGAATAAAGAGTCAGGTCGACGGGAGCTGCCTTTTCCATTGATAAGAGCAACTCCGAGGGAAAGGGAGATGCTTGGTGCCTGGGTGGCTGCAGCAATGGGACGCTTCCTTGGGACCGTCGCAGCAGACCTCCCCCCTGCTAATGGGTGGTCTGCAGGTGACCTTGTGCGCCTTTCTGTGCAACAAGAGAATGAGCTTCCAAGCACAGCTGGCTCTCCAGCTCCTCTCTGTCCTCTGCCTGGCAGTCCACGCAGTCCACAGCTCTTTCAGCTGAGGGGGCAGGTGGCAAACTCAGCTTCCCACTTGGGGGCCCTTTGGGCACTGTGACCGGACCCACTGCTGGCTTGGCTCTGTGTGCCCCCCACAGAGGCTGCGAGTGGAGGCCCCCCCCCAAGAGGTCCGATACTCCCCCTCCTACAAGGCAGGGTTCCCTCCTGGCACCCCGTGGCAGGTGGCCATTGACCCACACGCACAAGGTCAGCGGTGGGAGCTCACGTCAACCCACACACACATGTTCTCCCCCAAGCCGCATGCACTGGTCCTAACTGGGGTTCACACGGAATTATTCCATTTGGACTTAACTAAGAAACCATTGGAGTATTAGAAGGTGATGTGCCCCCAGTTTAGGGCTAGGCTTTTTCCCGTCTTTTTATCTTTTCCCTTTAAGTCCTGAAAAGGTGACTTGAGACTCCAGACACGACAGGCCCAATTCCCACAATTCATCCTCATACCTCGATACTCTGCTGTCTACACTGCCCACCGCCCCCCTCTCCTCCCGACATCCTCTGGTGTATCTCCTTCCTTCGTAGCCATGGGGATCAGCTTGCTCCAGGATTCCAGCCATGGTCCGAGTAGGACAGAATCCAAGGGTGGGGGTGGAGGGCTCTAACCCTCTCCCTAAAACTCGCACCTCAGCACGGGAAAGAAATCTAACCCATAACGGCTGACATTCAAGGAACGTTCTTATCAAGCCCCTTGCACTCGGTTTCTTACAAAGCCTCTTCTGCTCCAACATTTTGCGGTTCAAAGAAGAAAAAAAAAATACACTGTACACATTTTTCTTTCTTTAAAGATTGGAAAGAAATGAGAAAAAGCTTGTCTTGTCCATGTTTTTATAAAAATATAAAGCATGTGTCCTCTCTGATAGAGCTATTTCTTTCCCTCTAAATCCAGCAGAGCCCATGATCGAGCTTAAGCGTCAGTGAGTGTCAGACATTCGTCTTCCTGAGCCACGCTGCTGTGTTTCTGAAAAGATAACACAGCTTCCGTGGGATCCGAAACCTGGAGATTTAGGAAGTGGCCCTTCCTGTGTCTTCGGGGACTGAGCCTGGGAAACATGTGCATCATCAGCTGACCCCAAGAACGCAATTTATGACCTCTGAGAGCAGAGGCCCAGTGGCGGCTCTTGGCGGAATTTAAATTTTTTTTTTTTCAACGTTTATTTTATTTTTTTGGGACAGAGAGAGACAGAGCATGAACGGGGGAGGGGCAGAGAGAGAGGGAGACACAGAATCGGAAACAGGCTTCAGGCTCTGAGCCATCAGCCCAGAGCCCGACGCGGGGCTCGAACTCACAGACCGTGAGATCGTGACCTGGCTGAAGTTGGACCCTTAACCAACTGCGCCACCAAGGCGCCCCACTGGCAGAATTGATTCTTGAGTAACTGATCCCAAAACATTCCTTGGGTGATAGACACATGTGTATTTCTCCCACCTGCGCCTGCCCTGCCCTTGCTGTCTGCCTCTGTCTGCCCCGTTCTCGGCCACAGAGCACATGCCCGACACAGACTCTGAGTCAGGATCCATCAGGCACCGGATGTGTGACCTCAAGCCACCCAGTGCTGTTCCCTCATGGACAACGTGGGGAGAAGAACAGAACCTCTGTGAGTTCAGGCTCGTGCTGTGGGGTTTAGCACAGCTCCCCCCGTATGGAAAGCAGTCTCTGTGGTAGGCTGGATCATGGTCACCCAAAGATATCAAGTCCTGACACCTACGGCTTATAAATGTGATTTTTATAATTAAAAAAATTTTTTTAAATAAATGTTTATTTATTTTTGAGAGAAAGAGCATGAGCGGGTAGGGCAAGTGGGGAACAGAAGATTCAAAGCAGGCTCCACGCTGACAGCAGAGAGCCCGATGTGGGGCTCAAACTCACCAACTGTGAGATCCTGACCTGAACCAAAGTTGGATGCTCAACTGACAGAGCCGCCCAGGTGCCCCTGATTGTTTTTTTTAAAGAGCCTTTGCAGATGTGATTAAGGATTCTGAGGTGAGGCGATCACCCTGCATTATGTGGGTGGGCCAGTATTCCTTGGAGGAAAGAGGCAGAGGGAGACGACACAGACAGCAGAGGAGGCAGTGTATGGACAGCAGGGGCACAAATGTGGCCACAAGCCAAGGAAAGCCAGCAGGCACCAGAAGCTAGAAAAAGCAGGGAACAGATTCTCCCCTGGAGCCTTGAGACGGAACATGCCCCTTGATTTCAGACTCCTGGCCTCCGGGGCTGGGAGGGGATACGTTCCTGTGGTCCGAATCTGCTCGGAATGCGCTTACAGCAGCCCCATGCAACGAATGCACTCAGTGAACGTGGAGCCCTGAGCATCCCTGGGACACAAGCCCATAGGGGACAGAGACCTGGACTCACTGTAGGCAACACATGCAAATCCTCCCGGGTGTTTGCTCCGCGCGAGTTCAGATTGCCGCCTCTCCGCTCCTCCCATTCCGTCCCCTTCTTTCACTGCCCCCCCTGTTGCCTTCTTCTGTCCCTGGGGAGATTCGCGGCCTGCAGCTCAGCCCCCAGGATAAGCTCTTGTGTCTCATGCACTAGCTGACTCCTTTCTTCCAGTGCCCACAGGCCCGGGCTTCTCACTGTGCACCTTCTGGGAAACGAGGCACTGCGGGTGTCTCAAGTGCACGGGGCTCTGCCTCTCATCTCGGTGTTTCTCTTCTCTGCTGAGCTGGGTCTTTTGGACGGCGATGCTTGCCAGCGTAGCTGGACCGTCTCTGGGGCAGCGCGTGTTCGAGGGCTTAGATGCAGGAGAAACAAAACGTTCAGGAACGTGGCAGGCACGGGTTGGCTTATGGGAGCTCCAGACCTGGAGCCTGGTGCTTTTCCGACTTGCAGACAGAGCCCCGCAGTTCCTGACTCCTCAAAATGTGGAATGTGCCCAGACTTTTCTAGCAGGATCAAGAGTTTAGAAGCAGCCCACAGGTGCTGTGTTTTCAGGCCGTGATATCTCTCTGTGCTCAGTGTGTGGGCAGGCTGTTCTGTGGAAGGAAATGCTCTAGAGACTTCTATGCCACGTGGTCACTGAGTAATCGGGGCGGGGGGTGACCTTTCACCGTGGGTAATGCAGGAGAAAGCCGTGGAGACGGCCCCCACCCTGAATCCCAGCTGGGAGCAGTGGAGACATTCTCAAATCACCTTCTGTAGGGTCCCAACACAGGACGCTGTCGGAGAAACCTTGAACGTGGTCCTTGGCAAGCGCCCGCATCACACTGCAGGGTGGCTCTGGGTCTCAGCCCCCCTGCCCCTCCTCCCACGAGACAGTCACGCCCATCTGAGTCCTCTTCTCAGCATCCGGGGTCCTGATGCAGCACTGGCCACAAGGCAGCCCCAATGGAGAGCAGTGGAACTGTGCAGAGACTTTCCCACACATGGGTCGAGTTCCTTCTTTCCTGGGCTGGGGACGGCCCCGACCCATGGAATCACATCTGACACCTGACAGGTACGAGACGCTTGAATTGTGCAGGCTGTGAAGGGAACCTCCCACACTGCCGTGGCAGCTATGGCCTCTCCAAGCCCTGAGGTGACATGGGCTGACGGGCCACGAAGAGGGCCTTCGGAGGTGTCCGGTGAGGCTCATGCTCTTGTCCTAAATCTTTTACGTGCCCGCAAATGGTCTCTGGGTGATTCTGCTCTGTAATAGGCACCGATGACAGCCCACGATGTCCCCTTGCGGATCTGTGTGGCCCTCCTGGGCCTTTGGCTGTAGTGAACACCCCCCGGATTGCACACCCTCTCTTTCTCCGTCAACTGTCCCTGCTTCCCCTGCCTCCAGATCCCTGTGCCACAAAGGCCCTGCCGTGATGCCGGAGGCCAGAGGCAGAGAAGGGGATGTGAGGATGTAAGCAGAGCCCAGAGATTCAGAGAGGGATTTGACGATGCCGTGCCACGGACCTGGAAGGTGACGGAGGGGCTCAGCAGCCAAGACATGCAGGTGGTCCCCGTGCCGGCCCAGCATTCCCTCTGCCACGTCATACTCATGACATCAGACCCTGGCTGTCCCTTTGCAGGGCTGTATGGGACGTTTATGAACAGACCGTGGCTAACAGGAGGAATTTCGGAAAGGACAGACGAGGCTAAGGGAAAGACCGAGATCAGGTTGGCAACTTAAAAGATAGGGCTGTGTTTTAATGATCTCTGGGTCACCCAGTGCGTAGCATCGACCCTGAAGTGTTGCTGAGGCTCAATATTGACTTAAGATGACGATCACCTTCCTTGTACTTGGTAGTCTACCTCTATTTATGCAACCGAAGATTACATTAAGAACAGAACCATTTCACACTACCACTGCATTCATCCATTCATCCATTCATTCCCTTCTACTTTTTTTTTTTTTTTTACCGAAAGTGGAGCCTCTGAACCCCACCCCTCTCATCTTGTAAAAACAATGATATTCTCAAAGAACAGAACTCTGGGCTGAATATTACAGATTTTAACTCATTTAACCCGCCCGACAACCCCATCAGATGAGTACCATTATTTCCAGGGGAGCATCTCAGCCATGTACCTGTTGGCCCTCTCGGCTTAGGGAGCAGCCGCCTCTGGTCTCTCCCCTATTTCCAAGAAGCGAACATTCCCATCTGGAAAGGCAGCACCATTAGAAATGCACGTGTGGGGAAAATAATTTAAAACCACACATGAAATGAGAAAATACTCATACAGAGTGAACCAGACCACGGTTGGATCTCCATTCATGACTAAATATTTATTGAGCCCCTTCTCTGTGCCTGGCTCTGTGGCATTCATACTAGGGTGAATCCAATGTGCATTGTTGAGTTTTATACGTATAAGGTATTCCCTGAGTGGTGTCCTGACGGCCTGGAAGAGGTCATGCAGCTTTCAGGAGTGACATTGACCACGGCAAGAACGAGCATGGTGAGCAGAAATGACTCTTCAGCTCCATGTGTCACTGAATGGGAACCATCATCAGGGAAGAAGCTTCACCACCCTTCCCCAGGCTGGGAGCCCACACGTCCGGAGGGCTCCTTCTTAGATCTCCATCCCAGCGCATTTAATTTCAGATTTGTGCGACCCTGATAAAGCTCCTTCATCAAGTTTTATTCTTCATAAAAGATCCATTTCCCCAGACTCATAAAGTGACTGCTTCTAATTCAGTGTTATTTTATAAATACTTTCATTGCTAGCATCAATCACAAGCAGCTGACTTTCGAGCCATAAAACAACAGCTTGCAACATCACCATGTTACCCAATATGTATTTACTTATCAACTTGAAGAACACATGTTTGCAAAATCAGCAACATTATAACTCTGCTAGCAATTTGCCGGCACTTTCTTCCCATGGAACGCAAACCCTCAAGTCTCAGACGTGCCGTATTTCAGCATCCCGGCTCATTTTTATCTCCTAACTGCCGTAATCACCAGCCCTCCCGCCCCCGTGCAAACCTCCCCTAGCCCCTCATTGATCATGCCTGTGACTTCAGGCAGGTTATGTACCTAACAGGTGCGGTTCTGGGGTCTTCGATCATCTATTCTGCACCACGACTCGGGGAGCACCGGCCCTGCTGGTGCCTCGGACAGTCGATGTGGCCCCGAGACGCCCCAGACAGGCTCGAATGGGTCAGAGCAGAGGTGTTCTGTAACCAGTCTGCAGGGAGGGTTCTTGCAAATTATTATTATTGCAAATTATTATTATTATCTTTCAAAACGGAAGTGACCTTATCCCCCTGGCAGGGCTATCCTAAGAATTCTTGGCACATAGTAGGTCCACGCACTCTTTTCTCTTTCTGTGGAATTACTGCAAAGGCCACCTCATCCAGGCCCCCTTACTTTACATGCATCTGCAGGCCAACGTTGCACACTGGCAGGTGTCTGCCCATTTTGCAGGTGAGAAAAAGGGGCTGTGTGAGGTTATGTGCATCGCCCAGATCACATAGCAAGTAAGTAGAGTATCAGAGTCTATGTCTGTCAGGCCCTGCTTATTCCCAGGGTTTCACTCCCCAGACCCCTGCCAGGCCAGTAGATTCAGAATCTCTGAGGGTGGGTTTCAGGCAACAGGAGTATTTATTTTGTTTAAGTCTATTTATTGATTTTGAAAGAGAGAGAGAGAGAGTGGGGAAGAGGGGAGGAGGAGCAGAGAGAAGGAGAGAATCCCGAGCAGGCTCCGTGCTGTCAGTGCAGAGCCCAACGCAGGGCTTGAACTCACGAACTACAAGATCATGACCTGAGCTGAAATCAAGAGTCAGACACTTAACGAACAGAGCCACCCAGGTGTTCCCAGGCGACAAGAATATTTTTTAAATGTTGTATTTTTAATGTTTATTCATTGTTGAAAGACAGAGCACAAGCAGGGGTGGGGCAGAGAGGGGGACACAGAATCTGAAGCAGGCTCCAGGCTCTGAGCTGTCAGCACAGAGCCCGACGTGGGGCTCGAACCCACAAACCGTGAGATCATGACCTGAGCCGACGTCGGATGCTTAACCAACTGAGCCACCCAGGTACCCCCAACAGAAGGAATATTTTTAAACCTTCCCGGAGATTGAAATGAGCAGCCAGGGTTGCAATGCATGGTCCCACGCCCTGTGCCTTCAATGTCATGCTGCTGTGTGACCCAGATTTTCAAGGGAAAAATTAGAAGAGTCTAATCAAAAAGAGGAAGAAGGCAGGGTCGGGTCCAGCCACCGAAGGCACAGACCAGGAGAACAGCTGCTCTCTGGCGTGTATGGCGAGCTCAAGAGCTGGGAGCCAGAAGAGAAATGTGAAGTGTGAGCAGGTCTCCCAGGGCAGGGAACCCAGAGCTCGGGGAGGTGGGAGCTGCCCCCTGCACGGCTGGGACTTCTTAGGCTGTTACGTGATGCTTCTCGCCTGCTAGGGACGAAACTGCTGGGGGAGCCGGGAGGTCTCGAGCAGTGGCCGCCACAGCTCTGATGATGGAAACAGAGGCCTCTGCTCGGTGGCCTGGCTGACAGAAGAACAGACCTCTGACTGAGATGCCCTCTGCCCGCTGAGCGTCCCCTGTACATTTCCCAGGCCTCGGGCAATCTGGCGCCTGGCTCTCGGCCAGGACGGAATGCATCGTTTGCAGAATGAAAATTCAGTGCCCCTTGTCCAGCAATTATTAAGAATAGCAGGAGGGCAACAGCAGGGCTTTAGACCAAGCACGGGGCCTTTCTGAGCACAGCACCCTGGGCGGCTACACGGGTCCCTGGCCCACGAAGCCGGCCCTGCGTCTGAGCTTACCTTGGACACCAGATCTGGCCAACTAACCGCAGCCTTTTCTGGCACAAGCATGTAATGAGGCGACACCTGGTTCTGCACCCCTCTGCCCTCCCACATCAGGAAACCACCGAGTCCCAGTGGCTGCAAAATACAAGGGTCTGGGTTCCTAAATCACAGCTGGAAAAGGGACTGTCCCTGAAGGGTGCCCCAAACCGTCTGACTCTGAGGGAGAAAACAACCCCGTGTGTTAAGCCACTGATTGAAATCGCAGTACTGGTCTGGTAGGTCAGTCTAGGCCAGCCTAACGCAGCCCGAGATCTTAAATAGCAGATCTGCTTTGCCTCTGCCCTTGAAAGAGATCTAAATGATCTAGGGACAACGGGTCCCATTGTTCACAGTTTACCTGGAAAGTCATATGTAGTGCAAGTCAGGCGTGAGTTATCTGCCTGTTTCCTACTCTAGCTCCATCATTACCTCACGCTGTAACGGAAGAGAGATGACGATCACGAAAATATTCATCCTTTATGTATCCATCTGTTTATTCATTCATGCAGTCAGCAAATGTTTGCCAAACTCTTACTACATACAGAGCATTACCCTGGTGCCTTTGAAGACTTCCATGCTTTGAGTTACGCAGATTTTAACCCAAAAAACTAAATAATGTTCGTATTAGCGTATTCTTAAACATTACATCCTATGTATATTTGCATATTCAGTGGTATTAATATTTCTGCCACCACGTGGGAAATCGAGAAGAGACAGTATCTCTGGGCTCAGTGAGCTTCAAATCCAGAAGAGAGTTCTGGAGGTGTCTCTTTGTTTCAGGTGTTTGAGTGCAGGATTTTATTTTATTTTTTTAATGTTTATTTGGGGGGGGGCGGGTAGGGGAGGGGCAGAGAGAGAGGAAGACACAGAATCTGAAGCAGCTTCAGGCTTCTGGAGCCTTCCCAACACGGGGCTCGAGCTCACAAACCAGGAGATCATGACCTGAGCTGAGGTCGGACGCTCAGCTGGCTGAGCCACCCAGGCTCCCCCTTGAGTGCAGAATTTTAAAAGTGCCTTTACTTTCAGAGACCTGACATCAGTAATGCGAAGATGGGGTCTCCGAGCCCGGGCACTCTGGGCAGCGGGGGCCACATATTCTTTGTGGCCTGGGGGTGTCCTGGGCATTGCAGGGGGCTTGCTTACTTGCACCCACCGCGGGCAAGTGGTATCACACGCCCTGTCCCAGCTGCACCAGCCAAAAATGTCTCCAGACGCTGCACCGTATCCCTTGAGGGATAAACTCCCGCCCCGCTGAAATCCACTGCTCTAAGGAAAACTGCAATGACTTGTAAAACAATCCCTTAAATTCATTAAACAACAACAACAATACACGATTTCCTTTGGTTTCTTCTAGTATTTTATAGAAATATATTTGAGAAAATATTTGAGAAAAACTCTCGTATTTGAGAGTTTTGCTACCTCGTGCAAATCCAATACAAAGATTTCTTATTACCTTGGAATATTAGGGATAGAGATCCCACTTAACATTGCTGTTTTTGAAGGGTTTTAGGCAGGATGGGATCATTCAGCAGAGTATCCTGTATCCTTTAAAAAAGAGCTGCATAAAAAAGGCATGGTAGGTAAAAAGATGAAACAATTCTTTAAAAGGCTTTTGAGAAAAATACTACCTTAAAATTCTGGATGAGATGATTAATCAAGGCAATAAAGTGAATCATGATAAGAGGCCCCCCAATTTTAGCCACGTGTTACATCTCAAAAACCCGTTTTCTTGCCTAAAATCTGGCCTGCCGCGGCGCAGTTCAGCAGCAATTTGCCAGAAAAGTAGGGCAAAGGTGCCGTGAAGACTGAGCGATGGGCAGGAGGGAGCCGAAGGATTCAAACAAATAATCATAAGGTGGTTTCTGTCGTCACTATCTTTTCATCGGTATAAAAATACCCTCTGACAACAGGTGGGAGACAGCCATCGCTCCACGTGTTACAACGTATTACATATCGGACTGCCAGTTGGTACTTAAAGAACCAGCCTGCTGCAGGGTAAGGTGCATTTGAGCAGGGAAGTCTATCGCACTTCAAACTAAGCCCGTGGTGATTGCAGCTGCATATAGATGCTCGTGGCCGCTATTAAAGGAACGAGCAACTGTCTCAAGTAGAAGGTGTTCGCCTTTGTAAGAACAGGGCTGTCTTCCTGTTTGAAGGTACTTAAACCTGCATCAGGAGTATATACTTTGTGCCAGTTTGATTCTGTTCTCTTCGGGGTGTGGGGTGGAAATCCTTAGTTAACTAACGTGCTCGGTGGTCAGCATATCGGATGATTTAGTGGTGACGTCATTAGGGGGCCCCAAAGCCCAACATTTGGGAAATGGGTTGCATTTTATTGGTTTCTTCGCCTGCACCTGTCCCTGTGTACTTTGGCGCGCCTTCTGAATGTGCTGTTCTGGGTGGTTATTTTAATTTTTTTAAATGTGTATTTATTTTTGAGAGAGAGACAGAGCATGAGCAGGGGAGGAGCAGAGAGAGAGAGGGAGACACAGAATCTGAAGCAGCTTCCAGGCTCCAAGGGGTGAGCACAAAGCCCAATGCAGGGCTCGAACTCACAAACCGCAAAATCATGACCTGAGCTGAAATCAGACGCTTAACTGACTGAGCCACCCAGGCGTCCGTCCCATAGTTGGTTATTTTATTTTATTTTTTTTTTCCAACGTTTATTTATTTTTGGGACAGAGAGAGACAGAACATGAACGGGGGAGGGTCAGAGAGAGAGGGAGACACAGAATCGGAAACAGGCTCCAGGCTCTGAGCCATCAGCCCAGAGCCTGACGCGGGGCTCGAACTCACGGGCCGCGAGATCGTGACCTGGCTGAAGTCGGACGCTTAACCGACTGCGCCACCCAGGCGCCCCGTATAGTTGGTTATTTTAAATGGCAGGTCCCACATCTAAAATAAGCTCTTTTTTTAATTATGTGATATTTTCTAGCTTGTGTGTGATGATCAGTCCGCTTCTATTTCTTGGCCAGTTATCAACTGCTCTAAAATGAGATCTCTCAAAACTTAGGGGCTCAAAACACAACTATTTACTGGTTGGTGATTCTGCGCATCGGGATGGGTTCAGCCGGATGGTTCTCATGTTGGCGGTGCCTGATGTTTGCTCAGGTACGCGTGACTGCCGTCATCTGGAGGCTCAGCTGGGGCTCGATGATCCAGCTTACATGTCTGAGGGTTAGTTAGGGGTGAGGCCAGGGAGCATTAGCTCACAGACATGTGGCCAGAGAGCCCCGATCTCCTCAGATGGCAGCCGGGCTCCTGGAGGACAGGTTCCAGTACACAAGCACTTTCTTGCCTCTGTTTGTCTGTTTCCGCGGCCGAAGGAAGTCACATGGGTAGGCCCAAAGCGATCTTACCTCCTGATAGACTGTCTCTGGATTCAAGACACTTTAGATAAGTGGAAACTGATCTAAATATTTGACAATGCATGAGGCAGTGACTGGATGTTTCTACTTTTCTCTAAAATAATGTCATCTAGCTCTAGGCTAAAGCAACAAAACTCACTCTCTAGGGTGATACTATTTTTTTTTTTTAATTTTTTTTTTCAACGTTTATTTATTTTTGGCACAGAGAGAGACAGAGCATGAACGGGGAAGGGGCAGAGAGAGAGGGAGACACAGAATTGGAAACAGGCTCCAGGCTCTGAGCCATCAGCCCAGAGCCCGACGCGGGGCTCGAACTCACGGACCGCGAGATCGTGACCTGGCTGAAGTCGGACGCTTAACCGACTGTGCCACCCAGGTGCCCCAAGGGTGATACTATTTAATGAAATATATTTATTTGTTTTCTTCCATCTTTACTTCCTGCCTTTATCAGAAGATTCACCGTGGCTGCAAGCAAATGCAAACCAGGCTCCGAACAAGATGGGCTTTTACTTTCCTCTCATTTCTTTCTTGCTCATGTCATCAAAGCCAGAGGGAGGTGTGCTGGGCTCCCCTTGGCGCTCCATGGTCATCAGAGACTCAGGGACTCAGATGCCTTCTGTCTTTCTGCTCTGCCTTCCCATCACATGGCTTCTGTTCGAAGGGCCACCTAATGGTCCAGAATGGTTGCTGAAACTATAGTCACCTCATCTGCAGTACAGGTAGAAGGAAGCAAGGAAAGGGGGCGCCACAAAAGTGCTCGTCTCCCGGTTGAGGTTCCTCAAAAGGACCTCACGCACAGTACTTCTGTTATGTCTCAGTGTCTAAACCTGAGTCCATGGCCAGATTCGCTGCCAGAGATGCTGAGATGTCTAGTACCTGGGCTGGTCAGCAGTGTGGCCAGCTAAAATCAGGAGCGAAGGAAGAATGAGCATTAAGCAGCAACCCATAGTTTGGGCCATTGTCCCTTTCGCAAAGCAGAACTCAGGTCCTGGCTCATGGGATAATTAGCTAGGTGGCCTTCTCAGTCTTCATTTTGTCGCCTGTACAATGGGCTTACCAATATGACATGCCTCCCGTGGTCAGCATAGGATCAAACGTGAAACCTGCATCACATGATGCGATCTCATTGTGTCTCCACTGTCTCCTATGCTGCTGGGTCCTGGGACCACATGAGAGAACTTTCCTGTTCCAAAAGGGGGGTGGAAGGAAGAAGGATGAACTTTCTAGTGGGTCTTCTTAAGTTGTAATTTATCACCAGTGGACACATTGACAGCATTTAGTTCATGTCCTTGGGGAAAAGAATTGGCCACTGGCAGGGCCAAAAGCTGAAAATGGGTGAATCATAACCTGTTTTGTTTGGCCTTCCTTGCCTCACTCAGTGATCTTTTATTTTTAAATTTTTGAACTGGTGTCCAACGCATAAACATTTTGATAGTTTACGTGAAAATTCAAAACCCCATCTTTTCTTGGAAAACCAAAGGGTCTAGCCTCTCCAGACATGCATTTCAGAAATGTGTCAATCACCTTAAGCTAAAAGGCGGCTGACCCTTAGGCAGGATGCAGACCCTCCAGTTTGCCACAGTCCACAGTGCTCCCAGTTGTCTTGAAATCATTCTGCTCATGTTAAGTTACCCATGTGGGCATTGGATGGACATTTGAGCTTCTCCCTCCTGGCCCAGTTCCCTGACCTCACTCTGGGAATGGGGTCAGAGAGTCTCACCGTCAGGGCCGATGGGACCCAGCTGCTGTCAGACGAAAGGCCACAGGCCATTGACATCCTCATCAAAACTGTCATTATCAAGAACGCTGTGGATCTGATGCACAGTACGATCATTATATGCAAAATATGAGAGGAATCAGTTCTGGCAAATGACAGTCCCTAGATAATAGGGGGAAGAGAGGGAAGCCTCCCCCCAAAGAAGCAACCAAGTGACAAAACTAAATCTCCCAGGCTTTGCCTTAGGTCTCTCCCCTTTTGTCCCCTGCTTCTGAGCACGGCTTTCTTTAATAGTCTCCACACCCAGAGCAGAGAGCCAACCTCTCTTTCCTACTCCACCTGCTAGCCCAGTGTTGGAGAGATAAGCAGAAAAACCTAAAGTGAATTATGAGGAGCAGATTCCATTTGGACACCCCCTCAAATGAAGATAAAGCGGGTATGAAATGCTAATGTAGGTCAATGGGAAAATAAGACATTATTTATGATTCATTACGTGGGTGACTTTTCAGGAGTACACGCACTGCAGAACGGGGGCTGCCTCTGCATGCCTATCAAATTGCTGCGGTTATCTTTTGTCCACTAATCACTTGACAGTTTCCCTATTAGTCGCCACGTACGCAGAAACATTGACAAGACCAGAGGAAGCTGATTCACGCGTGCGTGCACTCAACAGAAGTCTCCGGGCTTGCCCGAGGGAAGAAAGGAGTTGTGTCCCTATGAGATTTTAATTAATCCCTGCTTCTGCAGACACTGAGCGCGGGTCCTAGAGCTAGCAAGTGACTGGGTCTCGCAAGGTTTCGCTCATCACCATCACACATAGCACTGCCCCCTCCCCCAGAACTGAGCGGCAAATTGAGGCAGTCAATAAAAATAACAATAAAACTTAACATCTCTCGAGTATTTACCGTCGCCCGGGCATTGAACTTTATATCCGTTAATTTGTACATTCTCGGTGGGGACAATATCACCCCGAGGAGGAGAAAATTGGTGTTTGGGGGGACATTAAAAGTATTGGATATTGCAATGGTTTGCGACCCTCCAAAGGGGTCATAGTACCTGAATAGATATACAGTATATCCATGGCAGGCATGGCAGGTTGGGGTGGAGGGGAGGTCTAAGAAGATTCTGGAAGGGAGGGATAGGTAATAATGAATTTAAAAAAAAGGTTGAGAAATACCGCATTAATACATTCGATGCCTACAAAGCCCATCACGGGAGATACTGTTTTGTAGATGAAGAAGTTAAAGAAGTGAGGGAATTTGTCCAAGGAGGCCCAGCCAGTACGTGGTGAGGGCAGGAGTTAAAGCCACACTTGAGCCCTGCTCTGCTTTGAGTTTGCACACCTGCTTCGCTCACTCTTCACCGTTAAGAACTGTAGGAGAGAGCTGGTTGTGTCCCCTGCGTGGCGGGAAGCAGTCCCACAGCAGCGGGACAGAGTGAGTCCAATGAATGGTCGGGGTCCGTGTGGCTCAAGGCTCGTTCTGCCACAGTTCTCACGTCTGTACTCTGGCAGTCATGTCCAGGAGATGCGTCTATGTCTGAAAGCAAACTCGGCCTGGCAGCGACAAGCTCATTCTGGTTTGCCCGGGACCGTCCTGGAATGGCCCTCGGTCCCGGGGCAAAAGCTGGCTGCTTTGTTGGCATCCCACGTCTGCCATCGCTAGTTGGACGTGTGGAACCAGGGTGCCCAGGACACCTCCAAACTGAGGAGTCTCAAGAGGAGTATAATCTGTTTCAAATTAGCATCACCCTAACTACACATAGCCCCAGATGCTTCTATGCCCCCATCACCTGGATGAGAAAGTTGGGGCACTAAATGTCTCAGGACTTTTCTCGTGACGTGGGAATAGACACGCGAGGAGTAAGTCAGGCAATCCAGCATCCGTGGTCACACCCTGTTTTTAAGCAGCCTTTGCCACACATCTCTTAGGACACTTAGTTACGGAGATTGGTGTCCGGGTGGCATCAGAATGCACTACCCACCTCCTCCTGTGAGGTTGAAGCTTTTTGACGACGTGCCGTTTTGTCACATGCAGGGGGCTCACTTGGTGACATCTGCCATCCCTGGAAAGCAGGCAGTTGCCCCAGCTGGGCTCTCAGAAATCCCGGGCCAGTTACAGATCAGAATGTCCATGTCTCAATAGACTTCTTGCTTATGAGACTGTGGTCTATAAAAAAAAAAAAAAAAAAGGAGTCTGACCATTTTGGTCTGGTGAAGGAGACGTTTTGGGATGAGGTCAAAGAAATTTCAAGAACAGAATCATTTTGTTGCCTGTGGCACAGAGTGAGCCATATTTTAGAGCCTCCCCACCCCATCTGAGGCTAGCTGGCCTTTCGGGGATTTCGAAAGCAGCCCCTCACCACGCCTCACAGGTGTGGCTGCGCTTGAAGTCACAGGGAAGCAAAACTTCAAACACCAGCATGTAAGGTCCTAACACCAGGCGGCACTTTCTTTAATCAGAGACATGCAGCCAAGAGGAAGGGACTGTCTTGGACCAAGTCAAAACAATCATAATCGTTTTTCAGCCTTTCATGTTGGCGGCCATGTCCTTCCACCAACGAAAATGACAGGCTGGCTTGAGACTCTCAACTAGCAGCCTCTAATTCTTTTATTTGCTTTAGAGGGGCTGTTGCTAGTTCATCTGGGAGTGACAGGGTGATTATCATTTATTTTGACACTCAGGAGAATATTATGATGGGGGAGAAGGCAGAAATGTGTTTCAGAGGACCCACACGGGTGTCTATCATATAATTATCTTCCCTCTGCCATCGTGAATCGCACATAGACATGAGATAAGCATGGATGCGGAAGCCTCTGGGCTGATGGAAATGAGTGGGCCCCTCTTCTGAGAGTCCAGGGTGTGGGCTCGGGCAAAGGGTAAGGCGCGGGTGCCCCCCGTGGGCATCGGAGCCACTGTCCTGGTGCCTACCTCCTGAATCCAGTTCCAACGAGAGCCTCCAAGGGCCAAAAATGTATCTACATATTCAGAGGTGGTAGTGAAGCGTGCCTGGCTCTGAAAAATGTGCAGGCAACGTTGTCCACGCTTCTCAGCAACAAGTGCTATATGGCTTCTGGTCAGTGTGAAATAAGACAAAGCTTGAGTGAATTGCAAGAATGAGATTGTCCTCAACATTGATAGAGGACCTCCTGCATGGAGACACTGAGCTTATGAAGATGAACAGAACGCAGTCTGTCCCCTCCGAGAGCTCAAGTTTAGGACCAGGCGGCCCATCACATAAAGATGCTCTTAAAGCGAAGAGGCTCCATCAACAGAGCAGTTAGGGAAACGCTGAGAGTCTGTTCTCTCTTGGAGATTTATGATACACATTTGCTCACTAAAGACAGGAGGCGTCCTCCAGGATAGAAACTTGCGTGACTACGGTTATTGTGTGTTTCCCAAATCGGTTTCTCTGCTGAGCTCATGGAACCAGAGTTCCTTGGATACAGTTCAGGAAATGCTGGTTTATCCAGCCATGGAAGAACTGGAAATATGAAAATCATGAGCCAGCCCCCAGGGGAGGGGCTAGCAAGAGCGGGGTGTTGGACCCATTGGATGGACTGGGACTCAGGATAGAACCTTGATCCCAGAGGAAGATGAGAGTATCACAGCGTAGCCTACAGCATGTGTGTGTGAGTGTGTGTGTGTGTGAGCACACGTGCATGTGTATGTGTTAGTATAAAGCTGTGATCTTTGCAGCAGAAACCCACATCTGCCAGCTAAGACCACAGACACGGTACAAGGGAGAGGGTGAGGCAGGGCAACTCAGAGACGATGGGCAGCTGGGCTCACCGCAGCAGGTACCAGGTTCCGTGGACAGCTCTGTGGTCTGAGGCCATCGCCTACACCCCCACGATGGCTCAGAACCCTGAACAGGTTTGGTAAGAAAAGGCGTCCTCCTCAAAACACTCAAAGGACTTGTACCGAGTCCTTTAATATGGTATCCCACGCGACCTTACAAAGACCAAAGAGGAAAGTGTTACTAATATCTTCTTGTTGCAATTGGGGAAACTGAGGCTTGGGTAGGGCTGAATCACTTGCCCATGTTCACACAGCAAAACTTGAACCTAAACGTCACCCAGGGTCATTTTCATCAATGCTACAAACGTGTTGATGCGACTTAGGACGTGATTCAGTCTCTATGGAGGTGGGTTGCCGACATTAATCCTGTTCTGTACCGGACATCGGGGCTAGGACAAAGGCAGCACCTAAGATCAAGTTCATTTGCTCCCGAACGATTCGTTAAAACAAAAAGCATTTCCTGGGTAAACTTGGGAACATTCCAGTATAACCTTGTGTTAGGCTATGAAATCTGTAACAATAACCACCAAAAAAGACATCATCAGTGAATTTCCTGTTGAAAATTGAAAATCCATGAGCCTCGAGATCTTTTTTCCTTCCCCTCATCCTTTCAGTGGGAGCCGTGACACATGCAAGCCTCACGACTTCACTTTTAGACGTCATTTTGCTCGTTCATCTAGGACTTCGATTAAAAGCACATTAAATAGGGCAAAGACTCCATCAGTCAAGCATTCATTGGACATTAACAAAGTGCACGGCACTGGGTCATACATACTTAACCAGAGACAATTTCCTGTGGAATTGATAGTGTTGAGGCCTCCTTCATGCCTCTGGCCACAAGGAACTCGCTTAGCACGTCCCTGGTGAGTTTATAGGCCTGAAAACTGCCTCTGATTTCTGAAGGGATCCTCATTAAAGTGTCTTGTCCTCCTAGACCAGCGAGGCAAATAAGTGTCACCCATCACACCAGTGTTCCTAGATAGGGAGTGGCTGCCTGGACCAGCAGGTTGAGAAAAGGCCCTGATTCCGTTGTGTGCTTCCATGAGAAACAAAGTCCCAGACCGTTTCCTAATATTTTCCAAAGACAAGGGGCAAGATAAGGTAGGCGCAGAAGCCAAGACTTATTTCTTTTTTTATATATAAAATTTTTTAAATGCTTATTTATTTTTGAGAGAGAGGGCGTGAGCAGGGGAGGGGCAGACAGAGAGGCAGACACAGAATCCGAAGCAGGCTCCAGGGTCTGAGCCATCAGCACAGAGCCCAGTGCAGGGCTCAAACCCACAAACCGTGAGATCATGACCTGAGCCGAAGTCAGACACTTAACCGACTGAGCCACCCAGGCGCCCCCAAGATTTCTCTCTTCTTGCCGTGGACCCTGAAGTTTGCCTTGGGACGATTTCACAAAGAAACAAAGAAGTGCAAAGAAACATGGTAGAGTAGGAAATGTGCCTGATGTATCTGGCCTAATGGCAACACTGAGACGGCTCTAGAAATCCATTCAACCTTAGGGTGATTGGATCCCCTCATTTGCCTGATCAATCAGACCTCATGGCTCATAATCTGATTCTGATTGTGGGGAAAAAGTAAAGTGCTTTGGATGCTTTGAGAAGCACTGTGATAGATGGAAAAAGAAGAACAGGATGGCAGCTGAGCCAGATGAATTTCATGTTTACTTTACGGTTCAATATTTTCCACATGTGAATACTTCTGGGAACGATTGGACAGTACTGCTTTCAACTGTTACCCGTTAGTTCACATTACCCACATTTTGTGGGTCCAGAAGGGGTCAGAATCCACAGGTGGGCCCTATATTCTTAGAAGAGTAAACTACAATGAAAAGATATAGTTTGGCAGGTCGCCCTGAGCCAAATACGATGGCTCACAATCGTCAAGACCCGCAGGTAAATGTGCCTGATTCTGTTCTACCCCATGCTCCTATTGGGCTTGTGAAGTCGATACAGGGAAACCTCACTAAAGTGGAGCAGGGAGGCTGGCAAGGAGAAGGTTGGGAAGAGGAGCGCACCATTCCATATCAATTACAGGAGAATTGTCCAATAGAGACACAACAGAAGAATCACCAACAAGAAAAAATGATCCATTACAGGTCCCGACAAGGAAGGATGTACATTGCATCTAGTTCAAGAAATCGACCACCCCTACAACTCAACCGATGAGTAACTGTCATCACTTTGAACTCTTGCCTTTCTCCAGTGGACTTTCCTCCAATACAACCCCTCCCAACTTCTTCCTTCTTGATAAAATAACATCACTCTCCTTTGTTTGTTGGACTTGCCTATGGCTTTGCAGTAGTTTGCAGGTCCGGAATTGTAATTCTCTGCTATTCCTGAGTAACCCATTTTGCTAGTAGAATAACCGGTTGTTTTATTTTTTAGATTAACAGTATTTATAATTATTCATAATTACGATCTTTTTAGGTTGACACTGAATCACAAAAGTAATACGTTCTCCTTGTAAAAATGATCGAAACGTTATAGGTTGCACCAAAATCTTACCTCCTCATCACCATCCTTAATCCCAATCCCCCTTGTACTTTCCCAGATTTAACTCCTGTTGGGGAGGAAAAGTTTTCCTCTGGCCTTCAAGATTCTTCTGGCTGGTCTAAGAATCAAATTGACATGAGATAGATAAACAGGAGAAAATGGAACAAAAGTTTAACAACCTGTATATGTCCTACATACATGGGAGAGACACAGGCAAATGGAGTCATTGCCTGAAACGGCTGAAGCCATCACCTTGAATACCACCTTCAGCTAAAGATGGGGAGACGTAGGGGGAGAGGGGTGAGTTATGGGAGGTGACGAGGAAAAGTACAGTCAAGGAGGGTAGAGTTGTTATACGGGTTTAAGTCCCTGCCTTCTCCATTGATAAGAGTTTGTCAAGATTTAGAGTCATCCTCCTTTTACTGGTACAGCGAGGGCGATACCAGTAAATGAAGATTTCCCTTACAAACGTAAATGTTCCTTCCAAAAGGTGTAACTTCTTGATTTTCAGAGCTTCTCTTGTGACTGCAGCTTTTTAACAATAACCAGCTTAAAACGATCAATATGCCAAAGAGTCATATCTTGGGTGGCGAGATTTGCTCCCCTTCACCACCATAACCCATGTGAAGTCCACTTTCGTAGACCTTCTGTGCTTTTATGGACATAAACTGTATCTGAAAATATGTATAAAGTATTGTGGCAATTTCTATGTGCAAGCAGGTTCGCAAAAATGATACCATACTATGGGTAACATTCTTCAACCTGATAATTTCACATGGTACTCTTAGAGAGCCTTCCATGTTAGAGCACATTAGACCTCCAACCTTTTTCTGCCCACTACAAATTTTTTCATAGTGTGGGGAATCCCGTCATTTTAGCAAATCCTCTGTTGTTTGGACAGTGAGGTTGTTTGCAAATCTTTCACCATGATGGATAATCCTGCAGTGAACATCCTGCAAGAATGCTTTGTCGACACATGCAAGTGTTTCTTTTTTTTTTTAAGTTCATTTATTTATTTTGAGAGAGAGAGAGAGAGCGCGCGCACGTGAGATAGGGAGAGAGAGAATCCCAAGCAGGCTTCATACTTTTAGCGTGCAGCCTGACACAGGGCTCGATCCCACAAACTGTGAGATCATGACCTGAGCCGAAATCAAGAGTCAGACCCTTAACCAAGTGAGCCACCCAGACGCCCCCCCCCCATGCAAATATTTCTTGACAATAGATGCCAAATGGATAAATATTTTTATTTATTTATTTATTTATTTATTTATTTATTTATTTATTTATAATATGAAGTTTATTGTCAAATTTCTGCTCCTCCCAACAGGTACCCTCCTCAATACCCATCACCTACCCTCCCCTCCCTCCCACCCTCCCATCAACCCTCGGTTCTCAGTTTTTAAGGGTCTCTTATGTTGTGGCTCCCTCCCTCTCTAACCTTTTTTTTTTTCCTTCCCCTCCTCCACGGTCTTCTGTTAAGTTTCTCAGGATCCACATAAGAGTGAAAACACATGGTATCGGTCTTTCTCTGTATGACTTATTTCACTTAGCATCACACTCTCCAGTTCCATCCACGTTGCTACAAAAGGCCAGATTTCATTCTTTCCCATTGCCACGTAGTATTCCATTGTGTGTATAAACCACAGGTTCTTTATCCATTCATCGGCTGATGGACATTTAGGCTCTTTCCATAATTTGGCTCTTGTTGAAAGTGCTGCTATCAACATTGGGGTCCAAGTGCCCCTATGCATCAGCACTCCTGTATCCCTTGGGTAAATTCCTAGTAGTGCTGTTGCTGGGTCATAGGGTAGATCTAACTCGTTGCTGCTCCAAAGTCCTCCAACGTGGCGAACACCAATTCTGCGTCTCAGCTGTGTATGAGCCAGCCTGGTGTCGCACATCCTTACCAACCTTTGCCGTGATCCTCCTCTATCCCTATGTTGTCTTCGTCTCTGAACCGCCTATGACAGTGTGGCTGCCATATAGTGGGGGGCTGAAATAACGTTTGGTCACGTTCCCTTTAACCGGAACATCTTTTCCCACTGAAGACCCTCTCCTTCGTGTGGCTTACACCTACTCATTCCTTAGGCGCCTGCACTGGAACCTTTCCTGGACCCCGGGCTAGATGAAGTTGTTCTCTTATGTATTCATAATGCTGTCTCTCAATGCACTTGTGACGGTTCGCTATTTTTTTAATCTGCTGTCCCTCTTACTGACCCCCGACCTGGTGGACACCAGAGAATGCCTTTCCTCACCTCTGTTTCCTCATCACCCAGCCCAGAGCCCCACATGTAATCGGCATTTAATAAGAGCTTTTAAAATAAAGGCCATTGTCATGCAGCCACATTCACAATTGAACGAAAGCCCGTGAAAATAAACAGCATATCAGCAGAAGGAAAAATTAAGCTGTCAGTCTGCTGAACGGCAAAGATTTCTTTTCTTTATTTCAGGTCTTTTAATGTGACCAGAGAGAGTCAAAGAAAAGCAAAAACACAACACGGTTCTGGAAATGCTTTCCTTTTTAATGTGGAAAGTGACTGGTGCATCAGTCTCTGACGATTGCTGGGGCAGGGGGTCTCTGCCCATCGCTGTCCCCTGAGTGACCGTCTCCTGCCCTTCTCCCCTGCCCCCCCCCTTAGGGACCACAGTGATGCGGATGACAGCCTTTGATGCCGATGACCCGGCCACAGATAATGCCCTTCTGCGGTACAATATCCGTCAGCAGACGCCTGACAAGCCGTCTCCAAACATGTTCTACATCGATCCTGAAAAAGGGGACATCGTCACCGTCGTGTCACCTGCCTTGCTGGACCGAGAGGTGAGCTGAAAGGCACACATCTTTTTTCATGAGAAGCAAACGCGGCTCCCACAGGGGCGATGCCATACGGCTTCAGGCAAAGGCACTTTATGTGGAGAGGTGGAAATGAGGTGCTTACACGTGGTTGGTTGAGGGGGGGGAATCCGTAAAGGGAAATGAGACATCATATGAACCAAAACCACACACTCTAAAAGGCCACACACGTCCTTGGAATTATTTGTATTCCTTCCACCCGATGCCTCAGTTTCCTCATGAAGCACTTACTCATGAGTCCTCATAATGGGACTCTATCCTTACCCACCTTCCAGAGGAAGGGGATGGGACAAAGGAGGGAAGGGCAGGCAGGGAGGTAGGAGAGGGACAAAGAGGAAGGAGGTGGCTTTGCCCGAGATCAAAGAGTCAGGTGGCTTGGACTTCTCTTCTTTCCCAAACCCTCTGTCACTGTGTCCCCCCGGAACCCCTCTCTCCTGCTTCACCCTTAGGCTGTCGCTGGGAACCGTCACCCATCACGTAGGTCACATGTCACACACAGGCGACCCAGGGAACTCGGCCAGTCCACACCCTTGCTCTTTGGTTTTACCTAGGCTGCTTTCAGGTTTTCACGTTAGTGGCCGTGTCAAAATATTTAGATTTCATATTTATTTTTCAAAATTTCCAACTTCCAGCCTTCCTGAAAATCACAAATTCTGAAAGTTTCCACACGTGGACAGTCGGTTACATCAGACGTGGCAGTCAGATGGAGCTGGTGGTCTCAGTCCCGTGGATGTGGGGTGTGGGCTCCTGCCCAGCTCACGCCCCCCGACATGTGCCCCCTGGTCCCGGCCCCCCCTCTTGAGTCACATGTCCCTCTGTAGCTCCCCACAGGCTCCCCTCAGTAGGAGAGACTCCTGGCCCGTCAAACACAGCATATTCAGCCAACTTAGGGACTCGCCTCTGTCCCCCACCACCTCCACCCGCCCCAGATCTCCCATCCTGGAATTCTTTGTTGCCAACATGGCATCATCCCACAGACTTTCCACAAGCAGCACGTGCCCCACAGAAACTGCTGGGTTTTCGGAATGGGCTCTGTGCATTTCCTTGGGTCAGAAATGCCTTCTTTCCTTTCTGCTTTTCCACACTGTAGCTTCTGCCCAGAATCTGGGTTCGAGCCACTGTCTTTAAGTCAGTTAAGCATCCAACTTCGGCTCAGGTCGTGATCTCACGTTTGTGGGTTCCAGCCCCTCGAAGGGCTTTGCGCTGGCTGCATGGAGCCTGATTGGGATTCTGTGGCTCCCTCTCTTTCTCTCCCTCCCCCACTCACACACTGTGTGTGTCTCTCTCTCTCTGTCTCTCCCTCCCTCTCAAAAATAAATAAACATTAAAAAACAATTAAAAAAAAAAAGAATACCCCTTCCTCTGGGTCTAGAGTACTGCCCAACACAGTAGCCACTAGTCCTGTGCAGTTATTTAAATTTTCATTTGCATTCATTGAAATGAAAATGTAAAAATGCATCAGCCGGGACAGGTATGGAATCTTGTCACCGTCACAGAAAGTTCTGGTGGCCTCGACTGTAAACTTAACAGAGAGCAGATGCTGCGATCCTCTGCGTGTCTTAGCCCCGCTGCTCCAAGCACAGTTGGAGCACCGCTAACAATCTTCATTATACGTCTTTTGCGGTACAGGCAAGAATGCGTTGCAAAGGAAGATTTTGCCCTTCGGGGGTGGGAATCAGTAGCTAGGAAGAGAATTTACTGGAAGGGAGGGAGAGGATGAGATCTTCATTGAAACTGTGGCTGTCACTTGGAAAATGTAATCGTTACTAGTTAAAAGTAGGAAAACGGTGGGGGGTAAGTCCTGTCTCCCTTCCCTTTCCAGCCCTCCATGTTTTTATGACTGCTCGATTCATTGTCTTCCTCAGAGGCAAGGAATGACTTTCCTCCTCTGTCTATTCCCTGCCCAGCATGCATGTGCACGCGCGTGTGGACACACACACACACGCACGCACGCACCAGCTTTCCCATAACCCTAATTCTCCCAAAGACACTTGCAGATTTTTGCAAGGCATAGATGCAATGCAGTGATTTCCGCAGCTCAGCGTCTGTTTTTACTGACAGAAAACGTGTTGTAAGTCTCTATTTATAAACCAAAGTGATAATATAGTGGATTCTTCCATTTTTAAGGTTTATCGGGGGGCCAGATGTGTTTTAAGCTCATGATCTCTTCATTTGGGTTTTTGTTAACTTGCAATAAATACGCAATTATGGGAGGTGAATGAAGCGTTTCTAGCCATGATGCATAAACAGCTCCCCCCCCAAAAGATAGACACAGTTTAACTGAAATTGGAAAATCAGTGAAAATGAATGAAGAGTGTCACTTCTCTGTGAGGGTTTCCAGAGTTCACTGCTGACCCAGGCAACATCAGTGCAATCTGAAGGAAAGAAACGTCCCCAAATGTAGGCAAGCCTTGACTATTCACTGTTGCTGCGGTAAGCTTCTCCCCGGCAAGTTTGCTGAAAGGGTAAAACGTGACTCCACGTTGCTCGTTTTTAAAGGGACAGGACTTGCACATGGCACTTGTAAGCTCACTGCCCCTTTCCTGGATCACGTGCCTACGACGGGCCCCTCCAGCAGGGCTGGAGAATTGTTTGTCATTATTTCTGGACAACTTCTGAGTAGGCATCCTGTCTCGGGTGTGGTTTTAAAGTCTACTGCTGGACCATCCGAGCAGAACATTTAAAATGTTTATGCACTGGGGCACCGGGGCGGCTCAGTCAGTTAAGCGTCCGACTCTTGATTTGGGCCCAGGTCGTGATCTCTCAGCTCCCAAGTTCGAGCCCCTCATCGGGCTTTGCACAGATCCCGCTTGGGATTCTTCCTGTCTCCCTGCCTTTCTCCCGCTTGTGCTCTCCCTGTCTCTCAAAATAAATAAATAAAAACTTTTTTAAAAAAATTTAAAAATATGGGGTGCCTGGGTGGCTGAGTCGGTTAAGCCTCCGACTTCGGCTCAAGTCATGATCTCGTGGTCCATGAGTTCGAGCCCCGCGTCCGGTCTGTGCTGACGGCTCAGAGCCTGGAGCCTGTTTCAGATTCTGTGTCTCCCTCTCTCTCTGACTCTCCCCCGTTCATGCTCTCTCTCTGTCTCAAAAATAAACAAACATTAAAAAAAAATTAAAAATAGGACATTTATGCACTATTCATTTTTAAGAAAATATTCCACTGGGACCCCTGCAATACGGTGAATGTAAACAAATGGGTCGGGGACTTCGAAAGTTGGGGCCTCTGAGACGATACAAATGGTTTGGTCCTGTTTGGGCCCCACCTGCTTGGGCTTAGAGGATCTGGAAGGCCGCCGGCTCTGGCATCATGAGCTCAGCTGATACGATGTAAATTTTCCCTTCGTTTTTCCATTTAGTACCTTTCCTTTACTGTGTACGGCCCCAAGGAGGACCCTGGCAGGTGACACAAGACTCCAGGGAGGCAGCGGGCACTGTTTTCTTTGAACCTGCCTTTCCCATATTTACTTTGTCCTGAAGCGTGTCGATGACGACAGCCAAGGGCGCCGATAAATTATCTTTAATGTCACCGTCTCAGTCACTGCGTTTTCTTCCCACCACTGCTCCTCAGGATGTCTCCAGTGGGGCCACCTGAGTCAGGTGCCCTCACTGATCTGCCCCCATCCATACTCTGAGGCGGGAAGGGATTGTGCCCATCTTCTTCCATGACACATTCCCAGTCCTTAGCACATGACAGATGCCCAACAAATATTTACTGAGCAGTAAAGGGAAGGAAGGGCAGGAGGGAAGGGAAGCAGGCTCAGAGTGAGTAGCATCTCTATGTGTGCAGGCTGCTGTCTGGCAGGGTCCTTGCCTTTCATTTCCCGCTGCATGTGGGGCCGTGTGGCCTCTGGACCCTCAGTGCATGCACAGAGCTGGGAGTGAGACCGCCTGTCGCTCACTGGCTTTGGGTCAGGCGAAGATGCTAGAAGGAAGCTCACCTGCTGTCTCCATCTTCTGAGGCCCCATAACTGACCGTCTCCTTTTCCTCCTAACTGTGTCAGGCAGCTGACTGGGCTTCCCATTCGGGGGGCCACCACTGCTGAATAGATGCCATTGGGCTTGGTGGGTTTTTTCCACTTGGTCCCCAAATGGGGACAAGTGGAGTCAACTGTGACAGAGTTTCTCAAAGTTTTCTGAGGAGCCTTAGGAATCTCAGGGCTCCAGGGCCACCTGGGCAGCTCAGTCAGTTGAGTGTCCGACTCCTGATTTCGGCTCAGGTCACGATCCCGGGGTCGTGGGATCGAGCCCCAGGTCTGGCTCTGTGCTGATGCCCACTTAAAACTCTTTCTCTTCCCCTTTGCCCCTCTCCCGACTCGCTTTCTCTAAAGTAAAATAAAATAATTAAAGAAAACAAATTTTTTTAAAGAAAGAATTCACAGTGCTTCAGCAGAAGCCTAGAGCCATAAAATCAGGGTCTCAGGAGGTAGAACAGTCATCGGTAGTTTAAAAGAATAATCCCAGGTGATCCAAATGTGCGACAAGTTGAGGAGTCCCTGCCTTTGGAGACCATGTTTCAGTGTGGTTGCTGACCCCGTAATGTAAACTGAGCATGTTTGTTTCCCTGGATGGCTGTAACAATGTACCACAAGCCAGGTGGCTTAAAACGACACACATTTCTTCTCTCACGACTCTCGAGGCCAGAAGTCTCAAACCAGCGTGTTGGTGGGGCCAGGCTCCCTCTGAAGTCTCCAGGGGAGGATCCTCTCTTGCCTCTTCCAGCTTCTGGTGGTTCCCAGCCATCTTTAGTGTTCCTGGACTTGTAGACACACCCTTCCAACCTCAACCTTCATCTTACACGCCCTCCTTCTGACTGTGTGCTTTCTCATGGTCTTGCCTCTGTGCCTACGTGGGTCTTCTTATAAGACACCAGTCACGTCGGATTAGGACCTCCCTTAATGACCTCATCTTCATTTGGTTGTATTTGCAAAGACCCTCCTTCCAAATGAGGCCATGTTCACAGGTACGAGGGGTTAGGACTTAAACGTATCTTTTTAGGGGACATAATTCAATCCGTAACGGTGAGTTAATTGGCCTCTCCTTGCCTTAGTTATTCATCAGTGGAGTGGGAATAATAGCCCCTGCGTTAAATGAGTTCGTGAGGATCAAATGTGCTAAAACACATAAAGCGCATTGTCTATTCTCAATACAAGCTGCCATAACTATCATTATTCATTGTCGTAGTAAATTGTAAACGTGGGTAGTGAGTTCCCCGTTGAGGGATGTCTTCAGACAGACTGCCCTTGGTAGGATGGCATACAAGGGATTCAGTTCATCAGTAAAGGTTAGATCCTTGATGTGTGTTCTGCCCTTGAGACTGTAGTTATTGAAAACATTTATTGAATATCTTCAAGATACAACGTGCCTTGCAGGATGCTGCCCGGGAGACTCACTCTCCTACCTGGCCAGCTGTGGGACCTTGGGCAAATCATTGACCCTCTCTGGGCCTATTTCCTCATCAGGAATGACTGTGATCATGACCTCTGCACACCACTCTCTCACGGCTTCAAGGTGTGCATCCCTTCCTCTAGTCTTGCAAACAGCGAACACAGTTATTACATGTGTCACACCTCCTGTGGCTGCCGATCACCCAGGCTCCAGTTCCCTCAGCCTCTGCCGAGACCTTGACTATTGTTTCTACCCCCCATGTTGCCAATACAAAAAGACTCTTTCCAAATTGTGCAGGACAGATTCGCTGTGTTCTGGGAGTCAGGCCTCTTCACCTTTCCTGATGCTGGGCCGGGTTCTGTGGCCATCCCTTAGATTCACAGCTGGATTGTGAGAGCAGGTGCAGTGACCACTTACTGCCCTTCTGTTTTCATAAGCTCAGCATTAATAGACATCAAATTTTACTTGGAAACTCGGTGCGTTTTCCAGTGCAAGGTCCTCTGATTGCTTTTTCTGAAACCATATGGGAATATAAACTACCTGAAGAAGGAGATCTTGGATCTTTGTCCCATCTCTGTATTCTCACTGCCAAATTTAAGAGCCAGATAAATAATAGGCACTCAGCAAAGATTTGTTGGATGGATGGGTTGATGGATGGATGGCCTGTGTTCCTTCACTCTGTATGTATGAGTAAATAGTTTACAGATGATCTTAGAATTTCCTGCAAGATCTACCGCCCTAGCATGGGTATACAAACAGAGGAAATGATTTTGTTTTAGTTGAGAGCCTCATCTCGCCCTTGTGTAATCATCCAGTAATCGAATCTACTCACTTTCACCTACCTTGTGTCAGGACTGCACTAGGCTCTAAGAAATACCTTGGCGAATGGGATGGGCGTGAGGATGTGTGTGTCTTGCTTAAATGTTTGGGGAAACGTTTAGAGAAAATAAGAGCCATATATCCTACTAAACGAAATTGGGTTCATCTGGGGCACTGTTTTATTCTTTTCCATAACCACACTCAGCCCCTCGTTCTGACAGCTCTGTCTATGTTTTTAAACTATGTCTGGCTGCGCTACAAAATAAAATCAGATAAAGGTCCCTAACGTTTGATAAATGGTTTATTTAGTTGATCATCTTGGCTGGGAGACCGAAATTCATCAGCTGAAATCTGCCAACTTTTCTGAACATGGCCACAATTTGAAACCACTCAGAGTAGCTAATGGTCAGTTTGGGGGCTCTGTTTGTCTTTTTGGTTCCTTCCTTCTCCTCCTCGTCTTTTTTCTTTTTTTTTTTTTTTTAATGTTTTATTTATTTTTGAGATAGAGACAGAGCATGAGCAGGGGAGGGGCAGAGAGAGAGAGGGAGACACAGAATCCGAAGCAGTCTCCGAGCTGTCAGCACAGAGCCGAATGCGGGGCTCAAAGTCACAAACCGCAAAATCACGACCTGAGCCGAAGTCAGACGCTTCACCGACTGAGTCACCCAGGCACCCCTCTTTTTTTCTTCTTTTTTTAACAAATAGAGACATTTTCCTAAAGAGGCCCTTGAAATTCGATCTTAACACTTGCATTGTGAGAGTATCATTAAGTCTTTTTAAGGGGTTTGAGCACTTTTCTATCTTTATTTGAATTCACCTTCGACTTAATATGTATTGTCCTCTAGATAATCTAAGGAAACTGGTAGTCTACCCATTAAGAATGTACATCCAATAAGAGATATGAGGCCTGTGAATGTAATTTATTTTCTATTTTCAGCTGGTAAAGGACTTTCTGAAACTTTGTAATGCCCCCAATTTTTAGGCCAAATGGGAAAACAGAGAATTTCCTTCCTTCTTTCCATGGCAAGTGTCACATAAGACTTCTTTTTAGATTTATGTGCATGTATTCGCTATGAGAGATTCAGGAGTCCTTGATCATGTCAGGGAAAACTGACGAAGGTTAGAGGGAGCATCATAGGGAAAATGGTCAATTGACATTGGGCGTGTGGCTGTGCATCTGAGGAGAACGCAGATGTGTTGAGTCCAGGTGACCCAAGTTAAAATATTGTCACGTAGGCCGCATCTCCCGAAACATAGTAAAGAAATCTGTGAAAATGATGGTATCGAGTCAAGCTGCCCGAAAATAAAGGAATAATCCTAAGGGGTAGCATTTTCTTCCTTGCCTTGAATGAAAGAAAAAAATAGCCATCACACTCTCAGTAAAATAAATGTTTTCAGCCGGCTCTGATCTCATGCTAATACTTTTCTCATTATCATCATGTTTAAAACATTGGCAGTAATTATACACAATTCAATCACACTGTCAAGAATATTCTCTTTCTTTATTTCGGTGGGCGGGACCAGAATTATTCAGATAGCGGCATTCCTCCCCATTTTTGTGAGCTATTTACTCATAAATATTTTTGTTGGGATAATTTTCTCCAGTTTTTTTTTTTCTTATCACTTGCTGCTGAGAAAATGGGGAAGGGGAGTAGATGTAAATAAATTGTCTTATTATTTTTAAAATAACACATTATCCTTGCAAATGAAACACAGATGGTGAACCACCCTATGTGAATCACACTTGCTCTGTTGTGTCAGCAAATAAAGTGGAATGGGATGTTGACGAGGCATGATGCTAACTGAGCCCTGGGGTCTGAGATTCAGTCGCCAGCCGGTCGGCGTCCTGATGATGGCAGGGGGTTTGGAGACGGGGAGTCGGCGCCCTCCCTGGTGAACTTCTGCACTTGCCCGCTCTGGATCAATTCTAGCAGGAGACTGTGGAGAGTCTCCACTGTGTTGGTGCCCCTAACCGTTTCCCCCATCCTCCGAGGTTGGCCCATCCAGCCATGAGAGCAGGGGCGGTCTCTAGTCACCTGGCTGAAACCTGGTCTGAGTCATGGGTCAAGGGCACGGGAGCCGGCTTCAGACTCTATGGATTCGTAGACTACTCGTACCTCTTACCAGCTGTGAGAAGCTGGCAGGTCAGTTAGCCTCTCTAAACCTTGGTTCTTGATCTGCTACTCATGAGGATGATCATAATTTCACCTCACAGGCTTATCAGGAAGATGAAGTTAGAGGGGCGCCTGGGTGTCTCAGTCGGTTAAGATCCAACTCGATCTCAGCTCACGTCTTGGTTCATGAGTTCGAACCCCATGTCTGGCTTTGTGCTGACAGTGCAAGGCCTGCTTGGGAGTCTCTCTCTCTCCCCCTCTCTCTGCCCCTTCCCCTCTTTCACTTTCTCTCTCTCTGTCTCTCTCTCTCTCTCTCTCTCTCTCACACACACACACACACACACACACAGAGTAAATAAATAAACCTTAAAAAAAAAAAAGGAAGATTAAATAAGATATGTCAAGCACTTAGCACCCTGTAAATGTCAGTGGATATTAGTTATTTTCATGATGGACAATGAGATTGAAGAAGAAGCGTGGAGGTGGGATTTTCTTCCTCTGGCAGGGAGTCCACTTACTTTCCGGCCACACGGCAGAGAATCTGGCAGCCTTATAAAGTTCCACGAAACACCGAGGTAATCCACCTACCGAAATCCAGACATGAATGTCGACGCATGTGTATCGAGCGCCCATCAGAGTGTCTTGCTGAATCCATGATGGGCTGCCAGATACCACGGACGCAGAGGTCAAGCTGCCTGGTGATAAAGTAAAGCAGACCTACCAGCAGCAAACACACAGGGAGATGTGCTGTTTGAACTGAGCCTCAACGCATGGATGGAAAGCCGCAGCCAAGGAGCTGAGGGAAGGGCATCCCGGGGATGGGAACAGCATGGGCAAAGGCTTGACACGTTCATACATGACTTGAAGAGAGGCAGGGAGCTGAGGGTGTCCTAGGGAGATACCGGATGAGGGCAGGGAGTTGGCACAAGATTGTAGAGGGCTTCGAATGTCATCCTAAGGATTATGGATGTGTCCTCACGTAAACGCAATGCCACCAACCGTATTTAAACATTAAACACTGCTCTGTTAAACGTGGTGCCCTCGGAGCTGTAACTCGGAGGAAGAGCTGGTGAGCGGGAGGGGAGACCATCAGTAAAGCAGACGCATTTTGGAGGCAGCTCAAGAATGCTTGGTAAATGATGAGTAGCTGATTCATGGATTTCTAGCCTTCTCAAGGGGAGAGACAAGGAGCTACCACTTGAACCTAAATTCCGCAGGTTGTTAATAAATGAATAAACACCAGCCTACTTCGTATCTCTGTTCTTGTGTGTCTTAGAGCATTAGACAATCAGTAGCTGCTCAGCACATATTGAATCAAGAGACACTTAAGGTGTGTCATTAAGACAGATTCATCTTTTTGTGTTTGACGAATGTGTAATTCTCTAAGCTTTATCTTCTTCTCTGTGTCTCTTTTTTTTTTTTTTTTTTTTGTATGGTAAAAATAACTTAAAATGCAGGGTGATGATGAGTTTAGAGTGCTTCTGTTTTTCCATCATTTTAAATCTCTCCATCTTACTTTATGTGAAGTACTCTAAAAACTGAAGAACTTTTTCTTTTTTGGGAAAAGTTCTTTTAGAGAATGTAGCTTTCTCCTTATCAGCCAAGAACTATGATTAGCACAGAAAGGCACGTTTTACTTCACTGACACATTTTCCAGTTATCGTACTCAAATCACATCGCTCTCAATCCCATTCCTGTTCACAGTCCCAGTTGGAGAGATACACCCCAGTTTTGGAAGAATGTCGAGTTAGGGGCGCCTGCATGGCTGAGTCAGTTGAGTGGCCAACTTTTGACGTCAGCTCAGGTCATGATCCCAGGGCTGTGGGATTGAGCCCCGCTTTGGGGCTGGAGCCCGCTGGAGCTGGAGCCCGCTGAGGATTCTCTCTCTCTCCCTCTACCCCTCCCCTGCTTGCGCGCACATTCTCTCTTCTCTCTATTTCTCCCAAATTGGAAGGAAGGAAGGGAGGGAGGGACCCAGGAAGAAGGGAAAGTTGTCTCATTCTCTTGTGGCTTTGAACTGGTGGAGAAGACAGGAGGCGCTTTGCTCTTGCCATATTGAGACCCGTCGTTTAAGGGAAAAGGCGTTGATGGAAAGTCTTTGGAAAGCAGCTCGTTCAATCCTGCTCTTACTGTGCCTGGCCCCTAGTTGGGACCTGAGTGGTTAGGGCCGCTATGTTCTGCTTCCGCTGCAAAGCATTTTCAGGGAAGGTGAGCGGGAGGCTTGGATTAAGGCAAGCTAGCGATAGAGCGTTTCAAGACACGATGGTGTCTCAAAAGGCCTGGGACCCACATTTCTCTCACTTGTGTTTTCAGGGAGACCTCTCATTTGCTGCACGTTTGCCATAGGATAAAAGCTTATTGATAGTATAATTCAGTGTTCTGAAGGCATGGCCAGCTTTACTGGCTATATGGCATTAGGATGTCACATTCAACAATGAAGGAGCTTCAAACTATAGGAACACCCGCCAAGTTAGAGGTTGGAAACGTTCTCTTGAAGGGCCAGACGGTAAATACTGTAGGTTTTGGGGACCAAGAGGTAAGACTGAGAATATATGTAAGTACATCTATACCCATGTAAAATATAATCATTGAAAAATATAAAAAACATTTTTTGCTCACAAGCCACCGAAAAACAGACAGCTGGCTGACTTGGGCCCACGGGCCATCGTTGGCCAGCCCTGAGCTATTACACTGCCCGTGAAAATGGTCCAATTAGTAGTAACTTCAGCTACTGGTTGTCGAGTGTATTCGTGCATATGTATCCGAGGTCCACTCTCAAAACACCAAATCACACTTACTAATCAGGGGGTGGGATCCTAGGGACAGGAACTAGGTCATGAATGATGGGTCTGATTTCATTTTTCTTGGCCCAGCAGTCCCATTTCCCCGTGATTAAGAAACAGATCATTTCAGACACTTGTTAATTAATTCCAAACTGAAAATTTGGTTACGATAATTACAACAACTAGTTCAATGCAAAAATAGCAAAACAAGGGGCTCCTGGGCGGCTCCGTGGGCTAAGCGTCGGACTCTCGGTGTCAGTTCAGATCACGATCTCACTGCGCGTGAGACTGAGCCCTGCATCGGGCCCTGCTTGGGATTTTCTCTCAATTCCTCTTGCTCTGCCCCTCCCCCACACTTGCTCTCTTTTTCTCTTTCTCAAAATAAGTAAATAAGCTTAAAAGATAATGGTAAAGCAAAGTGCTGTCTAGACACAGACTAAACACGGCTGAAACCACTTCCAATGACCGTCTTTGTCACATCAGAGCCCCAAGAGTAGGGAAGAGCACGATGGAAAGGAGCCAGAAGCAAGGGGGGTGGTGAGGCCTTCTGAGACGGGGAGCCCTTCTTTGAACTGAGTGGGTACAGAGTTGGGGACAGCTGATGTCACTGAGATGTGAGCCTATATCAGCCTCTCCCTAAAGCTCATACATTCCCCGCCCCCCGCCCCCGCCACTAGATGAATCAGTATTATTGATTATTTGGATGGTACCTTCACAGAGGAAATAGATTTTGAAATTCTTTTCAACACAGGAAAGCAAACCACAGTGAAGTTTTGAAGTAACTTTTGTTTTGATTGGGCTATGGGTCTTTGAGGCCCAGCAGGGAGCCTTCTGGTTCTGAGCTCAGGTGGCTCCTAGAAATTTGGTAGAAAGTGGCTCTGAGAAAAGGCTCTTTCCTGCCCTAGTGTGGACATACAAATCAGTCCAATTCATTTGGTGGCTGTTTTGGAAATAAGAATCAAATGGATTTTAAAAATGCCTCTGGGGGCCCCTGGGGGACTCAGTCAGTTAAGCATTCTGACCCTTGATTTCAACTGAGGTCATGATGTCCGTGGTTTGTGAGTTTGAGCCCTGCATCAGGCTCTGTACTGGGGGTGCAGAGCCTGCTCAGAATTCTCTCTCTCTCTCTCTCTCTCTCTCTGCCCCTCTACCATTTGCACTCTCTCTCTCTCTCAAAATAAATAAATAAGCACTTTTTCAAAATGCCCCTATATGGGGCGCCTGGAGGCTCAGTCAGTTGAGCATCCGACTTCAGCTCAGGTCGTGTTCTCAGTTTGTGAGTTGGAGCCCTGCGTTGGGCTCCGTGCTGACAGCTCAGAGCCTGGAGCCTGCTTCGGATTCTGTGTCTCCTTTGCTCTCTTCCCCTCCCCCTCTCACACCCTGTGTCTCTCTCAAAAATAAATTTAAAAAATTTATAAAAAATGCCCCTGTATTCTTTGACACAACAATTCACATAATCAGATATGTGTACACGCATCCACCCATGGAAGTTTCACTGGATCTTTATCTAAAGAACCAAACTAAGTGTCGAGCCACTGGATCTGTTCAATAAATTGTGCCATATTCCTACACTGAGATTCCACTAAATCACGTAAAATGAGGTGGCACAAGAATATATAATGATATGGAAAGATGTTCACCGTGTATTAACAAGCAGTTTGCAAAACACCACCTAAGCTGGGATTCTTTTTGTTGTTTTTATTCTTTTTTTTGTTTATATATGTACATCGCCTTATTCTGCTCAGGCTGTTGTAACAAAATACCATTGATTGGCAGAGGCTTAAACAATAGAAATTCATTTCTCATAGGTCTGGAGACTGATGGCTCCCTTCTCACTGCGTCTTCCCACGCAGGAAAGGAAACTCCCATAGCCTTCTTATAAGGATATTGGCCACATCATGAGTGTCCCACCTTCCTGTCCTCGTCCTCATCTAATTATCTCCCAAAGGCCCCACTTCCCAAGAGCACCCTCTTGGCGGTTAGGGCTCCCACGTATGCATTTTAGAGGGACAGAAATAGTCAGTAACATAGGTCATCATGGTCTATGACATGAAAGGGTTTGTGTGAACGTGTTTGGACTCGTCCTTTTAGGATCTGAATTTTCTGAGAGTGCAGTGTCTGAGGTGACAGCCTCATATCTAGGCAGCCTGAGTTCAAATCCGAGCCCCGTGTCACTCCAGCTCTGTGATGCTGGGAACGTTGGTAGCTTGAACCACTGGTAACCATAATTCTGATTGCCATGTCATCAAATATTCTTCCACATCAAGGTTCACGCTTCCCAGAGGGCCCCATTGTAGGAAAGTAGCACAATACAGAGAGCAAAACCCTTTTGGTTTGATGTGTGCCTCAGTTTCTTCCTCTGTAAAATGGGAACCATAATGTGCCTCCCTCACAGGGTTGTTGTAAGAATTAAAGGAATCAATACAAGCACAGGTGTGGGGGAGCTTTTGGGTTTTTCCGTATTTTCTAATTTGGGTGCAGGGACCACGTACTGTCTCAGTAATGAAAATACAGTTCTGGTCTTCATCTTGAAAAGCAGTTACATCTTGGATCCTGAGGGCAAGGGGATTCCGGGTTAGGATGCCACAGTGTGATGGATCAAGGGTCAGCAGGACTGTCACCTTCAACTTGAGACTGGTTTCTACCTGAGCCAGTTTTTAAGGAATTTTGTTTATTTTTGTTTAATTTTGTTAACGTTTATTCATTTTTGAGAGACATAGCACAAGCAGGGGCGGGGCAGAGAGAAAGAGAGAGACCCAGAATCCAAGGCAGGCTCCAGGCTCCGAGCTGTCAGCACAGAGCCCGCTGCAGGGCTCGCACTCACGATCTGTGAGATCATGACCTGAGCCGAAGTCGGACTCTTAACTGACTGAGCCACCCAGGCGCCCCATGTTTATTTTTGTTAACGTTTATTTATTTAGCGAGAAGGAGTGTGTGTGTGTGCACTCGCGTGCCTCTATGGGGATGAGGGCAGAGGGAGAAAGACAGAGAATCCCGATCAGGGTCCATGCTCAGCATGGAGCCCGACGTGGGGCTCGATCTCCTGACCTGGGATCGTGACCTGAGCCGAAATCAAGAGTTGGACGCTCAGCTGCCCGGACCACCCAGGCACCCCCTACGTGAGCCAGTTTAATCAGTGACAAAGCAGTGGGGGTCACGCTAGGCACCGCGGCCTCTGCTGAGAATTGCTGTGATCACAAGAAACACATTTCAGACGTCAGGAAGGCATGTTCTTAAGGTAAATGTTGTCAACACTTCCACACTTGAAACAACAAACATTTCCATTTCCTTAAGCAACACGGCCACGGCGGTGGCCAGGACACACGCTGATCAGCCGCTCACTTCTCCCGTCACCAGTTCCCGCCGGCAGCTTGCCAGACCTATCATGGTGCGCGCTTCTGTGTTTCCAAGACAGCCGTGGGAAGTGAGTGTTTTGTGACCTTTGCAAAGAACAGCTGTAGAAAGGGCCATTACGATTCAACGAACGGCATCTCTATTTATGGGGCCTCCAAAGCAGGAACCAAAATTAAACTCCTTTAGTCATTTCCTCGCCTGTGTCTTATGGACTGGTTTTGCACTCGTGTTTCTCCACGGAAGACTTCTTGGGTCCTAATTCTAGTTTTCTGTCTCCTGGGCTCTGGATTTCTGGGGTGGGGGAGAACCCATTCTCCATTCTTACACCTTCTTGGTGTTAGATTAGCTCGTAACACACGCGAGGGTGTGTGTGCCGCCCCCACGCTGGACAGCTACCGTGCACACAATGACAGCATCTGTGTTTCCAACCAGGCATTAAATGAGGGCCATATCACTCACGGGACTGACCATTTTATCACAGGGTAGCGGCGTTCCCCAGGACTGGAAGGACTTGCCGGCTTCACGCGCCGAGCCATGGGACTGGACTTGACCCTAAAGCTTCTGCTTCACTCCCCCAGGCTGCTGAGAGAAAAGCATGGGCCATATTGAGGACGAAATCTTATCCGCTGAAGGACAGCCTTATCGTTCATAAAACTTAGGCCAGGGGTTTCTTCTTTGCTCTTAGCCTCATCACACCTTTGGGAAACTCGACTCGGTTTCCCTAAGCTCTTCCATTAGAAAGGCAGTGAGGTGAGGGCCGCCTGGGTGGCTCAGTCGGTTAAGCATCCGACTCTTGCTTTTGGCTCAGTCATGATCTCATGGTTTCATGAGCTTGAGCCCCACTGTCAGCACAGAGCCTGCTTGGGTCTCTCTCGGTCTCTCTTTCTCGCTCTTTCTCTCTTTGCATCTCCCCTACTCATGCTGTCTCTACTGTCTCTCTCAAAAATTAATTAATTAATTTAAAAAAAAAAAACAAAGGCTGTGAGGTCAAATGGCTCAGGGCTCCTATGTGAGAATTCTAGAGCCCTGAGGCGGAATCTGGGCTCTGCATCCTGTTAGCTGTGTCACCTTGGAAAAGTCACTTCCCTCTCGGAGCTTCCATTTCTCCACCTGTAAAATGGAGTTCATAACATGACCTGTGGGTAGACAGAATAACGACCCCTAAAATGTCCTCATCCTAATCCCCAGAGCCTGTGAATAGGATACTTTACAGGGCAGAAGGAAGTTTGCAGGTGTGATTAAGTCAAGGATATCGAAATGTGGAGATATTTCGGGGTTTTCCATGTGGGCCTGATATGATCGCAAGGGTCCTTATGAGGGGGAGGCAGGAGAGTCAAAGTCAGAGAGAGATTTGAGGACAGTATGCTGCTGGTTTTGAAGATGGAGGGAGGCGTCAGGATCCAAGAGATGCAAGGAGCTTTTAGAAACTGGAAAAGGCCAGGAAACCAGTCCACCCATAGAATCTCCAGAAGGAAAACAGCCCTGCCAACACCTTGATGTCACCAATGAGACCCCCCACCCCTTTTTGATTTCTGACCTCCAGAACTGTAAGATAACAAATCCGCATCGTTTTCAAGTCACTAAGCTACGTGATTTGTTACAGCAGCTGTAGGAAACTGATACAGTCTGCTTCACGTGGTTTGGCACAGAAAGCTCTCAACCCCTCGTAGCCATTGCCACCAGTCACGAAATAACGACAAGACTTGAGGATGACCCAGATGTGTCCTAACCAGAGGTGGAGTCCACCTGACCAGATCTCTATAAGGCATAGCCCGGGGCCTTTCTGGAAGGTTGAGTGGCTGCCCCCCTACCCTGACCCAGTCTGTCCCTTGGAGTCAGTGGAAGGAAATGCCAGTGTTGCCTCTAGGCGGTGGCTTCTACTACCTGTTATCAAGGGCACAGTAGAACCTCCTGGTTCTGCTTTAGTTCCATAAACCCAGCCTCGCAGAGTCTACGCAGGAACGTGGTTCTTGCCTCTTGTGGACATCTGCCCATCGTACGTGCTTGAAATGCATTGATGAGAATGGTCACATCCTTATTAGTTAAGCAGAGGGTGTAAGGTGAGGTCTCAGTTCATCCAAATGAATGCTGTAGTGTTGAGGTGCTAGGCTCAGGCACAGGGTGCTTCCTTTCCTTCCCAAATTAGGACCCCGTAAGGAATAAGAAAAACAGGAAACCGGAGACCAAACCATAAGCTTGGTTACCATGAAGCTGATGGACAAAGGGAGCCAAGAGTCTGTGGGCAAATACGTTTGCTAATATTCTGTGCTCGAATTAGAGACTCGGCCCCACCCAGTCGTGGGCAGAGTGGGACAACCCCGGCCATGCCCACTGGGGGTGGATCTTACCCCAGGAATCCTCTGCCAGGAAGGAGGGGTGGGGCCTGAGGCAGAGAGAGAGGAAGCAGAGGGAGGCAGGGAGACAAGACAGAGTTCTCCTGGGAGATGCCAAACTCAGAATCCAATGCCTCCTGCCCTTCCCCCACTTCCTCCCCCCACCCCCCGCCTGGGGGAGAGCAGGGACAGGAGGAAGCAGAAGGGCATCCTCTAGCCCATAAGACACCTCTGGAGCTAGGAGGATAGGAAAGGCCACCATCTGAATGGATGCAGAGCTCTGGAGGAGAGCCCAGAGTGTACATGAGCTCAGGTGCCTCCACGAAGAAACCCAAGGATGGAATAATGGAGCTTCCAACCTAACCCTTAGTTCTCTCTAAGAGCTCACTTTGCGTGAAGAATTTTGCAGGGATTTCTTGAGCACAGCACGTAGCAAAGTTTCCGTTAGAGAAGAGGGTTAATGCCATCTGAAATCACTCAGCATGCCAAATGTCCCTGCTCTATTGCCTGGGTACAAAAGGACGGTCAAGGCTTTGCTGACAATTTCCTTTGCTGGGCAGTGGCGGGAATGAGCTGGATGTTCATGACCTGGACTCGGTGTCCTCCGCTCTGGCAAGATGGGACCCCACCTCTGGAGCTCTGTCCCTTCTGAGTAAGGCATGGACCGTGAGATGCGGCAGCCTGGTGAGAGATAGCAGCCCTATCCCTTCCTCTGGACGCCCAGGCAGAACTCGAGCCCTGGTGGCCGCTGGTGTTAGAGCAGATAATGAGATAACCTGGTCTCCTAGGATGACAAGAGTCATGGGCTCAGAGAATGTTTTTCTTAAATAACATTTGTTTACAGTGACGTTCTTAAAAATAGTAAATATATTCATACAAGCAAGCAATTAGTGTCCCGCCAGATAAGTCCCATGGTGGCATGAGAGTGTAATCCTTAAACAAAAAAACATCAGCCTCAAACTAAGCATCAGAAATTCTTGCTTTAAGATCTCCCTTCTCTGTAAAAAAAATTCCCGTAACTTTCCCTAGAGCCAGGATCCCCACCTGAGATCTGTGGACAGACTCCAGGAGTGGGGGCACACGAATGGGGATGAGAAAACATTTCAAGTGTATTTTCATTAACCATTAACCGCAACTTGGTATTTTTCTTTTTCCTGAGTGGGGATAGACAGAGAAGGGCAGTGTTCGCTGTGCCCGTGACTGTTACCAGCAACAGTCACGGATATTTTCATATCACATCACAGAGGATGCAAACACATCAGAAATATGCCCCGCACTCTGCTACTTTGAAGTGAATCTGATCGCTAGATTTAACACGAGATCCGGTTACTGAGGGTTTGCTAAAGAAAGACTTGAGTTTGCGCCTGGGTGGCTCAGTCGGTTGAGTGTCCGCCTCTTGGTTTCAGCTCAGGTCATGATCCCAGGGCCGTGGGATCGAGGCCTGAGTCAGGTTCCTCGGAACCAGCTCGGGATTCTCTCTGCCTCTCTCTTGGTCCCTCTCCCCAGGTCATGTCCTCCCTCTCTCTGAAATAAAAATTTTTTAAAGAAGGACTTGTACTATCACATCAATTCGTCTGCTGCTTTGATCCTTTTATTTCAATATAATTTGCTTCCTTTGTCATCCTGTGTATTTATTTTATGTGTTTGAAAACGTTCTGCAAAGGGGTCCACCAGCTTAACGTGTCCGTGGCACAAAACTCTTTAAGACCCTGGCCCTGAGGAGCTGCGTAGGGGCTTTCTCTCCCTTGTGGAGGTCCCCTCCTCCCTCTGGGAGAGCCCACATCTGGGCCCACATCCAGGCCCTTCCTCTTACTAGACAGAGACATTCTGGGTGGCCGCCCTATGCCTTTGCCTCCCTTGTGTCTACCATCATGGAGCCCCCACATGCTGGGTCCCCAGGGACACTTCGGTCCACCGCCTCTCTATGACTGTCTTCATTGATAGAAAAGGACATAAGAAAACTCATCAGATTGTGAATTTTAAATTTGGGGTTTGTGGCCCCCAGATGAATCCAGTTGATTTAGTCCAGCAGTTAGTTCTGGGGAAGGAATAGCCACCTGGATGTTACATTAGAGTGGTACATCGTTTGGTAAATCTTGGAGCCAAGGGCCGAGGCAGCCACAGTCTACACCCTGGGAAATGGAAGATAGCCTGAGGTCATAGCTCCGCTCTGGTCAGTGCTGCGTGGAGTGTCAGGCTGGGATGGACCCAAGCCCTCTGATTTTATCTCCTGCCTCTCTTTCCCTGACTCATACCTGCATTCCAGTAATGTCAGCATGTTCCCTTGCTTCTAGGATGATGCATTTCTTACTTTTGCATATCAGTGCCCCCAAGATGGCCCCCAGTGATCCCCACCTCCTGGTATCTGAGCTGTTAGGTAGCACCCCCCTCCAACCAAGTTGAAGGGGGATGAGGTGTGGGACCAATGGGATCTAGCAGAAATGACATGGTGAGGCTTCCAAGACTGGATTGTTCTTATTCTTACTTGCTGTGGGTGAAGCCAACGGCCATGTTGTGAGGACCCTCAAGTAGCCTTGTGGAGAAGTTCACGGGGCAAAGAACCAGAGCCACCTACCAGCAGCTGGTGCTGTCTCAGCAGGAGCGTGACCAACCTGTCCTGGAAGCCGATCCTCTAGCCTGCTAAATCTTTCAACTACAGGCTCAACCGCATCTTGGTGGCTGTCTCATGAGAGACATGGCCCCAGAAGCATCTAGCTAAGCGGCTTCTGAATTCCTAACCCACAGAAACTGAGTGAGGTAGGAAGTGTTCATCATTGCTTTAAAGCATGAAGGTTGGGGAGGTTGGTCACATACGCCAGGTCCTCTGCTAACCCTGCTCCTCGTTTCCGGTAGCCTTCCAGATCTGATCTGAAGAGCTCCTCTGCGGAGCCTTCCCGACCTTCCCTGGCTGAATTTACTGCTCCCTCTTCCTTTCGGCGCACAAATTATTTATCATCCTCTTAACAAAGTTATCCCAAGGAAAAACAGTGTTTTGATTATAGTCTCCTCTGTCAACTCTGGGCTTCTTGGGAAGGTTTGCAATGTATTCATATTTTAGAAGCCCATTAAAGGGGCTTGAATGGATAAAGGGGGTGTACAGGAACTTGGGTAAACTTAAGCCAAATACATCTGAAGCCCATGGTATTTCCAAAGCATATTTGACTGGAAAGACCAAGTCCTTTAAAGGGGTTGAGAGGCAGCATTAACTAGTACATAGTCTTAAACCCATTCTTGACAATGGAATAATGATAATGGGTTGCTTCTTTGGGAGGGAATTAGAGAACCACAAAAACATTTCCAAAGGCAGTTGGAATGCTTAACTGAGCCAGACTATTCATGTCTAATGCCACCCTGCCCCTGTTGGCATAGCTCGCTGAATTGCCTGATCTTGTCCAAACATCTTTTAAAAAAAAAAAAAAAAACTGACAAAGGGTCTTATCACTTAAATTAAAAACCATTTGGGGTGCCTGGGTGGCTCAGTCGGTTGAACGTCCGACTTCGGCTCAGGTCATGATCTCACAGTCCGGGAGTTCAAGCCCCACATTGGGCTCTGTGCTGACAGCTCAGAGCCTGGAGCCTGCTTCAGATTCTGTGTCTCCCTGTCTCTCTGCCCCTCCCCTGCTCATGTTCTGTCTCTCTCTGTCTCAAAAATAAATAAAAACATTAAAAAAAATTTTAAGTAAATTAAAAATCATTTTTGCTTAGCAAGCGTAGAGCCTACATTTCCTCCTAACATCCTTACTTACTGAGGTTGCGAAGGGGGCAGGAAGGAGATGGTGTGAGAAGCTGGAGGTAAATTATGCATTCCCCCACACCTGCTTGCACATCGGCCCCTGCCTCTTGGGTTAGACCATAAAGCAGGGGCCACTGGTGGCCTGCCCAGATCCCCCAGCACTCACCATCCCAGTGGGGCTGTCGGCTTCTCCATCCCTGCAGCTGCCTCCCTGGGGCCTTGTCTCACCACAAGTGTGTACCCGGTCTGCTCAGGAGCTACTGCTCAAGGAGCCGGCGTGAGCCTTGGAGAGATAAGGTGGAGGCGAATGTCCCACGCTTGCCCTCCCAGTAGGACAGCTCTATGCAGTCTCCCTGCGGGATTGAGCCCCATTCAGTGACCTGCTCATCACTGCCCACAGCTTTTCCATTTTCTGGGTCACTTCTCCCACTCCCTTACTTGTGCTTCTTGGGATCATCTCCTGGGGAAGCTATTTGCACCCAAGTCAGGGTCTCAGGGTCTGCCTCTGGGGGGAGCAAAACAAAGACAGAGAGCTAACCGGGTCCAGCAATCCCTCCTCGCTCTGCACTTAAGATGACACACAACAGGCACAAGGCGCCATGGCGAGCTGACCCTGTGTGTTTGTACCCTGTCAGGCCTCTAATCGGTGAATGGAGTTGAGGGCTCAGGCAGGAAGTGTGCGTTTGCAATCAGAGCTCTGGGCACAGGCACCCGCGAGGTGTGGGTAGCATGCAGGCTTCATGCGCTGTCCTCCCTTCTCATCCCCCTGCTTGCAGCACAAATCCCAGAGTCTCTCCACCCAACCCTCTTCTCCCCTACCTCCCAGCACCTGCCCTTTCTGAAAGGCTATGCTCCCCTATCCCGGAGTTTCAAAGATGCGAGGGCTGTGTCCACCTTAATGGTACAGGGAAGTCGGCATGGGAAGTGATTATGTCAATGTGATACGCGGGACCGGAACATGCTCTGTCCAGAGAAGTAACTTTGTCTTAGACGGCGGAGGAGGGCAGCCAGGAATGGCTGGGGGGGGGGGGGGGGGGGCTAGAGAAGTGATGGGCAAGCATTCTCTGTCAAAGACCACATAGTAAATGTGTTAGGTTTTGTGAGCCACCTGGTCTCTGTTGCAAGTACTCAACTTTGCTTGCTTTGTAGCACAGAAGTAGTCATAGACAGCACATAAACAAACGAGCATGACTGGGTTCCAATAAAACTTTATTTACAAAAGCAAGTTGTGGGCCAAGCGTGATCCATGGACCATAGCTTCCCGACCTCTGACTTAGAGAGTAGGAAAAAATTTTCTGGGAAGAGAGGGAGGATGACTGTTCCTGGCAGAGGGAAGAAAATGTATAAAGGCAAAGGTTAGGAAATCAGAGGGAATAAAACAGTCTTGATTTATCAGAGCCCTGATTTGGCAATAAAAAAATAAAACTAATAATAGGAACTTTTATTAAAGAGTCAAAGTGAGCCAGGCTTTGTGCCAAACACTTGCCATGAAATCCCATTTAACTCTTACTCTCTCTGAGTTTGGGGGACTGTTTCCTTCTTCATGGTATACATGAGGTGGTTACGTTCAGAGAGGGTAGATAACTTGCCCTGGGTCACACAGCTGGTAGGTGGCCAGGTGGCAGGAACCTGGACAGAGTAACGGAAGCTGGTATGATGCCACTGGCACATCTCTGTGTCTGTCATTAACTCAACTTTAATGGGTTTTTTTTAAGTTTTTGCCTCGTTTTACAAATGGAATTTGATTTCTCGACTTAGTCCAGAGCCCTCTGAATGGATGCTTGAGATGTGTCTGCTGTGTTTCTCCTGGGGCTATTTCGTGAGAAATAAAAGGGAAAAAAAGTGAGATATTTAAATTCTCCAGGGGTATTGGTTTCGAATAGATAAAGTGAAGAACATTTTTTATTCATATTAGAAGTGATAGTTGGATGTGTGTAATTTTTTGCTCTACGAGATGGTGAGAGTACACAGCACAGATCTTAGAATGTGAAATATGAATTTAGATGACATTTTGAGGAAACTGATAAACACAGCATCCCACAATTGGACTGAACTTGCCTGTGAAAATCTTTTTCCAGCTCACAAATGATATGGTACAATTTGAAATTATAGAGATAAGTGGACTGAGTCTAATGGAATATTAAAAATACACAACATACCAATGAGAGAATAATTTTCTTTGGCAAAAGTTCCCATCTCTTAAAATGTTATCAAAAAATTGGAGATATTCTGACAGCTAGCAGTAACCCTTGGACTTAAGAAATGTTGAGAGAAGGGCCACGGCCCAGAAGTCTGCCACGGAGAGTAAGAGACCCAGGAACAGGGCTAGAAGCTGACGTCCTCACGACCAGAGTTTTGTTTCCAGCATGGGCTTGGGGTGTCTGTCCACCTACTTACAGACAGAACAAGGCCTTATGGCGTGCTTTCTCCTACCCACCTGTGTCGATGAATAGTTTGAAAAAGTGTCTGCATCCACGTGCCTGTAGGCATGTGTGTATGTCATGTGCACACATGTACATGTGTGCTTGTGTCTTGGCAAAGTCGAATGCAGGGGCGCCTGGGTGGCTCAGTCGGTTGAGCGACCGACTTCGGCTCAGGTCGTGATCTCCCCGTTCGTGAGTTCAAGCCCCGCGTCGGGCTCTGTGCTGACAGCTCAGAGCCTGGAACCTGCCTCGGATTCTGTGTCTCCCTCTCTCTCTGCCCCTCTCCCACTCATGCTGTGTCTCTCTCTGTCTCAGAAATAAATAAACATGAAAAAAAATTTTTTTGGAAAAGCCAAATGCAGAGAACTAAGTGAGAACAACTACTTGGGCTGAAGATCTTTCAGATTGTCAGTGATACAGTGATCATGGTTCCTGGCTTTGCAATTTTACCAAAACTTCCATGCCCCGCCCCCGCCCCTCAAAATTTGGGGGACTGCCAAAAGGATACCAACTCTTTATTTTGCCAAGGAAGAATATTTTTAAAAGAACTTGAAATGTCATTATTACCTTTTTCTCATGAGAGAAGGGATGGTTTATACATTCACATGCTTGTGCGCGCACACACACACACACACACACACACACACACACACTCACACAGAAGGAGGCAAGCTATAACCTCAGAGTGAACCAAACTGGGGAAATGTAACCATATGAACAGATTCATGATGCTTATCTTGCTAAAGGGCACCAAACATTCTGATATAAATAAATAGCCCATAGCTTAATGTAAGGTACTAAGAAGAAGAAAACATTTCGACTGTCCGAGGAGACAGCGTGAAGAATAAAGCCCCAAATAAAAAAGGAAGGGGTGACAGTGGTCTCCCTAGAATACTAATAGTTGGGATCTGAATGCTGCATAAGAAGTGAGCCCCGACACCAGCAGTAGCTAAGGACCCAGGCCTTGGGGTCTGTCACTTCCTAGCTGTGGGACCCGGGAGGTTGCTTCACCTGTCTTACCCCAGAAGGGGGCTGATAAAATACCCACCTCACAAGGCGATTATCTGGTGAGTGTTTCTAGCACATGAGTAGCCCTCAGTCTTCACTAGTAGCCCTGGAAACTACTCTTTTTTATAAAAGGAAATACTTGGGGAAGAAATGATGTCCCACATGAACATTCATAGAGACATTGATCGATACCATCACCCTAGATTATTCTCCAAATGTGAACCAGACGCAGCCACGCCAGCCAGGAACCTCTTAGAAAACCAATTCCCCAGCATGACCCGGGCCTGAATCAGAGGCTCTGTGTGTGGGAACCCACACTCTGTGTTCTCAGCAAACCCTCTAGGTAATGCCGATCCGCATGACCATTGAGAACCACCGATCAGACCCGGCGTGCTTTTTAACTCTGATTCTGAAGTCAGCTGAATCCAGAAAATATTTCATAGAGCGGACAAAAAATAAGGGACGAAAGAAAAGCACGGATCTGTTTGGGTGGCATCTCCCTTTAAACTCCGGGATTATGCTGGTAAACCAATTCGAGCATTATCTTTTGAGCCTATAATGCCTGCTAGGACCACAGGAAACATGCATTAAAGCAGAGTAAGTCAGCCTGGATTTACTTTTTCCCCAAGCCGTGAAGCATCAAGCAAAGACAAATGGTCAATCACACAACCCCTCGCTGGGAGCCCGACCTCAGGATGGCGGGTAGAACAGCTAGACACAGAGGACCAGAAAGGCCAGTTGCCCCAAAATAGTGGGACCCCTTTGCAGACCGATGGATGACGGCTGCGTACCCAGAAAACCTCTCCAAAAGTCACAGAACAAACTTCTTCAGAGACAAACACTCCCATGAATCAGGAATTAGATCCCACTTGTGCCAGCCTTTCTCCGGGCTCTGGACAGTCTGCAAAGACGTGGACAATGGGGAGGGAAGTGAAGGGTAAAAAAGGCAAGAGAATGTTTGGGGCCAGAATGTGCTTCGTTTGGACGCAGTGGGAACTGTCTTGAAGGCTCAAAGTTTGTCATCAGAAACCGAAAGCGTCGACATTAGGTGAAGATACGCGTGTGCCGTGTAGGAATCCAACCCGGGTGTGAAGGCAGTTACTAATACAGCCACGTTTCTCGGGCTCGCCCCGTGGGAGAGGTGCTCCTCTGTGTCCCCTCCGTTTATTCACATACATCTAATCCTCACGTGTGCCCTGTGCATCCGGTGCCATTATCACTTCCTGCGCCGGGTCGAATAGTGTCCTCTAAAAAGTCACGTCACCCCAGAATCTCAGAACGTGGCCTGATTTGGAGATCGGATATAATTAGCAGATGTAATTAGGTGAGGTCACATCGGCTTAGGGTGAGCCCTAAATCCAGTATGACTGGTGGTGTCCTTGAAAGAAGAGGAGAGACACACACAAGACACAGGAGCTGTGCCACAGGAAGACAGACACAGAAAGTAGAGAGGTGTCTCCAAGCCAAGGAAGGCCTGGACCGCCAGCAAACCTCCACAGCACGAGCTGGGAGAGAGGCAGGGAGCAGATGTTCCCCCAGAACCTCCAGAAGGAACCACCCTTGCCGATGCCTTGATCTTTTGGCCTCCGGAAGAATAAACTTCCATTTGGGGCACTTGGTGGTGGCAGCCCCGGGGCACGCACCCGCTCCTGTTTGGACATAGAGAAAGGTTGGTTGAGAGGGGTCACCTCCTGCCAGGTTCACGCAGCCCACGTGTGTCCATTGTGCCCTGGGCTGGGGAAGTCATTGCACGCGTCTGAGGAATTAACAAGCGTCTACATGAGGACTCAAACTTCATCTGGCTGGTCGGATCGCATTGCTTTTAAGGATCCCTTAAAGCCACCAACTTGGAGCCTCTTGATTAGAGGTTCTTGATTAGAACCCTGGAGGCTTTGAACCAACCACCGCAAAATTCACTTGCGCGGGGATTTCCCTCCAAACACCGCTCCTTCCTGTGTAGTAATGTCAAATGACGATCGTTTTATGGACTCAGGAAGAGTTAACAAGCTGTAATAAACAGTCAGGACTGGTTCTTACTGCAAATGTCTGCACGTGTTTGGCCTTTTCAGTGGCCCAGTCAAAGAGGGGTTCTGTTCATCAGGAGAGAAACCTTACTCTGTCTCATAATTTCCCTCAATGCACAAGCTAGAAAGAGAGCAGCTTGGATGCTCTGGGTTGAGTGACTAGAAAATTACCCCAACTGTCAAAGTTTTCAGTGTTAAAAAGGAGCGCAGATTTTCTCAAATACTTAAGAATTTCTAGATGTCACAACAGAGAGATTACCAAAATATGAGAATGAGGGTTTCATAAGCAGGCAAAAATACATATATTCTTTTACCAAGAGCCACAATATTTGGCGGAGGGCGTGAGGGAATAAAAACCACACCAACCAAAGCATTCGTTGTGTCTAGAAATAAAGTAGATTACTAAATTACTTTCGTAACGCATTCACCTACTTTTCGTCCCCAGCATTGAAAACTGTACATATAGAGAGATACAGATATAGATATATAGATAGGACAGAAAAAAAATTAAAGAAATGAAAAGCTGATATATGTGGGTGGATCTTGTTATCGTGTTCTTTTTATTGGATCAGTTGCCTCCATTTCCATTCCAACCAGAGAATTAATTCAAAAATGGCTCCTAGTGGTTTATTCGAAAAGCTGGTTTTCCAGCACACCATCCAACACCGTGTGGCGGGTTATTATCTTTGCCATAAGAGCACGTAACAGAAAGGGGTGTCCTTCAGTAGTTTCTGTCCTGTGTTGACTCGGAGGGGCGGGTAGAAAGTTTCCTCCAAGGATTTTGCTCTGTTTGAAATGTTTCTTTGTAGTGCTAGAGAATGAAAAGCCAAAATAATTCCACAGCGAGCCTGTCTGGAGAGTGTGGCTCCGCTCCGAGCCTCTCTATTCATCAGAGTTGTGCGCGCTCTATAATTTTGAGATCCGGAGCTAGGCTTTCGTGACATTTCTCTTTGTGAACATGCCACTAATTTCTAGCCCATAAAAATAGTGCCAGCATCTCAGTGAGCTAATGTATGAGGCAGAATCAAGAAGCCACGGATCTGATTTTATTTCATATTTTCAAAATGGAACTACGCTTTGCAGAGAGCAATTTGTGGGAAACAATTCTTTACAGTACGGTGAGTTATGGGCCATCTCAAAGGAGAGGCATCGCATTCTAGATACGGGATTTGAATGTGAGAGCTTGCTCACTCGTGTTGAGGAGGGCACGTATCTGTGTTCTTCTCCCTCTAATTTATAAAGGCAGATGATTTTTATCGATCAGCAGATAATTTGTAAGCCCCTACTCTCTTCCAAGTGCAGAATTTGGAAATGACACCAGAGGGGTAAATAAGCCAGGTGAAGCCCCTGTCATCATGGCAGTCACAGCTTAGCAGAGAAGACATTAAACTAGAAATGCAGATCCTCTGAGTGTTACCAAGGGCAAGGTGGGATGGCATGGGAGTATAGAGCCAACGGTTCCTCACCGAGTTGGGGGAATCACGGAAGGCTTCCTGGAGGAGGTGGCACTTATTTTGAGACTTGAAGGTTGTTAGCCTGGAAAGGAAGTGAAGGGGTAAAAATATTATCGGCACAGGGACCAGTAGATACAAGAAGTTGCTGGTATATTTAAAGAATTGAGAGAAGTCTAGAGGCATTGACGATCATGTTTTCCTGCATGACGGTCTAGTCATTCTGGCAAAGGGGAAAGTTAAATGAATTCCTAGAAACTCTTGCTGAGTCCAGAAACTCTTGATGGTCATTGGCTGTGCCCAAATCTTTCGCTGGGCACAACTAGTTCTAGCATAAGAGGATGTTCAAGATAGTGACTCTGCAAGAGTCCTACGAGAGTGGGCTATATGCAGCCTGGGACTCCCTCCGGGCCAGCTCAGGAAAGGGGGCTGGCCAAAAGAGACTCATTAACAGATAGTCTAAAGTTTGGTGTATTAGTCAGGGCTAGCCTAGCTATGCTCCAGAACAAGTTAACCCCAACATTTTAGTAGACGTAACACACCAAGGATTCTTTGTTGCCCAGCCATGGGATCATCACTGGTCTGCTGGGGGCTCTGCTCCACATAGCTATTGAAGGACCCCGGCTGGCAGAGACCCTGGCAACTTGTACTACATGCAGCATGTGGCCTTCTTTGCAGCTGGGGCAGAGGAAGGAAGAGCTGAGGTATTGGACACCTGCTCTTAAATGCTTCAACCTACAAGTGACACCTGCCATTGGCTGGCAGTGGTCGTATGACCTCAGCCAACTGGAGAGGGGTGAGACACTTGGGTGAGCAGGACGGTCACCAGGAAGTCACTTTCTCTGTTGGAGTTGGAGTGGGGTCATGATACGAGCTGGGTGAGAGCCTTCAAGATGAATCCAAACGGTAAAAACTCCGCAGGAAACAGAATTGCTGGGAGTCTGTATAAGGTGGTGGGGAACAAAGCAGCGTATGAGTGGAGGAGGCCTTTATTGTAGCACTAATAATAGTAACAGGTTGCCCTCATGATATGTGGGGCATGGGGCTTCACATAGATTGCCCCATCTGATATTCACAACAACCCTCTGAGGCAGATGCAATTATTATTTAAATTTTACAGATAAATTTTACACTAAGCCCCAGAGCAGGAAAGTCACTAACCCCGCCTGCTCAATTAGTAACATCAGAGCTAGGATTTGTTGGTCCCACTTCCCAGAATCCTCCTGTTCTTAGAACCGCTAAATTTTATCATTGCCCTGAAGCCATGACCTGGAAGCCTGTCCAATCCGGAAAAAAACGGAGAATGGAGACTTAAAGGGATTGGACACATGGAAAATGTGAAGTTAGGCATTGGGAAGTGAGTTAGTTAGGTTAGGAGACAGTTGTTACTCCACGGGGATGGAAAGAGAGCCTCAGCCAAACAGGAAGCACAATCAGAAATAGGGGTTTGCCAGGCTCAGCCCAGAAGATCTGCTTGGTGGCCGCAGTAATATCCCAGATACCTAGAAAGAGCTAATACTTCAAAAAACACTTATATAAAAATGAATTTCATATCACAGTTTTACAGTCCTCATTTGAAGGAATTTTAGTGAGCTAACAGAGAGAGAAAATTAGCCACTTTAACTATAATACCTTGAATATTACACTAATCCGGTTACGAGTTTATAGACCCTTTGATCAGGAGCCAGAGAAGTTGTCTGGAAAATGAATTAAAGCCACTTCTCAAATGTCCAAAAAGGCCTGTTTAAAGAAACACTCTTGAAGTGTCTGGCAATATAACTCAGTAATTTTATCTCCTTAGTATGGCACCAAGAGACTAAATGCCTATACCCACCAAAGACACACACAAGAACAGTTTCAGCAATGTTTTTCGTAATGGCCCCAAAATGGAAACAATGGAAATATCCATTAACAGTAGGACGTCGGATGGATGGACGGACGGACGGACGGACGGATGGATGGATAGATAGATAGATAGATAGATAGATAGATATGAATGGGTGGGTAGACAGATAATATTGATATATTGAATCGATGGGTGGATGGATGGATGGATGGATGGATGGATGGATGGATGGATGGATAGATAGATATGAATGGGTGGGTAGGCAGATAATATTGACATATTGAATCAATGAATGGATGGATGGATGGACAGATAGATGGATAGATAGATATGAGTGGGTGAGTAGACAGATAATATTGAAATATTGAATCAGTGGATGGATTGATGGATGGATGATAGATAAATTGAATTAGGCAGTAATGAAAATCAGCGAACTGCTGCTATACACACAGGTGACACTTACAGGTTTAATTTTGAATAAAAGAAGCCTCACACACAAGGACATATTCTGTACAATTCCATTTCTATGAAGTTCAAGCATAGGCAAAACTGATGTGAGTCAGAATAGTGACTCCCTTGGGAGGGATGGCACTTGGAGAGCCTGGTGCAGAGGGAGAATGTTCTATATCCTGACCTGGGTGGGGTTTACATGGATGTCCCCTGAAGTGGGTGGAGGGTTTACCCTTTTGCGGGGGTGCTCGGGCTGTTTTTGGTCTTGGAGACCATGAATGCTATGTTTCAGCAAAAATAATCTCTGTCTAGATATCATCACAAGCAGCTATTCTAGGGATGGCATTAGAACCAGGTTCTTGTTTGCATATAATTTTGCCAAAGTGTATATCTTTGCTGCTCAATTGCCAATTTTGATTATGGCTTCCCAGTCTATAAAATTGTTCTGGAAGGGTTTACTGAAATGCTGTCAGAAACGTGGCAACATCAGCTTCAGAGCCAGAAGGGGATGTGGCTAGCTTTGCAGCTGACCCGGCAGAGCTTGGAGGCTGATAGGGGGCACCAGCTGGAAAGGGTACAGGTCTTGCCTTAGGACTCCGCTGCCCCCCCCCAAATAAAGGACCTCTCTTTAGGGTTCAGCTGTTGTCTCCCAAACTTCAGCTTGAGGAGTTTCACCTTGCCATATCTGTCTACTGCATCCTTCATATGCTTTGTACGGCAATGCACTGTCTTTTACTACAGTAAACCCATCTAAGTTGGAGATACCATTTCACGACTCTGTCACTGAAATGGAAAACCAGCATTTTTCTAACGCAGATTAAGTTTAAATTATTGCACGCGTCACCTTGTGTAGTAGCTATCAGTAATTATTTCTTGTCCTCTTACGTTTTTTACGGCTTTAAGGCTTTATGGTTTTAAATTATAAAGTAATCCCCATGTGTGACTGTAGAGTCTCTAGAGAGGGGGTACTCTTTGCTGTCTGAAGAAAACAAAACAAAACAAAACAAAAATAGAAAAACTAATAGTCTAAAACAAAACCCCGGAATTCTTGTGCTAATATTAGTATTAATAGCCAGGGCCCCCTCAGCAGGTTCCTTAACTGCCTGTTGTCGACAACAATACTAAAACCCCAAGGTCTGCTGTGAGAATTGGATGACAACACTGTCAGAGCCCCTTGTGAGGCGTAAAAGGATGTGCAAGTTTTACAAATATTGACATGATCCGTGGCTGATGCAGTTGGATATTAGAGAAATCAATCTAAGCCGTGCGCGGAGAGACCAGCCACGTTAAAAAGAGCGTTGCTTTTTCCAGGGACATGAGGTGGCTTCAGAGTCAGATGGGCCTGATTAGTGCTGGTTCCACCACTGACCTTGAGTTGACCGACCTTAAGAAAAGAAGTCTAACCTCTTGGATCGTCAATATCCTCACCTATAATACAGGGCTGATAGTTCTGCTCTAGGGGGTTGTTGGAGTTTAAATGAAACAGCATAATGGCTGGGCTGGGAGAGTGTTATTATTTTTCAAATGATTTTCTGAGAGTAAGCCTACCAGATGATTGATGTAGAAATCAGCCCATGGGCTATTAAAGGCCTGCTCCCTTCCCTCTGGGGGTGTCCTGCTTAGGGAGTCATCCCCTCCCCCTCGCCCTTGGCCCACCATGGTGGCCTCCCCACCGGGGTAGCCTCCAAAGAGTTTTTGTTTACTCTTTACAGAAGGGCCATAATGATGCTCTAATCCATTACAGTGGGTCACGTCAAAATACGACTGGCCAGGGGTTGACATCATCTCTTATTTACCTGCTGGAGCACACACTTCCATCTTACATCACTTCGTGTCAGAGACTGTCAACAGTTAAGACAAGTATGTGTAATAAAGGGTATCGGGGAATAAAGTTCCACAGCATAATATGCAACCACGGACTTTCTAATGTTAATAATTCAGTGGGTGCCAACGAGGCCTGGTCTCTATTATAGACCTGAAACAGGTAATACTTCATCTTTTTTAAAATGTAACCATTTTTGAGTTATAGGAACACGGAAATGGTCTGTGGCCAATAAATGTCTAGTTTTATACTGTTCAATAAATGAAACTAAAAAAGCACAGCAAAGTAGCTGGGCGCCCTGGGTTGTAAACACCTGTGGAGTTGTTTCTTATCAGCAGGTGGTGGCATTGACTTCACAGCCTCTGGCCCCATCGGAGTCTGATCTCCTCCCCATTCAGGTGGTGAAAAATGATGTCAGGCTGGCCTGAATTCCAGCTTCAGAGCTGCACGTTCTTCAGGGACCATGCACAGAGGCCATCTGGCCCCATCTATAGGTTCAAGCCCAACTCAACCCCAATGACTTAAATTATGTTTTCCCAGTACTCTAAAACTTATCCCCATACCTTGCCACCTGATAACTCTTCTTTGTGTGATCCCTGCTAGCAGCACAGAGCCCCCTTCAGACCGGTGACCTTAGCAGGCACTGTTGCCTCTGTCTAGAACTTTCTTCATTCACATCCTTACCTGGTTAACTTACAGTCACCTTCACGTCCTGGCTGGAAAGTCACTTCCTCCAGGAAACCCCCCGATCCACAATTACACTCTCCTCCAGTGCCCCCTCCCCAAGGTGCCTTCCCTTCATGCATCTGTCCCATCTAAATAAATACTGAAGGTGTGATGTCGGCCTCCCCCACCAAGAGTAGTGAGCACAGGATCCACGTCTGTTACGGTCCCCCTGTAGCTCTGGCACCGGGTGGCAGGTTGGCGTTCGTGGTCTAGCGTCATACTCCTCATGATGACATGTGGCTCTTTGAGTCCACTTTACATTTAACCCAAGCTCCTATCTCATCACATGCCCTGCTCCTTCCATGTCCCTTTGACAGAGACTCACATCCCCTCCCCCCAGCCGAGAACCCTCTACGGTGGCCCACGCTGTGCCAACAGATGCCCCCCACACCAGGACTGCCCACCACGCGTATGCATCCACCTGGCGCTCTCATCACCTTCCCATTCCTGAGTTGCATCCATTCCGAGGACACCTTCTTCTGTGGTAGACCCGTGATGTCCACTGACTTCTGTGCCCAAACCGTCTTCCGAGCACCACTCCCTAGCAGCTGGCTAGGGTTCTCCTAACCCTCCACATCTGCCCCAGGGGCATCTGGTTGCACAGCCACACCCTGTCCATTTTCCGCACCTGCCGCCTTGCTCCGGGGCCCACGATGAACCCTGGGAGGAGGGAGCCAGAGAGACAGCAAACCCCATTCCAGATACCCGAGTCTCACCTCAAAGCCCCACTCTTCCTGGGAAGATGGCACAGCCAGAGCCTAAACCAGAACTTCAGAATGCAGGTCACTTTCCCTGCCCCAGCCCGAAGAGAGAGTCTCCTGTCCACCAAAGGCACCAGTGTAATCGGCATCTGCCAACTGACATCCTCAGACGGAAGCTCTTCATCACTTGCCTGGAAGCCCACCCACAGGAGGTGGAGTTATTTCAGTGGTGTAAATGAATGGAACAAAGACCCACCGAGTTGAAATGTCACCATACCTGTCATGACCTTACCATTCAATAGATTTGTTTGCATAGAGATTCTTGTGGATTTGCATAATATGCAGCTTAGAGAATGAATAATGCATTATTAGAAGAATAAATCAGCATATAATATGCGTAGGTAATATATTCATACCAGGCCCGATGAAGGAATAGATGCTTATTCAGTGTGTTTATACAGAAATAGATTTGAAGATGTGTAACCACGTTGTTACATGTCCTTTACGGTTATGGAAGCACAGAGTTCAAACATGGTTTCCAAGCAGCGTAGTGAGTAGACCTAAGCGTGAGTGCTCCCTCTTACTGGCTCAGAGATCTTGGCAAAGCCCTCAGCCCTCTGGAGAGCAAGTTTCTTCATCTTTAAATGGGATCACAGTCCTTATCTTGCAAAGCCGTGAGGCTCAGAGAAGGGGTTGTGGGGGTGAGTTTGAGTAAGCTGCAAACAAACCCCCCATGAGCAGGAGGTGGTGAGGTCAGGACAGCAAGAGTCGTGCTGTGTCAAGTTAGACGCAATACTTCGTGTTTTGGGGTCCTCGTTTTCTTGCCTCTAAAGAAAATTATTGGTCTGAAGCATGCACGGTGGAATCAGATGGCAGCTTGCTCAGAATAGGAACTTCTCTCTCCCAGTGTCCTCACGGCTACCCCAGGGGCTGACTCCGATGGGCTCTGGTGGCCCACCCTTTGCACCAATCATGGTGGCTAGCAGAAGGGAGTCCTTGGATTGACAGCATCCTTCCGTTTCCTGGTACCTGTTATTTACTGAGCTCTTTATGCCAGAACCTGCGCTTCCTGTACTCAAACTTATTTAGCCTTTGGAACTACAACATACAATAACCTCCAGTGGTACGCTTCTTGTAAAGGATATAGAAACTGATACCAAGGGGCGCCTGGGTGGCGCAGTCGGTTAAGCGTCCGACTTCAGCCAGGTCACGATCTCGCGGTCCGTGGGTTCGAGCCCCGCGTCGGGCTCTGGGCTGATGGCTCAGAGCCTGGAGTCTGTTTCCGATTCTGTGTCTCCCTCTCTCTCTGCCCCTCCCCCGTTCATGCTCTGTCTCTCTCTGTCCCAAAAATAAATAAACGTTGAAAAAAAAATTTTTTTTTAAAAAAGAAACTGATACCAAGAGAGATTCTGTGACTCACCTGGCAATGGGTTAAGTAGGTTTCTCAGACCCCGTAAAGGGTGCGTTATACTGATTCAGCTGTAATACTGGCGGGGGAGGAGTCCCAAGCGGCACCTGTTTATTTTCATGCCCTTGTTTTGTGTGTGTGTGTGTGTTTTTATTTTATTTTATTTCATTTCGTTTAGTTTCGTTTCATTTCATTTCATTTCGTTTCATTTCATTTCATTTCACTTCACTTCATCTCATCTCATCTCATCTCATCTCATCTCATCTCATCTCATCTCAGAGAAACAGTGGAAGAGGGCAGAGGGAGAGAGAGAGAATCCCAGGCTCAGCACCGAGCCTGGCGCAGGGCTTGATTCCCTCAACCCTGAGATCAGACACTCAACCCACTGAGCCACTCAGGTGCACCGGTGCCCTTGCTGATTTGAGCACAGTTCCTTCTCCAGACCTCGTCACTGAAGACCTCAGTTCTGGCTCACGTCTGTAACTGACAGAATAATGACCCCCAAAGAGGCCCACATGCTACCCCCCTGGTTCCCAGGGTTGTTACCTTCCCTGAGGGACGCTACAGAGTGATTATGGGGCCCTGAGATGGAGAGATTATCCCAGGTTATCTGGGTGTGCCCGTCTAATTAAAGAACCTTTCCAGTCTGGGTCAGAAAAGATATGAGGACTGGGGCACCTGGGTGGCTCAGTCGGCTAAGCGTCTAACTTCAGCTCAGGTTATGATCTCGTGGTTTGTGAGTTCGAGCCCCGTGTCGGGCTCTATGCTGATGGCTCGGAGCCTGGAGCCTGCTTCTGTTTCTGTGTCTCCCTCTCTCTCTGCCCCTTCCCTGCTTTCTCTCTCTCTCTCTCTCTCTCTCTCTCTCTCTCTCTCTCTCTCTCTCTGTCTCTCTTTCTCCCTCTCTCAAAAATAAGTAAACATTTTTTAAAAAAAGAAAAAGAAAAGATGTGAGGACTGAAGAAGTACACCAAGGAGGGGCTGCAAGCTGTGGGCAGTTTCTAGAAGCCTGAAAAGGGAAGAAAACAGACTCTCCCTTAGAGCCTCTGGAAGGAATCCTCCCAGCTGACACCATGATTTTAGCCAAGTGAGTCCCCTCTTGGACTTCCGATGTCCAGAACTGTGAAATCATGCATGTGTATTGTGGAAGCCACCAGGCTTGTCCCATTGGGATCATCCATCGTATCAGCCACAGGGAACTAACACAGCCCTGGAGGGGGAAGCAGAAACCCCTGGACCTACTGCAGCCACTGCCTTTGCTGTTCAGCCAGTCGTCAGAGGCTTCCCTCAATCATGGCAGAATGTCAGGGGGCGGGGGGAGTTGTGTGGGGTTTGGGGTTCCGTTTGTGGGGTTTCTTGTGACAGTTTGTTATGCTGGAGTGTTTGTTGTGGGTTTGTTTTCCCCACTGGAGGGTGCCTGTTATCAAGCTTGGGGCAAACACGGCGTCATCATTAGCCCAGATAATAAAATCTGCACCCCTCAGAACTGTGACTTAAGCATCAGAAGAGGAGGAATATGTCTCTTCTCTTTCTCGTTGTTCCCATGGGGCGGAGGCAGGGCACAGGCAGTGCGCATGAAGCCTGGGGACAGACAGCCCAGGTCCCAACCCCAGCCCTGCCACCAACATGCTGGGCAGGTTATTTCAATTCTCTGTGCTTTGCTGCCCTTATCTGTAAAATGGGACTAATAAGAATATAATAGTACCTGCCTCTCTGGGGTGTTGTGAGAACTAAGTAATTTAATGCTTGTAAAGTGCTGAGAAGTTAGCCCAACACACAGTAAGCGCTCAGTCCCTGTTGGCTGTTATTATTACTTACATCCTCACATACTTATCCAACTCCTTTCTCCTGGTGTTTCAACCCCAAGCCCCAGGAAGACGGTGACAACAGCACCTGTCCAGCCTCTTGCAGCTGGAAGAGTGTGGACTCATTTCATCCTTGTGGTATCCCTGTGAGGGCATTTAACTCTTATTGTACAAATACGGCTCAGAGAAGTTAGGTGATTAAACCACGGTCACAGAGCCATTTCATGGTGGCATTGGGACTCAGAATCATCCAAGAATCTGGTAAGAGCCACAGAGAAGTTCAAACACCCCCCTCACCTCCCAGCGCCAGCCAGGACAGGCTCCTCCTTCCCTTTCATTCTCTGTCCCAATTTGGGAGCCGTGAAACTTCATGGAAGTCCCAGTTATTTTCTCAAAGCAGACAGAGAGGAAATTTGCTGTAATATTCATTTACTATTTCAGTGCCAACAAAACTTCAGATTAGAACCACAAGAAACTTCGCAGATCTTTCCTTGGATGGGTTGGGTGACTCACCTAAGGGCACGCAGGTGGTTTCCTGGGAATGCAGGGCTAGACTACCCAGGTTTCAACAGAGCATTTAATTAAAAGCACACACAATGAGCCACAAGCATACTCCCCACCACACACATACACATATTTAGCTCCATCTACATATCCCAAACTTGCGCAAACTCCTTAATAATCCTCTTAATAGCTGTGATAACTAAACATATTCACTTTTAATAACAGTTTCATGCATGCTTTCCCCCTTAAATCTAAATAATGCCCCTGCTGCTATCCCAACAGGGATACTATAACTGGCTATTTGCCGTAATAAAGATGAGGAAATTTTGGTTAATCACATTTTAAAGGGGAAAGTGTATTTAGAGAGATTTTAAATTGCAAAATTAAAAATGCAAACGTGAAATGATTTTTCCATTAATGTCTTCTCCTTAGGGAAATGTCGCCTATTATAGTGTTGGGCCGTCTGAATTGGCTGTTACCCTTCTGTGGGGTTTCTAGTAAAACATCAGTTCCTACAGGGCTCATTCTCAAGTGCTGGGAAACTAGCAGCCCCTATGGGCTCCTGTCAGTCCCTTTATGATGGCATTTATCCTCATGTATGTATTGTATAAATTCTTGTTTCTGAAGGGGTTCACTGCTGTAAACATAAGACCGTCTGTTTCAAGGTACCCCAACAGGTGCTTAGATATAATTGCATCAAACAACTTTAAAAATACTAGTCACTGAAAACAATTTACTGTGCTGGGTGCACTGTTATTTTCATCCTTATTTCTAAATAGTCCATTTACATATCAGCACTGGTTTTGGTCAAGAGAGAGACCACTCAATGCAAATTTCTCCGGTATTTTTTTTCCTTGTTACTCATTATGGTTGGGGCCTCATGGCCATGCACCTGTGTAATTAGCAGGAGTCACCTTGAGAAATGTCCCCAGAGTGGTTATGCTCAGGTGGTTCTATCTAAATTGCTTGGCCCACCTGACTACTCTACAGTGGATTCATTGTAGGAAATATGAAAATCTCGGATTGGGAGAGAAGACAGAGGTCATTCCATTCAAATTCCCTCCTCCTAAATCCCTCTGACTTTTTTAAAACATTGCACACCTAGGCAAGCGTGCCGCTGGGAGAAGTCCAACTCTATGGCGGACCATCTGTGAAGTTAGAAAGCTAGCCTAGGATTAATGGTTGGCGGTTGAGATTCTAGAATCCATTAGACGTGGATTTGAATCCTGGTGCTGCCACTTCTAAGCTAATCTGGCAATACATCTTAAAATTATTAACAGGCATCACCCTTTACCCAACAGCCCTACTTCTGGAAAGCCATTCTTAAAAAAAAAAAAAAAAAAAAAAAAAAAAACAATAAATAAAAAACCCCAGTACTTGAAGATAGATATACAAGGACATTTGTTGAAGCATTGTTTTTTGTAGGGGCAAAAAGTAAGAGAAAAGGTTGCCTGTCCATCCATCGTGCATGACATTATGTCCCTTCCATGAAACAGTATGTGGCTTTTATTATTTATTTATTTATTTATTTATTTATTTATTTATATTTATGAGAGAGAGAGAGAAGCAGAAAGAGAGGGAGACAGAGGATCCAAGGCAGGCTCCACCCTCTGAGTACAGAGCCTGATGTGGGGCTCGAACTCACGAAACGTGAAGTCATGACCTGAGCCGAAGTCGGATGCTCAACCGACTGAGCCACCCAGGCACCCCTGGTATGTGGCTTTTAGAAACAACTCTTGGTGTCTCTGATTTCCTGGACCAAAGCAATGCATGTGGCTTGAGTAGAGAAGTATGCATACAATTTTTTTTTGTAAAAAAAAAAAATTCATAAAAGTGCCTTGTACATGTTTTTGTAGGATCCTGCAAGGATAGTAAAAAGCATGGGTGATGTGTACTCCTGCTTTCTTTCAGTAGTTATAGCGGAATGGAGATGTTAAAAAATAAGCAAAAGGGAAAATCACTCACCATTTAGTGCTACAAATGAAAATTTTATCTATAAAGTGACCACATTTAAGAAAAACATGAATCTGCATATTAAAGAAAAGATGGAAAGGAATATTGATAAACAAAGCATTTCTTTGATTAGGTGATTATGGAATTGTGGCTAGTGTTTTTCTTAGATCTCTCTTCTTTGAATATTGTATTTTTAATAAGATGCTACTAAGATCATTTATAAAGAGAACATTAAAAATGCAGCCCTAGCTAAGTAGGAGAGCAAAGGGCTGGCTAAGAAGGTCCTTTTAATGGGAGGTGAGAAAGAGTTTAATGACTTGCCTGGAGTTGTAAGCGGGGGGTGTTTAATACAGCTGCTGAGCTGACCATAAGGAATGTTCTCTGAAGATTATCATCTGTCTTGCATCCAACGCAGAGCTCTGTCTCCTTGTTCCTGCTGGCCCGTGAAGGGGTTCACGTATTTGAAATGAGCATTTTGGGGGTGTTCGGCTCAGTGCTACTTATGATAATCTGTAATAGGTTAAATATTTTCAATTAAAGCTTAAGACATGAAGGCCTCAGTTGAGAAATATCACCGAATTGAGTGGACCATAAAGTCAGTCTCTGTAGGTCTCCATTTCTGGAATTTTATGGAGTCACTATCAAGCTGACCTTGTGCGGAGTTTTACGATTCTCATATTGGACACATTCTTAAACATTTAGATGGCATTTTCAGCTGTCTGGAGTCACTCCGTCATCCTCAACTGAGGCCCTCGGAATAAAGAGCTCACATCAAGCTTTGTGTCCTGGAAGAATGGGGGATCTCTCCATAAAGACTCTGATGCTACATGGCCCCCAGTTTGGTCTGCGTGAAGCTGGTGACAAGCTGTTAGGAGAGTAGACTACTTCTAATACCCAGAGCCCGCATCTCGCTTCCACCATCCCCTTGGTGTGATGTTCCCCTTTAGGTCAGTGTTGATTGCGTTTGAACATGCTCAGAAAAGCTTGATCCAGTGCTATTTACAACCTAACTCCAGAATTGCTCACGAGTAGTGCTTCTCAGAGCAAACGTTTTTCAGAGGGCATTCCCCCAAGGGCGAGATCGGAGGGGGTTCCCATGCCCTTCAGCCCCTCCCATTTGGATGGCAGGTGCCTGCCTGGAGCCGACAGATGACTCAGGTCTTCCACTTGGTGTTTCTAGATAGAGTTGGCAGCCTTCGCAGCATTTGTGATGATTCGTGTGCATCGAATACAAGACCCCAACCTGAGGAGGCGGTAGAATGGTGGAACATGGTTCCTTCCGCTATGGAAAGTGTGAGGATTTCTGTATTGCATAATTCTTAGTTAAAAAAAGAAAAGTAGTGTACTTATTTTTTTGAATCAAAGTAGAATTCACATAAGACATATTATATTAGATCACATTAACATAAAATGGACCACTTGAAGGTGAACACTTTGATGACATCTAGTGCAACTGACAGCAGTGTGCAATCACCGTCTCCACCTGGTTCTGAAACATTTCCATCACCCCGGAAGCAACCCGCCTCCCCTCCCACAGTCCCTGGTGACCATCCATCTACTTTCTGTCTCTATGAATGCACCTATTTTGGACAGTTACTATCAGTAGAATCATACGATATGTGGCCCTTTGTGACTGGCTCCTTTCACCTGACGATGTCCTCAAGGTTCATCCATGTTATAGCCTGGGTCAGTAGTTCATTCTATTTTATGGACGAGTACTATCCCACCGTGTGGATGGACCACATTTTGTGTATCCACTCTTCCATGGTTTGGGCTGTTTCCCCCTTTGGCTGTTGTGCATAGTGCCGCTAGGAACATAGGCGTGCATAGAGTTGAACAGATTTAAGTGTGAATGAGAAAATACACATACACACCCACGGGGGTCATCGGATCTCCAATTTGATCAATAATGATTCATTCTCTCTTCATACAAATTTATTAAGGCACAGATGTCAATGTGTAGGATGATATTGGAGGCCCCGATGGAATGCAGATGTGATCAAGGTCCTTAATCACATCTGCAGGATCCATTTTGCCATCTTTTTTTTTTTTACGTTCATTTATTTATTTTGGCAGGGAGGGTGGCAGAGGGAGAGGAAGAGAGAAACAATCCCAAGCAGCTTCACGCTCAGCAAGGACCCCGACCTGGGGCTCAATCTCACCATCGTGAGATCATAACCTGAGCCAAACCAAGAGTCAGATGCTCAACCAACCGAGCCACCCAGGCGTCCCACCCCCACCCCCACCTTTTGCCATTTTAAGATAACATTTCCCAGGTCCCAGGGATTAAGGCCTGGATAATGTTGACATCACTATTCAGTCCACCACAAACGCTGAGGCTTGGAAGTCAGTTGAGAATTAACTGGGAGACCAGACAATGAAGGGAGCTCCACACAGAAGCCCAGCATGAACAAAGGTCCCAGGGCACAATGGAGGCCAGCACCTGCAGTAACAAGAGAGAGGTGAGGCTGGGAAGAGACACCACGGTCTTTGTTGGCCAAATGGAACACTTGGATCAGTGCCCCGACCTGAGAAGCCCCCAAAGAGGCTCGGCAAAGGGAGTGATGGGTTTGATTGGATTGAGAGGTCACTCTAGGCCCATGGTGGGTGAGTGAAGTGGGGACAGTGAATAGCATATGGGGGGGGGGGGGATGTTAGGACACCAGAGTTCTGGTGCAAAGTGGCCAAGGTGGGGATGAGTATGTGGCAGCAAGGACCACAAGAAGTGGGCAGACTCAAAAACCAAAAGAAAGTACTTAGGGATCTGTGGCTTACGACAGACAAGCTTTGCTAATTCCTCTATTCATTCACTCATTCTACAAATACTTCTCGAGCCCTTAGCACATGATAGGGATTGTGCATGGTGCTAGGAATATCATGCTGAACCGGCTGTGTCATCTTGGACAATTCACTCAGCAGCGAGGTCTCAGTTTTCCCATCCATACATTGAGGATCTAGCCGGTGTCCATCTCTTGGAGTGCCACAAAGATTAAATCAGTGGATGCAAGAGGAGAGTTTAGGGCAGTGCTTGGCACAGAGAAAGTGTTCGGAGTGACTGAAAAACAGAAACAACCTTCTAGCTTTGACTCACCTCTCTTTGGATTGGGTAATGGAAGGAATTCACCCAGGAAAGCATTCGGATAAACACCCATGGATAGCCATGAATCTCTTTGTCATTGTGAGTCATTGAGAAATCCACACCTTAAATATCTATTGGGCCCAAACTGTGCTAACTGCTATGGAGGGAAACGAGCAAAACCTAATCAGGTGTTGCCTTCATGGAGCTTATAACCCAGCAGGGGAGATCATCACCAATGAAATAAACTTACCAACCAAGGTAACAAGCGTTAAGAGACAAATGGTCGTGGTTCCCAGAGGGTCTATATTAGGGCGGACTGACTTGACCAAGGAAGTCATGGAAAGACTTCTCGTGGAAGTGATGCTTGGAGTGAACCAGCGGGATAAGGCAGTATTACCTGGGCAAAAAGGGGTCGGAAGAACATTCCAGGAAGGGAGAAGAGCATGTACAAAGGTCCCATGGCCAGTGTAAGTTTGGCAAGTGTGGAAGACTGAAGTAAGGCCAGCAGGACGGAGCATGGAGAGGAACAGGAGCCTGGGTGCAGATGTGGCTGGTGAAATCAGCAGGGACTGGACTCCAGCAGGCTCGTGGGCCATGTTGGCAGGTTCTGTCTTTATCCTAATGGAAATGGGAAACATTCTAAGTATTTTACATGGTAGGGAGACACTGTCAGAGAAGCATTTTGTAAATACCACTCTGGTTTGAGTGTTAAGAAGAGATGGGGAGGGAGTAAGGCAAAGGTAGGGCCAACTAGGACACTACCGCACTGGCTCCAAAAAGAGACAGCAATGGCGTGTGTTGGCCTGACGGTGGAGACGGAGAGGGTGGTGGAACTTTGAGGGCCGGATGACGTCAGCAGCCCTCGAGATGGACTGGAGATGAGGAGTGGAGGAGGGACGGACCGCAAGGATGGCACCAGTGCTTCTCAAACGGTGCAAATAGAATGTGAGAGGCGCCTGGTGGATGGAGGTGGCACGTGTCCCAGGCCCTTCATCCTCTCAGTGAAGCCAAAGCCCGGCTCACTTGCTGGAAAAGAGTATTGAGGGCAAATGTGGAGTTTAAGGGCCTGCAAACATGTTGGAATGGCAGCTTGGGGACTCAGGTAACAAGAATGAGTCACAGAAGTGATGACTTCATTGAGCTACACAGAAACCACGCAGGGTGAGTAGGCATTTCATCTGCCGTGTCTCAGAAGACCCAGCGGTGTGCTCTATCTACAGACAGACCCCCAAGAAGTGTTTGTTGGGCGAGTGGATTAAACCAAACACCAATTTCGCATGACTCTCACGAGCCCACCGAGGCAATAAATTGGCCCATCTGTAAAGTCGGTTTGCCCTGTGTTTCTTCCAGGAGCCATCCCTGCGTCGCAAGTTAGGCTGCAGCCTAAAAGGTGAAATGCACTTCTTGGCTTGAATTTTTTATCTAAATGCTTTCCTTGTCAGTGAGACCTGAATGTAGGAGGTGTTAGAAGCTGAATTCGGTAGATCTACAATCGCTTAATTTTGAGGAACTGGAATATGAATGAGATAGAAAAGGAGAAAGAGCCCCTTGTCCACACCCTGCCCTATCTAAGTGAGGTTTCATTTCTGCGGCACCTGTCAGAATCATTATAATTCTGAGGCAGAAGCTTGTTAGACATCATTAATTCTATGGGGTGGGGGGAGGGTGAGTATATATAGAAACATATAACTATTACCTAAAATAGTGGCATTCTAGGAGGAAAAATAAGTTTATAGTAGATCACCTTGAATTTTATAATTCCAAACTGTAGCCCCTTGGAAGGGATTGTACTCCAAAATTATATCCTAGGAATATCTGATCAGGCCATTATACTATTCTTCCCAGGTTTTTCACCATATTTTTAAAAGAATATTATTTTATACCATAACTGTATTCAAAATTGTGCCTATTTCTCTATTGCCTGCCTAGGAATTTAATTTTGTTGTCTAAATGGGGGAAGTCTGTTTTCTTTCCCAGTTATGGCCCAAATAATAAATGTTGATGTTACTCTGCTATAAAAATATGTCCTCCATAAATTGCTTTGCTTGTCATTAAGATGTTTCCTAAACAAGTTGAACACGCACTATGTTTTTGTCAGACACTTACAGCAATCTTAAATTACCTGCTGTGTCTATACATATTCAGGAGGCCATAATGGAAATGTGCCAAGTGGCTCAGGAGAAAATCATTTATAAAGATTAGGAGGGGGCATGGGAAGCTTTGGCTCTTGTTGCTTGGATTGTGCACAAATGCGTTTGTTCCTGGGTAACTTCAGGTTATTTCTGTTCAGATTTATTTCTGTTTGCACCATTTCCTGGGCATTAGTCATCAGTGTCACCCAAAGCATTTACTCTCCGCTCATCTCCATAGACGATCAATCAGCATCTCGAGACTGAAATGACCAGTTAAGACAGACCAACAATCTGTTGATCTACTGGAGGAAAAAAAAAATGCGGTCTCGGTTGAAAGGACTTTTATGAGATTCCACCCAGGCAATTGAGTCCAAATTTATACTCAAGCTATAGAGTGGAAGTTGAGAGAATATTTTTAAAAAGGAATGCAATCCTCAGATAATGGGATGTCCTTGTGGTTGGGTTGCAGAAGGAGTGGTTGATCCACTTAGGAAAAGCGTGGATTGTAGACTGGTGTCAACCTAGTGCTCTCCCGGGATTATTTTACTCGGTGATTTGGATACAGGCAAAAGGTATATACAACTGGATATCTTGTTTTGTAACGACAAAAATAAACAAACAAGAAAAACTTCAAAAAGCAAAACACACTTGAAGCCACACAAACAGTTCTCTGCGAGACTTTTCAGAACCTTTGTTATACCAGAATACCTTGCAAACCTTCAAGGGAGGCATCTGGTATACCAAGTGTTTGGGAGACTGTTTTTCAAGGAATTACGACAATCTTGGAGATCTCGTATCCTTTGAACACAACGGGGGAAATGATAATTCAGATGGAAGCAAAAGCCTTAGACAAGGAAAAGGTGAGGCGTTGAAAACAGAGCGGTCTTGGGGCGCCTGGGTGGCGCAGTCGGTTAAGCGTCCGACTTCAGCCAGGTCACGATCTCGCGGTCCGTGAGTTCGAGCCCCGCGTCGGGCTCTGGGCTCATGGCTCAGAGCCTGGAGCCTGTTTCCGATTCTGTGTCTCCCTCTCTCTCTGCCCCTCCCCCGTTCATGCTTTGTCTCTCTCTGTCCCAAAAATAAATAAACGTTGAAAAAAAAAATTTAAAAAAAAAAAAGAAAACAGAGCAGTCTAACGGTGGGGGTGGGAGGTGTGGAGACAAGTGAAAGAACCATTTTTTGAGGGGTTGTTAGGAGTCAGGATGATAATTCTAGCTGTTGTTTTCAGAGCCCTTTCTATGTGTCAGGCACTCATGTTGTCCTCCCAAGAGCTCCATTTGGGAATATGCGAAGTCTTCCCATGTTAATACCGCATAGAGGGGCAAAGTAGTTCATCCACGGTCATGCAGAAAGATGAGACGCCTTCTCTCTCTGTGGTCCCAGAGGAGGGTGGGGTCCAGAGAAAAAGGTTTCAGCTGAACCTTTGAAGGAGGGCTGAGGTAGGCAAAAACTCGGAATCAGCTACTAGGGATATCATAGAGAGAATTTTTGCTTGATCTGGGCATGGTCCATGCAATTCCCTGATGTTCCGTCCATGATTCATCTTTCTCTACGACCCATTCTTTGATATTAGATACAATTCTCTTGGCTCTGAATCTTTCTGATATTTAGGTGGCTTGTCCTGGACAAGACATACTTCAAAATATTTTGTGTTATTGTCACACCCTGACCCTGAGCTTTTTGGCAAAGGTGGCTATGGTTGTCCCCGTGAAGGGGTGCAGGCACAGCCTTTAGCTTCCTCTTGACATCTGGCTGAAGTCTTCAGTCCCACCTCTGCTCATTCCCCAGCTCACATGCCAGTCTCATCTCAGACTCTACACCCAGCCACCAGCTCCAGCTTCTGGCCTGTGTCCATGTCCAGAGACCAAAGATGATGGGAATAAGTCCAGATACATCTAACCCATCTGCCCGTTGAATAGTAGGAAGGTGCCAACACTTCCTTAGACTTTTTTTTTTTCAGTTTTTTGTATTGTGGTAAAATACAGATAACATAAAATGAGCCATCTTAACCATTCTTTTAAATTTTTTTAGATGTTTATTTATTTTTGAGACAGAGTGTGAATCGGAGAGGGGCAGAGAGAGAGGGAGATACAGAATCCTTAGCAGGCTCCAGGCTCTGAGCTGTTGGCACAGAACCTGATGCGGGACTCGAACTCCTGGACCGCAAGATCGTGACCTGAGCCGAAGCTGGATGCTTAACTGACGGAGCCACCCAGGCACCCCGCCATCTTAACCATTTTTAAGTATACAGTTCAGTGGTATTGAATTCATTAATAATGGCGTGCGACCATCTCCACCATCTATTCCCATAACTCTCGTCATCTTGTAAAAGTGAAACCCTGTACCCATTGAACAGTGACTCCCCACTCCCCAGGCCCCTCTGCTCCCAATACACCTGGCGACCATTTTGTTTTCTGTCTTTGTGACCGTGATGACCCTAAGCACCTCATAGAAGTGGAATCATACAGTCTATGTCTTTTTGTGCCTGGCTTTTTTAGCTAAGTAGGATGTCCTCAAGGTTCCTCCTTTTGTTGCAGAGACTGCATATTTGCAGAATTCTCTTCCTTTCTAAGGATGAATAATATCCCGTTGTCTGTATATGCCACACTTCGCTTATCCATTTGTCTCAATGAACACTCGGGTTGCTTTCACATTAGAGCTGTTGTGAATAATGCAGTTAAGTGTGCCAATGTACACATATCTCTGGAGACCCTGCTTTTAAATCTCTTGGGTTCCCACAGGTGGATTCCTGCATCATACAGTAATCCTATTTTAATGTTTTTGAGGAACCGCCATACTATTTTTCATGCTGTGCCGGTTTATGTTCCTACCAACACGGCCCAAGATTCCACTTTCTCCACATCCTTGCCAACGCTTGTTATTTGTTTTAATTTTCTGACTGTAGCCATCCTAATGGGTGTGAGGTGGTATCCTGTGGTATTTTTATTTGTATTTCCCTGATGATTAGTGATGTTCGCCATCTTTTCATATGCTTGTTGGCCATTTGTCTGTCTCCTTTGGGGAAATGTCTCTTCAAGTCCCTTAGAAACATTTTAACATGTCACACTGTTAGGTCACTGGACACCTAAGGAGAATTACCACACTTGTCCCTCTAAGGAAAATAATAACCAGAGAAGCTATGGAAATTTGGTTAGTCTGTGATCCTTTACCAAATATTCACTGTGTATTCATACTCTCACCACTCTCTCCCTTTCTTCGTCTGGCCAACCTGACTCATCTTTCCAGATGTGTGATAGAGACAGTGTGTTCACCCACTTCCTTTCCCTCTGGCCACGGAGTTAGACTTACTGTCCCAGCATCCCTTGCAGTTAGGGCTGTGTATCAGAGACAATGGAACTCAGTAGAAGTTATTAGACACCCCCCCCCCACTCTCTTTCCTCACCCCCTAGCTGAACTGAGAGTACCTCAGGAAACTAAGGGAGGGCACAGCTTAAGATGGAAGGACCTGGATGCCAGAACCCCCCATGTGACATTGAGCAGACCGGAGGAAGTCGTTTGTTTGTAAGCTGTTGAGAAACAATGGTTACAAACAGTTAGCATTGTTCTGCCGGGTAGAAGACTCAACTCTACCTTGTCAGACGTCTTCGCAGGTGCTGTAAGGTCATAACAGTGCAATGCATAATGCATAAGCCCTAACAGGGTGCAGGCCCCACGAGGCAGAGGCCGTGTCTTTCTCATCCGCCAGTGAATGCTGTTCCCTAGCACAGTGGTTGGCTTTGAAAGACACTCAGTAATTATTAGCTGCTCATGCCATCAAGTATTATATGACCCTCGCCTCTTAAAGCGTAGGCCATGGACCAGCATGGCCTCAGCCTAGAGCATGTTAGAAGTGCAAAGTCTCAGGCCCCACGCCAGCCCTACCAAACCATGGTTTGGATTTTCACAAGACCCCCCTGTGATGCCATGCCTTCTGAGACACACGTCCTGACGTTTGAGAGAGGTTCTTGCAGACCAGCCATTTTTAGGTTGGTTGCACATTAGAATCATCCTATCAGGATCTCTAAGGTACCGTTTTTGTTTTTGTTTTAAGGTACCCGGGTGTCTCTAATATGCAGCCGGAACTGAGAGTTACCGCTCCGTATCAGTGGCTCTCATATTCTGGCATTGCATCAACATCCCCAGGAGGGCTTGTTAAGACACAAGATTGCTGGGTCTCCTTACATACCACAGGGCCTGATTTGGTCGATCTGGGTAAGGGACCAAGAATTTGCATTTCTACCAAGTTCCCAGGTGTAGGAGTTTCCCAGGGCCTCCTGAACAAAGTGTCACAAACTGGGTGGCTTGAACCAGCAGAAATGTATTTATCCTCTCATGGTTCTGGAGGCCAGAAATCTGGGATTTGGCAGGTCCATACTCTCTCCGACAGCTCTAAGATATGATCCTTCTTTGACTCTTCCAGCTTCTGGTGGTTGCTAGCAACATCCCTTCACTCCTGTCTGCCCACAGCATCTTCGTGTGGTTTTCCATCTACGAATATGGCTCTGTACCTAATTTTCCCTTTATGTAAGGACACCAGCCCTGCTGGATCAGAACCCACTCCATTGACCTCCTCCTCTATTATTTACTACTATAAAGACCCTATTTCCAAAGTCACATTGTGAAGTGCTGGGGGTTAGGACTTCAACCTATCTTTTTGGGTGGATGCACTTCGATCCATATCACATGATGCTGATGCTCCTGGTCCAAAGACCTCACCTGGGAAAACACTGCTTTTCTACAAGCTATAAGAACACAGGAACGATAATACCCTTTCTTCCAGCACGTTCCACCCAGGGCCTAGCAAGTGGCTTGGCACGCAGTAGGTTTTTAAGAAGTATCATTCGAATTCATTAATATTCCTCCCATGAGGCAATGTGGCCTGCATGAGAGACTTCAGTCTTTTTGTGATGCTCTTAGAGACTTGACATGGGACATTTCATTCAGCAGGCACTCAGTAAATGCTGGGTGAGTGACTATAGCTGCCAGTGCTCATTAAAAATATCAAAAGAAACTTACTGAGTCCTCACCCTTTCATTCTACCTATGGAGCCGAATGACAGAATACTTATTAAACGGCATGGCCCCTTTAATGGGAAATTAACAATCTACAAAACATTGCAGACTGCTAGCAGGAGTTCAGTGAGCTAACTGGCTATGGTAACATGTTGGTTGCCCTGCCTTGGTTCCCCAGTGGGAATTCATCTCTATTTAGCAAGAGCTGTGAACTCTTTAAGGGGAGCTCCCTCTTGGAATCCTAGGAACCTCTGGCTTGGTCTTCAGCTTTAGAAATCCCTGGTAATTTTCACCTAAGTTGGTGCTTCTTAATTGGGGAGGGGGGAGATGTGCCCCTGGGGAAAATCTAGCAGTGTCCAGTGACATTTTTGATTGTCACAGCTCAGAAGGTGCTGGCCTCAGGTATACAGGTGCCCCGCATCCCACGATGCACAGGATGGCCCCGCCACAAAGAACGATCCGGCTCCCGTTTGTTAAGAATGCCAAAGTAGAAAAGCCCTAACCCAAGCAAAGATCAAATGGACACGAAGTTGCCTCAGTGGTCAAGACCATGATTTCTGAACCACCCCATCAAGGGCGTTTGATGTGGCTAATGGCAAGAGCGCCAGGGAGAACACGGCTTCATCATTTAGTTTCTGGCTCTTTTGGAGCAGAGTTGGATCTGTCCTGGATGACGACAGAGACCGTTAGATCACTACTGCAGTGTGGAAAAAGAACTGCATTGAGTGGTTTCTAGATGCCAGGCACTATGCCAAGTACTTTGCACACATCCTCTCATTGAATGTGAGATGTCTCTTGGCACACATCTTCTCAGTGAATGTGAGATGTCTCTACTCACAGTGTCTCTGAGGTGGGAACTATTAGGATCCGAAAGCCCCAGCTGTGAGACTGAATAGCTAACCCAGAGGTCGCATGGGGCTGAGTGGTAAAGTCCTGTATCTCACTCTTGAGGACTCCTGGGTCTGTATTTTTAAGCCCTGTGAATCCTTGGTTTCAAATCCCTTCTCTGCTGCTTACTCCTTGGAGGGTCTCTGGCACGGATTTACTTCCCTGCCTTTGTTTCTTCATCTACAAAATGAGGATAAATAATAGTTCAGAGGGTTTTCTACTTGGTTTAAAGTGTGTGGAAAATGCCTTTGACAAGGCCTGGCCCCAGTATGAGAACAATATATGTTAGTTCTTCTTTCCGCTTACCAGCCATTATGTGCAGATATTAAGAGAAATTTGTCAGTATGATACAGAATTCTCTTAGTTGATGGGACTTTCCCTAAATTAACCAGGAGACTCCATTTACTGGAAACATAGTTAATGATGAAGCTTTTATTCTGTTCACCTCCTTTAGGGAGGACTTAAAAATAGCTCACAAACTCACTGTTAGAAACCCAATCGGGACTTAATTAGTCCTAGCCCGTCTTCTACCTAAGTTGTTCAATGTTAAATCCCAGATGACCCTGGGTGGAGAGATGTGGAAACCTCCCAAGCACAGTTCAACATGCTCAGTGCCAAAGAAGACTTTCCAATAAGAGTTGGGGGGGGGGGCGGGGCGCGGTTAAGGATTTCTGATGTCAACAAAGAAGAAAAAATATTTTTGTGGATGTGCTAAATTAGATGCTTGCAATTTGTGTCCCTCTCTCCTGGGAACGATTCATTAATTTTCTCTACAGCCAGCCTCATTCTATCAGGCCACCAGAGGGGGGATTTGTGGATCAGAGATCTGGTCCCATGTTTCTCCGGCATGGGGAAGTCTCATTATCTGCACATGTGCGTAGAGGGACACACGCACTCTCTGGGCGTGGCCTTCACACCCGTTCACAACTTGCCCCAGACTCGTGTTCCACTCTATCTATCTGCCACCCTCTAGATGCTACCGTGACTCTTTCTGCTATCTCCAAGTCAGTCATTCATTCATGCATTCATCTATCCATTCAGTGGCAACAGCATTCATTCATGCATTCATCCATCCATTCAATGGCAACAGCAGTCATTCATGCATTCATCCATCCATTCAGTGGCAACTGCCATATGCTGCTCTAAGCATTGGGGTATGGAGGTGAGCAAGCAATGTATAGAGCTTACATTCCAGCTTGGAAATCAGTATAAAATAAAACATACGCTAATACTTAAGTTCAGAAAATGGTCAGTGCGATGAGGAAAATAACGTAGAGTAATGAGAGAGTGTGGCTGGTGGAAGAAGGTGTGGGATTTGACGAAGCGGTCAGAGGAAGCCCCTTGGAAGTGAAGTTTGGACTGAAACCTGCAAAAAGAGAAGCATCTATACCCCAAGGATGGCACTTGGTACATGCTTGCAGAGCTCGGTTCCTTCCCTCTTAAGAGGCTATAAACTCTTCGAGGGTAGAGCCCTTAAATCTCCTTATCTTAGTATCTCCAGAGTCTGGGCATCCCCAACACCTACACAGAATGTGTGGATTCCAAGTTGCCCCAGACGGTTGCTCAACTGATTTGATGTAATCTAACTGAAAGCTTTATTTCCAGTTTTACCAATTATTTATCTGTTGGCCACCCTACTGATCTTGTTTAAAAATCAAATGAGAAAAAAAAAAGCTACAGTCTTCATTTCTCTGGGCTCAAGACGCTCGAAAAACACACTTCTGGAAATCCATTTAGGGAATGCAATATAAATGCCAAACAGCGTCTCGGGATGGGTGCCATTTCCACAAATTGATGACATCTAAATTTATTAATGTTGTGTGCTATGCCTCCCAGTCTTTGCTCAAAGAAAACCAACTCCTAATTCATGGGTAGTTAAGTCTTGGAAGACACAGAAGCATGGAGGGAAGGTCGTGATGGTTTCTCTTCCCCTGGCCTCAGAGAAGACACCAGCTATCTGCATCCGCTTTTCAGCCCTTCTGGTTGAGGTCTGTCTGTGCCGCTAGACAGAGAGCACCGCAATGCTAGGGGCATTTTTGCCTTGTCTGAAATATCCACAGTGCCAGTCCGTATCTAGGATGTAGTAGGTACTCAGGAAAAGCATTGGCTCCAAGCTCAAAGACCTTGGAGCTGTTGGCTTGAACTTTAATCCACCAGGCCATCTCTGCGTGTTCCATCCGTTCAACAAAGGTCTAGGTGTCACATACTGTGCTAGGTGCTGGGGACATGATGGTCTGTGATAATCTGCACAGTCCCTCGACTCTTGGTGCTTAGAGTCCAGTGGGAGAGGCAAGCTTCAGTAGGATGATGGTACAGGTAAGTGTGAAATTGTGGACTGTGCTAAAAACTAAGAAGGAAAGATGTGCGTTGCTTTGAGAGGGTCTAACTGGCAGCCTTGACACAGGAGGAGGATTTGACACAGGAGGGAGATGGCTCATTAGCTTTCTAATTTCCACCAGCCCCAGGAAGGCAGCCTTCTTTTCCCCGTTAATGCTCTTTCCAGCCAACTCCGTCTGGACTCCCACCCACCCACACCTACCTGCCAATAGCCTATTCACCCCCTTCTTTCTGCCCTTGAAGAGAGACCTACAGCTCTTTCCATCCTGGGGGTGTTGTTACCATCCTCGTAACAAAATAGACAAGCCCAACAAAATCTTCGACAGTCCGTGCCCTTGAGTGTTTTATGTGCCTCCCCGTGTAGCATTTTCGCCTTAAGGAAACTGAGGAAGAAGTATGATTTTTCCCCTGTCTGCATAATTTCCTTTCCGGTCTGGCTGAGCACTCGTCAAGCCTGCCGGCAGATCCAGAGCGGCTCTGGAAGCTCGGAGAAGCAGGCAGAGGCCAAGTGACCCTGTGAAAGCCGAGCTTAACCTCTGTTCACATGTCATTAGCTGTGCTCTCGAAGCCTTAGGGATGCTGCCTTGGAGGGAAGGATGCCGACACGCCAGGATGGAGCCCTTGGGTGTCACCTGCGGGAGCCCGAAAGGCAGTCCCCACAAAGCCCCCTCCAGGCCACCATGCCTGCCTCACCCCATCTCGCCTCCCTCCTTTGTGCAAAGCCCCTATCTGGAAGCCAGTGAAAGGAAGGGAATTCCGGCGGAAAGGACCGCGTTGGCATTTTGAGCGGATTAAGCTGTATGCAAGCTGAACAGCCTGAATCACGGGGAGCGTGCTAGAGTGATCAGAACCCCTGGACAGCCTCCACCCTTGCAGGCTCCCATCTGCTCCGCCAGCTTGCACCCTCGAGTGTCCCCCTCTGGGCTCCACAGTCTGGCTTGGGATAATATTCCAGCAAGGAGGACCACCTCCTCCATAGCACTGTGCACACGGCTTCACGCCTCACATCCTGGGTGTCTACCCTCAAACACACACGCACGCGTACACACACACACACACACACACACACACACACACACAAAACCGCGCAGCATAGGAAATCAAGTGAATGAAATCGCTACCACACTGAATTTCCAAACAGAAAAGGCAACGCGGAACTTGTCAGCTGAAGAACGAGGTGTTCAGTAATTCTTTAGAGGAGCCGCGGAAGTAGGAGTCCTACAGAGGCTTGTCACTCTAATCAAAGCATTTGTAGCTGTTGGGGGCACCGAGGGGAGAATGGGAGGTTGGTTTGAAGTGTGTGTGTATGTGTCTTTCCCCACTAGTTTGCTGATACCTCTGGGTTGTTCACACAGACAGGAGATTTAGCTGACCAAACAGGAAATCCTAGTTAGCACCTGCTGCCCTGGCTGGAGGCACCCCTGTCCTCTAGAGAAGAGACCACAGCTTGTTGCTCTGACTTGTCAGGACTCGCAGCTTCAGGGCACAGAACGTGCTTCCCGGGAAATGCACTCTGCACCGTGACCGGTGCATCCACGCCCCAATATTGGTAAAGCCCCGAGTGTGTGACCGAGACCAACAAAAATGCCCGTCACACCCCTTGGTCACCCGTCCAGCAGGAGCTCTGAGCCAGGAAAAACTAGACACATCCCGTCTCCTGTAGAAGCCTCTTCCATCCGGGAGGCGCGAACAGAAGTTGTCGGTGCTCTTGGCAAAGCTCTTGAACATCTGCTTTGATGGCTTCGTCCTCATGTGAGGAGTGATATATAGTTGTATGGTAATGTGTGGTGGGGAGCCATCGGCGGCCTTTGGTGACTGAATGCCGCCAACAGCAGGATCTTAATAACAGAGACAACTGATTGATAGGAGGTCAACCGCCAAGAGGTCAGTCAGATGTCAAGTTCTGCTCTTAATGGAGGAGTTGCCCTGTGTATGCTCACTGGCTTGGGGGGAAATGCGTGGGGATTCTGTCTGTGGGTCCATGAGACCGGGGCGGCGGGGGAGGTATCCGTGCTTCTGGTGAAGGCTTAGCAAAATGAGACAGAGAGTTCCACACAGGCAGGGCCACGTCCATCTGGTTTACCACTGTATCCTCTGTGGGTGATACCTAGCATCATTCAATAGACATCCCCTAAATAAAGGAGATAGCGGATGAGCTGGAAGCTTCCATATCTGGCCTGTTTCACTCCCAGCATTCCCCACGTCCACTAAAGGCGAAGCCAACTGCCCACGTCGGAGATCAATGAGTGGCCTTCCACTTCTCCCTGTCCCTCCCCTACCAAGTCCTGTGTATTCTGCCCCAAGGAGTCCTGTGTATTCTGCCCCATATCTCTGATATGCCCCCTCGTCATCTCTTTGTTGACCGAACCCACCTCCTGTCTGTGATTTGTGCCCCCCTAGTCCTTTTAACAGAAACTCCATGACATTACAATCTTCTTCAAAACAATCAAACAGGCAAATAATTTTGTGGCCCTCAGGGATGCCATCAGACTGTGCAGCCTGCCTTCTTGCTGCCTGCGCAGCCCCAGTCCCTCCTCATCTGTGTCCACCCTGGGCACTTCACTAGGTGCTGTTTCTCACCTTCCATGTGACCACCTTGCCTCTTTGCACTGCTCATGTATTCACTCACCCTGGACCCCCATCGTCTCTTCTCTACTTGGCAGAATACCCTCATTCTGCAAGGCATGTCATTTGGGGAGCCTTTTCTGATCCTGTCTTCCCTGGGCCAAGTCCCTTTCCTGTCTTTCATGTCTCATCACTCAGCAGTGTCATCAGGCTGTGTGCCCATCCCACCTCCTGGCCTGTGAGGGCATCAAGTCAGGGGCCATGGTGACTTTATTAGAGTCCCTGCCAGTGACTAATATGGTTCCTGGCACACCGTTAAAAAATGGATGGACTGGGTGGGTGGATAAGTAGCTAGTTGGGTCAGTTGATGGGTGTGTTTATAGATGGACAAGTTCAATGTGTGATAAAGTGAATAGAAGAAGTGATTGGAGAGATAATAAGTTGATTAACTCCAGGAAAATACTAATGGAATAATTTGGCAACTCCACTGCCCTCCATTATGGGGTAAATGATATGACACCATCCAAGGAGAGCCAAGTGTCCTCTTGGGCTATCTGCCATTTGAACTGGGAATTCTGGGATTCTCGGTACACAGCGTGGGATCTAGAAGGGGGCCCACAGAGCCTGGCTGGGCACATTTCCTTGGTCCTGGGGACTCTTTGTAGCTTGGACAAGGACACAATCGCTTATGTCGAAAGGCATTATCTCACCAGGAAATATCGAAGACGTGTGGTCAAGGAAATGTCGAGGTAATGCACTAGCCAATCCAGTGACACCTGTAGCTGTCGTTACAGTGAAGGGTGTACTAATTCCTGGGTGCTCACGTGATCAGTCCTTTCTCACAACATCATCTGGGCGAGCCCTCAGTCCCCTAGTCAGGCATGAACTAATAGGGGCAATGCACAATGTTGATACTGCAGAAGAGAGAGACAGAAGAGACACTGGAAATGCAAATTGCTTTCTTTGCAGTGAGTAGAAGTCACATTACTCTCCGAAGCTGTCTGATTATCTGTAATTATGCCCAAAATAGTCAAGCAAGTTTGCTAGCCAGTTGAGGAGTCGCATGTGAAATGAACTTGTCACTAGAGAAAGTATGTTGGAACGTGGAAAAGAGATTACTACATTCAGGGGAAAGATGGGAATGAATCGCATTTCAGTTCCTTGCCTAAAAGCCCGCAATTGTCAACATTTTTGCGGAGGGAACATTATTACAGTTATTCAGTTGGGCATTCTGCAACACTCAGTGGAAACTCGAACGTGAGCTCTAAGCCGTCCTAAAACCCAAATAGTTGAAATGATCCACTATAAGTGGGATCTAATATCTAAATTCATAAAGTCAATTGTTTTTATATTTAAATTTTCTCCTAAATATTAGGGTTTTTTGAAATAAAGGAATGCAGTTCCACCGTGGAAAGCATAGGGCATATAAAAGTCATAAAAATAACTTCTCCCTAATCCCATCATCCAGAGAAAACTATTATTATTAACAATTGGGTGCATTGCTTGTGAGTCTTTACTATGCATATCTTTAAATTTTTTTTTTCAACGTTTATTTATTTTTGGGACAGTGAGAGACAGAGCATGAACGGGGGAGGGGCAGAGAGAGAGGGAGACACAGAATCGGAAACAGGCTCCAGGCTCCGAGCCATCAGCCCAGAGCCTGACGCGGGGCTCGAACTCACGGACCGCAAGATCGTGACCTGGCTGAAGTCAGACGCTTAACCGACTGCGCCACCCAGGTGCCCCACTATGCATATCTTTAATAACATTAGAATTTTAATATATGCATCATTATCCAGTTATGTTTTTCACTTAACTTTTTAAATATTTTTTTAATGTTTATTTATTTCTGAGTGAGAGACAGAGTATGAGTGGGGGAGGGGCAGAGAGAGGGAGACACAGAATCCGAAGCAGGCTCTGGGCTCCGAGCTGTCAGCACAGAGCCCGACGTGGGGCTTGAACTCGCAAACCGTGAGACCATGACCTGAGCCAAAGTCGGACGCTCAATCGACAGAGCCACCCAGGTGCCCCTTCACTTAACTTTTATAAGCATTTTCACCTAATCAGTAGGCACCGAAGGTTTGATTTTTTTTTAACAATTTTTTAAGCTTTATTTATTTATTTTGAGAGAGAGAGAGAGAGAGAAAGCAGAAGTGAGGCAGGGTCAGAGAAAGAGGGAGAGAGAGAGAATACCAAGCAGGCTCTGCACTGTCAGCACAGAGCCTGATGCAGGGCTCGAACCCACGAACTGCAAGATCATGACCTGAGCCGATGTCAGAAGCTTTAACCGACTGAGCCACCCAGGTGCACCCTCCCCGAGGTATAGGTTTTCAATGGCAACATAATATTTGCCATTTTGATGTGCCATCTCTTACTTAACTGCCAGTTTATTTTAGACATTTTTTCTTTTGGCTATTATAAACTATTCTGCAGTGGACATCCTTGTACACCTATCTTTGCCTCTATCTCTACCTATTTTCTTAATGAAATGCCTGGAATGGAATGACACAATCAAAGATGTGATCGTGGGTTGCCTGGGTGGCTCAGTTGGTTAATCATCTGACTTTGGCTCAGGTCATGATCTCACGGTTCATGAGTTCCAGCCCCTCACTGGGCTCTGTGCTGACAGCTCAGAGCCTGGAGCCTGCTTTAGATTCTGTATCTCCCTCTCTCTCTCTCCCTGCCCCCACTCTCAAAAATAAATAAATAATAATAATTTTTTTTTTTAAAGATGTGATCCTTTTAGTAGGTCATCGACCTAGATCTCAATTGAATGGTGCCACTGCTGTTTGAATCTTGGCTTCCTAAACCTTTCTAAACTTGGGTGTAGAAATAGGAGATGGAAGTCTTGGGTGGAGAAGAAAGGAAGCGGTGAACACAGGGAGCGGGAATTAAAGGGGAGTCAAAAAACTTGAACTCAGCCTGTGAGTCAAGGGATTCCTGGAGACAGAAGGGTTTACTGGTAGGAGACAGTAAGCCACAGAAAAATGAGACTGAAGAACAGATAAGAAAGAAACAAATTGAGTCATCCCCCCCCATGGTGAGTGGGAGGGTTAATTGGTAATGAAGCAAGGATAAGAAGGCAATGAGAGGGGCGCCTGGGCTCAGTCGGTTGGGCATACGACTTTGTCTTGGGTCATGATCTCACCGTTCAAGAGTTTGAGCCCCGTGTCGGGCTCTGTGCTGACGGCTCGGAGCCTGGAGCCTGCTTCCGATTCTGTGTCTCCCTCTCCCTCTGCCCCTCCCCTGTTCACGCTGTCTCTCTCTGTGTCTCAAAAATAAATAAACATTAATTTTAAAAGAAGAAGAAGAAGAAGAAGGCCATGGGAAAGTAGAGAAGGAAAATGTCGGACTAGCTCTGAAGGAAGAGGGCACTCACTTCCTAAGAACATCCATGTGTCACAAAGGCGAGCTCCACAGACCCGCGAGTCATAGAATGAACGGACCAATCAGGGTCTACCCAGTGGAGGGTTTCATGCGCCATCTTGTATGCAGAGAGTTCTACTCTGGCAGTTTACCCACCAGAACAGTGGGGCAGCTTGAGGGGGGAGAGGTCATTCCTGGGGCCGAGTGACAAGTTAATCTACGATGTGCATGGAGAGTGTGGTTTACACAGAGGTAAATTCAAGCACAGCAACAGATCTACACATACTTTACGACCTAGCCACTCAAAGTGCAGTCCGTGGACCAGCAGTATCATAAACACCTGAAAGTTTGTCAGGGATGCATCATCTCCCACCCTTCCTGCCCCAGGCTCACTGAATGACAATCTGCCCTCTAACAGGATTTATATCCACATTAAAATTCGCATTAAAATTTGAGAATTGCTGTTTTAGAAGCCGTCTTTTCATATGGGCTTCAGATGATGCTGGTACTTCGATTTGAAAGTGCCAAACTCTCTGATTCCATGTTCACTGCAAAAGCTGAAGATTTATATGAGCCCTTGTAGCTGGCTGAATCACGTGTGCTTTTAGAAGAGGAATCTCCAGATATAAAGTGAAAGTGCGATGTTAGGTGTTTAGCATAGGTGGAGAAAACCAGTCGATAAGCCCAAGGCTGCATGACTTTTTGAGAAAAGTAATCTGCTTTGGGGATTGGACTTTGCAAAGTCCATCAAAACAGAGTACTGTCTCAGATTTCAGGCAGAATCTAGCAGACTGGCTAATGTGGCATATCCTCTGGCCTCCCAACCCCAGAAAGTGACATCTTTTCCAATTCCAAACCCTTTACACAAAATATCCATGCAAGGATATTCTGTGCCATTTATGACATCTTTTTATGTCTCTTCAGTGAAAAATAATTTTGGAACCATGGGCTTAACCAGAGACAGGCAAAGCTAAAGCCTGGGGAAGCAAGATTAGTACCTGGCACGTTTCCGTTTTCCCTGCCTTCCTCGTTAATTCAACCTGTAGACCAATATTTAGTTTAAATGTAATTACAAAGAGATTGAATGGGAAAAATTCCGTAGGCACAGTACCAAACTTTCAGTTTTTCGTTTTGTTTCTGCCCGTAGCACCGTTCAATGTTAACCAGAAGGAGGGTTTGGGAGATCATTTGGGCCTGCCATCAAGTCAGATCAGTTATCATTTTTAATTATTGTTATCCTGAGAAAGATCTCATGGGCTTTAAAGTAAGCCAGCCCCCAAAAAGAAATCCATGCTTTCAAATGGTAAGAGAGATCCCACAACGTGAGTGTAAGGAAGGGGGAGGAGTGTAAGGAGTGAGGCACCTTGAGTTGAAGAAACCCACATAATCCTCACCACCATGAACGGACACTTATTGAGCACCTACTGTATGCCAGGGAGAACGCAGATCACTTCACATGCATCCTCTCACCCAAAGGAAGATGGTGCACTTAACCCATCCAACATCACGTAGCCATTAAGTGGCTCAGTCTGGATTTGAATGCAGAGCTTGCCTTCCATTACCACGCTTGCCTCCTTCTCTCATATTGAGTATTTCTGGCAAATCAAGGGACATGAGAGCAACACAATATATTTCCACAACATCAAGGAAACCTCTTAGAGCCAACATCGGCCCTGACTTCAGAAACTCATCTGGCAGAGGGACAGAGTCCTCATGGGAGGCGACACCTGCCAGCTGTCACATGGAGAACTTCTCAATAGAGGAGATGTCCAGGCATCTCTTGGGCCGCGTCTCTCCCATCCCCATGCCTCCACTGCCCTGTCCACAGCTTTGCATGATAGGTGATAATCATGATGGCATCCCCCATCACTGGCACCACGGTAAATTATAGGTACTGCTCCATGTTGAAGCAAGCACAGCTGCCCGCAAGGCCTTCCTGCATGCTCAGTGCTTGTCTGCAAACACGGACGGACAAAATTTGCCATCCACGCTCCCAGGGCAGCATGCCACCTTGCCATGTGCCATTAGAAGTTGACCCTGGAATTCAGTCTGGGAGGTACTGGGGAGGGGTCCCAGCAGGAGATGCTAGTTTTCCTAGATCATACTTTGCTTGTTGAAGCAGTTACCGCTTCAACAATTACTGCTTGTTGAAGGAACTAGAGTTTGGGATCGTGACATTTGCTCTCAGCAAGCCCTTAAGACTTCAGAGTGAACCACTCTGTCTGGCGGGATGTTGGAAGGCCAGAGTTTGGAGGTCATAAGATTGGATCTGGATGTGCTGGCAGCCAGCAGCGGTTAGCAGAGAAATTTTACCAGTGGCCACAGACATCATCTGTAGGAGACAGAGACACACGTAATACCTGTGAAAGATATTTCCATTAAAAACAGAGCTTGAAGGCAAAAAAATGAAGGGATTGGCCATAATATTCAATAGCCTCTTTCCTGACAGCTTACATCTTCGGGGTCATCACTGTGTGTATAATGGGTGCCTAACGCATGAATAATGTATGTGTAATGTGTGTGTCACTGCCTTAGAATAAGGAACGTGGACCATAGGTCTAAGGCACTTTAAATAATTTACATTTTAAATCCGCATCTAGTTGGAGAGTTAACTGAGCCTGCATGTAACATTTATGAATACAAGTGAAACTTCTCTTTTTTTCCAAAGCCAAATGGCCTTTATCTGAGTGTTTAGTATGTGAGTAAATTTAGTTGGCATCTTTTCAACTCTGCTGAAATACCTAGTGCTTCGAGTGAGTGGTGTGGACCCTCGTTAGGATTTAATGAGAAAGAATAGGTCTTTAAATAATTACCCTGTGGGTAGGTGAGAAAACAGGGTCTGTGGTCACGCTCGCTGTGTTGGTGTCCGAAGCTGGGTGTCTGTAGTCATGTCAGATTCTGTATCTACGGCAACAGAGCAGAGGGGTCAGTGTCCAACACCGTGAAGGATTGCACGTGTGCCTCCCACACGAGGTCCATGTCTCATAAATAAGTCATGCCAGAGGCCGCAGAGGAGCCAGAACCCTCTCCAGGAGTTCGTGGAAGAAGCTAAAGGGAACTTGCTTGTTGGAAGCACTGAAATTTTGATCAGAAGCGTTGCATGGAACTAGGAAGACAGAATGGAGAGAGAGACGCAGAGATTTCATTCTAAAAGGTTAATGAAGCAATTCTGGGGCATACGATAGCTCATCATAACATTATGTAGTTATTGCAATGGCCAGTCACTGTGTTCATCTCCATACATATGTTATTTTATCTCATCTTTATTTAAAAGAGCAAAAACCCTGAGGTAGACACCTTAATTATACCCGTTTTCTAGATGAGAGCACAGAGTGGTTAAGCAACTTTGTCCTGTCACAAGGAACAAGGTTTTGAACCCAAGGAGTTGAATTTACTGCAGTTTCTCGCAACTAAATGCTTTTGTGCCTTCCCAAATTCTCTGACTGTGAATCCATTTTTACAACTGAAAGTAAACAGTTAAAGTGGGGCGAACAACTGACGGGTTTATGTGTCGTCCCTCAAGTGACGGGGGCCACGTTGTCTATTACTTTCCATAATGACAGGAGAAACATTGGAGCTTGCAATTTGAAAGGGTTTGGTGCTCATGAAACCCTCATCCATTCAAGTTCCTACAACATTCTAGTTCCTTTGAATAGAGTCTGTTACATCCTTAATTAAGTAGATGAAAAGTACATACTGAGTAGCTGCTCTGTGCTAGTCCCTGGGTGGAGTGCTGAGCAAAGTCAAGAGCAAGATACACAAAGTTTCTCCTATCATGGAGCTTAGACTCTAGTCTTCCCCATTACTTTTATCCATAGCTCTTTACCCTAAAGCCACAAAGTTAAAAGCTGCCCTGATGCCACAGGACAGCTCTCCCATACATAGAACCACAGACATACCCATCAAGTACAATCCACCTTCTCTCCATTCTCTTACAGTGTCCCCCCATTACACCCTCAGTGAATATGTTGCAATTTCTCTTTCTTATTATCCTTAGAAGTGAAAGCAGAATTACCCAGTGAAGTCTTATCATAATGGACATTGGTTGTGTTGACCGTAGGTTTTGGCAAGGATCATTTGTTTGGAAGGAGTGGAAACTCAGTTCACCAATTCAGAGGGCAAAGATACCAAGGGGCTTCTCAGCTCTCCAGGAAAAGGTAGATCACCCAGGCCTCAGCCTGGGACAGAAGTTGGCATGACTCCAGGAACCTCAGCAGTAGGGGTCCCCAGGCCTTCCTTCTACGTGCCCTTTAACATGGCTTGGCTACTTTCTCTGTGTCGGTGTCTTTTTGCCTTGCTACTAACTCATTCAGTCTCTCGAAGTCTCCATTCCAAAATCCCAAAAGGTAACTTAGATTGGCTCAGCCTGAAATATGAGTTGGTTCCTCTTTGGGGTGTGACCACCTCTGGCCCAGGAAGCTATGCCCCTGCAGCAAGAATTCATGTTCCATATGGTCGCCCCCTCCAGGGGCTGAGGATTGAGCAGAAGGGAAGAGGTATGTGTAGCAAATTGGAACAAGCATGGAGTCTAATCATCTGAGATTTCATGCTCTTGTTTTGAAAGGTCTGTTTCTGTTATTTACATGTCCTCTCAAAATTTCTGGGATTCCCAAATCAATAGATCATTTTTGGTTGACTGTTCTTTTCTTCTCTTGAAAACAATCAGTTCAAGTTTGTCTCTCCCTCCATCAAAGGAACTTAGAGGCAGGGAAACAGTGCTACAAAGTAGATCTCCACCCCCTCTGTGGGGGCTCAACATTTAAGTCAATAGCAACACGGAATAGGAAGAAAAACTACTAGCAGCTAGCATTTACTGAGTATTTGCTAAGCTGTTGGCACTGTTCTAAGCACTCTACATATTTAAGTTGATTTATTTTCTACAGTGATCTTAGGCAAAATTAGGCGAAATTAGGCAAAATTGTTTCATCTCAACCAGCCTCTGTTTTCTCATTTGTAAAATGGTGGTAACACCTGATATACAAAGCAGTGATGAAATTTGAGAGATTATATAGCAAAATTTCTTACTAATGCATGGTATGTGCTGAATAAATGGTGCTTAGTGATTGCTGCAACGGTGCCATCAACTACAACAATGTTATACAGCTCAATGACAATGCTGTTTTGTAGTTCTTTAAAAGAGACCATTGCTGTGCTTCTGATCAAACTACTTGAAGGCAGAGCACGAAGCTGAGGTGGGGATTCGGATATCCAAAGGGTAGGAGAGGGGGGAAAATAGTTAAAGTCATACACTGGAATCCAGGAGAGTTACAGTGCTAGGATCCCAGAATGCAGAATGCTGGGAAATCTGTGTGGACAGGCTATGGTCAGCACCCTGGAGAGCTCACTGTAGAGCCCAAGTGCCTTCCGGTCTTGCTCTCAAAGGAATACAAAGCTGCATTAAGAACCCAGGCCTTTGGGGTGCCTGGGTGGCTCAGTGAGTTAAACGTCCAGCTTCAGCTCAGGTCATGATCTCGCAGTCTGTGAGTTCAAGCTCCACATTGGGATCTGTGCTGACAGCTTGGAGCCTGGAGCCTGCTTGGGATTCTGTATCTGCCTCTCTCACTGCCCCTCCCCTTGCTCGCTCGCTCTCTCTCTCTCTCAAAAATAAATCTTAAAAAACAACTTAAAAAAAGGAAGAAGGAGTAGAAGAACCCAGGCCTTGCTATGGCCAATGCCAGAGAGATTAGTGGACAGTGTTCTCTTCTAAGATCTTTATGGTTCCAAGCCTCACAGTGAGGTCTTTAATCCATTCTGAGTTTGTTTTTGTGTATGGTGTGAGAAAGTGGTCCAGTTTCCTTCTTTTGCATGTGGCTGGCCGGTTTTCCTGGCACCATTTATGGAAGAGACTGTCTTCCCCCCATTTTAGATTCATGCCTTCTTCGCCATATTAACCCATATGATCTGGGTTCATTTCTGGGCTGTCCTGTTCCATTGATCAATGTGTCTGTTTTTGTGACAGTACCACACTGTTTTGATGACTACAGCTTTGTAGTGTATCTTGAAATCTGGAATTATGACACCTCCAGCTTTGTTTCTCTTTTCAAGATTATGTTGTAATGGCGATATATGGTGGCAGATGGTAGCTACACTCGTGGTGAATATAGCATGATGTATAAACTTGTTGAATCATTATGTTGTACACCTTAAAATGATGTAACATGGTATGTCAACTGTACCGAAAAAAAAAAAAAAACAGCCTTGTAAAGGGTCTAGTCTTTTGCTTTACGGGGAGATTCTAGTGACAGTAGAATTCTAGGTGCTGAAAGGATAGTTCAGAGCTAGTCTTCTGACCCAGAGAGGGAATTGGAATTCCTGATCAGACCAGAGGGGCCTTAGGGATCCTTGTCAGGACATGAGGACATTTCATCTTTCCCTCACTGGAGACCTCAGGTATAGTAACACACAACTAGCGCGCGCGCGCACACACACACACACACACACACACACACACACAAGAATAGCCAACAACACTGATTTCTTATGTAACCAGAGTAAGTAAGAGGCAAGTATCTAAGGCTCAGGAGAAACACCGGGTTACATTTGGGTTCTAAATAATATTAGATATTTAATATCTATCTGCCTATTTCATGAAACATTGGTGGCCATACATACAATTACACGAGTAGGAAGAAGCTCATGAAAATGAACAATCCTGCAGATGTAAAACTTCGAATAAAACATAGCTTGGTTAAATGGATTGTCTTTTCTCTTAACGAACCTTCACGGGATGTAGGCTGGGTGAAGAGTTTCTCTGAAGTCTGTGTGCTAACTCCCACCTGGAGTGTTGCTGCCTATTTTGGGCAGAAGAGTCTTAGGAAAAAAAGTAATCTTGAAGGGAGGAGACCGTCAAGTAATAAATTACGTTTGTACTACAATAGAAGGAATACCAGACGCCAACTTGTGTCTGAAAACATAGCTGGGAGTGCTATGCTCCTGTTAGAAATCGTATATACCTGTATCTTCCCTTTCTTACAAGCCGTATCACCCAGTGGATCCTAATCATGTGGAAAAGCATCATTAAATTATGATTATGTGCAGCATTACTAATTTTGAGATAATGGTTATTCTTTTTTAAATGTTTGTTTATTTTTGAAAGAGAGAGAGCAGGGGAGGGGCAGAGAGAGAGGGGGGACAGAGGACCTGAAGCAGGCTCTCTGCTGACAGCAGAGACACTGATGCAGGGCTCAAACTCACGAACCGTGAGACCATGATCTGAGGCGAAGTCGGACACTTAACTGACTGAGCCATCCAGGTGCCCCAAGGTAATGGTTATTCTTTAGGGGATGTGAGAGTCATGGAACCAGGGTGGACTCCTGGTAGGGACAGTGACTTTCTTCATTGCAAACTCAACGCAGCTGGAGAGAAAAAAGAAACGGTTTTGAAGCTATATTTTTCTATCTTGGAAAAACAAAAACAAAAACAAACCTGAATTTAAAGTGCTGTTCAGAGGGGAAAAGGGACTGTGAACAAATGCATTAATTCAATTTTAGATGTTCACTTTTTTACTATCAAACCCACTCATTGGTTAAGCTGATGTTTGTTGGGAAGGGGTGGGGGAGGTGACGGCCATCCCATCTCTCCTGATAATCAATGTGCTTCAATCACAAAGATCGATGGAAACCGTACACATTCTTCTGTGAATCCTCTCGACTGATGTGTGGGTTTCTTCTAGAAACGACTGCTTGTAGGAAGCACCCTGCAAAACCCCAGGGATGCAAACTCGGACCTAGTCCGCGATTTCAAGGAGTTCAACATCTAGTGGGGGAGGGGAAGGTAAACACATGGTTGTGGAACAGTGTGTAAATGTTGTAGCCATAAAGCATTGGCCTGAAGCCGGATTGGGGGCATGAGGAGGGGAAGAGGTCTTGGGGAAAGCAACATTTGGGCTGAGCCTTAACTTGAGTGGCAGAGACGTGGAAATATTGCCTGACGCTTTCAGGGAACTCTACATAAGGCAGAGAGAAGAGCGTGGGGATGTGAGGAGGGAGGGCAGCCCTTCCCTGGCTCTCCTGTTCTCTTGTCCCACTGGGAATGCTGTGAGCCGTTCTTTCCAGTGAGAGCTTGTCTCAGGTAGAGACAGGATAGACACCACACAGGGCCACCATGACAGAGGGAGTCTCTTGCTTTGTCTGTCACTTCTCCGTGTCTTTGAGTCTCTGCCTGCATCACTCCTGTGCCCTGAACCTGTCAAGTGTCTAGGTATTCTTGCATGTTTACAGCTCATCAACACTCTTCAGGCCCCGTGATCCTTCTCAGACCCTTGGCCTCCAGAGAAGCAGGTCAAAGCTGGCCCAAGGATCTTTCATTTCTGGCTAAAACTGACCTCCTCAAAGTACCCCAGACTCCCGCTGGACACAATCCATGGGATTTCTTGAGCTCTCATCTCTGCCGTAGGCACATTCTGCTCTTCAGCCACAATAACGCTGATCTCACATCCCTCCCAGGGCTTCCCATCCCTCCTCTGTTGCTCTTTTTCTTTCTTGCCTGTAGAGCTTTTCTAGAGGACTGATTACCAAGCCCTTTCTCCACCCAAGAGTGCTTCTTTGTCATGAGTGATTCCGCTCCTTGAGGACATTTGGTGACGTTTAATTCATCTCCTGTTCTCTTGGAGCTTGGATGAATGCTCCTTCCCCGAGAGGAAGGACAAGGCAGTGACATATCTGAGAAATGCGATCTTTATGTGGTGGGTGAAGGTAATGGATTTTTACTTCCTTTCTTATGCTTTTCTCTGGCTGCATGAGGATCTCTGGGCATTCTCCCTCCTCTTCCCTGCTTTCAGCTGATTTATTCTTTCCCAGATTATGACTTTTCTTTTTCATTTACGTCATCTGATTTTCCTTCTTTCAGTATCCAGTTCTCATTCTGTAGCTTTTGCACTGTATCTACCACATGGCATTCAAGACGGGGGCTGGACTGACTTTTTAAGCATGCTTGAGAAGCTCTTCAGGGCTAGAAAATTGAGTTCATCCCTCTCCCGAGTTGGACTATGGGAGTTCAGTTTCCATAAACATGGGTGTCCTAAAAGGTGTGGGTCTTTTGGCCTGACGGAATCAAGGTGTCATTACCATTTCTGGAGGAAATCCCTAATGCCCGATTTCCCACTCCTCTGTTTATACTTCTTACTTAACATGCACGCTTTGTTGAGAAAGGAGAGAATTTTCTTCCCCTTTCCTCAACTTGTACCTCGGTGCATATAGCCTGTCTCCCACCTGGAACGGGGCGGCCAGCTGGGATGGGGGCTTCTGCCCCTCTCTGAACCCTTTATTCATTCTCTTTATAGGAAAGCAAGTTGCTAAGTGATTGTAAGAGTCCAGAACATCCTTTAGGCCATGTTTACTGGTAGATAACATCTCTGCGCCTCAAAAGCAGTACACCAGCTCCATTTTTCCATCTCCACTTTCTCCAGCCAGGTACAGCAGGCCCTCTGTGCCTTCTGCTCCTGGGATCTGTCCATGCCCCTACCCAGGAAAGGGATTTTCCCTCCCTCATAGTCCTGTGTACTCAGGCAGGACATAGGATCTTGTGAAGTCCTGATATCCGGTTTACTTTATAATAGCACTCTGCCCCCCCCCCCCGATATTAATAATCTAGTTCTTTGTTTCTCATCTGGCTGGTGTTCCTGGCCTGTCACCTTCAGAGGCCGAATCTCGTGGGAGGGCAAGAACCTCAAGCCCACAAAAGCCCCGTTCCCTCCCCTCTCATCTCACGATGCCCCCGTCTCCTTCCCTTCCTCTCTCTACTCCTCCATATTCATTCCTTCCCTAGGGACCTGACACCTGAAGTTCTCCACATCCAGGCCATTCTAGGATCTGAGCTTCACCTGGAGGGCCCCACAGCTTTCCCGCTTACCATCCAGCCAGCCCCTGTCTGTCCTGCCGAACTCAGACTCAGCCTCCCTCCCTCCCTCCGGGAGATCTCTGACTTCCCAGGCTGGCTGAGCTGCCCCTCGTCTGTGATTCCCTGATGCCCAACCCATCTCATCCACATCTTGTCTCCTTGATCTCTGAACCCACTGACCCAGCCTCCCCCTCCCCTATAGTTGGTAAGCCCGTCGAAGGAAACGCTGTATCCATTTAGCTTAGTATCCCCAGTATGCGGCCGCTCCAAGAACCCATAAAGTCATGAGGCCCTATATCAGACGTTAACGTGTGCCCCTTTCATGCAGAGCACACGTGTTAACTAGAAAACACCTGAACAGATAAGGCGCCACCCGGGAAACTAGGCACAGAAGGAGTTGTTTGCAGAAGGCTTAGCTTAGTAAATGCAGTGCTGGTGCCTTTTAAGATTTCTAAGGCAGAAGCACGCACTTCTTTAGATGCAAAATCAACAACAACAAGACGAAAATGTCTAAACACAAGTTGTCATTCTGTAAGCTCTGCTGCCTCCAGCTGCAACCAAAGCCAGTGGGGCTGCCCACATTTGCCCTGGGGAAGCATCGCCTGCACATCCTGTGTCTTCGCCCCCGAAGCCCAGCTCACGGGCAGGCAGCAGGCTTATCGACAGCCCAGTTCGCAGAGCTCCGTGTCGCAGAGCCCCTTCTCCCCACAAGCTCCTTCTGAAGGCATTGCGTTGGTCTGCACACAGGTGCCTGTGGAGCATAATGAAACTCCTCCCGAAACAAAAGGGAAAAAGCCAATCCGGTGCAAAATCCGTCTGCGTTTCAGAGGCTGTTGCAATGAAAAATGAAGCCAGGAGTTTGGCCTTTAAAAATATTAATGTCTTGTAAAGATGAACTAGAGGCTGGTAGAAAATTCCCTTGTCTCCAGGAGGTGCAAACAGGAGCAAATTCTGAGCCTTCGTCTTGGCCACGTGGGTATTTCCAAACCTGACGAACACGTGTCTGTTTCATCTATGAGGTTTCCAAGCATAATGAATGTCCATGCATGTCATGGAGTTATCATTGAATCTTCTCTCCTCTTCTGAGTGTAGCTGATCGGGTTCAGTCATATGCTTTGGCCTTATTATGGTTTTAGGGAGTGATGATTAACCCAGGGGAAGCAAATCCGGCCAAGTTCTGACAGGGACGGGGATTCAGGCTCAGCCAAGGGTGCCAGCAATCAATGAATGGACACTTCATTGCCAGTAGACGGGAAGGACTCAGAAGTCACTGGGAAATAAACACGTTCTGCTAACATTTGCCCGTCAAACTTAAGGAGATGATGTCTGTTTCAATAGGTGTCTTTTCAAGCAGTTATAAAGGGTCCTCACTCTTCCTTTACTCGCCCACACGCCGTCTGTGTTTTAGAATCTTCTCCTGGCCTGCCCTCAAGGACTGTGTTCTCTCTCTGCCCCTCATTCTTTGCCTGGACCAATGCAGAGTCTCGTCACTGCCTCTGTGAGCTCCCGACTCCACCTTCCTCCCACTGCTCCAGAACATGCTCCTTTCTAAGACATCTACAGCTGCTTAAAAGTACCGATGGCTCTATCTCGCCTAGTGTGTCCACTCCAAATTCTTCATCATCTGGTCCCAGGCCAGCGCTCCAGCGTCCTCTCCTATCCCTCCTTTGGTGCACTCTAGATTCTGGGCAAATATGTTCTACAAACACACCAGGCCCTTTTCTGCCCTCTGTCCTTGGTACCTGCTATCCCTTTAGTCTGTGTGCCCTTCTCTCCCTCATCCAGCTGAGGAACTCCTACACATCCACGTGGACCCAGCTAACATGCCCCGCCAAGCCTTCCCTGCCTCTTCCCAGTGCAATGAGCTCCACCGGTCTCCACCGTAATGCCAGCACGCTGAGCGTGGTCTGTCAGCCAACTGACCACCTGTCCCTGTCAGCCAGGCTGCGCAGAACCATCTGTGACAGTTAAGTGTGTCCTCTCTCCCAGCGACTAACTTGAGGCACGTTGCGAGGGACGATGGGCTGTTCTTTCTCTGCAGATGATGCTTAAAAGATACTTGGAGGGGCGCCTGGGTGGCGCAGTCGGTTGAGCGTCCGACTTCAGCCAGGTCACGATCTCGCGGTCCGTGAGTTCGAGCCCCGCGTCGGGCTCTGGGCTGATGGCTCAGAGCCTGGAGCCTGTTTCCGATTCTGTGTCTCCCTCTCTCTCTGCCCCTCCCCCGTTCATGCTGTGTCTCTCTCTGTCCCAAAAATAAATAAACGTTGAAAAAAAAACATATTATAAAGATACTTGGATGAATGAAATAATTTATGTTTAGCCAACAAACTTCTGTTCCACTTTTCCTAGAAGCCCCATTCCCAAATCTTACGCGGTTCAAAGGAGAACTGTCTAGATTCTCAACCGTCTTCTCCCTGAGATAATAGGCTATCCTCAGTCATGCACACAAGCTTGCAGATGTCCGAGTGTCTGGCTTCCTGCCCGTCTGTCTGTCTGCAGAAACCAGTGGTTCTGAATTCATCACCCATTCCCTTTCTCTGGCTCAAGTTCCTGGGTATATGTGGCTTGAATTTTCTTATAAAAGGTACCCGTGCGTGGAGAGAAGTTCCATCCTGTGGCCAGAACGTGAAGCTAAGGACATTGGCCACGAAAGGCCCTTGCTCACACCGTCGGTTCCATTAGCACGGGTCCAGCATCATAGATGCCAGACAGCCTCCACTTCCCTCGGTGGCCACAAAACTACTGGGAGGCCCAGCAGAAGAGGCCCCTGGAGTCCCTTCTGTCTGTCCATCCACTCTGTAAGCTCTCCCACCCCCTCCTCCGCCTCCCCGGGTTCCTCTGCAGTGACATTTATGTGGGTGGCCTGCCACCCTGTCTCTCCTGGGAGGCAGTACCCACTTCTGCCATGAAAGCACACATTTCCTGAGTCCTGACTATGTCCCAGCACAGCCAGGTCGTGGGGACAAAGCTGAGAACAGTCTGCTTCCTGCCCTCACAGCTCCCATGGACAGTGAGGGGAGAGCTCACCCCTGTAGAGTGGCCACTGCTGGGAGAAATAAGAGCCACTTTGTGAGGTAACTGGGAGTGTGGCTGGAGAGCTCAGCGGCAGGAGGCAAAGTCCAGCCTAGACTTCAGAAGTTTCTCTTTGTTCTTTTGCTACAACCATCTGGCCCCCACCCAGCGGCTGGCGACCCACGCGGAATTTTCGAAAACACAGAAGCTGCGTCCTCGGCCAGCACGAGGGAACCGCCCGTCAAACCAGAATACATCCTGTTGGCACATACGTGTTCCCACAAACAGCATGTAAAATAGTCCTTTCCACTTTCTGTAATTACCAAAATGTTTGGAAGTAATTCCCGGTGGGAGTCATCCCCCAATTTGCTCAGTGTGGGTTTTCTATATCATTTTGCAATTGAGAAAGCAACCTAAATGTTCTACCTGTAAAGGAATTAAGACAGAAAATTATCACTCCCCAGCAGCTCACACAGGCTCCAATGAAGGGGCAGTGAGACGTGCCTGCAGACAAAAGCAAGATCGACAACCGTGTACCGCGAGGGTGGGGGGCAAACAGCCTTCTTTTCATCCCCCTTACTTGGCGCTGGTCCAAGTTTTCATTCCTGTTTTTAAAAACTTCGGGCCTTTAAAGCGATACATGTTGATCACCTCGGTGAGCTGTACATTGAATTAGACTAATAATCTAAAGTTCAGCAAATTTGAAAGAACGATCGTGGCAGTGAGATAGCAGACCCTGAGTTAGTACTTCAAGGTAATGCTGAGCACATGCCTTTACCCTAGAAGAAAACCAAGAAATATTGGGTCTGACGGTCCCTAACGTGAGGCTGGCATCTGCCAGGAGAATCCGCCATAACCCATCTGCCTGGTTCCAGAGGAGGAAGCAGGTAAAGTTCGCTGGCCCTTCTTACGTCTCAGTTTTGACCCATCCTTAAATCAGCCTCTGTCTTGTCCTCGAACCTGCTTTATCTTTTCATCCTGACCCCACGGGTGCTCTCATTGGGGTGTGAGACCCATGGACCCGTGTCCCTGAACCGGAAGCCGCCGGCCACATCGCCCCTTGCTCCCCCCGCTCACCACACGGAATGCACACGCGGGTTACAGAGCTGAACTGGGCGCAGATCCTCATGCTGTCACTACCGTCTGGAGTAACTGGGAGAAGTCCTGTCGTGTTCCCGAGCCTCAGTTTTCTCATCTGTAAGATGGGTGTGCGTGGCGGTGATATCCACATCACAGGATGCAGTGAGGGTCAAGCAGGAAAATATCCAGGCAATTCACAAAGGCTGGCAGATCTTTAGTGATCATTAAATGTGATCTGTGTTTGTAATCATCGTCACTACCCTAATTGGAAACTTGGCCATTTTTCTCTTTCATTTCCTAAAATGTTCTTGCATTCATCTCCTGCTATCTCCCTCCTGAGCCACGCCATCTCACCCAGATGGACACAGTCTCTGTCTGCCTCATCTCTTGAGCCCCCAGTGCCAAGCACAGGGCCTGGCACCTCACACGACCTCAATAAATCCCCGTCCCGTTGAACTTAATGTTCTGACTGTAGCTCGCCCACCGGCTTCTCCCAGGACACGGGCAGAGGAATCGCCAAACGTGGCATTCTTGATTTGGAAGAATTTGTAACAGACCGAAAATACACTTTGGGAATTCAAACCCTACATCACTTCCCCTATAAATTTCAGTAATCATTTCTGTTTAGTTTGTTTTAAGGATTTGATGCATTTAAAGTTTAAATGTGGGAAAGTTATGCCTTTTCCCCTTGTTTTATTTTCCAGCACTATGACCGATGAGGCAAAGAATCCAAACTCATTAAGTTTCACACATAAAGAACTGAAGTGTATGCACTGCTCACAGAGACTGCGGGCTGAATGATGAAGCTCTCTTTTTAGGCCTTGAATATGTTGACACACTCTATATTTTTCATCCACAGAACGTAGCGTGAGCACCGTCTTGCACCACATAACATTAATATTATTTTTATGACTGCACAATGCAGCGACACGTTGCTGAGCTGCTGAGAAATTCGAAGAATAAAAAAGATTTAGACACTGAAAGAACCTTGAATCACTGAATTTGGAGAGGTAGAGAAGGCTGGGGTACGTCTGGGAGCTGATTACATGGCTTCATCAACATACTTATTTCTTAAATGGCTTGGACCCTTGGCTTGAGTGTCAGTGGGTGTGGCTCAGCTCAGCGTGGTCAGAATTTAGTGGGTCAGGACGTGCATGCGTTCGGCGAAAGGCCCAGGCCAACCATCTGTCAGCACGCAGATGCCCGTTGAACGGGTGGAAGGGAAGGAAATCGCTGCGGGAAGAAGACTGTGGCGTCCGCACTCTCGCTGCCCCTTCCTGCCCCGTGCTAGACATCACTAATCAATCGCGGCACTCTCGCCTTTTGAGTCCAGATTCTGTCTCAGGATCCGGCTCTACACAGAGCCTGGTGCACAGGTGTCTCCTTCACCCGATTTGCCATATAAATAGAAACCCATCTAATGTTCTTTTTTTTTTTTAATGTTTGTTTATTTTGGGAGAAAGAGGGGGAGGCAGAGAGAGGATCTGAAGCGTGCTCTGCACCGATACCAGGGAGCCTGATGCGGGGCTCGAACTCACGAGCTGTGAGATCATGACCTGAGCCCAAGTCAGAAGCTTAACCAACGGAGCCACCCAGTGTCCCCACAACACACTCCTTGAAAGGCAAAAAGACCAGGTTTTTTAATTACCGTTGTGGTTTGTCAACTCAACCCACTCCTTTGCTTGGTCAACTGTGTACGACTGCTCTGAGGTCAGGCAAGGGCTCCCATCTTGACCTCACCATCTCCCAACCACGGGATCACCAGCCTTGTATCCCCGGTGTCCTCATCTGGGTGTCGGAGGCCTCATTTGGTGTCTGTGATTCATGGCGGGTCTTGACATACACATGCCCACTCCCCCTTCCCCACCTCAGTGGTAGCTTCCCAAACCACGACCAAGGCATGTCAGGCCCGGAGAAGAAGCCGAGGTACCTGCTCCCCAGGGAAACAACATACACGGAACCATAATTTCACATACAACTGGGGTCAGATGCACCCCTGGGATACCCATGAATGCCAGCTATAAAACCCCAACCTCTGAAGAGTAGTTTTTAAAGAGCTCGATTTGCACACCTCCTTCAAAAGAAAAAAAAAAAAAAAAAAAAAAGACAAAGACACATAATATGATCCTGAAATTCCACTCCAAAGTATGTGCACAAGACAAATGGAAACACAGGTCCACACAAAAACTTGTACCTGAATGTTCATAGCAGCATTATTAGGATAGTCAAAAAATAGAAGAAAACCAACGTCCGTCTACTGATGGATGGGTAAGCACGATGGGGTGTGCCCATACAGCAGAAAGCCATTCGGCCATAAAATGAAGTAGCATAAGGCAAGAAACGTCTGCCACCATAAGCCGCCCAGGTTGTGGCACCTTGTACCAGCCGCAGAAGACTTCTGCAAGGCAACTGCTGACGAGTACGGCTTCCTCCCTGGGGTGATGAAAATGACCTAAAATCGATTGTGGTGATGGTTGCCCAACTTCGTAAACGTACCAAAACCCATGGAACCTGCCACTTTAAGCGAGTGGATTGAATTGTGTGGTATGTGAATTATATCTCAGTAAAGCTGTTACCAGAAAAACCAAAAACATGCCCACCACACTACAGCCAGAATGATCCTACCGCATCAGCCTCCTCCTTAAAACGCCCCCGTGGAAGTCCTGTTTCTCTCAGGAGACCAACCCAGGTCTCTCCGTGGGTCTGCCAGGCTGGTGTGGCCTGGCTCGCCTCTGTTAACCCCTTCTCACACCACGTTCCCTCCCCCTCCTCCCCTCCAGCTGCATGGGCGCTCCTGTTCCTCACGCACTCCTGCCACAGGACCCTTGCAATGCTGTTTTCAGCCTGGAACATCCTTTCCTCCCATACCATCCCATTACCCTAATTATCTCCTGATCTTCCTTCAGATTCAGCTTTTCACCTCCACCATCAATTCCTTGAGAAGCCTCCCTCACCTCTGAGAGAAGCCCACCTTCTTGGAGAGACTTTCACGGCACCCTCAGCTTTTCCTTCATCTCTCGTTCTCTGGGTAGAACATAGCAGAAATGTGTATGATTGACATCTGATGTTTTACTCGCCCTTGGAGCCCCAGCTACAAGCACACAGTAGACACGTTGAAGTATTCTTTATTGAGACGAAATTCACATAACATACAACTGTCTTAAAGCGAACAGTTCATCGGGACTCAGTACGCTCCTGGTATTGGGCAACCACCACCTCTGTCTCGTTCCAAACATTTCCATTATCCCAAGGGAACGAAAGTGAAAAGATTCACAGACCCATTAAGCAATCTCTCCCCACGCTCTCCTCCCCCAACTCCTGGCAGTCCCCAGTCTGCCTTCTGTCTCTACGGATCTATGTGTTCCGGACCGTTCCTATAAAGGGAACCATACGATACGTGACACGTTGTGTCTAGCTTCTTTTCCTCAGCCTAGAGTTTTCTCGGTTCACTCACAGGGTAGCATGATTGATATTTCATTCTCTCTGTGGCTAAACAGTATTCCATCGACGAATATACCACATTGTGTTTATCCGTTCATTCAGGGACGGACATTTGGGTTCTTCTCCCTTCTTGGCTATTGTGAGCGCTTTATGTGCATGTGTATCTTTGAGAACCTGTTTTCAATACTTGGAGTACCTGCCCAGTAGTGGAATTTCTGGGTCGTATAGTAGTTCTATGTTTACCCTTTTCAGGAACTGCCAGACTTCCACAGTGGCTGCACCATAGTACATTCCCACCAGCAATCCACCTGAGGTTTTCAATTCCTCCATATCACTCTCACCAACGCTTATTTTCCTCTTTTTTTTTTTTTTTAAATTAAAGCCATCCTACTGGGTGTGAAGCAGCCCCTTCTCGTGGCTTTGATCTGCATTTCCCTAATGATCGTTGCTCTTGTGCTTTTCTCGTACTCATGGGCCATTTGTATATCGTCTTGCCAGGAATATCTATTCCAGTCCTTTGCCTGTCCTTTAATTAGATGGTGTGTCTTTGGTTGTTGAGTTGTAAGTGCTCTTTATATATCCTGGATCCTACGGGGCGCCTGGGTGGCGCAGTCGGTTGGGCGTCCGACTTCAGCCAGGTCACGATCTCGCGGTCCGTGAGTTCGAGCCCCGCGTCAGGCTCTGGGCTGATGGCTCAGAGCCTGGAGCCTGCTTCCGATTCTGTGTCTCCCTCTCTCTCTGCCCCTCCCCCGTTCATGCTCTGTCTCTCTCTGTCCCAAAAATAAATAAACGTTGAAAAAAAAAAAATTTATATATCCTGGATCCTACACGCTTATCAGACACACGGTTTGCCAATATCTTCTCCCATTCTGTAGGTTATCTCTGGCCTTACTAGCAATGTCCACTGCATTGTATTTCAAATGACGAAACCGCTAATAAACCCGCTTCAATGGCATTTGTGGACAAAACAGTCAAGTACTCCCATATCCGCTGGCCAGTTGCCTGGGTATTTGGAATCAGCCTGCTGGTTAGCTGCAGGTTTTCATTTCCATTCAAACTTTACGCATCTCGGTGCATCTGTGGAGGGATAATGAAGGTCTTGGAGTATGAAAGAGTTAAACAGCCCCTGTCCTCCTGTGCCCACTGACCAGGTCCCCCCTCACCGCTTATGGATGACCACGTCAAAGGAAACAAAGGGGGCAAAAGGGAAAAATGAAATTTCCCAGGACAGCTCTGTAAGGACCCCCGTGTCACGCCTCGGCGCCAATTAACATTTAGCCGAATCCGAGGTTCACACCCGAACCAGCTGTCAGGCCCGGCTCTCCGGAGAAGCCTGCGCTGGGCTGGGACATAAGTGTGGAGACCCACACACTGACATTTAGAGAGCCAGTGAGAGCGTGTTCTTTATTTAGCACATTCTTCTCTTGTAACGTGAGGTCCTCGCAGATGACCCCGCCGGCATTACTAATGGCCATCCCAACTTGGCTCAAGGAGATGGTTGTCTGCCTTCGGGCAGAGCCTGGGACTGGGCTCTCACGGGTCTGCCCTGGTGCATGGGGGTGTTGGAGGGAGAGAGGGGTGAGGGACCACACCCGGAAATGAGCACCTCGTGACACATCCCCGTCGAAATCACACAGACACGTCTAAACACCTCAGCTCCCACATTTTAGTTCTGCTAATAACATCTACTCTTGTTGTGACACCTAAATAATGCAGGTTTATTGTGCAAAATTAGGAAATTAGGACAGAACACAAAGGATGAAATAAAAAACGCATAACCCCACCATTCGGAGATAATTGCCGTTAATGTCTTCATGTATATAATCCTCCTGACCTATTTAACACTTGTGACTATGTCAAGACATAGTTTACAAAAAAACTGGGATCTCAGAGTTCATACAGTTTTGTAGCCTGCTTTTTCCTCTCGACGATGTAATAGATACATTTTCCATGTCATTAAATATTCCCCGAGTAAGCATTTATTTTTAATGTGGGTGCCTCTGGCTTAAACAGCAGCAATACGCCAGCCACTCCTAAACGGGGAGGAATGTCCTGGCATTCTCGACTTGCTCAGACCCTATAGACTCATCGTCTTCTCATAGCCACAGGTCATTTTCCAGGACAGGGCTTAGGATTCCAGGGTGCAGACCCAGCCGTCAGGGTCTGGCTGATTGAGAGCTCTGTCGAAGGTACTCGGCCGCATAGACACACGGCACCTTCTGAGCTGGTTCAAATGCAAATAACCATAAGAGACTCTTAAAAACTGAGAACAAACTGAGGGTTGATGGGGGGTGGGAGGGAGGGGAGGGTGGGTGATGGGTATTGAGGAGGGCACCTTTTGGGTTGAGCACTGGGTGTTGTATGGAAACCAATTTGACAATAAATTTCATATATTGAAAAAAAATAAAGTAGGCATTTGAGAAATTAAAAAAAAAAAAAATGCAAATAACCATCGAAGGTTCCAGGTTCCGGGCTGAAGTACTTCCCCCGGGGAAACAGACAAATGTGAGAGACACATTAACATTATTGTGGGTGTTCCGAAGCAGACGTCTTGCAGCAGGAGGGAGGGAAGGCTTTCTCAGCTTGTGCTGAGGTATATGCTTTGGAGAGACGGAGGAAGCTGGGCTGTGTGTCCAGGCCCGCACCGGAAGTGAGCGGGGAGCAGGGCTGTGTCCAGCACCGTCAGATTCAAAAGGCCACCCCGCCTCCGTCAGGCCTCTGTATTATGACCTCAGCCAGAATGGGGATCCCTGCTGGGCCGGGGGACTTTGAATCACCGAGAGGGAGTCCTTCAGACTCTTGTCATTCTTTCTGATCATAAGCATGTATTAGGCACCAGTGATGTCCAGGGACGGCGCTAACGCGCATAGATTCACAGACCTTGAGAAGCTCACAAGGGAGAAAGGAGCCAGATGTGCAGTGGGGAGAAGGTGGATGCGCATTAAACGTCGGCATGAAGGAGGCACAGGTTGTGCAGGAGAGCGGACTCCCCGTTAACCGGGGCAGAATCAGGACCGGCCTCACAGAGGAGCCACGCGGGGGCTCGCACTTAGACGATGCTAGCCGGAGCCACGTGGCTGGAGGCCGTTCCAGGCCAAGGGAACGGCGTCGGCAAAGGCCCGGAGGGTGTAGCTGGCATGTTGGAGAACCGGGATGTGGAGGAGGGAGGGTGTGGCGGAAAGTGCAAGCACCAAGGGCCTGTGGCGCCCCCCATGGAGTGTGGACGGCGTCCCGGGAGCCGCAGGGAGCCACACAGGGGTTTAGAGCTGAGAAGCACGGCGGCGTTCAGGGGCCGGTGTCGAGGGCCAGTTTTAATGAAAACGTACTTGAGGTGGTGAGCCGGGACGCGGGGACAGCACAGAGGCTGTGGGCGGTGCCCTGCCCTGACGGAGAAGTAATAGAATGGACGGCAGAAGGCAGAGGTGGACAAGGGAAGGAGGTGGGAATTGGCCGACTGGGTAACTGACAAATTGGGTCCGGGAATGTCCTGAGTCTAAAATCAACGCGCCACTGGGCTTTCCTTTTTGTTTGCGTTGGTTCCTCGGCTGCGTAGCAACGTTTAGCATCCCCCCGCCCCCAAGTGTCTGTCTGTGGGAGTCAAGATTCGTCAAAGAAAGAAAAATCCATTCCCCGTAGATAGAGCCGTCCGTTCTGTTTATTTTTAAAATACTTTTACATTGTTAAAATGGAAGGCTTTGATTTTGTATCTATAATGAAATTGGGACAGATTGTAGTCGAGCTGGCGTTGAAGGAATCATGCTTTTTATTGTCTTTGAAACGATGAAAATATTTTCGGTCTTACAAAAATCACAGCTACACTTGTTCATTCATCCAACAAGCCACTATGGGGCATTTGGAAGGCAGGTGTGGTCTCTGCCCTTGGAAAGCTTAATGTTGAATCCTTTATCCAAAAGTGCATCTCAGTATTTGCTCCTGCCTTCAACAGGTGCTCACTGCCTTGAACATCAGTACAGTGAAATATTAACAATGTCAGAAATCAGTTGTCAAGAATTACTTTCAGTAGCTTTTAAATGTTTGGGGCTTCAGTGTCTGTCTCACGTGTCCCTGCCTCAGGACCTTTGCACTTGCTGGCTCAGCTCTCTGGATTGCTCTTTCCCGGGACATCCATGTGCCTCCTCCTTACTCCCTTCATGGCTTGAATCAGATGTGACTCCTCAGGCCACCTTGTTTAAAATTGAGCCTCCACCCTAACCCCCAGAACTCTCTATTCCTCATCTTATTTAATCCCTCCCCATAGCGATCATCTGTGTTGATCTTATTTGCAACTGTCTCCTCATCTAGAATGTAAGCCCAGGGAACAGGAGATCTTGGTGGCTTCTGAGTATGGTTCTCTCCCCACCAGCTACAGGAGCCGAGCACCTGGCCCTCCATCAGCTCTCAGAAAGTATTTGTGGAATGAATGAATGAGCCCTCTCTGAGCCTCGGGATCCTCACCTGAAGCCTGGGGGTGGGCAGGGGGCTCACTAAGATGTGAGTGAAAGGAGAGTGAGGTGGAGGGTGGCTCAGGATGCTCGGGCGGTGGGGACAGCCACCAGCACTGTGGGCACAGCCAGGCTGCCTCGGCAGGACAGTGCTCAGCTGGTGTCCCCTTGCTTTATGCACGTGTTCCCTGGCTTATGCAACCTTGGACTGAATACTTTGGGCCCGTAATGCTATGAAGAAGTTTTAGGAGTGAAGTTCTAATGCCGTAAGCGTCACTTTGGAAAGGTTTTTGTGTTTGTTCTGTTGTTTTCCTTTCTTCTTAACACTGTGCCTTTTTTTTTTTTTTTTTAATTTTTTTTTTTTCAACGTTTATTTATTTTTGGGACAGAGAGAGACAGAGCATGAACAGGGGAGGGGCAGAGAGAGAGGGAGACACAGAATCGGAAACAGGCTCCAGGCTCCGAGCCATCAGCCCAGAGCCTGACGCGGGGCTCGAACTCCCGGACCGCGAGATCGTGACCTGGCTGGCTGAAGTCGGACGCTTAACCGACTGCGCCACCCAGGCGCCCCAACACTGTGCCTTTTAAAATGGGAGGCATTGCACTTACATTTCTTCAGCAGGAAAAAAAAATCATAAGTATAGATCACCCAAAATAGGAGTAAAAGAAGAACGTTCATCTGCAATTTCCACGATACTGAGCAAATGTGTTAATGAGTTAATGAGTTGATGTGTGTGCACTCATGTAGATAGATGGGGAGATTTCCATTTATAGACATGTGTGCACGTATGTACATGTAGATATCTATATATATGGAGAGAAGGAGGCCACATATGTACATGTACTTTATAAAATAATTAGGTCAACTAATATTAAAGAAATACAGGGGCACCCGGGTGGCTCAGTCACTTAAGCATCCAACTTCAGCTCAGGTCACGATCTTGCGGTTCATGAGTTCGAGCCCCACGTTAGGCTCTGTGCTGACAGCTCAGAGCCTGGACCTGCTTCAGATTCTGTGTCTCCCTCTCTCTCTGCCCCTCCCCGACTTGTGCTCTGTCTCTCAAAAAATATATAAATGTAAAAAAAAAAAAAAATTTAAAGCTTATGTAACTGGAGGCGCCTGGGTGGCTCGGTTGGTTAAGCATCCAACTGAGGTTCAGGTCATGATCTCACAGCTTGTGAGTTCGAGCCCCGTATCCGATCCTGTGCTGACAACTCAGAGCCGGAGCCTGCTTTGGTTTCTGCCTGTCCTTCTCTCTCTGCCCCTCCGCCATGTGTGCTCACTCTCTCTCAAAAATAAATAAATACACAAATACATAAAATCTTTAAAAAGCTTATATAACTGTCCAGGATTTATCGAGCCTCCATTCTGTGGTTTTTTTTTTCCTCCAATGATAGCTTCCACTTGTTAAGTTCACCCTACACAGTAGGTCACGTGACCGGTGGTGTTGAGGGATTACCCCATTCCGTCCTCATAGTAGACCTGGAGACAAGCTGAGACCACATCCTTTTGCAGACCCAGGGGACCTAGACATCAGAGGGTGTGATTTGTCCGCAGTCACACGGTTGTTGCAGAGCAGAGAGCTGAAATTTATCTCTTTCTTTCGGCTTTAAAATGCACACTATGTTCGCTGTGCCACGAGCCAGCGAACACAAATCATTAACACGTGGCTCCTACCTCCAAGCGTCTCACAGCGGGGCGGGAGGGACAGAGGTCGGTAGTGCGTTGTGACGCAGTGTGATGGGTGCCACAAAGGGGCTGTGGAAAGAGCTCTTCAGTCTGCTTTGGAGGTTCCAGCAAGGCTGCAAAGAGAAAGTGACGCTCGCTCTGGCCATTGAGCAGAAGTTTGCCAAGTTCAAATGTAGAGAATTGCATTCTGGGCAAAGGGAGCAGATTCTGCAAAGGTGGGGTGAGTGGACCACCCACATATCCCTCAAACGGTGCCCAGGCGCTTCTGTAGGATGCAGTCGTCTGATGTTAGAGGATGTCCTGCCGTCAGTATTTTGCACACAGGAAGTCAGCCTGAGAAATCTCTCGCTGGCCAGGGAACGGTTATAGCTTCACCCGGGGCTGGCCTGGGGGGGGCCTCTCCCCAGTTGCTCTCAGTTTGTATTCTCCTTATCACGGGAAGTAGCATCAAAGTGAGCTGTGACCGTCACCCGAACGGAGTCAAGGGCAGTTAGGGATAGTGAGCAGGCTGGAATGATATGAGAGTCCTTTTCAAGAGAGAAGCGGCCCCGTGGAACGTGGTGGGGACGAGAGAGGGTAGGTACCAGGCGGCTCCAGGTGGCTTTGCTGGGTGGAGAATGGCACCGTCCACAGGACAGGAAAGGAGTGTGCTTGGCTCGAAAGGCACGGAGTCTGCTTCGGGACGTGCTGTTTGTGGTGCGTGTGAAGCCCTTGGCCAGGAATGTCCAACAAGCCGTTAGTTAGAAGTGTGGACCTGGGCGTTAGGAGAGATGTGGACGTAAAGCAGATGGGTGGTGACTGTAGCTGTCGGAACCAAGGGCGGCAGCTAGACCAGAAGCTGTGGGGACAAATGGGGTCTCCAGTAAGGCAGACCTTTAGAGACTTGGGGGAAATTCCTCAAAGAGCTGACCGTGACTGGCAACCTGTCCGGAACAAGCCCCGTCCTTCTCAGCCCGACTCGTACAGGCTGGTGTGAACGGCTGGGAAATGGGGCCCCGTGTTTCCAGCATATGGTGAGTGCTCTCTGGATGTAGCCATGAATGTGACACTGACAGAAGGTCTGTGTGGGACCCAGCTGGACTGGCCAGGAATGAGGACTTGTGGAGGCCCATGGGTGGGGCTTAGAACCAGGAGGGAGAACGGGACACAGAGGAATGTTCCCATCCCAGGGCCGAGTTCTGTCCCCCCTCACTGGGACCAGGGCTGAGGCCCTGGGATTCTCTCCCAAAGAGACTGGTAACAGAGACCAGGTCTCCCCCCACTTTGAAAGGAAATCTGGACAGAGGAAACAGAGGCAATGCAGAAAACTCAATTTATTATTATTTTTTTAGTAAAACGGGAAGGAGCCCTCCAAGGGCATTTTGCGGGTTTTATTATTTGTGAAGGAAAACACCCTCGTCTTTGTCAGCATTCTGTCTGCCTGAGAGGCTGAGCCAGTGAAAGGCAAGCCCAGATGTTAATCCTAACATTTGACTTCTTGTTCCTTGCTCAACTAACATTCAAGGGTGCTAATAGGCTTAGCTCTTCTCAGCAGAGCCAAGGCAATTTCAAGCACAAAATGAACGATGAAGCCAAGATCACAAAAGGGCCGCTGGTGGGAACAGGGCTGGGGAATCACAGTTCGTTAGGTGGTCTTGTCCCAATAATGCTGAAGGAGGGTGATCCAAAGGACCGATGGTGCCAGATGTGAAATCAACGGGAGAGCCTTCCAGAACAATCCGTGGCCGAGTCGTTCTCTTTGCCCTTTCTCTCCGGTCTACGAATTTGCTTTCGGAACCACAGCAGTGGCATAATTGGATTCCATCTTGTGTGACTTTCTCCCCCCTCAGATGATTTAGAATTAGTTCAATTTATTTTCAAAGAGCATAACCCAATGACAGCATGATGGCGGTGTCTTGAATTGCTTTCCTGTCCACGGGTGGAGTGGGTGGGTGTCAGTGCTGATTCATTACTCTCTCAGCGGGCTCCTTTGTTTCGAAAGCCACCTGGAATTATTACCAGCAATAGAGCTCTAAACCAAAGTAAGCTTTGCATAAAAATGCATTTGACTTAAGGGAAAACGCACGATCCTGATTAAAAGTAACCCCCGGACGGCGGACTTGATCAGGAGATCACGTCTGAAGGGGAGCACGGTCCGTGACAGGGTGGCCGAATCCGGCTTGGACTGCGCTTTTCTGAGAGGAGCAGGGGACACTGATTAAGCACCTGAAATTAATGGCCAGGGGCCATTAACACGCAGGGGACCGGTATGTAGACAGAGGTTGTAAAGCTGAAATTGTACCGAGTTGCACACACTTAGAACCTAATTTTAGAAACATCCTCCAACCCTTGGTGGGCATCTGCGCCTTTGTCATTGGGAGTCAGTAATTGAATTTTCTGGACGTTTTGACCAGTGTGTAACTTTGTGAAGCCGATTACACAGCAGAACGCAATGCTTAGTCTGACCTTAAAAGCATTACCTTCTGCTGTGTGATTGGAAAACATGCAGAGAGGGCCCGCCCTTCTCACTGCACTTGATCTGGGGGAGAGCAAAGGAAAAAAACCCACCTCACTATTCCATGTAACCTAATAAGATTCATTTAGATTCTATGCAGATCATTTAATAACAGATTTCGTAAAACCTTAACATAAGGAGCCACCATAAAACGTATTATCTTTTATTACCCATACAGAGAATGACATTTTAGATGGTAATAAATCGAAACCCAAGAAAAGCTATTTGCTTTCTCAGAGTGCTTGGTGAACACCAGAGATACCGGTTTCCCGACATTATGCGGTGGCAGATTCGGCCCCCCAGGGTCACCTGTGACAGCCCCCAGCTGAGTTTGCTGAGGCCCGTCTGAGCAACATTTTCTTGTCCCCTCCCCCGCTTTTTCTGGAAAGGTCATTCCGATCTAAACCTCACTGCCGAGGATTCGGTCGTCCCACCTTTACGGTCCCCACTCTTCCGTCTTAGACAGCCCAGGAGTCGTGACGAGCCAGGAGCTGAGCCCGGGGTTGGGGCCAGCCACGGGGTATCTGCCATGAGGTTGAGGAGACCCCGGGCCACCAGCACCAGAGCATGCTAAGACCTCCCTTGATGTGGATGCCTCTCCAGGGGTAGGGCGGGGAAGGACTCTCCCTGCTGGTTCTTGGAAAGCCAGAGGCTGGTCAGCCTACCCTGCTCTGCATAAGCCGGCCCTCCAGAGACAGTTCAGGACCTGCCTTTGGACCGATACCCTCTGCAACCCAGGAAAGCAACCATCAGGCGAAGTTTTCTGTTTAGTGATCAGCCTAACCATCCCTTGATTTATTCATTCATCAAAAATTAACGGAACGTGCCAGGCACTGAACGGGCTGTGTGACTTTTTCCTGAGGGGTTTAGAAATCATTCCGTTTAGTTTCAAAGAGTATAACCCAATGACCACATAAAGGCAGGGTCTTAGGGCCTCAGTCCCTCAGCAGCCAGGCACTGGGGATATAGCAGGAATAAGTCAGAGACGGGGTCCTCAGTCCCACCGAGGTCTATAGCGAATACTCCGAAAATGACTCACATACCGGAAAACACATATATTGAAGAGAAGACTCTCCAATACACCAATTTGGTATTGGCCACTTGGTAGATGGGAGGGTCTGGAGGGCCGTAACCAATGACCACAAAATCTGTGGCTTCAAACAACACACAGTTCTGGAAGCCAGAAGTCCAAAATGAGCTTCACTGGGGTAAAAACCAAGATCTCAGAAGACTGGTTCCTTCTGGAAGCTCTAAAGAGCAATCAGTCCCCTTGCCTTCCCTGCCTTCCGGAAGCTGCCTGCACTCCTGAGCCCACGGCCCCTTCCTCCCTCTGTAAGACCAGCAGTGTAACTAACATCTTCAAATTTCTCTCCCTCTCCTTCCCTTCCTCCCGAGACCAACACATGAAGAGGAAGTCAGTCAGTAGTCAGGAAGTGTCAGTAAGTCAACCAAGAGGGAAACATCCACCATAATGGATAGTCAGGGCTAATGCAGAAGTGACTTCGGGAAGAGCAGGAAAAGTTTAGGGAGGAAGCAACATCTAAGGAAAGTGTATACAACTTTGGACAAGAAGCTTTCCGGGGGGTGGGGGGGAAACATGTGTAGACACGGCCTCCCAGGCAGAGGGCACAGTGTGAACAAAGATGTAGGAACGGCCCAAGCTGGTAGAACGGCACAGAGTCCGGTGTTACGGGAATGTACCTGGGAGTGAGGAACGCTAGGAGGTCGGGCCGTGACAAGTGTGTCTTGTGTGCTTGAGGAACTTGACCACTATCCTGTAGCTGCTGCAGAGCCCCTGAAGCATTTGGAGGAGGGTCCTGCGGTCAGGTGGTTGTTTCGATGGCTTGCTCTGGGTGGCGTGGAGTGGAGAGTGGTCTAGAAGGTAGCAGAGGGGCTGGTCTGGGATCTGCTGGAATAAGTCAGGTGAGAAAGACGGGGGAGCTGGAAGTCAGGCATGGCAGCGGCGGTGATAGAGAAAGGGGGTGTCCTCCAGAGGGAGTGGGGCCAAATCAGCACCCACCCACTGGGGGGGTGCAGGGGAACTTCCGAGGACCCCCCGGGGGCCAGCTTGAGCTGAGGGCCCAGGAAGAAGGTTGTGTTGCCGGGAAAGATGAGCTGCCATTAGCCCACGGAAGCCGAGGGAGAACATCCCCACTGAGACGTCTAGCAGATGATTCTGGAAGTGGATGTCTAGTGTCTTGAAGGGAGCATCTTTTTTCTAGAAAGGGCAAGGAAAGGCAAAGTTTAGCAAACAGTGCTTCCTGGTTTTCATTTAAATTGTATCATACACAGGTGAGTTTCAGTTAAAATCTCTTCGAGGGCAGGTTGACCTGTCCTCAGCAAATGCTCGTTGGGACGGCGCTAATCAAAGTGTGGTCTTCAACCTTACCAGCCTTACCTAGAAACTTCCTGGAAATGCACCTCCTTGGCCCTAGCCTGGACCTCCTGAGCCATAAGCACTGGAAGTGGGCTAAAAATCTGTGTTTTGGGGCGTCCACCAGGGGATCCCGATACGCGCAAGCCCAAGAAACCCCAACTCAGACAATATGTCTAAGCACCTACCCTTAGCAGGCATAACGTTGCCGTGACAATTCAGGGCCAAAAGGTTGGAAAACACAGGCTAATGGAGTCAACAGTGGGCTGTGGAAACATAAAAACCATAAAGAAAGAGCACCTTAGGTTTAATTTTCCTCCAACTTTTAGGATCTGTATTTTCTTGTCTCTGACTGATAAAAGTGAGAAATTCTCAGGATTCCCTTACTCTGTTGCCTCCCTGGTAAGGGAGGTTGTGAGCCTTGAAGGCAGGCCTGGGCCGAATGATCTTGGAGACACTTTCAAGAACCCATAGGCTGTATCTTGTCACCTCGCGAAACTGACTCCAGCCACGCCAGTGACCCTGTCTCAGCTGGCCACCTCCATGCTGGTTCCCAGGCTCTCCTTCCCGCTCTGAATGCACGCCCCCATCACACTCACCCTCAGAAACTCAGCTCCAGCCTGCACTTACCCCAAGCCCCTGAGAAGCCACCATAGCCCCCACCCCTAGCTGCACCTGTCACACCCAGACCCACTGACCACACATTCCACACGTACCACCTAGTGCCTTGTGGAGTCGCTTGTATGCGTTTTATATGCAGCCAGGCTCTGAGTTCTTTGAAGCTGGGGATTATATTGTATATTTCTTGTTCCCACAGTGTCCTGACCTGAATCACAATCAGTCTTCAGTTGTTATTGAATGATGGAATTTAATAGCATTTAGGATTAATAGCCTCCCATCTTCTCTCATAGAAATTCACTTCCACATCAAGACCCCATCTCTGATCCTGTAGTAGGATATTCTTTTTCGCAGGAATGTGTCCTTAACGCCCCCCACCCCATGTCCGGGTCAAGTGGCCTCTTCTGTGTGATGCCACAGCATTCTTCTTACTCCCACCTTACCCTACTGAAATTAAGTGGGGATTATTTCCCTTTTTTTTTTTTAACTTTATTTATTCATTTTGAGAGAGAGAGAGAGAGAGAGAGAGAATGAGCAGGGGAGGAACAGAGAGAGAGATAGAGACACAGAATCCAAAACAGGCTCCAGGCTCCAAGCTGTCAGCACAGAGCCGGACACAGGGCTCAGACTCATGAACCGTGAGATCTTGACCCAAGCTCAGATCGAGAGTCAGACACCTAACCGACTAAGCTACCCAGGTGCCCCTCTGGGGATTATTTTGAACTCCACATGGCCACCTTTCCTTATCACTGCCATCTAGCACAAAGTCTCATGCATAGTAAGTGCTCAATAAATGTTTGGTAAATGAAATAACCCCCATATGGCCTTCCTGACACCCCGTGTTCCAACCCCCTTCTCGTAGATTTTCACTGGCACACTTAGGATAATATTCATCTCGTCGTGCCTTGATTCTTGTTTATTTATCTAGAATATAAATACACCAAAACATCTCATCCGAGCAGAGTTACCTGAACCTAGTAAGACATTGTATGAATGGTTCAGTGGCATCAACCTGAATGTCACACGTTTACCATCTTGGGTCTAAAGAGGGTGATTTTTCCAAGTACGCGATGAGTGCTGTTGGCGGTTTATTTACCGTAACTCATCAGTAACATCGGAAAACATACACTGCTCCTGGATATGTTTTATTTGATTTTGGTGTCCCTCCACCTGAAATCTATCACTTACGTCATCCCAACGACATATTTCTAAGAGGCAGTGTTTATTTCCCTTGTCGCTTCCCCACCCTGCCAAGCTTTGTCGGCAGCCAGTAAATCTGGGGAAATGGGCTCGGCCTTCTCCTTACCCAGAAGACCCCAGCCGGGAATAAAAACACAGCAGGCGACAGCCAAGAACATGAATGTTCGCATTAGCACCGAGGAGCAAGGTGAACGGAGGCCTAAGGACGAACACAAGTCAAATGGACTCACGCTCTCTGTGGGAAGATAGAAGAAAGGCGCTCAGCGTCTGCGGTGGGAAGAAGGCACAATTTACGAGGAAATGTATGTGGTTCCTGTTGGATTTATGGACTGCCTATCCCCCGTGTTATGTGGCCAGAGTGGATAAATCAAACGCCAGACAGACAGCAACTCGTTCTGCTTCAGATAATGTTTTCACCAATCTGTTTGCAATATTTATAGACCAGGTGCCTGGTGCAGCTAACCTGGAGAAGAATGTGTGGTCCCTGATCAGGTGCCATGTTGTTAGGAGTCTTGCAATGCTCAGCTTGGGACAAGTCAATGAATAAATAAATAAATGAATCACATTATATCTTTGCTGTCAATCTCATGTTAATATTTCTCATTAACAATACCTTCCGTGTTAGACAACAAAGGTATTTTTTTGAAGATCTTTTTAAAATTTATTTCAACTTTTTTTTTTGAGAGAGAGAGAGAGACAGAGCATGAACAGGGGAGGGGCAGAGAGAGAGGGAGACACAGAATCCGAAGCAGGCTCCAGGCTCTGAGCTGTCAGCACAGAGCCCGACGTGGGGCTCGAACCCACGAACCATGAGATCATGACCTGAGCTGAAGTCAGACACTTAACCAACTGAGCCACCCAAGTGCCCCAATGTTACACAACTAAGGGATTTATTGAAAAAGACTGCTTACAGATTTCCTTGACTCCTGTAGCCCATTGATAAGCTAGAGCCTGCTGTCACTGGCTCAAAATAACCGATTGTGTCCACAGTAGTCTCTCCTTACCTGCTGGGAGATGTTCCAAGTCTCCTAGTGGACGCCTCAAGCCACAGATGGTCCTGAATCCTACGTAGATTATGTGCTTTCCTGTCCATACCTGTGATAAAGTTTAACCTATAAATTAGGCACAGGAAGAGATCAACAACAATAATAAAACAGAACCATTAAAACAATAAATACACTGGAAGTCATGTGACTGTGCTCCCTCTACCCCAAAATATCTTATTGTGACCACTGCTCTCCTTGTGGTGACCTGAGATGATAAAATGCCCACATGATGGGCTGTAGTGAAGTGAATGACAGAGGCATCTGATGTGACGTCAGGCTGCTGTTGGCCTCCTGACACCGTGTCAGAAGGAGAAGCATTCGATTCCAGACCAAGGTTGGCCACGGGTAACAGAAACTACAAAAATCAAAACCAAGGATAAGGGGGATCGCTTTCCATCTGTGCGATCAACCACATCATGTCGGTAGCTCGAAATCAGCCACAGGAGGAGTATTTAAGCCACCAAAGTTGAACAACATCACAAATCAGGAGAACCTGTTGCTAAGCATTACAGACAGACCACTCTGTGTAATTCATTATTTTGGTAAAACATATCCATAACTGACTAATTCTTGTGTAACTCTGATGTGCCAGGCACTGAATCAGGACCTGGGAGATAAAGCTCTCAACAAGACCGGATCCCTGACCTCCTGGAGCTCCAACGGGCAGAGTTAAGACAGCCAATAAACAAACAATCAATAAACAAGAATATGACAGACTGTGATTAAGTGCTGGGGGAAAACTGGATTTGTTATTTATTGTTGCATAACAAATTACCCCAAAACGTAATGACTTCCAATCACAGATATTTATTATCTCATGATGTCTGTGCTCAGGAGTCTGGACACGTCTCAGCTGTGTCCTCTACCTGGGGGGGCTCTCACAAAGCTGCCATCCGCACGTTCGCCCCAAATCTGCAGCACCATAAGAACGTGTGACTGGGAAGGATCCATTTCCAAGCTTGTGCAGTGGTTCTCAGCAGCATCCAATACTTTTTAACTATTCCCGGAGGCCACACTCCGTTTCTTGCCATCCCTTTAAAAGACTCTCCAGAAGCTTCTACCGCATGGTAACGGCAGCCATCCGGTGAGCACTTCATGCCAGCCTCTGTGCTTGGCACTGTATGTTAACACTCTGGAAGTGGTATCATTCTCCCCATTTTGCAGGTGAGGAAACTGAGCAAAAGCAAGTTAAGACACTCGACCGGATGGCTCAGCTACTAACTGGTGCGGTCAGTTCCTAAGTGCTTGGCAGTCAGGTCCCTGCCTTCTTGGCGTTTCAGTGCAGTGAAGAGGGAGCAGTGGCCAATGAGCAGGAATGAGAGTGGAAAGTGGCGGAAACTCCCAAGATGGCGGCCCGACCGCGAGGGGCACTGTGGCGCTGCATCCCCTGCATCCAAAAGCCAGCTCGTGGCTTTTGTCCAAAGCTTTCCCTGGACCATGACCGTGAGTGAGCTGAGAGCGAGCTCTTGGCACAGTTGGGCCATGCACGAAAGTGCTCTATATCTTTTGTCAAAGATTCTGGGTTTCCCAGATCTGTGGATTGGATTCCACCTCCTTCAGAAGAAGTTCAGAATGCACTACCACAAGAAAGTCATGTTATGGATGGAGTCGAGCTCCACATTCAAGCTCAAAGACCAAAAGTTTTGCAAGGGCATCAAGCATCCGACGAAGGGAAAGATTTTTGAGACTTGTCCTACCTACCCATTACATAAAGTCAATAAAAGTGAAAGAAAAAGAAAGAGAGGTAGAAATGTCAACATTGAGAGAAAGCGGGATGCCATGGGAAGAAATCCAGTTGGGACAAAGAGTAAAGAGAAATGTGGGGATGTGTTCAAGACAACGCAGGAGAATGACGGGGTGCCGTGTGGGTTAATGGCAAAACCTTTTTCCATGTATCTTTTATCTGTTGATTTCCCCCACAGCTACCATTATGCTTGTTATTAGCGATAAATGTTCCGTTAAATGCATAGTCGTATGAACGTCGCCATAAAACATCAAAGGTCCGGTGATTGATTATGTGCCATACTTAATGACATGGCTTGATTCTTGTTTTTTTCGAAATGAAATGTTTGGTTTTTAAAATAGTGTGATGTGTGAACCTGGCCTGTGTCTGTGGAGATACGCCCAAGGTTTTTTTCTTGTAGACATAACATCTTCCTTTTGTTCTTGGGAATATCTATTCACTGGTAGCTAGTTGACATCCAGGGGAAGATCACAAGTGCAGGACTGCAGAATGCAAACCAAGAGAGCAGCCTGCCTCTCTTAGATATGTCTTACAGATCAAATAACTGAAAATAAAATCAGAGAAGCCAATTTAATGTTCCCGGTTTTGACACAGTACATTTCTTGGTCAAAATAAAATCCTATCTCCTTGAGCTAGAGCTCCCCAAAGTATAAGCCATTGCCCGAGAATAAATGACTCTGGTTTGGAAATGCCACCGATATGCTCAGACCTTTGAGATATAATTTAGTTCAGGGCAACAGTAATATATCATCATTAACGATAATGAAAGTAAATCGCCCACCTTGTTTGCTGTGTACTGGCTAGGTGGTGGGGTCAAAAGCATGGTCCTTGCCCTTGAAAACTTTGTCATCCACTTAGGGAGATAGTAAATGGCCATTCAGAATAAAACCAAACAGGAAACATAGCCTTCATATTAGTCAGGGTAGGCTAAGCTCCTCTGTGAACTTCCCTTAAAGCCAAAGAATGCTTGGGGAGCCTGGGTGGCTGAGTCCGCTGAGCCTAAGACTTTGGCTCACGTCATGGTCTCCCAGTTCATGAGCTTGAGCCCCACATCGGCCTCTGCTTGGTATTCTCTCCCTCCCTCTATCTCTGCCCCTCCCCTGCTTGCATACGTGCGCGCTGTCTCTTTAAAAATAAATCAGTAGAAACTAGAAAAGCTAAAGAGTGCTTTGTTTTTGGAGACCCAGGCCTCTTCCTTTCTGGGAAACGGGAAACGTGGAGGATCACGTGGGAGGTTTGGGGGCCGCCCCAGGGTCACTTCTGCCCGTGTTCCGTTGGCCAGGATCGGCCCCCCTAGTTCATCTGGCTGGATGCCCTGGGATCAAAAGACCCAGGATTTGGTGACCCGGCAGCATTGGCTTACCACAGGTCCCTTTGGGTGCAGGCCACCGAGACCGATGCTGGCTGGCTATGGGGTCGAAAAGACTTCTCCTGAGCAAACCCTGGAGCGTGTTCCAGAATCGAGGGAGAAGTCAGAGCCAGAAGGCTGTACGATCCCCGATCTCAGCAATGCAGCTCCTGTCCTTCTGGTAGAGCAGCACCTTCAGCCTAACTCAGGCTCAAAGGCTCTTTCTTTCTTTCTTCTTAAATTTATTTGTTTATTTTGAGAGAGAGAGAGAAAGCACGAACAGAGGAGAGGTGGGGGGGGGGGGGGAGAGAATCCCAAGCAGGTTCCATGCTGTCAGCGCAGAGCCTGATGAGGGGCTCAGACTCATGGACCGTGAGATCGTGAGCTGAGATGAAACCAAGAATTGGATGCTTGACTGACTGGGCTACCCAGGTGCCCCCTAAAAGGCTCTTTCTACTGGAGTTGACCACACTGGTGTCCCCAGTGAGCCCTAAAAGAGCCGGGAGACTTAAACACAAGCATCAGGTGAGATCCTTGTCCTGAGAGTCATCAGCTTGGTCTTGAGAGGACAGTGAGGCTTCCCTCCCCTGTGTTCAGTTCACCCACCAAGAGAAGGAACAGCTGGACCGCTGAAGGTCCCCCAGAGGCAGGGTGCCTTCCTCACGGGCAGAGAGGAGTACCACGGTGGAAGGGTCCTCCCAAGACATTCAAGAAGGCAAAATCCTTCTCCTGAGTCTGGGAGTAACGTGGAGAGAGGAACGTGAAGGAGGCAAACATAGACACGCGGCCACGGGGACCTCTTTCTCTGCATCAGCCGTCCTTCCTGGTGAATGGGGCAGCTGTGGGCTGCTTAGGAGTCTTTTCCAGCAGAGGAGCAAGGTCGAGTGATGGCCGAGAAGTACAGAAATGAGCGCACGTACGTGTATTTCACTTAAGAGTTACCACAGGAGCTAGGGATTTATGGAAGGCTTCCTGGAGAAGGCTCAGCTGGCGTGGGAGGGACGTCAGAGCTGAGTGGATACTATTTGTGTAAGAGCCAAGGGATTCAGGTGCCACTATCTTGTCAGTCTTTCCGCTTTCAAAGGAGGTTGCTTCATTATTGTTAATGTTGTCATTTGCAAAAACAGTAATGTTTATCACAGAAAAAAAAAAAAAAACCAGATCCCCAAATACTGATAGCCCAGTAGACTTGTTATCTTAAGAGTTGCTTTTAAAGAAGAAAACTGGAGGGGGCGGCACTTGGGGGACTCAGTTGGTTAAGCGTCTGACTTCAGATCAGGACACGATCTCATGGTCTGTGAGTTCAAGCCCTGCATCGGGCTCTGCGCTGACAGTGTGGAGCCTGCTTGGGATTTCCTCTCCCACTTTCTCTTCCCTTCCCCCCCTCCCCACTTGTGCTCGCTCACTTGCTCTTTCTCTCTCAAAAGAAATAAATAAACTTAAACAAATTTTTTTAAAGAAAACTTGGAAACAACTGGATGGGTGACCATCCCGTAAGGAAGGGTTGCATGAATGACGGTAGCTGTTCTACAGGAGATAACAAGAATAGACAGATCAATAATCACTAAGGGTGGGAGTGATAGGGCAAGGCAGCTTGCACAGCTGTGTCATTGGTATCATTTGTTTAAATATGTGTGCATATAGGGGTGCCTGGGTGGCTCTGTCGGTTGAGCAACCGACTTCAGCTCAGGTCATGATCTCGCATTTCGTGGGTTCGAGCCCCACGTCAGGCTCTGTGCTGACGGCTCAGAACCTGAGCCTGCTTCAGATTCTGTGTCTCCCTCTCTCTCTGCCCCTCCCCTGCTCACACTCTGCCTCTCTCTCTCAAAAATAAATAAATGTTAAAAAATTTTTGGGGCGCCTGGGTGGCGCAGTCGGTTAAGCGTCCGACTTCAGCCAGGTCACGATCTCGCGGTCCGTGAGTTCGAGCCCCGCGTCGGGCTCTGGGCTGATGGCTCAGAGCCTGGAGCCTGTTTCCGATTCTGTGTCTCCCTCTCTCTCTGCCCCTCCCCCGTTCATGCTCTGTCTCTCTCTGTCCCAAAAATAAATAAACGTTGAAAAAAAAAATTTTTTTTTTAAAATAAAAATAAAAAAAAAAAATTTTTAAAAACACGTGTGAATATAAAGTACGTGTGTGCCCACACGCATGCATGTGTGTGATGTGGGGGGAAAGGAAGGAGACCACAGACCAGTAATGACAGTCACCTCTCGGCGGTGGGGCTGGGGAGGGGTGGAGGAGAGCCCTCACTTTCCACTCCAAAAACAACTGTATTGTTTCCAGTTTCCTTACAGTAACTGGATATTCCTCCAAAAATAAAAACACGTTTTAAAACTAGCCTTGAGTTTGCCAGAAAATTGAGACTTTGGGAACATCACATCCCAAGCCTTGCAATTTATCTCCTTAATTGTCTAATTGATTTCCTACTGGGTTGGTCAATCTATTTCTCATTGCAGTCATAAACTTTTATTTACTTCAGGAGACAGGAATTGGCTGGTTCACTTTTTTTCCATCATTTATAAAATTTGTTAGATTACAAGAGAGTTAAAGCCAGTGTGTCCGTCCCTTAGAACTGTCATGAGAATTTGTACATGTCTGTGCTCAGCCTTGACTCCATTTTCTCGCAGTTCTACAGAATATGCCTGCCCTTGACCCTGAACTTCTCTAGAACTATACCTGCCCTTGACCCTGAACTTCTCTCAGCTCCTTGAAGAAAGGGACTCTATTTTCCCATCCCTGTATCCCCAGCACAATATTTAAAATTTCTTTAATGTTTATTTATTTTTGAGACAGAGAGAGACAGAGCATGAACGGGGGAGGGGCAGAGAGAGAGAGGGAGACACAGAATCCGAAGCAGGCTCCAGGCTCCGAGCCCACGCGGGGCTCGAACTCACAAACCATGAGATCATGACCTGAGCCGAAGTCGGACGCTCCACCAACTGAGTCACCCAGGCACCCCTCCCCAGCACAATATTTAGACTAGATGTTTAATAACTTCCAGTTAAATGGACACAAAGACTAATGAAGGAAAAAATTAGAATAACTGTCTCTGGTCCAAAAAAAAAAAAAAAGTTTCTGTGGAGGGAAAAATGTTAAAAGGAAAAACAGTGTATTCAAGAAATGATTGCAGTGCTGTTATGAACAGCCTATTGTGATCCCCTAGCACGATACAATAGCTCTCACACTTTCTTGCAAATAACCCGGTCATTGATCATAGTATTAGTTGCAGTATTAGTCAAAACTCCCTTGTTGCTACTCATGGAACATTTAATTTAGATGTCTTAGGGAAAGGAGAAATTTATTAGCTCATAGAACTCACAAAATATGAGGGGAAAATTCTGGCTTCAAGGATGATTATTAAATGACTCGAGTAAGGCTGAAGAAACTCCATCTCTGTGGTATCTTCTCCCTCGGGCTGACTTTCTCTGTGTGGTTGCAACAGATTTATGTCCCACCCCCTCCCAGGAAACAGAAAGAGGACTTCTTTTATCTAAGAGCGCTAAAGGAAGTAGGTGCTACAATTGCGTTTCAACCCTAGGTGGCCTAACTTGGGTTATGCGCGCATCACAAGATCATGGGAGTGGGAGACCCCCCGATTGTCCAGGCCCGAGCCCCGCGACCATCCCTCGATCACGGCTAGAGTCAGCCCTACCTGAACTCCACCTGTGCGGAGAGTGAGGAAGGGGGGACGCCCCCAAGAGGAATCATAGCATAGGTCCGAGGGTAGGAGGAAATGGACACTGGGAAGCCAAAGCAGCACGCAGCCGCTACCATTGTTGCGCGTGTCCATAGTAACCCACGCCGTATGTTGGAGCCGGGCAATGCTGTGAGGAATTCACAGCCCTGTTACGTAGTAGCCATCACAGAACCACGCTCGGCCCCCACTTTGCTTCAAGCAGCAAAATCAGCTGTTGTTTAGGGACAAACCATGCCCGGGGTCATACATGTTTTGGTAGCAGTGATAGGAAAATTGATTAGATCTTCTAGGCAAGCAGCAGTGAATTACGAATACAGGTGCCCCTTGAACAACACCGGTTTGTACTGTGTGGATAATATGTGGATTTCTTTCATTCAGTACAATACAATTCTATACATGCGTTTTCTCTTCCTTATGATTTTCTTTTGTCTAGCTGGCTTTCTTGTAAGAATACAGCGTACAATATATATCTAACGTACAAAACCTGCGTTAACTTATTATGTTATCAGCAAGGCTTGCAGTCAACAGGAGGCTCTTAGCAGTTCACTTCTGGGGAGTCAAAAGTTACACGTAGATTTTCAGCAGCATGAGGGTTCAGCACCCCTAACCCATGCATCGTTCAAGGGTTAACTATGAAGAGCCTTAAAATGTTTATACTCTGACTCAGTGATTCTACTTCTTGGAATCTATCATTCAAAAAAAAAAATAGTCAAAATATATCAAAAGCTTCTTGAATAAAGATGTTCGTTGTAGGGGCACTTGGGTGGCTCAGTCGGTTAAGTGTCCAACTCTTGAGTTTGGCTCAGGTCGTGATCTCACAGTTCGAGAGTTTAAGCCCAGCATCGGGCTCTGTGCTGACAGTGCAGAGCCTGCTTGGGATTCTTTCTCTCCCTCTCTCTGCCCCTCCCCTGTTCATGTTCTCTCTCTCTCTCAAAATAAATAAATAAAACTGAAAAAAATATTTTTAACAAAGGTGTTCATTGCAGTGTAATTTGAAATTGTCAGAAATGTTTACAGAGTAGAAATAACCTAAAGTCCTAATGATAGAAGATGATGAAGTAAATTATATATTATGCATATCGTTATATTTTATGCAACCCTTAAAATGATGTCAAGGAATGATACTGGTAAGTGATATTATGTGGGGAAAAGGACTAAGTTTGCCACAATCTCGTCAATATTCAAAAATACTCAAATTTCTTATTTTTATGGCGCAATGCTTCCAAAATCGTGCAACATTTTATTAGAAAAGTAAAAATGTGGGGCGCCTGGGTGGCGCAGTCGGTTAAGCGTCCGACTTCAGCTGGGTCACGATCTCGCGGTCCGTGAGTTCGAGCCCCGCGTTGGGCTCTGGGCTGATGGCTCAGAGCCTGGAGCCTGTTTCCGATTCTGTGTCTCCCTCTCTGTCTGCCCCTCCCCCGTTCAGGCTCTGTCTCTCTCTGTCCCAAAAATAAATAAACGTTGAAAAAAAAAAAAAAAAGAAAAGAAAAGTAAAAATGTTATACAAGTAATTAGACCCGGTGAGTGGCTACTGTTTGCCCAGAGACGCTCAGGAAAGATTTTGAAAATGGGCCAATTGATTGGCTTCATATGGTCCAAGCTGCAGAACTTACGGCAAATAGTAAGCCCAGTCCAACTTGTGGGTGATGATAAGGAGAAAGTCACTTACATGAAGCTGACGATTTTCCAGCTTCCAGATGGAGTGGAGACGGAACTGATCTGGGCACAACCAGAATCCCCTCGATCTGGATTTGGTGTCAAAGTCTGTGTGCACTCAGCAGTTAGACAACTGTGAGGACTTCCAGTCTCCTGGAGCTCATTTCACAATATACACATGTATCAAATCATCATAAGTATACCTCAAACTTACACAATGTTATATGTCAACCGTATTTCAGTAAAGATGGGTGGGCAGAGGGGAACATTGTGAATAATCCTGTCCAAGGAGTGTATTAGCACCCCACTCGTTCTCTCAAATCTAAGAATTTAGAGCTTTCCAAACCATACAACAGAACTCCTATTCCTTAAGTTAGTAGCTCAGAGGCTCTTAGTTAAGAAACAACCAATTAAAGATGCCCTAGGGAGCCAGCGCCTCTTAAAAATACTGGGAAGTTTTGGGGACAGCTAGCATTGAGTTATTAAAATACACATTGTAAACTTCTGGCTTTAGAAGGAAATTCTAGATCCCTGCTGTGTTTTTGGTTTTTGCTTCCCACGGTGTTTCTTAATTCTTAGTTCGTATAAGTAATTGCCTTTGCAGCCATTGTACCGACAGGACTATTGACGCCTGGCAGGACCTTTTGTTTTTGTTATTGACGCTGATGCAACTTGAACTCTGTGAGTAATTAAGCAAACACTCCAAAATGGTTTAAGCAAATAAGGAAAATTAATGCCGCAATTAGCTAAAAAGTCCACAGGCAAGACTGGCTCCGAGTGATCTAATACAATCACTGGGAAACATTTCTTTTCTTCCAGGGTTCAAGTCTGGTTCTATCCGTAGCTTGGCTTCTTCTCAGATGGACTTCCCCACCCCACCCAGCTGTGGTCCTGAGGCAGCTCGTCTAGCTCCCAGGCTAAAGGCTTCCAGACTCATTCCCACAGAGACACAGAGCTTCTGTCTCCCAAATGTCAAACACAGGTCCTGAGCTCGGACGAGTCACCGTGTGCCCTTGGGATGGCATATGCTTGGTTGCTAGTTCCAATCCGGGCTCATCCCAAAAGTTGGCCAGGTGGATGGTGGGGAAAGGCAACCCAACCCCAACCACATGGGCAAAGAAGAAGTGATGGGCAGGTCCGCTGAGGAAATGTGGGGTGCTGCCTTACCAGAAGAATGGGGTGCTCTTGACCCAGGCAAGCAAATCCATCCCAGAGGCAATTTAAAGGCAGGGACTGGCGTTTCCCAACCACTGCCCCCCTCATCTTGGGGTCAGGGCCACTTGGTTAGCTGTTCTGTTTAAACATGGTAGCAGGAAAGCCGTCCAATATTCAAATGAAAGCTTATGTGCATTCAGGGAGGCCATGGTACAATATTGCTTGTGTTGCATTTATCAGATCATGGATTAAAATGCATTTTCCAAACTTAACAGAGCGTGAAAGACAAAAATGACTACAAATGACACAAAAGAAAGGCGGTGCAAGTGACTCTACTCAACTCAGTTGGGACTTTTTTTTCACCTGTAAAATGGGAACCTTAAATGCGCCTTAACACACTTGCTGGAAAGATTAAGTGCAAAACCCAGTACCCAATGCCTGGCTATCAGATCGTTCAGTCACTCTGAGTTCCAAGGGCCTCTGTCTTAGCCCGAATCCCCTCATCAAACTTAGCCTCCTTTCCAGATCCGCTGGATGAGGCCACGATGAAATTAAATACACAGGTGTAAACATCAAACATGCGTTGCATACGCAAAGCCCAGAAATGAAACAGTGTGGAATATATCAAACGTCCCTTTAGATAAGGACAGAAAATAGATTCCACCCCCACGACCATGTCCAGTCTGTGAATAGGGACTGCCTTGTATTAGAGAGATTCCAAAGGTATGGTCATACAAATGGGTGAGATCTGTGGGTGTAAGGGGGAGGCCGAGGAAGGACACGGGGCAGCCCAAGCCTTACGCCATCTTGTCTGTGCTTTTCCTCTATAGACTCTGGAAAACCCCAAGTATGAATTGATCATCGAGGCTCAAGACATGGCCGGACTGGATGTCGGATTAACAGGCACGGCCACAGCCACCATCATGATCGATGACAAGAACGATCACCCTCCAAAGTTCACCAAGAAAGAGGTAAGCGTCTGCGGCCCCAGCACCCCTGCAGGTCGCGGCCATAGTCGCCGATCCGGGTTAATCCCATGCACCACCTGCAGCCCCGGGGCTGGCTTCCAGTTTGCAAAATCGAAACACTGCTTTGTGGGAGAGGGGGTGCCGTTTCGCTGGAACGTTTTCTCCTATTGGTATCTTCTGTGAGCCTGTGATGCTGAGAAGTGCTTTGTGAGAAGGAAGGCACTGAATCTTGTTAAAGTCTGCAAGAAAAGAGCTTCTAATGCCAAAGCGCCATCGCCATGGTTTTATCGGTGTTATTTAGCGCTGAGTTAGGAGAGGCCCGTTGTGATTTTAGCATAACAATAAGTTTTTTTTTTTCAGCAAGTACAGATTGAGAGGCCAGACGGAACAGCAGCAATAAGGTAGAGCAGATTTTCTTGGCAATAACGAGGTGGCCCAGGAGCTTATAAATAACAGCCAAGTTAGCTTGTCCAGGAGAGTCACTATTTACTCTCACTTCTTGCGCTTTTATGATTATGGATCATGGCTGCCGGTCCCCATTTATTCCAGCGAAGCAGTGTTTGGGGGCAGGCTGAGTACACAGAATCGCATTCGGTTGCCGAGTTTGTATCCAAACTAGGAAGTTATTTTCACCATGGCTCTGACGGAAATGTGCAAATGTCATGGCTCCTTTGGGGGTCAGGGTCAGAGCCAAAGATTCGACCCCCCTCTTGCTGACCCAGAACATCGAATCGGTAAAGACAGCCCTTGCCATTGGCAATGGGGCCCTCCGCCTTCATCCATTGCCTCGTTGGGCTGCACGAGGTTGGTTTCCTTAACCACTTTTCGCCAGTAAGAGAGCTTCCTTTCAGCTCATAGAGTCTAGATAACTGCTCCAAGGTCATGGGCAGAGGAAGTGACAGAAATGGGATGCAAAATAGCTCCCAGTGAGTCATACAACTGCTCCCTGATCTGTGGTTGATGTTTCCACCCTCCCTGCCATTCAGAAAAAAGGCCCATGTCTGGATTTGCGGTTAACTCACCCCTCTGTCCAGAGTCCCAGGGCCACCCCAGATGGCTCAGGAGAGGGGGTGCTCCGGCTCCCCAGCCCCCTGTCCCCAGACACACATCACTCGTTCAGGGTGGAAATCTCCCCTTCTCCCGGTGGGGGGGTCTGGCCGCTCAGGAATCCAACCTCAACATGCCAGTGGCCAAAGCAGCTGATGTGGCTTCATTCTACCGCTTTCCATGACATGTGCCTATGACTGCTCAAACAGATTGCTCACTATTCCCGGGGTGCCCAAACTGGTATCCCCCCCCCCAAAAAAACTGGTTTCACGGGTTCCACCATTGTGGGGCAGGGGAAGACTTCGGGGTCAACTAGATGTGGGAAACACAGAGTCGAAGAGAAAGAAGGATTTCTTTTACTGCAGCACTTTGAGGTACCTTGACAATGCTTTGTGTTTCTCTAAGAGGAGTAGAGTCTGTAGGGTGTTCCAGACCTTTCCGGCCCCAGGAATAACTGTTCCTGGGTGACCTCATTATGTCTCACTGAGCTGGTGTCCCATGGAATATTCACCGGGGATACTGGTTTATCTGCAGAATTTCTATTTCCAAAAAAGTCCTAAAGGCGTGTTTTAATATTCAGTAGAGACAGGAATGAAAATAACAATTGGTTAATCCCAGTCTAAAGTAAGAAGGTCTATCAATGTTGCCAGGCGTGTGACACTAATTAGTTATCTCAGTATAACCCTGAACGTAACACCTGTCACAAACTAAATGCCTTGAGTGAGAGATGTGCATTGTTGTCGATACCGCTGAATTCAAGGAAAACCTGAACGTGATTCTTAAGTCGAGCAGGAGACCCTGAGTAGCCTCATGGAAAATGGATTCACCTGTGGATATTGGCACAAGCACAGAACTTCTCTTTCAACGGACATTGGACGATAAGCTTGAGATGCCCACAGGGCGAAGGTGATGTCTCAACTCATACAAAAATAAAAGGGATGAAATGAGAGGGACCGGTAGCCAGCGGGTACATGAAACTCTCCCTCTAGGACATTAGATGTCCCACAGGAGCCTTTGTCCAATGTTGGACAAATGAAATTCACAGTCAAATCTGCTAACGTGTTCCTGCATGCATTTGGGATGCCAGAATTCCCGGAGACCGTATAACACAGAGGGGAAGAGGTGGGCTCTGGAACCAGATCTGGATTCAAGTCCCGCTGAGGATACAAATCTGTCAACCACCTATGTTCTCGTTTCTTCACCTGTTGTTGGGGCTGACGGCGGAGCCTATCTCAGTAGGTTCTTGTGACTATTGTGTGAGCCCGTGATGGAGAGCATTTAGATGGTGCGGGTCACCCCCAGTTCTCTAGAGTGTCGGCGATGAGAAGAGTGGTAACAAGGCAGGTGGTGGTGAGGACAGTGCTGGGATAAAAGCCGTGAGGAAGGAAATGGTGGTGGGCAAGACGGTGATGGGCAAGAGGATGATATCGTGGCGACGATGTTTCTAAAATGTAAAAAGTTGGGGCGCCTGGGTGGCTCCGTCAGTTAAGCAGCCACCTCTTGATTTCAGCTTGGGTCATGCCAGTCCATGAGTTCCAGCCCCCTGTCGGGCTCTGCACTGGCAGTAGTCCCAGGCCAATGTGGTGACACCGTGGCATCACCAGTTTCCGGATTCCTCTTATCTTTCTTCTCTCCCTTCTCCAAGGCTGCCTCACAGTACAATAGGGTCACTGCAGCACCGGCCATCATGTCCACATACCAGGAAGAAAGAAACGGGAAGTGAGAAGGGCTAAGAAGGACTTGCTACCTAAGTAAAAATCTCCCCCAGAAAGCAACTTGGGCTTGTATGTCCTTAGCCTTCCTTATCTGTAAAGGAGCCCAAGAAATAACTCCATCTGTAGGTGGCATGTTCCAGTCTTGGACAATATACAGATTGTTACTGAGAGAAGGAAATACTTTAAAGGTTTTTTTAGAAAGCCAATTCTAGGGCACCTGGGTGGCTCAGTCAGTTGAGCTTTGGACACTTGATTTCAGCTCAGGTCATGATCTCAAGGTTCATGAGTTCAAACCCCGAGTCGGACACCATGCTGATCCTGTCGGGATTCTCCCTCTCTCTCTCCCTCTCTCTCTCTCTCCCTTTCTCTCCGCCCCTCCCCCGCTTGTGCTGTCTCTCAAAATAAATAAATAAACTTTTAAAAATATTCTAAAAAGAATTATATGTTATCTTTATTGATGTTGACATGGCAGTTCAAATCACAAGACATTTAAGCCTTCACCCAGGGGCTCCCTGGGTGATTCCCTCCTCTTCGTTCATTGGTTTCTCAAACAATCAAGGAGCTACTTTATTTCTTGGGTTAGAAGTGTACTTTTTCCTCTTAATCAACTGTCTGATGCAGAATGATGTCAGGATCACATCTATTTATTTCATTCCTTTGCCACTCCTGCTTCACATTCCATTAAGTATTTTTAATAGCTTTTTTGAAATAGAAGTCCATACTGTAAAGCTCACCCTTTTAAAATGTATAATCATTGGCTTTTAGTAGACTCACAAAGTTTTGCAGCCATCACCACTATCTAATTCTAGAACATTCCATCACCCTAAAGAAACCCCATGCCCATTAGCAGTCACTCCCCATCCCCATATCCCCACGACCCCTAACAACTACAAATCTTCCTTGTATTGCTATGGACTCACTCATACTGGAAATTTCGTATAAATGAAGCCATGCAGTATGTACCCTTTTGTGACTTGCTTCATTGACTCGCCATGTTTTCAAGCCTCCTCCATGTTATAGCATGTATCAGGACTTCGTTCCTTTTTCTGGCTGAATAATACTCCATTCTATGAATTTACAACATTTTGTTTACCCATTCATCCACTGATGGACATTTGGGCTGTTTCAATTTTTTGGCTATTGTGAATAATGCTGCTATGCACATTCATGTACAATACACTAAATTTTTATCTGAATTTTCTCTCAATTCCCTAATAGTTAGAAAGAAAAAGAAGTTACCTATAATATTGTTCCAAATTGGGAGACTATAATTGCTTACCTGTTTTATTGAAACATTCCAAAATGTCTTTCTAAATTGCAATTAAGGGGCACTTGAGTGGCTCAGTGGGTTAAGCATCTAACTCTTGGTTTCGGTGGAGGTCATGATCTTGCGATTCGTGAGTTCAAGCCCCACATCGGGTTCCATGCTGACAGTGTGGAGCCTGCTTGGGATTCTCTCTCTGCCTCTCTCTCTCTCTCTCTCTCTCTCTCTCTCTGCCCTTCCCCAGCTCACTCTCTCTGTCTCTCTCTCAAAAATGAATAAATTTTTTAAAAAAATAAATAGGGGCACCTGGGTGGCTCAGTCAGTTAAGCCTCTGACTTCGGCTCAGGTCATGATCTCACGGTTGGTGAGTTCGAGCCCCATGTCAGGCTCTGTACTGACAGCTCAGAGCCTGGAGCCTGCTTCAGATTCTGTGTCTCCCTCTCTCTCTGCCCCTCCCTGACTCGTGCTCTGTCTCTCTCTGCCTCTCAAAAATAAAGAAATGTAATAAGAAAAAAAATCAAAAATAAATAAATAAATTACTATTAATACAGCTTATTCAATTATACGGACTTCTTTTTTAAGAAGCATGTAACTTTTGTACAAAAAAGTACACAAATACTGAGTGATTTCATTCGTTACAAGTCAAACACGAAGCCCGTATCAAGAAATAGAGCATGATTAGCAACTCAGAAACTTCCTAAAACCCTTCTCAGTCGCCTGCCTAAACGTATATTGCTTAATCCCACATACTTGGAAGTTTCCTTGTTATTTCCTTTTATCGACATCTAGCTTAATTCCACTCTGGTGGGAGAACACACTGATATGATTATAGTCCTTTGCTATTTAGTGAGACTTGTTTTGCAACCCAGCATGTGATCAGATTGGGTAAACGGCCCATGTGCACTTGAAAACAATGTGAAATCTACAGTTGTTTGAGTTATTAGTTGTTTACAGTTAATTTTGTTCAAATCTTCTATATATGTTGTCTGTTCATCTTTTTATTCTGTAAGTTCCTGAAAGAATACGATATCTATTATTGTAGATATATCTATTTCTCCTGTTGCATCAAATTTTTCTTTGAGTATTTGAAGCTGTGTTATTAAGCGCATACAAATTAAAAATTGTTATATCTTCCTGATGTTTTGGTCTTTTATTATTACAAAACTTACTCTCTACCTCTGGAAACGCTTTTTGCTTTAACATTTACCTCCTCTGGTAGTAAAATAACTACTGTAGCCTTCTTAAGGTTAGTGTCATCGTGCTATATTTTTTTCCATCCTTTCTTCACTCAAGTTTTCTCTAATCTCATGTTAAAGTGTGTTTCTTATAAGCAATGTATATTTGGGTTTTGATGTTTTTTTCACTTCTGGTAATCCCAGTCTTTTTACTTCGATCAGTTTTTCCATTTACATGTAATGCAAAGACCATATATTTGAGCTTAAATCTACCCATTCTAATACTTATTTTCTGAGTACCTTCCTATAGTTATTTTTCTCTCATTTCTCACCTCTTTATTAATTAATCCACTTTTGTCATTTAATATTCTACTATAAATTATTTATTACACTTAATTTTCATATTCTTGTACTAATTTCTGAGAAGTTGAAATATACATCCTCGACTTACAGAGTCTAATGTGAATTAGCATTTTTACCATTTATGGATTCTTCAAGGACTTTAGGGCAAGTAAATTCCCTTTACCCCACTCCTATATTTTAAGATATTGTTGTCATGTTTTAATACTACATGTTTTACATTTTACAAAAATATTATTTTATTTAATAAGCATTTATTCACCCTTTATATTATTACCTATTCCTTCATGTTTCTTTGCTTCCACATGGGATAATTTTCCTTCTGATTAAAGAATTCCTTTGTAGGGGCGCCTGGGTGGCGCAGTCGGTTAAGCGTCCGACTTCAGCCAGGTCACGATCTCGCGGTCCGTGAGTTCGAGCCCCGCGTCGGGCTCTGGGCTGATGGCTCAGAGCCTGGAGCCTGTTTCCGATTCTGTGTCTCCCTCTCTCTCTGCCCCTCCCCCGTTCATGCTCTCTCTCTGTCCCAAAAATACATAAACGTTGAAAAAAAAAATTAAAAAAAAAAAAAGAATTCCTTTGTATTTTAAAAATAGTGCAGGTATGATGGTGATAAATTCTCTCATTTATTATTATCATCTTTCTTGCCCGAATTTTTGATGTATATTTTCACTGGGCACAGAATCTCAGTTGATAGTTATTTTCGTGCAACACTTTCAAGCTGTCATTTCATTGACTTCATTAACATGTCAGGTAACATTTATTGAAAGGTCAGCTGTCAGTATTCCTTTCTTCTCCATTGACAGAAATGTGGCCCTTCCTCTGGTTGCTTTTAATAACATTTCTTTGCCTTTACTTTTCCACAGTTTTATCATGGCATAATGAGGTATCATTTAATTTGTGTTTATCATACTTGTTCCTTGTTCATAACTCTTGAAATATTTCTTTTGACCCATTTTCTCTTTTTCTTAGACTCTAACTATACATATATATTAACTTCGTATGCTTCTATTTTCCCTCGTCCTTTTCCAGTTCACAAATTCTCTCTTCTGCTATGTCTAATCTTTTATATCCATCTATTAGGTTGTTAAGTCCATTTATTGTACTTTATTTTTTTAAGTTTATTTGCTTATTTTTTGACAGAGAGAAAGAGTACAAGTAGGGGAGGAGCCAAGAGAGAGAGGGAGAGAATCCCAAGAAGGCTCTGTGCTGTCAGCATAGAGGCAACACGGGGCTCGAACTCACAAACTGTGAGATCATGACCTGAGCTGAAATCCAGAGTTGGACGCTTAACTGACTGAGCCACCCAGGCACCCCCAATTATGGTACTTTAGATATAATTTCCATGAATTTATTTTGTAGATTAAAATTCTCTGCTTCAGTTTTGCATTTTATCTATTTTTTAAATATATAACACAGAGTTACTTTAAATTCAATGTCTGTTAACTCCAGTGTCTAGATCCCTTCTAAATCTATTTCTATTTTCAGTATTTTTCACTTGCTTTTTTGGTCATGTGTTATGGTCCCTTGGCCTGCCTAGAATTTTTTTTAACTCTGAATAACACATGTGACAGTTTTTTAAAGGCAATTTTGGACTCTGGCTGATGTTGTATTCTACCAGAAAGGATTTACTTTTACTTTCTGAAGCCAGTAAGAGTAGAAAAAGATAACTTTAAATAAGTCTGGGATTGAGTTGGTTTATTGGGGAGTTTCAGTCTTTTTTTTTATTTTTTTTTTTAAATTTTTTTTTTTTTTCAACGTTTATTTATTTTTGGGACAGAGAGAGACAGAGCATGAACGGGGGAGGGGCAGAGAGAGAGGGAGACACAGAATCAGAAACAGGCTCCAGGCTCTGAGCCATCAGCCCAGAGCCCGACGCGGGGCTCGAACTTCACGGACCGCGAGATCGTGACCTGGCTGAAGTCGGACGCTCAACCGACTGCGCCACCCAGGCGCCCCGAGTTTCAGTCTTTTATGAGGGCTAATCTACTTCCTGATTTCTTCTTGGTCTTCTGGGGTCCTGACTGCAAGTCTGGTATGTTTACAGAGGCTCTTCTTCCTCAGATCCCTAGCCTCGTGTCTCTGTGCCATTACAATTTAGAAAATGCCTTCAGGGGAAAAGCTGATAGGATATTGGCCTCCCCTCACTGAGCTCGCTTCCCTCTCTGCACGATCCTGGACTCTCAATTTTGACTGCCTTGGGAGTTCCCCAGTGCTTTCACACAGGTGGAGGGTTTTTTTGGGTGTTAAATACACATTCTCAAGTCATTCTAGATTTGAGGGTTGGTCTGGAAGAACTTTGCTCGGATTACCATCCACAAAGATCAGTCTTTTAATCTGAAGTATCAGGGAAAAGCAGTAGTTATGTGTATGGAATTCACTGTGGCACAAAACATCCTAACATCTTCATTAAAAATATGGATTGGGGGCCCTGGGCGGCTCAGTCGGTTGAGCGTCCGACTTCCGCTCAGGTCATGATCTCACAGTTTGTGAGTTCGAGCCCCGCGTCGGGCTCTGGGCTGACAGCTCGGAGCCTGGAGCCTGCTTCAGATTCTGTGTCTCCCTTTCTCTCTGCCCCTAACCCACTCATGCTCTGTCTCTCTCTGTCTCAAAAATAAATAAATATTTTTAAAAATACAGATGTTTTGAAGGGGCACCTGGGTCAGTTAAGTGTCCGACTCTTGATTTCAGTTCAGGTCATGATCTCACTGTCATGAGAGCCAGCCGCCTGTCAGGCTCTGTGCTGCGTATGGAACCTGCTTGAGATTCTCTCTCTCCCTCTCTGCTTCTCTCTTCTCTCTCTCTCTCTCTCTCTCTCTCAAAAAAAAATATGGATTGAAAAACTATAATGAAATAGTTTGTCAGGGCACTCATCCTCCCATTCTGTTTGCTTCGCAATCAACTCATTTTAGTGAAAAGATTAAATAACTTTTGTGTCTCTTCCTTGATATTCGTAATCAAGAAGTGACTCGAACAGCAAGAGACTTGAACTAACCGCATGATCCGTGGCCTGGTTTACTTTCTGATCCCCCCGCTCTTGAACTGACGTGACTCTCTGGAGTCTCCTTCATTCTTTTGGATCTTCTCCTTCGTTTTTGGTTGTTTGGTGGTTAAGAAGTGCCTTTGTGTGCCTTCTTTCACCGAAAGTCTATTTAAAGGGAGTGTATTTAGGGACACCTGGTGGCTCCATTGGTTAAGGGTCCAACTCCGGCTCAGGTCATGATCTCGCGTTTCGTGAGTTCAAACCCCATGTCAGGCTCCATGTTGACAGTACAGAGCCTGCTCGGGATACTCTCTCTCTTTCTCTCTCTGCCACCCTCTCACCGCCTGAGCTTGCTTGTTCTCTCTCTCTCTCTCAAAAATAAGTAAATGAATGAACTTTTAAAAAAAATCAAGTGAATATATTTACTCCTCCAGTATTCCATGCACCATAGTTGAGTGCTCTCAATCAGTCTCTCCTCCCATCAGAGTATGCTTCCCTTAGGAGAGCCCTTTAAAATCAGATGTGCCTGTGTCTTAACACGGACCACATAATTATACATTCTGCTTGCTCAAAAGAGATTAATCCAGAAGGCCAACCACATATTGCTTAGAAGATCAAACCCATTTCAATTATCTGACTCAAATAACTTTTCTGGAAGGTGGAGTCCAAGGCATTTTAACAACCCGCTAAATCTTTAAAGATGATTAAATGTTATTCCAAATAGCCCGTCTTCCCTCTTCCCATGAAGCTTTTTATAGCCATCGTGGTGAACTACGTGAGCCTTTTTTCTGTGACGCCGGGACATCGCCTATCTGACGGTTTTCTAAACGTCTGAAGTTTTAAATAACACCAAACATACACTATTGGGATTTTCATCCCCTGCTTTGTGCAGGGTGATGGGGGTGGGGCGGGAATCCCAACCTGTCGGGAAATGGAATATCTGGAGAAACTAGAACAGTGTAACTTCAGTGCACGGGTACCACCGATTCCCAGCTGTACAAACAGTAACATCACTTCCAATGACATCAGTTCCTGGTCCATCGCTGTCTGGGCCAACACCTTGTCCAAGGACTCCAGAGGCCATCTACTGCGAATTGCTTTTCCAACTTCCCATCACGTAATTAACGAGGGGTTACCTGCAAAACAGCCAATACCCAGCATCCCCCCCGTATCTTCACTTGGAAAAGGTGAGTTCACTGCTTTCTTCTCCTGCACCAAGGTCATAGAAAAACATGAAATCATCCGCTAAATCTCCCAGTGTTCCAACGTCACAAGTCCTGGAAACAGCAGGTCTACAGCTGGATTTCTTGACTAAAAGAGAGTGAAGGGAAACATTTGTACAACTGGACGCATGCTCTATAAATAGAAGCCATCATCCAAACAGGATACGTCCAGCTAAGGAAAAGGGTGCTGTGTGCTTTCCTGAATTGAATTGTTCACGGACAGCAGGGTGAGGAATCTTGCGTTGTCAAAAATGCCCATGCCGATTCAAAACTGTGTGAGTGATGTCAAAACATCTGGACTTTTTAAAGTGAAAAAATGTAATCTGCCCTGTGGCTGGTTCTTCAAGTCTCTTGTAGAGGTAGACCAGACAGCCAGATGATTTATTGCATTAGTCACTCTTTCATAATTATATTCATGATGTGTTGATCCCCACCATCCCTGTGCGAACCTCTGTGCAGATTCCATGCTTCTGCTAACCCTCTGGTTATGCTCCGAGGGTCAGCGCAACTCAGTGGCAATAAAAGCAATTTTTGACTACAGCTGGCGGAGTCTCACCACGGGGCCACTGCAGAGCACAGTGGCCTCCGAAGACTTCATCCATCTGCTTCTATTCAAATGCAACATCTCACACGAAGAGCAACAAACACAAAGCTATAAAACATACATTTTGTAACTCTAAGAATACGACATTACTACACCTCCATACGTGGCTTGCAGAATGAGAACTTAACTGTTCAAAAACAGAAAGCCCAGGGCCGCAAAAATGGCACGTGGTGGAGAAGTGAATTATCCACGCCCCCACGGCACATGGCAGCCGTTTTGTTCTTATTGTCAGAAATAAGATCGTTGGGCCTTATGCGTGGGTGGTTTTAAATACCGTCCACCCGGTCACAGCCTCCTCTCCTCTCAGGCCACACGGAAGCCCTATTTCTTCCCCCAAAACGTCACGCTTTGGCATATGCCTCCGCACCGCCGCACATTCTGTTCCCGTCTCCCTGGAATGCCTTGCTCCTCTGTATCCGGAAGACTCCCAGTTTATCCTTCAACACCCAAATTCTGAATCCCCCGGGAAGGCTGCTGCTTCCTCCTTCTTGTTCCCACAGACACGAGGCATATCCTGCGGCGTGGTGTTATCACGTCACCTCGTCCTCGTGCACTCATACAATATCTCCCTAATACCGTCTAAACGCTTTGGTGTTTTGGCAGGACGTCATTTCCATCATTGCCTAGAGGACAAAGCGTAGGGGCGACATCAAATGTGTAATTAGAGACGAGCTTACACCTCATACAGCAGATACCTATTTCAGTCTCTTGTTTCTATCTCAGCTTCTAATATGCCATTAAACATTCTTCTGTTCCATATCGTATAGTGTTATATGTATGCTAGTCTATGCTGTCATGTATTATCCCATATGTATTCTATTCCCATATGTGTGCATCCTATCTGTACACATTTTATCCCTAACGTAATAGGTAATATCGACCTTCCAATGTGCCGTATAATTAGATGCCTTACTTGCTTTTGGCATTCTCCCCAAATGAGAATATAAACTCCACAAGAGAGGACATTTGTCTCTTCTGTTCTCTGTTCCGGCCCCAGCACCCAGCCTGGCATGGAGTATATGACCAAAGAAGAGGTGAATGAGGGGACAAATTATAAATGGTCGGTAGCAAGCAGCAGAGGCCATCAAAAAATTAAAAAGTCATGTTGTCGAGGGGACCTTGGAAAGAATCCCACCCAGCCCCCTGGTTTTAGACATAAGGGACACCGCTCAAGGCCGATAGCAGATCCCAGGCCCATCTGGCTGTGGCACACGTGGCTGTTACCAGTGAAAAAGTCAGGGCCCTACGGTGACACAGAAGTCACGAGCAATCCTGAGGTGTATCGTTTTACCGTGGTTCACTGAGAGCCAAGAGGGTTGGAGTTAAATTCCTTCCCAGAAGTGAATAAATGAATCTACATAGACTGGAGGGCGCCCTGAAGGTTCTTCTCTACCCATTAAGGAAAGGGGGGGGGAGGGGAGACAGGGAAGGCCAGGGAGGAAGAGAAAGGCAAGCCCGGTGTTAGTAAATAATGCCTAAGGGAATCATTAGAGTGGGGACAGGCTCACCTTATTCTGTGAACTTACAAACAAGAAGGAGAGAAAATATCCCACAACTCCAGACTGGCGTATGGGCTCATTGTTCGAAGTGGGATTAGACGAAATGATCCAGAATTGATTTTCATATAGTCACTTCTTTCCAAACTAAAGTCTGTTTCTGTTATAAACTGAATAGCCATTTTCCCCCTGTTGGAAGCACTGTATTTTGCTGTCGACCTGCTCACATCTAAGAAGATAGGGATTTATGCGAAGGATCTTCTTCAGCCTGTACTACCTGAATGTGCCTAGGCTTGCATATTACACCCCATAACCTTATATGGTTGTTTTTCACAGGGCATTGATTCATTCATTAATTAATTCATTCATTCATTCATTCACCAGCACATCCATCCGGCATGAGTCCCATGCTTCCTCTTTGCCAGGCAGTATATTAGGCTGAGATACAGTGCAGTGAGCACAACATCGTCCCTGACCTTGTGATGTTATGGTCTAGAATGGGGACAGCGAGCCAGAAAATAGCTTTGGATGGCCCTTAGTGACAAGATGGAATGGGGTGAAATCACCACAGAGGGGGACAATGTGGGCACCTACCGTGACGTTCAGAGAGGTCTCCTCAGAGAAGGCGACATTTACGATCACTGTTAATGTCCGGGGGCTGTGTGGCTTGCACAATAGACAGTTATCCTCTCGCAGTTCTGGAAGCCAGAGTCCAAGATCAAGGTGTCTGCAGGGTGGTTCCTTCTGAGGGAGAGTCTGTTCATGCCTGTCTCTCAGCTTTGCTGGTTTGCTGGCAATCTATGTTGTTTATAGGCCCACAGATTTATCACCTGATCTCTGCCCTCATCCGCGCATAGCCTCCTCCCTGTGTGCACATCTGTGTCTAAATGTCCCCCCTTTGTGAGGACTGGTCGCCCGCTCTAATACCCCATCCTAACTTGGTCACCTCTGTGAAGACCCTGTTCCCAAGGAAAGTCACATTCTCAGATACTGCCGGTTGTGACTATACCACATCTTTTTTGGGAGACAGAAATCAACCCAGAACAGCGAGATGCAGGGGTGGGGATGCAGAGGGTCCCTGTGAAGCCCGCGGTTCTGGGAAGAGCGTGTCTTGTTTGCGGAAGTGAGAGCCGTGCAGTGTGGCTGGAGCAGCACGAGGCAGGACAGAGACTGGACAGGATGACAAGGGCCAGATCAAGACTGGGAACCCTAAGAATATTGTTCCACAGGCACATCGCTGGTCAGGAGACCGCTGGGGAGGATGTCTCCAGTCACACATGACCCCCCGCCCTTCCTAGATCCTCAGGTAGGGAACAAGTACCAACCCAGGGACCCGCATTGTTAGGCGCTGACATAGTTGTCCACACTCCACGAACCTGCTGCCTAGACATTCCAGTGCAGAGATTGTGACAGTCACCCTGGCGCAGATGAGAAAGCTCAGGCTGAGCGAGACGATTCCTTCCCAGGGTCACGGGAGAACCAGATATTGAGATTCCAAGCTTTGCACCTCCTTTTTCCTTGCAAACTCGAAGAGATGTCTTTCTTTGTTGGAGCGGGCTTCCCATCAGCAACAGCAAATGCGCAATGAGTTCTTATCAAAGGCAAGACTGATCATTCCATCAAGTTGTGCCTGCCTAACACCCCTTGGACCCTCGCTTTCATCCTCTGTCGTTAAATGAGCGTCCGGAAGCCAGTGCACACACCTCGAAGTGCTTGTTCTGTGCCAGGCAGGATCCAAGAGCTTTACCTACGCACCGTCGTTCATTCCTTCTGCCAGCCCCGAGATGGGTACTGTAATTACCACACCCACTTCATGGGTGTGGAGACTGAGGCTCCGAGAGCTGGAGAACTTGCCCAGAGTCTGCGTCTCTGCTCTCAACCCCACCCTAAGCTGCTTCTGTGCTGTAAACGGGTTAACAGCCTGCCCTGTGGTGCCAGGAGACCCAGTCCTCAGAGCACTTCTGCCCGATTCCGCCTGGATGTTCTGTTTCTATTCCATGGTCTTGTCCTTAGGGTCTGCTCTCTGGGACGCCTTACCAGGGCCATTCAGGGAGTGTCCATCCGGTTTTTCTCATTGCACCTGTGCCCCAGGACCTTGCCAAAGAACAGCGCGTATAACCTCCGGTCTCAGCGCTGCTTGAACTTTCCGAACGTCGCCTCACTTCCTCACCTGCCTCTCCATTCACATCAGGACAATGTTTGGGGAGGCGCCTGGCTGGCTCAGTCAGAATGTGACTCTTGATCTCAAGGTCATGAGTTCGAGCCCAGTGTTGGATGTAGAGCTCACTAAAATAAAAATGATAATAATACAGCACACACGCAAACACACACACAGACACACACACACAGAATTCTCTCCTGGGCTTACCACGGTAAGTCTAAGGTACTCCTTCCCCTCTGGTTTCTTCAAATTAAAAAAAAAGGGGGGGGGGGAGTTTTCTAATAGCCAACGAATTTGAACAGCAGGCCTGTACCTTTACTTTGCTAGGTCCAGGGGCAAATCTAATAATTACCTCTTATGAGCACACAAAAAATGGTATTATCCATAAAACCACCCTTTTTAAGCTAAGAGTTACTATGTGTTGAACCGTAAAGCACTGTTCTAAAGGCCGTAGGGATCATGAATCATTTCTCGCAATAGCCTTATGACTTAAGGACTCCCATTACCCCCATTTCATAGATGAGGAAACTGAGGCACAGGAAAGTCAAGAAACATGCCTGACGTTACAGCATGGTGGGGCAGGGATGCCACCGTGGGTTGGCTGGTTACAGAGCCCAGCTCTCAGCCTCTACACTGTACCCACTTCCTGAGTTTCTGCACGCGGTTCTGGCTCTATGGGATTCAGAAATAAAAGAAGCCAGGCCCCCTACAAGCCATCCTTCTATTAGAGACCTCACCAACAAGGCCAAGTGCTCTCTGTTGACCACAGCAACATTCCTGGAAGGATATCGGGAGTTCCAGTTTGTATACACGCGTGTGCGCATCTGACTTGAAATCTTCCTGCGTTGCTGTCGGTAGCTTATAATGGCGCACCGATTATTAAATCTCACGACTGAAATCCAGGTTTGGCTCACTGGAGATTTCAGGGAAAGGCCTATAAAGCAAGAAAAACTTGGGTTCATTAATGAGGGTCATTTTTATCCTAGTCTGTCATCTCTGATAACAATTTTTAAATCTTTTAAATTTATTACTGTCGTTACCGCCGTTCCGTAGTCATTAATGAGCTAATGTGCTTCTTCAAGTTCACCAGTCCTTGTGCACTTGGCATACTTGTTCTGAGTTACCAGGGTTGCAGGTGGCCTCAGCTCTTTCATTCACCGCATGCTAATCCAACACAGTGGGGCTGAAGGCTGGGGATTTGAATATGATGGGCAAGCCCTGGTCTTCTCGAGGCTCAGCAGGGAGGACCTGTGACATTAAAGCACCGCAAAAGGGATGTATCCCACAGATGCGTTCTGAGAGCTTCAGGAGCATGACCTTGTCTGGGATTTGGAAAAGTGAGGGCACAAAGTAATGTCTCCCCTTTTACGTCTTAAGCTTTGCTAACTAAAGCGAGGAGAGATGGTGTCTGGGATGGGATAGCTCTGCACATGGGCAAAGCACTCAGCGTGTGCAAATGCCCTGAGGCACACAAGAGGCATTTGAGGGGCTGAGAGAAGGAGTCCGGGCTAGCTGGTATAGCATAAACACAGGGATGGGCTGGAGAGATGGCCCACCCTTCATGGGTCTGTTGTCCCAGCGACAGGCCCGGGGCGGCCATGAACTTCCCTTAAGCTCCCCCACATGTCCCAGTCAGAATTAACTGGCTCTCTCACTGGTGCCTCTCCAAACATTCTGCTCCTGCCCCAGTCACAGCATGCTTCCCAGCATGAGTGGGACCAGCAGTGAAGGTATCTGTTTCTACCTCCTCCAGACTGGAGTTCTCTGCGGGCAGACACAGCTTCATTTGTCACAGTCTCCCCGTTCAGCCACAGAGCAATGTACACAGAGGGACCGCAAAGCATATTTGTTGCATTAAATCAAATCTAACAAACAGCGCTCTTTCCCAGCAGCTCGGCAGATAGGAACAGATGCCTTTGCTAATCGCCCCTGGATGCATGGTTTAACACAGGTTCAATTCGGCACTGTAGATCTATATATCAGAGCCAGAACCAGTTAGCTGTCTGGTTCATAACAGCCAAGCCCTGGCCTCCCACAAGACGGGCACTGGGCCTTGTCGCTCAGAGCACAGCCTCAACAAACCCCAGCAAATTGAATTGACCACTTGTACCTGCCTCGTACAGAAATGGTCAAAATATCATTTTCCTTCAGCTCTGGGAAATTGAAAAGACAAATCAATTAGAGTGAGGCTGAGACTCGAGACTCACTCTTCCTCGAGCAAATCTGCTTTTAGTTCCCCAGGGTTAAAGAGCCTCTGCTCGCGCCCATTTTGTCGTCGAAGGGCAGAAACCCACTTCGAAGGAACGTGAGCAGGTCCTAGAGTGCGTCGGCCCCCTTCACGAGGCGATGAGCAGGACTCATCACTGGGGACCCATCACCGGGCATGGTGTTGGCACTCGTTACCGGAAAATGCATTCGCACTCACCACTGGGGAAGTCTCCGGGCTTTCCGACCCCAGGCTGCCTCCAGGGCTCAGAGAGCATCATCAGAACACCGTCTAGATGCCCCTCCATCCCTCAGCTGTGCTCGTCTCTCTCGGTTGCCTTTCTTCTCTGGTGGGCTGTGTCCTCATGGCAGGTGTGATGGCCTCTGGTGGCCCTAAGCTCATGTCCCCATGGCTTATGTGCAAAGAAAGACACACACACCCTCCTGCCCAGATCAAAAGGCTAATCTCCTAGAAAGACTTTGATTGCTTGTACTGGGGCCACCTCAGGCCAGACTCTGAGGGCCAGGGAACGATGAGATGGCTGGCCCGTCCCAGGTCACGGGCTCACCTCCGAGGAGGAAAAGCGAGGACCGTGTTGATCGCACCAGTGTGACCCCCTGGGATGAGGAGATAGTTCCCCAAAGAGACGAATGTCCGCACGTAGACATTTTCCATCCACTCCAGGAACTGTTTGAAAGGGAGGCAGTTACCGCGGGCTGCTCAGCACAAGCAGGGGTGCTGAGGCCGCCTTGCCCAGCTTTGCAAGAGTTGTCTGGGCATCTCCTCCTGGCTCTACGTGCGGTGACGTCGCGCTGGCAGCTTGAAGCCGGCCATGGTGGAGGTGGGACACGGGCTCCGAACCAGGCCTTGTTTTCCTGAAGAGTCTGCTGTTAGACGTTTACCAGCGCCCCGCCGTAAGCTGTCGTGGGCCCCGCCTAAATAAAACGCGTGTGTGCGCGCGCCTGCCCTTGAGATCGGAACGACGAGCCCCTGGTTCTCTCCAAAGATCCACGGTCTCAGGACGCACTTACTTCTTCCAGACTGGTTCATCAGCATCTGTGTTCTGAAGTCCAGATGCCCATGTGTTTAAAGGATGGCCCTTCCACACCTGGACAGGGGGTCTACACCCTGGACAGGGGATCCGTACCCGGACAAGGGGTCCACACCCTGGACATTGGGTCCACACCCCAGACAGGGGTGCACACCCCGGACAGGGGTCATGACAGGGGGTCTGCACCCCGGACAGGGGGTCCGCACCCAGACGGGGGTCCACACCCCAGAAGGGTCTATACCCTGGACAGGGGGTCAAGACAGGGGGTCTGCACCAGGACAGGGGTTCCGCACCCAGACAGGGGGTCCACACCCCGGACAGGGGTTTACACCATGGACAGGGGGTCAAGACAGGGGGTCTGCACCCGGACAGGAGGTCCACACCTGGACAGGGGTCCACACCCCAGACAGGGGTCTACACCCCAGACAGGGGGTCTGCACCCGGACAAGGGGTCCACACCCTGGACATTGGGTCCACACCCGGGGCAGGGGGTCCACATCCCAGACGGGTCTACACCCCAGACAGGGGGTCTGCACCTGGACAAGGGGTCCACACCCTGGACATTGGGTCCACACCCCGGACACGGGTTCCACACCCCGGACAGGGATCGAGACAGGGGGTCCACACCCTGGACAGGGGGTCCAGACAGGGGGTCCACACCCCGGACAGGGGGTCTGCACCCAAACAGGGGGTCCACACCCCGGACAGGGGTCAAGACAGGGGGTCTGCACCCCGGACAGGGGGTCCGCACACAAACAGGGGGTCCACACCCCAGACAGGGGTCCACACCCCAAACAGGGGGTCAAGACAGGGGGTCTGCACCTGGACAGGGGGTCCACACCCCAGACAGAGGTTTACACCATGGACAGGGGGTCAAGACAGGGGGTCTGCACCCGGACAGGAGGTCCGCACCTGGACAGGGGTCCACACCCTAGACAGGGGTCTACACCCCAGACAGGGGGTCTGCACCCGGACAAGGGGTCCACACCCTGGACATTGGGTCCACACCCCGGGCAGAGGGTCCACACCCCAGACAGGGGTCTACACCCCAGACAGGGGGTCCGCACCTGGACAAGGGGTCCACACCCTGGACATTGGGTCCATACCCCGGACACGGGTTCCACACCCCGGACAGGGGTCAAGACAGGGGGTCCGTACCCCGGACAAGGGGTCCACACCCTGGACATTTAGTCCACACCCTGGACAGGGGGTCTACACCCCAGACAGGGGGTCAAGACAGGGGGTCCGCACCCCGGACAGGGGGTCCACACCCAGACAGGGGTCCACACCCCGGGCAGGGGGTCCACACCCCAGACAGGAGTCAAGACAGGGGGTCTGCACCCCAGACAGGGGGTCAAGACAGGGGTCCGCACCCCGGACAAGGGGTCCACACCCTCGACATTGAGTCCACACCCCCAACAGGGGGTCCACACCCCAGACAGGGGGTCCACAACCCGGACAGGGGGTCCACACCCCAGACACGGGGTCCACACCCCAGGTAGTGGGAGAGGCTCCCGATATTTATTTTTTGCAGATCCCCCCTTTCCATTGCCCCTTCCCCTTGCTGGCGGCTGAGATGAGCGGGATCCCGTGCTGAGAGCAGAGCCATTAAGTGGCTCCCCCGGCGACAGGCCTGTCTCCTTCCCCTGCCCGCCCTGGGATTTGTTGTCCTCCTCTCAGAGCTGCAGAAGAGAAGTTATTTTCTCTTTGCAATTTCTACCACTTGTCTTCCCCCCTCCTTTTGCCTCGTGTGGAGCGGGAGCCCAGCTGGCCTGTCATCCCCGAGGGGGAGGCTCACGGGCCATTGGCTTGAGTGGCAGCGTCCCCGTGCTTGGGGAGGGGAGGTCCGGGGCTCCCTCCAGGAGGCAGCTCAGCCCAAGGACCCGCGGATCTGATGAGACAAGGGCAGGTGGCAGGTGACTGAGGTGGGGCAGGGGCTGTGGCATCTGAGAGTGAGGTTAACCGAGGGTCTTTGCCTCAGAGCGGTGTGCCACAGGTGGCCTGTGCGGGAACAGGCTGGCTTCGTATTCCTGGGCTCTTGTCGTTTCTTCAGGTGGCTTTGCCATGTGGCACATGGCCGTTTCGTACTCTCCACCTTTGGAGAGGGCAGACTGGAGGCCAGAGGCCCAGGGAATGCGGGAACACCATCTGCCGTCTGATGTGTGCACATGTGGAGCTGTCCCGGGGCCTTTCCGTCAATACCCTGACTGTCGCTGTGTATGATGGATCCCCGGGTGAGGGAGCGCTTAGGGTGTAGGGGACACTCAGGAATTCCATGAGCATTAATTAAACGCCTGCTGGAGGCCAGGCACTGTGATAGAGGGAATTTAAAGAGTGAATCGATAGATAACATTTGTGGGGTTTTTGCTTGTTTCTTAAGTGTTTATTTATTTATTTTGAGAGACAGAGAGAGCTCACATGGAAGAGGGGCAGAGGGAGAGAGAGAGAGAGAGAGAGTCCCAACTCAAGGCTCAATCCACCAACCGTGAGATCATGACCTGAGCCGAAATCAAGTCAGACGCTTAACCGACTGAGCCACCCAGACGCCCCAATGTATCATATTTGAATGCAAGTCCTGAGCCCATGGTTTCCCCACCCGGGGGGGGTGAGACCTTCCATTCTTTCTACGTGACTCTAAACAGCTGCTTACTGAGTGGTGATCTCCCCCCTCCCTGCTCTCTTGAAAACTCTCTTGTCCCCTCTCTCTTTCTCAGCATATGTCTTTGCCCCCATTTCCGTTTCAAAACAGACCCCATGGGAGGAGGCAGCAGCGCCAAGGTCAAGGGGAGACTCTGGACTCAGATAATATCCAAAACTTTAAAAAGATTCCAATTCATTGATCCAATAAACTCACTTGCAGGAATGCAGTCTAAGAAACTAGACACAGGTCAACAAAGATACAGAAAAACACAGTTCCCAGGAGGCCCCTGACCCAGTTAGCTCCAGGTCTGGGCTTAATTAACAAAGATGTTAATTACAAAACTTTCTGGGCCCTTTCAGCTTCCTTCATCTGGCCGATACCCACACTGTAGTCCTGCCTGTGAGGGTCGGGGCAGTTTGTTCTCTGCCTTTCTTCCATCTCTCCTCGGTCTCCTCTGATGTGTCACATCTCAGACCCCTTGTCCACGCGACCCCTTCAGCCATTCTCTAGATTCCTACAAACCTGAGGGAGAACGTCTTATGTTTGAGCAAAAGCTGACCTAAGACAATAGCTAATTGCCCTCAGTTCTAAGACCGCACACAACCTCTTCCCAGTCTGTATTTTTTATTTGCAAGGTTACGGGCCATGTCATTCTGTATCCGTTCAGAATTTCGTCAGAAGGCAAATGGAATACATCTGAGGCAGCCTCGGGGTTTCCTACCTGGTCCTGCGTCACCCATGGCCAGCTGGCACTCGTGGTTTATTTGTACCTTCTTTCCCCCCTGAAAGCTTGAGCGACTGATTTGTGAAATAAATTTGAAATTGCTCCCTCTGTCTAAAAGCTTCCTATGGGCTCACTACCTATTTCTGAAGAAATTTTAATAACGCTTCTGGGTTTTAAAGTCAGCAGGAAACCTACAATCAGGATTGTTGCATTTTCCCCAATATACAGCACAGGGCTCACGTGTAATAAGAAACTCAATACTATTTGCAGAACGAGTAAATTTTCATGGTAACTGGTAATTGCTGGTCTATAAAAGTCCTCTCCCCTATGTTTCTGCTATTGAGCAAAAATGATTTTTGTATTTGTAACCAACTAGACTCATTTCAGATGGAAATACTCATCTATAATTGTCCTAATACAGCAAGCACCAAGCTCTCAAGGCAGAAATAATAAAGCCAGCTAACCAGGTTTCCTACCTGCACAATTTACCTAAATAGAGATCGCCCAAAGAAGTTTTGTCAGCAGTCTGAAAAGTTTCTCGTAAGATTTTTAAAATATATTTTATGGTCAAGATGTTGTAGTACCCTCCCAGGACTAATTCATATCTGGCCGAGAAAAAAATCGCATTTTCCCATTTACATTCCGAAGTCTGAACTTTTATTTTATAAATGAATTTTCCCTCCAATTCAGGAACTACTGGCTGCATTACAAATTTTAATGCTACTATTATAGGACCATAATTTTAAAAACCCAGGGTTGGGAGCCCTAGCCATCCCTCCACTTTATTAAAATGAATGAACAGATGTACAATTTATTTCTGCCGAGCTATCATCTAAATTCATAAGCTATTTCTCATGTGTCTGAGATCCACGTTGGGTTCCCATTTTCTTTGCCTTAGAAAAAAAAAATTGCACTCCCTCATTGATCACTCTGGGGACATAAACGAGAAGTCTACTCTCCACTTCATTCACTTTAGACTAATATCCTCGACACAATTTAAATCCCATCTCTTCAAGGCCATTCAACGAGAGCAAGGCAGGGGAACAGCCCCGCAGCCAATTGGAAGACCAGCCAGTTCAGTCTCTCGAGCTGGCCCCCGAGCTGCCAGGGAAGGGAGCCTGCGTCACACCTAGAATCTGCAGTAGACGAGACAGTCAAGGACCGTCAAAGTTGAATTCGGTGTCAGTAACCAAGATGTGTCTCAGCTTCCACCTTTTATAGAACCCTCAGATTGCACTGTTTCCCGTGTGCTGACTGTCGTCAGATTACGAGTGGGTGACAATCGGGGCGCCTGGGTGGCTCAGTCGGTTGAGCACCAGACTTCAGCTCAGGTCATGATCTCACGGTTCGTGAGCCTGTGCTGACAGCTCAGAGCCTGGAGCCTGCTTCAGATTCTGTGTCTCCCTCTCTCTCTGCTCCTCCCTGCTTGCTCTCTCTCTCTCTCTCTCTCTCTCTCAAAAATAAGTAAACATTAAAAAAACGTTTTTAGAAACTTGTTGGAGACAATTAACAGATTCATCTTGTATTAATGGACATTTAGCCAAGCTCTGAAGACGCCCATGCTGATCCCAGATTGACGTTAAATCCTGGCACCGCCGTTTTTTCTGGCTGTGTGAGCTTAGACATATTACTTAACCTCTCTGAGATCTGGTTTCTTTATTAGTAAAATGGAGACAAACGTACTCACCTCGTAGTAAGGATTAAATAGAGCATTTTAACATCAAGGCCAGTAATAGATGATGAGCACAGAGCCTGGCATTTGGCTCAATGAGAACGCCGTTGTGATAATTATAGCATCCCAGAGACATATCCGTGCCCAGGAAACATTTGGGCCGAAATTACAGAGCACCCCACTTCCCCAGTCTTGCATCTGCTGGCATGGTTCAAAGGGAACCGTGAGGAAGGCATTTTGTAGCCGGCAAATGCAATCGATGAGGGTACATTGGAAAGAGACAGAGTGAAGCGGTCAGGTTATCTGACAGAGCTCTGCTCCCTGAAGAATTCTGTTTATGAGATTCTGGAGGAACTGGGCAGTAAAACTTGCCTGAGTTTCTAGGTCTGCATGGAAGTCTTCCCTGCATCTATAAACGCAGCCCGGGTTTAGGACTTTAATAAGATTCTGAGCGTTGTTTGTTTGTTTGTTTTCTTTCCACCACTGTGTCGCTTGGAGGAAAACATCCTGTTAACTCCATCCGCTTGAGCTCTGTGACCGTTCTGTCATTTCCGCCCAGGCTTCTTTTTTTTTTTCTCCCAGGTAACGTTCTGGTGGGAGAAGGTAGGCTCTGCTGGTGCCTGGAAGACGGGCATAAAAATGATGGAGTTCTTTCATTTAGCAGAGACGTAGCTTCACGAGGCCAGTGTCAACAGGGCACATTCCCCAAAGAGCAGTAACGCTTTGGGAGGGAAGGAAAGAGGTAAGTCACATCAAGATGGGCCGGTGAGATGGCTTCTGGGGAGCCACTGGAGTGCCGTTCGTCAGCGTTCACACAATAAAATATTGCGGGAGCCAGCCGTGGTGACCCGTAACAGCTCCTGGCAGAGCTCAGTCTCTGCATTTGTCAGTAGCCCCGGTCAGAGCTGCCGTTGTTGCCACTGATGACTTCGTGGGCTGTTGTGCCATATGGGGCCCCGCTCAATCCCGTCATCTCTGCTTGGCCAAACCACGTCTCAAGGTCACGGTTCCCAGACCCCCACACCCCCCACCCCTAACCAAGATTTCAAAGTATCATTCACCAGCTAGGCAAAGTAAGAAGATAAGCTGTCCATAAGACAAGGCTGCTTTGGGGCTTTGAAATTCCAGCAAGGAAGCCAGTGCCGCTGATAGAAATGCGACGATTTGAGAGTACAGGATTTTACAACACAACGAACCAATTACTTCAACCCTTGGCGTCTCCTGAGATAGAATCCAAGGAGGAGACGAGGCGGGGGAGGACTTCAATTCCCACCTGGTTCCAGTTGTCTCTCCGTTCATGCTGTCAGGTTGACTAGAAGGACCATTTTTATCCCTTCAAAGTTCCAGCTTTGTCCCTGCGTCTTATTTGCAGGATGGGGTGGGGTGACGCGTGGGGGGAGGGGTGACTTGGGTGTCAGGGGACCCTCAGTTCCAGTATTATCTCCATCACCTGCCAGCTCTTGGCTGTGACACGAGTTCCCTCACTGCTGTGACCTTGTCCCCTCGCCTGGGAAATGGGGGTGTTAATGACAATGGCCAGCGGTTCTGTGCAGGACGGCGTGCCCAGTGACTTCTGTGCATGTCACATGACCCTCACCTCCTCCTTATGGGGTAAGTTCTAGTCCCTCCTGTTCGCAGACGAGGAAGCTGGGCTCTGGCAGGTTCGGGGAGGTGCCCAGCTTACAGCTGGCCTGTCATGCAGCTGGCGTTCCGTCCGAAACTACAGATTGCCCTCGAGGTCAGCCACCGATCCTGGCATTTTGTCACCTTTGAACCCACGTTACTGACACTGATTTCGGGTAGTCCACCACTCTCCGCTGAATAAAGGCTGTACCTGAGTTCATTTTATTGCCCAAGAATCCTAGGATTGTCCCACGGTGTATGTTGGTTCAGGGTGTTGAAAAACATCCCCTGTCCTCACTCTCTATGGAAAAGCAAGTCTGAAAAGTTTTGCTTTGAACATGGTGCTGCATAGTCTTTTCAAAGACTACTTCAAAGACTTTTCCGCCACTCTCTCTTAGCTAACTCAGCACAAAGGCTGAGCCAGCCAGATTAGGAAAGTTTGTTGTTGGCTTTTTTTTTTTTTTTTCCAGTTTATTTATTTAAGGGAGAGAGAGAAAGAGGGAGACACAGAATCCAGAGCAGGCTCTAGGCTCTGAGCTGTTAGCATAGAGCCCAACGCAGGGCTCAAACTCACAAACCATGAGATCATGAGCTGAGCCAAAGTCAGATGCTTAACCGACTGAGCCGCCCGGGTGCCCCCCGCCTTGTAGTTTTTTAAAATTACATGGGCTATGATTTTTGGTTTTTCTCTTTAAGAGAGAGAGAGAGAGAGAGAACGGGAGGGGGGAGAGAGAGAGAGGGAGAGAGAATCCCAAGCGGGTTCTGCACTGTCAGCGCAGAGCCCGACGCGGGGCTCGAACCCACAAAGTGTGAGATCACGAGCCAGAATCAGAAGTCAGATGCTTAACTGACTGAGCCACCCAGGCGCCCAGGCAAGTTTGTTTTAATATTACCTGCAGTGGCTTCTTATACGGGGCTCATTTCTCCCCTGAAAGATTTTCGTTTTTCTGTCGTTATGATCAGATTGATCACAACGTCTCCGAGGAGGATGGTATCTGGTTGAAATTCTTGTTCAGAGGGGACCCCCCACTAGCTCTTTGAAGCCCTTTCCCCTCCCCCCGTCCTCCCCCTCAACCAAACAGCACTGCCACTCGCAATAGGATGCATCTGAATTAGGGTTCTGGGCCTGCACCACGTGTGGAAACTCAACAGCAAAGCGATTTCCACCAGGAGCAGGCCTGTCCCCTCCACATTAACAGTACTATCGGCCACGTAGCCCCAGGATGCATGTCTTCAGGCTTATCTAGAAAACCAGCTGAATTGTTTTTACCTTTTCCTGTTTAAATGACTACAGACACCCAGGATGTTGCAAAAAAAACAGTGCACAGCGGCCCCTGACCCCTTCCCCCAGCTTCCCCGGTGGTAACGTCTCCTGCGACTATAGAATAACACTGAGACCAGGAGGGAGACGTGACACAGGGCTGTTACCCAGACCTGATTCAGCTTCCGCTGACGTATGGGGCGGGGAGGGGGGGATTGGGGCCCAGGGTCGGGGGTCTCTACATTTGACTGCATGCACAGATTTGGGTAACACCACCCTCAGGACACAGGACCCCTCCACTATCCCAAGGGCCAAGATTACCTCTTGGTTGTCCTTAACGTTGTACCTACCTTCCCCCCACACCTGGCCTTGGCCCCAGATCACCACCAGTCTGTTCCCCATGTCCATAGTTTTGCTATTTCAAGGACGGTGCGTAAGTGGAGTCATAGGATACGTAACTCTCTGAGAATGACTTTTGTCACTAAGCACCGTGCCCTTGAGAGCCATCCAAGGAATGGCACTTACCAATATTTGTTCCTTTCTATTGCCTGAGTCGTACCACCCACTGAGGGACATTTGGCTGCTTCCTCATTTGAAGCAATTGCAAATACAGCTGCTATGAACATTCGTGTAGAGGTTTTTGCGTGAACGTTAAGTCCTACATTTTTCTGAGATAAATGCCCAAGCCTGTAATGCTGGGTCACATGTTAGGTGCCTGTTAGGTTTTTGTTTTTGTTTTTTAAAAAGTTCATTTGTTTGGAGAGACAGAGTGTGAGGCAGGGGAGGGGCAGAGAGAGAAGGACACCCAGAATCCGAAGCAGGCTCCAGGCTCTGAGCTGTCAGCACAGAGCCCGATGTGGGGCTTAAACTCGTGAACCACGAGATCATGACCTGAGCCGAAGTTGGACGCTCAACCGACTGAGCCACCCAGGCGCCCCGAGTCTTAACTTTTTATTGGCAAAAACAGCAACACCCTATGCACACACCGCGTTCCATTTTTTTCAGGAATTTCTACCTCTCCTCTAAAACGGGAAAAATAATGCTCCTTATTTGCTCAGGCTGTGGTGAGAATCAGATGATTTGGGGTGTGTAGGGAGCTTAGCGCAGCGCCGGGCATGTCGTAATCACTCGGTAAATACAGGCTGCTGGGCTGTTACTTTTCTTTTTCTCCTTTTGGGGTGTGTAGGGAGCTTAGCGCAGCGCCGGGCATGTCGTAATCACTCGGTAAATACAGGCTGCTGGGCTGTTACTTTTCTTTTTCTCCTTTTGCTTTTTTACCTGGCTTGCTTGGTGCCTGCTTCGGATCTTAGCCTTTGTCAGTGGCAGCAAATGGCAGAGAATCCCTCCCGAAGTTTCCGTAATTCAAGACAGCTCACAGAAGCCTTCGGGAGGTTGGTTTCCCCCTTTGCCCTGCCTAGGGTTCCCTCCAGCTAGAGTGAGATACGGGGTATCTCAGCTTCTTGGTTTATTTACACGAGTGGCAGCTTGGAGCTTATCAGCAGCACCCCAGATTTCCTGCCGCCTTTGTAGGTGATCCAAGTGGATCCCCACCTGACCTTATTATCCCTTGTCCAGTGCACAGCCACTCGCTCACCGCCCCCCCCCCCCAGTGTATCCCCAACCCCTCTGCTAAGTGCGAGCCTCACAGAATGATGTCGTTCCATTCCTGGAGACTGTTTGCTAAACCTCCATATGGCCTGTCATGTCATTTTCACACCTTTCACCTAAAGAGGGGACTTTAACCAGGGTAACTGGGGGCAGAATCTGCCCCATCACCCCACACACCCCCCACCCCACCCCCATCATCACACACACACACACACACACACACACACACACACACACACACAGCAGTTGGGTGAGCTCCAAATGTGTCCTTGCCTTTTACCATCTAGGAACCGAAGATTCTGTAATCTCTTTATCTCAGCTCTGCCTTCATGTGTGCCCCCCGGAATGGCCCCTATTCTCCCAATTTCATTAACTTAACACATTTTATTTGCACTAAGTAAACCCAAGGTTGTTTGTGCCGTCCGACACAACAGATTTCCCTTCTGATCAATAATGCCCGGCAATTAACCTCCTCATTCATTTTGATGGCTCTGTATCGCGTTCTGTCCCACAGGAAGCCCGCAGTTGGACCAGTCTCCTATCACGGCACATTTTGGCGGTCTCTGGTTTTCCCTTTGATACACATCACAGTGAGAAAGATGCTTGAATGTGCACATGTATGGTTTTTGTAGGGTAAACTCTCCCAAGTGAAATGCCTGGTCCAAAAGATAGGAGCATTTTTATTATTTTTTAAATTTTTTTTTAATTTTTTAAATTTATTTTTGAGGCAGAGAGAGACAGAGCATGAGCAGGGGAGGGGCAGAGAGAGAGGGAGACCCAGAAGCCAAAGCAGGCTCCAGGCTCCGAGCTGTCAGCACAGAGCCCGACGCGGGGCTCAAACACACGGACTGTGAGACAATGACCTGAGCCAAAGTTGGACGCCTAACTGACTGAGCCATCCAGGCGCCCCTAGATATGAGCATTTTTAAACTACAGATTATAGTCCTTTCTCGAATATGGTCAAAGTGCTTTCAGATTCTTTCCATCCCATGAGCCACGCTGCCTGGCTCCTACCTGACAATGGGGAAAGGTCTTCCTGGGCTCCAACAGACACAGAGGACGAGGTTCGTGGTCCAGGAAGCACCCAGGCACAGAGCAGGGGTAGGATTCTGGACCCGTGAAAGCGCTCGCATACATAGCAGGGCCCCAGGGACGTGGGATCCCAGGGCCACGCCGTGTGGATGGGCACGAATCCGCTCCACGCCCTATGAACCTGCAACACAGCTTCTAAGAGGAGCCGGGGAAGGTCAAGATGTGGAAGGAGCCAGCAGGAGCAACGCAAAGAAGGCCTGATAGCCTCAGAGCGCGTTGCTCATACTCCAGGGGCTGAATATCGTGCAGGAAGAGTCGGATATTCGGGGCTCTTCTCTGTTTGGACCCCCACCTGCAAGATGCCCACCCTTGAACCTAACCCCATCCCCAAGCTACCCTGGATCCCACGTGCATCAAAGTACCCCAACCCCAACTGTGGCTTTCTCTGGAAAGCTCTGCCGGGAAATCCCCCGCGAGCGATGGACCGTCACCTCTGCTTGCCCCATCCTGTTCACTGGAGCACCTACGCAGGCCGCCCAGGTACAGAGACCTCGCCAGCCACTGCGCTGCAGGTGGCCAGTGGGGAATGATGCAGTGGGAGCATGGGTGTCTGGGAAAGGATGGCAAAAACAGGAGGAGACAGCCCTGTGTCCTATAGATTCAGCACAGCAAGACTGTGGACAACCAGGATAATAAACAAAGGAGTCAAAAGGACCCTTCCTGCACCGCGTGCAAGGAAAAGAGAGGGAAATTTTTAGTTGAAAATCTTTTGGCCATTACTTCCAAAGGTGATGGCGTAACCTTTCCTGTCATTCTCCTGTCGCCGCGTAACCTGGGGCTGCCGTTGTTGTCCTGGTTGCCTCAGAGGAGGCTCATTCTCGTGCCAGTGGGGGACACTGAGCCTGAGGGTCTCACGTGCTAGCACCGCTTCCCCCGGGGACATGGGACCATCCGTGTGAGGAATGGCACACAGACCACCCTGGGTGTGCATCCTTTCTCTCCACTTCCTGGCCAAGTGATTGTCCTGTGCCTCAGTTTCCTCACCTGTAAGTTGCAGCTCACAGTAGAACCTACCTCACCAGGGGAGCAATCAGCCCAGGACATGACGTGGAGGCAGCGGGCACACGTTAGCTCTTGTCGTTACCGCCCCACTAACAAATCATTTTGCTGCGGTCAATCTGCAGAGTGTAGATTCCTTCCGGAATCAGGCCTGTTTGAGTTTGCTCAGTTCAGCCAGATCCCCCTCCTACAGCCTGTTCCCCAAATCTGCCGCCATGAAACCCCCTTTGGTGGCCTCTGGTGGCCTCCGGTGGCCTGCTGGTTATATCAGAAGAAGGCACTATCCACCTGTCACCTTTGCCTGCTAATGAGCTCTGGAACTCGCCGGCCTCGTCTTCCTTTCTTTTCTTCCGGGAGGTCCTGGAGGTCTGCCCCACGCTGCTGTGACTCCAGGCCTCCTCTCTTTCTTGAGGCTTACTTTCCTCTGACCTCCCACCCACACCCCGAGTGGAGAGAGGGGAAGGTTGCCCATCAATTGCAGAAGGAAGCTCATCCTTTTGTTTTGTTTGCGAAGGTTTCTTCCTCTTGCACTTGTGCTGCCATAGCAACCACGTTAGACGTGGGGCCGCTTTGAAAACACTCCTTTCCTCCAACACTGTGTGTGCACGTGCATGTGTGTGCTTGTGGGTGTGTTACATCAAGTTACTTATGAGCTTCCTTGAAACCTGATGGTCAAAGGACTGCGTTCCATTCAGAAGTCGCTGTAATTGACAGAGGAGAGAAAGTTCTGGGTTTTGCCACGTTCAGAGATCTCTGGAATGTGTACTCCCCAGAATGGCCCCCTTTCGTCCTCAGCACTGGTAGCGTCTGTGACGTGTGACCAAAAGCGCTGTCCAGAGTGGCGGCGTTAGCGAGGTGCTGTTTCTGGTGTACGTCCGAGGGGAGACCTGCAGCCAACTAGGAAGAGGTTCTGTTCAGGTGGCCCCTCGGCCATCAGCCCCACCAACGGGGCCCAGAAAGGTAGCCACCACCATTTCTGTTACGGTCCCCATTACAGTTCCCTGGTCGAGGGCAGGCCTGTCCTCTGAGATGCATTATAGACGCAATAAGGTCAAACTTCACATCAGGCGACCGGAACCTAGGGACCACACATTTCGGTTGGTTCCCTGATTCACAGCCTCTCCTGAAATAGTCCCTCATTGAGTCCTCTGGATGCAGGACTGTGGGAAGGCAACAAACACATCAGTTAATGGGACCCAGGCCCACACCTTGGGAGGACCTGTATGGGGTGAGTGGGACACACATGACTCCTCCCCCAGACCTTTGGCTTACCCCAGTCTGCTCTAGTCCTTGGAGTCACGTGGATTTTCCCTCCAAGGTACCTGCAGGCCTGCCCTCCCAGGATTCTGAGAGCCTCCCATAGGACTCAGGGAGACTTTTCAGGGTTGTTTTCATTCTCCAACTTTTCCCAATGCACTGATTTTAGCAATGTTGCAAAAAGATTGGACTGCAACGCCAGGGCCCAGGACCCGCCAATGTCCTTCCTGGGTGGTGGCCGTGGTCACTGTCACCCTCCTCCCTGGGCTGAGTCGCTGAGCCCTGCTTCTCCACCTGCTTTGCTTTGCTTGAAGTGATCAGACTGTAGGTTTTAACCGCTGGGTTTCTACTGATATGGAAATTTCCGCCCTCTGTTTCCGCTGGCGCAGGCCCCGGGGATGCTCAAACTGCACACAGCCCCTGATTTGCCCAAATTTTCTTATTTGAAAAACGCAAACTGACGGGGCGCCTGGGGGGCTCGGTCGGTTAAGCGTCCGACTTCAGCTCAGGTCACGATCTCACGGTCCGTGAGTTTGAGCCCCGCATCGGGCTCTGGGCTGATGGCCCAGAGCCTGGAGCCTGCTTCCGATTCTGTGTCTCCCTCTCTCTCTGCTCCTCCCCCTTTCATGCTCATGCTCTGTCTCTGTCTCAAAAATAATAAACATTTTTTAAAAAATTTAAAAAAATAAAAACGCAAACTGAGACCTTGAGCCACCCCCCTTCCACTCTCCCTCGCCCCCACCTCTGTCTTCATTTTCTGTCTTCTCTAGCGCTCCTTTGCCTTCTTCCCCTCTCCTGTCTGCTCCTCTCTCTCTCACCTTTTCTTCTGTGTGTCTCTGTCTTCCTGAGCCTCCTTTTCCTGGCTGCCCCTCCCTCTGCCTCCCTCTCTCTCTATTTCTGTGCGTCTCTCTCGCCCCATCTCCCCTCTCTCCCCCTTAGCTTTTCTCTCCCCCTGGCTCTCTCCGTGCTCCTCAACAATCCCCACTGTCCCAACCTGCCACTAAGCAGGAAAAAGTCAAGCTGAAAGCTTCACCTTTTTACTTAAGATTCCCGAACTCTGTGACAGCTCCTGTTCTCCATATTGAAATCCCAGCCCCTTTCCCCCTCCTCACTCCCCCCCACCCCGCCGTCCACACCCCCAGCAGGTGTAGCAGCCCAGGTACAGGAGCCACGCAGGGGAAGGGCCTCTCGGGACTGTGGCCTGGGTCCCCTGAAAAGCCTCCTTGGCCCCTGTTCAACAGACCCAGGAAGGATTCTTGAACAGGATGTTTTCTCCTGTAATTATATCTCAACATGGACATCTTATGTCGTTCCTTGATTGCAAGTAAATGTACAAGGCTTATTTTTGTGTTCCATAGCCTCACAGAGACTGTCCATATCTCAGTCTTTAGCAGCATGGGCGGAGGCGAGGAAATGCAGGCTTCCCTCGGGAAGGAATGAGAGGGGCAGAGATGAGGCTACTCTTTCTTTGCTGTGCTTCTTAACTGAAGGTTCTAGAATGTGTTTACAGACTGGAGAGCAGGGAATGGGGTTCACACTGAAGGGAGGGAGCCGGCCGGCCCCTCCAGCCAGGGCACAGAGGTCACAGGGAGAGGGTGATGAGGTCAGGCTGCTGAGTGCATGGCCCCCTGCCCACCTCCCTGGTCTCCCTCCCCTTTGGGTCACCACCTGGGACAGCATAGGACAGCGTGGAGGGCAGGCGTAGGCGGAAGGGCTTGGGAGCACACTTCTCAAACTGACTTAGTGCCCTGTCACCTGGGATCTGGTTCCAAAGCTCTAGGGTGGGACCCTGAGTCTGCATTTTCATCCAGCTCCCAGGTGGTGCCCACGCCTCCAGCCCAAGGCCCACGCTTCCAGTCGGCGGGGTTTAGAGAACCTGGAGAAGCCATAGGCCACGGGGAGTAATCCTTCATTTTCCCCAAGCTGGAGTCTGAACACAGCTCCAACTGGACCAAGCGGACCACCCTCCCTGTAGGTGACAGGACCGCCTCTTGTCCCAGCCCGTCCTTCCTTGCAGCCCCACCACCGACCCGGGTCTGTGTCCACTTGCCATACACGGGCATGGGGCGTGTTTATTAAAAAGTGAGAGGCGGCCAAGTGTCGGGAAGAATGGAAAGCAAGAAGAATTACCTTTCTTCTTTTAGAAGAGGGATTATCAGTTGCTAATTCAAAAATTGTAGAGTAATGAAAACTACGTCAATAATTTTCATAATAATTATAGTCTCCCATTTTACCCTTGAATGTTTTCCTGGCAACGTCTGATTCAGTTACTCCAGAAAATGTTACTATGCTATTTCAGTGTTTTCCTCAGAGACTTCAGTCTAGAGCCAGCTTGATGATCAATCTTTTTTTTTTAACATTTATTTATTATTGAGAGACAGAGCATGAGCATGGGAGGGACAGAGAGAGAGGGAGACCCAGAATCCGAAGCAGGCTCTAGGCTCCGAGCTGTCAGCACAGAGCCCGACATGGGGCTCGAACTCACGGACCGTGAGATCATGACCTGAGCCGAAGTCGGACGCTTAACCGACTGAGCCACCCAGGCTCCCCAGCTTGATGATCAATCTTGTCCTGGGGGATCTGTGGGCTGCCAAATCCAGGCAGTTGTTTGTAGGGAGGCCCTGGCCTGGTTGGGCTAGATCAGTGATTCTCAGCCAGGGAGGAATTTTCTCTGTGTGTGTCTCTCACTCTCGCTCTCTCTCTTTCTCTGTCTCTCTGTCTCTCTCTCTGTCTCTCTCTCTCTCTCTCTCTCTCTCTCTCACACACACACACACACACACACACACACACACGTATGCCCCCCTGGGACTTCTGGCTGTGTCTGAAGACATTTTTGATGTTTGCACCCTGGGCATTGCGGGCATCGAGTGGGTAGAGGCCAGAGAAACTGCTGAACACCTTAACTGCTTACAGGGCAGTCCCACCCAACAAATCATGATCCAACCCATAAGTCAATAGTGCTGAGGTTGAGAAACCATATGGTAGTTTGCAAACACAATTAGGAACTAAAAAGTGTTGGTCAGGACACTGCTGATTATAAGCGACACCGACTCTAAGTAGTTTATGTAACGAGGGAACTTGATATCGACGGAAGTGATGCTTAGCAGGACTAGGCTACTGTAACCAAAAAAACTGCAAAAGAGGCAAGTTAATTTCTTTGGTCACGTTCCTTACAGTGATGTGCACTGTAGCAAGCCTCATTTCTTTGTTCATGTTGTCTCTGTTCATTATAACAAGGTGCATACAGTGCTTCTTTGTCAGGCATGCATCTAGACATTCATAAATATTCTCACTTAATCATCATAGGAATCCCATGTGGGTAGATACCCTTATTTTCGTTTTGCAGATGAGAAAATCAAGACCCACAAAGGTTGTTTCTTGGCCAAAGCCACAGATGATAGAGCTTCATGGGGCGTGAAACATAAGTAACTTTCCTCGTTTGTCTTTATCAATGTGAGAGAATGCCATGGGGGCACCCTTATCCCCACACGGACTCCTGTTGTCTCCCCACTGGCAACAGAGCCCAGAAAGGACAGAGAATGATTTTCCTCATCCTCCCTCTCTCGTCGGGCCTGATTCCCAAGGGAATGATTCTCATCCGTCTCTTCTCCCCGTGGGACTCAGCTGATGTCCTCAGAAACTCCCTGAGCCACCTCTGGAAAGAAATGTGTGGATGTCCCGATGGGAATTACAGTTGGGCCCATGGGGTCTATTTGAAGCACGAGTCAATGGTGCAGACACAGACGAAGGCTTGCAGAGCAGTTTCTTCTGACTAAGACATTTGGGATTTAAATATAAATTAGAAGCTGTAAGTCAATTCCATGTATGAATTTGTACAAATCCCTTGTAATGAAAGCAGAAGGTTTCCCTTGTCCTTATTTGTACTGGGGTGTTAGCATCAGGAGCCTAACCAAGTGTGTCGATTTTCCCACAGCTCGGGAGATTAAAGATGTACTTTTCTTGGTTAGAACCGGCTGAGTGCAGGGAGGAGGGCTGGCTCTCCATGAACTCTGGGGGGGTCTGTCTCGTTTCCGCATTAACCTGAGCGGTACCCCGTGCAAGCCGGGAAGGGGGAGGCCGCTCTCAGTGTGTTGGCCAAAGGTTTTGAACGAGATAAGGCTCTCCTACCTATTTCTTCCTCCCCAACCCTCGTGCCATTCAAAGAGGGAAGCCTGAGTCTCAAGTATTGCCTTCCCTCCCGTGGGACCTGGGGGCCGTGGGTCCGGGAAGCCAGGAAGCGGTACGCAGCTCCGTGTGTTTGAAAGGCGTTGGGCAGGTGCTGAATCCTTGCGGATGAACGACTTCAATCCACACCACCTTCAACGTGGAGTCGCTGCACGTCCCAGGACGTCCACGGCTGTGTCTACGCAGGAGAAAGAAAACATGAATCCACGCCAGAGCCTGTCCATGAGCGTTCATAGCCGCATCGTTCACAATAGCCCCAAAGTGGAAATAACCCGCCTGTTGGTCAATGGATGAAGGGATGTACAAAACGGGGTCCATCCATCCACAGCAGTCATCCGTAAAAGGAACAGAGTGCTGGTACCTGCAGGAACGTGCATGGGCCTGGAAAACACTGCACTCAGTGAAACAAGTCAGACACACATGTTGTGTGATTCCGTTTGTATGAAGTGTAATAGGAACTCCATGCAGACAGGAAGCATGGTCACGGCTGTTCGGGGCTAGCCGGTGGGAGGAATGGGGTAGCTGCCAACGGGTACCCGATTTCTGTTCGAGGCGATGAAAACCAGGACCTCCAGGAGCTGGCCCTGTGATTTCACTGGCTAGTGATTTCCACTGCTCTGCTTAGCAGCCCCTGTGACCCCCTGAGCATAGAACTGAGAGTTCTCAAGTTTCCACACCAAGTGTGGCTCCCCCAAAGGAGTCTTCGCCAGTGAGGACCCGACATGCCCTAGACGGGATCACAAAGCTCTTTCTAGGGCCTGAGCCCAACACCAGGAGGGGACCTTAGAGTCTCTCAAGCAGTTGTCTTCCTCCCTCCCTGCTCTTCAGAATCATCTGGGGAAGTTTTGAGGAATACACACGTCTCGGCCCCACCCAAGAAAAACCTGTGCATGTGGGACCCCAGATCGTCAACAGATTTTCAAGGTTTGCAAGTGATTCTGATGTGCAGTCAGCGTTGAGAACCCACGGCTTGGGGAGGCGGGGGGGGGCGCCTGGGTGGCTCAGTCGGTTGAGCATCCAACTTTGGCTCAGGTCATGATCTCACGGTCTGTGAGTTCGAGCCCCGCGTCGGGCTCTGTGCTGACAGCTCAGAGCCTGGAGCCTGCTTTGAATTCTATGTCTCCCTCTCTCTCTGCCCCTCCCCCACTCACACTCCGTCTCTCTCTCTCCTTCAAAAATAAATAAACATTAGAAAAAATTAAAAAAAAAAAAAAAGAACCCACGGCTTGGAGCGCCTGGGCGACTCAGTCGGCTCAACGTCCAACTCTTCATTTCTGCTCAGGTAGTGATCTCGTGGCTCATGGGATCGAGCCCCACATCGGGCTCCACACTGACAGTGCGGAGCCTGCTTGAGATTCTCTCTTTCTCTCTCTGCCCCTCACCCACCCACACTGTCTCTCTCTCTCTCTCTCAAAATAAGTAAACAAACATTTTTTTTTAACTTAAAAAAAGAGAGAAACAACCTACCACACTCGTCTGACACCTACGTCTCAGATAAGCAAGCAGGGACTCAGAGAAGTTACAGGATTGATGAGTTCGAGGTAAATCTCAACTTGCCCCACATCACTGAAATTCCCACAGCTATAAATCTGCAGGATTGCACAAGCCAAGCTCCAAACTCTGGAACAGACCACGCTCTCGCTCCTAAAAAAGTCATTCTTCATCCAGATTTAAATGTTTGTGGTCAGACGCATATCTCTACAGAAAATCTCTTTGCTTCTCAACATGAAGCTATTTCCAATTCTCCGATCAGATGTACAGATGCATTTTGCTTTCTCTTACATTTTTTACAGGGAGCAGTTCAAGTGAGGGAGACATACTATAATCAGGTAGAATATTGTCTGCACTGGGCGTTCAGAGACTGAGGGATGCGGGCAAATTTACTCCTTGGGTTTTATGTTTCTCCCTTTATCTAATGTAGTGTTTATTTCACCGGTTCCCTAAGGCAGGGATTTTCAGACTTCTGTTTTATCAGCAAATTTTTTTTTCTTTTGAGGCACAATCTTGGGCAGGAACTCTCATACGCCCAACAGACAAACCATAATTAACAGATTCCTTAACTCTCTATTGTTTGGGGGGAAACACCTGAAACGTTGCCAGGACTCCCGCACCGTCTCTCAAACGGTCTTGGTTCCCAGGAACACAGCTTGACAACCACCGCTCAAGTGCATTGGGTTCGTGTCAGTCTTCGGTGGCGATGCGTTTTCCTTTTGTTTCCTGGAGGAAAAGGCGTGTTTTGTTATTTGGGCTTCTTCTGTGTGTGTACTTGGCAGATTAGAGGAGGCAAGGACATGAGGGGAAGAATACAGTCTTTAGCAGGTGCGCTGCTGGGCCCCCCGAGAGCCCGGCCTGGCCGGCCATCGTCCTCGGAGATCATTTACTCAGCACCTCCTCAGAGGAAATGAACCCACACAGGGGAGCGAGCACCGAGAGCACGCAGTGAATATGGCTTCCGTCTCTTGCCTGTTGGCCCATCCCCCTGCACCTGTACATCCAGAAAGCTGGGAGACACTTGGTCTCTCCTCTTGGTGGAAGGGGAACCACGGTTGGCAGCCCTCCGGGTGCAAAGCTCTCCTGCCAGCCCAGGGCTTCTCTGGGTGGGTCGCACCAACTAGGGGGCTGTGTGTATGCCCCCCACCCCGCCCCAGATCAAGAGCCACATGGCCTGGGAGGCCACTGAATCTTAGAGAGTGCTCTTTGCTCAAGAGCAGGCTTCTTTGGTGTTAAAGGGTTGTTCTTTACTACCGTTGAGCTATTCGCCTTTGTTCACCTGCTTGAAACACGTAGCTCAGGAAACTCTGGTAACACACGGAGCAGTTTACCAGGCCCCTTTATGACCGTCCTTCACCAGGTCTGGTTGGCTCTCGCTCTTTCCACAACAGAGATAACATGCAAATGCTTTTATCAAAGTATCCGGCACCCAAGAAAACCAGTAATTATCAGAAGAAATTAATGTTCGCCGGATCAAGAAAGGACTTTGATTATGTTTTCCGAAAAAGAGCCTTTGTCTTTTAGAGACACACAATGAAATATTTACAGATACAACGATATATCTGGGATTCGCTCCAGATAATACAGGAATGGGGAGACGTGGGTGCATAAAGGAAGCACAGTGGGACACAAGGTGACAGTCTCTGAAGCCTGATGATGTGCCCACGGGGCTCTTTATTCTGGCTGCTTTTATAAATGTTTGAAATTCTCCATAGCAAGGTGAAAAAAAAAAAAAAAAAAAACCTTGAGGAGACACCTGTGGATCCCAAACCTTCACCAAAAAGGCCACATCTTCCCACTGAGAATGGCAAACATCCACCACCAGCCTTGGTTTCCCGGGGCTCCGTTAGTTGCAAAAAGCAGACACCCTCTCAAGGTGGCTGGTGAAGATGTGGCTGTTGACAGGCCCAGCTTCCAGGCGACAAGACGTGCAGGGAACCCCGGGGCATGGGGCAGGGCTGGGAAACCAGCCAGAGACCAAGGATGCCTCCCAATCTGTCTTTTGTCTTTTGAGTACCCTGGGAACTCTCCATTTTTCTTACAGTGTGTCCATTCTTTTACTTCTCTATGCATCTGTTCATAGCTGTCCGAGTGACAGAGAAAAAGGTCACCTCATGCTCAACTACTCAGAAACGTAGGATTTAAGGACCCTTTATTGGTGATTATAGCCCTATTTCTCTGAGTTCAAATTCTTAGAGAAACACCTGATTGCTCACAAAGCAGGCAATTACCTGTGAGTGGTTACCTGTGGTCGACAGTGAGTCTGGTGCCACATCTGGGTCCAGTCCGCTCTGGTCAAGGAAGCTGGGGTCCCATGACACAAAAGGCACCCTAGAACACTCTTTGCAGCAGGGGCTGAGATCTTCTTTAAGGATCCTCAGAAAAGGAAGGCTGCTATCCACCATTTAGAATTCCGTCGTTTCTGCCATTTGAACTATAATTTAGTGTCACCCGCCTTTTTCTCAGTGAGACTGGAGAAGACGTGGTGCCCGTTCTCATCGCGAGACCCTCAAACACGTGCACCCTGGCATCTTCTCCCCTTAGATTTTTACTCCACAGACAAAAACGACCCCAACATTCAATGTCTAATTATGATGCTCTCACTTTATGGAAGATCTGCCATTTGGGGAATCAGAGACATGATCCTCACTTTCCAGAAGCTGACACTTGGGAGGGGAATGCCCCAAGCTGTCTCTGCTTGAGAGGACAGGTAGGCTTTGCTTACCATTGCTGGACACCCGAGCCTTGGCATCTGGGGGCTCAGTTGGTTGAGTGTCCAACCCTTGATTTCAGCTCAGGTCAGGATCTCACAGTTTGTGGAGTTCATGGGATCAAGCCCCACGTCAGGCTCTGTACCAGCAGCACGGGGCCTGCTTGGGATTCTCTCTCTCTCTCCCTCTCTCTCTCTGCCTCTCCCCTGCTCACACTCTCTCTCTCTCTCTTAAAATAAATAAATAAACTTTAAAAAAAAAGGAGTCGGGGAGAGAAAGGGGTATTTAGAGATTACAGAATTTTAACCAGATAGAGACAAGAGTCAAAGAGGCTTGCCAATGTCTGAAGCCACTATGGTCTGGTGGTTTCCGGAATATTCTTCTCCCATCTTGGTTCTACAGTTATTTGGGGGCCTGCCTATGCATGTTCTGTTAGGACATGGCTAGGAAAAGATTCAGTAGGTGGTGTTGTCTTATGGGCTAGCTGATGGTTTCTAGCCAAAGACCTTCAGAGTCCCTTGTGGGCCTCTGTTGTTAATCACTTCTTAGACATAAAGGCTTCTAATGAGGGGCGCCTGGCTGGCTCAGCCAGTTAAGCGTCCAACTTCAGCTGAGGTCATGATCTCACAGGTCAGAGTTTGAGCCCCACATCAAGCTCTGTGCTGACAGCTCAGAGCTTGGAGCCTGTTTCAGATTCTGTGTCTCCCTCTCTCTTTTTCTGACCCTCCCCCACTCACACTGTCTCTCCCTCTCTCTCAAATAAATAAACATTTAAAAAAAATTTTTTAATACAGAAGAACTTTATTTAGAACTCTGTATGCTTATTAGAATTTTTATTTAAATAATATAGGTTCTTGTTTATATGTTCTTTTTAAATATTAGATGTTTTATTATGTGAACTTCACACACATAATTACATTTTATATTTTTGTATTTTATATATTTTAAATATTTTACATATTATATCACGTATGTATAAAGTGCACAGAAGCATTAACCATAAGCTGAATTAAAATGTCCTCCAATGGGGACTCCTGGGTGACTCAGTCAAGTAAGCGTCCGACTTCAGCTCAGGTCGTGGTCTCACAGTTTGTGAGTTCGAGCCCCGTGTCAGGCTCTGTGCTGACAGCTCAGAGTCTGGAGCCTGCTTCGGATTCTGCGACTCCCTCTCTCTCTGCCCCTCCCCCTTGGGATCATGCTCTGTCTCTCTTTGTCTCTCAAAAAATAAACATTAAAAAAAATTTTTTTAACGTCCTCCTATGTTTCCTTCTAAAATTTCTATTATTTTACCTTTCACATTTTGTGTATGATGTGAGGTAGGGATGCATATTCATGTTTTCTCCACATGGGTATCCAATATCCAGTGATCCAGCACCATTATTGAAATGGCCATTAGCTGGAAACTAAATCATGTCCAAACATGGAAGCACGAATAACTGACCACACATGCAGGCTTGGATATATGACAGTGGAGAAATGGTAGAAAACAAAATGTCTGCAGATGTCACTGGTGAGCAAAACATATAAAGGGGGTGACTGGGAGGGAATGTGTCAATCTACTGAGCTGTAAGCCCCCCAGGGGAGAGAAGAGTGTCCCTTTCATTTGCTGCTCTATTTCCTGTACCTGGTGATACTTCAGGAATATTTACTAGATAGATAGATAGATAGATAGATAGATAGATAGATAGATATTTACCAAGTAAATATTTTACTAAATAAATATTTCTTGCATTTTCCCATCCTGGGGTGAATCCTAATCCTAGGTAGAAGGAAACCAGATACCTAATACAGCTATCCATTCTAATACAGCTATAGGCTAACATCATTTGCCTTGGCAATAAAGGGTCTGTTGTTAGAGCAAACCAGGGATACGCAAGTATGTGAGTGTCCAACGCTCCTTACTGAAAGGAGTGCTTTTCCACACCAATGCAGGGAAAGAAGATATCAACATTGATTATCCATTAAAAGCCAGACCCTGATAAGAACAGAGAGTCACAGGGGTTTAAACCATATTCTCCAATTTATTAGTAAAAATTTCATAGGATACAAAACAAAATCCCAAATCATCCCATCCTCACTAACAAATTCTGATTCCTTACTCCATGCCAGGCAATGTGCCAAGATTCTTAAATATATTACCTTATTTCTAGCAATCACACTTTCTACCCATTAGGCTATTAGCAAGAGATTAGATTTTTCCAATGAGTTGTATCCTTTATGTAAATATAGACTCATAAAATTGCAAGTTAAATTTCTGATGATCTCTCCCTCACACTGTTAACCTCCCAGTAGAAATTTAAGTTTATCAAATTTTCTGGGATCTTAGCTTTTAATTTCCCAAAGCAAGGACCCGAATGACGACATCTCGACTTTTCAAGTTCACCATCCATGAAACGTCATGGTTGACAGTTCGTGAACCTGGACTCCAATCGTCAGGCAGGCAAGCTCGCAGATGTCCAGTCCCTTAAAGTCATGCCCTGTCACCTCTTCCCCACCTGTGGCTTTCTACTCTGCTCATTATTATTTCCATCTTTGGGTTAACCTTAATCTAAAACCAGCCGCTTGCTCTATGAGGAAGAGCATTTATTCTTCATGTAAAATAAAACAGAAGGCTCTCTTCCCCCTGGTGATGGATGACCTTTGTGGAAAGTCCAGGCATTCTCTTCCTAAACATCCATCACAAAACTCCCCGCATGTCATCAAAGAAAGCAGAATGACATAGTTCCGAATAGAAGGGAGAGAGCTAATGAGTCTCACTATGTCCCAAGCCAGTCACCCGCATTGATTGCGTAAAAATACATCTTGCATCTGGCATTTGATTTGCCACACAGTTTAACAGAGAAGTGACTTTATCTGTTTTTTTTTTCCAATTAGGGGAAGTAATGTTACAATCAATAATTCCTCCTGCTCTGGTGTGCTAAATTAATGTCTGTCTGTCTGTTTTTAAATCGCAAAGTGAGCATTGCTATAGAAATATAAAATGGTACTATTCCATTTTAATCTATTTAATTTTCCATCTTGAATTATATAATGGGGTTAAAACATTGAATAGAATTAATAGAATGAGTATTTAATTAAGCAATAATGAGTTTCTAAATGGATGCTCAAGGAAACTGACTTTGTAGTTTATGCAAGAATCAGATAATGGTCTTAACAAAGACTGTAATAATTGTGTTGAATGTTTTCTATATTTAAAGATTTTTTTTTCTGAATTCTCTCGAGGGTAGATTTAAACACAATCCAGTTCCTTGACTAGACTCGGCTTGGCTTTCATGGTAAATTCCAGTGCCTTTCCTTGGCCCCCAAAGCCTTGCATAATCTGAATCTGTCCTTCTCTGAAGTCCAGTGGGAAACAGTTCTCCCAGCCTTCCCCCACTCCAGACACACCCACCTTCCCTCCCTTCTGCGAATGCGCATGCTCTCCCCTGCCACTGGTCTTTGCTCCTGCTGTTCAGATGTCAGGGCCACTCTCTCTCCTTTCACCCTACTAACTCCTCCTCTGCTTTCAGTTCTCAGGGAATCCCTCCCTAATGACCCTCCACAGACTGGGTCAGGTACCCACTCCCTCTCACCAGCCCCCTTTCAAGCTACAGGCTCAGTGTTACTTTTTTTCCTAATATTGAACATAGGTGTATTACCAGACATATACCATGTCTGTTTTATTTTGTAGCGTAAGCCTAGAATTTAAGACTATATCATGCCTGGCATACAGAAGCCATTTGCCAAATATCTGTTGGCTGGATGTGTGTCTGGAAGAGCAATAGATGGCCAAATGGATAGAGAATGATGGACAAATGGATGGGTGGGTGGGTGGGTGGATGGATGGATGGATGGATGGATGGATGGATGGATGGATAGATGGCTTGGTGGGTGGATGGATGGGTAAGTGGATGGATGGATGGATGGATGGATGGATGGATGGATGGATGGATTGGTGGGTGGGTGGATGGATGGATGGATGGATGGATGGATGGATGGATTGGTGGGTGGATGGATGGATGGATGGATGGATGGATGGATGGATGGATTGGTGGGTGGATGGATGGGTAAATGGATGGGTGGATGGATAGATGGATAAATGGAGGGATGGAGGGATGGAGAATGGATGGGTAGATGATGGATGGATGGAAGGAAGATAAATGGATGGATACATGGATGGAGGATGGATGGAGAATAGATGGAAAATGATGGGTGGATGATAGAGGGGTGGATGGATGGTAGGTAAATGTAGCTGTGGACATATTGCTAAATCTAAGGATACATTAGGGCCACAGTACACACTGTGAGAATTCCTGTAATAATACCACCTTATTCCATTTGGAGACATTGGCTCGCACACTAAAAGGGTGTTTTATGCCATCCCCTATGGTATGTGCTCCAGACATTAAAAAAGAAGTGTCATGGGGGAAATCTGCACAGGTTTTTCGCACTTAGACATGGCCTAAATATCAATTTTAAGATCCATCCGTCCATCCATCAGATCTTCATGCATCCAGTACTGTGCTATGTACCGGGGATCAGGGCTGAGTCATCCAACAGTTACTATCGACACGGCATCCTCAAATCATAAGGAAGAAAGAACTTTCAGAGTCAAAGAAAATTTTGGTTTTTTCCCTCACATAAAAAAAAAAAAAATTAAGCCCACGAAAATCTATTATGGCGGGAGGGACCAACGAAGGTGAAAGTACCTAAGATCGACAGAAGTTGTGATGCCGCCGTGCTAGAGATGTCCTAGAGAACAAAAGAGATCGGTCCATCCCTACCCTTCTGGAACATCAAGCAAGTAGCAGAATCAAGCATCAGTCAACAAGCCAGTCCCTCTTACGGCTCCTGGCTAGCCACATCTCTCATATCTCCTCCGCCCTCGCCTTTGATGCCTATATTTGAGACCTACTGTCTATATTTAAGACCACCGATTCATTCAACAAATGCTTACTGTGTCCCCTCTCTGTACCTGGCATCATGTGAGGGGTCGGGGGGAGATCTGTGAACAAGGCAGACCACATAGGGCCTCCAGCCCCCTCAAATCGTGATCTGTCCTAGGTGTTCATCTCAGCAACGTGAACCTCATCTGCTTTGACAAAGCAGCTTCTCACCTCTGTGCTGGATGTAGCAGCATTTCTACAGGATGGATGGTTCCCAGCATCCTCTGGTCTCAGCGCTCTGTGTGCCTGCATAATTGCCCACCTGGGGTCCTAAGGTGCCAGTGTCAGAAAAGACACAGGGACAGGTTATGAGCTGAGGTCTGATGTGATCAGTAGGGACAGAGAACCGGTCATCGGGCTCTGGATCCCAGCAGGGGTGAAGGACGGACCTAAGCGATGCGGGTCTTGAGTAATAGAACTTGTTAAAAGCAGCGTTTACAGGAATCCAGGAGACGCAGACTTGACCTTTGGTTCACTGAATGACTCTGGGCTTCCCTTGCTTCTCTGTGCCTATTTCTTCACCCATATCTGAACGTTCTTGACCTTGGACTCTATCATGCTTCTCTCAACCCAGATTGCATACTAAAATTATCTGGACACGGGCACCTGGGTGGCTCGCTCGGTTCAGCATCTGCCTCTTGGTTTTAGCTCAGGTCATGATCTCATGATTCATGAGTTCAAGCCCCACAGCAGGTTATGTACTGACAGCATGGAGCCTGCTTGGGATTCTCTCTCTCTCTCTGTCTCTCTCTCTCTCTTTCTCTCTCTCTGTCTAAGTAGATAAATAAACTTAAAAAAAAACAAAAAAAGAATGATCTGGACAGGTTAAGAAAGTACGGAATCTCAGACTTTACCCCAAACCCACTGAATTGGAGTAGAGCCTGGTTAGTTAAAAACAAAACAAAACAAAACGCCCCTGAAAAGATTCTAACGTGCAAACAGAGCTGAAAACCATCTATCTAGGCTTATGCTTAGGAATTCCATGATTTTTGTGAGAAGGAGGGAAAGATAGAAGGAAGAGCGTCCTTAGACAGGAATCAGGTCAACTTCCTTGTCTCCCGGAGCCCTATCCATGTGACAGTGTCTTCCAGACCTCCCTGCTCTGGCCACTTTCCATCCTGCCATCATGTTCCAAGAATTTCCCAGCGTCCCTTTCAGAGTAGAGGAAACAACCCACCCGGGGTTTGCTGAGGTGTGGTAGACAAATTAGTTCCCGTCCCCGCCCCATCCCCCCTCAAGGCATCAAGATTAAGGCTTATGATTAATGATTTGCAAGTCAATTAATCAGCCACCGCTTCTGAAACCTCATCTCTCAAATTACTTTTCTCTGAACACAAGGGCTTTCTGACACTGTCTCACTGTCTCTAGATTCACTTGGCTACTAATTGAAATTCCAAGATATTTCTTCTTGTTGTCAGCTTATTGGTATTACTTGTCTGTAAAATGTTTGCAAACAGATTACTATTCACGTGTAGTGTGTCAGAGGTAAGCACCAAAACAATACTTTATGCTTCCAGCTCGAAGGAATGTGCTAATGATAGCTCGTGAAATTCTCTATCTCTGGGAAAGCTGATTTTTCATTTATTGATTTATTTCCACCACACCTACTTGCAACAAGTATGTGAGATGTATTACAATAAAAACACGGGTACAACAAGGCTTCAAACAACTGATTTATAAGTTTCCGTGGAAAACGTTTGGTTTTGTTTTGTTTAAGTCATGGGGAAGGAGTGGGACTTTCTTCCTTCGAGGAGATGGTGCGGTCGAGCAGAGGCTGTGGAGTCCGACACGGGCGGGGGGGGCGGGGGGTGGGGGCTCCAGTTCCAGTCCCTCCACACGCCAGGGAAACACACACTGGCTCCCTGGTTACCTTGGTTACCTTGTGGTTTGGGGTAGATGACGCTGCAAGAGCAAAGGCAGACAGAATTGCATAAAGGCTCAACCTCCATAGACATCTGTCTCTCCTTCAACAACAGCTCCCAGGACGGTGTTCTTCTCCTTGTGGGGACTCAGGACCCACGCTCCTCCCCCCGTAGCCGTACCCTGCCCTGGGGTCCTGTGGTTGTCTGGGTTCCGATAGATGGCAGGAGAGAGGCACAGGAGAGAGGCAGGAGAAGAGACCGCTGCCCCCAGCTGGCAAGCATCACATCTGGCCACATCCAGTAGGGGAGAAGGCAGTCTCCTGGCCTCACCTAAGTACAAGGGAGGCAGAGGGAGGGAGCAGACCATCTGCCAGCACAGCACAGCTCCATGACCTGCCTGCATTTTTGTTTACTGTGAAATGAGGTGATGCGGGTAACGTACCCACTACTGGGCCCACGGTACGAGGCCCGCAAAGGGTCTTTGCTGTTCTTTCCAAAGAGTGACAGTAACCATCTGCTCTGTTTGCAGTTTCAAGCCACCGTCGAGGAAGGAGCCGTGGGGGTTATCGTCAACCTGACAGTGGAAGACAAGGACGACCCCACCACGGGCGCTTGGAGGGCTGTCTACACCATCATCAACGGAAACCCTGGGCAGAGCTTCGAAATCCACACCAACCCCCAGACCAACGAGGGCATGCTGTCTGTCGTCAAAGTAAGGGCGCTTCCGGGCTCCTCCCTCCACCAGGCAGAGGGCCTCCCTGCTGGGGAAGGTCAAGGAGAAGTCAGCCCTGCTCTCCTCCTTTTGGAATTGAAAACAGAAAAAGGGGCTCACAGCTTAAGGGTGAACTTGTATCCTCACAGCCACGAAACCAAGCTGTTTTACAGGTTCTAGGAAACTCAAACTTACATGTAACCTTCAAAAAAATCCCAAATTTAATGTTTAAATGAGATTCTCCACACATCTGATCGTGAATTATCAAAGATATGCAAAAATGGGATATGTGAAGGTTTTTTAAAGATCTGCGATCAAAACTGTGGATCATTACAGGACGCCTGAGTGGCTCGGTTGGTCGAGCGTCCGACTCTTGATTTTGGTTCAGGTCATGATCCCAGGGTCGTGGGATGGAGCCCCGTGCTGAGTGTGGAGCCTGCTTAGAATTCTCTCTCTCTCCCTCTGCCCCTCTCCCTTGTTGACACATGTGCTCTCGCTCTCTCTCTCTCTCTCTCTCTCTAAAAAAAAAAACAAAGAGAGAGAGAGAGATCATTACATTTCTTCTTGGTCTTTCCTTAGCACAATCTCGGTTATTCACTTAAAAACAGGAGATAAAGGGTGACTGACCCTTAGCACCTGTGCAAGTGTCCTGGGGCTGCTTTAACAAATGACCACAAACTTGGTGATGTAGGGCAACACACACTCACATTCTCTTACAGTTCTGGTGGCCAGAGCACTAAAATCAGTTTCACGAGGCTGAAGTTGGCAGGACTGGTTTCTCTTGAGACGACCTGTCTCCTCATCTTTCCCAGCTTCTGGAAGCCACCCACATTCCTTGGCTTGTGGCCCCGTTTCGTGTCTTCAGTCAGGGGACAGCACACCATATTTCTCTCTGGCTCTGAGTCTCTGCCCCCATCTCACATCTGTTTCTTCCTTTGAATTCTCTGCCTCCCTCCTTTGAGGACCTCTGGGATTCCATGGGTCCCCCTGGATAATCCAGGATCCCCGCAATGAGGTCCTTTAGCCTAATCGCATGTGCAAAGGCCCCGTTGCCACGTAAGGTCATATATTCACAGGTTGCGGAGACTGGCACATGGTCATCCTGGAAGGTCATTACCCAGTGTAGCGTGGGGATAATCCTCAGGACCCACTGAGGTTGGCAGATCTCGGAGGATGAGAGGCTGGGTTTCTCCCGAGCCCTGCCCTTTCCAATACTTCCTTTACATTGAACTTCAGCTGCCTGGCTGGGAAGAACAGCCCCTGGGTCTTCCCAGGTCTCTTTCCCTAGTAACACAGGCACAGGCGGAGTTGTTAGGAGATCCTGGCACTGCCCTCCCAGCGCACCCACCCGTGCACTTTCACAAGTCGTGAAAGTCACAAACTAATGCAGCCTCTGCCTGTCCTCTGTGGCTAGCCTGGGTCTATACAAGCCGTCGGACAATTTTCCAAACCTGTGGCTGGAAAACAGCATTTGGGTGAATATGCATCCCCTTGAGGGACAGAAAATCCAAGAGAACCAGAGTCACGAAGGAGCGTCCTCCCCTCCCCACCTTCCCACACGGGCCCTCACTACTGAGTCTGAAACGTTAGCAGGCAGAAGCATCACCGAGGATGCTAGTCCCGACCCAGGTTCCTGGGCCCACACCACACCTGCTGGGTCGCCATGTGAGGGAGGGAGGTGTTCACCGAGCCCGGCCTCGGAGATGACCACTGCGGAGGACGAGTTTCCACCTGCAGATTCCGCGACACCTGGGGCTCCCTCTGGGCCTCAGTTTCACCAGTGAGTGGACTTCCTTTGCTTCAGAATTGGGATGGAGACTCCGCCTCCCTCCAGCTGCCTGCCACGTGAATTCCTCCAAAGGGCCTTGGACTCTCTCTGCTTCTCAGTCCACCAAGGTCAAAGCCCCCGGGCAGCTTTCTGCAGGCAGGCCTGGCCTTGTTCCCACCAGTGCACGAGTTAAAAATGCCTTCAGGTCAAGTACCGAAATACCAGGCTGATAGTGGCTTAAATACTAAAGAGAATTTTTTTTTTTAATTTTTTTTTTAATTTTTTTTTTAATTTTTTTTTTTTTAACGTTTATTTATTTTTGAGACAGAGAGAGACAGAGCATGAACGGGGGAGGGTCAGAGAGAGGGAGACACAGAATCCGAAACAGGCTCCAGGCTCTGAGCCGTCAGCACAGAGCCCGACGCGGGGCTCGAACTCACGGACCGCAAGATCGTGACCTGAGCCGAAGTCGGCCGCCCAACCGACTGAGCCACCCAGGCGCCCCATAAATACTAAAGAGAATTTAATGATTTCCATAACTAGATGAAGGTAGGCCAATCTAGGATTGACTGGCAGCTCAGAGTGTCAGAGAGCCATCAGGGGGCACAGCAGATGCCTCTGGCTTTTTCCTCATGGTCATAAAATGGCTGCCAAAGTTCCAGGTAGCACATCTTCCCACTGCTGTGTTCTAAGGCTGGAAGCAAGGAGACAGCCAGGCAAGAAAGAGAGAGAGAGAGAGAACTCTCAAGTGCCCTCCCCCCCCCCCCCCCCCCCGCCGCAGCCTTCAGGGAAGAAAATATCTTTTCCACTGGTTTCCCAGGCAACTTCCCATGATGTTTCATTGCCCAGATAACATATGCCCACCCTCAGCTGCAGGGAAGGCTCTGCAATCTAAATCTGGCCTTTGGGGCTTCTGCAGGAAGAGATGGGGAGGGGAGCACCGGGGAGGGGGTGGGGGGTGGTCTTTGGGCAACCAGCCATGAACAGTCCCGCCCTAACAAGTTGGCAGTCCACATACGGAGGAACCAGCAGAAATTTCAGGAGTGTGTGGTTCCCAGGGGCATCCTACCTCCCTGCAGGACCAAATCCTAACAGTTCCAGAAAGCAAGAACCTGTCTCCTTGTAAAAGCTTCTGGTCAGGAATGCTCTTAGCTGCTTTGTAAACCTATTCCGAAACTGTCAGAGAGTTACCCTTTCGGCTGAATATAATCCACCCTGTATTTTAAGCCTGTTTTCTCTTTTGTCCTCAGAGGGGAAGGAAACATCCAGAAAGCCTTGATCCCCAAAGCGATAATAGGCTTAAAAGTCACTGTAGGATCACTTCCAAATCCTCCCTCTATCAGACAACAAACCCCAGGCTCTTTACCTCCCCCCCCCCCCCCGCCACCGTGTGGGATGGCTTTTCCAGCCTTTAAACCCCGCAGGACCCTGATCCACACCCAGTCTTGACCCTCAATGAAATATTAATTGAATCGAATCTCTGTAACTTTATTGGAAGTGTTTTCAATTTCCTCCCATCCCTGACACAGAGACCCTGCACCAGACAAATCACATTAATGAGGTCACATGCCCGAGACAAAGGAGGGTTTCTTACTCCAGCGTGACCCAGGGCAGGGTACGAGAGCAGAGACCCACGTTTGGCCAGCTCCCCAGCGGCCTGGCCCGGGGAACGCGCAAATGGAATCACTACAGCCTAATTCCGCACAGGGCAGGTGGGGTGAGCGAGTGAGGGCACTGCCCTGCAGAAAGGCAGCATGCGACTCACTGCCCCTCTGCCCTGCCTCCGTGGCACTGTTCCCGTCTCCACCCCTCGAAGGCCAGTGTTCTGCTCAGGGCATGTCGGCCTGGGGACGTACTTGGAGACGGGCTGGCGAGCAGGGCCTCCCATCTTTTTCTTCGTGGCCATCTTACCAGCTTCTTCTTATCCTGGCGGCTCCAGACCAAGGCCTGTGGGAAACGCACCGCAGCTCCCTAGCCTCTCCCAGGGTCCCTTGCTCCAGGGCTTACCAGGCCAAGATTCCGGGAAGGGCAGGAACAAGCGTGCAGCCCCACGGGCCCAATGGTGACCGAGCACCAGGGCCAGACCTTGACCTGCACCCCTCGGTATTGGGGAGCGAAGGTGTCCCTTGCACACCTATGAAGCTGCATCCCATCCCAGTGTGAATAAATCGGCCCAGAGTGGAGCAGAGGACCAGGTCCCCGTCAGCATCACACTTGGCACAAACAGCGGTTTCTTATTGGCTCCGATTTTCTCGTCAGGCTTCCGGGGCCAAAACATCCCTCTGTGCCACTTACGTGCTGTGTGACTTTAACTGAGTTATTCAACCTCTCTGAGCCTGTTCCCTCATCTACAAGATGGGAATAAAAACACCCACTATCACGAGGTAAAGTGAGGCTTGGGTGAGGGGATGCACACAGGGCACTCCAGGCACAGGCAGGTGCACAGTAAGGGATAAATAATGTCACGGCAAATAGGGACGCGTGGTGGTAAAGATCAAATATTTATGTTATGGGGGTCAGAGGGCTCTAGGTGCCCCACTGTTATGGGTCAAATTATGCCCCCAAAGAAGAGCTATTTTGAAGTCCTAATCCTCAGACCCTGTGAAGGTGGCCTTCTCTGGAAGCAGTCACTGCAGATGTGATTGGCGATGAGGTCATGGTCGAGTTGGGGGGGGGGGAATGCCCTAGGCCAGTATGACCGTGTTCCTGTAAGAAGTCGGCCGTGTGAGGGCAGATACACCCAGGGAGAATGCCGTGCGATAGCAGAGGCAGAGAGGGGAGCGGCACAGGGACGAGGCAGGCTCCCCTAGAGCTTTCCGAGCGAGCACGGCCCTGCTCGCATTGGACTCTGCACTCCTGGTCTCCAGAACTGGGAGACAGTGGATTTCTGTTGTCTTAAGCCACCCAGTCCTTTGGTACGGCCGCCCTGGGAAACTGAGGCACCCACCAGACTCCCTTACGAGGTCGCAGCTGCCACTCCAGAGCCTCGAGGGCTGGCAGATCACCGTCCGAGCCTCTGCTGCCCAGCAGACCTGCCCTTACCCAAAGGGGAGCCCCCCCGCCCCCAGCCAGGAAGGTTAGGCCCTGCCAGCTGGGCCTGCCGGCAGGGGGGTGCAAAAGACCAGCCCCTGCCTTGAGGTGGGGCTGACCTACAGGTGCAGTGAAAGCGCCAGGACCCCCGTGGCACCGGGTTGGCGCTGAGCTCCAGCGGGGACCACGTCCTGGCTCACTCCCTCTCTTCTGAGAAGGCACGCCAGTCCATCATACTCAGAACCCCTGCCTCAGGCTCTGCTTCCAGACTCAGCTGGAGTCTCGGGGAACCCAAATAGAGATATCTCACTCCCACACACACACACACACACATCTCTGAAAGAAACATACATGCACGTCTAACATAAATACATCGAATATGTAAATCCATGTGTATACATGGTTAATGCTAAAGGCACCCATATACTTATCCAACATGAATACATACACGTAGAGAAACACACTCCAGCCGCACCGTTCAAAGGCCCTGCGTAAATAATCCAGGCCACCTCCACTCGAGATTCCGATCTTCCCTCCCTCCTGGTCTGCCCCACTCCGTCCCGCTGCAGGTGGCTCAGGGGGCCCTCAAACCCAGGCCCGGATTCTGCTGTGAGGAGCCCTCCGAAGCTAACAAACCAGAGAAACCCCCGCCTGGTGACATTTTCATCGTGGTGGAAAATTCCGTCGGGCTAGATTTCGGATTTCACACACATGTCCGTGTGCTAGTTAACTTGACCTCCAGAAGCAAGCTACGCTGCCAGGAGCCAGAGCTGGTGTGAGAGAAGCCCTCTGGCCCTGAGGTGCACCCCCCTCGGTCGGCCCGCACTGGGGTGGGGGAAGGAGGCTCCCGGAGACAGAGCTCCTCCCGTCAGCCCTGCTCAGAGCGCCGAGTGCAGGGTGGTCCCGACCCAGCGCACCAAAGTCTTCCCCCTCTTCGGTGTCCTAGTTGGGATGAATGACTGTGTTCCCAGCATGGCGATCCCCAGGCCCCTGTTGGAAATGGACTTCCCTGAGGTTGCGTATTTAGCGCGTCACGCGGGATGGACAGAAGTTAGAAAGGGACGGAGCGGTGAAGTAGTCTTGTGTTACCCGGATGGGACCAAATAACGCCTGGGTAGCTCCTAGGTGCCAAGAGCTTTGTATCTGTTAACTCAGAAGGTCCCTCTGGGAGTTGTTACAGGTTGGCGGGGGTGGGGGGGGGGGGGGATCCCGTCCCATTACAATCAGGAAGCACTCCTGCGTCGGCACGTCAGCCTTTCCTCTGCGTGTGCGTGCCCCTGTGCGCGTGCGTGCACTTCTGCGCGTGTGGGGAGCGGTGTGTGCGTGTTGGCTGCGATCGTTATGGAAGGTTACCACAAGTCAGTCCAACTCGCCCAGCGGGTTTCAATCCCAGCTCTTGCCCCTGTGGGGTTCTGCCCCCACTTCCCGTGGCCCTTACACCCTGGGAGGTCATTTGCTTCCTTCTAGTGGAGTGTGAATCAACTCCTTGCACCCGCTTTGGTCCTGTCCTCACAGCAGGAGTATCCATATGTCCCGGGTCTGAGGAGTTGGCTACTCATTCTCCCACGAAACATTAGGGAAATAACTTGAAATAAATAACGTGCCCTCATCAGACCTGAACGTCTCCCCACGCACCCCCAGGGACAGGAAATGTCACTCCTACATCATCTAGTGGTTTGGAAAGGGAGTGGCCAAGTGACTGTCATCTGGCACGTTCTGTGATGGGCAGGACCACCTTATGAATAGTGTCTGCAGTGGGGCTTCTTTGACATGATCTGATTTCCTCTGCACAGCAGCTGGGAGAGGCGGGTACTATGAGACCCCTTCGCAAAATCACCTCGGTGGACCCCATCTCAGTGACCCTGGGGCGGGAACAGTCCACCGTCATGTTGGACGGTCCCTGGCATGGCCGTGTGTCTGGTCATCACTGCCTCCGCCCAGTATGTGGCCACCGAGCCCCCAAGTCATGGTGACAATTGAAAATCCCCCCCCCACACACACACACATTTTCAAATGCCCTCAGGTGGGGAAGGGCCCAGAGGCTTAACCCCACGTGTTTCCAATCCTCTCCAGCCCTTTTCCCTACGAGATGCCCTCCCGGGAAGCGTGCCTGTGCCAGAGAGCTGTAGAGACCTCAGCCTCAGACCTTGCGGCGAGTGAGAGGGAAACGGTGCAAATGGGACTTGGGGACTTTTCCATTCTATCTCCCATGGTAACAGAGGCAGGGCTGCCCCGAAGCTGGCAAAGCTTAGGCTTGAGTCGTTCATGCCCTCACCCCCTTCCGAGTGTTGGCGTCTTGTGGCTACAGGTCACAGGTAGGAAGCCTTTTAGTGTCAGCGTGGCCAGGGCGTCGCCTAAAGAGATCGCAACGGGGGACCCCAGGTCTCTGGGGCTCACGTAATGTGTTGTCGTTTAAAAAAAAAAAAAAAAACACCTTCCATCCCGATTTTTGTATCGGTGTACTTCGTATTCCTTTTCTTAAGGGGGACCCCAAATTGCATTAAGGTTGGCCCACAAATCCTGGGTCCATCCCTAAACATCCACCTCGGCCCGTGGGATGTCAGAGTGCTTGGTGCAAAGGCGCCTGCCCTTGTAGCAGATTCACATGCTCAGCCTCCTCCCCCTGCTTTCCAGCCTCTGGACTACGAGATCTCTGCCTTTCACACCCTGCTGATCAAAGTGGAAAACGAGGACCCGCTGGTACCCGACGTCTCCTATGGCCCCAGCTCCACGGCCACCGTCCACATCACTGTCCTGGATGTCAACGAGGGTCCGGTTTTCTACCCGGACCCCATGATGGTGACCAGGCAGGAGAACATCTCTGTGGGCAGCGTGCTCCTGACCGTGAATGCCACGGACCCAGATTCCCTGCAACATCAAACCATCAGGTGGGTGAGCGGCTCCCTAACTGGAGGGCGGAGGCAGGCAGGAGTTGCGTTTCTTTTCCGGATGCAGGCCTGGCTGTCCGGAGCAAACTAGCCTTACGGTAAATTTGTTAGTGATCTGGGCGAGTGGGAGGCACAGGGCACGCTGAAGAGCTCCTGGCCGATCGCGTCAGGACCAGGCTGACTCTCCAGGGATGCTGCCTCCACACCTGATGCCGGGGAGGAGGGTGGCCTCCGGGCAGTGTTCCCAAATGGCCAGAGGGGTCTGCCAGGGCCAAGCACAGGCTCTGAAAAAAAGAAAAAGGAGCCACCACGTCTGGCCCGCCCCCTGCATCTCAGACACTCGACCCATCGTCTCGCCACCATGACTTTGGAAGTCAGCACTGGCTGACTCCGCACACAGATAAGGGTATTGCGAATTCAGAGAGGTTCAGTACCTAGCCCGAGGCTGCCCAGCCTAGTAGCAGAGGAATCAGACTAGAAACAGGACGGTCTGCAAAGTCCATGCTCTCTGCTCAGTGCCGTGGACCCGGAAGCGTCAGAGCGGGGGGAGCAGACATTGCCGGTACTTAGAAAAGGAACGTTGGGGTTAGGTTTCCGACAGATAAATGGCAAGCCAAACAAACAACAACAAAAAATCGTCTCCAAAATGTCCGTCTTCGTTTCTTGAGCTCTGTCCGGTGCTTAGAAAGAAGGTGTTGTCGTGACAAGATTTAATTAAATGATCGTTACTTAGGGTACTAGCCTTGACCGGCTCGTCTCGTTGGTACCGTGTTTCGCGGCAAGCTGAAATCGACATGCAGGTCCAAACGCCCGCTCGTCTCCGCAAAAGAAAGTTATTAATCTTTCTTTTCCAAAATCTAATCTTCTTCGCGTAGGAGGGACAGATAATCAAGTATTAGATGCACTTCTAAGAAACACGTGTCGTATTTTCCTGATTTGAAACACCTGGAAACGTGTCACAGCCACTTTACCGTGGAGCGAGCTGGCAGACGAGCGGCTCACGTTAGTTTCCAATCCCAAAAGGGGATTTATTTTCACAACAAAACTTTCTGAAATGCCAGATGAACTAGATAAAGGTGCGAAGTGTACCAAATCCTATAATAACGTGACTCTGAAATTGCCCTCTTTTTCTCTCTCTTTCTCCTTTTCCTGCTGGCTACCTGGCAGAGGAAAGATGCAATTTAAATATCAAAGAGAAAGCTTTCCTTAAGTCCTCAGGTGGGGAAACTGGTACCTTCACAGGCAAATGTACAAATTTAGGATGTCTTTAGGGAAGCTTTCCTGTCACTATGTATTTCTACAGCAGGAGCAGAAGAGGGGACTCTGGGTGGGGGAGAGAGCGAACTTCCACGGGCTTGATGTTCCTGAATCCAGGGCGCTGCCCTTGCTGCGTGACTTGGGATGTTGCCAGTCTTGAAAGTGTTAACTTGGTGGGGTTGGGGGGACAGATGCGGTGACAGACAGAGAGCTGGGTCTGTCCAGGTTCTTTGTTTGAGACCAGCTCTGGCTGACTTGGGCAAAAGGAGGAATCTGCTGGTAGAGTTGCTGGAGGGCTTATTGAACATGTTTAGAACCAGGCCCGAGGGGCACCTGGGTGGCTCAGTCGTTAAGCATCCTACCTCGGCTCAGGTCGTGATCTCGCGGTTCGTGGGTTCGAGCCCCACCGTGGGGCTCTGTGCGGAACAGCTTGGAGCCTGGCACCTGCTTCGGATTCTGTGTCTCCCTCTCTCTCTGCCCCTCCCCCACTAGTACTCGGTCTCTGTCTCTGTGTCAAAAAGAAATAAACATTTGAAAAAAAAAAAAAAAAAAAACAGGCCCGAGATAGCACAGGAACTCGGGCATTGCAGAGTCTCTAGGGGATGGGAAATGATGGGTTGGCACAGCCCGACCTCACAGGGAGAACGAACCACCTCCCGCCGTTTCCCACGGCCTGTGCCCCTCACCCACAGGGGCTCACGTGCCGGGGGGCGGGGGGATGTTGCCTGAGCTGCAGTCAGGAGCCTCGCGACTCAGGGTGCCTGACGGTCCACAGAGATGATGCTCTCAGATGCGGGCGGCTGACGGGGAGGAAGGAAGGAGGTCCCATCCTGTGGATGGAACGTGGAACTGGGAAGGTGGGCCAGACCCCAGAGAGCAGGTCCAGCAGATTGAGGGAGGGACGGGATTCTGGTCTGCAGAGGGAGGGGGTCCTGGCAAGAGCCAAGCCCCTGAGACGTATCAAGACCGGGGTACGTTCTACCACGGGCGGGACGTCAGTGGAGAAAGCCGTGTGTTGATCACTGGAGGGGAGGCTCGAGGGAAAACGCACAAGTTTGGAACGCTCTGAAGAGGTTCGTGTTTCTACCGTCGGTCACCACAGATACGACCCGTGTCATGAGCTGCCAGGACCGTCCTCGGAGTGGCCTAGCCCAAGGCGGCCTCAGTTGATGGGGACGCGGGGACTCAGCATGAGAACGCAGGTGCTCAGAGCATGTCCTTTTTGCCTCTTTTGGCTCTGCTGTCCCCCGCGGTCGGCCACATCCTCAGCCACGTCTGTAGGGAGACGAGCAATGCCGGTTCTCGGCCCCAGCGGCATGCTTCCCAATCGAAAGTTCGAGCCCAGGGCCAGGCTTGGGTCTCACAGAGCCCAGTTGGACACATGGCCCATCTCTGAGCCCCACAGAACAGCAGGGGGGTAGAGTGTCCCCACCGTGGGCCCCAGGTCCCATCACGACCACCAAAGGAGTTCAGGGGGCTCTTCCCAGGAGATGAGAACGGATGCTGTGTCATCAGGACGCACAGAGTCACTGTGACCAAGTCCAATTTTTGAGTCCCCTCAGGAAATACCACTGAGGTGTCTCTCTGTGGCTGGTTTGCCTAAGAGTTCTAGCATTTACAAATTGAGCTGAGCAGTGTCTGGAGAAACCTCTCTTCCAGCCTTGAAGCAAAGTAAGTGTGTGTGTGTGTGTGTGTGTGTGTGTGTGTGTGTGTGTGTGTGTCTCACATGCTTCTCTCTCTGGCCAGACTCCTCACACACATCCCTTCCTGCTGGGGCCACACAGTGGCCCAGAAGTGCCCCCCATTTCTCAGCCTGGCACTGACCGGGCCCCCCTGCTGCTGGTTCTGAGCTCATCCAAGGCACGGACAGCCGTGTTGCTGACAGGTTGAGCCACTGTCACAGGAGCCTTTTGGGAGAAGAGGTCTGTTAATTACTTGACGCCCTTGATCCGACACACTGAGAAGCGCTGTCCCTGAGGGGCTGTGTGTGCGGGGGGTGAGCAGGGCGGCAGGGCGGGGCCAGCCAGGCTGGGACCCAGGTCTCTGACGACCCGCGCTTGGCTGCCCAAAATTCTCCAAAAGGCGACCTTGTGAGCGGTCCTGTTATTGTTGTCTTAGTGATGCTTTGGGGAGCAGGCATGGGAAGAGGGAGGGAACCCTTCATCTCAAGGAGCGCTCTGAGTTCAGATGACAGAGGTGCAAATAAGGTGCTGTCCCAGCCATCCTGCCCCGGAGGGTGTCCATCCCGTCAGAACCACTGCCTTGAGTTCTGCCACCATGCAGGTCGTGGCAGTGCCCCTGTCTGTGTGTGTGACTCTGTGTGTGTCCGTGTAGCTTTCTCTCTGTGTCCTTCTCTGTTTGTGCCTGCCTCCCTTGGTATATCCTTTGCTCTGTCTGTCCCTTCCTAGTCTCCCTCTCTGTGTCTCTGCCTCCCTCTCCCTGGCACCCACCCCATCACTGCCTCTCTGTCTCTCTCATCCGCTCCCCGCTGTCTGGTGTTCTGCCCCGTCCCCTTCCTCCCCTCTCTCCTCCTCCCCCTCCTCCCTCGCCCTCCTCCTCCTTTCTCTGCCTCTCCCCACCACCACTTGGTGCATCTCTATCAATACTGCATTCCCGGATGCTCTGTGACCCCGCCCCAAAAACCCCACTTTCGTCTCAAGTGACTCACCAGGCACTGGGAGCCTTGACAGGCACGTGGCCTCTTCCCTGAAGGCAGGCTCCCTCGCCCTCAAAGCAGGACACCTCCTCCCCACCCCCAGCCCCCGCAGAACTTAGGAACTTCTAACTAATTCCCATCCTGGCTGGCATCCAGTCTCCCATGATGCAAGGCGTGTCTCGTCTCGGCCCCACGTTGGCAACGCTGGCCCCCCGCTAGGGACACTTTCATCACACCAGGGAACAGTAAAGTCTGTGAAAGGCGCCTTGATCTCTGAGAAGCCGGCAACGCTAAAGACAGGAGGTGTCCAGGCATCAGAGTGAATACTCTCACTAAAAAGCCCGAGTTATTAAGACTTGTTAAAAAGCCCGTGGCGTTGCGCTCTTAGCCAAATCAAAATGGACATCAGTGGGCTGGTGACAGATGAAATTCTTCTTTTTAATGACTTGTATCTTCTTATCCTTATTATAAAGTTAAGATAGTTCATGGAGCAGACTTTTGAAAAGGCAGTTAAGAATAAGGAAGATGATAAAGAATCCGTAATAGCTCCTATAATACCCTCTTAACAACTTGGGTATAGCTCCCTCAGTCACGTGTGAGGGCGCTTCCGCTTTTATTACCGGAATTGGCTCTCATCACCCGTCCTGTTCTGGAACCTTCTGTGCCTCCTTCCCAGCATATGGCGAAGAGCTTTTCCGTGTCAAGACACAGCCATTATTATTAATTGCTTGATAGTATTCTCTTATTCTATTACGTGGATGTTCTCATTTATTCATTCATCTCCTTGTTACTGGATATTTAGAGTGTTTCCAGTTGCATGCAATTATTTTTCTAAAAAGGTCAGTGGCCATGCTTATAGCTAAATTGTCTAATGCATCATTAATTTCCTGAAGAATTTTTCGAAAGCTCTTCGAGCCAAAGGATGCGTACTGTTAATGCCTTTTGTCATCTAAAAACTTCTTTGTTTTTTATACTGAAATTTATATTGTCCCTTATGATTTGAATCGATGTCGTGATTAGAAAGCTCCTCGGCTCCCAGGTCGTGTCGATACTGACGTGTTCTGAAAAGAGCCCCTCTCTCCCCACCACCCCGGCCCCCTCCAGACAACGCTCCTGCCTTCTGGGGGAACCGTGTCTCCACGTCCGTGAGACAGGAGCCAGACATTTCTCCGTGACATTTTGGGGTCTCTAATGAGGAGCAGGCTTGTGCAACGGAAACTATTGGCTAATTACTGTCAGAAGGAGCAGCTCAATGATGATGATGCTAATATGGGAATGACTGCCCGACGTTCTCCAGCAGCGACGTGAATAGCAGGGACTAACCCTGGCATCCTGTCTGTTGATTTCGCTGCTCCGGGGACGCAACCAGCAGCCCGATCCTCTCGAAGGGCTTGAGAGGACTTATTTCACTGTGTTGCATAATCAAGGGATTTCTGCTGAGGCGACCAAGTAGCAATTCCAATTCTGAACATCTTTCAGACAGAGCTCATCCTGTCCAGGGGCTGCGGTAAACCACTTTGCAGCAGGGACTTTTGCCTACACACTGAATATATGAGATGTGTGTGGAGGAGAAACGTTGTCCCCACGGATGTGAAATGACCTATCACTGCTCAACATGTGTTTGGAAAGGATGATTCATCCAGGGAGCTCTGTGAGGGTGTGCCGAGCGGCACCGTATCTGTGAGAATTAAGTCTCGCTGAAGACAATAGGAAAATTCAAAATGACAGTGGCTCAGAGAAGATAGAAGTCTATTTTCTCTTTCTCACCTAAGTCCACAGTAGCCATGGCAGTGTGCAGGGTGTGGATGGCAGTTCCTCGAAGGTGTCAGGGGCCCAGGATCCTTCCTGCTCACCATTCGACCATCTCCAGGTTGGCGTCCCCTTCCTCGTGGACTGCGAGGGTTGCTAGTGCACCAGCTTTCGCATCTGCGTTCCAGACAGTGAGATGGGAGAAAGTGAAAGAAGGGAGTCTCCTGTCTCTGAAGGAGATTTCCTGGAAGTCAGCCCCATTTCTGTTTAAATCTCAATGGCCAAGATTAGTCACGTGACCACACCTAAGTGCAGGGGACACGAGGACATGGGGTCATTTAGCTGGAAAGAACCCAGCTTTGGAGACTGGGATTCTTTAGGAAGGAAGAAAAGAAGCGTGGATAGCATGAGGTAACTGACATTTCTACCGCGAGAATCTTTGAATATTGAAACTTTCTACATAATAAAAAAAAAAAAAAACACAGGATAAACTGAATTATTTTTTAATTTCTTTTGTAATGTTTACTTTTGAGAGAGAGACAGAGCCTGAGTGGGGGAGGAGTCGAGAGGGAGGGAGACACAGAACCCGAAGCAGGCTCCGGGCTCTGAGCTGTCAGCACAGAACCCACCGTGGGGCTCCAACTCACGAACCACGAGATCGTGACCTGAGCTGAAGTCGGACGCTTAACCCACTGAGCTACCCAGGCGCCCTCAGGGTAAACTTTAAAAGTTACCACGTGCCACAATACTAGATTTTTACACAATCGACATAATAGATAAGCGTGTTGTGAAAAACAACTGTTTGATAAAAGCACAAGGATGAAAGCTAGTCTTTCGTTCGTTCGTTTATTCATTCACTGAGTTTGCTTAACGGTATTCATTAAGAGCCCAGTGGGGCCCTGACGCTTCTAGCTGTCATGTGTTCACTCGTGCAAGAAACGTTCTCTGCCTACAGCCTCCGGGGAACTTGCAGTCATGAGAGCAAAAGCATGTCCTCCCTGGGAAAGAAGGAAGGAGACGGGAGGGCAAGGAAGGCAGAAGATAAATGGTTTCCTGGGGAAGCAAGAACCAGCGATCCCTAGCTGGGGAGAAAGAGCTTCCGAGCATCACTGTGGTCTCGCTTGTCGACAGATTCCTGAATTCCCCAGAAAGCCCGCTACCCCCCTGCCTCCGTGCAGGTCTCCGTCTCCTGGGAATTGGGTGCCAGCCCCAACTGGCAGAGATGTCCGCCATCCACCCCCCTGCCCCCTGAGACACGTGCTTGGGAACACTGGTACAGGGACTAAAACGCCTAGCGTTGTTCTCAAAAAGTTCACCCAAAGCACCGCCACCAAAGCCATTTAGTTCCTACAACCCTGTAAACGAGACCTTTCTCATCTCCCTTGTTGCTGATAGGGAAAGCGGAGCCTCTGAGCCCCCCTCTGTGGGAGGAGAGCGGGCAGAGGTGTGCGGAGGCCTGCTGAGAGCCCCAGGGGGCTTTGCTGGCACCCACTGAGCCCAGAGAGGTGGCCCTGACCTCGCGACTGCACTCCCCGGGCTCTCTAGACCTTCAGCACCATCTTTCTCGAGCTTTACCGTCATCCCCGCCCTAATCCCCCAACGTCTCCAGTACCATTACAGAATTAAGCACTACAGGCCCAGCACTTGGACCTTCAGATTCTCCAGGGGACCTGCCAAGGTGCTAGGGACCTGAACATCTAGCCTATTGTCTCCATGATTTGAAAAGAAGACAACAACGCCGAAATTAACGAATATCGCACGCCGAGAGCATCGCGACAACCTTTCCAAATTTACGATCGGCGAACCCGTCTTTACCTTTGCAGGCCGTCTGTAGGGGCCCCCCGGCAGCAATGTCTGAGCGTGCACTAGAGAAACCATAGGGGACAGTAGATGAGACTATTCCCGGTCGCCAAATAAGGCCAAAAGCAAGAGCAGAAACGTCATTTCAAACGTTTTACAGGAAGAAAATGTATTTGCAGGGTGGGTACATTCCAGGGTATTTGGTAAGACTTGGGCTGAGGCCACCACAGGCAGAGAAGATTCTTCGAGGCTGGAAATTTTTGAGACGGTCGCCGCCCGGCCAGGGCCAGGCAGACGGGCGAGCTCGGTAAACAGGCACAGATTGGTGGCAGCCGGGTTGCAGCTGTCTGCGCATAAACATGTTTGTGCATAAGCAGGCGTCGTTTATCGGTATTATTATTATTGTTATTCACCTTCCGATATCGACGAATGCCCACCACCCATGACAGCATCTGCACGTGGCCTTGTTTTAAACCAATCCCAAGAGTGAGGGCTGAGCGGGACAGACAGGCCTGGGACTGGACTTCCCACGGCCAGGAGGGTTGCAGTCGGGAGCCGCGCCCATCAGCCGGCCCTTCTTCTGGAGCCTTGATCCAAATTGAGCCTATGCTTTGAACACAGAATACCTGAATCAGATCCAGATTAGATCCTCATCTCTCTGAACCCTGCTTTGCCCACTTTGTCCTCATGTCCTTGAGTCTTTTTTCAGTCATTTCCTTTCTTCTCCCCTTTTGGACATGGAGGCCTTTTAGCTCCGGGGTAGAGTCCGTTCATGGGCTCAAGCAGATACAGGAGGCCGCGTGCAATGATGAAAATTCAGCCCCCAGTGACTTGTTTAAATGCCCCGTTTCAGTTTGTGCTGCTATTCGTGCAAACCCTTTTAACACCTTGTTTAATCTCATATCGGAGCCCATTCAGAGCAAATCACCAAAATGAGGGTAAATCGGGTGAAAAACCATGGGCTGTCTACGGGACATTTTGTTCTGTATCTTCTAAGATCTTTGGAAGCAGATGTGAAAACTCAGTCCCCTTGGAAGTGTGGATTTGGTCATCACTGACATTTTCAGGAACACACAAGCTCAAAATGTATAGTAGCTTACCATTTATTGGGCCAGAAAATGAAGCTTTCAGGCTCCTTTTTATTTAAAAAAAAAAAAAAACAACAAAAAACCAGATTTCAAAACCAGATTTAAGAGTTTCATTTGGGGTGACTCCCACCTGTTAAATTTTAATCAGAAGTTAAAGGCTAAATAATAACAATTCTACCTGGGGAAATTAACCGAACAGCCTCCCTCTAGTAAAATATATTATTAACGCTTCATCTTAATTAAATGTGGCTACTGACCTCGATAGCAGGATTTGGAGTGAGGTCCTTTCTGTTTTGTTTTGTTTAATGAATGATTCTTTTCTGGAGTCAACAAACACAGAGCTTGAAACGTAAATGAATTGTTTACAGTGGCGCCTTTGTAGTTTTTAATTAAAGGGTTGTTCTTCCATTGGAAGTTTATGGTGGCAATACATTTTATTGCCTGCTCCGCTGTAGAGTTTTTAATTATTTACGTAAATGTATTAGCACAGCTGACTCTTATTTTCAGTGGTCAGATTTTGTGTTATGCAGATGCCAGTGGAAAACAAGGTCTAATAAATTAAACAACCGAAGTTTTAAAGACTTAACATCTTCCGCGGCTAAAAATAGAATTCTGGCTTTTATCATGATCCAGGGGTGGAAGGTTTTCATTATTAACCTCAATTAGAGGCACTCGATTCAGTTGACATGAAAAGGGCTGGCCATTCGGATAAACAATGGAAAAGTCATTTTACAATCCAACCGCCTTTTTAACATCCGTCTACACGGGTTGTTCTAAATCTGCCACGGGCCAGACTTTCATTACTGAAAGCATGGTTTTGAATTGGTTATATTTGAATATAATTATGACGGTCATCCTTGCCTGCCTGAGAAATTAATTCTCATAGCCAACATACAAAATATTGACAAACGCTAATATGGTTTCTTGCCCACTGTTTTCTAAGCTGTTAAATCTGCTTAGCTGGGTGTTTTGTTGTTCTTGTTGTTTTAATTTTAATAAAGGCGTTTGCAATAGACCAGCGTTGCTGCAGACGCTTCCCGTATCATATTGATTGAGAAAGCCATACGTCTCAGGATGGCAAGAGAAGTCAGCCGAATGGAGAGGAGCAGGCTTATTTTATGAGTGCACTTTGTCAATCACCAACACCAGGCAGCCCCCGAACACATCTGGGGGGCGTCTCGTGAAGGGCTCATCACGACCTTAGTCCTAACGGAGGTAAATAACCGTAGACAGCGAGCCACGCAGCTAATTCAAGAAGCGTGTTTCAACAGCAGCTCCCAGTTTGCATTTTCAAGTGATGAGGCTCTAAACTGTCGTCCTCCCACATAGTTTAATTCACTGTGTATCCTAACAGTGAGTTTCAGGAGAAGATCAAACCTCGTAGAGCCGGCTCGGGACAGCCTCGCATGCCTGTGTAGAGTGGGGCCTCTGGATCTGGACTAGGGTTGGGCTGGGATAAGCCAGCTCGTCAATCATTGAATCATTCATTCAGTCCACAGGTGTCTGACGAGCACTTAGGACACATCAGCCCTTTTCTAGGCACTGGGGACACAGCAGCAACGCAAACAGTTAAAGAGATGTGTCGTCATGAAGATTATAGGCCAATGGCAGAGGGGGAGAGGAAGCAAACAAGAAAACAAATGAGCAACATGAATAGCATAGTAGTGGGCGGTCAGTGCCAAGAAAGAAAAAAGGTAGAGAAAGGAGTGAAGGTCTGAAAGTCTAGATTCCAGGGAAGGACTCGCCGATGGCGTGGCATTTCGGTAATGAACTGAAGGAAACAGGGGTGAGCCGTGCACGTATTTGCGGAAGAGTGGTCCAAGCCAGGGGCAGGGGGGACGACAAGTGCAAAGGCCCTGAGGCAGGATGTGCTGAGGTATGAGATACAGGGGGTGAGGTATCACTGGGTCTGGTGCAGAGTGGGTGGGGGGGGGGGGTTAGAGGTGCACAGGCGTAAAGCTTTTACTCTGAATAAGACAGGAAGTTAAGCCGTGGTGATTTTAGAGAAGAGTACGTGGGGAGGGGTGGTGGGGAAGGGAGACGGTAAAGACCAGTGGGGAGGGTCCTGCCATAAGCCAGGTAGGTGAGAGGTGGCACGGCTTTGGACTTCGCGTTGGCGGTATGTGCCGTGAGAAGCAGGCCTTACTGAGTGTGTCTGGAAGGTGATGGCAGTCGGGATGTGCAGACCAACCATGTGTGTGAGAGAGATACACACACACACACACACACACACACACACACACACACAGATGCCCAGGTTTTTGTCCTAAACAACTGGAAGATGGGGTGGATGGTTATGAAGCAGACAGGCTCACTAGGGAAGGGACTCGGAGGAGGTGTCAGAAACTCAGTTTTTTTGTCTGTTTACTGTTCATTTATTTTTGAGAGAGAGAGAGAGAGAGAGACAGAGCATGCCTGGGGGAGGGGCAGAGAGAGAGGGAGACAGAACCTGAAGCAGGCTCCAGGCTCTGAGCTGTCAGCACAGAGCCTGACACGGCGCTCGAAATCCCGAACCGTGAGATCGTGACCTGAGCCGAAGTCGGCCACGTAACCGACTGAGCCACCCAGGCGCCCCAGGAACTCGGTTTTGATGGTACTGAGTTTAAGGCAGAGACAGGGAGCAGGGATGGACAGCAGGCAGGGTCTGGGCTAGACAGAAAAGTCTGGGTGTCGTCCACGTCCACATGAAATTTAAACGCCCGAGTCTTTGAGATTCCCCCAGAGGTGAGGACGCCCGGGGTGGCCCTGCCTGGCATGTTCTACGTGAGGCCTGCCTCCTGAGAATAAGTGACCCAGCCACAGTTAAATACAACAGGTGCTCTTGCCCGGGCAGCCAGACCTCAAAGCAGCACAACCAGAGTCTACACAGGCACCGCTTTCTGGACCCAGGATGGAGTGGACACTCAGCCAGCGGCCGATGAGCCTGGCTCTGCCCATCTCCTTCTCTCTGGCCACCAGCAAGTCGTGCCCTCTGCCCGGGTCCAGTCCTCCGCCGCGGTCACCCTAAGCTCGCCTGTTTCCTACAGCCGCGCTGATGTGCTCGCGGTCATGACAGAGTAGCTGGCATTTACTTTGTCCCAGACTCTGTTCTCTGTGGCTCATATGCTCGGTCACATGTAATTTCCCAACGACCCTGTAAAGAGGGTGCCTCGGTTACCCCTCTTCAGAGGTAAGGACGGTGAGGCTCAGCGAGATTCAGGAACACCCCCAGAGGCACACAGATTCCCACGCAGGAGCTCTGGCTGTGGGACATACCTCACACCTTCCTGCTCCTCTGCCCCCAGACCAGACTCTCGCTGGAGAAGCTCAGCCCTCGGTGTGCATTTGCCAGAAACCTCAACGGCCTTGCTCTATCAGACTCCACTTCTCAGAACAACCGTGCACATTCTGTTTCTGATTTTTGCTGATCGCCCCGAAATCGATGACACCCACCAGTGCTGACCACCCCACTGAGACCCTCTGCTGCCCAGATGTCTGGGGCGGGGAGGCGGCCCAGGCAGGGCTGCGTGGGTAAAGTGGCCGAAAGCCCTCAGGGTTTCGTGCGTGCGGGCACCTTCTCGCCACCATCATCCGGCGGGGACGCCTCCGTCCCTGGGTTTCCCTGTTTCCTGTGCTTCCTGTTCGTACGGCTGCCTTCCCAAGAACAAGGTTCCATCATCACATCACTTTCGATGCTGCCAGGCTTTCCTGGAGGAGGTTAGACAATCACAAGGGTGAAACGTGTTTTCCCAACGCGTGCAGGGGAAGCAGACGTTGACTTCTCGCTCCATTGGAGAATCAGCCTTGTCTCCAGGGGCTGCCCCAGAGGGCCCCCCGGGTCTCACGTGGCCTTGCAAAGAGGGCTGCCACAGCCCCGCGGCTCTCGTGGCTCTGCCAGTCCGGTGCCCTGAGTTCAAATCCCCACCCATCCGCTTCCTGGTATGTAACCTCGGGCAGACATCCAGTTCCTCCAGCCTGTTTCCTCTCTTATAAAGTGGGGGCAATAATGTCTGGGCTGCAGGGTCACTGTGGAGGGTAAAGCAGATAATTCAGGAGAAGCGCTTGAAGCACAGAGCCTGGCACATAGTAGGCACTCAATGAACCGATTATCATTCTTGGCCAAGAGTTTAAATGTAGCCATTCTCTAAAGGAGGCTCTTCAAGAATGAGAAGGATGTTTTCCTACAACCCGTGGTTTCCACGCGTTGCAAACTTACAATAAACAAGTCTGCAGAAACACTTACTAGGGTTAGTGGGGGAAATTCGTCACAGCTCCCAGGAACGATGGCACGTCCACAGCCAGGCCAGCGTATCTCACTGCCAAAAGCCTCATCATGATGGCAGTCTCCTCCTCATTCCCGGGGAATTGAAGGTAGCAGAAAGAAGTTTCTGAAGGCTCAGTCTTGTCATCTGCCGTTTGCTTGCCTGCAAACAGTTCTCAGAGATGACGTGGTGAGCAATTATTAAACCCACGGTGCAAACAACTGATTTTTGAAGGTTTGCAGCTTGGCTTTTCGGGGGACAGGTATGCTCGATCTTGCCATCTTTCTAGAGCATACGTGTAACAGTCCTATTTTCTGCTAGTACAACGGTTCCTGGTTCGGGTATCAGGATTAAATTGATCCGTAGGTTAAGATGCTCTGCAAAGCATATGATGCCATGCAAATAACACCATGACTAGGAGAGACTGTCACCCGGGCAAGCTGAGGACCTGGTCGAATGTCTGAAGGGAGATGAAACAAAGGAGACTTAACAGTGAGTAGGAGAGGGCATTACGCTTCAGGACCTCCGATTGGTGACTTCTGGTGCAGGGTCTGTCGGGATCTGTGTCTGCAAGCAGCAGAAACCAGCATCAGCTACATTACGTGGAATAAAACAAGAATTGACGAGATTGATTTGGGGAGTCACAGAAGGGCCGGGAGACCAGAGGAGAAGCTGGGAAAAAAAATGAGTGGTCACCAAACGGAACCAGAGAGGGGAGACGATTGAGGCTGCTGGTCTAACTCAGCCTGGCACTTGAGCACTTGAGTTAGACCTCCCAGGGCAAGAGCATGATGCCGCCAACTCCCCCCCCACACACACACACACATACACCATCAGATTCGCTGGAGCTGACCCACTCCCACTGTATCCAGGAAAGAATGGGAGCTCAACCACGACCACCCACGACCCCCCAAAACAGGGGTCTGCCCAGAGAGGAGGCCGGGGTGCTGTGAGGAATCAAAAATATGGCGAACAGCCCGAATGACAGATATCCACACACCCGTCCCGTGAATCTGAGTTTTCCCGCCGTGCCCGGGATGATCCATGCTGGGCCCTCGGGCCACGGCTGTCCCCAGACGCACGATGTGAGGGACACACGCTAGCACACGGAGTAAGTGCGCTGAGAGTCTCTGTCTCAGAAGGAGCACAAGCCCTGGACGGGAGCAGGGGTGTGGCTCCGGAGGGCTGTGCAGCCCGGGGCCGCTGGCACAGGGGGCGGTGAGCGGCGCGTTCCCCTGGGGAGGACACTTTTAGGGAGCACCAGAAAACTCAGCCATCAAGACAGTCTTTTAATGCGATATTTTTTTATGTCAAAATTAACACAAAAATTCATGTTAAACAACATATCACATCTGTAAGTAAAGTAGGATCGATGTTGCTGATTTTCTTCCACCTCTGATATGACCGGGCACAGAAGGTGAAGGCTCCTTGGGGCCCGCTCCGTCTGTAAATTTAAAGGGTGGGATCGGGGCGCAGAACCCTCCTCACCCATGGAAATCCATAGCTGGGCTCAAAAGGAAAGCAAGAGAAACCTGTGGGTCAATAAATAATGTTTAAAATGATTCAGGAAAAGGAATAAAGGAGTAGGAACTGTGAATGAAAATAAAGCAGAATGACATAGGAAAGGCAAATGTGAAAAGCAACTAAACACAGCATCTGTAGATGTGATGGTGCGATATCTCGTTCCCACGCTGGGCACCCCAGAAGTGGGTGTGACTCTCCCCATCCTACAGAGGAACAGAGGTACCCAGATATGCTCAGGGTTGAAAAGTTAGTGAGTGGAAGGGATGGAAGTCAAATTCACATATGCTTATGCCAAAGAGTTTTTTAACAAGGAAATTATTTCTTTTGCAAGAGGAGAAATCATCATTTAAAAACAAACAAACAAAAACGCACCCAGTAGAACCTACAGCCTCCTTCAGGTCGCATAGAATGATTCTCAAATTCTCTTCCGAGTGGGATTTTTATTTCACGAGCTAAGCTGAGGGTCAGGGTTCAGAGGGTCAGTTTTGTCTCTATTCTGCGCTTGAATTCTTTGTGTCTGGGGTTTCTTTGAAAACATGTAGAGACGGGAGGACCAGAGGGGCCAGCAGAGTGAGAAGTGAAAAAATGGCTCCTATGGCCCCGGCTGGCGTCCTTCTGAGCGTCCTTTATGGGACACCCACAAATGAGCTGTTCTCTGGAAATGGAGGTGAGCTGTTCTCCCAGGAGCCACCCAAGAACAATGACGGGCCAGTGATTCCTGTCAGATGCTTCACCCTTGCTGTCTAAAAATTAAACATCTCTGGGACTGCTGGCTGGCTCAGTCAGTTAAGCATCCGACTTCGGCTCAGGTCACGATCTCGCGGTTCGTGGGTTCAAGCCCCACATCGGGCTCTGTGCTGACAGCTCGGAGCCTGGAGCCTGCTTCGGATTCTCTGTCCTCCTCTCTCTCTGCCCCTCCCCCATTCATGCTCTGTCTCTCTCTCTCTCTTTCTCTCTCTCTCTCTTCCTCAAAAATAAATACACATTAAAAAAATTTTAATGAATAAAAATCTTAAAAAATAAAAATTAAACATCTCTGGCTCACCGAGTAAATATTTCACAAATACTTACATCGATTGTCCAGTCACTAGGAAGATGCATCTACTAATGTGAGCAAATGTAACTTCAGTTTCTCTGTTTCCTGCAACTGCTCTGAGCACCTTGGTCTAAGCCACATCCCCGTTCACCTGGACGGTGATCCCTGGCCCGAGCCGGCCTCCTCATCGTGCTGTGTCCACACCGTATCCTGCGGCCGGCCTTGCTCTGCACCGGCTTCTCTCTCTCGCCTGGCTGTCTCCGCTCCCACCGCGTGGCCTTCCCCGCGTGTCTTCTCCTCTCAGGAACTGTGTAGAAATCATTCTCTCTGCCTTGGATCACACCGACCCTCGTTATGCACCCGTGCTGTGTTTGCAAATTCGACAAGCTAAGGTTGATTTGTAGCCCCAACACACTTGGCGTGTCTTCGCGGTCTCTGGCAGAGAAGTGCGTGGAACAGTGGTACATCTGAGCCGCCCGACACGCACCTTCCCAGCCGAGGTCCAAAGAGGGGACGCTCGGCCTTCTTCCTTCGGCTGTCATACGGTGACCAGGCATGCTTTCGAGGTCTGTTTGGTGCCACATTTTTTTTTTTTTTTTTTTTTTTTTTTTTTGCATTTTTGGGCTTTGGGTGGTGATTTTGCCGTCTGAAATGGCCCCGGCGCAGTGCTGTCTGGTGTTGGTAACAGCGAGAAGCTGGGAGGGGCCTTATGGAGAAAATAATGCGTTGGATGAGTTCCTTCAGGCCTGAGTTCTAGGGCTGCTGGCCATGCATTTAATGTTAATGATCGACCGTGCGTGTTAAATACGGTGTCTTTCGACAGAAACACACATAAAATAAGGCGATGTGATGATTAGCTGACAAAAACGTGATCACCGTCTCGCAGGAGCCCAGGAGCAGTGGCTGGTGTCACTAATTCAGCGCTCACAGTGCCTAGACCGCGGCCATGGAGAACGCCTAGGATGGACAGCTTGCCCGTATGTTTGCGGCCTGTCTTCCCTCTCCCTGGGCTACAAGCCCCGTGGAGGCAGGGGCCACATGAGTCTTGACACATAATGGGCGATCCATAAATTTTTGTTGAATTGATGAATAAATTGGAAATAAGCCATGATTCTCAAAGCCAGTTTTTCCTCAGGCTTTAGACTGTAGTGAGTCCTGTTCCGGGGTTCACAGTTAACCCCTCTTGGCAAAGTCTACAAAGGGATTGCCATCAGGGTCTGACTCTAACAGTGTGAGTGAATGCTGATTCAGTGTTTTTACTCAATTATTATGCAATGCTCTGCTTTGGGCCTCCCCTCTGGGCTTCAGAAGATAAAAGTGGAGGCTCCCCCCACCTCTCCCAGTGCCCCTGGCCGGGCACTGAGGCTCTGCTGAACCTCTTGGAGGCCACCTTGGGTGGTGACGGTGCCACCCAGGTGTTCAGGGTGCCGCGGCCGTGGAAGGCTCACGAGAGGCCACGAGTATCTGTAGCTTGGTCGCTCCTGGGGAGAGGCTACCCTGACAAGCCATGTGACTCCTCCCTGGACCAAGAAGTTACTCCCAGGAAGACTGTTACCCCAAACGAGCCCATTAGTTTGGAACACCGAGAGCTGATTTGCTAACGAGCAGGTCCGTTGCTTCCTTCACAGCTTCTGTGAGCGCGGGAGTCCGAAAACTTCCCATCCAGGGTCAGATGATGAGGAGTGGAGGCTTCGTGGGCCCCACGTTCTGTCGCAACTACTCGACTCGGCTGTTACAATGCGAAAGCCGCCACGCGGACCGATAGGCGCGGCTGTGTTCCAGTAAAACTTTATTCGCGCAAGCAGTCGGAGGGCCGGATTTGCCCTGTGGACCACGGTTTGCCAGTCCCTTCAGTAGGTTCCCTCCCATGCGATGGGGTCTAGAGTGTTCTACTCTGCACCGTAAGCCCTTTGAGGAAGGACTGAGTCACGTGCACTTTTCTCTCCACAACATCTGGCACGGTGCCCGCCCCATAGCAAGCCATCAACCAACCCTTGCTAAACACGTGACTTCTAGGACACGGCCCCCCAAACTCAGGTGTCCCGAGACACGCCAAGGAGGTGAGAGGGAATCTGAGGCCCAGTGACATTCCATCTGTCTTCATCCTGCGTCCTGTTGTCGATACTCAAAACAGAAGCAGTTGTTTTTCTGACAGTAAATCAAAACAATACTCCTGTATTCGTTCAACAAACAGCCAGTGAACGTGGGGGCAGCATCCAGATGTCAGCTGGGATCCGCCTGCCCTTGAGACTTGAGTAAACTCGTGACAAATCCTGATTCCGTGCCCTGGAGCAGACCAAAGGCTTCCCCAAGATTCACGCAGATTCCGGAGGGCTGGAGAAAGAGGCCCCGCCTCTCGAGCTCGGGTTCCGCTCTGACAAGTCAGCTCCATTTCTCACTGCCTCGCTGTCCTGCACGTGCCAGGCTGCCGTGTCCCACGTCCACGTTGCCCTTTCCCTCACTCCTTTCGGGCGCACGAGCACACGCGCGTGCGCGCTCACCGTGACCATCAGAATCTGAGAATGTCTGGAGGTGGGAGGGGGAGGCAGTTACATGACCTCAAATGGCTTCAACCTGCGCCCCCGTGGCCCTCAACTGCGGATTCTTCTCCCCACCCCTTGCCTCTGTATGTTTCGCAGGACACGGCAGCCCCAGAAGCTCCCCCAAGCTCAGCACAGATGGTGACTGCTCTCCGGTCTCCAACCTCCCCTCTCAGGCCCCCACTTCTTTTGTAACAGTTTCGTAGAGGTGTGGCTGACAGAGGTGTGGCTGACGTGCCATGAACTGCACATACTTCTAAGTGGATAATTTGCTGGGGCGCCTGCGTGGCTCTGTTGGTTGAGCGTCTGACTCTTGATGTCGGCTCAGGTCATGATCCCAGGGTCGTGGGACTGAGCCCTGCATCGGGCTCCACGCTGAGCTTGGAGCCTGCTTGAGATTCTCTCTCTTTCCCTCTGCGCCTCTCCCCTGCCCATGAAACTATCACCCCTACTTGAGATTCTCTCTCTTTCCCTCTGCCCCTCTCCCCTGCCCATGACACTATCACCCTGTCAGGGAGTGTGCTCCCAGAAGGGCCCCTTTGTCACCCTCCCTCCTGCCCCTCTCCCCGCCTCCCCGCGTCCTCCGGAGAATCACGAATCACTCTGGGTCACTCTGGATGAGTGCACGTTTTCTAGAGTTTGACATGAATTGGGTCATGGAGTACATACTCGTTGTCTGGCTTCTTTCTCTCAGCGCAACGATTTGGGGGTTCGTCCGTGCCGTGAAATTACCGGGAAGGACAGACATCCAGCCAAACCCAGGGGTGCCTTCTGGAGGGGGGGGGGAGGAGACTGAGGGTTGGGGCAAGTCCCCCTCTATTTCTTCGGTTTGCAGGTTTTTAGAATAGTCTCCTGTTTCCTTTTTTGGTTGTTTTAAATGCCTTTTAATGAGCAAATGCATGCTCACTGTAGAAAAATTAAAGAACACAGAGCAGAATGAAGCAGCGAATTACAAGTCACCTTTAATCCCACTGCCCAGATACGGCCACCGTCATATTTCACTGTGTCACAGGCGCACGTTTTGCTTCATTTTGTGTAATTAAACAGGCCATGGGAACCGCGCTCAGCGTCCTGGGGACCTGACTTGTGTTTGCTTTTTTTAAGAGGTACTAATCTTTGATTAACAAGGATGAATGTAACATTTAAGAGGAATCTAATCGTGCCTCTTCTCCTTCTCAACAAAACAACACTATTCCCCACCAAGCGTGGAGTCAAGACGGAGGAGGTATGGCTGTGAGCTGGGGAATTATAGGGCACATTTTTCATGTCACTGTCTAGACAGTCGTGTGAGCGCTCCAACAGAGAGGTACCCCCGGCTGCAGGTTGCATCCCCAACTGAAGCCCGGCTTGATAATAACTCACTTTGTCATTACTTAATTCTGTGATGGCTGCGGTTACTCAGCCAGAATGGAAAGGCTCCGTGGCTGGAAAGATGAGGCCCTCGGTGTCAGGATTTCTAGGGACAGAAACAGCAAGGGGGACAGGTGAGCAGGACCGAGGGGCGGCTGCATAAAGGAGTCTGATGATGGACGCGACGCTTGGAGACATTTATTTTCCAAAGGACGTATTCGTATGTTTCGTTCATCGGCTCGTTCGGTCGACACGCGTCCAGGGAGGGCCTCTTGGGAGCCACCAGAGAGGCCACCACCAGGCTCAGGACAAGCCCCATGTCCAGATGTTCTCCCCACAAAGCGCACAGCAGGCTTTGAGGGGCCATGTGTTTAAGCTAACGCTAGCCTGCCCAGGCCCCTGCGTGGATTCACCAGCATCCAGCGGCTCTCACATATGTCACATTCTCCTATGTGTGCGTGCTCAGATGGGCGCCCTGAGTGCCACCCGTCACCCCCACCCCCGGCCGCTCCCTCAGGACCCGCCAGACCTCGCCACGGTCGAGCCCATCGGCTGCCCAGCGCCCCCCTCCCCCCGCCCCGGTGTGGGATGCTAGGTGTTCTGTGACTCTTCTCTGTGCCTTTGCTCAAGTGGCTTCCCAGCATCTCCCTTCAGGTGACTCCCACGTAACAGGCTGTGTCTGAACCCTGCTTGGACACAGGCGGTCAGAGTCGTGCTTTGGAGGGAGGGATTTGATACCCAGATCTGCCTCCAACAGCTCTGGGACTTTGGGCGAGGTGCCGAGCCTCTCCCGGCCTCATTCTCTCCGGACGCAAGAGGGGATAGTACCTAGAGTCTCGGAAGGATTAAATAGGCTGGTCTGGCAAAGCTGTCGGGACAACATCTGGAAAGTAGTAGGAACCGGCACATATTCGATACGACTGTAATCCTTCAGGGACCCCTGCGAACAAAGCCTTGCCCTCGGATCCTTTCCCCCCCCACACAAACAGCCCCCAACCCAATGGGGGCTTCACCTCCTTGCATAACTTAGCATGACTTTCAGCACGCACACACACACACACAGTTACAATTGTCAGCGAGAGTCCTGGCCGGGGTAAGGAATACTAGGTGCCCTAAGAGATGACCCCCCAGTCTCAACAGCTTAACACGGAAAATGTGATCCCTCCCTCACGTCTTGCCAGTGATGGGGTTGGGGGAGGGGGGGCAGATGGCTCTGCTTCAGGCATCATTCAAGGACCCCGGGCTCCCGTGTGTTGGGAGACTGCCCCTTTAACATGGGGCCCACAGGGTCTGCGGGGTCGCTGTGTACAGAGAAGGAGGAACATCTGACAGGGGCTTTGTGGCCAGATCCAGCAGTGACATGGACTTGTGATCATGACCTGTGAACCTGACCGCAGGGGAAGCTGAGAAACGCAGCCTACCCTGTAGTCCCAGATGGCAAATCGCGTCGTCTCTGCCACAGAGAGCTTCTCACCTCCCCGCTTGGCCAGAGACGCTCGAGGGCAAACCATGTGCCCTGGGCCTTTCACCCAGTGTTTGCTAAGTCTTAAGAATTAACTCTGGGGCTGCTGGGGAGGCACCACGGAGAGGCTTTCTAAGCAGGGGGGATGGGAGGGGCGCAGGTGCAGAGAGGCAGAGAGGAACCCGGCCCCTTCCGGGAATATATTCAACGGCAGCACTGCCCTGGGCAGCACATGTTACTGAATTAAAGCAGCTCACCACGACATTAGTGTGGGACGCATGTGGGCTCAGGGCAGGGATGAGGGACGGCTCACGAGCGCAGAGCCCGTGACCTTCTGAACAGAGGGCAGCGTTTCCCAGCCTGTGTCTCCGGGATTCCAATGACGAGGCTGCTAAGAGCTTTCCTCCCCACCTCACCCACCCCTTTGCCAGGTCCCTGCCACAAGAAAAAGCACTGATTTTAATTTTTTTTAATGTTTTTATTTATTTTTGAGACAGAGAGAGACAGAGCATGAGCAGGGGAGGGGCAGAGAGAGGGAGACACAGAATCCGAGGCAGGCTCTAGGCTCCGAGCCATCAGCACAGAGCCCGACGCGGGGCTCAAACTCATGAACCGCAAGATGGTGACCTGAGCCGAAGTCGGATGCTCAACCAACTGAGCCACCCAGGCGCCCCAAAAAATGCACAGGTTTTAAGTGTAGTGATTTTAAACCCGAGTTAAGGCAAGGAAGGCAGATTGGTACACACTTACGAAAGACGTGTCACGTTATGTTTCCACCTTTTTCCGAACAGTCATGCTCTCTGATACCAGTAATTCCATTCCTGGGAATTTATCTCGAAGAAATCATCAGAAACGGTGTCAGTCTTAGGTACGAGGAAGCAGAGATTTGCATGCAGAGGCCTTTCCTGGAGCCTTATTTCTGGCAGCAGAAAGTTGGGAAACAGGCCGAGTGGCCCACAACAGGAGGCTTCGTGAATAAATCCTGGGCCAGCCATATGATGGTCTAATATGCAGTCACTGGGGCACCTGGGTGGCTCAGTCGGTTGAGTGTCCGACTTCAGCTCAGGTCATGATCTCACAGTCCGTGAGTTCAAGCCCCGCGATGGCCTCTGTGCTGACAGCTTGGAGCCTGGAGCCTGCTTCGGATTCTGTGTCTCCCTCTCTCTCTGCTCCTCCCCTGCTCACGTGCTGTGTGTGTCTCTCTCTCAAAAATAAATAAAGATTAACATGCAGTCATTAAAGCTGTGTTTTCTAAGACTGTTGAAGCCAGGGGAAACTGCTCCTGAGATAAAGTAAAGCGGAAAAAGTAAAGCATCAAAGTTGACAAACTGTGTGATCCCGATCCCACGTAGAGAAACTCCTGCATAAAATGCCCCCACCAGACTGGGAGCGATTCTCTCAGGCTCCTGGAAGTATTGACGATTTTCCGTTCTTTTCATCACACTCTCTTTTATATGGTCAAGTTTTCTATGCTGAACACGTCGCTTTGATAAACAGAAAAATATCTTTTTTCAAGACGCAAGAAACAAGGATGCTGTAGGCAAACCACCCTTTCCGTCTGCAGACTCACCCAGCGGCGCTGTGTTCCTGTGGTCTGGTGTTGGCAAGGGCTCGGATGCCAGCCTAGACCACCAGGCCCTGTGCCCGTAATGGGAGCAAACTAGCCATTGCCTCCCGGGACACCTCCCGCTCAGCTGTCACAGCATCCATTCGGCTGCACAAAACACTCCATCGAGATAACCCTGCAGACAGCAGGAGGAATGAAAAAGGCTTACTCCTCTGTACGTCCCATAAAGACATTTCTTGGCATCGAAAAAAACGGCAAGGACCCTCCACCCCGATTTCGCTGACCTGGGTTGTGGTGCAGAAGCGTTCCGGGCAGGGGGCTGGAAACCACTGCCTCTTCAGCCGCAGCCGTGATCTCCAGGGAGGCCTGGAGAGTAAAACCGCCTTGAGTGAGTGAAGGGAGAGATCTGTGTTTTGAACGTTTCCTCTTAGGTGGCGTTTCTAATCTGCCGTTGTTATGTTGTTAAGACAACCAATATAATAAGCAAAATTAGCAACGATTACCCCAAAAGGCACAATAAAACGCACTGTCGTTCTGGCCGTGAGGTCAGAATATGAACACTCGGGTCGTTCTTCAAATCTCAACAGAGCACATGCTGCTGGGCCCCTGCAGGAGACTCGTTCTGTGACCCAGCCCACCACACCCCCTGCCACTCGGGACCCGAACGCGGGCCACTGCATGGTTTTCCCCTCGGTGCCTTTCCAGGGATTACACACTCCTTCCCTGGCAATTACACAGTGACTCTTCTCAGAACTGAATTTAAGCTCCGTTAGAAAACTGTTGAAAGCCCTCGGGGCTCATTTTTCACCAGATTGAAATCTGTAATGTTACTGTAATAGCAAAAAAAAAAAAAAAATCTTCCGAAGTTCAATTGGAATTTTTTTCTATTAACTCAGTAATAAGGGTCCAGTTTCAGGAAAATCGTTTTCAGTGCGTGAGTGAAATCACCCTGTTTGTTAGGCAGGACCAAAGCCATCCTCCAACGCACGGCTGATGCCTGTGCTCCCTGGGTTTGAACTTTCTAGAGAGGTTAACATGAATTTGGAAACGTCTAGATTGTTCTGGCATCATCTGATGAGTTTTCTGGGAAACCAAAGTTCACCCCTTCGAGTTACATGGCAGTGTGTGTTTTTATGAGGTTTCTAAACCATTTGCTTTCCTGATTCTTAAGCAGACTATGAGGATGGAATTTAAGGCCATTGAGGTAATCGCTCTAGGCTGATAAATGAGCTTCCCTGCGCTTTGAATTTTTCTGGCTTTGGGGCTTTCCACCTGTCATACTGTGGCCACTGTATCTGCCTTAGGAAAAGAAACTACAAAAGTAGGTGTTTTTTTTATTAAAGATTTATGTCTGGAAAGGAAAGGAGAGGGGAGGGGAGGGAAAGCAATGATACCAGATGGAAAGTCTAAGAAAAACAGAATTAAGCTTTATTGAGCAACTACTAAGTGCCAGGCATTTTCTGCATGCTTTCTCCTCCTCCCAACAGCCCTAAGACAGGTCTTCCGGTCCCCATTTCACAGAAAATGCAGCTGAGGACAAGCTGGGATTCACACAGCTAAGAAACAGCCCCCTGCAAGCCAGTGTCCTCCTGCTTTAGATGTCAGGACATGAGCCCTCTTCTAATATCTTAGCAAGCGTTTTCTGTTTCTTCCAAGTCAGGGGATGTGCCCTTAAGGACTAAGGATGGCAGGGGCGCCTGGGTGGCTCAGTCGGTTAAGCATCTGACTTCGGCTCAGGTCATGATCTCCCAGTTGGTGGGTTCGAGCCCCGCGTCGGGCTCTGTGCTGACTGCTCAGAACCTGGAGCCTCCTTTGGATTCTGTGTCTCTCTCTCTCTCTCTCTCTCTCTGCCCCTCCCCCACTCGTGCTCTGTTTCTTAGTCCTTTAAAAAAAATTTTTTTTAAAGGACTAAGGATGGCCAGTGTGGACTCTGTGACGGAGTCAAGGCGTATCTCGTACCCGGTCCAGGTCAGCGTTCTCTTCTGTTGAGAGAGGCTTTCAGCTGCCTCCTGCTGTTTGTCACCACAGCAGCCGGAAACAAGCTGTGTCTTCCGGGAAGTGGATGAGTGACAGACAGAGGGATGGCCCAGCTGTATCTCCTTCTACCCTGGCCCCACGTTGGTGGCTTTGGCGGCTGTGCTGGCAAAGCAGCAGGGATGGATGGTGCCCTAAAGGAGCAGAGGGAGGACTGGGCACAGCAGTCGTTTTCCATCCGTCTAGTGGGTCAGTCGGTCGATATTTATTAAGAAGCTGCCACGTGCCAAGCCACATCCTTTAGGACCAGTGTCCTGTTCCCTGAATTCACAGCCTGCAGACTTCTCTTCCTGCTAATCTACTGAAGATGCTCCCCGGCCCCTGAAGATGCCCACATTCTGATCCCTGGCACCTGCAAACGTGTCACCTTCCAGGGTGAAAAGAAACCCTGTGATGTGATCAAGTTAGGGCTCTTGAGATGTGAATCCAGCCTGGACCATCCAGGGGGGGCCCCGCGTGATCCTAAGCGTCCCCCGAGGGGGAGGCATGAGGGTCGGAGCTGGAGGAGAGAGACGATGACAGAAGCAGAGGTTGGCATCACCCAAGAAAGAGACCACGGGACAAGGGATGCATGTATCTCTCGGTGCCGCAGAAGGCACAGAAACACATTCTCCCCTAGAGCCTCCAGAAGGCGGGCACCCCTGCCCACACCTTGATTTTAGACTCTGACCTCCAGGACACTAAGGATCATAAATTTGAGTTGTTTGAAGTCACTAGGTTTGTGGTCATTTGTGACAGCAGCCATAGAAACCTAATACAGTGGCCGTCGACCATGTCTCTCTTCCAGTCGAAGAGCCTTCCCCCATAAGCCCCCCTTTGATCAGCACTGCTCACTCTGCATCATCCATGCACACGTCAGATGTCCCACACCGAGGGTCCTGGGAAACTCCGCCTCAGCCCACGACCTGTGTCTCAATCATCCTCGTGTCCCCCAGGGTGTCCGCAAGGGCCTGGTGCATTTATTTGTTTAGACAGCTGGTGTTCCAGGGCTGTCCACGGTGAGCCTCGGAAGCCATTCATCACCAGACCCGTTTGCATTTGTCCAGAGCTAGTCATGCGTGCTGGTAGGAGAATAAATGAATACTTGCATTTTGCTACAAGGAAATAAACATTTTATTCCTGGACTTTATCATCCCGTGTAACAGAATCCGGGGGATTTTTATGTCTGCGGTCTGCATCAGATAGATGGCAAATCTATCGGACGTGTGCTTCTCCGTGCCTGAGCCCGTCTCCTTCCGAGCTCATCATGTCCACCTCTTTCTCTCGTTGTCCAGACTCCTAGAAAGAACAGGGATATTTTTCTTTATTTTTTTAATGTTTTCATTTATTTATTTTGAGAGAGAGAGAGGGCGCAAGTGGGGGAGGGGCAGAGAGAGAGGGAGACACCGTATCCGAAGCAGGCTCTGAGCTGTCAGCACAGAGCCCGATGGGGGGCTCGAACTCACAAGCCATGAGATCATGACCTGAGCCGAAGTTGGATGCTCAACCAACAGAGCCCCCCGGGTGCCCCAATAACAGAGACTGTTAAGAAACATTATTCATTTCTGGAAGATCTTGGATTTCCCCACAGAGTGAAAACCAAGTCCCCCATGTTCAGATGCCCAAAATATACCAGAACAGCGGTTCTTAACCGGGGGTGACAGTGCCCCCCACATGACGTTTGGCAACATGTAGAACATTTGGGAGGGGGTGCAACTAGCTTCTAGCGGGCAGAAGCCAGAGTTACTGCTGAAGTTACTGCAATGCATGGGAGAGCCTCTCTGCAAGAAAGAATTAGCCAGCCCCAAATGTCAGCAGGGCTGAGGTCAAGAAACCCCGTGACAGAACAACGGGCTGAGACATGGCCAAATGACCCCCGACTCAAAGCGAGAAAGCCGGCTTAAAACCATTGCAAGGTTGGGGCACCTGGCTGGCTCAGTCGGTTAAGCATCCAACTCGATCTCAGTTTGGGTCATGATCTCACAGTTCAGGAGTTTGAGCCCCGCATAGGGCTCTGCACTCATAGTGCAGAGCCTGCTTAGGATACTGTCTCTCTCCCTTTCTCTCTCTCTCTCTCTCTCTCTCTCTCTCAAAACTAAATAAACTTTTTTAAAAAATTAGAAAAGAACATTTCAGGGCACTGGGGTGGCTCAGTCAGTTGAGTGTCTGACTTCAGCTCAGGTCATGATCTCGCGGTTCGTGGGTTCAAGCCCCACGTCGGGCTCTGTGCTGACAGCTCAGAGCCTGGAGCCTGCTTCACATTCTGCGTCTCCCTCTCTCTCTGCTCCTCCCCTGTTTGTGCTCTGTCTGTCTGCCTCTCTCTCTTTCTCTCTCGCTCTCTTTCAAAAATAAACATTAAAGGGGCGCCTGGGTGGCGCAGTCGGTTAAGCGTCCGACTTCAGCCAGGTCACGATCTCGCGGTCCGTGAGTTCGAGCCCCGCGTCGGGCTCTGGGCTGATGGCTCAGAGCCTGGAGCCTGTTTCCGATTCTGTGTCTCCCTCTCTCTCTGCCCCTCCCCCGTTCATGCTCTGTCTCTCTCTGTCCCAAAAATAAATAAACGTTGAAAAAAAAAAATCTTTACAAAAATAAACATTAAAAACAATTTTTTTAATTAAAAAAAAAAGAAAGAGAACAGTTCAAGGCAACTTTCAAAGGCCTGGAGGTTTTCGCTGACTGCAAATTCAGGCTTGGACAAAAGTATCTTATGGCTGTGAGAAAAGCCAAGAGCATCTCCAAGTCCGACAAGTGGCGTGGAGCCCGAGTCACCACACTGCGTGCTGGGCTTCTGTGCTCCCTGGATGTCCTATTCAAGACAGATACTGGCAAACCCACGTGTGTTCAGGAGGACGACCCAGAAAAAGGTTGTGTGCGGGACCTTCACATGGAGGGCTGTGCATTCCTCTAAAGAGGAGATACGAATGGCCAAGGATCACGTGATGCTCGCCACGACTGAGCATTAGGGAAACGCAAATCAAAACTGCACGGAGAAACCACCTCCCACCCATTGGAATCACCAAGAAAAAAAGAAACAGCAAGTGTTGGCAAGGATGAGGAGGAATTGGAACTGTGTGCGCTGTTGGTAGGAATGTGAAACGGTACAGCTGCCTTGGGAAGCAGTATGATGATTCCTCAGAACAGTAAAAATGGAATTACCATTTGGTCATCACTGAAAGCAGGGTCTCAAAGAAATATTTGCACACCCGCGTTGATAGCAGTGTCCTTCACACTGGCTGAAATGTGGAAGCCACCCAAGGGTCCACGAGTGGGTGAGTTGATGAGCACGATGTGGCTTATCCAGGCAGTGGAATAGTACTCGATCATAAAAAGCAAGGAAACCGCCACGGGCTGTAACATGGATAAACCTCAAGGACATTATGCTCCGTGAGATAAGCCAGCCACAAAAACTCACACGCTGTATGATTCCACTTACGTGAGTCATTAGGGAGGTCAAGTTCGTAGGGACAGAAGGTAGAAGGGTGGTAAGCAGTGCAGGGTTGGGGGGCACGCAGAGCTCCGGGCTGGGGAGTTTCGGCTCTTCAAGAAGAAAGCAGTCTGTGGCGCACAGGGTGATGGTGGCGGAACATTACGAGTGTTCTTAATGCTACACTTTCGGTGGTTAAGGTAGGTGGGGGCGCCTGGGTGGCTTGGTCAGTTAAGCCTCCGACTTCGGCTCAGGTCACAATCTCACGGTTCATGAGTTCGAGCCCCGCATCGGGCTCTGTGCTCACAGCTCGGAGCCTGGAGCCTGCTTCGGATTCTGTGTCTCCCTCTCTCTCTGCCCCTCCCCTGCTCACACTCTATCTCTCTCTCTGTCTCAAAAACAAATTTTAAGAAAAAGCAAAAAAAAAAATTTTTTTAATGGTTAATGTAGGTAAATTTTATGTGTATTTTGCCACAATTTTAAAAGAATGGGACAAAAAAAGAAAGGGGACTTTGGAATCATGGAAAACCAGACCATCCAGCCACTTAGCAACCATGAGACTCGGGGAAAGGGAAGTGGCCTCCCCAAGCCTGAGTGTCTTCCTCTTTCGACGGGATACACAAGATCGCGGTGAGTCCTAGCGTAACAAGCAAAAGGTGCCTCGCATAGTGACTGCCACCTCATGAGAACTCGTACGTTTGTCATTAAGAACAGGCGAGGCTCGAGGAAGAAAGGCCCCCTTTGCGCGTGGCCTTCTATGAGCCAACGATACCGGGGGAACGAATGCAAGAGGGGCTGTCGAGGGCATAAAAGATGACCGAACAGGAATTGGTTCATTTCAGGGAGTTTTATCTTAACGTAATCGGCTCGATTAGCAAACTTCCTAAGGCGCCAGCTAGCTCGCGTTCAGGTACTTAATAGACACAGGATTCATTGGATGGGGCTGCCATGAAGGACCATAGACCGGGTGGCTTGAGCACCAGAAATGTGTCTTCTTACAATTCTGTGGGCCAGGAGTCAAAGGCGTTGGCCAGAGCGGCTCCTTCTGAGGCTTCTCTCCTTGCTCCTATGGACGGCTGCCTTCTCCCTGTGGGCTCACATCACCCTCCCTCTGAGTGTGTCTGCCTTCTTGTCTCCCCTTCTTACAGTGACACCAGCCTGCACCAGGGCCAACCGTAACAGCCTCATATTAATTCAGTCACCTCTTTAAAAAGATGCTGTCTCTTGGGGCACCTGGGTGGCTCAGTCGCTTGGGCGTCCGACTTCGGCTCAGGTCATGATCTCCCCGTTCCTGAGTTCGAGCCCCGCGTCGGGCTCTGTGCTGACAGCTCAGAGCCCGGAGCCCGCTTTGGGTTCTGTGTCTCCCTCTTTCTCTGCCCTTGCCCTGCTCACGCTCTGTGTCTCCCTCTCTCTCAAAATAAACAAACATAAAAAAAAAATGTTTTTTAATGCTGTCTCTGACTATGGTCACCTTCTGAGCTCCTGGGGGTTAGGACTTCAACGTAGGAATTTGGGAGACACGGTACAGCCCATAACGGACACCATGAGAATTCAGGGCACTAGTGCCTTTCTAAAGGGGCCCTGGGAGGGTAAGAGAGAATCCATGCGTTAACAGGCGTTGTCAGAGCTATTGTGGCTCTCGCAGCCTCACGAAAACCAAACTCCAGGACCGCACATACCTGCATTTTGGTAAGCCTGGTTTGGATTCAAGCACAGTATCTATTCTGAGTGCAGCAGGCGTGATGAGGAATGAGGCATGGGGCTGAGAAAAAATACAGGCAAAGTAAAACCCCCACACCCTCCCTTAATTAACTGTATATTAGAGAAGGAAATATCCTGGGACGAAAACCATCAGGGAGACGCCGGGTTCCGTTCCATCCTGTGTTTTTGGCACACCCTTGTGTTATATTTTACTCGCATTATTCTGTTTGTCTACACATTTCCCCCTTCCTGTAAAAAAAAAAAAAATGCCATATTGCCACTTGATTTTCAATGTTGTAGACATTATTTTGCTCTGGGTCGCGCAGCTCTGATCAGTTCGCCACACGTCCTAACTGCCATATCGTATGTTCAACACAGGCATCCTAAAAGCATAGACAGGTATATAAAACCACATTCCTTCTCTAAAAATTCAACCCTGTTAGGTTTGTTGGCATGTCGCTTGGACTTTTATTAAAATGGTAAAAACATTCTGCAAAAGTAACTCTAAGATGACAGGGCATTTCTAAGCCACCAGTAAAGAACTGTTAAGGGAGAGGGATCTTTGCTTTCAAATGCTGGTACGATTCAGGGCAGATATGCCTTCGTTCCAGACAACCAGGCTCTTGAGGCTTTGAACTAATGGACTGATCATAGATGGAGCCAGTGGCGAGGGAACTGTGTGTCAGCCTGTGTCCGTCACCTGATCGCAAACACACGAACCCGGCTCAGGGGTGCTGCCTCCCCTTCTTTCAGCCCAGGCTCCTCTCATCCTCTCTCTCTTCCCGCCATGCTCCGGTCCCCTGGTCCCCACTGACAGCACAGACAGAAGAGTGTTCCTCCAGCACCTACTAGAAATGGTCCCTCCAGCCGGGGAGCTCACAGAGTCATTGGGCATCCCCCCCCCCAACCATCCCCCACCCCTCCACATGACGAGTGTCAAATGCCTCACCTGCGTCCAGGTAGAAGACACCCCCTTCTCATGAGAAATGACATCTTTTGGACTGGACTTCCTATAGATGAAAGCCAGGCTGGTTCCTCATGAACCTGCACACTTTTATAGTTGGGGAGGCAGGGGCTTTTCAAAGAAGGGACACACAAGCCAGCTAGATCTTTGCAGCCCTCAAATTTCCCTCCCACTAAAGGAAAAAAAAGGAAGTGTAACTTTCAAGTCAATTTCCTCTATCAGTCAGGACTCATAGTTACAAATGAAATCTAACTCAAAATGGCACCGGGAAAAAAAACCCATGGGCTCGCATCGCGGAGACATCCAGGCGTAGGTGTGCTTTTGGCCAAAGCAGGTGCTGAGTGTTCAAGGGAAGTAGCCAGGTAGCAACCATTAGTAGTGAGCCCCCATCAGCCTTTCGGGACAGTGCCTGCTGGTGGCAGTGACACCAGCCTGGTATGTGCAACGGTGGGGCACCTCTCAGGCCGCAACATTATGCAGCAAAAAGCCTACCGTGAGCCAAACCCAGGGAACCGGTACAGAAGCAGCCTCCCCCAAACCCCGGTGGTAGAGGGCTGGCTGACCAAAGCAAAGCCAGGTGGCCTGCCCAGAGGAAGGGGACACAGATGCTGCTGATGTTACCACATTCATGGCCGCCGCAAGTCACATGGTAGTGAATGGCACTTTGGGCCTTTTCTATGGTTTCTAGAAACATCAAGAGCATCGCATTGCCTCAACGACTTGCCAGTAATATCCCTATCTTTAAAAGATGGCTTTTAGCATTGATAGAAGTACTTAATAGACACAGAATGTACACTCTCAGTAATATGTACCTGGCATTAAAAAAAACAAATACCGCAAAGCATACTTTCAAAGCGACCAGCTACCTACCTGAGCGCGCAGCCCGACTAACCTCAGATGTGCCGTCACAGCGGGTATTTGGTGACCAAGGGGAAGCTGTTTCCTCCAGTTCCCTACAGCCGAGGGCTCTGCAAATATCCAGTCGCTAACCCTGTGATGCCTTCTGTCTCCGTCACTAAAGATGAGGATTTTTACCTGTTGAGAAAGATTCTCAACTATCACAAGGAGAGACGGTTTTAAAACATTGTTCGTAGGGACTGTAACACACATGAGTGTCACAAAATAAGGCTCAGGACCTATTTGGGGCGCCCGGGTGGCTCAGGAGGTTGTGCGTCTCGGCTCAGGTCACGATCTCACAGTCCGTGAGTTCAAGCCCCGCGTCGGGCTCTGTGCTGACAGCTCAGAGCCTGGACCCTGTTTCCGATTCTGTGTCTCCTTCTCTCTCTGCTTCTCCACCACTCACATTCTGCCTTTCACGCTCTCTCTAAAAAACAAAACAAACAAACAAAGACTCAGGACCTGTGGAATATTCATGATTGAAATAGGCAGAGTGTCTGACATACTGGAACCTCTGGATTTTTTATGTTTGTTTGTTTACATTTAGTAGCTTTTTTACAGAAGACAGAATCAGAGGATGTCTTCTTCATCTCCCGTAAGGAAAGGGTTCTGATGGTACGCATCGATTTTCGTCTTCGACGAGACACCGTCTTTGTCCTTAATTCTAGAGTTTTTGCCCCCTACCCTTTTCCATTCGTCTTGTGTTTTTAGGAGAAAAGAATAAAGCACGAGGGTGTCCCCTGTGCCTGCCCGTTTCTGTACAGCATTTGTAATCTCAGGTAATTGTTATTTGCTGAGCAAGGGCTTTCCAGCTAGGACGGGATAAAGCAGCAGTGGACGCGACAGCAAGAGATTTATTGCTATCATTTAGCGCGTGCCCCAACTCATTCATGCGTGCCTTTGCTCATAAATGCCCCCACCTCATTCCGCAAAAGATATGAAACAGAGCTTTATTGCTAGGAGTTCATGCTGGCATAAATATTAAATTCCGTGTAAAAATGACTTGGGCTATTCCTGTACTTAGTGCAGACTTACTCACGGCTAACGCAAAGTCTGTTTCCTCATCGGGGGTTAACGTCCCCTTCACTCGAGGGGGATTGGATAATGTTTCGTTCACCGCAATTCTTGGGTTTCAGGAATCTATCCGCTTTATCTCTGCTGACCTAACCCTGGCTGGCCGTGCCAGGATTTCCTGCAGGCTGTTGTTTTAACATTTTGCAGCATTTCTACGGGCTGTGGTGTGGGGGTCGGGATTTTCGCCCCCAGTCCTGGGGCTCTCGTAACCACCAGGCCCTGGCCCTTCTCCCGGGGGCAACAGCAAATACATTGGTAAAATTTAGTAACACTTCCCCGTAGCGTCCTATTTCCAAAATGGGCTTCCTATCTGTTGGAGTTGGGTGCAAGCCACAGAAATTAACTCTGGAAAACATGCAAAAAAAAACAAACAACGACAACAACAACAACAAAAAAAAAAAAAAAAAAAAAAAGCAAGGCTGTGTAGGTGCTCGCAGAATCGGAGGGGTTGACCAGCAGGTGAGGTGGGAGGCGGGGCGGCCGCAGCGTGGACGCGCTTGGCCCCCCAACTGTCCATCCGAGCCCAGAGTCAGATTTGCGTGACTTTGATGGCCGAGTTCGGGTGGGAGCCCACCCTTGATGACAGGCCGACTGCAATGGGGCTAGGGTAATAGCAACCAGGGCGTTTTTACCTAAATGAATGAGGAAGAAATGTTACAGCAGGGGTGGGAGGGAGGCACGGGGAACGTGAAGAAGACGTCCACCACCCTCCCCCTGCCCAATTTGTGATTATCCTCCCTCCCTGATGGATGAGCGGTCTCTCTCAGATAGGCTTAGCGTCGTTCACCAATATATGAAATCTGCTTTAACATGGTCTTCTTGATACAATCTTGCATTTTGCTGCGTTCATTTTGTTTTCCGTGACACTGGGAAAACCTAGACTTGCCTACTTTTTTTTTTTTTTTTAACAGACTTTAGTTTTTAGGGCACTGTTAGGTTCACAGCAAAATGGAGGCAAAAGCGTGGAGATTTCCGGTATCCCTCCTGACCCAACCGTGCACCTCCTCTACCAGTCTCAACATTCTGCACCAGAGTGGGACGTTGGTTAGCATCCATGAACCTGTACTGATAGCATAATCACCCAAAGTCCACACTTTTTTTTTTTTTTTTTTTTTTTTTTTTTAATGTTTATTTTTGAGACAGAGAGAGACAGAGCATGAACGGGGGAGGGTCAGAGAGAGGGAGACACAGAATCTGAAACAGGCTCCAGGCTCTGAGCTGTCAGCACAGAGCCTGACGTGGGGCTCGAACTCACGGACTGTGAGATCGTGACCTGAGCCGAAGTCGGCCGCTTAACCGACTGAGCCACCCAGGCGCCCCTAAAGTCCACACTTTTGACATTAGGGTTCACTCTCGGTGTTGTACATCCTCTTAGTCTGAACCAATCTCTGAGGACATATATCCACTACAATAGTATCATACAGAGAAGTTTCACTCCCTAAAAATCCTCTGTGGTCCTCCCGTCATCCCTCACCCCCTCATCCTCGGTAACTGCTGATTTCAATGACCACCGCCCCCCCCCCCCCCGCCACCGTTGGCCTCTCTGATGACTGTTTACTCGGGCAGGTACATTCTCCTAGCCTTGCTTCTTCTTTCCAACATCAGAAACCCTAGAAGTTGTTCGATTTTCGGGTTGACATCACTGACTGCAAAACTTTCTAAGGCGTCCAAAACAAAGACTCGAATCGATTGCTTCCCTATAATCTCGTGACCTCTGCTGACTTCTTCCTCATTTTCTCTTTTCATATATATATTTTTCCAACTTCCTGTACCGTGTGTACTGCAAGGATTGGTCTGAATTGCCTACTTTGCTATTACCAGACATGAGGGTCCCAGGTCTCTCTTTCTGCTGTCACACAAAACAGATACAAAGCCCCTGAGAAATGGGCCCCGCCCATCATGTAGAAGGACTTCCACCCCCCACCACGCCACCCTGCACATGGGGAAGAAACAGGCAGTGATACTAAGTGTGCACCTACTGTGAACCAAGGGCTGGGTCTCGCCATATATCTTCCCATTAACTCTTCTGGGCACACTGTGAGGTTCTTTAAGCTCTCCGTGTATCAAGATCTTCTTTGAAAGTGGTGATGAAATACCTCCTCTGGGGCTTTCCTGAAAGTTGAGGTAGTTCTTTTAGGCGAAGGTGGGTCAGCTAACCGGCTCCGTGCAAAGTTTGCTCTCTCCCCGTGGTCCCCTTGAGGCAGCTCCTTACAACTTGTGCCTACAGGCTTTCTCTGGGTTTTCATTCATAGATTCCCTTTCACTTCCTGATGCCCTGTGCTCCCTCCCCCATTGTTGAGGTGCTCAGAAGAACCCAATGGAATTGACTCACCACTATCTTTGATGAAGTCGTTTCATGCTGTTCCAGGAACTGGCTTCCCAAAGAATTTACCACTGTCTGATAGGAATTCTATTAACACACCTGTCTTAGTTTGGGCTGCCCCTGAAGCAGACACTGAGATAAAGATTTGAGCGCAAATAGTCCCACTTGGGAGGTGATCTCAGAGCCTATCAGCAAGAGAGAGGGAGATAGGATGGGGAAGGGGAAACAGCCAATGGATTCTACGTTGTCCAGCCAGCCACCATGTGAGCAGAGGGGTCCAGTCCCACTGGAGTAAGCCCAGGAGCCCATGGAGACTTATCCCAGCCAGAGAGTGAAGGAGCCAGGGTTTTACACACCAGCCCCCATCAGTCACTGGTGAGGGTTGCTGCTGAGGGAGCTAATTCCCTGGCACATCCAGCCAGCTGCGCAGCGGGCAAAGAACTCTGGCTACTGGAGCAAGTTGTCAGTCACAGAAATGGAAGTGCTCCCAGATGGAGCTGGGCTGAGAGGCACTGAAGGGGTAAGGGTGTCAGGGCACAATCAGTGTCTCTTAAAACGGACTCGTTCATCTCCCTGGCCTCTGCCTCTTTCTAAGACAAATTAACAGTGAGAGCCAAAGGGTCACATGGAATTCTATTGAGCAGGTGCATTTGACGGTGACATTTTGATTCCAGAATTTGTCATGCTTTGCTCTCACTGACTTCTGCACCCTGTAAGAAGAAGGAATTTGGTTCATGAGAGCCCGACATAGACTCAGTTCAATCCCCAAACTCAGGGCCAGTCCATTCCGGAAGAAAAGTCCCTCAGAGCCTAGTGACTGCCTCTTTTATTGTGTATAATTTCCTCCATGACACAGCTCCCGTGAATGATGACTGTATCGGAGAGGGATCGGGCTCCTGGGGTGGGAGGCATTGGCCCTCAGGCACAGGTGTTCCGGATGCTAGGAGTTCACACCTGTGTCAGGGTCACACCTACATCACCCGCAGTGCTGTTAACATGTCATCAGGATTCTGCACTGTCTCTGACTGCAGTGGTTGTCAAAGCAGCCAGAAATGCGGGCTCGGTGACGAGCAGACTCAGACAGGGTTGGGTGGCCAAGTTCCTGCGAGGCTCCACCAAAGTCATCTGAAGGTCACAGCCAGCGGCCGTGTAGACCAGCTTAATTTGGGGTTGGCGGCCCCACCTATCCTCCAAATTTCTGTGGGTTGGCGAATGCGTTGTCATATATCTTACATGCCATGCCCAGAGCACAGAAGAACTCATCTCTTTTGCATGCCCAGCCATGGAGCTTGAGCCTTCTCTAGCTCTTTGTAGCAATTAAATATTGTTTAGAGCAGGGAGAGAATGAGATTCACAGTTTTAAAGTATTTTTTCAATAAATTGAGTTTGTTCTCGTAAGGCTATTGTTGGGTCTGAGAGCCCAGAGTAACAGAGTCCTTCCTCTCAATTATTCACAGTGGGCTCTGCTCTGGGCAGTTATCGAACACCTGTCTGAGCAAGTAATTCTTTGTGGCTCTTCCACAATTATGTATACCCCATTGTCTCTGCTCTCAAGTAGCTTGGGGTCTCCTGGGAGTGGTAAGAAATCCAACCCAGCAAACAACAGAGTTTTCATAAAAGCCACCAGTGCTGAGGGCCAAGCGAGTGGTCCAGGCATAAATGCTATAGAGGCTCAAGAGGGGAAGAGATCCAGGGACTAAGGTGGTCCAGGAGATCTGGTAGGAGGGGACGGGATTTGAATGGACCATGACAGCTAAGCAGGATAAGGATAAGCTGATGGGGACGGGAGATGGATGATTTTAGGCACATCTGGGAACAGTGGGGAGACTCATTTTGCCTGAGTAGAGGGTTAATGGTAGGAGGAAATGGTAGGAGGAGGACAAATGTATACACACACACACACACACACACACACACACACACACACGCAGGCATTGTGGAAAGCCCCCAGGAACCCTGTAGCCATAAGCCCGCTAGGGAGTGAGGTACTAACCCAGGGAAGAAACACGAGGACTTGGAATGGGGATGGGGGAGGGGGGACCACCATGAGTGGGACAAGCGGTCTCTAGTCCCAGCTCTGCCACTTTCTGATTGCGTGAGCCTGTGCTGGCCGCATGGTCTCTCTGAGCCTCAACTTTCTCATCCCGGAACCCATAGCAACATTCCTTTTCCCAAACAACGGTGCTTCAGATTACATGAAATGTCAAGTGTACAATGCCTGATACAGTGCCCAACCAGAGTAGGTGGTCATCATCACTGCTAGGGTGATGATGGTGTGGCAGCGATGTCCTGGGCCAGGCCACAGCAGCTTTCACAGACCAGCCATTCCCGTCTTCCCAACTCTGCAGCCAGTGACGTCATGCACAACTTGAAATCGGCCAGAGTGGAAGCATTTACACCATGGCAATGGACAAACACGACTAATCTGGGCTTTTTATTCCCCCCTCCAGAGAACTGCACATTAAACCTTTAGCAGTATACTTCTGGTAGTAGAAAAGGAAAATAAGAGTGGGATGTAAATGTTACCACGGTGGGAAGTTTAAAACAGCAAGCCTGAACAGATGGGCTCGTGTGTCCCAGCGTCCCACGCCCTTGTAGGGCATGTGTTTTTATTTTGTTCTTCGTCTGGCGGGAGTCATAGCCTCCTGTTCAGATTCTCTGGCCTTCCTTCCAATGCGGAGCTATCTAGAGACTGCAGGAGGCAGGGAGGTGGATGGTTCAGCATCATCTTAGTGAAAATGTTTACTAATAAAAAGTTTGGTGTTAACGTAGCCGCTTAAGATTTCTCCCAGCTTTTATCCGGCAGTCACAGATTAAATTGTCGGCTTGATTTTACTATGCAGTGGCTTCAGTGAGGAAGGCCAAGTTCCTAAATCATGTGCATGACAGGTGCCATATTTCTGAGCCCAGAGCCAAGCTGTGACCTTCCAGTTTCACAGTAACTAGAGCTGGGTGATGTGCATAATAAAGGGAGTACATAGAGCATTTTAAAAATACGGAATGAAGCTGAAATCAGATAGAGGTATCAGTCTGAAACGGGTTATCAGCACCAAGGTGATCAATCTCCACCTGTCTTATGACGCAGATGTGAAAAGTACCGTGGCTTGTACGGGCAAAAGGATTGGAAGTGTTTGGGCTTGAGGACCTACCCCATGCCAAGGTTCGTGCTCTACACAGAATTCAACCTTTAGAGCCACCCTATGAGTAAGGATTTAGTGTCCCCATTTTATACACAGGGAAGCAGAAGCTCAAAAAGTTAGTACTTCTCCCAATGACCCACAGATACTAAATGGCTGAGCCAGGACTTGAACACCATCCATCTGACTGGCCTCTACTCTGTCCGTTATCCCCATGCTGCTTCCCAGTGGGAGGCTCCTCCCTGACTCATCCACTCACCATGGTTTCCTCTGCCTAAAATGCTCTCCCCACCCTCTTTACACTTGACTGTCTCCTTTTCACTTAGGTCTTCTCTGTCACCTCCTCTGAGAGGGCTTTTCCTTGGTCACCTTCACTATAAAACCTCTCCAACCCTGCCTACCCTTCAGAAGTCACTCCCAATACTGATGCCCCATGTGATGGCTTTCAGATCACATAGCACCCTCTGAAGTTGTTGCATTGTCTGTTTATATGTTGCTTATGATTCTAGAACATAAGCTCTGTCATATATGCAGCATACAGAAGAATGCCTGACACATAGTAGCCATATAATGAAAGAATGGAGAGATGGAGGGAGGGAGGGAGGGATGAATGGAAGGAAAGAAGGAAGGAGAGATCAAAGAATGGAGAGATGGAGGGAGGGGGGAGGAATGAATGAAAGGAAAGAAGGAAGGAAGGAAGGAAGGAAGGAAGGACACATGGATACATGGATAAATAGATGGATTCATGGATGGATGCATGGATGGAAAAATACATGGATGGATGGATGGATGGGTGCATGGATGGAAAGATACATGGATGGATGGATGGATGGATGGATGGATGGATGGATGGATGGATAGATGGATGCATGGATGGAAAGATACATGGATGGATGGATGGATGGATGGATGGATGGATGGATGGAAAGATACATGGATGGATGGATGGATGGATGGATGGATGGATGGATGGATGGATGGAAAGATACATGGATGGATGGATGGATGGATGGATGGATGGATGGATGGAAAGATACATGGATGGATGGATGGATGGATGGATGGATGGATGCATGGATGGAAAGATACATGGATGGATGGATGGATGGATGGATGGATGGATGGTTGGATGGATGGATGGAAAGATACATGGATGGATGGATGGATGGATGGATGGATGGATGGATGGATGGATGGAAAGATACATGGATGGATGGGTGGATGGATGGATGGATGGATAGATGGATGGATGGATGGAAAGATACATGGATGGATGGGTGGATGGATAGATGGATGGATGGAAAGATACATGGATGGATGGATGGATGGATGGATGGATGGATGGATGGATAGATGGATGCATGGATGGAAAGATACATGGATGGATGGATAGATGGATGGATGGAAAGATACATGGATGGATGGATGGATGGATGGATGGATGGATGGAAAGATACATGGATGGATGGATGGATGGATGGATGCATGGATGGATGCATGGATCGATGGATACATGGAAGAAAGAAAGAAAGAGGAAGAAAGAAAGAAAGAAAGAAAGAAAGAAAGAAAGAAAGAAAGAAAGAAAGAAAGAAAGAAAGAAAGAATACATGGATAGAAAGGTGGGTGGATGGATACTTGGATAGATGGATGGATGAATGGGTAGAAGAATGTATTGGTAGATGAAATTGGACAAACTCAAATTGGCCATGGGAGGTTCCTTCCTAGTTCAAGACTCCCGTGACTATATTAGAGCCCACCTCCTATAATCCTCCTGAAGGGGTCCAGGGACCTCTCCTACAGACATGATGTCTTTACCTTCCCCTCCCCTATCAACCTGAGCAGTGCCAGCCTCCCCAGAGGAACAAGAGGAATGATGAACAGAGATCAGCAGGGACAGGAGCCACTGGTGGAAAACAGGCTATGTTGTAAACAGGGCAATTCAGAGAGGGGGCCTGGCTGGGAGCTGCTGTCCTGGGATGCATAGGCATACCCCTCTGTACCTCCCATCCCTCTTCCCAGCTCTAGTAGGAATCATCCTACCCCTGGGACTCCTTTCTGCATGCCCTCACTCCCTGAACAAGTGTGACTTAGCCTTAAGCCACAGACACTGGGGATATACAGTCATTAAGACATAAAAGGCCTCTATCATTTGGGCTCACCCAGTCTAAAAGAAAAGGTAGCTGTGTGAGCATTTGCAGTATCAGAGCTATAATGGTGTGTGCCATTCAAGGTACAAAACAAGACAGTGTGACAAGGACAGAGAAGCACATCTGTGTCTGCCCGTAAGCGGCACAGTAGGAAGGCATGGCCAAACTGAGACTTGAAGGTATGTTCAGGCCCAGCACATAGCATAGGCAAGGGCCCAGAGGCTAGATGTGTTCAATAAACCCATGGACAGGACCGTGAAAGGACTTGTCTAATGTGCTATAGAATTTGAGCCTTGATCTGTAGACAGTGGGGACGCCTGAAGGGCTGAACCCCGAAGGATGTTACGTTAGAGCTGAATTTTTTATAAGAAGCCCATTCCGACTGGAGGAAAAGAAAGAAGAGGCTGGGACTAGCACAGCAGCTTAGAGAATTCAAAGACGCACAGCAGAGTCAAAAAACAAGAAGATAGAATCCAAGCGATTCGCGGATGCACTAGACATGCAGGGTGAAAGGGAGGATTCCTGTCTATCCCCCAGTTAGGAAGAAGGCTCCTGACCTTCTTGCTGGTTTCCCTTTGATCTACAGTCCCCACTGTCTACAGATCAAGACTCCAATTCTACGGCAGAGTAGACAAGACCTTTCACGGTCCTGTCTCCCGGTTTATTGGCCAGATCTAGCCTCCAGGCCTTTGCCTATGCTATGTGCCGGGCCTGAACATCTGTCCCCTGGTCTACCTTTTGGTCACCCTTTGTCTGACTGCCTGGGTCTTATGGCTGCTTGAAGGAAATGGCTGGAGCCTCAGGCTGCATTGAAGCCCAAATTCCTGTCCCCAGACCAACTGCCTCAAAACCCCAAAGCAGGTGTTAAAATCACAGAAGCTTAGGCCCCACATGGGACCTACCAAATCAAGAACTCCAGCATCAGGGCGTGGGAATCTTTGTCTTTGAACTCCACGGTGATTCTGGGGCCAGTACTAGGGAGCAAACAGTGTGGGAAACACGAATTAGTGTTTTCCACTAAAATTCGAGGGAGGGGAGTGTTGGGAACCAAGTCATGTGTCTGTCTCCACCCTCCTCCCCCCCCCCCCACCAGGCTGGCACAGTGCCTCCACAGACCAGGTAGGGACTCAGCACACGGCTCATCATCCCACTCGCCCTTGTGCTGGGTACTGGCTGTGTACCTTGCCCACCTTTTCACACGTGAGTGCAAGATTGTCGCAGGGGACAGCATTGTAACATGTCCTGGGCACAGCCTGGCTGGCGATGTGTGAAATCTAGACCAAGAAGTCAACCCAGAGTGTTCTAAAGCAAAGGCAGTAGTTTCCCCGCCCAGCATCGTCAGGAAATGAAATGTCTACAAAACAACAAAGCAGTGGGCCAAACAGTCAAGTTTGGGAACAGCTTTAACGACTAATTTCTAATGAGAGTTTCAAAACACTAATTTTCCAGAGCAGAAAATCAAGTTGTGCTCATTTATAACCCGTCGCCTGCAATGAATCGGAGGATATTTCTTTCCGTGTTGTCAGTTAACTTTCTGAGCCTGTCAGAATACAAAGTAGGGTGGCTGGCCCATAAATCAGCTCTTTGGGAGCTGATAAATGGTTATTGTACAAATCCTGCATTTGCATGGGATCTGGGGACATAAATCTACTTCTCATGATCTTACTTGAAAAAAAAAAATTATCCCCCTGAAGTCAGAGTGAGCAATTTATACAGGCATTCTCCCCCAGCTGTTTATTTTTCTCACCTTTAATGGCTGCCTTCCTACTTTCTGCTCTTACGCTACACTGTAAACTGTCGCATGTCATGTAGGAAAAAAAACTGCCAGGACTTTGGTTTGAATCTGCCCACCAGGAATAATTTTATAACTTTCCGCTCATCCATGAATAACGATCACTCTGGTAAAGGCTGTCATAATTTACTAGCGTTGGAAGGGACCTTAGAGAACATTTAACACTCCCTTCCTTTTGTAAGATAGGGTAGCTGAGGCCCAGAAGTGAGAGTAATGGCACAGGCCAAGTCTGGGACAGGACCAGAGTTCTGTTTGGGCCAGGGGGAGGCAAGGACCCTCACAGCGTATGGAAACACCTGCCACCCTCATGTAAGAGTCAATGAACATTCATTCAAAGACCTTGGCTGGGTTGATAGGAAAGGCCCCGCCAAGAGCAAAGTGCTTGCTCGCTCATTCATTCAGTATGCTTTCCGTCATTCATTCCTTCGTTCATTTACCTTGGCTCGTTCTGCTCCCATCTCTACAACGATGAATGAAGACCCCTTAGAGGTGACTCAGAGAGTCCATACATGCCTAGCAGGCAAAAATGAAAGACCATCCAAAGGCCTCTGTCATGTTTTTGCACTCTGCAATTCTCCTGAGTTCTACTGCTCTAGACTATTCTGAAGACCACCATGGGAAGGGTGTTTGGCTTTGGTTTGTTTTGGCTTTGCTCTAATAACCTTGAAAACCACGGTGACCTCACTTCCTTGAAGGTATTTTTCTTCTAACAGCTTTTTTGAGACATAATTGATATCCCGCACAATCCACCCATTTAAACTATACAATTCAGTGGTTTTTAGTGGATTCACAGAGTTGTACAACTGCCACCGCCATCAGTTTTATGACATTTTCTCCCCCGACCCCCTGGAAAGAAACCCCACTCTACTTAGCCACAGCCTTAGCGCCCCCATCCCCTGCCATAGGTAACCACTCACGGACTTTGTCTCTGGATTTGCCTCGTGTGGACTCTACATATGAATGGAATCTTAGACTCTTAGGTCCTTGGACCCTTAGTAAGAAGACAGCGGACGTTGCTTAGTGTCTCGAGAAAAGGCACATGTATCATTCTTTTCTTTTTCCTCAACCGTGTGGAAACTTTCAAATGTACAGAAATGTTGAGAGAATTTTCCAGCAAACTCCCGTGCACTCATCACCTGGACTCGAACATTTTATTCTACCTGCTTTTCCACAAACCACCTCATCTACCCCATGGATCACTGCCTTAGTGGGTTCTCAAGGGAGCAACTTGCACTCTTCCCAAATCAAAAGGAAAAAATACTCAATTTTGCAAAATAAAACGTCAACGTAGGGGATTTTCAAAGCCAAGACTGTTAGTCAGTTGACGTTAGGGGTTCTGAAACACAAAACTGTGTTCAAATGGTGAAGGAGGCTTGAAAGAGCTTTCCAAGAAAGCATGGGTTCTACACACGAGGACAGAGGACTGACCGGGTGTGGGAATGACGAGTCCCTTGAAGGGACCCGCTGACACCCTAGCTCAACTGGCCAAGCAGAGAGAGCCAGGGAGAGAAACGAGTGGTTTTGGGGGGTGGCGACCTCCTCCTGTCTCTGCTCATTTGCCCATTGTTGAGAGTTTCAAAGATTTAAGGGTCACCCTTGATTCGTGCATTTCCCGGGAAGAACCAGATGCCTGCAGGAAGGTGCTTTCCTTTGTCTCTTGTGCAGCGAAAACTTCATTGAAACGTGGCTGTCTCCAGAGCCACGGCCCCTCCCAGGCGTAGGACCCCAGCACGCAGCATCATGTGCTCAGATGCCGTGGGCGGTGGTCTGGGTGGGCAGGAGCCAGCGTGGTGCGACAGTAGAGAAATCCAGACACTCTCCCTCCAGAACCCATCCTTGACCTTGGGGTTTAAGCCCTCGGTGCACGCAAGGGACCTGGGGCAACGTGGCCCCGCAAGCCTGCGTGCGAGAGTGGTGATGTGACTCTAGGAGGGTTGGATGACACTGGCTGTGTAAGTGTGCGTGTGCACGTGTGTGTGTTGTGAGGACACATTTAATTTGAGTCCCTGTGAAGCAAGGAGGAAAGGTCTTGGCCAGCGGCTCAATAGCTCCTGCCAATATGTGCAAAGTAATTCTTTTAAATGAGTGAACTAGCCTTGATATACTATAAACTTGATCAACTGTATTAAGGCGCTGTTGAAACGGGAATTCAAAACGCTCATCTTAGTAATTTACTCATCAGTCACCGTGTTTACCAAATGCCAGAGGACCCCTGGGGAGAAGAGAACACAAATTAAAATAAGACACGTCTCCTGGCCCTCAGAGAACTCGGTCCGGCAGGGGGGAAACACACAATTATGACATGTATATACAATTATGACATTGTATATACATTTGTATATTACATTGGACAGTATGAATTGTTGATACTTGACAGGTTTTGACCATGAAAATGGCAACTTCACGATTCAACCTAATATTTATATAGTGGTATGTTAGTAACAAAATACCACAGGCCAGGAGTTCAACGATGGAAATTTACTTCTCACAGCTCTGGAAGCTGGAAGGCCATGATCAAGGTCTGGCCAATTCCGTTTCTGGTGAGAGCGCTTTTCCTGGCTTGCCTTATGGCCCTCTTCTCACTGGGTCCTCGCGCGGCCTTTCCTCTGGGTGCACAAGCAGAGACAAGGAGATTGCTCCCCCAGGTCCCTTCTTATCAGGACACTAATCCTATCAGAACAAAGCCCCACCCTGGTGACGTCATTTAACTTCTATTACTTCCTTCGAGGCCTCATCTCCAAACACAGCCACGCTGGGTGGTTAGGGCTCGAACAGAAGCGTTGGGGCGCCTGGGTGGCTCAGTCGGTTAAGCAACCGACTTCAGCTCAGGTCATGATCTCGCGGTTCGTGGGTTCACGCCCCGCGTCGGGATCTGTGCTGACAGCTCAGAGCCTGGAGCCTGCTTCGGATTCTGTCTCCCTCGCTCTCTGCCCCTCCCCCACTTGCTTGTGCACTCTCTCTCTTTCTCTAAATAAATAAATAAAATGTGAAGGTGAGAGGCAAAAAACATTCAATCCATAACAAGTACCTAATGGACACCTTATGTGTATGTGTATCCCCCGTATACAGGGTTAGGTGCCATACATAATGCGTGTTTATTTTTGGACACACCTATACACACCCACGCTACGACAGCAAGGTTGCACGGAGGACAGAAGCACTGACTTTGCCAGGACAGAAATGGAGAGGTGCAGCTGTAAAGGAAGACACGTTTATATGACTAGTTTTTTATTGGAGAAAAAAAAAAAAAAAAAAAAACAACCTTGTTGTAAAAGGACTACAGGTAGAAATTTTAGGAATTCTGATAATCAAAAATAGAAATGCTACAAATCCCACTAGCCAGACGTGGACCCAACTACTCTTTTATTTTTTTTTTTTAAGTTGTATTTATTTATAATGAGAGGGTCGAGCGGGGGAGGGGCAGAGAGACAGAATCCTAAGCAGGCTCTTCAGAGCCTGATACGGGGCTCCAACTCACGAACTGCCAAGATCTTGACCTGAGCCAAAGTCAAGAGTTGGCCGTTTCACCGACTGAGCCACTAGGCACCCCAGACACAACCACTCTTAAGGCCGAGGTCAGCCAGCGAGGCATCCCATTTAAGAATGTAGATGTTCGGCCCGGAGGCCTCCAGCACTTACCAGCTGTGTGACCTGAAGCAGATTACTTAGGCTCTCTGTGCCTCAGGGTCCTCATCTGTGCGGTGGGTCAGTAACACCAACATCATGAGACTATTGTCAGAGTTAAAGGAGCTAAACCCTGTAAAACGCTCAGGACGTTGCTGGCACAAGTAAGTGCTTAGTAAATACCAACCTCTGTTTTACTTTCGGTCTCTTCATCACTGGTATGATTCTAAACACAGATGCCACCGACAACATTCCCTTCCGGGGTGTTTTTTTCAGCCGGGTTGGCAGACGGGCTTGGGATTACACACCACGTCCTGGAATAAGAAGGGCTTGTGTGCCCCATGTTTGCCTGGGGTCTTCTCGGTTGCACGCGTGTTCCCATGCAGTAGAGAGATGGGGTTTTTCGCTGTCGTCTCCGCATGCCTAGTCATCTTGCCCATGGCCATCGTTGTTTTCATTTTCTGCATACCCTTTCATTTTCTGGGCCACTAATCACTTTCAGCAGTTTCTTGGTATTCTTTAAACTTCTTCTATAACAAACCGTGATGGAAGAAACATTCTTGTAGCCAAATGTTTCTGACAAATAAGTCTGAGTAATGCTTTATTCTGAGACCCTTTTTCAGACCCTTTCATGCTGTGAATCTGCTTCGTCAAGGTTCTGAGAAGTTCTGCAGAGGAGGGATAGCTTTGACTTTATTAGATGAGATGTATTCTCATCTTTATAAAATTGCTCCCTTTAGCTCTTTCTTTGGGCTAAGTTATTTTTCAAGTTTTTTTGTTTATTTTGAGAAAGAGAGAGAGAGTGCTAAAGGGGCAGAGAGAGAGGGAGAGAGAGAGAATCACAAGCAGGCTCTGCACCATCAGCGCAGAGCCCGACATGGGGCTCGAACTTATGAACCAAGAGATCATGACTTGGGCCGAAATCGAGAGTGGGACACTTACCCGACTGAGGCACCCAGGCGCCCCTGGGCTAAGTTGTTTTTTAAAAGGTTTATTCTGGATCAAAGAATACGTCCAGTTTTATGGGCTTTCATTTATCGCCTTCTAGAATGTTGTTTTAGGAACTAACAAACTTGGAAGACACCTCCACCTACTGGGCTAAACCAAGACTTCATTTTAATCACAATTACATGAAAAGGTCACAACGCTGAAAGCATACATACGTGCGGGTCTTATTAAAATGCAAACAGTCAAGACCAGTGCAAAGAATTACCTGGTTCTTTTTGAGTCTTCTGGGAACCACTTTAGAGGAGGTCGATTCATCTAGAAAATATAAATGTTCCTCTTCCTAGATTTCAGACAGGAAAACACGTAAAATGTGTAAAAATCTCGTATATGGACTATCTCAGGGGATCATAATTGATGTAAATCCTGCATGACAAGTAGCAGTCAGGAGATGCCTACTGTAAATACTGCCTTTCACATAAAACAACAGGGCTCACAGTGAATGTTCTGTGTGGCCTGACTTCTCTTTTTAGATTTCACCTCAACTCAACCCTACGACTTACTTATTTATCCAGTAAATACTCGCTCAAAGTGTACCGTTGGCTGGGCTGTAACTGGGCCCTGAGGACAGCAGCGAGAGGACTTTGTCCTCTTGAGAGTTTACGTGCCAGTGGGGAGACAGGTGATGTTCCTTCTCTTGATGGATGACCACATCATCAGGACACTTGCAGAAAGAGCGGTATGTGCCAACCGGAAATCGCACAGCACGGTGGGATGCAGAGGAGTGTCAGATGGTAAATGCCTTTGGGAAAGCATCAGGAGAGCAGGGAACTTCCTGCCTTGTTCACTGCAGGCCCCCCAGGCCCTAACAGAGCATGGGGCACAAAGCACGTGTTCAAAATATGTGTACGTGGGCGCCTGGGGGGCTCAGTCGGGTAAGCTTCCAACTCCTGGTTTCGGCTCAGGTCATGATCTCATGGCTCGTGAGACTGAGCCCCACGTCGGGCTCCACGCTGGGCATGGAACCTGCTTAAGATTCTCTCTCCCTCTCACTCCCGGTCTCTCTGCCCCTCTCCTGCTTGCGCTTGCTTCTCTCAAAATAAAAATTATAGGGGCGCCTGGGTGGCGCAGTCGGTTGAGCGTCCGACTTCAGCCAGGTCACGATCTCGCCGTCCGGGAGTTCGAGCCCCGCGTCGGACTCTGGGCTGATGGCTCAGAGGCTGGAGCCTGTTTCCAATTCTGTGTCTCCCTCTCTCTCTGCCCCTCCCCCGTTCATGCTCTGTCTCTCTCTGTCCCAAAAATAAACGTTGAAAAAAAAAATTTTTTTTTTTAAATAATAAAAATTATATATATGGAGCGAATGTACAAAATCAAACCCCAGGGCTGAGAATATGTGGTTCCAAGGGCTCCGTGTGGGAGATAACCTGCCAGAGTAGCCCACAGAATCACTTGTTTGGGGAATGGCCCGCCTCGACTAGGAGCCGTGTCCAGGAGATTGGACTGGGTTCCCAGGGGACGTCCCTCCCTATGAAGCCCGGACTCTTCGGGTTCCCGTGAACCCCGGGGCCCTCACCTAACCTGGCCTTCAGAAGGAGCAGCGTCTGCGGGTCGATTGCTGCTTGGGCTTCGCCAGGGGGAGAGGGCCCATCACCTGAGCCGGGCACGGCTGCCCGTCGGAACCCCTTCCGCGGCAGCTCACCGGTCTGTGTTCACTGACCTTCAAGTTATCACGCGAGGCTCAGCCATCCATCTCACTGCAGTCCCTGCGGCAACTGGCCTCATTTATCGACTTCTCGAAAACACCGATCCCTCCGCTTAGCTTGGTCTGAGCTGAGCTCAAAGACTCGGGCGCGGGAGCAAAGGCCGTGGCATGTGAATGAATCACCCAATAAAAATAAGTTCCAAGAGCAAACGCAGTGGGCTTGATTAACTGTCGCACGCGGGTCTTCTGACATCCCCGAGGCTCTCCCCCTGAGTGTGGTTGTTGCTTCGAGACTGCCCATCCGGAGAAAGTGCACCCCTGGCCCAGATGCCCCGATGCCATCGGCTTCAGGGCACCAAAGCTGACCTTGAGCTGCAGGCTGAACAGCCCTGAGAGCTGAGCGGCGAGGCCGCCGGTCCCCCGATCTGGGCCTCCCGCTGTCCGTCCCAAACTCTGGAACACCCTATTTTACTTGATCTTACTTGGCTTTTGTAAGAAAGTATTCTTAAAGTCTGGTAATCAGCTGACCAAATGAGAAGGCCAGGTGATGGCCTCAGGAGTCAGAGGATGTTGGGAGAAGAGAATCCACATGCGTGTGGGGCAAGGAGGAAAGCCAAGCCTGTGTCCTGGAAATCAGAGAAAGGGAGGCTGCTTTTCTTGAAATTGGGTCACCCCGTGTCTCCCAGAGTGAGTGTGCAGCAAGGCCAGGCCCCCAGACACGGCTCTCTGCCCCTTCCTTGCGGGTATGATGGCGGCACTCTGGGAGACCCGTTAAAGTGACAATGCTGCCTCCAGTCACCAGCCTGGGGTCCTAGGCCCGGGCCCACCTTCCACCCAGGCCCAGTAGATGGGCTATCAGGACAAGGGCTGGTCCAGGGACACCAGGGCCCCTCAACCTCCATGGGTGCGTGAGGGTAAGCCCTGGGCAACAGGCTGCATGGCTCTGGGGGTGCATGGCAGCTGGGCCCTTGTCAGAGCTAGACTGAAACTCTTTTTTTTTTTTAACGTTTTTTATTTATTTTTGGGACAGACAGAGCATGAGTGGGGGAGGGTCAGAGAGAGAGAGGGAGACACAGAATCCAAAACAGGCTCCAGGCTCTGCACTGTCAGCACAGAGCCCGACGCGGGGCTCGAACTCACGACCGTGAGATCATGACCTGAGCCGAAGTCGGACGCTTAACCGACTGAGCCACCCAGGCGCCCCTAGACTGAAACTCTTAAATAATTAAACGGATGCCACGTGGATCCTCTGTATTTAGGCCCTAGTAGTGTTAAGGATGGGTTGGTGGGCACATCCCTATCACACAGCCTAAACGTCACCTGATGGGGTGTTAAGGTGAGAACCTCCTTTTAATAAGCCTGAGTGAGAGAGCAGAAGCCTGTCACCGTATTAGAAATGCACAAAGACAGGGGCGCCTGGGTGGCGCAGTCGGTTAAGCGTCCGACTTCAGCCAGGTCACGATCTCGCGGTCCCTGAGTTCGAGCCCCGCGTCGGGCTCTGGGCTGATGGCTCAGAGCCTGGAGCCTCTTTCCGATTCTGTGTCTCCCTCTCTCTCTGCCCCTCCCCGTTCATGCTCTGTCTCTCTCTGTCCCAAAAATAAATAAACATTGAAAAAAAAATTAATTAGAAATGCACAAAGACAAGGCACTGACGGGGGGCAAAGGGGAGGCTGGGATAAAGAACCAGGCCTTAGGGTTTGACTATTTACAAACCTGTGAAGTTTCTCCAGGAAGAAGTGGCAGGTTCTCTGGAGGTGGATTTAGCAGGTGTTTTTTTTGTTTTGTTTTGTTTTGTTTTTACTCCCGAGAATGATTTTTGGCATGTGGTGAGACAAGGTCCTGACCATCCCAGCTGGGGGCATGTGGGCAGAGATCAGCACGGGGCTCAGAGCCCCCAGATTCCTGCGCCCACCACACCTTTGTCCAGCTCACGTGCTCCAAATCACAAGTCCTTGGAGAACAGGGACCACCCACAACCCTTATCTAAAGAAGCTGGGTAGGGGGGAAGCTGGGTGGCTCCGTCGGTTGAGCGTCTGACTCTTGGTTTTGGCTCAGGTCATGATCCCAGGGTCATGGGATCGAGCTCTGCATCGGGCTTGGAGCTTAAGATTCTATCTTTCTCTTCCTCTGCCCCTCTTCTCTGCTCCCTTGCTCTCTCTCTCTCTCTCTCTCTAAAATAAAATAAAAAATTTAAAAATAAATAAGCCCGGGAATAGAAAAGGGCCACTGCCAATGAATTGATTTAAAGTGGGGACCAGGGTCAACTGACGAATGGATAAAGAAGATGTGGTTTATATATACAATGGAATGCTACTTGGCAATGAGAAAGAATGAAATCTGGCCATTTGTAGCAACGTGGATGGAACTGGAGAGTGTTATGCTAAGTGAAATAAGTCATACAGAGAAAGACGGATACCATATGCTTTCACTCTTATGTGGATCCTGAGAAACTCAACAGAAGACCAGGGGGGAGGGGGAGGGGGGGAAATTACAGAGAGGGAAGTAGGCAAACCCTAAGAGACTTTAAAGTACTGAAAACAAGCTGGGGGTTGATGGGGAGGTGGGGGGGAGGGGAAAGTGGGTGATGGTCATTGAAGAGGGCACCTATTGGGATGAGCAGTGGGTGTTATATGGAAACCAATTTGACAATAAATTTCATCCAAAAAATTTTAAAAAATAATAATAAAGTAGAGACCGGAAAGCCCGGGTGGCTCCATTGGTCGAGTGTCTGACTTCGGCTCAGGTCACGATCTCGCGGTTCACGAGTTCGAGCCCTGTGTTGAGCTCTGTGCTGACAGCTCAGAGCCTGGAGCCTGCTTCAGATTCTGTGTGTGTGTGTGTGTGTGTCTCTCTCTCTCTATCTGCCCCTCCCCCACTCTCTGTCTCTCTCTGTCTCTCAAAAATAAACATTAAAAAAAACTTTTAAGTGAGGACCAAAATCCATTGCAAAACTAAAAAAAAAAAAAAAATTCAATTAAGATCTTATTTGGGGAAAGAATTGGTGCAAATAAGTTTGTTTCTACGTTCGTTTTCACTGCCGTCAACTATTCTCGGTGTGAACACTGCTGAACCGTCGCTCTGCCTTTGAAGTAACTTTTCTAACAACATCCCACGACAGTACATGCCACACTCCACATTCAGCTTGTGTGGTGCATTTATGAAGGGGGGGGGGGGGGTCCTTCCAAGCCATTCAAGGGCTCCATTCCGCGAGGCCCCTATAAACTGAATCTCCTTGGGGCGCCTGGGTGGCGCAGTCGGTTAAGCGTCCGACTTCAGCCAGGTCACGATCTCGCGGTCCGTGAGTTCAAGCTGCGCGTCAGGCTCTGGGCTGATGGCTCAGAGCCTGGAGCCTGTTTCCGATTCTGTGTCTCCCTCTCTCTCTGCCCCTCCCCCGTTCATGCTCTGTCTCTCTCTGTCCCAAAAAAAATAAATAAACGTTGAAAAAAAAAATTTAATAAAAACAGTCCTGATGTGTTTAAAAAAAAAAATTATAAAAAAAAAATTATAAACTGAATCTCCTTTCTCTTCCTCTGTTGACCGGCTTCTCTCTCTACTTCACCTTTCTTTGCTTATCCTGGGTTTATTGGGGTCCCTACACAGTCCAACGTGGGTGGATGCCTCCTCGTGGCCCCTGCATCTTTTGTGAGATGACCATGTGTCCCCCATGCGGGACTCATGTAGTGCTTGGATGTTTCCGGTCACTGACACTGACGTGCTAAGTCTGCTGACCGCAGTTAAGCCGGGTGGGATGTTACAGACAGTGACAGACGTGGCCAGGAGTCCCCTCATGACGCTGCCCGTGGGACCCTCAGATGATGAACAACCCGCACAAGCCTTGTGTACATTTGCACTCTCGGACCCAGGGACACAGATCATCACTGTAATGAGCAAAGTGTAAATATCCTTACACCAAGGAAAGGTTACATCCTACCAGCTTGCACGGAGCTCTCAAGTCATTCTGTTCATTTCTGAGCGCGGTTTCTAGTGCTTGGGAAAAGCCCCCTGACATGGACGCACAGAGGCGGGAAATTTAACGTGGCCCTGACCATGCATGTAGAAGGAGCCAGGCTTGATCGTTAGTGATGAAATTCATGACCGTGATCACGATAAATTAATAATGGAAGCCATCTTGTGGCTACATTTTTAAAGCATCCGTTTAATATTTTTACCAACATTGGAGATGTTAACTCGTGTTTTCATCTAGAGTTGACCAGCGGGTCCTTGGATTTCAGAAATCCTGAGTTTCTGAGGTCCCAGCTTGTTAAATGAAGACACATATTTAGTTACCATATCAGGGTCCCACGTCCCTGACTTGTCCAACATTGTTAAATCCCTGGCTTCCCAGGTTGACTCTGGTTTGCTCTATTGCTCTGTATTTCCCTGCCATCAGTTTGGCTCAAGGCAGTAACGCAAGGCGCCTTGAAAACGTCCATAAGCAACCAGCAGCGGTCGGAGGACTTCGTGCCTTTTTTCAGCAATGGGGATGAAGCCCCAACTAGAAAGAGCCCGGTCACAGCAACGTCCTGTCGCAGGCCCTAGAGGTCCCATCACAGCCGCTGTAAATTACAGCAAAGGATCAGTGGCCTCAGACCAGAGCACGACCTTTGCTGGGAGAAACTAAGCAGACGGACCTGTCTCTCCCAGAACAGGTGGTGAGGGCGTATCAGAGACGAAGGACGTGATGACCAGCAAGCTGCTAGCTTCCGGGGGGGGGGGGGGGGGGCATCACAACCGAGGAGCATGTCGGGAGTGGGCAGGAAAGGGGTCCCCTGCAGGCGCACCCCCGATTGGTGAGCAGTCACTCAGTAGTGCTTTTGGTCGCGGCAGCCGGCCCCACTCTCCCCAACTAGTGAAAGCAGAAAGTGCCTGAGTGTGCCTGTTGATTAGAGTGCGTCACGGACAGACCTCAGCTCCTGCACATCTCCCCGTCACAGCTGAGATGTTTGTCCCCGAGGCGGGTCTTACTTTAACTTAGCAGTTGTCAGTATGAGCCTCCCAATCAAAGAACAGTTTAAGCCCGTACTAGTTGAGAATTTCTAGTGATGAGTGTATTATACTCACCCACAGGTGCTCTATTATGGTAATAAGCCTTTCTTGAATGTGTATGATTTTTTTTATAAACAGGATTTTAAGAAAGGGTTATGTCAATTTAATAGTTTGGGTGTGTGTGTGTGTGTGTGTGTGTGTGTTTGGGATTTTTCTTAGGAAATGCTACCATCCTGGAGTTGCAAGCTCACGGAGCTCCGAGCCCCCCCTCCCCCCCCCCCACCTACCCCACTGGAGGGAAAGCCCAACCACAGGACACAGCCCAGGGCACAGCTCTGCATTTGATCATGATTCACAGAACGGTGGCTGTCAAGCTTTGGTGAGCCAGAACCAGCTGGAGGGCTTGGTAAAAATGAGAAGGCCCTCTCATACCCAACAAGGCCAGTAACTCTGATATATGCCAAGATTGGAGAGCCAATGGCATAGGAAATTCCCGACCCCCCATGGGCTACTTCCAAGGCCAACGAAACATAGCGACTGTGTTCAGGAGACAGAGAGATCTGCACTGGAGCCACCATTCTGCCATTTAAAAGCCACACGAGGGGCCACCTGGCTGGTGGAGGGCTACCTGGCTGGCTCAGTGAGTAGAGCTTGTGACTCTTGATCTCGAGGTGGTGAGTTTGGACCCCATGGTGGGCATGGAGGCTACTTAAAAAGAAAGAATGAATGAATGAATAATTTTTCAAAAGAGCTACATGATATGAGCGAGCTGCTGGCCCACTCTGAGCCTTTGTTTCCTCATCCGTAAAATGGGGGTGATAATATCTACCTCCCAGGTGGATGGGCAGTGAATGACGTTCAATCATGTGCATACATCCTGTGGCATCACCTTGTTGATCAACGAACGCAGACTCCCCATTCCAGATACAACAGAAAAGAAACACTGAAAATAGAAAACCCTCATAGCACACAATGCAACGTGTTATGTGAATACTGCCTTCGCCACCCTCCTCACAAGTGTGACGAAATAACCATTTGTGCAGTTACTAAGCAAGATCCTCTCCGCCCGCTGGAGTAGAAGTTCCAGAAAAGTAGGGAATCCACCGCTGCGGACTCAAAACCAAGCTTGGTGCCTGGTACCTGAGGCACTCGGTAAATATTTACTCAGAATGAGTGAGTGAGCAGTGGGGTCACATTAGAAACGTGCACGCGTGCGCGTGTATATGTCTACATAGGCTGGAAGCCTCCGGACCAAAATTTGAATGGTGCTTGTTTCTGAAGGTAGACCAGGGTGGTTTGCACGGTAGCCTTTTTTGCTCGTCTGTATTGCTTGAATTTTCTGCAGTGAACACACGAGACCTAGTCAGTGTGTCCTTAGGTGAACATGAGAGGGGTTGGAGCCACCAATAACACACGTTCCTTTGTGACATCCAGCTTCCTTCTATATATATACACGGCCTCTAGAATTAAGATGGTAGGAGAACTAGAAAGTACATGATTTCTAAAAACGAGTCGAATCTCTTTTGATCTGTCAGTTTCCCTGTTCTGAGCACGCACCGTGCAGAAAAGAGTTAACACACAGCAAGCCTGAGTCCGTGGTCTCCAGAAAGGTCTGCTTACTGGGTAGGCTCCCCGCTGGTGCTTGAAAACTTGGATTTCTGGAGGGTTCTCGCCACCCTCAGTGGCAGGAGTGGCTCCCCTGTGCCTGAAGTGTCTGTGTAAACAAATATGGCTTATGCTGAGCAATCGCTGTCCTTCTGGAACCCAGCGATTGAGCTGCATGCCAGGCAGAGGGTGCCTGCAGGACCGGCACTGCCCCCCCTCCACCAGGAAAACCCTGGACACCGGGTCCCTAGCAAGCATCCCTGGGGGACAGCACCTCACATGTGCTGTCACCCCTCGTTGCTGGGGAATTGAGCCTGTTCTGCGTGACTCCCGGGAGAGGGCTCTGGAAGCTGGCACCGAAGGGGTGTCTGGAGCAGCATTTAGGGGGGAGTTTGGCTGTCATGAGAGAGAGATGGTCTAGCGACCTTCTCTAGAGAGAGGTCTGTCCGTGGGGAAGGGACGGACAGGCACCTCAGGACAAAATTCCTTTAAAACTCTGGGTCACCCAGGACATGGGGCAGTCAAAGGATGTTGAAGAAGGCTCGTACTCTGATTCATTCATTCATTCATCCGTTCAACCTACACCATGGGTGCCAAGCAGTCTTCTAGGTACTAGACACAGAGAGTTGGGTAAGATTGATACAGTCACTACCCCCAAGGAGCTTACACGATATGCTGGGAAGCCAGCCAGGTAAGGAGACAGACTTCAGATAGAGCACTTACAGTGGTCTCTCCGGGCACAGAGAGGTCTCAGTGTTTGGGCTGAACCCTCAGCGGTGGTGAGACACACATGAGGACATCTAAAGCGGCTACATTCCATGAGGCAAATGGAAAATCTTGAGGCTAGAATGAATTTGGTGTTTGCAAGGAACCAAAGGAAGCCCGTATGCCTCCAAACGGCGGGAGGGCAAGGAAATCATTTGGAAATGAGTGTGGGGAGTTAGGGCCTTGGATGTTATGGCCAGGAGTTTGGGTTTTATTCTATGCCCAATGGGAAGTCATCGGAAGATCCTGAGCAAAGACTCACCCGATATGATGTAAAACTGAAAACAGTCACCCTGGTTGCTCTTTGGAGAACGGATTGTACTAAGTAGAATAAAAGCCAAGAGGTCCAGTGCTGTGGTCCAAGCAAACAATGATCCCTAGGGTCTTACCTCTTACTTCCTGTAACAGCCCAGAGATAACGGACTCACACCAAACCCACTTTGGTCCACTGCAGGGGCAGAAGGTGACCTCCTTGGGTATGGCTGTGCCTTGCCTATTGTCATGGTAGGGGTCAGAATGTCTGGAGAGAACTAACCAAGCCTTGCCCTCGTGCCACCTAAAGATGGCAGCCTCCAAGAGAACATGATGGTCAGAACTGGAGTCTGGTATAGCCTCATGCAGGATGGCCATGAGATTCCGCCAGGAACTCTAGGATACTGGGGAGAGGGGGGTCCAGGGAAGGGTTGAGAGGTGCCCAGAGCTCCTACCCTGCTCCCAGCTGTTACTGAGCCGTGGACGCCCAATGCCCCATGCCAGGCTGGGCAAGCCCTAGCCCTGTCTTCCTTGCCCAGGCCACCCAGTGGGCGACTCCTCTTGTCCACATCTGCTAGTTGTGGCATTCTCCCCTTCCTTGTCAAGCTCTTCCTGTTACTGAGACTGGTGTCTTTGGCTCTGCCCCTGGGCTCTCCACAAGCCCTGAACTGTGATGGGCTTTGGCTGCCTAACTCAACCAGGATTGTCAGATTCGCTGGCCCTTTAGTCTGCTCTGTGTATTTTGGTCGGGAGATTGGAAATACGGCCTTTCCTTTGCACTGACAGCCAGAGCTACGTGAACCATTTCAAAACCACGCACTTCCTTCAGCTGGGAATTCTATTACTTTCTAGTTCTGTTTTTAAGGAGAGGCGTTGATTTGAATCACCCGGGCAGGTATTTCATCTGACACAGGGGGCCCGTTGGGCTGGAGTTAAGTGGGGGGCTGAAGGTATGCCTCCTGCTTCCTTCCTTCCCCGTGGTTTTATAGGCTCTTTGCCTCCTTCAGGACGAATATTCCATCGGTAGGAATATAAAATGCCTCTGTGTTCTTCCCTTCCTAGCTTTCCTTTTCTAGGCCCTCCCGTCCTTGCCGGCCCCTCTTTGAGAGTGAACTACAGTGAGACTCCTGTGTAGGTCTAAAAAAACCCACCCTCCCTACGATACATGATACCAGCCAGGATATTTCTGACGGGTCCCCATGAGTGTTTGCTCTGGACAAGTGCTTCTCTATCGTATATGTACAAAGCCCTGGGGGATCCTGGACTGACTTCCTCTGACACCAGCCCCAACCCAAGTCTCCTTCCCCAAGTGATCCGTGCTACCTGTCTGTAAATAGACACCCAGACCTCTCTGTATACATTCACCTATATTCTAATATGCCCGAGGGTCCAATACATCAGAAAGATACCCAGCTTATTTTTTGCCAAATGGATAACGAGTCAACAGAGTCTGTTGAATGATCTAGCTTTTCCACACAATGTAACATGCCATCTATAGCCAATAGCAAATTTTCAAACATATATATGGCTATGCGTACATGTATGTATATATAAAATGTCTGTCTAGATGGATTGATAGATCTCGATTTAGCGATTATAGATGGTAGATACCTATTATAGTCGATATCTGTGTCCACATCTGTATCTGTTTGTCAACCTGTCTACATAACTGGCCCATTTCTGGTGCTCTCCTATATGGCATTGGTCCTCTTGGGTATTCCTGTACTAATAGTATATTGCTTTGTAACATTTTTAAGTCTAACACAAAAGGAAGGCCGTGATAACCCGTGTGGTTTTGGTGTCCGTGCTGAACAAATGTAGATCCCTCGTGTCACAGAAAGAACCCAAGAAGCTTACAGAAGAGGCTTGCCGAACCTTTTGAGTCTCTCCCTCCTCCCCGTTGCTACCAGGGCCCCATGAGGGTCTGAGCCGGGCAACCCGAGCTCTGGAAATCCTTTTCAGGAAATACCGGGCCCTGGCCTCTGGCCTGGCAGTTTCCTTCCCGCTCCGCTGGGGCCCTGCTGACAGTAAGCCTGCTTCCCAGGAGAGGTGCAGGGCCCAAGCATGGTCAGACATGCCCCACCCCACGTCCCCACACGGTCTGATCCTCCTAATTATCCTGCCCCATGTCGGCCGAGGCCGACACCCAGAAAAGGCCAAATCTCCGCAAGCACTCGAGCAGCTCCTGAGAAGCTACATTACAGACTGAAATGAGTCCCGTTTTTAATTTGATTTTTCTTCCCCTGTAACAAGCAAAGTTCACATTTCAGATAAATTGCCCGGAAATTCCAATTTAATAAGCCGGATGCATTTTTCAGGCCTAAAAGCACGGAAAACATCTTGCACGCTGGTGTTTTTATACCAAAAGGTTTATTAAAAAGACAGCTTTGAAAATGTCAGAAATTTACATAGAGCGTCTGGCGAATTGGTCAGAAGGGCTGATCTGACAAAAGGGCCCATCACCCAGGAAGTGGAAAAGCGGCTTGGCTGCTGGTCTCGAGCTGCTCACCCCTGTGGGGTGGGAAGCTCTAGGGCTGGGGAAAATCACACCTACCCTCAGGCTCTGGCACGCAGCTCTCGGCTTGCATTGTGCGGGCACAGGGTAACACGACGTTGGGCTTAGTCAGTGGGGTGGCCCCTGTCCTCTGTCCGTGGCTGGGATTCTGAGTAGAAACAGCAAGCTGGCATCGTGGAGACCAGGGACAAGGGCATGCCTCCCCAAGGTCTCCGATGGGAAGAGACGCCAAACAAAATAAATAATGGAGGGAGACAGAATTAAAGGCCACGTGACAACACAAGAAAACAGCCGCAGCAATGGATACCTGATTGGTTTTTTAAGGAAGAAAAGTCGTGAGTAGCTATCATGTAAAACGCTCAGGCCCTTGCTTTCTCTGGGAGGGTGACGGGGTCCGGCTGACTGCACCGGGGCCAGCTTCCAAGTTCATGTCTGTAAAGCTTTCCACTGAATAGAACTGCTCCTTATCTAAGAGAAGAAGCAGAAATGTCCATTGTCCTGTGAAACTTGCAGCATCAGGAGACCAAGACCACAACTGAGCGAGAAACAAAGAGTATTGTTTCTTTGCCAACATGAAAAGCCTAGATAATTTAATTCATTTTTATTTACCTTCTAAACTCTGATTTGAGTCATCAGGGAATAAAATACGGTCCATTTAAATTTTTCATTGTGTCAAATATTGAACTATCTGAAATCACTCCTGGATCCACCGTGAACTTGTTACCTGATGGGAACCCTTCTTGCCACTTCTTGGCTGTGCTGCTTTGGGCAAGTTGCTAAGCCTCTCCGAACCTTGGGGAGCTCGTCCGTAAAACAGAGATGATGCCAACTGCATCTGGTTGCTGGGAACCCCAAAACTGAGCCTGGTGCTGACTCTGACGACCTGGGCACAGGGCCGGGCACGGTAAGTATGTGCTAGCATGGCACTTGAACTTCATCGTGACGTCTTGAAGTGGACTTTGATGAAAGTAGCCAACCTGCAAGGGCCCCTATTATCTCCAACAGGCTTTTTACTCTATGGTTGTGCCCAGCAAAGACCTAGAAGAGGAAGTGACTAATTCTTACTGGGGAGCTCTTACAGAATGACCAAAAAGGGACATTTCAGCCTGGTCTTTGAAGACAAGTAGAAGTTTGCAGGTGGAGATATAAATCGATGTCGAAAAGAGCGACAGATGTTTTTATGTTATCTTTTTATAGTTAATTATTTTAGGGGACAACACAAGCAGGGGAGGGGCAGAGAGAGAGGGAGACACAGAATCGGAAGCAGGCTCCAGGCTCTGAACCGTCAGCACAGAGCCCCACGCGGGGCTCGAACTCACAAACCTCGAGATCATGACCTGAGCCGAAGTCAGGTGTTCAACTATAATAAAAATACAATAAAAATTCTACTTAAGGTTTTTTTAAAAACACACAAGCAGGACCGACTGGGGGGCTCAGTCGGTGGAGCGTCCGACTTCAGCTCAGGTCATGATCTCGCGGTTCGTGGGTTCGAGCCCCGCGTCGGGCTCTGTGCTGATGGCTCGGAGCCTGGAGCTGCTTCGGATTCTGTGTCTCCCTCTCTCTCTGCCCCTCTCCTGCTCGCACTCTCTATCTCTCAAAAATAAACCTTAAAAATAACATTAAGTGAAGTGCATAGTAGATTTTAAATGATAGGAGTTCTGCGAGAACTAAGACATCTACAGGCTGGAGTTTAGTAGAAAAAAAACTAAGACCATGAAAAGGTCTATAGCATCCAGCATCTCATCAGTTTCCCCGTCTGTGAAATGGGAATAATAATATTATCAGCCTCTCAGGGTTGATGTGAGGCTGAAAGAGTAGGTACAGGGCGGTCCTACACAAGTGCCTGGTGCATAGTAAACACTTGGTTTATCATGATTAAGTGGGCACTGCACCCCTGAGCTTGTTCTAGAAAGACCAGACCTGATGCCTTGTAGGAAGCATGAGCAAGGCCCACCCCTGGTGTTGCTCAGCAGTCTAGGGTCTGGCTCATCTACTTTTGCAAAATAAAAATGTGATTTGATTTGACTGGCACACAGAGAGGTGCTCAGTTCTGTTCACGGGACCCCACATTCACGAGGGACTGTAGTAAACCAGAGTCCTTCTCTCTGAACTAAAGTGAGACGCTATGGTGGAGGGTCTGTCAGTCCCCAGCGGAAGCCCGGGGACGTCCAGGGGCTGGTGCTGAGGCTGCAACAGAGCCTGGGAGCAAGCAGAAGGGTCTCCCTAGCTGGTGGTCACGCTGGGACCACGTGTGCGGTGCTGCGTGTCTCCTAGAGGCTGTTCCAGTGGTTTCTCATTTCTCAGCTCCCTTCTCGAGGCCCCAGGATGAGCACCCCTCCTCTCTCTGACCACAGCCTCCCTCGGATAGCAGTCACATTGCCCGGTCCCCGAGATCGCCTCCAAGTCAGGAATGGCAGCTCCCCTTCTCCTTGGCCACAGACGTGTGGACAGCTCCTTGAGTCTCGCCTTCTCATGAAGAAGCGACCCACTACTCTTGGAGTCATCCTTGCTCTGTCCTTGGAGATAACTCGTTCTTAGACCTCGGCAATTATCTTTTGACCACGCTTTAGCAAGTTAGCTGGGAAACAGCTTAGAGTGGGGGTTCAGAGCCGGGGCTCCGGGTCCGCGTTCCGACTCTATGACCTCTGTAGGTGTGTGCTCTGTTCTTCAGTGTCCTCGTCTGTAAGCGGGGATATCATACCCACTGTCTTAGTTTCCTATCGTCACCATAACAAATGATCGTAACAAATTGCTATAACAAATCACCACAAAATTGGTGGGGCTAGAAATTGATTCTTCCCCAGTTCTGGAGTCCAAAACACCCGTAGCCGGCCTCACTGGGCCAAAGTCAAGCTGCGCCACATTCCCTCCGAAAACACCAGGGAAGGCTCCTTTGCAACACTCCAGTCCCTGCGTCCATGGTCACGGGGGCTTTAGCTCTCTTCTCTGTGTCTCACATCTCTCTCTGCTTCCTTCCTGAAAGGACACCTGTGGTTGCAGATAGTCCCAGTGATCCAAAATCACCTCCCCACCTCCAGATCCTCCCCTTTATTATCCCTGCAAGGTTTTTGCCATATAAGGTAACATTCACAGGTCCCCAGGATTAAGATGCGATGTCTTTTCCACTGTGAAGACGAAGACGGCAATTTGCCCCAAACTCTTAATGCTTTAACCAGGTTTTAAACATTCTCAGAACCAAAGCCGGCCGTATAGGGCAGAGATGATCGACTTCAGGCACCTTTGCCTGACTGATGACCTATCAGTTTTCATGTCTGTTCAGGGGCATATATTCCTAAGATTGGTGGGAAATGGCAGGAAAACACAAGCATCTCTCCTGCTCGGGTATCAGAGTGATTGGAGAAATTGCCATGTGTCACTGGGATAGTCCCCCTTTACCCAAGCCCCTTGGTTCAAAGAAATCGGAGTCCTGTTCAGTTAGAATCTCCCTGGTAGGTGGGATTTTCATTTCTTACCTAATGCACATTTGGTTTGAACTTCTTAGAATGAGAATGGGTTACTCTTACAAAACCCTCAAAAAACACTAATATTTTTTAATTCTTTGAAGGTTTCCCATTATCCAGAATCCAAACCCCTTATAACAGTGGTTCATGGTCTTTATAATCTATCTAAACTCATTTCCTTTCAGTGTCCCCTGGAGAAGGTATGTTCGGACCACAACCATCCACCTTCTGACACCTAAACACTCATTCACTCAGCAGCTGTCTATTGAGTGTTGTGTATGTGCTGAGCAATGTTTTCAGAGCTGTTGTCATGACAGCAGACAGATGTCCTTGCTTTTGTGGAGCTTATGCTCTAGTTGTGGTAGGGTCCCCTCCTTATGGGGAGGGAAAAAAAAAAACTCAAGGCAACCTGGCTACACGCGTACATGACAATATCCCTCACGATATTGTAACATGAGACCACTTAATCAGACAGCATGTTTGTGCGTTACCATATATGAGAGACAAAGAAATAGAAAATGTATAAAAAATACAGGATGTGGTATCTGGGGCTCAGTTCTTTGGGTACGAACCCAACTGAGCCAGGCCGGCACGAATAAAGTTGCTTCCTGGAAAGAAAAGCCTCATTGTCACGAGTCTCTGTGCAAGGATCCTGCTACATAGTGAATCTCTCTGTTCCATGCGTTAATTCGTTTTGTTCTCTCTTCCTGACCTGTCTGCCCTCTCAATCTCTAACAGCACCCCACCCTTTCCTCCGGCCTTGGTTCAGATGCTACATCTTCTGTGAGGTCCCCAGGGTTACCCTCCATCAGAAGTAATGGCTGTTGCCTCCAGGCATCCATGGGTCCTACCTGTATCTCCACGGTAGGGATTCTCCCACCGGCTCTGCACAGGGATGCACCCAGGGTATAAAAGAAACACAACCGGACTTGGATGGCCGTGAACTCTGCCTCTGTGAGAACCCGGCAGATACGAGCTCTCTCCTCACAGGCTTGTCGTGAGGCACAAAGCTGGTGCGCGCACCAAATATTCAGCACGGAGTTGGTCAGCCGTCATTTTCTAAATGAACAACTCTAACTGTAATGATGTTTTGGGGGTCGTATTAAGAATTTCCCGGGAGCACCTGGGTGGCTCAGTTGGTTAAGCGTCCGACTTCGGCTCAGGTCATGATCTCGTGGCTCGCGGGTTCAAGCCCCCCATCGGGCTCTGCTGACAGCTCAGAGCCTGGAGCCTGCTTCGGATTCTGTGTCTCCCTCTCTCTCTGCCCCTCCCCCACTCATGCTCTGTCTCTCTCTGTCTCAGAAATAAATAAACATTAAAAAAATTTTAAAAACACACACACAAAACAAGAATTACCTGGCACCTGGGGTGCCTGGGTGGCTCAGTCGATTAAGCCACGGACACTTGATTTCTGCTCAAGTCATGATCCCACGTGTTTGTGAGATCCAAGCCCCTGGGCTGGGCTCTATGCTGACGGTGCAGAGCCTGCTTGGGATTCTCTTTCCCTCTCCCTCTGCACCACCCCCCACCCCTGCTTGTGTGCTCACTCTCACTCTCTTTCTCTCTCTCTCTCTGTCTCTCTCTCTCTCTCTCTCTCCCGGGCACCTAGCATGAGAGCTTGTGCCCAGTATTTGGTGAACATTTCTTGAATCTGTGCTGAGTGTAACATGATGTTGTTTGGGATTTTCTTCCAGGTATTCCGTTTACAAGGACCCAGCCGGCTGGCTGAATATCAACCCCATCAATGGGACCGTTGACACCACGGCAGTGCTGGACCGTGAGTCGCCATTCGTCCACAACAGCGTATATGCTGCCCTCTTCCTGGCAATCGACAGTGGTGAGTAATTTTTAAAGGGCCCCCAAGTGTATACGTCTCAGCGGTAAGTGTATTTTCGCGTGTTACATTTCCTCTCATAACACCTGGAGGTGTTCTTGGGAAGAATACAAATGTGAGGGGGCGGGGGCGGGGAAAGCAAACGCATAAACACACAGTGAGTCAGTTATACGCCAGGTTCTCCAATCTTTGTCCAGTTAGAGGTCAGAGTGGTGAGCTCACTGTGCTTCATCGGGGTAGGTGCCAGGGCCAGGAAGGCACATTGCCGTCCTTTGTCTTGGCATCATGCTGTCCCAGAGGGCCTCGCCAAACCTGGCGACTGAATTGCCCCCGCAGCTTTTATCCTGTTATCACGGGAGACCGTGGAAAGACATCAGGTGCACTCAGCGAGGAGCTGCCTAATCGCAGAACAATTGCTGTTCATTCAGAAGCTAATAATGCAACATCCAGGTGCCAGACTCCCTTCTGGATGCTGGGGATACAGCAGCGAACACACAAAACCCACTCTCCTTGTGCCGCTGATACGCTCTCAGAGAAAGGAAGAAAATTGAGTAAAATACGTAGTACGCTTTGGGGGTTGGGGGGATGAGAACGTACTATTTATGTATGAAACAAGGAAACCCAGAAAAGATGGTGGATGACAGGGTCCTGAAGTTCTCAAGAGGCAGCCCTCGGGGGCCCCCCCGGAGCAGTGACATTGGAGTAGAAACATGAAGACAATGGAGAAGGGAGCCCTGAAGTTCTCTAAGGGAGGAGCCAGAGGGCCAAGAGGGTAGGACCAGAGAGAGTGGGCGGGACGGGAAGGGGGTCGCCCTACACCACCCTCCGATTTCACTGTGTGTGAAATGGGACGCCATTGCCAAGGGCCGGGTAGGGTTCAGTGTGACAGGATCATGCTGCCCTGTTGACAGCAGACGTGGGGGACAAGGACACAAGTACAGAGACCTCTTTGGAGACTGGTGACCATGTAGGCATGACGGGCGCTTGGACCCGGAATGGGAGAGGAGAAGAGAAGTGGTCAGATTCTGGAGATAGTCTCTGTGTTTCAGACGCAAACCTAACAGCAGCTGCCACTGGCTGAGATGGGGGGAGGTCAGAGCCAGTTTGGAGGTTAAGCTGGTGAAGATGACATGTCTATCGTATCAATCACCTGAGAAGGTTTGCTCTCCCTCTTATTCTCAAAAGCCCACGGTTCGTGGCCCAAGCTTCAGTTTGGAGTCCCGTATATCAAAATGAGTATTCACAGGGCCTTTTACGTGCCCTTCGTTACACTCGATAACAGGTGAACTAAGAACTCTCAGACTCCGTCTCCGTGTGCTAGGTACTGACGTACAAGCCGCCTACGGGGTCAGGTGTCTGAGTAGGGCACGGTCGGCGTGGTGTATGATAGGCAGACAGGGCTTCACGGTGAAGCCAGCCTTTGAGTTTGGCCTTGGAGGGCAGGTAGGATTTGCGTCCGTGGCAGGGTAGGAGGTAAAGGTGCCCGAGAACACAGAGCAGAGGAACCAAGACTAGGAGGGAGTGTGGTGCGGGCGGTAAGAAAGGGAGAGAGAAGCGGTACGTCCACTGTGAGTGAACAAGTGGAAACCTGTTTGGATGGAAGCTGAACAGTCATATCTTCAAAGCGTCTCAGCATCCAGACGAGTCATTTCACAGAGGCGGCAGCCAAAAGACCCCATAGGTTCTTGAGGAGGAAATGGCACGATGACGTAGCACACAGACATTCGTCCACAGACGCCGGGCTTGGTCCGGGGGACCCAGAGTTGAATAATGCCTGGGCCTTGTGTTCCATGAGCTAATGAGTGATTTGGGGAGATAGGCCAATAAGAAGAAGACCACAGTGCAATGTCATAACTGTTCTGATGGAACTAAGCCCAGAGGGGGCCCTTGTCCAGCCTTCTTGCTTGGTCACAGGGAGCTTCTTGGTCAAGGGGATCCCTACGGAGTGATGAAGGAGGAATTGAGGAAAAGCAACACAGTTCTGTAATCCCATTCCCATTTTTTATTTTTTTATTTTTTAAAATTTACATCCAAATTAGCATCTAGGGCAACAGTGATTTCAGGAGTAGATTCCTGAAGCCCCTTCCCCATTTAGCCCATCCCCCCTCCCACCACACCTCCCGTAGCCCTCAGTTTGTTCTCCATATTTATGAGTCTCTTCTGTTTTGTCCCCTTCCCTGTTTTTTTTTATTATTTTTGTTTCCCTTCCCTTATGTTCATCTGTTTTGTCTCTTAAAGTCCTCATATGAGTGAAGTCGGACTGACTTCTTCGCTTAGCATAATACCCTCCAGTTCCATCCATATAGTTGCAAATGGCAAGATTTCATTCTTTTTGATTGCCAAGTAATACTCCATTGCATATATATATATATATATATATATATATATATATATATATATACCACATTTTCTTTATCCATTCATCCATCGAAGGACATTTCAGCTCTTTCCATACTTCGGCTACTGTCAATAGTGCTGCTATAAACATGGGGGTGCATGTGTCCCTTCGAAACAGCACAGCTATATCCGGTAGATAAATGCCTAGTAGTGCAATTGCTGGGTTGTAGGGTAGTTGTATTTTTAGCTTTTTGAGGAACCTCCATACTGTTTTCCAGAGTGGCTGCACCAGTTTGCATTCCCACCCACAGTACAAGAGGGTTCCTTTCTCTCCACATTCGACCCAACATTTACGATTTCTCGTGTTTTTGAGTTTACCCATTCTGACAGGTGCAAGGTGACATCTCATTGTGGTTTTGATTTACATTTCCCTGACGATAAGTGACGCTGAACATCTTTTCACGTATCTGTTGGCCATCTGTATATCTTCCTTGGGGAAATGTCTGTTCATGTCTGCTACCCACTTTTTAATTGGATTATTTATTTTGGGGGGTGTTGAGTTATATCAGTTATTTATATATTTGGGTACTCACCCTTTACTGGATATGTCCTTTGCAAATATCTTCTCCCAGTCAGCATGCAGCCTTTTCGTTTTGTTGATTGGAAAAGGTAACACATTCTAGTAGAACCCTGAAAGAATACGAATATGTGAGACACTGAAAAGGCTAGATTGGCAGGTTCCATATATGCGAAGCTAGGAGTAGAGAAATGGCCAGGCACCCACCGCTCTAAGGTTGGTACCAGCTCTTGTGTCGAATGTTTGGCTGCTACCACAGTGCCTGGTTTAGAGCAGGCACTCACATATCTGTGGACTGGATCCTGAAACAGATCCTGAAATGCTCTATATGCTATGCCAAGGTGTTTGATTTGATTACGTTGCTTCCTTGCCTCCAGAGTAACCCTTGTGCGTTAGAAAGATAACCCCTATGGCTGTATAGAAACTGCCTCCAATGATGAGGGGGGAGGCAAGAAGGCCTCCTAAAGCTGTGGCAGAAATCAGGGTAAGAGCGTGGGCCAATGCCCAAGCGGCGAGGTCGGTTTAGGTGGAGTGAGCCTAGAGTCAGGAAAAATGTTGATAGCCATTGCCACTTTCTTAGTTGCAGGCATCAGGGTGTGCCTGGTGACAATAGAAATGGACCAGAAAGGGTGAGTCTAGAAAATACCTAGAGGGAAACAAATACATACTTAACATAAAATACTGAAAGGTGATATCAGATTTCTAGTCCAGAAACCAGGAATGAGTATTCCATTGAAATGGAACAGGTTTCAAAGGGTTCTTCCCAGGTTGTCTTTATGGGGGGGGGGGGGGGGGGGGGGGGGGGGCGGGGGGGAGGATGTGGAGGTGATGTCGCATGAGAAGCTGGGAAATTGGGACGGGAAGAGAGGTGAGGAGGTTTTTCTTAGAGAGCCACCCACGCAAAAGAGACGGGAGCCATCAGAACAGGTAAGTATTGTAGAAGGAACAGGTCTAGACGGGAGTGTTAAGGGCATCAACAGTGGGTGACAAGAAGCCAAGAAAGTTTAAAATGCTGTTTGAATAAAAAGTATCAATTATAGATCCGCTAAAGTAATGATTTCAGAGTTCTGTGCTACCACAAGTATCTGTACTTGTAGAGAAAATTCTCAGCTAAGAACAGCATGAACAAAGGTTGAAATACAGCAAATAGAGTTGTCATTGCCTTGAAATATTTTACACAGTTATTCATCAAAAAAAGAAAACTAGAAGTGAAGTACACTTTAATTTTTTCCAGAAAAATTAGGTGTGACTAGGAAAGCTGCCTATAGACTCTGCGACTCAGGTTCTATTTCCATGAAGTAAGGAAGGTAATTCCTATTTAGAAGATTGTTGTGAGATTATTGGGGCACCTGGGTGGCTCAGTCGGTTAGTTGTCCAACTTTGGCTCAGGTCATGATCTCGTGATTCATGGGTTTGAGCCCCATGTCAGGCTCTATGCTGACATCTCAGAGCCTGGAACCTGCTTCAGATTCTGTGTCTCCCTCTCTCTCTCTCCCCCTCCCCTGCTCATGCTCTCTCTCTCTCTCAAAATAAACATCAAAAAAAATTTTTTTTAAAGAGGGTTGTTGTGAGAAGTGAGAAAGTGGGGGCGCCTGGGTAGTTAAGTGTCCGACTCTTGTTTGGCTCAGGTGGTGATCTCGTGGTTTGTGAGTTCAAGCCCCGCACTGGGCTCTGTGCTGACAGTGTGGAACCTGCTTGGGATTCTCTCTTTCTCTTTCTCTCTCTCTTTCTCTCTGCTCTTCCCCCACTCACACATGCACATGTGCTCTCTCTCTCTCTCTCTCTCTCAAAAAAATAAACTTAGAAAGAAATGAGAGAGCAATGTGCTGTGCCCTCTACACTCACCATCAAAAGCCATATGAAATGTTCATTACATGTTAATCTCACCCCAGTGGAGGTTATAGAAAGGAAAGAATGGAGCCAAGAATGGTCCTCAAGAAAAATACGATGTGAAATCTACTTCTTGTCTAACTCTTTTCATACTAATATCAAACAAGTATTTTCAAAATCCGGTGTCACAGATGTTTCCAAAAGGACGAAATATCCCTGAAGATGTAATGATAAATAGAAAACAAGTTGGCATTAATACACAGAACCGTCATTAGAGATGATAATCTCGAACAAGGCCCAAAAGACTTAGAGCAAAAAGAACATAAATTTAAAAAGAACTCATAAATCAAAGGAACTTTGGTGTAAAGTCTCCTTTTTGTCACTCACCGAAAACTTATCTCTAGGTATTAGGTTTAACCAGGAAACAGTAACATTTACCTATTAAATCAAAGTTAAGAGTTTAATTGATGTCTCCATTTTACACAGAGTAAGCATTTGATTTTATTTAACTTACAGACATTCAATGTATTTGATGGAATGAAAGAACAAAGATTTTTTTTTTTTTGTCATGTAACCTAGGAAAGCTAAAGCAAAATAAAATTATTTTCTCTAAACAAGGAGTCCCTCAGGAATTTATATCCAAACTTGTTGATAAAAGGTATGTCTGTAGGGCCTTCCAGGTAGCATGTAATAGTGCAAAACCCAGGAAAATCAGGATAGATTACAACTTCAGACTTTAGTCCCTCCCCAAAAGTCTTCATCTTTTTTTTAATGTTTAGTTTTGAGAGAGAGGGAGAGAGGGAAGGAGCGAACTAGCTCAAAGGAGGGGCAGAGAGAGGGAGACACAGAATCCAAAGGAGGATCCAGGCTCTGAGCTGTCAGCACAGAGCCCAACGCAGGGCTCAAACTCATGAACAGTGAGATCATGACCTGAGTCAAAGTCAGATGCTAAACCAACTGAGCCACCCAGGCGCCCCAAAAGATACTTAATGGTAAAGGCGTCAGAGAGCTGCAGAAGCCATGGAGCCTCAAACAGTGAAAATACCAAAGAGGGAAGAACATTCTTTAAAAAGTGTAAGGCAGCCAGCCATTTCTTCTCTTTGAGGGTCTTTTCTGATTCCGGGTGAGGGTCGGGCTTGACCCAGACAGAGGGCCCAAGATGAAGGGAAATAAACCAGAAATGCTCATAACAGTCACATGGAGCCTATGTGACAAAGTGAAAACCTGAGGGTGCTTAAACACATGGCTGCTTTTCCCCCACGGACAAATGCCCTGTAAAGGACAGGGTGAAATCTCCTGGGGTCTCACTGAAAGAAAGACCTCACAGAGGAAGCAAACCCACGTTAAAACCTGGCAAATGTCTTAAGGAGAGAATGGCTGTATGTTTAAAGATATAAAGCATTGGAGTACGGGATGGCTGGTGCTATAGACTGAATGTTTGTGTACCCCCAGTATTCATATGTTGAAACCTAATCTCTCGTGTGATGGCATCTAGAGGTTGGGCCTTTGGAAGGTGCCCAGGTCATGCAAATGGAAGCAGATAAATGGGATTAATACTCTTCTAAAAGAGACCCCAGAGAGCTCCTTTGCCCCCACCCCTGCCATGTGAGGACACAGCAGAAAGACTCTGTATCGAAAACTAAAATTCACTACTAAGAGAATTTTTAACTCTATTAAATAGAGAGACATACCATGTTCATGGATTAGAAGGTCAATGCTATTGAAATGTAAATTCTCTCCAAACTGACCTCAAGGATTCAACATGATACCAAGCAGAATCCTAGGTCTTTGTTTTGAGGTGAAGGAGAAGAAATGGATTATAAAATTCATATGGAAATATAAGGGGTTAAAATTAGCCAAGGCAACCTTGAAGAATAAGTTGGCAGACTTATGCTCTTCTATATTCAGACCTATTAGAAAACAATAGTAGTTACAATTGTGGTGGTTGCACACAGACAGAAAAAAACAGACTGATGAAGTAGAATAGAGAGTTTAGAGTTTAATAGCAGATACACACACACACACCCTGTTTGTGACAAGGACACGGTGGTTGGAGACAAGAAAGCATGGTCTCTGCAATAAAAATGCTGGGTTATCCTCCGGGGCGCCTGGGTGGCGCAGTCGGTTAAGCGTCCGACTTCAGCCAGGTCACGATCTCGCGGTCCGTGAGTTCGAGCCCCGCATCAGGCTCTGGGCTAATGGCTCAGAGCCTGGAGCCTGTTTCCGATTCTGTGTCTCCCTCTCTCTCTGCCCCTCCCCCGTTCATGCTCTGTCTCTCTCTGTCCCAAAAAAATAAATAAACGTTGAAAAAAAAAAAAATTTTTAAATGCTGGGTTAATTGAATACAGATATGAAAAACAAAAGTGTATCCTGACTCTTCTCTTAGACAATATACAGTAATGAGTTCTAAATATATTACAGGCCAAAATATGAAAGGTAAAATCATACATCTTTTAGAGAAAAACATACTGGTGTCCTTGACATAGGCCTTTGCCTATTTTTTTAAGTGGGACACAAAAGTATTCACCACAAAAAGGCAAACGTGGCAGGTGATGTTAAAATTCACAAGTTCAGTTCATCAAAGGATATCATTAAGAAAGTAAAAAGGTGGGGCGCCTGGGTGGCTCAGTCAGTTAAGCATCCAACTCTTGATTTTGGCTCAGGTCATGATCTCATCGTTCGTGAGTTCAAGCCCTTCATCGGGCTCTGTGCTAACAGTGCGGAGCCTGCTTCGGATTCTCTCTCTCTGCCCTTCCCCAGCTCACACTCTCTCTCTATCTCAAAATAAATAAGTAGGGGTGCCTGGGTGGCTCAGTCGGTTAAGCGTCCGACTTCAGCTCAGGTCACGATCTCGCAGTCCATGAGTTCAAGCCCTGCATCGGGCTCTGGGCTGACGGCTCAGAGCCTGGAGCCTGCTTCCGATTCTGTGTCTCCCTCTCTCTCGGCCCCTCCCCCGTTCATGCTCTGTCTCTCTCTGTCTCAAAAATAAATAAACGTTTAAAAAAATTCAAAATAAATAAGTAAACTTAAAAAAAAAAACTGTGGCAAAAAAAGAAAAATGAAAGGAAACAGGTAACCCCCAGAGAAGATATTTACCATACCAAGAAATCCTATAATCTGTAAGCAAAAGACACAGCCCAACACAGGATAGGGAAGGAACTTGAGTGGGTACTTCACAACAGAGGATATATAAATGCCAATAAACATGGAAGAGATAAACAACTCCGTGACTCAAAGAAATAAAAATTAAATTATGCAGGAAGAAATTAAAATACAAATCAGTCAAAGACATACGATGAAATGCAGTACTGTGACCCACCTACCAAAGAGCTGAACTGGTCACGTGGAACATACCGAGTGTTGGCAAGGATGTGAAATCATCAGGAGCCTCACATCCAGCTGGTGGAAAGCCAACCTGGTACAAACACTTTGGACACGGAAAGTATCAGCTAAGGGTGACCAATGTACACCCTACGATCGAGGAATGACACACCTAGCTATGTATCCAACAGAGATGTGGATAGTTCACCAAAATGCATGTGCCAGAATGTGAATAACAGCGCTATCCATAATAGCCCCCAAACTGGAAACTACTCAAATGCCCGCTAAGAATACAGTAAGTAAAGTGGGGTCATTTACACAATTGAGACCGTACAACATTGAGAAGGAACGATCTGCAACTATTCGCAGCAACACGGACGAATCTCGCAAACGTTAAGATTGAGCCAAACAAAGCCAGATCCGAAGACCACATCCTGAATGGTTCCATGCATATAAAGCTCAAACCCAGGCAGAGCCAATCATCACTGCTAGATTACCTGCTGGATGTCTTTCTTGACCCTGTGATATTGGACGACGTCAGTGCGTTCAGATTGTGAAACCCCTTTAAGCTGTGTATTTATAGAAATACGAGTGTTCCTAATATTTCAATTAAAACTTAATGCCAAAAAAAAAAAAAAAATGCATGACTACACAGAGAGTGTGTACCTGGACTGCAGCACCTTCCCCCGGAGGGCTGTAACCATTCATGTATTCCCCCAGTACCTGTTTCCCCTAAAGGTAGGCTCTCAGCACCCTACAGTTCTATAGAAGGACAGTCTCAGCTGCTGATGGGCTGATACTCCAGGAAAGGTGAGTGGCAGGATGTCAGAGGGAACAGAGCAAAGCTCACATTCTCAGGTCCGCACAGTACTTTGCAACCTTAACTTACTACACACAGCTCTGCTGACGCGGTTGAGAACAATGACAAGGCAGCACCACAAGAGAATTTTCTTTTAGGTACCTCTTAGAGACTAGAGACTATGAGATCAGGATGGGGGAATTTAAAAATACACTCAGAAGCAGAGCTGGAGACCTGTTCTGTGGTTAACAGCGATGAAAAGCTCTTTGGACCTTTGCATGGGGCCCCAAAGCCAGTCTAGATGGATTCTGGAATCATGCTTCACAGTGATATTGACCCCGCCCATGGGGAAGAAAGGCACTCTAGTCCCTCCCTATGGATAAAGGTTAGGTTGTAACCCACAGAGCAGTCAAGGATGTACAAGGCACTTTTCATAAACTATTATCAATTTTAATGAGTTGCAAATTACCTAACAACACGGTTCCTAAATTATAAGTGAAATGCTTCTGTTTTGCTAAAGCAGAAGCAGCTGCAGTTAAGTGATTGGAAGAATAAAGCTCTTAATCCTACAGATTAATAAGGCATGACCTTTCACGTTGGCAAGCATTTTATCTTTGGAGATGAATATCATCATTTACCTTATGTGGTCCAGATTTTCTGAAAAGGTTAAGGTCGTGCCTTCAGAGTACGCGAACCCTTCTGTTAAGACTTCAACGAACACAAAATTGCTGGCCTGCCAAAATTGCTGGGGGCGGATAACAACTGTTAAGGAAAACACCCAGGTGGAGAGAGAACATTCTGGAAGGCAGTAAGATGGAATCCCTTTGGAGGATGTGCTGACAATGGAGCAAACCGGCAACAATTGGCACCGGGTAAATCCCTGTGTGATTGTCGCTCCTGCTCAGGTAATCACCAGAAAGGTCAAATGTTAGTCTCACTGTCTTATGTGGGCTGAAAACTGTCACAGGCAATTTCTCCTAAGAGCTCTGGAATCCCACAGGGGATGGTCATGGGCAGGCACGGCCTAGCCGGCTGCTCATTTCCAGCTTACAGCCTTTTGCTCGGAATTCTGCTGGGTTGACCCTCCTGCCTCCCTCTTACCTATAACCTCATCTTTATTCCTGAAATTATACAGGGCTCAGTGTTCCTTGATGGTTATTCAATGGCTCTTCTGCTCTCCGAGAAGATCTAAATTGTGACGCCACACACCAAAGGCAAATATTTTGCTTCAGTAAAGTCCAAGTGGCCTTGCCCCCAGCGCCCACACTATGGAGAGAGTTTAAAGAAAACAAAGGGGATGGTGGGGGCGGGGGGGGTGGGGAGATCAGTTCAGGTTCTTCCTCGAGCTCAGCGCATATGAGACAGTTCGAGCCAGGAAGCCCATACTATCTCTAGCATCCAGATTAAGTCTTTCTATGATTATCAGAGTGTCCCGTCCCCCATCTATTTTCATTCTGAAGAACAGGGGAATGGTAGTGTAAAAACAAGCCAAATTATCATTAAATTCGGCCGCACGTTCTCATGACTTAGCGACTCATAGAAAGCGTATTGGAGTCTGCCGGTGAAAAATGCGATGTGGGTTCCCAAGAAGACACAGATATAGAAGCAGGCAGACCAGCTGTAAGATTAAAATGGAGTACACTGAGATAATGATTTTTCATAGGCTAAGATCTATCATGTCTCGACCTGCCTTTTCCCTCATTCCCTGTATAATAGATGTGCTGATAATGCCAGTTGACTCAAAATTGAAATATTGTGCAAAGTACATTTAGATTGATTAAAAGAGAAAAAAAGTGTCATCTGGCTCCATAGGGAAATAACTACCAAATAATACCAGCTTCCAACAGGGGGTGGGGAGACCTGAACTTCAGACAGATGCCTCGGATTCATGGTCTTTCTCTTTTTGTACGTCCACCAAGTTGTAGATTGCATGGGGGGTGTAGTAAGATCCTTTAGATTAATTCTGCTTAAAATATGCTAGTTTGGATAAAATCAAGCCATTAGTTATGATGGCAACCCAATTAAGCCAGTTTAACACCCCTTATCTCAGCTGTTATAGTAATTGAGGAAGAAAAATAAATTGAAGACCCAGCCATCATTCCTCGTTATTTCAAGTACCAGTAAAATATCAATCACGTTGAAAATACTAGCTACAATTTTGTCACTGACAAAATGGCCCGATAAAAAAGCCCGGAGATCTGGTAATAGAGAGACGGAGATCGTGGCCATTTATTGACAGCATGCGCGGTCTGTGGAGAGAGTGGCGGCCCAGTGCTCTGCGACACCTGGAAATAAGCCAGCCCCCCAACCTCGATGGACCACGATTGGCCTGAGACTTAGGCTCCCTCAGCCTCAGTTTCCCCACCTGCTGGGTGGTTATAAGGACTGGAAATCATGAATGCAAAATTCTGGCATCTAGTAAACACCTAGCAGATGTTTAAGTCAATGGACTTGGACCGAGTTACCGACTGATTTTCTAACCTTATCATTGCAGAATCACCCATGTCTGAGGCCAGCTAGCAAGTGCCACCTGACGACCACCCTGGTGGTGGTCTGAGCACTTTTCCGGGGAAGGGATGGGCTACAGAGTCCTCCACTCAGAGTAGCGCTCTAAATCAGAAAATTGGCCAAAACATGCCGCCTTCCACATGGGCATCGTACCTCTGCCTTATGGGGAAATTTAAGATTTAAGGGGAGATTCATCTACCCGACAGAAGGACATTCCATGTTGAGCAGCCAAATCAACTGTCTTAAGCACAATGTTTTCACACATTCATTGGGGAAAAGAAACTGATTTGGGCATTAAAATACTGCCTGCCATGCCCATCTTTGCCAGCGCGGTTCATCCTGCAGAAGCGTCTCTTAGCTGGTTCTCCTCTGTATCCCCATTTCCCACTTTGGGGAATAGCAAAGCCGGCTGCACAGCCCCCACCCCCAGCTGGAACCCATCCCCCTGATGGCCCTCCGCCACCACCCCTAACCCCGCTCCTGGGTCCAGCCCATGACCCCGCATCCCGACCGCGCTGGCACCCAGCTGTCTTCCTGCGTCCTCGTGCCTCATTCAAGTCCCCTCCTCCCGTGCCTGCAGCATCGTCTGCCTTGATCAAAGCCATTCTCCTGACTTCTTCCCACAAAAGAGCCCCACAACTTCCTCCTTCCAGAACAACCGCTCCCTCTCCAAAAGTATTCTCAGTTCCTGCACGCACAAATGCTGTCTCTTCACAAAGCCTTCCGATCTGCCATCAGGCAGTAAGTTATTCCATGCCACAAGCTTCCACGACACCTTATCCTCATGTCTTTCCCCACTTTACCGTGCTGTCCCGCATCGGTGTACGTATCCATTCCTGCCACACTGTTAGCATCTCCAGAGCCGGCATCCGAGCTGTTGATTTCCACGCAGATCCGGGCAGGCACACACGGGGCAGAGTCCCCAGTAAATGGTTGCTGACTGAATGAATGAAAAGAGGCATTCCTGTTTCACCACAGCCTCCAAATCAACTCTTCCCCTTTTTTCCTTTCCTCTGAAGTTAGCAGAATGAAGACAAACAAACAAAGACCAAAATGTTGAATTCTTTACGAACCACTCAGACTGCAGATTACTGTCTCCAACTCCAGGCATGTTTAAGGTTGAGTTATGTGAATAATTGCCTCAGGTCCACGTGAAGCATTACACGTGGAAACCTGCCATTGTATTTTGCAAACCTATTTTCTGACCGGGTTTTGGGTTGGTTTGCTATTAAATTTTTCAGAGTGCAAAATGGAACCGAGAAGCTCTGCATTAACACAGCAATTTTTTTAATTCTTATGGATTTGAAAGCGACGAGATTCTTGGCTTATGGGGCACAGCCCAAAACAGATACGTAAATAGTGACACTGAGAAGCCACCGCAGACACGACATCAGCTGAAGAAAACAATACAAAGGATAATCTTATTTAGAGGAAGCGGGGTTCACTCTCACTTCTAAGCAAAGGCGAAGGTACGGTAGAGCCCTGTTCGTATGAAGAAATAGATGTGGCATTTCTTTGCTCATAGCTGCTTAGTGAGAGTTCAGCAGAAGCCCAGGAACACAGGGGGAGCTTAGGCAGAGTAGATGGCCACCCGCACACCTCTTGCCCCTGCAAACAAGCCTCAGAAACCAGCTGGGGTGCCTTCCTTCTCTCAGGAGCCCACATCTGAACTTGGGCTCCTCTTACATTGACCCGTCTTCCTGATTTTCCTCCCAAAATTGGGTCCTCAAGCTTCTTGACGCATCATCTGAGGTCTCTCTCCTTGACCCTGGCGTGGACTCCCTACCCTCAGCCCCGGTTTCACAGAGCCCATCCAATGCACCCTTTATTTCTCCTCTAGCGGGGATGAGGAAGGACTAGACTATAGACAAGGTCACTACTGCTCTCAGAATAGAAGCAAGATAGAGCTGGAAACCTATGGAAATGTAGCCATATATGCTATATGTATGCAAAGAGCAATTTGTCATTAGTTCTTTCCAGTCAACCTAAGTTAACTCAAAAAATCTGAGTACCAGGCCATGAGTCCTGATGCTCAGAGCCCACAGGGCTCAGGAATAAGCTTCCTGCTTTTCTCCCCTGTCTCTCTCTCTCCCTGCATTTTATTCTTCACATAGGCAAACTCACTTTGCACACTATTCCCCATCGAAAATCACTTCCACTCATGAGTCCCAAGGTAGGGGCCATGCTGCATGCCTCTAGACCCAGCTCAGGGACGACGTGAGACCAGGGACTAGAAAAACCTACCACCTCCCTGTACTTTGCAGAGCTACTTCTGAAAGTTCTTGTCCAGATCCCGGTGGTCTGTGTGTATGAAGCCAGCCCGTCCCACTGTGGTGAGACCAGGGACCCTACTCTTCCAAGGGGACGCTCTTGAGGACATACATTTGGAGCACTGCAGCAGGTGAAAAACGTCCCTTCTATGGCCGTGTTCACAGCGGCATGATTCATATCAGACCAAGAGTGCCAACAACCCAAATGTCCATCAAAACACGGTCTGGCCTTGGAATGCAGTAGCATTCAGCCATAAAAAGGAAGTGATTCCTGCGACAACATGGATGAACTTCAAACCCATGATGCCAAGTGAAAGGGCCAGACAGGGAAGGCCACTTACTCTACGATTCCATTTATAGAAACGTCCAGAAAACATGAATCTGTAGAGAAAGAAAGTAGATCAGTGGTTACCTAGAGCTAGAAGTTAGGTATGAAGAGTTAAGTACAAGTGGGCCCCAGCTTCCTTTTTGGAGTGATGGAAAGGTTCTAAAATTAGGCGGTAGGGGTAAGCCCGACCCTGTAAATATACCAAATACCAATTCGTCATAAAAACAAACAAAGGAGTGAGAGAAAAGAAAGTAGAGTTGCCAAAATATTTTTAAACCTCTGTATAACTTTTGAATTTACGTTTCTGTTTCTGATTATTACAATGGACATAGTTACTGTAAAGAAAAAATTTTAGGGGTGCCTGGGTGGCGCAGTCGGTTAAGCGTCTGACTTCAGCCAGGTCACGATCTCGCGGTCCGTGAGTTCGAGCCCCACGTCGGGCTCTGGGCTGATGGCTCAGAGCCTGGAGCCTGTTTCCGATTCTGTGTCTCCCTCTCTCTCTGCCCCTCCCCCGTTCATGCTCTGTCTCTCTCTGTCCCAAAAATAAATAAACGTTGAAAAAAATAAAAGAAAAAATTTTAAAGTATTATTTTAATGTTAATTACCTGGAGCAAAAATCACTAGGTTTGGTATATTTCTTTCTAATCTTTTTCTAATTATAGATATTTTAATTAGGATTACACTATGTGGGTTTTTTTAATGCTTATTTATTTTTGAGAGAGAGGCAGAGAGAGAGGGAGACACAGAATTTGAAGCAGGCTCCAGGCTCTGAGCCGTCAGCACAGAGACCAATGTGGGGTTTGATCTCAGGAACCAAACTGTGAGATCATGACCTGAGCCAAAGTCAGATATGTAACCTACCGAGCCACCCAGGTGCCCCTATACTTTGTTTTTAGTTGTGTCTCTTACCAATAAGATATATAGATATGTAGATGATGTATAGATATGTAGCTATATAAATTATACATACACACACACACACACACACACACACACACATCTGGCGTCTAAACAATGGAATCTATCAGGAAAATCAGTATTTTTTGGTTAAAGTGGAAATCCTATTTGGTCAGGATTCTGAGTAAAACAAAATAAAATACTCACGAACAGAGGTATCCCAGACCAGCTGCCTGAACTTACAGCTGTACTTACAAGGTCTGCAATACCTTCTGTGAATGTAGGTGCCTTTCTCTGGAAGCAGGACCATGGCCTTCACCAAACTCCCAAAGGAGGACCCACCTCCCATTCCATTTAAAATCCACTGCCAGGAATGGTCCATCTCTCAGGGGCCTTTCTATCTTCTAACCTATGAAGACGGGAGCCCCGGCAACCACAGGTGATCCCTCCAGAGGATGAATGTCCTCTGATCCTTAAAGCAGCTACCCTGAGAACATGGCCCATGGGCTCCTGGCGGAGGGGGGCTGCAAGGAGGAGGAATCATAGTTCTAGCTCCACATCCTGGGAGTTTTGCTCAAATTGAAGTTTTTTCCCTACTGAAATCAAAAATCCACAGGAGAGGGTTTCTCACCCATGCTTTGGTGCTGACATTCGGTCCTGCTGAGTAGGCCACTGGGGACTGACGATGGCCAGTAGAAAGGGATGAGAAGGGGAGGGGCATTTTTGCCGAAACCCAGAAGCTCCCATATTTGCGGGGCCCCTGGAGCTATCTCCTAATGCCTTCTCATCCATTCTACCAAATGATGGCACTTCATCATGATATATTCAGAGTGGAATATATTCATGATATATTCAGAGTAGAAAAAAATATAATGGATTCCTCTGAGATGCTCACTTATTCAATAAAAAAAAGAAAAAGAATTTTCCAATTAAGAAATTCTACCAAAGACAAGCTGACAGTGGAAAGCCAAGCTCAAAGTAATTACACATTTCTTTTTTTTTTTAACGTTTATTTATTTTTGAGACAGAGAGAGACAGAGCATGAACAGGGGAGGGGCAGAGAGAGAGGGAGACACAGAAGCGGAAACAGGCTCCAGGCTCTGAGCGGTCAGCACAGAGCCCGACGCGGGGCTCGAACTCACGGACCGGGACATGATGACCTGAGCCGAAGTCACTTAGCCAACCGAGCCACCCAGGCGCCCCATTTCTTTTGAGTTCTCGATCCAACCAAAGTTGGTGGTGTGCCACCATGAGAAGTTGCCATCCTTCTGCTGGTGAATGACGTTTGGGTTTCGACGTTAGCAGCTATGTATTGGAATGCTTATTCTAAAACTCTCCCTGGGTGTCGATATATTTACATTTCCACCAGCCCCGCTGAAAAGTCTCTATTGTCACTTCTTGACTCACTGCCTGGCTTCCTTCCAGCTGGTTCTTCCATAGTGGAAGGCTCTCAGAGAGAAGTCATCAGTCCCCTTCTCCTTGCAAAATCCCGTGGCTTCTCTCTACCCTTTATCCTCTGGGGTGTCACGACACATTTCACTGCCGTCCATTGCCTCCTCTTCCAATTTACGTCCCCTCTGTCTTCTGCAAGCCACCAGCCGCTCGTTAAACTCTGGGGTTTCCTCAACCTTCACCCCTTGGCCATTCTGCCCTGTCACATCGCGTTGCCTGATGGGCTAGGACTATTTCAAAGCCTCTCCGCTGACAAGTCCTCTATCGCTACCCAGCGCTGGCGTGTCTCCTAAGCTCTGTGCGCTTTTACACGGGCACACTGAATTTGAGGGGCTGTTCGCCCCATCAGAGCTGAACTCACGTCTCTGCGCTCCCCACTACCTTCCGCTTTTCTGCGAGCAGCCTCATCTGAGTGCATGATCACCAAGACAAGACGTCTCTTTCTTTCTTCCTTTTTCAATGCTTACTTATTTACTTCTGGGAGAGAGCGTGAGTGGGGGGCCGCAGAGAGAGAGGGAGAGGGAGCATCCCAGGCAGGCTCCACGCTGTCGGCACAGCACCCACTGCGAGGCTCAAACTCAACAAACCGTGAGATCGTGACCTGAGCTGAAATCGCGAGTTGGACACTTAACTGACTGAGCCACCCAGGCGCCCAAAAAGACGTTTCTTTCTTATTCCAACTTGCCCACATTGTGACATCATGACCACCTATCGCTGGTCTCCCTGCCTCCAACGTCCAACACCTCCTGCCAGTATCACGTGTGTTTCTATAAATCAGTCAGAGCAGATGTTCTGCCGTCTCTCTGAAAAACCTCCGGTGACTTCATGTGGTCCGCGGAATCAGTACAAGCAACTCGTCATGAAAGTCAAGGCCCCCTGTCCTGCCACACACGCTCAGCCTCATCTCCTTGCCGTCTTGCCATGTGCTCTGCGCTAGGGTGTGGCCCGTGATGGCACCCGACGACTTTGCATGTATCCACGTGGACCGGCAGGCTTGTAGGAGCTGCTCTAGTCCATTTCTCACCTGCCTCCCTGGGTCCCCTGGGAGGCTGTCACCAGACAGCTTGCCATCTCCTTCTGGGTTGATGAGGGATTAGGCTTCCTGCCTGCCCTTGTTAGGGCCCAGCTGCAGGCTACAAACTGCTGGGAAGCAGCTTGCCAGTGGCTCCAGGTTGTAGTCACCTGGTCCCTTTGGCTTAACGACACCTGCGCAAGGGCCACCTCTGCCTGCTCGCCCTTTTACTGTCTAGCTGATGGCGGAATAACCTGCCTGATTCTAGAAAGGTCTCATCATTTCCTTACCCGCAGAATCTGTCGGACCATGCCTTGCCTTGCACGTGATACCTGTGCCCTGAGCTCAAATATTCACCACCCTTCGAACCCCCACATGATTCATAACTCGACTTTAATCTTACTGTGCATTTCAAGAAATAAACACAGTAGGAAGTAAAATAACACTGGGCTTTTTAAGTACAACTGAGGATAGGAAAAATTAAACCGAGCCCGACAATTTAGGTTAGTAATAGTGCATAAAATTCGAGTACCATATTTGACGGGGGCGCCAAATCCTTTTTGGAATAGGGCAAATCCATACGCTTACGATGCGTGGCCTGCCAATTTGGATCTCACCTTTCTCACAGAAATTAGGAACTATTAACGAATGGTTTGTCCCAAGACAAAATCTCTAATGCATAGCTGATTAAAAATAAATTTAGGAAAAAGGAAGTAAAGTCACTCCGAGTCTTACTGAAATGAAACATTCTTTTCTTTGAGTGAAAGACACTATCACCTGGGTGATTAGAATGGCTTTTTAAAAATAATGTTCCCTCCAGTAAAAAACCTGGAAGTCGCGGAAATATTGAAAATGCAAGGCCTTAAAAATAAGACCCAAAGATTATGGGGCGCCTGGGTGGCGCAGTCGGTTAAGCGTCCGACTTCAGCCAGGTCACGATCTCGCGGTCCGGGGGTTCGAGCCCCGCGTCGGGCTCTGGGCTGATGGCTCGGAGCCTGGAGCCTGTTTCCGATTCTGTGTCTCCCTCTCTCTCTCTGCCCCTCCCCCGTTCATGCTCTGTCTCTCTCTGTCCCAAAAATAAATAAACATTGAAGAAAAAAAAATAAGACCCAAAGATTATATTACGGTTGCTTCATCTGTCCCAGTAGCCAGCTAGTGACTTTGTTTCTCGTCACTAACCTGACTTTCTAAATCTGTCCTATGCTGGCAGGCCAGCCAGGCCAGCCCCCCAGACCCATTTCACCCACAGAGGAAAACCCCGGATTAGCTCCTTCTCTCTTCAGCTGGCCAGTCAAGGCAGAACTATTCCATACGTGCAAAACGCAGCCCCCTCTCATGGGACCTCCGTCCTCCCCTGTCCCAACAGCACATGTGAATGCTCGGGTATTTAGATAAAGTTTTCATTTGGTAAGTGAGGACGGGTCCCATTTGCTATCTCCATTCTTTGCCTCTAATTTGTTATTATGGCTAGTGTGCTAAAGAATTGATGTATTTTTTTTTAATGTTTATTTATTTTGAAAGAGAGAGAATGCGAATGGGTTAGGGGCAGAGAGAGAGGGAGACACACAATCCGAAGCAGGCTCCAGGCTCCAAGCTGTCAGCACAGAGCCCGACGTGGGGCTCGAACTCCAGAGTGGTGAGATCATGACCATGACGGCTCGACCCACTGAGCCACCCAGGCGCCCCCGTGTGCTAAAGAATTTAAATCAGAGGTTTTATATATGAGAAAAGGCTTTTAAGCACTCGACTTTATACAGATGCATAAGCTACTGTCTTCAGTCCTGTTCAAAACCTGTTAGCAGGTGGCCAGCACACTGGAGGACAGCAGGTGACAGAGGTCTCTTGCAGCAGCTTCCTGCTAACACCTTCGCTCTCTGCCCCATAGGCAACCCTCCCGCTACAGGCACCGGCACTTTGCTGATCACTCTGGAGGATGTCAACGACAACGCCCCCTTCATCTACCCCACGGTGGCTGAAGTCTGTGATGATGCCAAAAACCTCAGCGTAGTCATTTTGGGAGCATCAGATAAGGACCTTCACCCAAATACAGACCCTTTCAAATTTGAGATCCACAAACAAGCCGTTCCTGACAAAGTCTGGAAGATCTCCAAGATCAACAGTAAGTCCGGTTACACATTCTGTAGCTGCTCCTGGGGCTTTGAAGCCTGGCTGCCCCGGCCTGCCTCCCTTCCCCAGACTCTTGCTCCCTCCTACTCACTCCTGGTCTCGAGGGGTTGATTTCAAGTGATTCACACCCTGTCGGTGCTGACAGTTTCCCCACCAGCAGATGAACACAATCTGCACAAATACATATCGGTTTCTTAAAAATGCAAGCTTCAGAGTTTTCTCTTTTATTTCTTTTCTTATCTCTTCTGTACTCTACATGGCGTATTGTACACCCTATACCATACGCCCTATACCGTAAGTGATTTCATCTCAGATCACGATCTCACAGTCAGTGAGTTCGAGCCCCGTGTCAGGCTCTGTGCTGACAGCTCAGAGCCTGGAGCCTGCTTCAGATTCTGTGTCTCCCTCTCGGTCTGCCTGTCTGTCTCTCTCTCTCTGTCTCAAAATAATAAATAAACATTAAAAAAATGTAAAGAGTCTCAGCCTCCGACCCTCCATCGTCCACTTTACACTGCAGACCTCCTCAAAATTACCTTCGTCTTTGCAACAACCGTGGCTTTCACGTTCCACCGCGATATCACCGCCCAGCCGTCCTGTCCCTCACTTATGACACATGCAAGCCCCGTCCCTTCTATCAGTCTTTCCGTGTGGGAAGGCAGAATTCCGAACTTGGCTCAACATGTCCCATCTGCCTTCCTAAGGCCGCAACACCAGGGTGCTGACCGAGGTACATTCCCTGTATCCACATCACCGCACCCGCTTCCCTCCCCGGGGCAAATGCGAGCTCACTACCGAGTTGCCCTGGTTGTGCGATGAAGTAAAAAACCAGGATCCACGCATGTGACCCACACTCTGTCTCCGGTAGTGAACTTCTCCTGCAGCTGACCCAGCCAGGGTACCCTCCTCGTCCACCAGCGGTAGACTTTTCGAGAGGGATGGGGAATTACGCATTTCATTAACTTCTGGAAATGTACAGTTGCGCATAAAATTTTCTATTAAAACATCTCGTATGCATTGAATGGCCTTATCTCATATCTCATTTTATTAGTGCCTTCCTTTTGTTATTGATTCCATTTGCCTGTTTGTCTATTTTATTGCTTTTTTAAGGAATGAGTTCTGTTACACTGATTATTTTTAATTAAAACAACCGTTCTCTTGTTTGAGGGGCTGGTGCTTCCTTTGCTAGTTTTTGTGGCTGTAGCGGATTTAAATAACCATCACCAGCTCTTTCCAGAAAGTTCCAGCTGGAACTTCTCCGAGTGTCTCGTCCACTTGAGGGAGACGGGAGAATGTTCCTTCCGTTATCCTGCCACCTCACTGGGGTGACTGTGTACATCGGTTATTTCTGTTGCTTCTCCTTCTGGTCAGGATGACACTTCATCTGTTTCTGCTTTCATGTCATTGCTCAGTCTTCCTCGTGGTTTTATGTAAGAGATGGAGACTTCTCAGTCCTTTCCCTTGTCCTAGTTTTTTTTTTTTTTTAATACCTAACACCGTTCATGCCCAGAAAGAGGCAGTCAAAAAAAATTGGGTGTGTACATATATATAATATATATGTTACATATATATTATATATAACATACATATAATATATACAACATACATATAATATATATAGCATACATATGATAAATGTTATATATTATACATGTTATATATAATATATGTTATTATTTTTATATATATGTTACATAAAATATATATGTCATATATATAAATGTTATATATGTTATATATATAAATGGTATATATGTTTTATATATATGTTATATATATAAATTTTATATGTATGTTATATATATGTTATATATAATATATATGTTATATATATGTTATATTTTATATATGTTATAATATATTTTATATATTTTTTAGATATGTTGTATATAATATACATGTTATATATATTATATATGTGTGTGTTATATATAATATATATGTGTGTAATATACATATATCTCCAGTCATCTGACTGACTTGAAAAGAGAATAGTCCGAGGCTAAAAACAGTGGCCACGTGGGGTGGCCATTTTTGCATGCTGCCCAAGGCCCGCCTCATAGCATATATTCCCACTAAACAAGGGCCTAAAGTTCAGTCCCTGTGCTGGGGTTATGCTGCGGGCTCCCACCCAAATCCAGAGCTATGGCTGAGGACTACTAAAGACCTAGACTCTAGAACCCCAGGGCAACACATGTGGGTCCTGCCCACATTTAGAGTAAATGGATAGTTTGGGTTTGGGTAGTTTTGGGGGTTTTTTTGTTTTGTTTTGGAGGGTTTTTTTGGCCTCAGAATTTATTTTGATTATTTGAACTTGGATTCTTAAGTAAAAATGCTCTGAGCCGATTATTTCTTTTTTTTTTTTTTTGTCTTTTTTTCTTTGTTCCAGCTCTATTAAAGTATAGCTGACAAATAAAAATTGTATATATTTAAGATGCAGGGTGTAATGATGTGAGAGTGGATTTTTACATCAGTTTGTTTAGATGTTGAATGTGATCTTTGCAAAGATGGTTTTATCGGTATCATAAATTTGCAGGGGGAGTTCTTGGTATGCAGTCAGCTCCATAAAATGGGTCCCTTTGAAACAGAGTATAATAGCACTGAGCCACCGGACTTCCTGGCGGTGGAATGTTCTATGCGACGCTGCCCGACGCTGTGGCCACTCGCGACATGCGGTTGCTGGACACTTGAGATGTGGCTGGCACAACTGAAAAACCAAATTTGGATTTTTATTTGCTATTAATGAATTTAAGTTTAAAAAATTCTTTTTAATGTTTATTCATTTTTGAGAGAGATGGAGAGACAGAACGTTAGTAGGGGAGGGACAGAGAGCGAAGGAGACACAGAATCCGAAGCAGGCCCCAGGCGCTGAGCTGTCAGCACAGAGCCCAATGCGGGGCTCAAACCCACGGACCGTGAGATCGTGACCTCAGCTGATGTTGGACGCTTAACCGACTGAGCCACCCAGGTGCCCAAATGAATTTAAGTTTAAACACTCCCAGGGTTATAAACCAACGTGCAATGCCTGTTCGGTGTGGTTTGAGTCACCAAAACCTGACTCTTATTCGGGGAAGTCTAACCCTCTCTCACAAAGGTCCTCTGGTCCCCACAGATACGCACGCCCTGGTAAGCCTCCTCCAAAACCTGAACAAAGCCAACTACCACCTGCCCATCATGGTGACTGACTCAGGGAAACCGCCCATGACGAACGTCACAGACCTCAGGATACAAGTATGCTCCTGCAAGAACTCCAAAGTGGACTGCAACGCGGCGGGGGCCCTGCACTTCAGCGCGACCTCGGTCCTGCTCGCCTCTCTCTTCAGTTTGGCTTGTAAGTAGCCCGAATCCAGGGCGCACACAAGTACGAAAACGTAACTTCCCCAAAGCCACTGCTTCCCGTATATCTGTCAGCATGATTCATCCCAGAGGAAGCATTCGTTCTTGGTTTATGTCCATATAATAGAAAGTATTACATGTAAAAGAGTTCCAGCCACTCCAAGGAAATGTGTGAAGACGCTCAGTGTAACCCACAGACCGGGGGATGGGAAAAACTTCCTGCCAGCGCCACTGAACTTGGGCTAATAAGAATGCGCCGCATTAGGTCTTCGGTCCGGCAGGGCCTCATTCCTCTCTGCAGTGTGCAGAATTCTCTTTTGCAAGGTTAAAGTAGGTATCGTGCCTTTTTAAGAGCAGTCATGAGAATTCATGGATGGAGCCTGGGCCGTAGGAAAGTAGAGAAATGCGTATTGCACGCATATTTTCACTGACTGGTGGTAATCTCTGCACTATAATGATGTATTATTTTAAACAAATGAATGGTTTGGCCAAGTAATATAAATATGAGCATTAAATGAATAGATGTATGTCTCAAATATTTCCTTTGCATGGATTGCTCTCCCACAAAAACCTTAGCAATCATTCACATACAGGTAATGCCATTCAAATCCACTTGGGCTCTGGTATTTATATTTGGAGGAAGTTATCAGGTGGTTGTGAATTAGGAACTTGAGAAATTGATGGTTAGGAAAAAAAGCCCCAGAAGTTACTACATCCTGGTGACAGTGGTAAGTGGGGTCAACAGGAAGTTACACATTCCAACATCAGACATTTACTCTGTATAAAGCTCTGTGCTGAGCCAACATCCTGGAGGCAGAACCAAGGAGAACATCTTACAAAGAGAAGTGTCTCATTGGGTGGATGGATGGATGGATGGAAGGAAGGAAGGAAGGAAGGAAGGAAGGAAGGATAGATGAAAGAAAATGTATTCTCTTTCTTTTCTTCTTTTTTCTTTCTTTTCTTCTTTCTTCTTCCTTTTTATTCAAGAAATAAAATATTACAGGTAAAGGTGAAATCCCCTTTTTTTCTCCCCAGTTTCGTTTCCTATTCTCTCTCCCCAGAGAAAATACTATCTTGACTTAGAGTGTGTCCAGATGTTAGTTTATACGTTTACTACACACACACACACACACACACACACACACACACACACACCCCTTATAGTTCTATTTTGTGCCGTTTGTAAAACCTTATGTAATTCATATTATACTGAGCACGATGTTCTGTGACTTGCCTTGGTTCCTCCCCACATTACCTTTCCAAGATCCATCTACGTTAGTCTCATTTGGGGGTTGGCACACTTTTACCCCAAAGGGCTGGGCGGCAAATATTTTGGGCTCTGTGGACCACATCAGATCTTTGTCGCTTACTCTTTTGTTGTTGTTATTTTGTGTTTTACCACTGTTTAAAAGAATGAAAAACATTTTTTAGAGCTTATTTATTTTCAGAGACAGAGCATCACAGAATGGGCAGAGAGAGAGAGCACGTGCACACATCGGAGGTGCAGAGAGAGGCAGAGAAAGAAAATCCCAAGCAGGCTCAAAGTGTCCACCCAGAGCCCAACATGGGGCTCAAACCCACAAGCCATGAGATCGTGACCGCAGCCAAAACCAGGAGTCCACTGCTTAACCAACTGAGCCAGCCAGGCACAACAAAAGTTTGAGACACAGTCTTAGCTCAAGAGCCACACAAACACACTGTGGCCCAACGGCCATAGTCACCCCTGCCCTAGTGCATTCATTCCAACTGCTAGACAGGATCCGTCGGATGAATCCTGCGGAGTGTCCTCCTCAATCAGCAGACACGCGATGATTATTTACGGTGCCCTTCTACGATCGACGCTATTGCAGTAATCTGGAATCTGTTTTCCACCAGCTTCTCAAGGGAGTGCTAGACAGACGGCAAGCCCCGCGCTGGGTCTGGTTTCGAGGCAGAATTGGAACTCACATCTAGCAGAGCCTGGATAAACTAGCAAGGAGTAGTTCGTGTGTGATCGTAAAGAAAAAAGTGTTGTGTGGGTGCATGTGGGTGTGTACACAGAGAGGAGAGAAAATAATTGAGGGGTCACTCACACACATCACCCGCCATAAACCCAGTTACACGATAGCAAAGCCTGACTCTCGATGACGTTGCTTTGAAGAACCAAGGCACGTGGCAGGATGCTGTTCACTCATCAGCTACTCTAGACTGCCAGGGGGGGTTTAAAATGGAGACTTCCGGGGTGCCTGGGGGGCTCAGTTGGTTAAGTGTCCGACTTCGGCTCAGGTCATGATCTCACGGTTCGTGAGTTTGAGCCCCGCGTCGGGCTCTGTGCTGACAGCTCCGAGCCTGGAGCCTGCTTCGGATTCCGTGCCTCTCCCTGACTTATGCTCTGTCTCTCTCTCAAAAATAAAATAAATGTTTAAAAAAATGTTTTGGAGCAATCCTAAAATTTGTATGGAACCACAAAAGACCCCGAATAGCCAAAGTAACATTGAAGAAGACCAAAGCGGGAGGCATCACAATCCCAGACTTTAGCCTCAACTACAAAGCTGTAACCATCAAGACAGCTTGATATTGGCACAACAACAGACACATAGACCAATGGAATAGAATAGAAACCCCAGAACTAGACCCACAAGAGTATGGCCAACTCATCTTTGACAAAGCAGGAAAGAATATCCAGTGGAAAAAAGACAATCTTTTTAACAAATGGTGCTGGGAGAGCTGAACAGCAACATGAAGAGGAATGAAACTAGACCACTTTCTTACACCATTCACAAAAATAAACTCAAAATGGATGACGGACCTGAATGTGAGACAGGAAACCATCAAAACCCTAGAGGAGAAAGCAGGAAAAAACATCTCTGACCTCAGTCTCAGCAATTTCTTACTTGACACATCTCCAAAGACAAGGGAATTAAAAGCAAAAATGAACTACTGGGACCTCATGAAGCTAAAAAGCTTCTGCACTGCAAAGGAAACAATCAACAAAACTGAAAGGCAACTGATGGAATGGGAGAAGATATTTGCAAATGACATATCAGACAAAGGGCTAGTATCCAAAATCCATAAAGAACTCACCAAACTCCACACCCAAAAAACAAATAATCCAGTGAAGAAATGGGCAGAAAACATCAACAGACACTTCTCTAAAGAAGACATCCAGATGGCCAACAGGCACATGAAAAGATGCTCAACGTCGCTCCTCATCAGAGAAATACAAATCAAAACCACACTCAGATATCACCTGATGCCAGTCAGAGTGGCTAAAACGAACAAATCAGGAAACTCTAGATGCTGGCGAGGCTGTGGAGAAGCGGGAACCCTCTTGCACTGTTGGTGGGAATGCAAACTGGTGCAGCCACTCTGGAAAACAGTGTGGAACTTCCTCAAAAAATTAAAACTAGATCTACCCTATGACCCAGCAATAGCACTGCTAGGAATTTACCCAAGAGATACAGGAGTGCTGAGGCATAGGGGCACTTGTACCCCAATGTTTATAGCAGCACTTTCAACAATAGCCAAATATGGAAAGAGCCTAAGTGTCCATCCACTGATGAATGGATAAAGAAATTGTGGTTTATATACACAATGGAATACTACGTGGCAATGAGAAAGAATGAAATCTGGCCTTTTGTACCACGTGGATGGAACTGGAGAGCGTGATGCTAAGTGAAATAAGCCATACAGAGAAAGACAGATACCATACGTTTTCACTCTTATGTGGATCCTGAGGAACTTAACAGAAGACCATGGGGTTAGGGGAAGGGGGAAAAAAAGGGGGGGGAGGAATCCCGACATTGTGCAGACAGAGTGTGTGGGAATTGTCCAGCTACACGATGCTATTGGAGAGGGGGACTCAACCTTCTGGGGCCCCAGGAACTCTGACAGGCGCCTTATTCCAGCCACCGCCGCTTCCTGCTGCAGTGAAGGGGCAGCTCCGAGTGTGGACCAAACACGAGAGCAAGCTGATGGCACATCATCCTGAAAGACGAGGAATCGCTTAGGTGAGTTGTGAGGCCGGCACCTATATTCGGACGCTGTGTGTGCAGCTGGGTTTGTTGTTGGGAATGGGGGGGTCAGATGCAGGAACTTTGGGGGGTTCATACTCCGGTGACAATGGAGTATGACAGCGACAAGAATGACAGCCACGTGCAGTGAGCCGTTTACGCTCTGGAAAACCCGCTGCCTTCTCATGAACGGCCTCTTGTGAAAGACGATGTGAGGAGGGCACTCTGCCGTGGGGCACAGATCACACGTGCAGGTGCCCTCCGATCTGAGGACGGCGTCACCGTCAATCAGGAGGTGGCGGTCATCGCCACCGAGGGGGAAGCAGCCTGCACGGCTAGGCATCAATGGCCGCAGCAGGGATCTCCGCCCGTGCCTGTGACACGGCAGCCAAGGTCGAGAGAGTCCTCATGGAGAGAGACGCCGGCCCTTAGAAGTGGGGTTTAGGTCCAACGGCAGGTCAGAAGAGCCTGATTGATGGTCAAACAGGGCCTTCTGGATAAGCACGGCAGGCCCGCGGGGGGCACGCCTGCCACCTGGAAGCGGGAGCGCATGGACCACAGTGAGTCCGCAGAGAGAGGTGCGGGGCAAAGCAGTAAAAGCCCGTCGAGGAGGGCGGCCTGGGTGGCTCAGCCGGTTAAGCGTCTGACTCTTGGTTTCCGCTCAGGTCATGATCTCACGCCTCGTGGGTTCAAGCCCCATGTCGGGCTCTGGGCTGACAGCTCAGAGCCTGGAGCCTGCCTTGGGTTCTGTGTCTCCCTCTCTCTCTCTGTACCTCCTTTGCTCGCACCCTCTCTCTCAGAAATGAACATTAAAAAAAACTTTTCTTAAAAAAACATGAAATGGTTTCAACCTGTGCTTGTTGAAATACACATTCCCAGGCCCATCCAGCCTGTGGAACCAACATCCAAGGTGACAGTGGCCTCCACACAGACCTAGTGTTTGCATATATTTACACAGTATTTTTAATACTAAATACACGTGCCTGCTACTCCCAATCCATATATTAAAATCAGTACAACTTAACCTATTTGTGTAGATTAAAAGGAATATAAATAACAGGGCAGTACTTTCTTCTTATCAACAAGGAATTTTCCTGGGCCCCCTACTTTAGAAACTCAAGGCCTACAGAGGCCATTGATGAGCAGGTCCCCAAAGATTGCCCACTTCTCTCTCAGCTGACCGCTAGGATCACAACAACTCCAAGGCAGAATTGCCAGGTAACTCCTAAGGAACTCACGTTCATTTTTTAAAAATTTTTTTGAACGTTTATTTATTTTTGAGAGAGAGAATGCAAGCAGGGGAAGGGCAGAGAGAGAGGGAGACACAGAATCCGAAGCAGGCTCCAGGCTCCGAGCTGTCAGCACAGAGCCCGATGTGGGGCTCGAATCCATGAACTATGACATCGTGACCTGAGCCCAAGTCGGACGCTCAACCGACGGAGCCACCCAGGTGCCCCAGAACTCATGTTCATTTTATACCCAAAACAGTGTCATCGAGAAAAGACAGATGCGTGCGTACTATGAAATGTCAGGTGTGCTGTTTGTTCTCACAAAAAGAGCCGTCCTACCTCGCAGCACGCAGCCTCCCCACGTCGGTGAGGCCCCTGGAGGTCACGTCAAAATCATCCTCAGAAGGGAGCTCTGAATCTTTCTCCACAGCTGGAAAGGTACTCGGTTAGCCCTCTGATGTTTTGCACAACCCGGGGAGTATGAACCCAAAAAAGAGTCAAGAAGTCAAGAACAGGTGTTAGCCCTCACCTGCTTGACTTCAGAAAGAATCTCCGTCTGTCCCTATATTAAAGGCATAAGGTTATTTAATACTGTTCACTTAATTAGAGCCTGCCAAATATAATGGTTCTTGTGGTATTATATACCTAGCCGGAGAGGTTCTTCCTGACGAGGACTTTGCTAATAAGATGTCTGAGGAGCTGGGTTAGAGCTAGCAGGAATAAGTAACCATGGGGCGTGCCACCCTTTCGTAAGAGCAGAACTCAAAGTGGCCAACCCACCTGTGTAGCTATTAACATGATACTGACAAGAGACCGGACAGAAATGGGCCTAAAACACTAAGTTAGGTGGAGGTGGAGGTGGTGGGGGGGGGGGGCTGTCTACAAGCACTCAACTAGATTATAAAGTACAAGGGTAATAACTTCCTGCCTCAGCCATAGTCCTTGAAAGAATTTCGGGATCTGGTAGACTCTGCTTGATGTTTCTTTGAATCAGGAGTCGGCAAACTACTGTCCAAGGGTCAAACGTGGCCCAATTCCTGTTTTTGTAAATAAAGTTTTATTGGCACACAGCCATAGCCGTTCACTTACACGTTGCCTGCCTGCTGCGGCAACACGGCAGAGTTGAGCAGGTGCCACAGAGGCTGTGTGGCCTGCAGAGTGGAGATATTTACCATCTGGCCCCTTACACGAAAAGTGTGCGAACACCTCCATTACAGCATTGCTCATAAAACTGCAGTGAGCTCATCATACAACGTGGCGGGGGATATTTTTTTCTCTCCTCTCCACAAATAATATTCAGATCCAGGTAGACTAGCATTAACCAAACATCCTGATGTTCCATGGCTTTTTTGTTTCCTTCATTGGCTTGGAGATTTTATAGATGAGAAGGTGCTCTGAAAGTTCCCCGGGTGAGCAAGCAGTGAGGCCAGCTTCCACCATTAGACCGCCTCCTCATGGAAGAAAAGTAATGAAAACATTTCACCTTGTTAGGATACCATAGAAGGCTTTATCGCAACGAGAAGTGAACCGAGAGGTCTGCCCTTTCGCCTTTGACGGCTAAAACTGAAGGAAATAAAACTAATGACATTGAAAGCAGTAAAAAGTGTAAATGAAATTAATTTTACTGCCAATTTTGTTGTTGAAGGTATCTGTTGATGGAACCGAAGAGATGCTTAAATGCTCCCCCTAGGACCCTCCCGATGAGGCAAGCTCGCGTCTCTACTAGCCTATGTCTGGGGGGCGGTTCGCAGGGCTCTGTGTCGTGTGCCACAGGCAACTCCAGGGAAGCATATCGTCCTCAAAGCCTTTTGAACGTTGTTTTAGGCTTAATTAATCAGCAATAGCAAGAACATAAAGAGACAGTTCAGGTGAACCATATTAGCAAGTACCAAAATGAAATGTCTCTTCTTTGGCAAGGAGGGGGAATTGAAACGTAATCTCGATCACAGTGAAGAAGGTGAAAGACGTGACCAAGATGAGCAAAACGGCCACTGACAATACTTTTCATTCTAATGCTTTGTGTTAAGGTGTTCCTTGGATTCTATAAAATTCACCCATTTTAAGGGTACAGTTGGATGAGTTTGGGTGTAGCCACACCAACAACCAAGGTCCGGCTGGCTTCTTTATGCCCTTTGTTCTTGATCCCCTCCCCTGAATCCAGACCCCCATTGATCTGCCTTCTCTGAGTGCTTTCTTGCCTTTTCTGGAATTTTCTATAACTGGAATCGTACAGTCCGTGTCATTGAGTGCATCAATATTTTGTTCCTTTTTATGGTGACATGTGTTATGGGCAGAGACAGGGCCTGGGGAAACACCAAACCCAGATGAAGCAGGCTGTCCTCTGCCCCCAGGTGGTTCTGAGTCATCTTTGCAGAGGATCTGTGGTCCCTCAAAGCGGTGGGCTCCACGGACAGTGACAGTGGACCTCCTAGGGCTTCTAAGTGCCACCCACAAACAAAGCCAAGAGCTTCACATAAATTGTGTAGACTATCTCATGTAATCAAGTCAACAGCCCTCAGAGGTAGGACCCTTCGTGTGACATTCTAAATTCATTTGAACCGTGAGTGGAGACTTGTTTAATTTAGTGAGGTTTAAAAAAAAAAAAAAATTAATGTTTGTTTATTTTTGAGACAGAGAGAGACAGAGAGCAAGCGGGGGGGGGGGGGGGGGGACAGAAAGAGAGGGAGACAGAATCCGAAGCAGGCTCCAGGCTCTGAGCTGTGAGCACAGACCCCGATGCGGGGCTTGAACTCACGAACCGTGAGATCATGACCTGAGCTGAAGTCAGACGCTTCACTGACTGAGTCACCCAGATGTTCCTAGTGGGTTTTAGTCAGTCAAATTTTTTTTGTCCTCAGTGACCAAAATTATTTTAAGTCATGGTACCACACTGGAAAATATTTTTGAATAAAATTCAGGAGGCCATTTAATCTGTTCCTTCCGAGTCTTTCTTCAAACGTGGGTGAATCTGCAAATATCATTTGCTGCAGCCTGAGTAACTGGAGTTTAAGATACTGGTGGCCAGGACAGTGAAAAAGCCAGCCCAAAAGGGAAATTCAATGAGTTTGGGAGATGCCTAACTGCCAAGAAACTCACCCGTCAAACAATGTAAATATCCCTGGGTGTAGGAAGTAACATCCAAAAACTGCACCCGAATTAGTGTTATTAAAACAGCCTTAACTTTCTCGGTATCATCTTGCTTATATTTGAGTCACATTACAAAGACTTTTATCTGGTTGTAGAGAAGCTGTTTTAAATTTTCCAAGCAGATAAATGATAGGATTAACCTCTGAAAGCAACGGGGTACAGAATTAGGTGTGTTTTATACCCCAGTCAGCGCCTCGGCACGTTTTGAATGAAAGGGCCCAAGCTTTACGGAATTGATCTCCTATATTCTAGCCATCGGTTCATTCCAGCAGGAACTACACTTCTATCGTAGGTTGACCTTTACACATTTTTATTTCTTTGATGATATCACGAGTTTTAGTGGTACCATTCCCCTGTGCAAACCCAAGATATTATACTAATAATAAAGCAAAAACAGCAGAGAACCGAGCTCGTGCTATTATCAGGCAGAGGGGAGACCCACGCTGGTGTACATCTTAGAGAATAACCACAGTTTTGGTGACAAGAGTACTCTCGGATGAGACAGTCCAGGCCGTGAAGCTGGAGGAAGGGGTCCTGAGCCAGATACAAGGGGGCTTCTGGAAGCCGGAAAGGGCAAGGAAGCGGCTTCTCTGCTGGAGCCCCCAAAAGGAACACAGCTTTGCCAACACCTTGACTCTAGCCCTCTAAGACGCATTTTGGACTTCCGACTTCCAGAACTGTAAGAGACTAAGTTTTGTATTTCGAGCCACTAAGCTCTAAGCACTGAGTGGTCTTTTGTCACCACAGCCACAGGAGTCATACGCCGTGTCTGCAGAACCACTAACAGCTCTCTCACTCTTCTCTGTGACCAAAAATTAATTTCTGGGATGATAATCATCAATCTCTAAGTTACCACGTCAACTTGTCCATAAGACATCCAGGTTCTGGGCTAAGGCGCAAGGGACAGGGCTCAACGTCGCAGAGATAGTCACCGCTGGTCAGTCTGAGATGAAGGGCTTGGCATTGGCGTTTTCAGACAGATCCTGCTTTTTAAGACCTAAACCACCAGAGCTATCCCTTCTCTTCCCCAAGGCAGTGCCGTGTTTATGAATGTGTGTATCACCTCTCATCAGCCATTTATCTCACATTTAGCTAAAACGCTTTCAATCAAGTTGCGATATTCCTTGACTTCCGCTCTGAATCTTTTCCATTCAGGTCTGTGAGAACTCCTGACATCCGAAGCTTGACTACCACGTTTCCATAGCAACGGGAAAAAGAAAAAGAAAAAGAGAAAAAACAACCATCCAAATCTGAAGACTGCAGTTTACAGCTCTCGAACTTCACAACTAGGCCTCAATTGTTCCAGATTTTTGTTTTCTTTGCGATACCACTGGGTCTGTTCTTCACCATTCTGGCAGAATCTTCCTTTCTCCTTTAATTAGCGGAATCTTCTGAATTTCCCTGAACGTTGAAAGATCATGGCGTATAACTTGACCTTCTGGGAGCAGGGAGCAGGAACAATGACTCCTTTTTCTGATGTGTTGCCATGTTGCTAGTCAGCTTTCCACACATCCAGCTTCGTCTGTGGGTTAGTATTTGTACATGTGTGAGTATCTGTATGTGTATATACACAGTATTTATAGAGAGAAACTATACAGAAGGAGCCTAGTTTTGATATTGAGAGGTTACACACAAAAAAAGGATGGAAGTGATGCAGCTGCCCCCCCGCCCAGGGCCTCAGCATCAAGCTGGGCATTAGTACAGACCCCAGAGCCGACGCTCCTGCGCGGTCCCGTTCGGTCCGAACACTGCCACGACCAGCCAGGCAGGTCTGCAGAGAGGGAGAGCACAGACAGAAGTCCTTCCTCTCCAGTAAAGGATTGCAACCAATTTTTCACTGCCATCCTATGCCGTGATCCTCAGAAAAAGCGGAGAGGAGCAGAGCAGCAAACTTTACCATCAAACGCCAAGAAAAGGGCTCAAATGTTATTTCGTGGGCATCTGTCTGCATTTGTACGTGTCCTGAATCCAGTCCCACGGATTCTTACGAGGACACGGATCATGGCGGAGAATCTCTCTCTCCCCGATGTACGTACAATTGCACGTCTCATGGTGGGGGTCCTACATGCACGGGAGGCAGTCAGCAGGAACCGCGTGTATACACATATATGCCCACATGTATAGACATACCTTTATGCACATACACACTGTTTGTTTCATATATACAGGCGTAAAATAGACTAAACACAGGTAGTTTTAAAAGTACCCTTTTGTGTGAACCGACTACCGTTGTTTGCAAACCTGAAAATAAAAGATGTTCATTATGTATGAGAAGTAATTGATTTTTATTCTGTGAGCATGTAAAACTAAGAGAAAAGCTAGAACCCGTACTAAGATGATCTTCTCGTTGATAAACTGTAGAGAACCATCCAAGCTCACGCCAAATTTTTCTATCAGACAAAACTAGCGACAGCCCGTGGCTTCTTATTAGAGCACGCCACAAACTAGGGTAAGGTAAGTGTCTTAGCATATTTTAATACAGTTGCTTACTAAAGGTTTTAACCACACGCACACACGTGCACACACATGCACACCCACGCTTTCTTACGCAATCTACGTTTGCACCTGTGTTTTTCAGTTCGCCTTCGATAGGAAGTAGGAGTCCTTTGTTGTCTTTATTGTAGTGAAATTATGCAGATAGAGTTCCATATATTGTATTTGTTTCAATAGTAAGTCTTTTTGGAGCATATAGAATGCAGAGATTTTTTTTTTTCCATTAAAATAAATGGGTATTGGTGGTTAAAACGGCTGGACAGTAGCTCTTCTCTGATTTCTATGTTGTGTCTGATGTTGCCGATACGAGGTCTTGCCTTAGTGCGGGTTCACATTTTTTGACTGGTCATTTGGGGTTCCCCGTACACCTCCTGTTAGTGGAGAGTGCGTCTGTAAAGCCAGAAGCACGCACTCACAGCCTGGGCGACGCACTCATCCTGTCTGTGAACGATTTGAGCATCTTGCAGTCGGCTGTGAAGACGACCACATCCTCGGGAGCAAGATCATCCTCACCTTGATGACTGCATGACACGCAGTCACAACCATGCGCCTACAGTCCCAGAGCATGGGTGTATTTCTCTTGAACAAGCTCGGTGGTCAGTCATAAGGTGCTACATCCCAAATATGGCAGATAGGTTGTCCACCAGGGGCATGGAGTAGGCCCGGGGCAGGGGACCTAAGCCCGCACGCTCACACTTTACAAGATTTCCTCTTCGGGCTTTATAGCACGCAGGCTCGTGTCTCCCTGGCGAACCTCCCTTCCGTCTTCCTGCAAGGCAGGGCGAGAATGCTCACGCCGGAAACGAGCCGAGGAGCATCTTCAGACGGCCAGGTGGGCGGCAGCCTGGCCCAGAGGCTAGCTAACCAACCATCAGAAAGCTCAGCCTCCTTCATGAACCTGGACTATCCCCCGGGAGAAATACGGCTGTCGAGTGGCCCATTCACTGAAACGAACAAGTCTCCTCTCTCAAGCCTCTCCCGCACTTTGCAAATCAAACCCTTGGCTTAACTTGGCTTAGGACACCGGAAAAGAGGAATCAAGCGCATACTTCCTTAGCAAGTAGAATATGCCTTAATTTTCCCCTACTTAAGTACACCCCCTGTCCCCAGAGTTCTCATCAGGACAGAAGATTTCTAGAGTGTAGTTCTTTCTAATCCTTAAAAAAAAAAAAAGAAAAGAAAGACCAACTCTTTGAAACCAAAGTGGTAGCATTTCCTGAACTACAGAATGTTTTCTAACTTGCTAGAACACATTTACATTGTTCATTGAAATCAAAGCATTATCTCATTATTACCAATGCATTTTATTTTAGTCTGAGTTATTAAAAACCAAAAAAGTAAGAGCCAGAAATTGCTTTTCTCGATCGCTGAGCACAAAACTGACGATTTTATTTCCGCTGAGTGGACGGTCACACTTTCTCCACTGTTTTATTTTTTTTTTTCAACGTTTATTTATTTTTGGGACAGAGAGAGACAGAGCATGAACGGGGGAGGGGCAGAGAGAGAGGGAGACACAGAATCGGAAACAGGCTCCAGGCTCTGAGCCATCAGCCCAGAGCCCGATGCGGGGCTCGAACTCACGGACCGCGAGATCGTGACCTGGCTGAAGTCGGACGCTTAACCGACTGCGCCACCCAGGCGCCCCTCCACTGTTTTATTAATACATCAACCACCTTGATTAAAAATCTTTCCTCCCCACTTTACACACGATAACTTATTTCTGATAATTTGTTTCAACAAAAACACGCGACCATTTTCTAATTTCGAAAAAAGTTAACGTTCAACACTGCCTCTTCCTCCAAATGCACATGGTTTCACGTGGATGTACCTGCCGTGACTCTTGGCTTGCCCAAGGTAAGTGGCCTCCAGAACGAGAACCCAGCCCGTTTTGCTCTGGGGTGCCTGTGGTTCCCACTCGGCCACAGTGCCCCTCCCAACCGTGCAGTAAAACCACGCAAAGTGTCTCCCTCAGACCAGAAAACCCTAGTCTGAAGCCTCAGTTAGCAGGGCTATCCATCCAGACGAAGCAAATAGACCTGCTGCTAGTTCTTAGTTCTAAGAGCTTTCGGTCAAGAACTGTGAACACCATTCTCAATTCATACTAAAGCTTAGAAATGTCTACTGTGCGAGATAGACTCTTCTTCAGTATTCCCTCCTTTCCCTCCCATGGCTTGTATGAAGGTACATGAGGGAGTCCCACAAGGCTAATTAGATATCTCAGGTAGCCCAGAGTACACTTGTGTCCTCCCAAGTACCCAGTCATGCCCAAACCAACGGAGGGGAGGGAGAGCCGAGGGAGAAAGAGGGTAGGGCATTCAGGAACTTGCCCTGAGCTCAGCTACAAACAAACTAAAGTATCTCCAAGCACTTCTATTTTTTTCTAACGTTTTTTTAATGTTTTAATTTTGTTTTAATGTTGTTTAATGAACATTAACCTCTTCATGTCAAGTTTTCTGAAGCACTAACCGACAGATGAATCACACCAAGATAAAGGTGAGCACTGAGAAAGAATGACCTAGCTTTTGTGTTTAACCACTGAGTAATAATTAAATCATCGCCATTACCACCACCGTCACCATCATCATCAATGATCTGGCTGCACCTTTCACAAAGATGATGCGTCCGTCTTCTTAACTGCCTGTTGAGAGTTGGAACTTCTCATAAAATGGTGGTAAGATGCTTTCATAATAGTTCATCCACAGCAACAAACACTTCTTTTGTATGTAAAATGTGTTGCCCTTCTTAGATCTCCTATTGCTGATGGATTAGCCCACTACTGGAAAAAAAAAATGCTGTAGCGTTGACTGTGTTTATATCGAAGCATATACAAAATATGTAGACACAGAAGAAAATGGTGGGATCGAGCCTGTGAACAAGGACTTCAGATAAGAACTTTAATTGCATAACTGAAGAATAAGCCTATGAGCAGAAACAACTTAGATATTCATCAAACTCAGTAAGCAGAAAAGTCTCTTCCTATCGCTCGTGCTACGTCGCTATCATCATATTAATCATTGGAGGGCTGCTGAGCTTGATAAGCCTTTGAACCATTTTGTTGGGCTTGCGCCAGCTGGTTGGTAGGGATTTGGTGAAAAGAAGCAGGTGTAATAAGACCACAATAAATTTCACCATGAAGCTATGAAGCCTTTGAGAAAGTGGCTTTTAGAAGCACTTTACGTATAAGCTGAAAATTTCCATTTTCTGCTGCTTTTTTCAAAGCTTTTCCTTTAGAAAGCAAAGTCATTCTTTATCTATAATATACATAGATTTAGATTATTGAAGAGTTGGAAATGAAGGCCATATGAAAAATAGTCTGTGATGTCATACCCACATCAACACCGTTCTGGTGGTAAATATTATGTATCCTCCCAAGATAAAAATTTTCAAAAATTTCAAACAGATTTTTATCATAAACACTCAAAAGGGATAAAAGTGTATCACTTTAAAATGTTTAATTCTATGGTAGTGCCATTCCTTTGGGCTCGAGCTGCTGAATTGCTCAGGGTCTCGGAGGCGTAAATCAGCATTTTATTTACCATGTAGTTGCATAGAAACTTGTAACTTATTTGTGAAATATTTAAATAAAGGTTATCTGGGATTTTTAAGTGTGTCCTCGGTCTTAGACTGTCTTTAGGACAGTTTCAACACAGTGACAGAGCAAAAGGGATATTTGTTTAAATGGTGCTCTGGATGGCCTATAATGTTGAAAGGCCAAGGCTAAAACCAAGTGCTGCCTTCCTGATAGTTAATTCTTCCCCCTTCCTCGTTCATAACAGTCAGATCCCTCTGATTTGAGAAAAACAGACAGATGATACATGATAGATAGATGATAGATAGATAGATAGATAGATACATAGATAATAGATGATAGATAATAGATACATGATAGATGATTGATAAGATAGATGATAGATGATAGATAATAGATGATAGATACATGATAGATGATAAGATAGATGATAGATACATGATAGATGATAGATAGATACATGATAGATGATAAGATAGATGATAGATAGATGGATAATAGATGATAGATAGATAGATAATAGATACATGATAGATGATAGATGATTGATAAGATAGATGATAGATGATTGGTAAGATAGATGATAGATGATAGAAAGAATAATAGATTGGGTGGATATAGATCGGTAGGTATGGGGATAAGTATATACATAGATAAATGGATACAGATGATGGGCAGACAGAGACAGATATAGATAGACAAAGATAAGGGAGAGATTGAGAGAGAAATGGATAGAAACAAACCAGATTGATTGATTGATTGATGATAGAAAGCAAGCAGGATTCCTTTAGGGAGGTCCTTAACAAAAGAGAAGAAAGGTGGTAATATTTAATTAGTGCCTCCTATGTGGGGTGCCTGGGTGGCTCAATCGGTTAAGTGTCCGACTTCAGCTGAGGTCATGATCTCACGGTTCATGGGTTCAAGCCCAGCGTCGGGCTCTGTGCTGACAGCTCAGAGCCTGGAGCCTGCTTCCGATTCTGTGTCTCCCTCTCTCTGCCCCTCCCCCACTCGCACTCTGTCTCTCTCTCTCTCTCTCTCTCTCTCAAAAATAATAAATGAACATTTTAAAAAATGTAAATAACTGCCTCCTACAGACCAGATAATTTACATATGTAGGTAGGTATTTACATATGTAAGTATGTAGGTAGGTATACACCTATTATACATTACGTATATCATATAATTCATGGAATGTTGGAATAGACCTTGTCTCCACGGTACAATGATAAGAGGGGGCTCACGAGTTAAAACTATCTCATGCTGGGTCTTGCCTAGTGAGCCGCGTGCGTGACTCCACGGGCGCTTTTCCACTCTACCCTGAGACAGCGCCACCCACCTGTCACCCGGAAGAAACCACCGAGGCTGTACCCTCACACACAGTACATGAAATTGATGGTGATGAGACAATCTGGCAGGACAGGGTGAGTGAAGCTGAAGAAAACCGATCCTGCAAGTCAGAGTCTTCCTGAAACGTCTCCTTCCTCCCCGGGCATCTGTCTCCCGGAAATTGCTAGTTTGGGTAAATAAATAGGAAAGCGATTCCTTGGCAGCCAATCATGGCGACGCTAATTCGGAAAATTGCCACAAATGAGCATGAGAAATGTAAACTGACACTTCAAACCCAAAGCAAAACACTTCAAGACGGATCGCGACACCCCTGATCATACGTACCATTGTTCTCCATAAAAGCGATTTTCTGTTCTTTTGGAAACAGCCTCGCAAGAGACCTTCCCCTGCTTTTGTGCACAAGACAAAGGATCCAGGGATGCTCCTCAGGGCACATTCCAGAGATCCCAGCAAAACTTGCTTTTCACACGGGAATCCAAGCCGGGAGCGCTGGTACCTGGACGAAGGCATTTCTAAATTAAACTTGCCAGAACTAGACGCCCCTCTCCAAAATAGGGCCCCACCTTTGCTCCTCAGCAAGCAAGGTCCTGAAAACCCTGCCCTGCCCCCTCCCTGGGCCAGCCGGGCCGCGTCTTCCCTCCGGAGGGTTACTGGTACCTTGAATGCTTGTCCTGTACAAAAGG